>NC_092503.1:10590833-13045000 GCF_047511675.1 Marmota flaviventris | reverse complement strand
TCTAGGATACATTTTATAGATAACTTGAAGTGAGGACCTCAAAATCTTTGAACAACAAGTAATGATAAAGAGATGGAAATGTCAGTTACTCCGATTTTATCAGTACATATTATATATGTATGTTGAGAGAGATATGAGAGAGAGAGCATTACACTCACCAGGAAAAAAAATACATACTCCAAAGTCATACCCCCAATGACCCATCTCCTCCTACCTGCCTATAGTTACGACTCAGTTAATCCCTACCAGGGGATAAATGCACTTATTAGGTTAAGACTTACATAACCCAATCATTTCACCTCTAAACTTTCTTGAATTTTCTCAAACTTGAGCTTTTGTGGGGGACACTTACTATCTAAACCATAACAAAGGTAGAAATATTAAATATCCTGGTTTGATCATTACGTACTACATACCCATATCAAATTATCACATACCTTAGAACTTTTCACAACTAAAATAAATTTTAAGGAAACTTCTAGGCGATATATTTCATTGCTTGGGCAGGTTGTATCTAAGAATATAAAACGGGTTAATAAGTTAATTCAAGAGTTTGACTCTAAGGGAGCAAAGTGGCATGCTATTCTAACAAAGAATAAGTGAGAAGAATAAACAAAGGTCACTTTTCATTTCTGAATAATCTCATTTGGTTAAAAATATTCATTTTACATTCAGAAGGTAAGAGCTCATTTTTCTTTTTTCCAAAAGAGAAATGAGATGCAGCCCACAGGAGAACAAGCAGTCATGGTCTCCTGGCATACAAAATTACTTTCCTTTCATGGATAGAATATAATTAAAGTCGAGGAGTTTAAATTTAAAAAGTTACAATGGAAAAAAGTAAGGAGACAGACATAGGAGACAGAGCATGCAGTGTTTATCTTTCTGTATTTAGCCTAATAAAATGTTTTCCATTTTAACTTTTAAAAGTTAGTTTGTTTACCTAATTTTCGGCTGGTAGAAATGGTTGGTTAAATCCTCTGTTTTAGGAAATCATATCTACATTATTTCTTGTTTTTCAATTTTTTTTTTCCAGAAAGAAAATACCTTCTCCCACATCTTATTTTTTTTCTTTCTGAAATTCTTGGTTGCACATTATGCCTTTTGAATGAATATTTGCATGATTCAGAAGAAGTAACGTTGACTCAGAAGTTAATCATCTAAGAATTATTTTTATGGACTTAACATAGTTAGAAATTTTCTTAGAGATTGCCAAGGGCAAATCCATAATTTTAGAAAGGATCCATTGAAGCCTCCCTAATGAAGCAATTTTGATGATAAGAGTTAGTAGCATTCCTTGGACAATCTAAGCACCTCCACGCTGTATAACTCCGGTCCATTGTGATGTGCAATGCAGGGCCCCTGCTCTCCTACAGAGCTGCTCTGAAACCAGAGCTTGTCTTCTGCAGTAGATGGTTTGGAGCAGCTACCCTCTTAAGTAAAAGCACGTGGCTAAGTCAACATTCTCACACAAATCCATAGGGTAGATGTCCTTTGCTCCTTATGTAATCAGTACTTGGAAGTGTGCACCCTGATGATTACAAAGGCAGGGTTCTCTAAGAACGACTAAAGTTTTGAGTCACCAAAATGATAGAGCAAGCACAGGTGGCCATTAATTAGCTATCTGCTGTGAAGCTTTAGCAGGGTTTACATTTATGCTTTCAATCTTTTTTTTTTTTTTTTTTTTTTTTAACTTCATCCCACAGCAGTGCTAGTGAGGAGAAAAGGAGGCCAAGTCTCTTGTCATAGTGTGATGGGTGGTGATTTTCCAGAGGGCAGAAGGTGACGTTTCTCAGAGATGAGGCACTTATTTGCATAACACTCTTTGCTGAGCACTCTGCTCTCCTTCCAGATGAAGAGTTTCAAAAAATAATATTGTACAATTAACTGTTATCCGCTTTTCTGTGTGATTCATTCCCTCTGAAAGAAGATGAAACAAGGACGTGGAAAGTCTGTCTGAAACAATTTGCAGGTTTGAAGTGTAATGGGGAATTCAACTGCTGGTCCCTGAGTGGAGGCTGGCATTTAGACCTTGTCAAAAGCATAAGTAGGTGATTCATAGGGAAAAAAAAAATCAGTATTTTAGAAAAATAGATGAAAGGAAAAAGAAGAGCAGAGTACTATTTCCTTCAAGGTTACAAATAATACTGTGAGATTTGTTAATCTGGTGTTTTTCATCTTGACTATCAACAATTTAAAAACCCTAAAATTTAGTTTGAGAGGAGACATTTAAATGCTGAGGGGTTAAATGCTGAGTCCAAAAACACTCACTTCATATTTCATGTGAGGTTTATCGTTTTTCTTTGCTAGTTGGATTTCTCACATGACTTGCTTTTTAAGTTTAGAATGTCCTTCAGACTGCTGTTTTCCAGCCACCTTCAGCCCATTCTATTATCTCTGAAACTCAGATTTCATGTGTGGTTGGATTATATGTCTACCTCTGTAGTATTATTTGAAAAACAATTGGAATGTGTATGAAATTCTTATGTCTCCCAATTACATCTGGAGTTTGTATGTCTTAACTTTCCCTGTCGGTATATTCAAATTAAAAGTATTTTCTATATGTGCCATAGATAGACTCCTGAGAAGGGAATATATTAACCATGAATATTCAATAATGCCTAAATATGCACTAATTTATAGACTACCCTTTGAGAGCACATTCAGAGAAAAAAGAAACTCAACTATCCAGAACCTCCTCCCCAGAAACCACCACTTCATCTCTCAATTATTGATTCTAGTGGCAGCAATGCTGTCCCATCTCTTCATCTCTGTTCCTCCTAGACAATCATTGTAGGGTTTTTTTTTTTCCAAACTAATATAAGATCACACGTTTTCAGGTAACTTAAGTCTTCTCTTTAACAGTGAACATAATTAAGTGAAATTACGTTCCTTAAGCTGAAATCACAACATTGCAATGATGACAAAACTCTTTCTGCTGATCATGCCTTGTTCTTGTAATGACTTTTCCTGCAGATATTTCGTGGTCTATTTTGGCCATATAATTAAAAAGGGAACTTTGATCTACCTTTTAGGGTACAGGCTTTTCATAGGCAGAAACTATGAAAAGTAGAATATTTATCATTTTCACTTTAGTATTTAAACGTTTTTTGGGTGGGGGTGGGCAGGGGTACTGGGGATTGAACCCAGAGGCACTCTACTACTGAGCTACACCCTCAAACCTATTTATTTTTTATTTTGAGACAGGGTCTCTATAACTTGGCCAAGCTGACTTCGAACTTGAGATCCTCCTGCCTTATTCTCCCCAATTGCTGGAATTATTCATGCGTACCACCACAACTGGCATAGTATTGAAACTTTTAATGAAAATATTGTATGCACATGTCTAAATTAGCAAATAGTAGAAAAAACCCATCTGTAATAATATTAACATCTATGAATAACACAAGCCAAAAAACACAACTACTAGCAGTTTAAGCCATGGGGATAATTGTTAAAAGCAAACTTTTACACTTATAGTTAGTTCGACCTTCTAGATCATTTAGAGTCAGAAATTCTTTCCATGATTTATATAATATAAATTTCATAAATCTGCCTCTTGATGTCACCAAGAAAGGCAATGAAATAGAAATGAGATATACGAAGAGTTTAGGAAAGTGAAGGATTTGCTTCAGGCCTCCCTCCAGCACCTCCAGACCAATAATTCTTCCTTCCCATTATAAAATAATACCCAGCTGCCATCTGATTCATCAGCAAATTATTTTGGTCTTGCCCTTGTTGATCCTTAGGAGAAGTTCCTTAAAAGGCACAATTAACTTAGAAAGAAGAGTTTATTTGGGCTGACAGGGTTGCAACTCAGGGGCTCAGGCAGGTGAACAGTTGTCACTCAGATCTCAACCAGATTTTATCCCCCAAGTGAAGAGGGAGATGACATCAGTTCTCAAGAATTTAGACTGGGAGGGTGGCAAGGTGGCTTGTAAAAAAGGGAATGGTTTAAGAAATACACCTAATATCGTTCTCAAAAAGTGGGGAGGTGGAAGGACAAGAACAAAGAAATTCTTGGGAAAGGAAGGCACTGAAGAGTGAGATTAACCTTGGGCATTTCTAGGATTAAAATATTCCGCTCTAGTGAACACTGTAGATTTTAGCACCAAAACTTTAGGATGTAGCAACTTTTGACCTAGCGAGGTTTCAACATGTGTCTGGAAAAGATACACAGCTTGAGCCATGTCAAAAGTCTATTTTGAGATAGATGAGACTGAAGCCTGGCTTCTGAGTTCTCTCAGCCTAGTATTTGGGGGGGGGGATTTCAATAGGCCTTTATCTGTTTTACTTTAATTTTTCTACAACTTATTCTTCATTAAGCAACAAGAGTGATCTTTTAAAAACAAATAAGGCAAGGCAGGTGGGTCTATAATCCCAGCTACTTGGAAGGCTGAAGCAGGAGGATCACAAGTTAAAAGTCAGCCTCAGAAACTTAGCAAGACCCTGTTCTAAATTAAAATTTTTTTTAAAAAAAGGCTGGGGACATAGCTCAGTTGTACAGCTTAGCATGCATGAGGCCCTGACTACAACCTCCAATACCACATAAGTAAATATATTAATAAGTGCTTGCCTGCAGCAAAAGAAGCAATGCCTAGCTCAGACTGTCCTGGCTACATATGTGACTTCTCATCAACTGCTTTCTCTCTGCTCCATTTTTTTCCCCTAGCTACCAATTTCCCTACTTCAGCCCACTAGATACACTCAGGATCTGTTGAGTCCTCTAGAGAAGCAGAACTATTAGAATGCATATGTAATTATAAAGAGGATTTATCATATTGGCTTACATGATCAGAGGCTGCGCAGTCCCACAATGGCCCTCTGCTGCCTGGTAAGCAGTGCAAACCAGTAAATGCTCAGTCCAAGAAGCTACAAGCTTCAGAACAAGAGGGACCAATGATGCAGCCCCAGTCCCAGACTGAAGGCCTTTAAACCCCTGGGGGATCACTAGTTGTGAGTAAGTGCTCAAAGGCTGAAAAATATGGATTCTGATGTTGATGGGCAATGGCAGCAGAAAAGCAGACCCACAAATAGACACACCCTTGGGTAGGCTCCCTCTGCTCTGTTTCATCTGAACCGTTAGATGGTGCTGCCTAAATGGGGCGTGGGGCATCTTCTCCTGAGTTCCCTGACCCTGGTCTCTAAAAACACCTCTCAGCACATGCAGGGTGTTTCTTACCACTTTTATTATATTAATCCTCCCAGGGTTTTCTGTTGGCTTTCTCCTATAATGTTCTTTCCCTTTAATATTCTGATTGCTCTTCTCTTCCTTTTGAAGAAATCCACGTATTGACACCCCAAAACATGGCACCTTGGAATGCTGATCATTTTAGGTTGAAGGTCCCTGGAGGCCATCAAACACTAAAAGAGTCTTCTGTCTGGTGTCTGCCTACCTGCCCGAAGACCACACTCAACCCAGGAACACAACTGCCACTGGGGTCTCCTCCTGGAGGCTTTATTCACCCAACTCATATGTTCATCCCACAGGAAGGAAGGCAATGTCACAGATTTTCTTTCTCCCTCCTCCACCCAGAGCCTCACACTTGCTAGGAGAACACTTAACCAGCCGCAAGCTCTTGCCTGTCTGCCAGGCCCATTCAGTTCCCGAGGAGAATCATTTGCTCACTATTTTCTGGTCTCTTGCCTCAATCATTCCCCCTAATAATCATTTGCTACTCCTCAGAGTCACCCACTTCCCCTCTCCCTCTTCTTCACTATGTAGAGGGGCCTGTAATATCTGAACGTTATCAGACTCTTGGATAATCACTCTCCTGCCATTTTCCCTCTGCACATGAATACATTTGCCTGCCTTTCCCTCCTGTTAATCTGCTGCTGTCAGTTCATTTCAGGGAGCCTACAGTTCCTTCGGGTCATTATTCAAACGTTGCTTTTCAGCGAGGCCTTGCCTCTCTGCCTTTTCTGCGATTGCCGCATACCCAAACCCAACACTTCCTGTCACTTTTCTGGCTTCTATTTTTCATCTTAGGTCATCTATAGCATTCTCTATATTCAAGGTTTTTTTTTTTTTGTCACTTAGTGAAAAACATATGTTTTTCTGAGAGTGGTATTTTTGTGTGTATCTTCATTCAGTGTGGATGCTCAACTATGGCACTCTGACCATTCCTGGCACCTAGTAGATAAGCCCTCAGTATTTGAATAAATGAAGGAGGGTAGCCCAGGGAATGGAGGGATTGGGGAAATGGAGCTCTGTCCAGGATATCAGGGCGTCAGAGCCATTAAGATTCGTTACTAGGAGACTACATTTTGTGCTATACGTAGTTCATTTTCTTTTCCTTTTCTAGATGGGAATACGTGTTAATGTTTTCTATTTTCCTCTCCATTGCTGCCTGTTATGTGTGCTTAGTGGGTGCTTAGACTATACTTGGATAGAAAAAATAGCCCAGAGTGTTTAGCTACTTGATTTGCTGCCTCATGGCATAATACATGTTGACCAGAAGGAAGAGGGAACTGGCTTTGTTGCTCTTCATATTCTGTCATTTCACCCAGCTTCTAACACCGTCTACTCAGAATATGAACTAATCTGAGTAGTGTTGACACTTCCTCAATGAAACTCAGGGCAGTCGTTTCAACAAGGGTTTCCATGATGAAGTCAATGGCTTCTTCAGAAGAGAAGTTGCACGTATTCTTGATGCCTTCTTTTAAGCTGTAAAAAAATGATAGCAGCAATAATGAATTCTAAGTGTTTACTAAGAGGGAGGCATTTGTATGTTTAATACACATTTTATATTTCCATTTAATGTTCACAATAATCCTATCAGATAGCAGTATACTTATTGCCAATTTCCTTATGAAAGTTTGTGACATGGAGTTATCTAACTTGCCCTTTATCATGTAGAAAGTGCCAGAACCCAGAATCAGCTACAAAAAGTCTGGCTCCAGACTGGATATTCAACCACTTCTAGACCCTCATGTTTTTATTGTTTCTGATCAATAACTCTTTGTGTATATGCAAGAAATTGTGAACTTCTTTTGGTTTCAGCAATAGCCTTTTATAGTTTTAGGCTCATTAGGAGTATATCTTGAATTTTAATAAATAGTATTTAGGCATGCATTTTTTAAATTTATTAAAAGAATGCATTACTATCACATTCCTTGGAAAAACGACATTTGGCCTATCTGTGTTATACTTTTAACAAATATTAGATTCGTAAATACAGGTGAAGAAGAGGAGAGATTATGCTGGGTGCAGTGATGTATGCCTGTAATCCCAGCAGCTTGGGAAGCTGAGGCAGGAGGATCACAAGTTCAAAGCCAGCCTCAGCAACTTAGTAAGGCCCTAAGCAACTCAGTGAGACCTGTCTTTAAATAAAATATTTAAAAGAACTGGGGATGTGGTTCAGTGGTTAAATACCCTGAGTTCAATCCTTGGTACAAAAAAAAAAAAAAAAAAAAAGGAAAAGTTACAGGAAATGGAATAAAAAGCACAACCATTTGAGCCTTAGATAAGTCTTTTTTTTCCCTAGTTGTAAATGGACACAATACCTTTATTTTCTTTATTTTTATGTGGTGCTGAGGATCGAACCCAGTGCCTCCCAATGCTAAGCAAGCGCTCTACCACTGAGCCACAACCCCAGCCCCAGATAGTTTTTTGATAAATTACAATTTGTACAATATATTTCTGAGACATGTAAATTTATCACCAAATCAGTTACTTTTCAACTTATAAAAGTTCCCAGTTGATTTACTTTATAACAGAATATTATTTGAAATCCTAATTTGTATATACATCTTTGTGTGGCATATATAACTCTAGCTAAAGCAAAACAAAATATGACAAGATATCTAAAGATTTAAACTTATATGACTTTCTTAGTATTAAGAATGTAATGAATGTCATTGGGAATTCAAACTAAAATTTTTTTCTCAGCAAGAGAAATAATATGTGAGGTGAACAGGGAGCCTACATCCTGGGAACAAATTTTTACCCCTCAAACATCAGATAGAGCTCTAATCTCTAGAGTATACAAAGAACTCAAAAAGTTAAACAACAAAAAAGGAAATAACCCAATCAACAAATGGGCCAAGGACTTGAACAGAAACTTCTCAGAAGAGGACATATAATCAATCAACAAATACATGAAAAAATGCTCACCATCTCTAGCAATCAGAGAAATGCAAATTAAAACTGCTCTAAGATACAATCTCACTCCAATAAGAATGGCAGCCATTATGAAGTCAAATAACAATAAGTGCTGGCGAGGATGTGGGGGGAGGTACACTCATACATTGCTGGTGGGACTGCAAATTGGTGCAGCCAATTTGGAAAGCACTATGGAGATTCCTTGGAAAGCTGGGAATGGAACCACCATTTGACCCAGCTATTCCCCTTCTCGGACTATACCTAAAAGACCTAAAAAGAGCATACTACAGGGACACAGCCACATCAATGTTTATAGCAGCGCAATTCACAATAGCTAAAATGTGGAACAAACCTAGATGCCCTTCAATAGATGAATGGATTTTAAAAATGTGGCATTTATACACAATGGAATATTACTCAGCACTAAAAAATAACAAGATCATGGCATTTTCAGGCAAATGGATGGCATTAGAGCAGATTATGCTAAGTGAAGTTAGCCAATCCCTAAAAAACAAATGCCAAATGTCTTCTCTGATATAAGGGAGGTGACTCAAAATAGGATAGGGAGGAAGAGCATGAGAAGAAGACTACCACTAAATAGGGAAGAGAGGTGGGAGGGAAAAAGAGGGAGAAGGGGAGTTGCGCTGAAGATGGAAGGAGAACCTCATTGTTATACAGAATACATATATGATGTTGTGATGAGAAAAAGAAAAAAAAAAGTGTGTCACATTAGATTGGATAGAGAGAAAGGATGGGAGAGGAGGGGAGGAGTAGGGAGGATAGGAAGGGCAGCAGAATAGAATAGACAATATGATTGATGTATGTACATTCCATGTATGTATTATATGTCAAAATACATTCTGCTGTCATGTATGACTAAAAAAAATTTTAAAAAAAGAATGTAACGAATATAGAAACAAAAGGCATGCAAAAATATTCAAAGAAAAAAGTTTTAAACGTCAATGATCCTATTAATTTAATGACAAGATCTGATATCATTTGTTTATAAGACAATATGATTGTATATGATCATTTTCTTGGCTAAATACCTAAATACTGAAGTTTAGGTTTTTATTAGAAACTACCAAAGAATATTCTAGGTGGTTGAACTACATTTAACTTCCCAGGAAACATCCTCACCACTCTATTGTCATGTTGATGTGTTCATTTGCTGTTCCCTGATGAAAGCAGTAGCTTGCTCTGGACCCAGGGTGTTCTCTGTCTCATGACCTTCCTTTCTGACTACCTGCTTTATGGATTTCTGCCTCTTCAGCCAACCGACCACCACAACTGTGTAAGCTAATCCTTCTAGTAAATCCACTGCACCTGTTTAATCTATTATCAACATCATCATGATCATTTATCTAGCCACCATCTGTCCCTCCTGTTAATTCTGTTTCTCTGGTTGAACCCAGTTTGTTTTATTTGTCTTTCCTAAGAAATTGTTTTTTTACCTCCACATTACAAAAGTACTCTACTGTAATTTTTCTAGGAACTTCATAGTTTTAACTTACACATTTAAGTTTATGATCCATGTTGAATAATTTTGGTGCATGTTGTCAAATAATGGGTGCTACAGTTTGGATATGGTCTGTCCCCCAACGGTTGAATGGTAGAGGCATAATCCCCATAAGGCAATGCAAGAGGTGGGACATTTACAAAGTGGAACTTAGTGGGAACTTACTGCAGGAGCTGCCCTTGGAAGGAATTAATGTCATTCTCATGGGACCCTATTCAGTTCCCATGAAAGGGTTGGCATAAAAGAGCAAGGTAGACCTCACTCCATTCTTTGACTTCCTGTCTCACCATGTGTTTTGTTTCTTTTGCACATGTTCCCACCATGATGCCATCTGCCAGGATGTAATGTAGCCAGGCAACCCTTGCCTGAGTCCACTATTTGAACTTCCAGTCTCTAAACTGTGAGTTAAATCAGCCCCTTTTCCTTATAAAATATTCAGCTTTAGGCAGTTTGCTATAGTACCAGAAAACAGACTAACACAATGGGTGAGCTTATTTTTACCACCTGGAGATTCACTTTATCCAATAGCATTTATTGAAAACTCTTTCTATTGTTGTTGAATTACGATGTCATCATCAAACAGACTAATACAAAGGACAAGGCTTGTTTCTACCATTTGGAGATTCACTTTGTCCAGTAACATTTATAAAAAAAACTTTTCTATCTTTGTTGAGCTACCATGTAATCATAAAATATTAACTTATCAAATGCATTTTAGTCTATATCTAGAGACAGTTTTCTGTTTTCTCTGTTTTTTTCAGACTTTATTTCAACTCATGTCATCACAATTATTGCACCCTTATAGTATACCTTCAAATTATGTTGTCCTTCAATTTAGCTTCTTTTTCTTTTCTTTAGGTGCTAAGTATTTGCATAAAAACTTTAGCCACAGCATGTCAAATTCTACAAATGCATGAAAAAATTTAAGTAATTTCAATATGAATTTATAAAAATAATGTAATGCTCTTATAAATAATTTTATATCATTACCACAAAATATTCTATTGTTTTTTAAAATCTTTGACTCTTACAATAAGTTGTATCAATTTTGAATGACTTTGTATACCTTCTACTAAACCTCAAAAACTCAATCTTAGGTCATTAAATCATAAACCATACATATATATGTTATGTATATATTTTTATTATAAAATGCTCAAGTTAGGAATGAATTCTTTAAATTGTCAACCACCCTTAGCACTAATTTTCTTCATATGCTTTCCCATTTGATCTTTTGAAACTACTTTTTTTTTTCACTGCAGCTTTTAGTTTAAATTAAATTGACTAAATTTTCCTGCTGTGTTCTCATCTAAATTTCTTTGACATTTAAGTTATATTTGCCACTTGAATGTCTTCAGGGAGCCACGCTAAAGGGAATACATTAGTGAACTCCTTCAGTTTTACTAGAAAGGCAATAAACTATATAGCTGAATACATAGAAACTAATAATTTTGAATGTGTACCATTGACATTTTATCTAAAACCATCAGCTAAATTGTTGCATTAACGTAAGGTCCATGGAAGATAGGATTCTTTTATGTTTTATCTACTGTGTATCAAATCTTTTGATCAGTTTCTGTTTCATTAAAGAATAAATATTTGTGGGCTGGGCATGGTAGTGCGTGCCTGTAATCCCACCATCTTGGAGACTGAGGTAGGAGGATCACAAGTTCAAAGCCAGTCTCAGCAATTTAGAAAGACCCTAGGCAACTTTGAAAGACCCTCTTTCAAAATAAAAAGGGGTTGGGATGTGACTCAGTGGTTATTTTGATACCAAAATAAAGATAAAATAAGGCTTAATATTTGTGGAATAAATGAATGAATTGTACCTAAATACATTTTTAATATTTTAGTAATTTCATTTCTAGTTCTTTCACCAAAAGGAAAATTACTTAAATTTTTATGTGACTTTTTTGTGCTTCATAGAACCCAGAAACTATTTGATTTGCCTTCAGTCCATTTATTTTTCCTCCTGGGCTCAGAGCTAGACTGCCTTTCTCAACCTCTCTTGAACTTAGATGTAATCATGTGACTCATCTCTGGACAATAAAATGCAAATAAAACTAATAAAATAACTTCCATGCCTCATCATAAAGTCTTCTAATGACTCTCTTCTCTGAATGCTAGCTGTACATAAATGCCCAGAGTGACCATAGCAATCATACATTGAACATAACAAAGACCAAATTAGTAGCGTGGGCCTTGAGTGCCTTCATAGTCCAAATAATCCCCTCTACCTCCATCATCTCTAGGTAGGCTTTATGTGAGTGAAAATGAATATCTATTGTGGTGTACTCTTGAGATTTAGCGGTATTGTTTATAATAGCAATTAGAATTATCCTAGTTAGTATAAAAGTGTTATCATGAAGTGAAGTGCTGCTCTGATAAAAATCTAAATGCCAGTTGCTTAGTAAATTGTTAGATAGCGGACAGCAATAAAATTGAGGTAGATAAATTGCTGGTGGGAATGCGAAATAATTCAGCTGGTCTGGAAAATAGTGTGGTATTTCTTACAAAACTAAACGTACTCTTACCGCATGAACCAGAAATCATGCTCCTTAGCATTTATTTACCCACACAAAATCCTGCTCATGGATGTTTATGTCAATTATGTTCATAAAATTGCCAGATGTCAGAAGCAACCAAAATGTCCTTCAGTAGGTGAATGGATGGATGAATTGTTTCATTCTGATAATGGGACTGGATCATTGAGCAATGAAAAACATGTAGGAAGCTATGATATCTTTTATTAAGTGAAAGAACCGGATAAAATAAAAATGTTACATACTGTACGCTTTCAGTGATCCGACACTCTGGAAAAGTCAAAATTATGGAGAGAATATAAAGATCAATGGGTGTCGGTGGTTAGAAGGAGGAAGGGCTGAATACGCAGAACCCAGAGGACTTTTAGTGAATGATGCTAAGACAGTGGACAGGTGTCCCTCACTTATTCAACATTCACAGAACGTACAACACCAAGACAGAACCTAAAGTAAAAGACGGACTCTGGGTGATAGTGAGGCGTGGAGCAGATTCATGAGTCTTAAGCTATGTCCTGCTCTGGTGCAGGATGTTGGTATTGGGGTATTTGTTCATGGGTGAGGGCAGTGGGTGTAGGGGAAACCTCTGCATTTCCTGATCAGTTTTGCTGTGAACCTAAAACTGCAGTAAAAACCAAAGTCTGTTTAAAAAGCTATAATTCTAGAAAGTCATACTATGTAGTGTCAAGAGAAGTCAGAAAATTGTTGGCTTTGAAGAGCTGGGAGGCCAGACAGTACCGTCTGAATCTTTAAGACCTGCCACAACAAAGCAATGAGCTGCCTGGCTCTAACCACAGAAATGTGTTGTCTCACACTTCTCGGGGCTGAAAGTCAGACCAAGTGTCGTCCGCAGGGCTGGTTGCATCTGAAGTCTCTGAGAAAGAATCTGCCCCCTTTCTCTCCCCTCACTTCTAATGGTTTGATGGCAAGTTTTGGCATTCCTCAGCCATGGAATCAACACGGAGACTCTGCCTTTAGTTTTACGTGGCCTTCTCCCCATAGGTACCTGTGTCTAAATTCTCCTTTCCTGTAAGAATAGCCCTAGTCGTGGATCAATGGCCACCTTCCTGTTCCAGGAAGCCTTCAGTGTAGCTAGCTCCCCCTGCAAAGACCCTATTTCCAAATACGTCACATCCTGAGGTGCCTGGAGTTAAGTATATAGCATATGAATCTGGGGAAAGCAAAATTTGACCTTTAATATCTACCAGACCTAGATTTGTAGAGGAGCAGGTTAAAACTAAATGTTAGTGAGAATTTTAGTTGAGATTAGCTGAGTATAACCAGGAGTCAAAAAGAAAAGGATGGGTGTAGATAACAACTGTTGCAGTGCAGTGATTTCAGGAAGAAAAAACACAAAAGATTAAAAATATGCTTGAAATGACTTTAACTGATAAAGATCTTCCCATCCAAGCTTGAAGTTCCTGAGACAGCTCTTATGAAGTTGAAGAAGATAGAATAGTACAAGGTGACAAAAAAAAAAAAAAAAAAAAAACAATTTCGGCTTGATAATCATTTCTAGGAAGAAGGGAACACCTTTAAATGTGATTATTGGCAAATGAAAGTTATTTAAAATATACCCACCAGAAGACTATTAAGAACTTGAAGAAATGAGATAATTTTAAAAAGCTTTAACCATTCAAATTCTAAAACAACCTTCACATTCTCAAATGAGCGCTCGTGGGAAGGAGGCCATTAACGCTGTAAATCTTACAAGCAGGGAGAGATATCTAAGCCAACTTCGGGAAGAAAACCAATAAGAACAGCCTCAGAGAGGGAGCCGTGTGAGTTCTAATTCCTTTAAGAGAGCAGGAACAGTCACTGAATCAACTTTGCCTGCATCTGGGGCAAGAGACCTTCACAAGGCTTGCCCTGCATTCCCAAATTTCTAAGTCCAGAGACTACTGTGTGTAGCCAGCCTTTGCCTTTGATTGTTGAGTCCGTTGCTGCCTCTGTTCTTGCTATGACATTGTTCATTGCACATATGAGAGGACAGCGGTGGGTGACTTCCTTGGTTTTATTATCTAGATCACCATAACCCAAGAACATATTTGGAGATAAGGGAAGGGCAGTGCATTGTATGAAAAAATCCCAGTCCTGTACTCCTCAGGAGACAGAGTCTAAGTATTCTTTTTGGGAAGTAGGGGGGGTGTTTTATCAGAAGAAGAACAAAGTACATATGTGGTCACCAGAAGGAATGGCCATGGCAGTTTTTGATTAGTTGTTCATCTAATTCTTCAGTCCTGAACACATGACTAAAATTTATTTCCCACCCTCATTTGCAGTTAGATCAGATGATCACATGATAAAAAACCCTGGCCACTTCCATATTTGGACAATATGAATCATTTGTATTATTTCCTCATTCTTTTTCCACCTGTAGTTTGGATGTCAGTGCTACAGCTTGGAAAACCACACATTAAATATTGTTCATGCATCCATCCAGCTGACTATTTAAACTGTTTGTGCTGATACCCACGCTCATGTCAGTTAATCTTACACAAATAAGAAATTAAATTTTATTTATTATAGATTATGGAGAATTATCTACTACAGTAGTTAGTGCTATCTTAATTAACTATATTAAATAAACTATATTTTGTCATAGGTTGGGTTATCTGAAAAACAGACCCCCAACAAAAGAATTGGAAAAAAATCATTTATGTGGGAGGTTATTGCAGGATGACAGAGTAGAAAGGATGTGAGATTATAAAGGAAAAAATACAAGTTAGTGCTGTTCATTGGTCAGGTTACTGTTCTTGTTCACCAGGACCCCATCCTTCTGGTGAATTCTGAACCAGTGCATGCAATACATCTCAGATGTTTCACACAAAAAGCTGCATCTTTGGATAAGAGCTTCTCCTAGAGGTACCAACACATGGTCCTTTCAGCCTGCACATACTTACCTTAAGCATGCTATATGGGATGAACTGTATGTTGGTACAAGAGTTGTATGTCAAAGCCCTAATTTTTATTGTGATTGTAGTGGGAGACAGGGCCTTTAGATAAGTGAAATTGAATGAATTCTAAGGGTAAGGCCCTTTCTAATATGGTTAGTGTCCTTATAAGAAGAGGAAGAGACTTGAGGTACGCACAAGCACAGTGAGAAGGCCACATGAGGAAGCAGAGAACAAAGGGGCTTGGAAGAAACCACTCCTGCAGACACATTGATCTTGAGCTTCCAGCCTTGAGGACTGAGAGAAAGTAAATGTCTGGTGTTAAGCCACCCGCTCGCTAAGTCTCTTAGCCTTACCAGACTAAGACACATACTCTTCTGAGCAGAAGAAAATAGGCTGAGAAATGATGGTCCTTACAGGGAGACGCATGAACCCAGCTGAGAAATGCATGTCCTCATGTAGTAGGAAGCATGAACACATGAAGAGTGGGTCAGGTGTTGACAGGGCCAGTTAGAGGCCCCTTGCAGCACATAATGACCTGTGTCCCCTGTTAAGTTTAGTTTCTCCTGAAGTTGACTTTTCAAGGTGGTGGCTTCTCACAATTCCCAACATTTGAAACAAATGTTTAGTAGAAGGATCAGTGTTTCTCGTCTTCTGCATCTGGTCCTGAGCTATAGTTGATTTTCATAATCTTGCTTTTTACATCCATTCTAGATTCTCCTCGGCCTCACCCAATGGTCCTACCAGTCTGGCTTGCTTATGTATGGATAACCCAACTTGCACCCATGGTGGGTCTGTGTTACTACTCACCACACCCTTGTCATATTACGGCAGCTTCCATTGCTCATTCTGGCTGTTACCAGGCAGAAAATTAGTAAGAGGCATCCAACAAATAACCAGAGTTCCAGACAAGCTCACCTTCTTTCACTGTATACTTGTGCTTCTCTGCTCATAATAATAAAGTTACATCACCTCTGCTTACTATATTATCTCCTTTCTTTTTCTGGTGATCTATCAGGATGAGGAATCCAAAGTGACCAGATAACAACATAGTTACAAACCTCCATTCATATCCCCAAACCAAGGCAACTGCTTCAGTATGCCTCACGATGCTGAGATAGGAGGCAATTTCCTGAATGGGGCATAGGAAGTTATAATAACAAGGCCATTACTTGTCCTTTGTTTATTTCCTGGTTACAGAAACAGTTGGCTTCCTGGACTGGCTGCTGTGGATTGTGGGTCACAGTTCTACTTTTTAATATGGTCTGGCTACTCTCAGTCTTGCACATATACTCTAGGTGGTGGAGACAATGCACCATGTGATGACTATTCATTCAAATTATGAAAAGTGGAACTTATAAGTGCAAATGCTTTCTGGTGCATGTGGTATATGAATGGAGCCCACAACCATTTGTCTGTGGTTGCACTCCTTTTACCATAAAGTGAGTCCTTTTGGCAGAGGCATGACTTGGTTGGATTTCATATTCATTTGTCAGATATTCTGTAATTGCTTGAATGGGGTACTGCCTACAAAACTGCAGGCTTGGAAGCTATTCCATCTGTGAGATATCTATCTGTTTCAGTAAGGAAAAATTGTTGCTATATGTATTAAAATTATCCCTACCATTAAGAAAATAAATGCTTAAAGTAACCATGAGATAGGCTGTGTATTTTGAATGCTTTCTTCTTTCACTCATGAACACTTCTTTAATTAAAATCAGTTGACAGAACATTACTATGAACAGGACAATGCATGCATGCTCAGATTAATGAAAACAATAAAACAGCTTGCCACTTAATTAATTAATGCGTGGAATAATAATAATTATATTATTAGAATTTTAAGCCTCTGAACTTATAAAAACAAACTGTGAATGACTTTTTTCTTTAAGAAGGAATTTTTAAAGCATATCACAGAAAGAAAGTTATGCATATGTAATTATTAACCACAAAGCATGCACTTGCCAGAAGGTGTCTGAAGGAAAATGCCAGTGCTTTTACCTTTCAGATGATGTTGTAAGCTACTCCCTTACTTTCTGAGGAATGCTGCACAACTTTTTACATAGTTACATAATAAATTTTATATTTGTTCAAAAAATATTAAAAATATGGGGCTGGGGGTATGAGGCAGAGTTGGATCCTCAGCACCACATAAAAATAAAGTAAAGCTATTGTGTTCATCTCTCTCTCTCTCTCTCTCTCTCTCTCTCTCTCTCTATATATATATATATATATATATATATATATATAAATGTTATATATATATATATATAACATTTTTTTCCTGAACATAATGGGGGAGTATTGCTTTATGAAAGGTAGTTTGGGAAATATTCATTTAACGTAGAGCTTTTGATAGTATTTAAAAAAATGTAGACTCATCTCTGGGTGGAGCTCAGTGGTAGAGCACTTTCCTAACATGTACCAGGCTCTGAGCTCAATCCCTAGCATAGTGCAGGGGGGGTGGGGGGCGGGGGGGAACAAACCTTCTTTCTTCTTTGTTTGTACATATTTTTAATATATGAGAATCAAAAATAGTTTCCCTTAACATGTTTATAATAGTAGCATCAAATAAATTTACTTCATTCAATTTTTGAAATGATAAAATATCTGATGAAGAAAATTGAATAAAATGTAAATACTCCCCACAAATTATTATTTTTTAACAATTGATGGTTTTAACATGAATGCTATTTTATTTTTCTTATGGAAAATCTCTCCTGGTACACTGGTGTTTTTAAAAACATTATTCAGTTATGTGGAAACATATATTTAAATTGATAATGTACAGAAATGCTTAGAGTTTCTGCTCTTATTTTTTGTAACCTAAAAATATACCTTTGTTAACAAAAAAACATTGGAATTTCTCTTGTTCCCATTAAGTTATAATTTATATGAAATAAAACACATGTGTTTATAGTTTGGTGACTGTGTCACCCATGCAAATACCTGGGTGAAGATATACTCCCATCTCTTTACATTTTTCACCCACTTTTCCATGTGACACCCTAGTACCCAGGAAGCTACTAATATATTTCTGAAACAAATATAATTCAATGCAATCTGATAAGAATTCCTATGGGAATTTTTATGGAACTCAAACTGTTTTTTAAATTTACATAGAAGGCTAAAAATGCTTTACTATATATTATTGTAGATCTAATATGATTAAGACTAGATGGCATGGGCTCAAGGATAGAAAAATAGATGAATGGAACCAGATTGGTGCCTTGAAATAGAAACATGGATCTATGGTCAGAACTGCTATTGAACACCAGGGGGAAAGACTGAACCGGAGGAGAAAATATTTCTGAAACACAGGAACATAAATATCTGTATCTGATTTCATGCAGAAAAATCAATTCCATGCAACTAAAAGTTTTCAACATTCAAAGCAAACCTTAAAATTTTTGATGCAAATTTGGTGTGGTTAGCTGTCTGATTTTGGAAGATGGGGTAAACATCTAAGCTTTATATTTTCATTCCTTGGTCATCAAGGAAATAATTAATGTATTTTTTTTTCCTGAAGGAAAATATTAATAAAAATTTCCACTCATCAAAAGACAGCACAAGAAATGAGAAAGACCAAAAGAGTGGGAGAAAGTACTTCCAGCCAAGTTTGAATACGGAAAGAATCATCCTACTCTTGAATTAGAAAAATTCATTGTCATGAGGAGGTAATTTCCAAAAAGTGGAAATGCAGTGGGGATCAAAAGCATTTGATAAAAGTCTGACAACCCTAAAACTCTTAGGAATCTGGACAGGTTCCATGCACTGGAGTCGAAGTATAAATTGATAGAGTAGTTCTGGAGAACAATCTTTCATTCTTTGGTGACATTAATAGCATGTGTATGATATGATGCAGTTATCCTACTCAAGCACATGTAACTCAGAAACCAGAAGACACACAGGAGCATATCCACCAGCCATTATTTTCCTAAACATCTGCTGTGTCGGTTGTCTAGGGCCCCTGTAACAAGGTACCCACAATGCATGGCTTCAACAAGAGAAATCTATGGTCTCACATTTCCAGAAGCTAAAGCTCCACATCAAGGTATCAGTGGGGTTGGTTCCTCCCGAAGACTATGCAGGAGAATCTCTTCGTGCTCCTCGTCTAGTTTCTGGTGCTTTGCCAGTAATCTTTGATGTTTGGCTTTCAGATGCATCACCCCGATCTCTGACTCTATATTCATGTGGTGTTCTCCCCTTGCCTTTGTGTTCAAATGTCCCCTTTCTTTGTAAGGTATGAGGGCCTTGTCATAGTTTGACTAAATCTGTAACAGTCCTATATCCTAATAGGGTCACATTCAGTGGCACTGGGAGTTGGAATTTTAAACTTAATTTCTTTTAGGAGATACTACTAGTAGAGATATAGTGGGGGGGGGGGGAGAGAGAGAGAGAGAGAGATGGCTAAAACAAAGGAGTACTAATGTGCACTGAGTAATATTATTAACTTAACTCTGTGATTTCCAATTCCAAAGAAAAAATAAATTAATTAAAATATAATGACACCCATGTAAACATTTTTGTTTCTATGTTTGTTTGGAAAAATCCCAAATCAGCCCGGTCTATATTCCTTTGTGTCCACAAAAGCCCTGTTCCTGAGTAGGAGCGGTGCCTTGAGAAGGGACTGTTCTTGCTGTGGCATTCAGATGTCTTCAAGGACCTGTCATCAGATTGGCCTACATAAGCATTTGAGTTTGTGACTCTATTTCAAAGTTTCCGGCAGAAAATTTTGAGTAAGTTAAACAGACCAATAAGTACAGGCAAACCCACAGAGTTCAGTAAGAATTTTGATCCTGACAAGAATGTATTATGTTCAAAGTGTTTTTCTAGATGCAATTTCATTAAGTTATTTTAATTGATTGTCCAACTCCTTTTGTCTACGCTCTTGTAGCTTATCTTACTATTGTCTCCAGTTCCAAGTTTATAAGAAACATCTTTCTTGACTTCAAGTATTATTTATTCAATTTACACCTTCTTTTGGTACTCTAATATTATATACATGAGTGGCAATTGTAACTAAAGCTATTGGGAATAAATATCTTTCTTTTAGAATGTAATAATTTTGTTTATTTGTTTTAATGCATTTTGTTTATGATCGAGAAAACCCAACCTTCCATGATCCACCTCCTAATTCTATAACTTGATAATCAAATGAATTCTCACTAAGCATTGTCATATTTCTCCCCAGAATATTTTCACCAGTTCAAACTTCTACCAACAGCACCTGAAAATGTCTGTTTTTTTGCATCTTCTCCTCTGATCTGTGCTTCACATAAGTTATTACTTTTAAAAGTACATGAATTGCCTACCCATCCCCAGTAACTATCATAAGTAAATGTGACACACACACACCCTCCCATTTGCAATTCATAATATACATTTTTGCCACAGCACATTTCATTTTGCAGTGCTGTTGAATTTGATTTATTGAGAGAACTCATAAGAGAACCAGGATTGTTACATAAATGGCATTTCATTAGCAGGTCAGCTCTCTTCAGATTTTGTGAAAGCCAGAAAAGAAGCCTTTAGGCTTATTACTTTGGGAGTGATTTAACCAAAATTGCCTATCTTCTGCTACAGATGAGTGGTGAGTCACAGAGGTGGTATAATTCCAAATCACACTAAAGTAAAGATGCACACTTTTATATTTAGAAAAAAATGAATCACTAGGAAAAGGGGAGATAAGATATTAGAAAAAAAAGGACAATAGTATTAAAGTTTTTTCCCTTTGTTCAGTGAGGACAGAATTCAAACCACATCCTTTGCAAATAACTTCACTTATGAATCACATTTATTTAGAAATAGAGTTTTAAAGTAAGTATGTAAAGATTAACTCAAGAGAGCTATTAAAGGAATACATGAATGAATATTTTCCCATCACAATGAAGAGCACAGTCATTTCCTCTGGTTGCTATTAAGACTTGACTTTTTAGAAACTAGAGTTCTGAAGAGAAATGGCAGTTCTTGTGAGCTTGACTAGATGAACCTGGCTCATGTACAAACTGTCCTGGATGCAGCTCAGTGCGGTGGGTGGGATGTTCAAGCAGGACATCAGCAGGCACTTGAGGTGAGCTTGTGTGTCTGCACCTGTCCTTTGTGTTCCTGTGGCTGAGATGAGCTGTCCCAGAACACAGCCACTATGAGAAGGGCTACCCTAGGACACAAGCCACACCTGCAGCCTGGTCTCAAAACAAGATGTAGAAAGGCCAGGCTGAAGGTGAAGCAGAGCTCCCTGTCTGACCCGCCTACTCCAGCTGGATCTCAGTTGATTCCCTTACACCAACGGAGCCCAGTTCTAGTGCAACTATAGATGGATGAGAATACTTACTGCTGTCTGCCTCTGGGACTTGGGTGCTGTTTTCAGTCATAGTGTTTAGGTGTAATGCACAACTGAGGTTTGTATATTTTAGTTTTCCACTTGTGTAGTAGAAACTTCCAGTACGTGGTTCTTGATTTTTCTTGGGACATCTCTATTATTTTTTTGATAATTGTTTTTAAACCATTACGTCTACTCTCTTTTTAAGGAAAGTCAGATGTATGTATGTGGAATTTTTATTCTTTCTTTCTTATCTGTTCTCTTATCTTGGGTTATTTTGTAGCCTGCATTCTGAGTAGATTTCTTGCTTATTTCCTGCATATTGATTCCATTTTGTATAGTCCAGTTGTCGTTTTTATTTTTGCACTTTTAAACCTCAGTTTTAAAATCTCGGTTGTGATTTTTCTTTTCCATGGTACTTTTATGTCTTTCTTTTCTCAATATATTATTCCAGATTTGAACTTATTCCTTAATTTTGTTTTCCCTTAATATGGACTGAGAACACAAAGGATTTCATTTCTGCATTTTCGGCTCTGCAAAACAAGTTCCTATGGGTGCCCCCTACTGGTACTAAGAATCTAGAGCACTCGTCCTTCACAGATCCTAAATGGAGGGAGTTGATGGCTTCCCAAAGGCAAAAGTGTGATGTTTGATTCTCTGTGAAACTTGCTGACTGAACATGGAGATTCTAGCTCTATTCAGCTGTTCTTTTTGGCCCATGATGTCTTCTCAATTATAAAGCAAGCAGCTGAAGTGTGTGGAGGACGTCTAACACAGTACATTAGTTCTCAGTGCCAGCTTATTAGTAAAGGATTTGATTATTTTTTCCCTAAAATTTGCACTTGTCTGTTAGCTACATCTTCATGAAATGTGGTAGCTGTTAAAAAAAAAACATTGTGTATCAATGTTCTCTAGATGAACAGGACCAACAGGGGATTTGTCAGATTGGCTTACACGACCAGAAGCTGGGTGATCCACAGTGGAGGTTTGCAGGCTGGAGAGCTGGCGGAATCAGTAGCTGGGCAGTCCAAGATGCTGAAGCTTCAGAACAGGCTGCATCAATGATGCTACCTTAGTCCAAGACCAGAGGCTCTGGAAACTCCCTGGAGAATCAGTGGTAGAGTCTGGTTTGAAAAAGCAATGGAGCAAGAGTCTGGTATCCTAAGGCGATCACAGCAGCAATCAAGGAGGCTTTCAAGAAGAATCAATCTTCTTGTTCCTCCAACTTTGATTCCATCCAAGCCTCCAACCTACGGGATGATACTTCCCATGCTGACAGAGGGTCTCCACTTTAGCTGGATATCCCACGCGCCAATCATTCCTAGACACAGCGTCGCTGACACATCTCTTAATGTTCAGCATCTCTTAATCCAGTCAAGCCAACAATTCAAATTAACCATTACACACTGCTTTTAAGTCAATGAATACACAAGTATGTCAGTGTCTTTCCCATTTGGTTTATGCAATAAAAGAGCATTTTTATATCTTAAAATTTCTTCAAGTCATCAGCAGTCATTTCCAGGAAAACTGTGGTATTTTTCCTGTACACATTATTGAAAATCCTTTGAGAATAGACAATCAGTAGCTTCAATTTCACACATATTCTGTTTTCTTAGTCCTTTTCATATATAAGCCGGGAAAAAATGTGTTTAACAGAATGGAGCATATCACGCATGAAACTGTTTAATGAAAACTCTTTTCCAGTTGAGGTTTTCAAACTTCAAATCAAGATTCTTTTTCAGTTGTGTTATACAGTACTACCTAAAATAAGGTATCATAAAAAGGTATTAAGCTGAAAGCCTTAGCCAAAAGAAAAACATAGGTCACTCAATTTTACCCTCTGTGTGTGTCCTTGACTTTCCCCCCACATGATCCCTGCTCCAGAAACAAAATGAATGACAGATGGGGGATAGATGAGTATGAAGGAGATACACATGGATGGGCCTTTAAAAAGGGCCAGCCTGGGAGAGTGTTTATATTTCCTTAAATTAACAGGGAGAGGAAACTAAGGGAAAGGGTTAGCTGACCTGCTCAAAACCCACAAAATAGATGTACTATGGATTTCTACATGTAAAATAAATGCATTTCATATGTGACTTGTCATAAACTCCTTTGGGGTGAAGCACATTATAATACACATTGCATTATGTAAAGGAGAAATGGTGCTCGGAGAGCTAGCGCTAGTGGTCATTGAAGGTGAACCTTAAAGTCATCCATGAGACTGGTCATAAGGAGATGGGGATATTTATGTCAGCAGCCTGGGAGGAAGTGCAACAGGAACAGATGCAGAGCAAGACTGACCACATACTGGAATTCACACACCAGCATGAAAGCCATGGGGAAGAGCCACGGGATGAACAAGCAGGGTATAAAGAGACCAGAGAACACACGAGGCAGAAAATAAGGAATCCAGCGAATTCTGGAACACGAGGATATTTTTAAAGAGATAGGAATAAAATTTCTCATCTATTCTACTTGTCTCAAATACTGAACCTTATTGTTAATACTAATTGAATGCCATAGAAAACCCATAAGGAAGAATAATTAAGGTGCTAATGAGTCTTATTAATTATAAAATATTTGAGATCATTACATGAGGTCATCTGAGTGGAATCAAAGTCAGATACTAATGGGAATGATAGTAATCGTCACTCTAGTGACCCCTATGGCAATGTATTATTATCTGTTTACACATTAGTCAGGATCTTGTGTGCCATGAAGGCCCACATGTTAAAGACTTAGTTCCCCAGGGGTGGGGGAACCTTAAAAAGTTCCTGTTGAGGAATTCAGTTGCTGAGCCAACATGACAAAGATTTGGGCCTAGTGGGAGGTCTTTTTAAATTTTTTTCTTTTTTTTTTAACCTTTTCATTTTATTCGTTCTTTTTAGTTATACATGACAGTAGAATGTATTTTGACATATCACACATACATGGAATATAACTTCCCATTCATGTGACTATACATGATGTGGAGTTTCTCTGGTAATATATTCATATATGAATATAGGAAAGTTCTCTCCAATTCATTCTGTCTTTCCTACTCCAACCCACTCTCCCTTCCCCCCATTTTCCCCTGTCCCATCTGGTGAACCTCCACTCCACCTTCCTCTGTGTCTATTGTGAGTCAGCATCCACATATCGGAAAGAACATTCAGCTTTTGATTTTTGGGCTGGTTTATTTCACTTAGTATGATAGGCACAAGTTCCATCCATTTACTGGTAAATGCCATAATTTCATTCATCTTTATGTCTAAGTAATATTCCATTGTGTATACATACCACATTTTCTTTATCCATTCATCTATAGATACCGAGGTTGGTTCCATAGCTTAAATGCTGTGAATTGAGCTGCTATAAACTCTGATTTGGCTGTGTCACTATAGTATGCTGACTTTAAATCCTTTGGGCATAAACTAAGGAGTGAGATAACTGGGTCAAATGGGGAATCTTCATACTGCTTTCCATAGTGATTGCACCAATTTGCAGTCCCACCAGCAATGCATGAGTATACTTTTTTTCCCCACTTGTATTCTGGATAATTGCCATCCTGAATGAAATGAAGTGAAATCTCAGTGTAGTTGTAATTTGCATTTATCTACTTGCTTGCTTGTGATGTTGAACATTTTTAAATATTCCATTATGATCTAATAGAATGCAAGGTATTATCTCTATTTTTTTGCTTTTGTTAAGAGCTGATTTGTGGCCCAAGATATGGTCTATTTTAGAGAGGGATCCATGTAATGCATGGAAGAAAGTGTATTCAGTCATCAATGAGTGTGATATCCTATATATATCTGCTATGTTTAGATTATTAATTTTATTTTTTTAAGTCTATAGCTTCTTTATTTAGTTTTCATTTGGAAGATCTATTCAGTGGTGAGAGAGGTGTGTTAAAGTCAACCCAGTATTATTATGTTGTGATCTATTTGATTCTTGAAATTGAGAAGGGTTTGTTTAATGTATGGGAATGTTCCATTGTTTGGTACATAAACATTTACAGTTGTTATGTCTTCTTGATGTATAATTCCCTGCAGCAGTATGAAATGTCCTTCTTTGTCTCTTCTGATTAACTTTGACTTGAAGTCCACTTTATCTGGTATGAAGATAGAAACCCCTGCTTGTTTACATGGTCCATGTGAGTGATACATTTTTTCCCACCCTTTCACCTTCAGTCTGTGGATGGCTTTGCCTATGAGGTGAGTCTCTTAGAGACAGAATATTGTTTGGTAATGTTTTTTAATCCAATCTGCCAGTCTTTTGATTGATGATTTTAGGCCACTAATATTCAAGGTGATTATTGAGATATGATTTGTGTTCCCAGTCATTTTGGTTTCTTTCTAGTTTTAAAATTTGAATTATTTTCTCCTTTGCTTGGCTTTTTGTTTTGTGTATTTCCTCCCTTCACTGGTTTTCACTTTTCTTTCATTTAATCTTCATGGATTGAATAATTACATTTAATCATTTCAATATATTATACTAAGTATATATATTTAGAATATTCTAAAGCACAGGCTTTATAGTTGAGAATTCTTTTACTTTTTGTTTATCATGGAAGGTTTTTATTTCATCTTCAAATTTGAAGCTTAATTTTACTGGATAGAAGATTCTTGGTTGACATCCTTTTGCTTTCAGAGATTGGTATGTTATTTCAGGACCTCCTTGCATTGAGGGCCTGGGTTGAGATATCAGCTAAAATCCTAACTGGTTTCCTTTTAAACATGAATTTTTATTTTTCTCTGGCAGCCTTTAAAATTCTATCCTTATTCTGTATGTTAGGCATCTCCATAATAATGTGCCTTGGTGTGGGTCTGTTGTAATTTTGTATATTTAGGGTCCTGTAAGCCTCCTGTATCTGATTTTCCATTTTATTCTTTAGGTTTGAGACATTTTCTGATATTATTTCATTGAGAATGTTGTCATTTCTTTAGTTGGTATCTCTGAGCCTTCTTCTATCCTGACAAATCTTAAATTTGGTCTTTTCTGATTATCCTATATTTCTTGGAAATTCTGTTCATGGTCTCTTACCATCTTTTCTCCATGGTCAACTGTATTTTCAAGATTATATATATATTGTATTCATTGCCTGAAACTCTATATTTCAAGTGTCTAGTTCATTGATGATGCTTTCCATTGATTTTTAAATTTGTTTTATTCATTCCTTTATTTCAAGCATTTACGCTTATTTTTTTCCCAAAGTCTCTGTCTCCTTATTAAAGATAGTTTTCACTTCCTGTATTTTCTCTCTGATATTGCTCCTTATACATCCTTTATTTCATATATCAATTTAACTATGTACATTCTAAAATAATTCTTTGACATTTTTTCTATGGTGGTGTCAATGGATTCTTTATCTTTGTTTGTTTAGGGCCACTTGTTCCCTTGGTTTCATGTTCTTTGTGTGTCTACCCATCTTACAGTATGAATCAGAAACAGTAGTCTCTACCCTGTGGACTTATACTATCCCTGAAGATTTTCAGAAACTCACTGTTTAGGGGGAGAAAAATAATAACAACAACCAATGTAAACTATAAACAGCATTCAACAAAATAGTTCTTAATATCATTTCTACAATATTAATTATTACAATAAACAGAAATGATATGATCAATTATTGCCTACAATAAAAACAAAAAGTTTTCAAAAACAATTTACAATTTCAAGTGGTAGACAGGGAGAGAACAGAAGTAATATAGGATGTAATGATTATGAAGGAGGATGAGAGAAGGTAGAAATAAAAATTAAAGAAAGAGTGAAATAGAAAATAGTAGCAAATGAAACTGTTAGCAAATGAGAATAGAGAAAGATAACCTGGGGAACCAGATATGTAAGATAAAATTTGTATATATATATATTATACATATGTATATAGTAAAAATTTAAAAATTAAAAATAAAAAGAATACAAAACTAAACTAAAATATACTAAACAAATATCCTAGTCCTTAAAAAATTGATCCATGAAAATTAGCTGTTTTTAAGAATGCTAGAAATGAGAAAACAAAATACAAAAATGGGTGTGGGTGTGAAGATATGTATGTGTATGTATGTGTGTGTGTGTATATATATGTATATATACACCATTATTTATATATATATACCATTAAGGTCACAATTAAATAGTTAAAAGGGAGAAAAAAGGAATAAAAAAGGAGAAAATTAATCTCTATGAAAAGTTAAATAGTTCTTTCTGTTGGAGTTCAAAAGCTTCTTAGCTTCTCTTCTGGCAGCTTTAGGTGGGGTCAGCTGGAGCATGGTCAGCTGCGGACCCACCCAGAGCAGCAGCAATGCAGCTGGGCATTTCTTCCTTATCTTATTATATCCAACCTCATGATTCCCCAATCTGCTTTGAATGTCCATTTTTAAATTCCAGTAAAGTCCTCTCGGACTTTTTGTTTGTTTGTTTACCCACCTTGCTGAGAAGCTACCTGTCTGCTATCTTGGTTTCACAGCACGGAGCAGCCAGAACGGGCCCTCCTCTGTCCTACCATCTTCCTAGGTGGAGGTCTTCAGGGCACTAGGGACATGGCCCAGATGAGCATTCCTACCCATGAGATGAGCAGCTTTGCTCTGCCTCTTGCTTCTTCCGGGATGTGCTGCCTCACCACAGGCTCAAAAGCAACAGTTCTAACTGATAATGGACTAAAACCTTTAAAACTGTGATCCAAAATAAACCTTTTCTCTTTATAAGTTGATTACCTCCAGTGTATTGTAATAGTGATAGAAAACTAACACTAACATATCAAATGCAATCTTCTATTTTTACAATGTAGTCATTCAAGGAATTTTAGTTTTCTGAATATTGAATAAGAATAGAAGAGTCTAAACTGTTCTTTTCTTATGTCTTCTATGAAAGAGGTGATGGATGTCAAGTTCAACTCTGAGAAAGAGAAAGGATAATTGTATTTCAATTCTTAAAAATCAACATTTTTTAAAAAAGATAGTTTCTATTGAAAAAAACTTCTACATCAGATTTTTTTTTTTTACCATTAGAACATAGAGAATTTGGGGGTACAGCTATAAACCTTTTAAAATGCAGGAATATTGATAATAATAATTTAAATAAAGTCTTTTTTCCTGATTGTCTTTGAAATATTCATTTCAGAAAAATGATTCTAGATATTAGATAAGCTCTTATCTTTTCTGGAACCAATAAGTTCTTCTTAAAAGTTTAAACAAAACAATAATACAATTATAAATGTCCTTCAAGAGTGGGATGTGATCATCTTATTTAATGTATTTACTTAACAACTTACTGTTTTGAACACAGACAACTTTCATTTTGCTGTTTTACTATTTAATGCAAGAACTTCAATTTCATGAAGGATGTTTTTTACAGAAATTAGTAATGGCAAGTATTTAATCAATCCAAAGCAAAATCATGTGGTTTTTTGAACTGTGAGTAATTTGAATATTTATAAGATTTATAAATCACATTCCTTCAAAACGTTCACATTAACATTTTTTTGCTTTAAAAGCAAAAATGGCTTAGAAAATAATACAGTGAAGGATTACATCCTAGAAAATTTGGATGAAACAGTCAGTAGAAGAATGAAAACTGAGCATCCCTGGGGTGGCAAGCAGCCTCTGCAGCACTCAGAGGGTCACATGGCCACGGAGCTTTTCCCATGGTGTCCACTGAGGATGCTTCTCCATGAGGAATGGCCCATGTCTCGTGCTTCTTTCTATAGTGTCTTTTTCTTGAGAGGTGCTGAATATTCTAGTCATTAGCAAATGTCCAGAAACTGTCCACATGGGGTGGTCCTTCCCAGATAGGCTATAGTGTGTCTAGAACATTTTGAATTAAGGAAAGTCAGGTGGAATGCAGGCCAGAATGATTTCTGACAGAGACCACTTGCCCTGACTCAGCACCTGGAAGTTGCCCACGTGGGTCAGTCAACACTGGCTTCCCCTTCTCTGTGCCTGGCCTAGAGAGCTCTGCAGGGGTTCCCATGTGCAGCAAGAAGCACTCTGCTGGCTGTCTCCATCCTCTCCGTGGACCTTTCATACCATCAACTGATCATCTGAAATCACCAGGAAACAAAAAGGCGAGAAAGGGAACAGGGAAGAAATGAATGAAAACATATGGCTTTCTGTTGTGGATAATATGGTCCACAAATAAAAAGTCATTGCAGAAGACCAAGCAGAAAAGGGCCTTGGAAACTACACAAATGGAAATTACTGTTCGTCATGAGTCCAGTGGTTCAGGTTCAGTTGTGCATTAGAGAGAGATTTTGTTTATTTGGGTAGAACCACGACAAACAGGCCACCTAGATGCCCTGTTCTGAAGGCGAACCATCTTCCTGAAGCTCAGAGTATAGATAGGGCAATACATCCACTGGGGCTCCTGAGACATTCTGTGTTTAGACAGAACTCTCTTCATTTGAGGAATGGTAAACTCAAACAAACAAAACCAAAATAAAACCGCTGTGTTTATGGCAAAGGATTGCAGAAACAGAGAAGCCTACCACAAGCATACATTAGTCTCAAGGGGACAAAGATACATCTTAATGTTAAACAAAGACAGAAGAGGTGCTTTTTGTGTAATCAAGACAATCTATTACTGGCAGAAGAAAATAATAGACATACAGGGCAATAGAAGAGTGTTAAATCTAGAAACAGACATATATATATATCCAACTAATTTTTGAGTCATGTGCCAAGTTAATCCAATAGGAAGGGACAGTCTTTTCAACAAATGGTGCTAGGACAATTGGGCTTCCACAGGCAAAAACAATTAGAACACTATTCTTACTTAATGTCATACCACAGTTGATCTAAAATGGATCAAGCAAATACTAGGACTGAAAAGTAAAACTTGTACAGGGAAGCATAGAAGAAAATCTGATATTAGATTAGGTAGGAAGTTTTAGGACAGCCCATAGAAAGCCTGAGACATAAAAAATGTAACTTTACACCCCAGCAAAATATTTTATTATTTCCTCCATTATTTTGTGTGTGTGACCTGTTTTAGTCTGCAGAAATCCCACATCAATGTACACCGAAGATCTGTATGCACCTGTTTTGTCTCTCAATTTTTGTGACTTTCTTTCCTTTTTATTTGTGCTTTGTGATTTATTTTTATTTGCCTGTGTGATTTTCTTACATACCTTTCCAAGTGCATTTCTGAGAATATTGAATGCATGTATCTTAATGTCAGTTTCCATTTTCCTAATTCCTTATGAGTAAATTCTTCCATGTGAAGCTTTTAATTCTTCTTTTTTTTCATTTTTTTTTCTTTAAACGTATTAATTCTTCATTTGTTCTCAGGTTTTGTGGCAGAATTCTTCTTACTACACTCCGTGGGACCAGAATAGGAGGATGCCTAAGGAACTTTCGTGATTTCTTTCTAACATACAAGCAAATTCCTGGCTTGAAAAACAACTACCACTTTCAGGAGCTCATCTGAGCTGGGAGAGAGTTGACCTACCAGATGTTGTGGTAGCTGCTGAAAACAACAGTGAGCCAAAAATGGAGTTCAAGTTGAGTCTTATTTTAAGACCCATCCCCAAATCATCTTGTCTTTTTTTAAAATTTATTTTTTAGGTGTAGATGGACACAACACAATGCCTTTATTTTTATGTGGTGCAGAGAATCGAACCTGAGTCTCACCGGTGCTAAGCGAGCGATCTACCGCTGAGCCACAATCCCAGCCCTCATCTTGTCTTTTAAAATAACTTCCTGTCCTTTATTTTTTTTTTAAACACTGGGTATGTGTTCATTTTCTTATTTTAAACATTCCTTATGACTTGGCACATTTGGATGTGCATGAACACAGGTCTGAAAGATGATAGACAGAGCCCTTGTGTCACACTACTGAGTGGTGGTCTCTGCAGAGAGAGAGGAGTAAGATGGAACCTTTTTTAACACATAAGATGTTTCTACATAATTTCGCTGAGTTCAATTTTTTCAATGAAACAATTTTGTGATTAGAAAAAAATGTAAAGAAGGAATCATCACCAAGGTCAAATGCTGCTGTGTAGTGACATAAGCTTTAAGTGCTGGTTTATTTGTTTTTTATTTGGCAATGAAAAGTAGGTCACTAGTAACCTTGACAACAGTTTTAGTGATCAAGGTTAGCATCAGCAAAGGAAAGTGTTTTCCAATGATTGGGCAATCAAGTCTGACTATTAATACAAATTATTTTATTATTGGTTAAAACAATTTGCAAGAAAAGACGGATTCCTCAGCAAGCCAAATTTTAAGGCACTGAATGTAAAGACGTGGACACCACACGGGTCTAATGCTTCTTTTAGAGAGCATATACTAATATATCAAAAAATATAAGAAATTGTTTTAAGTATTTAATTATTAAGTATGTTAAGTATTTAATTATTGGGCTTAATATTAATCAAATATGAGATTACCTGATGAAGCAGCAAGTTTTGGTATACTTACAATCTTTTTAAATATTACTTTTAAATATTTAATGTAATCTTAATATTAGAGAAATTAATTTTACATTATCATGCTGCTTATTCTGAATTGTCAATTTCCATGAGTTTAATAATTAACTATTCTGAATTATATATTCTCCAAATTAAAAAAAAATCATATAATTGTTTGGAATAATCCCTGTATAAAGGTGGATTAATCTCTGGCATGCTATTAAATTACTAATTATTTGGGCAACACTTACCAATCAAGGCAGTTAACCTTAGTTTGTAAGAGTCCCATTGATACCTTTGTTATGGCTCAGATCCGGAATGTCCCCTTCAAAGCTCATGTGTTGAAAGCAAGATTCCCAATGAAGCAAGATAGAGTTTTGGGCAGTGGGAGTCCTGGAACCTCATCTGTCAACTCATCCTTTTGATCAATCAATCATCTCAATGGACGACTGGGTGGCAACTGTAGGCAGGTGGGCGTGGTTGGGGGAGGTAGGTTACTAGGGGCATGCCCCTGGGGTCTGTATTTTATCCCTGCTCCACCCCATTTCCCAGCTGCCATGAACTGAGAAGCTTTCCTCCAAGATGCCCTTCCACCATGATGTTTTCTGAGACAGAGTCAGGCAACATGGAGTGGGACCTCTGAACCTGGAAGCCAAACAATCCTTTCCTTCTCGAAGTTGTTCTTGTCAATTATTTCGGTCAAAGCAATGAACGGATGACTTCCTATCTACATAATTTTGTCTCCTGAAGACAACCATTATTTATAAAGTTATTATCAAGGAAAGATTAAAGATCAAAGTAGTTAATGAAGCAAACGAACAGGAAGGTATGTTTACTCACTGAAATCGCTCAGAGCTCTGAGCTCAATACATACTGAATATTCATCCTAAATGGCATAAATGGAGTAATAGGAAGGGATTAAGACAAATGAATATCTTAACATGTTTTTTCTTCAAAGTAAAGAACTTGGAGGAAAATATAAATATTGAAGTGTAGATGTAAAGAAGGACAGAAAAACATGGCTTTCCTGACCTATAGCTGCTTTTCATTGTCCAGCTGCTCTTGAGGAAGAGCAGATTTCATCAGCATGTCCTTCAAGGCCACCTGGGAGATGGTGGGCTTTGAAAGTTCACAGATCAGCTTCCACATATGTAGCTACACTTTATCATCCTCAGTCAGTTTTCTATAAGAATTTATGAGTATAAAGATTTTCGCAGCTAAATTTTTTAATTTATTTTTTTAGTTGTAGTTGGACACAATATCTTTATTTATTTATTTTTATGTGGTGCTGAGGATCAAACCCAGTGCCTGCATGCACTAGGTGAGTGCTCTACGGCTGAGCCCCAGCCCCAGCCCCTCACTGCTAAATTTTTCAAATAAAAATAACCTAATGGAAAACAGAGCCCCTTTCTTCTTGATCTTTTTTCCTTTTTTGAAATATGATTGCACTGTTATAACATTTTAAATCATTTCCAATGCATAGAAAATGGTTGCTATTTTGTTGTGTTTTCTTACAACTTCCACTGATTTAGAATACTACTTTTTATTATCATTTGTGTATCATGTACTCTCCTCCATTTGTCTACCTAGACTTGTACTTATATACATGATTCTGATAATCATAACTTTAAAATATGCCACAATGTCTGGTAAGGCAAGGAACAACTAACCTTGTATGAGCTAGCATTCAACAGAGGGGGAGAAACAAAAGGAGATACGTGAAATAGTGCCTTTTAATCCACCATTCCTCTTTCCATGGTAGCTACTCATGCTCACAGTGATTTGAATAAAATAAATGAAAAATTCCACAAATCAACAATTTGTAAATTTTAATTGCATGCTGATCTGAGTAGTATGACAAAATCTCCCACCATTGTGCTCTGTCCTTCCCAGGATATAATCATTCCTTTGTCCAATGTAATCCTCTCTGTATACCCTACCCTCCCGTTAGTCATTCAGTAGCCAGCTCAGTTATCAAAATGACTGGTCTGGAATCACAATATCACAATCCTTGTGTTCAAGTAACCCCCATTTTAATTGGTAATAGCCCCCAAGCATAGGAGTAGTAATGTTGGCAGTTCAGATATACCAAAGAGAGGATGTAAACTGCTTCCTGTAAAAGAAAAAGTGAAAGTTCTCAATTTAATAAGGAAAGCAACATAACTGTTTAATTAGGTTGCTTAGATCTAGGTAACAATGAGACTTCTATCACTGAAATTGTGAATAAGGAAAGAGAAATTTGTACTAATTTTGATACCACACCTCAAACTGAGAAAGTCACAGTACATAATAATGCTTAGTTAAAATAGAAAAGGCAACATATTTGTGTTTGTTTGTATAGAAAAAAATCATAGTATACATAAGTTTCAATATAATTCCTGGATACAAGAAAGTATCCACTAATGGCCTTGGAATGTAGTCCCTGCCAATAAGGAGGGACTGCTGTGCTGAGTCCAAGGAACTGCTCTGTGTGACTGTTGGGCTGGTTGGGCAAATCTGATCACATACCACAAGTGCCAGGCACAGCTCTGGCACTCGACTGCTACTCAAGAGTGTTATAACGTCGTCAGCAGGAAGCCTCAGCTATTCTTACACCCGTCAGCTGGTTGAAAAGGCCCACACAGATCATCTAGAAATGTTGATTGTAGATCATTTTCTTTACTTAATATGTAGGTTAATTGTGAAGTTTAATTTATCTGCAAAACGCTTTCTTCCATCTCAGGAGCCAGATTAGTGTTTGAATGAATGAGGACTGTGGTTAAACTCTTTGCAGTCAATCACAACCACCATTACTTTTTCTTCCCAATACTATTTACTAGCCATTCCCTTAATCCAAACAAATAGCACAACACCGGAAAGGAAATAAGACAGGATACTATAAAATTGGTCAAATAGTGTTGATTGTTGTTAAAAACTGCAATAGCTTTTGTGTGAACAACAGAAAAATACTTATTATCCTATGCAAAACACTAAAAGCAAATTGAAATGCAACAGCAATTGTCATAATGAAAACAAATTAAAATTATTTTGTCACTCAATTAATGTTAAAAAGTACTTATAGGCCTGTGTGCCAAATCTTGAGACAAAAAATTTTAATAGAATTCCTTATTCATTAATACTCTTTGAAAAGTTTCTAATATATTAACTGTCCCTCGAGTACAAGACAGTTTGACAAGATAAAACACTTTGTAATGTAAAGTGACAATTAATTAGATATTGGGAATTTCTATCTGGTACTGATGTTTGAAAAAAAATAGGGAAAAGAAAAGAAGCATTGCTAAATATCCATGTATGAATCAATGAAACTACCAAGACTATTTTATATATATATATATATATATATATATATATATATATATGATTAACCTAGACACACAACATAATACACACACTTGCTGATTTGTTTTAAATCTTAACAATGAGATTTTTAAACCAAAAAACTAATTTTAGTGTGGCCATGTCATATGTGTTTAGTTGATAGAATTAAAAAATCTTGACACCTAAGCATCATATGTGTTTGGTCCATCAGCTGTCCCAAATTAATGTCACGGTCTGTACCAAGAGTGACCGGTTGCTATCTACTTTTAATAATAATCTTCTACATGCTTTTTTTGTGTGGTGGTGTTAGACCTAGTCCAGCGCTGTGAGAAGCAATGTAATTAAGGTCACAATACCAGCATCTTAATTTTTATTGGTTTATAAACACTGTTTACATAATATGATTTATGATCATTCTATTTCCTCTCCCAGCATTTAAATTTCTCAGTTCTTCTCTGAAGGTGAAGGGTGGTGTCCATTAGTAATGATAACGGTGATGATAAAGTGACCATTACATGTGCCCTTACCGTGTGCCAGTTGACTTCCTGTGTTAATTTCACTTAATGGGCATACAGTTGTGAGAGGTACATATTCTCCCTGCTTTCAGACAAGGGAAATGATGCACAGCAGGTTTAAGTGACTTACTGAAGGACACACAGCTTGAACAGGAATAGACCTGAATTCAGATGTACCTGGCACTCTGTCTTCAAAGTTGATCCTCTTAGACACTGTGCTGAACTGATTGTTCCCAAAAGCTAAATACAGATTTTACAGTAGTGGGTGAAGATCCATTTATGGGTCGACAAAAAGTTTCTAATTCTTTTAAGATAAAATACAATGAACTAGGATAAAATGAAACAAATCAGAACAAATCTCGGGGAGAAGAGCACTATTATTTTCTTTCAGCCTATGATCCACTTATGTGAGGAATCCAGAGGAGTCAAGCTCATAGAAACAGAAATAGAGAGACAGGCATTTGGGGCTGGGGTGGGGAGGGAGCATACAGGAGCTTCAGCTTTGCCAGAGGAAAAGCTCTGGAGAGTGGTCGCCCAGCAGGAATTGTGTTCTTAGGTTGCTGAACATGATTGATGCAGTGATTTTCATATTGTGTATTTCATCACAATTAAACAATTTTCAACAATCGGGCATGGTAACTAGAAATTCTGTAACAGGCCTCCAAAAACTATTCTTTTTTTTTTTTAAAGGGTCAATCACAAACAGTTCATTCCTTTCTTCAGGGCCCTCCAACAGCTTTACATTTGTTGGAAATAGTCCTTAACTTGGACTAAAAGAGCCTATTCGGTGCTCTCATTTTATATCACTTTCTTCCAGTACATTGTGCTCTAGTCACACTGACTTCTGTGTTATTTCTTGAACATTTCATGTACTTTTCTCTCTCAAGGTTTTGATGTTTTCTCCTTTTGTCTACCATTGCCTGACCCGATGCATTAGTCCATTCTGTATTACTATAACAAAATACCCAAGACTAGATTGGTTTATATAAAAAAAACAGGCTTATGTAGCTCACCGTTCTTGAGGTTCAAGGGCCTTATTGTTTGGGGAGTTTCAAGGTGGTGGCACAATTTGGCAAGAGACATGGAGTATGTGTCTCTTCTGGTTGTTTTCCTTTTTCTTACAAAGGCACCTATACTCAATGGTGGGGGTTCAACCCTGATGACCTTATCTTATTCTAACCAACTTCCCAAAGGCTCCATTTCTTAACACCATAGTCACATTAAGTTCTTCCCTCTTAAGACCTTAAAATGGGAATGAAGTTTCAACCCATGTGCACTTGGGGTCAAACCACATCTAAATGACAGACGCCCCCAAATTTATTCAAGGACTCAGTAGACTGAGAATAAAGATAACAGTCATAGTATCAAATTGGGAATCCTAAATTATAAGTTTTAGCAGAAATCCAGCATATTAGTCTTCTATAAAACGGTGTGTGTGTGGGGGGGGTTTGCACATTATGTATTTATACTATCCTGATTGGACCCAGCTGTAGAGGAGATGGGGATGGATGTTTCTCACTCTAGGCAACCATGTGCCAAACAGTTTAAAGAACACATAAACAGATACTGAGTGACATCAGACATTTGTTACCCTTAATCTATATATTGAAGGTGATGGTTTACATTTTGTCCTAATATGTTGGTCTTTCAAAAATTGTATCTTGTGTGCTCAGTTATTACTCAGTATACTCAAAGAGATGTATCTTATTTAAAAACTCACAAATTAGAGAATGTTAGAAACCATGAGCCCCCATATAAACTTTTCCTCCACTAAAATTGTTCTTGTTAGGACTTTGGGTCAATGCAACAAAAATCTAACTAAAACAAGTGGCTTCCTTATTCAATCTTTGCAAAACATCTAGTAATATTTGCTTTCCTATTCCCAAGCTCAGTTGTTACACAGCTATCACCTTTCACATTCATTTCTCACCTCAGAACTACAAAACAAAATGAGTAATGTTTAAATCATTTCTATGCTCAAAGTCCCTTTTAAATGGGTATTGTGTCAGCAGGTCAGCAACAAAGATTCCTAAATAATGCTGTATAACAGTTTTATTTTTGACTTTGTACTCTCTCAGTAGTGATGTAGCAATGTTACATACATCAACATCATAGCCCATATTTGAAAAACTAAAAATAAGAAACAATTGATTATCCTCAAAAACATCCTGAGAGAAATAGCCTTTCAAAATGCATTTAATAAAAGCTATTATTTTTCACAAAAGAATAAAGGAGATGGCAGTAGTTGTGTGTAATTTGAGTCTACACTTTTAGTACATTGGTATGTATGCATATATTTGCTACAATGTAAACATTTTAAAAATTATAATGGTTTGAAACAAAGTTTTATTTTAATCTATCAAAAAATACTACCATTTAAAAATTATATTCTGTATGTGGTCTTTAGTCTTCCATGTTAAGACCAGCTATTCATATACTATGGAAATAAATGAAATTTTGATTGAAATTGGGTAGAATTTATAAACTAATATGAAACATATTAGATATTTCTGTGATAGCAATTTTTTCCTTCTGTGTATTTCCTTCTGTAAATAATTCTCCATTTAATATATTACAATTTTATATATTTTAACAATAATTTTTTTAGTTTATCCACAGTGGTTTACTTACCTTTGGTTTGATGTATTCTTGGGAAGCTTAGAATGTTATTTTTACTGGGACTGTTTTATTACATATGTTAATTGGTTAATAGTGACATATAGGAAAGCAGTTGATTTTGTATATTGGCCTTGAATCCAATATGTTGGTGAACTCTTTTATAATGGCCAATATCTATATATCTATAAACATTGCTTGCTATTTTTATAATATTTTCTCGTAAAGGCAATAATACCTACTCTTAACAAATTGATGTCACTGTCTGCTTTTCATTATAGCATTTTCTGGTATCTCCAATAAAATGTTGAATAAGAGCAAAACTAAGCAGAACTTTTGTTATGTTTGTTTATTTTTGTTTCTGATGTAATGGGAATTCTTGCGAATTTCCACACTAATGATGATGTTTGCTATTGATATTTGGGAATCATCTTTATCAGAGCAAGAATGTTAACCTTCACATCCCTCTCATTTGTTTTTCTCCCTGTTAATTAGAGGAGAGGACATTGTATTTTAATCTTAAGCTATTGAATAAATTAAGATAAAAGTATAAGCACTTGCTTCTGTGAAGATACAATTCTGTTGTGTACTTTCTGATTCTTGCACTTCCTACTAAAAGTTTACTAACAATGTAATCAAAATGGCCCTGGTCACAACATTTTTTTTAAAGCTCATTTCTTTGACCTTAGTTTCCTACTAGGAAAATATAAAAATGCCCTTGATTTTATATATGTACATTGTGTTCATGGGGATTAATTTTAAAATATTTTTCCAGCTTACATATAGTAAACTTCACTTGTTTTGCTGAGGTTTTCATGGGCTCAACCTGTGCTGTGCATCCGATACGATACCACAGTCACAATACACAACAACAGTTCCATTTACCCAAGCAATGTTCCTGTGTTTTCTTTTCTTTGGTCCATCCAGATCTAAATTCCTGTAAGCCACTAATGTGTTCTTCACTTGTATACTTATGTTTTTCTTAAAATGGCATGTGGATAAGAACATTCAATTTCTAGATTTTTTTATAGTCTCTCTCTCTCTCTCTCTCTCTCTCTCTCTCTCTCTCTCTCTCTATATATATATATATATATATATATATATATATATATATATATTTATTTATTTTTTGAGGTTGGGTATGAGAATTGAACTCAGGGGCACTCAGAAACTGACCACATCCCCAGCCTATTTTGTATTTTATTTAGAGACAGGGTCTCACTAAGTGTTTAGCACCTTGACCTTGCTGAGGCTGCCTCTGGGGTTGGCTTTGAACTTTTGATCCTCGTGCCTCAGCCTCTGAACCCCTGGGATTAGAGGCATGCACCACTGTGCCTGGAATTACAGTTTATTTTCCTTAATAAAATGCATTGGAGATTGTCTCTGTTTTTGCATTATTAATGTGAATTTGAAAGTAGTGTTCCATTGTGTGGATGTGTCATGAATTGTTCATCTATTCTCAAGTTAAAAGAAACTTTGGATCTTGATAATTTTAGGGGATTATGAATAAAGTTACTATAATTTTTATACAACTAATTATAATTTGTGTACAACTATCGTGTTTTCATTTTTTCTAAGGTAAATTCCTAGAACTATAGTTGCTGTATTGTACACTAAGTATACGTTTAGTTTTATAAGAAACTCCTGAACTGTTTTCTGAAGTGGCAACAACATTTTACATTAACAGTGGAAGACAGTCCTAGTAGTTGCACATCTTTGTCAACACTTCCTGTTTCATATTTTTTTACCTGTTTAATAAGTATATAGTTGCATACCATAGTGATTTTAATTTGCATTTTCTTAATGCCTAATGGTGTTGAACATTTTTCCATGTGACTTTTGTTACCCATATATCTTCCTTGTAGTGTTTGTTCAAATCATTTGATCTTTTTGTAAAATAAATAAATAAATAAATAAATAAAATTGGGTTGTTATACTTTCATTGGGTTTTCACAGTTCTTCATATTATTGTAATGTAAACCCTTTTGGGGGCATATGATTTGCAAGTATTTTTTCCCGTATCTGCATATCTTTTAATATCTAAATAGTGCTTTCACAGAGCAAAAGTTTCAATTCTGTAAAGCTCCTTTATTTTTAGTTTTCATATATAATGCTTTGGATATTATGTCTAAAATCCTTGCTGTAAACCAAGTTAACATTTTTTTTATTTCTTTTATGCTATCTAATAGAATTATTTTAGTTTTAAGATTGACATTTAAGACTACAAATCATTTAAGAAGTATGGATTACAAATGAAGCTCCTTACTTATTTATTTATGTTCATATTGATGCATCCTCTAGAGGGAAAGAGTGCTGTTTCATATGGAAGAAGGTGGAGGGAAAAAGGGAACAACTCTCTCACCATGCATATCTATCTATCTATTTTCTTATTTATTTAACTTATTTTTGTTTTGCAGTATGCAGGGTTGAACTGTAGGGCTTTTTTACCCCTGAGTCATATCTCCAGTCCTTTTTATTCTTTATTTTGAGACAGGGTCTTATCAAGTTTTCCTTTGTTTTGAGACAAGGTCTTACTAAGTCATCCAGGCTGATTTCCAACTTGCACTCCTCCTGCCTCAGTCTCCTGAGTATCTGGATTTACAGGTGTGTGCCATTGCACCTGACTCTCACCCATTTAATGAGGACATCTAATCCCATTCAGAAGGGGTCCACTCACAATAACCTCCCTAGGGTCACATCTCCCAATACCAATAATTTAGAGTTAAGTTTCAGCATGAGCTTGTGGGAAGGACAGGACCATTTCAGCCATGGTACTTACTAATTGTGAAAAATTATTCAAGGCACTGAAACTCTTTATTCTTCATATGTTCATCTCCTAAAGAAGATAATAAAAGTATTCACTTCAAACTGTTTTAATAATTCAATGAAATTAAGTATGTGTGCTGTAGTCAACTTGGGTTTAATAGCAGATATTCCCCATTGTGCAATTTTAGGGACTTCACAAATATTGCATTCAATATTTAAGCACTCAGTGTTAGCATTCATTATTTGTCTTGTTTTTCTTATTATCATTGTTTCTGGGAGATATACTTCTGAACAAAGCACATATATACATTTGACTTCAGGTCAAATCTCTGCCAATTACTTGTTCATTTCATTCTTTCAATTTGCTCTTAAAACTAAAAGAGGTTTTTTTTTCTCTTAAGAATTGTCACAGTTCATCTTTTAAATTTTATAATTTTCAAGAAATGGCAATGTTAGTATACAAGTTTTCTGCATTTCATACTTTATAAATATGTTCTGGTAAAATTCTATGTAAACCAAATTTTAGAAAGTAACCTTTTAAAAAGCTTACCACTTAAGACAAACTTCAAGAAGAATTAGTCAAAAATTTAGATTTTTTTTCTTCCCTGAATGATATTAACAGGAGGAAAAAGACCATTTTCAATTAAATATATAACAAATTTATTACTCGTAATTCATGTTTAAGAAAAATTTCAAAGTAAAACTGTAAAAATTAATGCAATGGAAAAAATATGCCAAGAAAAGTGTGACCACTTCTTTCAAATACTGGTTTTCAGGTAGAATTAATACATTTAACAATGTAGAGTCATTGGTGAACTCGATAAGCTTTTTTTTTTTTTTTGGTACTGGGCATTGAACTCACGGAGGCGACCACTGAGCCACATCCCAGCCTTATTTTGTATTTTATTTAGAGACAGGGTCTCACTGAGTTGCTCAGTGCCTTGCTTTTTTTTTTTTTTTTTTTTTGCCGAAACTGGCTTTGATCCTCCTGCCTTAGCCTCTGGAGTCACTGGGATTACAGGCATGCAACACTGTGCTGGTTTGATAAGCTATTTTGATAAAATGACTAGAAATATATATTATTTGCTTCTTTTCAAGTAGAATTAGAAAAGGAAAAGTGAAAATAAGCATAAAACATTTTTCACATTATTTTACTTTAAGAAATGAAGAAATATTGGCTTTTAGCTAGAAACAAATGTGAAATAATCAGAGGGTGTGTGTGTGTGTGTGTGTGTGTGTGTGTGTGTGTGTGGCAAAAGAAGTTTCAACAAATGCCAACGAACTTAAATTATACAAGCCACAAGCTATACTGATTTTAGTGCAATAAAATTCTCCCTCCAAGCTTATATAGTTGAAAGTTAGCTTCTTTCCTGTACACTTAGAAACTAGAAATTGACATTTAAATTTGAGGGTTTAGGAAAGAAATTATTACAACTATGTAATATTTCCACTGGAGCTTAATGGAATCATCACAAATAAAAGCAAGTGATATGAAATAAAATTGTACATAGAAGACACTGTAAACCAATGAATGCATGTGTTAAAGCAGAAGAACAGGTAACATTACCTCCAAAAAGCACAAGTGCCATGGGAGGCACTTTATAATTCTTACAGAATTTTATACAGAAGCCCAAGGCTCTCAGAGACTTTAGTAACCTTGTAATGTATGACTCACACAGCAACAGGACATACATTGCCCTCATGTGCTGAACTGAGAATAATACTCTCTTCCATCAAACTTTAGTTTATTTTCCTCTGAGAATGACTTGTTCTCAGGTCCACTATCCAGATGGGGATGCAATTGGCTTAATATGTATGAATATGTTTAGATCTGATGTGGAATCCCAGTCTTCTCTGGCCCAAAAGCTTGGTTTTGTAAAGGGAACCTCAATCTGAATGGTTATTTTGGCTGAAATTAAAAGACTATTTAATGTTTATAAGCTCTGCAAAGAAAATAAGTCACTGAACTTTCTTTGTTTCAGACAATTTAAGACATTATTGCCCAAAAGTTCACATTTCTTGACACTAAAATATTATAATCTGAAAAAAAATACATGCTTTGGGACAATTCCTTAATGGTCCTTATCTCTGCAGAACACTAAATCTCATAATGCACTTTGGTGTTTGTAGATAAACAGTATTTTCATGGTTTGAAATCATTGCTGTTAAGGAAAAACTTATACTTATTCTATCAAATGATCAATACATTTGACTTAAGAAGCCTAAATTTTCTTTTCTCATTTTTCCTTCTCTGCAAAATTCTAAGTGTGTTTCTTTCCAATCACTTTATTTCTCTCTTTTGTTGTCGCTGAACATAATGAGTAACAAGTAGAAGCAAAAAAAAAAAAAAAAAAAGAATAGCAATAGGAAAATCATTTCAATAAAAAAAGGCCAAGTTTAAATTTGCTTATAAAATATTTAAAGGCTTCAAAATGGAATGATTTTCTTTCCTCCAGTATCTTATTTGGTGCTGGTATACTTAAACAATATCAAGTTAAACAACTGATTTGCATTCTTACATTTCTCTTTAGGTAGCAAACCAAAAAATATATATTTCTTTGTGAAAAAAGTATACATGTCCCTATTACAGATTTTTACAGTGAAGTAACTAAAGTTAATGAAGGTTGAAAATTATAGTCATTCCTTGGTTTTTGCTATGGATTGGTTCCAGGACATCTCCAAGGATACCAACTCCACACATGCCTCATCCCTCATTTTAAAATGTATAGCATTTTCATAGAAAGTGCACATGTCCTCTGCTGTACTTAATCATTTCTAGATTACTTAACATTAACTAATATAATGGGAATGTTGTATAAATAGATGCTGTACTGCATTGTTTTAAAATTTTTATTATTTTATGTTTTTGTGTTATATTTAATATTTCAAATTTTTTAATCCATGGTTGGTTAAATCTGTCGATGTGAAATTTGAGAATAGAAGCAACTGTACATTACAATTAAATATAAAATTCGGAACCTAAATCATATTATTTAAAAAATCCAGCTTCTCTAATATTTAAAATGTTTCAAACCAAATGAAATACCTTGCTATATCTATTCCAGGAAATGTTTGACTCCATTGCTTTCCTATGTTCAAATTATTAATTTTCCTTTCATTGATCATTTATAAAAGCTTACAGAAGTGGTAAGAAACTGACTCTAAAAAAATGAGCAAGGTGTGGTGGCACATGCTATACTCCCAGCAATTTAGGTGACTGAGGCACGAAGAAGGCAAATTCAAGGCCAGTCTTAGCAATTTAGCAAGAGCCTTCACAATTTACTAAGAGTCTGTCTCAAAAAAAAAAAAAAAAACAAGACTAATGATGTAGCTCAGTGGTAAATATCCCTGAGTTCAAGCTGGTTTGCCGGAAAAAAAAAAAAAAAAAAAAAAAAAAAAATATATATATATATATATATATATATATATGTGTGTGTGTGTGTGTGTGTGTGTGTACACATATATACACACACACACCCCTACATAAATACATGTTGGGTGATATTTTATTTTTATGGGTTTTTTGTTTTGTTTTGTTTTTAGTATTGGAGAATTGAACCACCCAGGGGTGCTTCACCACTGAGCAACATCCTCAGCCTTTTAACTTCTATTTTGAGGCAGGGTCTTGCTAAATTACTAAGTGTCTCTCTTACCTTGCTAAGGCTGGCCTTGAACTTTCAATCCTCCTGCCTCAGCTTCCAGAGTGGCTGTGTCTCTAGGTCTGTGTCACTTCCCCTAGCCAACTTTTATGTATTTCTTGAATCTTTGAAATGTATTGATTTCCTTAGTGGCTTTCAGCAGAAATCTGAAACATAAAATGACTTTGCTTACTTTTTTTATTCTGTTAAGTGTTACAAAGATAGAGCTACTTGAGACCTAAATGCTTTCTTATGACAAAGGGATGTGTTATGGTTGGGTAAACCCACCGAGGAAGCAAATGGTAGATTAGAAGGTGGCCATGAACAAAGTTAATACAAAGGAAACAGTATTATGAAGAGCCATTTCATCAGGAGATCTTCATCCATTTAACAGAGGACTCTACTTGAAAAACTTCTTACTGGTGGTTCAAAGTCAAAACATCTTTTCTTTCTAAACAGGTTATACAGGCAAAAAACACAGACTTCTTGTCGTTGGCTTTCCATTTCCTGGACTGCATCTCAGTGTAGCCCTTCTGTTAAAACCACACACTATCAAAGTCTCCATTTTATTAGAAGTGTATTCCTGCTTTGTGTCAAGAAAGTTCGTTTTAAAGGGTATCTCAATTTTATAGATTGCATCTATCAATACATCACCAATTACTCTACACAACAACTCAAATGGGTCTTTATGGTTCCCTCTTTATTCAGATCAAAATAGTTACAAGTAATAGAACAGTTGTTTCTTGTCAGTTACTCAGCCTCTTTCTTGACTGTACCTTTGCCCAACTATAAATAGACCTTTTTTAAAATCTCTTTTGGTAACTGTCTCTGCTTCACACTTTCCTTGATATTTCAAATCTATTATTGATTTAGAGGTAGAATGTCAAGGATGCTGTGCATGCATATATAATAAAAGGAAATAATTCTGAATGATGACTTAATTGATTCTTCTACACATAGGTAAATTTAGCAAAGGCCTTGTACTGTATTTCCTCAGGAGCATCCTGTTAAAATTGACAACTTTAAATGTTAAAAGCTGCTCTGTAAGAAAGCACTTAAAGAGTAAATACACCCTATTGCTGGGAGCCATTAGCCAAGTAGGTATGACAATTTCCTTGCCAGCGTACCCCATGTTGCTGACATTTTGCAGTGACATTGAATGTAGGTGACCTTGCTCAAGGACCAGGGCGGATTAGGGTGTTCCCGGTTTAAGATAATCGGGTTTAGGGCGTTCCCAGTTTAGGTTCCAGGTTTAAGGTTTAAGATTATTCCTGCTGGGAATAGGGCGTATCCTGCTGCCTGAGTTCCCCCTGAGTTCTCACGGGATTCAGACAGTATTTTTTGGGAGATAGAAGCCCAGTGGAGGTGGATTTGGGCAGAGAACGTGGATTTCCCCAGAACGTGATTGTAGACGGCTGGTGTGAGTTCGGGAATAAAGAGTTGCTGTTTGAATCTACAAGCTGTGTGGTGGCTCGTGATTGTGTGCCCAGCCAGACTGCGGCATTTGTGCCCAGCCAGACTGCGGCACCCTATCATCATGGAATTAAAAATAATGTTTTAAAAGTTACTTTATGGAACAATGACGCAGGGGCTGTAGCGTGCAAATCTCACAGAGAACCCACCAGGGGAGATGGCCTTTGAATTTCCATTCTTATTTGATCATGAAGTTCTACTTTGTTTTTCTCCAGATCATCTTTCGGAGCCAATATTCTACATTGCTAAATTTAAAAACACTGGTTAGTGAACATCACAATGTCTATGTTAGTTAATTGAAGAATTTTGATTTTATTATCTAGGTTAGCTTTAAAAATCAGCTGTTTTTAAATTAGAAGTATATGCATATTAAAAAGAGTAAATAAAATTGTGAAAGTGTAGCAAAGTAACATTAAGTCTATTTCACCTCATGAACCCCAGTTTCTCAGGCCCTCTGTCTAGAGTCAACCTGGATACCCTTTTTTGATCATCCCAGAGGTATGGAGAATATGTCCTCTTGAGAGCATACTACTCTATCATTTTTCACTTCATATAAAAACTTGAAGATCATCCTATGAGTTCACAGAGTGACTCTTTACCTTCTTAGATATGAATGTTATCACAAATAAGTATGCTCCATGTTTTATCCAACCATTCTCATTGGTGGCTTGCTTCAAATATTTTTCTATTACAAAAAATATTGACAATAAATCAAATTCAATGATTTTCTCAAAAGGCCTCCAACTATTATGTATAACTATAATTCACTAATTAAAAGGAAAAAATAAATTTAAAAACTACTGACAATAATGAGTATATTTATAAATACAAAATTTTGTACCTAGATTAGGACTAAATAAATATGTCTGATATTATTATTGATGGCATTCCAGGTATGTGAATGAGTAAGAAAAATTACAAATTGGAGGTGATACAAATTTGTGATTTGGGTGTGTATATGTGGGTATGTGTATGGTATATGTACATATATATGGTGTGTATGTATGTGCACATGGGTGTGTGTGTGTATGTGTGTGTGTCATATGTGGAGAAAGAAAAGGACAATGATTTACAGAGATGGAGAAAAATTTAATTTAAGAATACAAATTTCAGCATTTATAATGATGTTTTAAAACAGTAAAAAAAAGTAAAAAAAAAAAATAAGTAAGCAAGATTGGTATAGTACTCCCCTGAATATTTACTCTGCTGGGCTTAGACTGCATACTAATGGAATAATGTATTAGTACTAGCTTCCAATCCTTATCTCATCATCTATGATGAATGCATCAAAAAAAACTTATTGAAAATCAGTTTATTTATATGTAGTATAGGAAATTATTTATCCCTTCTTAAGAATTAAGAAAATCAAAAGAAATGAGATTGGTGAAAACATTTCTGGACTGGTGTTTTTGAAATGAAAATGTCATTTCAGACTCTCATATCAGAATCATCTTAAAATAGTCAATGAAAAATGTTCAATCTGAATAAGAAAGAAGATTTCCTTAGGTAAATTTTCCTACATCTATGTGTGTGTATGTGTGTGTGTGTGCGTGTGTGTGTATGAAAATATTACACTGTCATAAACTGTTCCTTTTTGGCCTAAAAATGTGAGGCAGAAAATCCAAGTGACTTATTTCATTGTAGTCACTGCTGTCATTCTGGGCATATTGAAAGACATTCTATATTGAAGTGGGTCAGAGGGAGCTTCTAACATTGATATGCATGGTTTTTTTTTTTTTTTTTTTTTAGTAATTTATTGCTTTTACTTGAGTACAATGGCCAATCCATCATCTAAAGTTCTTTCTAGGCCTACTTCCCACTGGGAAATGGGCATTTCATATTATAGTTCTAGGATCATTGCCTATACCCTTCTTTGACATTGATGTAGCATTCTACCAGAGAAAGACAGACTGAATTAAAGTTCATGCAACTGTAATTATTTATACAGAGAAGACATGTAAGTCTCAATGCTTATCATCACAAATAAAGTATATCTACAACCCTTGAAAACATTTCATCTATATCTTCATGTGACTTGCCTTTATATCAAAGACTAAATCTTGGGCAAATATTCTTATGTGGCAACTACAAACCCTCTGGTTATTATCCAGCAGAATACTTTATTTCTTTTCTGACCCGTGTGGCAATGATAATTAAAGACATAGGTCCTAGAAAGAAATCACTTGGGTCTGAAACCTGGTATCTCCACTATGAACTGTGCAATCTTGGAGAATGCATTTAGTTTTGTAGGGAGGAAAAGTAATTTTATCTTCACCCTTTGTGAGTTCTTACTGGATCTCCCAGTAATAAAGACAGATTAATAAAAGAAGAACAAACAGAAGTTTAATAATATGTCCATCTCTGTATATGTAGGAGATAACCTAGAGAAATCGGCAAATCTCCAGAGCAGATCTGGGAGCAGTAGTTACTTTAGTTACTAGACTTAAGTAAAATAGTTTTCTGACACAAAGAAAGCAGAGTATGGGAAAGCCAAGTTAGGAGTAGAAAGTCATGAAATTCAGGATTTATTGTATAAATTTAAGTTGGTTCCTGCTTCATCAATACAAGCCTCTAGTGAGTTAGTCATATTTCTCATCCTGCCACAGAGAGGGAATTCCTTACACAGATCCCCTTCATGGAGTACATTTCTTTTACTAAAGATCATTTTCTGAGCTTCTGTGCCTGAAGTTTCTGAAAATTACCAGTTTCTAATAATCTCTATGCCAAAGAGTGGCATATTCTGATCTCCTATGGTAACATTTTGGGTGTCATGAACTGAAACCCAATTTCTTTAGGCTATGGTTTCCTCCTTTGAAAACGGCTGTGAGAAACACATCTTTCTCAAGTGATTGTAAAGATCAAATGGATTAATATAGAAAGCAGCCACAAGTTTCCTAGGACACAGCACAATGAACAAATAAACAAATAAAATCTTAGGATATTTAACTTGATAATAAATTATTGAAATAAAGTGAAAGACAAGACTACAGCTTTATGTAGCCAACAGAGACAAGTAATTACCTTACTTGCCTGTTAAGACAAGAAATGATTAAGAACAAATTTTGAGAGAATATGAAAATATCTACACAGATATTTTAGCAAGAAATGATGAAAATTAAATTGGAGAAATTATATAGGTCAAAGTATAATGAAATCTAATTAGAACAAATGAAATATTAATCTTGAAAATGTTTGAAAGATTTCCAAGCTGACTCATGAATTCCAACAAAACCAAGCTTTTCATCCAGTAAATATCACAAAATGTATCTTCATAATTACATACATACAGACATACACATGTGTAATACATATGATGAACCCAGCGTAATTCCATCTTAAGACTGGGAGCCATCTCATCACAAAGTCATGAAAAGTTAATTTCAGTTTTACTATAAATTACTGAAATTTCTAAACTTGTTTGGAATTCTTTCCCATGTCTTAAACTTACCCATGCCTGGCTTTCCCTGACCAGATTACAACCCTCTCTGAAACCTCAGTGGTGTCATGCCATGCCATGTAGATCATTAACCTACTATCTGCCTTTGTATTATGTTTGTCAAAATCCTGTTAGCTGTAAGTTCTCAAGACACCCACCTTTGCAACTTTTTGTGCTATAAAACCTTGTTCCTGGAGAGCTAGGGGCCTGGTATGTAGCCTGTGTTAGGAGAGACAGCCACTGATCAGCTCTCTTTGTGTAGACAAATACAAGCTCGCTTTCATTTGATTTACAATTGGAGTCGGTAGTCTTTTCTTTGTTTTGGGGTTCAACACACACATGTATTACACATATAAAATTAAGATAACAATAAGATTTAGGACTCACCACCCAATAATATATCTGTAGGAGACCAGAATATGCTCTCCCAAATACTCTGCAGTTGGAACGGATTGTTAGGTTTGGATAAAGGTCCCTGAAGGCCCATGTGTTGAATTCTTGGTCCCCAGCCTGTATGCTGTCAGGAGGAGGTGGAATATCTAGGAGGTGAGGCCTAGTGAGAGCACACTAGACCATTGTGGCCTTGACTGTCAAAGGAATATATGGACCTTTGGTCTTTTCCTCTCTCTTCTTGCTTTTCCAGCCACCATGGGGTAAGCTTCTTCCACCATGTGCTCCCCATCATGATGTTTTACCCCACCACAGGCTCATAGGCAAGGGAGCCAAGTAATCACGGACTGAAACTGTCAGCTGAGATGAATCATCTTATTTATCTCGGATATTTGTTATAGGAATGGAAATATGACTAACACAGAAAACTGGGAGTGATAAATGAGTCCTCGCAAGGAGTACATCTCAGAAGATGTGGAAGAATTGTTTGCAGGAGAAGTTTGGAAAACTTTGTAGGAGTTTAGCTAGATTGTTATAACTGGAGATTAATGGATGACTCTGGTGAGGGCTCAGAAGAGCAGAATGCCGATAGAAATGCAGATAGCAAAGGTTATGCTCAAGAGGTTTCAGTGAAAATTAGGCCTATATCAGGATTGGCCCTAAAGGTCACCCTTGTTAACAGTGGCAAAGACTTTGAATGCATTATTTGTAGGCCCTGGGACTTTTGGAGATACTGAGTTTAAAGGTGATGGACTTGTATATTGGGCAGAGGAAATTTCAAGGAAGCCCAAACTTCAGGCAGTAAAGTGGGTCTTATTGGCTGCTTTTAACAAAATTTACTGTGAAAATCAGGAGCAAAATGTAGGATGGAAACATTTGAAGAACTTGCAGTTAGAGCACAAAAGGAGCCTGTCTAAAGGCACTGCCAAGCAGGGGGCTGCTGCTCAAGAGACTGGTGACATTTAAAAGAGCCAAGCACTTTGTGCCAAGACAAGAAAGGTGCCCTGAGGGTATCTCAAGACCCCACAATGATAGCCTCAAATGTATGAAAGTAGAGACTCTCATTTCAAGGACTTTCCTTTGAGAATAAAACCTTGAGAGGCCTTTGAACCTTTGCCCTCAAGGCACTCAGAGGATGCTACAGCCATGACTAGAGCCAGCCAAGCCCAGAAATTGACATCATCCAAGTGATGTTGGTTTTGCAGACATGCAGAATGCAAGAATTATGGGTCATGGCAGTTTCCACTGAGATTTCAAAGGAAACCCTGAGGATGGGGACAGGCAGATTACAGAAGGGTCAAGATCCCCTCATGAAGCCCTTGACAGGGAGATGGATAAAGCTGTGGGTGTGGAACCAAAGTTGGTTTGCAAACCCAAGAAGATGGAGATGGAAGAACATGGAACACCTACCCAAGGGAGCTGCAGGCAGCATGTAAAACTGGCCCTAGAGGGAGGCCATGTGGGATGCAGCAATCAAGGCCAGTGTCCTAGGATGCCAGACCTGGAGAATCGGAATTGAATGACCTTGGTTTTTGTCTTGTTTTGATCCAATCACTCCTTTCTGTTTTCTTGCTTCTCCCTTTTGCAATGAGAATGTTCAGCCTATGCCATTGTGTCTTGAAGTTGTAACTTTAATTTTGATTTTGTTACAGAGACTCACAGATGAGTTTGCCTTGAGTCTTGGAGAAGATTTTAGACTTGAATTTGCGAGCAATGCTGGAACCGTTAAGACTTTGGAGACTTGTGGAGAAAGACTGAATGTATTTTGTGATCGATAGGGACATTTGGGGGCCAGGGGTGAAATTCTATTATTTGGATATTGAACACCTCCCAAAGGCCCACATTTTTAAGACTTGGATACCAGCCTGTGGATCTACTGGGAGGTAATAAAAGCTTTAGATAGACCTACTAGAAGCAAGTTAGACCTTTGGGGATATGAGCTTCAAGAGGATATTGAGAACTCAGTCCCTCTTCCTCTTGTCTTTCTTTGCTTCCCAGCTACTATGAACTTTCTCTATCACCTTTTCATCCTTTTAACCTGGACTTTCCCTTTACTTTCTTTCTTTGTTTCAGAAAACTATAATATTTAAGCCTGGAGACAAAGGTACGTCTTTGAAATCTATTCTGGAGATTTACCAATTTTCTGGGTTACCTCCCATGCATACAGGAAATATACAAATAATTAAACTAGGGTTTTTTCCCCATTTGTTAATATCTTTAATTACAGGGATACAGGAAGCCGCAATTTAAGACATCATGAAGGATGGGAGGAGAAAGTGACTTTTCCTCTCTTACAGATGTTTTAATATTTTCAGATAAAGAATAATTGTGAGTCACTATTTTATAACATTAGATATAATAACTATGTCTAGTACAAATTACAGTATGTACTCCACACTTATCACTGGCTTTTACGTTTTCTCAAGACCAAAGAACTCATTATTTGTATATTAAAAGCAATATTTAACATAACATTTTTCTGAGTCTGACATTTCTCACTTTGGAATGTGAAAATCAGCGTTTGACATTCTGTGATTTGACTTATTATGTATGGTCCTCTTTCAGACCATTATGTACTCGCTTGCTTTGCCCTTCGGCTGAGATAAAATTATCAGTCTTCACTCTGGGGTAGTCTGCATTTCATCTGCATGTGTTTGTCTTGAATGAGTCATTACCCAGACCTGAGCCGGCTTCCTAAATATGTCACATGTAAAAAAGAAAAGGGTTCCATTGTTCTCTTGATATTTTAGAAGCATTCCTGTATTTTCTACCCTTTTGGCAAAGAATAAAATTTGTAAGGAAACCATACAAAAATAATTTCACTTTGCTTTTGATATGAAAAAGACAGCAATTTTGAAAATTCTTGAATAGATTTTGGAAGGCATTTACCTTTGATTAGCTTTAGAAACTGATTTTGACTGGTTTTAGAAAGCTTTGGGAATAAGAAAAATAAAACAAATAACAAATTATCGCCAAAAAGGAAATCTTTCTTTTTATCAACTAGTTCAAATTTATTTCTAAAGGAACAAAGCAAATAACATTTGTATTTTTTGTCAAGTACCGAAAAGGAATTTTTAGCAGCCTGAAATCTGCTTTTAATTTTATCTATTTTGAAAATCAATTGTTCTTTCACCACTATTTTATCTTGAAAAAAATAAGAAAAATAAATCTTTAATCTGTTTTGCCATTACGAATCCTCAAGGTATGTCTTTAGTAAAACATGAATAGTTATATTTATCAGAAGGCTAATAGGCAAGCAAATTTTCAAAACTTAAAACTTAGATGACACTGAGTAATATGAAGTTGTAGTTGAAATGAAAAATAAATCTTTTAATTACTATAGGTCCTGTGTTACTCCATAATTAGTACTTTGTAAATGATTAACTGCATCATTCACATACCTGAGCTACACCAAATACAATATACTTCCTTTCCTAATTCTTTCATAATTTTAAAGAATTCTCTATAAGTATTAATGATGTCATTGATTTTCATAGTCTCTTAAAATTTATACTAAAATGCATTTCATGAGAAACTTTCATTTTAAGGTTAAAAAAATGTAAACAGTTTGTAGTAAACTGCAACTCTACCTTTTTCTTAGTTAAATCTTTGGACTTAAAAGGTCTATATTAAAGGCTTCTCATTATGGTATTCTTTTTAGAGTTCAGAGGAAATTTTCAGCCCCCTGAACCATGGCTTCTTTTTGAGTTTGCAGGATCCTGAGTAAATAGAATTTGTGAAGGAAGGATTTCTCCATAGAAACAATCTGACTTAAAAATGTATTGCAAGATTCTTGGTTCCATGTAAGAGTCAATGATATACTATTGAAGATGAAATGGGTAGATAAAACATTCTTACCTAATTGTTTTCTAATAAATAATCGTGAAGATCCCCTACAGTGTCTAAGTGCCAAGCTTATGGTTTACTTTCAGGAAGAAGCTTCTTCTTCCTTATTTCTAGTGCATCATTCTTGGCTGATTTAGCATTTCACAGCATGGGGAAAAGGTACTGATGATATAACCTACAATGTGATGGCTCTTTGGAACCTCTTCATATTAAACATAGATCTGTGTCTGTGGTTCCTTAGTCCTGTTTAGTAAATGCTGGGGACATTGTACTTAAGATAGCATCCACACAAAATTCTTTAAAACCAGCTTCCAGTGATTCGCTCAAAAACTGATACTGGACTTTGATTATGATTCCCCCAAAATATGCAATCCAACCAGAGAGTAGAAGAAAATGTAAGAGAAAATTCATTTGGGGAGAAGAAAGAAAGGAAGAAAGTTAGGAAGGTGAGGGAGGGAAGGACCGAGAGAAGGAAGGAAATTTGCTTTGTTTCACAAAAAATAAATTCCAACAAAAAATTTTGAGGAAAAAAATTAATGATACTAATTAAACACTAGATGGCTTTAGAAATCAGGAGGTACTTATTGAAAATTTCTGCCATCTTATCCATACATTTATTTTGGAAAATTGGGTGATGGTACAGCATGCCATTTCATTAGTCTGACTTCATTAGCACCTAACTCAAATAGTGCCAGTGGATGACACTCAATTTGAGTTGAAAATATTTAAAGTCAGTTTTTCTCTCAAAACTAGTTTATAATATGTGACACTTAGAATATATACATTACATATGGAATATATACATGGTTTCTTTCTAATTATGAGGGGAAAAAACATTATGGACTTGAAGGGATTAAAACTGACCTAAAGAAATTTACCAAGAAAGTAATAGAGAGATGGATCCAGTAGCACATTATTGGTGTAAATCCAACCATTTCTGAGAATCAAAATCATCTCAGATACCTTTTTATTTGATCATACAAACTTTTCTTAAATTTCTAAGTCTATACAATATTTTGTTTAAATATAATTCTGTCACTTACAAATTTTGTATACCAATGTTAAACACAGATTTTTTAAAAACAAAACAAATAGGCAAACTCTACCTAGAGGTAAACATACAATTACCTTCCCTGCCCCCCCAAAATCAAGTAAACAAGTAGTACCTCCAAATTTGCATTACATAAAATATTATTTTCTGATTGAACAATAGATCAGTAGATCCATAAAATCACCAACTAAAAACTAATAAAAACAATTTTATCAACATATATTCAATTTCTACTCTGCCAAAGTGATGGAAAGAGGCTTTAGATCCAAATGTCTTTATTGGCAGATTGTTTCAAGTTTTCAAGGAATAGCTTATTACTAAGCCATGGAATCTATTCTAAAATCAGTTTTGAAACCCAGCTGAGTAAACGTTTTAAGCTTTCCAAGCCTAGGAATACTCCTCTCTCCATGGCTTTAGCCTTTGCCCTCTGGCCCCGGCTGTGTCTTCTGCTTAAAGTATGTTATCAGAGGAATAGTTCCATCAGTCTGTTCCCCACCATTTCAGTTTTGTGGCCCAACCACCTTGTTAAACTTTTTTCTGTTCCTATTGATCTGAGCTGTGACAGTTTTTGCTGGTATGAAATTCCCAAGAACTTTGTGTTTCCCATGGATGTCATGGAGATTCATCCTATCAGACAGGAGGCTGGTCTGACAAGAACCACAGACAAGAGGTAAAGTTTATTTGGTGCTCAGGGTTTCAGTTCTCAGTCCATAGATGGCTGGCTCCATTGGGCTCAAGGCGAGGAAGAACATCATGTCAGAAAGATGTGGTTAAAGAAAACTGCTCAGAACCGGGCCCCAGGAAGCAGAGAGCTCTACTCACCAGGGACAAAACAGATACCCCAAAGGCACACTCCCAGTGACCTACTTCCTCCAGCCACCTTACCTGCCAGTTTATCCATTCAACTGAATAAATGCACTGATTAGGTTAAGGCTCTCATATCATAACCTGATTATTTCCCCTCCAAACTTTCTTGCATTTTCTCACACATGAGCCTTAGAGGGACACTTCATATCTAAATAGTAAAATTGTATATCACCCCGGTAATTTCTTCTCCAATTCTAGATCCTGATGACATGGTCAAAGGATAATGACATTAAGAGTCCTAGAAAGTTCCTTGGTTTGGTTGAGAGAAATGGCAAATCACATTCTTAATCATTTTAAAGGTTTTATGTAACTGAATCTGATCTTTTGATCTTTTGGATGCTTTAGCAAAAAGTAGTAAGCTACATATTTAGAAAATTCTCTTTGCCACATTTTGAAAGCTATCTTATAATTCAAATTATAATTATTATTATCATCATCATCATCATTATTATTACCATCTGGGTAGACAGAGAATACCTAAATCATTTGGTCCTGATTTCCTGTTTTTTTAAATCAATGTTTACTTCAACTGTTCTCTCCTCACATTTTATCAGGAGCAGTAGAAAGAAACCAGGTTGCACTTTTATCACCTTGCTGGGAAATGTCATCTAGGATCCTCTTCCAAGCTCCCTGACTTCCCTCTGAACCCTCCCCAACAGTCACTAGTGTGCATATTCCTACTATATAATCATCTAAGACTTTTCTACCATGCTCCTCAATTTCTTTCATTCTTGGCCACTGTTCAATTCCAAAGCCATTTTTAGTACAATTTTAGATATCTGTTATGATTATCACTCCATTACAAATATTTCTTAGATTTCTAAAGCCGTGAAGAATTTACCTTAAATATAGTCAATTAAAACAACTTATGTTTAGTATCTGATAGTTCAGTTGGTCAGTAATCTGAATGGGTTCTTAATAGGAGGCTAAGAAAATAATCCACTTCCAAACCCACTCAAGTTATTTGCCAAGTCCTGCTTTTTGCTCAGTCAGCAGAGGGTATCCCTGAACTCCAACAGGCATCTCTGGTTTTTCTCAGTAGTCCTGTGTATCTCAGAGTTTAGCAATGACCTGTCAAGTCCCTTCTGTGCTTCGAATAGCTCTGACTTCCACTTCTGCGCTCTCTCTCTCTCTCTCTCTCTCTCTCTCTCCTCTGCCCATGTCACTCTGATTTCAGCTAGATATAGTTCTCTTGTAAGAGTTCCTGTGATTGGACAGAATCTATACAGATAATAAAAGTCTATTCTGCCTCAATCAGCCAAATCCCCTTTGCCATGTGATACAACAGATTGCCAGGTCCCAGTGTTGAGGAAATGAACTTCCTACCAACCTATCTTTTCAGCAGATTGTTGTATTAAAGTCAGTGAAATCTGGATTCCGCAATCAGGAATAGAGTATAAGAAAAGAAACTATGTACTCATTTTATGTATGAAGCACAATGCCAAAATATAAACAAAATAATATGTAAACAAGGCCAACAAGCATTAAAAGTATTATATCAAAATCAGAGAAGTATATTCCAACAATTCAGTAATGACTCAACATCAAGTAATTTACTCTTTTTACTGTACTAAATTACTGAACTAAATGTACAGCATGAAATTATCACCTCAATATATGCAGAAAAAAGCATTTGATAAAGTTTAGTACCTATTTATGATTTGTAAAAGAAAAAAACTATGAGGTACTAGAGATAAAAATTGAAGTTCTACCTAGAAGTTGATAGGTTTTATGCAATAATTTCCTCAAATACAGTGTTTCATCAAGAATATTTGGTTTAATTTTTCTTAAGACTAGAAAAAGATAGGATGTCAGCTATCATCATTACTATTTAACTTAGGGATTTTTGGTTATTGGTGTGAGGAAAGAACAAAAAAGAAAGAAAAAATGCAAATGTCATTATCTGGATGTGCCATGATTGGCCAACATCCTGGAAAAGCAGCAGAGCTGAAAAAATTCTATTTTACTGAACAAACAGTTCCATGATGTCTTGTGATAGAGAACCTTCTTGCAATAGTGCAAAAAAGTTCGTTTTTTTTTTCAATTAACCACCAACCATGAAAAAAGCCAAACACTATTCATAGCACTTATAAAAAACTGTAAGTTCTTTGATAACCTAATCAAGAAAAAGTTGATATTATTTGAATAAAGCTTTAAAACTTTTATTATTGAGCTAAGAAGGGATCTAATGGAGTGGAGCTTAATTTCTTAAAAAAAATACTTAAGATATAAATTATTTTCAAAATAATCTTTAATATGCAATTCAATAACTTTACAAAACAAAATTCCAGTTGATTTCTTGAAGAACTCAATAAACCTATTGTAAACTGTGTAATGAAAGAATATAGGTAGATACATAGCTAAGTAAGCCTTAAGATGAAATAGGGATAACTTACTTTAGTAAGTATCAAAATATTCTAGAAAGTTATAGTAATATTATCCAAAAATATTATCACCATACAAAAAAAAAAAAGAAGAAGAAGAGACCAGTATGCTCATTTTAGCCTGGGCAAATGCCCAAACCTACAATTTCAAACCAAAACATGACACCACAAATTAATTATGAATGTTTATATTGTATAATTGGGAAATTGGTTCACTTCTGTAGAAAAGATAACGGGACCTGAACACAAAGATGGGTGTGAGATAGATAAAAGAATTAATTATAAAAATGTAAACTCCCATAATGACTATGATAAAAATTTATCTGATTATCTTTGAGTCCTAGGCTTGGGAGATGCCTTATAAAACATAGTTAGAAATTATAAAACATAAGGTAATTATTGATGAATTAAGGGTGCAGCAGTGAAGATTTTTATTCAATGAATATATATATGAAGATAACAGAGAGATGACTGACTTGAAGAAGATGAAAATATCTAAAACCAACAAAGAGTACTGTCCAGAAATACAGGTTGCTCCAGCACATCATCAGGAGCAACTCAGCAGCACTGACAGAAATCGGGATCTTTCCCAAAGGGAAGACATCAAAGCCTCCAAACCTATGAGGAGGTGTTCAAATGCATTCTAAGACAGAGGTAAGAATTAAGGCACCATAAAGCTCTCATTTTACATCTACTTGCAGGCGATGAGACCATCATAACTCTTCTGATAATGCTCAGAATTCAGCTTCCATGTTATTCTTTTATATTGTTATTTCTCTTACTTTTGACACTATGATGACTAGCATTTTAAGACCTTCTCTGAATTAATAAATATCTCTCACCGTTCCCTCCCTTTAACTTAGATAAATAATTTCCCTGTTATTAGTAAAAGTAACTAAGAGGCAAACATGCCAATCAGGAGTCCTCCTGTGGATAACTGGGCTGGATATGCCCTTAGAGAGTTTGGGAAATTTCTCCTGTCAATCCTTTTCCCCAGTGTTCCAAGCATATTGACAGGTTTATATTTTCTCCCAAATAATTAATTCACCAGACCATTTCTAGCTTGATCCCAATAGAATCAAGAAATTCTCCTCCATTCTTAGGAAGCCAATGAATTAATTTGTTATTCATACTTATTATTAACCATCAAAAATCTCCTTCAAATGTTTCATCTGATTGGTTTCAGTGACCTGCAGATGACAATATCACTGATTTGGAGACTCTTTCATTAGACAAAAACAAATTATAATTCAGTCACTACAAAAGAAAAACATTGAGGTGTTTATTATTAACTTTTGTTCTGAAAGCAAATGAATAATTATGTTATACACCTCTTAATATGAGGCAGTTTCAATAACAGAAAACTATTAATGTCATGCATGATAAATATTGCAGCCTTTATTTGAATCTGACTTCAAAGTGATTGTGAGACATCTTCTTTGTCATGACCAACAAAGGAGCAATTATGGAAAGGGAATGAATTTGAATTTAATTCCCCCTGAAGAAAATAATAAACAGGTAAACAGCTAAAAAATATATGAGGCTTATTTATTTCCCAGGTGAAATGAAACCCTTAGATAATTCCATCCTTTAATTGCCTATAAGATATAGCACATCCTGCAAATATTACTTTCTTGGAAAAGCAGGCTCCTTTTTCCCTCTCACACTCTGAGAAACTCATCTGTTTCTGAATTTTTAATAGATGTTTCAGTCATGTTAGACAAAGGTACTCCTAACTGTGATTACAGAAGACTACTAGCTACATTTTCAGAGTATGTCTTCTAACAGAGAGACATGGATAGACATTGTTCAGTTAGAATAATAAATATAATAAGTAATATGAAAATAAATAATGAATAAGGATGCTGCCAACACAAAGGGGAGTTGAAGACTGTGAACCATTTCCCTGGCTGCCCAATCGTCAGAATTTTCTTTAGTGTCCTTGAAGACATTCATTAGAATAGTAAACTTTCTGTTTATGTTTTATTTTCCTTATTAAAAAAATTCCATTTTGGGGTTTCTAAAGCAGAGTATATGGATATGTGTAAGCAGAGAAACAATCCTAAATTACTTCAATATCTACCAAGTATTATTTTTTCTGTCTTCTCTGGATTTTATTGAAAATTTTATATAATGCTTCTATTTTCCATCTTGTATTCTTCTTTCAAAATTTTAAGTGTTTTCTCAAAGTTGGCAGCATACCTATACCATTAACACATTTTATAATATAATAACACTACATCATTTCACAGGTAGCACAAGGAATTGTTCTCAGTTCCTCCCTCTTATCTCTGAAAATAATGCTGTTATTAATTTAATTTAACCATATGCTATTGAATTGTTGCTATTAGTACTCTAAAAAACCACTGTTAGATTCATGAGGAGTAAGAAAAGTACCAGATCATGTTACCTTAATTTTTTCCTCCATGAGCACTCTTCCCTTCTTTTTGTATCCGAGTTTCTGACCTATATTATTTCCTCTTCTTTAAAGAACTTTTAACATTTTTTTTTAAAAAAAGAAAAGTCTACAAGCAGCACATTTCCTTAATTTTTTTTTTTACTGAGGAAGATTTTTTTAAATTCCTCATTCCTTTTGAAAGATAATTTCATAGGATATAGAATTCTAGGCTAGTGATTTTTTAAAAAAGGATTTTAAGTATTTCACACCACCGTCTTCTTTCTTGTATTTTTTAAAAAATTCAATACGATTCTTGTCATTATTACCATGTAACTGAGAAGTTTTCCTTGCCACATTCACCCCTTATTTAGCTATGCTCAAGATTTTCTATGTGTATTTCATGTTCTCTATTTTGGGTATCGTACATATCTTTGTGTATATGTGTAGTCTTTTTAAGGTAGTTTTTTTTTCCAGCTTTTTGTTTGCTAGGTTTCCTGGATCTCCAATCTGATGTCTAACATTAATTTGAGGAAGCTGTCATATATTAATATTTTCAAATTTTCTTCTGTTTCTTTTCCTTCTGGTATTTCCATTTTGCACATGGTACATCTTTTCTAATTGCTCCATTCAGTTCATAAATATCCTATCCCATTCTTTTTTCACTATTTTTATACTTTGTATTTCAGCATTGGAAGTTCCTGTTGACATTTATTCAGGCTTACTGATTCTTTATTCAACCATATCCAGTCTCTTAATGAACCTATCAAAGCATCCTTCAGTTCCATTACAATGTTTTTGTTTCTAGCATTTCCTTTTGGTCCCTTTCTAAGTTTTTATTTCTCGTTTTACCTGGTTTTACATGTCTACTTTTCCCAAGAGAATACTTAGCATACCAATCACAATTATTTTATAGTTCTGGTCTCATAATTCCATCATCTGTTATGCCTGAGTCTGGTTCTCATGTCTGTTTTGTCTCTAGATGATATTTTTTTCCTTTCAACATACCATACTATTTTTTATTGAAAGCCAGACATGACGTATTAGGTAAAAGAACTGAGGTTGATAGGCCTTTATTGTGAAGTTTTATATTTATCTGTCTAAGAAGTAGTTATGATTTTCACCATAACTCTGGTGTCAAGAGCTAAAGTTTCCTTTGGTGTCCTTGTTTTTGTCTCCTCTGTCGATTTTAGATTTTCCTAGGCACTCATTAAGTGGGAGGTAAAGCTCATAGTATTTATAACTGAAATCCCATTGCTATAAAAACTCCTGTTGATGTGGTGGTAAGGTGTGGGCTGACGGGGAGTCATCTATAGTCCCTTGACTTTCATACTTCCCATTCCCACATTAAAGGCTACAGTATCTGTATGGGTATTTTCTTTGCCTCAAGTTGCAGTCTAGTTGCCGGAGTTGATACTTTCTTTACTTCCATATTGGTTAGGCTTTGGCAAAACCCATTGGTATCTACTGGTAATTTTTTATTTTTTAAGGGAAAGACTTGTCAGAATGAGAAGCTCTGAATATTTTCAAAACCCTCATCTGCTAGAAGCATGAAGGCATTTTTTTTCTTTAGTGTCCTTGAAGACATTCATTAGACTAGTAAACTTGCTGTTTCTGTTTTATTTTCCTTATTTTTTTTCCCTCTGATCTTCACAGTGAGAATGTAGTAGGGCTCCTGGAGGTAAAATTGAGAACTATAAGGGCCCCCAAGCCTGGCTAGGTGTCTTTAACTCTTGAATGTGTCTACATTAAGCCCACAGCAATTCAGCCAGCATAGTCTAAAGTGTTCCTGTGCACACAGGCTCTAGCTGCAGGCTTCTGTGATTCTCTGTAGCCACAGAGAAGTCATCTCTCCAGTTTCCAGATTAGCAATTTGCCCTATGAACTCAATTCTCCAATGTATATAGGAGAAGTTGTGAATTTTCAATTTGATCACCCATTTCTTTATTGTCAGAACAGGAGTAATGACTTTCAAACTCTTTACATTGCCAGACAAGAAAAACAAAGTTTCTATCAAAAATGGGAGTTAAAGCCTAGATTTGTCATTCATTACAGGTGCTCATTTCTATCAGCTTCTAGGATTTAGTCCTCAGTTTACAGAGACCTAGAAGTAACTCTGTATATCTCATTATGTGGCATTCTTCCTGTGTGTGCTGTCTGCAGTTCAGTCATGCTAGGGCAGTGGGATAGATTGCAGAAAACCAAAGAAAATAAGAAAATACTAGAGGTGGAATGTGAGACACAGGTTGGCTTAAAAATTCTTGTGGGGAAGATCCAGAGGCAATGGCTTAGAAAAGTATCAGTTCTGTTTCTCAAGGTTCCTCTTGTGCTCTGCAAGAAGCAGAACTTCCATCCCTCTTGACACTCGGTTCAACGACATCTGACTGGACAAGCATTTTTCCTCTCCTCAGTGCTCTGCTTATCACCAATTACTACAGGGGGAGGGGCTTACAGGTTAGGTTACAGAAGTGGTGACAGCCCTAGCTTAGGCTGCTTTGTCCCATTGTATGACCAGCATCCCAAGGAACAGCAAATTATGCATTCAAGAAAGCAGCTTCTTAAACATTTTTGATTAATTTATTTTATTGGTTCTTTTTAGTTATAAATGACATTAGGATTAATTTTGACATAATTATAAAGCATGGAATATAATTTGCTCTAATTCGGTCCCCAGTTCCTCCCCTTTCCCTCTCCTCCTCCCTCTCCCTGATCTCTTCCCTCTACTGATAGTTTTGTTTTTTTTTAATTGGAGTCTTGTGGATATGCATAATGGTGAGATTCATTGTGGCATTTTTATATGTATGCATTAGAAACTCTGTGGGGTTCATTCCACTGCTCTTTCCGTATCCCACCCTTCCTTCCCCCTTCTCCACTAATCTAAAAAAACAGCTTTTTTCAGGTAACACTAATTTGCCCCAGTGAGAGAGAGCCTTCAAGATAATGTTTATATGACATTCCAGCTCAGACTCACTATCATTTTTTCCCTGAACTTGGCTGGGTTGTTGGGAACAGAGAGGGGCATTTCAGAGACATGGTGTTTTACTGCTCTCCTTTTGTCCCACGGATGACACACTGTCTATTACAAACCATGATTTCATGTTAGCATCTCCAATCCAAGAAAATTCCATGCTTATTATAATCCTCTTCTTCTTTTACATTTTTAACCATTTCACCACAACGAAAGCACAGTTTCCTTTATCTACTCCATACGTTTTTGTTTACTTGGATGAACATGTGTACAACAGGTGCCATTTAACTAAAAATATATAATGGAAATTGCTGCATAGCTATTCATAAAGTTTCCCCTAATACACACCATTGCAAATAAAATAAAACTGCTAATAAGAGGTCAAGATCTGTACATACTTCCTTTTTATTTTTAATCTGAGAGTATATAGTTAAAATACCAGGTTCCAGAGATGCACTAGTGCTCTGTTTATTTAGTGTGGTTATGCCTTTCATTTGAATTAAAGTTACATTAGAATTTCAGCTTTCTTTCTTTTAATTGTTGGTTGCTTTAGATTGTATGGCACTTTAGGTTATTTCCCTATGCTTTTTTGTTTTATTTTGATATTTTGGGCATGTGAAATTTTATTGTGGTACCAAAAGTCAAATTTATAAAAAATTATAGTCACAAAACTGTGATTCTCACTGCATTCCTTCTACATATTACCCTTCCCTATCTTTTGACACGATTCACAATACTCCTGTAGTTAATCACTCTTGTTGCATTTTCTTTATCCTTCTTATATTTCTTTTTGTACAAGCGAGCATTTTTCATATATTCTTTACATTCCTTTTCTTCTTATGCAAAGCATAGTATATCATGAATAATATTTGGCACTTAACTTTTTTTTTTTAACCTAAAGATATATAATGGAAATCACTGCAGAGCAGTTCATAAAGATTTCCTTAGATCACTTAGAAGCTGCCCAACTTGTATATGTTTTTGTCACCATCCTCCCACTTGTGGACACTTAGGTGGCTTCCAGTATTATACAGAACAAACAATGCTGAATAAATAAACAACACTGAATGCACACATTTCTGTGAGGTTGGATGTGCATCTCCAAGGAGAATTCCTGCCTATAGGATTGGTCAAAGAGTAAATAAATGCACATTCAGTTGTGTTACATATCCCAAATCCTACTCCATGGTGGTTAGTCCACCAGCACCCTTTGAGAGGGCTTTTTGCCCATGACTGCTTCACCAGCTGTGTTCTCATTTGTCTAAACTTTCACCAATCTGATAAATGAAAAATGTTCTCTCAACATATTTTGTAAGATTTTCTCCAGTTATAAGTGAAGCTTCATATCTTTCATGAGCTTAAGAGTCATTTTAGTATCTTCTTTAGTATGTGAGTTTTCTACTCACATTATCCCATTTCTTGACAGGGCTTTGTTCATACTCTCTCATCTTTAAAACAAATTTTTTATAGATAGTGTAGTAGAATACATACATAAGGAATGCCACAGGTATTCCCCCTGCATCTCTTCATTTATTTTTGCTTCTGTTGAAGGTTTTTATTGCCCACCCCCAAAATGTTCCTATTTGTAACCAAATTTGTCAATCTTCAACTTATCTAAATTTTGAGTCATAATTAGAAAACCAATCCACACATCCAGGCTACAAAACAACTTATCCTTCTTTTTATTTTAAGACTTTCATGGTTTACTTTTTTATATGTATTTAAATCTCTGTTCATTTTAAATATTATTATTTTATAAGGTTAGGAGTATAAATCTAATCTTAAATTCTTATAAATGACTGTTCAGTTGTCATAATAATCATTATAAATAACCCATCTTTGTCAAATGGGTATTAGATCACTTCATCATATATGAACACGTGTGTATATGAACATCATATATGTACATACATATGTACTCCCTATATGTGTATATATGCACAGATATATTTATTATATACACACACTTTGCATTTGGATCCATCTCTGTAGTTTCTATTTTACTTCAATGCTCTTCATGGACCAATGCCACCCTGTTTCAATTATGAAGCTTTATGATATGTTTGATGTATGTTGTATTAGGTCTTTATAGCTTTTTTTTATTTCTAAAATATTTTTTTCATGATTTTTTTCTTCTATATGACTTTTATCATTAAAGTGTCTCAATATACAAAGTTTGCTGTAGGTTATTTTTTGTTGCAAGTTGATAAATTCTAAAGTTAACTATAGGAAACCATATATTATGGTATTGAATTTTTCTATTGAAAAAAGTAGGATAGTAGATATCTTTCCATACATCTAATTCTAATTTTGACTCATTTAGAGTTTTAGAAAATATTCTTCTCATGTAGATTCATTTTTCTATTACATATTCTTAAATATTTAATCTTCTTGGCTGCCAAAGTAAATGATATTCCCTCTACCTACCTTTTTATCTTATTATTATAATAACATGTTTAATAAATGTGAATATCACCAGGTAACAAGTAGCTATAGGAATTATAGCCCATAAATGTTAATATATATTATGAACCTAAAATACACTAGGTGGATTAAAATTCAGATTAAATAAATTAAAAGGAAGAAGACAGGAAGAAGTAGTTAACCCAAATACATTCCAGAGATAAAAGACTTTGAAAATGAAAGAGAAAAAAAGAGAGATGAAGGGTACATAGAATAGAAGTGTCTATCTCACTCCTCAGAGTTCCTGAAGGACAGACTAGAGAACAGGCACCAACATAGAACTCAACATCACAAGTAAGGATGGACCACAAATGTGGTCCAGTCCACCCACAGTGGACAAAGTGCCTTCTTTCATTCACAACAGTGGAAACAGAACAGAAAACACATGTGACAAAACTGAACAAAAATGCTGGCAGAGAGAAAATACAGGTTCTCCCTAAGACAGTAAGTGTTGGACTCCCTGCCAACTTATCAATATGATAGTGCAAACTAGGAAGTGGTGGTCCAATATATTTTATGCTGAAAGAATCTAACTCTCAGCCAGGAATTTATCTCTGTTAAAATTGATTTTTGAGGATTAGTGTGGTATTTTCCAAAAATCAAAAATCTTAAAAAAGTTATCATCAATAGAAATTTCATTAAGATCTTCCTTCCTTCCTTCCTTCCTTCCTTCCTTCCTTCCTCCCTTCCTCCCTTCCTTCCTTCCTTCCTTCCTTCCTTCCTTCCTACCAGGGGTTGAACCCAGCACTGCTCTATCTCTGAGCTGCATCCCCAGCCCTTTTTATTTTCTATTTTGAGACAGAGTCTTGCTATCTTGCTGAGGCTAGCCTGGAACTTGCTATCCTCCTGCCTCTGCCTCCTGAGTAGCTGGGATTACAGAGATGGCCATAGCACCAAGATGTTATTTACCATTAAATTTAGTCTTAAATTTTCATGTTGTTTTAGACAAATAGAACATTTCCTGGTTTAAAAGTGTAAGACACAGAAAGGAATAGTGAATAAAATTATTGATAATTTGTGAGTAAATGCAGTCATTTGAATCATGCTATTAAAAAATGAAAGTAATAAAAAATAACATTCAAGAGTCTGGAAACAGATTATTCAAAAAGAAAAGAATGTGCAAGTTGAAATGTGGTGGATTAGAGTTAAAGAAGTGCGGGGGTATTTGTGTTGTTTAAAGGTTAAATATAGGGATTAACTTTACATTCTTATAATGTTGGGGTGAAAACTAGAAGAAGAGATGGAGTACACAGCTGTCAAATAAATGGAAAATTACAAAATACAAGGAAATATACACCAATCCATCTAAAATAAGCAAGATGAGATGTGCTAAAATGTGATAAAAACAAAAACAGTAAAAAAGATGGGGCAAGTAAATCTATACATATAAAAATAATTAGCACTAATAAAAATTGAATAAGTTATAAAGTTAAAAATTAGAAAGTGCCCTCTTCTTTAGACATATAATGTTCAGCCTCATTCCATTGGCAGCAGACCCAACTGAAAGATAAGCACCCACTCAATTTGAAGTCAAAGCATGACAAGGTTATACCAGACAAACATCAATCCTTAAAATGCTGGTGAAGCTCCATTAATAACCACACAAACTCAAGAAGAGATAGGAAATCTGAAGTATTTGATGACAGTTAAGGAAATTAAATTATTATTCAAAAACCTCCAAGAGATAGTGCAAAGCCTTCAAAACTTTCCACTCAGTTCTGTCAGGTTTTCAAGGACCAGAAAATTCCAATAATGCACAAAGCCTCTTTAAAAAAAAAAAAAAGAAAGAGTAAGGGAGATCTAATTCATTTTACAAGTCTAGAATAGCTCGGACTCCAAAACAAGATGAATACAATTTAAGAAAGGAAAATCACACCATTGATTTTGAATTATTTAAGTAAAATATTTGTGCAAATCAAATAATGCACAAAATAAAATGTACTTTTTTGTTTTTTATCAATAGTTTATATTTAGATTAATATCAAATATATTTAATTGTAATTCATGACAATATATTTAAGGGGAAAACAGCATAATTATTTCACCTATGCAAAAAATGGCTCAATATAATTTATCTTCATTTCAGTGTAAAAATTAAAATATAATTAGTAGTAAAAAAAATCCAATTCCCATTTTTTTCAAAGCCATTAATGAAAATAGTCACTCCCATTATTGTGTTTCTATCTTATCCTGCAGTACATTAATGTGAGGAAAGAAATTAAAAGTTTGGGAAGAAAAACTAGAAAGAAAGAAATGCAACATTTACAATTTGAACATGTATGATTGTCTACAAAAACTCCAACATTAATAAGGATGCTGAATGCAAACCTGAATTCAAAGTCAAACTTCATTTATAATGAACAGTAACAAAATTTACATCATAATACTATAGCAATAAATATAAATTATGCAGAAATAGATCTAAATATAAACACGCAAGTTCTATGTAAAAAGAAAAAAATCGAGAACCTTATAGAAAAATGATCAAATAAGACAATAAACAGGTATTAACCCAAGGTCTTGGACAGGAGGAAGATACCACATTAAACTGACAGTTCTCAAGTTGATCTAAAATATAACTGAAATAAAAAATCAAACAGGGTTTCTTCAGATTTTAAAAAAAAACAAATTGAGTTTTAAAGTCCATCCTCGTTGTTTATTATATCATTATGTTCAGATAAAAGACTTGATGACTATCCTTTGTGGAATCTGGTGAGTTATTTCAAATATACATACTTGGGGAAATTATTTATTTCTTAGCTGTCAATAATACATATTCATATTATCAATAAGCACAGGCACAGTGACTTTGTATAGTCCAAGTTCTAAAAGTTAAATAACTGGAATTCTATTACATAATATTCAAAAACATTATCTTTGAAGCAATGTTCTTTTTCAGTATGGATTAAGTCAACAGGCTACTCAAAAGGATGAATTGCTATTTTAAAACAAGTATGCCATTATAAAGAATACAAAGGCAGTGATAACATCAATGAGTCAAATTATATTCCATTTGCTCAAAATCAAAATGCATTAGTAAAATAAAAGTGACATGATATTGACCCCAAATAAGCAAATTGGTTTTAGTAAAATAATAACATACATGGCATTGCATTGATGTTAGCTTCACTAGTGCTTTAAAACATTTGATTTTATGTAATTCATACATTTATTTTGGATTTACAATTTCGTGTTTTACATTTAAGAGTTTTGAATAAAACTTTTTGCAAGTACATAATTAGTATTCAGCTAGTAGCATTTATTTGCCTCTGAAGCCTGACAAATTTTTTTTTTCAAACATTTTTTACCTTGCTTAAGTTTGAGAATCTACAGAATGTTTACCCATTCGCCACTGGGATTTTTAATTTTTATTATTATAGTTTATGAACAGCCTGAAATGTAGATCTCTCCCATTTTAAATGAACACTTTTGAACAATTGGGGTCACCCTGGGTAAGAAGCCAATTCTGTGTCCTGAAATTCTAAGGCTTTTTTTCAGAGTGTCACAGTGTGGAACTATTTCTGAGAAGTAGAAACCTGACAATAGGACTCAGGCAAGGGTGACAACAAACCATCTCGCCTGCTGGGGCTGATTGAGAAAAGCGTCCTGCAATTTACATAAGATTAGGGCAGAATATATTTCCTGGAAATGGAATTGGATGACTTGATTCTGTTCTCCTCTGAGATCTCTTCACGTTATGGAGCAAATGAAAGACTTTCAAGTAGCTACAGCAAGCTTCTTAGGCTTGGCAATTTATGCTACAACTCCAGTGTGGCAGGAACACTGAGAATGTGGTCTTGGATTATAAAGAATAAGTTTCCACCAGTTTCTGAAAAGTGTTTATTTAGGATGCTTTATTAAATAATTCTGAGCTAACTTTTTTATTTGCCTGAAATTCTTTGTACTGTAGAAAAAATGTTCTAAAGTTTTTAGGACTTATGTTGGTATTTCAAAGAAGGACCTTTTTTGGCTTAATCACAACTGCCAATTATAATAAACAAACAAAAAAAAACCCTCAAAATGCATGCAGATTTAAAGATTGCTTTCTACTAAAAGCAAGAAAGTGTTATATTTAAAAACAAATTGTGTAGATGTCTAGAGACACTTTTCCCCATTCTTCCTGTTAAGTACAACTATCACCCTGGAGATTATACATAAATAAGCAACAAACATTGACTTGGACTTCTAGCATTCTGTTGACAAAGAATGATGAAAATGGACATCCTTCTCTTGTTACTGGTACTTTGCTACTGATGGTAGGAAAAAGTCTTCTGTCTTTCATCATCATTAAGTATAATATACCTGAGGATTTTGTAGATACTCTTTATCAAGTTGAGGAAATTCTCACTCAGTTCCTGCTCATCTCAGTCCTTCTCCCCCATGAAGAGATGTTGAATTCTTTCAAACACATTTACATCAATTGGTAGGATCATACAATCTTTCTTCTTTAAAAAAGTCAGGCACAAGGGTTCAGTCCTGAAACTCAGCTTCTTGGGAGGCTGAGAGGAGGGATCACCAGTTCCAGGCTAACCTGGGCACCTTAGTGAGACACCATCTCAAAAACAAAACAACAATGTTAAAAGAAACAGACACAATTTTTATTTTAAAGATTAATTTCAGATACTGAACCATATTTGGGTACCTGAAATAAACCTTGCCTGGGGGTGTTGTATGCTTATCTGTGTATCTTTTCATGTCAATATTATCAAGCAGCACTCATAATAAATTCAGAGTCATCCATACCCCAGTGTGACTTTATCTTAATTTCACCTGCAAAAATACTATTTGCCAAAAAGGTTATGGTACAAGGTACTGGGGGCAAATGCTTCAACATAACTTTTTTGTTGAACCATTAATCTGCTACAAAAAAAAAAAAAAAAAAAAAAAAGCAGCCTCACCCACTCCTGGTTCTTTTTCACAGGCTTCCACCACTCAGGAGAAAGTTTGGGTAAAAGAAAGGAAATAATAGAGTCTATTCAAGGAATCCAAATAAGCACAAGGTATAATAAGCTAGTGTATATGGATAGACATCAAATATACCAGTGTTCAAGATTCTATTTGGGCATAATATATTGTAGGACATAATATTAATGTGCAAAATGTATGAAAATTTGTTGTGTTTTCATATGCTAGCAAGGAACAATAATATGAAAATAAAATTAAGAAAACAACCCATTTTGAAACACTTAAAATTTATAAAATAAGTAAGAATAAACTTGAAAAAAGAAATGCAAAGATTAAATATAAAGATTATACAGTCCAATATATTGTTGAAAGAAACTAACATGACTGAAATAAGTGTAAAGATAACCATATTCATGAATCTGTTTAGGGCATTAAAATTATTATGATAAGAATATTTTCCCAAACTGCTGTAAATATTCAAATTAATTCCTATTAAAATAACAGCTGGATTTGTTTTATTTATTTATTTTTGTTTGCAGAAACCAACAAATATAATCTGAAACATGTTTTTCTTTTTGAAAATGAAATATATTTAATATACACACTCCCCCCCCAAATTCCAAAAACACAATAAAATCAAAAGGCATTGAAAGCATTACATTGTGCAAGTACCAAAAGGATACAGAACCATTAACTAGTGGTGCTTATAAAAACTAGTCAAGAACACATGAAAATTGCCCCCTCAGCCCTCATTTAATAAGATGGTCATTACTCTGAATTACATTCAAACCTCATTTGCTATTCCTGTTGACTATGACTACCTAATTAGAATTATTTGGAAAGCTATATCTTTTCCATATACTGGAAGTACAAGTTTATGCTATCTACTCAAGTGTAAGTACAAATAGTTTTAGCACATCAAGCCCACAGCAAGAGAGTTCTATCAGGATAGACTCTTCCATCCAAATCTATACATTTTTCTCAGGACACTGATGATAGAACTCTTCTAATCAAGAGTCTCATATCAAGGACAGCCCAGAAGCCAGAAGTGTGGGTTTTATTAAGTAACACAGGCTCTACTAGGCAGGCATAAAGGAGAACTCAGATCAGCTTTCAGGACCTGAGGCATTGTGAATATATACCCCAGAGCTTGGTATTACCAAGGGCAAAAGGACTACTCATACCTGTGCTTAACCCCCACAACAAACCATGAGGTAGGAGAGGTAGGTGTGTGTACTAACTTTACTAATATAAAAACTGAGGCTGAAAGAAGTTCAAGACTGGGACTCAAGTCGGTGGGATAATCTTTCTCTATCCAAGAGGCACTATAATTAGTGTTTGGCCATGGACTATAGAGAATCCTATTCAGAGGCTGATTATGACTTCTGAGCCAAGTGCTGAGGAGGCCAAGAGACATTTCATGTTTTATTAGTTTTTAAAGGTGCTAGGGGGAAAAAAGAAAAAAAATTGATTTTTATTGAAAAGGAGATGAAAAATAAGACCTCAAATGCTTATGTGACATTCTCCCACAAGAGGGGAGAGCTGGTGTTGTCTATAAAGGAATATAGCAGTGGCAAACAGTAAGGAGAGCTCTGCTAATACAAAACGCATCTCAAAACAATCAGGAAAACTGTCCCCAAACTGGGTCTAGGAAGCCACTTTCACAACTGTTTCAGATACTCATTTCCAGTGTAGCCATAAGGTGCTCAATATCTTCCCTTCTGCAACAGAAGAAAAAAAAAATAAATGAATTGAATCTAATCAAAATTAAAACCTTGCATATTTTAAAGTCTCCTCTCAGGTACATGAAAAGACACCCAAAAGGATGGAAGGAAATATTTGAAAATCATTTTTTTTTGAGAAGGAAATTTTATTTAGATTATAAAATCACTTGTAACACAAAAATAAAAAGAGCTTAGTTCTTAAAAAATTGGTAAAGAATTTGAATGGATCCTTTAGCAAAGGAGATACAGGGCGGTAATTAAGCACATGAAAATATGCTCAGTCTTTATGGAAATGAAAGTCATATCCACAATAAAATTTTACTTCACACCCAGGAAGAGATGGCTGGGATCAGAAGCACAGAGGATAACATTGTTGGAAACAATGTGTACAAATTGTAACCATTTTGCACCTGCTGTAAAATGGCACAACCACTTCATAGAATAATTTGGCTGTTCCTATAAACAGGAAATAATGAGTTAAAGGACTCATTAGAATTCTTCATATAAATAAACACCTGAGTACCAATGTGGAAGGCAGCAATCTCTATAAGAGCCAAAGTGGAAAAAACTCCAAAGTCCTTCCACTGATCAATGAACTTGATATTATAAAATAAATAATATAAATCAAAAACATGACAGTAGTAACCATACATTATAACATATTGACAGAAAAAAAGACTGAAAATATGACTATAGCATTAGTAAGCTCTGAGATTAAATCTGATCAGCTTAACAGAGATGGAGTTGAATTCCCCCAGAAAAGTAACTGAAAAAAAAAAAAAAACTAAAATACTTCTACTGTTAAATAATAGGAAAAAAAGTCTTAAAAGCAGCATGAGGAAAAAAGACCCTATACAGAAAGAAACCAACCACCACTGACAGCAGAATTTATATTGGAAATAATGCCCTAAGCCAGACTAGCAACAATCTGAAATGTACAGAGCGAAACATAAAATCTGTCATTAAGAAAGGTGCTTGTTTGGCCAAACTTTCATCAGGCTTATAAATCTTGTCCTAGACCCATCTGTACATGTCCTTGCAGTCTCCAGTTTTATCAAAGAGCCCTGCAAACTGTGTCAGCCACTCACTCAATATCCATTCACCTTTGATATCTGATCAAATACCTCATCCTGGGCTGGGGATGTGGCTCAAGGGGTAGCGCGCTCGCCTGGCATGCATGAGGCACCCGATTCCATCCTCAGCACCACATAAAAAATAAAATAAAGATGTTGTGTCCACCGAATACTAAAAAATAAATATTAAAAAATTCTCTCTCTCTTAAAAAAAAATATATCTCATCCTCCACCATCCCCCAGATGACGTCTGATCACTGGATCCTGTCTTCAAAAATCCTGTTACACTGGTTGAGATAGAATTCCCGGAGCACCAATGAGTCCTCTTACTAATTTTCACTGTCCCTTACCCTTCCTTCCTTGGCTAAACTAATTTCTGTTTGCCCCTGCTGTATTCAGAGTTGAGCCCAATCTCTCTCCCCCAACATAAACCCCTTGTAAATAGTCCTTATACCTTTAATATGGTCATGAATAGAATCCTCCTTACTAGACTTTCTCAAAGTGCCATTGAAAAATTTTCCTTAATATTATCCTAGAATTTATGCATAGGGAAAAGTGTGTGTGTGTGTGTTTGTGTGATGTATATATATACATATATATGTATGTATTTCAAAAGCAGATAAAAATTTTAAAAAATATTTCAGGAAAAATGTATCTGGGAAGTTCATCACCAGCAGATCTGAACTATAAGTGAAATGAATTCATGAATTCAGTTCAGAAAAGGGGAAAGACAGACAGACACACACACACACACACACAAAATCTGGAAATCTGGAAGTATGTAAAGGTATACAGAGCATCAAAAGTAGTTACTATGTCAGCAAATATAACATAGGTAACATATTATAATGACAGATATAAAAATATCTTTTTTGTTTTGTAAGAACAGTTGACTGTTTAAAACAAAAGTAATAACAATGTGTGTAGCATCTGTAAAAATAAAACGTGTAATAATAAAGGCCACACTGGGTCAGAGAGTGGGGTAGCCAAGAAATGAAATTATATAGTTTGAAGCTGCTCATGCCCTGTGGGAAATAATATAAAATTACATGAAAAGAGGCTATAAAAATTAAATATACATGCAATCAAGCCTAAATTTTCCACTAAACACACACACTAAAATTTGTAATTAATAGACAGCAAACAAAATAAGAAAATCATAAGAATCATCTTCAGTTAGTCCAAAAGAAAGCATAAAAATAACAAATTTGTAGGGAATGAATAACACATTTAAAAAAAAAGAAAACAGAAAGATTGCAGATAAACCCTACCAACTCAATAAACTTACAAATTGTGTAAATTTATAAATATTACAATTAAAAGAAAGAGATTGGATTAAAAAAGCAAAGGGCCAGAATTCCAATGTAAACATGCTGAACCCACTAGGTTAAAAACAATAGAGAAAACTGAACAAAACAAATTAAATTAGTTTAACCAATTTGCCTCTACTAGCAACAAAAAGTAGAAATTAAAACTTAGAGGTAATCATTTAAATTAGTATAAAATATAAAATGCTTAGGGAAAATGTATTCAATGCTTAAAGCTATATAATATTGTTGAGATAAGGTAAAGAATACCTAAAACAAATTGCCAGATAGACTGTCAATGTGGATCAAAGCTTTCAAGATTATTAAAATGTCAGTCTTTTTAAAATGTAAGGCAATCCTGATAAAATGTCAGCATTTTGTAGACATTTATGAACTGATTCTAGATTTCCATGGTGATGTAAACACTCCACATTAACCAGGACAACTTTTAAAAAGAACATAGTGAAAGTACTTCTGGTGTCTGACTGAAGGACTTGTAAATCTTTATTAGTTGAGGTGGTGTGCAATAGGTACCAAGATAGACAGATGGATGAAACAGGAGAGAGACTCCAGACACAGACCTTCACCTACATGGCTAATTAATTTTTGATAAAGTTACCATGATAAGGCAAAAGAGAAAGGAAAACTTATTCAATAAGATTTGCTGGAACAATTTGGTAACCTTATGAATAAAGGCAAACAAAAAATATAAAACCATCATCTCATGCCACAAAGAAAGTTAATTTGACATGGATCCTTAAATGAAAGAGCTATCCACATCCTAGAAAAACACATAGAAGAAAATATTTATGAACTATGGTTAGGCCAGATCTCTTCAATATGATTAAAAATAAACAAATAAAGACTGTTGATGAAGAAAAAAGTAAACATTAGATGAACTGAACTTTATCAAAGATACAACTTTTGGTTTTCTAAGAGACCATGTTAAAGAAATGAAAGAACAAATAATAGCTTAGAAGAAATTGTTAGCAGAACATGTATCCTGAAATGGATTTTTACATAGAATACATGAAGCCATTTTACAAATTAGCAATAAAACTACAGATTGAAAAGAAATTAAAATATTTTAAAAAGACCCTTCACCTCATAAAACATGCAGATGATAATTAAGCACATAAAACATGCTCTTTATCATTAGTCATTAGGGAAGGACAAGCTAAAATCACAATAAGGAATTACTACACACCTGCTGAAATTATTTAATTTAAAAGATTATCCATGTCCACTTAGGCTGTTGAAAGTAGAACAACTGAGACTCTAACTCTAACCCACGGCTGGCAGCATGATAAATGGTACAATTATGTTGGAAACACCCTCAGTTTCTTAGGTATCCTGCTCCTATCTAACCATCCCAGTCCCAAAAGGTATTTTTCCAAGAGGAAGACACATAAAACAGAAAAACCTGTTCTCACAAAAGCTAGATGTAAATATTTGTCATGGCATTTTTTTTCATAATTGTCACAAATTGAAAAAACATCTAATATTCCCCTATTGGGGAATGAGTAATAAACTGTGGTACATCTACAAGAGAGTGGTAGCACTCAGTGGAAAAGAATGAATAATTGATAAAGCTATATGGATGAATGTCAAATGCATTCCACTAAATGAAAAAAACCTGGCTCAAAATACCATATACTTTATGATCCCATTTGCATGACATTCTGGAAAATGAAGAATTACATAAAAAGAAAGCATAGAAACTGTTGCTAGGATTTGAGGGTGGAGGAAAACCCTTACCACCAACTTGCACTGGGGAATTTGTGGGAACAACATAATTGTACCAATCTTGATTTGGTGGGTATATATAAAACCTCTGGCAGTTTTCAAAATTTGAAGAACTGTACATTTTTTAAAAAAACTATTTTTATTGTATGTAAACCATACCTTTAAAGAGGAGATGAAACAAAGTCCAAAAACTATGTCTGGATCATCTTGCATCTTTATTAAATATCCAGTTCTTCTTGATTAATTGTTTTTTCCCTTTATTAATTAATTTGTGCAAACTCATTTTTCGCCTTTTTTATATATCTCTGCTATTTATGTATCTTTGCATGACCTAACTTCTCCTTATCTTTTCCAACCTTTGGACTCTTCTTATAATTTTCTCCTCTTTTTAATTTCTTAGAACTTGCTAGTTTGTTTCTTTTGAGTTTTCATTTCATATTCCATTATACTTGGCCTTAAACCTTTTCATGGTTGTGTCATTTTTTCTATCCTACACATTTCTATTGTTATAGGTTTATCCACTTGTCATTTATCCTGCTTGGACTTGGAAAACACCAGACACACAAAACCTTATCAGAAGTCATCATAAAGGAAAGAATTCATGATGCACCTAGAACAAAGCAGAAAAATAACACACAGAAGTACTACTTCACACAAGGATCACAGGGCTAGTGTGGGTAAATCTGAGAAGGTTTTCAAAGTTACCAAATCTTAATAGATGTCTTGAATTATGTGCAAGTTTTCACTGATTGAAGGTCACTCTCTTGTTCTTTTAGGAAAAGGTAGAGTTGTTATTTTAGAAGTTTAAGGACCAAATTATGACCCTTTTCTGGAGGTTTTCAAAGCATCACAGAGAAGTTCACACTGCCTCTTAAGATAGCAACATCAATATTGCCTGGGCCTAAGGTACAACTATTTTTATGCATCACTTTTGCATTTTGAAGGACTTCTTTTGATGAAATAAAATTTCATAACACTAACTCTGTATTAATGAGATCATTTATTGCACTTAAATTATTTGAGATGCAAAGCAGGGAAGTAGAACTTAGGTAGTCATTATGAGTGATAGAAATTTGGTGATGAAGCCACACTATTTTTTAATAAGATTTTATTTGAATTCTCAAAGATAAAACTGCATCTTTATAACAAATAAAGCATAAAAATCTTAATTTCTTCATGCAAACAAAGCAATTGAGATAAATTATATGTCAAAATTGTACTTCTAATATTCTCTATCTTTTCTAAAGTGTTTTAAGAGAATGTTTATAAAATATATTATAGATTTGTCTGTTAGTAGAGGATATAGAATGACCACAAGTATTTCTTTAATCATCAGTCACTGTGAAACACTCAGAGGCTTTATATTATACAGAAGAATTACAGTTGCTATCCTCTTATTTACTGCCCAGAGCTAGTATTCAGCATTTCCTCAAGCAATTAAAAGGGCCAACTCAATTGTGTACTTTAAGAGATGGTAAAGTGTGCAGAATTGTTTGTATACTAAATGTCTTTGGAAATCAGAGTTGAGTTACACTGAAATATCTAGTTTTTACCATAATAAACCAAGTTGGGACAGGTTATGTGTACTAAAATTCAAAAACATAAATCTAAAAAGTTGATATTGATACACAGTAAAAATTATGAACAATTTTCAAAAGAAGAACAAATGATTCGATGTAACTGTGTCATTAAAATATTTATTTGGCATCAAAAGTATACTGATAATGAAAATTATGGAGCTGTCACAATGACCTAGGCCCATGTTGTAATCCTTAGAGATCCTAAGGACAATGCTCATCATGTCAATTATATACATAAAGATATTGGTTATCAAAATTTATATTAAATTGTCCACAGTTCCAAAATTGATTGCTTAGGTGACTGGACTGGAAGACTAGGTTCTGTGATTCTAGAGTCAGTGCCCTGTCCTCTGCTTCGAGGGCATCCCATTGCCTGTGCAAGTCAGGCTGCTTCAGAGACTGAACTAAGGATGAGTAGACAATCAGCTTTGAAGCTTGTGTCCCCCAGTGAAGGTGCTGGCAAGAAAATGGAGAAAGTCTGAGGGGTGAACATGAGCAAATGATGAGACCGCATATGAAATATTGGAAAGAGTAAAAACACAACAGCTAGGTTTACAAGCTCTAAGAGAGATGGAGAAATTGAGAAACCCAGAGTTTGAGTGATAAGAATTTAGTGCTAGAATTTGAAACCATGACATTTATGTGGTGAGGCAATGAGGTAAAGGTCCAGGTGGTCAATGAAGACTCATGTTGTGAGGGACGTGAGCCCTGGGAGGTGACCCAGACTGACTCACAAGAGGCTCTCTGAAGAGCGGAGAATTAAAAGAACAAGAAAGTAGTCTTGAAAGTTAAGGACGTCAAGTTGAGACCATTGAAAAGAAGGGAAATGCCAGGAGGCTAACTGGACGGCACCTGCAGTGTGTACTCCCTGCCCTGTGTGTGGCCTGGGAGTCACACCTGTGGTGAACAACCCCTTCAACAGTCCTCTCATCCTCCCTGAGTGGGTGCCCAGGCCTTTCCTCCCAGAGGTGCCTGTGGCTTTCAGTGATTTGTTTGACCCTTGGTTTTCATGCTGACTCCATGATTTCCTGCTGCGGCACTGAAGGAACAGACATGGCTCCTCATTGCTATGGTCTGAATGTTCTGCCCTTCTCAAAACAAACAAACAAACAAACAAACAAATAAATGAAACAGAAATCCATACATGGAAATCCTAATGCCCAAGGTAGTAGCCTACAGAGGTGCAGCACTTAGAAGGTGTTAGGTCATGAAGATGCAGCTCTCAGGAATGGGATTAATGTTCATATAAAGGAGACTGCAGAGAAACCACTCATTTTTCTGCTGTGAGAAGACACAGGCCTCTATGAAGCAGAAAGCAGAACCTCCCCAGACACTGAATCTGCCCTTAACCTTGAACTTCACAGATTTTAGGACTATGAGAGAAAAAAAATTCTGTAATTCGTAAGTCACTCAGTCTTTGGTGTTTTCTTATAGCAGCCCAGTTGGAATAAGAGACTTGTCTGTGAAGTTTGCATTCAATTACGAGGGAGATGCAATCGTCGAATAATTAATTTATTATCTTGTGAGATTCTGAAAACATCACATACTGAATTTTAAATCCCTTTATATCACAAACCTTGTATGGTGCAACTTGAAATTCTAAATGTCTAGTGCCCAAAGATTGCTTTTATTTTAACTATCTGACAGAAAGTGAAGAAAGTGCGTTCTTTTAGGAATGTTATTAGGAAGTCTAGCTCTAACTTGTCCTTCTGCTAATAATGCTCGTAGTCACGTGACCTGGCCCTCTTCATGGCTCTTTCAGATATCAGAGCACCTGCTGCCATTTGGCTCTTTCTCTTTCCTTCCCCCTTTTCAATCTTTTGATTAAGTGCTGCCAGCGATGGACCTTGGGAGCGAGGCTTTTGACTGAGAGAGACTAATAGAGCTTCAAACTAGTAAATCGTATCGTCCCAGCCTTTAGAGCATGCCCAACTTGAAACAGTGAGACCTGTGGCCAGGTTGTCGGCATGGAGATGCTTTTGACAAAAGGAGAAATCAGGCTGACACAGATTGCTTCTAGTGGGCTGCCTCCTTTCATGCTACCTGGCCAATGTTTATTTTGTTTCCATTTTTTTTTCAGTTCCTGCTCACATTTAGGTAATTTTTGGAGCTGTTTTCTAGCAGACTTGAATAGTCTCCATCTCTATTCTGGACATACTACTTGCAAATATTTTTCTGCCCCATTTTCTAGGGTAGCTCTTGTGCCAGTGCCTTCTGTGATGGGAACCAAGTCGGGGCAGGGGCATTGAGCTGGCCAGGTTTGCTTTCTTGCTTTGAAACTCCCCCCCCCCACCCCCCAAATAGATGGTTAGGAAAACAACATTTCTTCCTCAATCGCTTGTTAGTTAGAATTGAAAATCTGCCAAATGTTTCCTCTCTGTGAGAAACTGAGTGGTATATTTGTACTATATGGGACTTCTCATCTTTCAAACCCTTTTTGATTTTTAGTATATTTCCATCCTTTCTGAGCTTTGCCCCCCTCCCCCCATTTTCTCCTTTTCTTGTCTATTCTTCTCTATTTCCTGGGGCAGCATTTCTTCTGTGAAATGGTAATTATTGGCACATCTTTCAGGGAGGATTCCATCATTTCTGTGCAGGTAACTACTTTTATTCTTTCATCTTTTACAAATGGTTATGAAGATGTAATTTCAAATGGTCATATTTAACCTTGGCATGCAGTCAATTATTTGAGTTCACATCAATATTTTTAAATATCCCAGCCTACAGATCAATTTAGATGTGAGGTAATACTCTCTGAAGACATTCTAGAACAGGATATTTCTCCCAGTCGTGATCTTCTGCAGAATAGAAAAATTTTTAGGAGTCCTGAGGGCTTCTCAAAGCCCTGTACACGCAGCACAAGTGTGTTGGAAGATTTCCTACAGCCACCTAACCTCAGTGTCAGGTTCTGCTCTCTGCCCTGGCCAGGAACCTCTAAGAGCCACAGGAGGTAAGAGACAGACTAATGAATCACATATGCCTGTTGACCTTAGACAAGCCCACTCTCACTTTGGTTAAATGTCATAGAAGCAATTAGGATGAGAAATCATCAAAGGAATGGGGAGGCTCTAAGTCTGTGGACTTTATTCAAAAGCATCTGAATGAGCACCACTTCCTGTGATCCCAGAGCTCCCAGATCTGAGCTAAAGCGACTGCTGAGAACCCTGACAAGAGTAACCCAAAGCCTCAGTTGTTAGTCATAGCTTCCTGTCCAAAAGTAGACTTACCTTGTGCCCTGGAAGGAAGTGTCCCCATGGGGGAATTCCCACAAGCCATGAGAACCTGGCACATCTCAAGTTTACAGGAAAGGGGAACATTTACTGTGTGTGTGAATAGCATAGTGTGGTAGGAGGGGGTTACTGTCCTTGCCATTTCCTTACTCACACACTCTGTGTTCTAGATGAGAAAGTCACAGGGCCAAATATAGTTCATTAGTAATTCCAGGCATGATGGCACCATTTACTGAGATTTGCAGATTTACAATCTGCTTGAGCAAATTTGAGAACAGAGATCAAATATTTCTGCTTCTTTACACAAAGCTTGAGATGGGAGACAATCAATTTGAAATGTTAAACTGGCAATAGGTAATGCAGATCTGTGGCTAAGAAGAGTCTGAGCTGAATATATCTTGTTGATTATTTATTATTAAATATATTTTGAACAGCTATTATAAAGGAAAACTATTATTGTGGGAAGAAAAATAAAAAGTATGTAATTCAATTACAAGGAATTTGTAGAAAAAAAATGAAGGAAGAAGAAAGATTATACAGATTTCAAGGAACTTATGGAACAAGAGAGGTCTGATGGAAGATAAATAAATAAATGACAGAGAATTATATCCTGAGAACCATCACCAAAATAGTGTGACCATGGAGAAAGGAGGAGGTAAACTACCTAAGGAAGAGGAGGAGGGGCACAGACATGTGAAATGAGAAACTGCCTTACAATTTGAGATGAGAGTCGTGTAAGAGCAAGCTCTGAAAAGTGCTTTTATATTTTTAAAGAGTTTAAAAGTAAAGATAAGTGAAAGAAAGCTGTGAGGGATGAGGTAGAGAAAGATCAGGAAATAAATGATAAAGGAAATTGATAAGGCATCAAGGAAATGAACAGCAGGTTGATATCAGCATTATAAGCTAGTTTGAGCAGAATATTATGATTCTTGTTTTCTAAGAATAGAAAAAATTAAAGGCAAGAATGTCCTTAGGGGAGCATATTTTGGGAGAAGAGCAGGAAGAGGACAAAGCATCAGAGGATATTCAAGGTGATAGGAGGTGACCTTGGTTACATTATTATGTGAATGAGGCAGCAGTCAAAATTTAATTGTAGTTTGTTGAACCCAGAAAACCTTAATTCCATTCCATACTCATTTTATTTTTATTTTACCGACTCTTAAGTTTGTGTCATGGACTCAAGGGGATCTCTAAGGGAATCTGCAAACATTTCAGTGGAAACTATTATCACAGTGAAAAAAATCAAGTAGTGAAAACAAAAAGAAATTCTGTGTCAAAATATTTGCTATAGTTTGTAAATATTTCTATTTTTGTTATACCCATACTTCCCTACCCCTTCTCACATTTTAATTTATTTATTTTTTTTGGTTCTGGGAGTTGAACCAGGGCCTTGTGCGCACAAGCTTGTGCTTTACCACTGAGCTATAATTCAGCTCCACACAATTTTATGTTCCAACTGTAATATATTTGAATCATACAAATATATTTCTATATAATAGCATACAAAAATATTTCTATGTGAAATCTGAAGTTTGACTTCAATCCCATAAACCACTTCCATCTTACTCTACTAAATAAATGCAGTTACGAATTTGTTGTGTCCTAACACTGGCCATCATTTGAAAAGAAGATATCTTATGTTCTTCTTAGGAAAAAGTTATCCAAAAGCATAATCATATTATCATCCAGATTAGCAAAAGTAAACCCATGTAATGATTTATATTTCTAAAATATTCCTGGCATGGAGAGGCAAAATAAACCCCAAGTATATGGGACTTCTTGTGATATGAAATGTAATATGTCCCAGCTGAATGTATTTTATATAAAAGACTGACTCAGCAAACAAAATTATAAGCAATAAGTATAATATCAAATGTGTTTGATACGTAGAAAAGAATATTTTTAAAAATTTAGTTAGCATGAGAAAATTTTAATATTCAATGATAAATTTTTACATCATAATATTGATCTGAATGTTTGAAGAAATAGTCTTTTTCCTACTGTCCACACTCAGCTCAACACTCAGCACAGAGCATCTCACCACTGGTCATGAAGTGTGTGTGACGTCCCCCCTCCCCCAGTAAACCTTTCTCTGTAGGTAGGATGGGGAGTGCTGTGGTTTATCTCAACTCCAACACTATCCCACCTAGAGGGAGAGGCAGGCTCCACAGGAAGGGCTCAACTCCACTTCAGAGGCCAATAACAAGTAGTAGTTGTCCCTTGTCTTTCTGATCTGCTGGCTCTAAATTGGGGTGCCCAGAACTCCCTGTTCTGGATTTGGTTAATTTGCTAGATGGCTCCCAGATCACAAGGAGACAATTTTATTTATTATGTAATAAAAGATAAGAGCAAGAACACAGATGAAGTAAGTCTGGAAGTGATGCTGTGGACAGGTATAAGGGAGGGGTGTGTGGCTTCTCTGCCCTGTCTGGGTACAGAGCCCTCCCAGCACCTCCCTGTGTTCAGCCACCTGGAAGCTCTCTGAACATTGGTTGGGTTTTTATGGAGGCTTTATTACAGAGACATGATTGATGACATCATTGGTCTTTGGTGATGGGCTCAACCCATTTTGATAGGTGAGGACATGAGGTTGAAGCTACATTTCTCATCACAGGGTTGGTTCTCCTTGTTACTAGCTCCCACACTCAAGCTATTCAGGAGCCCAGAAGGAGTGACCTCACTAGCACAGAGGATGTTCCTATCACCTGGGACATTTCAAGTATTTAGTAGTTTTCTGTTATCCATTCTTACCACCCAGGGAATTAGAAAGAAAGTGAGTTCCAGGAACCAGGACCGAAAAGCAAATGTTAGAGCAAAAGATTATCGTAGGACCCTGCGCAACCAGGGTTGTAGGAACTCTGACTCAGGAACCAGAGGGAGGGACCAAATATTTATTTCTTATCATATCATGATATTACAAATATAAAAAATGTTTGATATGAAATGGAGGGTTTAAATATAAAGAAACTTCATGTAAATTAGACTATGTAGAATAAAACATGAACTGTTTCCCATTATGAAATAATATTTCCCAACAGTTTATCTTATGGCTTTGTAAGGAATGCATTCTCATGTTTCCAGTGTTACCCTGATGTGGCAGTCCTGATACTGTCAAGTGTGCTTCATGTGCTTTGTAAAAAAGCACACAGTCACCACCATGCAAGTCTCCTGGTTGAGGCGTACATGTCAAGAGGTAAAGTGTTTTGCACTTGAATCATACAGGCAATTTTTACTTTAATATGACATATGGTAAGAAGAAATACTCTCTCTGTTATTCTATATTTTGAATATACAAAAGATGCTGAGAAAGGATAAAAATGTTTAATTGCTACTTACTTAGCACATAATGTGCATACATATACATTAATATGCATGTATGTTCATGTATGTGAACATCTGAGATGTGTACTGTCTTACTTCAAAAGTAAAAGTTGGGTCACAAACAAATAGAATGACTTGTCCAGGGTCATACAGCTGATAAACAGGGCAATAGCTCTGCTATTGAAATGAACCCTTGGAAGGAAAATCTACTTTGCTCTTAATCACTCAAACATTACTCTTTCTTGTTTGTTCTTTGTGTTTTACCCCACTGCATTTCTTAACTGGACATTTTATTTCAAACACCTCATAAATGTTCTGGGAAAAAAACTTACTTTTTCTATGTGTGCTTCAAAAGAATACTAATAAAAAAAAACCCACCAATACTCCAGAGAAGGCAAGCCAAATGAAATAGACACAGCTATTATTGATTTGTGCACACCATATAATTTCACTCTTTGGCTTCAGCCAGATTTAATGAAGTGGAGTCTTGAAGGTCCGATGATCTCAACTTTACACCATCTCCCCACCTCTAACCTATTCATTTCTCTGGAGAAGTTACTGTAATGACTTCTTTGGGGTCAAGTCCTGTTTTCCTAGAATTTCATTCCCTGTCTGGTTCTGAGGAAAGTTGGCCACAAGAGCAGCTCTGCATGGAGTTGGAGGGTAGAAGTGAGATAGCGGGGGCATCACATCATGGAGTGGGGGGGCATCTGACTCTTTTGGGGTCCACACATTCTTTGCTAAATTGTTGGTGCAGAATGTCCACCAGCTGGGAACTCCTCCTTCTGTGTTTCCAATCCTGAGGTTCCCTGGCCAGGGGCCTGGTCTGTCTGCACCTGTGTGCACTGTGATGGTCCGGGGCCATAGAGACTGATGTGAGGTTCACGCTGTCCTCCTAGGATCAGTATGAACTGGTGGATTCCAGTGTGTCCTTCCTTTCTCTTGCTTTATGCGCAGTATTTCTTCCCAACTGTGGATCTGCTGCCTTCGCTACTTCATGTTCTTTACATAAATCTGTTATTCCATTCACTCCCTGGCCAAGCTCTGCTATTGAAATGAACCCTTGGAAGGAAAATGGTTCCATGAGGGATATCACAGGTCTAAATAAAACCTCAAAGACAGCTGTATTTAGACCTGTGATATCTGAAATTCGTTAGTTTTTTTTTACTTTTAAATTTATTTTGGAATTGTTTTTCTAATCTTATTTAATTAATTAAAGTGTAATAAATTTTTGCTCCTGTTTTTCAGGCCAGAAAAATTGATGGAATTGGGCCATATGATGGCAGCTTATCTTGATAATGCTCATGTTAACTTTACCTCACTTATTTAAGTGGTCTCTGCCGCATTTCTCTACTGTCGAGTTACTATTTTTTCCTGTATAATTAACATTTGATCTGTTGGAAGATACTTAGAATCAGTGCACACAGCCTGCTTCTCATCAAACTTTTCACCCAACAGTTCTAATGTCATTGATGATGGTTGCCTGAATCATTCATTAACATGGTGTTGAAAATGATGACTTTATGTAACACCATCATTCCATTTTCATTTATGCTTAGTACTGCTTTGTAATGAAGAACATTTCCTTCTCTTGTGTTATGTACGTGCATGTGTATATATGCATGTGTTTGGTATATGTGTGAATTTATGGATTTTCTTTTATTCAACAGATTACAATCTATTATCATCTTAATATCAATGCTCAAATTGTCCCATATTTGGTGATGGAAGTCCATTTAAACTTCAACTTGTGCCATTTGTTTTGTTCTTAGTTTTTAAACACTTTCTTATTCTTTGGCACAGCAAATGTTGAAGATGCACTATATACATTTTTTTTCCCTCCAACTTTGAATTCAACTGTTGTTTTTTTTTTTTTTTTTTTAATGATCCTTGCTTCCTCTCATTGGGATACAGTATTTAGAAACAGATCTGAGCACTAAGAACCCTTTCTCTGGATAAGTCACAGCTTTTTGAATTTTTTGATGGCACCCTTTTTTTCTTGTTTCGTGCAAAGTTCTCCTTAGTGTGAGGGGATTTATTAATCTTTTCTTATTCAGTTTAGATTTTAGCCATAGAAAATCTTTACCAGTAAATACATTATGGAGCTTTTTACCCACTTTCCTTTAGTACTGTGTTAATATTTTTTTTCATTGAAATTTATAATGCATTTTTATATATGGCATAAGAATGTGTTATAGCTGATTTTAGGTACGAACTTGACTAAATCAAGGAATGCCTGGAATTCTGGTAAAGCATCATATTGGGGTATGTCTTTGAGAGTGTTTCCAATGGAGACTGATGTGTGGCTCTGAGTGGAGTAGGTGGGAGAGGTTCACCCCCACTGTGGGCAAAATCATCCAATTGGTTGGAGGACGGGAGAACAAGAAGAGATGAAAGTGTCTATTCTCTTTTCCTTGAACTCTAGGAAGCCAATTTCCTTGATCTTTGGATTCCAAGAGTTAAACAAGCATCTCTATCCACAACCCAACTCCTGGCTCTCAGATCTTCAGCTTTGGATTGCGTTACACACTATTGGCTTCTCTTGGCTCCGAGGTCTTCAGAAATGGACTGAGCCATACTATGAATGTCCCAGGTCTTACCAGCTTTAGGTGGTCTGCATGGGATTTCTTAGACCCCATAAATGTGTGAACCAATTATTCTCTCATATATCACTTTCTCTCCATATATATTTCATACATCACTGTCTCTCCATATATATTTCATATATATGTTTAGTTGGAGATGGACACAATACCTTTATTTTGTTTTTATTTATTTGTATGTGGTGGTAAGGATCAAACCCAGTACCCCATATGTGCGAAGCAAGCACTCTACCGCTGAGCCACAACCCCAGCCCCTCCATATATATTTCTTTCTTTCTATCTATCTATATCTTCCATTGATTCTGTCTGCCTAGATATGTCTAATATAGTGTGAAAAATTAATTCAAATGTATCGTTTTACAAATAAATTGTCAGATGTCCCAATATAATTTATTGAAATTTTAGTTTTATCCCAATGATATGTCAATATGATATGATATGTCAATTTTATCATTTACCAAATTTTTATTTGTTCTGTTTTCTCTTTTAAAGACTTGCTTATTTTTTCATCTGTCAATTATCATATTGTTGTGATTGCAGATAAATAATATTACATGTTGATATTGATTATTATATATTGCATGTTTAATGTTCCCTTGACATATTGAGGATGTAATTTCCGTTAGCACGTTATTTGTAACTCTTCTCACATTCATATTTTGTCCATATACTTGTTTGTCCGTATACTTGCTCCATATTACCAACATTTCTAGGTCCAGAAAACAAAAAACAAAAACAAAAAAACTTTGGGAAAACTTTAAGGAGCCAAAACTGTTCTGTTCAAGTGTGTTTTGTTAAAAAAACAAACAAACAAACATTTCCTTCTTATATACTATTAATATAAAGAAAAAAATATGTCTTTCTATAGATATCATGTAATATTCTTTTCACTTTCAGATATTTTATTAAGATTGAATTTCTAACATAATCTTATGCAGAGTAAAGAGTTAGGTTTTGTGCTTCTTTTCTACTACTGATATTTTGGAACCAAAGATTGTAGAACTTGCAATACACCCAATACATATTTATGTCACTCCATACTTTGATTTTTCTCTCCACTCTATTGTTTCTTGGTGGGCACACTAGGAATTACCATTTCTGTTTATTTAATAACCTATAGACAAAATTATGTTCCAATGTAACTATTGACATTTATTAATCATTTATGCCAACAAATACGAAACATAAGCAGTCAGTGAACACTGCGGAAGGTGTAAAATGTAGTCCGTTGAGAAAGCCGTTTTAGAAAGCAGAAGATTGAATTAGGAGTTCAATTTACCTTAAAGCTAAACCCATTAAGCTGAAAAGATGAAAATGCTCCAGAGCACAGGAAATGCAACTGGTAAATTACAGTGGTGAATTGGACACTGCAGCAAAATGATCTAATAAAATAATAATTTACCATATTATTATGAGCTAGCAAGGCAATTTAATAAAAACAATTTGGTTTATATTGCTTCTAACCTACTCGTGCAGTTTCACAATCAACTTAAAAATAATACAATACTTTCAGTCATGGGGTTATATTTTTTTAAATTAAAATTTGTGATGCAAAAATTGTTATAAATACTTTGGTAGTGATTACAGTTGTAAAGGCATCTTCCCAAATACCAAAGTAAATCAAGATACAATTAGAGTTTAGCCAGTTTTAAAATCTTTCTACACATGTCCTTCTGTTTTGAGCATGTATTTTTTTTCCTCAACATAATGAATGAATGCATTATGTTACTTTTCTATTTTCTTCTCTATTGGACTTTACATGATCATGGTTATAAACTTTAAAAAATTCTTCTGTGGCTATTAAGGGGTTAACTAAATGCAGGAAGATTCTCTCATGTCCCAAATTTCTATACTGTGAATAAAAATTATTTCAAAAGCATTAAGGAAAAATATAACCTAAAACTATTTAATTTATTCTTTCTTTTGGAAAGTGGGTTGATAAACCTTGTAAAAACTTTCCCAATTTCATAGAATTTTAGTAATAAATTGGAATTCTCTCTTCTTTTTCTCAACCATAGAATGACTAATGTTTGGAATAATTCAGTTTTGTATGACAGAGAATCTTTCCATGAAATCTGTTATTCTAAAATAATTACATTAAGGATGATACTTTCCCAAAAATATATACAGAAAATATACATAATGGTGACATAGTGAGCACTTTCTCCTTAGGTCAGTAATAAATTTATGCTTTTCCACCGTTTATATTTAAATGATAGTGGAGACCAGCTGTTGTAATATGACAGGAGGGGGAAGTGAGGGTGGGATTCTGAAAAGAGAAGGATGTGGAGAAACTGGAGCCCTCATATAGCATTGGCAGGTTGCAAACTTTAGCTCTGACTGTGAAGAACCTGGAAGCTGTCACTCCTGTGCATACCAGAAAAAGCTGGACACACTGGATATTGACAGTTTGCTTTTGGATGTGTTGAAGGATAGAGATCCCAGAGCAAAAGCACAACTCTGAAATCTGGACAGACAAGGAGATTTAGACGTACCTGAGATCTGCTTACCAGGAAAAAAAAAAGCTACTATAGATAGAAGCTGCACGAGATAATTAAATAGTAATTTGTGAAAATTATCATAAGGGCTAGGGACTTAGTTCCGTAGCACAGCATTTGCTTAGCACCCTTGAAGCCCTGGGTTAGATCTCCAGCACCACACACACACAAAAAAATGTTTTTAAATAGAAATAAAAAAAAATTTACCGTTTTAGCCAGTTTTAAGTGTACAGTTCAGTGACATTAAGTATATTTACAGTGTTGTGCAACTATCACCAAGCAACAATTGAACATTTTCATCCTCCCTAACTAAGATTCCTTACCCATTAAACAATAGCTTCTAGTTTTTCCCTCCCCTAGCTCCTGGTAGTCACTATCTATCTCTATGATTTTGAATACTTCATGTATTTCATAAAAGTAAAATTTTATGCTAGTTGTCCCTTTGTGACTGGCTTCTTTCATTTAATGTAGTGTCTTCAATCTTGCCCATGTTGTAGCATATGTCAGAACTTCCTGTCTGTTTAAGGCTGAATAATATTTCATTGTAGATATAAACTACATTTTGTTTATCCACTCATCAGTCAGTGGACATTTGTCTTCCTTTTGTGTTTTGGTTGCAGTGGAAAATGTTATTATGTACATTGGTGTGCAAGTATCTGTTTGCATTCTTGCTTTCAATTCATTTGAGTATTTGCCCAAGAGTGGGATTTCTGGATTCTATGATAATCCAATGTTTGATTTTTTGAGAAATTGACAAAATGTTTTCCATGGTGGCTCCACTATTTTCACCATTTTACATTTCCATAAGCAATGCCCAAAGGTCCCAATCAATTTCTCCACATTTTCTTCAGTCTTTCTTTCTTTTGTCTCTTTCTGTCCTTTAAATCAAATCCATCTTAATGGGTGTGATTAATGATACTGAGCATTTTCATTGCTATTGGCCATCTTCATATATCTTCTCTGGAAAAATGGCTACTTAAGCCCTTTGCCGATTTTTTAAATTTAGTTGTTTACTTTTTAATGTAAATTTATGAATTTCTTCTGGAGACAGATTATCCATTAGTATGAGACTGAGAAACTGCTGGAGACTGCTATCTCAGGACCTCTACACTTTCATGCGTTTTATCTTCAGAAAGTTCTCCAGGTTCTTATGGTGAATATCTGAGAGAGGTCCCCTGGTAAGGTCAGACAGAAGGAGGTGAAGGATAATAATGAAATATACCCAGAGCCATTGGCATAAGAAAGACCTACTCTGTAAAGAATGCCCAGAGCTTTGCCCAAAATAGGAACAGAGATTTCCTTGCACTCCAACCCTTCCAGCCTTTCTTTCTCACATGAAGGTGGGGAAAGAAAGTCAACCGAGGTCAAGGTTTCAAGGAGATAAGTTGGACTTGATATGTAATCAGGTGAGTCTGATAGTCCATAATTCATCATAAACTGATTCACCATCATCCCCACACTAGAGTCAGTGAAGCTGCATTTAAAATTTGAGCAGAACTTTCAATGGAATCTCATTATACAGATGGAATGCTATGCATAGAAGGGAAATAATAAAGAATCAGTAAGTTATTTTGAAATAGAAGAAGCAGTTAGTACTTGCATTTGTGGTTACTAATACTTATTATAAAGCACCGTATATTAGAAAGAACACAGGGTTGACAAATAGAACACAAGAACACAGTGAGAGCAAGAAGTCCAGACACCAGACACGAGAGGAAGAAATCTGGGAAAAAAATCCTGCAGATAACAGGGTTTCTATATACGGAAAAGTGAAGCTGGGGTTTTGCTTTTATTTTAACCTGCCACTCAAATGAAACAAGAAAGGTAAAGATCACAAATGCAAAAAATATTCTCAAAAAGTTTTCAGAAGCCAAGCTAAGACATTACCAGAGATACTTAAACACAGATATCTTAAAATAAATTAAATGACTGATTGTTTCCAGTGGACTTAAAGAGCAATGTTTTTATCACAGGAAAATCTTATAGCATGTGAAGGCAAGACACAGGTCGAAACAAGACGCTTGCAGCACTCATTCAGTTATGTGATTGTTATTGTCAATAATAAAGTCTCTGACTAAAGTATGTGAAAATGATAAATCAACAAGGAAGTGGGTCAAAGATATGGATAGGCATGCACAGAAGAGGAAACATGGATGGCTCACAAATAAATGAAAATATGTGCCAATTCATTTTGAACAAGGGAAGTAAATGTTTTAGGCAGAATAGGATTTACTAAAGTAAATCCACCACATTGTTAAAATTGAGTCAATCTATGGCACATTTGATATGAGACATTGAAAATTCCGATTCACTATGGATCATACTTTAAATTGGTGTAACCACTTGATATAGCCACTTGGGAAAACCGGCAAAATCTGATAAATTTCCCTAGGTAAACTTCAGGTATCATCAGTTCCAATCCTGATGTGTATTCTAGATTTGTCAGGTACATGCAACTGTAAACATCTTTGTACAGAATTTAAGCGTAAGAATGTCCACAACAATATTGCTTGCAAGAGTGAGAAATGAAAAATACTCCAATTGTTCCAGAACAGAAACATATATAAGTAAATTTTGATTTTTTACAAAATATTATACAGCAGTGAAAATAAATGAGCCACCCCCACATCAATAATGTAGATGCTTCTCAAAACAAAGCAAGAACACAAAACCAAAAACATTGAAAATTATAGGTAATAGTAAATATTTCATTATTTATCAATATATGCATTGGTGGGGAAAGTAAATAAGCTAAGTAGAGAATGATTAGCACAGTTTTAAGACTAGAACTCTCTATGGTACATGAAGGTGTATTTTACTGGGTTAGGTATCTAGGGAATTTCTAAAGAATATTTCTTAAGCCCTATGATAAGTGTATAGATAATGATTTCATTTTTATGTTATGCACTGTACTTATATAATCTATGCATACATTCTTTGATTAATACAATTTTAATATTTTTTAAGGAGTGGAAAAAGTGTGAAGGTGCTTGTCATACAGTACAGTTTGAGCAGGGGATGGGGGATAGCTTCAAGTAAAATGTAGTTTGTTCAGATACTGTTAGAGAAGCATATCTGGTACCGATTTTTAAAAATCTTCATTTTGTTTTCAATGGAATTATAGGAGCACTCAATATAGATTCCATATCACTGCTCTGCACAAATTACTCTCCTCTTCCTTCCTATCCTTGTGTGGGCATCCATGACTACAAGGACATGCTTCATTTATTTTTCAGATCATGGCTCCATGCTGAGAGTCATAAATAAGCTACCTCCTGTCCAAGTAATTAAGATGATTTGTGTTAGCAATGATGAGTAGAAAGTCAACAAAATGTGCATATTTCTTCCTCTCCTCATTACACTTTCAAGCGACAGCAATTAAATTTCAAGTAAGTAGAACACATGATTATGTTGGGTAAAACCCTTCCTGCCATTTCACTGCCCTACTACATCAAACAAGTAATTTTATCCTTTATAGTCCTAAAAGAAGCATTTAAGTTTATAGAAGATCAAGAGTTGAAAACAGAAACACCTAGATTCATAGTCTTTTCAAATAATGTAATTACCTTCATAAAACCATGGATTCTTCTCCAGTGAAGGAGTAATTATAACAACAAGAAAAATTAATCCTTTTTTTAAGAATCTGAAAATATTCATACAACACAATTTTAGTCTTAAAAACTTTAATATGATTTGAATTTGGTAAAAGATTTTTTCTCACTTTTGCCAATAGACATGTAGTTTTATAAGTCACACTTTGAAATCAGTATTAAATTAATCTTATTAATCTATGCATTTACACCAATATTAATGTTTTCACCCAGTTCTCTCTTTAGGAAAAAAAAAAAGAAAAAAGAAAAGCAAACTGCCCTACAATGAAGTTAAAGCAAACCTTGAAGCTTGAAGCCCTCTACTGAGTCTGAAGAAGTATACCTTGATTCACAGGGACATGGGAGATGGGTGGAAGACACAATCAGATCGGGGTCATGAATGACTATTCAGACTATGAATTCTGCCATGAGATTCTAATTTTAATAGTAAATTTATTTAAGTATCTTCAATATACTACTTAATAACAAATTGCTTTCCCAAATATTTAGACACCTTCTGATAGAATGTCTGAGAGTTCTTACCAATTTATAATCTCATCAAACATGTAACTGTGCCAACACAATTGAAGAAAGTTTATACCATTGATGTCTTAATTAGAAACTCACTGATTACAAGAGAAGTATTGTTATATATTTATTTACCTTTTAGTTTTCTATAGTATGTGGGAAAAATTCTCATACAAACTATTTGCCCATTTTTACTATCTGCCTTTTAATAATTATTTTGTAAATTATTGAAATATTCTTGATATCAATTTTTGATGTTATATATTATAATTATTTCCTGTCATTTTACTTTTAATTTGATATTATTTTTTCTTGATACAGATGATATTTATTCTTAGGCAAAAAATTTGTCAAGTGACCTAGTCTATTAAATAATCTCTATTGGTAGGATGAAAGGTAAAATAACATTTACCTCTATCGCCTTGCTCCTGTTAAGCTCTCTTTATAGAAAGTAACCTCCCTACCCTTGGCTAGAATATCAGGGAGATTTTAGATATTTTCCAATTATTTTAGATTATAAAAGCTTACATAATAAATTAATATAAAGATATGGAATTATGTCTATCTTCTACCCTACCTCAGACTAAGATGAGAAATCCTACTAAAGAAAGGTGAAGTGTGATGGTAACTATCCTTCCATGGTCCATACTTTCTATTATAAGGAGATTACACAGATGCACTGTGGGAAGTGTGGGATAGTTAAAAGAAAAAACATAAATATCATAACTGGCTTAGAGGCTATAAATCATCACCAGAACACTATGTGTCAGATATTCAAATGTCAGATCTCAGTTCGAGAGGATAGCTTTCAGTACTTCTCTGGGGCACTGCCAATCACAGTACCATGAGATAATGATCAGTACTCTTTCTAAGACTTCAACTTCTGACCCATCTAACAATTCATCTCAGTCTTTGTCTGTTGAATTAAATAATTTCTCACAAATCAATTTCCTGTCATGCATATTAGGTCCATATGCCCTCAGAAGGACCACATTTGCTCTAATGAAATACATACACCCTTTATTATTGGGAATAACATACTGAAAAAAAGCCACATATGCTTAATTTAGTTGATATAGAAATATCATTTGACAAAATCCAACTTCCTTTCATGATAAAATATAAAAATAAAAACACTTAACAAAATAGGAAAAGAAGAAACTACCTGAAAGTATTTGAAGCTCTGTATGGAAAACCCACAGCGAACGTCACAATCAAAGGCAGAAGATTGAAAACTTTTCCTTTTAAGACCAGTAATAAGGCAAAAATGACTGCTTTTGCAAGTTTTACTCAACACAATCTTGGAAGATCTAGCCATAGCAATTAGGCAATAAATATAAATAAATAAAAGACATCTAAGTCAGAGAGGAAGAAGTAAAACTATTTGTTTGCTGACGGTTTGATTTTTATATATAGAAAACCAGAAATATTCCATAAAAATATTACAACTCATAAACAAATTTGGTAAAGGGCAGGACTCTAAATTGACACACAAAAATCATTTGCACGTATACACACTAATAATGAACAATCTGAAAAGTAAATTTCAAAAATAATTCTATTTATAACAGCATCAAAATAATAAAATACTCCTTTATTAACAAAAGAATAAATTAAGAAGCAAATAATAAGTACTTTGAAAACTACAAAACATTTCTGAAAGAAATTAAGGAAGATCTAAGCAAATAGAAACACAGTCCATATTTGTGAAAGGAAAACTTAATATCCTTAAAAGGTTGACACTACCCAAAGTGATCTAAAGATTCAATGTAATTCCTAACAAAATTCCAGTGTTTTTTTTTTTGTGTGTGTGTATGTGTGTGTATTTGTGTGTTTGCAGAACTAAAAAAACTCATATTAAAATTCATGTGGAATCTCAAGGAATCTTGAAAAGCTAAAATAATCTTGTAAGACAATAAAGCCAGAGGACTCCATTTTAAACTTACTGTAAAGATGTAGTAATCAAAATGTTACAGACAGCATGAAGACAACATAGACCAATGGAACCAAGATGAATCAACAGTGCTAGTGCATTCCCTCATTGACTCCAAACCTCATAAAATGTATACCTTAAATGTATGTAGTTTATTGTACAATAATTATAACTTCAATAAAAATTTAAAAAAGAAAAAAAATCACTTCAAAATCTCCTACTAAAGGTGTGTGAACTTTTAACATAGGTTATAATCCAGAACTGTTAAGTAAGATAGAAATGACCTCAAGGTCTTTAAGTTTCATGCTCCAGATGAATAATGAAGAAATTATTGAAAAATAAAACTTTCCATGGGATGAATTAGAGGTCCCAGATCATCCTTGCAGCTTACAAATGTGACTTTATATAGTAAAGTTTTCCAAATGTGAATAGATCTAGGATTTTTAAATGAAGAGATTATCCTGAAGTGCTAGGGTGGCCTCAGCCTGCTCAGGGTCTTGTAAGAGAGAGGAATGATGTGGCCACATGCCTGAGAGCTGTCAGGCACCAGCAGCTGGGAGAGGCGAGGAGCAGATTCCCCTTTAGAGCTCAGGCAGGCAGCCAGTGCACCTTGATATTCTCCCAGTGACACTCATTTTAGATTTCTGGCCCCCAGAACTGTGCTCAAAATTTTTGGCAGGATTTGGGTCAACCCGTATTGTCACCAAACTTATGGTCATTTATTTATTCATTTATTTTTACAAGTAGTCACAAGAAACTCATGCAATTAAACTCATATAAGCACTACAAATTTTTATTTCACTAGTAACCTGAACATGTATATTTAAAAAGAAATATAATTTTAACCACCATATTTTAAAAAATTCAAATAAATGATGATCTCTTGCTTATTTTTGGATGGCTGACCCTTCTATTTATGTTTTATATATTTGAAAGTCTTCTAAGACAATATTAAGCCTGCACCACAGATGGAACAGGATATAGTAGAAAGTAGTAGAATGGGGGCTGGGGTTGTAGCTCAATAGTAAAGCACTTGCCTAGCATGTGTGAGGCACTGAGTTCGATTCTCAGCACCACATATAAATAAAATAAAGGTCCATTGACAATTAAAAATATTTTTTAAAAAAGTACTGGAATGATAAGTGGAGCAGGCTTCTCAGTTAACCACTATATAGCTGATGGCATTCTTTTATGTTGCAAACTAATGCCATTCAGACACACCCCATAAAAGCAAAATCCTCCACATCCCGTGTGCAGATTTGTCCCTTGAGAACCCATCAGCTCTTAGCTGTACGTCAGTAGCTCACAACTGTAAAGTCCAGTTCAGAGAAAAGACTGAGACTCTTGTATACTTATTTGTACAATTCTTTTAACATTTTTCTTTGTCATCAACTAATAAATGTTTCATAAATATTCAGACATTTGGACAAAGATTCATGTGTAAGAATGCCAGCCAGAATTAATTTAAAATAGTGAAAAACTGGGTTCTCATTGGATGTCCAATAGACTCAGGAAATAAGTATGTCAGTTATGAACAAATTATAATGTTTATATTTTGGTACTGGAGATTGAATTCAGAGTTGCTTAACCAGTGAACCATATACCCTTTTTAATTTTATTTTGAGATCTGGTCTCGCTAGGTTGCTGAGGACCTTGCTAAGTTGCTATAATGGTTAATTTGAATTGTCAACTTGATTGGATTATGAGAGGAGGAAGATTAAGAGGCTTCTGTGTGTGTCAATGAGGGTGTATCTAGGAATGATTGGCATTTGGCATAGCGAGTTGAAGTGGAGACCCTCCTAAGTGTGGATAGCACCACTCAATAGGTTGGAGGCTTGAGTGCAATCAAACTCCAAAGAACAAGGAAGCAGTAGCAGATGCAAGCTTAATTCTTCTTGATTGCTGCTATGATCACCTGAGGACATCAGATTCTTACTCCTTCCCTCTTCCAAAGCACACTCTGCCAGAGATTCTCTAGGGAGTTTCCAGAAGCCTTTGATCTGGGACTGGGATACCATTTTTGATCCCTCTTGTTTTTAGATGTCAGCATTTTGGATTGTGCAGCTTCTGGTTCCTCCAGTCTCTAGCCTTCAGACAGCCACTATGGACTGTCCAGCTTCTGGCTGTGTAAGCCAATCTAATAAATTCCATTTTTATTATCATACTTCCTGCTGATTCTCTTCCTCTTGAGAACCTTGACTAATATAGTTGCTGAGGCTGGCTTTGAACTTGTGGTCCTCCTGCTTCAACCTCTTAAGCTGCTGGGATTACAGGCATGCACCATTGCACCTGGCAACAAATTATAACTTTAACAAACATTAAAAACTATATATATATATATATATATATAACACACTTAATCACATATTTATAGGGAAATACTAAGGAAAAGTGTTCAAAGAGCAGAATAATTACAACTAACTTTATTGACCACTTACTAAGCACTTAAAGAGGTGTTTCTTTATATGCTGATAACACATCAGGAGGTAGGTAGTTTCTATTTCCACTTGAATTATGAAGGAACTAAGCCACAGAAAAATCAAAACTATTCTCAGAATTACACAGCTAGAATTAGGATAATTAATTCCAGATGTGATTCTGTTTATTGTCATGCTACATCCAGCTGTAAAATAAAGCCTAACTTTCTTTTTTTTTTTTTCTTTTCCCTTGGAGAGGTACAACCTGGCTACAAATCCCCATTAGCCACGTTGGTCAGTTGCAGTTACTCCACCTGACCACAATCTCCACTGGACCACCCGGTCTCCCAGCTCATATAGAAGCTTAAGGAGGACAGTGTCATCAACAGCTCCACCCCTGTTTCCCCAGGGGGCCATTTGCCAAAATACAGTGTGTGAGGACAAGGGAGTTACACTTTTGTATATTTTCTAAAAATTACTCATAATGATATTCTTTAAATGTCAAAGTTATATGGATTTAATTTTTTTAAAAAATAAGAGTCAGAAGAATAAAAGGCAGCTTGAAAAGCAAGAACTCAGAAACATACTGCAGCAGCACCTTGGGCCAATCCAATCATATCTGGAATCAATATGTGCTCTGTAGGTGTGAGCTCCTGGGGCCCAGTTCAGCATTTCCTACTGCCTGCACGGAAACTTTTCTTCACTATTTCTATAGTGTGTTTTGCTTTATTAAAAACATGCAAACATCACAAAGCAATGACTCTGAAGTGATAAATATGTTTAATACTTTGACACCAGGGGCTGTTTCCAGATGCAGAGTAAATGATGCCTGGAGGCCTTTCAATATTTTTGTAGTTTTAATAAAGTGGAGAAAAACAAAAAGTCTGGCAACCAGTAATCTGGGAATAAGTGAGACACCCACACTCACAAATTCATTGTATTTTCTCTTCCTGGTGCATGTAGATGTCACACTTCTGAAATAAAACAGAGAAATTGTTCCGTAGGTTGTTAGGCTGATCATAATACATTATGTGTCTTAATTTTTTTTAATTATTAAATCAATCTCCTAGGCAAATATCTGTATTTTTTTTTTATGTTTCCCACTAAGACTTTCTTTCTTTTCCCTGCAAGTGCATGTTTGTGTTCATGTAAATATATATGCAAAAGGACCATTAGCAATGAATTCTATCAGTTTGATTTAGGAGTTTACCACAAATATGAGGAGATCTCATTGTTGACCAGGATAATACCTTGAAATTTCAAATACTGTAATGATTGAGGCTCTGTGGCATGTAATGGTGCTTTGAAAAAAATTCCATTCACAATACCCTTTAAGAAAATAAAATATTTGAGAATCAATCTAATAAATGGTTAAAAGACCTCTACAATGAAAACTACAGAACTCTAAAGAAATTGAAAATGACCTTAGAAGATGGAAATGTCTCCCATGTTCTTGGATAGGCAGAATTAATATTTTAGAAATGGTGAAACTACCAAAAATGCTATATAGATTTAATGCAAGTATTATTAAGGTTCTGACAGCATTCTTCATAGAAATAGGAAAAGCACTCATGAAATTCATTTTGAAAAATAAGAGGCCCAGAATAACAAAAACAATCCTCAGCAAGAAAGGTGAATCAGGAGTCATCACAATGTTAGATTTTTAATAACACTACGGAGGTGTAGTAACAAAAAATGGCATGGTATTGGCACCAAAACAGACATGTAGACCAATGGTACATAATAGAAAACATAGAGACAAACCCATGTAAATAAAGTTACTCATGCTAAACAAGGCGCCACAAACATACATTGGAGAAAGCCTCTAAAGTAAGTGGTTCTGAAAAACTAGAAATCCATATGTAACAAAATAAAATTAAACTCCTATCTCTCACCCTGCACAAAACTTATGTCAAAGTGGATCAAGGACCTAGGCATTAGAACAGTGCCCCTTTCTGACATCATCTCCTTCTCATACCTATCACTCCCGTGCCTGCAGTCAATTTAAGCTTCCAGCAGCAACAAGTTGTTTTGATCTTAGCTTTAAAAACACGGAAGGCTGTGAAACCAGAAGTTAAACAAACATACTACTACACTTTTTTAAGAAAGCTCAGGAGAAAACACATTATTCACATCATGAAGTCATTGGCGTGGCATCACAGAACACAGTTACCCAAGTGCAATTTCTTAGTACTTGGGAAAGTATCATACGACTCAACATTCCATGGGGTGATACTGCAACTTAGCCATATGATTTTTGGAGTAAGGAACTGTGGATGCTAATCAGATACGTCTTTATCAGTCCATGTTTTACCACAAACGCATCTCCAAATGTTAGCTTTTCGAACACAGTCTGGTGAAAACAGAACCATTGACTTAGGATCTAGGATCTACATTTTGTCGAATGTAGAATGTCACTATAGGCCTCTTGAGGCATAGAAAGCACTTCCACATAGACTATGCCATGTCACCTTCACATGCTTGCACAAAACACAGAGACAAGCCATCTTTTCCCACCACGACTTCTTCCACAGGAGACCAGTAGTGTGCATAAAGAGGGTCTGGGTTTCTGTTCACCTCTGAGATGGCCCTGTCAGGTGACGGTAAACAGCAGGCAGGCAAAACCTGCACTGGCCACGCATAGCGACTACTTTTTCACCAGTTAAATACTATTTGTTACTCCACAAACAACTCAAGTAGGATCTCACTCTTCATTTATTACTTCTTCTCCAATGTTCTTGTGGCACTTGCAGAGAGCAGGTCCTGACACATGATGCCGCACTTCTGTATGTTTCTCCACTAGAAACAGATCCTAAGGCTACAGGTCATGCAATGGTAAGAGTACCGGCTTTTTGAACTCAAACCCCAGTTCTACCCTTAAGTGAGTACCCTAATTCACTAATTGAATTAGTCAATTCCTGAGGCTTTTCAAGCTTTCGTTTCTAATTTGGAAAAACCAAATTCTACCAACTCCTTAAGACTTTCATAAGGATTTAGGAACATTTAGGAACATCAGCAGCTGGTCTATTCATTTAGCAAGTGCCAGTATTGTGCTTTAAATACTTGATCTTTAATTTTTAACCCCCATAATACCTTGGGTTAATGCATCTCTTGCCTTTATTTTACGCATAAGAAAATTGACTCAGAGAGAAAACTAAACTACACAACGTCATCTAAACACCTGTTTGCTAAGAGGCAACAGAACCAGAATTAAAATCCAGACACTGGCCTTGTTTGTAGTTTTGCAATCATGCTTCATGCCTCTTCAGGAGAAGATAACACTTAGTGTGGGTGAGTGTCATGCTCAAAGTCACACCGTCATAGGTAGTGTGGGTACCAGCATGTCACACTGCCACCCTCAAGTGCGTTTGCAAGTCTAGAATATAAACTCTATATGATTAAAGTCATCCTGGCTAAGGGTGGCTCAACCAAATTGTAAACCATTTGACTTCATAGGAACCATGGGAATGATAATTTCCATCTCTAAAAGTCAGGTGTTATCACTAAATAAGTTATTTCTTTCAAGGTTATAATCATAACCCATTCCTAGGGTTTTAAAAAAATTTTATGAGATTTCACTACTCTCACTAAATAATAATAATTATTTTGGATGGTAGCAGGTATTGAACTCAGGGGCACTAGACCACTGAGCCATATCCTGAGCCCTACTTTGTATTTTATTTAGAGACAGGGTCTCCCTGAGTTGCTTAGGGTCTCACTTTTTCTGAGGCTGGCTTTGAACTCACAATCCTCCTGCCTCAGCCTCCCCAGCTTCTGGGATTACAGCCATGCACCATTGCGTCTGGCTTTAATAATTATTAATTGAAGTAAACAGGTAGGAATAGGTGATTTTGTTTTAACTTTGAAGTGCTTTGCAATAAAGATCATTATACCTATATTTATTATTTTTCCTTTAATTCTCTCTTTTTAGTCTTTACAAAGCAAAGTGCACTGTAACATTGATTACAGGGCTTTTCACAGCTGGTTTGTGAGGACTGCCACTGAGAGGATTATAAACTTTCTTTAAAAAAGGTTTTGAGTACTGTGATTTTCCCCTAGGAAAGTTAAAAAGAGTATAAGTTCTTAATTCAAAAAGCAACAATGTCAATTTCTTTCACTTATTAATGTTACTTATTAATTTAATGGGTGACTAATAACAATCTTCAAGGTTGAACTGATTTTCAAACTCATTTTAATTGCAGGGCTTTGTAAATGAAACACAAACAGCTTTCAAGTTTTCAACATTATATGTATTTGTTTTTGCTTCCCAGGATCGATTTCAAGTAGAATTAGAAAAATGTACTAACACACAACAAATATTTTTTTTTTTAAATTTCATGTTACTTTATTTAAAATCAAAATGTCAACTATATCTCACAAGCCTTAAATTTAGTTTTTGTTATTTTAAAATGACATTGACTTTGTTTATTTTCTTCTTGAGTATTTTCCTTAATCTGTCATAGAAAATTCAAAATTTTTTATTATATCAACTATCTCAGGGAAACCAAAATAATGGCCACTTAAATGGTAGAGAAGACTTTTGAAGAAGCATGTACAACTGTTTTAAGTCCATATGTAAACGTATTTAAAGAAATGGCAGTTGTCCACAGGTTGTTAAGTCTACAAGGGACCAATAGTCATTAATATTTTTATCAATTACTGGAAAATACTAGACAGGTAAAATAAGCCCCTGTTCTATGATCTTCTGAATTCTCTGAGATAGAAGGTGCAGAACATCCTAATGACACTGCCTTCCTAAAAATACTGCCAAATAGATAGGGTACAATGACTTATCCTATCATACAGGAACTTACTCTGTACTAAATTGGGAGGAGCCTCCCCATCATTTCATACATCTTTTTGAAAGTGACTGACCACTTCCATTTCTGCCTTGATTTCCTCTAAAATCTACTCTTGTGTCCTATCATGTGGGGGAATTTGACCTCTCCCCCAAAATCTATGCCTCCTTTATTCTTTCCCAAATCCTTTAATTTCTGTTGAAAGATGGGGAACAGGTCTATCAGCATGCACCACACTCCACCCTCATTTATTAATGGACTGGTTGACAAGTTACCTTTATAAAATATATGTTGGACTCCTCTGGGAACTTAGAGGACCTGTCTGTTTTAGAATATGCTGGTGTCTGCAGGTAGGAACTGAAACTTTGGCACCCCTTGGGCCAAAGGGCATGCAGCAAGGTAAAAAATGAAGCCAGGTTGAACATGACTTGGAGTTCTACTCAGGGCTTCAATTAGGTAAGCCAACAAATTCCTTTCATTGCTTAAGTCTGTCAGGATTGCTTTTTCTGTTGCTGGCAACCAAAATCTTTAACTCTTGGCAGTGGCTTTCTCCAACTTTATTTCCTACACACAATTGCATGAGTTCATGACCCTAAGTATTAAATATCGTAAGGTATTTAAAAAAAATTGCACAATGAATTTCTACTGTTTTATTTGCAGTCCCTAGTTTTCCAACTGTATTCATTTCTCCACCTCACCTTTATTTATTGTTTATTTATTTAAATAATGAAACATTTATTATTATTATTATTATTATTATTATTTTTTGTTAATTTTTTATTTACATATGACAGCAAAATGCATAACAATTCATTTCACACATCTAGAGCACAAATTTTTCATATCTCTGGTTGTATACAAAGTATAGTCACAACAATTCGTGTCTTCATACATGTACTTTGGATAATGATGCCCATCACATTCCACCATCATTTCTAGCTCGGTTGGTAGAGTGCTTGCCTAACATTCACCTTTATTTAAATAACAATAATCAGATACCTAAAAACAGGTGTTAACCAATTAATATAAAATCATTTCAATACTTGCACAGGTAGAAAGGGTCAATAAGAAATTCTAAACTTTAAAAAGCAGATCAAAGTCATGATGCCTTTCACTCTTCTGGATTTACATCCACTTAAGGGGCAAAATGGAATCATGAAGCACAAAATGCAGCAAATAACTAGGTCTTGGTGGGTAGGTAACTGGGAGGACTTACATCACAACAATTCTTCCTCCTCTTGCATTTCTGTAGATGGTTCTTGAGGTACGATTCAGTCAGGAAATGGAGTCCTACTTGGGAGTTTTCTCAATGCTTGTCATACAAGGAAGGACCCAGTGCAGCTAAGGGAACCATCATCATGAAGTGGGAATGCAGACCAAGTTCTTTTCTCTCTTGGTGTGGTCAGAGGTGTCTGACATGAACCTCAGGAGCCTCTACGGAAACTCTGTTTTACTTCTTTTTCTCAAGTTTCCATTAACTCACCACCTCTGCCCCAGTGCTGGGTGGGATGGCCCATTGTGAGCTAGAGACCTTGCCAACTGCCACCATTTTGCTGAAGTGAGTTGAAGTCAGCAGCTATGTTCAGATTGAAATTTTTTAAAAAAAATCTTTTAAATTCATTCTAATTAGTTATACATGACTGTGGTATATATTTGTGCACTTTGATATATCATATATAAATGGAGTATAATTTCACATTTTTATGATTGTACACGCTGTAGGATCACATTGGTCATGCAATCATATATGTATATAAGGTAACTATGTCTGTTTCATTCTATCCTTCCTACCCTCTACACACTTTTGTCCCTTCACTTCCTCTATCTAAATAAAGTAACTCTGTTCTTCCCTAGCCCCCAACCTTATTGTAAATTAGCATCCACATTTCAGAGAAAACATTTGGCTTTTGGCTTTTGGGGATTGGCTAATTTTGCTTAGCATGATATTGTCCAGGTCTATCTATTTAAGGGGAAATGCCATAATTTCATTCTTCTTTAAGGCTAAGTAATATTCCATCATATATATGTACCACATTTTTTTATGCATTCATCCATTGAAGGGTACATAGGTTGGTTCCATAGTTTAGCTATTGAGTTGAGCTGCTATAAACATTGATGTGGCCACGTAAATATAACATGATGATGTTAGTTTTTGGGGGGGGGTATAAACCAAGAAGGGGATAGCTGGGTCAAATGGTGGTTCCATTCCAAGTTTTCCGAGGAATCTCCATACCATCTTCCATAATGGTTGCACTAATTTGCATTCCTACCAGCAATGTATGAGTGTACCTTTTCTCCCACATCCTCACCAACATTCATTGTTTTTTGCATTCTTAATAATTGCCATTCTCACTGGAGTGAGATGAAATCTTAAGAGTAGTTTTTATTTGCATTTTTTAATTGCTAAAAATGTTCCTTCACTCACTTATTGATCAGGTTATTTGTGGGGTTTTTTTGGTGTTAAATTCTTTGAGTTCTTCACATATCCTGGAGATTAGTGCTCTATCTGAGGTGTGCGTGGTAAAGATGTCATGTGGAGTTAAGATTTTGCAGCTAAGCAGCCCTATAGGTTCACTTTTCACTCCAGACTTGGATGAAGTTTCCCGTGCTGGTTTTCAGAGGGACCATAAATAAACCACTCAGAATTGTCAGCTGAAGAGAAGCAGGGAACAGGAAACTGGGCGAGTTTCTCTCTCTTTTGGGGACTATGCCCAGTTATGCTTTCTCCTTGGAATTCTTCCAAAGGTGGTTAAGTTGCCACAGCCAACAAAATACCAGCAGAAACTCTTGTTCCTCTTTGATTTCATCCCAAAGCACACTATTCTGTTTATTTGCCCTGATTCCTGTCTCTTAATGACTCTCACCTCCTTAGGTCTGACTGTACCAAATAGGATACTGTAGCTTCAACATTTGTACCAGGATATGTTTTCTAGAGAACCAAGTAGGATGTAAGTTCATGAACATCAGAGGGAAAAGTCAAAGTACTGGTATAAGAATCAGACTGCTCAAATGCGATTACACTGAGCTTTATGAAAAATGGAGCAAATAGATATCTGACGGCTTAAATATTTCACATTCTACTCCACCATCATGGAGCAATTTGAGGTTTGGAGCTCATGACAAGGATATTGATACAGTGACCATGTATGTAAATTATCTTCTGACCCTACATCTCTTCACAGAGATCTTTTCTGTGTTCTGTTGAACTACTAAAACCTCATAATTTTTGTATAGCTGAGGAGTGCAATTAATATTCAAACTCCAGTTCTCATCTTTCAACCTCCCATTGTGTCTCCATTGTTTAGCAATTCCTGATCTATGGCAATATGCTTATTAAGAAAAAATAAATCAAGGTGTTCTCTGGTAAAAATCCATTTTTAATTATATCAAAATAATCCCAGAGATTTTTTAAATTAAATTCTCACATAATGTATCAACATTATCTGAGTTTTCCACAACTAAATGTCAAGCTTATCGAAACATGTCTTCTAAAGTACATAGGTATATCCACTAATGTTCTGGCAGATTACATTTTTTACTTGGTTCACAAATTGGCAATGTAGAAAGCAAAAATGCTCTCAGAATTAAAAATTCCCCTTCTCCAGGGAAAACACTGATTGTTATTTGGCTGTAACAAGTTACCCCCAGGACAACTTTAAAGCTATCCAATATGATCAGTTGACCCTCAGCTACCAGGTTTCTGATTGCCAGCAAATCGCGGGCAAGCATAGATCTAAAATAAGCCGGTTGGCAACTGCCTCATCTTAGGGCCTACCAGCTGTCCTCGATGAATTCACTTTCCTTCCCTTGGCAAACAATCAATCCACCTTTTTTTGGACAGAGGTGGAGACCCCCTTCCTTTGATGTCTTATATTTACATTCTTGTTACTGTTTTCTTCTTTCTGATTTCTCAATGTAGTAGAAGTATATTGTGTTCATCTGTGACAGACATTTTACTGTCACCTTTAACTTTTTGAAATATTTAAAACTTTTCCTGGGGCTTTGATCTTCAAATTAAAGAAATTTGAATATGTATTTCCTCTATCTTAATGAACATGTTCTTTTAATCATGCATTTTTTAATACTTCATGAGTCAATGCAATTCTTGAAATATATATCAAGAAATTTGCAATCATTTTGAGAATACTAGACAACTCATGTGAATAACTGGGAGAGGTTAATGATAAAAATAGTTTGGGGCTGTGTTTTGATCACTTACTAAGTTAATTATGACTAATTTTTAGTGAGTGATTGAAACATACCCATATCTAATGAAATACAATAACTAAAAAGTTGATTGTGTCTAAAAAAATCTTAGAGAATATCCTATTTGGGTTAAAAAAAATAGTGATTGTTTTTCTTTTAAAGTTCATATGAAAGGTTACAACACCAGAGTTGGAAATAATATCACCTTAGGCTATGAATCCCATATACTTGTTATCAAATTGTGCCAATTATCAGTGGTAATATTCTTTTTTCTGAAGCTAATAGAAATAATTTATCAATTTTCTCCAAATCATCTCGTTCAAAAATGTTCACCATCTCTAGCAATTAGAGAAATGCAAATCAAAACTACTCTGAGATTTTATCTTACCCCAGTCGGAATAGCAGCTATTAAGAACACAAACAACAATAAGTGTTGCCAAGGATGTGGGGGAAAAGGCACACTCATACTTTGCTGGTGGGACTGCAAATTGGTGAAGCCAATATGGAAAGCAGTATGGAGACTCCTTGGAAAACTGGGAATGGAACTACCATTTGACCCAGCTATCCCATTCCTTGGTCTATACTCAAAGGACTTAAAAACAACATACTACAGGGACACAGCCACATCAATGTTTATAGGAGCGCAATTCACAGTAGCTAAACTGTGGAACCAACCTAGATGCCCCTCAATCCATAAATGGATAAAGAAAATGTGGCATATATACATAATGGAATATTACTCAGCAATAAGAGAGAATAAAACCATGGCATTTGCAGGTAAATAGATGGAGTTGGAGAATATAATGGTAAGTGAAGTTAGCTAATCACAAAAAACCAAATGCTGAATATTTTCTCTGATATAAGAAGGCTGATTCTTAGTGGAGTTTGGAGTGGGAGCATGGGATGATAGAGGAACTCTAGAAAGGGCAAAGGGGTGGGGGGGAAGGGACAGTGTATGGGGGTAAAATGACGGTGGAATGAGGTGGATATGATTACCCTAAGTACATGTACGAAGACATGAAGGGTGTGAATATGCTTTACATACAACCAGAAATATGAAAAATTGTGCTCTATATGTGTAATATGAATTGTAATGCATTCTTCTGTCATATAAAACAAATGACAATAAAAAACACACTCAAAACACATCAAAACCATAATAAAAGTCATTAGATACTAATGATAATGCACTGAAATAGATGTATAAGGGGCTCACAGGGCACAAAGAACTGGCAGAATGAACACAAGCGTAATAGGATAGGGATTGCTATGGTAATATAATAAATTTATTCCTTTATTTTACATAAATGGTTGGAACTTGGTACTCTGTGGATACTAATCCAGAAATGTTGTATTATTTAACATTCATAACTTAATTAAAACTTCTTCTAAATATGTCCTAGTATATTTTATTTTTTTACAGTTTCAGCCTTCAGGCAGAATGCAGAAATCATAAAACCTTAAATTACAATCAAGTGCACAGCACACCACTTTTAAACATTCATTATCTGTGGTTCTTTCAAGAATTCCTACTTAGCCAAGAAAAGTGATGTGTCCCAGATGCCCAATTTCAAAGCTGTTCTTAAAATTAAGGAAAAAATATTGTGTAAAATTATGTTGGCTTCTTATGGAAGAATGTTGAAACATTCTATTTTGAATTTCTAATTATGTATTATAACTAATTTGAAACACAGAGTACTATAAAAAATTACATAGTAAATGAAAACAATGAAAAGAATGTCAAGCGAGTGTGGCAAAGCTGCAGCCTAGTTTTGGTATGGATGGTTCCTAATGCTCCTTTTTCAAGCACAATGGATTCTCAGAAACTTAAAACCTCAATAAGTTGTTTTGTAATTTTCAGTGTCTACATGTCCAATTTCCATACTATGCCAAACAAATAAAATGAAAGGAAAATCTCTGCAATTTAGAACATTCACTAAAACTGACTCAAGAAAATAACTTAATCTATGGCCTCATCTCTGCACTAATTTTAGTCCAAAATTATGATATTTTTTTCCTGATTTTCTCTATTCACATGATGGTGATGATCATATTCATACTGTGTTCATATATATGTATATATATATATATATATACATATATACGATGTGTATTTCATATATAAGTATATATAATGTATAATATATATCTTATTTTAGTAGAAGATTATCTTCTTTTATTTTACATTGGGATTATTTTGTCAGATATTGCAAAACCAGAGTGACATAAATGATTTTCTTTACCTTCTTCCTTTTTATCATAAACATTTCCTCTTTCCTTCAGGTCATCCACCTGGGAGTCCATGGGAGTCTTTATCTATTTTCCCCTCCCAGTGAGTAAAATAGGAAGCCCTGGCATTTCTGGTGCATTCTTTTTCATTCTTGTCAACATTTTTCTTATTTTGTGTGCCATTACTTTGTGCCTAGATTACTACATGTGAGAGATTCTTGTCATTTCCCTAACCTTCAGGTTCTCTTTAAGTCCTGTTTTACGCTGGCATCAAATGAATTTTGGCAAGACATTACTTTTAATCAGGATTCTTTCTAACATGTTTTTTTTTCACATTTCTGGAGCCTGGAGTCCGTAGTCCAGGTGCTGTAGGGTTGGCTTCTGCTGAGTCTTCTCTTTGTGTCTTGTGCATGCTGCCTTCTTACTTGTCCTCAGATAACCCTTTCTGTGATCACAGAGAATGGCAAGAGAGCTCTGGTATCTGTTCCTAGTCTTACAAAGGCAGTGGTTCTATCAAATTAAGAACTCACTCCTCTGACCTTATTTATCCTTAATCACTTTCCTAAAGACCCTGTCCCCAAATATTCCAAGTTAAGAGTTCAACATATGAATTTTGTTTTTATGGCACATGGAGGCACAATTCAGTCCCTAATGGTCTAAAAATAAAAAATCATTTGTTTACCTTTTTTGAAAATAAGAATTGAGCTGGATATAAAATTCCAGGTGAATATTTATCTCTGAGTTACTCTTAAAACTAACTACTTTTGGAATGAAATATGGTAACTAACAATTTGAATTTTTAACTGACAAAATCCTCTTTTCCTTTATATATATATATATATATCTTTTAGTTTTTGCAGTAATAGTTAGGAAACCTCTTTACTGTGATAATTATAGACTTTTAAAATATTAAGTCAGAGTGATCCAATATACTCTCTATTTTGTTTATCTTCATGGGGACCTTTTGCATTATTAGAGTGTGATATCAAAACAGGAAATTGACATTGACAAAATCTACCAATGTATTTAGGTTTCAGCTATTTTACATGCTCACTTATGTATATGCAATTAACATATCTGTAGTTTAAACCCATCAATACAATCAAGATGCAGAATTGTTCTACCATAAAGACCTCTTTGATACCTTTAATAACCACTGCCATCTCTGCCTTCCTTCTTAATAACTACAATTCAATTCTCTATTAGTGGCCTTCAGTCTCTATAATTTTGTTGTTTCAAGAATGTTATATAAATAATGTCACACAACCTCATCTTTTGAAATTGACTTTTTCACTCACCATATTTTTGTTCAGTTCCATCCAAATTATTGAATGTGCCAGTAGGATATTCCTTTTCATAGCTGGATGGTATTTCATGGTGTAGATATAACCATTCACCCTGTGAAAGGCATTGTGGTTGTATCTAGTGTTGGATAGTAAACATAAAGTTTGTCTGAAAATATATATACAAGAAGTTGTGTGAACGTAAGTTTTCAATTTCCTGGGATCAGTGTCCCAGAGTGCCATAAATACTGAGCTGTAATGAAGTGCGTGCTGAATTTTTCAAGAAACTGGGACAGTCTTGTAAAGAGTATGTGGGATATTTTTCATTCCTATGTCCCTATATTCTAGCTTCCACTATTGCTTTTCAGATATTCCCTGCAGTTTTGTTACCTATACTTCATGGTGAAGCTGCATTTTCTCTCTAGCATTGACCTTTATTCTCCTTCTCATTATAATGTGACTCTGAATTACATTATTTGTATTTATTTATTGAACTTAGGGTCTACTTTGTCTCCTGTACATAAAAATTCATGTGCATTATAAAGTCTGGAAAATTTCAACCAATTCCTATTTAATATTCTTCTCTTAAATCTGTTAAATGTATAATAAAGCATCTTTTTCTTTCTACCTGTCTTTATTATTTTGTTATAGAGCTTTCTGTACTTACCTGGTTTCCTCCAAGGACACAAAATTGTGTATCTCATCTGCAAATGGAGAAATGCATAATTTAATACATAAAATTTTCTAGGGATTGCTTTTCACAATGTTTACGGTTGAAAGGCTCAAGAAGTTAGTCACTTCCTGACACAAACAAAAAAAGTGGTACATTATATTGTTAATCATTCAGCTTTAAAAACAGCTTAGTCACTGAATCAAATAGGAGAATCCAGCAGAAAACCAAGGGCACAGAATCTGGTGCCAGAATGAAAACAAGACACACTTCAAGTGCAGATAATTAGACACCTTGATGCCCGCCATGAGCCCCTGCTCCTTTTTAGGAGATGCTCAATTAATTTTGATTTCCTTTTCTCAATCATTTCTTTCATTTTGATGCTAGAGAGTTTCAATTTCATTTTTACTACAAGTCTTTGACCATAAATTTTAATAAATTTTACATTTGTCCAACGAAGATGTTTAAAAATTTACTTACTCTCTTAACATGTTTTATTTTCAACTTGGACTTTCTGTTCTTTGGAATTGTCTCTTATATCTAAGTTAACAAATTTGGAGTCATTTAAAAATGCACTTACAGCCTGCACATACATGTACACATGTATTTTTGGTTAATTTTCAAACATATAGTATTAAAAAGTCTGATCCAAAGTAACTAAGAACTTATTTGAATAACAGTAAATTTATATACTTGTGAGACACAACATTGAGATAAAATTTCTACTTGTACACACACACAGACACACAAGCTCGCACACACACACACACACACACACACACACGTGTGTGTAGAGTTAGGGATCAAATCCAGACAAATGCTCTACTACTGAGGTAGCCCACAACCCCAATATACAATATTTTAGAACACACTGTGCTCTTCTAGTATAAAAATATTCTAAAGAGCAAGCAATTGGAATGCAGGTGAAGGACTGGCAATGCTTTGCTTTAGAAATATGCCTGATACAAATTGACTAGATGAATATGGAACTGTGCTACTATCTGAAACAAACATTTCCCTTCTGTAGCCTTGATCTCCTGGTTCTGATTATTCCAGAAGAACATTCAGTCCTGTCTAATGCTACATGAAATGCAAGGTTGTAAACACATTTGCTCTGGGGCACTTCCTAGTCTTATATTGGCCGTAGGGTATATCTTTCTGCTGTTGTGGTGATGCATGCCTGTAATCCCAGCAACTTGGAGACTGAGATAGGAGAATCGTGAGTTCAAATCCAGCTTCAGCAATGGCGAGGCGCTAAGCAACTCAGGGAGACCCTGTCTCTAAGTAAAATAATAGGCTTGGGGATGTGGCTCAATGGTCGAGTGCCCCTGAGTTCAATCCTGGTATAAATAAATAAATAAATAAATAAATAAATAAATAAATAAATAAATGTATGCCTTTTGGATCTTTAAAGTATTTCTAGTGTAACTGAAGATGGTAGAGTCTATAAAATAGCCCTCCAATTTACTTCTAGCTAAGCATTTACTTCATTCAAGAAAAGAGCTAGAAAGAGTACAGAAAGTTGATTTACCTATTGCCTCAACTCTGAGGATTAAAGAATCATTGAGAGGAGCTATCACTTAGTACAATTCATAAAGATACAAAGACTATCACCACAAGGCAGTTAAAGGTGCTGTATCACCTCAGGTGTTATAAAAATCTTTCAGGAGAACCTGATTAGTTTTGATGGCTAGATGAAATGAAGTCCCAAGCCTTGTTATCATAACTCATGTTTATTTATCATTGCAGTGGTTATTTGTCATGGAACTGTTTTTAATGAAAAAAAGTTTTTTACATCTAAATGTTGTTAGTTCATTAGAATATCCTACGGAGAATAAAACTAATACTTCAAATAATATTTCAAATTTTACTATACCCCTGGGTGTCTAATATTATGCTTATATATTTCATGGGAATAAAACTGAAAAAAGTGATTATGGAGTGAGATTTTTGAAAGACATTTAAACATGCCTCAGATGGTCTAAAATGAAATAGCTGGAGAAAACTTTTGATGTAAACAATTGAGGAGATTGAGTTCTTTGGAAATGGAAAGATAAAATAATCTATTTATCTTCACAGTTAAAAAAAACAATGAGAATCTATTGCTAATGAGTAACCAGGAAACAAAATGTTATACCATTGAAAATTATCTTGGGATAGAACAGAGAGCTGAGAAATAAATTCACACATTTATAGCCAATTGATTTTCAACAAAGGTGCCAAGAACTCAGAAGGGGAAGGACTGTCTCTTTGATAAATGATGCTGGGAATTCTGGATATTCACATGCAAAAAAAAAAAATGAAATTAGACCCTTATTTTCAAGCTGTGATGTTAATCTTGGGTGTTATCTTGACTGTACTAAGGAATACCTAGAGACCTAGTAAAGCATTATTTTTGGATGTGTCTGTGAGGGTGTTTTCAGAAGAGATTACCATGTGAATCTGAGTAGTCTAGCTAGGGAAGATCCACCCTCAATGTGAGTGGATGCTATTGAATTAGCTAGGGATATAGAGAGAATGGAAACTGAGGAAGGTGTCTGTATGTATCTTGAGCTGGGTTATGGTCATCCTGTCTGTGGACATTAGAAAGTCAGAATTTCCAGTCTCTGTGCTCCAGTATTTACCATAATGATACCTCCATTCTTAGCCCTAAGGTCTTTGGCTTCAGACTGAGAGTCACAGTGTGGCTTCTCTGCTTCTGTGACCTTCAGACTTGGAGTACACCAAGCTACAAGAATCCTAGGAGCTCCATCTTAGAGATTGATCTATCTATCTATCTATCTATCTATCTATCTATCTATCTATCTATCTATCTATCTAAACTATTCACCCTGTTGCTTATGTATCTCAAAAAAAACCTTAGTAATACAGATTTTAGTGATAAGAATGTTTTTAGAGGAACACAAATTTAAGGATGAGTGTCCTTGCTTAGTTTTTGTGTTTCTGGAATTAATGTAATTAGTCCTAAATATTCTAAGGAATCTACTTCTCATAATACAGACAGCAGTGGTAGTTCATGGTGTGAACTATCTATAGAGATACACAAAATAAATGCACTTGATATTCCTAATTCGTCACTTATAAGATATGAGGAATTTGTATCTCTATACATGATACTTTTGAACATTTGTGGACTTCAAGAAACATAAAGCCACTGGTTTGCTTCTCTTAGAGGTGTGGACAAAGTGATTAAAGAAAAGCTCCCAGGTGCATGTCTTGGTCCCAACAGTACATAGATGACCTAAAAGTTTCTAAATATGACTTGCACCACAATTGTCTCTCCTGTGGCCACAGAGCCCAGTTTGCTGAAAATGAAACATAAGACCTCATTTTCTACAAGGTATGTCCCATGAGGAGGTGCTCTCCAAAAGAACTACTTGAGTTTAATTTTACATATTTATTTATTTATTTTTGCATTACAATTCTTAATACACCATTATACCATAATTTATCATATATCTGATTATATATAAGGTATGTTGACTCCAAATCCACATCTTCATACATGTATTTTGTATAATGATGATGGTCTCCCTTCTATTTATGGAAAGTTTTCTATTTATAGAAACAGAATTCTGGGTTCATGAGTGGGAATGGGCATCAAGAGTATGGGATACTGGTAGAAGGAACTTGAGTTCTGATCAGGCAGAATTTAGTAATATGGGCCTACAAAGCAAAGATTCTTCATTCATTGTTACAGCAGGGGAAGTTAGGAAAGGTGCCAGCAGTTTGGTTGGCTGGCTAAAACATGCACCAAGACGTGGCCTACTGTGAGTTAGCGATGTCAACCGTCCCTTGGTCTACAAGAGAGGAAGGAAGTAAAAGGCTTAGGGAGGTAGAATACAGGAGTGGATTTGTGACATGAAACCTACTCATTCAAGCTGGGAGAGTCCAGAAGACATAACTTTCACCATTAATTTGGGAAATGGATTTGTGAGGGAAGCTTCAGAATCCTGAAGAGCTCCATGACTGCTTCTCTCTCTAATCTGGGTTTTGTAGTGGGAACTGTGGGCAACCAATTAGAAAACTTAAATGCAATAGGAATAATTGGATCCTAGGTTGTCAGGGGGCCAAGTACTGCTACTCAACTGTCAAAAAAAGGGGGGGGGTAGACTTAATTACCACAATGAACATGAGAGGAAGAAGAACCACTAGAATCATCTGATTTGTGTAAAACTATGTTGTTAGCTAGTTAGTTGATCATGGTGTTCCTAGAAGAAGAACAGATAGGAAGCCAACTAAATTCTTACTTGATTATATTTGAAAGCAGAAAACTTTCAGGTCAAGTAACAAAAGTCTAGCCTTAATCGTGAAAACATAGACTCATGGCCTCTTAGTTCTCAGACTTGAGCTGGTTTATGGACCCAGAACCCTTTGTAATAAAGGGGAGCCACATCTCTTCCAGGAAGCACTCAAATATACTACCCCATAGAGCAGGGTGAGGGGTACAGTCTGTGGTAAGGATTCACAATCCATGTTAAATTCTATATTAAGTGGAAATTTGAAGTACATTTGATTTACTCTAAGTTTTTCATAGTATCTCAGTCTGGCATTCATAGCAATTTCCTTAATTTTAATTAAAACATACCATTTTCATCCATACTAGCTGTATAAGTTCTTAAGTTCTATCTGATTTATTGCATACATGGTTTTAAAATAATGGTTTGTTTTTAGTAAAAAAAGATATGGAAACAACAGATAGTACAAAATTCCTGTATACTCCTCTTGTTCTTCTTTGCTCACCATTTCCCTGTTTTTTGACAGCTTGTATTGGTGTGTTATACTTTATTACAATTGATTAAACAATGTTGATATATTATTAACAGAAGTCCATAAATTATATTAAGGTTCATATATTGTGTTGTATAATTTTGTGTGTCTTGCTAAAGACAAAATATCCAGCAATCCAGTATCATGAAGAATAGTTTCACTGCAATTAAAATTCCTTCTTCCCCTGCTCCATCTTTTCATCATCTCCACCCACCAAATGCCTGGCAACCACTCAGCTTTTTACTGTATGTTTTCACTTTTTCCACAATCTCACAATTATGAATACAGAGTGTGTAGCCTTCTCTGTCTGGTTCTTTCACTTACTAACATACATTTAAAACCCCTACGTTACTTTTCGTGGCTTGCTAGTTCATTTCTTTTTATTGATGAATATTATTCTATTTTTTGGATGTACTACCCTTTCTGTGTTCACCAATCAAAGGATATTTTGGGGAACCTACACTTAGGGACAATTATAATAAAGCTGATATGAATCTTTACACGAATATATTTGTGTAGATACGTTTTCAACTCATTCAGATGAATATTTAGGAACTTTTATATTGGATAATATAAGACTCTCTTTTATCTTTTCAAGAACCTCCAAACTGTCTTCCAAACTGCCTACAGCACCTACATTTCCATGAGCAATCAAGGAGAGTTTCTGTTTTTCTACATCCATGTCAGCATTTAGAACTATGTTTTGGAACTATTTTAGCCATTCTAATGGGTAGGTTCTTGTTTTTTAATTTGTAGTTCCTTACCATATATGATGCTGAGCATGTTTGCATATGCCTATTAACTATCTTAGTATCTTCTTTAATGAGGTGTTGCTCAGATCTTTAGACCATTTTTATTTTATTTAAATGTAACAGCCTGTTTCACCTTAATTTAATTTATTTTATTTTTTGGGAGTGCCGGGAGTTGAATTCAGGACCACATGCACGCCAGCCAAGTGTTCTACCAGTGAACCACCTCCTTAGCCCTCCTTTTGCCTGTTTAAAAATTAGATCTTTGTTTTCTTATTATTGCATTTTAAGAGTTTTCTGTACATTTTAAATAGATCTTTTTTTCAGCTGTTCTTCAGCCCTACTGCTTGTCTTTTGACTTTTGACAATATATTCTGCAGAGCAGAAGTCTTTAATATTATTAAAGTTTAACTTAATCATATTATGCTTACAGTGTTAAATTGAAAAGCTCATAACTGAACCCAGAGTCACCTTAATTTCCTTTTATGTTGTCTTCAAGAAGTTTCACAGTTTGTATTTTACATTGAGGTCTCTAATGAATTTTGAGGGTTGTTTTTTTTTTTTTTGTGTGTGTGTGTGTGAGTGTGTGTGCTGTGTAAGATGTAAGATCTAGGTCTAGATTCATTCTTTTGTTGAAGTTTTTGTGTTCCCAGTTGTTCCATAACACTTATCATATTACCCAGGATTTCGCGTTTTACATACCTAAGAAATATGAAAACATATGCTCAGACACAGCTTGTAACATGGGTGTTCATAAGTGGATTATTCACATCAGGCAAGAACATAGGATATGTGCCATGAACTGGTTACTAGAGAAATAAGATATGTCATATCTGTAGGATGCTATACAAAAAGAATGAACCCACTGAGTCATTCTTCATCATCGATGAATATCGAAAACACATAGCAAGAAAGAATCCACACATGAAAGAGCACCCATTGCCTGTTGTATGTATACAAAATTTTATAGAGAAGACAAAGCTGTGGAGACAGAAGCAGATTGCTGATTGCTTGGGCCTGGAGACGGATACAGGAATTTACTGCAAATCATCAAGAGGGAAATTTGGGGGTGTGACAGAACTATGGTACAACTGGATTCAATGATGAGGGCATAACTCGATGCATCGATTACAATTCATTTAAATTTAGTAATCTTAAAATAAGTAAGATTTATAACATGTGAATTAGCCCTCCATAAAGCTATAAAAATAAGTAGTACAAAGGAAGTAAATCTCTAAAAATATTCTAGTCAATGATGAAACAAAATTAATTATAGTCATCAATTCTGAAAGAGGGAACAGAAGGAAACACAATCTATGTAGAAATGATAGAGTATGAGTTAAATACTGTTAGGATACATTGTTTTCTTAACGTGGTTGATGTATGGTGTTAATTTTAAAACAAATACACGTACATACACACTGCCTTGAGAGCTGTGAGAATAAAATAGCTAATTTTTCCAGAGATTCAGGAGAATTTGGGTTGAATCAGTTGATATGAAAGGATTTTTTTCTTGCATTTTATCATGCAAGATAGGTTCTTTTGTATTCCCATCCTACAATTTATCATTTAACAGATGGTTAAATATTTATGCTTTTTACAATCTGAAATCAGAGCATGAAAAGTAGTAGACTTACAAAGAATTTTTATGACAAAATTTTCAAAAATGTTCTGCATGACACTAATTTTATCAAACATAAATGATTTATTAAAAATTAATTTAAGAAAGTTAAATAGCTTTTTTTTTTCTGTAAGCCTTCTTAGTGTCTTAAAAAGGCACCCAGGGCAGCAAGTTTGATTCAAAAGCTTACCTATTTCACCTCATTTCAAAGAACATTGCATAGAAAAAACGCTTGCTGTAAAAGCACATACTGAGATACAATCTTATGGGATCTCATTATTTGTACTCTTCAAGTTTTAAAACTTTAAACTTTAAAATCTCTGTCACTATTTACTAAAACTTTAATAGACTAATCTCCATCTATCACTCATCTCCTTTGCAACCTATTCTCAATTTAGTTTTTCTTGTCAATTACTTAGTTAATGCATTAATCAGAGGCACTCTTACTTCACTTCAACTTAGTTTCAATTTTCGAGATGGCTTGTTCTCCATGAAAATAACACACATCCTTTCTGGCTATCCGACTAGACTACAGATTTTAGTCAAACTGTATCTCTAAAAAGAAAATAACTACTCTAATCCAGTATAAATTTTTAAATAAGAGTATCTGGTGTGTACGTCTAGGCTCTTTATACCACGAAAGATATTTTATTAATTAGCCTTCATTCTCCCACATCCTGGGAAATACACAGCCAGCACATATACAATACACTTGTTTCCTTCTGTATTCACAATACATCCTCAAATAGGATCATTGTTTGATTTTTCCCCATGTTTCTGTTTGTTTATGTTCATTTAGGAATATATTAAGCTTTGTATCATACATTGAAAAGTCTTACACCCACATACATTAACTTAATGTTCATATAAATTTTAAAAAGTAGTGACCACTATAGCCACATACTTATTCAAAGGAGATACTTTCAAGGTATCTTTGTGTGTATGTATGTGTGTGCATGTGTGTGAGGTACAACATAATAGGAAACAAAATTCCAAGTTACTTATTTTTAAAGGTGTAAATGTATTGTATACTCCTCAGCCTTCGATAAGTACTGTACACAGTAGATAATAAGGGCCCAATTGTGCTAATTCTGAATTACTCTTTGGCACATTGCCAGGTAGCCCACCAGGGTTCTTTTGGATGGAACAGCATGTCCTGAAATGGTTTTCACAAAGCTCCTAATTGGCTTTGATATGAATGATGTCTCCTGTAATTTGAATCTCAATCAAATAAAAAATGTTGTATTGAATTTGAATACCATTAGGCTGAACTCATTTGTGATGGATTCTATGACAATTTAAATATCAAGTAACCCTGAAGGTGGTCATCAATTATGTATAGCTAAATCTAAACATGTTTATGTGTGTATTAACTGCTCCAATTTTCATATACTGTATTCCACAGTGAAAAAAGAAAAAAGAAAAGAAAAAAAAAAAGCAAAATATCCGCACATAACATGGAAGGCATAACTTATATTCTTAAACATCATTAAATCCATATTGATTTCCAAAGTCAGTCTTGCAGGAATGTAATGACTCATAATTTTAGATGGTGGATATATTTGTTTGCTTCAGTGCTTGAAGTGTGCAGTAAAGATTCATCAGGTGGACTGAGGCTATGATCTTGAGCCTTGAGGTGGGAAGTTGTGAACCCTTGCAGGGCACTGGATGTGAGTGAGGCATACAGCTCTGGTGAGCATCTAAAGCAGACACTGGCAATGAGGTCCCCCTCTACAGGCTGGAGCTGTGAGAGAAACCGGCAGCTTGCAGTGAACAATGGCGCGAGTAATGGACCCTTAGAATAAGGCCTTCTTTGATTAGTGAAGCTAGGGAAAGAGATATGGTATTTAAAGAAAAATATGCTGTCTTAAAATCCCTCATTATTTTGTGAATGATGTGAAATAACTTTTGAACATCACACATAGTAACTATCGGAGCCTAAGGAGTCTTTTATGTATTAAACTAGATCAAGGTTTTTGAAAAATGGACAATGCAGTGCCAAATAAGTAATTACTGTGTGCAATGATGCTGAGGATTAGGGTAAGATGTGCTCGGAAAAATGCCCATTAGAGTTGGTAAGTGCGACTTTGGCAGGGAGAGGTTTTAGTGAAAAAGTGAAGATAAAGATCTTACTGGAATAAGGAAATCATCCAAGGATATAGAAGACACTTCCAAGCAGCATAGATGTAAAGCAAAGCAGAGAAGTGAGGTAGATATAGGCAGGATCATGGAGTACACAATGGTACATTAGAAAGAGAAAGTGATGATGTCACAGAAAGGTGAAGTGATTGTAAGGGCTTTATTTAAAAATTGACCATGGACTTATATGTAAATATATTTAATATGTATTTTACAAATGTGTGTGTGTGTGTGTATATATACATACATACATACACATACTGTATTTTGCCATAAATTTTCTTCTAGAAGTTTCATTGTTTGGGCTATGTTATGAACAAAACTCTCATTTCAGTTTTTGCCCGAATGTATGTTTTCATTTCTCTTAAGTTAATATCTAGTATTGGAATTGCTAGATCATATGTTAGACTCATATGTTTGGGCTAAAAGCCCAAACAATGAAACTTCTAGAAGAAAATTTATGGCAAAATACAGTTTCAACTTTTGGGATAAGCAAAGATTTCTTATACAGAACATGAAAACACAAACCACTGATGAAAAATGTTATAGACTTCATTAAAATTAAGCATTTTTTTCTTAAAAAGATAAAATTTAAAAACTGAATAGGTAAACCAGGAAAATACATTCGTTAAGACATATAAATGGCCAAGAACTTATATCAACTCTATGTAAAACAAAAACAGGAAAAAGAAACTATAACTCAATAAACAGAATGCAAAAAGCTAAATTAGAAATGGGCAAAAAATTTGACATAGTCCACGAGTAAATTATACAAATGTCCTATAATCTCATGCAATATTGCTGAACATCATTTGTTACCAGAAAAATGCAAATAGAAACCATAATGTGATACCACTACTCAGCCACCAGATTGGGTAGCATGGAACATGACAAAAGGACACCCTTGTAGAAAAATCCACTTTGGAAAACATGTCAGCATGTTTTGTTTTGTTTTTTTTTTTACTTAATGTAAACATGAGTCTAACATATGATCCAGCAATTCCAATACTAGATATTTACTTAAGAGAAATGAAAACATACATTCAGGCAAAAACTGAAACGAGAGTTTTGTTCATAGCATCCCCAGACTGACAATAATGTAAATGCATGAGAAAAACTGAATGGATAAAAAACATGGTATATCCACATATTGGAATACAACTACCAAAAAAGTTTGTTACTTTACAAACTACTTACACACATACTGAGGGAAAGAAGTAGGACCCCAAAAGCAAATCAATTTATACTGATAGAAAACAGATCAACAATTGATTGCAGCAGGAGATGTATGAGGGTCATAGAAATGTTTTGTATGATGATTAGCTATTCAAGTAATATACTTGTAAATTTCAGAGGGGACCCCTTATTGGTATATATTACATGTCAATAAAAAGAAATGTGGAAACATAGCAACATGCATTCCAAACACTACCCAAACTTGCCCTTTCTATAATCTGCCTTTTTTTCTTATAATATCACCACTTGATATAGCAAAATTTTAACTTATTTCTTTTACTGTTCCCCTCACTATAATGTAAGTACTTCAAAGTTAGCAGTTTAGTTTGTTTTTAACACCAAAATTTTCAAAATAGATAATATTTCACTCACTTTTTTAAGAATAAACATTTGTTTAATTTAAATTTCTTTTCTCCTTTTTCAACCTTTTTTCTTAAGATGAAGGTAGCTAAACTATGAAAAATATTTTTTTCTTAAGATGAAGGTAGCTAAATTATGAAAAATCTAATATGAAACTAATAGTACATAATATCTGTGATTATAAAATATGTACAAAATTTTACATTTAAAACTAAAACAATGTTTTGTTTAAACTGAACTATCCTGATGTTTCCTTTCCTTGCTTAAACAACATGTTAAAAATTTTATTCTTGGGGATCCAAGATGGCGGGCCAGAGAGAGGCAGCATTCTATGTCCTTCTGTGACTTAGGTCTTAATTAGTGGGAATACTGCTTTGCTGAGAGTGATAGAGGACTCCTCCACAGCTGTTCCTGCAGAGGAAATTACAGCCACCATGCCCCCCCCAGGGCCCTGGGCCTCGGCATTAGAATAGAACTCCCGACTACTCACCCACACAGGCCTCATGGGTGCCTTAGAGGGATCACCAGCATCAGCACCAGTGCAGAATTCCAAGATGCTGCTCACATGCAGGACACTCAGCTGCTACCCACGTGCAGGAACTCTGGTTGCCACTCCTGTGTGGACCCACATCTGTGAACATGGGGCTCCCCCGTCACCTCAATCTCGGCCGCTACTGCCACAGTCCCCTATCACAGTGGCCTGCCTGCACCTGGGAACATCACAGGCTCTGAAGAAAGCTGACAGCTACAACAGTGCAGCCATTCAGCTCATCTCTGAATGTATCGCACAATGCCATCACCTGGTTCCCCCACCAGACCCGACACCCCATCGCTGAAAGCAGCTACCTCCATCTTGGGTCACACCCATCACCATCTTTAGTTGGGGCAACTACCAGTTTGGAACATGGGATAGCCAGGTGCCTATGCTTTTCTACTTCTCCCCAACCCCCAGCAGCGGCTAACCCAGCTTCCCAATACAAAACAGCCCTCTGAGAAAGGTGTGCACCCACCAGAGTGCAACACACAGACCCCTGTAGGAAGTAGAAAGAGACAGGGTGAGACTAATTTAGAGAGCAGAAACTGTGAGGTCTACAGGTGAGATGAGGAGATAAAACCCGGCCCCCACATCACAGGAGCAGACCCCAAAGGAGAACCTTGAGGTGCAGTCTCCTGACCAGACTGGTGGGTGCCATACCCCACAGCCAGGTGCCCTGCACCCAAGACCAACCCTCCCACCCCAGTAACACCCACTATCATGAGGATGGAGATACCAACTAAGAACAGAGAACCCCACCTATTGAATGAGAAGGGAAGCAGGAAATATACTGATCTCCAACAAAAACCATTCTTGTTTCTTCCTTTGAGATTTTTTTTCTTTCTTTTCCCTCTTTATTCTCCTGCCCTCACAATCCCAACATATATGAAATCAACTACTTAACATGAATTAGGGTATTGAGGACTAAGATAACTGAATCGTTATATATTAGAGTTGTGTTGTACATCCTTTTCTTCTTTCCAATTTTTACTATTTTAACATTTTTAAATTTTTCTTAATATATATGTGTGTTTGGTTTATGTACTCTACTGTCTTCTCTCTTACTTGTCTACCCAAAATTACTACCTCTCTATTCTCCTGCTACTAACATTTTTCTTTAGATTTCTCTTTCACACTTCCTAAGATATAAAAACTCTACATCCTCATCTCATACCTCCTCAGTGTATCTTCCTACAGTTCAACTCTGGTTCTTTGTCCACTGTCAGAAACTATAAAACCTTTTACACATCTACTGATTATATTGTAGATAATAATTGAATTCACTATTTCTGTACATGGTGACCAAACTGTAAATGTCTTAATAAAAACTATTTGTTTTTAGATGGTAGTTTGTTTATATTGGGATCTGTTAACATTGTCCTTCCCCTCAAGGAGAGGTATTGGAACCCTACAGGGGCACTGTAAGCCTATGGGGTAAAAACGGTGACAACTTCAGATCCACAGTGCTAGAAGGGAAGACACATAAGCAACATGAAAAGACAAGGGAAGAAAATGCCCCAAACAAATCAAGACACCACATTATTAAAATCCATGGCCAGCACAGCAGATGAAAACACAGAGAAGTTCAGGATGCACATAATTAGAATGTTCTATGAGTTAAAGGATGAAGTAAGAAAGCAAATACAGGCAGCAAAAGATCATTTTTAAAAAGAGCAAATACAGGCAGCAAAAGATTACTTCAATAGGGAGATAGAGTTTATAATTAAAAAAACTAAACAGAAATCTTTGAAATTAAAGAAACAATAAACCAAATTAAAAGTTCAATTGATGGCAGCACCAACAGATTAGACCATTTGAAAGCAGGACCTCAGACAATGAAGACAAAACATGTAATCTTGAAAAGAATGTAGCCCACACAGTGAAAATGGTAAGAAACCATAAGCAGAACATTCAAGAAATATGGGATAGCATAAAAATATCAAATTTAAGGTTATTGAGATAGAGGAAGATAAAGATTCTAAACAAAAAGAATGAACAATCTATTCAATGAAATAATATCAGAAAATTTTCCAAACATGAAGAACAAATTGAAAAACCAAATTAAAGTGGCTTACAGGACACCAAATGTACAAAATCACAACAGATCCACACCAAGTAACATTATAATGAAAATGCCTACCATATAGAATAAGGAGAGAATATTAAAAACCACAAGAGAAAGGAATCAGATTACATATAGGGGGAAACCAGTTAGGTTATATGCAGATTTTCAACCCAGACCCTGAAAGCTAAAAGATCCTGGAACAACATATACCAGGCTCTGAAAGAAAACAGATGCCAACCAAGAATCTTGTATCCAGCAAAATTAAGCTTTGGATTTGATGATAAAATAAAAACCCTTCATGATAAACAAAAGTTAAAAGAAGTTACACCTAGAAAACCTGCACTACAGAACATCCTCGCCAAAATATTCTATAAACAGAAAATGAAAAACAACATTGAAAATCAGCAGAGGGAGGTTTTACACTGAAGTAAAAACTAATCAAAGGAGAAATCAAGTCAAGCTAAATACCAAGGATAGATAAAAATGTCTGGGAATACAAGTTATGTCTCAATAATAACCCTAAATATTAATGGCCTAAACTCACCAATCAAAAGACATAGGCTAGCAGATTGGATCCAAAAAAAAAAGACCCAACAATATGCTGCCTCCAAGAGACTCATCTCATAGGAAAAGACATGCACAGACTGAAGGTGAAATGTTGGGGAAAATCATACCACTCACTTGGACTGCAGAAGTAAGCAAGGTTTTCCATCCTCTTATCAAATAAAGTAGACTTCAAGCTAAAGTTAATGAAAAGGGATAAAGAAGGACATTTCATACTGCTCAAAGAAACCGTACACCAAAAAGACATAACAATTATAAATATATATGCCCCAAACAATGGAGCATCTATTTTCATCCAACAAATTATTCTCAAGTTCAAGAGTAAAATTGACTACAACACAATAATTCTGGGTGACCTTAACACACCTCTTTCACCACTAGATAGATCTTCTATAGAACTATAGAACTCAGTAATACAATCAATAACTTAAACTTAACTAACATATGTAGAATATATCATCCTTTAATGAGTGAATAAACATTCTTGTCAGTCACACATGGATCCTTCTCCAAAATAGACTATAAATATGACACTAAGAAACTCTTAGTAAACACAAAAAAGTAGAGGTACTACCTGAGTTCTATCAGATCACAATGGAATGAAATTAGAAATCAATGTTAAAATTAAAAAAAAAAAAAAACTACTCCAACACCTGGAGAGTAAATAAAGTCCTACTGAATGAATAGTGGGTTGCAAAAGACATAAAGAAGGAGATTAAAAAATTCTTAGAGGTCAATGAGGACAGTGATACAGATACTGATAAGTGAAGTTAGCCAATCCCCGAAAACAAAATGCTGAATGTTTTCTCTGATATAAGAAGGCTGATTCATAGTGGGATTTGGAGGGAGAACATAGGAGGATTAGACACACTCTAGATAGGGCAAAGGGGTAGGAGGGGAAGGGAAGGGGCATAGTGGAAAAATGATGGTAGAATGAAATGGACATCATTACCCTAAGTACATGTATGAAGGCAAAAAAAGTTTTTATATTCTTTGAATGCAATCAGCAATGTGAAAAATTGTGCTCTATATGTGTAGTATGAATTGTAAAGCATTCTGCTGTCATATATAACAAATTAAAAATAATAATAATAAAATCACTCTTTATGTTCATATCTTGAAGTGTTTTCTCTATATGGCAGATTTGCTTCATAGTTTCAGGCATTATCAAGACATATCTCAAACATTTTTGAGGGGAGGTGGTGGTGAGGAATTTATCTAAATTCAATTTCACAGTTGAGTCAAAGCTAGACTCATAGACTTCATACTGCTCAAAGAAACCATACACCAAAAAGACATAACAATTATAAATATATATGCCCCAAACAATGGAGCATCTATGTTCATCAAACAAATTATTCTCAAGTTCAAGAGTAAAATTGACTACAACACAATAATTCTGGGTGACCTTAACACACCTCTTTCACCACTGGATAGATCTTCTATAGTAGATGAAGTTGTTGACATAAGCACCACAAATACTAGTTTTGTGCTGCATCTATTTTAGTCAACTCAATCATCTATATTCCTCCTCCTCTCAAGTTTTTAGGATATAAACAAAGAAATTCCACTCTGAAGGATTAGACAGGAAAGACAGACTGGTAGACTAGAGGACAGACTGACTTTCATTTCCAGAAAGCCAAAAAGCAAGAAAACCACCAATACTTTCCTTCAAAATTTTTTCCCTAATTTGTAGGTGTGGTTATGATACATGCTGATGCAATACTATGAAGATGCAACTGCTGAATCTCTTAGAAGTTTGACTTTACAGGTGGCCCAAATCCACTAAATATGGTTTTGCTAATATTTTTTCCCATATTATATGTAAGTTGTATCTTCATCCTATCTATGGCTTCCTTTGATGGGAAGAAATTTTCAAGTTTGACATAATACTATTTGTCTATTTTTGCTTTTGTTTTCTATGCTTTTATGGTCATGTTAAAAAAATCTTTACTTATGTTGATATCTTGAAGTGTTTCCCCTATATGGCAGATTAGTTTCATAGTTTCAGGCATTGCAGTTGGCTCTCTAATCCATTTTGAGTTAACTTTTGTACAGGAGACAGGGGTCAAGTTCAATCTTCTGCACATGTGTATGCCGTTTCCCCATCACCATTTATGAAAGAGGCTGTGCTTTTTCCATTGTGTTTCTTGGGTGCCTTCATTGAGAATCAGTCAGGTAAGGATTCATGAGTTCATTTCTAGGATCTCTATTCTCATCCTTGGTCTGACTTTTGTTTGTTTGTTAATGACAGTACCAAGCTCTTTTGGTTATTGTGGCTCTCTCTAGTATGTTCTGAAATCAGGTATTTTGATGCCAGTTTAATTTATTCTGTTTAAGATTTTTTTTTTGTCTATTTGGAGTCTTTTGCATTTCCACATGAATTTTAGAATTTTTTTTCTAGTTCTGTGAAGAATGACACTGGTATTTTGGTGGGAACTGCAACAACTCTATACATTTGACAAAAGATTAACAGAGTATGCAAACAACCTAAAAAACTTAACTGAAACAAGTAATCCAACTAAAAAATGAACAAATGATCTGAACAGACTCTTGCCCAAGAAGAAATACAAATGACTAACAAATATAAGAAAACATGCTCAATTTCATTAGCCATAATAAAAATGTAAATCAAAATTATGAGACACCATCTCAACCCAGTTAAAATGACTATTATCAAAATAGATAGATAGATAGATAGATAGATAGATAGATAGATAGATAGATAACAAATGCTGGTGAGGATGTGGAAAAAAAACTGCATCAGCATTTACCATAACCACACCTAAAACTCTTATGCAGTGTTGTTATGAATGTAAATTAATACAGTCATTATTGAGAACAAACTGGAGACTCCTAAAAACAAACATAAAAACAATCAACAATGACAAATAGAAACCAAAACCTAAAAATTAGATCTACCTGCCATATGAGCTAGTAATCCTACTACTGATCATATCTTCTAAGAAAATAAAGTCAGCATATCAAAGGGACACCTGCTGCTTCATGCTTATTGACACACTATTTATTCACAATAGCTAAGATATGGAGTTTATATAGGTGTCCATCAACTGATGAAAGGGTACAGAAAATGTGGTGTATATACACAGTTAATATCATTCAACCATTAAGAAGCATAAAATCTTGTCATTGGTAGCAAAATGGATAGAACTAGATGATATTACAGTAAGTGAAATAAGTCAGATACAGAAAGACAAATGCCACATACTCTAAAAGATGTCACCTAGACTGTAGAATCGCAATTACTGGAGGATATGGGGAGGAGGGACAGAAGGTGATAAAGGGAGTTTGGATAATGGCACTATTAGTATCGAAGCACGCTTGGACAACAAGAGTACGTCCTGGTGTTCCACAGCACTGTGAGAGGGCTATAGTTCACAGGAACTTATCATCTATTTCATGAAGAATCAGAAGAGAGGAGTCGACAGCCTCCCTGTCAACCTATGTATTCTCACACTGCACCCCATTACGTATATAATTAATGAATATTAATAAAACAAAAGTTAAAAAATGCCTCTGCAAAGCTCTGCAGTATTACTAGCCTTGCAAAAACTCCTGCCTCCAAAATGCGTCCTGTAAAGAATCACTGACCACAACATTAGATTGAGTGTAGACTTTGAAACAACTCATGAAATACACAGATGGCAGGGTAGAAGTAGGTGATGTGAGCATCCGTTAAAACAAAGCAATGCTAGTTTTCAGTCTTCTGTGTCTTAGAAAAAGTTGGCTTTTCCTATCGAGAGTCTGGAGTATTGGATGAAAGAAAATGTGCTATGATGGAAGAAAAGGAAAGGGTCGTTTGGGTAAGTGCCAACTTGAGAAAGGACTCATGACTTTTCTCATGCTGAAAGTGCCTGGTATGTTAAAATCAATAAAGTGTTTTGGGGAAAATGACTTGAAATCTGTCATACTTAACGGTACAGAGGAGTTTTTCTACAGTCTTTTCAAAATGTGATTTTCATACTAAGAAAGAAAAATCTTAAATGGTAACTGGTGAGGATGAATTGAATGTTTCCTTAGCACTGCGGGTCCTAAGAAGATTTTCAGAGGAGTGGCCAGGGCTGGCCAGTGCCTGTCACACACCTGGCAAGGCACGTGTACCTGGAAGATGTGAACATCTGACCTTGATTGTCAGGAGGTGCTGTTCCTTCTTAGAAGGAAACTGCCTAAGAGAGAGATAGGAACCCCATGAGGGAATTGCAGTGTGCTTCTTCTATAGAGGAGGGAAGCTTATCTCTTTCAGCCTAATCTTCTGTGTTGGATGGTGTGATGTGAACAGGCATCCTGCATCAGCTAAACCAGCTCTGAATTTGGAAACGTGTCCTGCTTCTCCTGTCTTCTTCCGTACATTTCATTAGGTTCCACCTTTCACTGCATTTGCCATCTTTCATTTTCCTTCTCTTTCTTAGTATTTTTATCTTTGCTCTCATTTTTTAACAATATGACCACTTGCTAAATTATAGCCTTCCAATTTCTCATAGCTCTTTGTTGTATCAGAATGTTTAGAGCTAATGTTCACTCAATTTTCCTAATTGTTCCATTTCTCTGAATTCACCAATTTAATTTAACTGAACTCTCCCTTTTTCTGACATAATAAAAGGGGTCCCCTGGGGACATTTTTTCCCCTTCTTTTCAAGTCATAATGCAAGATTCACCAAGATACCTCTCATTTGCATGTGTGAGGACGGCAGAAAACTGGTCTTTGAGATTACACAATCTGTTTTTGTATATTTTCCTGAAAAATAATTATGAAGATTGCCATCATTACCCATCCATTTGCTTCAACAGACTCAATTTTTAAAATTTTTTTCTCTTACATAATTCATATGTTTTTCTCTTTTCATGTATTTCAGGCTCCTCTCTCACTTAGACATAAAACACTGTCTTCCTCTTTCTCTCTTCCTCTTCTTTCATACTGACTTTTGGATATTCATAATACTCCAATCCTATGTCATTATTCCTCTATGTAGAGATGTTAGAATGTATTCAGAACAAGTCTGTTCTCTTTGCTTCACATCCAAGCTCCCTTACATCTGATACCAACCGATTCCATGCTTTAATTTCTCCCTTTGTTATTTTTCTAAAACCACAAACCTACTCAAGTCCCAGGAAAGACATTAGCTCTCAGACCTTGACTCTTCTGTGTGCCTGCGGTTCTTCTCTGTACTTCTTCCTTCCTTAAATTCTGCCTAAAAATGATGTTTTCTGAGGGAAGCCATTCTTCAGCCACAGAAAGATGTCCACGCACACTGCCTCCTCTAAGTTGCCTCTGCCTTCTGCATATCAATGCAGAGGCATTACCAAGCATAATTTAGACCTGATTTAACCATAATTAAAGAAATAGTATTGCAAACATGCTATTCCAAAGAGAATGGTTTCCCACTAGGAAATTTCCTGTCAGTAAATACACATTTATGATAATCCTAAAGGACCTTGAGATTTGGGATTTTTTTTTTCCTAACTATACAGTTAATTGAATAACCCACCAGATTGTTCTATTTCAAAATATAGATACAATATTAACTAGTTTATATTGCCTTTCAAAAACATTCTCAGTATAATCGTAAAAAACATAGTCCCTTTCCAACATGTAGTATTTGGTCTTAAATGGAGAATTACTGAGGATGTAAACAAACAAACAAACAGTGGAAGGGGAAGTAGAACAGAGTGGTTACCAGCAGTTAACACCACAGTGTGACAGACTCACAGTCCCTTGACAAACAGGAGGTGGGGGGCAGGGGGCAACCTGACAACAGAGATAAACCGCCTATGTGCCAAGATGCACTCACCCCAAAAAGGTCTTCCCACTAGAAAAGAACAAAGGGTGACGGTGACAACTAAAGATCTATTTCTCTAAATAACCCAATAGGAGACAGTAAAACCTAGGCAGCATTCTCGGGAAAATTGAGCATCCCATGGCACTCAGCCAATGAGGAATCTTGTGCACTAGGAGATCATATGCTGACTGTTACTGCTCTGGGTGTGCCTGCCCTCCAATGCCAGATCTTGGAAGACTGTCAGTAAAAATCTGGCTTTCATTGTACCTCGAGTCTCTTAGTGCATTCTTTGTATTTGGGCAGGTAAGCATGTTTCTCACAGTTGTAATATTTACTTTGGCTTTTTTTTTTTTTTTTTTAGTTTAAGAGCTGGAATGAATTTGCAGCTTGCTACTGGTATTTTAATCAGTAACTATCTACATCTCTTAAGTGAAAGTCATTTAAATGAAAGTTGCCCTTTCTCTATGAGAAACACAGTGTGCCCTAAGCATAAACATCTTGTATGCATAATTTAAATTCATGTTTGTTAGATTGTAGGTAGATTCAAATATTTCAAAATCCTTTTTGATGAAAAGTTGATTTTCAGAGAGAAAGTTGTAAATCTTTCACAGAGATGCTGAGAAAGGCCCCAAAAGAATTAGCTATCACACACATGGTTTGATGGTAGCTCCCTGAAATGGCTCAATCTGAAATGATTCCCTGATTTTATAGATTGACAGTACATAAATACATAGGGGAGTTTTATTAGCTTCCCTTTATTCTTCACTTCCCATTCTCCAAAAGTACACAGATGTGTATAAACTGCATTTTAAATATATATGTATGTATGTATATATATATATATATATATGCATATATACACATCTATTTGATACATATTGCAAATATACATTTATACATTCATATACATTCATCTATAATATATTTTTATATATAATTGAAAGTTGAATGGAAAAAGATACAGAACTGTTGATAATTTGATAATACAAATTCTAGTCCTAGACCTGCTATTTATCAGTCCTGTGACCTTGATCAAGTCAATCACATTTTATTGCCTTGGTTTTCTTCATCTCCCCAAAGAAGAGACTGGCCTTTTCTCTATAGAATTATTGTGAGCAACAAATGGTACAATGGCAACATATTACTTTGTAAAGGTCAAAGTGCTGCACAGATGTGGGGACTTATTAGTTATAGGCCTTCCTAGCTCTCCCCATCTTCTTCCAACCTTCCCTCCCCTGTGTTGCCTACATTAAATTAATGGCATCAATCACTCTCCTTGCATTCTGTTTCCTGAAGGCTGGAAATGTGAGTCATGGTTCCCCCTCCTTCTCTTTCCTTGCATTCATCAATTCATTCTTTGTCCTTTCAATAAGACCTGCACAGTATCTATCAAGTTGTTCTCCTCGCAATTCCTTTCCTAACCAGGGCTTTGCAGTTCTCATTATTCCCCCATGACTCTTTTGGCTGGTCTTCCTGATGCTGGTTTCTCTTCTAATTTATTGCCAGTGTCTGTAATTGTGTTCTATAAACACAGCTTTCTAGCTGAAAACACATTTAATCCTCAGATTGCATCCATTCACCCTTGCCAGCCAGTCCTGTCCCAGATGTCTGCAGTGAAGTTCCAGTTGCCAGTCCTCTCACGTTCCATTAATGATACCCACTGAAGCTCGGCTTTTCTGTATGGACTCAGATTGTTCAATCACCATGATGCCTGTGCCCCTCTGCTACTCCATGAATCCTCTACCATTTCTTAAGCCCTATTTCAAATCCTTTGCTCCAAACTTTCTTACAGCTCTCTAATCACAACAGATTCCTCATTCTCCCTTTCTTGTATTCCCTGTATTTATTATCCATTGATATGTATAAATTTACCCCTGGAATGAATTTAGCAACTTATAGTTACCAAAATGGCAACTTGGGATGTCACACCATTTTTGAGGAACAGGAATAAAGAAGCATCTTAGGTCAACATCTGCAGCTAAGGGTCTATCCTGAGGTAGCAGTCAAGCAGTTGACCAGAAGTGTGGTCATGTCAAGAATTACTCAAGGCCTACAGTACTGCCTCTATTTTTAATCACATGGTCATTGGCATGAGTCTTTCATACCTCTCTACATGGGTCTCTCCTGAGGGCTGTTGATGACATGGCTTCCCCTGAGCAAGTGATCCAAGAGAAAGATGCAACAAGCAATCAAGATGAAAGCCATTCATCTTAAAAATTACATATCATCACTTTTCCCATAAGCCATTGGTCAGACAGAGTGACCTTAATGTGATGCAGGAAGGAGCTGAACAGGGCACTGACACCAGGAGGCATGGACCTTTGAGATGTTGAAGGCTCACTGCCATATTCTTCCACATGTTATTTTGCGGTCACTATGGCACCCGTCACAATTGCAGTTGTCTATCTCCTCTGCCTGCACACCAAGTAACCTTGTTCCGTTCATTATACTTTTATGTCATCTGGCTAAATCATTCATGATAAGTAGATGAATTTTAAAAGGCATTGTTTAAAAGGAGTAGGATATATTCAAGTGTGGAGAATAAAACAATGGTATTTTACATGAGTGCTTGCCTATAATATTCAAGAGTCTAGGTTACCATAGCCTTTTGTTAAGGAAGTTGAAATCCTGAGTGTGGTTTTCACTGGAAGCTGGAGTTGTCTGCAGAAACTGTAGGCATTACCAGTTTCCTGAACTTGGGAACCTATTCCAAAGATGTCTCTGCTCACAAGGTGGGTCTTGAAAGAGAGTTGAGTGGCATTAATTTTATTTCACCACCATTGCTAAAAATTAGTGAAGGATTTACATTCTACCAAACTACTGATAGTGGTTAAACATGCTCATTTGTTTTTATAGGGAAAATGATGACAGTACATGGCAAGAAAAATACTGGACTTGGTTATAAAGTATTTATATTCCAGTATAAATTTACTTTTGTCTTTAGGCAATTGATATTTCCTCCTTCTCTCAGCACCATAATTCAAGTTACTCCAACTCTAAAATCAAGATAAAAATAATTACTGAATAACTAAAATTTCTAATAAGACTGGAAAAGACAATATATGTGAAACTGCAATGAAAATATTAAATAATTATTCAATATACTACTAAGACTCAAAACCATATCTGTCTCTTGAGACATTCTTTGTAAGTTGAAGAAGGTGGCCTTCTCTTCTTTCCATACTTAAATCCTTCATCAATGCTGTGATGTCCATTTTAACAGGTATCAGCTAGTCCATCCAGTAGAACAATAGCATTTGGAACACAGAAGTTAGGACACCTGAGGGCTGGTTATTTCCAAGGGGGCAAATAAATAGTTGCTTCTTCTTTCATCCAAGGACACTGGTGTACACATTAAGGTAAGCTAGAATAATTTTAAAAATACAATTTCAAGTTCCTCAAACACCAATTAGATGATTCAGAGTTAAGTCTAATATTTACTCACCAGTGAGAATCCTTTGGTTATGAAAGCTGGTATATCAAGAAAGAACATCTAGAAAGCAAGCAAAAAAAAAAAAAAAAAAAAATCCATGATTTCATTTTGTGCTTAGCAAAACAGAGAATTATAGTGTTTCTAAGCACAAATGTGAAAAATAGTTTTTTTTTCATTTTTTACTGAAATTTATTATATATGACAGCAGAATGAAATACAATTCATGTTGCACACAAAGAACATAATTTTTCATATTTCTGGTGGTATACAAAGTATATTCACACCATTCATGTCTTCATACCTGAACTTAGGGTAACTCATTCCACCATCTTTTTTACCCCCAATCTCTTCCCCCTCCATCCCTTTGCCCTATCTAGAGTTCATCTAATCCTCCCATGCTCCTCTTCCAAACTCCACTATGAATAAGCCTTTTATATCAGAGAAAAAATTCAACATTTGGTTTTTTGGGATTGCTAATTTCACTTAGCATTATATTCTCCAACACCATCCATTTACTTGCAAATGCCATGATTTTATTCTTATTGCTGAGTAATATTCTATTGTGTATATATACTACATTTTCTTTATCCATTCTTCTCCTGAAGGGCATCTAGGTTGGTTCCACAGTTTAGCTATTGTGAATTTTGCTGCAATAAACCTTGATGTGTCTATGTCCCTGTAGTATGCTGTTTTTAAGTCCTTTGGGTATAGACTGAGGAGTGGGATAGCTGGGTCAAATGGCGGTTTTGTTCCCAGTTTTTCAAGGAATCTCCATACTGCTTTCCATATTGGCTGCACCAATTTGCAGTCCCACCAGCAATATGTGAGTGTGCATTTTTCCCCACATCCTCACCAACACTTATTGTTATTTGTGTTCTTAATAGCTGCCATTCTGACTGGAGTGAGATGGTATCTTAGAGCAGTTTTGATTTGCATTTCTCTAATTGATAGAAATGTTGAACATTTTTTCATATATTGATTGATTGATTGTATATTATCTTCTGAGAAATGTCTGTTCATTTCCTTTGCCAATTTATTGATTGGCTATTTGGTATTTTGGTGTTTAGCTTTTTGAGTTCTTTGTATACCCTAGAGAATAGAGCTTTATCTGATGTGTGAGTAGTAAAAATTTGTTCCCATGATATAGGCTCTCTATTCACCTCAATGATTGTTTCTTTTGCTGAGAAGAAGCTTTTCAGTTTGAATCCATCCCATTACTGATTCTTGATTTTAATTCTTGTTCTATAGGAATCTTATTCAGGAAGTCATGGCCTAATCCAACATCATGGATATTTGGGCCTACTTTTTCTTCTATTAGGTGCAGTGTCTCTGCACCTAATAGAAGGTTTAATTCCTAGGTCCATGTTGAGTTGAGTTTTGTGCATGGCGAGAGATAGGGGTTTAATTTCATTTTGTTGTATATGGATTTCCAGTTTTCCCAGCACCATTTTTTGACGAGGTTATCTTTTCTTCAATATATATTTTGGTGCCTTTGTCTAATATATGATAACTATAGTTATGTGGGTTAGTGTCTGTGTCTTCTATTCTGTATCATTGGTCTACCAGTCTATTTTGGTGACACTACCATGCTGTTTTTGTTATTATTGCTCTGTAGTGTAGTTTAAAGTCTGGTATAGTGATGCCACCTGCTTCACTCTTCTTGCTACGTGTTGCTTTAGTTATTCTGGGTCTCTTATTTTTCCAGATGAATTTCATGACTTTTTTTTTTATTTCTATGAGAAATGCCATTGGGATTTTGATTGGAATTGCATTAAATCTGCAGAGTGTTTTTGGTAGTATGGTCATTTTGACAATATTAATTCTGCTTGTCCAAGAGCAAGGTAGATCTTTCCATCTTCTAAGGTGTTCTTTGATTTCTTTCTTGAGCGTTCTGTAGTTTTCATTGTAGAGGTCTTTTACCTCCTTTGTTAGGTTGATTCTCAAGAATTTTATTTGTTTTGAGGCCATTGTAAATGGGGTAGTTTTCCTTTCAGAGGATTTGTCACTGATGTACAGAAATGCCTTTGATTTCTGGTTTTGATTTTGTATCCTGATACTTGCTGATTTCATTTACTAGTTCTAGAAGTTTTCTGGTGGAACTTTTAGGATCTTCTAGGTTTAAAATTATATCATTGGCAAATAATGATAATTTGAGTTCTTCTTTTCCTATCTAAATCCCTTTAAATTTTTTATCTGTCTAATTTCTCTTGCCAGTGTTGGCCTCATAGAATGTGTTTGGGTGTGCTCCCTCTTTTTATATTTCACATATTTTGAAGGTATAGGTATTAGTTCTTCTTTATAGGTCTTGTAGAACTTAGCTGTGTATCCATCTGGTCCTGGGCTTTTCATGGTTGGTAGGCTTCTGATGGTGTCTTCTATTTCCTTGCTTGAAATTGATCTGTTTAAATTATATATATTATCCTGAATCTATTTGGGCAAATTATATGACTGTAGAAATTTGTCAATGCCTTTGATATTTTCTATTTATTGGAGTACAAGTTTTCAAAATAATTTCTAATTTTCTTCTGTATTTCTGTAGTGTCTGATGTGATATTTTCTTTTTCACCATGGACATTAGTAATCTGAATTTTCTCTCTCCTTCTCTTTGTTAGCATAGCTAAGGGTTTGTCAATTTTATTTATTTTCTCAATGAACCAACTTTTTGTTTTGTCAATTTTTTCAGTTATTTCTTTTGTTTCAATTGATTTCAGCCCTGATTTTAATTATTTACTGACTTCTAGTAATTTGGGTATTGATTTCTTCTTCTTTTTCTAGGATGTTGATATGTAATGTTAGGTCATTTATTTGTTGAGTTTGTCTTATTTTAAGGAATAAACTCCATGCAATGAACTTTCCTCCTTTTACAGCCTTTAGTTTCCCAGAGATTTTGATATATTTTATCAGTGTTCTCATTTACCTCTAAGAAGTTTTTAAATCTCCTCCTTGATGTCTCTTGCAACCCCCTATTCATTCAGTAGCATATTATTTAGTCTCCAGGTGTTGGAGTAGTTTTTATTTTTTATTTTATCATTGATTTCTAGTTTTATCCCATTATGATCTGATATAATGAAGGGTAGTGTCTCTACTTTTTTTGTATTTGCTAAGAGTTCCATCGTGTCATAATATATGGTTTATTTTAGAGAAGTACCCATGTGCTTCTGAGAAAAAAGTGTATTCACTGGTTGAAAGATGAATTATTCTATATATGTCAGTTAACTCTAAGTGATTGATTGTATTATTGAGTTCTATAGTTTCTTTGTTCATCTTTTGTCTGGAAGATCTATCCAGTGGTGAAAGAGATGTGTTAAAGTCACCCAGAGTTATTGTGTTGTAGTCAGTTTGACTCTTGAACCTGAGAAGAATTTGTTTGATGACCATAGATGCTCCATTGTTTGGGGCATATATATTTATAATTATTATGCCTTGTTAGTGTATGGTTTCCTTGAGCAGTATAAAATATCCTTCTTTATCCCATTTGATTAACTTTAGATTGAAATCTACTTTATTTGATAAGAGGATGAAAAACCCTGCTTTCTTCCATGTGAGTGGTATGACTTTTCCCAACTTTTCACCTTCAGTCTGTGGATGTTTTTCCTATGAGATGAGTCTCTTGGAGGCAGCATATTGTTGGGTCTATTTTTTAAATCCAATCTGCTAGCCTTTGTCTTTTGATTCATGAGTTTAGATCATTAACATTCAGGATTATTATTGAGAAATGATTTGTGTTCCCAGTCATTTTTATTTATTTTTGTTATTTAACCTAACTTGGATTCTCCTTTAATTAGTTTTTCCTTTAGTATAAAACCTCCCTCTGCTGATTTTCATTTTCTCCTCATAGAATATTTTGCCAAGGATGTTCTGTAGTTCAGGTTTTCTAGCTGTGTATTCTTTTAATTTCTGTTTATCATGGAAGGTTTTTATTTCATCATCAAATCTAAAGCTTAATTTTGCTGGATACAAGATTCTTGGCTGGCATCCATTTTCTGTATTTCTGTAGTGTCTGTTGTGATATTTCCTTTTTCATCATGGACATTAGTAATCTGAATTTTCTTTCTCCTTCTCTTAGAGAGGAAGTACTTTTGGGTAGACAAGTAAGTGGGAAGACAGTAGAGTACATAAATACACAGAGTTTGATATATGTTGTTCCAGGATCTTCTAACTTTCAGGGTCTGGGTTGGAAAACCTGTGCATAACCTAATTTGTTTTCCCCTATATGTAATATGATTCCTTTCTTTCATGGCTTTTAATATTCTCTTCTTATTCTATATGTTAGACATTTTTATTATAATGTGCCTTAGTGTGGATCTGTTGTGATTTTGTACATTTGGTGTCCTGTAACCTCTTTAATTGGTTTTCCAATTCTTCATGTTTGGAATTTTTTTCTGATTTTATTTCATTGAACAGATTGTTCATTCCTTTGGTTTGGAACTCTATGCCTTCCTCTATCCCAATAACTCTTAACATTGGTCTTTTTATGCTATCCCATATTTCTTGAATATTCTGTTTATGGTTTCTTACCATTTTCACTGTGTGGGCTACATTCTTTTCCAGATTCTATATCATGTCTTCATCATTTGAGGTCCTGTCTTCCAAGTGGTCTAATCTGTGGGTGATGTTTTCATTTGAACTTTTAATTTGGTTTATTGTTTCACGTTTCTGTTTGTTTGTTTTAGGTCCTCTGTCTCCATATTTTTAAATCTTTTGTTTCCTGCATTTGTTTATGTAGCTCTTTTTTGAAATGATCTTTAGCTGCCTGTATTTGCTTTCTTACTTCATCCTTTAACTCACAGAACATTCTAATTATGTACATCCTGAACTCCTTCTCTGTAATTTCATCTGCTGTGCTGGCCATGGATTCTAATCATGTGGTGTCTTATTTGTTTGGGGCATTTTCTTCCCTTGTCTTTTCATGTTGCTTGTGTGTCTTCCCATCTAGCTCTGTGGATCTGAGGTGTTAGCGTTTTTACCCCATAGGCTTACAGTGCCCCTGAAGGGGTCTAATACCTCTCTTTGAGGGGAAGGACAATGTTAACAGATCCCAATATAAACAAAATACAACCTAAAACCAAATAGTTGCTATTAAGACATTTACAGTTTGGTCACCATGTACAGAAATGGTGAATTCAATTATTATCCACAATATAATCAGTAGGTTTGTAAAAGGGCTTACAGTTTCTGACGGTGGACAAAGAACCTGGGGTAAGGTGTAGGATGATATGCTAGGGAGGTAGAAGGTGAGGATATAGAGTTGTTATACCTTAGAAAGTGTGAAAGAGAAATCTAAAGTAGAAGTTCAGCAGCAGGAGAATAGAGAGGAAGTACTTTTGGGTAGACAAATAAGTGGGAAGACAGTAGAGTACATAAAACACACATATATATTAAGAAAAATAAAAATGTTAAATAGCAAAAATTGGAGGGGAAAAAAGGAAGGAAAAAAAAGAATATACAACACAACTGTAATATGCTATTCAGATGTCCCAGTCCTCAAAATCCAAACACATGCAAAGTGCTTGGTTTTACATATGTGGGTATGTGGGGGATGTGACGGGGGGGGGGGGGGGGGGGGGGGGAGAGAATAGAGAGGGAGAAGAAAAAGAATCTCAATGGAAGAAACAAGGATTATTTTGGTTGGAGATCAGTATCTTTCCTGCTTCCCTTATCATCCAATAGTGGGGTTTGTCTGTTATTTCCTGGTATCTCGGCCCTCAGGATGGTGAAAGTAACTAGGGTGGGAGGGTTGGTCCTGGGTGGAGGGCACCTGGAAGTGGGGTGTGGCACCTGCCATACCCGGAAGGGAGACTGCACCTCAAGGATCTCTTTTTGGTCTCACTTGTGTGATGTGGGTGCCTGGTCTTATCTCCTGTCTCTCCTGAAGACCTCCCTGTTCCTGGTCTCTATGTTAGTCTCTAAAGTGTCTCTCACTTACCCTTTCCCTTACTACTTCCTAATAAGGGATCTTTCTCTCCGTGGGTCTTGTGTGTGAGCTTTGGGTGTGTTGCACACTTGACGCTAAGAACTGTTTTGTGTTGGGCAGTTACAGTGCTGGCTTAAGGGATGCTGGGAAGTGAGGGGAATTAGAAACTGGGTACCTGGCCAGCCGGAGTTCCAAACTGACGATTGCCTCCACTAAAGATGGTGATGGAGGTGACCCAAGATGAAGGTGGCTGGTTTCAGCGATGGGGTGTCGGGTCATGTGGGGGGAGCCAGGCGATGGCGTTGGACGCAGTGTTCAGAGACAAGCTCTTGCAGGCAGTGTGTGGCTGTCGGCTGTCTTCAGAGCCTGTGAGATGTCCCCAGGTGCAGACAGGCTACCGCGTGTAGGGGACTATCTCTGCAGATAGTTGTGGTAGTCCCAAGTTGGAGGCGACCAGGGGAGCCCCACGTTTTTAGATGGGCATCCACACGGGAGTCGGGGCTGGAGTTCCTGTTCATGTGTGTAGCTGTCGGGTGTCCTAAGTGGGAGCAGTGACCAGGATTTCTCCTCGGTGGACGAAAGTTCTGTGCAGATGTTGATGCCGATGGTCCCACCAGACCCCAGGTAGTGCTGTGTGGTCCTGGAGCCCTGCATGGGCAAGGTGACTGTGATTCTGCGCAGGAGCAGGAATATTGCTTGCAGAGAAGCAGTATTCTCACTACTTGAATCCCAGGTCACGAAGCAACAGAATGCTGCCTCTCTCTGACCCGACATTTTTGGATCCTCTGGTGAAAACTAGTCTTAATGGGTTTCACTGAGTTTTAATATGCAAATGAAATGTTCTCTTCCCAAATAGTAAATCCAGAGGCATAATATCATATGGTCATGCTTTTAATAGTGATGCTCTTCATCTTTAAAATATGCATAATTATGAATATCTTACTAATTTTCTAGTTTGTTTCTATTACACATTCTTCGTTAAGAGAAGTTAACTGTCTTTGCCATCTCTTCTCTCTTCTCTTCATTCCCCTTTGTCTACTCCACTGATCTGTTTTCTTCTATTCTTTTTTTTTTAAATCCACCCTCCCTTGGAATAGCTTTTGCATACCAGAGAAAACATTCTACCTCTGAATTTTTGGCACTGGCTTATCTCACATAGCATGATACTCTCCAGTTCTGTCCAATTACTGGCACATGCCATAAAGTCATTCTTCTTTATGGCTGAGTAATGCTTCATTATGTATATACACTACATTCTTTATCCATTCATTCATCTGTTGAAGGGCACCTAGGTTGGCTCCAGAGCTTGGCTATTGTGAATTATGCTACCATAAGCATTAGTGTGGCTATGGTACTGTAGTATGCTGATCTTGAATCCTTTGGATATATACAGAGAAGAAGTATAACTGGGTCATAGAGTGGTCCATCCCTAGTTTTCTGAGGAATCTTCATACTGCTTTCCAGAGTGTTCGCACCAATTTGCAATCCTACCAACAATGTATGAATGTACCCTTTTCCCCATATCATCGCCAACATTTGGCTACTTGTGTTCTTTCTAATTGCCATTCTGACTGGAATGAATTGAAATTTCAAGGTAGTTCTAACTTGCATTTCTGCAATTGCTAGAGATGGTGAACATTTTTTATATAATTGTTGACCATGCGTATTTCTTCTGAATATATCATAGTGAATCTCCCCATCATGTACATCTACAAGACACTATCTAAAAAACAAAACTATAAGGAAATAGCACAAAGACTGGTAGAGTAGAGGGAAGGGAACTGGGGGAGTGAGAAGAGAAGGGGAAGTACTAGGAACTAAATTAGAAAAAATTATATTCCATGCTTTTAGAGTCTTGTCAAAATGAATGCTAATATCATTTATAATTAAAAAGAACCAATTAAAAATAAAGTGATGCAACATTTTTGGCAACTTTGAAGAAAAGAAGGAAGTCTTTACTAATTCTCTGTAAAATAATTATTAAAGTAGCAGATAACTGGTTTCAAATTTGTATGTCCATATAGATGGCTCTGTCATTTTTCTCTCCCTATTAAACTGCAGTTGAGTCAGTTTATCAACCTTTAATATAATTTGTGTGAAGAGTTTAGTGCCTACAGACATCTGTTCTGGCAACCTAGGAAATGACCTGGATCCCAGGGATCTTCTTACAATTTACCATTTCAGGGAACTATCTTTAGACTAAGCTGCTCCCTTGTTAGATCAACTCAACCAGTTTTGAATGTCTTATGAAAACTCAAGTTTATCTTGCATTTGTTGAGTAAAGGAACAACAAGATTAACTGTTATCTTTGAGACACTATTTTTAGTACTTGTTAAGAAATACCACTATCAAAATATAATCAAGAAGAAAACCCTGGCCTTTTTATTTTATTATTTTTTGCTTCTTGTCTACTATCAATTATACTAATACATAATTGACAGTAAACCAGAAATCTAAAAACATACTTCAAAGTTGAATATAGTTTGAGAAAACATGAATCTTCTAGAAAGGATGACCTTAATATCAAATGGCAAGCTGTTGACTCCACATAAATTGCTCCACTCATTAAAATGGTAAAGTTTGGCAGATCATCAAGATGAAAGCCATGTTTCTTTTCATTTCCAATACCCTCCTGTTGAGTATTTGGAAACTTATATTTCCATCAAGCCATTTGATCTTTTCAAATTCAATTACTCCTTTAAAGTGAACTATATGAAAATGAGTTTTATTAAAATTAATGCTCTTCCTCACCTTTCAAATATGAACTCTAATAATGTCTTTTAGCTTTAAATGATATTTTCAGATAATGATCTTCTGTTTTAGCCTGTCACACACTGCACAGAATCCCATTGGGTTACTATTGAGAGAAAGTGTGAAATGAACCCAATTTGCTCTAGATAGTGTGGTGAAATAGAGGGAATATATTTCATACCTTGAACAAATGTTGTGGTATAAGTGTAGTTTTTATTTTCTTTCTGTTTTGAGAAATGATTACTTAGATTGAGTGACTTCACTGACTCTGTGTGTACAGTTATGGAGACTTTTTGCTGGAAGTCTCAGTCTTCTCTCTGGTCAGGCCTTGTGGAGCTCAACATCTATGCATAGCATGGTAGACATTGCTCAGCAAAGTTTATTGTATTCAATTTTGAGAGAAAAAAAAATTGGACTGGGAGGCTTTTCATTCTCTTCCAACAACAGAATTATACAAAAGGAGTTACTAATATTACATATTAAATTATAGCCAATATCCAGTAGGAGTTTGTTGGTGAACATTGTTGCTAGATTAATATGCAAAGTTATAAAGGAATGTTCTACCCTTGTTCCGGTCAAATTATTCATATTTGATTTTCTTTGAAATATTTTCCAGAGATAATTATAGATGACTTACTTCTGTCACTATTTTGAAATTAGGTTATTATTGGTCCAAATTAATTAAGTTGATATAAAAGAGTATTTTATAACACTTTGGTGCATAAAACCTAGGAGACAGACACAGATTATGTCTCTATAACACACACAGTTTGATTTTATTCAAAAACTCGTGTTGTAAGCTGAAAACAGTGACAGGTTCACTGATTTATGTACTATAGCATTTCAATAATAGTGTGCAGACTGCTATACTCTGATCAGTTGATTCAGAAAGAAAGAATATGATGATAAATAATAATTTGACCCAATTTGCAAAGTTGTATTTCAGAGATATACACACTTGCTACATTTATTACCACATAAAGTAAGCAGTGATGAATGAGTTTGCATAAATAGTAGAAAATTAATTTTTCTATTGTAGTCTGACATTCCAGATGGAGGAGGGTGCATTTAGAAAGAAGTTTAAATTTGCATGTGCAGCCCAAATTAACATTGCATATACAATAATGTTATAGATGTTTTCCAATTCCACTGAAAAGTTATTAGTCTACCAGTAAGGGTTCATCAGCAGATGAGAGAAAACATTCCAGTTATTTTAAAACACAAAGCAAATTTATAAAATTTTTGAAAGAATTTTGTATGCAATACATAAGATGGGTTTCCAAAAACAATTCTCAGAATAACACTGGGAATTGGGCTGCACAGTGAATGGCACACTCAGAGAGCTGGATCATTAAAGAGCTACTGTCACATTTGTGGCCTCCAGGTGAGGACCCTTTGGATGAGATCCCAAGATAAATTTGTGGCTAACATAACTATCAAATCTCTTAGATCAGGAAAAGTGTCTAATGCACTGGGGTCTCACTCCTTTAAAGCCATGCAAGGGCACTGGATCAACAGAGTGTAAAACACACATAGATCCCTTTGGTTAGGTTTTCCAAATAATTTTGGAGAGAGAGAGAGAGAGAGAGAGAGAGAGAGAGAGAGAGAGGTCGCATTTGTTTTCATAACCTCTGAAGAACACAAAGTCAAGCTAGAAAGATGTTCAAATAAAGAGTAATGAATCAATCTATCACACACCCCACATTAAAGTAAAATTCATCTTATTAATATCATACACATAAAATTGTCCCAAAATTCTCATAAAAAACTTAAGTTTGATTTAAGATAAACAAACAAAAACTACATGGGTTCATTACTAATCTTGTAGAATATTTTGTTTGTATAGGGTATTATTAGAATAAGCAATTCTAATACATTTTAAACAAATTGCCAATGTCTGTATAAGCTGCACCATTAATTGCACATTACCACTAATATAAAAAAACACATTCTGAAAAAAATTTTGAGCACATATTTCTACAATATTTTGATATTTTCCCTCAGTTAAACAGAAACTCATTTTAGAAATTGTGCTTAGCTAATATATAACATTCTTAGCAAATGGGGATCTTACTTACTATCATTACTGCAACTTACCTTGATAATTTGGCAATGTTTCAGGGTGATGTTTCTTAGCAGGAACTCGAATAATGATTATATTATCATGACTTCTTCTAAATGAGTCTGCATTTTTAAGACATCAAATCAGTGTCTCACCAGTATATAAATCCATTATTATTAAAACTTTCTCACTGTAGCACAACACTTTGTAATGTAAAAACCCATTTGAAAGTCATTCAGGAATATTTAATAGTCATATCAATTAGACCATTGGATATGGATGCAAAATTGTCATACAGTTTCACCTTTGTGTTTCTCTCATATGCACAGATTGTTACCATCGCTCATTGTCATCAATACTTACATAATACAACCCGAAATGATAACTTTAGGTCTATCCTTTCCATGTGAACATGAATGGAAATCAATCTTCTCTGGCTTTCCATAAAGAAATATGAGCAGGGGCTGGGGATGTGGCTCAAGCGGTAGCGCGCTCACCTGGCATGCGTGCCGCCAGGTTGGATCCTCAGCACCACATTCAAACAAAGATGTTTTGTCCGCCGAAAACTAAAAATAAATAAATAAATAAATCCTCTCTCTCTCTCTCTCTCTCTCTCTCTCTCTCAAAAAAGAAAAAAAGAAATGTGAGCAGATAGAGAAGACGAAGTAAACTTGATCTGCTTACAATGATGGATCAATGATGCTAATTAATAAGTTATGAGGGAGAGTGATAAGCACAGTTATGTTCTTATGCTTGTATGCATGTTAGTATATATATATATATATATATGTAATATATACCAATATATATGTAATTTATAAACATACACAAATTATACACATGTAATTATGTACATATATGTGTATTTTCCTGCGTGTGACTGATGATGACTTATAATTGTTTTAGCTATAAGATATTTGCTTGAACCAGTCTATTTGGGGTGTTTGTTCAAAATGATTTTAAGGTCCTGCCTTCAATACTAGAGCATGCGATGGACTTTTGTTATAGGAATCTTCATTTAAATTCTGCATAAAAAATAGTTATTCTGATTCCCTTGATGGACACCTAATCAGTATCCTGTAACATGGTGTTACTTAAATGGAAGATATTGTCTGTGATCGTCTTTTCTTAAATCACTTAATGTCATCCTATTAGGATTGATAAGGATTAATACTAGTGATTTTTCATCTCTTCCTTTTACCGATTTTAATAATTGAAAAATTAGCTGTGTGGATCTAACACTCTTGCTTTCTAAACTTCATTCCTGCAAAACAAAAATAAATGTCTTAAGAACAAATAAAATTTGCATCAAGATTCTTTGTAGAGTTATCTATTTTTCCATGTTAATTTCCATTTCCATGTTCCACTTTCATTTCCATGTTCACTCAAAATAAAATTGCTTCACCCAAATTCCCTTTAAATTATATCTTGTGATTTAGAGTTCACTATCATTCCACAGGTAACAAAAATACAGGGCAAATATCCATTTGGAGCCCCCTATAATGATCACTGTCTCCCTATTCTTGCTTTACAGAGCCATGATTGGACATAACATTCAGTTGCCTTGGTCTTACTCTGCTAAAACATTTCCAAAATCCTGAAATTTGTATTAAAACCATCTAAATTTTGTTCTCCCTTTGACATTGCCTTAAGATATTAATAATGATATTTTCGTAGTTTGGAAATAATATCTCTGTTTTCTAAAAAAAATGCTTAATGTTATTCCCATATCCATTTTACTTAAAGACATATGTCTAATTTATTTTTTTTCAACTCCCGCTAACACAGAACACCACAGTGTTTCTATAAGTGATTGGAATTATATTCTGCACCACATTGGACTTGGGGTTGTTAAGTGGTGGCACAAAGGTACCTGAAAGTAAAGAGACTGCACACTCAAGTAATTGTGTTTTAATTTAGACTCCAGGTTAGGGAATTTCCTTTATGTCAAAAGTGCTTTGAAATACCACACCTGCCAGAAGCCCAGTATGGAGAATAATTGCTGATTGTTACAGATCAATAACATCTAATTTAGAGAGTGGGAGCTGTAAATCACACAGCCATACCTTTGTAAAGCTTTTTGGAGGAAACCAAAATATTTGTGGTAATCAGTGAAATAAAAACCAAACAGCAGGAAAGCAGAAATGAATAAGAATTATGGGTCAAAACTGAGCAACGAATGTACCTGACTCATAACCCCAATAAAAGATCCATATTGAGTGAGAATCAAGAGGCACTGGAGACAGGTTCATGTCCCCTCTCCCTTGAATAGTTGGTTGCATCTGACTGTGCAATGCTCAGAAACAATTTAAAGCTTACCGACAGCATATCAGATATGCTTCAAGTTTCAATGGAAATAGTTTTCTTCAAGACCCATCCTCTTTCCCTTTCAGCTCTGTAGGTTCATCATGCATTATAAATTACAAAGTTTTTGTTCAATTTTCCAACACATTTTGAATTTCAGCACATTTACAATCTCATGGATCTTAATTACCTTTCATAAACTTTTTCTTTGTGTCTAAAAATTCTCCAGTATCTATATTCTAGAATATAGATTTCTTTAATCAACAAAGAAATTAAGTAGGCATGGGGGGACAACATGATTTGAGAGATTTATAGCCTGGTAGTGCCATGTGTAGCCATGTGCCCAAAGTGTGCACTGCTTATCGTTATTTTAGCCAGGGCCTAAGGGATTAGGAGGGACTTTAGAAAAAAATAGAGAGAAAATTATTGAATCTTGCTAAGATTTTTAATTTTAAAATAGTTGGTCTACCTTCTCTTTAAGGTTATAACTGAGATGAAAGATAATATTTCCTTAGAGATAAAAAAAGGAAAATAATTTTAAAAGTATAGGAACTCTCAAATGTAATTTGAGAGCATGTAATGCTATAATCATAAAAGAGAAAGTTCCAGAACTCATCAGTACAATTTTAGATGAGTAATAGAAAGGTTAGAGTCAAGATTTTTAATATCGCAGTAGATATTAAAATGGATATGTAGCTAAAGACAACAGATCAAACTTTCTTATGCTCTGTAATCACTTCTATTTATACCAGAAGATTTGAGCTAGATAGTACCATATTACTTTAGCACAAGACATTATGAAAATAAGATAAATCAGTACCAAAAATTGTAAAAATAAAGTCTTTCTTATTTAGATAGTTTTCATTTTTTCTTTTTCAGTACCAGATTTCTAGGGTCATAGGGTCGTGCTTGCTAGGTGATCATCTCCAGCCCAGGACAAGTACTTTCTAAATATTTTCATCAAAAAAGACTTTAGGTTGAATACAAGGTGTCTTCTGGGCTCTTGTATCTGTTCCCTGTAGGCCTGGAAGAATCCTTGAGCACACTACAAATACTGATTATTGAACTGATAAATACAATTGAATATGGCCATCCCCATAAAATATGTAAGAACATGCAGCACCAGCCATTAGTGCACAACACATTAACACACAACACATTAACACACACACCAGCCATTAACACACAACACATTGTTAAAGGCCCCGCTAATAAGATCAGACACTCAGAGACTTAATTCCTAGTTCATAAAATCGGATTCTAAGCCTACCATATGTTGGGTGTATATGTGAAATATATTTGGTCAACATTTACAGATATTCATCATACAAATATTTAATAGCAGTCACTTGTTTGACAATTTGTTTCTCACCACTGTCCTGGATAATCTTTTACCCATGAGCTATGCAACTTTATATAACTTATCTTTCAAAATTTTTCATTAATAATTTCCTATAGTAAATTGAAGGGAAAGCTACTCAGATTGAAATTAGATAATAAAAGCTGATGAATGGCAACATGTCAGGTGGGTGATATTAATAATGCCAGAAATATATCATAGTAACCATCTCACATACTAGTGATAGCTTGTTTTATAACATTGTTTTTTAAAATTTAGCTATAGATGGAAAATGATCCTCAGTTATTTCAGTTTACCTGCTATTACAGCACATATTGTTAACAGTATGTATTTTTATTTTTGCTATTTATGTTTTCAAATTTAAAACTGATGTCTATTGCATGTAAATTGCCTTAGAAAACAATTAAGATTTCCTCATTTTCATTTCAATGCATAATCAACATCATTAGCAACTGAATTATTATATTTAAAGTGTCCTGTTAGGATATTGCCTTTATAATAACAACATTCATTCACAGAAAACAGGCAGGGAAAGATTATTTAGTTCATTTGTTGCCAAATGCTGGTCTAGGGAAGTTCTGTGACAGATTATATATGGCCCTTAGGGCAGCTTCCTTACAACATAAAGTGTTTGGTCCCATTATGATAATTCTTGATTATATAGGTGGTAAATGCATCCTAAGGGCTTGCTCCCCCAGGTGTGGCCCTGGTATGCAGAAGTGTCACCCCAGAGCTTAAGTAGAAACTCAGATTTCAACCCTCTCCAATCCTACATTTTAAAAGACCTCCAGGTAATTCATATAAATGTATTTTTTTATGAGGATGCTATTTTTTTGTTGTTGTTGATTTTGTTTTGATTTCAAAATACCCAGGTGATCCTGGATTTCAGAACCACTGATATAATTCATTTATTTCTCACGGAATTTTCTGAACTTCAAAGATGAGAACACAAGATGACATCATTTTTTTTAATAGACCAGTTGAACTCAGAGCAGAAGAGGATTAAAACCAATATATCTGGAAGCCAGTGTGTGTGTGTGTGTGTGTGTGTGTGTGTGTGTGTGTGTGTGTTTGCTTGCTTTATCGATTTCTTGGTCTTTAAAATCCTCACAGTGCATGAAGCTTGCTGGAGCCAACTTAGAGCACAGGGCATTCCCGAGTGAATGGACTAAGCATCCGGCCACTTTTTGCAGAGGTTCACACAGCAGAATTCAATGAGCATAGATTGTAACCAGAGTTCACTTTGAGAAACTCACACATGGGGAAGGAATTTAAGATTTCTGAAGGGACAAATGCTCTTCTTAAATCACTGGGCTAAGAAAACATAGGCTCTCAATATGTGAAGAGTTATGCTGGACAAAAAAAAATTAATAAAAGTAACTGGGACTCAGTGGCAGCTGAGTGCATGCAGATAGAAAGTGCAAGGCTAACCTGCAGAGACATACTGCTGTGACGGAATAAAGGACAGCTCTGTACAGGGGAAACCTCTGGTGCGTTGCTGTGTTTACTAAATATTTTCTCATGGACTTAAACATCTCATTTGAGCTTGATAGAGTTTTCCCCCTTGCTTCTCTAGTTGCTTGATTTTGTTGAATTAAAGTGCATTGGCCTTTTCCAAGGCATATTCTCCACATGCAGTCAAAAGCTTTGTAGCAATTCTCTTGTGTTAAAAAAAATGAAGATATTTCTTCTAAACAGTTCAAGAGGAGAAGTAAAGCGTACAAAGGAAAACAGAACTGTCATGATTTCCGAGATAAGAAGGAAGCAGGCAGGCAAGGGACAGACAAATCCACAGAATCAGTGGCTACAGATGGCATTTCAAGGGAATTTGTTTCAAGGCAAAGATGGAAATGAGGACCCTGTGTCACAAAAATGATATAATTGAGTGAGCAGCAAGATCATGGAAGAATGTGCTGAATTGAGCAGCCACAATTTGCCCAAAGCAAGAAGGAAAAATCCAAGTCAGATTGTAACAGAGAGAACAATCCAGCCAAAGAGTTCTATTTTTTCATATAAGAATCTCACTGAATAGCTTTATAATTTTCTAAGTGATTATAAAATAATCACATGCACTCATGTAAAATAATTAGGAAGGGAGAAAATTGTGGGGTCTTTGTCCATTACCTTATGTGTCATATCAACACACATGAATTTTCCATTGGTAATGGGACAGAGATTACATGAGGGAATGCAAAGTGGATACAAATCATACAAGCTTCCTGCCATCTATTTACTTTCTCACAAAGGGAGAATTTAAGAGAAGAGAATTTAAGAACTGAAGTTGAAGCTTGTATATAGGGAGAGCAAATAGGATGGAATGGTCAGGATTTCAGTTGAGAGGAGTGGAGTCCTGGTTAACAATTTCTTTGTATAGGAACTGGGCTTTGAAAGGAATCCTTAGGAGCAGGTGTTAACCAGAGCATAAAAGCAAAGGCTGAGCAGGGTCCTGGCAGCAGAGAGAATTCCAGATATTTGGAGACATGGCAAAGTTAATGCCCCTATATAAAATGTGCAAGAGAGCTAGCTGCTTTTTATTTTCAGGATAAGTTTTGTGAAAGCCAAAAGGAAAGACTTTCAGGACCTGTAATCTTTTTCTCATTATAAATAAATAAATAAAAAGCTTTTCACAGTTTGACTTCTTTCTCTTCAAAGATAAGGTTGGAAGAAAGGTCATCTTACTAACAGAAAATCTCAAGGAGCCCTTCCGGTTGTGGCTCATTTGGTATATTTCTATTTAGTCTGCTGAACATCTTGGACTTATCCAGCTCTAATTGATGTCTGTATAGTAGCTTCACTTATTGTTCATGTGGGGCTAACGTGGGCATTAACAGACTAGTATCAAATCCACAAAAAAGTATGATCAAATAGAAGTCTTTTCAAATGTTGTAAGGCTCTCTGAGAAACCATTTAAAGAAATGGTTTATTTCTTCCAAGATGTGAGCTGGAATTGAAGTAGGGCTGTGGCTTTTCCCTGGAGATTGATTTTTCTAAGCCTGTGGTTCAGATCAGTCAATATGATTATCTTTCCTGTCAAAGTACCTGCCTGCTCAAAGTCATACCGGGTAAGAAAGATGTTCCTGTGCTGATGGAGGATTACAAATAAATAAGGGTAATAATCATGCTTTTATCATTCATGAAGAATTTCTATTGTCCTAAAGAAAAGAGATTGGCATCAGATTAATGATTTCATTAAAGATTTCTTATATTTAGCAAGATCATCCATCCAAGAGGTAGAAAGGTCTAGAAGAGTCATATTGATTTTTTTTTATGAGCCACAGAAGACCACTTGGTTTAAAATTACAGGAAAAGATTTTTAATACAATATCTTCCTGACCAAACAATACTATTTACTACTTTCCTGCTGGAAGTATTGTAATGTTGTAAAGAAGAAACAAAATACAATGTTATTTTCCTGTTCTTAAAAGTTTGATGATTCCACAGCCAGTAACTAAAGAGAAGAAGGGAGGTAACTAATTTTGAAAGGATCCCATGCATGGGGATATTATCAATGGCATAAAGGAGACCTAAGCTATCAATATTAAACATACCTTATTCAAAAGTCTGTATTTCCCTTGTCAGAAGAAAAACCTATTTCTTTATCAAGGGACATCAGTAAAAAACACTCTCCCAGCCAGGAGGATCTTTAGGTAGGATATGCCATTTTCCTCTGAGAGTCACTTTGGTCCAGGATGGCTTTGTTAGACTAACAAACTTCTGGGAAAGAGATGAATGCAATGTGGACTTTTTAATCAAAATACGTATGTGATGCATACCCATATGAGATTTTTATGAACTGTAGCATAATGATTTAAATAGTTTTCATTCATTGTCGGTGGATTAATTGTTGGAGAAAAAATAAATTGTGGCATATGTATTCTGCACAACAGCACAGGAGCATGAGTTTGTTCATTTTTGGAAGGAATAAATGCTATCATTATACATTCTGTTATTCTCCCTATGTGCTCTGTGATTAAGAGCCCTTTAAGGAAATGAGAACTCCCTGTTCGGGCTAGACTGTCAGACTCTTAATTTGTCCTCACTCTAAAAGTAGGGATATTTAAAGTTACAGTTATGAAATAACTATTACAGACAGCTCCATTATCGGAACATGTTTCTTTTTCTGTCCTGGTCACCCTTTTTGGGTCAGTTTGCTGTCTCGTTACTGAAAAACGTTTAGTTTGAAAATTATAGAAATCAACATTTTCCTGCTATGCTGTTTCAGTTTCTCAAATTGTCCAGAAAGTGATCGTTTGCAGTCATGGGAGAATTATGTTTAGTTATACATGAGGTAGAGTAAAACTAAACCTGATTACTTTTGATTTGGAAAAAAAATAATTTCAATTTTTCATACCACTAAACTCCCTCTCTCATCTGAAAGTGCACAGAATTTTCATTACTGATGTTTGATGAGTGGAAAGAGCCAGGGCCAAGGGTAGAGTCAGAGGACTGAACTAATGCCCTCTGGGAATCAGGAGAGGCCTGGGTTCATGCACACACCCTGATTGCCAAGATTGCTTTAAACTCAAAAATCTCTTCCTGTGAACACCACCAACACTGTGACTGTCGTTATAGAAAGCTCTGAATCACCTTCTATATTTTAAACACCATATATTATCCCTCAAATTTAGAAAGTGTGCTCTAGTATGTGTGATACCCGTAAGAGTTAAGGGGAAAGAGATGATTTAGTTTTTAACTGAAAACTGTAACCTTACCTACAGTTACAGAATGGTACTTGAGCTCCTAGACTGGAAATTAAGTTCTTTTCTGACTTCTAATAAACAGAGATTGATTCGGAGAAGGGCATGTAGTTCAAATTGGAGGAAAGGGAATAAGACGTGGGTGTTTAAGTAGCTGCAGCAACACAAGAAAGAGAATTATTGATCGGCCACAATATGAATTCTTTGCATTATGTGCTTTAGCTATTGGGGATTTTATTGAGAGAAATATTTGGAAGAGTAGCATAAATCTATTCTCTAGAAAAGATTAGAAGTTCCCTTATGTAAAGGTTAAATTTTACATAGAGAGGTGGAGTGGCCTCAAGTCACTAATTACAGCTAGCACAGGACAGCCAGTTTTCCAGGCTGCTATGACCAAGTATTTGTGGCCTGGGGGATTGAAGTAACCAGGATTTATTTATTTTTTTTATGATCCTGGAATCCAGAAGTCCCAGATCAAGCCACTGGAAGCTGGCTCCTTTTGAGGACTGTGAGAGAGAAGCTGTTCTGGGCATCCCTCTCCGGCCATCTTCCTGTGACTTCACATCCTCTTCTGTCTGCATGTCCGCATCCAGATTTCCTCTCCCTAAAAGGTCACCAGTCATACAGTTAGGGTCCACCCTGAAGGCCTCATTTCATTGTAATGACCACTTTGAAGACAATATCTCTAAACATAGTTACATTATGAGGCACTGGAATTAGAATTTCAATATATAAACATTTGGGGGCACAGGATCCATTCCATAGTGCCAATAGGGCAAAGTACTGTTCAAATTATGTAAATTAATTCATTTAATTTTCACAACATCCTTGTAAGTTCTATTATTACCCTTCCCCATCAAAAAAAAAAAAATTATGTGATTTGCTCAACAAAGAAGTGGCAAAAAAAAAAAAAAAGAATTTTAGCTCAGGTCCTCTGGCTCCCAGGTAGTTGTTTTCCACCAAAGTTTGGCTGATACTAGTTATAGGTTCCCTACTCTCTGTCTTCTAGGTACAAAGGGTTGCCTTTGCCCATTTCTTATTACAGTTTGGGGCCATATGACACCAATTTGGCCAGTAGAATATGAGCTCAAGTGGCAAATGCTACCTTTAGACCGGAGCCTCTAACTTGCCCAGATGATCTTCTGTGGTCTTTGTCTTTTTGTTATTCAATCTACTGAACACAGAACAGAGAAGGCACGCAAGGAAGCTACTCTGATGTTGACCCCAAAGGCAGAAAATTCTGTCACTCCAGGGACAGATGATTAGCTAACCAGTGAGCTGCAATGTGAGAAATAAAGTATTATTGTACTAAGCAACTGAAGTTCTGGGGTCAATTATTATATTAGCTAACATCAGAAACCTGACCAATAAATACAAAAGCACAGATTACTATTAGTTGGAAGAAAGCTAAAATAAATAGACTTCTCATTTCATAGAAGAAAATTAGCTTAGATAATAATAATTATTATTATTGTTGTTGCTGTATGATTGGGATACACAGTTGTATTCTGATAGACAAGAAAATTGGAATTAAAAAGTATATTACCATGAAGCTTAATATCTGTAGGAAACCTGCTATAGATTGAGCATTCCTAAGCCAAAATCCAAACCAAAATACTCCAAAATATGAAAGATTTTGAACACTAATATGACATCAGATGTGGACAATTTTGCACTGGACTTCATGTGAAGGGTCACAGTCAAAACATGGGTGCATTAAAATGCTGCAGAAAATTACCTTCCAGCTATATGTATAAGGCATAAATGAAACCTAAACAAATTCTGTTTAGACTTGAGTTCCATCACCAGTATATTTCATTATGTAGATGCAAGTATTCCAAACTCTGAAAAAAATTGAAATCTGAAATACTTCTGGTGCTCATTATTTCAAATAAATTATTTCACATTCCAGTTTTGCTGTCAGTAAAATTATTTCTCAAGTAAACAATCTTTATTTTTGTGGCACATAACTGTTAATATATGGTGGTGGAGGTATAATCACTTTTGGCTATTTTGATGGCATAAAAATTTAAAACTTGATTTAGTAGAACAGTTCAAAATAAAATATTAATGAGCATCTAGCTGAAGAATGAAACTCTTAATATTTGGTCATGAAAATAAAAACTCCATTTTTTTTTGTTTATACAGAATTACACTAAGGTATAAAACGAGGAGAGAAAATTAGAAAAGCAATAGCAATTATCATTTTCCATGAAGTTTTTTATTTCTGAAATTTTTATGTAGAATACATAAAATGTTTGAAAAAATATTTTAAGACTACAGAAAAATCTATCCCTTTTCTATTTAGAAAAAAAGAGCCTACTTGGAAATATAATCCAAGAGAGCTAACAATTGAATAGGTATTTGGAATAATTCTTCCTTCTCCTCTCCATAAACTGGAAAAATTTGATATATTATTAAGATGTATGTCATATATATATATATATATATATATATATATATATATATATATATATGTTATATGTACACATATATAACCAATGAGGGAATGAGTGAGTCCAATGGAAGCATATAATATATTAGAAGTATGTAAAGGTGATGCTCAGACCTTCCAAGGACAGCACTCCAACTTTTCAAAGCTATAAAAAATTATCTATGTACTACTACATATTTTTGTTAGGATGAATCTGTATATTCTTATGTTTAATGAGATCAGATGTGTCTCATTGCTATAAAAAATGTACAATACCTGTGTCTTACATGTAAGATTGCTGTAGAGTTTAGAAGAATTCTTTGGATTTGAAGCATAATGACTACTTGGAGAAAATTGCTTAGCCAGATACGTTGAACAGTGCACATTTCTGGGACCAGGAAAGAATAACAAGCTGTCCTATAAGAGTGCTGGTTGCTGGATATTCATTCTTTGCCATATCTGAAAATCATTATAACTGTGACATTAAAGAAGTAAGGTCTTGGTTGATAATGCATTAAATGATTGACATGATATACAATTTAGCTTCAGGTCTCTTTTATAGGTGTTTTCAAATTTTCGCCATTATAATTATACTGAGATGATTGGAACATTTTCCCTTTAGTATATATTACAATCTTTTAAATTATTCCAAAAAGTGGAGGTTTTCCCAATACTTCAAAACATTGCCAGATCTGTTTGCATTCTCTTCATCTTCCTGTTTACCATCTATGATGTTACCTGTCAGTTTTATATACATTTCCTTTACTAGGATGTTTCCGCTGTTCCTTAGTTTTTATAGACCATGTTGAATTGTGTTGAATGTCTTTTTGCCTAAGTGATATAGCCATATTTTTTTTTCTCATTCATTCTCTTAATGATTAATTAATTTGATGAATTATCAATGTTGAACCAGCCCTGCATTCCTGGAAATGGACAGTAATTAGTGGTGATGCATTATATTTTGCTTGTATATTGATGAATTCAACTGGCTAGTATTTTGTTAAGGAATTTTGCAACTGTGTTGATGAGAGTTATTGGTCTGTAGTTTTGCTCTCTTTAGTGCTTTGTGATACCTCCAGTGTTAGGGTAATTCTGGTCTCACAAAGAGTTGCAAAGCATTTCCCCTGCTTCTATTTTCTGGAAGAGATTGTGTGTAAGTGATATCATTTCTTATTTAAATTTTCATTAGAATTTACTATTGAAACCACATTGGCCCGGTGGTGTATGTTTTGGGAGATTTTGAATTATTAATTCAATTTCTTTAAAGGCATATGGCTATTTATTTATGTTAATATTGGTGATTGAACCCAGAATCACTTTAACTCTGAGATATAGCCTCAATCCTTTTTTAAAATATTTATTTTTTAGTTATAGTTGGATACAATACCTTCATTTCATTTATTTATTTTTATGTGGTGCTGGGCCTTGCATGTGCTAGGTGAGTGCTCTACCACTGAGCCACAACCCTAGCCCCGCAATCCTTTTTTTGAAATGTTTTCCTCTGAGATAGGGTCTCACTAAGTTGCTGAGACTGGCCTCAAACTTGTGATCCTCCTGTTTTAGCCTCTTAAGTCTTTGGGAATATGGGTATGTACTGCCACATGCCACTATGTGGCCATTAATGTACCTGTGTTTCCTTGAGTTATTTTTGTACATAGTGTCTTTCTAGATATTGGTTCAAATAACCTATGTTATCAAATTTGTAGTTAGCAAGTTGTTCATAAGTTCATAATATTCCCTAACTATCCCTTTAATGTTTATAGTATCGGTAATAATGATTCTTTCATTTCTGATTTTTTCACTTTATCTCTTTTTTTAAAAAAAATATTGTATAACATTGCTGCATAATATTTCACATTATCATAATTATTAGATCATTCCTCATTCATTTTTTAGCATCTCCATTTCCTTAAACCTTCTTTAAATTCCTCACTTAACTTATAATAATTTTACATATTCATTAGTTATAGTGTGATATTTCATGCATGTATACAATATATACTGATCAAATCAAATTAATTAATGTTTCCATCTCTAATTTATCTCTTCTTCTTGATTTTTTATTAGATTACATAGAGATTTATTGTTGTGTTGATCATTTTGAAGAAATACCTTTTGGTTTTATTGATTTCTCTTGCTCTTCCTGTTTTTGATTTGTTAGACTTGGAAAAACTTGCTTTTTATGATCACTTTAGGTTTAATTTTGTTTTATTTATTTAGTTTTCTTACGTGCAATGTTAGGTTTTGATCTTCAGTTCTTTCTCCTTTTTTTGTGTATACATGCATGCTATGATTTTCTAAATATGGCTTTAGTTTCATCCCATATTTTGCAGTTTCAGTATATAATTAAAGATTTGTCTCACTTGCTATTATTGATCTCTAATTTAACTCCATTGTGCTCTAAAGGCATGGTTCGCACACTTCATATTTTGAATACTGTAAAGTGTTTATGGAACCAGACATGGTATATCTTATTCAGTGTTCTATGAATGCCTGGGAAGAATGTATGTGATGATAGTTTGGAATAGAGTATTTTCTAAATTTCAATTAGATCAATTTGATTGACTCTACTATTCTAGTCTTTTATATCCTTTCTGATTTTCTGTCTCCTTTGTGCTTTAATTACTGATAGAAATACTCTGAATCTTACAACTATAACTGTGGATTTTTCTATTTCTCCATTTAGTTCTATAAGTTCTTATATCATGCGCTCTGAAACTCTGTTGCTGGATGAATACAGATTAAGAATGATTATATTGCTTTGGAGAACATACCACTTTGTTTTTGTAATAATCACTTTATCGCCGATAATCTTTCTTATTCTGAAGTCGTCTTTGCCTGAAACTGGTGTAAATATCCCAGCTTTCTTTTGATTAGATTTACCATGATATGTTTTTCCTCATTCTTTTTTTCCTAAGTTCTTATATTTAAAGAGAGTTTCATAATGGAGAACTCTTTTGTCTACCCTAATAGTCTCTGTTTTTAATTGATACATTAGAAAAATTTATACTTCTAATGACCATTTGTAGAGTTAGATTAATATCCCCCCATGTGACTTTTCTTTCCACTGAATTTGTATTTTGTTCCACTTTCCCCTCTTTCTGTGCCATTCTTGAATTTAATTGAACATTTTCATGTCATTTCATGTATCTCTTTTCACAGCATGTCATTTATACCTCTTTTACCATATCTTTACAATGCAAATTTTTATCTAATATAAGTCAGTCTTCAAGTAACCCTGAACTGCTTCACCTGTGGTACAGACACCTGTGAGCATTACTCCTGATTCCTCCCTCCATCCCCTGAGGTATTGCTGCTGTGCATTTCATTTGTCTGTATGTGCACTCACCGGATGCATTTGTACAGTAATTACTTTAAGCAAACTGCTTTTAGAGCAATTAAAGATAAGAAAAGTAAATTATTTTACTTTGTTTATTTATGGATTGATGAATGTGTTTTCGTTTTTTAGTGTCTGACTTGTATAATTTTCCCCGTATCTGAAGGATTTTGCAATACTGCTGGTGATGAATTCTCTCTTGTTTGTTGGAGGACACATTTCTCCTCAGCTGCCAAAGAATTATTGCACTGCATGTAGAATTCTAGGGTATTGAGATTTTTTTTTCTTTTAATGCTTTAAATATTTCACTCTTCTCTCTTTTCATTTTATGATTTCTAATAAGAAATATGCCAGAATTCTTGTCCCTCTTCCTCTGTAGGGAAGGCATTCTCCCCCTTTCTGACTTCCTTCAGGATTTCTCTTGTTCTTGTGTGGCTTGCATATGATACACGTGTAGATGGATTCTGTTTGTTTTTATGATTTATCTTGCATCTGTTCTCTCTGCTCCATGGATGTGATATTTATGTTTATTCATCTGATATTTATATTTATGATATTTTGTCTCATGACTGTCACTGGCTTTGGAAATATCACTTCAAACATTTTTTTTTCTTCTCCATTCTCTTTCTCTTCTCATTCTGGTATTCAGGTACCTCTTTGATATACAGATTTCATTTCCTTTGAACAGATACCCAGTATGGGGATTGCTGGGTCATATGGTAGTTACATTTTTGTTTTCCTAAGGAAAGTCCACGCTGTTTTCCTCATGGCTCTACTAATTCAGATTCCCACCAACAGCATGTAAGAGTTCCTTTTCCGCTGCACCTTCACCAGAATTGGTTATTTTTCTGTCTTTTGATAGGACCTTTTCTAATTGAGGTCAGATGATAGTTTATTGTCATTCTGATTTACATTTCTAATGGTTAGCAATGTGCTCACTGAAACTTTTCAATTCTACATAGAACTTTGAACATTTTCATGTCCTTTCATTTATCTCTTTTCACAGCATGTCATTTATACCTCTACATAGAGTCCACTGATTAGCCCATCAGAGAGGCTGTGGTTCTGATTTCTCACATTTCCTTTGATTGTCTAACTCTGCTTATCATACGCATCTACTCTTTCAAGTTTCCTGGTTTTACCATCAGAGCTGTTAACGCATTAATCACAGCTATTTTAAACCGCCTGTCTAATAATTCCACCATCTCTGTCTTACGTAACTGTGCCTCTGACGACTAGCTTATCTCTTCAGCCCACCTTCCCTTCTTGTGTTGTTGTCATGCCTTATATTTCTTGGGTGAAAGACCGACTTATTTTATTAAATCAAAGGGACTGGGTTGAGGTGGAGCTCACGAGAGTTTCTGCCTAGCATATGTGAGAACCAGGGTCCAGTCCCCAGCACTGCAAATCAAATAATTGGTCAATCAATGATACTGACTTTAACAGTCCTTTAGTAGGAGAATTTACACTAGACTGGCCAGGAGTTGACTTTGTTCAGAGATTGTTGAAGCGATAGGTGCCAGAGGGTTTTTTTGTTTTGTTTCGTTTTGGTTTTTTTCTTGGTTTGTTTTAATCTTCTTTCTTTCCCATGTTTGTTGTCTAAGCCCTTCCTAAAGACAGGCCATTTCTGCAGGGTTTGCTCCATGCTCCCCTGTCCATTATTCTGGAGCCCTATTGTAAGGTGGTAAAGAATGGAGGTGAGGAATGTTCTTAAGCATTCCAGTTAAATCCCAATCATCTCCTGGGCTGTGTGTCGGGCTGTACTCACAGTAAGTCTTTTGGTCTCCACCAGTCCCCTGAAGGTCTCCTGGACCTCTGCCTCCTTGCCCTTCCTTGATCACAGCATTCCCAATCTACTTCCTTGAATGCCCTCTTTTCTTTCTAGTTTATGGTTTTGTTGTGCTCTGTCTCAGGCAAGGGAATCTTTGTTGCCCTAAGTCTCTGGGAGCACATGCCTCTTCATATTAGGGATGGGGGCAATTTGCCCTGGGACCTTGGTTCTCTTATTGAAGTGTGACTTCCATGCTCTTTATGGATTGCAAATGAAACTGGATGATAGCTGTTAACATTTAAAAGGTTCACTTCATTTATATAAGATTTCACTTTTCATTACAAGTAATTTTGTGGAATTGAGGTTTAATTGGAACTTTAATAATGTAAATCCTAGTTCTCAATTACATTTCTGGTACTAGAAAATATTTTAATCAGAAAATACTATTATTCAAAATGTATAGGTAGACATTGTTTTTTTTTTCAATCTGTGGAATGTAACATTGTATGATAGAATTTCCTGTTTCAGCATTATATTGTTAAAAAGAAAATATATTGCTAGAAATATAGATATGTTAATCTTATAAAACATATTTTATACTTTTTCTTGTAAGCTCTATATTAAGCCATGCCATTCATATGATGGAAACCACAGATGTGAAATGGGTTTGTTTACTGCATAGTCAGATGAACTGCCTTATTTAAAAAGTTATTATTATAAAACTAATCCCCCACATAAAACTGTAAAAAGCATATTTTAAATTTGTTACAAATATATAACAGACAACAATTGTTCATATTTTGCTATATTTAAAAGTACATTTTCATTTGTTCTTTATATGTTATAAATGTTAAGATTGTATATAAATATTCCACTTTCTTCAAATATTATTACAGCAGAAGCTTATCCAGCTAGTATTAGATATAATTTAGTACCTAAAAATATTTCATTGTTTATATAACTTCTAGATTGTCAAATATCTGGGTTAGCTCTAATATTTTACTGTATTTTGTTCATATTTACTGATATATTTTCAAAAAATTGACTCCAGATTTATTGAGTCATGATATCTGGTATCAGGTTCTTTTTTTTTTTTTCAGAAATAACTTTATTTTTTATTTGCATAAGTTATAAGCTCTTAAAGGTAAAATGCATTGAGCGTTTCTTATGTGGTAGGTAGCTGCTATGTGTGGGATGGTTTGGATGTGATTTGTCTCCCTAGGCTCATGCGCTGCAGTGTGGCAATGCTGAGAGGTGGTGAACCTTTTAAGAACTGGGACCTAGTGGGAGGTAATTAGGTGCTGAGGGGCACTGCTCTTGGAAGGGGTTAATGGTATTCTCATGAGACCCCAGTTGATTCCAATCAGAATGGGTTGCTGTAAGGGAGCCAGGCAGCTTCTGTTAATTCCCCACACATGAGCCACTTGCCATGCTCAACAACCTTCCTTAGTGGTGTTACCCGAGTGGTGTTACTTCTGCAGGTAAGCAGAGCTGCCACCGAGATTTCAGAGGGAAACCTGGGAGGCCAAGTGGGGGCCTGCTGCAGAGGTGAAGCTGCTGCAGGCCTTCCCCACCAGGATGTCTGTTGACAGCGTGGGAGCAACACCTCTTCCCCTAGTAAGGCAGAGCCACCATCAGTGTGCAACATCCACCTGGAGAAGCCCTGGACAACGTGCACACCCAGCCCACATGAGCAGCCAGGTGGGCTGCAGTTCACCTAAAGGTGGAGAGGTGGGCTACCCACCTGCTGTAAGAACAGGGTGCTGGGCTTGGAGCTTTAAAATTAGATGTTGGCCTGCTTGGTTTTGGTCTTGCTTTGGGCTTATTACTATTTTCTACTTTCCCTTCTTCTTCCTTTCTGAAATAAGGCTATCTGGCCTCTGTCATACCATTCTATCTCAGAAAGTTGTAAGTATTCTGACCATGGAAATGTGCAGGGAAGCCTTCCTCAGGTGAGCAAACTCCTAGGGGGTAACAGGCACTCTGCCTCCCACACTTGGAATGCCCCGCAGTTTCTCCTGGCAGCTACTAAGATAACTAGAGAGGCACACTCTAGTTTCTACGGTGTTGTCCTTGGAGAAAGGGGCTCTGTGTTTATATTAGCCTGGACCTTCTCTCAGTTCTCTAGCACTTGTGTCTACAGGAATACTAAATCATAATGTAGTCATAGAAGAGCCAAGCAACCTTTAGGATGAATAAACACGCTGCTGGGAGGAGCAGCCATGTCTTTTCTTGCTTCTGCATTGTGTGTGTGTGTGTGTGTGTGTGTGTGTGTGTGTGTGTGTGTCTCCTTTGTTTGCTTCTTTCCATAAAGTGATAAATTATTTTTTTAAATACTTTCACAGCTGGAAGGAGTTTATCTTGAGTCTCAGATAAGACTTCAAACTTGGGTATTAGGGTAGTGCTGAGATGCATGAAACTGGAAATATTCAGAATGAAACGATTATATTTTTTGTTGTGACCAGGACTGAACCTTGAGGGTGGGGAGCAGGATATGATGGTTTGGATGGGGTTTGTTCCTTGAAAATTTTGTTCTGAAGGTTGGTTCCCAGTGTGGGGACACTGTGAGGCACTGGAACCCTTAGTTCAAGGTAATAAAGTCATTGAAAGCAACACCTTTAGAAGGGAGTAGTGTAGCTTGTGCAGGACTGTGGTTAGTTCCCATGACCATGGGTTTCAGAGAGCCTAGTAAGTCCCTTCAAGCCCCTTCTTCATGCACACTCTTCACTCTTCACATGCTTCCTCCCTTGCCATGCTATCTGCCATGATGCCCTGTCCAAAGCCAGATGTTGGTGCCATGCTTTTTAATTCCAGAACTGTGAGCTAAGTAAACCTCTTTTCTTCATAATATTCCCATACTCAGGTATTTTTTATAGTAACTAAAACCAGACTGTATATGTGATTATCATAACAATCAAATAATTCTGATTTTGCTATCCTTTCCACTTTAAAGATTAAAAAAAAAAAAAACTGGCCAAATACGTAAAGCAAATTGCTTAAGCTTAGATGTGGGGCAGATGATGGAGCTGAAGGTTGAAACCAGGCAATCTGGTTCTGAACTCTGGAGGCTTTTCCATAATGCTGCATTCTCTTTTCCATTTCACCCACCTTCATCATTTAAAAATGTTCTAATTGAATAATTTAAAATAGAATACACTTCATTTAATGAATATTTTCTGAGTAATTACTGTGTCCTAGAAACAGGTCTAATTGCTCATGATTTATCACTGTGCAAATCAAACATACATCCCAGATTACATAAGCTCACAGGTTAGGGGAATGTTAAGAAAACTCAGTTTATATAACTAATTGCATTATATGTTGTACTTAAATGTTAGGGAATAAAAAACTAGCAGGGATGGCAGTACTGACTTAGAGTAGAACTGCCTAAAGAGAAGAGTGGTGTGAGGAGGTTGGCAAGGGGCTGAGTGAGCTGGGGGCGGTGCCAAGGACTAGGGAAGGTAATATCTCAAGGATCTGATGTGCCTGATATTTCTTAGAAATAGCAAGGAGGCTAGGGTAGGCATGGTAGAGAAAAGCAGGAGAAATTTATAGATGTCAGAATGTCAACGAGGGCAGATTATGCAGCATCTTTTGGCCATTGTTAGGACTCTGGTTTTTATTCTGTGTGAAATCGGAGGGAACAGTTGCAGAAGACTTAGCAAATTGTTCTTACCCAACATTTAGTTTACTTGCATCTCCTTGATTCTTAATGAGATTGATTGGTTTGTTCTTCAGTATGATTTATTTTCATGTTTCATAAATTATATATGACATTCTCTTTTATATTTTGATGATTTTTGAGTTGAAATTTCCTCTTTGCTTAGAACCTAAAGAAATTCTGGGTAACTTATGTTGAAAACGTAAAAGAAAGTTATTGATATAACAGAGAGTACTTCACAGATTCAGGAGAGTAGACTCTTCAAGTTTTGGAATGGACAGGAGATGAGGTAACTCTGAGAGGCTCTCAAAACCAGAGATGACAAACCTCTACCTCACAGATCCACGTTCCTTCCAGGACCTTCAGATCTCAAAGATAATCCAATTCCCTTACATGAGTCATTTTCTCACCTTTTGGGTTGGGGGTTTAGGTAGAAAGACTACTTAATAGAATCATGAAAAGAGAAGCAGCATCAGTTTCCCAAATGAAAATCTAAGAGGGAGATAAAGCAATACTTGTCTAATATAAAAGATAGTGTCATCAAGGTTAATTTGTAAGATATACTTGTGGATTACATTTATATTTATGGGCAATAAGTATATTAATCTATTAAACATTTATTTGGCATATTTTTTGCTTGCATAACAACTACTTTATCAGTATCAGTCCACATACTTATTATACAGATATACTAAATGTAATGACATGATGTCACCAGGCTATTCAACAGTACAGCAGGGACACATGAGGTTTATTCAATTTCCCACCAGAGTTCACACCAAAGTCTTCCTATTTCCAGATTACAGTTAGTCTCAGTTGATTATCTTAAAGTACTACCCTTTAGAGAATTTTCCCTTTAAATGGATCATTATAGAATTTCACCTAACACCATACTTGAAATACAAATATGAATTGTATTGACATGTATGCATATGTGTGTATTCATGTATACACACAAAGTCTATATACATGGAATAGTAATTCAATAAATCCAGAAAGTATTACTATTACTTTGACACATTTGACTCAAATTGAATAAATTTTGTAGGATACAGAGAAGAGTGTCATCTGTGCCTTGTTAAGACAGAAATTGAGCACAGTTGTTAGAGCACTCTTTTCTGTGTTCACCTCTTCTTTTCAGAGTGGGTCTATCTTTGAGAAACCCCGAAATTTATACATCAGTCCAATCTCAGTTTTTTGGAATGGTCATTCATTTCACCAAAAGGTATCAGGACAACTGTTTTATAGTAGGCTGTACAAATATAAGGCTATTGGTTGTTATGTATCTGATCTCAAATCTTTCTGATCACAAACAATAGGCTTATCCAAGTGCACAGGGGGGTTTGCCTAGATTCTAAGACTCAATAGTCATTAAAGTTTGGTGTCTTAGGTTTTTAGCCGGTGGATGTAATTTTGTCAAGAAGTTGTTTTATTAATTACCTGTATCTTCAGTTATTTCCCTGATATTCTGCAATATTTCAGAAAATTTGAGTCTTGGATTTGGACAATAGCTGAGCATTATTAAATTTAGAAAGAGTGATTAAAATTTTATGATTACTAAATTGTTGCTGGTGTGATGCTTCCAGGGGTTCTGTATGTGCTAATGCATTTCATACTCAGCATCACAAAGAAGAAGGGTCTGTTTTTAGTCCATGCTACAGGGGAGGTTGAAGCAGTGTCAAATAGCTAATAGCAAAATTGAGGCACACTTGAACCTAGCAGGTCCTGAACCTGCACACTAAACCACTGTGGCCTCTCTATAAATAATAAATATGAAACAGCTTGGGATTTGTTGGCCAGAATCATTTCCATTTTGCTAAGTAAACGTGTGACAGAGCTCAGACCTTGGGGTCATTTGAGTTCAAACCTTAGGTTCAACTCTCAATATTGATCAAGTTTGTGATCATCCTAAGTCCATTTTCTCAGTTTCAAAATAAGGATAAGAATCCCTTCATTGTAGGATTCTGAGAATTAAATGATTAATAATTCATTAATAATTTTTCTAAGTTTTTTCCCATAAGCACTTACTAGCAGTCACACTTTGGACAATTTTAAAAATAGGTCAAAATAGTAAAATCCACTCTAACTTGAATAAGAAAGAGAAAATGGACACTAATTATTTTATTTTTAATACAAAGATATGGCTTTCTGAACAACTGCATTGTTTTAAGTGAACCTGATCTTCCTCAAAGCCGGAACATTTTATAACCAAATTGTGTTAGCTTTTAGTCACTGTGACAAGTCATAATACAAATATTTAAATGAACAGTAATCATTATTAAATTAACTATTAATAGGCTGGCCTGATGTAGCACATCTGCAATCTCAGTCATTCCAGAGGCTGAGGCTGGAGGATCACAAGATCAAGGCCAACCTCAGCAACTTAGTCAGAGCCTCAGCAATTTAGTAAGACTGTGTCTCAAAATGAAGATTAAAAAGGAATTGGGGGTGGGGGGGCTGGAGTTTTGGCTTAGTGTTAGAGCACTCACCTAGCATGTGTGAGGTGCTGGGTTTGATCCTCAGCACCACATAAAAATAAATAAAATAAAGGTGTGTGTGTATATATATGTATTTATATAAATAATATGTGTGTGTGTGTGTATATATATGAATGTGACTTAGTGATAAAAATGTGACTAGGGTGCAATCCCTAGTACCAAAAATCAGAAAGAAACAAATAAAAACAAAACAATTTCTTGTAATAATTTCACGGTGGCTTAATTTTGAATTACCGTCATTATAGTGCTCTGCAGACATAAGTGAGTGTACACTGTTTATTTATCCCTTGACTTGTAGATTCAAGATGATATATCTACACATCACCTGGAGTTTGTTTATAGTGATTTCCTAAAGTATAATCTGCTAACAGGAGTACTCTACTGAGAAGAAAGGAAAGACTATTGTAAGAAAGGGAAACAAATATACTGAAGGTCTTATTTCTTCTAAAATTGCACATTTGTTTTCAGATAAAGAAGCTGAATAGTGAGTAGAAGACCTTCTTCTAGTTCATCTTTTTCCTCCTGGTGCCACTTCATAGATGAAGTCTCACAGCCATACAATCACTGTTCATGCCTCATTAAGTGTAGAATCAACCTCTTGCCCTTCTTTACATATTTCATGTATTCTTCCAGCTTCTCCTCATTTTGTCTAAGCCCACACCATCACTAGCACATACATGTGTATTCATGTGCTTGTTATTACAATCATCCTTACACACACACACCCGTACACCACACATTCACATATATCCTACTCTCCATTCTTATCAGCACTCTATTTCATTACCTGGAATATTTATATAAAAATATTAGCTTATCCCTTACCCATCTGCACTTCTCAGTGTTTCTTACCTCAGTGAATTGATTATATTGGGGTACTCAAACCAGAAATTAGGGAATCCTCATCTCACTCATCTCTCATGTCCATTGACAATATAAAAGATAACTCTTCCTCTTGCATATTTTTATTTAAGCATATCTCTACTACCCACATCCAGTTAGTAATATCAAAACTTCAGTCTTCAGCTCTCATGTAGCTGCACTGAGTTTATCCTGAAATAGGACAGTGGGGGCTACCAGTGCCGTGATAAATCTGCTCCCCTCGATGGCCCTCCGGTCCACACATCTTACACACATGGTTCCCACATTCATGGCCCAATATTCAGAACTCTTCAAAATGTGTCCATGTCTCCTTTTCCAGATGTATTTTAGGTCACACTGCAGCCCTAATAATGTGTATCATTAATTTCTTGAGCATAGGCTGCACTACACTTTGTCATTTTTATTTTGTGTCTTCCCATGATGAGGTTTTTCACAACACTTTTGATGTATCCATGTTGATATTATATCTAACTCTTCAAGGACAAACTTGAGGCCCCATTATCAAATAACTCATTTGAAAGATGGCCCACATAAATTCAACTTCTGTTACCAAAATTAAGATACACTTGTATTTGATGATTTATCAGAAATTTCTGGTGAAATGAGTTTATATTCATATACAATTTTATTTATAAGGTTATGCTTCATTGTTATTAACACATTGCTTTTATTCTGATGTTATAAGAATGCTATAAAATTATAGAAAATCCATATGATATCTGATAGTATAAAGAACAAAGTAGACATAACTCATAATGTCTTCTATCCCTCATAATTATCAATGTTCCCCTTAAATCTTAGTTATATAATTCATGATATATCATTCAAATTTTTAGGCATCATTAAAATTGTTTGCATGTTTAAATCATGCACTCACAGTGGGCCTGGTACTCCATTTACATCATAATATATTTAACAATTTACATGTGGCTGAACATTTTTTTCTTACATTTGTTTTTACAATTAACAAAACTTAATCCTTCTGCCACATTTCTCATTCCTTTAAGATATATTTCTATGAGTTAAAATTTGTTTCTAACAAGAAATTTCTGGGTCAGTACATCTGCAAACTTTTAAGGATCTCATAGAATATTTATTACAAAATAGAGTCTGAAACGTTGTTTTAGTTGTTGGCTTCTCTAATCAATTTTGGAAGAATTTTAACTTGACACTCAGGCAAGCATTGGGAATTATCTTTTTTAAATAAATACTAATTTATAGGTGAAAATTTATGTCACAATTAAATTTATATTTTATTATCATCAGTGAAATACTTTCATATGTTATTGAACAACATATTTTTAATTTTAATTTTATACCATTTTACTTTCTTAAAAAAAATCAGCATATTAGGGAATTTTTAGACTAATTTTTTAAATGCACTCTTCCATAGTAAGATAATTACCCACTTGTCATATTTTTAACAGATATTATTTTCTTAATTTTGGAATAGCTTAAACAGGTTCAATTTCTCTAATTTTTCCCTTTACAATTGTTTACACATATCTTTAAACAAAGTGGTTACTAAATGCATGTGTATAGTTAAACACAATACTAATTTCAAAGTAAAAGTTATAGTTACAATTTCAATTTACTTTCAAATTTGGATAATAGTTTTTTTCTACACAATCTCATGTAATCTAAGTGTGAAGGTTTTTTTTTTTGTTGTTGTTGTTGTTTTGTTTTGTTTTTTAAACAAAGCTGGCCAAAGTTTTTGTGTGTATATTAATATCCAAATACCAGGTAGAAGATATCTTACTTCAGGGGTTTCTAGCTGGAGCCCATTCTGTATGCACAGTCTCCTAAACCTGACAAATACCTTAATGAATCCTGACGGGTCAACTTAACTTTGATTTTGAAGTTATATTGTGATACTGTACTTTGATAAATATATCTGAGATGTAGTTTTGATTGAAATAGTTATTATTAAAATTTGTACAATTAGCTTTGCTGTATTTTCTTACAATTATTTAGTTGACAAACTTTGCTTCCAATATTTGTTAGCAAAAAACAAACAAAAACAACAACAACAAGAAAACAAAGTATTTATTTATAAGTGAAACAAGTGAAAGAGTGAATTTTTTGTTTCTTCCAACTAACCCTCCAGGTAGAGACCTATCCTTTGCAAGAGGAGCATTTCAATTAAAGATAGAAAATTATGTGGCAAACAGAATTTAAAAAAAAAGCAATGGAGTATTTCAGGTCATCTCTCTATATTTCATTTTCCCTAGTTAACATCAAACATCTATGCATATCAAGAACGATTTCTTGAGCAACGCACACTTTCACTTAGAAGGGAAATCCCAAAGGGATGATTCTGATGGGAATGCCATTTCTCATCTCCCACATTTACAGTTTGCAGCAGAGGGCAGAAAATCTACTGAGAAAGAGCTGCCCAAGAGAGCACCCAAGTCAGAAAATCTCCTGCTTAAGGATTTAATGTGAGAAAACACAGACAGGGTGCTCCCTGCTATGGCATATCAGCCTTGAGGCCAAGCCTCCTAGGATGTAAAATAGCATAGTACAGACTGAGATGATGAAGGCCTCAGAGGCCCAAGGGACGAAGACATGATCTAGCATGGTGACATCACTTCTTCTTTTTCTTATTCTAAAATGCCAGTGTAGGAGTGGAAATGCTCTCCCTACTTTTTAGGGTCCTGACTGGGTCTGAGACTTAAATTGACACAACATAGATTAAGAAGGGAAAACCATAATACAAGTTTTACATGGCACAAAGTCCCCACAAAGAGATGAAGATCAAAAGTAGTGAAGGAAGGTGTCTAATTGAACAAATTGGATAAAGAACACAATGGGGGGGAGTACTAAATTGTGTGAGCAACTTAAAAAAAAAAAAGAGGAGTTATTCTAACAAGGTCTGTACAGTATTTGCTTGGTATTGACTTCTTGTCCTTGAAGATAAGGGTGTCACCTTTCCTTCTAATACAGGGAGAATGTCTGACACATGGGAATTTTTGTCTTTTGTTTTTCAGAAACAGCACTAACTAGTACCTGCAGTTTTAATTACTTTTAACTTAAATAATCAAGTAGCCCCTTTTATTCTAAAGAGAAGAAATATTTGTCACACCAGAATCACACCAGCATCTATTTTAAATTTGTCATTTGCTTTAGTTATTTTCATTTATGTGAATTTAGTCATTTTATTATCTGTTTGAAAGCTATATGCTTCAGTTATTTTATTCTCAAGGTGGTAGACTAGAAGTGTAGCACATTTTTTTGTGTATAAAATTTCAAGTAGTAAATAATTTAGGTTTTGTGAGTCATTTAATCTCTGTCATAACTATAGTCTGTCACAAAAAATAAATGTATGTGAATGTATTTCAATAAAACCTTATTTATAAAATAGAAGAAATCCTGGATTGAACCGTGGTTTACAGTTTGCTGATCCCCATTTCATAAGAACAACTCTGAAACTTGTTTTGTTTCATGGGTATTACATTTTTCAATGTATGAAAGACTGTGGTTCCTACTAACATTCTGAGAATTATAAAAGTTATCAAACAAAAGTTTTAGAAAAACTGTTGTATGTTACAGAAATAACAAGAAAAAGAGATATAATTAGTGAAAAGTATTTCCTTAGAAAAACAGTACATGGGAAGAAAAAAGTAGAAACTCTCATAGGCAAAAGTAGAGCATATGAAGTAAAAAAAAAAAAAAAAAGAATTGGATCTGAATAAAAATAGTAAACAAACCATTCAAACTAAAATGCACCCAAAAAAAGTTTTTCAAAAGTTGAATATCCATAATTCAAGATATAACACTAAAGTAATCTAACATATAGTTAAAATCTAAGAAAAAGAAATTAAAAAATAGGGAGGAAGAAATTTTTGAAGAAAAGAATTGATGAGGTTTATCAAGTTTGTTCAAAAACATCAAGAAACCCAGCACCAAGGTGAAGAATACAAAGAATACTAGAAATACAGATAGCTGTTTCAAATTGCTGAATTAGAAGCAACAGGAGCCAGAAGACAAAAAAAAAAAAATGTCCTCTGGAAGTGGTAGTCATGGTGGTGGCAGAACACTGGAGGGGCATCAGGAGACATTAGTGCCCAAGAAAAAATAATCCTCCAAAAAAGAAAGAGAAACCATATGTTTTCAGGAAAAAACAAAAGCTAAAAAAAATCTGTTGTCCACAGATGCCCACCACAGCAAACAATAAATTGTTTTCATTGAAGGGAAATAACAAAGGATGGAAAGTAATCTAGAGAAAGAAATAAGAAACAAAGAAAATGGTAATTATGGAATTCAATATTAAAGACCATTTTTCTTTGTTTATTTAATTTTTTTTTTTTTTGCTAAAATTGAAAACAATACATAAAGAGTTGGTAACATAGGGAGAATAAAACATGACAAAAGGGGCCAAGGAAAGAAAACTGTAAATTACAGCAGAGTGTTATAAGGTCATTACATTCAGAAGGAAAATGATAGAAACGTATATATCTTGCAAACCCAAACCATAAGTAGAAATTGGAGCAAAGGTCGTTATCAATGATGAAGTGAAACAGGACATAATAATAAAATGATCAATTCTTCATCTTCCTCTTCCTCATCACCTTCCTAAATGTCTGCAATGAAAGCAAAAAGGACAAAATTAAGAGGAAAAATCTATAAAGCCACTAATGCTGTTGGGGACTTTTAATTCTATCCTTAAGCAATCAGATAAGTAGATAGAAAATCAGCAGGAAGGAGAATGCTATTAGTAATTTTGATCTAATGAACACTTATAGAACATGACAGGAAGAAATGAAAAGACACAGCTTTTCAACCGCAAATGGCTTGTTCACTAAAAAGAACTGATGAATTTCAGAATAGTGAAGCCATATGAACTATGTTCTTAGATCACATGGAATTAAATGATGAATCAATAAAAGTAAGACAATCAGAAAACACCCAGATTTTTAGAAATTGAAAAGTATCTCAAAATAAATGTATTAGCAAAAGAAGAGGCCACACTATTTCCAGCTTGTATGGTGAAGCTTATATCAGGATAGGGGAAATGTTTAAGTCTCAACGCTTTTTTTTTTTTTTTTTTTAGAGGAATAGAGAGATTCAAAGTTGACCACCTATACTCTCAAGTCTAAAGTCTAGAAAACTTGAAAAAAAGATGAACATGAATAGAAAAGATACAGATAAGAAGAAAAATCAATGAAATGTAAACCATTACTTAGAGAATGAAGCCAAAAATTACTTCTTTCCTAACAATGACGAAAGTGATAAACTCCTACCAAGTCAAGTAAAGACAAAGGAGAAAATACCCAAGTTAGTAACATGAGAATAGTTCGAGGGGATAACTCTGTGAGCATTTAAAAGATATAAGCATCCTACTTTTTAGAGAGAGAAAAAGAGCTGTAAATTGACTGAACTCACTCAAAACAACGAGAAAAAGTAAATAACCTACAAAACAATAATTTTTGAGCCCAAAACTGGGAGAACTGAATTCCAAAAGTTCTATCCAAAGTTAAATGAGAACCTGTTTGGCCATTGGCAGAATAGCGTAGAAAGAGGCAGCCTTTGAAAAGTGGAAGAGAAGAAATGAGCCCCAATTCCCTGAATAGTTAAAGACCAAGTGTGTGCTAGCATGCCAGGTTGGGATTGTTCCCCAAACACCAGGGAGTTAACACACTCAGTATCTTAAGTATGTCTTAAGAAAGTTGAGGACTGAGCAATAAAACCCTTCCCTAGATCAATCAGCGATAAAACCAAAAGTTATGTGACATAAGTAACAGAAGCAAGAACACTGAGAAGGGTGGCACTGGGCCTGCCTAGAGCCAAGACAGCTGAGGACCTGTGTCCAAGCTGAGAAAGAATGATTCACAGCTGGGCAGGGAGGAAGACAGGGAGACAGGTCTAAGATACACAGTGGAATGTGGACACAGGAGCAGGGACAAGGGAAGTCTGTCTCACGCCCAGATCCCACTTCATACATGATGTTACGATTCACCCCTAAACCCATGGTTTCCTGAAGATGACAACATCAGGAAATAAAATTGAAGCCAGGCTCAACTCCTGATCCAGTTAATTCAAACATGCACACCCCCTCTATGCTACTGCCATGATAAAGGGGCACCCACATTTTCAGGCATACATATTATTTATTACTCGTCATGTCTGAGATCAAAAATCAGAAGGCAAAAAAAAATCCAAGACAAATGAAAACATTACTTGATATCAAGTAATAAAAAAAAATCAATGAAAGAAACTAAGGGATGATCCTGATGTTGAAATGATCAGACAGGGATATTAAAGTATGAATAATACCCAGCCTCCCATTCTCCACCTACTAAAGGAAAAAAAAATGGCTGCAGAAATGAAGAATTCCCTCAGCTTGATTAACAGTCAGTGAAGTAGGGCTGAGGAAAAACTCAGTAAGCATGTGGACAGGTCAACAGAGAATGTCCATTCTGAAAGACAAAACAACAAAAGAGTAAAACTTCTCACTTATTACTTAAGGAATAAGGTAAAGCTAAACCTCATTAACATTAGCATCAAGCATAATCAAATAAATAAAACCTATAACATTACAATTCTAATAGTAAACATAGGTAAAAGAATTACATTATTTAATGTTAATATTTGTGCTCTGTAAGAGAATGGGGTCTTTTAGACTCTATAAGACATTAGGGTAATGATTCTAATTTAAAATGCATAATTAAATAATTGACTTAGATTTATAAAACTATGACAAAACCTACAAGTAAATTGTCAAAGCTTGCAAATATTATTAGAACTCTTAATAAAATGTCTCATTTGTATTTATTATTTAACATATTAATTTATGAAAGCTGTTAAACATTAGAAATTCTTATTTGTTAGAAAATAAATTAATTACACAAAAATTGCAGCATATTAAGCTTATGGAAGCAGTTTCAATTATTCATGGCAATTTAATTAAGTTGTAAAATTGCCTTCAAAAGTGACTGTAAAACTTGTTTGGCTTATAAATAGAATAACACATTTGTGTAATGGACTTAAATTTTAAGTAAAAACATATTCATACATTATATAGCAATAACAATGTTGTTTCAATGTACATTAAATTTAAATAGTAGTAATTTTGAATAATATCTTCTATGTACAAAAACTCTCCTTGATAATTTTAAAACTCTCACATTTGCATTTCGTTCAAGAATATTTTGGGTATATTTATATTTTTCTTGTTTGGGCACACAATATACATTGTTGTGCTGAGCTTAATAATAATAACAAACATCTATAATTATTTTCCAAAACGTTTTCTGTAAGGCTGAGGTTCCACATGTTGAACTCAGGAGATGGAGATGATAATCCTTGGCGTACAGTATGCTCCCTGTGTAGGATCTAAAGCTCAAGGGTATCTAAGGATTCAAGGTCATTGGTATCTCAATGCAAGCCTGAGGGTACCATTCGTTTCCAATCAGGGATAAAATATTGCTGGGTTTGAAAAGTTAGTCTTGGCAATCCTGACATCTTTCTGATTAAGACTGGTGACTGGCCCTTGGTTTTTCTATCCTCTAGTTGAAAGAGAAAAGAATCCCTTCCCATGCTTCCTAGGAAGTCCTGTGGCTCTCACACTTTGTCTTAGATTGGTGATGAACGCTGTTCCATTTTCATGTATACCAATGCAACTCAGTAAAAGCTCTGTTATCATAATTCAATTTGCTGTTTAACCAGAACTAGCCAAATCTCTTTGGTTTGTCACTATTCTGTCATTTTATTCTAGTTTACAAATCATGAACGTTTTAACACTTGCACTGGCCCAATATACCATGCGTCCTCATTGCTGGCTGACTATGAAATGATTCAGCTCCAAAATATTCTTCTGGAGTCCCCTTCACAGGACTACTTTCTGTACCTGCTACCTTTGGTCAGCCTCCCAAGGAAACCCATTCTGAGACTGAAATGGAACATCCTTGAAAGCAGATTGTAGAGACACCCCATGCTTCCATTTTAGATAAAGAGAGTGGTACTGGGGATTGGACCAAAGCCTTGGGTACATTAGGCAGGTGCTCTATCACTGAGCTGCCCCAGTGAAATATGGCAGAGTGTTCTGGTACTCAAATGCACATAATATCAAGAAATCTGTCTCAAATGCATTTTTTAAATGTTAGGTAATAAATACTGTGAAATAGTTTTGAAGGCGAGTTTATGTTCAATTCTTATAAAAGGTGTTTCTTCCAGAATAAGTATTAATGTCCCTTTCATAAACTTGAAAGAGTCTTACACCTACTAATCTATGCCAGTCTCATAATTTTTATAATTTGATAAAATACATATAGTTTTATATTTCTTTTTTTCTTCATATTCTCATCTCAATCAATTGGGTGTTCATCTAAGGAAAAATGTACCTGTTTACCATTTGTTTCAAAACAAAATATAGCAAAACAAAGCAGAAACCTAAGACCAATTACAAATATGACAAATATTTTAAAAGACAGTCATTAGTAACAGTAGTCACTACAAATATATTTTTTTCCAAATCAATGACTTAGTACAATTCTGAAATCTAATAATTTTATAAACATAGTTTTGCAGCATTTTGTTTTTATAAACACATTCATTACATTTTCTGTGTTTTCTATTTTTTTCTATTATTCTCACACTCATATATTTCTTGTCATGACAAAATATGGCCAAAGGTATTAAAAACTATTATTCCTTGTTATTATAAAACTTTTGCAGCATTTGATATGTTTGAATTTTTAATACTACTATAAACTAAAATTTAACAAAATTCCTTATGAGCAACAAAAGGAATTAATTTATGGCAAAAAATATAGATTTTTAGACCATTTTTTTTTTTTTACAAATTGAAGTTTCTAAATTATGTGTCTTACCACAAGCCCTTAGTATAAGATCTTACAAGAAGTAGGTATTTAATTTTTTTAAAAAAATAATAATAGGCCTTGATATTTTTTGTAAGCCTTTATTTATACAGCTCAACCTAATATTCTGCAAATAAACCAGCCTGGCTCCATCCTGATAAACCCTTTAAATAAGTTGTTTACATGAAACATTATCAAATATCTTTTAGCTATTGTTAATGAAAGTCCTACTTGAGAGGAAAATAAATGAATCAAAACTTTAATCTTCTAACTCTATGCATGAAATAAGTAAAACTCTAAAGGTCTAAAGGCTCTCAGGAGTTGAGATCCTTTGTCCTTGGCCTCTGCAGTCCTTTCTCTCTGTGACTAGGGTCTAATCCATGTGACTTGCTTTGGGAAGGGTATTAGCACCTGTGATGGCACAGAGGCTTGAATTTGACTTGAACGTTCCTGTGTTGTCTCCTGGATCCCCACCACTGTCACGAGAATGTGCCATCTGGCTGGATGAGGACTGTGAGGCATGTTGAAGTCCAATTGCCTGGCAAAAGCCATCTTGGACCAGCCAGTCCAAAGCTCACCAAACATGTGGTGAGACGTGCCACGCTTGTATCAGCAGAACAACTCAGCTTGCCCCTAAATTTATGAGGGATCATTGCTACTGGATATTGTCCACAACTAATTTTGGTGTGGTTTATTATGTAGCATTATTGAAGCAATAAATAATTGATACATCAACTATTTCTTTTCATTGCTTTTGGAATAAATATTACGCTCTTATAATTATCATCCTCATTATTAAATCTCTACATAATTTATGCCAATATTCTTGATGTTGGCTATTTGGAATAGGTACGTAAATTTATTACGTAAAAGTAAAATATAATACCATGGAGAGATTGTGGGGTGAAGGCTGTGAAGGGGAGATGGGAAACAAGGGTCATATTAATGTGTTGGGGGAAGAACTCAGTGATTCTGAAATAACACAGTGGGAATGTCAGAACAATAATAAGTATTACTATCCTCAGAGAAATTTGTGATAATTTTTCCATTACCTATATACTCACTCATCTGTTTTTTTTTTATCTACAGTTCTGTTTGAAAAGAAGTAAGCAGATATTTTATGGGTTATGACTGAGTTTGACTTTTTTGTGTGCTATTAAATGAGTAACCAGGAAGTTTCTATATGACAAGTCTTGCTGTTTGCCATCAGATTTCCACTGAAATAACAGATTTATAGGGCAAAGATTATTACTATTATTTGAAAATAGAAAGTTTTAGGGAGGCTTTTAACCTTTAATAATTTTTCATGGAAAGAGAAAAAAAGAAAATGAAAAGAATATTCTGTGGACTGTCAAAAATGACAAAAATATTATAGTAAGAAATTAATATGTCATTTTTCACATTTCTCTAGAATCCTGGAGGTGAAGGGGTTAAGCAAGAGCAGCTGTTCTCTAGAAAGAACAATGAACAAGAACCAAAAACAGAACAAACTGATATATAAACCCACCCCTTATTTTTCCATGGAAGCAGACTATTTAATTGCAAGAACAACCTGTAGAAATACTGAAAGAAATCCTGGGAACAGTAACAGATTTTCCAAATTAGAAGAGGAGAAACATTACCATTACCCATTCAATTCTGTCCAATGTAATTTTTTTTTTCATCTTGTTTTTTCAATAAGTAAGGGGAGTTTCAGTTTAGGGAAAAACTGTTGGAAAAAAAGATTCTGAAACCCAGGTGAATCCAGTGCAAAGCCATCTTTCCCTGCATTGCGTATTCTCAGGTAGATATAATGGACTACACAGATTAGGCATATGCTTGGGAGAGAAAGCCTGCAGTACATTACACACAGAAGAATGATGTGAAGAAAGATCTGTGAGTTAGTCAAATCTTTAAGCAAAACACAATCCACTGATAGATGAGGGAAGGGAAGCAGGTAATTCAAAATAAATGGTAAAGGGCCAAGCCATATATGCAAGCATACAACCTGATAGTGATCACGTAAATTTAAGAGAAAAAAATATCTGGCATGATATTTTGTCCATTTGGTAAGCCAAACACTTAAACTTCAAGAACACTGAACAGGCTCCAGGGTCTGACACTGTCTTGAATATGAGGAGGCATATCTACCTCAAAGGCAATATGGATGTTCATTAAAACTGAAAATGAAAACACTGGATAATTCAAAAATGCCTGTCTCCCTTACAGAAACATTTTCACTTTTACATGAGAAGTCATACATAAGGGCATTAATGTTAGTCTCTTATTGTTTTATAATTTCGTAATAAATGATATCATAACTTGAATGCCCATCACTAGAGAGAGGACAAGCCAGAGCAATCAATATCCAAACCATGAGATTCTGTTTACAAGAACTGAAGCATGTTTATTGTATATTAAAATGGAAAAGACAGCTAACAGGTGCAGTTGAGTGAATAAACAGTTTTTGTACTTCAGTAGTTGGGAATATAGCAGGCAAATTCATCCAAGAGGGAAAAAAGAAATAAACCGAAAAACTCTGGGTACAGAGCACTTAGAGATGCTTGATGAATTTACTACAAACATATGTTTAAATGCAATACAGAGTTCCAAAGAAAGAAAATAAATTCTCCAGGGCAACAGCAAACTTTAAAAAAAAAAATAGAAAGAAAAGCAAACAAGCAGAGAAAACAAAACAAGAATCATGAAATCAAAATGGTAAAGTAGGCAGAAATTTTTGCTGTAATCTTGCTGTTGCATTTTTGGATAATAAGCACAATGCTTGCCTTTAAAGACCAAACAGGAGAAAAATGGAAAAGCCTGAATCAGGGGAGTCTGATCTATAATCTTCACATAAATCCAAAACTCACAAGGAAAAACATGCCAACCAAAGTACATTCTCAGAAATAACTGCTTTAGGGAAGAGAAGACTTTTATCTTTTCAAACTGGTTCTGGACGAGGGAATCAAAGTCCCCGCTTACAAATTCTAACATTGGTCTTGTTTGCACAAGGAATTTAGTTCAAATGGGTATACAGTACCTGGCTCATCTATAAAACACTGTGCTACAAATCAGCTTCCTCTTCAAAGTTTGGCAGCATCCCAGTCACCAAGAGGCTACAAAAATGAATCCTCTCTAGAAGGACAGTCTAGGACACTCATTCAAAAGTTCATCCTATTTCTACAAATAAATAACAAATGGAAAATGCCACTTTGAGCATGAGCCAACAGAGTAAGACGCAGCGCAAAATGAAGGTTTCATTGACAACTATGTCCTCAGTGGCAAGAAGGGACAGAAAAGCGATGCTGACACCCAGAAAATGCTGAAAGGAAATTTCTGCCAACCTAGTCTTGTGTGCCCAGCAAAGCTCTTTCCAGAACAAACTGGTTCCAGTCAAACTAAATTTAGAGATTTTTTTCTAATACTTTCCGTAAAGAATGAATTTCAGGAAAAAAATGATAGTAATACCAGGAGAAGTATTAGCTATACAAGAACAAAGGAGCAAACAAAATTAGTGACCATCTCAGCAAATCTACACCGTTACCCACTGTGTAATGCATTGATAACATTTAATTCAAGGAGAGCAAATAATGTGAAAACAAAGTACTAGAAAATAATAATTCATTCTAAGTAATTGATGTGGATAAATAACTGAATGTGATTAAATATGCCCACTAAATTTTTAAGCATGATGACAAAAATTTAAATTATCAGAAGTAAACAAATATTTTTTAATCCAAGAAAAAACAAAGCAGCTATGAAAAAAGTACACTGAAAAAGATGATAAAGGGTACTGAAAATCTGTAACAATCTACACAAAAGTCATTTCAGTAAATGTAAATAGACTAAACCAGTTTGCTAATGAATGTAATCAGATTGCTAATATTGCTAATATCTGTAAACAGATATTCATGACTGTTATAAACACCACATTACAGTTTATAAAGTACAAATTTATAAGATATAGAAAGATGAATTTAAAGATTGGAAAGGTATATTCTAAATGAATACCAAATAAGAGGAAACATGTAAAACACACACTTAACTCCTTATAAGCCCCAAATCACTATTAGGATAAAGAAAACATACTTATTCAGTTACAGAAAAATTCAACAAGACACTAGGTTATAAAACATAGTTCTCCATTTCTATTCATTTGATAAAGGAGCTCCAAAGTATTAGAAGCAAAAACTGACAAAGTTGTACGAAGAGATTGATAAATCCAAATGGATTATATTTTCTCTTTCAGTAATTTATAGACAAATAGAATTTTAGCACATTTGTAGAATATCTGAGCAACATACTAACAAATTTTAGCTAAATGACATTTCTAAGACTGTAGTTTATTATTTAGATACCTTTTTTTGTAAGATCACAGGAAATATACATAAAATTTAATACTGTGAAACACTGTAAATTTGATTTCAAATATTTCAGTTTTAACATCAGCCTGGTCACATTTTACTTAGATGTAAATAAATGAGAAAATATTCAAAAAGTCTAAGGACTATCTGTTTGCAATTCATAACTCACTTATAAATAACAAATTGGTTGATAAAGAATCATTGCTAAAATGAGAAAATAATTAGACTGAGACAAAAGTATTGTAATTAAAACATTTAATTGCAATATAATCAATATAAATTAGAATGAGATAATATATCAAATATGAACACTTCCAGGAAGCAGCTAAAGTGGAATTTAGAAATGTAAATATATGTGCTAATGAGAAACAGTAGAGATTAGCATCTGACTTCAGAAGGTAAAATAAATCCAAGACTGTGCGTGGATGACACAGAAACAGAAGGCAGTAGTGAAGGAAAAGATGACATTTAATTTGAACTATCAGAAATACAAAATTTATTTTTGAACAGATTTACTAATGATGTAAATTTATAGAAATCTGGTTAAGGAAAAGGAAAAAAATCAACCATATGAGAAATGAAAAGAGAAAAATACTTGTAGCTAAATTAAAAATAAAAGAAAATTATATAAATTCCTTTATGTGAATATAGTTGAAATGTGTATTAAATCAATAATTTTTTTCTAAAATCTTAAATTAACAAAATGAATTTAAAAATATGTTGGAAAATAGAGAATGATCCAAAAATAGAATGAATATTTTTAAAACATATAGAGACACAGATATAAAATAGAAAAACAAATGTTAGTTCAAGAAAAATATATATAATGTTCTAATAACTATTTAAATAATAGGTAATTAGTTTCTATATAAACAAAGAAAACTAAAAGAAAAAATGTCCAAACCAGATAAACACTGTTTGACAAAGAAAATGGAAAAAATAAAAATAAAAATTTATAATTCCCAATCTAGGAACTCTAAATTATTATTCATCATGAATAATTATTATCATATTAGGGGTTAAAGGATAGCATAAGTTCAGAAAAAAATTATAATCACTATATTGGTGAAGAAAATCATATCTAATGATTAAGAAACACTAAATCAAATTCAATATTTACTTGTTATTCTAAGAAATTTTAGTTGGTGTTGGGAAAATGAAAGTTGGAATCTTAAATAGGGAAAAAATGAAATTTTAAATAAAGGCTTCATATTACTGATTTTTCCTTTTACCTTAGATTTCAATATAGATAGATGATAGATAGATAGACAGACAGACAGACATATGTGTATGTGTGCATGTACATATATAAAAAAGGAGCAAATAAATACATACAAATTTTACCAAAGAAGTCAAACAGATATGGAATTTAAGGAGACATGGGAGTATGTTCAAGATTACCAGCTCTTTAGACAAATGCAAATGAAAATTCACAGGAATTTCTACACTCCTATCAGAATAGCTAAAATTAATGAAAAATAATAACAATTATTAAATTTCAACACAGATGTACAGAAAGCAGATTATTCATATACTGCTTTTAAGGAAATAAAACAGTATAGTCATTCTGGAAAACAATTTGGCATTTTATTTAAAAACTAACCTGCAAATAAAAGCTAAAATTATAACACCTTGTCATTTATCCAGGAGAATGAAATTTTACGTTAATTCTAAAACTTGCATGGACAAATATGTTTTATTTTTAATAACTCCAATGTGGAAACAACTTAGCATTTCTTTGAAGGTTGAAGAAACTATAATACAGTCATACCACAGAATACTATTCAGTAATAAAAAGGAGAAACTATTGATACATATAGTAACTTGGATGAATCTCTAGAAAATTATAGTAAATTTTAAAAGAGAATAGCTCATGCCAAATGGTTACATGCAGTATGGTCCATGTGCTGTCATCTTTCAGATGACAAATTGCAGAAATGTAGAAATGCCAAGGCTTAAGTTTAAGAAGATAGTGAAAGTGAGAGGGACTATACCAAGTTCAAAAGAGGGTGTTTGTGGTGATTCAGGTCCTAAATCAATGTCAATATCCTGGCTGTATATTGCCCTGTACTTTTGCAAGATATTAACACTGGGGAAAACCAGATAAAAGGAACAAGACATTTTCTCATACAATTTCTTATAAATTTGTGCTAATTAATAATTATCTCAAGAAAGAAACTACATTTGTGGTTTACATTTTTTGGCTCATATCATATTATCTATAAATTACAACTATTAGATACAAATTATGTTCAGCAATGTAACTGCACTTTAGCTATCTTGAATTGAGAAAGGTTAAGTTCCAAAGGCCACTTCAACTTTGTAGGTCAAAGGAAAATATATGTGGTTCCAGTCCTTCAAATTGAGAATAACCATCCCCTATTCACAGATGCACATTGCCAACTTCAAGGTGCTAAGTTCATTGCCAATTTCAAGTTCTGCTTTGCCCAAAGCAGAGCATTGTATTCTGCCCTATATTTTCTAACAAGACTCCCCGATAGATGTTCCGGAGGACAGCTTAGCTTCTTACTATTTTGGCATTCGTTTTGTTGTGCTGAACCCTGAACATGCACCATTATATATTCTTCAGTCAATTTTCCACTGATAACATTTTCAACATGCATACACTTTCACTTCTGGAAGTTTCTCTAAATAATCATTTCACAAATAAGCTTCTGACTTTAGTGATAGTTCTTTAGGCATGCTCTAAAAAATGTTACCCTTTTAATTAGCCACTTTCCTCACCCCTCATTGATTACTGTTAACTAACTTACATGCTGCATCATTTACTCTGTTTTCCAGAATAATTCCTACCCTGGAATAGCTGTTCCCTAAGCATTGATGATATATGTCATTTTTCTCACTCTTTTGAGCTTCTAAGTGATCTCTACCTCCATGTTCATTTTAAATGCATGGCTGATCTTATTAGCATTTTCAACCTTCTCCTGGCTTTTTGTACTTATCAAACATGATGGGCTTAAATTATTCATAAAGCACCTCAACACAGAGGACAAAATGAACACATAGTGTGAGTAGAAACAGTATAATAGAGGAAATAGAAATGACGGTGTACAAATTGCAAGGGCCTCTGCAGCAGACAGAAGTATATTTTCCCCTGAGAGAGGATCTTTGCTCACAGCTCTGAAAATTCATAATTTTAAATGCCATAATAAAGAAGCTCATGTGGAAAATTACATGAATCAGATAACTAAGTTCTGGATCACATTAAAATGAATATTTTTTAATTTACCTCTTTCTAGTTCATTACTGATTTTGACTGATTATTTTGTTCTTAATTATTTTAGAATGATGGCTAATTAAGAATATGGACTTGATTTTTTGTTGTTATGGTGGTGGGGTGGTAAGAACAGTTACCTTGAGAAATGTCATCTCACAACTTTTAAGTGCAAAATACAGTATCACAGTATTGTACAGTAGATCTCTAGAACTTTTCATCTTACATAACTGAGACTTAGTACTTCTTTAACAGCAACCCCAATGTCTCGCTCTCTCCAGATGTCAGGGAGCAGTGTTGTTAGAAAGTTTGTCTGTAGTCAGTGATTCTGCCACTTAGTGATATCACAGGATTCGTTCTATAACTGGTTTTGTCTGTAAAAAGAAAATACAACTACATAGAAAGATCTAGACTAGGATTGAATAAATATAAAACAATATCAAATATGATATCAAAGGACTCACAAAGTTCTTATTTTTAATAATAGTAACAAAGTAATAATTATAATAGCAATTAAAAACTGAATTTCATTCTTTAAATCAATTTTTGAAACTTCTAGTTAACAGCTTAGTTGAAACATCTCTGTCTTCATAACACTTCAAAATTGATAAAAGTTTGTCAAATAAAAATATAAAACTAAAACATATGAATATTTTAAAAAGTTCAGCCAGTAAGTTATGAAGATATCTAACTCCTTCCCTTACTTACAGTGTGAATCTATAAGTACTGTCCTATAAGCCAGGGGATTAGAATCCTTGGTAACACAGGGAAAAGATGGTTGCTTATGATTTTTATAAATTTCAGTATTTACCATGTAGATACTTATTTAAAATAGTAACAAGTCCATTTATTTACATTGGGTCAAAATGCATTCTATTGTCATGTATCACCAATTAGAACAAATAAAAAAAGCTATAAAAAAGTAAAACAGTAGCAAAACAATAATAGTGATAACAGCAACAATGTTAAGAGTTGAAATGTATCCATAATTCAAATTGGTTGAGCTGCCTTCCTACATGACAGCATTTCTTTATTATTCATTACAAGGACTTTTAATTCTATTTTAATAGTTGTTCTGTGGAGTATATATAATTGAGCTTTTAGAGTCAGCTGTACTTTGTTTTCCATACCTTACCCATGAAACCAAATAGAGATTCTTTGTTCAGCCTGAACTGATTTAAAAGTAAATTGTCTTTAGAATTGTCTCTCTTTGCAAGGAAAAAACTAATCAGCACATTTCAGTTTCTGCATGTCCTTTTCTCCCTTGTCATGTTTCCTAAAGTGTATTCACCAATCAGAAGCCCTCACACACAGTACTTTAAATTCTGCATCCATTTGACTTCAAAGGACCCAGGTAAGCTGCAGAGGCCTCTGGTAAGGACTTCTAGGATGGCCACTGAACACTGGTTACCCCTTACCTATGATTTTGTTTTCCAGTGCTTCAGTCACACAGCCCCAGAGTGTGAAATGGAAAATTCCATAAATAAACATGTCATCGTTTTAAGTTGCATGCCATTCTTAATATCATGATAAAATCTTGCACCATCCTGCTCAGGATGTGAATCATCCTTTATCAAGGGTGTCTCCCCTATATACACTACCCACACAGCAGTCACTCTGCAGTAGTCTTGGTTATCACACCCACTGTTGCCACAGCACGATGCTTGTGTTCCTGTCACCTTTATTTCACTTCATAATCACCCAAAAGTATAAGAGCAACAAGGCTGGAAATTTGGATATGCCCAAAAGAAGACAAAAGGTGCAGCCTTTAAGTGAAAAGACAAAAGTACAATGAGATATTTTGATAAAGAGACCATGTGCATGCAACTTTTATTATAGTATATTGATATAATTGTCCTATTTTACTACTATTATTGTTAATATCTTATTGTGCCTAATTAATGAATTGAATTTTCATCATAGGTATTTAAGTATAGGAAAAAACAAGATGTGTGGGTTCAGAACTAACTGCAATTTCAGGCATCTACTCAAGGACTAGCACGTATCCCCTAAAGATAAGGAGGAATTAGTGTATGCCTATATTAAGATATATTCTAAGTGTTCATGTTATATGTTTTCCAAAGTATGTGTCATATTTTCACTATCTTAAGTATATCAATTGACACTACTTATTACTGACAGCACATTACATCCCAAATCCCATCTACACCTGACAAATTGAAGCTCACTGAAGCTTTCCACAAGAGGAAAGAAACACAAGGCAAAGAAACTTAGGCTAAATCATCCCAGTTCACTGGCTGAAAGAATATTTTTTCACACATTTTGAAGCACATGAGGAATTTCAGTTAACTTTGGTCAAATTAATTACCTTCCTTCAATAACTCTACTATAAACAAAGATTTTGATGAAAGTGACCTTACATTCCTATATCACAGTTTGATTAATTGAATTTGGTCAACTTACAAAATGAATCTTATGAGCAATACTAAAAAAAAAAGCAAAACCCACATTTATTCTATTCATGAAAAATGAGTCATTTGGTGAACATTCTTCCAAAGTTGTCCAGCAAATACATAAGCACCCAAACATTCATATAATGCTTACTTATGCATAAAATCGTAATGTGAATGTTACCTTGTAACTTGGTTTTCAGATAAGATTATATTGCAAAGATCTTTCCGAATTGATAAATGTGAATGTAGCATATGCCTAAATGTGTGGGGTTTAAATTTTTTATTTAACCAATGCCTCTTGGGTCATTTCACATATTCCACAAATATAATTTTCAATACAATGAACTTCTTTTAACATTTCATACACTTGATACTGGATGGGTTAGGTTGTCCCACTCCTCTGTGTTTGTGTCTTCCAAAGAGAAGAATTCAAGCATGGCACAGTGCAGCAAAAGCAGGGTCAAAAGTTATTGAAAGATAGTACAACTCTCAGGAGATGGAAGGAGAGTGGGCCGTCTCTAAGGAGATGGACCAGTGGCTCCTTTGCTCTCAGAATTTATCATGATTTGAACAGGATTTTGTAATTCATTCCTCCCACACCCTATGACTGACACTTGTACAGGTTATATAACTACAACCTGCAATTGCATACCCATTATCCACAAGTAACTAAACTTAGGGGAAATAAGGGTGGGCGTCAAAATCACAACTGCAATGAGATGTAGCTCACATTATACTGAAGTTAACTCTTTGTCACTTACACTGGTGGAATCAGGTCTCATTTTTGCTGACCAGTCTCTGGTTGTCATGTGTTTTGTGTCCATTTTTCCCTGTGACACATGTGCACTTCAGACATTTTCCCCATATGTTTATGCCCTGGATATAGACTCTTTTTGTACCTGTTTGAAACCTTGCAAGGGAATTGAAACTACATAATCTTGAAAATAATGTTGATCACAGAGAAAAGATGATAAGAACAGAATTTTCAAGAAATATGGAATAATATAAAAGGGCTAAATCTAAGATTCATAGGAGTAACAAATCAAAGGAATGCACAATATTTTCAATAAAATAATAGCAGAAAGATTACCAAATCTTAAGCATGAAGTTGAAAATCAAATATAGGAGGCATACATAACTCCAAATATACAAAAGTACAACATACATATCAAGGCACATTATTATGTAAATGTCTAACATATGAATTAAGGATAGCATTTTAAAAGAAGCTAGAGAAAAATGACAGATCACATTTAGTAGTGAAGCTGTTGGAAGCTCAGTTGATTTGTCAACCCAGATCCTAACAGCAAGGAAGTCTTGGAATAATATATACCAAACTCTGAAAGAAAATGGATGTCAACCAAGAATACTATATCCAGGAAAATTAAGCTTCAGATTTAAATATGAGGTAAAAATCATTAATGATAAAAAAAAGTTAAAAGAATTTACAGTAGAAAGCTGGATTTATAAAATTCACTTGATAAAATATTTTATGAAGAAGAAATGGATAATACAAATGAAAACTGGTGGAGGGTGAAACTATACTAGGAGAATAGTATATTAAATGAAAATCTAATATAAATTAAAATCTAGAAATAAAATGACATGAAATAAAAATCATCTCTCAATAATAATACTGAATGACAATGGATTCAACTCATCAATCAAAAGACATACCCTGGCAAATTGGATTAAAAAACACAAAATCCAACAATATGCTGACTCTAAGAGGCTCACCTCATAGGCAAAAAGATCCACAGACTGAAGATGAAAGGATGGAAAAAAACCCCACCTTTCATTCACATAGATCTCATAAACAAGCAGAGGCTTTTATTCTCATCTGTGATAAAGTGGACTTAAAGTGAAAGTTAATCAGAAAAGATAAATCAGTCTATTTCATAGAACTCAAGAGAGTCATACAACAGCAAGAAATGACAGTCATAGATATCTGTGCTCCAAAAAATGGAGCATTTGTGTACATAAAACAAACCCTTCTCAACATCAAGAATCAAACAGACCGCAGCACAATAATACTAGGTGACTTTAACATACCTCTCATAACTAGACAGATCATCCAAACAAAAAATAAAGAAGCCACAGAACTAAAAAATACAACTAATAATTTAGACTTGATAGACATATATAGAATATTTCATCCAACAGTGACTGAATACACTTTCTTCTCAGCCAAACATGGAACATTTTCCAAAAATCAATCATGTTTTAGGACACAAAGCAACTCTTAGCAAAGACAAAAAAAAAGAAAGAGATAATACCCTGCATTATATCAGATAATAATTGAATGAAATTAGAAATCAACAAAAAGATAAAAATAAAAACTGCTCTAACACCTAGAGACTAATTGAATGAATGGAAAGAAGGAGAAATCAGGATAAAAAATACTTAGAGGTAAATGAGAATAATGATACAAAATATTAAAATCTCTCAGTCACTATGAAGGCAATTCTAAAAGGAAAGTTTATAGCATTGAGCTCATATATTAATAGAACAGAAAGATATCAAATAATCTAACATTACATCTAAATGCCCTAGAAAAAGAAGAACAAACCAACACCAAAATCAGCAAAACACAAGAAATAATTAAATTCAGAGATGAAATAAATGAAATTGAGATTAAAGAAACAATTCAAAAAATCAATAAATCAAAAAGTTGGGTCTATGAAAAAGTAAATAACATTGATAAATCCTTAACCAAGCTAACCAAGATACAGAGAAAAAAATGCAAATTACTAATGGAAATATCACCACAGACCCTGCTGAAATAAGAAGACAATTAGAAGCTATTTTGAAAAATATATATTTCAACAAGCTAGAGAATCTGAAGACATGGATAAATTCCTAGAGACACATGACCCACCCAAATAGATTGGGGGGATATAGAAAATTTAAAAGATAAATTACAAGTAATGAGATTGAAGAAGTCATCAAAAGCCCACTAACAAAGAAAAGCCCAGGAACAGATGGATTCAGCCAAGTTCTACAAATTCTCAATGAAGTACCGGAGAATGTCACGCTAAGTGAAGTAAGACAATTCCCCCAAAGGCCTAATGTTCTTTGATATGAGGATGCAGACCTATAATGGTGATGGGTGAGGGGAGCATGGGGGGAAGGGAGAAACTTTAGATAGGGCAAAGGGGAGGGAGGGGAAAGAGGGGTCAAGGGGATAGGAATGATGGTATTCTTGGAGAGCAGAATTAATATTGTCAAAAGTGCTATACAGATTTCATGCAATTCCCATCAAAATTCCAATGACATTCTTCATGGAAATAAAAAAAAGCATGCATTAAATTCATCTGGAAACACAAGAGGCTCAGAGTAGCCAAAGTAACAAAAGCAAGAACAGTGAAGCAGGAGGCATCACAATACCAGACTTAAAATTATACTATAGAGCAATAATAACAAAAACAGCATGGTATTGGCACCCAAATAGGCAAGGAGACCAACGGAACAGAATAGAAGACACAGAGAAAAACCCACAAAAATACTTGTAACCTCACACTAGATAAAGGTGCCAGTAAAAATACATTGGAGAAAAGATAGACTCTTTAACAAATGGTGCTGGGAACACTGGAAATCCATATATAGTAGAATGAATTTTAACTCCATGTCTCTCATCCTGAGCAAAAAATCAGCTCAAAGTAGATCAAGGTCCTAGGTATTAGATCAGAAACCCTGCACATACTAGAAGAAAAGGGAGGCTCAACACTCCAACATGTCCACTCATTAACTGACTCCCCTAATAAGACCCCTATAGTGCAAGAAGTAAAATTGAGAATCAACAACTTAGTTCTTCTATCAACTCCAACCTCCTCTGGCTCACATATGCTGCTCTCAAGCAGGGCTGTGCTTGTCATTCACTTAAATTTTTGACTTTATAATATACATAAGCATGTATCTGTGTCTGTGTTGTACATTGCAGGTAAATATGTAGAATTTTATATATTCAGTTTACGTTTAAAAACATTTTTTGAAATGAGATATTTGAGTCCACATTATATTCTTGGCATTTACTATGTTTCAGTGATAATTCATTACACAATATTTGACATTTAAATGTAAGATAATTAAGTTGCATTAGATAATGCAATATATTCATGACGACATGCCAGTCACTTTATAAGATAAGTCTGTAATACTTCTGTTGGGCCCTGGAAGTAGATTCCTGCATCAAAATCAGCACCTGCCAGACCAGCTTCACTACTTGGGTTTGTGTATTTAAGTGTAACAAGGTGGGGAATGCCACCCCAAAGGCTTTTCCTTTTTAGATCCTTGACGACAGAAAAAACACAGATGAGGAGAAAACTTCTGAATATTTCTTGTTTTGTTTCCAGCAGGAACTCAGTTTTGGCGCTTTGATTTTCAAATGGTGATTATGTAAGGATACCCTTGTTATAAAAGGCAAATATCTTTTTCAAATTCTTCCATAATAAAAATTTTTTCACAGCATAGTATTACTAGAAGATTCCAATCCAATAAGTAAAATAAAAATATGTTTTATACCATACATATGAATAGGATTATTAAAGAAATCTGACATATTCAAAAAGCTAATACTGCTCAAGACACAAGCAGGTTATTTATTATAATATTTAAACATACAACACAAAAATCAATGGTTTAAAAAAGCAATTTGATTTGTGTGACTGTTCTTCAAGGTCTGTCTGCCCTTTTTAATTTGTGTGTAGACCTAATTCTTCCTTACAAATTTCTACCAGTGAAGAAATTATCTATTTAGATGGTAAAACTATGACAACACTATTCTAAAACAGAAACAGAACTTTAAATGTATAACAGTTTAGATGTAGTTTTTACTTTTAAAAGTACCTATCACATAGGCATGCTTTCTAAACAAACATTTTCCAAAGCTTCTGAGAATTTACTATAATTTTATTTTTTATCAGATGATGAATTATGAATTTGACAACGGAAAACCAGTATTAAAATGAAATCTATTGTTTTTCTAAGTTTGTTCATATTTATATAATTGACATATTTAACATGTAAATAAGATTTAAACATATATGAAAAACATCTAAATCAAACAATCAATAAATGGTAAAATTTACTCATTATAGTTGCATTTAAAGGTATTACTATTTTGGTATATCTACTTTAAATCCAGAGAGTTCATATTTCAAAGTTAAAAAATCATATTTTATTGACTTATCATAATAATAAATAAGATATATTTTATTGGACCTTAATTGAAAGAAATAACAGAACATTTAATATGTTTTAAGTAAAATTTGGTTTTCATCTTTTGATAAAATAGCTAAGTTTGTTTAGAGAATACTATTCTACTAACTCTATTAACTTTATGTAAATTTTATGTTAACTTTATACAAATTTCGCTTGAGTTAATTTTTATTTAATTCCTAAGCTCACTGAATCATCTAGTCCACATTTTTTGAGTACCCATTGTGCTGGGAACAGTGCACAAATCATTGTTGAGCAGAAAATGTAGGTACAATTGTTATTACAGAAAAAGCCTACCTGATCATAATAAACACTATATTAAGAGGAAAAGATGTCTGATTCAATCATTTCATTAGTGTGACCTTCCATAGATTTATTACCTATCTCAAGGATTTAATTCCTTGGTTGGTGAAAATAAGTAACCTCTAGTACGTTTATATTTTCTATTTTTATAATTGTGAGGGTAAAGATATAACATTTCTAAGAAATTTTGAAATGGCCTGTTATGGTTTGGATATGAGGTGTCCCCCAAAAGATTGGACTGTGAGTGCTACACCCTAATCACTATCTCCTAATTTGAACGGACTAACTGGGTGGTAATTGTAGGCAGGTACCGCATGGTGAGAGTAGGTGGGCCACAAGGGCATGCTCTTTGCTGAGACCCCTTCCCCACACTCTTTTTCTGCTTCCCAGCCACCAAGAAATGAGTGTCACTCCTCTACCATGTTTTGCCTCACGTTGGGTCCAGAGCAATTGGATTGAGCAATCCATTGATTGAACCTCCAAAACTGTGAACCAAAATTAAGCTTTTCTCCTCTAAGATGTTCTTGTCAATTTAATCACAGCAATGAAAAGCTGACTAACACGTAGTTACAGATATAAAAAGGGATCTACACCAGCAATTACAATTATTTCTATTCTTTTATTCTTTTATTATCACTATTTGTATTCTTAATGATTACCATTCTAACTGGGTGAGATGAAATCTCAGTGTAGTTTTGATATGCATTTCCCTGACTACTAAGGATATTAAACATTTTTTTCATATATTTTGGGTCATTGGCATTTCTTCTTTTGAGAAATGTCTCTAAATTTTCACCCATTAATTATTTTGTGTTACTTTTTAGAGTTCATTATATATTCTGGTTATCAATACTGTGTTGGAAGAGTATCTGACAAAGATTTTCTCTCATATTTTTGGCTCTCCTTACACTTTTAATTGCTTCATTTGTTATACAGAAGCTTTTCAATTTAATGTTATGTCACTTATTGAATCTTGGTTTTATTTCTTGAGATTTAGGAGTCTTATTAAGAAAGTTGGTGACCATGCCAATGTGTTGAACTATTTCCCCTCTGCTTTCTTCTAGAAGTTTCACTGTCTCTGAACTCATTCTTGGGTCTTGGATTCACTTTGAATTGACTTTTGTGCAGGGTGAAAAATAGGTATCTAGCTTCATTATTCTGCATATGGATATCCAGTTTTCCCAGCACCATTTGTTAAAATGTCTATCTTTCCTCCAATATATAATTTTGGCATATTAGCCAGTGATCAAGTAATTGTTTTATGTGAACTTGTCTATGTATCTTCTATTCTATTCCATTAGTATTAATATCTGTTTTGATGTCAATACATGCTGTTTTTACTAATATAATTCCATAGTACCCATAGAGATCAAGTATTGTGATGCATCTAGCCTCACTGTTTTTTGGGTTGTATTGAGGATTCTATTGAGTCTGTAGATTGATTTTAGTAGCATGGCCACCTAGACTATATTAATTTTGACTACCCATAAATATGATAGGTTTTTCTATATTCAAACTTCTTCTTCAATTTCTTTCTTAAGGATTTTATAATTTTCATTGTAGAATCCTTTAACCTCCTTAATATGATTTATTTCTAAGTATTTTATTTTTAGGTTCTTGTAAATAGAGTAGTTTTATTGAATTCTTATGGCCAGATTCATTATTGGAGTTTAAGAAGTCTATTGAGTATTGTATTTTCATCTTGTATCCTAATACTTTGCTAAATTTGTTTATCAGATCTAGAAGGAGTTTTGTTGCATTTTGGGGTTCTCCAGTTACAGAATCATGTTATCAGCAACCAGAGACAGTTTGACTTCTTCTTTTCCTATTTGTATGCCTTTAATTTCCTTCTCTTGCCTTATTGCTTTGTCTAGAGTTAAGAACTACCTTTAATAAGAGTGGTGAGAGTGGACATCCTTGTCTTCTTCCTTATTTAAAAAAAATGCTTTAAGTTTTTCTTCATTCAGTATAATGTTGGCTTTTGGTTGGATTAAGCTCATTTTTTTTGTACAGGGTGAAAGAAAGGAGTATAGTTTCAATTATCCACCCATGGATATCCAGTTTTCCCAGCTCTATTCATCAAGGAGGAAGTTCTTTCTCCAAGGTATGTTTTTGGCACCTTTGTCAATAATCTGTTGACTATAGATGCAAGAGTTTAATTCTGAGATCTCTATTCTGTTCCATTGGTCTATGTGTCTGTATATATGCAAATACCACATTGTATTGGTAACTATGACTCTGTAGTGTGTTTTAAAATCATGAACTGTGATGCCTCCAGGTTTGTTCTGTCTGCTGAGGATTGCTTTGGCTATTTTGGATCATTTGTATTTCTACATGAATTTTTAAATTATCTTTTCTAGTTCTGTGAAAAATGTCAGTAGTAGTTAGGTTGAAATTACATTGAATCTTCAGATCACTTTGGATAATTTGGGCATTTTAACAATATTTATTCTTTCAACTCACAAATTTTAGAAGTCTTTATATTGTGTGTGTGCATGTGTGTGTGTGTGTGTGTGTGTGTGAGTGTGTGCATGTAGGCACATGCTTCTTCAGTTATTTGGGGGAACTGTGGCAATGATACTGCAAAGCAATATTTTACAAAATAAAGAGGCAATTAATATTTGAAATTTATTTGATTTCTTTCTGATAAATCCATTACAGTTTTACTGAGCATCAGTTTATATCTTGGGCGAAGTTCTATTTCACTTGAGAGTTTCTATCAGTTTTGCAAAGGAAAGCAGTAACCTGTAGAGTCGGTTTAAGTTGCTGAAGTTTAACAGGAGGAAAGATCCGCTGGCAAATATTCACCATATCTATGGTCTGTCAGTTAGTGCATTTCAAAATATAGACTTATGCTATACTTTATATTTTTGTTGGTCAGAATGTGAGAAATATTTCTGCTTCTCTGATTCATACTATCCTCCTCTCCACCATTCACTTTCTTAGACTGAAATTGGAATGTTACTGTGAACTCAATAAAATTCACAGAGTACTGACTTGGAGATTTGGAGCCCTGGTTTCCAGTATGCAATCTGTAATGACCTTGCCTTATAATCTTGCACAATAAAGCTTGCTGTTTCCTCATTCAAAAAAAAAAAAAAAAGGATTGCTCTAAATGAGCTTAGTGGTTGCTTCTAGAGCCAAATATGAGTCACAAAGAGAAAACTAGACTTAATGAGCAAAATCCTCTTCTGTTGTTTTGAGTTCTATTTGTTCAGCTCTCAAGACCTCAGCAATTCCTTTGCATTGTCACAATTGGCGCAGATATCAGATCTGATTAGCTTCTTTTACCAAGTATTCTCTGCAGTTTGAAATTAAAGGATTTTTCACACTCTAAAACATTTTGTATTGATATTGATTTTTTCTTCCTAATAAACTGGTTACAGCTCTTCAGTCTGCAGGACTCAAAAATTTCCTGATTTGCTATAATTCTTATTCAGCTCATTTCCTACTATCCTGGAAAATGTTATTGTGGCATTTTCAGAAGATTCAACGAAGCCTGTAAGATTAATCAATCATCACTAAAAATTATAGAGGGGGAGAAAAGGAAAACAAATAGGAATTTCTGAGCAATATAGTACATAAATATGTGTGAGAGTATTGTTTAAAATTTATATAGGTACATTTACGCACAAATATACACAGATAACATTTCATTACTTTATCCTAAATATTCCAGGTCATATCAAGAAACAATTTTATTTGAAAGAAATTAAATGTATATAAGTATACAAGAAATATGCCACCAAATTAGAATCAGTTACACTTATATCACAGAGATATTCTTAACAGAATTGACGCTCCCCTTTCCCTTCCACATGCAGTCTCCAATTCTTCCATTCATAGAATCTATATAATAATAACATCCATTATATATCCTAGTCTGGCAATTACAGAGAGATACTTCATGTACAAATGTTTAGTCCAAGCTGTAAGTAAAATATTGAACTCTTTTTTTTTACATTATAGGTGTTGTGTGTACATGCATTTGATGCATTACTTTATTTGAAATGCCATTTGAACTTATATTGACTTACATGACTATTGCAAATGTGTCAATATTATATATATATGCATACAAATGAGAAATCAAGTTATATGGTTCACGGTGACATACTTTTACTAAAAGAAAAAGCTCCACTGCGAATTGACTTTTCCTGGCTTTCATCTGGCAATTAATTTTCTGCAAATCCTGTCATACAGAGAGAGTTTAAGAAATTGGCACCACACTGTGACTTTGATATAGTATAAAGTATCAAGGTAAAGGCAATTAATAGAACATCTTTATTTCTCTCTCTTTTCAACTGTGAAATATTACAAAGATTTATAAAGTGAAACCTTACAGTTTCTACTTAGTACTATCCCCTGAATTACCAATATTAATAGACTGGCATACACCATTCCTTGGCCTTCACTTTGCTCATATGCCAACACACACACACACACACACACACACACACACCATGTAGTTGTTGCTTAGTAGTTCTTCAGGGAACTATTATTGTAGTGATAGAAGAAAGGTAATTTGGCATAGAATAGTAACAGCTCCTATGAAAGTGAAATGGTGATAAGATTGGGAAACTGGGGGAAGAATACATGCATGTGACAAATAGAGCTACCAGGAATGATGACTAAATGATTGTGTGAGGGGGAAAGAGTGAAAACTTTTGGGGATGGTGTCAGTGCTGCTAACATTTCTAACAAGTGATTAATGAGGATGAGCAAAATTAATAAAGAAATTTGGTCATTTGGTTTTGGATAGGGTCATAGGAGTGGCTAGAATAATGATGATAAAGCCATTTGAAAATAATTAAAAGCAGCATATAAATATTAGGGAAAATATTTTTGTTGTGATTGAAAATAAGTTTATGTATCAATGATCATCCAATTGACATCATAAGTTGGCAAATAATTAAATCTCCATTTCATTTTGCAATATAAGACCTGTTATGATGGAGCTAGATCAGTAAAAGAATGGACTGCTCAAATTAAATGACAAACTCAGGGATTATAATACAATATACTTAATTTTATTTCTTATTCTTAATTTAATCTATCATTGTCAAACCATTGAGACAAGATAATCACCTGACATAAAGCTAGTTGAAACAAATCACTTCTATTAATCTTACTAAAAATTTCACTAGAATAAATTAAGCCTTAATCAAAACCTGAGTAAATCCCATATATCTTCTTGAAAATATGCAATGCAATATTTCAAATAAAAGAGAAATCAATACATTTGGGCAAACTTAGCTTTTAAATTTAGGGTAAACATATCTAATCCTTTGGCACTGAATTTTTAAGATAACTTTATTAGTACATAATATAAGTTTACAATTAAAATCCAGATTGAACAATTTCAAACAACATTATCATACATTTCCTCCTTAGAAACACTACATAGATAACTAGGTATCAACATGGTTCTTATATGCTTTGACAACATGTAATTCTATGTCTAAATCCATTTTCAAAGTAGAGATTTTATGATTCAATCAATCAGTGCCTACTCCACAAATATGATTTTTCCTCTGTATACCCATTTAATTCTTCATGAAAATTATTATAGATAAGTGGAATGTGATTTAACTTTTAGACAAATATGATTATGTCAGTTTTAAGAATTAGATTATCAAGTTTATTTCTTTGTTAAACTTAGTTTTATACCATCTTTTACTCACAAAATTTATTCTTGACACCATTGAGGCAAATATAGGGCATCTAAGACAGAGGTTCATATACGAAACCTACATGGATAAAAAGAAGTTCCAGAATCCTGAAGCAAATCCAAGCATAATTGTATTCTTGTCTTACTTGACTCATTGGCCAATTCTGAACTCCCAGAATCTTATTGATGGTGGCATGTTTGACTCTTGACCCTATAGTATTTGGTTGCCTGAGATACCCAGAAATCATGCTAGTATCAATAGTAGTTGTATTGAAAAAACATCCTTAGCTATTTATCCAACTCTTTTTATATACATGTCCTTTGCAATATCACTTTTTAGCCCCTGATTCTGGACTGTATTGTAACTTGCTTTGGTCAGTAAGATGACACTAAATGTGACCTAAGTGCTTACCTATTTTGACTTTCACTCTTTGTTGTTCTGGGCTTCAGCTGCTGAATTAAAAAGTCCGCTTTCTGGTAGGAGAGTCATGGTCCAATCACCCCACGTAATAGCCAGGCATATTAAGATGGCCATCCTGTCTGGACAGCTGGCTACTAACCAGCTCTTTCCGCTGACTGCACACATTAGTTAGTACAGATGAGATCTTCCAACTCATACATATAAGCAGATTTTTCCAACTAGTGCATTGATTCATCACCAATTATAAATCCACATTTCAGTCATTGAGATTCAAGGGGTTTTGTTAGGTAGAAATAGCCAACTTTTTATGTAAACATCATTATAGTATTAAAGTTTTTAATTTATTCTGCTGACTCCAGCATGGATTATAATAAATGATAATTATTTTTACGATGTCTCCACAGATAAAGGATTCTATAGATTGACACTTTAGATAACAAAGAACATTATAATGATATAATCTACTTCCCCAATTAAGTTTTCATTCTATCACATACACGCAAATAGTCCCAAATACTAATCACTAAGGTAAGAGAGAATGCTGTTATTTTGTAACCACAGGTATTTTATTGCATCTGGTAATCTTTTTATATGTGTGTTTCCTGCCCCATATTTACAAAGACAACTAACAGAAATTGTGAAAAGCTAGACAAAAAACAACAGAACACTAAAGAAAGAAATTGAACAAGACCTTAGAAGATGAAAAGATCTCCGATCCTCTTGGAGAGGCATAATTAACATCATCAAAATGGCCATACTACCAAAAGCACTACACAGATTTAATTCAATTCCTATTAAAAAACCCAAAGCCATTTTTCATAGAAATTGACAAGGGAGTCTTGAAATTCATTTGGAAAAATAAAAGCCCCAGAATAGTTAAAGCAATCCTTAGCAAGAAAAATGGAGCAGGAGGCATCACAATACCTGCTCTTAATTATACTACAGAGATATAGTAACAAAAAAGACATGGTATTGGCACCAAATTAAGACCAATGGTATAGAATAAAAAACACAGAGGAAAATCTACATGAAAACAGTTATCTCATACTAGAAAAAGGTGCCAAAACATACATTGGAGAAAAGATATCCCCTTAAACAAATAGTGCCTGGAAAACTGGAAATCTATAGATAGCAAAATGAAATTACACCCATATCTCTCACCCTACACAAAATTCATCTAAAAGTGGATCAAAGACTTAGGCATTAGAACGGAGACCCTGTGCTAATAGAAGAAAAAAGTAGGCCCAAATTTATATCATGTCAGCTTAGGAATTGACTTCCATAACAAAACTCCTAAAGCACAAGAAGTAAAATCAAGAATCAATAAGTGGGATGGATTCAAACTAAAATGCTTCTTCACAGCAAAGGAAACAAGAATGTGAAGAGAGAGCCTATAGAAAGGGAGAAAATTTTTGTCACCTGCATCTCAGATAGAGCATTTATCTACAGGATATATAAAGAACTCAAAAAACTTAACACCAAAGAAACAAATAACCCAATCAATAAATGGGCAAAGGAACCAAACAGACACTTCACAGAAGAAGAAATACAATTGATCAACAAATATATGAAAAAAAATATTCAACATCTCTCGCAATTAGAGAAGTGCAAATTAAAACTACTCACTCCAGTCAGAGTGTCAATTGTCAAGAATACAAACAGTAATAAACGTTGGTGAGGATGTGGGGGATAAGGTACATGCGTACATTGCTAGTGGGACTGAAAATTGGTGCAACCATTATGGAAAACAGTATAGAGATTCCTCATAAAACTTGGAATGGATCCACCATTTGACTCAGTTATCCCAATTCTCGGTTTATCCCAAAGGACTTAAAATCAGCACACTACAGTGATGTAGCTACATCAATGTTTATGACAGCTCAATTCACAATAGCTGAACTATGGAACCAACCTTTAACAAATGAATGGACAAAGAAAATGTGATATTTATATGCAATAGAATATTACTGAGACATAAAAAAGAATGAAATTATAGCATTGGCAGGTAAATAGAAGAAACTGGAGAATATCATACTAAGTGAAATAAGCCCATCCCAAATAAAACAAAAGCCAAATATTTTCTCTAATATGTGGATGTTAATTTCACGTTAGGGAGTTAGGGAAGAATATAAGCACTTTAAATAAGCAAAAGGGAAATGAAGGGAAGGGAAGGGGAATGGGAATAGGGAAGATAGTAGAATGAATTGGACACTACTATCCTATGTGCATGTGTGATTCTATGACCAATGTAATTCCACATCATGTACATCAGGAAGAATGAGAAGTTATACTCCATAAATGTATAAAATGTTACAATACATTCTACTATCATGGAAAACTAATCAGAAGAAATAAAAAGAGAGAATAAAAAAGAAATAGCAAATATGATATTCAGTTCCCACACAACCAAAAATATATTCTTAGGTACCTGAATTCTATAAGCGATCTCAGTTTTTCCACGTTCTCACCAACATTTATTCTTTCTGTTTAGTTTATGTTTTGATAGTTGCCATTCTAACAAGTATAAGATGACATCTCTGGTTTTGATTTGCATTTCTCTGATGACTAGTGATGTTGAGCATCTTTTCATATGCTTCTTAGTTGAGATAGTTAGCATTTTGTTTTTAGAAACATTGTTTAAAATCCTTTGCTCATTTTTTTTCATCAGGTTATTTTTTATGTTGTTGTTGAATGTAGGAATTATTTATATATTATGAATATTTATCCTTTGTCAGATAAATGATTTGCCAATGTTTTCTCCCATTCCATAGACAGCCTTTCACTGTGTTGTTTCCTCTGTTGATTAGAAGTTTTTATGTTTGAAGTAATCCTGTTGGTCTATTTTTGCTTTTGATGCCTGTGCTTTAGTGTTTTCTACAAAAAATTATTTCCATGTTAAGTGGCGTGTATTTTCCCCTATTTTTTTCTGAGTTTTATAAATTAAGGTCTGATGTTTAGGTACTTAATTCATTTCAAATTATTTTTGTGTATGGTATAAGTTAAAAATCCAACTTATTTCTTTTGCATGTGGGTATCCAATTTTCTCATCACCATTTGTTGAACAGATGCTCATTTTTCCATTGTGTAGAGTTGATATCCTCGTCAACAGTCTTTTGAGCATATGTGCTAGAAGTTTTTTCTGAGATGTCTTTTCTCTCCCTTGGTGTGTGTGTGTGTGTGTGTGTGTGTGTGTGTAATGTTTTTAAGTCAATTTGATACTGATAATAAAACTTTCCTGTGAACATGCAGAGTCTTTCCATTTGTTATCTTTAATTATTTTTAGCAACTTTATTTTTTCCAATGTACAAATCTTTTGCTTCCTTGGTTAAGTTTATTCCTAAATATTTTATTATTTTTGATGCTATTAAAAATGGGGTTATTTATATAATTTTCTTTGGAGATTGTTCATTGTTACTATATAAAATGCAACTATAAGATAAATCTGATTTCTGAATATTGGCTTTGCATCTGAAAATTTAATGAATTTGGTTATTAATTTTAACAACTTTTTTTGACATATTACAGTTTTTCAATATAAGATCATGTCATCTGAAAATAGATCATTCCACTTCTTTCTTTTCAACTTGAATGCATTGTTTTTTTTTTTTCTCTCTCTCTCTCTTAATTGCTATGGATTGAACTTTCCAAACTATGTTCAACAGAAGAGATGAGAGTGATTATTCTTGCCTTTTTTTCTGTTCTTAGAAGAAAAGTTTTTAGTCTTTGACCACTGAGCATTATGCAAGGTGTGAGCTTTTTATTTATGGCCTTCATTATATTGAGGTACTTTCTTTCCTTTACTAAGGTTCTTGGTATTTTTATCATGAATGGGCTTGAGTTTTGTCAAATACTATTTCTACCTCAATTTGAGATGACCTCTGGTTTTGATATTGATTGTGTTGCAATGACTGACTTTCACATTTGAACTGCCTTTGCATCCTAGAAATAAATTCCACTTGTTCATAGCTATAGGATGTATAACCCTTCTAATGTGCCATTTGACTCAGTTTGCTAGTATTTTAGTGAGTATGTTTGCATCAATATTGATGAAAGTATTGATCTGTTTTTTTTTCTTTAATGCCTTTTTCTGTCTTTGATACCAGTGCAATGCAAGTCTTATAAAAAGGGGTTGGAAATGTTCCCTCCCCTTCTGTTTTGGAAAACTTTGAGAATGATTATTGATAATTCCTCTTTAAATGTTTCTTAAAATTCTCCAGAAAATACATCTGGTCTTAGAATTTTTTTTATTTTGGGAGGGTATTTTTTGTTTATTCCATTTATTTATATGTTAGTTAATATTTTTTATATCTTATTGATCAGTCATGGTAGGTTGCATGTGCTAAGAATTTATCCATTTTTTTCTAGGCCGTTCAATTTTTTGGCATCATAAAATTATTTATTATAGTCTCATAAACCCTTTTATTTCTGTGGCATCAATTTTAATGTCTCCTCTTTAATTTCCAGTTTTTATTTTACTCCTTTCTTTTGTTTTTTAATTGAGCCAAGGATTTTTTCAAATTTATTGCTCTTTTAAAAATCCATCTTGTACTTTTTTGTATTTTTCCTATTATTTTCTATTCTTTATTTATTTCTGCTCTAATTCTTATCATTATGTTCCTTCTGCTAACTTTTGGTTTATTTAGTTCTTTTCCTCTCATTTCTGAATTATAAAATTAGAGTATTCATTGAAGATATTTTCACATGGTTAATACGATACGTTTACCATTATAAATGTCTCTCTTAAAATTGCTTTTTTGCTATATACCATCAGTTTAGGTATTCCAGTAGGTTGAAACAGAAATCAGTCCTTTGGGTAACCCTTAGAAAGTCAGGACATTGAACATATGCTCAACTCCTCTCTTTTCTTCACGATGGAGAAGCACCAAATTGCATGTTCTCTCCTGCTTTCTCTTAGCTGGGTCAGCTTGGAGGACGAGGTAGTAAGGTAAAATCAATAACTTTTCTTAATGAATCTCTAATTGGCTTTGTGCTTGTTTGGGATACTGCAACTTCTTCACTGATTTCTACAGTTCTAATAAAGTCTCTTGGGGTATATATTGTTGTTAGGTCAGTGTCTGTGGAGGAGTAAGTTTTCTTGAATTTCCTCTTCCACCAGTTTGTTGATGATCACTTTATATGTGCATTGAAAATAATTTTGCTGCATAATGCAAACATCTTTAATCTTAATTTCTTATCTGATTAAAAACATTAATGTATATGTTTATAAAGGGAACTTGCATCAAAATATTTTACTGGCTGAAGTATAATTCAAAGTAAACTGACTTATTAAATTTTTTAATGAATTTGATTTCATATTTCTTTACTACTTACTACTTAGATAAGTTGCATGAGAGTTTTCATGGTGCAGTAGTTCACAATGATTAACTTGACTATACTTGTTTGATTAGAATATAGCCTTAAATTCCAAAGTGAAATGTATCTTTTAAAGCATCTAAGTGAAATTTAGAAGATAATATATTGTCATTAATCTTAATATATTAAGTCTGACATTCTGAAAACATTGATATAACAATGGATAAAGAGGTAATTTCTTTTACCACAAAAATCAAAATATCTGTAGAGTTTTGATCTGTGCCTTGCTGTAAAATCTTTGAATATTTTATTTAACAAATGTGTTAGGAAATTTTTGAATATGTCTACATGTATAGATAAATTACAACCATTAATGACTTTCTGGTTATATACTATGAATTAAAAAACAATGAATTGGGGATGGGGAAGTGTCTCAAGTGGTAGCGTGCTAGCCTGGCATGTGTGGGGCACTGGATTCGATCCTCAACACCACATAAAAATAAAAAATAAAGACATTGTGTCCATCTAAAAAAAACGAAAAATAAATATTTAAAAAATGAAATGAAGCTACATTTAGAGCAAAGTAATTTGAGTAATACTAGAATTTTCACACCTCATGAGAAATATTATTTATTCTTATAGGGATATACTTTGAGAATATTTTAAGAATGAGCATGTTACTTTATCAGTACTCTCTCTCCCATAAGACTAAATGGAAATAAATAAATATCAATAGATTCTCAATCCCTACTTTCCTTTTACAAATTAGTTCCTCTGAGTAAACATTAGAACTTCATAACTCTTTTAATACCAATTATATTTCATGTGTGCCTTCTAACAACACAGGCTACTTATGAAGATTCAGATGTCCTTACAATAATTTTATGAGTAGCAAATGAAAAAGAAGATCTCCAAGAATCAATTTTTCTTCCAGATGGGCTTTGGATTCATTAATGTTAAATTGTAGCCTCAATTTCTGGAGATAACCATAGCTATCCTCTTATAAAGCTCTAGGTATGCTTACCAAAATGTCCTTATCAAAAAAACAAGGCCTTCACAGTCAGGAAAACATGAATTCATAAATGAATTATGCAATTTATTATCTATATACCTATGTAAATCTCAGACCCAATTTTCTTTGCAGGATGAAATGTCACAGCAAGACTCACCTTATTAGAATTTTTTAAAAATTTTATTTGTGTGTGGCTTTAGCATATGAAATTATTAGATGCAAGATATAATATGCATAAAATCTTATTACACATTTATTTTTACCTCTAAGGTTTCTATTCCATAGCTACAGAAAACATAGGTATATATCACTTTATTATTTGAAAAAAAAAAGGTATTATTTGGATAAGATTTTAAAGGAAGCAAAGAGAGTACCAGATGATATAAGATAAAGAAGATTTTATTTGTTGATTGAATTTTCAAGTCATCTATTTTTGAGACAAAACTACAAAGAATATTGGCCAGTTTTTAATCAAAGTTCAATTTAAAATAATTCTAGGCTTGGATTCCATAATCAATTATTACACATAAATTTCACCTTGCCTTTCTATCAGCCCCTTTAAATGGCATAATAAACCGAAAAGTACCAGAGTAAGATTTTTTTCTCATAAATGTATAAACAGTTCCTTGTCTTATTCATTCTAAAGGCATTTAATTAAAAGGAGTTCGTATAAAATTAAAATGAGATCCTTTTCTGTTGCTTATCAGCTAAAAATTATGTCCATGTGTGGAGCAATGGTTTAATTTGTTGAGAACTTTCAAAATGAATATAAATCGGGAAGAGTTGTTTGTCCTGGAAAGATGGGACAGTGATCACTGGCCACAGTCATTCCACAATTGATATTTCTGGCCACAAAAGGAATCCTTTCATTAGGACCCAACTCTTTGAGGCATTTCTTCTTGTTAGACTGTGAGTCACACCATGTCGACTTATTCTCTGGAGTCTGCTTTTATATTTTTTCTTCTTTAATTTAAATTTGAAGTGAGAGTAAATGACTTAATACCTTATGGGATGCTTGATATTATATGCTCTAAGCTATTATAAGTAGAAAAGTTTGAGTTGACAAAGTCAACATGAAGAATAGACCTGACATTTTAAAAGTCTCTAATGCTATCAAACATTTATTTGGGTAAAATGAAATCAACATATTTGAATGCCTAATCGCTCTTTAAATTTCTTTTTCAGTTTAAATAAATATTATCTTAATAGCGACATGAAATCGAAGTTTTAAGACTATGTTTTAAGTGATGATTTTTCAAAATATCTTATTTGCAACTATCATATTCAGTTGGAACAACAAAAAATTCCAGAGACTAGGTGGCTTCAATGGCACACATTCATTTTTCACAGTTCTGCAGACTGGGAAAAACACTTCACAGGTTGATTCTGCTCCTGATGAGGGTCCTGGCCCTAGTTTGCAGATAGAATCCTTCTTGTTGTGTCCTTCCATCATGGAAAGAAAAATAAGAAGTTAGCTCATTCCTGTCTTTTCTAATAAAGACCTTCATTCCACCCATCATGAGGAGTCCACTCCAGGACCAATACCTCCCAAAGCTCCCCACTCCAAATGTCATCACATTGGGGACTAAAGTGTTAACAAATTAATTTGGGGAGAACACAAACATTCGGCCATGACATCAACTACTCATGGAATGTTACATTCAATATGACTTCCACTTGCTCCCATGTTCTCTCTCTCTCCTTTCATGGTCACACTGGTGAGGTCAGCTGACAAGTTGGTGCTGTGCTATGGAGAAGCACATGTGGTGAGGTGAGAAGGGGGTTCCTGTCCTGGCCAAAAGCTGTAGTGTTCCTAAGGACCCCTCACCCCACAGCCATTTGGGAACTTGACTCTACCTGAGCTTGGAAGTGAATCTCCCCAGGTCAAATTTTCAGAGGTCAGGGAAGCTCCAGTCATGACTGTACTTCAATTTTGTGAGAAATCTGAAGCGAATGACTCATTCAATTAAGCCATGCCTGAATTTATGATGCACATACTGTGAGATATCTTAGTTTATCTGGGCTAAACTATATCAAAATACCATAAATCGGGTGACTTATAAACAAGAGAAATCTATTTCTCACAGTTCTGAAGGCTGGGAAGTCCAAGATCAAGGTCTTGGAACATTTGGTGTCTGGTGGGAGCCAGATTCCTCACAGGAGTGTCTTCTGACACGTGGAAAGGAGCAAGGCAGCTCTTGGAAACCTCCTTTACCTGGGAGCACTGACTCCATTCCCAAGCTGGACCTCCTGTATGAATAACCCTGCAAGGTCCTACCACCCAATCCCATCACCTTGGGTTAGGATTTCAACATATGATTGTGAAGGGATATAAAAACCCAGACTACAGCATGAGATCATAAGTACATATTGTTTTAAGCTACTAAATTTGTAGTCATTTGTTATATAATGATAACCAATACTAGTATGGTAATTAAAAATAAAAATAAGATGGCATAAAAATATATATACCTTTAATCACAGTAAAAATAGAATAAGCTATTTTACAGAGAGAGAGAGAGAGAGAGAGAGAGAGAGAGAGAGAGAGAAAGGATTGACAGACATTTATGGAGCAGAGGCACACTCTGAACAACAAAATGAGTATGAAAAATAAAGAAATGGAACACATTGTAGTAACTATTATGCCCCAGGATACTAAAATAAATACATAAATAAGATAAAATTATACGCAATATTTCTATCAGATACTATATTAAGCAAAATGCATTTATGTCAAAATGGACCTTAAATAGTAATAAAAGAAACAACCTGTGAAAATTAAAGTATGACAGAAAATGGCATCAGGAATGAATTGTATAAAGAAAAAATTAATCAATTCAACTTGTGGGAGGATATACTGAGAATGGAAGAAATTATTCCCTGAAAGCCGTTACACAGGAGCTAGCCTGGCATTAACAGCTAGACCACAGTGTTCTCCTGTTGATTCTAAACAATTTTACAGAACACCCACACCAGGCAACATTGTAATGTGCCAACCACACAATGGGTCCAATGTGCCTCACTCCCAGCTTGTGTGAATGGCTGCTGTTTCTGTACCAGTTAGTGTTTAGTTCTAATAAAAATTTTAAGATGTGAAGCCATAGAACTGCCTCTACTGTTTGATGTTTGTATTCATGCATTAGAGTTATACATAATATTGGGGTCTATTTTGACATAATCATACATGCATAGAAATAATCTGCCCCACTTCTTCCCTAAATACTTGCTCTTTCTCGTCCCTCCTCCTCCCCACTGATCCCCATTCTCTACTAGTCTTTTTTCTATTGGTTTATAATTTTTTAAAAATTGGTGTTTTATTAATATACATAAAGGTGAACTTCACTGTGGTTTTTCATCGTGTTCATAGCATAATTTGGTAAATTTCATTCCACCATTTTTTTTCTCATCCCTCTTCCCACCCGCTCAGTCCCCTTCCTCTGTTTCCTGATCTCCCTTGTATTTTCATGGCATCACCATCATGCTTTTTACCTCTTATCTTCATCTAGCTTCTGCAAGTGACAAAAAAGCACTGGACCCTTGACTTTCTGACGCTGATTTATTTCACTTAGAATAATGTTCTCCAGTTGCATCCATTTACCATCAAATGCCATAATTTTGTTCATCTTTATGGCTGAACAAAACTTCTTTGTGTATAGATCCTGCATTTTATTCATCCAATCATCTGTTGATGGGCATCTGGACTGGGTCCATACTGTGAATAGTACTGCCTATACTGTGCTAATTTTAGTTCTTTGGAATAAATAGCGAGAAATGGGGTAACTGGGTCATATGGTAATTCTATTCCTTGTCTTCGGGGGAATCTCCATACTGCTTTCCAGAGTGGTTGTACTAATTTCCAGTCTCGCCATCAATGTTTAAATGTATATTTTTCACCACATCCCCAGATCTATAGCAACAAAAACAACATGGTATTGGCATTAAAATAGACGTGATTGGAATAGAATAGAAGACACAGAGATGGTGCCAAAAACATGTTGGAGAAAAGATAGCCTTTTTGACAAGCGGTGCTCTAGAAACTGGATGTTCCTATGTAGAAGAATGAAGCTGGATCTACCTCCACAAAAGTCAAATCATCATAGATCAAAGACCTAAGAATTAAACCAGGAACACTGAAACTGCTGGATGAAACACAGATTCAACACTCCAACATATTGGTGCAAACGCTGACTTCCTTAAGAGTCCTAAAGTGCAAGAAATAAAACTGAGAATCAATAAGGGAGATGATATCAAATTTAAAAGCTTCTGCACGGCAAAGGAAACAAGAATATGAAGAGTGAGCCTACAGAATGGGAAAAATCTTTGCCAGATGCTCCTCCAGTTGGTGATTAATACCCAGAATATATGAAGAACATGGAAAATTGAACATTAAAAAAATAACCCAATTAATAAAAAACATCAAATAACTCAATTAATAAATTGGCAAAAGAACTAAAGACAATTCTCAAAAGAAAAAATACAAATGCTCAACAAATATATGAAAAAAATGTTCAATATCCCTAGCATCAGAGAAATATAAATCAAAACCACATGGAGATTTCATCTCCCTCTGCTTCTATCTTCATGTAATCCTGAACATAGCCCCTAGTCTTTCAATCTTCCCCAAAGCACTTAAGACACGCTCAAATCCTGTAGCCGGCCCCCTTCACATACTAGACAACACCCAGTTCCCTCGGTTTGTGGTCTCCTTTGTTCCAATGAGTTAATAAACCCCACTTTAGTTGACTCTAGGTATGTTCCTGGGAAATTGGGGATGAAGGTATCAACAATAGTTTCCATAATTTCAAATCTAAGGCTAACAGTACTATCAATGATATATTTTGAAGCAATTTAACACTGTTAACAAAGTTCAGAGGGTATGCTTAAAAATATAGAAACCACACCAAAAAAAAAAAAAGTTGAATTAGGGCATCTCGGCTTTCTAAAAATGTTGCCTATCAAATCTAACATCTTTTCATAAAGATAAAGTTAATGAGTTTCTAAACCATAATTTAAGACTTAATGAGATTTTTATCAACATTAACTGGTTTCTTGCCTGATAAGGAAAATATTGCCTTTTCTAAATTTCTTCAAAGCATATAATTCAAAGATGTCAATTATTAGTCCAGTTCAAATCAATTAATTTTTGAGAGATGCTGAAAACTTTCAGGTTCAATGTGACTTCTATTATATTTACTTCAACATTTTTTTTAACTTTTATGATATTCTATAAGTAGGATAAAATGTCATGGCATCTGACCCTGTTGAAACATGTTGATTTTTTTAATTTGAAGAAAAAATTCATATTAAATGAATTATCTCTAGTTTTCAAGTATTATGGTAAATGTTCATGATGGTAATACAGATATGATTTTTCTAGACAATAAAGTATTTTTATAATTATTTTCTCTAATACAATCCTCTTCCCAGTTTTCCCTAAACATTCAAAAAATAAAATGTATAAGAGTTACCTAGAAAGATTTTTTCAAAATTTTGTCTAAATTTGATTTTCCTTTTAAATTTTAGGGACTAAGAAACAAGTATTCCTATATTAATTGGTATCCTTAGCATAAAATATAATAAATTCTACTATAACAATACTTGCATTCTTATAGATTTCTGTTTCATGCAAAAGGCCTAATGAAACTTTGTTCAGTATAAGGGGAAAGGCAGTTATAACATAATACTCAAAAAGCTAGTATTGCATTAAAAAATAAGAAAGAAGGCTAATAAAAACAGTGGCACAATTTTGTATCTTAAATTCATAATACACATTTAAATGCTGTAGTAAGTATATTTTAACTGCAAAAGGCTAAAAAAATGAGTGTCCAAAGGTTAAATCTTATGAATTTTTATTGCAATTAAGCAGGTTTATCTAAAATCTGGTGGGAATTTCTAACACTTGATGTGGATGCGTATGTCCTGATCTCTACACAAGGACCTGGAATAGCTGGTGGCTGGCAATATATACATACATGTCTTGTGTATTTACATCCCTGCAGGTTCAGCAAGTTCAGTTGTCTAGTTAACAGAGTGTTTCTTGCAGATAAGATCACATACAAGCAAACAGGAAATTCATGTTGTACTCAAATTGTTCCCAAATATATTAGTTACATTGAAACACATTTGTCTTCAAAACAGGAATTAAGGCAAAACTGACTGTAACATCTTTCTATTTGGACTTCAGAATCCTAAAGTTTGAAAACTAATGGAAATTTGTCTCATTTCCTCATTTTGCTTTCTTGTATGACTCATTTTCAATAGAAGAACAATTCTTTTCTTTCCTAAATTGATTTAATCTGATATAATAGCTCTGAGTTTAGCAATCCAGTCCTTTTGTTACCAGTATTTCTCTGACCTTAACCTTCCTGTCTTGCTCATGAATACATTATTCACCTTGGTAAACAGTTTTACTAACTGGTAATATGGAAACTAGAGCACCAACTTCAAGATGACTTAATACTCCTAACAACCACTGATGGCAGAACTTAACCTGAAAATGCCCATGTTATCTAATTAATGCAGGCAAGATCAACTCTAATAACAGCTGGCCACTGTTGTTGGTAAACATTATAAAAAACAAAGCAATCTCAGTGTATTTTATTGACATTAAGATTCTTTTAAACAGAAAAGACAGGAAGACTGGAAATAAGCAAAATTTCAGGGATCATGTTGATTTATATTAGTTTAATTATTTTGGAATTTTTCTAACTTCTTAATTTTGATATCTTAGTTTATTTATCTCTATTGTACTTTGCTTAAATTTCAAAAAAAAAAAAAAGACTTAAAATGTGTAATGCTTGTAATTGTTCACTGAGTATAGTTTGCCCAATTAGTGCTTTGACTTATGGCCTCAGCTAGTGTCCTTGTTCAGAGCGTTGAGGTTAAACTGTCTCCACTGGCTGTGGAGCCACTTGGGTGAAAAATGAGTTCAGAACTCACAGCTACTTAGTGGAGAATTAATAAATGACATTTTAAGGTGGTTGTTTCATAAGATCACTGAGGAAACATGTTATAATACCATATTATAACATCTTGCTAATATATGGTCCGTAATGGTTGATGCCCCTGCTTTAAGAAAGTTAATTTTAAAATTCTTCAATTTCAGAAAAAATTTCAACAGCACATGACTTTTTTTTTAACTAGCAAATATTTCTTTAGTAGTATATCATGAATACTCATTACTGGATTTGTTTCAACTCTCCTTAGCATTTGTATTCAGATTGTAAGCTTTGCATCTTGGAACATGTGCGCTAAATGGATTTTATAAATATATAATTTTGAATTCAAATTTTTATCCATTTTAAACAATTCCATCAATGATCCTAGATTCTATCTTGAGACTAAGTTAACATTTGAAAAAGAAAAAGATTGTTACATTATCTGGATAACTTTCCCATGTGCATTTTTGAAACCTTAATAAGCTATGTACCAGAATTATTTGAAAAAACTATGAATCAAATCAAGAGAATATCTTCAGTTCTGCAAGGAGAAATCAAATAAGTACCTTCCCTTAGAAAAATCTAATCATTCCACTTCATCTTTCAACAACCACTTTTTAATTTCTTCATCTGGTATTTAATGCCCCAAATATCACCTCTCACTCTGAGGTCATTTAGATCATTTGCAAATGATATGCTGTAAGACAGGCAGTAATAAAATACAAGAGCAGCATACACTTCTTCCTGTACTTTGAAACCTAAAAACTGTTGAAAAATTTAGGTTCACAGTATTTCAGACATGCTGAGATTTTACAGAAGAAAAATAATATTTTTATGAGCTTTATTATTCTGTAAAATTACTGAGAGAGGAAGTAGGAAATTAATGAAGCAACCTAAAAATAAGGTTGACTTATATTGGGTGATTTTTTGAGGTGATTAAGATGAATGCTAATTAGACTGCAGACTGCAAATTAGGTAATATAATACAACCAGGTTTTTATAAGTGAAGAATAAAGGAGGCATTCAAAGATTCAAATAATGAGAATATAGACCATCTGGACAATCTTTTTCTCCTAAAGATTAAATTTTAACTACAGCCATGTCCCACAAATTTGAAGAAGAAAAAATAAATAGGTCTCTAATAACATAGTTTCATATAAAGTAAAAAAAAATCTTTGAAAAATGGAGAAAGAAAGAAGAAATAATACAATGGAATATATTTAAATGAATTAGGCTGCATTAATATATTTGAATTTCTAGTTACCTAGCTCAGTTTTCCCCATCTTTGTCTGAAAGGGCAGCTACAGTAACTATTTCTAAAATAGGTTTTAAGGTTGGCTGGTGGACTGGGAGTTTGAGAGCATTTGGTGGCAAGGCTGGGGTGGGGTGATGTACTAGATTTGACCTCAATACCTGAGACTTTCAGAAAACTGAATGCTTTAGTTTCAACGCATTTTGCCTGGTAAAGTGAGATTTTAAGAACCGTTTTCCGCTGGGAAAGAGCAATCCATCTCCATACAACTAGGGAGAAAATTACCTTGAGATGCAACAATCATGGTATTGGAAAGTGTCAAATCCAGTAAATGGGTATGTTTTTTGCCTGTACTCCACTGTTTTTGTTGGGATAAAAGTCAACAGCAGGGATGGTGTAGTGGCTCGGTGGTAGAGCACTTACCTAGCATGTGTGAGGCACTAAGTTTGATCCTCAGTGCTATATATAAATAAATACATAAAATAAAGGGACAACTACAATAAATGTTTAAAAATTTTAAAAAAAAAGAGTCATCAGCACACTTTACATAGAAACCATAGGATTTGGGCTCAACCTGCACTTGAATCAGTATGCAAAATATTTTGGTTTTGAATTCACAGTAGAAGAGATCTCTATTCTTAATTTAGCTTGTTTATTTAAATATCCAGTTATAACCCTGGCCAAATTACACACTACCCACTCTCTTCTTTAAATCAAGTATGATAATTATAAACAAAATGTGTATTTGTGATTATTAAGTATACAATTTATATTGTTGATTCTTTCTTTTTAAATGTGTTTATGTACTAAGTGATTTGAAATTTGGGAGTTAGCATTAGATTGCTAGGTGGTAAATGTTGACTTACAGCAAATCACTAACTTTCTCAGTGCCTAAAATTAAGATTGGTGATAATTAGATTGTTTGATTCTAATAAAGTGTTTAGAACATTGTTTGATACTAATTCAGCCCTCAACATATACTTGATTTATAAGATAGTTTAGAAAGCATTACTTTGAATAGGAAAGATACACTACATGTTCATCACATGTGACTCAAAGGTCAACATTTTTTACATGTGATTGACATATGAAGCATAAACAAAAGATATGCTGCCAAGAATATATAGATTATTTTTCTGATTATGCTTATTATTAAGCAGTGGGAGTATACTATAAAATCATTTTAAATGACCTGCATTCTGTGAAACAAATGTGAAATCTTTAAAAGATGATTTCAATGATATATTCATGTAAGATAGCCACATTCTTGTCCTGGGAAGAAACAGATAATTCTGTAGCTTATAGGTACTGTATCAAGTCCTAGAAATTAACTCTAAGTGAAAGGGAAAAAGCCTTCCTTGCCATTATTCACATATAGCTGGTCTGTGTTGTTGCTTGAGTCTCAGGCACAGGAGCCAGGAAGGAGCAGCCTCCACTTTAAGAGGGTTGGGTGGGACTCCTCCATCACTCAAAGCTGTCTGTCAAAGGAAGACCTGTTTTATATGTAGGTAGAGGAGGGAGCCTCTCTGTAATATCACTTGAAGAACAAAAATTTGGAATCCAAACACATAAGCTTTTGTTAGATATTTACAGTGAAAATAGATTTGGACATTGAAAAATCCAACAGTTATATTTCATTTTAACAAGTCAGGTGAAATGTAAATAATATTTTTAAATCTCACAGAATGAGTGTAGCCCATAGTAGTCATATTTCAGTTACTGTGACAAAACGCCTGAGATAAACAACTTTAAAGGGGGTAAGATTTATTTTGGCTTACAGATTCAGAGGTTTCAGTCCATAATTGTTTAGCCCCATTGCTTTGGGCCTAGAATGAGACAGAACATCATGGGAAAAGGGAGTGGAAGAGCCAAGGGACTCACCTCATGGCCACCTGGAAACAAAGAGACAGGGTGAGGGTCCTAATGTCTCCTTCAAGGACACACACCCAATGACCTCACTTCCTTCTACTAGGCCCTATCTCCTAATATTTCAGTGGCCTCTCAGTAGTATCACTGGTCTCATTAGTGACCAAACCTTTGACACAGCCAACTTTGAGGGACCCTCCAGTTCCTAAATATAACATGGCTCTTCTGTGGAAAAAGACTCCAACATAATGCAAAAGATTCTTTTATAATTCTACAGAACTATATAAAACATCATAAACCCTATGTAATTTTATTAGACATAACAATAAATATTATATTTATATATAATATATATCCAAAACAATATGTAATAAATGTATTAGAATTTTATGTAGCCATACAATAAATACATTCCAAGTTAAACAAAGCTTTATTAATCCAATGAAGTAAACAATGTTTTGTTGATAATAAATCAATACTTAAATTTATAGATGGTCCTGACTGCTGTGGTGTATGTACTCATGAGTCTAGCATGATTATCTCATTCATTGTGTATCACATACAATTTAATGATGATTTGATTTTCTTACCATTTTATTTTAGTTATGATTTTGTAAGACCTTTGTTCACACAATACAGCATAATTTACCTAAACATTGTCTCATATATTGAAATCACCCTCCTTTATTCTTTCATGAGCTCAAAGCAATTGAAAGCATAGCAGTTGGTGCTAAAAGAATGGTTAAGTGCAAATATAAACATAGTTCCTGATATTCCATAAAGATATTGTATTACAAACTTACTCAAGTTATAAAAGATGACCCAATTAATTTTAAAATAATCATTTCCACTGAATGCTTTATGTGTACACTCAAGATGATCCACATTGGATAATCAGATCTACAATGATCCCACCCTGAGTTGGCTCTGGAGATTTTTCAGCTTATCTTACTCTGTTCATTGTTTGCCCTTTTGTCTGTGATTTGCAGTCAGCCTTGCACTCATAAAGGATTAATGTGAGTACTATGCATGTTGAATCATTTCTGAAAATCTTTCTTATATAGCTACTTCTTTTCTGTAACTTTTCCTCATAATTTCTAGATACCTTAGCCTTGATGAACCCTGCTCACCATCTCTCAAACTCAGAGAAGGAATGAACTTTATTTGACTTCTAAATCTACATCCACAGCCCAGAAATCATTTCTGGACATAAAGTAGGTTACAATAATATGAATAACCTCATTTGTTTCATTTCTCCCAAGGGTCATGGTCACAAAACTTTATTCCACTGTCTATTAATAGTTACTTTCCTTAATTTCTCCAATATAATTGGCTACATACATCACATACATAGAAAATGATTATACATATGTTTCCAGTTTTGTGTTTATGATGGCAGATAAGTTTTGTGGTTGTGACTTTATCATAGACAGAAGTAGAAATCTGATAGAGAAAGAAGAATGTGAGAAAAATTCAACAATTAAACAAAACTAGCTCAAGGTAAAAATAAAGCACACCAAACACAGAAAGGTTAGCCATCAACTAAAAAAAATTGTCCATTTTTCCTCTCTCCCAGCCAACTCTATACCTGAGGTTACATTTATATTTAAAAAATAAAAATATAGAAAAGAGGGACTATAGCAGGTATTTCTCAGGTTCAGTGTATTTGAACAACAAAGATGTCAAAAATGCATGAATCAAGAAACATGAAAAATGTACTATTTTGAAGGATAAAACCCAAAATAAGCAAATTAACTGTTTACTCCCAATATTATAGTCAGCATATTTTCCTTCATTAATGATATAAGTTTTTGCAGCCCAATTAGGTCTAAATATTTTTCCTTGATTTACTAATCCAATAGGCAACATTAATTTTTAAGAGTATTTTCAGCATTAGTATGATAATAACAAGCAATAGTTTATTCTATTTCCCCATTTTTACAAATTATATTAGCAATCCTTACTTTCTCCAATATAATTGGCTGCATATATCACATACATAAAAAATGAATTTTAAGGAAGCAAGGAAGTTTATTCTTTTTACTTAAATTTTAGTTAAAATTATTTCAGTTTCAAGTTGTGCTTAAAAATGATATAATAAGAGCCTGGAGTAGTAAAATAATGACAGGAGGAGACAGACTCGAGAAACATTTAACGCATAAAATGGTTATCCTTGGGAAGCTATTGAAAATTATGAAGTACGGCGAGAAAAGTAGTAGAGGACAGTTGTTAAAATCACAGGTTTGGGTGTCAAATAAAAGGAGGCTACAATTTCAGCCTTGCCACATGACAGCTGGTTTAACATCAACCCTGTTTTCCCTATTTTGTGACCTATAATATTTGGGATGATTAAATGAGTTAACATCCCCAAAGCACTTAAGAGTCCTTGGATTATAGTGCAAATAAAAGGTAGGCATTGCATTTATGACAGTGATGTTGGTGATGATGGTGGTAACCATAAAGTAACCATCAGCAGTCAGGTAAGGATCTCTTGTGACATAAGGGGATGAAAATCATTTGGGAGACATAATTATTTAATATCTGTAGGAAATCTGAATTAATCCATCTTGTTCCCTCATCTCGGAGGTAGAACACATATAGAAAAACTTAAATGTAGTTATATAATATAATCAGATAAAGACAATAATAAGAATATAATCATATTACTATACAATTACAATGTGACGTTCTTTATATAATAATATATACATTCTAGATTATATTCTCCACTCTATTTTAATGCCCCTCTGTCAATTTTCTTGAAATATTTGCAGAATTAAAAACTTGGGACTTAATGGGTTAATCTAGGAGAGAGACCTAGGCTGGAGATAAATGTGCAGGGTTTCCATTGAATAGGAATATCTACAACTATTAATCAAGACAAGGGTTTTGAATGAGATGAAGAAATGACCGAGAAACTTTAAGAATGATTGCATGTAAAGAGGGGCAAGACCTCTCCTGAAATCTCAATGAGTTCTCATGGAATTAGAAGAAAAATAGAAGATTATAGTATCAGAGCAACCAGGGAAAATGAACTTAGGAAATGATTTTAGGAAATTTAAAGTGCCGGGTGATGACGACTTCTCTCAGAGTCAACACTGAGAGGACATCTTCGTTGTTGACAACTGAAAGATCTCAGTGTCTCAAGGGCAAGTTTTGTTTGTTTGTTTGTTTTGGGTACTAAGGATTGAATTTAGAGGCACTTTACCATTGAGCCACATCCCCAGCCCTATTTTGTATTTTTATTTAGAGACAGGGTCTCACTGAGTTGTTTAAAGGGCATCACTGTTGCTGAGGTTGGCTTTCAACTCTCTATCCTCCTGTTTCAGCCTCCCAAGCTGCTGGGATTACAGGCTTGCACCACTACCCTGCTTCAAGGGCCAGTTTTGTTGAGTGTGGATGAAGACAGGTGAGAATTTAGTGGGGAGTGAGTGAAAAGTACAGAAAACCAATGTAGATCATCTTCACAACACCCTTCTGTCAGCCCTGTTTTGTGTGTGAGAAAAACAGAAGCACAGAGAGAGCAAGTCACCTACAGAATCATAGTTTGATAGCAGTGGAACCAGTATTAAAATCCTGTTCATTTCAGGGCCATCAAAATTACACCCCTCACTAATGTATTCTATTTGTGATTAAGTTTAGCAAAATTAATTTATTCACATATAGTGAAAGAGATTTATTCCTCTTGGCTGATAGACAAAGTTCTGATCATATGTTACATTACACATACACACTGACAGAAGCAAGTTTCAAGAGGAAAAAAGATTTTCAGGTACTGTCAAAACCCAACTTAGTTGTAGGTTAACAATTACATTAGAAGATGGTTTTATTGTGGATGGAACTTCAAAGAAAACTTTTACAAACAGGGAATTTAGCATGGTTATCCAATGAAAACTACTTCTTTAATTCTTAATCTTGCAACATGGCTTTGAAGTTGCCCCTGGACATACCTAGTGTAATTAAACAGCACTTATTCTTTGGAGGGATCATAAAAGCATTTATACTCAACTTCTGTTTGTCCTCTCCTTTCCTCTAGCCCCAAAAGAAGCTATTTATAACTACCTCAGTAATTTAGATGATGGGATGATTTCCTGAGAATTGATTCCAGAAACTATATGTCTAAATCTCATAGATAATTTGGCAAAATGTTTTAGGATTTCTGTAACCCATCAGGCTTTGTCAGACCAATTATTAATTAATATCCAAAGTACCTAAGTCTTAGAATCTGACTACCCTTGAGATTTTTCATTCCCTAAAACCATAAATAAACATGTCCTGTGCTGTATTGTTCATGCTATAGGCAGAAAGGAGGGAAGATGATTAATGGACATAGGTAGCTTCTATTGTCTCAAAGCATTCTATAGAGGACATTTTATAAATGCATGCATACTATTACCTTTGAGGTACTTGAGCTTTGAATGCTTAAAGGAATAAGGAGACCTCAGAATGAATACTTCAATGTCTTGAGAATATGCTATTAGTTAATTATAATCTGTGCCTAATATTTTAAAATAAAATCAAAATTTTAACTAACATATACATACAGAATTGCATGTATTACAATAATGCAATAATTCTAATAATGTAATTAAAAATACACCCCCATCCCCAAATATATCAGTCCTACAGAAATTAACAGGCACGTTTTCCTAAGTCATCAAAGAAAGAATTCACTTAGAGTATGCAAAATACCTAGCTGGATGCCAACACTTTGTGCCAGGCTTGCAGCAAGTATTCAATAATGAAGAAAACAGACAAACTCCCTGCTACCTTGGAAATTATATTATAGTTTGCAGAATGGGAAGGAGAAGAAAAAATATGCAAGTACTAGAGCATCACAAGAAGACAAAAAGAAGAAAAAATATGCAAGTACTAGAACTTTAGGTGGAGATAAAGGGAAGAGTTAAAATCTAAGTATAGAACAGTAAATGCTATTGGCAGAAATAAAAGTGGGATAAGACAGAAGTGGGGAGAAATGGGTGAAGCACATGAAGTTATTATGCAAGAAACCCAAGAATTGACCATGCAGATGAGAAGAGGAGTAAGGGAGGGAAGAAATGGGTTTGTTTTCTGAAAAGTCTCATGAGCTCACTTGAAGAGTCACAAATTTAAAGTGAAATGAGTCATCACAGTTGTGTTGTGCAGCTGTGTTCCTCCTTGAAATGGTGTCTTAGTAAGCTGTTTCACCCATGTGACCAAAAGACTGACAAAAACAATTGGAGGAGGAAAAGTTTATTTGGGGGCTCAGGATTTCATAGTTTGCAGCCCATAGATGGTCAACTTTATTTCTCGGGGCTGGAAGGGAGGCAGAACCTCATGGCAGAAGTGTGTGCAGAGGAAAGAACTGGGGACATGGCACTAGGAAGCAGAGAGAGGAAGACTTCTCCTCTCATCAAGGACAAATAAATACCCCAAAGTCATGACCCAGTGACCCACCTCCTCCAGCAACTTCCTACCTGTCTACAATTACCACCCACTGGGGGATCAAAGTACTGATTAGGTTAAAACACTCATAACCCAGTCATTTCACCTCTAATCTTTCTTACATTGTCTCACACATGAGCTTTTGGGGGACACCTCATATCTAAACCATAACAAATAAGCTGCAAGTTGGAATTCAGCCCAGGATGACAATATGCTAGGTGTATTCACTCAGGAGAGGGAAGACCAAAGGGTTTGGAAGAGTATTCAGCAGAATGAATCAGGCAGGAAAAATGTGAAGATATAAAGGGGGTGAGATTGGTGAGAAGATGGCAAAATTAGTGAAGTATAGATCTCAACCAAGTTTATAGATAAAGTACAATTATATTATAGATTATAGATAAAGTACAATTATTGGTTACAACACAGTCTTGGTTATGAACTAGGAATAGGCTTATGAGGGGTGGAGAACAAGGTTATTTTAGAAGAAATTGTCAAGAAATGGAGAATCTAGTTATCTAAAAGGACATTAAGATCACTAAGAATTAGGAGGTAATTCTGGGTGGAGTCAGATATATAAGTTAAAATCTTCATAAAATGAAAGTGATTAATGGTGGTATTTAAGTATTGACTGAAAGATGAGTAGGGAGCATTCTACTTAAGCTGAAGTATAGACTGTTGGAACAGTCTTCCAAGCAGTTCACTAACCTTCAAAGACTGTGATATGGTAGTGACAACAAGGAGCAAAGAGGCAATTTTCTATTCCAAGTTCAATTCCATGACAACAGTAAGACAGAAAATCAGCCATGGAAGAGAGCTTGGCAGGAGATAATATTATTACATGGAAAAGGGCAGGTTTTATTTAGGATAAGTTAAAAGCATCTAAGGAAGAAGGCCAATGTACAGGGAATTCTGCTATTGATGGATTTTAAGATTCAGAAGGCAATATGCATGGTTTGGTCCACTTAATGAGAAGTGAGGCGTGGAGTCGTGTGAGGTGGACAGGAGGGGATATACAAATCATTTAAGATGAAGGACATGTGCTGGCCTGGAATTATAGTCTTAATTTCCAATGCAATCAAGAACAAAGGGATCATTGCTTAAGAGGCAGATTGTGGTAGTGAGGTGATTGGGGTGGGGAAAAATGGGAGTATATCAGATGGTGCAATGGTTTTTCCTGGAATTTGCAGAATTCTGGAGCTCAATCCTGGTTCTAGTTGATTTAATTGAGTGAGTGTGGGAAAGACGTTTTCACAGACAGCACAGAGCCCACAAAATTATTATCTTAGGAAAGTAGACTGGAGTACAGAGTATAACTTCATTAGGTGACTCTTATTTACACAGGTGCCAAATAGGAGATGGAAAGAATGGACCACCATGACTAAAAGCTTATGATCAATAAGATTATCCTGATATTTCAGGGATTGTTCAACACTAGGATTTTTTTTTCAGTGCAAATTATTAAACTATTCTTAAAAAGGAAATTTTTCTCGAAGGATGGTAGAAAACATTTTAAATAAGTATATCTGTTCGTGATTTTAACAACTAAAAATAGAAAAAAAATCACAAAAATGAAACTTAAGTAACAGAAACATATGGCAATTTTGTGCCTGATATTCAAATTGTACAAACATTTCCATTAAAATAAATAGCACACTTATTCCAAAACCAAAACTGCAAGTATTTATCCTTGCATTGAAGATACTTAGCAGTATCACAAGCAAAATGAAGAGTATTTGAATACTGGAAATAAATAGGCATGCTGTTTCCATTAATTTTTTATATGATTGTAGAACTAGAAAATTCAAGAGAAACAACTGAGATCATCAGAATGGAGAGATAAATGAAGAATATAACACATTCTTCTGCAGAGAAATGGCTAGTTAGAACAAACAATTAAATTAAATTTATATTTTAAATAGCAAAAAATTGGCATAACTCCCATATCTAACAAGAAATGTATGTCTCATATTAAAAAGTAACTTTAAAAAACTTTCTGAATAACAAAAATAAAAACCTGAAAAATTAGAAAGTTTTCATTTCATTGATGGATATGCCTAATGTTGTAAAGATGCCATTTTACCCTAAATTAAACAGTAACTCAACAATTACTATGTAATGTTGTTTAAAAGAAAGATAGCTATAAAATGTGAGGGTGTATTATAAATCTTAAATGAGTCTTCAGAAATGTGAAACACAAGAAAGACTATTGCGTCTACACTTATATTAACAAGTGTATACAGCAAAAGCCCTATGGAAAAAAATAGTTTTTTCTAATCCACTAGAAATCTGAGGTTTTGGAAGCATGAACCAACCTTAAATCTAGATTTGGACAGTTTCTTTAAGGGAGAATGGAGCTGAGCTTACCTTGGATAGTTCTGATTTTTCCTATTGGGTTATGCTGGTTTGATTTCTATGTAAATCAATCCCTCTTCTTGACTGATCTTTCTCATGACTATGGATCATATTTTCCTTTGTCATAATGTATCTAATAATTTTTTTAAATATCTGATTTTTTGGCATTTTACAAAAATATGTTTATCTCATCTATTTTAATATTAAACTAAATAATCAAAATTTTAAAATATATATCTAAACATTACTAGATATATTGATTTTTACATTGTTGAGTGTCAGGTTTTACTTTCTTTATGACAAGTGTTAAGACTTTAGTTGAGCAGGCATTTAAATTAGTTGTTCAGTTTGGGGCTTTAACTGTTTGTCGGGGTGGGTCTCTGGTAACTTTGCTGTGGGGAGAAGTTAACCCTACCCTCAGCCTGTTGTTCTGACATCTCCAATGAATTTGCTGAGTGGCTAATGACATTCCCCTTTGTAATGAGTTAGAACTCGGTCATGCCTCTCTTAGCCAGAGACTACTCACAGTGCCCAAGTTGTGGTTTTTGTGGGGGTTTCAAACATGAGTGCACATCTTTGTTTTCAGCAAGAATTCAAGACTCATTCTTTGCCAGACTTCAGTGAGTGTTGACCTATATAAGTAGGCACATGTGCACTGAACAGACTCAAAGCTCTTTAGTGATTGATACTCAGACTTTTGCAATTGTTCTGTGTTATAGACATCCTACATGTATGGAACTTGGCCTGCTTTTTCCAATCACCTCAGTGTCACTATCACAAATTTCTGTGTTCTAGACTCACTGAGACAATCCTACTCTGCTTGGACCCCCACTTGGCATTCTCCTCCAGAGTGTGTTCAGGACTAAAACTAGGTGCCATTAAAGGTACATTTTCTTTTTTTTTATTGGTTGTTCAAAACATTACAAAACTCTTGACATATCATATTTCATACATTAGATTCAAGTGGGTTATGAACTCCCATTTTTACCCCAACTACAGATTGCAGAATCACATCGGTTACACATCCACATTTTACATAATGCCATATTAGTAACTGTTGTATTCTACTACCTTTCCTATCCTCTACTATCCCCCTCCCCTCCCCTCCCATCTTCTCTCTCTCTACCCCATCTACTGTAATTCATTTCTCTCCTTGTTTTTTTTCCCATTCCCCTCATAACCTCTTATATGTAATTTTGTATAACAATGAGGGTCTCCTTCCATTTCCATGCAATTTACCTTTTCTCTACCTTTCCCTCCCACCTCATGTCTCTGTTTAATGTTAATCTTTTCTTCCTGCTCTTCCTCCCTGCTCTGTTCTTAGTTGCTCTCATTATATCAAAGAAGACATTTGGCATTTATTTTTTAGGGATTGGCTAGCTTCACTTAGCATAATCTGCTCTAGTGCCATCCATTTCCCTGCAAATTCCATGATTTTGTCATTTTTTAGTGCTGCGTAATACTCCATTGTGTATAAATGCCACATTTGTTTTTAATCCATTCATCTATTGAAGGGCATCTGGGTTGGTTCCACAGTCTAGCTATTGTGAATTGTGCTGCTATAAACATCGATGTGGCAGTATCCCTGTAGTACGCTCTTTTAAGGTCTTCAGGGAATAGTCCGAGAAGGGCAATAGCTGGGTCAAATGGTGGTTCCATTCCCAGCTTTCCCAGGAATCTCCATACTGCTTTCCAAATTGGCCGCACCAATTTGCAGTCCCACCAGCAATGTACAAGAGTACCCTTTTCCCCATATCCTCACCAGCACTTGTTGTTGTTTGACTTCATAATGGCTGCCAATCTTACTAGAGTGAGATGGTATCTTAGGGTGGTTTTGATTTGCATTTCTCTGACTGCTAGAGATGGTGAGCATTTTTTCATATACTTGTTGATTGATTGTATGTCCTCCTCTGAGAAGTGTCTGTTCAGGTCCTTTGCCCATTTGTTGATTGGGTTATTTGTTATCTTATTGTTTAATTTTTTGAGTTCTTTGTATACTCTGGATATTAGGGCTCAATGGTACAGAATAGAGGACACAGAGACTAATCCACAAAGTTACAACTATATTATATTTGATAAAGGGGCTAAAAGCATGCAATGGAGGAAGGATAGCATCTTCAATAAATGGTGCTGGGAAAACTGGAAATCCATATGCAACAAAATGAAACTGAATCCCCTCCTCTCGCCATGCACAAAAGTTAACTCAAAATGGATCAAGGAGCTTGATATCAAATCAGAGACTCCGCATTTGATAGAAGAAAAAGTTGGCTCTGATCTACATACTGTGGGGTCGGGCTCCAAATTCCTTAATAGGACACCCATAGCACAAGAGTTAAAGGTACATTTTCTGTTTTCCTCTTCACTCAAATACCACAGACCTGCAATATGGGTTTCCCTGTATCTATAGTACCACTTCCTGTTTTTGCTCATTTGCTCAATTTCTCTCTCCCTGCCCCCTACTTTCTCTTTCTTCTTCTTTTTTTAATAGCAGGAAGGTAAATCTTGTATCTATTATTCTGTCATGGCAAGAAGCAAAAACCAACACACACACACACACACACACACACACACACACACCAAAACAAAACAAAACAAACAAACAAAACAACCCTGCTGAGTGTTTCTAAATTTTAGCACTTTCACTATGTTTAAAAACTGATCCTAGAAAAAAAAGATGCATTGGAACTCAAAGACTGGGAGATGCCAGATTGGACCCACCTGATCCAGGGGACATGTCTCTGGGTGCTAAGATTCTGTAGGCAGTGACCTCACCCTAGACACCAGCTTGTGGTGAAGGAGTGGTTATTTCACATGGCAGATGGTGATCAGAGACATTTTTTGACAGGGGATTGTTTGCTAAATTTTAAATTTCAATTTACATAGACAATTATATTCTTGTCTTTGTATGAAATAAATTGTGGCAAATTTGCAATTTTTTTTCAGATTGATGTTGAGATATCAACAAGCAACTGATTTGTTCTCATCTTCTAGAATGCTGCTACATTGGATAGTCACATTTGCCTAGAACTTTTTAGCTTACCAGTAAAGAATTTAACATATGAAATTAGAAAAATGCCTTCTAGCTTTTGCAGTCCTATCCCCTGGTACTGATCTCCAAGCCACCCCCCTTTAAAAAAAAATATTGACCAGCTGCCATATATTTATGTAGTCAAACTAGGTGAGTTTTAGTAAGTACAAATAGAGGGGGTTTAAATGCTTTCCTTTATTTGCTAAAGAACTGTATCTGCTCCATTTTGTGCTGGACATAGAGAGTATTTGTTGAGAATTGTTTTGCGTTATTATCATTCTTTTCCGTACTAAATTAGAACAAATATTAAAACCAGATGGGGCTTTAAAGGCCATTTTCAATGTCCATTAGGAAGATAATCAAGTTATTTTGCAGTAAAATTATGGCTTTTTATTTTTGCCATTGTATTCTTAATATTTTTATTAGTGCAATAGACTTACAAATAACAGTGGGTCCTATTTTGACATTTTCAAACATGCATGGCATGTAATTTGCTCCATAATAACCTGAGTACTTCTACTTTCTCTATCATCGTCCCTCCCCTCTCCCTCTCCCTCTACTTTCCTGGTCTTGTCTCTACTTATCTTTTGTTTTTTTTAATTTGTGCTTTATAGCTATATGCAAAGATGGAATTCACTTGGTATGTTAATGTATGTACATGGCATAATTTCGTCAATTTCCACATTTCTCTGCTTTCCTATTCCTCTCCAATTCACTCTTAAATATTCTTAGCATCATATTCCAGAGTTTCATTCTAACTTCTTGAATAATTAGAATGTCAGAAAGTAGAAAAAAATAATTTTTAGTGAATATAAAAGGATAACTTATTAAATTATGAAACTAATTATATTTCTTCTATGCTATGCCACTGGTCATAAGATAGAATTCTATCTCTTTGGAGGTTTCTAAAGCCTTTTCATGGCTTCCTTTGGAATATTTCATTTTATTTTTCACTATTTAGAGACTTTGAGTGTGCTTTGATTTTATATAAGCATCTTCTTGGGATGATGATTTTTTTATTGCTATTGAAGTACAAATATAATACCTGAAAGTTCATACTGCTCTTAAAAAAAAAATAGCATCAGGCAGAAAACTTGCTATCCGGTCACCTCTCGCACTGTAAGATTTGTTCCTGCTCTACTCGTCAATGAATCCTGCTCTTACACTCAAAAGAAAAAAGAAAGAAAGAAAAGAAGGAAAAAGGGAAGAATGAAAGAAAGAAAGAAAGAAAGAAATGACATCATGTAAAATAGTATGATTAAATAATATGATCATAATATATCATGGTATATTTTTAATATCACCATACAGAAAAGTAAAAAAAATTGTAGATATCATTCTTTTCTATAAATACAATCTTTATAGAAATTGGATTTTCCTAATACTATGTTATATTTAGCGGCAAAAATAATTCTTAGTTTGCATAATGAATTGGGCTTCAGAGTTTATTGTTCTCTGACCAAATATTACATTTAAATCTCCTTTGTTCATATAAACTTCCACACTTCAGAACCTTCACCTTCCTCCTATCACTCCATTCCCTAAAGAAACATAAAAGACCACCAACAGTGTTCTATGTTCCTCAAGCCAGACAGTCATGATGAGAGTTTCTGACATTTGCTCCTGGTGTCAGTTTTGTACACACAGTACAAAACACGTATGGCAGGTTGCTTTCTAGGCCTGGTCCTTTTATGTGTTTTGCTCTGTGGTTTGGGGGTTCCTCCCATTAATAAGTAGGAATATTGAGTTGAAGATTAAATTGGTGACTTCTGAAAGAAAGGACTGTGTATTCTATGCTTGAGATAAATGGCACAAGGAACTTCCCAACTATGCTGCCCGACTGTTGTTTAATACAAAGATCCATTGTTTAAAACTTCCAGTGCAAGCAGATATGACCACAATAACTTGCCCTTAAGTAACTGAGACCCTCAATTAAATGCATTTATACGCTAAAAACCCACCACCTGGGAACTCTCACACAATTTTAGAGGCATTTTGACCTTGTACAAATTGGCAGCAACACGAATTATGAGTATGTTAATTTCAAGCCCTCCAAAACACTCATCTGCTATTCACCACTTGATTTTCATACTACTCTTCCTGGCCACCTTACTATGTTAATTAATTCAATAAAGAATTCTTACTATCCCTTGCATTGTTAGCTGTGTTTGATTTTTATCCTGCATGAGCCAAAGGATCCCCTGAGCCAGGGAAATTAAGGACCATTGTAGATTTCCCCACTCCTTGATTTTGAATTTACTCAGATAGCCTTCATTTAGAAAGAAGAATGGGGTAGCATTGTTGGCATTCAAGTTCCCAGCCAAAGCCTGAGAGTTTTCTTATCTCCCTGCACTCTCATGTTGCATCGCCATCATAAGGAGAGCTTCTCTCAGGCATCTATGTTTTCTGAATTGCCTCTCAACGAAGGACAGGAATTTGTACTCCTATAAACCCCTCTTCAGAAACCTTTATCTGTATTATTGCTAGAGCCCTCAGTCATGTTGAGAATCCTAAAATCCAAAGAACACAAAATGATGGAAAGGCAGCTGAGAGCCAATAGAACAAAATTAACAGTCTGAAATTCTGCAAGGTATTCTACAGAATGACCCATGAAGTACCATATCACTTATGTTAGTCCATTGCAAAATATCCTGCCTTATTGAGAATTCAACAAATCCTTGCAAACTCATGTCATCTTCATAGTGTATCTTGGTTCTGCCAAGTACTTTCTTTGGTCAACTCAATAACTATTTCTCCTGACCTCTAATTGACCTCTGGCTTATGTCTGCCTCCTTTCTCTGAATCAACAATGGATCAATGGTGTGTTCAGAGAACAAGGAGGTAATCTGGATCAGTCCAGAAAATACCAGATGTCTGATTGATTGTTGTCTGTTATTGTTGGTTAAAGTTTTACTGTTTTCTGGTTTGACAAGCTGTCCAATGCCTAAAAGAAAGTGATTCTGAGACTAACTATGAATTATTAAAAATAAAATTATCTCTGTTTTGATTTCATAAAAATGCAATCTGGGCAGAATGTAGTGGTGAACATTATCACCAAACCATCACTTTTATTAGAACATGAAGACAAAATAACATCTAAGTAATGTAACTAATGTTTTATATAGAAATTTAGCAAATATTCCCATTATAATGTGTAAAGTTAGATATCACAGTTTTCAAGATATTTTAATGAAATTTAACTTTAAATAAATATTTAATTTAATGACTTGAACATGTAAAAGATAAGTAAGCCTCTGAACCCGTAACTATTCTGCTATATTGACCATTGATTACATGACCATAGCCCAAGCCATTCTTTCTATAGGTGGATGTAATAGATATAAAGACAGAAACATCCAGAAGATGGAAAAGTAGCATCTCAATGCCAAGCTTGGGTGGGACTCATCTTCCATCTTGTTCCTTTGGCTTTGGTCTTCAGAATATTTGAGACAAAAGAAAACAGATAGGCCTGCCCAGAGACAGGTAGACAAATCTGCAGATGTCTAAGATAGTGATCAATATTTAGAAAGAAAATATTCTGACAAGACAGCAGTCTGTACCTGGTCTCAGGCAAGATCCCCCCTCCCTCCTCTCCTCCTCCTCAGTTGGTGAAAGAGACAGTTGCTATTCTTTTGCATGGGGATCATAGAGAAGTACTCTGGGAAACAGCAGGAAACTTTTCTCACTGTTCCATTTCCAAAAGAAACCAAAAACCAAATCAAATAAACAAACAAAACAAAACTAGAATTCCAAGAGATAATTAATGCAAAGAGATTTTTTTATCATTTTCCTCTACCCAGCGCTTCTCCCTAGACCTAAGCAGAGAGCTACTGTGCACAAAGGAGATTTTGTATAAAGACATTTAAGTAGGAGTCATGCATTTATCCAGCAGGAGATAATTTATTTAATTATGCATTCATGTCGCAGTTATGAAACATCAGTAGAGGTCCTTGCATAGAACCACATTTTTCACTTGGTAGAAAATGTAAAAATTACTTCCAGGTTCTTTTGAGTCGTTAGTTCAAATCATACTCAGCTTTTATTTTGCCATGCAACTAAAGCTTATGAGGTACTAGAATTAAAAAGACTTGAATTTCTCACTCTATTTTCACCTGTATATTTTCCCAGCTAAGGAAAGTAATTTGACTGCATTACTCTGGAATAATGATGTGTCAAATTTTCTCATTAAAATGAAGCCATTTGTTATCTTTATGAATATGATCAATCATTACACTATCATTTTTAATATAATTTAGGGAGATATTAAATAATTTCACCTTTACAATCCTTGGTGTAATCTTTTTATAGAGCAAAATTTCATAATAATTTTGGTTCCAGTTTTTTTCAATGTTAGTTATTTTAAATGAATATTTACCAAAGGAATGTTAGAAAAATGTCTTTTATCATATTGCCACATATGTGGTGCTTTAGGGTCAAATCACATTTGCCATTTTCCATATTCATAGAGATTTGTATTATAAAAATTCTAAAATAAATATTTAAAAAGTTATTAAAAACTGTTATCTTCTATTTGTTTTAAATGGAATCATCTATACAAAGCTGAAAACCACCCCTTGAAGTAGGTACTAATATTTTCTACATTTATTGTGTGGGTTGTAAGCTTAGAAAAGTCTAAGGGTATCTCCCAACTTTTCACAGCTGATTAGTATCACATGCATTACGTCTCCAGAGCTTACATTCATGAGTTCTATGCCACAGGTAAGAAAATTAAATCTAACTTGGAGACCCACAAGTAAGTGAGGAAAATCCCAGAATCCAGAGATAAGGCCAGAAAATGGCCAATGCAAAAGTTATCTAAGAAGAGGAATTATAAGGTTATATGACCTGACTTAAATTTGATATCACTTGTTTATAGAAACCTGCTTTTCAAGGACCAATACAATGGTTTTTTAAATTGTTGCCACAAGTTACTTTAAAAACATGCTCTAATGTAGGACAGTATGGCACATTGCATATCTATAGAGAGTATTGTTGATAATAACAACAATGCAGGTGGTATTATTGTTAATGCTATCTCTAGATTTGCAATGTTATATTAATAATATGTTAATAATAGCAATACAATAGTATTGTTTTTAATACTATTTCTAGATATGCAACTATTAACAATACTATCTCTAGATATGCAATGTGCAATAATGTCCCATACCCTTGAGTGAGAAGATGATGATATGCATACTATTTTAACCTGGTAATATGAGTAAAATATAGAACTGTTAAAGGTACTTGGAGAATTTTCACATAGTAGGGATAGCTGTTGATTTAAGAAATTTAAAAAAAATGGAAATTAAATCGATGCAAAGAGTGAATGATGCAAATTTATGAATGATTCAACAAGGAGTAAATAAAAATAATAAATAAATAAGGTCAGGAGGCCAGGGGTCAGTTCCCAGATCTCGTGCAACATGGTTGCTTTAAACAAATTATTTTACATCTTAGCTTCTTTGAGGCTTTTTAATTTAAAAATGAGAGAACTGGTGATGATTTATCTCGTTTCATTCACATTAGGTAATATGTAATTAATCTTAAAATTCTTAAAATTAGTTAGATAAAGGGTTGTTGTCCAATCTGCAGGATGTATATAGATACCTACTGACTCAGGACTGCAGATTTAATTAATGGAAAACCTATATTAATTTAATCACAAAACTGGAATTCCTGAATAAAAATTAGCCTAGGAAGTAAATGTTCCCCAAACAACATTAATTCATTGGTAATGAGTAGTTCCATTTGATGGAAATGTGGTTAATAGCGATTGGAGGAAATGTGACTCTTCAGGAGGTCTTTATGTAAGATTGTTTTTCCTAATGGACTATTTAGATAGCAACAATATGCCATTTCTTGAGTTATTTTGATTCCTTTCTGCTCTTCATTACTTATATACTAAAGCTCCAATGTCCATCAAATATTGTGGGTTCAAATTTGGATACCATTTCAGCATGGTGCAGTGATCCCAAGGTCATAAATCCTGGACCTCCACTGTCATCACACTTTCAGATCCTTGGATTACTTGGTTCTAAATGGAGTTTAATACTTAATAAGGCTTAATTCAGTACAGATATAAGAAATAGATGATCTAGTGTATGAGAGGTATTTTAAAAATCCAGTCCAAATTCCTTCACAAAGTGCTCATTGATTTGTGGCTATCTTAAATTTAAATTACATGACTTTAAAATATGCAGTTATTTCATGTGGTTATGAACAATTCTTGACTTTTGCAATTTAACAATCATCTTTAAGTTTTAATATATTTTTTATTTAATGATGAAAGATTCCAAAATGAAATGTGAAAAACTTGTCATAATAAAAATATTATATTGTGAGCATGAATACTCTTTATTTCCAGTATGTGAAACAGCAACTGTATCTTTATGTTTAACATTTTTGGGGATTGCTATGTAATCTATCCAGATCCCTCATTTGGTGACAGACGGGGCTGTTAGAGTACATTGGCCTCTTCACATGTGAAGTGCTCTGGGGCACCTCACATCTCCTTTTACATGAACCCCTAAGAGTCAGACTGATTCTCACCAGAGCTACAGGGAGAACAGAAGAATTCAGCTAATCCAGGTGTATTCTGCCTTTCAGAGTGAGACAGAAACTCACTCACATTTGAAGCTTTTCTTTGATCAGTGTCCCACATAAAACACTTAGTCCAACTTGTAAAGCTATGCTGGTCTGAGAATTTCACCTAAGTCTGTCTCTCCTTTTGTTCAGAAGTTTTTCTTTAGTAATTGGAACTTTACATCGTCTTCACTTCTTTTTGAACAGTTCCTGGAAAAGTTGTCTGTGAATAATTTAGGAAAAAGTGGAGCACATCAGATGAAAGAGTAAGATTTTAACTTTGGTTCATTCATAAGATGCTTGTCCACAAGGCTGCTCTGGAACCCTCTGTCCATCACCTCTTCCCTCCAGGCTGAGGATCCTTCCCTGGGGTGCCCTAACAAAAAGCCCTGGAATCCTTAGATATGTATGTGTGTTTGTGTATATGTGAGTGCATGCATACATATATACGCAATTCTTTAGTAGAATTATCTTAAAATAATTCTCAATCTCTTAGGATATTTAGGGACATGCCATCAGTTACCTCACAAGTTAAAGTACACAGATCTGGTTATGAAATACAAACTTTTGAATAAATATGACAGAACAATGTTTCTAATGATAATTTCTTATATTTAATAGTATCTAAATTTATGATCAAAAACTAGTACATAGGGAGGACTCAAGAGTATCTGCTAGCATGAAGTACGTGGATAATGAGACCATTTCTTTACTTGATCCCCTCAAGATTTATATCTGTGCTAGCTGCTCATCTTAAACAATAGCATGCAGTTAGATATATAAGATGGAATTTTCCTGGGCACTGTAATTTCCAAGTTAATATCAGCACTAGAGAAATGAGATAGCCCCAGGTACTCTCACTGATCAAGTATCACAGTAATATTACCCAATAATGCTTAAATTCTTGGCACTGTATGAGGCTGAGAATGATGAAATGAAAAAAAAGAAAGTATAAAAATCTAGAAATACAAATTGCATTGAATGTTTCCAAACTAGTGTTTGGATGGTAGGATGATTATTTTCATATATGCTTTTGAGTTGTAAAGGCCCCAGATGATTCAAACAATATGTGAAATAAAGGAAATGGTTCTTCAGACAGAGAGGACCACGGTGTGCTTTTTACTCTAGGAGTAATCCTGATGATATACTCAATAGATGTCTCATATAATGCAGTTATTACTATATTTTTCCCTGGGCAAAGGAGCAGGTTTAATTTACAGAAGCTAATATTTATTTAAATGAGTTCACCAATATCATTTAAGGAGTAAGAATAGTTTTCTGCAATATTAAAATCATGAGTTCATTCTTTTTTGCACCAGCATCCACTCTGAATTTCTATCTCCCATGCCTGTGACACAAAAAAAAGAAATACTTTGGGGTTTGAGATTGAGAATTCTCATGGTCGCTCAGAGTTCTGCAAGAGCATGTGCCTTCTCACCGTGATCTTTTGAGACTGATGACACATTTCACCTTCCCATTGTGTTAAGTGGGGAAATGTGGGTTCTCTGGGGAATCTGATGATCCGCTCAGATTCTCTGGATTGTAAAGCCAACTCTGGGTGGATCAGCATCAGCAGCTTTCTAAGAGCACACTCTTTTTTTTTTTCTTCTTCCCATTTAAGAAAGATGTGAAGTTAAAATGTGGTTATCAATCTCCAAAATTCAAAATGAAAACACTTGTGGTGGTAGATAAATAATAATTATGAACCATTATTTCTCTGACTAGGAAGGAGTATAGTAATAAATATTTGTTTGCATATGATATTGGGAATTTATTATCTTTTCCTATCCATTACCTTAATATATATTTATGAGAAATCTGCAATATCCATTGGGATGGCCATACACTGTGTACCTTCTAAACAACAGACACTCATCTCTCACAGTCCTGGAGGCTGGAAAGTCCAACAGCAGCCACAGCAAATTCAGTATTTGGGGAAGGCCCACTTCCTGGTGCACAGAACCGTGATCTTTTTTTCCAATGACAGTAGCCCCCTTTGCTCACAGTTTCACTTTGTGCATTTTCAGTTAACTGTAGTTCACAGAAGTCCAAAAATAATAGCTAGAAAATTACAGAAATAAACAATGTGTACATTTTACATTGCGCACCAATCTGAGTAGGGTGTTGATATCACTTACCATCCTGATCTGATCTACCTAGGAAGTGAATCATCCCTCTGTTTAGGGTATCCATGGTATTTATACCCACCTAGTAACCCACCTGTTGGATACTTAGAAGCAATCTGAGTTTTTCAGATCACCGGTCCTGGTATTACAGTGCTCATGTTTGAGTAACACTTATTTTACTAAATAATGGCCTCAAGTGCAAGAGCAATGAAATAGAATTTTAAATATGTCAAAGAGAAGACATAAATTCCTTTTTAGTGAAAATGTCAAAGTACCTAATTTGATCAGTATATACTGTATACATGTGTTTGAAATATGACACTCTATCGCATAAATGTCTACAATTATTATGTGTTACTCAAAAAATTTTTTAAGTGTTTGAAATAAAAATGTTAACTACTGTGATTTGATCACTACACATAATGTACATGTATCAAATTTATAGAACATACCCTATAAACTTTTACAATAAAAATATATTTAAAAGATATTTTGAGAGATAAACCACAATCATATAATTTATGATGCAGTATAGTTTTGTGTACTGCATTTTTGTATAAAAATCACTCTATTTTATTAATGGTCATTATTAATCTCTTACTGTGACTGATTTACAAATTAAACATGATATCATACATACACTCATACATGTACATGCAAGCGCACATGTACACACACACACACACACAAATATATATCCAGATAGAGTAAGAAGAGGCTTGAGTGATCGAATGAAATGAGTGCCCTTATAACAGGGCCCCCAGAGGGTGCCTTGTGCCCTCCAACACATGGGGGCTCCTTGAGAAGGCCTCTTTCCGTAAACCAGGAAGCAAGCCCTCAGAAGTCACTGAATTTGCTGGTGCTTTCTCCTCCAGTTCCCATCCTCCAGAATGTGAGAAAATCTGGTAGAATCTAGTTCTCCATCTGGCTCTGTCTCTAACATGTTCCTTCTACTGTATTATGCAGTCTGATTTTTATAGAGCTGGTAGTACAAACATAGGCTAGACTGACATTTTCAGGCACTTGGGAACTCTTGTTCTGTAAAAACGACCATGGCAGCCATTCTATCCTATAACAAATGTGAAATTATTTTCTAGAATGAAAAATAGAAAACCTGACCCTCTCAGTAATTCTTGCATTCAATATTCAAGATACCAGAATAGGATTATGAAAAGAGTTGAACAGAAGATGATAAATTTTTTGTGTTTCTTTTGTAACCTGTGTTGCAGATGAAATAAACAAAAGCTAATGAATGAAGTTTTGAAAGCATTATGAAAAAGAAAAAGCATATGATATGATTTTTTGAAAATCAGAGACTGCTCAGCTTGGGAAATGGTTGAAAAGGGATCAGGGACTATTATTCACGAAATAAAGCACAATTGGCTTATGGAAGTTTGGAGCAGGGAAAGGAGAGAGAGAGGAAAAGAGGATATTTGAAGGTCAAACTCTCTGAATCCATTTCTTTTCCTGTCATTTCAGCCTCATCATGTGCCCTTGTTTTCATGTGCATATTTTCTAAGAGAAATGAAATGTACTTGGAACATATTTGGAAAATAATTTTTAAAATACCATTCCTGTGGGTTTTTTTTTTGGGGGGGCGGGGGGGGGGTACTAAAATATACTTCTGTTGAGTGACTGACCTCTGAAACACATTTGGGATCTCTACACATTTACCATCATGCACACACTTGTTTTCTTACAATAAAGGACATCAGTTGTAAGAATGTAGATGGCATAGAAAGAATTTAAAAAAAAACTGCAAAGATTGGATGTTGTTGAAGTTTGAGTAAAAGAAAAATATAGTTTAATGTATTATTGACTGTATAAGGCATAATGTGTATGTGCTACTGAGTGATTCATCTTAATTCTCATGCTGTGTGAAAGAAAAAGAGCTGATCCCACCCAAAATCATGAGAATTCAACTTATGAATAAATAGCCCTACTTTGGGCAGATGGGAGTCAAGTTTAATTTTAAGATGATACTCTAGCCAGGCACAGTGGTGAACACCTGTGATCCCAGCGACCAGGGAGACTAAGGCAGGAGGATCACAAATTCAAGGACAGCCTCAGCAACCTAGTGAGGTCCTAAGCAATTTAAAGGGGGAGGGGTCTCAAAATTTTAAAGGGGGGAGGGACTGGGGATGGGGTCCAGTGGTTAAGTGCACCTGGGTTCAACCCCCAGTACTAAAAAATAAAATAAAATGAAAACACCCTAGGATAAGAATTTACTGGGACCTCCATGTTCTCTTTCTGCATTGCCTGAACCCTTGCTGTATGTCCTATCTTATGCTGTTTTCAGCTGCTCCTCTCCTTGAATATTACAGCCCCTGAATCGCACATGACACTTTGTCACAAGGCCTGCCCTCTGCGTCTCTGGTGCTCTAAGTCACTTCTATTTTTTGTAAAGAATAAAAAGAGACACAGAGGGGAGATGCAGAGGCAGAAAATGGCTGCTCTTCTAAGCGGCTGCATTTATTTATATCAGTAGGTTACATTAGGTCACTAGTGCTTTAACTTCATTATTGTTTATCCTGTCACTAAGATCGCTTATTCTGCAGTTGTATCCTACAGTAACAATATGCAATGTTAGGAGCTTTGTGTAACTCTTAAGAAAGTCCATTGTTTGGAGTTACTGTTAGACAGGCAGGTCCAGGTGAAACATTGTAGTTATCTGGCAAGCAAGTTCCTTTATTCCCAGGAGCTATCAAGGTCATAAGACTCTAACACAAAGCCTCCTCAAGAAGGACATTACTATAGCAGCTAGGCATTGCACACACATTAGTGATCTTACTAGTTCCTGGGAGAAACTGCAGAATATTCCAATTGTGGAAAACAAATCACCTGTTATTCCCCGGGAGTTTGCTCACTAGAGGAAACTTGCTGTCTTGTACATTTCCACAGTCAGAACCCTTACAAGTTTTGACACTACTTCTCTTGCTTGCTTGTCAAGAATCCAATTTTCTAAAATATCACTGGGTTCTAACAGTGTTCTGAAATCCTGCTACTATTAACTGGAAAAAATCCTTAAAATGTCAGTGTCTCAAACCCTTTCACTTTAGTTTGACAGATATATATATATATATATATATATATATATATATATATATATATATATATTTGCCATCTATTTAGACTTCCTGTTCCTTCTCCTGCAAATGCCTTGCCCCCCCCCCACCATGTCTTTTGGGTCCCAATCTAATGAAGGGTACCCACCTCAGCCTGTGCTTTTCAGAAGCAGACCCTGAGATGAAGCATTTGTGCACAGAATTTCTTAAAGTGCTCTCAGGAAAAAACAGTGAAGAGTCTGGAAGCATCCGAAAAAATGGAAGAGGCGAAAGTAAAAGAACCATGCCAGGTGCTGTCGCAGTCTTCCGGAGAGCTCAGATAATACATAGTACTTAGGAATGTGTCCCTTCTAAAATAGCAAAGGAATCTCCTTTTTCTAGCAGTGTATTTCCAGCTCAAGTCACCAAAGGTCATTCTCTGCAGATTACAGAAGAGGTCCAGTGGCAGCAAAGTTTGGGATCCCCAAGGATGGGCTTATAATGGTGCTTTCATTCTGGTTGTGATGCCAATGATGCAGGCTATGTCAGGTATCCTCGGTCTGCTCGACAGAATTGACCTGTGACTGCAGGGACATCTGACTGGCACTTTATCTCCTGCCTCTCATCAGTTCTTTTCTATGTGTTAAAATATGCTCTGTGTTCTAAAAACGACCATGGCAGCCATTCTATCCTAGGCTCTTCATCGCTTGATATCACTAGCCTCCGTCTCAACATCTTTAGTTATTCCTTAAATACAGATCATTTGGTGTTCTCTGGATGAATGAAAAGAATAGGAGACCAAGTTATAAATTGGTAACAACAACAACAACAAAACCCTCAGGATTTTATCTATGTCTATAATTTATTTCATCTGTGCTGTACAAATAATCATTGATCCTACTTATTTTTAAGGGTGGTCTTGTTTTAGGATAGAATAAAAAATAGAGATGTGGATATAAAATGAGTATCCAATCCTGGTAAATTTCAGAAACATCCCAGTTGGATATGGCACTCCCAAACCCCCTCATTTTCATCGTTAAATGCTTGCAAAACTGGGTATAGTTTTGAATAATCAGTATTTTTTTTCAATAAAGAAAAATGAGAGCATGACAAACTAATTCGAGGGAGTGCTATCATGGAAACACATGATTGCTTTGATGTTTTCCCTTTTACAAAAGAAAGAGGCTTCCCTGACCTCCACAAAGGTTCCCAGTGCAGCAGCCCACGCTATGGTTACAGAGTAGATAATTTACCACAGCAGCCTGCATTGCTAATGTCATTTGTTAAAGATCAGTCATAAAGTAACATTCATTGAATTACATCTGAATTACAAGATCACTAAATGTCCTTTTGTTTATATCATTTTCCAGAAAGTGAAAGGGACAATCAAAAAAGAAACAAAATTCATATAATTTGACTTCCCTTAGCCAATAATGGAATATGATGGCTGATTTTAAAATTAGGTCATATTTATTAAGCGCCACATTATAAGTGGGGGTATATTAGCATCACTCCCAATGAAAACAAATACAGTGTAAATAGTGTTTGTTCATTTTGAGCTTCCTAATGATAACAATTGAGCAGAAGAAAATGTGCTTTTCTAAAGGTTACTTAAAACGTTCTATGTCATAAGAAAAAAATTATACATGTTTTTGGCAAAACATAGGCAAAAAATAATTCTTGTGATAGTCACATTTGATTAGTAGCATCTGGCCTCTGTGGTAGTAGGACTGGTGCATATCTAGCCATCAGCAATCTTCAAGCTGCTGAAGTCTGAGAACTCTGTGAAGCACCCTCCTCTTCCTTTCTACCACAAGATATTTGAAAATCTAAAGCAAATGATTCTCTAAGTGTCACAAACAAAAATTATTTAATAGTAGAGTGACATTCTCTCCTAATCTTGTTTTCATAAGGCATAGTTACTCTCAGAAACACAGCTGCTTAAGATGTTTAGGATATAGTACCTAACCCTTGTACTGTTGCTAAACTGGAATCCTGGGAAAACCTCTCCTGGTAAACATTTTCAAAAAAAAAAAAATTAAAAAATAACAAATGCTGGGAAGGATGTGGATAAAATGAACCCTTAATCACTGTAGTGGCAATATAATGGTTCATTCATTAGAGATAAGTATGGAGGTTCTTCAAAAAAGCTGAAGTAGAAATAACTTATGATCCAGCTATCCCACTGCTGGGTAAATATTCATAGGAAATGAAATCAGTGTACCTAAAAGATATCTGTACACCCAGGTCTATTGTGGCTCCCTTGCCAATAGCTGAGGTATGGAATCTGCCTAGCTGCCTGTCAACAGATGAATGGATAAAGAAAATGTGATGTATACACACAATGGAGTATTATCAGCCATAAAAAGGAATGAAATCCTGTCATTTGAAGCAAAATGGCTGGAAATCTCATCATTTGCAGCAAAATGTTTTAAGTGAGATAGATCAAACACAGAAAATGAGTACCTCATGTTTTCTCTCATATGGGGGAACTGAAAACGTTTACCTCAAAGTAGAATAAAGATTAACAGAGATTGGGAAGGGTAATGGGGGTAGGAAGGGGGAATGGATTTGATCAGTTCATGCTACATGCTCATATGAAAATATCATATTTGACCCAGTTGGTATGTATAATCAGCACAAGTTACTAAATTTGATTTTTAAAAGCTCTAAATGGGGTCTGGAGTAGTGGCTCAGTGGTAGAGCACTTACCTAGCATGTGTGAGGCACTGGATTCGATCCCTGGCACCACATAAAAATGAACAAATAAAATAAAAGGTATTGTGTCCATCTACAACTAAAACATTTTTAAAAACCTCTGAATAAACAGATAAAAAAACATGAAGTTGCATAATTTTTCTAGAGTGCCTATAATTAGGGCTTTAAATGACTATGATATAAATAAAAGTCAATCTTTTTACCTTTTGCACTTCTTTGCACATCTTAGATGTGTCAATGAACATTTTATATAGCTGCTTTTTCTGTAACTCAGCAGGATAAAGGAGTTGGATGTTCTTTGAAGCTAATGTTAGTAGTAACATGCATAGATATGCTGGTTGTAAAAATATCTTTAGAAACACATTCATGAATACCTGCTTCCTAGAAAGCTCCCTACCCCAGCTTCACAAGTATCAGATTCCTCATGGGTCTTGATTACCTGATGATCCTGCACCTTCCTCTAAAGTCGCTAGGCCCTCTGTCTTTCATCAACCAAAGGGCTACCAAAGCAAGATGCTTGCTGGAGCAGTGGTAGATGCCAGGATCCTGGATAAGTCTCATATAGGAAGATAAACTACTCGGGTTGGTATTCTAAGACAACATACATTTTTTAAAAATATTTTGTTAGTTGTAGATGGACACAATGCCTTCATTTGTTTTTATTTTATTTTTTTTCATGTGGTGCCGTGGATCAAACTCAGTGCCTCATGCATGCTAGGCAAGTGCTCTACCACTGAGCCACAACCTGACCACAACATCCATTTTTAAATCCCTCGTTAAATGTGGACTTTTGAACCGATATATTAAAAATGTTCTGTTTTTTTTTTATTTTTTTGATAAATGGAAGTACAAATGCACTTTAGAAATTTTGGAGTACTTATGGTATTTATACTATATTTCTTCTTTTTTGAACCAGGGATTGAACTCAGGGACACTCAAACACTGAGTGTGTACAATCAGCAGCCCTATTTTGTATTTTATTTAGAGACAGGGTTTCACTGAGTTGCTTAGTGCCTTGTTGTTGCCGAGGTTGGCTCTGAATTCGTGATCCTCCTGTCTCAGCTGCCTGGTGATATATTTATTCTAAATTTGATTTGTGGTTCAATTTTAATTGGGCTGCCTTTTATGATTGTTTTGTAAGAATTCTTCATAACATTTTGAATATGAAATCTGTGTGAGATTTAGATATTGTGACTACTTTTTTCCAGGGTGAGGTTTATCTCCTCATTTGCTACATGATAATACATGATGATAACATAAATTTTAATAATACATGATGATAACATAAATTTTAATTTTGCTGGAATCCAATTAGTTAATTATTTGGGAGGTTAGTACTTCTTTTGTCCTGTATATGAAATCTTGACCAACCAAAATTTTGTAATTGTAACATGTATTGAGATAATTATAGATTCACAGTTATTTTAAAAAAACACAATACAAGTAGATCCCTTGTACATTTTTCTATTTTTCTCCGAATGGCAATCTTGTGAAAGATAGTACAGCATCACAATCAGGCTCTGGCCCGAATGCTGTCCACTGCTTTGCTCAGACTTCCCATTCCATCTGTGCTCATTGGTGCTGTGTACACGTGCACATCGAATGTGTGAAGTTCTACACGATCATGTCATCTGTGCAGGTTCTTGTGTTTACCACCACAGTCAAAGCTGAATAGTTCCATCAGTACAAGGATCCCATGTGTTACCGGTAATCTTTCTCCTTTTCTAAAATTCTGTCATTTCCAATATCATATTCCAGTGGAATAACACACTACGTTAGCTTTATTCCTAAGGAGCTAAGTCTCCCTGGAGATGTATCCAAGGCACTTCATGCATCAGGTTTGCTATTTTTTTATTGCCAACTGGAGTTCCATAGTATAAATAGACCACAGGTCACCTAATCAGTCACTAGTGAAGGATATGTGGGCTGACTTCAATTTTAGATGCTAAAAACAAAAAAATGCTGCAAACATTTTTGCACAGATTTCTGTATGAACATTAGTGTTAATTTCTTAGGGATAAATGCCCAAAGATACAATTTGTGTGTTGTATAATAACTGTGTGTTTAATTAGATAAACTACCAATCTTTTTTTTTTTTCCCAAAGTGTCTGTACCACTCTTTATTCCCATGAGCAAAATATCAATGATCCACTTCTCCACATCCTCACCACCATTTGCCATTGTTCTCACTCTGGTCCAATATACAAATGACCTGTCATGATGGATGTACTTCTAGTGATCCATGGTTTCCTTGTTGCAGATACTATTTTCCTATTTCTTTGCACAACTGAAGATTGGCTCTATTGAGTCTTATTCATTAGGTGTTTTACATGGTTGATTGCTTAATTTTGTTGTGTTCTTTTGAGTAGTGTTTGAGTTGGTCCTGGCGGGCAGTTAAGTTACTTGGTATCAGTTTAGTTCTTCTGAGATTTGAAGGGTACAACAGATCCAGATGATCATTTAATCTAAGGCTAATAGAGATCTACTCCCCTTTTGATGTCTGTTTCCACATCCTCTTCCTCAGCCAGGTCTTTCTACTGAGGCTGATGAGAAGTGTCCTCTTATCTCCAAAGCTACAGGCATTGTTTGGTCTGAGTTCTGGTAGCTCTTTTCAGCCTTTGGTGTTTCCCTCTCACACAATAACTAATCAGTGCTCAATTATACACCCAAGGGGACTCCTCTACACAATTCCAGTTTCTTCTTTGTTCAGCTCCCTTCTGTACTACAATTCCATCTCCTTGAGCTCGATGTACTATCACTGCCATCTCCTCAGATAAGCAGGACAACGAGTCCCTGAACCCAGGTAACTACTTCCCAGAAGAAACGTAGGACAATTTCATAGCCTGCTATTTTGTTTCCCCTTTCTCAGAGTCCACAGCCTGCTTCAACCCTTACTCATGAAAATTGTTGCTTCATCTATTTTGTATAATTCTTAGTTAATTATACCATGCTAGTTAAACTGATTTCCTCTATTTTGTCATGATGGAATGATTGAAGTTTCATGTATTTCTTTTTAATTTATGATTACTGCTTTCTATGTTCTTAAGAACTCTGCTCACTCTCCAGAAATTATTCTGTCACATTTCCTTGAAAAGCTTCCTTTCTCCTAGCTTTTCTGTCTGTAATAATAATCCATCTTCAAATAACTTCTGTATGGCATGAACTAGCCATTGAACCAACTTGCTATCGTCCCCTATGGAGAGCCATTTATTCCAGCAATGTGTTTTAAAAAGAAGCTTGTTTCTCTCACTTTATCGCATCCATGACCTAATGGAAAAACAAAAACTCCTGTAAGTGTGAGTCTATCCCTCATCTCCTTTTTCACTTCATTCATCTATATGCTGATCCTACACCCGTACAGCAGCATGAGAGTGAGTCTTGAATTTAGATAGGATCTGTCATCCAAACATGTTCTTCTTTTACACTACTTGAATTTGCATGTAAATTTCAAAACTTACATTGTGATTTCTCATGCATGAAAAGCTTACTTTGATTATAATTGGAAGCCCATTAAACCTTTACATTAACAAAAGAGAGTTAAAATTTTAATAAGATTTGATCTTTGTGTCATCGTTGGAGAAAAGGAGGGTAGTAAAACACCATGTTCCTGAAGTGCCCCTCTCCGTTTCCAAGAACCGAGCCAACTGGAGGAACAGAGAGAGTGGGCTTAGGCCAGAATGTCCAGATAAACAATGAAGGACACTGGCTTCCTCTCATGAAAGCTGGAAATTAGGGCAACTTAGAGCTATCCGTAGAAAGCTGTTTTCTTGTTCCAAGTTCTTTGTCAAGCTGCTCATACAATTGGGACAAAGCAAGCTAATAAGCCAAAGCTGTCCTTGTAACCCAACTGCCGCAGTCTGGCTGGGCACACAATCACGAGCCACCACACAGCTTGTAGATTCAAACAGCAACTCTTTATTCCCGAACTCACACCAACCGTCTACAATCACGTTCTGGGGAAATCCACGTTCTCTGCCCAAATCCACATCCACTGGGCTTCTGTCTCCCCAAAAATACTGTCTGAATCCCGTGAGAACTCAAGGGGAACTCAGGCAGCAGGATACGCCCTATTCCCAGCAGGAATAATCTTAAACCTGGAACCTAAACCAGGAACACCCTAAACCCGGATCCGCCCTGGTCCTTGAGCAAGGTCACCTACATGCAATGTCACTGCAAAATGTCCTATTTCCACGAGTCCTTTCACTAAGCAACATGGGGTACGCTGGCAAGGAAATTGTCATACCTACTTGGCTAATGGCTCCCAGCATCTCCCCCCTTCTGATTAATTAAACAACAAGCAATGTGGCTTAAGGACCGTACCTGGTAGGTTGTCCAATTCAACATATGGTTCTTACCCGTCATCGGAAAACTGACCTTTAGGCGTCAGCCTCCTGTCTTAGGTTGATACCACTGCAATTGGATCATACCCATCACTGACTACCGGTCCAGCATACAGCCATACTTGTGGATAGGTCTATGCACCAGTGGGGGGGTGAGGTTCTTTGCCTCACCTCTGTTGGCCCCCAAATTTGGCCTTGGTGCCAGTGGGGGAGTGAGGTTAATGTGGCTTAAGGACCGTGCCTGGTAGGTTGTCCAATTCAACATATGGTTCTTACCCGTCATCGGAAAACTGACCTTTAGGCGTCAGCCTCCTGTCTTAGGTTGATACCACTGCAATTGGATCATACCCGTCACTGACTACCAGTCCAGCATATAGCCATTGGCCCCCAAATTTTAGACCATCACTAGCAGAAGGGAGGAGGATACAGAAATGCCATGACACCAAGCCAATTGACGGCTCCTTGGGAAAAATTGCATCACTGGTGACACCATCAGCAAAGATATGCTAGCACTACCACAATTAACATGGGGTGCGCTGGCAAGGAAATAAAACTTGCATCACTGGTTAATCACTGTCGCAGATGTAAGAATGGCCAAGCTGGAGCTCTGGATATCAGCTGTTATGGATTTGAGTCAAATCATCTTCTTTTTGGACTGTAGAAATTGCTTTAGTTAATCTCTCTGGAATCCAAATCGGCTGCTGTTCTCCCTGTGGAAACACACAAACAGACCCCCGACTCCAGACAATCACTGGGTCAGGACCTTTCCATTGTCCTGTTAGAATATCTTTCCAAAGTACCTTAGGCTTATGTACATTTTTTGGATACATATGCCTTTCCGCAGCACTAAGCCCTGATGAATCCAAATTTAAAAAGTTTAGAGTAAAAAGGGTTATTTTAAGTTTATCTTTGGGGGGGGGGTATATACCCCTTTCCAATTCCCTCTTTTTGCTTTAATAAATACATTTTAATTCTATCTTGAATGTCTGTATCTAATAGTTGTCTTAGCCTTTTGTATTTTCTATCTGAAATACCTTTACTTGACATTTTCAACCATTTTCTATCTTATTTCTATCATCTAGTTTTGTTTTGTTTTTTTCCCCTAAGGTTTGTACATTCACCCTTAGTTGCTTTTTTTTCCTCTTAGTTTTCTTGTTTCCTATTTTATGGGTTTAAAATTATTGTCTTCCTACATCTTTTCTATCTTTCTACATCTTCTTTATCTTTTTTCTTTTTAACTTTCTATACTTCTGTCTTTAAAGTTTTTCACTTTAAATTTTTAATCTTCTTCATCTAAATATATTTTATCCTATTATCTTCCCATTTTTTTTAAGTAATGTCTTTACGATTAACTAGGCTTCGAATGACGCAATCTTTCCTCCGTCATGAAGGCATCTTAACCACCTTCAATTTAACCTTTTAAAGCCTTTTAATTATCGTCTATACTGTACTTTTAAATGTACTTTTTCACCACCTACAGCTTCACTCTTTTAAACGAGGCTTAGATTTTTAGACACTTCAATGTTAGTTTACATGGCTGCCCTTCAACCAAAGGCTTTTTTTTTTTTTAACTCCATTGAGAAGCTTTGTCTCAATCTGCCATGTACAAATACCTTTTTCTTCTTTCTTCCTTTCTCAAGCTTTTAAAGTAAGTCTAGTTTCCTCAAAATCTTTTTAAAATGGCATTTTACAACTTTTTACTTTACCACACAGAGATTATCTCATCTAGAAACATTTCTTTCTCCTTTAACCTTTTATATTAAAATATATTTCCACATCTTGAATCTTTTTCTCTCTTTTTTAACCGTTAACGCTTTTTATAAATTCACATTTTGAAACAACTCTTATAAAATTTCTGATTTAGACAAATTACTCCACTTTAATAAGATGAAAGACTTTCATGTTTTTTATGATACTATAATACTATAATTGAAACCCAACTGAAACTTCTTATACTCTTTGTATATAAATTATACATGATAGAATCTTAACTCTTAGTAACCTTGTTTTAGCAAAGACACAGACACAAAGCAATATTAAACTTTTTCCATTCACCAATTTATGAAAACACACATAATGTTTAAATATATTACCTTATGTAACTTAATATGTAAAGAACACTTGATTTTATATTTAGTGGTTGATATTTTAACACTTTAGCTTTGTAAATTAATCAGATGTCTGTAAAAACCAAGATCTTAGACAAATGTAGTAAACAGAACTAGCCATCTCTTTCTTGTTGAAGAAAAGTCCTTCTACAGGATACCATGATGGTCCCATTGATATATTTAACAAATCATCTTTAAAAAGCCATGTGCTACATTTTTGTATTGTATCAACATATGCCCTAACTGTTCTTGGTCTTACTGGGGTGCCTCCTTTCTCTAACAATTTCTCTTGCTCGGAGGCGAACAACTTCAAATCTTGAGTCAACCATTTTCCCCAGTTTGCCTGAGAAAGTTCTGGGAACAGGCAACTTGAAATAAAAACAAAATAAATCAAAACAATAACACATTGTTTTTTGAAATGTTCACCAATTCTTTCTCTCTTCCTCAAGGGTGAGAAATTTCACTTACCTCTAAGCTTCAGAAGTTCCCGCACTGGACTCCAAATGCTGCAGTCTGGCTGGGCACAAAATCACGAGCCACCACACAGCTTGTAGATTCAAACAGCAACTCTTTATTCCCAAACTCACACCAGCCATCTACAATCACGTTCTGGGGAAATCCACGTTCTCTGCCCAAATCCACATCCACTGGGCTTCTGTCTCCCCAAAAATACTGTCTGAATCCCGTGAGAACTCAAGGGGAACTCAGGCAGCAGGATACGCCCTATTCCCAGCAGGAATAATCTTAAACCTGGAACCTAAACCGGGAAGGCCCTATACCCGATTATCCTAAACCGGGAACACCCTAAACCTGGATCCGCCCTGGTCCTTGAGCAAGGTCACCTACATGCAATGTCACTGCAAAATGTCCTATTTCCACGAGTCCTTCCACTAAGCAACATGGGGTACGCTAGCAAGGAAATTTTCATACCTACTTGGCTAATGGCTCCCAGAAATCATGTATTTTGCATGTACATAGAAGCCAAAAATCTTTTTTTTTTCTGTATAGGTGCATTTTGTGCTTTCAGGACATAGGCTCTCTGTTGTAACTATCCTATGTCATAAATCCATCTATAGATAATATATCAAGATGATACATATGGCTCTTTTATGCTGTAAATAAAACATTATTTACAAAAACAGGAATTTTAAACATAGTTTAAAATTGCTGGTATATAGTATTGGAACATAGGCATTTTTAATAAGACTTTTGACTTTAAAGTTATCATATAACTTTAAAGTTATATGACTTTATATAACTTTATTATCATATAACCATACCACTCAAGGGCTGGGGGCATGGTTGGGGTGAATAGAGTATGCTTAGTGTATCTACTTTAATTTTGTTAGTGTCATTTCTCTTTTTCATTACTTTAAGGTATCTTTCTTATAAGCTGTATATAGTGGCCTTTGCATTGTTCAACATTTATGCAAATTTTTTACTTTAACTTGATACATTTATTCCAACGTACTTAAAAAATTGCTAAAATGATTGAGTATACATTTACCATATTATATTTGCCTTCTACTTTTCCTACCTGTCCTCTGCTTCCTTTACTCTTTTGTCTAGCTTTTTTTTGGAATAATCAAATTAAATTTTATTATTGAGTCTTCTTTCTTATTAACTTGAGAATTGTACATTTTATTATTCTTTTCTTAAAGAGAGAGAGAGAGAGAGAGAGAGAGAGAGAGAGAGAGAGAATTTTTTAATATTTATTATTTAGTTATCGGCAGACACAACAGCTTTGTTTGTATGTGGTGCTGAGGATCGAACCTGGGCCACATGCATACCAGGCGAGCGCGCTACCACTTGAGCCACATCCCCAGCCCCATTTTATTATTCTTTCGTTGTTTTACTAAAAATTACAATGTGAAATCTTGACTTAAAGCTCTTAATATAAACTAGTACTTCTCTTACTTCTCTGACAAAAATATGTTTGAAAAATATGTTCAGTATCCTACCCTATGCTCACATCTGCACTATATTTGAAGTGTATTTTATTTTTATATCACAATAGATTTCATTATTATTCTGCTGAGTCAAAACTTATTTACATTTGCCTATTTATTTACCATTAATTCTCTTTATTTGTGAATTTGTATTTATTTCTGGGACGAGTTACATTTCCTCAAAAACTCCCTTAAGCAATTCTTTTAATCTAACTCTGCTTATTATAAATAAGCAATTTTTATTTATCTTAAAACATTTTAATTCCACCTTCCTCTTTGGAGAATATTTTTGCTGGTTTTTTAAAATGGTGTCAACAGCTATTTTCTTTCATCATTTTAAATATATGATTCAAATTTTCCCCTGTATTTTGTTGTTTTTTATTCCATAATAATTCATTATATGAAACCTTCAGCTTATCAAGAGTGGTAAGATCTTCCAAACAAAAGCTGAACAAAGAAACTCTAGAATTCAATAACACAATCAATAACTTAGTCTTAACTGACATATATAGAATATTTTATCCTTCAGCCAGTGAATACAGATTCTTCTCAGCAGCACATGGATTCTTTTCTAAAATAGACTATATGCCACAAAACAACTCTTAGCAAATACAAAAAAGTAGAGATACTACCCTGTATTCTACCAGATCATAATGGAATGAAGCTAGGAAACAATGATAAAATAAAGATAAAAGCTACTCCAATACCCAGAGACTAAATAATATTCTACTGAATGAATAGTGGGTTGCTAAAGACATCCAGAAGGAGATTAAAAAATTCTTAGAGGTAAATGAGAACACTGATACAACATATCTAAATCTCTGGTAAATTATGAAGGCAATTCTAAGAGGAAAGTTCATTGCATGGAGTTCATTCCTTAACAGAAGAAAAAGTCAACAAATAAATGACTTAATATTACATGTCAAAGTCCTAGAGAAAGAAGGCCAAACCAACACCAAAAGCAGTAGAAGACATGAAATAATTGAAATCAGAGCTGAAATCAATGAAATTGAAACAAAACAAACATTTGAAAAAATTGACCAAAAAAAATGGTTTTTTGAAAAAATAAATAAAATTGACACACCCTTAGCCATGCTAATAAAGAAAAGGAGAGAGAAAACTCAAATTACTAACATGCATGATGAAAAAGAAAATATCATAACAGACACTACAGAAACATAGAAGATAATTAGAAACTATTTTGAAAACTTGTACTCCAATAAAATAGAAAATATTGAATGCATTGACAAATTTCTAGATTCCTATGATTTTCCAAAATTGAATCTGGATGATATACACAATTTAAACAGATCAGTTTCAAGAAATAAAATAGAAGATGCCATCAGAAGCCCACCAACCAAGAAAAGCCAAGAATAGATGGATACACAGGTGAGTTCTACAAGACCTTTAATGAAGAACTAATACCAATACTTATCAAATTATTTCTTGAAATAGAAAAAGAGAGATCACTTCCAAACTCATTTTATGAAGCAAGTATCACCATGATTCCAAAACCAGGCAAGGACACATCAAAGAAAGAAAACTTCAGACCAATATCTCTAATAAACATAGATGCAAAAATTCTCAATAAAATTCTGGAAAATCTAATACAAAACATATCAAAAAGATAGGGCACCATGATCAAATAGGGTTTATCCAAGGGATGTGAGGTTCGTTCAACATATGGAAATCAATAAATGTAATTTGTCACATCAGTAGACTTAAAGATAAGAATCATAAGATATCTCAAAATATGCAGAAAAAGCATTTGACAAAATACAGCACCCCTTTATGTTCAAAACACTAGAAAAACTAGGGATAACAAGACCATATCTCAAAATCAAGAGTCAAAATCATAAAAGCTATCTATGCTAAGCCCCAGGCCAACATCATTCTAAATGGAGAAAAATTGAAAGCACTCCTTCTAAAAACTGGAACAAGACAGGGATGCCCTCTCTCACCATTTCTATTTAACATAGTTCTTGAAACACTGGCCAGAGCAATTAGACAGATAAAAAGAAATTAAAGGGAGAAGAAGAACTCAAATATGACTATTTGCTGATGATATGATTCTATACCTAGAAGACCCCCCCCAAAAAAAAAATCCACCAGAAAACTTCTAGAACTAATAAGTGAATTCAGCAAAGTAGCACTATAAAAAATCAACACCCGTAAATCAAAGGCATTTCTGTATATCAGTGACAAATCATCTGAAAGGGAGATGAGGAAAACTACCCCATTTACAATAGTCTCAAAAAAAAAGTACTTTGGGTATCAACTTAATGAAAGAGGTGAAAGACTTCTACAATGAAATCTACAGACACTAAAGGAAGAAATTTAAAAAGACCTTAAAAGATGGAAAGATCTCCCTTGTTCTTGGATAGGCTGAATTAATATAGTCAAAATGACCATACTAACATAGGCATTCTATAGATTTAGTGCAATTCCAATCAAAGTCCCAATGGTATTCCTCACAGAAATAGAAAAAACAGTCATGAAATTCATCTATAACAGACCTCAAACTATACTACAGACCAATAGTAACAAAATCAGCAAGGTATTGTCAGCAAAATAGACTGGTAGACCAATGGTACAGAATAGAGGACACAGACACCAACCCACACAACTACAGTAATCTTATATTAGACAAAGGCAAACAAAGGCACCAAAAACATACATTGGAGAAAAGATTGCCTCTTCAAAAAATGGCTCTGGGAATACGGGAAATCCATATGCAACAAAACGAAATGAAACCCCTATCTCTCACCATGCACAAACCTCAACTCAAAGTGGACCTAGGAATTAAACCAGAGACACTGTGTCTAATAGAAGAAAAAGTAGGCCCAAATCTCCATCATGTCATATTAGGCCCTAACTTTCTTAATAAGATTCCTATAGCACAAGAATTTAAATCAAGAGTCAATAAATGGGCTGCATTCAAACTAAAAATCTTCTTCTCGGCAAAAGAAACAATCAGTGAGGTTAATAGAGAGCCTACATTTTGGGAGCAAATTTTTACCACATGCACATCAGATAAAGCACTAATCTCTAGGATATATAAAGAACTCAAAAACCTTAAAACCAAAAAAAGAAAAAGAAAAAAGAAAAAAACACACAAATAACTCAATCAATAAATGGGCCAAAGAAATGAAGAGTCACTTCTCAGAAGATGATATACAATCAATCAACAAATATATGAAAAAATGTTCAACATCTCTAGCAATTAGAGAAATGAAAATCAAAACTATTCTAAGATTTCGTCTCATTCCAGCCAGAATGGCAGCTATTAATACAAACAACAATAAGCATTGATGAGGGTGTGTGCCGGGTGGGGTGGGGAGGTACACTCATATATTGCTGGTGGAACTGCAAATTGATGCAGCCAATATGGAAAGCAGTATGTGGATTCCTTGGAAAACTGGGAATGGAACAACCGTTTGACCGAGCTATCCCACTCCTTGGTCTATACCTAAAGGACTTAAAAACAGCATAATACAGGGACATAGCCACAACAATGTTTATAGCACCACAATTCAAAATAGCTAAACTGTGGAACCAACCTAGGTGCCCTTCAGTAGATGAATGGATAACAAAGATGTTGTATATATATATATATATATACAATGGAATATTATTCAGCATTAAAGGGGAATAAAATCATGGCATTTGCATGTAAATGGATGGAGTTGGATAATATAATGCTAAGTGAAGCTAGCCAATCCCAGAAAACTAAATGCTGAATGTTTTCTCTGATATAAGGAGGCTGATTCATAATGGGGTTTGTGTGGGGAGCATGGGTGGGTTAGAGGAACTCTAGATAGAGCAATGGGGAGGGGAAGGGAGGGGATAAGGGGGTAGAAAAGATGGTGGAATGAGATAGACGTCATTACCCTAAGTACATGTATGAAGACACAAATGGTGTGACTCTACTTTGTGTACAACCAGAGAGATAAAAAATTGTGCTCTATATGTGTAATATGAATCATAATGCATTCTGCTGTCATACATAACAAATTAGAATAAAAAAAGAACACATTATTTCAAAGAATAGAGCAAACCATGAAAGAAACAAAATATTTCATTTATTCCTCCTACAAATATTTATCGTGTTCTACAATGTTCTAGATGCCTGGGGTTCTTCCATGACTGAAACAGACAACATCTCTGGTTTTTTGGAAGTATGCACTGTACAAATAAAAAATAACACATATTTTGTTTGAAAATAAGCATGTGAAGAAAATAGATCTATGTGAAGAGATAAGGACTGCAGGGGGAGCTGAAACTTGAAATGGGCTCCACTGGGAATTGTACAAATGCAATGCTCTGGTTTGGACATATATGGTATAAGGATGTCCCTCAAGGGCTCCTGGGTCAGAAGCTTGGCTCTCAGTGTCACAGTGTTAATAGGTGGTGGGTCTCCTGAGAGATGGGATCCAAATATGAGGTCTGTAGGTCATTGGGGGCACTGTCTTGAGAGGTTTAAATTGTCCTCAGGACACTTCAGGTAGCCCCCATTTCTCTGTATGTCTGGCTTCCTGTCTCACCACATGAATCCTAACTCTCACACATTCTGCCATTTTGATATCATTTTCCAGATGTGATTAATTTGGGGGCAGACCCTTGCTAGAGATAGCACTATACTGTTTGGACTTTCAACCTCTAACTTATGAGATAAATGAACCCATTTTCTTTATAAGGCATCCAGTCTCAGGTATTTCATTATAGCCATTAAAAACTGACCTATGCACGCATATAATATATTTCTCAATATAGTCAGTTTCATCTTGGGTTGCCTTGTGAAGGGGAGTTCTAATGACTCTAAAAAAGAAAAAAAAAAGGAATACTATAGGAAAAAGAAATTGGGGAGTATATATGTGTATGTTATCAGTATGAAATTTTGATTTTTAAAGAAATAATACACTGCTGAAAGCCCAGACAAAATCAACTTCATAGCCTTTCTCCAAAGAAGATTTTTCTAGTTAAAAGTTTGTGCAAATGTCCTTAGGCAAGAATATGCAAGAGATATTTTATTTAATTTAAAATGGCTGATATAGTCTTAGCAAAGTGTAGGTGTAGAAGTGGAGCTAGTCAGGTGTACCATAGAGGAAGGACACAGGTCCTATGATAGCTCTTGGACTATCGGGGGTGGGGGGAAGCTGAGGAAAATTAGTAAAATTTTGAATGTATTTGAAGGTGGAACCAACAGGGTAACCTGATAGTTGGGAGGCAAAGTGTGAGAGAAAATCAAGAGTTAAGAATTCTGGACCATGTAAGTAAAATACTGGAGATGAGAAAGGGTCAGGTGTGGGAAAAGAGAAGTGCAGGCTGGGCTTCCAACGCCCAGTGCGTACCCAGGAATGACGTTTATTTGGTGGATACATGAGTGTGCATTAAGAGTAGAAGTTAAAATGGAGGAATAAATTTGAAACCTTGAATATACAGAAACTGTTTAAAGCAGCCTGGTGTTTGAAATTAATTTAAAAGCTGCATCCATGTGCAGAATTATGAAGATTATGAGGATAAACAGAGAGAAGTAAAGTGTTAGGAACTGAACCCAGGGATGCCCAAGGCTCAGGAGCTCACAGACAAGAAGAAAAGAAGCTGACGACGAAGCCCCAAGAATCACAAATACAGTAAAAGGAAAATGAATTGAGGGAGACAAAATGAAAACACTTGGAATTCCCAATGTTTTTAGCAAATCAGAAAAACAGAATTGGAAACAAACTTTGAATCTGAATAAAATTCTCAGTGTTGGAGAAAAGCATCTGTTGGGTTTTCATGTGCCCTACATGTCCCGGAAAAGGAAGGTAAAAGGAGGAAGACGAAGACGGAGCTGCCATACACAGAGGGGTGGCCGTGCAACCAACAGAGTGTGGAGAGTTGAGAGGGTAATCAGCCGGAGAAAGAACACGAGGAAGTTAATGCTTCAACAAATAGTGGATGTAGAGGAAAAAAAGAAACATTGGTCAAAACACAAGGAAACCCCAGTGAGAGGGTGGGAGACTGAAGATGCAGTGCCGGGTTAACAGTGAGGAGGTTAAACGCTGGAAGAAAGCAATGATTGAAATAGTCAAAACCCCCAAAATCAAATGAAAAACTATGGATTTTCTTTAGTTAAAAATAAACAAGTAACAAACAACAAAACAAAATTCATCATTTGTGCCGAAGGCAAAGAATAGTTTTCAGTGGACTCAGGGCCAAGCAAAATGTCAGTGTGCTGTCACTGAAAAGAACATTAAAAAGAGACATGAGGTGGGAGGGAAAGGGAGAGAAAAGGGAAATTGCGTGGAAATGGAAGGAGACCCTCATTGTTATACAAAATTACATATAAGAGGTTGTGAGGGGAATGAAAAAAAAAACAAGGAGAGAAATGAATTACAGTAGATGGGGTAGAGAGAGAAGATGGGAGGGGAGGGGAGGGGGGATAGTAGGGGATAGGAAAGGTAGCAGAATACGACAGACACTAGTATGGCATTATGTAAAAATGTGGATGTGTAACCGATGTTATTCTGCAATCTGTATTTGGGGTAAAAATGGGAGTTCATAACCCACTTGAATCTAATGTATGAAATATGATATGTCAAGAGCTTTGTAATGTTTTGAACAACCAATAAAAAGAAAAGAAGGTGGATCTCCTGAGAGAGAGAAAGCTCACAAGTGTGTGTGTGTGTGTGTGTGTGTGTGTGTGTGTAGGCGGAGGGGAAGAAAGAGGGAGGGAAAAAAGGTGAAGAAGAAAGAGACAGAGAAATTTCTCAATTTTAAGAATTAGATGAGAAATTAAAATATCAGAACCAATAAACTCATGAAATAAGGTCTTAGAGCAAGTAGGAGAAGACAGAATGCAAAGAAAAATGGACTTTGGAAGGAGACGGAGGAAAAAAAGTCACAATATGTTCAAATAATAATAAAATGAGAAGGAACCATTATATCATTCTGAAAAATGAAAAAAAAAAAGCAACATAAAAAGCTAAAGATTTAGAATAGACATGCAGGAAAACTTTAAAACAACAACAGCAACATTTGAACATGTCTAAGATTAATTGAGGAGTACTCAAGTGACAAACGACACTTCATCCCAGCACCGCTGCCAGAACACTATTTGAAATCTTCCAGCAGAATTTCAGAGCAGCCTATATGCAGATGCAAAGAAACTAGGTTTGTGTGTGACTCCCCGAAAATAAATTGGGTAGACAATTAAATATGGCCTACCACAAGAACTGCCACTAAACCCAGGTCCAAGCTGTAGGGGTGAAAAGTCCCTGTGGGCCATTGCTACAGGGCCATCCAATTTCCCCAAATTCCATTTCCATCTTCTTTCTCTGATCTGTGATCAACCAGAAAGCCATTTGCTTGAATTTCTTTTAGCTTCCAATTTTATTTCACCTCATGTCATCTCCATTACAGTTTAATGTTAACCTAAACCCCACTGAAGCCTCCATTCTTAGTCCTCAGAAATAAAATAATAAAAAAAAAACAATGTCCATAGAGCACAGACACCAACAGCCAACCACCAAATGTTCTAATGAAACTAGGAGTCTGAGGGGTCACCACCAAAATCTTTCTGAATGTTCTGGGGCCTCCACAACATTTTCCATTTTCAGAATAAGAATAGAAAAGGACTCAAGAAGTTATGTGCTTCAGGGGGTGTGGAGACTGATATTCACTTGTTTAGAAATTACCATTTCTAAGTGGTAGCGCACTTGCCTAGCATGCATGAGGCACTGGGTTTGATTCTCAGCACCATGTAAAAATAAAGATATTGTGTCCACCTAAAACTAAAAATAAATATTAAAAAAAAGAAATTGTTATTTGTGCACTAGTTCAAAGGACTTGTCATTTCAAATCTCAAAATTTCTACTTATTTGGGCTTTGGAAGACCCTACCTACCTGCACTCAAGGCATTCAATTCCTTTTTTTTTCAAAGAGTTATCAAAAGTATGGTAACACCTCACCAAACTTATGATGGTACAACGGAATGCTATTCACTAAGAAAATGTACAGCACAGTTTACAAAACTATGGGTTGAGAGTGAAGAAGGCATCATCATTTCCACTAGGGTCCTCATAGATTTCTCCGTAGAATGCAAAAACCAGTGGGTTGGTAGATTCAAAGTGATAAAGGACAAAACGTGGAAGCCCAGGCAAAAGTGGCCTATCCAAAGGGGGAGTCATTCCAAATAATTGGGAGCCTTCATGCTGCTATAGCAAAAAACTTCACTCTGGGTAATTTATTAGCAGGACTTAACTTCTCCAGGCCTGTAGACTGAATGCAACACCCACCATAAAACCAGGGGAGCTCAGCATTTACTCACATTTTTTGGGGCCGGCATCTGTCAGCCAGTGTAGTCAGGGCAGGTGGCCACTGAGGCCTCTCTCTGAGCTTGCAGATGGACTCCCTGCCTGATCCTCATAGTGGTAATTCTGGGAGTCTGTGCCCGGATTTCCTCTGCCAGACAAAAGACATGGCTCACATCTGATTAGGGCCATCCAGATGCCTCATTGAACTTAATAATCCCTGTGTAGACCCGGTCTCTCCATCTGGGCACACTTTGAGCTCCTGGGTTAGGACTTCAAAACAAGGACTGTGAGGGGCTAGGAGTTGGCCCATCACACAGATGAGGCGGATTCCTCCCCAAACGTCAGGCCATTGTGAGAAGATATGTGATCCCAGCCCTTATTTTCCAAGGCACTTGAGTCACTAAGGAAGTGACCAGGCATGCCATGGACCACTGGAGTCATCAAGAATGCTTCCCAATGGGGCAGTGACAGAGGACCCCGCCATGCCAGGTGGGCACACACGTGCCTGGGTGCACCGTCCCTTGCATCTCTTCTTCCCGGCACTGGCAATGCTTTAACACCGTCCTCCTTTGTCCCTGTGCTGAGTCCCTTCACCCCTGCCCAGGACCCCTCAGGCAGGCCCGCCCTGCCCGCTCTCCCATCTCCCTTCCCTGCACACACTATCATGAAGACGATGCCATAGAACACTGGGGTCGCCCAGGTCTTCTCAGAGGTGATTTGTTCAACAGTTGCCACCCACCCTGTGGACAATGCTCAGGTAGGGACTCCTCTTGGCCAAGGTCACCAAGTAAAAGTCATGTCTACACTGGCTCAAGGGGAGAGCCAGTGTAGAACAAATCTGTCTGAACCAGCTCAAAGCAACCCAATGCTCCATGATGGCTCAAGGCCAGTGAGTCTCTACCTGCACTGTAGAGGGAGGCACAGAGGTCAAGCCTGGGAGAGGATGGCGGGTTGGACCCTGTGGGCCCTGCCCTCAGCCTGAGGCCCCACCTTTCTTCTAATCAGCCTACAATTTAATCTTTGGAACAAAAGGTTAGGATCCAATTTGAAACCAATTTATTAAGAAACATCTGAAAAGAATTGTGGGAGAGGAGAGAGGGGCAGGGCGAAGTGTCCCAGGCAGAAGAGCCTCTGAGGTCTTCCGCAGGTGGGGGCAGAGGAGAGACGGCCGTCCGCTGGCACTGTCTGTCTGTCTGGCTCTCCACTTCCTTGGAGGCAGGCCGTCTATGGGTGTGGCACGTTGCTTCTCTGTGACATTGGAGCCATTTTATTGCTGACACATGGCAGACAGCAGCAGCACAGGGCTCGGACACAGGCAGCGATCCTGCTCCTCACCTGTTTCCAGCCATTGGTGTGGCCAGGGCCTTGCCTCGGGGCTGTGTCCAGGGAGGAGGAGCTGCTGTGTGCCCTGGACCACCAGACGAGGACCCTGGAGGGCTTGGGCCTGGGGAAGCCAGAGTCAGACTGGGAGCAGCTGCGGAGAGTGGGGGCCCCTGCAGGCGGGCAGCGCAGAGGAATGGCAGGCAGGCTGCCACCCCTGATGTCCCTGTGCCCTGGCTGTTGGGCGTCCTCGGGCAGCAGATACTCAGAGGGCAAGGGGAAGGTGCGCAGGGCAGGCTGGCTGGCGCTCCTCTGTGGGAGGACAGGGACATTGGAGAGATTCTCGGGGCGCTGGCGAGGCCTAAGCCACTGAGGCACAGGCTGCCCCTGGAAGGTGCTCCCTACCCCCTGGCCTTGCTGGTGCTTCAGGATGAGGTATGTCGCCATCACCACATCGAAATTCCTCTTGGCCAGAGACACCCAGGTTTGGTAGGGATCAAAACCCAGGTCGAACAGCATGGTCAGGATGGCGGGGTCTGGGCGTGTGGGCAGGGCCTGGCTGGAAGGATGGGGTGCACACGGCTCACCCTGCCGCAGCCAGGGGTGCTGCAGGATCTGCTTCACTGTGGGTCGCTTCTTGGGGTTCAGGACCAGGATCTGGCGGATGAGCCTTCGTGCTTTGACCGGAACAGAGCTGGGCACCTGGAACCTGGCCTGAATGATCCTCATCAGCAACTCCTGAGGGGTGTCCCCCGTGAATGGGTGGCTCCCCGTCAACATACAGTAGAGACTGACGCCCAGGCTCCAGATGTCCGCTGGGGGGCCCTCATACTCTTGATTCAGGACAATTTCTGGGGCGACGTAAGCCAGAGTACCCCAGAAGTCATTCAGTTTCTGCCCGGCTGTGAACCTGGTGCTGAAGCCGAAGTCGATAAGTTTCGCGTGTCCTCTGGCATCCAGCATGATGTTATCTGGCTTCAAGTCCCTGTGCACGATGCCCTTGTCGTGGCAGTGGCCCAGGGCACACACGATCTGCCTGAAGATTCTGCAGGCCTCCTTCTGCTGCATGCCACCAGGGGGGATATGCTCAAGTAGCTGTCCCCCACGTGTGTACTCCATCACCATGTACAGGTTTTTCCTGGTCCTCATCACCTGAAACAGTTGGATCACGTTGGGGTGCTCCAGGCTCCTCAACATTAGAGGTTCGGAGAGGTCCGAGATGTCCTGCGTCTCCGTCTTCAGGACCTTCACTGCCACATCTGCCCCCGTGAGGCGATGGCGGGCCAGGTAGACCTGACCAAACTCGCCATGCCCAATGGCCCTCAGGACCTCGTACTGGTCCAGGAAGCCTGGCTCCTGGCAGGAGCCCGGCCCCCACAACGCTACTCTAGACTGACTACTCTTGCTAACCATGGACACCCTGAGCAGGAACACCCACTAAGGATGCTAACTGGAAAATAAAATAACAAACCAAAACAATAAATCAAAATCAAAAACCAAAACCAGACAAAACAAAAAACCCAAATCAAAAAAGCAATATCTACAGTCCACAACCACCGACCGCCAACCACCAAACGCACTATCTGGTGTCCGACAGGTCACCACCAAGAGCTTCCTGTACTTGTGGACAAAACCCAGCCTCAGCCACCCCCTTATATACCGGCTGTTTGAGATTCCTCACAATGGCTCCTTGTGAGGTCAGAGCTAGAAATGGCCCAGTCATGGCTGGCCATAGCCCCAGTGGTCCTCTCCCTCTGGGGCCTCCAGAACTTTTTCCATTTTCAGAATAAGAATAGAAAAGGACTCCAGATGTTTTTTTTTTGCTCCAGTGGGGTGTGGAGACTGATGTTTGCTTGTTTAGAAATCAACATTTGTACACTAGCTCAATGGACTTGTCATTTCAAGTCTCCAAATTTCTACTGACTTTGGGCTTTGGAAGACCTTGTCCTACCTGCACTCAAGGCATTCAGTTCCTTTCTCTTCGTGGAATTACCGTCAAAAGTGTGGTAGCCCCTCATCCACCTTGTGATACCACAACTGAATGCTCTGTCCCCTGAGACACTCTAGCGCTCAGTCTTCACACCTATGGGGTTGGGAGGGAGGAAGGCGTCTTCATCATTTCCTCAGATGGTCCTCATAAGACCTCCTCTTAGAAGCCCTGGAATGCAAAAGACTTGATAGATTCAAAGTGATAAAAACGTGGAAGCCAAAAATCCTACAAAGGCTAAAGTGTCCTTCCCAAAGAGGGAAGAAATGGAGGCGTTCCTGAGGACTGGGATCCCTCATGCTGCTGGAGCAAAATACCTTAGACTGGGCAATTTATGAACAGGACTTAATTCTCCGGGTTCTGTAGACGGGCAAGTTCAAGAACAAAGCACTTTGTTGATGAACACATGATGGGAGGGGCAGAGGATTTAACTGGATCCCTCAATCACTCTTCTTTATAAATTCTGGGCAATAATCTGGAGAAAAAATCCTGACAGATATAAATAAGTGATAAAGTGTCAAAACAAGGTGCCAAGCTAGGCACTGACTGTGTGCTGCTTGTCCTCAGGTAGGTGTGTGTCAGGATCTATGTCTCTATGTGCAATGAACAACCTGGAGAGAGAAGCAGATTGTGAAGCTGAGGGACAGTGCTGGGGGCACTTGCACAACATTTGCATCTTTAACCATGACTATGGCTACCAAAAACAAAAACAAAAAAAAACTGCTTTTAAAAATAATTGCTTCTGCTCTGGGAGCGTGACGTGGACTCCCACTTGCCAGGCCTCAGGAGCCAGAGAGTCCTTCCCTCCCTACCACCCTCCTTGCCCATCTGCCTGTGCCCCAGCTCTGCTCTGGGTGGGGCCCAAGCTGTGCAGGTGCTTTCTCTCCACAGAGTCCCTTTCTCTCTCAGCTGGTTCTCTGCTTTCTGGTAACAGAGATGGCCCTGGTGTGGGTGGCTCAGGCTGGATGGAAGGAGTCTGGTTTTTCCTTTCCTCCTGGCACCGCTGGCCCTGGGAAGGCTTTTCAAGGCCTCCTTCCCAGTGCGAGTATCTCAGGCCTGCCCTCCTTGAATGATTTCATCTCTGTCTCACTGACCTCGCCTGATCTATCTTCCATCTCACAGAGCCACAGCCTCCTCTGTGGCACCTTCCTGGCAGGTTCATTGTGTCCCTGTGATGTGTTTGAGGCAGCTGAAGTCCAGATTGCTGGTGGAAGTCATAAGTCCGGTGTTAGTTTCTCAAAACACTCCCTCTTCCTGCCTTTACCCCCAGGGACGTGCTGCTTGGACTCCAGGAGGGATGTCCCCCATCGGGCCACCCCTACCATACATCGATTGACATGACTGTGAAGACCACAGGACTCACTTGGCCATGTTCACTTTGGCAAAGTGGGAGCACTGAAGATTTTCTAATAGACAAACCAGGAGTAATACTGGACAATGTGGGACCTCCAGGTTTGTTTTCTCCACAGTGCAAAACCTTTGCTCTTCTGGGGAGCTGGGCCTGTACCTCGGTGGTACAGATTTTCCTGACATGTGTGAGGTCCTGGGTGAAATCACCAGGATGCCCCTCATAAAAAAAATAAAAGAAAGGTGACTGAGGGATCCAGTTAAATCCTCTGCCCCTCCCATCATGTGTGGATTCATCAACAAAGTGCTTTGTTCTTGAACTTGCCCGTCTACAGAACCCGGAGAATTAAGTCCTGTTCATAAATTGCCCAGTCTAAGGTATTTTGCTCCAGCAGCATGAGGGATCCCAGTCCTCAGGAACGCCTCCATTTCTTCCCTCTTTGGGAAGGACACTTTAGCCTTTGTAGGATTTTTGGCTTCCACGTTTTTATCACTTTGAATCTATCAAGTCTTTTGCATTCCAGGGCTTCTAAGAGGAGGTCTTATGAGGACCATCTGAGGAAATGATGAGGACGCCTTCCTCCCTCCCAACCCCATAGGTGTGAAGACTGAGCGCTAGAGTGTCTCAGGGGACAGAGCATTCAGTTGTGGTATCACAAGGTGGATGAGGGGCTACCGCACTTTTGACGGTAATTCCACGAAGAGAAAGGAACTGAATGCCTTGAGTGCAGGTAGGACAAGGTCTTCCAAAGCCCAAAGTCAGTAGAAATTTGGAGACTTGAAATGACAAGTCCATTGAGCTAGTGTACAAATGTTGATTTCTAAACAAGCAAACATCAGTCTCCACACCCCACTGGAGCAAAAAAAAAACATCTGGAGTCCTTTTCTATTCTTATTCTGAAAATGGAAAAAGTTCTGGAGGCCCCAGAGGGAGAGGACCACTGGGGCTATGGCCAGCCATGACTGGGCCATTTCTAGCTCTGACCTCACAAGGAGCCATTGTGAGGAATCTCAAACAGCCGGTATATAAGGGGGTGGCTGAGGCTGGGTTTTGTCCACAAGTACAGGAAGCTCTTGGTGGTGACCTGTCGGACACCAGATAGTGCGTTTGGTGGTTGGCGGTCGGTGGTTGTGGACTGTAGATATTGCTTTTTTGATTTGGGTTTTTTGTTTTGTCTGGTTTTGGTTTTTGATTTTGATTTATTGTTTTGGTTTGTTATTTTATTTTCCAGTTAGCATCCTTAGTGGGTGTTCCTGCTCAGGGTGTCCATGGTTAGCAAGAGTAGTCAGTCTAGAGTAGCGTTGTGGGGGCCGGGCTCCTGCCAGGAGCCAGGCTTCCTGGACCAGTACGAGGTCCTGAGGGCCATTGGCCATGGCGAGTTTGGTCAGGTCTACCTGGCCCGCCATCGCCTCACGGGGGCAGATGTGGCAGTGAAGGTCCTGAAGACGGAGACGCAGGACATCTCGGACCTCTCCGAACCTCTAATGTTGAGGAGCCTGGAGCACCCCAACGTGATCCAACTGTTTCAGGTGATGAGGACCAGGAAAAACCTGTACATGGTGATGGAGTACACACGTGGGGGACAGCTACTTGAGCATATCCCCCCTGGTGGCATGCAGCAGAAGGAGGCCTGCAGAATCTTCAGGCAGATCGTGTGTGCCCTGGGCCACTGCCACGACAAGGGCATCGTGCACAGGGACTTGAAGCCAGATAACATCATGCTGGATGCCAGAGGACACGCGAAACTTATCGACTTCGGCTTCAGCACCAGGTTCACAGCCGGGCAGAAACTGAATGACTTATGGGGTACTCTGGCTTACGTCGCCCCAGAAATTGTCCTGAAGCAAGAGTATGAGGGCCCCCCAGCGGACATCTGGAGCCTGGGCGTCAGTCTCTACTGTATGTTGACGGGGAGCCACCCATTCAGCGGGGACACCCCTCAGGAGTTGCTGATGAGGATCATTCAGGCCAGGTTCCAGGTGCCCAGCTCTGTTCCGGTCAAAGCACGAGGGCTCATCCGCCAGATCCTGGTCCTGAACCCCAAGAAGCGACCCACAGTGAAGCAGATCCTGCAGCACCCCTGGCTGCGGCAGGGTGAGCCGTGTGCACCCCATCCTTCCAGCCAGGCCCTGCCCACACGCCCAGACCCCGCCATCCTGACCATGCTGTTCGACCTGGGTTTTGATCCCTACCAAACCTGGGTGTCTCTGGCCAAGAGGAAGTTCGATGTGGTGATGGCGACCTACCTCATCCTGAAGCACCAGCAAGGCCAGGGGGTAGGGAGCACCTTCCAGGGGCAGCCTGTGCCTCAGTGGCTTAGGCCTCGCCAGCGCCCCGAGAATCTCTCCAATGTCCCTGTCCTCCCACAGAGGAGCGCCAGCCAGCCTGCCCTGCGCACCTTCCCCTTGCCCTCTGAATATCCGCTGCCCGAGGACGCCCAACAGCCAGGGCACAGGGACATCAGGGGTGGCAGCCTGCCTGCCATTCCTCTGCGCTGCCCGCCTGCAGGGGCCCCCACTCTCCGCAGCTGCTCCCAGTCTGTATCTGGCTTCCCCAGGCCCGAGCCCTCCAGGGTCCTCGTCTGGTGGTCCAGGGCACACAGCAGCTCCTCCTCCCTGGACACAGCCCCAAGGCAAGGCCCTGGCCACACCAATGGCTGGAAACAGGTGAGGAGCAGGATCGCTGCCTGTGTCCGAGCCCTGTGCTGCTGCTGTATGCCACGTGTCAGCAATAAAGTGGCTCCAATGTCACAGAGAAGCAACGTGCCACACCCATAGACGGCCTGCCTCCAAGGAAGTGGAGAGCCAGACAGACAGACAGTGCCAGCGGACGGCCGTCTCTCCTCTGCCCCCACCTGCGGAAGACCTCAGAGGCTCTTCTGCCTGGGACACTTCGCCCTGCTCTGGGACACTTCGCCCTGCCCCTCTCTCCTCTCCCACAATTCTTTTCAGATGTTTCTTAATAAATTGGTTTCAAATTGGATCCTAACCTTTTGTTCCAAAGATTAAATTGTAGGCTGATTAGAAGAAAGGTGGGGCCTCAGGCTGAGGGCAGGGCCCACAGGGTCCAACCCGCCATCCTCTCCCAGGCTTGACCTCTGTGCCTCCCTCTACAGTGCAGGTAGAGACTCACTGGCCTTGAGCCATCATGGAGCATTGGGTTGCTTTGAGCTGGTTCAGACAGATTTGTTCTACACTGGCTCTCCCCTTGAGCCAGTGTAGACATGACTTTTACTTGGTGACCTTGGCCAAGAGGAGTCCCTACCTGAGCATTGTCCACAGGGTGGGTGGCAACTGTTGAACAAATCACCTCTGAGAAGACCTGGGCGACCCCAGTGTTCTATGGCATCGTCTTCATGATAGTGTGTGCAGGGAAGGGAGATGGGAGAGCGGGCAGGGCGGGCCTGCCTGAGGGGTCCTGGGCAGGGGTGAAGGGACTCAGCACAGGGACAAAGGAGGACGGTGTTAAAGCATTGCCAGTGCCGGGAAGAAGAGATGCAAGGGACGGTGCACCCAGGCACGCGTGTGCCCACCTGGCATGGCGGGGTCCTCTGTCACTGCCCCATTGGGAAGCATTCTTGATGACTCCAGTGGTCCATGGCATGCCTTGTCACTTCCTTGGTGACTAGAGGGCCTCTGGTAGATAAGCATCAGGACAGGTAGCAAGTCCTAAAGTCGCTGTGTGCACGTGCAGACACCTCTGCGGGCCTCAGGAGGCCTGCCACCCAGGTGCTCAGCTGGCTCCTCAGTGGCCCCTTTGATCCTGGGTATTGGACGCCCCCACCCCTGCCCATTGCTCTCACATCGCTGTCCCTACCTCTCCTTCCTCTGCTTGGCTGGGCCATCTGGCATCGAGGGTCTGGGCCAGGCTCCTGGTCTCCAGATGCTCAACACTCTCATAGGTGACCGTGGCCAGACTCAGTGCCCCCAGCACAATGCAGAGCTTGACACTGACACAGAGAAAGGAGCTTAGCCAAGGCCATGAGGAGTCAAGGCCTGCTCAGGTGGGCACTGGCAAAGCAGCTTCCCTACCTTCTCAAACAGTGCAATAAAGTGCTGGAAGAGGAGGGGAAGGCAAAGCTACACAGACCTTCACTGCCCTGTGTGACGTCACCGTGACACAGAGCCAATCTGTAGCTGCCCAGTCCCCTCAACAGAGCAGGACTTTTCTTTTTAAGAATACAATTATTTCATGTTGCTGACATCACCAAGTCAGGCGATGGGGGGCTGGGAGGCACCACCCCTGAACAGTCACAGTTCCTGAGCACTCCCAGTGGAAAGGGCAAGCCAGGAGCCAGCAAGGCTGTGGGTCCAGACCTGGCTGCTGGCAGCTGAGCAGGTCTGCGACCCCAGCTCTGAGTCAGGCCACTGCTGCTGTCTGGGATCTGCTTTCCTCTCCTGGGGAAAAATTGTTTTCCCTAAGTGTTTCTTTTCTTAATGCTTTCAGTGTTTTTAAGTTGAATTTATAAAAGTAATTTTATTCTTGATTGTCACAAGGAAGAGGACATATTTTGGGATGACCCTGAGACGTGGAGCAGAAGAATTCAGCCAACAGGTGCAGGTCAAAGCCCTCCCCACCGGCCTTGCTGGGACTGTCCTCACAGGACTGGAGTTGATGAAAAGGCTGTGCAGGATTGGGAGAGATTAATGCAGCCGGGTTGGATTCCTACAGATTCAAGTAACCTTACTGGATTGGCCTGTCTGGATTCATGATTAAGCTCTCCTCTCAGGATTGGTATAGGTCACAATGGCCTCACTACATGGGTATTGAGTGAGCTCTCTTCACAGGGCTGGGATCACATATCTTCTCACAGTGGCCTGATGTTTGGGGAGGAATCCGCCTCATCTGTGTGATGGGCCAACTCCTAGCCCCTCACAGTCCTTGTTTTGAAGTCCTAACCCAGGAGCTCAAAGTGTGCCCAGATGGAGAGACCAGATGGGTTATTAAGTTCAATGAGGCATCTGGATGGCCCTAATCAGATGTGAGCCATGTCTTTTGTCTGGCAGAGGAAATCCGGGCACAGACTCCCAGAATTACCCTATGAGGATCAGGCAGGGAGTCCATCTGCAAGCTCAGAGAGAGGCCTCAGTGGGCACCCGCCCTGACCACACTGGCTGACAGATGCCGGCCCCCAGAAATGCGAATGAATGCTGAGCTCCCCTGCCTCTATGGTGGGTTTTGCTGCTGTTGCAACTTGTGTAATCTTATAAATGCTTATAGATGAAAGTAAATCACTTAGCTTCCTGTTCTTCTTGGTGTGCGTTTTATCAGGGCTTGATGATATCTTCTAGAATCCCCATCTCTGGACAGGACTGAGGGATAGATGTGTCTGGGAATTCCATCTTAGAAAGATCACATGCTCATTCATAAGGAACTTCCCTAGCATCTCTAGGTCACTATGCCGGTCCTAGCCAGCCTGGTGCTTCTCCCACCATAACACCCTCTACACAATGACCACCCTTATCCCTGAACTGCCTCCTCAGATCCTTCTCAGTATTCATGAAGCCATCCTGACAGCCTTAACCACTCCTTCCCTCCTCCTACGACACAGACCTATACTAGTCTCTTCTGCAGTCCTGTTCCCTTCTCTCCTTGCATCTCATCATTTCTTGATAAGTCTAAGCAGAGGGGAGGACCTATCAGCATAGGGAAGTTGGGTCTTCCCAAGCCCTTTGACAACATGTTGCTAAGTGCTGAGGTTGACCTCAAGCTTACTATTCTCCTTCCTCAGCCTCTTGAGTTGCTGGGTTTATAGCTGTGGGCCACCTACGGTGTGGGGCTGTGCCTTCTACTGCAGTGCAAAGGCAAGGGAGCTCAGTGGAGCCAGCAGCATTGATCCAGAGTTAAATGACACTCCTGGTTCAGACAACTAACTACAAATTCCCTGCCCTTTCCCACCACCAAGATGCACACCCCTTCTCTCACATGTGCCAGCTTCCTGGTGCCCCTAGGCCCTCCCTCAAAGCCTGTTCACCTCTCTCTTGCAGGAAGGTCAGCCATCCAGCCAGCACAGAGACCCGCATTGCTGCCCATTGCTGCTAACTCCCTGGGAGCCACTGGGTTGCCACTGTGTGGCCAGTCCTCATGCCCACTTTGAGCTGGCCCCCTCTCCCCACTGCAGAACCCGGGATGGGCTACTTACCTTGCACATAGCTGGCTCGCTTGCCCATGTACTGAGAGATCCTCCCATACAACAGGAAGCAGAGCACAGTGGCCACAGACAGGCAGGTCATCATGTAGCCAACAAATTGGATGCCCAGGACCCCAGGAAAACACAAGGTGCTGTCAGCAGTACCTGCAATCTCTGGTGCTCAAGTCCAAAGCTGCCCTGTGCTGCTGAGAACAACATGCCCTGTGACAGTAGGCACACTCCTTTGGCCTGAACCCTCTCTTCAGGCCCAGCACGGGAGAACAACATTTGTGTTTATAGGGAAATCCTCTTTGGGTTCAGAACTGAAGAGTGTGTAGACAGACTTGTGCATGGAGTCCTCCCTGCGAACTGTGCCCTGAGTTACCACCTGTGCATTGCTTCACAGCACTAGGAGGGACAATCGTCCACTAACCCCACCACTTCCTACCAGCACTAAAAACAGAAGACTTCAACTCAGCCTTGGTCTCCATCACAAATGCAGAAAGTACTGGAAGTCACAGATTGTATAGGTTCTACAGTGGTTGATGGCTACACAAGGCCAGACTGTGAATATAAGGTATGTTCCCAGGTTCATCAGACACTGTAGATACATTGGGACGATGAGTAACATTATCACCTATTTAAAGTTTAATTCCACACTTAGTCCATCAAAGCAAATATTGTAGCAGGGAAAGAAAATTAAACAGGTAAAGGAGACTTTATTCATTTATTTTTGAGGGTACCAAGGATTGAACTCAGGAGCACTCAACCACTGAGCCACACCCCCAACCCTATTTTGTATTTCATTTGGAGCACAGGTCCCACAGAATTGCTTAGCGCCTCCACATTGCTGAGGCTGGTTTTGAACTCTCAATCCTCCTGCCTCAACCTCCTGAGCCACTGGGATTACAGGAGAGCATCACAGGAGACTTAATTTAAGGATATTGCAAAAGGGAATCTTTTTGTAGTGAGAGGAGGATCTGTGTTTGCTACTTGGATTTTCCCAAAGGAAAAGTCCACTTTTACTCCCCTGATGACTGGGGTAGTTTTACACCCTGAAGCAATTTGCTCACTGAAATTAGGCTCCAATATTCTCAAAGAGATTGGGAAGTAGGGGACAATCCTTAACATGATGGCTCCCAGGTCCTCTCAAAAGACATTCTTGGGTAATAAAATGAAATGGAGGCTTTTAAAAAGATTTACATCACACAGAGTATTTGTGGAGAGCAATAAGCCCTGATCATTGGCTGATCCTGTGGCATTGGCAAAAGTCAACCTGGGAAACATTCCTGGCCAGAGAGGATGTTATCAGCCTTGACTCTTGGCTCTGATGCTAACAGACATCCCAGGACAATGTGTTTCCTGGGTGCAAGAGAATGTTCCTAGCACTGAGACAACAGGATAGTTTGCAAAAACTGTTTCTAGCTCTGTAACTTTTTAGTGCACAAAGAATCCTCTGACAACTTGCAAGCCTTAAACAATCTACAATGCCAATATATTTTAACTTCCTAATTATGAGACCCTATATAATGAAATTGCAGAGCTAGTTCTGGGTCACTGTTCCTTCATTAGAGTACAGTGTCCCACCTGCCCCCCACTTTACTTGATAATGTCTCTGTGTTTTCTTTGTCTCTGTGTTTTACTCCAAATCCAGTCACCCCTACTCAAAAATTCTTGTGATGCTGCATGGGTCATGGCAAGAAATAACTTGTAATGACATGTTTTCTAAAGAAATGTTCTGAGAAAAGGGAGGTTAGGGACCTAAGCTCAGGCAGAAATCTGTCTAAAACTTAGTTGAGTTGAGGGCAACATTCAAGTCATCTTGGCCAATCCCGTCTCTTTGTACTTTAGTTTTTTAAACATGAGTTTCTAGAATATGTTGGATTTTCTGTATTCATAATATCGTCCAATGGCCTCCAAATTTACATCAAATTATTTGCAGAAACTTGTTCTGACATTTAGTATACTTGTCACTTACCTCAATCTATTTGTTTTTGTATACCTTATTCTTCAAGCAAATAGAACTTACTGATGCTCTCAAAAGAATTTTCCCAACTCTGAGAATTTTCACATGCTCTTCTCTCCACAGAGAATGCTTTACTTGGAGTCTTTCAAAATTGTGGCTCATACTTCAATGTGTGTCCCTCCTAAATAATTTGCTATTTCTGCTCAATGGTTATGCTTTCTTCCCCTCTCACTATCAACACCTTAGGTAGCTGGTATACTCCTTTTATTGAGTTGCTTTTATACTCACTTGCTTCATTGTTCTGCTTAAGTGTAAGCTCCTTGAAGGCCAGAACATTGCCTCACCTGCTTTTGTGCTACTGAGCTCTAAGCCACTAACAGAATGCCTTGAGTGCATTTCCAAACTAAGAGCATAGTTTGTGTTCATTGAATTGTATTAGATGTAATTGCAAAGTAGAGGAGACAAAAATGGTACTATAGTAAGCCCCAGAATCTCAGTCCCTTAACAACAAAAGTTCGTCACACAAATCCAAGCCATGATATCTTATTGTCCTGCACAGTTTCACCCTGGGCTGCAATTCTGCTCTTCTATGATGCCATGAGCCTCAGCCCAGCCTATGTGGTTAGGGTGGCAGGAGGAGAGAGACAGTGGAAGATCAGACAGGGATTTCTTTTTATGCTCTGGCCAGTATTTCACTTTCACTTACCTCCTCTTCATGAGCCCCTAAGTCATCTATAAGCTATAAGAACGTCTCAAAAATGTGCTCTTTTTCCATGCCAAGAAGGAGGCAATAAATATTGAGCATCAGGCCAATTATTTCTAATCTTTTAGGTTCCTGTCTGTAGGGACCTTGACACTTGAGTTACACTCAGCTTTTCAAATTTTATAAAGCAGGATTGACATTCTTTGTCTGCAGAGGTCCAGCTAGCAAATATCTTAAGTATTAGCACCAGGTAGTGTCTGTGATCCCTGTGTGATTGCATTATCTCTGCCAATGTAGTGAGAAAGCAGCCACAGGCAATACATTACTATTGGGTATGTCTTGGCAAAATAAACTGTTATTTATTTACAAAATTGGATGGAAGGTTGAATTTGCCCCATGGGCAGTAATTGGTTGAGTTCTCCTATGAAACCCTGAATTTCTGATATTTCTCTATTCTATTTATTTTTGCTTGGAAACCAATAAATTATTTCATTACCTTACCTCTTTTCTGTCAAGCTTGGACATCCTATGCCTCTAATTCTCTAATGTTTTCTATCTTCTTTCCTTGGAGTGAATATTCTCTCTGCACACTCTATCTACACTGCAGCAGATAATATTTATCATCACAGAACTCCAGCTTTTCAGATTCTACTGTTAGTTTTCTGACCACCAAACATTAAACTAAAACCGTGAACTTTGAGTTCTATTATGGCAGCACCTACCTAAACATCTCATTATTTTTACAACTGAAAATAGATTAGTTTGTCATAAAAACAAAGATCAAAATCTTGGTGCTTACCACAATGAAAGTTTCTCAATGGAAGGTAATGTTTAAATTTTTAATTGGAACATACATCTAGCAGAGAAACAGACAGCTTTCCTGTGACTTAGAAACTCAGACTGTTGGGCTTCATATTTTACATTTTATTTTATAATTTCCAAATTGAGAAATAGACACAGTACACTCTTAGCAACTGTTCCAATAATTTCCTTCTTAACAAAAAGTTTAGAAGCTCAATGCAGTCATGCATTGAGCCCTGTTGGTGGAACGGCTTTCCAGTCTCTCCCTGCCTGTAGGGACCTTGACACTTGAGTTATAGACCAGTTGTTATGGTTTAGATATTAGGTGTTCCCAAAAAAAAACTCATGTGTGATGCAATGCAAGAAAATTCAGAGGTGAAATGATTGGGTTATGAGAGTCTTAACTAATGAGTGCCTTAATCCCCTGTGTGCAGGTAGCGTGTGGCTGGAGGAGGTGGGTCATAGAGGCATGACTTTGAAGTATGCACTTTCTCCTTGGGGAGAGGAGAAGTCTCTCTCTTTGCTTTCAGGCACCAACTTCCCAGCTGCTTTCTCCCACTGTACTTTTCCACCATGATGTTCTTCCTCTTCTCAGGATCTGAGCAATGGAGCCAGCTGACTATAGACTGAGACCTCCGAAACAGGGACAAATAAACATTCCCTTCCCTAAAATTGTTCTTGTCAGGTCTTTTGGTCACAACCACAAGACAGCTGACTGAAACACCCGTCATCTTAGTGAATGTTCCTCACTGTTTTTTGTTTGTTTGTTTTTAATTTATTTCTTCTTGATTGAATGGAGGCCAGGCAGGGCCTGTGCTTAGCCCCGCATCCTCCTGCCCCCAGAGGCTGCACTCATTCCTCTGCCCTTGGCACTGCAGCCTCCCTGAGCACAAGCTGCCTCCTTCCTCCTCTACACATTCATCACAGGAAACAAACAGGCAAACCATGTTTGTAAATAATTCCTATTAAGAAAATCAAGTCATAAATAAAGAATATGTTGAAAATAAAACATTTGTTATAAAAGTGCTTTAATGTGATTATTACATATATATAATGTAAAAAGTAAATAATTATCTTCTTTCCATCATGCAGCATTACCATAATTAATAGTTCAGTGCTTGGTCCTTATTCTTTTCCACATACAATAAAACATATTAGTTCAATTAATTATTAGTAGTAATAATAGTAAAAATGTTCTGTATACAAACCAAGATCATACACATTTGATATTTTTACATCTTAAAAAGTTATATTTCAATATTTAATGTTATACCTGTTTTTTTTCCATGAACATTAGTCTATTTCAATTCACTGATTTTGATGGGGCTATAAATAAAAACACGAAGTAGCACCAACTACCTAGCATAACTCTTATTTAGGAATCTCCTTAAATATATAACTCTAAAGCACATAAGCAAAATTGGTAAATACACTTGTATTTTGTATAACTGTATTTTGCATAAGCTTTATCTGAGATAAGATCAACCTATAATTCAAAAATATGTTTATAGTGAACAGTAAATTTTTAAACCCATATAATCATTGAATATACTACTTGTTTAAATGGCTATTACAGAAAAGCCTTATTATTTTTTCTTCTTTTTTGATGAAGTTTTCCAAAGGAAAACACATAGAATTGAACAAGCTATTCTCTTGGGGTGTAGATGCAATAGTTTGGATCTTGAATGTCTTCAAAGGCCCATGTGTTAAAGGCTTGGCCGGTCCATGGTCCTCTTGGGAGGGTGGTGGAACCTTCAGGAGGTAGGGTTTAATGGATGAAAGGTTAGTGGGCACATGGCCTTGAGGGTTACTGGGACTCTGGCCTGTTCCTGATTCTCTCTTTAGTTTCTGCTCACCATGAAGTGAACAGATCTCTTCTACTATATGCTTCTATCATAATGTACTATGCTGCCACAGGCCTGATGCAGCAAGGCCAAGTGACCCACGGACTGAAGCTTCTGAAAGAAACCATTGGCCAGAAAAACCTTTCTTCTTCTTGACTTACTCTGGTATTTGTTACAGTCACAGAAAGCTAACTCACTATATATATTCCAATGTACCTAAGAGAAGAAGCAGAATGTTCTTCAACTAAGGCCAAGGAACAAAAGAAAACCAGATTGTCTTTTAGCTCAAATTTGGTATTTTAGAATTGCTATCAGCACCCAGGCCTGTGGGGGGACTCAGCTGGCCTGGCTGAGCCCAATTAAAGTAGTATTTCCCCCAAGTAAGAAAATATTCATTCCCATGAGTTTCTTTTGGAAATAAAAGGTGTTCATGGCCAAATAAGTTTTGAGACATTGCAGACTGTTTTTCCCTCAGAGATTAGATATGCATTTTTACTTATTAAAAGTTCCATAAATTCATACAGTAATCTTTTCAACTTTGTTTCAACCAATATTTCCTATTTTTTTAAAAAAATGAGTTTTCATGCATCTTTACATCAGAGTTAATATTAACATCACATTGCACTGTTGCTCTGTAAAGAATATTCTTTCTGAGGGCAGAGTCCCAGAAGGGAAAATTTAATCTTGCCTGAATCTCGGAAGTGAGGAGCCAATTTCAACATCACCATGCAATCTCATCATATGGATCAGTCTTAAACATTTTCTTAAAATTTACTACTTCCAAGCTCTTAAAAATCTACCATCAGCTACAATAGCAACATTTATTGTAAAAAAGCAGCTGCTTATTTTAAAAGAAAAGAAAGCTTTAAGCCTAAGTCAAAAAATGTAATGTTAAATTGAAATTTCCACAGGAAAATATGCCTGTAGGTAATTTGATTTGGCACAATAATGACTTAGGGAATTGAGAAAATTTGGTTATTTCTATCTCTACTACTTACATGCTATGATATACTAGAAATAGTTCTGTAAGTTTATAGCTGTATAACCAAGAAAATATGATGCAAAAGTGTCAAGAAATCCTCATTATTTCCCATGAGCATTAAACATTTCTAAAGATAAAAGAAAGCAACAGATTAAAATTATTTTATCGTAACATTTCATAATAGAAAATCCTACTTGTTAAGTGTATTTTTAATTATTTTATTATTTAAATGTCTTATTATAAAGAATGCTGTTTCTGATTGACTTCTAGTGGTAGAGTATTGATTTTTATCTCTGAGATTTAAATATGTCCCCCTTCTTGAAGAACTACATAGAGAAATCAAGATGATAATTGATTTCATAATTCATTTTTATCTTCCACATTTTACATTTATCTTCTAAAATTCTACTTTTCTTGGAAAAGACTTTTTCTGCAACAAGTCCATTTCTTTTAAACACAACATAAATTAGACAATTCCCTTAATTCTTGATTTTAATAATTTGCAACAGCATTTTTTTAAAGTGCTTGCTTCCCATGGAGGGGAAATTAGAGTCAATAAATGAGAAATGAAGGAGTCTTTATGAAATATTCAGTGCACTCAAATTCTTAGGAATTCATGGAAAGAGAAATATTTTATTCCTCATGGGTACTTTGTATTGGTTCCCTAAAAGATGCCCAACTTTTACTTTTTCCATAAGACCTTGAACTTTGCAACAGCAAGAAAGCTAGAACCTATAAAGTATACCTAAGTGATTTTCACATTTCTGTTATATGCTGGCTTTGAGAACTTATTTGTCACTGAGTAAGTGATCTGGACAGCACAGAAGGAAATAAAAACTCTCTTAAATTATAACCACCGTGTTTCAGAAAGCTTTCTTTCTGGTTTGAACGTTGTCACAGTGTTCACAAAATGCTATCCCTACAACTTTCCTCCATCTGTGATACAGGACCTCTTCCCCTCGTGGGCACCTTTGTCACAGAGCTCTCAGTGGGGCTGCTGTGGTTGTGACGTCTCCGGCCCCAGATCGTCATCTCTTGGGTAACAAGCTCCCAGGACACTGCAATGATTCTTTCTGCTTATGCTTGCACAGATTTGAATCCTCTCTCCTAGATAAACTTTGTATGGGACAGACACAAAACAGGAATGTTCTATGCTTTCAATTACTTACCAAATGAGAATATACCTTTAACAACAAGAAGAAAAAGCAACTAAGACCTCATGGCCTGCTCTGTGCCCAATACTGCAATAGGAACAGGGCATGTTTTACTTAAATTATTATTTAAATATTCTCTAAAACACTGGAGATTAAACTACACAAATGTGAACATTTCATTTAGTATAAAATTTTCTTCCTTTGCCTTTTAGATATTTTCATAACTCTTCCCACTTTAAGATTTTGAATAATATGTATGAAGTTAATACATAGATTCCAAGAAAATCATCCCAGTCGGTATTTTCTTTTATTTAAACTCTATACCCACATATTCATATGATAATTATCTTCATTTTAAAGTCACAATATTTCAAATATAATATGCATCAAAAATGAACCTCTAATCCTTATTTCAAAATAAGTCTGTGGTTCCTATATCCATGCCCATTATAATAAGGGACCAAATCCTACAATCCTCTGAAGCCAAGAACATAGGAGTGCTTCTGAATTCCACGTTCACTCAATTAGACAATCCTATGAGCTCTATGTTCACAGAAAACAATTTCTCATCACTTCTTGTCATGTTCTTTGTTGCTACTTTGGTCCAAGGCATTATTAACACTAGCTGGCATTCTAACACTAGTCTCCTCTGAATCCATCTTCCTGATTCTGTGTTGGTCTCCTGTCAGAATATTCTCAACAGAAAATCAAGATGATCTGCCATATCAGTTCATTATACTTCTCCATTCAAACCTCTCTGGTGTGTTCCTGGTTCTCTCTTTTCACACTGGCCTTCTGGCCGTCCTGCAAGGTATGCTTCTATGTCAAGAATTATTTGCACTTGCCATTTCTTCTTACTGAAATTTTCTTCTTCAGGTACCTGAAAAGTTTAATCACTCTTTCATGCCTTTCCTGAGATGCCACATTTTCATTTATGAACTTCCATAACCATCTCAGCTACAATTGCAATGACCTTTCCTCAATCCACTCTCCTTTCTCCCCTTCTTAGTTTCTTTTCTTTGATACCATTTACCATGGATAACATATTTGGATTGTTCAACGTGTTGATTGCAACTTCAGTAGATTATCAGGTCCAGGATGGTTAAATTGTCCCTTCATTTCCCCTTCTTTACGCATTGCACCTACTTGTTAAGTGAATGCGTGAACTGTTAATCCTAGATGAAGACCATGCATCCTAATGATCTTTCTTCCTAGTATTAATTTCCACTTTGAAGTTCTTTACCAACCAAGATATAGTCTGGAAACCTATCTGATGATTTCTACTTTTTGAAACCATAGTGCCAGAGGATAGTTATCTACTGACTTTTCTTCTTAAAAATCCCTGACCTCTTATGCACAGAATTACTACCCTGCCCTCCACAAGGCTGCTCACGTACAATGTGCATGGGCACATGCATATGGGACAATGTGTACATTCTTGATAACATTGAAAGAATAATTATGCATGCCAGCACTTCATGAAATTATATTGAATGCAAGGCTTATGACATATCCCTGATATGCTTAAAACAATATTAGCTTTTGCTTCTCTTTCTTGGCCTTTTTTTTCAATCCTTGGTATTGCAGAGGAGAATCCCTCTAATTTTTAATACTGACCCCTAACACCAAATCAGTAGTGGAAGGGACAAGCATGTATCAACAGTCTTTGTTAAAATCCTGGAAGTTAATTTGTACTCTCCAGGTCCTGGTTCCATTGGCCTTTGAAACAAACATAAATTTTTATATATGAAATGTCATTTTTACATATCTTCAAATGAGTAGCCACATAAGAATCACCTTATCTAATGTAGAATGAATATTGCTTCTTTTTAAAGCTATGGGGGAACCTCTTCATGTCTAATGAAGGCCCCATTGCTTGGGGTGACAAATCCAACAGCAGTAAATATATATTTGTAGAAAATCCATTTGACACTACAAGCTAAATAATATTTTCAAATAATGAGCTTTAAAAATGAATATTGCTATTATGAGTATATATGTTAAGTGTCACAAAAACTTAAGGAATAATTATTTCCTCATGTGCTTCTTCAAAGCTTTATTAAGTTCAGTATCAACACTGCACATCTATTAATGTCACTATAGAAAAGAGCACATCTTTCAAAGCTACCTGAAAAGGATCTAATGAGTTTGTTATAAAATGAGGTTTAGAAATGTTCTGCTTCTCTCCATGGTGCTAGTAGCAAAAATTAATCCCCAGAGACCTTAGAATAAAATCATGGGCTAGAAATAGATTAGTACAGAAGATCATGTTCTTAACAAAAGAAAACTGAGAGATCAATAAGAATAGGGCAAAGATGAGGATGGTAAACCTAAAAATAGAATGAACATCTTTTTATACACATTTTTGGCAAGCCACCACAGGACAGGAAGGCAAAATTGTATTTTTTAACAGAGAGTCAACATAAACATAAGTAATACAAATTCAAATTGAATTTACCACAAGCAATTAAAGAACGCATTACTTTTGTGCATTCAAGATACAGAGCATTAAACAAGGACAAAGCTAAGAGACAGCCTTCCAGGGAAATTGGCATCCCTCAAATATTGCTGTTGAGGCAATGTTTAGGTTGCCAATCTTTCCTTGACTTCTGCCATTTTTCCATATGGTTAGTTTTTCATGGATTTTAAAATTAAGGAATTGTTACTGTACCCAGTATAATTTCACTGACTCTGAGCAAGCACTTTCCTAAGATCCTGCTTTTTTTAGTGGCTAACTCATGTTCAGAAAGCCTCATTCATCCCCTTCTTCCATTATTTGGACCAATGGCAGTGACTTCTCTGTTATTTTGCAATGTGAGCATCTTTTACTCTGCTTATTAACTCAAGAATTTTAAACTACATTATATGAACTTTAGTATAGATTATTCATGTAAAGAACTCCCTTAGATCAATTTGCTTCTTTTTTCAGGTTCCAAAGAGAGCAGCGGAGAATGTAGTAGACACTGGGGTCCTTGCCCCAGATCATTCAAAGTCCTCTTCTCCTGTGCACTTTTCTACTCTGTGGGTAAAAAAACTCAGATGTCTAAATGGTTTTACTTCCAGGAGTGGGCAGGAAATAAATATTTGAAACATTTGAACATTTGAAAAGATTATTAAAAGATCATGCCAATGAAATGTAAGAGGAAGATGTACCACATTTTGCTATAATGACACTTCAGTGTTTGTTTTTTGTCTTCTCTTTTTTCCTGCTGGTGAATGCATAGGAGTGTTGCAGAAGCAGCATCTTCTTAGACATAGCTGTTATGCTGGCCCCAGACTGTCCAAACCTAGATTTTATTCCATAAAACTACTATCTAAATTATGTTAACTGATCATAAGCAGTTAAATTAGAAAACGAATTTCTAACTTAAAGCTCAGAAGTTTTCCCATATTCACTTGAAATTTATAAAATTAATATCCTGGGTAAATTCTTCCATATACATTTTTCAATAAATCAATCGGTTTATTTACTGACATCTGATTTTGCCAAGGATAACTTTTCCCATTTCAGCTTCCTTTTATGAGAAGTTTCCCAGGTAGAATTTTCAACTATGTAAAGTTTTAGGCATATGCTCTTTTATTTTTCCTTCATTTTGATTAAGTCTAAATGTCCATGGGCTCATTATTATTATATTTATCTTTAAAAATAAGAGGGCTTCATTAGTTATACTGTTTGAAGTTTCGTCATTGTTGTTTTCTATTAGATCAATTATTATGAACATTGATGTTTAGTATGGTCTCCACAAGTATGGAAATAATATGCATAATTATGCATTTTCAAAATTCAATTATCAGTCCATATGTGAAAGCTAGATGTAATTATTTTCTCTCATCTTTTATTTCATCAGTTCTTCACCATTTCATGCATAGATTAGCTATTATATCAATGATATGAACAAAAGAACACACCTCATTTTACTAATGAGTGTACTTAAAAAGAACCTATGAGAGCAAAAATTTCCAGTTTCTCTTCTAAAAATGAAAACAATAAATTCTTTCTCTTTGGAGAGAAAGCTTAGGAAGGGCTTTATTACAATAAATAGAAAATTATACAAAATAACAGAAAATACATTATGTTAAAACTATTATAAAATGTTTTAATTTCAAGATTCAATTATCATCAATCATTTGAAAATACTACCGTATATTATTTTTCTTAGGTTTTTGCCTCAAGCAATGTAAATATTGAACAATGACTTCCACTATGATAAGGCACTGACTGCAGCCACATGAAATAGAGGGGGAGATTCTCACACATGCATGCTGAGCAAAGCAGAGGCCCACACCAGAGTCTGACTCTTGTGAAGTTCAGTAACAGGCAAAACTAACTTGTGGCCACAGCAGTGAAAATGGAGTCCCCACTGCTGCGGGGGAAGCCCTTTGGGGTGCTACAAGGCTTTCCCATCAACACCTGGATTATTGAAAAATGAATGCACACATAAAAAATTTACCAAACTATAATTATGCTTAATGCTATTTATATTCTCTATTATATAGAAGTTGTACTTCTTTCTGACAAATAAAAGAAATATCAAACCATTGTTCTTTTGTTTGTTTGTTTGTATATTTGTTTGTTTGTTTTTTGCAGGGCTAGAGATTGAACCCTGGGGCTTTTGTACATGCTAAGCTAGCACTGTACCACTGAATTATATCCCCAGCCCTGAATCACCATATTTGAAATTATTTTGTTCATATCTCTCTATCAAGAAAGAGTTTTAACTCTAACCTCTGATTTTATTGCAAAATTAAGGGTGTCTTGAATATGTCTGTGTTTAAAAAAATCTCTAGTGAATCACATAGAAAATCAAAATTTGTGGACATTGTGCAGCTAGTCCAAATCAGGTGACAAAACAATTTTGTAGAGTTTTATTCTATGTTCTATATGCCTCATGATTTTATAATATCAGTAATAAGGGTCATGAAATCAAAAATAAGTGCTACACTTAAATAATTCTGGAGTTATGAAGAATCAAGTCAAGGTGTGTGTGTGTGTGTGTGTAATACACACACACACATAAAATCATTGATAAATTCAAGATACATATATAATCATATATACTTCAGAATCTAAGAATGATTCTTTTAAAAGGCAGATCAGAACACATTAAAGAAGAAACAACTGAGATACAAGACACTTTAATAAATAAGGAAAAAGTAAAAAAAAAGATAAACTGAAGCATATTAAAATATTAAAGAGTTTATTTAAGTAGATATTGATTCATGAATTGTGCTGTTACTGACCATAAGAAGCTCATGCCTCCACCCACCCAAGGGGAAAAGGGAAGAGACTTTTAAAGGGCAAACGCAGAGCAAGGCAACCTGAAGATTTTATTGGTTCAAGTGGAACCTTATTTGGATTATGCCAGTGCAAAATCCTCGGTTAGAGGCTGGTGGTTTCTGATTGGACAAAAATATGGGTTTTGATTTGTTTTGAAGTTGCCTCTAGCTAATGGGCTCCCAATTTTTCTTTTGTTTTTAAGAGAAGCCTCAATTTGAGAGAAAATAGATATAATATGAAGAAAATAAAATATCTAGAGGGCTGAAAACAAAGCAGGCAGGAAATCCATGTTTCAGTTAAAGATAAACACAGGAGACTAATGGTTAATAACCATCTAAACATTTGTTTTGGTATTAACACACATTTTAATTGTGATATTTTATGTGACCTTTTATACTTTGAAAATGAAACTTAGAAGTATAGTCGATTCTTTTCTCTCCGAAACAAACATGATCTAAAACAAAAGATGGAAAACAACAATGTTCTTTTCATTCTCTTCATCTCTGCTTGGTACGTGGAACTGACAAAATGCGGATGGAGGTGGCCACCCAGGCTCCAGGCTTCAGTGTGGAGGACAAGCGCTGCCTTCATCCCCTCCCTCTTCCAGACCAGAGCTGAAGCAACACAAAGGAGCTACAGGGCTGCGGGGTTCCCAGAGAAGACCCAGAGCCATGACCCCTTTTCATTATGTCATTGTGAATTCTGGTGACTGACTCAACTTTTCTAAGCCTCATTTAAAATGACAGGGAGGTTGGGTACACCACATATAGTAGTGTCTTTGCACATCCAAAGCATTAGATTATCATAAAATAGAATCTTACTAAAGGAAACAGTGTCACAGGTTGGATTGGTTTCAAGATCAGTCATACAAGAATAAATAAAATGTCTATGGGAATTTTGGAGGAAAATATAATCAAATAAAATACTAAGTAAAATTTTATTTAAAAAAAATTGTGGTATTATCCATGCTTCTCTCAGGGTTGTAAATTCAGAATTATCTCAATAACTCCACACCCCAGATCATCAGTATTGTTCACCAACTTGACACTGAAATAACAGATACATAAAGTAAAAAGAGCACTTTGCATTGATGCTATGATGCAAATTCTTTTTTCAAAGAAAATGAATATAAGTGTAAAAAACATGTCTTTTAAATTTCCTTAAACAGTCATCATTTCTATCAATTTTTTTTAAAGAGAGAGAGAGAGAGAGAGAGAGAATTTTAATATTTATTTTTTAGTTTTCGGCGGACACAACATCTTTGTATGTGGTGCTGAGGATCGAACCCAGGCCGCATGCATGCCAGGCGAGCACGCTACCGCTTGAGCCACATCTCCAGCCCAATTGGTTGAATTTTTAAACAAATTTGTAATCATGTCAAACCTTACATATTGTTTAATGATATTGATGTTATTTTTGCATGTATTTTGAATTAATTTGAATGATTTATACACTTGTAAATACAATTTAGAACTTGTGTACAGAAGTGGCATTATGCTGATTTAACTATATTTCATAATTATTTTAATACAATTTAATTATAGCTTATCAAAATATAAATGTATGCTATTCTCCCCATTTTCAAGATACATTACTTAGAGACAAAGATTACTGTTGCTTGAGAGGAATTGTTTCTGACCATTATATTCACTGCTACTTGTCATTTTGTGCTATGGGTGCTTCGGGTTGATTTTTTATTAAAATGATTCTTTTGCAGAAATATAAAAAGTGACAAATTGGTTTCTGATTCCCAATCACTGTCCCATTTATGATGTATGAAAAGACACCCAGCCATAGTTCTTTCCTCTAGCATTAAGATACCATTTATGGATCATTACTTTTTAAGCATGATGAGTGTCTTTGATATTTCAATATTTCATTTCCTAAACACTCTGGGAAGATTTGGCTAGAAGCTCTAAGGGAAAGTCCCTATATAGACGTTTTTATTCTGATTGATATTTAATTTGCTCATAATTTTCCATCCATCCCATTTTACTCTTCAGGTTGAAGAAACATGAGCATTTATATTCAGTATGCCATACAAAATGTCATGGCCAACTGCTTTGGGAAAACTGTCAGACATACATCAACTCGTGGACTAATTTTATCCACAATAAAGTTAAAACATCCATCTCATACCTATGCTTTTATTACTACTATACATTAAATTGTTTGCTTTAATATACTTAATTGGCCAAATAAAATGTAAGTAATCTTATGTCATTTCCCTCAATTTTTTGTTAGTAGTAATTTTTTCCCAACCATTTAAAACTAAAAGTTTTGAAAATGCCAATCTAGACCTTAGTCTGTGTTTAAATCAATGTATTTCACCCACTGATCTGTGTGAGGGAAATCATAGCTTTAATTGTGCAATTAAAAGCCTTGGTACAGCCAGGTGCAGTGGCACACTACTGTCCCAGCAGCTCAGGAGGCTGAGACAGGAGGATCTAAGTTCAAAGCCAGCCTCAGCAAAAAGCAGTGAGACACTAAACAACTCAATGAGATTCTGTCTCTAAATAAAATACAGAAAATAGGGCTGAGGATGTGGCTCAGTGGTCAAGTGCCCTTGAGTTCAATCCCTAGTAACTCTCCCCCTCCAAAAAAAATAAAAGCCTTGGTACAATGCAAGATCCACTGAAGACTGACTGACCAGGAAAGATAGTTTGAGGGACACGGCCCTTTCTGCTTCTTTCACAATCATGCAACACATATAGTGTGTGTTTTGGGGAGGATGATCATCTGCCAGCTCTTTAACCAGGGTCCTTTAGGGAATTTGACCTAGAAATCATTTCCTAGATCTATCACTGCTATTCTCAGGTCTTAGTTCCTGCCATCTCTCTTCATTTAGAACACTTTATTGATTTTTTCCCCTAAGTCTCTACAGGTTAAAGAATACTAAATATCCTCTTACCATACCCAGTTGCCCAGGAGACGTTTATATTCTCTTTCAGTCCAGGGATATCAAGTGCCATTTCACTAGTGTATTGGATTACTGACCTTTAAAGGTCAGAAGCCATGAAAAACCTTGTTTGCTCTCTGTACCCATAAATAGGCAGGGAGGTAGGAGCCACCTGCACAGGGTACACAAGATAAGGCTTCTTCTGCGCTTTGCACCACTTCCGAGCCTGCGGCCGGGATGTTCATCTGCCCAGTCAAGCGTTGAACCGAGGGACTTAAGGATATGATGAAAGTGGAATGGATCACTAAAAACTTGATTCCTCATTTCTAATGGTCTTCACAGGATAATTTGGTAGTCTCCAGGAACTTGTCCAGATGTCAATAAAGTAGAATATTACTTCTCACGTGGCTATTGCTTCTTTTCTCAATAGTCTTTTTGGGAGAAAAATCATGGATGAGGAGAAATGAAGAAGGAATGGGATTTAGGCTCTCCTGAGTGAACAGGAAAAATATCAACAGACGACCTCCAAAAACTTCATTCAGTATTTCCCAAAACATATTTTTAGCTACACATCATAATTTAAGTCTTTTCTTTTACTCTCTTTATCACTTAGGGATTACAGCAGAATTAATATTTTATGTAATCTGACAGAATCTATAGCAAACATATCTGAACTAAATTCTTAATGCAATTTAAATTATGTAGGGGGTGCTAATGGTGTCAAAATTTATACAATTTTGGCATTTCTTGTCATTTTATCAATTCCACTTAAACATATGGATTTTGAAACCATCCTTGGCTTTTCTATCTTATCTTTTTCTATTGCCATTTTTGTTTGGTTTGGTTTTGGTTTGGTTTGATACTGGGGATTAAACTCAAAGGCACTGAACTCAGGGGCACTCAACCACTGAGCCACATCCCCAGCCCTATTTTGTATTTTATTTAGAGACAGGGTCTCACTGATTCGCTTAACACTTCACTTTTGCAGAGGCTGTCTTTGAACTTACAATCCTCCTGCCTCAGCCTCCCAAGTCACTGGGATTACAGGCTTGCACCTCAGCTCCTGGCCACTATTGCCCATTTTAAATACTTCTTAATGATTAATTGTGTCCATTTGGTTGTTGACCTTTCTGTATTCATCGCTGCAAATCAGTCTTAAGCCTTTCCCTATTGAATTGCTGATTTTCTTGATTTTCTCCATTTCTCTCAGCTGTGGGCATTTTCTTTTCCTCTTCTTTAAACTTTTAACAAGTTACATCTTTCCCGTCTCTTCCCCTTTTTTTGTTATTAGACAATTTTTGCTTCTTTGTATCGTTAAGCGCTCAGCTCTACTAAAAATACCAGGCATTCAATAAGGAACAGACCCTATTTCTCTATTTGGCCTATAAATTCAGACTGTAGGAAAATACTGAAAATACAAGTTAGCCTACATACAAAGCATGAATGTGAGACATTGAAAACATTGGATCATCTTGGTATGTGCTTGGTATACACAAGATGGAATATATGCATATATATTTTAACTTAACCACTGCTATTCCTTTCTTTCCCTGAAAGGCCACGTATTTCTCTGTGTGGGGCTGTGTAAGCGTGCAGTGGATGTGTAAGTATATGTGAATGTGCATGAAACCACCAAGACCACAGCTTAAGGGTCGTGAAAAGGAAATCCTGCTCTGAGGTATTCTGATAATCTATTCAAATAGAACTCCTTTTCCTACAAAAGTGAAAATGAGTAGATAGATGAATTTTTGTTTGCTGAACACTAAAATTGTAGGTTTCTTATTTAAAAAATTAACTTTATCATATCATTGGGATGGTCTCAAGTACAAGAAACTGTATACAAACTGTAAAGAAATTTGCAGAAGAGGTGGGTGTTCACAGACAGTCATCAGATTGTTGGAAAACATGAATAATCCCGAAAATATCCACCAACCAATGGAACCACAGACCACTAGAGGTGGGCAACATCTTAGAAACCTACAACTCCAGGTTTTCCTTTTACAAATAAAGAATGCTAAACAGATTCATACTGGAAAACCAAAAATTAAAACAAAACAAAACACCTCAAAATCTTTGAACATAAAACCAGTTGTAATAATACATTGTAGAAAATGCAGATTAGTACAGGAAATGCCAGAGGTCTACTAGAGATTTCTTGCGCAGAGCAAATTGAACATAACTTTTCCTTTTTAAATATTTCTACACACCATTTTCCTATGCTGCAGCAATTTCTACCATGACATAGCTTAAAACTACAAAACAAACACCAAAGCCTGACATTTAGCTCTGTTTCTTTGCTTTCTTACCTCTGAGAATTCAGTTTGAGTGCTTGCCCTTGAGCCTCTCAATCAGTTTACTTCCATCTGGCTCTTGCCAGATGCAGCACTACAACATTCCGGAAGGTTTGTCTCCTAATGGTCATGAGCCAAGCTGGCCAAATGCCTTCCAGTATTTATCAGTCTCCTTGTAGGTGGGAAGGAAATGGACTCCTGAGATGGACTTCAGAATTAATTAGAAGTAGGAGGCAGGTTGGTAAGATAGATGAGAACAACTTGCAAACATTTTAAAGGCCAAAAGAACAGAGAGGGCATTCAGCACTGCCCAATATTTTCCATACCAGTCTTTCAACTGTCAGATATTCACATCTGGCTGACAACTTTGATCCTCCTTTAACAAATGCTTTGGGTGGCAGGGATTCTAAACACCCACCACCAGTTTCTCAAAAGTTGCAATCCTATTCTAGAATCATCTACCTGGTATTCATGCCACTTCTTCAGTGATCCTTCTGGGAGGAAACTGTTTTTCTTCAGAAACTCTGAAAACTTACTACTCACTCTTCCTTCCTTTCTTATAGAAGTGCTACCTGGTGGATGGTAAATGGACTTGGTGAAAAATACCAGAAAGCTGGATTCATAAGTGCTGCTTTGACACAGTTGTACTCTCTATTAACATCACAGATGCTCATCTTAGAATCATTGTACAAGAAGCTCTTATAACCCTTATATGAAAAGAAATAGAATCAAAGGTCATGAAGGGACTACATAAAAGCAGGTATCTTCTTACCGGAATTTCATGAACTACAGAATTTTCTTGAACTGAAAATTAAAAAAAAATAAAACATGAGAGAAGATAATGGACATAAACAGGTCAATAAAGTAACAGAAAAGAAATTTTACAGTCACAATTTTTTTTTCTGAAACAGAAAGGACTAAAACTAATTTATGATATCTTTATCATATCTATCTATTATCACTCTTACCAAAACTTCACAAAAGACAAAACAACTATAAAGCACAGAACTTTCCATCCACAAGGTGGATCTTTGGTCCTGAAACAAAAAACTATTTGCATAACTTCATGTCTTTTCTGCAGGATGATTCTTTGAGGTGCCCTTCTCTCTCCTTTTATTCCTACTAAATCCCATTTATTATCCAAAGCTCAACCCAAATGTTCTCTTTCTATTTGATGCTTTTCTTGATCCCTGTTAGGTAAACCTTTCAAAGCTTTCATACAAGTCACTGTTTGAGCACATAAAATGCTTGCACATACTAATTTGGTAATAAGGCTATATTCATAACTTTCATGAGAGCTAACTGATAACATGGAGCGTGTTTTATTCTTGTTTGCAGACTTTGGCCAGAGAAAGCAATGCAGACTCTCAAATGAACAAAGAAAGGAAGAAGGTGGTATGGTGGTGGGCAGGGGGCATATGCATTACTTCCTTGGAGTTGTGCACTTTTGTTTCCTCTTCTGTGAGGAAGTTGACTGAAGGTCAAAGGGGCCGTGGAGAAGAAGCATGAAATGCTTAGAAATGGAGAATGCTTCAGCTGGATGGTGACTCATTCAACCTCTGCACATTATAGCTGGAAAAAAGTACTGAATAGAGAAGTGTCAATAAAAAACCTTTCCAATGCTCCTCTGAGCTCTGTAACTGGTACTTCCTTAAGCTAAGAGATTCATTTATCCAAAGAAAAGCAGGACTTACACTGTGAAACTCAGTGGCTTAGAGAAGGAGATATGGAGATGTATAAAATCAAGCCCTTCTAGAAGATTCACCGTCTGAGGGCTGGGGTGGGGTGAAAGGACACAGTGTCCCATCTCTTAGCATAGCACAGGCCAGAAAACTGAAGACCACTGTACACAAAGGCAATCCAACCAGTGAAACAGGCATCTATAGGGGTTTGAATGATTGCAGAGCCCAAGCTCTAATGGAGGATGTGTTTGTTAGCTTCTCCTCATTACTTTTAACAAGACATTATAAGAAAAAGAATATATCTATTCACAAGTTTACGTCAAATGCTATAATTTTTAAACAAAGATTATATAGAAGGGAAAGTGTCTGGAGATTTTAAGTCTGAAAAGCCAACTGCATCTGTACTCCAAATCACAAAACCCAAGACTCAAAAAGCCTCAAGCCAAATGATAGCCACGTAACAAAAAATTAGACTGAAGGATGTTCCCACTGCTAGAGAGCTGGGACCTTCTGAGAAACTGAGACTGAGCAAAGACCCCCCCTCTTCAAACACTGATTCTTGGGATTAATTCAGAAATATTTCAGACACATCACTCAGAGTAACAGGAATGGTTTTATTAAGGGATAGGAAAAGGAAAAGTCAACACTCTGAAGGGAGAGAGTGGGTCCTCTCAGAGAGGAGAGGGACCGGGTGCCTCTCCTGCACTCAATTTTATTGGGGATCCCAGGGGAAGTTTCCAGAGACTCCTGTGCAGGCCCAACTCTTGACTTTTGACTAACAGCAGGGTGACATCAGACTTTCAAGTCCTCATTGCCATGACAACTCTTGTCACCTTGGCCCATGCCACTGGTTCTAATTTGATTCTTAATCATTTTTACAGATTTTATGGTGAGGAGGAATTATCCTTATCTTCTGGGATCTGCTCTATGAAAAGGGTCACAAGTTTCTCTCCCTCCAAATGGCTTCCTTGTATTAACTTTATTTCCTGCCTGCATTTCCTTGCAGATAAGAAATTGCTTGCTGAGGAATGTAACATACCTTGTTCCCTTAGGCCAGGCAGGGCTTCAGGTAAATTACTTTTAGTCAAAGAAAGCATGTGGGGTCCCCACGGTGAGCCCATTTTATAGAATTATTCTCTTCTTTTGGTGGGGAGGGTTGCCAGGGATTGAACTCAGGGGCACTCAACCACTGAGCCACATCCCCAGCCCTTTTTGGATTTTGTTTAGAGACAGAGTATCACTGAATTGCTTAGCACCTCGCTTTTGCTGAGGCTGGCTTTGAACTCACGATCCTCCTGTCTCGCATGCACTACGGCTCCCAGGTTAAAATTATTCTTTAAACCTGGTTGTTCCCACCACTTCATCTGTCTGTCCCCTAACACCACCTATTACCTCAAATGGCCTCAATGTGGTCCCTAGTAAATTTAGAAGGAAAAAATATTCAGAGGAGCTAAGAAACCAAAGAACTTCATCAGGTTTGAGAACCATGCCTAGGAAAGAATTCTGTCGATGTCTACTACCAAGAGAACTTCAGGAAACTACAGATGAGGAGTGATACTGGATTCTGGAAAAGTATATTATATTGGAAAGAACCCTTGTTCTAAACCAAAAAATGTTTCTCACTGTTCAGTCTTAAAGCAGCTCTTAGTACCTCCCACACTATTGACCAAAGTAGGAAAGATCCCAATGTTCACTCAAACTAGACACATAGAAGAGGTACCAAGAAAAAACTAAAAGAGAAATAGAAAAAGGAGTTTGACAACAGATACCAGATAAGGATTATTTAAAGCATTCAATAAGGTAGAATCAGTGTCTAATCAAGGAGTCTCCCAACCACGGAAGGGGACTCCACAAACTCTGGCCAGAGTCACTCATCACTGTCACAGTGTCACATCTAAGTATCTTTTATTCTTCCTTCTCCTCTTCCTCCTCCTCCTCCTCCTCCTCCTCCTCCTCCTCCTCCTCCTCCTTCTTCTTCTTCTTCTTCTTCTTCTCTCTCTCTCTCTCTCTCTCTCTCTCTCTCTCTCTTTTCTCTCTTTCTTTAAAGTAAGTGAATTTTGTGTTTCCTGTCCCAATGCCATAACTGTGTTTTAGGTTCTGATGGTAAGAATTCCATATTAGTCAAGAAACTGAGAAACTGAGCTAAATGAACTAATTTTGTGGGGCTTTGAATGTTCTGTCCTGGAGCAGGGATGAGCATGTTCTACTTATGGAAGGAAAAGAGTGGCCCAGATTTAGTGACACAAAGATCGCATGTGGCTGAGACTAAGAGCTGATTGCCAGAACTATTCACTTTTTTTCCTTGGCTCACAGCAGGAAGACATTTCCCAGCTTCTCTTGCTGATGTATATGGCCCTGTGACTGATTTCTAACCAATGAAATGTGAGAGGACATTGTAGGTACTGCGTCCAGGTCTGCCCATCAACATCTCCCACACACAGACCTCCACCCTTTCCCATTTCATCCTTGGTACAATGAGACCATCTGTGTTGGATGCCACATACAGACTATTGCAGAGTCACACATAAAAGTATAAAAGTATTGAATTCTGACTCTTTATTTGAAACAGAGTCTCCTGACAATAAGGAATATTCCTCCTGTACTTTCTTTAAGAGAGAAATAAACTTCCATCTTTCTTGAGCTGTTAGTGTACACTGTTCCTTGTTACAACAGTTACCTGTCTCCAAATAACATAAGCCTCTAGGGTTCCTGGAGCTGTCCTTGGCCTTGGCCTGTCTGATACTTGTCTGATATGCAACCTGTATTTCATGGGCTACTTACATTAGCACACACATTTTCTGATTCTTGAAATTCTAGAAATCTAAGTCAATAAGGTCTAGGCAAGAGAGAGATTGAACCTGACACAGTTGGCATAAAATGATGGGAAGAATTTCAAAACTATTTAGTGGAACATGAGTAGATGTGTGATGTGAGAGAAGGAAATCAGGGTAACTCCAGGTTTCTAGCTTGAATAACTGAATATTACCAATGTGGTGACTTTGAGAGACTTTCAAAATAAGTGAGTATCTCATATATTTGGAATATCAAGATGGAGATATTCAGAGGTGGTTGCAGAGAAAAGTAAGAATCCAGTGATTATTAACTTCACTTCTCAACTTGACTGGGTAAAGGGATGCACAGGCAACTGGTAAAATATTATTTCTGGGTGGGTCCATGAGATTTTTCTGAGATAGCATTTAAATCACTGGATGAGAAGATCTACCCTCACAAATATAAGCAGGTATTATCCAATTTATTGAGAGTCCTGAATAGAACAAAAAGGCAGAGAAAAGACTAATTTTACTCTCTCTCTCTCTCTCTCTCTCTCTCTCTCTCTCTCTCTCTCTCTTTATCTCCCTCCTTCTCTCTCAGCTGAGGCATCCATATTTTTCTGCTCCTGAGCATTGTATATCCTAGTTTTTAGAAGTCTTTGAAGTTCAGAACATTAATAAACCTTATCTAGCTAGCTAGGTAGCTCAATCCTATTGGTTCTGTGTCTCTGAGGTACACTCACTAGTATAATCCAGGAGGGAAGAACTGGTCTAAACATTTCAGAGTCAGGAAGGAAGGAGGGAGTTAAACCAGTGAGAAATATCTCTCAAGATAAACTTGCAGAATTAGAAGAACAGGGGCAAAAGCAGTATGTTTGGATTTATCTGCAGTTAAGGAATGGATAAAAACTCACAAAAGTATATAATTTTACTTGACTTCAGGCTACAATGAATTTATTAAATTAATGTTAGTCACTAGTTAGCTTTTTGGCACTGTGACCAGTACACCTGACAAGAACACATTAAAGGTAGAAATGTTTATTTTGGTTCAGCCTGTGGTTGGTTGAGTCCATTGCTCTTGGCCTGAGGTGAGGCAGTACATCATGGCGGAAGGACATGGTGGAGGACATGGCTGCCAAGAAGCAGAAAGAAAGGGAAAAGTGGCTATAGAAAACATTAACCCTTTCAGGGCACACCCCCAGTGACCCACCTCCACCCCACTTGCAAAAGTTACCACACAGTCAGTCCATTCAAACTGGGATGTACTGATTAGGTTATAGCCCTCATGGTCTAATCATTTCACTTTTGAATACTCCTGCATTGACACAGGAGCTTTTCGGAGACACCTCATATCTAAACCATAATAATACTTGTAGAGATGAATTGGATAGGCTTGTGTCATACAACAGGGGAAAAATGTGATAACATATTGAGAGATAAGTAAAGTCAAAGAAAATGGAAATAAAAGAGAATAAAAACAAATCAGAACTTAAAGTAGTCCCTGGAGACAAACCAGAAAATTAGGAGGGGCAGTATCCAAGAAGAAATTCACATTGAATGAAATAAAATTACTCCAGAAAGTAAAATAAGATGTGCCAGAATTTCAAACAGAACTGAGCTATGAGTCAGTTGTATATCATCAATATCAGGTGCAAATCATGAGCAAAAGATAAATAATTTTTAAAAATGACTGCAGCCTTCCAGCATTCTGAATTGATATGATTCATTCATTTCTTGATATAATTCACATTATAAATGATTAGAAATCTTCAAATGAAAGCATTTCTATTAGAAAAAAAAACTATTTTCTTGATACTTCTTAAATGTAGAATAGCAATAATTACCTTGAAAATAACCAATATTTGCTGAGCACTAACTCTGCTATGCATTTTTCTTGACCCTCATCTAACTTAGTAGAGACTATTACTATGTGAAAACAGTGGCTCATGGGCTGAATCTAAGTCTAATTGATTGCAAATTCCACAAGTTACTCTATCTTGTCCCATTATAGTTGGTCTGAGGAAAGTGTTCTCATGGTATTTTTTTCCATATCATTGGCACATTGCACTGTTAGCCATTAATGGTAGAAATACCCAGGCATGGTTCAAACAAAATGATGAAAAATAATCATGCTGAAATAATGATTCATTTGTTGTGCTGGGCTTTTCCTTAGCCAATTATTGCATTGATTTACAAGGGACTCCTGTTTGTGTAAAATTTCCAGGCCCCAATGTGCAAATTCATGTAAATGTTTCAAAAAATAAGCAAGATTGATCATTCATGCATTCAGTTCATATTTATAGGTGATCATCGTGTGTCTGATATTATGACACAGACTGTAGAAGATGGAAATATTAATTTGATATAGTTCCTTCCCACAAGCAATTTAAACTATAATGAGAAGGCTACACGCAGCAGAGCATGCCTGCAATTTCAGCTACTAAGGAGTCTGAGACAGGACTGTGAGTTCAAAGCCAGCCTGGGCATCTAACAAGACCTGGTCTCAATGTGTATATCAAGACAGAAACTGGCGTACAGGTCATCCTTTCCTATCTCTGCCACAGTGGGTGGCCTCAAGGAGAGGGCTATACTGCACTTCCAATTACTGCCAGTGTGTATTTATGACCACTCACATTGGGATTTTGTCCTTTGCATTTCAAGACCTGGGCAGAACCAATCTGAAGATAATGAAAACGGAATCACTACCCCTAGGGTCTCCCTGCATTACAGCCTGTGGGAGGAAGAATCAAATGCTTTCTTTCACAGCTGGATCCTAAAATATGCCTGGAGTCAGCATTTTACTAATGATTAACATCACCATGCAATGCTGCCCCTTTATCTTGGCTTCCACATTTGTTTATACAACTTGTTAAGCTCTTTTTATAATTCTTGCCAGCAGCAAATACACCTGCTTAATGCTATTAAAAAATAATATTGGACCCATTATTATCACAGTTATGGATACTTGTTTTAGAGAGATGTTAAGAGTTATAAAAAGTTTAGGGCATTCTGTAGATCTCAAAAACAAATTACTGAATTAAAAAATATTGCAGGGTAATATAAGAATTTGTGTACCATACCATTGGGTTCAATTTTCAAAACATGCAAAATTTTAAACCCATTTTATTTATGGTCACCTATGGTTGAACATGAGAATACGAAAACTAGCTTAGGAGAAAGTCCACTCTGTTTTTGACAGGCTTTCAGAAGATTGAAAGGTACAGAAACAAGGAAAGATTTGGAAATAGAGTATAACTGAAATTTCCACTTTATTTTTTTATTTATTTCTTACATACATGACAATGTGGAGTGCATTACATTCATAATTATCCATTCACAGCACAATTTTTCATAACTCTGTATATAAAGTATGTTCATTCCAAATTATGCCATTATACATGAGCTCTCTTATTTGTTTGCATACAATTCTTAATACACCTTTATATAAAAAATACATAAATTTAACATTTTAAATTGTACTCAAAGATATGAAATAAATGCAATGCTAACAATTGCTAGTTATGATGGAATCTAGCTAAATGTGTATTATATTCCTTTTTTATACATTTCAATACATCAAATAAATATTAATTTTTAAAAACCAGTTGAAACACTCAGAGTTACAAGGTGTTTATTAAACAGTAAGCATTCTTTTGATAGACTTCATTGTCCCTTCTTTTGTAAACTACCTGAAACAACATGCTACTAAAGGCAGAGATGTTTAACAAGCTCTGTGAGAATGGTAAAGTTGCATGAAGGAAATAAGACAGCATTTTGGATATTCACAAGAAGCCCAGGAAATGTGCTACAACTATTACCAAAAAAGAAGTTACCCAACAAAAACAATTCCTACAATTATGCATCTTATGCTCACTTGATGGGTAAAAATAAATTTTAATATTTTGATTGCAGCATGAATTATTTTGCAAAAGTCTAAAGAGTAGGAAAAAATATTAAAACCGTCTTGGTAGCAAAGAGAAATATGAGGGCCATTAGATGGAACAGTTCTTTTCTGGACAGACTACCACTTCCTATTCCTCTGTTAAATAAAAATGATTGCAGCAGAACTCTGGTCAAGTTGAGGCATTATCGAATAGTCTCACCAAAAAAAGAAAAGCAAATAAATTTATGAGTCAGTAGCACAGCCAATTGACTGACAGTGCTGTATTTCATTGTCATTCCTGAGGTATCAGCTCTTTAAAAACCTAACAACTTCCACAAAAATCCAAGTAAAAAGTACTGCTAGACACTTTGTCTTCAGATGAAGTACTCCTTCAGATTTTTAAAAAGAGAATGATATGCTGAAACTGAGTGCAGATGTCACATATTGGTGCAGATTTACAACTCAGAAGGCACTCTGAAAACCAGAGATAGGGCCATCCATCCTGATTCTCTTATCAGTGGCACTTCTTTCAGACAGCCAGTGGGTCTGGTTTGTATTCAGGTCTCAGACTGAGTCAGCATAGACTACGTGGTAGGAAAAATCAAAAGGCTTCCTTTCTTGCTGCATTCCACACTTCTTAATGCACTCTAGACCCACCACTATAGGGATCTTCAAGGTTTTCTGTCTTCCTCTAAGTATGAAAGAGCTGAAAAATAAGTGCTGAGTATTGGTGATTTATTAACATGTGCATTTCGCAAGGAATGATGTCCTTTCTCCATTGCTCTAATAAATGCACCTGAAACATGAACCTCTTTTGGAAGAAGCCAAGTACCTGAGACACAGTGCAGGCTTGATTTTGAAATCCTGGATCCTCAAACTAGAAGACCTACAAGACTTGCAAGCCCCAACATATCTCATGTTACTCCTCTGACTTTAATCACCAGGAGACTTTGTGGCCTAGAAATATCATTAGGTACCTGGAACTCTGGAAAAATCATTAAATTTTTCTGTCCAGTTCCCTCATTACTAAATATCAGTGGACAAGGGCAATACCTACTAATAGTTTGTTGGAAAGATTCAATGAGTTAATATGTATTATATACTCAGACATTATAATAGATGGCACAGTGCTACTTCAGATTATGAGTTAAATCTGATGAAGCAGAAAACACTATTTAGGAGATACAAGTCTAACAATAGGAGCAGAGTCTTGGAAAGAATTGTTCTTACCTCCCCTGACATGGAAGGCAGTCACCTGCCCTTAGTGGTTCTTCCTCCCACCACTGAATCCCAACCAGATTCAGGAGCTCACAGGCCAGGGCTAGAGGCCCCAAATCCCAGCCCTTTCTACACTCCCTGCATGTATCTTGGGCATGTGTCTGTTGTCCCTTTACCTAACACTGAATTATGCTTTGAATTCCAGCCCAGTGCTCAAGTAGCTTCCGTCAGGCTTTGAAGTTAAGGGGCTGGAGTCCTGCCATTGGCTAGACCTTCCGAACAAACATCAGCCTCTCCCTGGTTCCCAAGTGCCTCAAGCTAAGCTAAATTACAACTGCACCCACACACAGAAAAATGAACAGCTCATTAAGCAAGCTCGGGAATCTGTGGAGGGTGCCTTTCCGGCTCTTTCAAGTATAAAATCTGCAAGGCCATATATTCTGACTATAAATTATATATTTCCTGCCTTTTCGTTTGCTGCTCCCTTTGCCTCTGTAATTCCTACTTTTAATTTTAAGAGTTATCTTAAAATCAGAGTTTACACTCACTTCCTCCATGACCCCCTTTGTGTGTTACTATAGCACTATGCAAATCTTCCATCATCCCTCTGATCATGGACAATGCAGAAAAATGCACACAACTTCACTGAGCTGTGGTCTGGAAACGGCCATAAAGCAAGCCCACCCTTTGTGGTCTGGGAAGCAGCCAGCTGTAAAGAACCACCTTCCAAAAGAACATGAGACTCACGGATAATCCACTTGTTTACCTGGGACTAGGCCACCCATAGGCCCTTCACACTCCCATTCTTTGTCTCATAAATAATGGGCTCACCAGTTGGTGCATTCTGATGGATCAGATTCAAATGCCCACTAATTTGACTCAATCAGACCCTAGTCTGGCTTCTCTCCTTCCTCTCTGAACTCTGTGGGAACTTCCCCTCTAGCTTGGGAACACAGAATAGTTCTTTCTGACAGGAAGTCAGCTACCTACAGAGAGGGGAAGACCCTGGACTTTGCAGTCCCATCAGCTCATCCCACTTCCCTGTACCTGGTATTTTCTAGCCGTGTCTCCTCATCTCTATGAAAGAAAAGCCCTCACTGCTCGACCTTTGAGATGGTTTCAGATCTTGCAGAGACCCTTCCCCATTGCAGTGATCCCTCTTCCATTACCACAGTGCGCCTCTTCCTTTATTACAATAATTCATCTGAGTGAAGACTTTCCTTACCAGAGAGTCATTTTTTAATCCCCCTTTATTTTAATTATCCATTTGATTTTCTGTATTCTTCCTTAGAATAAAGTTTCTCGGAGTATATGGAGGTCAGTCTCAATGCTTCACATAGAATTCAATAATCTCCTTATTATTAAGCATTTCTCACTTTGACCTCAAAGATCAAAGTCTTTGATGGTAACTTTTTGATCCTAAAATAAAGAAACAAAAACTTGGAACAGCAACCAGAGAGAGAAAGAATAATTAATTTTAAAATGTCAAAAATATATGATATTATTATATGGTAGCATCTTATAGTACCATGATCAACTGAAGTTGTGTATAAAAAATACTTCTAGAGCTAAAATTGAAAATAATTTTTGGCTAATTACATATGAGAGGAACAGTAATTAAACCCTCAAAAATGTTCTTATTAAGTACATCTGTCAACCTGATGAGATATTTGTTTTCCATGTAGCAGTACTTATTAGGATAAACTTGTAAAATGAAAATGATGATATTTTACATGATCAAAGAAATTTCACACAATGTATATGAGCTATATTATGAGTCATATTTTAAGTGTCACTTAAGATAAGATTCTATAATTCAACAGCTAACAATTTTTTCATGGTTTCTTATGAACATATCCTGAGAGACATATATAACTTAGGTAAGGCTGATTACCTGAAGAGACAGCTCAGTAAATTCTCAACTTCTCTTACCTTAACTATTTTTCTACATCCTGACTCAAGCTTACCTTTACAGCTCTGTATGTAGTATCATCTTTTTACAGTAGTAAAACATACAGCATCTTCAAATTGAGTCTTGATAATATATCTGAGGTGCCACCTATACCTCTGATCCTCTCATCTCATTAAGTCCTATGCAACTTGTGGTTTTCCAAGACACTACATTAATACACAAGTTGACCTTGAATGACAAGGAACTTTGACACTTGTGATCTAGGATGCATTTTAGAACCTTGAAGCAAGATGCTAAGATCATTTTATTAAAAATAAGGCATTGGTTAGAACATATAATTGCTTAAATATTTAAACCAAGTTTAACACCTTGAGATGCCTTTGTATTCAGACACCTTCACAAATTTGATGATTTCTCTCTAGGGTTTTAAATTTTAATATATAAATAATAGCATAGTCATTAATCATGATGGCAAATAAGTTTCATATACTGTGACATCTATAATTAATTAGCAGAGACTGCCCAGTGTACCATGTAAGAAGGTTTTTAAGGCCATGTCTAAACTGAGACAGTGAATTGTTGTGATTGATAATCATAAATGGGATGTCCGTGAGATGTCAAAGTGGAAAGATACGTGCGTGTGTGTTAGTGATCCATCCCTAGGACACAATGCCTGAAAAAAACATCTTAGAGGAGAAAAGTGTTATTTTGACTTAGGGTCTTAGAGGTTTCAGTCCATGGTAAGCTGGCTCTGTGCCGAAACATCATGGCATAAGGGTGTGATGGAGGAAAGGTTCTCACCCATAGCAGCCATGAAGCAAAAAGGGAGAGAGAAAGGAAGGACCCTTCTAGGGCACAACCCCAGTGACTTACTTCCTCCAACTAAGCCCCACCCACTGTAGCTTTCTCCACCTGCCAATGCATTATTAATCTATCAATGGATGAATCCCCTGGTGAGGTCAGAGCCCTCAGGATGCAATCACTTCCCAGTAGTCCCACCCCTGGATCACAAGAATTTTAGGGGAACATTTCAGATTCAAAGCATAACATTGTATGTCATGAATTTTATGCTGGACTAGACTAATATCTAAAAGTACCACGTAATGTTTTCCAGACAAAAAAGGTAAATTTTCAAAAGAGTATGCTGTTAATTTATGTATATGCACACACACATGAATAACAGGGGGCAACATTTGAATCTCTGATGAAGATTGCTTTAGATCAGTCATTGCATCTTTCTCCAACAGATAAGTCAAGGTTGTGCCCTTCTTACACAGTTGATTTTCATATTAGGATTGGAGTACATAATTAGATGTAAGGGAAAACTCTTGATATTTTTGAAATGGAAGTGGAAATACAAATACTGTTCATTATCACTTGATTGTTCTTCGGGTCATGTTCCTTTGCCAACAGAGCTGCAAAACATGAACACAGGAAGAATAGAAAAAAAATCCCATTGAAAATATAATCCAGGGATTTTGATATTAAAGAGTTTGTTTGTTTGTTTTTGTTTTTTGCTTTTACTGAAAGGTTTTCAGACATTACATTATGTATAGTATAGAGCATTACATTATGTATAGTAGCTGGGTACAATCCGACAAACTCACATATGCATGGAGTCTGACCTGCTCCATTTCAGTTCCCGTTCCTCCCCTGTCTCCTTGGCTCCCCTCACTCCCCTTGTAGTCCACTGATTCTCCCGTTGCTCATCCTTTAATCCATCCTTGATTGGTGCTTTCCATAAACATATATAGGTGAGAGTCCCTGTGATATATTTATACATGCATGTCATGTGATTTTCTTTACTTCATTCTACATTGCCTCCCCCTTCTCATCCCTCCTCCCTCCCTCTCAATCTTCTACTCCACTGATCTACCCTATACCTTTATAGTATCTGATCTCTGCCCCCTTCATTCCCTTATTTTGCCCGAGTTTCCACATATGAGAGAAAACATTCAGCCCTTGATTTTTCTGAGTCTGGGGCTTATCTCATTTATCATAATGTTCACCATTTCTATCCATGAACCAACAAATGCCATAATTTTATATTTTCCTTAGGGCTGAGTAAAACTCATACACACACACACACACACACACACCCCACATTTACTTAATCCATTCATCTATTGGTGAGCATCTGAGCTGATTCTATAATTTGACTATGAATTGTCCTGATTTAAGAAAATGAGGTAGCTATCTATATCACTATAGTATTCTAATTTTAGTTGTTTAGTATAACTACCAAGGAGTGGAGTGGATGTGTCATATGGAGGTTTTACTCCTAGTTTCTTTGAGGAATCTCGATACAACTTTCCAGAGTGGTTGCACAAATTTACAGTCCTAACAATAATGTATAAATGTACAATTTTCCAACATTCTCATCAGCATTTATAATTTATATATATTCTTTATAATTGACATTCTGACAGAAGTGAAATTAAATCTTAGTGTTATTTTGATTTGCAGTTCCCTGATTGCTAGAGTGTTGAACAGTTTTTCATTTATTTATTGGTCATTTGTATTTTCTTTTTTAAGAGATTTCTATTTAGTTTTTTTCCCCATTTATTAATTGAATTATTTTGGGGGGGTTAGCTCTTAAGTTCTTGAGTTATTAATATATTCAGCATTGATTTAGATATTCTGGGTCTCTTTTTCTTCTAAATGAATTTTAGGTATTATGTGAAGAGTATCATTGGTATTTTCATGGGGATTGCATTGAGTCTGAGTATTAGCTTTGGTAATATGGTCATTTTGAAAATAATAATTCTTCCTATCCAAGAACATGAGAGGTATTTCCATCTTCTAAGGTCTTCTTTAATTTCTTTCTTCAGACCTATTTGGGACTTCTGAGAAAAAGTTAAGTTCAGCTGCTTCTATAATTTTCATTGTAGACATTTTTCACTCCTTGGTTAGATTTATTCCTGAGTATTTTGTTTTTTGAGGTTATTATGAGTTGAATAGTTTTTCAGATTTCTTTCTCAGCAGAATCTCTGTTGGAGTATAGAAAAGTTATTGATTTGAGAATATTGATCTTGCTTTCTGCTATTTTGCTAAATTCATTCCTGCACTCTGGAAGTCTTCTGCTAGTTTTTTTTTTCCTTTGGGGAGGGGTGTCTTCTAGGTATAAGATCATATCATCAGCAAACAGAGATTGTTTGCTTGCATCTGGGGCTTATTTCTGAAATTAATGAAATTGAGGATAAAAAAACCATACAGCCAGGATCCATGTAACAAAGAGTTAGCTCCTTCAGAAAGATAGAAAAAAAGATTAATATACCCTAACCAAACTAACTATCCATTTTATCTCCTTCTCTTTCCTAATTACTCTGGCTAGAGTTTTGAGAACATCGAATAGAAGTGGTGATAGTGGACATCCATGTCTTGTTCCTGATTTTAGAGGAAATGCTTTTAGTTTTTCTTCATTTCAGTATGATGTTGGCTTTGGGTTTGTCATATATAATCTTAATAAGGTTGAGGTAAGTTCTTTCTATTCCTAGTTTATCCAGTGTTTTTAACATGAATGGGTGCTGGATTTTATCAGATGCCTTTTCTGTATATATTGAGAAGATTATGTTATTCTTGTCCTTAATCCTATTTTTGTGGTGAATTACATTTATTGATTTGTGTATGTAGCAGCAAACTACTATCCCTGAGATGAAACCTACTTGATCAAGATGTGTTATCTTCTTGATGTGTTTTTGAATAAAGTTTGCTATTGTTTTATCAAGGATTTTTGCATCTATGTTCATCAAAGATATTGGTCTGTAGCTTTCTTACCGTGGTGTGTCTTTGTCTAGTTTTGGTATCAGGATTATTTTGACTTCATAGAATGTATCTGAGTTCATTTCCTTCATCTCACTATCACTTTTGTCCACTGAAAGACTGATATAATTTTTTTTAAGGTCTGGTAGAACTCAACTGAGAATCCATCTAGTCCTGGGTTGTTCTTTGTTGAAAGGCTTTTAATTACTCTTTCAACTTCATTGCTTATTATTGATCTGTTTAGATTTTCTATATCAACCTGGTTTAATTTCAATAAGTAATATATATCTAGAAATGTGTCAATGTCTTCTAGATTGTCTGATCTACTGGAGTTTAAATTTTCAAAATGGTTTCTAATTATCCTCTGGATTTCAGAAGTATCATTGGAATAAGTCTTTTTTTCATCTACAATTTTGTTTATTTGTGTATTCTCCCTTTCTATTGCTCCCCCTCCCCCCATTAGTTTGGTTAAGGGTGTTACATTGTTCCTGGATATATATTTTTTATTCTTAATTTCATTAATTTCAGTTTGATCTTAATTACATCCTGTCTTCTACTAATTTTGGTATTAGTTTGTTCTTTTTCTGAGGGCTTAAGGTGGAACATAAGCTTATTTATTTGGGTACTTTCTTTATTTTTAATGTAGGCATGCAAAACTAAAAATTTCTCTTTTAGAACTGCTTTCATAGTGTCCTGGAGATTTTAATATGTAGTATCTCTGTTGTCATATGTTTCTAAGAATTTCTTATTTCTTCTCTATGTATTTATGAATGTACAATTTTCCAACATCCTCATCAGCATTTATAATTTATTATTTTTCTTGCTATTGACTTTTAATTTCTTCCATTATGATCTGATAAAATGCACAAAATTATAATGAGTATTTTTATATTTATTTTTTAGGTGTAGTTGAACACAATGCCTTTACTTTATTTATTTATTTTTATGTGGAGCTGAGGATCAAACCCAGGGCCTTGCATATGCTAGGCGAGGGCTCCTCTGCTGATTTACAACCCCAGCCCCTATAATAATTGTTTTATGAGACTTACAATGTGACCTAAAATATGACCTATTGGGGGCTTCTGAGAAAAAGATAAATTCAGCTGTGTTGGTGTGAAATATTCTATAGCTGTCTATTAGGCCCATTTGATTTAGAGTATATAATTTAGACCAGAAATATTTTTATTGATTTCACATTATTAACCTGTCTATTGGTGAAAAGGGTGTGTTGAAATCACTATGTATTATTGTATTGGAGTCTATCAGAAATTTAATGCCAAGAAGTATTTTTATATGTAATTAGATGCAATAACATTTGCAGTATATATATTTACTCTCATAATATGTTCTTGTTGGACAGTTCCTTTTTCCAATAATGCAACAATCTTCATATCTGTTATGATTATTTTTTGCTTGAAATATGCTGGGTCCCATATGAGAATAGCTACTCCTGCTTCTTTTTGGACTCCATTTGCATGGAATATTTTTTTCTATACTTTTACCCTAGCCTGTGGGTGTTTTTTGCCTATGAGTCTCTTGCAAATGGCATTTAGTTGTATCTTGGGTTTTTTTTTTTTATCGATTTTGCTAATATATGTCTTTTAATTGGATAGCAAAAATCAGTTACATCCAGTGTTATTAGCAGTAGATATGTTTCCCATATTCAATTCTGTATTGATTTTCATATACTTGGCCGCTCTTATAGTGATCTTCATCTATTTGGGAGCTTCATGGGGGTTTATTTTGTTTTTGTTTTGGGTTTGATTTGTTTTGTTTCCTCTGTGTGCAGTTTATCTTTGAGTAATCTGAGTAATCTTTGTAGTGCTGGCTTAGTGGTTATGAATTATTTTAGTTTATCCTTGTCATGGGATTTTTATTTTTACTGCCCCGTAGATTTGAAAGAGAGCTTTGGTAAATATAGCATCTTGGCTGACAATTATTTTCTTTTAGAGTTTGAAATATCTCATTTAGGCCTTCCTTGATTTTAAGGTCTACACTGGGAAGTCAGAAGTGATTCTTAGCGTTTTGCCTCTAAATGTGACCTGATGTTTTTCTCTCACAGCTTTTAGTATTCTTTCCTTATTTTCTATATTAAACATTTTGATTGTGGTGTTTGTTGGAGAGTTTGTTCTGATCTTATTTATTTTGGTCCTATATGCATCTTATATGCAGATGTCTATCTTATTTGTGATATGGGGAAAGTGTTCTGTTACTAAATCACTGAAAATATTCTTCATGCTTTTAGCCTGTATCTCCATGCTTTCTTCTATCCCAATGACTCTCTGGTTTGTTCTCTTGGTGCTGTCTAAGAATTTTGGTATATTCTTATCATGCTTTCCCCCCCTATTTATTGCATACTGATAATTCAAGTTTATATACCCTGTGTTCAAAGTCTGAAGTTTTGTCTTCAAGGCCTGATGCTTTATTTTTTACATAATCTATTCTATTGGCAATAATTTCAAGTGAATTTTAAAGTGTTGTTGAGATACAGGTGAGGCTACATCATGAGTGGAGTAAGATTTACTATTACTTGGCTTAGTTGTGATTATTACTTGTCAACAGAATCTGCACTCAATGGATATGAAGTACCCCAATCACTTTCCAGATCTTCTTACAGAAAGTGGGTGGGATCCAGAAATGCATATTATCAACAGATACACAGTCTAAAATAAATATCTGGTGTCCACTTTGACCCCTATAACACTAATTATCACCTCTATAGGAATGGAAGGTCTGCATTTAACATCAGTATCAACAATATAAAACTGTAAACTAGAACAAGCATTTAACAGAAAATGTCTACTACGTCAATCACTGTATTAGTAATCACAATGTAAAAGGATATGTAACACTGACAAACTATATAATTCAACTAGATAGTGAAATTACACTTTCTTAAGAGAAAATAGGGTGGGTAGGCAAGATAAAGTTTGAAAAATTTAAGAAATGAATGTAGGAGAGGTAGCAAATGTCAACTATAAGGAGGTATAATAAAAATTAACTAAAAGTAATAAAAAAGAGGAAGAGGAAACAGGAAGACTATTAGTGGGTGAATAGAGTAAAGAAGTGGCAATAAGAGGATCAAAAACGAAGGTACAAACAAACAAGAAAATAAAAGATCAAAAGAACTCAAATTCACATGATTTATCCCACATAATTCAAACAAATGCTAAATAATGAACAGGTGCAGAAGGAAAAAAATCAAGAGAAAAATAAAATTATATGAACATAATATAGTTCATATAATAGTATAATATTAATACAATAAAATGTTTGAAATATACATATGTATATATTTATATATCTGAAGCTGTCTGCACAGTGAGAACACACATGCACGTGCGCTCACACAAACACACACACACACACACATGCTCTTGCAGAATTGAAAAATAAATAAATAAATGAAATGATATTTGAAAAATATTTAAAAGTTAAATGTTGCAAACAAAATAAAATTGAGAGAATATGGAGAAAAAAGAGATAAGAACAGAAAAAGGAGAAAAATTCTTAATGAGAAATGTATGGCTTGATTCACTGAGGTGGTTGAAGCTCTTGGCAGGAATGAATTTTCATTCTTTTTATTCATTCTGGGGCTCTGCAACCCTTGGGTCATGGTTGGGGTTGTTAGGTCCAATGTCTTTGTCTTTCTCACGTAGCTGCCAGCCATTAGGACTAAGAGCCAAAGTTAGTTGAACAAACTCCTAGCTTTTTGTCTCTAGGGAATAGGGAAGCATAGACTGTGGGATGCTGAGAAATTGTGTAGCCCTGTAGTGGTGGTGGTGGTGCAGAGTTGTAAACTGAAACCTCCAGTAATTAGGGTTTAGCCTTGGATAAATTTTGGAACTCCGTTGGTGGGTTTGAGATTTGATCCACACCTGCTGTTTGCTGGGGAGATGGTCTCTGCTGGACATAGGGATCTCAGGGGCCTCTAGTAAACTCCACTTTTAAAGTGTATGGCTAAACCTCCACAGGATATGAATGACCAAGTGTCAGCCCCGAAGGGCAGACATTCCTGTGTTCCCATTACTGGCATCTCCTCAAGAGCTCTTGTGGGACACCAGCCCAAGAGAGCATACCCTGCCTTTCTGATGTTTAAAACCCGTATGCTCCAGGCACAGTTATTTCCTGCCTGTTTCTTTCTTTTTTTTTAATTTTTATTGTTGATTGTTCAAAACATTACATAGTTCTTGATCTATCATATTTCACACTTTGATTCAAGTGGGTTATGAACTCCCATTTTTACCCCGTATACAGATTGCAGAATCACATCAGTTACACATCCATTGATTTACATACCCACCATTTGACCCAGCTATTCCTGCCTGTTTCTGTCATGCTGGTCCAGGTACCCTCTAAGGATCATGATAGGTGATGGCTGACCTTACTGGCAACTTCCTTTATGAGTTCCCAATCTTCTGACTTGGCTCACTTCCATGGCACTTATTGATTTTAAAGTTTTATTATTACTTGTGGAAGTAAACCAAGAGATGGAAATTTTTGTTGAACATTGCTCATTAAAAATAAACATCTAACTTCTATTTCTGATTATTAGTGCATTAATAAAATTTGGACAACTTTCCATAAACTGATTCTGAAACTAGATGAAGCACATTTAACATAATTGAATGATTGATTGCATGAATGAAAAGAATTTGAAGGATCCACAAAGGCAAAAATCTAAATAGATAATAGACGCAAATCCTAGGTAGATAGCAAGTATTGAGCATAACTTTCTCTGAGGGGCCAAGTCAACATGACATCAAGCTTTTTTTTTTTTTCTTTCTAGCTCTGTGGATCAAGAGAACATACGGTAAAGCCTAGTGCTTACACATGAAAATATAGATAAGAAAATACATGCATAAACGTGCTCTTGTCAAAGTTACAGTTGTATTTGAAAGGCGATTATTCCAACTAAATGAAAGTAAATAAACAAATAAAATACATTCATATACACAAAACTCAGCCTAGGAGCTGAGTGGAAAGTAAAAATAAAACCTTCAGTGAAATGATTTAAATCACAAGCAGGTATTCACGTGACTTTCCAATACATGACATCAAAAATATGAATCTCAAAAAGCACTTCTAATATGGATTTGTAAGAGCCTCTAAAAGTCACCAGAAATATAATGTGAATACTGGAACAAAACTGTCAAAATTAACTCTGGAAATAATTAACTCTGGAGTAATGCTTACCAAACATCCAAAGAGAATTTTTGCAAGAAAAATGATTGACTTTCACTGACCACCCAGATAACTGAGCAGGAAATTTGGTGATCTTCACATAGTGGGCAACAAAGTATACAAAACTGAGCCAGAAAAATTGATAAACAAAGAATTAACAGCAACAGTAATAACAACAATCACCAAGGTCAACATACCCTGAAGGGGTGGGAGGGAAATTTTTCTGATTTTCTGAATTTATACACTATATTATTTATAATGTCCAGCATACAGAAAAATAATTAAAACACATACACACACATACACACTTAATACCCTATACATAAACAACAACAACAAAAAAAATCAGTCAATTGAAAGTCAATAGAAGTTGTCAATGAGGAAACCTAGACTTTGGACCTGCCCCGCCCCCCCCAAAAAAAAAGAAAAGAAAGAAGAAAAGAAAAGAATGATTTTTAATCAGCTATTATAAATATGTAGTTAATTAAAGGAATATATATCTAAAAAATTAAAGTATAAGAACAATGCTTCACCAAGTGCCAATAAAATGTTAAAATTATAAAAGATCCAAATATGAACTCTGTGGTTTAAAAATACTTAATAAGATAAAAGTTCACTAGAAAAAAAAGATAATAGCTGGTAAAAGAAAGAATCAATAAACTTGAGGATACATCAAATGGGGTTATCCAATTGGAACATAAAGGTCCAGGAATGAAGAAAATGAACAGAAGAACCTCAGAGATTTCCAGAGAAACCATTGAATGTACCAACAAACACATAGTGGGAATCCCAGAAAAGGACTTAGAGAAAGAGGTGGAAAGTATATTTAAAGATAATAGCCAAAAAGTTCCTGAATTTGATATAAAATATTCACTTAGACATACGAAAAGTTCAACAAATTCCAAATTGGATAAACTTAAAGATATCCACATCTAAACACTTAGTGATCTAATTATCAAAAGACAAAGATTCTCATTTTCAATTGCTTCTTTCTTTTTGGCATATAATTCTAAAACTTGTCCCATTTTTAAAATACAATTATTTGATTCTCTCTCTCTCTCTCTCTCTCTCTCTCTCTCTCTCTCTCAGGTCTCATCTTTATATGCATCATATGAACAAGTCCTGGAGTCTGTTTAGCTATTTCACAAGAATTTCAAATTTGACATGTTCAAAATCAAACTCACAAAATAGCTCAGTGGCAGAGAACATGCTTAGCATATACAAGGCCCTGAGTTCAATCTGTTTTTTAAAATATTTTTAGTTGTAAATGCACACAATACCTTTTTTAATTTTTTTAATGTGGTGCTGGGGATCGAACTCAGTGCCTCACATGTGCTAAGCAAGTGCTCAACCCTGAGCCACAACCCCAACCTCTGAGTTCAATCTTTAGCAGAAAAAAACGTCCAACCTTCCTCAGTATCTAGTCATTCCAATACTTCAGTTCCTTGTGAGTGCTGATGCATTCACTGTTAACCTGCATGGTGGAAACTTCCGTGTCTTCAAGATTTTGCTTCTAGATGTCAGTCAAATCAGTTCTCCAATTACATTATTGCCCACGACAGTACTTCAGCCTTGCACATTTATCTCTTTAATAGCTGCAAACTGGCATTCAATTTTTAGTTGAATTAATTTTCTAAAGTTTCCATAACAAGATATCACAGACTTCGTGCCTTTAAACCTAGACATGTATTTTCTCACAGTTTTAGAGAATGGAAGTCTGTAATCAAGGCATTGGTTGAAGTCTTTCTCCTTGGCGTGTAAAAGGCCGCCTTCTACTTTTGTCTTCACGTTATCTTTCCTATGTGTGCTTGCATGTAAGGACACCAGTGTTCTTATAAGGACATCAGTTATATTGCCTTAAGGAACACCACAAAGGCCTGGTTTAAACTTTATTACCTGTTTAAAGATGTTATTTCCAAATTTAGTTACAGTTTGAGATATTTGTCATTAAGACTATAATATATCAAAAGTGAAATATTTCAGGATGTCTTCCTCAAAGGTGATCAAACGGAAAAGCTAAAAATAAAAGTCACTTCCCCCTATTCCTCCAAACCTACTGCCAATTGTCATTATCAACAGTAATTAATGCAATAACTTTGATCTCACTGAGAAATAATTAAGCTTATTTCAGCTCACAGATTTGTTTGTGCTTAGGGTTATGTGAATACATGTAATGGGCAAGAGAGGAAAGCTCATTTTAGAGACAGAGAAGAGGAATTTGCCTCAGCTCTCACCAGAAAAAAAAAAAGGCTAACTTTTGAAATTATGCCTAAGACTTTGAAAACATCTGACCTTCTGTCAATGGTCCATGGTATGTCTAAGTAGCCCACCCATTTCAGGGAAAGCTCACCTAGTCCAGAATGTTCCATCAGGAGCCTATAGTATAGCATAAGGACCTACCAAGAAGTTTGGCCTGTTATCTAAAAATAAATAAATACAGGAACGCTTATCCTGGCTTCACACAGAAGAAATCCAATGGCTCAAAGAAAACAAAAATCAAACAAAGAGGTTTTGGACTGTCAGTCATCTTCCCATCACTATCACAAATACCTGAGATAATCAAGATGTAAAAAGAAAAGGTGTATTTTGGCTCAGATTTGGAGATTTTAGTGCCTGATTCATTGGCTCTGTTTATCTGGATAGGTGATAAAGCGACACATCATGGCAGGATTGTGTGGCCCAACAAAACCTCGTAAAACTGGGAAGCCAAAACAGCCCAGGGTCCCATCATCATCCCCTTCAAGGTCGTGCCACTAAATGACCTGAAGACCTCTCCTTAGGCCTCACCTTTTCAAGTTTCCCCCACTTCCCAGTATCATTGAGCTGGGAACTAAGGCTTTAATACTTGGGCCCTGGTACACATTCCAAATCTCTGTCCTCTTAAGTTACATGTCCCTCTTACAATGCAAAATACATTTAGTCCATCCTCTCAAATCCTGCAGTCTTAACCATTCCAGCATTGCTCAAAAGTCCAATTCCAAAGTCCTTTGAGACTCCAGGCCAACTCCTCTGTGAGTTCTTATGAAAATCAAAAAGAAAGTTACAATAGCCCAGGGTAAACATTCCCATTCAAAAAGGTAGGGACAAGAAAATTGCAAGAAGTGATCCAGTCAAACAAGACCAGCCAGCAGAGCAAACATTCCCTCCAGCACCATGCACGGAATTCAGGACACCCTGTGTCAGGACAAGGGCTGCTAATGACTCGGCCAGCCCCACCTATGCATGTTGGCAAGTTGCAGCCCACCTGGCCACTCTCTCATACTGGTTTCCACACTGTCTACAGCATCACCTTCACTCTCATAGCCACACATATCCCCCTGTCAGGAGCAGCTTGCAGGGATCTGACCCTGCCTTGCACAGTCTGGCCCTCAAGATTTTCTTTTGAAGTGTTGGTGGAAGTCTCAATAACCCTATAACTCTTGCACTCTATCTGCCTGAAAGAAATGGCAGTATATGGACAATGTCAAGGTCTTCTATTGGCAAGAGCTGTACCTGGACCCACTGGAACCTCAGCAGCATTAGCCTCTAAGCATTTGCTAGCTAATGCAAAGTTGAGTGAGCAAGGTGCCCTGGAAATGTCTTCTCAAATGAGTGCCCTCGATGGTCTTCTAAACAAGCTCAGACTTCCATACCTCTGTGACAGCACACTGTTGCTGATTCCTGAGGTTCCTTTCAGGAATCTTTTCTATGGTGCCAGTGCAAAGCACTGGACTTCTTTTTAGCAGTGCTTATATCTTTAGCAACTGCCCCCTCTTTGGCTGCATCTTTACAAATGCCCCCTTTCTGACCAGGCTGTGAGTTTTTCAAATCTTTCTACTCTAACTCTTTTTTACTTTAAATTCTTATATAAATCAGTTATAAATGTCCAGTAATACCCATGCCATTGCCCGAATTTCAATGAGCTACCTTAAAAGTTTCCCCATCTTATAAACCAACACCTTTAATCTCAGACCCCCACAAAAATCTCAGGGTGATATGATATGCATCCAAATTCTTTGCCAATACTTCAAGATTATAAGCTTAAATTCCATCTGTTAATTTCCATTTATAGCTTTCTATATTTCTCTAGCTCACTCCTTCAATCTTTTCCAAAATCTTCCTGATATATATTCCAAATGCTTTCCACATAGTCATGTATGACTATTCTCTATGTATGACTTGTGTATGACTTGAACAGCAAAGACTATATGTTCTTGGTATCAATTTTTTTGGTCAGATTTCTGGTGCTATGATAAATGCCTGAGTAATATCAACTTATAAATAGAAAAAGGTCTACTTTGGCTCCTAGTTTGGGCAGTTTCAGCCCATGATTGGTTAGTCCTATTGTTTCAGACCTATGGTGAGGCAGAATATTATGGAAGGAACCTGAACCAGAGCAAAACCAATCATCTTATGGCTAAGAAACCAAAAAGACAGAGAGATAGAAACACAGAGAGAGAGAAACTGAGGTCCTAAAATCCCCTTCAATGGCATTATCCCAATGATCTGAAGACTTCCTACAAGGCCACACATACAGTTTCTACCACATCCCAATTACATCAAGCTGGGACCAAGCATTTAACCCACAGGCCTGAGAGATATTCCACATTCAAACTATAGCACTTACTTATGGTGGGCACACAAAAAAGCCATTATCCAGATTGGACAGTTTTGCAAAATAAAGCTCTTTTTTTGTCCTAGTTTTAGCCAAATTCAATTCATAACATTTCAGAGCACTCTCAAGAAGCAAAATGTCATACTTCTTTGTGAAAAGGGCAAGCTCATTCCAATCATCCACCTCTGAAAAGGATCAGTATCTGGGGAAGAAAGGGAGCCTCTACCTTCACTCTGCATATCCAGACTCTCCCATACACAGGAGAAAGAATGAATGGTAACTATAATAATATGAGCCATTTCATTAGTGCATTAAAATTTTATCAACAACTTAATTAAAAGATTTAATAATGTCACAAAACACTTAAAATAGGTTTGCTATTTATTGACATAAAAAAATTATGTTGCTGATCAGGATGGCACATACCTGTAATCTCAATGGATTAGAAGGCAGAGGCAGGAAGATTAGTGTGAGCCTGTCTCAAGAAAATTAATAAAAAGGCTTGGGATGTTGCTTACTAGTTGAAACCTCTGGGTTCAATTCCCAGAATCAAATATATATAGTCTATTTCAAAGTCAGAGGGCAAATTTTAACTCCTTTTTAAAATGAAGATTCAGAAAGTTGTTCTTAATAAAGCCAACTGCTTAGTTCTAAAATTATGGTTCAATTTACTTCATGATTATTAAAATAAAACAACTTTAATATACAAACAAGCAATTTTAGAAAACGAGTCCAGTGGTGTACAAGTTTGACTGACATTTTTAATTTGAATGTATTATAGGTTTATTCCTAATGGACTCATAAACGTCAACTAAGCTGTCACTGTTTGAAAGACCTAAGTCATCTACCACAGTAAATGTTAACTCACACACCCTTTACTTTTCATGTCAGAACTGCAGAGACATTATGCAAGTACATATGGAAAGTATTGCGTTTATTGCCAGAAAGAATTATGTTTAGAGAATATAAACTTGCAGTTTGAATATTGATATATAATAAAAATACCCCAGTAAATAAATAACCATTTTTCTTTTTAATTACAGGAAAACAACCGAAAACCTCCAAGAATCACTTCTTCAAAGCAGCTCTGGCAGAATTAATTTCAACACTGAATCTAATTCACCATGAAACATCAATAAAATGTCCAGGCTATGCCAATAACGCTTGCAGTAGTAATGTTTTACATTCTTGATTCTGCTGTAAAGTAGGAGCTCTCGAACAGGAGAGTAGAGCATCCAGTATGAGTAGAGGCCTCTCTCCTATTCCTCTATATCAAAGTAGCATTAGAAGTAGCTCTACAGGTAGGTAAATGGCCTTGTTCACACAGTGCTTTTCTTTTAAGAGTGAATTTTAAAAAGATTTTACATGAATTTTATCTTGGTAAACTAGAAAATTAGTATCTTATATTAAAAAGCATTTCATAAAAGGAAAGAGGGATTTCACGGAACACTCATAGATGAAAGGAATATTTCATGTAGTTTTAATACTTTAAGTCAAATACAACTTATCGCTACTCTTTCTACTATACTCATAGGATCTTCAGCACCTCTTTACTGTGAATAGTAGTTTCCAATTTCTGTCTAGAAAATGCCCAAATCCTTAAGAAGTATTCTTTGGAAGGGGTAAGTTAGTGCAATACTGTTCTCAGAGGCAGCATGGCACTCATCCGCATTCAGGGTACATTGAGAATAGCCCACTTGAAGGTGAAGAGGATAAATTATATGCACAATATCACCATGTCATGCAAGTATCTTGCATGTGAAGAGGAATCCTTGCTATGAATCATCCTTTTAAAAAAGACTGGAGTGCTTAGAGCTGCTGATGAAAACATCCTAAGATGGAGGATGCGAATATGAGTGTAACTTCACCAACACTGGATATTATGATCTCAAAAGAACGATGGTGTCTTTTTCCACATGTGTATGGATAATCCATCCAACCTACAAGCCTCCTAGGTCCTTGACCTCCTTTATTCAACATTGTCTCCTAACTTGTTCAGTCACCTCCCACCATAATCTTCCATTACCAAGAATTAAGTCCTTTCTTTAATACACTGACCCTAACATTTTCCATGAATCTCACCCCCACTGAGATTGTTACTGCCCTCTTTATCCAGCTAAGGTCGTGTGATTCCTTCCTATGTGAACTCCTTGCATACAGCCTCAACTTTCTTTCTGTTTTGTTTTTTTTTTAATATTTATTTTTTAGTTTTAGGTGGACACAATATCTTTATTTTAATTTTATGTGGTGCTAAGGATCAAACCCAGTGCCTCACACATGGTAGGTGAGCTCTCTACCTCTGAGCCACAACCACAGACCAACCTTGGCAATCCTGACGATATTCAAGTTCCCAACTTTCTACCTATCCAACTTTGTGTGGCTGGTTTCCTTTTTCATTCATAACCACTAACTGAACCCTGTTGGGCCCTCGCTGTTGCTAAATTTTCCTGCTAATACATTTCACCCTTAAGACCAGATTCATGCATATCCATAAGTCAGGTATAAATATGAAATGATGTACTTATTTCCACCTGGAATTTCTTTTAACATTTGGTGATATGTAGCCAAAATATCCCAGTGGACAAATAACATGATTTTTAGTTAATGAAATACCAAAAAAAGGGGGCTGCATAAACAAAAACTATAATATCTATCCAATAGATTTTTTTACAACATTTAAATCCAACATAAAGTGGAATTTGGTCCTAGATCCAAATCCCATAAAATATAATGTATTCATATTACATCAAGACCTGGGGATGTTGCTTAGGAGTTGAAAACTCTGGGTTCAATCCCTGATATATATATATATATATATATATATATATATATATATATATATTCTATTTTAAATCAGAGGGCCCCCATCCTTCTACCTCAGGTTGTGCCTCCAATGTCCTACGACACTGTTTTTGTTAATTTATTCAGCTGCCTTCTGAGATAACAATGTTGTACCTCTCCTTTTTCTCCTCCAAAATTCCCTCCTTATTTGTCACTTCAGGATGAGATTATTAATTTCTGGTTATAGAAAAAATATGGCAATCTAGAGAAACTTGCCAAGCCGCCCCAACGCACCACCTACACACTCTCTCCCCATGTGGTGCCCACCTTGTGCTCTTCCAGGCTTCATGGTCCATGTGTGGACCAAACATCTATGCTTCCATCCAAACCCAAAGTTTCCCCTTGACACCAGGTTCACAAATCAGATAAACATGAATAAAGAAACAGATTCCAGATTTCCCTGTGTCTGCCATCTGACAGAAACTCAATTTTTCTGTCCCCAACTACTTAATGACATCACTCCTTCCGGTATCACCTATTTTCCCTCCCCCTTGAATCACTTTCATCAACATGACAGTAATGACAGCAATCACTTTGATACTGCTCCCTCTATTGCAAGCTCTCTGGTTCACTAATTGAACCTTGTAACGATTCATGGAGAAGTATAACTTGATTACCACCCACTTTTTCAGAAGAGAATCCTGAGCACACAGAAATTTGCCCCAGGAGCAGAAATAATAGGTTGTATAGATGTGCTATTTAAAATCTCTCCCAAGCAGGGCTCAGTGGTACACACCTGTAATCCCAGCAACTCCAGAGGCTAAGGCAAGAGCAGCCTCAGCAATTTACTGAGCCCCTAAGCAATTTAGAGAGACCATGTCTGAAAATAAAAATAAATAAATAAAAAGAGCTGGGAAAGTAGCTCCTTGGTAAAGTGCCCCTGCGTTCAACCCCTATACTACAGTGGGGGTAGAAGGATCTGTCCTGCTGACAATAATGGGTACTTGACATACCATAGTCTGGAGAAAAGAGTATCCTTTAATAAATTAAAAATAACAGAGTTATCCTAATGGGTGCTTGTCTTCACAGTAATAAAATTTTGAATATTTTTCTTAAACTAGACTTCTAGCAAAAACATTTTTACTATTAATTCTTGATAAAGCTAATATTTGAAGACATGTCACATACTTCTGGACATGAATATCATATTCAAAAAATTGCCCATTTTTAATCCATGAGCAAATGAATACCTACTAAGTCATCTTAATAATTTTATATTTTTCTTTTGCTATGTTTTCTATTTGACAATTGTTTTTGTCTAAAATCAGACTGACCCACTTGCATTCTTTCAAGTAATGTTTATCCTAAATGAACTTTTTTTTTTTGGAGTCTTCTTTGACAGTTGTTCTTGAAGGTTCTGTTAAGTCCTCTTCTCCGTGCTCTGTCATCAAAGCAACACAGACATTGAGGCTGCCCCTTTTCTGACCAGGGCCAGCTGAGCCCTCGGCTCAGTTTCATGTGGCTTCCCTGGCAGATCTCATATGTGGTGACCAAGTTCTTTGGCTTTTTTACATTCATCGGTTTTATTGCCAACCCTGTTTCAGATGACAACAGAGGTAAAGTCTGGTTTTTAATTATGCAGTTGACATGTGTTGAATGTCATAAATTTGGCTTCTGTCAGGTAGCAGCCAACAAGAAATCTGGAATGTTTCTTTATTCATATTTATTTAATTTGTGCATCTGTGTTTTCCTGAAGATTCTGATATTTCCTGACATGTAAACCAAGCATTGAAGTGTCTTTGTTTTGTTTTGTTTCCCTCATCACTGGTAGAGTCCTGTCTGTGTGACTTTTGTTTGTACCAACACCAATCCCTCTATGAAAGAAAGCTTTTCAATCAAAAGAAACCAAATCTCTAACATGCAATGGCCAGCGTTTGTAGATTTTTATGCAGATACTTCTAAAGATGAAATGATGTCAAATTAATGTCTCTTCATGACCCTTTCAGATTATTATTTTAATGCCAAACCCAAAGGTCGAATCTTTTCTCTGATATGCGGATGCTGATTCACAACAAGGGGGGCACTAGGGAAGAACAGAGTCATCTTAGATTAGGTAGAGAGGAGTGAAGTGAAGGGAGGGGATATACAATTCATTTTAGTAATAGGCAAGAGGGCATGGGACTGTGGTCCCTGAGAGAAGGTAAACAAATGAGTCAAGTCCTCTGATTGCCCTGCCTCTCAGTCTACACGCTCTTTCTGAACTGTGGGGCAGAAAGTGAGATGTAACACAGAGAGAAGACAATCTTTATAAACTGGGGAAACAAAATTGAGGAGAATGCCCAGATAATGCAGTAGCCATTGGTGTGGTAGACCCTCAGAAAAGGGCTTTTATGAACCACTTCAGAAGTTTGTATGATGACCCCTGTGGGGAGTGTTTTGAAAACATATTTGAAGTTACAGTGGCCTCTGACTTTATACCTATGAGAAAAATGGAAACCCACCTTTATTAGTTTGCTAGAACCAATGTAAAAAAGTGCCACCAAGAGTGCTCAGAGCAAATCTGCTTTCTTGTCTCAGAGTTGGAAGGCTGGAGGTCAGAGATCAAGGGGTAGGGAGTGTTCATTCCTCCTGAGGGCTATGAGGAAAAGACTGTTCAATCCTCTCTCCTGGGGGGTTGCCACTGAAGGGCATTCCTTACCTCTGCTTTATCACCCCAATTTCTGTCTTTAATTTACAATGGTGCTCTCCTTATCTGTGAATTATGTGCATATTTCTCCTTTGAATAAAGAAACATTAACTGACGAAACTCATTGCTATTTAAAAGACATACCAAAAAAAAAAAAAAAAAAACCCCACCAAGAACGCATCATAACTAAGTTGCTGAAAAAAACAGTATTAAAAAAATAATAATCAACCAGAATAAAAAGGAAACTAAATAAAGAAAAAGAGAACTACATAATTCTTGTCTCAGTCTATGGAAGCCAGAAAATGCTGAGACAAGATTTTCAAAGTTGTAAAATTTTTTAAAATGGCAAACTAAAATTCCACATCCAGAAAAATATTTATCTTTAACATGAAGAACAGGTGGGGGAAGTGGACCTATAATATGAAAAGATTCTTATGATGTATAGGAAGTGGTATGATATTTCCAATTCTTTGTGCTAATTTAAATTTTTATTGTAATTTCTGGAAGACCAGAAAAAAAGTTTATTTTGTAAATAGAAGTATAACTAAATAGTCAATAGTAGAGATAAAAATAAATTTTAAAATGTAGTCAAAGAAAATGAAAAGGTAAGAAAAAGGAGGTAAAATATGAACTAAATAGAAAACAAACACAAAATGGAAGATTTTAACCCAATCTCTGAAAGTACATTAAAAGTAAATGGTCTAAAGGATCCAAGCAAAAAACTGTGATTCTCTGGATTTAAAAAAAAAAAAAGAAAGTTCTATTTTTCTAAAAGTTTAAAATTAAAAAGGTAGGTAGGATACATGGATATTGTTTTTGTTGTTGTTGTCTGCTTGTTTTTTAAAGGAAAGTAAAAAACTAGACCCTGGAAAAAATAATTAATTATAAGAAACTTGGAAGTGTAATATTAATATTATACAAATTAGATGTGAGAACAAGAAGTAACATCGGAAACAAAGAGACACATTATGTAATAATGAAAGTGTCATTTCTTACAAAATACAATAATCTCAAATGTGAAATGCACCTTTATCTAAATATTTATTTACAGATTTCTAAAATGTACAAAGAGAACAGGACTAAAATTGATAGAACAGAAAGGATGGAAAAAACTGCAATTAGAATTTAAAATAGCATTTATCACTTAGTGATTGATAGAATAAGTAGATGAAGGTTTTTAAGGACATAAAAGGTTAACACTATCAACCAACTTGATTCAATTTGAATTTATAGGGCATTCCACATAAAGATGTGGAATGAACATCCTCCATTTTGAAAGGGAAATAGAGTGTTTAAAAATTAGGTCAGATGTTGACCAATTCAAGTAAGTGTAAATTATTGAAATTATTGTACAGTATATTTTCTGAGTATAACAGAAATAAATTAGAAAGATATCCAGATGATAGGCACATATGTGAAAATTAAACAACATACTTCTGAGCAATACATGTGCCATCAAATAAATTAGAAAATATTCAAAAAATGAATAAAATGCAACATGACATATAAATATTTATAAGATGGATTAAAATAGTGCTTAGGAATAAAACAATATATTTAAATAATTAATTATTATTAAATAATAAATAAATAATATTTAAATTATTTAAATATATTTTATTCTTAAAATATATTTTAAGAAGGAAGAAAGCTTAAAATTAAAAAATCTAAGCCTGTACTATGAGTAAGCCAAATAAGAGTATACATCACAAAGATAAGAAAAGTAATCAATGAAGAGAAACAGATAAACAATAAAGATAAATGATAAGTCACAGATATGCATCTTCAACAAAATATTTGCACATCAAACCCAGAAATACATAAGAATGATAATATATGATCAAAGTTTATTCAAAAATTCAAATATTTATTAATATTCAAAACTCAATTTTACTTACTATGTTGATAAAATAAAGTGAAAAATTTTGACCATGTCAATGGATGAAGAAAAAAGTTTTGCAATTTTAAAAAATGATTTAAAAAAAAAGCCTAGAAAATTAGAAAGAAAATACTGTCTCAGTCAAATTAACATTATCTATAGACAACCTACAGCAAATATGGTACTTAATAATAAAATGCTGAATTTTTTCTCTCTCAAACCAAATACAATTCAAATATAGTGAAAAACCAGCCTCTACCTCAGAGCAAAGCCTGTCCAAGGAAGGGGCATGACCTTTGTCCTTGGAAAGACCACAGGCACTCCTAGGCACATTCCCACCCTGCTAACTTGTTTATCAACAAATAACAGGAGAGATCTGCTGTGCCAGGTGTCCCTGACTCAGTCAGGCTAGGTGGGGACCCATAGCAATCCCCTAGCAGCCACCAATCAACATGAGACAGGGAAATACCTGGGATGCCAGATGACCCTCCCAATAGTTTATGATGTTTGGAAACCATGTAGTTCAGCCCAAACACCTGGAACACCCCTCTAGGCTTAAACCAATCAGTTCAAATGAATCCCCCTCTTGTAGTAACCAATCACCCCTACCCAACTTGTTCCCACTAGTGAATGTGCTAATCATGTTTTAGAGTTGTTTTATGATTTTCCCGTGGTGTTTGATGATTTGCTAAGAGATGTTATGATGTATGTGAAGTCCCTGCTTTCCCCAAAGAGTGTATAAAACTACTGCAAACCCTGGGCTCAGGGCCTCTCAGCGTCACCAGTTGCTGTGTGCGTGGAGGACCCAGCTAGCTCACAATAAACACCTCTTTGCTGCTTATATCGATCTTGGTCTCTGGTGGTCTTTTGGGGGTCCCAAATTTGAGCATAACAATAGTCATTATTAGCATTTTTATTTAGCGATGTCCTAAAGGTTCCAGTCTGTATACTTTAGCCAAAAATATACAATAAAAGGCATAAAACTTTTAGGGCAAAAAAAAAAAAATCCCAAGAATCACCCTGAAAACTACAATAAATGATCAAATGAATTTAAGAAACTTTATGAATATATATATATATATATATATATATATATATATATGATGTTGGGGTTTAGATGTGTTCCCAAAAAGTTCATGTGTGATATATGGCAAAAGAGTTTAGAGATGAAATGGTTTGGTTAAGTGTATTTAACCTAATTAGTGCATTAATCCCCTGATAGGGATTAACTGGGTGGTAAGTGTAGGCAGGTAGGTGTGATTGAGGACCTGGGTCCCTGGGGGCGTGTCTTAGGGATCTATTTCATCCTTGTTGAGCAGAGCAGTCTCCCCTCTGGGTTCTTTCTTGGTGAAAAACCCTGAGCCACATTCCTCTGCACACTCTTCTACTATGATGTTCTGCCTCACCTCAAACCCCAAGGAATGGAGCTGACCTTCAATGGACTAAGACCTCTTGATAGGGGACAGACAGATGCGGGTGGTGCAAACACAAGGTTCAGGGAATAATTCTATAAAATGGACTCACTGTGCTGACTTTCATATGTTTTCTTTTCCAAAAACCAATTTACCTAAATCCCTGCTGGACTTTAGGGGACAAGATAGAAAGATACTTTCCTCAGCAAACTACCTATTATCTATAGGAGAAATGCAAGCCCCAAATAATGTCAGTAAAATGTGTGCCTTTTCACGACCAGACCCTAAAATTAAGAAAGATAAGGATAATTCCTCCTAACTATAAACTCTATAAGAATTCATGGTTAAGAGTCTAATTAGAACTGGTCAGCATGGGTCAAAGTAATCTAGTGTTGTCATGGCATTACTTGAAAGTCTGATGTCATCTTGCTGTCAATCAAAAGTCAAGAGGTGGACCTGGGCAGGATTCTCTGGAAACTTCTCTAGGATACAGAATAAAACTGGAGTTTAAGAGAGGCACTCAGCCCACTCCTCTCAGAGAAGACACACTTTCTCCTTTGATAGTGAGTGTCACAAGTGGCACTATTAATAATTACTTGGAGGAGGATTGTCTTTAAATGCAAGTGTATATCCAATCACACCAATCATTAAATATAAACAATTAATGCAAATAGTGTTGGGTGTGCTGGAGCATCCCAACTAGCATTCAATGCACACTAATTAAACACTATAAGCAAATCACACAATCCTAGGGCAACCACAAATCCCAAAATACCCCGGATGCCACTCTACTTCTCTTAGTCAAAGAGCAGACGTTGTCCTTGTCTGGTGGTTCTCTACAGCCAATGGATGGACATCAGGGAATGGTGGAGTCAGTCCAGGGACAGACAGCAAGGCAACCAATCTCTCCGATGTCTTTAGAGCAAAACTCTTCAATGTGGCAGGACCAGCAATTTAAATATAGTTCCAAGTTGGTGATATATGATGGTGATTGGTTACACCCAATGAAAATCAATGTCCATTGGTTATGTCCAGTGTGGGGATGTAATTGCAGCCTCTGGCTAGTGCCCCTTACAGCTTTTTATCAATTGCAAGCAGACATGTCTACGCCTTTCAATGGCTACTGTTCCTTATGGCCAGCAACTTAGTGAGTCCCAGCATGTCCCAGCATGTCCCAGCTCTATAGCAGCTGCTCCCTACAGTGAGGAAGATGTGAAGGAGTGTAGGCAGCCAGGACAAGGTGGAGAAATGAGGACATCAGGGACACAGCCAGATCAAAGGAGCATAGAGAAGGTCTTCCAATGAGGTCAACTTCCTGGTTGATAAAAATGCTTATGGACAAGCAGAGGACTCAAACAGACAGATGCTTCTGCACTTGAGCTCCTAAGCGGGAGATCCAGTAGAAAACCTAAACTAAATGCATGGATAAAGGGGGCTGAAGGGTTATGAAAAATAAAATTCCTAAAAGACAGTTCCTGGGAGAAACAGAAAGATGAGGTAGCTCGGGGGAAGGGAAGGAAATTAGCCAAACATTAAACCTCTCCCAGTCAATCCTTTTCCAGGAACAACGGGCCCTGAAAGAAAGAGGTGGTCACTGAAAAACTGGGCCCTGGACTTTACCCTTTCCCATGGCTGAGGAGTCCTGGAAGGAGAAAAGACAGGAGTGAAACTCTGGGAAACAGTGAATCCCAGAGGAAGAAGAAAGACAATGGATGGGATTTAAGTATTCATCCCTCAGGGTCTGAGCTCCTATCTCTCCAGGTAATAATGAGTTTCAAACTTTTTACAACTGCCTTCCTGAGTTAAAATTTTAACCTGCACAACTAGTTCCCTGACTGTCTGACCTTCACGTCAGCAGTTTCCAATGATTAATCCACCCTCACTTAAACTAAAAAATTTAGACTCCGTCTATAACTCATGGGTCATTTTTGTACCCAGAAAATGAACCCTACCGTGCCTGATTGATTGATTCTGCTTTGGAATAAAGGAAAGCTTGCTGATCCCTTTGAGGTCTGCTCACATTCTGGTTATTTGTATTTTCATTATGGTGCCATAATGAAAATAACCATGTTGGTTATTTTTGCTTAAAGAGTCACCAATCAATAATAGCCAACAGAGCATGGGCAGGGGATGAGATAAGAAAAGAAAGAATTCCAGGGTCCATAAAACGAAAGAGTAAAAACTTTCCCACAGGACTCCTAGCTCCAAGTCCACTTCTCTTTGGAGAAGTCTGTTACTGTTGCTCTTGCAATAAACCTGCTGCCTGTTTGTTATCTCTGGGTCCTATTCTTGAATTCTTTGCTAAGCAGACAACAAACCCAACATAGAGTAATAAAAATGTTCCCTTTCCTTCTTTCAATCCCTTCAATAAACTCATGTCTGTTACTCTGAGTGACATGTCTGAAATCTTTCTGACTTGATCACAAAATTTTGGGGTTCGAAAGGGAGGTCTTTGTGTTCCTTCAGCATTCCAGAAGGCCCCAGCCCTCTAACACTCTGAAATTTTGAGGCCCAAAATAAATTTTTCCTCTTTTAATTGCTCTTGTCAGTTCTCTTGCTTACAGTGGTGAAAAAGTTTACTAAAACAGACACTGTTACCCAGAAGTGGGGTCATTTTGACCATGTGGTTCAGAAGCTTTTGGAGCTTTTTGGAATTTGTGGGAAGAATTTTGGAAAGTGTAGAGATGAAAGCTGGAAAAGCTTCAGATTGTTGTTCAGTGGACCTTGATGAGCAATTCTGGTGGGAGCTCAGAGGACCAGAATGCTAACAGTGCATGGTAAGGACAGGGCTCATGAGGTTTCAGGGAGGAGGACTACGTTGGAAACTGGACTAGACGCCATTCGTATTATGTTCAGGCTAAGAAGTTTTCTGCATTTTGCTCATGTCCTGAGACTTCATGTGAGGCTAAAATCAAAGGCAATGAACTTAAATTGGCAGAAGAACTTTGTAGGACACATTGAATTCAGATAGTTTTATGGATATTGCTGGTGGCTTTTAGCCAAGTTGATTGTGATAACTAGGAACAGAAAGCAAAGTAGAAAGATTTGAGAAACTTGCAATTTGGCTAAAATCTGTGAGCAAAACTGGGGCTAAGAAATGTATGTGGTTGTTAAAAATATTACAGCCACTAAAGGAATGCTAAAGACTTCACTCAAAGACAATAGGAAAGTTGGCTTCAGGACATCCCAGGATTGGCAAGACCATACCCATCTCGGTCTCATGGGTGTAGAAGTGAAAATTCCTTTCAGCAGAGACCAGTTGAGCACCCTACTTGAACAGTCTGGCCTAGGAAATTTTTTAAGAATGCTGAGCTACCCAGGCACTCAGAGGCTGCTGTGGCCATAGCCCCTGGAGGCTTGGTTAGTACTCAAGATGACAGCAGACCTTGATGTCAACCACAGAGTGCTGGTTCTGCAGGAGCAGGATGCTGGAGTTAGGGGTCATGAAGTTTCCATTGAGATTTCAAGGAAGCCCTGAGAGACCAAAGTGCCGCATGGTTGTAGTCCCTGAAGGTAGCTCCTGAGAGGGTGATGTGTGAAGATACAAGTAGGCAGCCGAAGCTTCAGTGGAGACCCCTGAGATTAAGAAATGCCTGTGAAATTTCTTCCTAGGAAAGCTGCAGGAACTGATCAAAGACAATGCAACAGAGAGGCCATGTGGCTGCAACCAGCAAGGCCACAGGGGCAGAGCTACATAAGGCCCTGGAGGAGGACATCATGATGACTTGTGCCCCAGATGCTGGACATGGGACCACAGGACTTGTTTGCCCAGTTGGATTTTGGTTTTGCTTTGGTCCAATTCCTTTTGTTATGCCCCTGTTTCTCCCTTGTGGAATGGGAATATTGACTCAGTGCTTTCACATGTTGTGTAACATGTAACTTGCTTTTGATTTTTACAGAGGCTCACATGGAGACTGCCTTGAATATAAGAGGAGACTTTGGACTTGGTCTTTTCAACAATCTTGAAACCATCAAGACTATGGGAATTCTTAGAAACATAATAAATACATTTTTTGTTGTGAAATGAACTTGATCCTTTGGGAGCTAGGGTCAGCATGTTAGGGTTTAGGTGTGAGGTGTCCCATAAAAGCTCATGGGTGAGAAAAGGCAAAAAGGTTTAGAGGTGAGATAATAGGGTTACGAGAGCCTAAACCCAATCAGTGAATTAATTCCTCGATAGCAATTAATTGAGTTGTGACTGTAGGCGGTCAGGATGTAGCTAGAGGAGGTGGGTCCCTAAGGATCTGCCTTTGGGGAACATATTTTGTCTCCATCTAATGGAGTCTTTCTGTGCCTCCTGTTGTATTTCTTGAGCTGCTTTCCTCTACCACACTCTTCCACCATGGTATTCTGCCTTACCTCAGGCCCCAAGGAATGGAGGTGGCCTTCTATGGACTGAGACCTCTGAAACCATGAAACCCCTAATAAACTTTTCTTCTCTTATTGTTCTCGTCAGGGTCTTCAGTCACAGCAGCAGAAAAAGGTGATGATGGTCAATATGCAAATGTCAGTTTTACTCCTATATGATAGTAGCTGTCAAGTTGGAATTTTAATTTTTAAAATATCATTTATAATAGAAGAAAAACTAATATATACTTGGGGGCAAATTTAACAAGAAAAATTTCTGTCCAAGAAATTTTCAGTGAATATTATAAAATATTACCAAAGAGAAGTTAAAGATAATCATAAATGGATACACAGTCCATATTCAAGAATCAGATCACTCAGTATTGTTAAGATGCTAATTTTCCTGAGACACATATACAGATTGAATACAATATGGTAAAAATTCCTGAATACTGTTTACTGATTATAAAATTGGTATGAATAAAAAAAAGACCTAAAGTACACAAAGTAACTTTGAAAAAATAATAAAATGTGGAGGAATTGCATGCCTGATTTCAAGACAGGACATTAAAACTTTGGTTGTTAAGACAAATCAGTAACCTTTAAGAAATAATGACAACAGGACAAAATTGAAAGTCCAACAGGAGACCTCCATCTCATATCATTAATTAAATTTTAGCAAAGATGTAAAAAATATTGCTATGGATTAAATTGTATCCCACCAAAATTTTCACACATAATCCCCAATGTGAAAGTATTTAGAGGTCAAGACTGTCAGTGGTGATAAAGATTAAATGGGGTCATACTGGTGGGGCCCTACTCTGGTAGGACTGGTGTCCTTCTAAGAAAAGGAGGAGATATCAGAGGTCTACCCTTATCATGTGAGCAAACAGCAAGAAGAATGAAGTCTGCAGGTCTGGAGGTGAGCCCTCACCAAATTCAAACCCTGTTGGACCTCAGTCCTGGACTGTTTTGTCCTTCAAATTTGTAGAAAACAAGCTTCTGTTGACTAAGCCATGTAGTCTGTGGTATTTTGTTAAAAACCCAAGCAAATTAAAGCAGAATTTGTGTAGTAAAGACTGGTCCTTTCAACACCTCTGCTGAAACAACTGGATTCCTATCTTTATGACCTTTACCTTATATCATTCCCCAAAATAGCTTCAAACGCACCATCAAGTTAAATTTATAATCCAAAACTATGAAACTTTCAGAATAAAACAGTGAAATTATTTAAGACCTTGGAGTAAACAATAACAGGAGGCATAAATCTAGCAAAATATTAAATGGAAAACTAAAATTTGGCCGAAGAGTTCATGGAACACAGCAATCTTGTCAATACCACACATTTTAGTTGAAAGAGAAACAAACTTGTATCGTGCTTAAGCTACCAATATTTTGACCTCAGTAACTAGAAGCCAAACTTTAGCATGACCAATAATCATTAAAACTCTGTAATTATCAATTATTCATGGCAATTATCATTAATAAACATAAAGACAATCTTTTGATATAGGACCAAAAGTATAATAACCTAAAGTATTATAAGTGTATATGGGGATTGTTTTTTTATTTTATTTTAAGATAGGAATCTCTTTAAATATAAAGAATTTTAAAGCAAATCACCATCAGAATGTCTACAACACTCCACACACACACCCCTGTAATGCTGATTCTGTGTCTCTCAGATCTTCAACTGCATAGCTGACAGATGGCCCCAGATGCTGCATTTTGAAATCCATCACCTTATTTATGCCAAAGCAATGCCTCTTACAAGCTGTTTTCAGACAACAATTGAGCACTGCCAGGATACTAATGAACGCCTACTCTTGAAAAACACAAATCTCTCTCAGGCTGCATCAGCCTAAAGATTCTAGGTTGTGATTCAATATGTTTCTATCAAATCTTCCCGCCTTCCCTCTCTCTTTCACTATGGCCAGAACGATCACCATCTGGTGGTTACCACAGCCTCCCCTGTCTTCCTAACCTTTTTCCATCATAGACATTTCCTCTACTATATTTGTGATTATCTTATCTTGTCTTGCTACTGGCTTCTCAGAGCACCTGAAATAACCCCTCCTCTACCTTTTCTCCACATCTCTACTTCCTGTACTTTCTGTTTCTTTCCTTCCTGAATAATTCAATCCTAAAGCCATCTTTTACAGGAGATAAAGTCAAGTGTCTGGACATGGCAGTAGACGGATATGGTGTATAGAATCCTAATGGGCTGTGTATGGGGGTCCATGCACCAGGTGTGACTAAGGAATTCATTTGGAGACATGGGGCCTGGCACAAGTTGTTGGGCCGAAGTGTGGTCAGGAGGGTATCTACGTGGGAGAGATAGCTCAGCATAAGAAGTAAGAGCTCAGAGTGAGGAAGCTATGAACAAACAAAGAAATAAAATCTAAAACAAGAAAAGCATGCCAATATATCTGTATGTCACATAAATCCCTGGCACTGTCCACTGACAAGAACTGAGGGCAGCAGCCCTTCCCCATGACAGCACTGAGCTCTCTGAGTAAGATAGCTTGGATTTTACATGTAATTTTTTCTTAAAGGAAAAAAAAATACAGATTCTTTAGAGAAACAACTAAATCCAGAGATGGAGTAGGCAAGTTCAAGATGAGCCTGGTAGTTTTTGTCAAAAACAAACTGAACAACTGTTCATAAAAAAACAGGGACATGTCAGAATTATAGAAAAGACAGTTTGAATAAATCTCTGGCTTGATCTGAGATAATTTGAGTACAGACATACATAATAACACATTAATTTTTAAAAACATCGATGAAAATATAATTAAATTAAGAAAGACTGGGAAGAAACAGAATAGTTGCCAAATTTCAAAATACCTGCTTTTTACTACAAGTGGAAGAAGAATTGATTCACTGTAAGAAAAGGACAAACACACAAAAACCCAAATCAAGTGACCAAAATGAACATTTTTAGAAATGGGGCAAAACAACATGTGTGCTAATGATACCCAAGGAACACAGAACACCACTTGGTAGGTTATATCCCTACCAAAGACAGGAAAACGGAATTCAATCTCAAGAAAGCAGGAAAAAATAAAAATTGACAATATTTTGCTAAATAACTGGCCTGAAGTTCTCAGAAATATCAAAAATGGTAAAGAAAAACTCAGGAACTATTTGAGATGAAAGAGACATGACAACTAAATGGAAGGCTTGATTCTGAACATGGGCTTTTCTCTACTGGGAAGATGGTGAGACTTGAATAGACATGATGATTGGGTAGTAGAAATGTACCAAAGTAAATTGACTAATTTGTCATGGTATTTTATGCAGAGAACATTCTTATTTGTGGGGAATTCTCTCAAAACTCTCAAAGGTGTTAGAATATCAGTTTGGCCACACCCTTTCTAACAATTCAGGGGAAATAAATTGTTTTATTTTTTACTTGCAATTATTTTTGTAAGTTTGATTGTCCTAAAAATATTCACAATAAAAAATCAGACTCCTTTGGGTTACACAAAGCTTTATTTTAAAAATCCGATTTAAAAAATAAACCCTAAAAGTTAAAGTGAGATTAATTGGGAGACTGTACTTTTTGTGCAAGTTATTTAAAGCTAATTCAACATAGGGACAACATTTTTACTAAATCAGACAAATGCTTTTCTTACTTGTTAGTATTATGCACAAATATTATAAAACTATAAGTATCCTAGCTTTTTAAAGATCTTGTAGGTTCGGGATATAAAAATGGTTACATATGCAATGGTAAATTAAACTAATTGATACAGTTGAAATAGTTGGCAATACCATGCTCAGATGAAAGCAGTCACATGCAGTTTGCACGAGAATCTTAGGATGAATGACTGATTATGTATTTGTATGTGATATATAGCCATAATATATGCCTTCCACTCAGAAAAACAACTAAGAAAAATGCTCATTTGAATTTAAGAATTTTCCAAGAATATAAGATAGGCTCTCTTTACTGTAGCAATCTGTGTATTACCATCTTTTTTCAATTTAATCTTGAGCTTTGTAAATCTGAGGAAAATCATTTTATTCTTTGATTTTTAGGGTAAGTGGTAAAGTAGAATATATATAAGACTTCCTTTTCAAAAGATTTCTGATTTCCAAAAATTAAAAGACAATAATCGATAAACAAAGCTAAATGTCTGAAATCCATGTACTGCTTGATTGAATCATGCATCACTCAACCCACCAGACACATCTCTTTGATCTGTATCCATAAGTCCAGATTAATAACAGACCAAAAGCAAGCTCCCACTGGGAATTACATGCCCTTACTTCATTGAAAAAGCAACTACATATTTGCTTAATCCAAAAGTGCTCCTGAGACATCTATTTGTAAACAGAGCAATGACACACCACAGGTTTCTTTGAGCCTGTAAAGTAATGAATCTCAGAGCTAAATCCAGTCTACTGAATTCCAGATTTACATAATTGCTTACTATTAAATGGAGGAAATGAGGAAATTTTTTTCAAACTCTTAAATATTTTCATCTAAATCATTGAAACAAAATTATCATTTTTAGGGAGTTCTACGACAGATCTTTCTGTGCGAATACTTCTGAGATATTAGTTGCCAGACTTACTTTTCACTAGAATTTCTATATGTATAACATTTTCATACTACTTACATTCTGTAATTATTTGAGGTCATTTTTGGGTAAAAAATATTTTAAGTGGGTAGTACTAAAGATAAAAGTAGGAAATTCATTTTCTTTAAGATGGATGCAGGGCATGTGTATTGACAGATACCCAGAGCTTCTGCTAAGGCAGAAGCATCTAAAAGAGCTCAAACATAACCAAAAAAAAAAGTATGGAGGTAATCAGTCTCCAAGGTAGTGTGATTATTATCACCTATAAAAAGAAATAGCCCTGTTTTATCACTCATGTTCCAACCAACGTCTTTTAACTTACTGCCTGAAAAATTATAAGAGCCTCCTTAATTATCTTACTCACATCCATCCTTTTTAATTTGTTTTCTAAAAGGTCAAAGAAAGGAGTATCTTCCCCACTGAAGAATAAATGTCTGCCCCTGAGCTCCTTCACTCACTCATGTCACCTGATGTTTCCCCGGAGCCTGTTCTGTGCCAGCCATACTCTGATGCAGGCAGCAGAAAACAAGGCTCTGACCTCCTGGAGCTTGCTAAGCCATGGTGAGACAAGATGGCTAGTAAATTAACCCAAGGTAGATTAAGAAAGGCAAATCAGAGAAAGCTCTGAATATTCAGAACAGGGAACAGTAACCAAGTTTACTGTGAAAGTACTTTCCAAGGAACTGATATTAAAACTGAGGCTTGGAGAGGGAGCAGGATTTGTTGAGATAACCGTGGAAGGGTGGCCAGAGTGGAGGAAAGAGGATGATCAAACACCTGGAGTGAGGGAAGGAGGGAACATGGCTGGAGATGCAAGTAGCAGGGAGATGACTAGAGGCTTGAGTGTGAGTCAACTTTAGGAGATGGGAATGCTTTTTAGAAAATGGAAATCAATTAAGAGTTTCATTCAGGAAGTGACTTACTTAGTTATACTCCACATTTTCCTATTCCTTATGTCCGATCTTTTCGTTATTGTTGTTGAATGCTGAACAGACCCAAGAGCATTTTCTCTGCATGGTCCTTCCACTTCAGTACTTCCCACAAATGGCATGGCACTAAGGCTCCCTGAGCCTTGACCTCTCTGACTCAGTGAGAGACCTCACTCTGCCCAGTATTTCCCCTCTGCATCTCCACTGGGATAGCACCTGCAAGTTCTCCTCCATTCCCTACTCTTAGGGATCACAGTCCTGAACTTCCACTAGCTGACGTCTGCAAGCAGTTGCCACATATATCTTGTCTTGTTTTCTGTGTGTTCATGGAGGAAAAATAAGTCTGGCTGCAGTTACCTCACTGTGGCAGGAGGACTCCATGAACACGGTTCCTGTTTGATTACACATGTGAATGAAGGCTTCAGGAGAGCCTTTCTCCCTCACCCCAATCCAATCCTTTTTATTGCCAGCGGACACAGCTAGCTCAAAACTGTTCAATAATTTTAGAGCTTTCACCAAAGAAACAACAACAAAACCCACCCCATATATTTATATTTATCATATTCAATTTTCTATACCAAAGACATACATGATATTTTAAAATAATAAAACCAAGCATACATGATGTATTGTTTATTGTATGTCAGGGTCTTTGATACGTGGTTTTCTATAAATTGTTTTACTTATACTTTTACAAAATCCTTTGAAAGTAAGGCTGGGGATGTCGCTCAGTGGCAGAGCATTTGCCTAGTGTACTCGAGGACCTGGGTTCTGCCGCAGTCCGGCTGCAGCAAAATAACCGGGGGGTGACGAACAACTTGTGTACGTTGATACAGCAGGAGAGGGAGCCATTTATTGCAGGACAGGAGCAGTATTTATACATTCCACACAGCTTATCTAATTAGCATAAACTAGATACAGCAGTCAACCAATAAGGAATCTCCACACTTAATGGCTCGCTTTTGTTACTTCTCAAACCACTCCCTCTGGCATTTTGCCAGGCACCATCCAGACTTGTTTACGAACTCTAACATTCCCCTGGCAAAATGCCAGGTGTTATTTTGACTTGTTTACAGACTCTAACATTACAGACTCTAACAGGGTTCAATCTCTAGCATCACCAAAAAAGCCTTATAAAATAAGGATGCTCCTTTGATTTTACATATATAGGAGCTCATCCAAAGCCAAGCAAGCATTATATGATGAGAACAAACTTTGAATTTGTCTACCTCTTTGCATTATCCCCTTTAATTTGTATGAAACTATTTATTAACAAAATTACCTTTCAGTAAAACTTAGTCCTCTGAAATTATTTGCCTAAGCCAAAGTATCTCACTACCCTTTTTAAAATCAAAGCTTGCTTTGTTCACATTTACAGAAATATTTTTTCCATTATATGCAAAATATTTATCTTTTGGAAAAGGATAAAACTAAACTGACAATCTATGTTGAGCTTCAAAAACTCTGTTCTCAGTTCCAATTAAGGCTGTGTCATGTGGAGCCGCTACTGAAGTCTTATCAGATTCTAACTGCTTCTGAGAACTCACAGGAGTCCAGCATTTTATGTAGAAACATGCTGTGCTGGAAATGATGACTGTTTTGTTTATTTTTTCAAAAGAGATGGAAGAAATTTAATATTTACAAAGAGCTGATTGGAACCAGAAAGTCTCAATAGGAACATTTTAAAATATGCTTTTTTCATATAAATGCCATACTTTATCAAATGGTAAATTGATACCGTATTTGGAGAATATGATATTGAACATTATTCATTGGTCAGCATTACCTCTTTCCTCTCAAAACCTCTGAAAAGTTTGTGGCCAGTAACAGGTTTATTAGTTAAACTAGAAGTAGAAAATTTCCTGGGCAGATGCCATGGTTTCTATGGGATCTATTAGGCAATGGCGCTGTTCTTCCCATAACTAATATGTACTTATTGTATGTTTTCTTATTTTCTTTTCTTACTCATTTCTCTGTTTGATATCTCACCATCAATTTTTTTCCTATTTTTTTTCTTCCTTCTTTTTTTATTTAACTTACCTCTTAATTTTACCAGTGATACCCAGTAAGATATTCAGATTTTTATTTATCCACATAATGAGTGCTTTCTTTGACTTAGTAGGGTTGTGGCTGTAGATTGGAGGTTGTAAATTTTTTTTTATTTTTAAATGGTCAGATTATAGTAAGCATGCTCAGCTTGTGGGCCATACTGTCTTTTGTTGAAACTGCTCAGTTCTGTCACTATAATATGAAAAATAAGTGTGGCTGTGTTCCAACAGGTTTTTATTTGCAAATGCAAGAAGCAGGGCAAGACAAGACTTATCCAGTGGTTCATATTTTGCAGATCCCTCATTCTGTGACTTACGTTCAAATTTTACAACACTCTATTATGTTTTTAGATATAACATTGTCCAACTGGTGTTTTAACCTTGTTCAAGCAACAGTGTAATAAGGATGGAAATAGGGTCCATGGTCCCATTGTGTCACTCCATGAGCCAGACTCCAGCACAGTCAATGCACACTGAAGCCCTCTGAGGGCCTGAAGAACCCAGGAGCCACAGCAGCCCTGAGCATGGGTACCTCAGTGGTTGCTGCTAAGCTTCCAATTCTACAATTCATGGGTGTGATATTTTGACCTCTAGTTTAGAAGAGAGTCATGTGGGTAGACGAGAAAAGACAGGATGATTCCCTGTTGCCTACCCTTTCATGCACGACATGAATTTTCTACGAAATATATTCTGCTCAGTGTCCTAGAACTGGATGAAGAGGATTAGTAATCTTTCAAGAATAAACTGAGAGTTCAGCAAAAGTTGAGGAGGCAAAAGTGTAAGGGAATACTTTTTCCCTCTGGAGGTCTATTCCATTTAAAACCAATTGAAGTTCTCTCATTCAGAAAGAAAGTGCTAGAAGTCTTCACACAGTCACTAAGTAGTCAGAAGTTTTTCTTTTACTTAATTCCTTACCATCCTTCTCCACAAGATTCAGCAACAGGACTATCAGGTAAATATGGCAGACAGCCAGAATGAAAGAATTTGTGGGGTAGTTCTAGGAGTTTCCAGACAAGCCATTCAATCATGAGAGGTAATGCCCATACTAATGATTATTATTCAAGGTTGTCTGAAGAAATAAATAATAGTAGGGGTATGTGTGTGTGTGTGTGTGTGTGTGTGTGTGTGTAGCCAGCAAAGAGATTTATTTTGAGAAGTTGCCTCACATGACTGTAGAGATTGGCAAGTGCAAAATCTGCAGGATGATCCAACAAGATGAAGACCAGGGAAAAGCCAATGTTGTGTTTGAAATCTAAAGGCTGTCTGATGGCAGAATTCCCTTTTTCCTTTTGGAGGTCACCTTTTTGTTCTGTTCAGGACTCTGACTGGATGAAGAAGCACACCCCCATTATTGAGGACAAACTATTTTACTCAAAGTTCGCCAATTTAGATATTAACCTCATCCAAAAATGACTTCACAAAGCCTCCAGAATAATGTTTTGTTGTTGTTGTTTACATTAATATTCTTTAAATTAATTTATTTATTTTTAAAATTATTTCTTACATACATCAAAATAAAGGAGTGCATTACCAGAATAATGTTTGACAACATATATTGGAAAAAGAAAAACCATGCTTAAATGTGGTCAGCCTAGCAGGCAGAAGTTCAGCTCTGGAACCCAGACTTTAGCCTCAAAAGCTCACTATTGGACGTAGCACGGTGGAGGATATGAAATGCCTCCTTTATTATGGTGACACTATAGTAGTAATAATAGTGTGACCATCTGTTTTGGGATATTAAAATAATCACTGTAAGAAACTGTGGTCATAAAGGGATGCTGTACTTTGTCGAATGCTTTTTCTGCATCTATCGAGATGATCATATGGTTCTTATCTTTAAGTCTATTGATGTGGTGAATAACATTTATTGATTTCCATATATTGAACCAGCCTTGCATCCTAGGGATGAATCCTACTTGATCATGGTGCACAATTTTTTTGATATGTTTTTGTATCCGATTCGCCAGAATTTTATTGAGGATTTTTGCATCTAGGTTCATTAGAGATATTGGTCTGTAGTTTTCTTTCTTTGAAGTGTCGTTGTCTGGTTTAGGAATCAGGGTGATGTTGGCCTCATAGAATGAATTTGGAAGTTCTCCCTCTTTTTCTATTTCCTGAAATAGCTTGAAAAGTATTGGTATTAGTTCTTCTTTAAAGGTTTTGTAAAACTCTGCTGTATACCCATTAGGTCCTGGGCTTTTCTTAGTTGGTAGTCTTTTGATGGCTTCTTCTATTTCCTCAATTGATATTGGTCTGTTTAGGTTGTCTATATCCTCCTGACTCAATCTGGGCAGATCATATGACAGTATGACATTACATTAAAAATCATGTTAACTATTTGAAAATATGCAACTGTAATGATCCATAAGTATTATATTTTATAAAAATCCCAAATCAATATGTTGATAAGAATACAAGGAAAACCAACTACATGACTGCAATGATATAGGCTATAGAGAATCAATGGACAGAGTGATAGGCAGGCTGGTAGATAATTGGACACACTGGGAAATAGTAGAAGGATAGATTTGAAAATATCAGCAGTGAGATTGCACTTTTCTTTCCCCTCCATTCCCTAGATTTTTAAAATGTATTCATATTAAATTTAACATTTTCAAATATACATAAGTAATTAAATTTGAGTCAATATAGTTTTGTAGTGAAAAAGGTTATATTTATTAAGTAACTTCATTACAGTTGAAGACTTTATTGGAAGTACTGCTAAAACACTAAGGAGAGTTCCCTGCTCAAACCAAATGTTTCCCTTGGCTCTGCTGTATGTATACACATGGATGTATAACCAATGTGATCCTGCAATCTGTACACATGGAAAAATGAGAATTCATACCCCATTTGAATCAAATGTATGATATGTCAAGATCATTGTACTGTCTTGAGCAACTAATAAAAAAAAGAAAAGAAAAAAAAAAAGAAAGAAGACCTCCCCAAATCAGTGTCAGGGAAACACCTCTTCCTCTCTGAAAACAGAAAAGTCCTTGATTAGAAATTCACAGCTACCTGTCACATATTTTCATGCCCTTTTACCTGCTCTTGTCCTTGTCTATCTCTATCACTTTTCTACTAGGAGTGGGAGTTTTAATTTCAGGAAAGTTGAAAAGCTCACAAACTAGGGTATCTTGTCTTGTTAACTCTTAAAGGAGACAGAGTCATCCCTCTTAGGACATTTTTGACAATTACCAAAATCAAGAACTGAGGAAAAGTTCAAAAAAGAGCTGCTGGCTTTTCCACTCCTTTAGAAGAATTGATTAAAAAAATACTTATGACTATTAGGGGAGACAATTATGCTTTTGGTAATTTTCTTTCACATTGTCTCTTACGTATCATTAATATTTAGGAGATGTTCAGTAGTTTCAACATAGTTACTTTTGGTGATACAGTAATATTAACCTAAAGTTGCCCTCTCCTCAATTTACCATTGCAGTTTTCAATGGTAAATTGATAACTCATTTTTTTCTCTGTGATGTCTTTGCACATCTCACTGCAACTAATTTAACTTTTCCCTGTTCTCCATTGTACCTTTTAAAACCTCTATCATTACATGTCTTATGGATTTTGTCTGTCTTCTTCACAGTAGATATAATGTTTACAGGGGTCATGTCTGATTAAGTTCTGCCCCATAGTGATACCTCTAGTACTAGTTCCTGATAGGCATTTATTAAATTAATGTGATTGTAACACAAACATTATGACTTAGATAATTGACCTTCTATCACATGTGGCAGCCTAACAAACTGTAGTTCAGTAACTGAATTCAATGGATTAATAAGGATTACAATATCTTAAATGATCTTAGTTATTACAAGATTAAATATATTTTATCATCTTCCTTTATACACTTAGTATTCTTGTAATTTAAGTAGAATAGATTTCATTGAACTAATTTTACAGATGAACACACAAAGGCTCAAAGAGCTTAGGTTATTTGGCCAAGTAAATTGGAAAACTGGGGTTTATATGAAGAACTCAGAATTCTTTGCTTTGTACAAGCACCATTTTGACAAAGTCAGTGCTTGATAAGTACTTCAAAGTATATTCTCTAGTAGAAAATTTACTTATGCAATTATTTACTTGGCCTACATTGTGTGTGTCATGTTTAAATATATGAACCTGACTTGACCTTCAGAAAATAGTTTATTTCAAATTTCATTACTGATATGGTTGAGAAATGAATTTCATCAATATTACAAATTAAAAATGAGATGTATGCAAAAATGAATGCATAAAAGTATTGAACCCATTTCCTTGTGTAAGTGAACAGTCTCTCATGCAAATCTATAGAAAAGAGCAATTTTAAAAACATCAAGATGTCTTCGGGTTACATAGCCAGTACACTGAGCCTGACCTTATCTTTGAGATAAATTTGAGTAGAAATAGACATCTGGCAACTGCTGAAATCTGAGTGCATTGACTCAGCAACTTCCTGTTATACAGATAAATGATTAATGGAGGGTGACCAGAGAAATCTTGCCCAGCATTCAGGCCAGGCTTGTTTAATGATCCCACAAAATAGCATGTGCTCAATTTAAAGTGATGTTTATATTCTGCTTACTTCACACACTCTGAGAGGGACATGGAGCAAGAGACAGGATCTGAGCTCAAATTAAATAATAAAGTCATGCAAAAGAAGAAAGAGGAAAAGTAAGAAGAGGGAAAAAAAGAGAAAAGGAAATGAAGAAGAGAGTGAGAAAAGGATGAAGGGCAGAAAGGAAGGAGAGACAGGAGGGAGAACAGGAGGGAGGGACCAAGGGAAACTGCTCAGATTCAATCCCAACACAGCTAATGTCATTTTACCCCAAGATTACATGAATCATTGTAACTGGCAAGCCTCAGCTGGAGAGTTACTTTATTTAAGACATAGTTAATAGAACAAATTCTGTGCAACCAAATAAAAAACCTGTGCAACTACTGTAGTCTATTGTATTATCATTCAAACAGTTTCTAGAAATAAAAAGCAAAATTTTGCCTGTTTGAACTTTAGAGTATAAAGGAAAAATTAAAATAATGTAATATCTTTGGAACGAATGTCACAATGCACATTGCTAATGATACTTGAATCTCCTGCCTCAGAAGTCATTCTATCAATAATTTAATGAAATAAGATGTTTTTTAATGAAAGTCTAATTTCATTATAACCTATATTTCAATTTGGATTTTAAAATACATTCAGATGAGATTACTATTTAATTTTTCATTGAAACAAAATACAGACTTTAATATCAAATTCTTTTCTCAATGTTGAAGTAGGTCATCCTCAAGTACTTTCACTATTATTTAATAGGGTAGGTTCAAAACTGAAGTATAATGTTCAGGAAGAGGAAGATGCATCTTTCAAGGGAGAAAAACAATACCAGGAAGTAAGAAATTACAAAGAAGAAGATTTAAATTTAGTATAAGATGGAACTTTTAAATTATTAGAGAAGTCCAACAGATGGACACACTCCCAAACAGTAGTTGGCTGTCAGTCACCAGAGCATTGGCTTCACTGTGATACATAGAAGGATATATGTGATACATAGAAGGTTTGCCTTGATTATCTTTCCCATCTTTATCACCTATACCAATGATGGAATGACTTGATTTTGAAATCATGTAGACCTGGGTTTTAGTACTTGTACCACTGCTAGTGAGTTTTGTGACATGTACAGAATTTTATTTTTTTCCCAATTTAAAATTGGATTCAGTAATAAGTCAGATAAATCTGAGTATTTAATGAAATATATATATATATATATATATATATATATATATATATATATATACACATACACATATGTATATGCATATGTGTGTGTGTGTGTGTATATATATATATATATATAGGCAATGCAGGCATGCTCAGAGGTAAAATGATTAGCTTATGAGAGGTATAATCTATGTGATAGATGAAAAATTTCAATGAATTGCTTGGTGGGAGCTGTAGCAGATAAAACATTACTAGGGAGCATGCCCTTAGAGATTATGTTTTGTCCCTGGATTCTGGTGTCTCTCTCTCTCTCTCTCTCTCTCTCTCTCTCTCTCTCTCTCTCTCTCTCTCTCTCTGCTTTCTGGCTGCCGGGAGCTAAGCAGCTATCCTCAGCGATTCCCTTCCACCACGATGTTCCACCTCAGGCCCAAAGTAGTTGGGTCTGGCTGACCACGGACCAAATCTCTGAAACCATGAGCCCCAAATAAGCTGTTCCTCTTCCAAATTGTTCTTGTCAAGTAGTTTGTTTATAACAATGAAAAGCTGCTTGACAAAATATGTAAGAGATTATCTTAACCTTCAAATCATCAACAATCAACAACTACAGATTTAAATGCTCAAAGGTATTTCAGCTTACTCTAAACACTTATGGTAGAGAAAGTGGAGTCAAAGAAATGGACTTGCCATATTGGAGGCAGTGAAGAGGTCAGAGCTGTGTGTTGGGAGTCACTCTCCCTGCAGGCAAACAGTTGTCTGCTGGTGCCTGTGGGATTGCCTGACTTAGGGAGGTTCTAAGCTGAAGGAGTTGAAAGGGAGATCACCCACAAAAAGTGAACCCTTCACACACTTGCACAGTCTTCAGCAGTTTTTTTCTTTGTGCTTGTAGGTTAACAAGAAAGCATGAGGGATGATAATATATAATTTTGTCTTATTTACAAATGCATTAGCTTTAGTCAAACTCACCGAGTTTGACAGTTAATGATTTTAGAAAACTTGGCGATAGATGGATCCCCCACTCCTCAAGTGAATTCCCACTCAAGAGTAAAGCTACAGCAAAAACCTGCCAAGGCCCAATGTATTTTCCCTATAATATAACAGATGATTGATAGAGAAAAAGTTTACAATACCCTAGCTAGGCGCTAAGGGAAGGATAGTTCAGTTTCTGTAGATGATCAACCAGGTCTTAGCTCTCTACTCTTGTTTAATAACCTGATTTCTGAATGAATTCATCCATCCTGTTCTGATTTCTGAGCCAGAAGGCATTCATATTGTATTTGAGCATTTCTGTCAATCGGTGAGGAGGTCCACTCAGAATTTGCAACCAGATATAACGTTATCATGTGCTAACTGTGACTTCATTTCAGTATTAGCTGCATAATATTTCCATACAGCAACCTGTAAATCTGCTCTAATACTGAGGTACTGGACCTCAACTGATCTTCCTTATGGTACAATGATGAAACTACACAATCAAGCATTGTCACCCAGTACCCACTTTGTCCTCTGTACCACCAATGACAGTCAAGGGGCAATCTCCTTAAATGCCATTATAAAAACACTACTGAATCACTGTTCTCTGAAGTCCATTTTCATTCTTCTATTTTCCAAGTATTTTTTATGTAAAATCATAAATTATATATCTGATATTAAAATAACTTTAAGGATTTAAGTGAATTTAATTTTGCTAGACCTACTTTAACTCCTGGTCTGAAAAATCTAATAAAAATTGACATATATATATATATATATATATATATATATATATATATATATATAAAAGCTTACTTAGCATAGCATACAGCAAGTGCTCAAAATGCATTTACCATTATTATTGCACTCCCTATAACATCTTGTGTGATGGTTAATTTTGTTTCAACTTGAATGGTTTAAGACATACCCAGAAAACTGTTTAAGCATTATTTCTGCAAGTCAGAGGGTGTCTCCAGAAGAAGTTAGCATTTGGATCTGTGGATTGAGTAAATAAGATCCACTTTCACTGGTGTGAGTGGACATCATCCTAAGTGTTCAAGGGCCAGATAAAACAAAATAAGGAAAGTAACAAATTTTCTTTCTTTGAAGTCAGGGCGCTCATCTCTTGCCCTTGAACATTAGGGCTCTAGGTTCTAAGGCCTCTGGACTCCATCTCTTATACCAAACCCTTATTCCCACGCCTTTTGCATCATTGGCTGCCTTGGATATCAGGCCTTCAAACTCATACTGAGTCCACCACTAACTTTCTTGATTCTGTAGCTTGCAGATAGCAAACGTATGGCTCTACAAATGAGTAAGCCATGACCAAAATAAAGCTCCTCTTATTTATCTGTATATCCTCTTGGTACTATTTCTTTGCAGAATCCTGCCTAATACATCCTGACTATGTGAAAAAAAAATGCTACCTCAAGTTCTGCCTGTATCAGACCAAGATCTTAATTCTTAAGGGCTGGGTCCATGTTCTTTTTGTCCCACAACAATACACAGTCTTTTAAAATATAACAATATACAAATAAATTTTTGCGGAATAAAAGAATAAATGAACAAGTGAAAGACTAATTGAATGAATGAATTAAATGGATAAGCTTAAGTCTAATTTTAAAGCCTGGTTTAGCTTAGGCCCATTGCTCAACTGTTCCCATTTATCATCTGGCCCAGAAGCTCCTCCTTCACACTTGATAAATTTAAATACAGGTACTGACCTAAAGCTTGATTTTTCATATTGAAAAAAGCACTAAATGTGACAAGTCAGAAATTCCAGATGGACTTACAGGAGAGTCTCTTGTGTTGATGTCTGATTGGATTCATTCAGTGTGGTTGAACTATGAGTCTCTGCACTATCGTGAACTGAACTGACTATAAAATATATTCAGATAGCATTCCTCATGTTGTCAGAATGCTATAGCAAATGTTGAATTTTATTTTTTATTAATATTAAAGTGTTTCTTCTGGCATTTGTTAAAAAACAAACGGAAGTACCAAAGTAGGTATCAAAAGTGTTTCTTCTTAATCGATATAAGCATTTAGATAAGCAAACAAAATTAAGCAATTATGATATTGACATGAATATTAATCTTGCCAAAATTTGTGCTAGAACTTTTTGGAAACATACCCTGGACAAAATGGTGTAAAAAAAGCAAAAACAGCTCCTCAGTAGATGATGCATGACACGAAAAGGTCAAGAAATACCAGTGTGTAGACAAGTGACATGTGTATTACAAAGGCCACTCAAATCCAAAATGAGTGGCTAAACATTCAAAATGATTGAAGAAGTTGAGAGAAGGAAGACTTGGGAAAGGGTTGAGATTATGGAACTTCCTTTTTTCTCAATAAGCTGTGTAGTGAATGTACTTCTAAAATTATGTGCATATATTACTTTGATAGGCAAAAATTGAATTTAAACCCACCAGTGCAGATACAATACAAAAAAAGTAAGTAATCATAGTTCTGGCGGCTGAGATATTGTAAAGATACCTACTTTGGTACTTCCATTTGTTTTTTAACAAATGCCAGCTATAGCAAAACACCTAAGGAGGTATTGAAAAAATGCTTTTATACCAGGAAAGACATAGTCATCATCAAACCTAAAGCACCCAAAGAAATTTTGAAGTGAATTTAGTCATCCAGTTCCTATATGTAAAAGGGTATAAGTAGATAAATAAAAGACAATGTCTATCCTCTCTCTGAGAATATTTCCTCTCTTAAACACTCAGCATAAAATAAAACCCCGCAAAGTTAGCACACAATTGAAACCTGCTGGTGCTGCATTTATCCAGAGTAAAATCCCAGAGACCTGGCTATGCAGGGATTCTCTTCACCAGGTCTAGAACAGGCTTGTCACCATACCTCCAACGAAACTCTTTTTCTTAAAAATGACAAGCAACAGTGTTCAATATCCTTTTCCTGGAGCATTTACAGTCTTTATAAGATTCAGAGTTGATTGTAGAGAATCCATCAGTCTCTGAACACATTGGTAAGATACACTGAATTATAGTAAAACGGGCACATTAAACACATCTTCAGAAAAAATCATTTTAATGTGAGTGCTTTAATATTCTCATCAGGGTTTGGATGCTTTTGTAAACATAAACATCTTCAACAGCAAAGCAGAAATAATTTCCCTTTCTTTTTATGCATGAAAAACACTCCTCCAGTTTAAAGTGATTATCAGTATAATACAACATATTTTTAAACATCATGACTACATAGCACAAGGCCACTTTCTTGGAAACCCTACTGAATATCATTTATGACAGATTGGAGTTTTTAATGTATAATTAGTCACATCTTTGTAGATCTTTTTGGTCAAATACAAATACACGTGTTAAACTTCATCATGATAAAGTTGGGAGAATGTAAAATCAGTATATTGTCTTATCTTTGACACTTTGAGTATAATTTTATTTATCTCAAGTTATTTATTTCACTTTAAAAAAAATTGTAAAAATAAGAGTTTGTGGTCTAGAACACTTGAAAAAAAATGGCACCACTGGAAGGCATCCTTGCAAAGCTACTTCGTGGCATTACACTTTGCGTTTAAAAATAATCTCAGATGTTTGTAGGATGAATTTTTCCCCAGAACTTGACATTTATCTGTTATTTTCACATGTAAACATATAGAGAAAATGAAAGGAGAGACAAGAAAGTCCTAAAGATTAGGCATTGGATTGGACATTTTTCTCAAAATGTGTCATGAAAGCTCTTGTTTTCCTGCTTAAAATGTTGATTTTTAATTTTAATGACATCATGGTTAGAGACTGGCGTATATTATTTGATTTTTATCTATAATTTGTTGTGATTTCCCTTATAAGCCTACTCATGATCCTCATTTTTTAATATAAATTTGCTATGTGGCTTTGTGTATATGTGTGTATGCTGAGAGCCACAGGCAAATCGGAATGGCCCCTGGCATTTTGCCAATAGTATTGGTTGAGAGGCGAGCCATTAAGATGATGCTGGATTGATTCAATTGTATATTAGACCTTTACTGTCTGCCTAGGCCTGCTACTTTGGAGTTCTCGCACTACTTTGGAGTTCTCCCGCTACTTTGGAGTTCTCCCGGGGATACCTGGAGAGTTCGCATTGGTTGGGGAAGTGCCTTAGGAGGGATTTCTGGTTGGTGTGTTCCTGGAGGAGCCACGTGGCATTCGGGAGAGTTCCCGGAGAGTGTGCGTGGAATGCTGTTGGAGTTCAGGCAATAAAGTTTCCTGTTTGTAGATACAAGTGCTTTGTGGCGGCTCGGTGATTTGTGCCCAGCTAGACTGTGGCATGTGTATAATTTTATTAATAATTCATTATTATATTCATATATTAGAAGTATTATTAAATTTCTTTTGTGTGCTCTCATTTCTGGATTTTCTCTAGTATCTGAAACTTTTAAATTGTTTTCTTCAAATCTCTTATAGCTCCACAAATATTTTTTTCTGTCTTCTTCATTTACCATTTTTTGAGCTGCTTTCTGGATTACAGATCTGACCATTTCAATTGATAAATCTGTTACTCAATTATTGACATTTTGACATTCTACATATTTACATGTTTTCTACTTTGGGAAGCAAAGTTTAAAAGACAGAGCTTTTGGTCGATCATTTTTCTGAATCTTAGCTATGATATTCTTTTATTACTTTATTAATACTTCTTGCATTGCATCTGTTAAGTGCCATTTTATCTGGAGTTAATAATAACATACAGGTATAATTATGATCAGTATTTGTCTCGAATATGTTTTTCTCAGACATCATATATAATATTTCCTTCTGATTTTATTTTTTATCACTTCTTGAAAGCAAAGAAACAGATGGCCCTTTATAACGACTCTTAATGACATTGGTATTGAATCATTGAGCTGTTTCTTTTTAGTTATTAACATAACAGAAGTACATAAAATTCTCTTATATAACCTTATTTTTTTCTCACTTGCAAGACATTTTTTCCTAGCCCATTTTTAAGTAGAATGTTCAAATTTTCTTTATTTTGTATTTCAGAAGTAATATAATTAGTTTCTATGGTTCTAATGATTATCTTCATGACTCCAATAAAAATAGATTGATTTATGCATAGATATATGGATGCTTCTATATTTTGTGAACAAAATCTGAGGTTAATCCTAATCTCTGTCAACCTCCCAGTTGAAGCAAGGACATAGTTATCTATTTTAGCCATCATCAAAAAAAAAAAAAAAAAAAAAAACTACATCTTTCATGCATCTTTAATAGTAGCTACAATTTTGTTAAAGATATTTTCAGCACAAACCCAAATTTTGCTTTAATTAGATGAAGTTAAAATCACCAACAAGTTTCATCTTTTATCACTAACCTATATTACTTTCCTTATAAAACTCCTTTTTTTCTGAGTTTATTCTGGCTAAAATTTTTCTTTAAATGGAATTCTTGATAAGGTTGCACAGAAGGTAAATTCTTTGCTTTTTTATATCTACAAATTTTGTTTATTCTTGTTCTGATACCAATTCTTTGACATCACAGGGTTCCCTGTAACCCCGTTCAATTCTGACAATATCTGGAGTGACCACAGATTCCACAGGTTAAAGGAAAATTCCCCAGAAAGCTACCTGCGGCTCAAATGCCAGCTGCTAGTCTCAGGAGCCACCTGTCTTCTGAAGAACCAGCAATAAATTCAGGGATTCCCATGACATCAAGTTTGGTAAGACTTCAGAATGACTTGCAGAACATGCTGGAAGTTCTGTACTTACAATTACAGCTTTATGATAAAGAACACAATTCAGGAAGAGATACATAAAAACAAGGCAAGGTCTGAGAGGGTCCTGGAAGATGAGCAGCCACACCCTCCCCCCATGGAGTCAGAGTGCGCGTCACCCTCCAGATAGGCCCTTGAGTTCATCAAAGAGGAAGCTCAAGCTGGGATGGTCCAGAGATTGTGATCTTATTACATCATTGGTTGCCTTAGTGAACTCATGATGTCTTTCCAGTGTGCCCAGTTCCTCCGTTGAAACTATCTAAGACCTACCTGAGCCACAGGACTAGCATAAACTTTGTGATAGAAAGAGGTTTGTTATGAATGACACTACTACAACAGGAACTCCAAGGGCTTTTGAAGTCCTGTGTCAGGAAATGTAGTTGAAGATCAGCTATATTCTTCATTATTCCACAGACCTCATTTTATAGTAAACATTTAGCTATTTACATATAGAACTTTGATTTGGTCTATATTTTTCTTGAGAACCTTGAAGGTATTAAACAATTATTTTCTAGCGTTTTTGCTGTTATTAGGAAGTTGCCCATCACTTCAATTTAATAGTTATCTTGTATATAAATAAGTCTTCTTCCTGTTGGCCTGAATGGTGTTTCTAACAAGTAGCCACATTGTTAATATTAATAATAATTCATTATTTAATCTTCATAAGCGTTCTATGAGTAAATAGTCTTAGTATCCTCAACTTTAAAATAGTTGGCAGTTATACCCATGTAGTCTGTCTCCAGACCATGCAACTATATCAAAGACTTCAAGGCTGCTTTTGATTAAAACACTGTCTCCTCGGGCCTGCAAATGTCCACTAACTAAACACAGGATAAAAACTTGGCATTTCTGCCTTCATTTTGCATCCATCTTGGTTGCTCTGAGTCATTTTCTCTGACAGTCACCTGGGATTCCAGGAACATAGGTTTGTTCAATAAGCATCTTACAATGAGTCAACACTACCGCCCCCCATCCCCAGCAACTTTTTTATCACTGCTGACAAAGCCCCATTGGACCAATGCTAAGAAAATTATCAACTACATCTCTGATCAAGATTGTTCAGCTGTGCATACTTCTGGTGTCCTTGCCCAAACTTCTCATGGTCTCCCATCAATCTAGGAGTTTGTTGAAGTACCCCTGAAGACACAGCTGCAAGACAAGACTAAAAACGCTAGTCTTCTTGTCTTCCCAGTATGGCCATACTGATTAAAGTTCTTTCATGCTTGTCATCTTTATTTTTCTCTTTGGTTTTTGGGGCAAGGGATCAGAAGTAAAGGTAAACATGGAGATTACCATAAATGCCCAAAATATAAAAATATAAATATTTTAATGTGAACTTAATTGTCTTTAATTGAATGAGCTGATTTAATGAGCTTTTATAATACAATAATTTCCCAAATCCACTGAACTGATAAATCTTGGATGATTGTCAGCAAGACAGGTATAATTTAGTTAATCCAAATAACTTTTTACCCAAATTGGCTGAAAATGTTCTCTAAGAAAGCAATTTGGTTTTATTATCTTTCTTCAAGAAGCACCATTATTTTAAAATCAACCTCCATCACTGCCAGCATTTATTGGATATCTTCTATGGGAAGTCTTTTGTAAGTCTGAAGTAGTAAAATCGAGAATTCCATTTCATAAGTGATCTTTTGAAGATGGAATATATATGTACAAAAGTGAGGACTCATAGCATGAAATAATTTTCAAAGACTACTAAAGACAATGAAAACTTCAAGCTTTCAGAGAAATGTTATTAAAGTGAGTTGAGATGATAGAAGAATTTCAATGAGACATTGAAATTTCAGTTCACCAATCCTTGAAGTCAATAGGTAAGAGGAGAAAAGTACACGAGGCACTGTTTCAAAGGGGATAAGCTAAAGAGATGGCAATGCACAGAATGTTGTCATCCACATTTGTCTGTGAAGCCAAAGACATTCATATGGGGTCTTAGAATATAACTCAAGGAGCACAGATTTGTGTTCCATTAAAGAGGGTTTGGAGATTCCTTCTAAGGGTAAAAGAGGAAGTTTAAGTGAGCTATATTGATCATTTTTCAAGAATTGTGGATTGGAAGATACATCATGGGTAGAGCTCTTAGGTTCAGACCAGTTTGGACTGCACCATTGTGCTAGGAAAGATAAGTTTAGATTACACAGTGCTCTCAAAATGTTCTTTCTCAGCACATAACTTTAGCATGTTAGTATGTTCACAGAAGGGTCACCATGGCACAAGATAGAGTGAGGGCCACAAAATGGAATCATGGTTGTCAACTTTCTGTCCCAGAAGCAACAGAAAATCTACTAGACTAAGAGTATAAGAGCTTTCGGAAGAATAAAATGAGAGGGCATCATATAGTTGGGAATGATTCAAGCCATAACTTGGAGGTTCAAGGTGATGTTACCAGGAAACTATATTTATTTTCTTTAAGTACTGAAGAGACTTTCAAGGTTGAGGAAATGCTGATTAATGTGAGAAAGTAGGAAGCTCCATTTGTTCAAAAAGACAAAGCAAGTTAGAACCAAAAGAAATTGCAAACCAGGAAGTTTAGTAACAGAGTGCCAAATTCTTAAGACAGTGATAACAAAGGGAAAATTCAGGTGGTGGAAGCACAATATGTATACTGCTATGTACATGGCATGTCCCAGTTGAATAGGTTCTCAACCAGGTAACATGCACTAAGGCTCAGCCAGGTTCCAGCCATTATTTTGAAGCCTCATTTCATAAAAATGAATAAAGCATAAACATTCACTGTAGCATACTCTGGCAGCTGTGTGGGCAACAGGGATAAGAGGAAAAATTCTAGAGTCAAAGACATCAGCTAGGAGCTATTATGTGGCTTTGAATGATTCCAAATACGTACATAGTTTGCTATGTGATATGTTTTTCTCGGATAAAAGCATAGAATGTGTCTGTCCTTCTTTTCACAAATGTGATGTCTATCAGACCTCTTATGTGAGAATATGGAGTGAACTCACCTCCCCTTGGGAACACGACATCAGATCGTACAAGATGAGCTATTCACCTCAACTACTCGACTAAAGTATACATAGAAACCTAAGGTTTTGACAGACACTGACGGCTCAGACCACAACAGGCTACATTCTGCCAGCTGCTTCTCTTAGGTGACCAGCTAAGGCCGCTGCAGGGCCACACCCTGTCAGCTTGCAGCACTGAAGCCCTCCCCCTCCCCACCACATCAAGAACACGTTGCAGTATTCCTCAGTGTTGGTCAAAACAGTTTTTCCTGAGAACTGCTCATACAAAGGTACACCTCAATCATGACTTAAACTTTGCTTTCCACAGAGGCCTGTTTCCATCCTAACTGAACAGCTAGACTTTAGTAATTTGGGGACTCACTCATGATGTGATGAATATACTGTGTCTTGTCTGTGAGATTTGTGCTCTTTATTCTCTTCCCTTGGAAGCATTGTAAACCTAAGGGAAAAAACATTCTTTCTTTCTCATGATGAACCATGTGATTCACGGAATCATACTCTGGTTATCTCCTTATTGTGACCAAACAAAACTTACTTAATTTAAAATATCTAAGCTTCACATGAGAGAGACACTTGACAGGAAATTAAATTCAAACATTAAGACAATTTAAAGCTACAGGGAGAATAGCTTGTTTTAGAATGACAAACTCTGGCAGAATATATGTGCATTAGGACGGCACATCATAACATCAAACACTCAAATGAGATTTCACAGAGCCAAGGAAATGTTGCAGAAGGATAAAAGGTAAGGCATATGGGTTTGACATGGAGAGCAGAGGAAGTCCAACGTGCAGGAAGTTTGTGCTAGCGTGACAAATATCTGCAGAAAAACCATGTTCAGCGGGTTTTCAGCAATCAAAAGGAGGCTTTAAAGCTGAGCTTGTCTTGGACTGCAACCCAACATGTGGAACATTCAGGCTAGAAAAGCTCAGTGTGATTTGGGGGCAATTATCCATAATCTGTTCAAATGAGCACTTCAGTACACATAATTTTTGATACCTGTGCATATAATTACTCACTTTTCAAAACACGAATTTCCATGCAATTGCCAATTGTTCCAAGACACTCCTGATAATTATGCAAGAGAACTTAGCTGTTGGATTCTGGCCAAGCATATGTATGCAAAATAAAGTAAAAAATTAAAGTTATTATGTATAAAATGCAGAAAAAAACATAGTCATCGGAACCATTCAGAAAACTAAGGCAACCCTGGGACACGGTACATGAATTTCCCCCTCATTTCATCTGGATTCATCCAGAACTCTGAAAACAGCTCACCCCTAGGCTGGGGTGGAGGTCAGCAGCTTTCTTCTGCAGTGACTTGGACTCCAGCAGAAGTGGCATATTCATTCCATGCTAGTGTCAGCACATTGATCACTGAAGAGGCCCAAAAAGACAGAGATTGTTTCCATATCTCTCAGACTTAAGGAAGGAAACATAAATCTAAGTAAAATGTATTGGGAAATAGTCACTAGGCTTTTGATGCATGCCAGTTCTGAGAAGCTAATGTACTATGCTCACAGATAAATGTTTATGGAATGAAGAAACTAGAAACTGACTATGGGGAAAACATCTTCCAGGCTTTCTAATACAAGGTAGAATTTCCATTGATGAAAATTTTCAAGTCGCTTGACTGTCAAGTTACTGCCACCTATTTTCATAAAGAATTGAAGGTTTTTCTTAACAACAAGTACTTAATTTAGTAACTAATTTGTGATGCTTTAAACTCTTAATAGTATTCTGTTAGCTTAAATAAGAGGTTCTCAATGATTGGTCACTTCAAGACCATTGTGGCACCTGGAGTCTTGTTAGAAATACCTACTCTCAGGCCCCACTCCAGTTCCCCATGTTCTCTTTTCTGTTTTGTTTTGTTTTGATACTAAGGATTGAACCTACCTGGGGGCACTTAACCACTGAGCCAGTTCCAGAATGGGAATCCTAAACTAGACCTAGGAATCTCAGAGAGCTTTAAGCTGGAAATAATTGTCAAAGACAATGAAAGAGGATTGACAAGGTATGAAACTTTAATTCCTTCCACATCATATTTTCAATAATCTATCATTGTCACAATAATCTATCACTATCATTAGCTTACAAATCAATGGAGTCAACAGGAAAAGTACCCCATTTTCAGAGTATTTATACATTTGTAAACATGTGCCAATGTATAGATTCAAATATTTTAACTGCTAACTATGACAGAAGATTGAGCTGAGTATTATAATGCATCATCCCATTAATTATAATAACTTCATCTGGAGAGAACTTACTGTCCCTATTTTACATAGAATGAATTTTGCTCACATTTTGTCCGTAAAGTTAGAAATTTCAGGGAAACAAAATCTGCTTAGCACCAAGTTCAGCTCTAAACCAATAAGCAAAAGGCAGATGATAGATAGTGACAGCTAGAGGGATGAAGGACAGGCTATCATCGATTGATAGAGAATAAATAGACGGAGGACTAACTTTGTTTTCATTTTTTTTTTAATTTTCTATTTACAAGAGCAAAGTGGGTTGTTCCTCATCAGAAATTTACTTTATAATCTCTGAAAGAGTGGAATTCATCCATAGTCAGTTTCTTTCTCGTTCTCTCTCATTGTCTCTGTTGATGCAAACACTACTCTAGATTTACTATCCCTTCAGCTGTATTCTCAAAACCATAATTATATCTCAACCTTGTAATTTCTTGATTTATTGCTCCCCCACTTTCATGCAGTGTACACTCACTCTCATATTAAGCTTCTCAACTGAAACTCAGCCAACATATCCCTCATTACACTAAACAACAGAGCCCACAACTTTCCTTCACCCAAACCTAATAAAATAGACAAAGAATCCCCTCCTTCATGTTTAATATCTTCCAAAATGGAGTCATTTCCTGCCTTTTAAAGTTTATTTTTTCTGTTCCATTTTATAGACCTATGTTTAAAAAAAGTCAATGAGTTACATGTAACTTCTGCAAGGCTGCCCTGCTTTATGTCACCTCTAGCCCTCATCTCCTATAATTCTTTCCTAATACAATTTTTCCTCCTTCTAGATCTACCTATCGAAATATTTCAAGACCCAAGTAAAAAATTAACCCTTGACATTTCCTCTTTTACCTACCTCTAGGTATACTCCCCTTCTGAGAACCCTAGCCTTTCAGTTTTACCTTTTCCATAGTATTTTTCACTTGGTCTCCTATTAAATGAAAGTTGCCTAAGAACATAAGTGCACAACCTCAGAAGGCATTTTACAAGTCATATAAAGTCTGGTGCAGGGCTCTCCACAACCTCGTTGAGTGTGATGGGCAAATCTATTAGCCTAGTTCTTCATTGACTTATTGGCAAAGTTATCATGATAATATATTTCACAGGTGGTTGAATAAGCAATGTATAGTTTTCAAAAACTATAGCATGTTATTTAAATATAAAGTATGGTTTACATCTAAGATTGATATAATTAATAATTATTGTTGTCTCCTTCTTATGGTTAATAGCTTGATGCTTTGGAGCAGCCATTCAGTATATATTATAAGGGAAGATTGTAAAGTAAGCCTTTTTTGTAAATATTATTGGCATGTTAATATGCAAAGAAATGCTTTCTTTCAAAGTAATCTTTTCATGAACCTCTGAATGCAGAATCAAATTAGTGTAATACTGTAAAACGTACTAGGAATGTTCTTTTGGAATTACTATAAAATCTAGTTTGTATACTGCATAAGAAATGCTCTCTCTTTATAGGTAAATCACATTTTAATATAAAGCATTCCCCAAATGGATCCACTCTTACTCACCAAATTAACTCAGCATAATTTGGAACTGTTTGTAAAAATAAAATGCAAAACTGAAAGTGCTTTTCCTACAGTAGATATAGTCAAAATAAGTTATATTTTATTGCTGATACATCTGTTGCCTGGACTATACACGGCTCATCATAAGAATAATAAAATTTGCACATGTAAAAAAATGGCAATTATGTTGCGACTAATTCCTGACTGTGGGTAACTATACCCTGTCATCAGTTTTAAATAATAAACTGAATTCAAAGATGGATTTTTTAATGAAAAAAAGTGTCTGATAATACATTAATTGCAATATTACAATCTCTAGCATCATATTTTGTAAAGTATTGTAAATTTCCTCCTTCAAATTTGAGTTAATTTTTGAAAATGGAACAAAAGAATTGAAAAATTTTTTTATTTGTTTTTGTTGGGGAAATGTTTTAAACAAATGGACATCTAGTTGTTCCAGGACCAATTGTTAAAAACACTGCCCTATTCCACTAAATTGTGCAAAGGCAAAGTCACACATTTTTCATAGTTTAGTTTTTCACATTTTTATGTATTTTTAAATTGCATTTAAAATTTTTAATTCCTGAATGTTTTCTGCTAACATATTTAAGTATGATAATTTTTGATAATTGAAGAAATCCTGCAACCATACTAAACTCATTTATTCTTTCAAGCAACTTTTTGTAGATGTCATACAATTTTCTAAGGAGATAATATGTCATCTGGAAATAAAACAGTTTCATCTTCTTTCCCAATTTAGATGTGTTTTATTGCCTTGTTGCACATACTATAACCTCCATGAAAATTGTTGAATAGAAATTATTAGAGCAAATATTTTTGTCTTGCTCCTGATCTTACGGAGAAACATTCAGCCTTCTACCACTAAAACTAATATTAGCTGAGGCTTTTTAATGTACATTTTTAATTTTATTTAAAAATTACTTCCTACTTTTTTTAGGCACTCCTCCAATCATAGGTATATTTAACAACTTGAATTAACTCCACAGTTCACTTATATTCTTTATTTATTCATCTAAAATAACAAAAATTCCATACATTTATGGTGTTACTATTATATATTTTAAAATATGTATACATTATGAAATGGCTAAAATGAACTAATTAACATTTGCATTAACTCACATACTTTTCTTTATTTGCATGCTGATAATACTTAATATCAAATTTTATCAATTTTTCAGGACACAATACATTGATATTAACTAGTGTACTTTGTATAATGTATTTCTTAGTTTATTTTTCCTAACTAAAATTTTGTATCTTTGCACAGCACCTCTTCAACCTTCACCTCCAACACACAGTATTCACCCTGCTTCCATGAGTTCTGTTAGATTCCACATATAGGCGAGATGATGTGATACTTATCACTTGCCCCTAACTTATTTATTTTTCTTGTTTATTTTTCCTTTATTTTTTTTTCTTTCTGCATGTTTAATTTTTGTTAAGTTGCTACTGGTAAATGTTCTCCTGAAATATCTAATCTTTCACTAATCTTGTTCAATGTGTTTTATTTCAGGCATAACAATATTCATCTCTAGAAGCTAGATTTTGGTCTTTTTAATATCTTAATGTTTCTACTGAACATGTTCATCTGTTTTTTTTTCAACAAATGGAATGCAATTATGATATCTTAGTCTGCTTCTTTACTACGTTTGTTATTCATATTATTTCTGAGTAGACCTAAATGAATGATTTATCTCTTTATGAAGATGCATTGTACATTAATGCTTCTTTGAATGTGTGGATGCCAAACATTAGGAATTTTACCTCATGGAATATTTTTGAATTCCTAAAAAAAATTCAGAGCCTTGTTCTGGAATTCAGCTAAGTTACTTGGAAACACCTTGATTCATTTTTTTTCTTTCTTTTAACCTCTGCTACTCAGGACCAGATCAATATTCACATTTAGGCTAATTTTACCCAACCAATAGACAAAGCCTTGCTAAGTAGCCTGACCACTGTTGTAAAGGTATGAACTTTTTCACCTTGACTATTTTCTCTAATCCTTGTAGGTGAAAGCTTCCAGCCTTGGGGAGTTTTTAGATATGCATGCACTGGTCAGTAATAAGGTGGCCACTCAAGGGATGCTCTGTAAATTTCCAGAGTCCTTTCTTTATATAGCTCCTTCTTTCTGTTCTAAGAACTCTGGCCACATTCCCTTTCCCAAGATTTCTATTTCTTTATCTTCAAATAAGAAAGATGACCAGGTTCTGCATGGAATTACCAAACCTAAATTAGCAGCTGAGATTATTTTGTTCAGATAATAATCTGGGGCAATGATCTACACCTCAATTGTATACCATTCTCAGGGATTATTCTCCTTTGTTGCCTAGTGTCTAGTAGCTTGAACTATGCCACTTTATGTATCTTGTTTAGTACTTTAGCAGTTTCTGGGAAAATATAGTCACATAGAAGACTTTTTAGAAGTAGAAGTCTTGAGTTTTTCCATTTTATTGTGGTGATTTTGGTGGTCTCTTGCCCTCAACATAATCAATCTCCGTAAGTCCACAATTATTGTGGTTATAAAGCTAAAAAATTTCTATTTTAGCTTTGCTCTTGTTCCTGAAACGAAAGTGGCAAATCTGTTGGTTCTTCCTGAAAACCACCTTGGAATTGCTCATGGTTTTTCTGCTTGAAATGGGAGTTCATAACCCACTTGAATCAAAGTGTGAAATATGATATGTCAAGAACTATGTAATGTTTTGAACAACCAACAATAAAAATTTTAAAAAAAGATAAAATCCTAAGAGTAAAATACACACTTTCACTAAGATTTTTTTAAATTTTATTATTTCCATTATAATTTAAAAGTATTTTTGGTATGTTACATTTACATTTTTTCCTGATGTATTTTTCATGTATTTTATGAATTTTCATAGCATGAATGATTTGAGAATGGTAAAATGAACACCTGAGGGTTACCCTGATTCTGCTTTAAAATAGCTATGGGATGATGGACAAGTTCTTTCACTTTTCAAAACTTCAATTAACTTTGTAAAATAAATAAATAAATAAGATTGAGTTTCAAATGTTTTATTTTTAAATTCTTCTTAATGTCAAATGTTGTAAAGTCAAGAGAGTTTTAAACCTAAAATCTTTTTTAACAACTTTATATCCATTTTTTAAAATGTAGCCTTGTCCTAGTTTTACTATTTTGATTCTATTCTTTCTTCTGTTTTTTCAGATTAAGGCACCTAGGATAAAAGACATGTGGGAGCTGCTCATCACCACAAAGACTGACATTGTGTGAAGCCACAGATGATGTGCTAAATTGCAAAAGGATCCAGCCTGTCCCTTGGGACCCATTTCTAACGTGAAGTGACAGAGCTCACTAAGATGAAAAGTGAATTTAAGTTATTAAGTAGATAGATTTTTTTAAAAAGACAGAAAGAAAAGCACCATAAAACTTTTGTAGGTACTTTTTTTTTCAGATTACATACTATGCCTTGAAGTCACTAAATTGACTTCTCTGTAAGAGATTTTTTATTTTTATATTTAGTACTTGTTTAAGCTACCTCTTATTTGTCAAAATACAGAGTATATTTATTAGTGCTTTTTACTTATACAAAATAATGGATTTTATTGTGGCATATTCACATATGACTATAATATATGTTGACCATATCCACCCCCATTATCCCCCCTTGCCCTACCCCCAATCTCCTTCCTCTTCTACAGAACACTTTTCTGAAGAATTTACATATGTGGTCTAATATTCTACATGGACTAAAATTTGCTCTCTGATCTTTCTGAATTTTACATCCTTCATCTTACAAGAAAATCATATATAAAAAGAAGCATCTTTAAGTGAAATGTCTGTAACCATTCATCAACTGGAAGGACAAGGGGAATCTAGGTTGGTTCCATGATTTAGGGTTTTTGAATTGTGCTGCTATAAACATTGATGGGGCTGTGTCACTGTAAAATGCTGTTTTTAAGTCCTTTGGATATAGACCAAGGAGTGGGACAACTGGGTCAAATGGTGGTTCCATTCCAAGTTTTCCAAGGAGTCTCCATCCTGCTTTCCATATTGGTTGCACCAATTTGCAGTCCCACCAGCAATGTCTGAGTGTGCCTTTCCCCCCACATCCTTGGCAACACTTATTATTTTTTGTATTCTTAATAGATGCCATTCTGACTTGCATTTCTTTAATTGCTAGAGATGTTGAACATTTTTTCATATATTTGTTGATTGATCGCATATCATCTGCTGAGAGGTGTCTGTTCAGTTCCTTGGCCCATTTATTTGTTGGGTTATTTGTTTTTGTGGTGTTGAGATTTTTTAGTTCTTTAACTATTCTATAGATTAGTGCTCTAGCTGATGTACATGTGGTAAAAAATTGCTCCCAAAATGTAGGCTCTCTATTCACCTCACTGATTGTTTCTTTTGCTGATAAGAAGCTTTTTAGTTTGAATTCATCCCATTTATTGATTCCTGATTTTATTCCTTGTGCTATAAGAGTCTTATCAAGGAAGTTGGGGCCTAATCCAACATGATGAAGATTTGGGCCTCCTTTTTATTCTATTAGACTGGTTTAGTTCCTAAGTTCTTGATCCACTTTGAGTTGAGTTATTAGCATGGTGAGAGACAGGGGCTTAATTTCATTTTGCTGCATATCGATTTCCAGCTTCCCAGCACTATTTGTTGAAGAGGCTATCTTTTCTTCAATATATGTTTTTGGCGCCTTTGCCTAATATGAGAAAATAAAATCAAGGTATTTGCAGTTAAATGGATGGAGAATATTATGCAAAACTAGCCAATTCCAAAAAAACAAATGCAGAATGTTTTCTCTGATATGTGGATGCTGATCCATAATGGGAATGGGGGGGGGGGCATGAAAAGAATGGAGGAACTTTAGATAGAGCAAAGCAGAGAGAAGGAAAGGGAGGGGGCATGGGGGTAAGAAAGATGGTGGAATGAGATGGACATCATTACCTTAAGTACATGTATGAAGACACAAATGCTGTGACTCTACTTTGTGTACAACCAGAGACATGAAAAATTGTGCTCTATGTATATACTATGAATTGATATGTATTCTGCTGTCATGTATAACAAATTAGAATAAATAAATTTTAAAAAAAGTCAATAATATTTTTTTAAAAAGTGAAGTGTCTCTCTCTTTTAATAACAAGGTATTTAAAATTTTAGGAGTCTGAGACGTGTCAACCAGTGATAATTATATCTATTAAATAAAACAAAAATATGAAGTGTGCATCACCATCTCATGTATGGTGTTGGAATATTGCAAAGTGTGGTCCATAAACTTAATTTAGTTCATTATAAAATAGTTTACAAAGATCATGCTTTTAAAATGTGGTCTCCGCCTCTCTTTATCCACACATATTTCTTAAGAAGTAGATATATTCCTCAAGTTTTCCATCCAATAGTCCCCAAATTTGCATTATATATTTTGTTATTGTTTTTCTTTTTGTAATTCTTCACTTGGGACCCATTATAATTATTAGCATGATAAACATTACCAAAATCTATTTGAATACAGATTTGATGCAATGAATATATGGTTGAGATATCGGAAAAGAAAAGAAAATTTTAAAAAAGACAGAAAAACCCTTAAAAAGAAGTTTGCATGTTTTGGTGTGATTCTCAGGGCTCTTATTTCTAAAACAACCCTCTTGAATCTCATTAACCAAATTGCTGACTGAACTTATACTGTTGTATGTTTGCTTTGGGAATTTCAGAATTTTCTTCTTCCAAAGGTTTGTATCCATGCAAACATGGCTTATATTATGTACCAATAAAAAAGTATCTATAAGAGAGAGTGTTCTAACATAGATAGGTGGAGAAAGATAAAGGAGGAGCCAGAGACAGACACAATAACTGAAGGCAAGTGGAAAAAAATAGCGAAGACAATGTTGACCTATTTTACCATTGGCCTACTTCCATTATTATAGCTCCTTTGCTATCACAGTGCCCATTGAGTGTATGGCTTTCCTGGACTATGATGAGTGAGACAGTGACCTTGCCCTCAGTGACTTGGTGAGATTAAAGTAGCAGAAAAATACACAAAGATAACAGTTAATATGACAGAGAGTGATATTTACTAACACTAAAATAGTTTTGAATTCCAAAATACCTGAGTACTTCTCTCTTTGTGGTATTAGAAGAGTCTCAGAGTCATATACCTTTATCCTACTTTTGATTGGGATTATCTACATGTCAAAGTTTTTCACAGATAACATGTCATTTAATTCTTACCACAATTGGAGGAGGTAAAAATTAATTATATCCTTTAAAATTAATGGAGAAGGGCTGAGGGTATAGCTCAGAGGTAGAGGGAAAGTGTAGCATGTGCAGGGTCCTGGATTCAATCCTGGACACCAAGAGGAAAAAAACAATAAATATATAATCAAGATATTTATTGAGTTTTTCAAAACCACAGAAGTATAATATGACATGGCTTGGATTTCCAACTTCTTGCCCGTCTTATCATACATTGTCTTGGAAAGTGTGACATTAAGAAATTACAGTGAACTCCAATCAGCATACCTTTTTTTAAACGGAGGTTTCTGAAGTGCATAAAAACATCACCTTCCAGAGAAGATGGAATAATCACCTTGAAAATACGCCTATGCTATCATTCGCTCATCATCATGGATTTCAAAGGTTAACTACAGCCTGGAAGCTGTCTGGTTTGACAGATTAATGGAGTTGGAATAAGTGACATTTTGCCCTTGCAACAAAGTACAGGTATTGGAAGTGCCATGTTTTTGAAACTGATGAAAACAAAGTTTTAGAAGAAAACAATATTTCAGTGAAGACCCAAGAGACTTTCGTCCTCAGAGGCCCTGCTTTGGGCCTGACTCTGTTTAACAGATAGATCAGTTCTAGGAGGGAGAGACATCTGGCAGCTGCTCAAGTCTGACAATTTATTAACTCTCTCACATGGACATATCTTTACAGAATGCTTTGTACTGACAACTGTGAAAGGTGTAGGAAAAGATGTATTCCAAGAAACCAAGTTGTTCTCCTAAAAGGAAAATGGTTGGAGGCTTAAAAAAATGCTGATTACACATTTATAATGATAAAAGGCTTCTAAATAATCCCCTACACACACATCCCCCCAACACACATGCATGCTCACGCACAATGTCTGCAAATAATAATTCTCCAGATTTGTTTTTCCTCCAATACTTCCAAGAAGAATACTGTATTCATTTAAAAATTAGTGAACCATCACTGCTCTTGTCTTCTCGTGTGTAGATGGAGTGGTCCTGGCTCTTCAAGTAGTATGAGTAAAGAGAGATCACACAGAAAGTACTAGGTGTTTCCTCAGATCAGATACATATACTACCCATTGCCAGAGAAGAAAAGCCCATCAGAAACAGTGATGGCATTAAGTGAACGCAGCGTCCAGACCAGCAGAATGGAGGCTCCATCACTATCACACCTGCTTCCACTGGCCTGCTCCGGGGCCACAGGAATGTGTGAACCCTTGTGTAGGCAAGTACCACTTTTTGCTGATTCACGTCACTGACTCTTAGGAGGGTTGTGACCTTAGAGAAGTTTTTAATTATCCACTTTTTGGTTTATCTCTGAGAAAAATGAAGATAGTAGAATTATTGCATCAGCTTTTGGAGGAAATGAATGAGATCAGGCAGGTAAATGAGGAAGCAGAGTTTCAGGGGCACAGAGGTGGGGCCTGAGAAATGAGAGCAACAAAGACTCCAAAGAACACTCCTCCTTCTAAAGACTCTGTGGTGTTTGCTTCATCCTTGGTATTGCATCCAAACAAACCTCTCCTATGTCTCAGCAACCACATCAGTGAACTCCTTTCCTTCTCCATAGGAACTTGAACATTGCCACCTCAACCCTCTAACACACCAGTCCTCCATGGCCTGCCTGACTGCACAGCATTCCCTCTCTTTCACCCAACAAACCCTACTCCCTCTCTAAACCCATGTTCTTCTGTGGTGCTAGAGTTGGTTCCACTTTCCCAAGAGCTCATGAGACCTGATTCATACTACTTTTTAAGACACCAAGCTCCATGAAAGCAAAGGCTTTCTATTCTTCTTTATTCTTCATTCATCCAACGTTTGATAAGTGTCACATCACCTCTGTGTCATGTGTTATGTGAGGCAGTGAAAGTAAAGCTTTTGTAGGTATCCAAACACCTTTTGCTAAGGCCTTTCCTCTTCATTGCAGATGCTAACATATCTATGGGAGTGGCAGAAGACCTTGGGGCAGGTAGGGGTTAGGGAAGGTGGGGGCTAGGGGGAGGTGGGGGGCAAACATAAAGACCTTCAATCTCTTAATCATGTGACACAACTCCCTCCCAAAATAAATTCATGCTGACCTCCTCGGAAAACTTTTTAAAAAATCTCTAAATACAAACAGTCAGTTCCTCTTCAATCTAAATTGATTTCATGTATATATATACAATCACATATACATAGATATGAATACATATTTCACTTATGTGCTTGTCTGTCTCCCTCTTACAATAAGACTGAAAGTTCCTAGGAGTGGAAACTCTGACTTCCATCTTTGCACACTTACACACTTCACACACTTACATCTTCACGTGGCACGTGTCCTGTAAGTGCTTTTTGAGTGAATTACCCAGGCATGAATGAACTATCTTTCTTTCCCCTCATCGTTTCATATAGGCCTTGCCTAGGAGTCTAAAATTCTTTGGTTCCTATACCATGGACTTCAAACTCCAAAACATGTGCTGCACAACTCAAAGCTTCAATTTCAAAATGATTAAAAATTGGATTAAAGTTTAGAATTTCCATCTTCTCTAGAGAGAAAGTAGTTGCTTCAACTGAGTGCAGTTTGAAGAAAGTACAAAGTGTAGGGACGATCAGGATATAATCGTGCATTGTGTGGTCCTGAAAAGAGAAAATTCAGCTTTTGAATTCATCTCCTCAAAAGGTGTATGTAAGGAGGAATGATTTTTCCCCTTTGAGGCAATATCACTTCACCTTTTTAAGGCAGAGAAATCTGTAGCCAGATTTTTTAGGTACCCTCAAACATGAGACTCTAACCACTCTCTTCATCTTCCCATCAATTTCATTTTCCTCACTTTGATCATTTAGCTGGAAAAAGAACACTTTACTACACATTAGTATTCATCCAGTTACATTCGTCTTCTTAAGAGTTATTGTAAGGCGACTGTCTTGACATTGAGATAAAAGAGATTTCACTCGTTTAAAAAGAATCAAAGTTACATTTTTCTAAATTATGTAACCATTTTCTGCTTTGGAGTATTATTGACTTGCAAGTTTGAAATTGGTACACTTTCTGACAAATAGCAGGTTCATATCGACTGGCCAGCTCACAGCAATAATAATCTACATTAAGAATGATCAGATTGTGTTTTAGAAATGACCTTGACTTTATGAAACCACTCTTGTATTTGGCATTTAACCTGCTTTGTCCTAGTCATTAACTAAAATAATTTCTCTGGGAAGCAAGATTAATAAGAGTTGGTAGAATAAGAATAATGTCGCTAGCCTGACTTACAAATTATATAGCTTTTAGTTCTTACTGAAAAAAGAAAAACTGCCTCTAATTTTAGTTTGCAAGAGGAAAAGGCTTCTGCATTGTGGCTCCTCAGTGCTTTGTACAAAATAATAGAGTATCTCACATGCTTCCAATTATGGCCAGTTACAGATGCACCAAGGCCCCAAATGCTTTTCCTGATGCTTGCAGATGACTCATATTTATCCTAACCTCTTTCTGTAGAGCATCTTTTCCTCACTGTGGATGTTATTGTGTATTTTTGTACAGAATACCATCCCATTCTAGCTTATTAAACCCATATTGGCCAATTTATTCATTAGACATTTGTGCCTTGGCTACATAGCAGACTATATAAGGCACACTTGAACAGAAATAACTTACATGCCTTCTCCCTCTGGTTTTCCTTAATAAAATTATCATCATTGTTTTGTATTTTTATCATGAACTTCTAATTTCTGAAGTCATTCAATTAAAATTTTCAAAGCTCATATGCATTCCCTTTTTCTTTGTAGGAATGCCCTGATGTCCGTTATTTCTGCGTGATGGGACTTCAGGGAACGCCAATTCTGTGTTGTCATTGGAGGTATTCTTGCAGTTCAGACCTAAGCTAATCAACATCTTCACATTTCCTTTCTTTGTCTTAGAGATATTTTTAAGAGGTTGTTTCAGTTAAACCAACCAGAATGAAGAACAGAGCTTGATTTACAGATTTGGAGAAGACAGAGTCTTCCTTCCCAGGAAAAAATCAGTGGAACTTGCAGTCCCAGAAGCCACTAGCAGCCATTTTAGATCCAAAATATGAATGCTGATGGAGTTGTTTTTTGGACTTAGACCAGTCTCAGCTGTAATTTGATGTTATTATTGCTTGTACTAAAACATCTCTAACCAATACTATCAAGATCTGCTGCATAATTTGTAAGACCCAATGCTAAATTAGATGGCAGGATCCCTTTTGCAAAGACTATTAAAAATTCCAAGGACAGAAACAGCACTAGAATTAAACAGAGGGTTCTTCAAAATGTGGAGCCCTGTGTGACTGTTGATCCCTGACACTGGCTTTGAATATAGTCATCTATATTAAAATGTAACTTTGTAGTATTTCCTTTGTACCTAAGAATGTAAGTCTTTGCCATACAGATATAAGACTGAAAGTTTAATTGAATTGAAAATATATAAGTGATTTTTCATAATACCTATGGTGTTGAGTATATGAGAAGACAAGCAATTGAAATAATATTCAGAAATAACGTCAGGAAAAAGTAATTTTTCATGAAAAGCAAATCAGACTGGAAAGAAAAGAAACTGTGTTAATTGAATTACAGAATATGTTTAACATAAGACTAATCCTCCTACTTTCTATTCCTAGTAGATTTTCCTGGTTATTTTAGAGAACCTTCCTGTGTAAAAAATCTGTGTTGTTTTGTTGCATGAAGGAGCATCAGGAAGCCATTTCTTAAATTACCACTATGTTCCATCTTAAATATTAATGAGCCAATAAATTCTTCTGTCATTATAATTAGGGAATACTCATGCTTGCTCATTAATTGTAGTGACTGAGCCTAGATATGTACACTTGAGGTTGTCTAAAATCAGAAACAAGTTCATAATTAATTACTACAAAATGTTGTCCAAGGGGAAAAACGTCATTTCTCTTGGATTTTGTAATCACTTATTTTTCGTTCAAAAATCTTTATTGTGTTTTAAACTTAATGGTGCTATTCATAGCCAAGCTATAAAAATAATAGGATTAATTCAAATAAAATATAATTTGAACATAATCTAGGCAAGAGAGATCACACTGCACACATACTTATAGAGACTGCTTTTTTTGCTTAAAATTATATCTTGAATATTTTTCCAAATTGATTTCAACAGTTAAATATTTTCCTACTATATTTTCATTTATCATTTAATTTCATTATTGTACATTTGTATTGCTTCTAATCTTTGATAATAGTAAGCTACATTGTGTAGAATATCCTGATATTTACATCTTGGTTGATTCTGTTATTTCCCTGAAATAAAGTTATAGAGATGGAATTACAGTGGTGGAAAAAAAATAAGGCCAAAGCAGCAACAGTCAAGCTCAAAATGTTTCTAATAAAAGATGACACAGACAACTCTCTACATACTGCAGGTTGGTCTGTTTTGGAAAAAATTCATCAAAATAAATGCCACGTACATTATTGAGTTAAATGTAAAGCAAGTAGACAAATGTAGCTGATCCATTTGAAAACTCAATATGTATGTGACCAATGCAAAAATATTTTTTAGAAAAATACAAATATGACAAATCAGAATTAAATATGGATTTAATAAAAAACTTCACAGATACAAATAAAAGGCACATGAAAGTTGTTTATAAATGCTTGCAGAGTGAAGAGCAAATTATCTAGCATTTTAATAAAAAGCACTCTTCCAAGTAAATAAGAGCTAAGAACATAACCCTCCAATAGATGAAGAGCCACGGGTCTGAATCTTAATAGGCAACAAAGCAGAAGAAGACAAACACCAATAACTACATGAAAAACATCTCCGTCAATAATTTAAAGAATTAAAGTGAACAAAATTCTCTTTGCACGACTGGTGTTACTTATAAATGATAATAACTATGGCTGTGTATACAACTGAAATTGATTAACATACTTTGGATAATTAAACATATATCTCAAATACCTTTCAAGAAAAATCTTAGCATGTAAGAAAAAAATTAACATGTATAGATTTATCCACAATAATGCTTCAATATGTGATTGTAAAAATCTAGAAAGAGACAGAGACTATAAACCTAATGCTATGGTTTTGATGAATATCCACAAAGATCTCCATGCTAAAGTCTTAGTGCCCAGTGTGTCATTACTGGAAAATGCTGTGACTCTTTAGGAGATGTGAGGTCTTCAGTCACTGAGAGAGTCACCCGCAGCAGATCACAGGACTCCAGCCTGTCTTCTGACCTGTTCTTCTTGCTGGCTCATGAGGTGAGTGGTTTTTGGAACCACATGTTCCCATCATAATGTGCCACCTCTCCTAGAGGCACCAAAGACATGAGGTTACTCAATCTCAGACTGGAACCTCCAAAATTCTGAGCCAAAATAAAATTTGTCTATATAAAAAACTCAGTTGCCTCAGATATTTTATTAAGAATTTATTTTCGTCAACTTTGCCTCACTGTGACCAAAATACCTGATGAGAGGAACTTAGTGGACAAAGAGTTTACTTTGGCTCAAAGTTTCAGTAGTTCAGTCCACTGGTTGACTAACTGCCTAGCTCTGAGCCTGAGATGACCCACAGCATTATGGGGGAAGGGCGTGGCAGAGAGAAGCAGCTCTGGACATGGAAACCAGGAAGCAGAGAGACAGCATCACTTGCCTGGGAAAAAATATAAAACATAAAGACACATCCCAGTGACCTACTTCCTCCAGCCACACACTACCTGCCTTCAACTATTACCCAATTAATCCATGTCAATGGATTAATCCACTGATTAGGTCAGAGCTCTCATAACCCAATCATTTCGCCTCTGAACATTTCTTGCTTTGTCTCACACATGAGCTTTTGGGGGATATCTCATATGAAACCATAACAGAGTACCATAAAACAGACTAATCCTCCTGCTAATAGAGAATTACTAAAATTAATTGTGGAATATATGCATGATATAACATAATGGTGTTATTAAAATGATTTCACAAAATTTGTCCTAAGACACAAAATATTTCACAAAATATGTTCTAAGAAGGCATTTACAAGTTGAGCACAAGCAGATTACAAGGTCCTTATATATTCACACATACGTTGGCATACATTGGTAAAACAGACTATCAGGTTATAAAACAAAATACAAGCAACGTTTTTTTTTTTCTTTTTGCTTTTTGAGTTTTGCTAAATATTATGTATTTTTCTTATAAATTTTAAAGGTTTCTGGTCTTTTAAGACTTCCAATCTAAAAGCTAACAAGCATGAACATAGTACAAATAGACAAGCCCAGATTGAAAAGAGCATCAAACACTGCTGATGTCATTGCAGAGAAGCCATTGTTCCTTAAACAGAGCATAGTTAGGAGCAAAACCTAGCGGGCTTATTTTTGATTTTGGAAGAAAACTGTCACATGTCCATAATGAAAGTGTGTCAGTACAGTTGTGTGAACTGATCTGTAATCTACTGCTACCTATGCCATCTCTCTCTCTCTCTTTCTAACAGGACAAATCTATATAATAAATTTAAATCTGTAATTCCTAGCAAGTACCAGAACAGTGCTTTTCTTTTTCATTGCAACTTTTGAAGGATTTTTTAATACTTGAGATTAAGTCTTTCAGAACATGGTTTTCATAATTCATCCTTGCTTCTTATTTTCAAGGAGTAATAGTCTTCTAATCGTTTGAAAAAAAAAAAAAAAAACTCCTGATAATCAAGTAAGGAAAGGGTGACTTCTTCCTAGTTGACTCATAATATCAGAAGCTACCAGAATAACATCTGTACAGAAATCCATGATTCATATTCTTTCATATCTTAAATTAAATACTTAAGAAGAGTTTGAAAGAAAAATAAAGTCTTCAAGGAGGTCCTCATTGATTCTTACTCTCTAGTTCCCATGCTTCTGGGTAATCCACTGCCTCGCTGAATAGGGCAGTTGCATGTAGCCAGTCAGACATAGCAGAAGTCATACAATATGGCTTCAGAGGCTGAATAATAAAAGGTATTATGGCTTCCATCCTGCTGTCTCTTGTAACACTCATGCTGAGGGAAGACAGCTGCCATATTGTAAGGACACTCAAGCAGCTTTACGGAAAGCTGAGGTTTCCTACAGCATCCCACATCAATCTGATATCCAAGTGAGTGAGCCACTTTGAAAATGGATCCTCAAGCTCCAGTGGGCCTTCAGATGTCTGCAGCTCCATTTGAGATGGTGACTTCAATCTCTGATCTGAGCCACTCACAAACTCCTGACACATAGAACCTATGTGAGATAATAAATATCTGCTGTTTAAAGCTGCAAGGTTTTGAGGGTTTTATTTAACTCAGTAGTAAATAACCAATACAATGTCAAATAACTAACCTAGTAAGCATGACTATTAGGATGCTTACCTGTCCTATCACAATAAAAGTAGTCACATTAACACTATATATAAGGTTGTAACAGTGATTTTGATTGAATATGAGCATGAGGAAAAAAATCACTTCACAATGCAGTAAATGCTGCACGGGAGAAAGAGAAGGTAGACACTGGGAACTTGATAACCTTGCTGAGCTCTGGCATTAACCAGCACATACATAAAATTTCCACATTTATAAAATAATACATATGTTTATGTTATATTAGTTTCAGTTATATTTTCCATTATTTTCAGCACAAAGTTTCCTAAATGCACATATGGTTTCTCAAAAGTGCCTTCATTATTGATCTTGGTAGAATATCCCAAAGTTGGGGCTGGGGATGTGGCTCAAGCGGTAGCGCGCTCGCCTGGCATGCGTGCCGCCCAGGTTCGATCCTCAGCACCACATACAAACAAAGATGTTGTGTCCGCCGAAAACTAAAAAATAAATATTAAAAAATTCTCTCTCTCTCTCTCACTCTCTCTTTAAAAAAAAAATATCCCAAAGCAACTTAAACACATCGCACTCTTTCATAGACTCATACATTACACATGATGATCATTTTCTGTAAAGCTCCTCCATTTCTTGCTGATTTCTTACAAATTTTTCAAGACCCACGTGAAATATGATCCTCTCTGTGAATTTTCCTGGACTGTCTATTTCATCACCTACATTTTAATCAAATTTTATAATATTTGCCATGTAGTATTGCAATTATATATGTTTCTGTCCTTTTCTCCTATTTTCTTATAACCTTGAGAGCACAGATCATTTCTCATTCAATTTCTAATTCAGGTGTTTTAGTTCTTGAGAGATGTCAGATGCTCACTTGAAGTTGGTTGAATTAATTAGCTAATTGATTAAAAGTGCTCTCCACACATTCTAATGGAAGACACAAAGATGAGCACTAATTCTAAATTAGAAGTATTTTGGCCCTGAGGCAGTGTTTTTCAAACTTTAGTATCTGAAAAAACTGCTTAACAAAATGTCAACTCCTTCCTGAGAGTCACCACCAGAAACCCTGACTTAATGTTGCTGGATGTAGGAATCTCTATTGATGATCCAAATCAATATAACTTTATCTATCTGTTCATTCATTTCTCCATATGCAAAACGGATATATTAGTATTGCCTATATTGTGCAATTATATTGTCTTACAATTCAGGAAATAAATGAGATAACATATAAGACAACTTGGCACAGGGCCTTAAAATGCCTATACCTTTTCTAGTCTCTGAAAAGCAACATTATGTATGATAAGCACACAGATTCTGGAACCAAACTTCTCGGGTTTGAATCTGGCTCTGCTGTTGTAGCTCTGAATCTTAACTTCCAGATTTCAGCTCCCTCTTCTGCAAAATAAGGTTGATCATAATAATACTGAACTCACAGCATTTTATGAGGATTAGATAATAAACATAAATACTTAGAATAGTGCCTGGGATGTGGTAACAATTACATGGATATGCCAATTTTATTATTGTGGAGTCATTAAAACTTTTTCATAAAATAATTGTCCAGTGGTAGTTGTTACTCTTTCTCTTTTCTTAGCTAAGAAATATGTGCAGCCCTATTTAAAAGCATCTCCACATCTCAGGACAAACATACACACTAGGTTTTTCTGGGCTCTGGCAGCAGGCTGGAGGCCCTTGGTGACATTCTGAAATGTTGTCACTGCTTCTTCACTACAGATAAAACTAAAGACATGGACATTAGAATAGGGTTACTGGGAGACTCAGTCCCTCTCTTCATATGATGGTATTTAGTCAAATCCAAACTATGTGTATTCGTTTTGTCATTTTTGTGTAAGTTCCAAGTTCTAATTCCAAAAAGAAGCTTGTAACCAAAAAAATAATTTATGAACTAATAGAAAGGTAAGAATTTCACTTTATTGTTTTTAAAGAATATTTCTACTTGTCTACAACATTTTGAGGAATATCAAACATCTATATTATAATCAAATTTATATAACTATGATGTCTTAGTGAACTAAATAGAAAACTGGCTAAAAGAAAGTATAGATGCTTGGGTGTATTCTGTTTGTGATACACTGAAAACCACTTAATTCTAAAATTATAGTAACAAGTATATATTCACGGGCTGTATATGATCACTCCCCGGCATATTTTCTCCCTTTCCCATCCCTCAGATCTATCCAAGGGATTTGCTCTGAAGACATTTAGAAGGGAAAGACCTCTTTTTTTTCCCTCTGTTATTAAAGTTGTAAAGAGAATGTGACCCTGCAGCCACCAGCACATATCTCACCCTTCCTAAAGAGAGTTTCAGCTCAGGATGAACCCAAGAAGCAACAAATGTAAAAGAAATATAGAGAGATAAAGACAGAAATAAAATCTGGAAAAAGAGAAAACACAAGAGGGAGCTTAAAAATTGTCTGAAAGTCTGGATTCTCTGTTCAAGAGGCTACATTTCAATCTCTTGGATTTCTGAACTATATGCACTAATATACATTTTCTACCCACTAAACATATTCACATCCACCCTTACCCAGGCTGAATTTACTTAGGTTGTTTCTTATTTATAAATAAAATCCTTTACATTAAATTCCTATAACACAGTTCTTGCTTTTGAAAGAATAAATATTAGAAACAGGTCTGCATATGGCTACAGGGGGGAGGTGGTACGGAGCAATCCTGGAAGTCTGCATACAGTACACTGGGAGAGAGTAGAGAAGTTAATATTTGGTTATCACTGAGGTGTTGATGAATGCTTCAGACAATGTATGGTACTAGGCTGATTCTTTTGGAATTCAACAAGAGAACTTTCTTGGGAAAAATATAAGTCAGTTCTTAAAATAGAGTCAATTTGAGAAAATGCAATAACCATAGAAAAACATTATGCATAAAAAATAAGACAGTTAGTTACAGTTATGACAAAGGAGTTATCCTTGACTGAGGCTAGAGACAAAGCTAGTGGTGAGCTGCAGCCAGATTGTAGAGGCCACTATTTACCACTCTAAGGCACCTGGATTCTACCCTGTAAGGAATGGGAAGCCACAAAAGAAATTTAGACAGAAGAGTAACATGAGAGGTATAATAAATTGAATAGATAAGACTTAGAGTAGGGAGAATAGTTTATAAAAAGCTCTCACAACAGAGGATACAAGATAAAAGGCCACAAAATAGGAAGTAATGGACAGAATTGAGAGAAGGATATATATTTGAGAACAAAGCAAGAGTTAAAAGAAACAGGCACAAGGAGGGTTTGGGGATACAACTTCTAGAGGAAGAATGCTACCATTACCCAGGATGCTGCACATACCACAGAGAAATGAATTTTTAGGGAATTCAGAGCAGACAGTGAAAAGAGTAGTTTCAGAGTAAGGATCACCATGATTTCAGGTACTTGTGGGATACCTGGATATTATTGTCTAGAAGAGCACTACTGGTGCAGTTCTGGCACTTAAGACACCTTGGTTAGGGACAGATTTGAGAGTCCTCAAAGAACAAGGGGTAGTCATAACTGTGGGAATACAATGAGACAACCCAGAGGAAGTGAAGAGAGTGGGATTAGAAAAGGGTTAAGTTAGATCCCCGACTTCAGCCTCCATAAGTGCTGAGCAGACACAGATCTGGTCAAGACTGCAGGGCACAATCAGACTCACTGACTTTCTTGCTAACTGTAGTGTTTTCAGAAATACAATGAAGGCCGTTTAGTTCTGAATAGTTATGTGCTAATTATTACCAGGCCAAAACCCCTGTCTCCACAGTCTCCTTCCTGCCCTTGTGGCCAGTGGTGCCCCATGGTTTTTATTCTCAATCACCTTTTACCATAGAAATCTCCCTTTTCTCGAATTTCCTTGGGTCTACAGCCCCCCAACCTTAAATTCCCTGCAACATCAGCAAACGAGGCCCTGACTGGATCTCTTGGGACCTGTGTAGCTCATCAGTCCATATTCTGACGCAGTACCTGTTGTATCCCTCCATGTCTCTGCACAACAGGGAGGATTAGGCTCAAAGAGAGTCAAAGGGCCTGGCAGACACTGTGAAGAATGTTAGAATACCCTCTGACACAAGGTCATTGTCCACTATTCTGAAATGTTGGTTTCTCTAGAATGAACAGAACTATGGCTTGTGCTCAACATCTTTCCCTTTTATGGCAATGTTCTGTTACTCTTGGGGAAATCACTTGCAAAACCCTACTCGGTGACGAGTTGTCTTTGTAGCAGAGGATTCTGAATGCTGTTGAAATGGCTGTTCAGAAGTCAAGTTGCTACCATGGAAATAAGAATCAGCAGCACAGCAGCTGCATGAGAGGCAGGAATGTGAAAGTGCACACTGGACAGGAATTTGCTTCTGCTGAGGCCTGACATCTGGTTTCTCAGTATGTACCCATTGGGCAATGAGGCCATTGGGCATGTGAGGCTGCAGCAGCAGGTAAGAAGTGACACATGTTGAGATCAATGGAAATCAAGGTAAGAATAGTAAAATAAGGAACTGTGGAGCTGTCAACTTTTTGAGCAAAAAAAATAACAACAAATAAAAATGGAGACACCACAGAATCTCTTGGGATGACTGGATTCAAATGTTGGTTCAGCCACCTAGTGGTTCTGTCACTGGGAATAAGTTGCCTATGCTCTGTGAGGCTTAGTTTCAGCCTCCTTCTTAGGGCTGCTGCCTAATCGTGACTCCTTCATAGGGTTGTTTTGAAAAATTAAACATAATAATACTGGAAAACAGTTGGTCACAGATGGTGCCCAAATATGTTGAATTTGTATAGCATTTCCAGATCAGTTATGACAAGGAATGCAACGGAATCCATTAAGACTAAGATGTGGCTGCTGGTTCCGTCTTGCCAAGTGCATGTGATCTAATAATATAGGGACACACACAGAGCAAAATGATGGGGCAAACCTGGCTACAAAACAAATAAGATTGTTTTCTTTTTAAAATTTTGGCTAAACACTGCACTATGTCTCATCTCATTCTCTTTTAAGCAAGATGTCTGAAAATATAAATTAGATCCTTTGAGGATTTTGAGCCTCCAGTTTAATCAACACAGTGTCAGCCCAGGAGATTTTATCTGCATACTGACAAAGATTCTCTTCTAATACCAGGATAGAAAATTGTTAAAAGTTTTGGAGGAACAAATTTTAACATTAAAAAAAAATTCAGGGTATTCAGAAAGCAGTTTTACTTATCAAGTCTGCAGGAATGAAGTTGTCAGTCATAAAGAAACTGTTTTGATCCACTTTAAATATGAGCCTAAGGGATTAGATTAGATGATGTTTTAAAGCAAGATGTTAAGTAAGCACTGGCTGGTAATTCTGCTGAATATTTTATTGCACTTTACAAAAGAAAACAGAGCATCTGGAGAAAGAAAAGGTGAAGCAAACCATATTCTTAGAGGACCAAGTAATGCCAGTAAGAGACCTTAGATGTCTTTCTTCTTTTTTTCTTAATTGCCTTTTTCTTTATTATTATTATTGAATAAAGAACTTATTTTAATAGTTTAGGTTACTATTTTTTTAAAAAATAAATTTTTCCACATATATCCATGTATATTTAAGATCTACTAGATGATGCTATGGGATACATATAGACAGGAAAATGGGTTACTATAGAGAAACAAATTAAAGAATCCCTGCCATGTTTCAGCACCACTTTAATATTTGCCTTATAACTCAGGGCAATGTTCCTGACTTTCGGGACTGCCCAGTACGATCAATACAGTGAGAAACCATACAAACACAGGACCAATTATCCCTAGTATGCTTTAATTTTAGTGTTGAAATTCACCTTTTCTAGTCTTCTTATTGTTTGGTCCTGTGGGAAATATTGGTGATTTTTTCCATACTGGGGAACTGTCAGTTAAGTGGTTCACTTTATTATTTCACATAAAATGTTTATAAAAATGACCTTTGGACTCAAGATCATTATGTAATGTGTTTTAATTTTCATGAATGTCCAAAATATGGTGTTTAAGGCATTTGGGCAGCAAGTGTATAAACAAAAATCTCTGTGCTATGAGGTAGCTAAAGTCTCACCTAAGCTAGATCACCAGGAGAAACACAAGTCCTCTCTACCTGTGTATGTCTATATTTACTCTCTATTTTGTTTTTGAAAATGCATTATCTGCAAAGGAAAAATAAGAATGTATTAGCTTGCCTGAGTGAGGCTCTAAAGGAGATGACCTAAATCACCTGGGAGGGTTTTCAGTTTATGGACTGGCAGGTGGTTTGGAAACGTACTATGTCACAGGAAATTATCAACAACCTCAGGCACACTACAGTAGAGGACTCTTCACAGAAATAAAACATTTTTATTTTCAATTCATGAAATGTTTTTAGATGTGTTTTATCTGTAATCCTAGAGAAGACAATTTTGAATGCATATGAGTTTTTTTCTCAAGCAAGGTGATGAGTTTTCAGGACAAGCTCAATGCATTTACTCATTTTCTATTAAAAGTGCCTCAAGATGTGACTACTTAGTAGGGAAGAAATTGATTTGAAGTAATGCTAGCCTAGGAAACTAATGCATATCCATATCCAGGATGAGAAAACAGCTGTAGGGGAAATAAACACATTTTTTACATAGTGCTGAAACATCTCTGGCTGTGCAATAATGTTCCAATACAGCAGGTTCCATTGTAAATGTGTCATCTGGCTGCTGCTAATCCACTTAGAAACTGCTCAATAAGTATTTGACACTGGACTCACTGTTATGTACTAGAGCAGGGTCAAACTAATTTTGCAAATATAAGAAAAAATAACCATAAAACAATTTTAAAAGTTGGAACATCTTGGGATCACTTAAAGTTTAATTGCAGAATGATTCCAGAACTCCCAGGGAAGAAATGCACCTCAACATTTAGAAGACACTGAAGTTCAGCAAAAGCAGGGCACCTTTGATCCATGTGTTAAAATATTAATTTGAAAATACATTATTTTTTTTATTCTAATTAGTTATACATGACAGTAGAATGCATTTTGACACATAATATATAAATGGAGTATAACTTCATATTCTTCTGGTTGTACATGATGTACAGTTACACCGGTCATGTAATCATATATGCACATGAGTAATAATATCCTATTCATTCCACCATCCTTCCTACTCCTGTAACCCCTCCCCTCCCTTCACTCCCCTCTGTCTAATCCAAAGTTCCTCTACTCTTCCCTAGTCCTGCCCCTTATTGTGAATTAGCTTCCACATATAAGAGAAAAAATTCCACCTTTGGTTCTTTGGGATTGACTTATTTTGCTTAGCATTATATTCTCCAGCTCCATCCATTTACTGGCACATGCCCTAACTTTGTTCTTCTTTAAGGCTGAATAATATTCCATTATGTCTATATATCACTTTTTGTGTATCCATTCATCTGTTGAAGGGCACCTAGATTGGTTCCATAGTTTAGTTACTGTGAATTGAGCTGCTATAAACATTGATGTGGCTGAATCCCTGTAGTATGCTGATTTTAAGTCCTTTGGGTATAAACGGAGGACTGGGATAGCTGGGTCAAATGCTAGTTCCATTCCAAGTTTTTTGAGGAATCTACACACTGCTTTCCAGAGTAGTTGCACCAATTTTCAGTCCCCCCAGCAATGTATGAGTGAAACTTTTCCCCACATCCTTGCCGACATTTATTGTTAGTTGTGTTCTTGACAATTGCTATTCTGACTGGAGTGATGAAATGTTAGAGTAGTCTTGACTTGCATTTCTCTAATTGCTACAGATGTTGAATATTGTTTGAAAATACATTATTTTAGAGAAAAAAAGAGAAATGAACACAATCAATTCTCATTCAAAAGCAGTGATTCTGTGCCTATCAATGTGTTCTGCTCCAAGAGAGATGAACAAAACCCAGACCTCACTCCAAAGGATCTAATAACTTAAGCATAGTGCTCCAGGTTGAAGGTTCAAGCTAACAAATGAGAAAATTAGAGGTTCTTAAGATAACTGCCTGTCCCTAAACATGAGTTAGGTGTAACTGAAACTATAGGTTTCCATTAAAACAGTGTTTCTTTAAAAAGTAGATTTTGATGTAATATATTTTGCACCAGGAAGTGAAAAAATAGGACTCCTAAAGAGAGAGAGAGAGAGAGAGAGAGAGAGAGAGAGAGAAAATAATAACTCTTAAATCCCAAAGCATGTGGAAAACTATTAAACCCAGTATCCATTACCCAGCAGTAGCTGCAAGGTGGTTAAAATAACTTGTCTGTGAATGGCAAACGTTATGGATGAAGAGGAAAGGTTCAGCACACAAGGGAGTATGCTGAAACCTCAGCCCCCTCTTTACAGACCTTCCCTCTCAATTAAATTCGAATCTGCCGTGAATAAAATATAAAGGAGTATTTTTACTCAGTTAAAAATAAAAATCTTTATTGACATTGAAATGATCCTCTCTGATTAAATTCTGCAATGAATAATATAAGGTCGGAAAGAGGGATGGATTTCAAGTTCTTTTCTACTACAGAAAGACACCCTGACCAATGTATTGAGGTGTCTGTTTCCTCAGAGGCTTGCTGTGGGCATACCCCTTGGCTCGTACATGAAAACCCAGGTTGTGTTTACTTCCACATTCAGCAATAGAAAAATAAAGTGATTTTCCTTTAAACTATGGAAGGTGTTAACATATCCAGTGGGTAAAAGTGACCGAAATGGAAAGGGAAGGAGATGAATAGAGTTATAGTTCTTTATGTGTGTACTATTGCCAGGGCTCTTCAGTGAATGTGTAGCCTTAGAATTCTTCCTTCATTTGTGCAAAGATGTTCTATAATAGATACTTCATTCATCATCATCTTTACCCTTTGGAAATATTATCTTCTGTTTTCTGCAAATACCCTTTTCCTTCCCACCCCCCTTTCTCTTTATCTCTCTTTGCTGTAATTGTTTGATGTTTGGTTTTGTTTGATTTTGTTTTTAGTTTTAGTTTTAATTATTCTACTAAATATTTCTTCTTAATTTTAGTCCCCCTCACTCTTATTCCTCTGTGTTTAAGATTCAATTGATGGTTGGTTCTGGAGATGGGAGAGTTCATAGGGGGTTGTGATAAAGGGGGCATGATTGTTTTATATTTGTTTTATTCATTATACTGAAGGTCCTACATTTGTTTTATTCATTATATTGAACTAAACACTTGTTAAGCAATTTTCTAAAGATAGATCCAGTGATCAAAGTACATATTCAGCTGGGCATGATGGCTTATACCTGTACTCCTAGAGATTCTGGAGGCTGAGGCAAGAGGCTCATTAATTTGAGGCCAGCCTGGACAATTTAGTGAGACCTTGTGTCAAATAAAAGATAAAAATGACTGGAAATGTGGCTCAGTGGTAGAGACCCTTGGTTCCATCCTCACTACCATATACACAAACAAAAAGTAGATACTTACCTGTTTCTAGTATCTTGGTCCACTTAAAATGTCAATAGTAATTGACATGTTATATGCTGCTAAACTCGTTTGTTGAAAACTGTCATGATTTGATCCTAAATGTCCTCCAAGGCCCATATGTTAAAGACTTGGTCACCCATCTCTTGGGAGGTGGTGAAACCTTTAAAAGATGAGGTTCAGTGGGAAGAAGTAAGGTTGCTGGGGTGGCCCTTGAAGAGAATTCTGGGATACTAGTTCTTTCTCCCCTCTCTGTTTCTTGGCCAGCATTAGGTGAATAACTTCCTCCATGATATATTGCAGTACCACAATCCCAAAGCAACCATAGACTGAAACTCAGAAACCATGAGTAAAATAAGCCTTTCCTTCTTATAAATTGCTTATCTCAAGTATTTTGTCACAGCAGCAGAAAGCAGATTAACACAGAAACTGATACCAAGAAATGGAGTCATTGGGAATTGCATTAGAGGCCACATATGTCTTTTGTCTTTCTGACAAAAGAACCTGTCATCATTTTGTCCATGCCCTGAAATTTTGTGGAAGGCTAATTTTAAAGGTGAAGGATTAATTAAACTGGCAGAGGGAATTTCAAGACAGTGAAGCGTTCTGACAGTGGCATTGTTATTACTGAATGCTTTAATCCAGATCAAAGTGAGAATTGGAAGCAAAAAGAAGAAAGATTTCAAAAAACTGCAATTTGGTCAGAAATGAAGTGCTAATGTTGTAGCCATGGTGGGTGTAGAGAGTAGCACCAGTAAAAAGGAGCCAAGAATTTTGGACAATAGGACAATAGGAAAGATGCCTGGAGGACATCTCATGAATCATCAAGACTCCATAAATGTCTCAACCCCAGCTAGGCTCAATGGTGCAAAAGTATAAACTGATTTCAAAGTCTTCTGTTTGAGAAGAGAGTTTCTGGGCCCCCTGCTCACACAGAACTTTATTTTATAAGAGAAATTGGGGCCACTGGGTCATGCAGAATTCAAGAACTATGGGGTCATGGATGCTTCCATTCAGATTTCAAAAGAAACCCTGGGAGGCCAGGCAGTATCTGGCAAAATTAGAGTCTCTGCAATCAGCCCCCAGTAGGGCAATCTGTAAAACTGTGAGAGTAAAAGCCCAAGCTTCCACAGAGATCCGGGAAGTGAGAGATGCCAGGAATGTGGACTGCCAGCCAGAGAAGCTGCAGTCAGCAAAGTGCCAGCCCCCAAGAGGCATGTGGACTGCAGTCAGTAAGGCTGCAGGGTGGGGCTGCCCAAGCCCTTTGAGCTCACCGCACACTCCTGTGTGCTCTAATGTCAGACAGGGAGCTAGAGGACTCAATGTTCACCCCGTGAGGCTTGGGTCTTTTTGTTTGATCCTTCCTTTCTCTAACCTTAATCCTTATTGGAACAGGAATATCCACCCTGTGCTGTTGCATCTTAGGAGTATGGAACTTTGGTTTGTTCCTCTGTTTTAATAAAGGTTCACCACGGAGTTTGCCTTGAGTCTCAGAGGAGATTTTGGACTCGGACTTTTGAACATTGATAGAAGAGTTAAAACTGTGGGAAATCTTGAAAAAGGACAGAATGAATTTTGACTTGTGAGATGGAGATGATTATTGGGGTCCAAGGACATAATGGTATGGTTTGTATCTTAAATGTCCTCTAAAGGCCCATGTGATAAAAGTTTAATCATTAGCCTGTGGCACTACTGGGGGTTGATGTCACATGTAAGAGGTGGAGCCCAGCAGGAGGAAGTTAGGCCACTGGGGGTATGTCCTGGAAGATATTGGGACCCCAGCCCCTTTGCTCTCTGTCTGCATCCCTGCTGACACGAGGTGAACAAGCCTCTTCCACCAAGTGTTCCCACGGTGATATCCTGTGCCACCACAGGCCCAAGCAGATGGAGCCAAGTGACCATGGACTAAAACCTGTAACATGGAGCCAAAATAAACTTTTCCTCCTTTCAAGTTGATTTGTCATAGCAGTTGAAAAATGACTCATAGAAGACTTAATGTGGTCATTTTAAAAGAAAAATGTTGCTGACAAAAGTACTTATTCTTACAATGATTTATGGGTCTTTTATTCCCATTCAATACGGAGCCTCAAATACACACACACACACACACACTGAAAAAACTGCTTCTTTAAAATTATTTCCAGAATTTATCACTCCAGAATTCTTTCCAAAACTCTGTAGCCCCATATCCCCTTTTGAACACTGGACTCATATAATCAAGTTCCTTTGGCACATTTTAGATGGTAGATTAGCCTTCTCAGGCTGCCACAGAAAAATTGCCACAGATTAGATGCCTTAGATGATAGGGATTTATTTCTCCCAGTTCTGAAGGGCAAAGTTAATTATCAAGGTGCCGGCCAATTTGGTTCCTGGCGAGGGACCTCTTCCTGGGTTGTAGATGACTTCCTTTTCTCTACGATTTCATATGGACTCTCCTCAGTGCTTGCATTCAGAAAGAAAGAAAGTGCGTGTATGTGTGTCCCGGATTCTCTTCACTTAAGTTCACTAATCCCAGCCGAGCAGGGTCCCAACCTGAGGAAAAATTGTCCCAATTGAGGAGAATTCTCTGGTTTATATCTTTCAAGAAAACAGAGAAGGAAGCACTGGGCAAAGGAGTATGTGAATTGCAATGCGGTTGCCACTGAGATGTCCACCAACTGAAGCAGAGATTGGAGCTAGAGTAGTGCTTGAGATGAGTTCCTCGTGGTAGGAAGGGCTGGCTCTTCATGTACTCGTAACAGTTGTGAGTCATAAGCTGCCACCTGGACAAGAGCACATACTTAATGATTGCAGTTTCACGTCTCCAAGTACAATTCCCAGAGAGGGATACAGCTCTAACTGTCCAGCCATCGATAGTCACAGAAGCTGGGGGAGGCTCGTACTGGCCCCTACAGTGTGAGACGGAAATACCACAGTATCTTTGCCTCCTCAGATGTGCTTGCTTCTTACAGAAGTTTGCTCCTATCTGAAATGAGTTTTCCCAAGGGAGGTGTTGGTCTTATTTCCTGGGGAGCTTACAAGTCAGTGAGATGCAACAACCTATGCTGTTGCAATTGAGCTCAGGGCCATTACTGGTCCTCAGAACCCTCTCCTCCAAGACTTGTTTCAGGTTGCCTTCACTCTTGGTCATCCTCTCTGTTGGTCCAAGTGGTGGCTTGCCTGGTGGGGGGTGCCTTAGGCCTTCATCCCTCATGGGATGGGATGAAACCTAGTGGTTACTGTGTCCTTCTTGGATAATGGCTACTGTACTATCCATTTAACCTTAATACCGAACAAAAGAGCTTCAAGAGATGCTTTAGTAAAATACATTCTGCCCTGTTCACCTTTGAAAGCAATAGCCCGTCCTCCTCTTGTTGATCTAAGCAAAATTCTCCCTTGAAATGGTAACTTTTTTGTTGTTGTTGGTGGTGGTGGTGGTGGTTCCCTGTCATGAGAAGACCAAAGTAACTATGAAGAACTAGCCTAAATGTACTAGTTTAGTAGTACATCAAATGCACTATGTACGTAGTTCTTAAACGTACTATGAAAGAACTAGCTTAAAATGTACACTACTCTGTTCCCTGGTGGCAGTAACTACTCTGTTCCCTGGTGGCAGTAAAATCAGTTAAAGACCCAGAACCTACAAAGCCCTTAACTATGCATACAGAAACCACAAATTCCTTAGAAAAAACTGGGGGTGATGGTGATATCACTCTACCCTCATCAAATTCCTGGATCTGCCAACTTCTCACTGTATCCATCCCAAATGTAAATTTAAGGATCATAAAAAACAAACAAACAAACAAACAAAAAAAAAAAAACAACTAAGAGACTCTTTAAATCTAGTAAACTCATTGTGGACTAGTATTGAGCCAGGAATCATTTATTATCTGGCTTCCATTTGCCATCACTCACACAGATGGGCTAAATATTTGTGTACTGGGGCATCAATGTCAATGCAGACTCTGTGTCCCATAATACTGGAGATATGTGAGTGTTTCCCTTTTGTCAATACATGACTATCTAAGTAAATGGCTTAAGATTCCTTTGGGGAACAGTGGGGGAACTGCCAAGTAATATTCTTGTCACACTGCAGGTTCCTTCCTGTTATAGACCTAATCTCTCCTTTATTAAACAGATTCCATATCCGAGAACTATCTCAGGTCAAGAACATGGCAAAAACTACATTCAGATTATGGAACATGCATCCTTAATTTCCTCTGATAATATGAATGAAGCAATATTTTTGTTAGATGCCTATGTATCTTGCCCCTAAAATTTTAGTGTTCTATTAATCACCTCCAGAGTTCTCTGTGGATTGTACCCTCCGGCTACCTCTGTGGTCTTTGCACTCATTGCAATACCTGTGCCCTCCAACCCTGGCTTTTGAGGAGAGGTACCACAAGGCTTCTCAAAGATGGTATTGCCCCTCTCAATAATACATATTCTATCTCTTTGGTAAATGGAGTTTTATCCTTTAGAACTTAGTAGGCAAGTGGGTTTTCCAATAATACATGCTTTGTCTATTCCAGGATATCCACTTTTCTCAGACTCTTGCTTCCCTGTTCCTTGATCACCCCTCACAATTCTTTTAGTGTGAGATATCACCTTTTCAAACCTCAAAGAGGCATCTCTCAGAATGCTTTCCAGAGTGCTAAACCCAGTAACATAGAAGAGTGTCCCATATCAGCAGATTGCCCTTGATCCCACATCCCTGGGGACACTCCCAAGCATACTCTTGCAGCTCTTGTTGGTACTCATCAACAGATCCTGTGGCTCCATCAGTCTCTCTCTTCCCTTAGCAGCCCTGCACATCTCACTAATTTATGTTAGCATTTGACCTCTGCTTGGTCTGATTGTCAGGAAGGGAGGTAGAAGTAGATTCTGATCAGGGACAAGCATATCTTTTAAAATGTGTGCCTCACTTGAGATCCCTGCATGATCTTCAAGCAAATGCAGAGTGGGAAGATGGGCTAGGGGGACTCATCTTCTAACAAAAAGGAGTTGGCCAGCTCTGCAGGTCTAGCAATATACAGGGAAGTGGTCAGCTCAAAGTCCTGAAACTTGAACTTCCTCTGGCTGTAGGAAATTAAGTTCTCCAGTTTTAAATGTTGTCAAAAATAGGTAATTGAAAGACCCTTATAAGGATCACTTTTCAATGAATCAATGACATTTTGTAACTGAATTCCATACTCATATTCTCTCTCTTAACTGACCCAGAATATTATATCTGTGGTATTCTTCCACAAATGTGGAAGATGGTGCATCTTCTTTCACCAATATTCCATCTCCGTCCACCACAGATGGAATTTTCACAAAGGCATCACTAGAACTCGCTGTGGGAAATCCATCCACCACCTCAAAAAATCCACTATGAAGCTGATACCAACTGTCTTTAGTTGAACAACCTGAAAACAGATTGAGGCAGAGAATAGTGTATAGTAAGCTATTGGGGTATAATCTCAGGGAGAATATTTAGAAAGAAGGTTAAAAAAATGGTATTGAGCTGAGGAAAAATTTGCTCTACAAAGGAGTCACATCTGGAGCTCAGATAGCCTTAAGGAAATGTCCATCAGAGTTGTCTCAAATAGAAGTCAAGAGGCAGTGCCTCATTATGCCCACATCTGCCATTAGCTAAATAATGCCCCTGGCAAGACGGAAGATATATAACTTTGAGAAATATAGTTCCATGAGGCTGAGGGCAATTGTCACAGAAGGAGCCAGCTTCAATCCATCAATAGCCACTGTCTCAGCAACTTGGGGATGGCTGCATGGGCTCTGAAGAGAGAGTCTGGGTGGAATATCACAAAGACCACTACTTGATATTGGCCAAATGATATTGTTATTTAAAAAACCCCACCACTTAACTACATCTGACCCTTTAGATTTCAGCTCAATCATTTCTCTGTTTAGGAAGCTCTCCCTGCCCTTGACCTGTCCTCTTCCCCTGCTGTACACCACACTCTGCCAAACTAGGTCAAAATCTCCTTGGTACCTACTCTCTTAACTTCCTGCTTTTTTCTTCACAGAATTCATCACATTTTTAATTGTAGGTTTATTAGTGTGATTATTTGGCTAAAGTCTGTCTTTTTTATTAAATTTCAAGTTTAATGAGGAAACCATGACATTTTTGTTCACCCCTATGCCTCGTATCTAGCAGAGAACTTGTAGAGTCCATGCAATGTTAATTTGAATTAATATTGCACTGATGACTTACTATAATGAATGCTGCTCACTGTAAAGTGGCATCACTATCAAGTAAACATCTCAGTGTAAATATACCCCCAATAACTATCATAAAGATTAGATTTATAGTAGAAAGCAGAATAATAGTCTTTTTGTCAGAGAGTACTGTATTTGTTGACAAAATTCACAGCTTCTGAAAAGCTGCAGATGAAGCTGTCAGAGAGAATGAGATAATGACCCAAAGAGCAAAACTGTCATGATAACTTCTGAAATCAATACAATAAATGTGATCACCAACGCTCATATTTTAAAAGAGGATGTATTGAAAACTCCCAGATACGATCAAGGATGTAGAGATAGGAACTATGTTTCATTTTTCATGGGAATGTAAAATGGAACAGCGACTTTGGAAGACAGTTTGCCATTTCTTGCAAAGACAAACTATATCTTATCATTTAATCCACATATAATACAAACCTACCCTTTGATATTTATCCAAGAAATCCAAAACTTATGTCCACACACAAAAAAAATCTATACATAGGTGCTCATAACAGCTTTATTCCTAACTGCCAAAACTCAGAAGCAACCAAAATGTCCTTCAGTAGGCAACAGATAAATAAACAATGTTACATCCAGAAAATTAAATATAATTTAGCACTAAAAAAAGAAATTAATTCTCAAGCCATGAAAAACATAAACAAAAGACTTAAAAAATAACTTAAATCCACATTATTAAATGAAAGAACCTAATCTGAAAAGGCCTGATAATACACAAATTCAACTTTGTGAAATCCTTAGAAAGGCAGAACGAGGAAGACTATACCATAATATCTATGGTTGCCAGGAGTTGTGGGAAGAGAAGCCTGAGTAAAAAGTACACAGAGGATTTAGGGCAATAGATCTCTTTTGTGTGATACTAACATAGTGGATGCAGGTCATTATACATTTGTCCAAAACCATAGAGTCTGCAATACCAAGAGTGAACCCTAGCATGAACTGTGGTTGACAATGAGGTGTCAAGGTTGAGGCAGGTAGCCACAGTGCCACCCTGGGGGAGGATGTAGAGAGTAGGGAGGCTAGGAACATGCAGGGTTAAGGACTGTGACTTTAAATATTGCTGTGAGCATAAAACTGCTCTAAAAGAGAAACTCTATTAGAAAAGAGGATGTAAAAAGTTCTGTAAATGAAAAAAAAAGGGTTTACAAAACTATGTCTGTTTGATCTTATATGTCTTATAGTCACATTTTAGTCCACATTTGTTGATCACGGTGTTTATAAATGAAGGTCAGTGAATTCTTGACCATTTTTCATAGGTGGTTTAGTGTAGTGGCCACTTAGTGTAGTGGTTTAGGAAGTTGGCCATTAATTCGGCTTTTTTGTATAAGAACATTTAGAGGAGAAACTTCTTGATTTAAAGAGATTTCAGCTCAAGGTAACTCATAAGGCTGATTCTTTCCCTTTAAATGACCACCAACAAGAGATTTAGCCTGGCATTTATTACTTATGAAACATGAAATTTCAGAAACTGGAGCTTTTAGCAAAGGCTCTGTGTTTATATCAGGTAAAGGTAAAAGATCTGTAAATGTAACCAGGATCCGACCAGTCATCCAAATTAAATGTTCCTCTTTAAAGATTAGCATGGGTACTGAGGATGCCTTGAAGCAAATTTCTAAAGAAAACTGGCCAACTGGACCTTCCAAGTGTTCTGTTAACATGTCAACTTGCATTCCAGATAGTAGCAAGTCATGTTGAATCAAGTAAATATCTCAATATTTACCTGAGAATCTGATAAACAATGGGCCATTCATATCACCTTTAAACACAAGATTTAGAGCAAGGATGTAGAGATAGGATGTAGAGATAGGAACTATATATAGATAGTACCTATGTATAGGAGTTCAGAAGCTGAAAACATTTTTTTAAAAAAAAATACATAGCACATGCTGTATCTCTCACATATCTAAGTGCTTTACAAAAGTGAACATATTTAATAAGTGAGTTTTGGAAACTAGAATTGAAAGCAGGTTTACATCACAGGACATCCAGAGTAAAAGAGGAATGGGTATCATCTCCAAGTCAACCAGTTGCCAAGTTACTCCCCCACTAGGCATGCAAGCACAGGACCACTGGAAGTATCCCCTGTGGGGCTCTTTGGAGTGGCCAGTTTTATTACATCAAGGGACACTCAGCAAATTCACCATGCATAGGACACAGCAAGCTTCCTGTGATTTTGTAACCACTGTGATGAAGATATCTTGTGGTTGTATAAAAGTCTATATGATGTAGACTCACAAACTGCACCCATTTGCAGGCTAAATTGAAACAGCACTTGACAATATAGGACTCATACAGGTCCTATGAATGCTGATAGTAGTGTTTTGATATCACAGAGTTCTGTTCCATGCTTCAGCAAATTAGAGGGAAACATATGCAAAAATATATGCAAGAAATATGCAAAAATGATTATTTGCATATAATCTCAGCCTCCAAAATAAGAATAATTTTGTCTAAATATTTTTATTATTTTTGTTTTCTCTTTGACCCATCAATTAAAATGATATTTGTTTTTCATTCTTAAGTTAATGGTGTTATCATTAAATCCTAGAAGCTATGGCATTATTTACATACCAATAATTATATTCCAGATATTCCTGCATTTAATTGGATTTTAGCTGTAGCATTGGCCTCATAAGCAGGTACATTCATAGATTCCTGTCTTATCAAGCTCTTGAGGCAAGAATTAGAATATTAAAAAGTCTAGGGCTCCATCATTGCCCTCAATGAAGTTTCTCCCACACCAGCAACTGATGTGTATCTTTGGCTGTGGCCACAGCATGTCAGATGGCAAAAATGAAGTGTGCATTAATGCATTATAAAAATTGATTGTGGCCTAGTTTGCCTTCTCAAAACACTTTGTGCAGAGCATATAATTTCCTTTTGTTCCATGACATTAATGGATTGCTTGGTCTGTAAACTGCTCTCCTTATTTAATACAAACACCCACTTCAATGGAAATTACCCAACTTTGACTGATGACACATCAAAAGAACTATCGGATTCACTGAAGCTTAAATGAGTGTGTATGTTCATTTATTCTCTGGTTATTTTCACTGTACAGTGCTCTGATTATTTTTATGAAATAAATACAGATGGTGTGCTTTCTTCCCTTTCAGCTCTTCTGACAGTTCTTTCTGGATTGCATGAAAATTATTTGCAAATACGTTTTTCTTTATGAAGAAAAACTGTAGTGAAGGTATCTAGTGACCTTAAGTCATTGTGAGAACTTAACTCACTACAGATAGGCTGATAGACTGGGGAGAGGAAGGGTCTACGTTTTTCTGCCAATTTCTAGGACAGGTTTCAGATTTTAACTGCCTCATATTTTCACACAATTCATTGCAATGAGTTGTTTCATAAGATTTGATAACAGACAGTGAACACATTTAAAATATGTGTTTTCTGAGCTTAAATAAAATAACATCAGACTGTGAAAAATAAAGTTGACCAATTTCTCTGACTATAAATGAAAACACTTTAAAAACATTGATTGTAAACTGTAACAAAGTCTTTAACTGCAGGTCTTTAAATAGAAATAACTTCCACTTAATTAAAAAATCTTATCACTGCTGGGGAAATGACTGATTTGACAAAGCATACCCTTATCTGAGTTCCAGGCTCCTGAGTGAATTGGGATGTAAATGACATGAACTCTGTTGGACTTGGCCACTACAATGAGTATAGAGCTGTCCAATCATAAGAAAAAATTATTTTATTATTTTAAAGCAGATGATTACATGTTCCTCTGATAGTTCTGGGCAAACACCTGTGGACTGCTAATATTGTGCTGGTTTAGCTGAAAACCTTTATAATTTGTTTTTCTTTCATTTGAGACCATAGTCTAGCATGTAAATAATCTTTTCTGACACATAATTTTTTCGCCTTATTGGTACTTTTTAAATAAAAGGCAATTATATGTTGCAGCTTTCTGTACTCCCCTGGTGTCACAAGTTAATAATAATTTTTTTAAAAAATCCAAAAAACCCAATTTCCTACAAAGCCAATAATATTCTGCTAACTCTAAAATTGGCTCATTAAGGACTGGATGTTCTTATTCTCTAGAAGTTGAGATAAAAGTAAAAAGTTGCTTAGTAGCAGTTCAGTTCAACAAAGCCTTCTGGCAGGTGTTAGGAAAAGAAATCTTAGGTGACATCTGAGGACACATCCCTAAATCCAGCGGTCAAAGCACCTCAACTCCAGGGTAAGACCAATATCATTCTCACCTGAGAATTGATTGATTCTCAACTTATCAAAAGTGGGTGCTAATGGTACCAACACTTTATAGAGCAGTTTGGCAGTTCCTCAAAATGTTAAAAATAGAGTTATCCTAGGATGGGACAATTCTACTCTAAGGTACAGAAGAGAAATGAAAACATGTGTCCACATAAAGATGTATGTGTCAGTGTTCATAACAGTATTATTCATAACAGCCATAAGCGGTGGAAAAAAAACAAATGTTCCCAAACTACTGAATGAATGAACACAATGTGATATCACATACAATAGAATACTATTTAGAAATAAAAAAGAAATGGAGTATTGCTTACTGAGAACAATACAGGTGAGCAATGAAAATGTCTTGCTGAGTGAAATGCAGCATCATAAACATACATATGTGGCATGGTTCCATTTCTATGAAATGTCCAGAGTAGGTAGCTCTATAGGGTTGAAAGATGGATTTGTATTTGTTTAGAAATTGGGGAAAAGATAAAAGTCTTCACTAAGAGGAAAAGTGGGGATATGATTGCTATGAATATGAGAATTTCTTTAGGGGGCAATAAAAAAATCAAAAAAATAAATTTTTGCCTTTTTAAATGTTACAAGTGTTATAAATGTTAGTTACAAATGTTTCTTTTTTTAATTTTTATTGTTGGTTGTTCAAAACATTACATAGTTCTTGACATATCATATTTCACACTTTGAGTTACAAATGTTTCAAATGTTACAAGTCTTGGAGATCAGCTTACATGATTCGTTCTTTGCTTCCAATTTTTTTATCAACAATCTAAGACTCATTGTGATGGTATCTGTTTGATTCAATACACTAAAATTCAATGAAATATATACTTCCAATGAGTAAATTTTATCATGTCATTTTTATCTCAAAAGAGATGTAAAAAATGGGACCATTTGTTGTGCTTACTATGGGTCAGGTATTGTTTTAGGAAGTTTATACTGATGAATTTACTTGATTCTCAGAACAAGGATTTCATGGTTGAATATGTCAAAGCTGGAAATAAGAAATTAGCAGAATAAGTCTATTTGATTCTATGACTACTAAGCTGCATACTACGATCATCAAGATGCTACTTTGAATAGGGAGCAGTTGTTTGTCCCTGTGTCCGGCAATCTAGAATAGCAAAGCAAATGTCACCCCTTGCTAACCTCTTGCAATGTCAAAACCAACGTTAACCAACAGTTTTTGTGCTGGATGCACTGTTCAACTGACTGATATAGTCTAGGCAATAAATTTATTATTGAAATGTTCATTTGGTTTGAATTGTTCCAAATAACTATCTGTAAAAATATTTATAGGAATTCTTTTAATTCAAGGCTTTACAAAGGGAAAGAAGCAATGAAATAATTGAGAATGGCACGTATGATATGTTTTCAATATGCTTAATATTTCATTGAAATATAGACATATAGTACAATCTACAACTGATAGACATGAACATCTGTTTTTAACTTCCACTTAAGAATTCAGAAAGTTACGGGAGAGCAAAGAAGAAAAGTGACTGAAATAGCGCCCCTTTGATCCCACTCAGTTTCCTCTACTCTGGAGAGTCACTATCATGCTGGATGATTTGCACACATTTGCACATATATTTTTCACAATAATCTTACCTGACAGACTAGTGATCTACATCTTAGATAAATTGCTAATGTCAAATAGACAGAAAAGAAAAGTACCTGGCTTTAGCCTCTTCTCCATGAGGCTAAAACTGCATGCAGCGCCATATAGGTTGCTAAAAATAAGTGCCAGAGCCTGAAGTTTGAACACAGATAACCTGCTACCAAATCCAAATGGGAAAAAAAGCACATTTTCCACATTCTTGGTGAATTTCAAAAATGCTAGCATTTATCCTCTGCCATCCCCAAAACATTATTTTCTTCCCCAGATATTCCCCGACTAGCCAAAGAGGCAGAGTCTTTGCACACCCTTCTAAAGACTCCAAGACTTCATTTCTCTTGATTCTACGTAAGGCAGGAGATCTTTGTTAGTGTCAGTGTCAAATGTCTCAACCTTCAATCATATTATTATTGCTGTGATAAATTTGCCAGGTGAGGCCGCTGACCTTGGAACTATCCCAGAATCAGTTCATCTGATGGTGAGTTTTCTAGGTGGAGATAATGTGATAATCACTGTCCTGTAAATAACCAACACAATTATCTTTCAAAGACAAAATACAAAATTATCTAAGAGTATTTTAAATCTTATTTTTTACTGACCTATTCACAAATGAATAATTTACATTTCCTAGGACTGTAATACTTGATGACAAAGGGGAATTATTCTTTCAAACTCTCTTGCATCTATTTTCTCAGCCTGGCTCATTGATTGGTTTACCTGTGCATAACTTCAACTGAAAATGTGTGTCTCCAGGGAATTTCAAGTCATAGGCAGGATATTGTATTTTATTTTAATTCCCTAAAAGTCTCAACTAAATCCCTTAGGCCTCAAAACCAGGAGAGTTTTAAAAATTAAATTGCTTTTTTTCTGCCCTAATCATTGCTTGCTAATAAATGGGTGGGTTTAGATTTAGTATGGGGCAAGGGAGGGAGGAAAGTTAAGAATAAACATTTTGGTCTTCATATGCTAAAAAGTAACATCTATGTTTCTTCAACTACTACATTTTAAAATGTATATTTAATTTATAAGCCCCTCAAAATTATAAAAACACTATAAATGTTAGTCAAAGCAGTGTGAAGGAGTGAAGAATAGGGTATTAATTTGTACCTTTAGTAATGAGATATGATAGGAGATCTTTACCATATGAACCCAGAAATCAGTCTTGTATTTGATATAAGATTCCATGCAAGTTATTTAATCTCCCTATATTTTGATTTTTTCATTCATAATAAGATGGTGCTTAGAATTTTGTCTACTCTTATAGCTTATAATTCCACCAAGTTTTCACCTTTCCAAGTTTTACCAAATGCACTGTCATGTTGAAAACATTTGTTAGAGTTCATATGAATAAATTATATTTATCTAGAATATTCTTGCTATAAAAATTGAAAATAAGAGTATCAAAATCATTTTGCTCTATATGTTATTTAAGTTTTATCTAATAACAATTATAAATATTTCAAATTATGGGTTATTATATCATTTCATTTTCTTTTAATAACACTCATTATATTTGATCCTAAATCTTTTTGTTTAGAGGGCATGAGTTCATGTTTGCTATGCCAAAATCTACAACTATGAAGCCTTATACAACTGTATGCATGCAAATTAGTGAGGAGAGAGAATAGTGCAAATACAAAAAGTTTCAGAAAACAATTTTCAATCTTGTAATTTATATATGGTCAGTCTATCCTAGATATTTACCAAGAAAAGAAGAAATCATAAGTGGAAAGTAATATAGAGCTCAGATAATGGATGTTGGTATTTTTTAAAATTAATTTATTTTAAATAGGTCTATATGACAGCAGAATGCATTTTGGTTCATTGTACACAATTACAGCACAACTTTTCATTTCCTGGTTGTACATGATGTAGTGCCACACCATATTTGCAGTTATACATGTACCTAGGGTAATGATATCCATCTCATTCCACCATCTTTCCTACCCCTATGCACCCCTCCCTCCCCTTTGCCCAATCAAAGTGTCTACATTTTTCCCATCCCTCCTCCCACTTATGGGTCAGTATCCACTTATCAGAGAGAACATTCCACCTTTGGTTTTGGGGGATTGGCTAACTTCACTTAGCATGATATTCTCCAGCTCCATCCATTTACATGCAAATGCCATGATTTTATTCTCTTTTAATGCTGAGTAATAGTCCATTGTGTATATATACCACAGTTTCTTTATCTATATTGATGGGCATCTAGGTTGCTTCCACAATTTAGCTATTGTGACTTGTGCTTCTATAAACATTGATGTGACTGTATTACTTCAGTATGCTGATTTTAAGTCCTTTGGGTATAAAACGAGGAGTGAAATAGCTGGGTCAAATGGTGGTTCCATGCCAAGTTTTCCAAGGAATCTCCATACCGGTTTCCATACAGGTTGCACCAACTTTCAGTCCCACCACCAATGTATGAGTGTGCCTTTTTCCCCCACATCCTTGTCAACACTTATTATTGTTTGTATTCTTAATAGCTGCCATTCTGACTGAAGTGAGATGAAATCTTAGAGTAGTTTTGCTAGAGATGTTGAACATTTTTTCATGTATTTGTTGATTGGTTGTATATCATCTTCTGAGAAGTGCTGTTCAGCTCCTCAGCCCATTTAGTGATTAAGTTATTTGGTTTTTTGGCATTAAGATTTTTGAATTCTTTCTATATCCTAGGGATTAGTGCTCTATCTGATGTGTGTGTGGCAAAAATTTGTTCCCCAAATGTAGGCTGTCTCTTCACCTCATTGATCATTTCTTTTGCTGAGAAGAAGCTTTTTAGTTTGAATCCATCCCATTTTATTAATTCTTGATTTTATTATTTCTTGTGCTTTAGGTGTCTTAACAAGGAAGTCAGGGCCTAATCCAATATGTTGAAGATTTGGGCCTACTTTTTCCTCCATTAGGCACAGGGTCCCTGGTCTAATTCCTAGGTCCTTGATCCACTTTGAGTCAAGTTTTGTGCATGGTAAAAGATGGGGTGTTTATTTTCATGTTGCTGCATATGGATTTCCAGTTTTCCCAGCACCATTTGTTGAAGAAGCTATCTTTTCTCCAATGTATGTTTTTGGTGCCTTTGTCTAGTATGAGATAACTGTATTTATGTGGGTTTGTCACTGTGTCTTTTATTATGTACCATTGATCTACATGTCTATTTTGGTGCTGATGCCACGCCATTTTTGTTACTTTAGCTTTGTAGTATAGTTTAAGGTCTGGTATTGTGATGCCTCCTGCTTCACTTTTCTTGCTAAGGATTGCTTTGGCTATTCTGGGTTTCTTACTTTTCCAAATGAATTTCATGATTGCCTTTTCTATTTCTATAAGGAATAACATTGAGATTTTAATTGTAATCATATTGAATCTATTTAGCACTTTGGGTAATATGACCATTTTGACAATATTAATTCTGCCTATCCAAGAGCCTGAGAGATCTTTCCATTTTCTAATGTCTTCTTCAATTTCTTTCTTTAGTGTTCTGCAGTTTTCTTTATAGGGATCTTTCAGCTCTTTTGTTAAAGTTGATTCCCAAGTATTTTATTTTTATTTTTAAAGCTATTATGAATGGAGTAGTTTTTTTAAAATTTCTCTTTCAGTGGATTCATCACTGATGTATAGAAATGCATTTGATTTATGGGTATTATATTATATCCTGCTACTTTGCTGAATTCATTAATTAATTTTACAAGTTTTCTGGTGGAGTTGTTTGGATCCTGTAAGTATAGAATCATGTCATCAGCAAATAATGACAGTTTGAGTTTTTCTTTTCCTGTTTGTATCCCTTTAACTTCTTTCATCTGTCTAATTGCTTTGACTGGAGTTTTAAGTACTATGTTGGATAAAAAGTGGTGAAAGAGGGCATCCCTGTCTTGTTCCAGTTTTTAGAGGTAATGCTTTCAATTTTTCTCCTTTAAGAACAATGTTGGCCTTGAGTTTAGCATAGATAGCTTTTACAATGTTGAGGTATGTTTCTACTATTTCTAGTTTTTCTAGTGTTTTGAAAATGAAAGGGTGCTGTATTTTGTCAAATTCTTTCTCTGCATCAATTGATATAATCATGTGATTCTTATCTTTAAGTCTATATGTGATCATGTGCACTAATATGTTTTTGTATGTGATTTGCCAGAATTTTTTTGAGAATTTTGGCATCAATGTTTGTGAGGGATATTGGACTAAAATTTTCTTTTCTTGATGTGTCTCTCCTGGTTTTGGTATCAGGATTATTCTAGCTGCATGGAATGAGTTTGAAAGGGTTCCTTCCTTTTCTATTTCATGGAATAATTTGAGGAGTACTGGTATTAATTTTTCTTTGTAGGTCTTGTAGAACTCAGCTGTGAATCCATCTGGTCCCAGGCTTTTCTTGTAAGGCTTTTGATGGTGTCTTACATTTCTTGCTTGAAATTGATCTGTTTAAGTAGTGTGTGTGTGTCCTCTTGACTCAGTTTGGGTTCATCATATGCCTCTAGAAATTTGTGGTGTCTTTGAGGTTTTCTATTTCACCAGAGTTTACATTTTCAAAATAGTTTCTAATTGTCTTCTGTATTTCAATAGTGTCTGTTATGATATTTCCTTTCTCATCACAAATTTTAGAAATTTGAGTTTTCTCCCTCCTGCTTTTTGTTAGAGTGGCTAAGGGTTTGTCAGTTTTTAATTTGTTCAAAGAACCACTTTTTTGTTTTATCAATTTTTAAAATTATTTCTTCAGTTTCAATTTCATTGATTTCCACCCTGATTTTTATTATTTCCTGTCTTCTGCTACTTTTGGTGTTGGATTGTTCTTCTTTTTCTTGGGCTTTGAGCTATAATGTCAGGTCATTTATTTGTTGCCTTTTTCTTTTTTTAATAAATGAATTCCATGTAAGGAACTTTTCCTCTTAGTGGTGTGTACATAGCATCCCAGAGATTTTGATAAGCTGTATCAGAGTTCTAATTTACCTCTAAGAATTTTTTATCTCCTTCCTGATGTCTTTTGTTATCCATGTGTCACTCAATAGTGTATTTTGTTGTCTCCAGAGGTTGGTGTAACTTCTCTTTTTAATTTTATCATTGATTTCTAATTTCATTCCATTATGGTCAGATAGAATGCAGTGTAGTATCTGTATTTCCTTGAACTTGCTAAGACTTGCTTTGTGGCATAACATATGCTCTATTTTGGAGAAGGATCCTGTGCTGCTGAGAAGAAAGTGCATTCACTGATAAATGGAATATTCTATATATGTCTCTTAAGTTCAAATGATTGATTGTATTATTGAGTTATATAGTTTTTTTTTTGTTTGTTTGTCTAGTTTTTGTTTGGAAGATCTATCCAATGGTGAGAGGGGTGTAGTAAAGTCATCCAGTATTATTTTGTTGTGGTCTATTTGGTTCTGGTCTTTGAGAAGGGTTTATTTGATATACATAGATGCCCCCATTGTTTGGGGCATAGATACTTATGATTGTTATGTCTTGTTGATGTATGAATCCCTTAAGCAGCAGGAAATGCCCTTCTTTATCCCTTTTTACTAATTGTGGTTTGAAGTCCACTTTATATGATATGAGGATGGAAACCCCTGCTTCTTTATGTGGTCCATGTGAGTGATGCATTTTTTCCCACCCTTTCCCCTTTAGTCTGTGGATGTCTTTTCCTGTGAGATGAGTCTCTTGAAGGCAACATATTGTTGGGTCTTCTTTTTAATCCAATCTGTCAGTCAGTCTATGTCTTTTAATTGATGAGTTTGTGCCATTTGCATTCGGGGTTATTATTGAAATATTATCAGTATTCCTGGACATTTTGGTTTATCTTTGACTTTTAACTTGACTTGGTTTCTCCTTTCATTGAACTTTACTTTAGTGTAGCCTCCCTTTGCTGATTTTCATTGTTGTTTTTCATTTCCCTCCTCCTGGGATATTTTGCTGAGGATTTTCTGCAGTGCAGGCTTTCTAGTTGCAAATTATTTTAACTTTTGTTTACATAAAAGGTTTTTATTTCATCATCACATCTGAAGCTTAATCTTGCTGGATATAGATTCTTGGTTGGCATCCATTTTCTTTCAGAGCTTGGTATTTGTTGTTCCAGGATTTCCTGGTTTGAATATCTGGGTTGAAAAATCTGCTGAGATACGAATTGGTCTCCTCCATAAAGTGATGTGATTCCTCTCTCTTGCAGCCTTTAAGATTCTATCTTTATTCTGTATGCTAGGCATTTTCCTTATAATGTGCCTTGGTGTAGATCTGTTATAATTTTGTACATTTGGTGTCTTTTTAGCCTCTTGTGTTTGATTTTCCAATTCATTCTTCATGTTTGGGAAATTTTCTAATATTATCTCATTGAAGAGGTTGTGCGTTCCTTTGGTTTGAAACTCTGTGCCTTCCTCTATCCCAATAACTCCTAGACTTGGTCCTTTGATGCTATCCCATAATTCTTGGATGTTCTGTTCTTGGTTTCTTACCATATTCACTGTGGGGTCAACTTTATTTTCCAGATTGTATACTTTGTCTTCATTATCTGATATTCTGTTTTCCAAGTGATCTAGTCTGTTGATGATGTTTTCTATTGAGTTTTTTATTTGGCTTATTGTTTCCTTCATTTTAAGGATTTCTGACTTTTGTTTTGTTTTGTTTTAGAATCTCTATCTCTTTCTTGAAATAATCTTTTGCTACCTAAATTTGCTCTCTTATCTCCTTGTTGGTGTGATCAGTGTTTGCCTGTATTTGCTCATTTAGGTCATTCTTTAATTCACAGGTCAATGTAATTATGTATATTCTGAACTCCTTCTCTGACATTTCATCAACTGAGCTGTCCATGGATCCTGTTATTGTAGTATTCTGGTTTCTTTGGGCCACTTTCTTTCCTTGTTTTATCATGTTGTCTATGTATCTTCCTTTCTTGCAGTGTGGATCTGAGGGATTACAATTTCTACCCTATAATCTTTTAGTGTCTGCAGATTAGCTGTACCTCACCTTGGTGTTGGGCTTCCAGACCCTGCCAGTGTCCCACAACGGATAATACTGCAACTAAAGGTGGTGGCAGCAATAGTGGAGGTAACTCCAGATAGGAGTGGAGGTGCCCCAAGATGGATGCAAGGTCTTTCAGAGATGGGGCTGGAAGGGAGGCCCTTACACTGGCTTTGGGATGCCTGCTCTGAGATGCACCAGCTTCTAGGCCCTGTCTGTTGTGGCAAGATGGAGGCTATGTGTGGGGAGAGCTATCGTGATGGCCAGGGTCTGGGCTCTGGCGTGGGTCTGCTGGTTGGCAGAGCAGACCTGCGTCTAACCTGTGAATGTTGATATTTGATTTTAGGAAAACAACTCATGAAGCACTGCCAAATTTTCAGTAACAGAATTAGGCTTAGTATTTCAAACACCAATAGTGGGATTATTAACCATCACTCAACATTTCTATACCCATAGGCAAATATGGCTTATATTTCATAGTTAAAATATAACATCAGTGTATGTGTGTATGTGTGTGTGCATATGTGTGTGTGCTTGCATTTCCATGTATCTCTGTATGTGTTTGAATTCCAAACTTTAAATACTTATGGTGATAAGAACATATTAATTTAAGTTAAATAAATTTTTTAAACATGCAAGTTTATGACAGTATATAAATATGTTATTAGTCCAAAATCTCTTAAATAACTCCAAAAGAAAAATCTGAAATGCCTCCAACTGAAATCAGATGTGAGTTGCTTCTTGAGGAATAATTTGAACTAATCAAATAGAAGATACAGTTATCCAGAATGTAAGGGAGAGATTCAGAATGATAGAATAATGAATATATCCAAAAACTGTCTTAAAATGACCTTTGGGTCCACATAAATAACTAAAAAGCAAAAAAAAAAGAACATAATTATTTGTTTAGTAAAACTTCTTACAATTTCAACACTTATTATATAAGTGATGAAAAAAATACAAATATAAAATATCATTTTCCAAAACTCAATTTAGCATCCCTAAGACACATGGCATTGAGTTCCAATGTTTGGCAACAATAAACACAAAACTGCGACTTAGCAATCATGCTTAAGTGCACATGTCTGAAGAAAGTGAAATTATACCTTGAAGAGATGTCTGCCCTCCCAGGTTTGTTGCAGCATTGTTCACCAGAGCCACACCATGGAAATAAGACAAATTTCTGTGGAATGTATGAAAAGATACATTTTGGTATGTATGTACTCACACACATGATGGAATATTATTCAGCCAAAAAAGAAAGAAATTCTGCTATGTGAATAACATGAATGAATCTTGAGATTATTATACCAAAAGAAATAAGTCAGATAGAGAAAAACAAATACCATAAGGTCTCATTTATAGGTGGAATTTGAAGAAGCCCGACTCTTATAAACAGAGAGTAGAATTAGAATAGTAGTTGCCAAGAGCAGCACTCCAAGGGTGGTAAAGGGAGGTGTTGGTAAAAAGGTTCAAACTTTCAGTTATGCACGATGAACAATTTCTGGGGATCTCATGGACAACATGGATCTGAAGTTAACAAGACTATGTTTTATACTTGAACTCTAAGAGACTCTTAGCTGTTTTCAGTACTAAAACTGATAGCTCTGTGAGGTGACAGGTTAATTGGCTGATGTGTGGCCAACATTCCACCATGTGTACGTATGTCAAAGCAATACATTGTACAGGTAAGTACATTCAGTTTTTATTTGTCAATCAATTAAATAGTACCTCAATAAAACTGGAAAAAAAGAAAAAATGAATAAAAATAAAAATTAAGTCAGATTCATAAAGTACAGTGGTGGTTACAAGGGATTGGAAGTACCACAAACAGTAATGCAAAGGGTACAAGGTCTCAATGGACACTGAAGTTAATATTGTACTGTCAACTTAATATTTCTTAAGAAAGTACATTGTAAATCACATCAAATACACACAAAGTCACTATGTGAAGAGATAAACATGTTAATTAGCTTTAGTGCAGTAATTAGTTCACTATGTACATGTATACCAAAACATCTCAAAGTGTACTTTACAGATAGCATTTCAATTAAAAATAAAATTAAAAGAAAACAGTAAGCAAATAACTCATCATAAGAGATGTCTATAAGTTATACTGTGAGAAGAACAAGATTTTAGATATGTCACCCCAGTTTAATTAGACACTTCTCAATATACTGTCTATATAAAGAAGTTGCCTAAAAACTAGCATGCACACTCATGCGGCACACACACACACAAACACACACACACACACACACACACAGGTGGAGTCCACATCTTGGCTATTGGGAATAATGCTGCAAGGAATCTAGATGTGCAGACAGTTCTTTGGCATAGTGATTTTATTCCTTTGCATGTATACCCAGAATTTTATACCCAATGTCCATCATTAGATGAAGAAAATGTAGCATCATTACAAAATGGAATATTATCTAGTCTTAAAAAGAAGGAAGTCCAGTCATTTATAACTACATGGATGAACCTGGAGAACATTATGCTAAGGGAAATAAGCCAGGCCTGAAAAGACAGACACTGCCTGTTCTCACTTACATGTGGAATCTAAATAGTTGAACTCACAGAAGCAGAGTAGAATTATGGTCATTAAAATTACTAAAAGAGTAGATTTTAAATGTTCTCACCACACACACACACACACATACACACACAAAAAAACCCCACAATGTGAGTCAATGGGTATGTTACTTAGCTCAATTTAGTCATTCCACAAAATATTCATAGAGCAAAGCCTTATGTTATGTAAATACACATAATTTCATGTCTATTAAAAATAATTAATTAATGTTAAAACTCATATGTGCCTTATATATTGTTATGGTCTAAATGTGGTGTCCCCCAGAAGCTCACATATAAGATAATGTGAGAAGGTTCAGAGGACAAATGATCGGGTGGAAAGAGTCTTAACCCAATCAGTGAATTAATTCCCTGATAGGGTTTAACTCAGTGGAACCTGAAGTGGTGGGGTGGCTGGAGGAGGTGGAAATTGGGGTGTGGCTTGAGGGTATACATTTGTATCAGGCCAGTGGAGTCTCTCTCTCTGCCTCTGATCACCGTGTGGGCTGCTTCCCTCTGCCACACACTTCCTCCATGATGTCCTGCTTCACCTCCATCCCTGAGCAATGGAGCCGGGCTTCTATGGACTAAGACCTATGAAACTGTGAGCCCCTAAACAAGCTCTTCCTCCCCTACAATTGTTCTGGTTGGTTCTTTCAGTCACAGCATCAAAAAAGCTGACTAAAACCCATATGATGCCTATATGTGCCCATCAAACTCCAGTTCTCCATGGTATAAAGCTAGAGTATGAACCACTTTATTCACAGGGAAAGAGAGATGGATTAAGATGAGAAGATACAAGCTTTTCAAAATCACAACACTGGCGTACTCCCAGGAAGCAATTTCAAGGAAAGAGTTCTTCACGAAAGCACTTACCTGATATCCCTCAACAATTTAGGACTTTCTGAAAATTAAAACTGCATAGAGTATTCTTATATTTATGAGCATGTGTGGCAAAGTTGAGACCAGCAAACCCTATGGATTTTGTGAGTCTATTGTCAAAAGTCAGGTTTGAAGTAAATATGTGAAAGATAAGTATAGCCATGAAGATATACGAAGTCGTCTTGCTCAAGTGGTAGTCATTAGCCTCATATGGTTTTTTAAATTTAAGTTAATTAAAATCCAGTATTATTAAAAATTAAGTAATCACATGTGGCTTTATTATTGGACAGCATGGGCAGAAAAGATTTCCACAGAATAGAAAGTTCTATTGGAAAATACTGGCATCAAAATGTTTAAATTAGATCCTTGTTTGGTTTTGTTACCAATATGTGACAATTACTTATATGTTTCCACTATGCACACTCACCTATAATGGGTGAGTGTTCAAACATGGAAGAATTTTTTAGCATTGTTATGGTTTAGATGTGAGGTGTCCCCGAAAAGCTCATGTGTGAGACAAAGCAAGAAAATTCAGAGGCAAAAGGATTAGAGTATGAGAGGTGTAACCTTACCCAGGGATTAATCCACTGTTAGGGATTAATGGGTGGTAAGTATAATCAAGTGGAGAGTGGCTAGAGGAGATGGGGCCTGTGTGGTGTACCACTGGGGTTTATATTTTGTCCAAGAAAACTCTCTGCTTTCTAGTTGTCACGTCCTGAGCTGCTTTCCTCCCCCATGATGTTCTGCCTCACCTGAGGCCCAGAGCAACGGAGTTGGCCGTCTATGGACTGAGACCTCTGAAACTGTGAGCCAAGATAAACTTTTCCTCCTCTACATTGTTCTAGTCAGGGCTTTAGATCACAGTGGCACAAAAGTTGATCCAAACAAGTTGTGCAAACTGAGTGCAAAAAGAGAATGTCTTGTATAGAGAAGCAGTTTCCCACTGGATTCCAAGCTCCTCAGAATCTGTCATCATGTTAACCACTGCATCCCAAGCACCTGGAAGGATATCCAGCACACAGTAGGTCTTCATTATTTGTCTGTTAAATATTGTCTTGTCACATTCCTTCATTTATGTGTGAACAATTCCTGGCAGAACCACAGGCACTCATCACATAAAACAAAAAAAAATGTGATAATATAACTGGAGAGGCTGAAACTTATGCATAAGGCCTGAGGGAAGAACTTAGAAGGCAAATTAAAAATGATATTATTATAAAGTATGTGACTTCCTTTAAAGAATAAAGAGGCTAAATGACTTCAGGGACTTTAATATCTATTTAGAACACTCTCGTTACAAATGCACCCCCAATTAAAACTGACCTCAAAAGACTCTGTTTGGCAAAAGTTTCTTACCAGCAGTCGTTCTAATTTCAAAAGATATTTAGAATTAAAATAGTCTATAAGACATCCATCTCTAATTTGGATTGACCTTTCCACAAATAGTCTTAATTACTGAAATTTTGCTTTATGTGCTGCTTTTACATGTCATTTATTCTGTCACTACCCTAATGATAAGTGGGAAAGCATAGTTATTGTCTTAACTGAATAGTGCTTAACAATCCAACAAACCAATCTTTGATCTGTTACATAAAGGAGTAGAAGGACAGTAGGAACAGACAGGCAGAGTCAGGAATGATAGTGCGTCCTACAAACAAGGGCAGCCTTGCTCGGGGGCTGCAGACTCCACAGATTGTGCCAAGCCGAGCACTGGTTTCAAGAATGCATATTAATTAATCCCATGACTCCAAGAAGTGCATGTGTCTAGTGAGCTGTTTTTTCAGCCTGCCCAACATCAATTCCCTCTTTCCCAGGGAATAGCATCCTGATTTATCTTTGGCCATCTTTGCTCCCAATTTGAGTCCATATGCAGAAATGTTCAACCCTTCCCCAGCAAATGAAGAGATGGCACCTTAAACCAAACTAAGTCACTCAGAAGTGCCCTCTTGCGCTCTCTCTCTCTCTCTCTCTCTCTCTCTCTCTTCCTCCCTCCTTCCCTCCCTCTCTCTCATTTACATCTTCAGCAAAGCAATATGCATACTAAAAAGAACAAATGTCTCTTCTTTCCAGTTAAAATGCCAAAATAAGACTTTCCAGTATCTTAGATCCCTAGACTTTCCCCCTCTCCTTTTTGAAACTGAGTTTTCTTCCTTTTTCTTTAACTTGGAATTATTCTTCTACCAACTTCCTTTTTCTAATTTAGCTAGATCATTCTATTGTATAAAACTAAAACTTCATAACATAATGTCTGCCTAGAGAAGTGGCTAATTAAAGAAAAATATGCAACTTGTACAGTTCTAGGACTGTTCTCATTAGCTCTCTGTGGAATGAGGCTGATACCTCTTTTATAAGAGGATTATGATTAAATTAAGATTAGATCAAAGCAACAGATCAAGCACACCAACAGAGGTCCTCTTGCAAACATGTAGCGGAAATCTCAACACACACAAAAAAGATATTTTTTAAGAGGACAAATATGTTACAATATTAAAATAAGAAAAAATACCACTAGAAAGCCTGAAATTTTGAGGAATCCCAAAAGATGGAAAATAAATGTTTGAACTGATAGAGGGACACAAGTAAAGGAAAACACAGACTATGCCTCTTATAGAGTTATAAGTAACTCCATAAATCATCCGAACTCAGAGTAAAATTAGAGCAAAGACCTGAGTAAGCCTTGGAATAATAAAAGGTTATTAATTGAAGTATTGATTTGGAAGAGCTGGTCCAGCCAAGTCGCCAGTAGGCAGCAGAAACATTTTCTCCAAGGTTAATATCTTAAGAAAAGTACTTTTAAAAGTTCTCATAGAGAGAATGTGGGGACCACAGAACAACTGCTTACACATTCTCCACATATTCAAAACTATCTAAGACAAAAGCAAGCATGGGAGGAAGTAAGGAAGGTATTTTGACACAACAGATTCTGACAAGGAGACCCTTACCAGAGAGAAGATGTCATCAGAGAAAACGTAGGCAACTATTTCCTATAGCTGGGAGAAGTCTTTAGGCTGAACCTTCTGAATATCAAAGAGATAAAACTAAAATGGACACAAAAATCCCATCACAGTGAAATTTCAGAATTCCAGAATTTCAGCAATAAGGAAAGATATTTCAGCCTTCCAGAGGAAAACGGATTCCTGTGGAAGAATGAGTATTAAAAGTCATCAAAAACTCATTAGCCAAAATGGGAAGTAGAAGACAAAAATAAATAAACAACAACAATAAACATGATCTCCAAAATTCTAAGATCAAACCACTTTAAAGCTGGAATTCAATGCTCAAGCAAACTTGCACATGGATACAAAACTCATTTCTCCAATTCATTCTTTTGTTTAATAAATACTTACTGAATACCTCCTGTGGTCTAGGCAGGTGAGAAGGTCTTGGACACATATCTGAGAAGTAAATGTATAAAAACTCTTGTCTCCACAGATGTTGCATCATAGTGGAGGACAATAAGTGACACATGCAGAATGTCACGTATTCACCCTGTATCTCAGTGACCTGGCCCTTTTTCATGCTCATGGATTCTGTGGGTCGGAGTCTGAATGGGGCAGGAGGTCATCTGGCTTCTACGCCTGGATGTCAGGGCTCCCACTGAAAGGAAGCTTTCCTGTGTGTTTGGGATTTATTTATGAAACTACATATCACATAAAATTTACACTAAATAAGTATGAATGATCTTCTCTTGTTAATCTGCCTTTGTTAAAGGGATGTCAGCCATAAACCTTGCAATGGTCAAGGAAAGAAACCCTTCTCCCTTACAACACCATCACATGCTGTAGGTGTTGGCTGCCCATGGCTCTCGCCTGTACTGTTCTTGCTCACTGGGGAATGTCCTTAGCCCGTGGGAGCCATTTTGCCTGTGGAAGCCACATTGCCCAGCATTCCTTGGAGTCCAGCAAGGATTAGGTGAGGATCCTCTGTCTGGAAGTAGCTCATGGCCAATGACTGCCTGACAGTCCTCTTTGTCTCAACATGAAACCCTCTGTGGTGTGACTTTACCCCCAAGTTCCCCATAAGATGAGGTTAAAGAAACCAAGTAGCACGAATATTATCTCCTCTCTGCCCTGCTCCATTCATTCCTTTCAGAGTTTTTCTGGGAGTATTTCCTCAATAAATCACTTTCCCAAGGACCCCTGCCTCAGCGGCTCCATCTAAGAAACCTGCTGTGGTACTTCAGAGTTGACACTGAGGGATGGAGATCCTGGATTTGGGTCACAAGCTCATCACTGCAGGAAGGTGTGTTTCCCTCGCACACTGTGGCAGTGGGGACACTGAGACATGGCCTGTGGAGACCCAGGATGCTGCATGGCTGGATGGGACACAGTAGTGGAGTCTCAGCCATTTTCAAGGAGGAAAGATGGACAAGCGTTAAGGACTGCAGAACTGAGTGGCCATTCCTGGGCACCATGGATGCACTGAGGAGAGAAAAATGATGGCCCAGGTTGACTCATCACCCATTTCAGCAAAAAGAGTCATAGGCTTTCTTCCCAGTGTTTACAGACTCATAGTTAGAGGGCTAAGCATGCAGAACTTACTTGTAAGAGAAGTATAACATTGGAGAAGGCTGAATCTTCAGCCAAGAAAAGTCTCCTGTACTAACATCAGGAGCCCTAACAAGAGAGGAATGAATAAACTGGATGTAAACTCAGATTATTGGAATAGATGCAACTGAGACTCTTGAACAGCAGATTCTCCTGAGTCTTGGGAACTGGCAGAAGTAACCCCCTCTTTCTGACCTCAAATGAAGCACGTAGGTACCTCTAAGAAGATGGCCAGCCATTTTCAGAAATTATGCCTGCTTTCTTTTCTAGATGCCAGGTAACCAGAATCAAATCTCAGTCATGGTCAAATCCTAACTGTGGAAGTACTAGACTGACTGAGAGGGGAAAGGGCAGAGATGTAGACTGAGATCATTTTGAAGCTTTCTCCAGGATTCCAACATATTCCCATAATCCCTGCATCCAGAGACATTCAGCAGAATAAAAAGCCGGATGATGACATCGTTCCTAATGGAATAGTCCCACATCATTCAGATGTGCCTGTTGATATTAATAAAGCTAAAATGTTTATTTATTAGAACCATTTTTATGGGTCTATTCCTATAAGTGCAATACAAATTTCACAAATATTAGCTGAGACTGGAGAGAGAAGAATTGTCTGTTCACACGAGGGCTAGATCAGGCCCTCCCAAGAGTTGTCACTTCCAGTTTCCTTTAAGTACTAGGATTCCCTTGTAGATCCACCCTCCCTACGATTTCACTGGTGGAATTCTATTTATGAATTTTCAGAAACAAGTGTCCTCCATCAAATGCTGTTGCTCTATTTAATTTAGTGTTTACGTTAGCTTTCTCTGAGTGCACACCTGAAATTTTCTTTAAGAATTAAGTAGCTCTCAGATATTTGATGGCATTATTGTCTTAAAAAGAAGTGAGGACAGACACTTCTCAGAGGAGGACATACAATCAATCAACAAGTACATGAAAAAATGCTCACCATCTCTAGCAGTCAGAGAAATGCAAATCAAAACCACCCTAAGATACCATCTCACTCCAGTAAGATTGGCAGACATTATGAAGTCAAACAACAAGAAGTGCTGGCGAGGATGTGGGGAAAAGGGTACACTTGTACATTGCTGGTGGGACTGCAAATTGGTGCAGCCAATTTGGAAAGCAGTATGGAGATTTCTTGGAAAGTTGGGAATGGAACCACCATTTGACCCAGCTATTCCCCTCTCGGTCTATTCAGTAAGACCTAAAAAGAGCATGCTACAGGGACACTGCTACATCGATGTTCATAGCAGCACAATTCACAATAGCAAGACTGTGGAACCAACCTAGATGCCCTTCAATAGACGGATGGATAAAAAAAAATGTGGCATTTATACACAATGGAGTATTACTCTGCATTAAAAAATGACAAAATCATACAATTTGCAGGGAAATGGATGGCATTAGAGCAGATTATGCTAAGTGAAGCTAGCCAATCCCTAAAAAACAAATGCCAAATGTCTTCTTTGATATAAGGAGAGTAACTAAGAACAGAGTAGGGATGAAGAGCATGAGAAGAAGATTAACATTAAACAGGGATGAGAGGTGGGAGGGAAAGGGAGAGAGAAGGGAAATTGCATGGAAATGGAAGGAGACCCTCAGGGTTATACAAAATTACATACAAGAGGAAGTGAGGGGAAAGGGGAAAATAATACAAGGGGGAGAAATGAATGACAGTAGAGGGGGTAGAGAGGGAAGAGGGCAGGGGAGGGGAGGGGATGGGGGATAGTAGAGGATAGGAAAGGCAGCAGAATACAACAGACACTAGTATGACAATATGTAAATCAATGGATGTGTAACTGATGTGATTCTGCAATCTGTATACGGGGTAAAAATGGGAGTTCATAACCCACTTGAATCAAAGTGTGAAATATGATATATCAAGAACTATGTAATGTTTTGAACAACCAACAATAAAAAAATTAAAAAAAAAGAAGCGAGGAATTTGAATGTTTTCTCCATATAGAAATGATGAATGTTTGAGAAGATGGCTATGTTTACCCTGATTCAAACATTACACAATACATACATGTACTGAAATGTCACATGGAATCCATGAATATGAACATTGTTTTTACTTTTAGTTAAAAATAAATTTAAATGTATATGTACAAAAACATATAACTTCTGCACTTTAAGAATATATTTCAGACTATTTTCTTTCTAAGCACTTATAAAATTCGTGCACTCAGAAAGAGTTTGGCCCAAAGTCTAGTAAATGCTACAGGCAGACAGAAAGGGTTATAGCCATCAAGTTTCATTGTTAAAAATGCCCATGTTGAACTATAGCACTGACAAGCATTGTCTTTGCATAGTAGTCCTTTAAAAATGGTGTATTATTGAGGGCCTTTTAATAAAACTTTAGGGAATCACAAAATTTTTAATGTGTATTGTCTCTATACCATCCATCCACCCTTCTACATACTGTGAATGGTTTGGTCTCCATTGCGATATGGCTCTGTGAAATGCAACACTTAGATAAGGAAGAGTTCTGGCTAACACACACACTGCAACTTTCAAATTTCATTATATAGTAGAATCTAATTTTATTTTTGCAGCGTAACTCAAGTGCATTAAAAAGTCTGTAGATAAAAATACATTTAAAAAACACATACATCTATTTGTAACCTGAAGCTTTCAAGGAGGCTCAAATATTTGTATCTACTCAGAGTGCATTAATGTTTGTTTAAAGGCACATATTTATGGCCATAAGAGGTATTCACTGAAAGTACAGTCACCCAGCACTAAGTGCAGGGATGTTTCCTGACAAATGTGTCATTGAGTGATGGGCATGGTGGAGAAAAACTGCTCAGTTCATGACATCCAGGAAGCAGGGGTCGGGGAGGGGACACAGAGCTCTGCTCACCAGAGACAAAATATGAACTCCAAAGGCATGCCCCAGTCACCTACTTCCTCTAGCCACGTCCTACCTGTATACAGTTACCACTCATTAATACATTTACATTATTAATCCATCAAATGGATTAACCCACTGACTAGGTTACATGTCCCATAATCTAATCTCTTCACCTCTGCACATCCCTGCATTGTCTCACACATGAGCTTTTGGGAGACACCTCATATTCAATCAGTAACAACATATGACAGTGGTCCTATACAAGGTTTCAATACATAGCCATCTGGGTTTGTGGAAGTATACTTTCTGACACGCACAGCATGACGAAATCACTCCTCAGAAGAGGGTATACAATCAATCAACATATATATGAAAAAATGTTCAACATCTCTAGCAATTAGAGAAATGCAAATCAAAACTACTATAAGATTTCATCTCACTCCAGTCAGAATGTCAGCTATTATGAAGACAAACAACAATAAGTGTTGGTGAGGATGTGGGGGAAAAGGCATGCTCACACATTGCTGGTGGGACTGCAAATTGGTGCAGCCAATATGGAAAGCAGTATGGAGATTCCTTGGAAAACTTGGCATGGAACCACCATTTGACCCAGCTATTCCACTCCTCAGTTATACCCAAAGAACTTAAAAACAACATACTACAGGACACAGCCACATCAATGTTTATTGCCACATGATTCACAATAGCTAAGTTGTGGAACCAACCTAGATGCCCTTAAATAGATGAATGGATAAAGAAACTGTGGTATATATACACAGTGGACTAATAATCAGCATTAAAAGAAAATAAAATCATGGCATTTGCAGGTAAATGGATGGAGTTAGAGAATATTATGCTAAGTGAAATAAGCTAGTCCCAAAAACCAAAGACAATTTTTTTTCTGATACATGGATGCTGATCCATAATGGGGATGTGGGGGGCGCATAGGAGGAGTGGAGGAATTTTAGATAGGGCAAAGGGTGGGAAGAGAGGGAGAATGAGGGTAGGAAAGATGGTGTAATGAGATGGATATCATTACCCTAAGTACATGTATGAAGACATGAATGCCGTGACTCTACTTTATGTACAACCAGGGACATGAAAAATTGTGCTCCATATATGTACTATGAAATGAAATGCATTCTGCTGTCATATATAACAAATTATAATAAATAAATAAGTTTTTTTAAATGCAAGAATGGAACTAAGGTAACAAAAACTGGAATTAATACACTAAGTTTTCTAGAGGCAGTGTCCTTACATTTTAAAAACTGGAACCACAGAAATCAAGTACACTTCTGAGCATCATGGTCAATAAGCAATTTGAGAAAAGAGCTTTACTAATTGTTTATTTAGTTAAGATTTAAATAAATCTTAACTAAATCAAACAATGAAAATAAGCAAGACAATCATTCTCCTTACATTTCCAGCTCAGCAAGGTGGCATGCCACTTCAGCAATGCCAACTATTTTGATCAATGGTTCACTTAGAGCCAACTGATCATGAATAAAGTGATGATTTTGTATAGCAAGTTCATGAATCAGAAACAACCAGTGCTCTGTGGCTTGCTTATTTGAAGATGAAAAAAATACATCTATGAAGTCAATAAACTGAAAGAGAAACATGAAACCTTTAGAGCTTTACCAGGTGTTTAGATGGGGATACAAGAAAAGAGCTGCCCTAGCTTTGTGTGAGGATTTTCCTAGTAAATTAAATTAATGACTTTCCACTGGGTAAGCATGGAAGGAACTCTAGTATTTTGAAGTTATTTACTCAAAAATTATTTCAAATGAAAAAATAAGTTGCAGAAATTGGCTTTATCATTTTTAAGTTCAAAATCCCAAGTTCTGAGCTCAAAGACAAAAGAGGAAAAGAGGGTAAGTGTTCAATAACCATTAATACCCACTTAGCTAGCATCTTAATTGTGTGTACTTAGTAATGCCTCCCTTTTACAGATATAACAGAAGACTCAAAGAGTTCGAGTATTGTTTCCAATTAGCACAAATCATTTATTTTTTTCATCTATCTCAATCATATCAATCCTTTCTTGCATGACTTCCATCAACAAACTGCTATTGCTTCTGAGATGAATTAAAAATACTTGTGACTTGATTTTAATAGAATAAATCTTTCAACTCTGTGTGTGTGTGTGTGTGTGTTTTCATGTTTTTAGGTCTAAACAATAGTAACATAATGGAAAGAATATTCAACTTAAAGTTAAAAAACCTGGTTCTGGACTTAAATTAGCAACTGAGTGAATTTAGTTAAATAAAGTTACTTTTAAATCTGTACAAATATTGTATGAAAGATGCAGAATCTTCTCACTGTTTATCAAAACTAAACTCCTAGGGCTGGGGATGTGGCTCAAGTGGTAACGCGCTTGCCTGGCATGCGCGGGGTGCTGGGTTTGATCCTCAGCACCACATAAAAAAATAAAATAAAGATGTTGAGATGTTGTGTCCACTGAAAACTAAAAAATAAATATTAAAAACAATTCTCTCTCTCTCTCTCTCTCTCAAAAAAAAAAAAAACTAAACTGCTTCTGCTTGGGAAGAGTTTTTAGATATAATGCCTACCCCTTTCCCCCAAGGCAATGTACCAATTGTTCTTATACAGATAATTTTAGGGAATGTCAGGTCAAGAAAAAGGTAATAAAGGGATGTTGTTGTTGTAGTACTCTGGAGCTTGCAAAATCATCACACACAATATAAACCATTAAAAAGGCTATAGAATGAAGCTTTTACCTCTTTTTTTACCCTGAGAACCTCTTTTGCTTGAAGCATGTGATATTATCATCTGGATAATATCACATTGGGAAATTACTATACAAGGAAAAATCATGGGTTTTGCAGGGAAACCTGAGTGTGATGGTCAATCTGCCATGTGACTAAAATGTCATTGACTCCTATGAGAAATTTCAATATCTCACTATCTCCTATGGTTATTCAATCATTGTAAATCTATTTCCTTGAAAGGGGTATTTTGCAGAGGTGATTAAGTTAAGGATATTGGACTGGATTAATGATCTTGTATTATCTGAGTGGATCCAATGTATTCACAATGATCCTTGTAAAAGGAAAAGAGAATAGTCAGAGGAAGAATAAAGCAATGTGACAATGGATGCAGGAACAGAGTGGCTGGAAGCTGTGCCGCGGGCTTCCCACGTGGAGCAAGGAGCCATAAACCAATTAATCCAGAGAGCTTCCACAAGCTGGAAAAGGCACAGAAACGGGCTCTTGACTAGAACCTCCAGGAGGAACTCAGCCTGTGTTGTCTTAAACCACTGAATTTGTAGCAATGTGTTAGAACAGCAATAGGAAACTACAATAGGCCACTGTTCCAGTGCAGGGCCAATGTTAAAGGAGGAATAATCATATGGATTTTGAAGACTTCTGATAGGTGCCAAACGTGATCAGGTGCATGAGAAATCTTTGTAACTCAAGAGGAACTTAACAGATGTCAGATTATTTATTTATTTATTTATTTATTTATTTGCATAGCTTGGGAAACCCTTCTTTCCTGGGTTGAGGTGCAGGTATACAGAAGCAAACTTGACCTTTAAGTGTCATCAATATCTTGGAGAAGTAAATACATTTTCAACAACAAAGTTTTTCAACAACATTTAGCAGCCTAAAAGCACCTTTCGTTTCTACATATACTGATGATAGACATGTAACAAAGAATCTAGGTATCAGAGATCAAAGTTAGTCTAGACTGGGGAATGATAGGTAAGGCCTGATTAGGCAGCAGTACTCCCTCTACCTGAAGTAGCAGGATAAACTGGCACTGATGCCAAACTTCAGACCTGCCTGCTCACAGGCACCTGGAGAATGCTTGTATTCTAGAAGCAGAAAATTATCAGTCAAAGCATGAACTTCTGCTGCCAGCAACTGCCTGCACCTTAAGTAAATGCCTTCCTGTGCTTTTTGCTATGAAATTGAACTTCCAGAATTTCAAATCATGTTGAATTGCATGTGTGGCTGAAGTGTTCCTCTCCTGTATGTAATTAAATAACTTTCAGGATAATGGCTTGTACTTGAACAGATGATGCTCTCACATACTAAAGAAAAATGTTTAATTTTTTAAACAAAATATATTAGCCATCAGATTTTTAATAATATAGGTGCTTCTTCACTTTTAATAAAGAAAAATGATAACTGAAAAACTCTTAAATGATTGGTTTTCTAAAATGAATTCTGCTGAGTTATACCTGGTTCATGAAAACAGACTCAAATATCTTTGGTTGCAAGTTAGTTTTAATCCTAACCCCTTTTTAAAAGATAAGACTTTACAGAAGCATTCTAATAAATTCCACTTCAAATATGGTTAAAAGTTGTCATCATTTTTTCCTTCTCAGATTTCTTCTCCCTCTTAAACCAGTACATCTGAAAAAAGAGAAGGTACCAAGGATGATGGTAGATAAAGAGGCGAAAGAACGTTCCAGTCACTTTCACCTCCATTTTGAGATCTGCTACAGACAACTGTCAACTGAAATTCTGTTTGACATTCTCTGAAGTAATCAAATGTTAGCAGACTGTTTTGAATGTTGAATGCTGGCAACATATGAACACGAAGAAAAAAAACAAATACTCAGTAAAATGAATATTGATGCATGTAAAACCATGAACACAAGATTACAGAGCATGTAACTAAATGAAACTGCAAACAGAAGCTGTTCAGATACTCAGGGGGACCACTCAATAGGGAAGAGCCTGTGCACCACTGGTGGCCTCTCAACCTCTCACTTCTTTATTAATGTCAGGTCATCTGGAATCCACCAGAATTTACAAATAGAACAAACATTTGGTTCTGGTAAGAATTTTGCTTTTTTTACCCATTTTCAGACTCCTACTGGAGATATGACATCAAATCTTTGGCACCATTGTTGGAAGTCAAAAGCCAATGTGCTTGTATTAGGCAGCTCTCCATCACTACAACCAAACACCTTAGACAGATCACTTATAAAGAAAAAAAGGTTTGTTCTGACTCACAGTTTGGGAGGTTACAGATTGGACCCTTTGCTTTGAGCCTTTAGGGAAGCAGTAGCAGCACATCATGGTTGGGGGTATGGGACAGCAAAACCACTCACCTCATGACAAGGAAACAAACCAGGAAGAGGCAGAGGTCAAGGTCTCACTATCTCTTTCAAGGGTATGTCCCAATAACCTAAGAACCTCCCAGAAGCCCCATCTCTCAAAGGTTTCACCTACTCCCAGTTGCCCCAAGCCTTTAGCTTATGGACTTCCAGGGGACATTTACAATTCCAAGTGTAAAACCTTCTCCAGGAGATGTGGGGGCAGATGGTACAAGTCTTTGTGACAGCAGCACTGTCTGTGAAGATACTTCACAAAAGTTATTTCTAGTTTCATAGACTACAATAAGTAAAATAGAGAAAGACCTTACTACTACACAAAACATTACTTCCCAGTTCATCTTATGGTTCAAATGCCACAAATTTTGTCAAATTTCCAGGAAATGTCAATAATCCACACCTATTATCATTTCTATCTGAGAGCTTCAGGAAGAATTAGACAAATCTAATGATTTCCCAAACTGTATATAAGAATACTGAGAATTCATTTGGATTAAATGCAGACCTAAACTGAAAAGTTCTTACATCATGTTACTTTCTGCCTTATAAGGTTTTCAGTGAACTACAAGTTAATCCTACTGAGAAAATACTACTATAAGAGGCAAGATAAAAAACATAATTGAAAAAATTAAGTTAAAGGATTTGTATCCAATATTTCTCATTTGTCTTTCTTTTCCCTTCCACAAAATCTGAGCCCTATTGTTCACGATACAATCCAGATAATAGTTTAATAGAAGAATAATATAATAGAAGATAAAGTTGGTAGAACAAAGACTACAGCCTTGCTAAACACAGCCGCCTTCTTTCACTCACTATATCTTTATAGAAAAGCCAAACAGTAATACAACCTTTAGAATCATCCTGCCCCCAGCAACACATGCAAAGCAAAAAAGCATTTACCACAAGCTGGCTGATGCCCTTGATCTTCCAAGCTGGGTTCCTAGAGTCGTAGCTGCAGTGCAATGCTGGTACTATGCAAAGAGTTTTCCTCAACTATTAAAGAAACAAAAGTTTTATCCAGATATTCTCATGGCACCCCAGAGTTCTAACTCTGACTACTAAAATCGTAATACAAGTCTCTTCCAGGCTGATCTGACTATCCATGTAATCTTGGAAACATTATAAAACTTACTCCAGTAAGGACTGTTTAGAGTGAATCTCAGAAACTTGAAGTCATTTCAGAATCTATGTTTGTAGGAAAGATGACATACCTGACCAGATCACTTCTAAACATTAGACTAACAACCTTTTGGACAAATAATGACAGCTTTAAATATAGGTTAATATGTGTTCAGACTAAAAGAAATTCTCTGAGTTAGGATTGTACCAGAAGTGATAAAACCTACAGTAAAAAAATATTCCTGTTATTAATGCTTTAAATAAAGTGACTGAGAATACTCAAGTGGGTTGACCTGTGTTTGAAGGGGGTCAGCATCAATAATATTCTTTTCTAAGTCTTGCAGTTTGGGGAAGAAATGTAAATCACTCTGTGATCTTGGCTAAGAAAGTGACCCTTGCTCTCCTATAAATGAAATGATATTTACTGAGGGTTCATTATTGTGTACTGAAGTAGAAATGCCAGTAAATTGAATACTGCTGATATTTAAAGAGATTTCAACTCCGATGGGTTTGCCTTGGCATATCTGTCAAAACTGTACTAGGCCATGCTTATACACTTGAACTATTATGCTATGTAAAATATCTACAATTTTATGTTCTGATCTCTCCTTGAATCAGTCACTTGTCTAATTCTCAACTTCAAAATGAAAATAAATAGGATGGAAATGCTTGTCTGTATTACAAGACTCACATCCACAGACAGAAATATGGATCTGTGAACAAATTAAACTGTCAGGAGCAGTAAAACAAAATTCTCTCTTCTTTGGCCATACTTAGGGGGGAAAAGTGTAGTTACCAGCAATTGTTGTCAATTGTGGGGGGAAAATGAGTGGTTAAGGTCCTTCTTTGTTTTAATATTTTTAGTTGCTGATGGATATACAATACATTTATTTATGTGGTGCTGAGAATCAAACCCACTGCCTCACACATGACAGACAAGTGCTCTACCACTGAGCCATAACCCTAGCCTGGTTAAGGTCCTTCTTGAGGAAATAACATAGTAATGCTGATCTTGAAGCATAAAAGATTAAATTTTACAGAGTTTAATTGTATGTCATTATTAGTAGAGATGCAAACAATGCTTCTATTATCAAATGCTGATGTCTGGATTTATCAATTCTCAATACACTGGCAGAGCTGAAATGGCTGAAAGTTTGGGTCTGAGTGATAGGAAGAAACTCATAAATGAAGACTTGCAGACAAATAGAGGGATAGAGAAGCTAGAGTGCGGACAGAATTTTGCAATTATAAAAGAGAAATGCTTGTATTACTTAGAACATCTCAAAAAATAGTTAAAACACAGAACATTGTCATAAACAAAACTTTATATTGATGGTTTATTTTATGATTCACATTTTTAGGTGGAGTCCTGCACTTTTTAACTTGAGAATTTAAGTACTAAGATAACAGGATATCAAAAGTTGCATCAAAGGAATGTCACTACTGATCCCATAGACATTAAAATAATAATAGTGACATGTGATAAGCAGCTCTGTGCCCACAAGTTTAATAACTTGGATGAAATAGTCCATTTCCTTAGGAAACGCAAGCTACCACATTCACCCAAAGAATGATGGAAACTTGAATATCTACTATAGAAATTGGATCAATAATTAAAAACCTTCCACAAAATAAGACACAAAGACCAGATGATTTTGCTGGTAAATTCTCCTGAACATTTAATGAAATAATCAAACCAGTTCTCTACAATCTCTTCCAAAAATTTCAAGAATAGGAGATAGGACACGTTTCAACCATGTATGAGGACAGTTATCATCTAATACTCACAACAGATTGGAGTACGTACATGAGGTATCCATGGATTAGAAGACTCAATATGTCAGTTCTTCCCAACTTGATCTATTAATTCAACACAATCTCAAAAATATTACCATAGTCATTTAGTGCCTACTGACAAATTGTTCTTAAAATGCATACGGAAGGACAAAGAACATGAAATCACCACCACAATAGGGAAAAAGAGGAGAAGTGGAGGACTCCCACTCCCAACTACAAAACTTACTACTGAGCCACAGTAACCAAGACACTATAGTGTTTATGAAAGAATAAGTTTATGGGTGAATAAAACAGAATAAACAACCTAGAAATATACCTGGATAAAAAAAAATATCACCCAATACCCATTGTTGAGAGCCACAGCCGAAGGGGCCCCAGAAAACTTCCAGCTGCCAGCAAACTTCCAGCTGCCAGCAAACTTCTAGCTGCCAACTGATTGGCTCCTCTGCGGTGATGCTCATTGGGCTGTTTCCCTGCCCTTTCAGACCATGGAGCTGCTCATTGGGGGACTTTTTTTGGCTCTGCCCACGGGACCCAGCCAATCAGCCTCAAGAGCAGGAGGAGTGGGGGAGGTAGAGAGGCTTGTGGGAAGCCGGTGGTGGCAGTTGGGCTCTGAAGGTTTTCCTGAGGAGCTGTGTGGTTTAGTGTGTGTGTTCTAAAAATAAAGTTCGTTTCTTTTGACAAGTGGCTCCTGAATTGTGCCCAGCCAGACTGCGGCATTTGGTGGGCCGCACTGGACGACTGAGGGTAAGTGATAAGGTAAACTGCTCGCCCCTGAGGGCAGGGTGAGAGGATGGGTAGCCATTTTAAGATTATTCTTTTGTTTTGCTTCACTTTTGTTTTAAGTTGCCTGTCCCTAGAGATGTGTAAGATGGAATAAAAACCGCTCACATCTGAGGAACAGATAGGGAGAAAGGACGGATGGACATTTCAGGAGGCTATTATAATGATTTTGTGTTGTTCCAATTTTGATTCACTCTGTTTCAGTTTTGTTAGGCGTTATCTTGTTGGGTTGTATTATAGTAGAAATATGGGATCAGAAATTAGTAAAAAACAAACTGAAAGAGTGTTAAGTAAATTGTTAGAGGAAGGAGGCATCTCAGTAAAATCAAGAGCAGTCAGGGCATACGTTGATACAATACAAAAATGTAGCCCGTGGCTTTTAAAGGAGGAGTTGTTAAATATATCACAATGAAACCATCATGGTGAAGATTTAAAAAGAATAGAAAAGAAAAGCCCAGGAACTCTGCCAGTTGGCACATTGACATTGTGGGCGTTGGTATCTTGTTTGCTTAGTCCAAAGCCTTCAGTTCAGACAAAGGTAGAGGAAGGAGAAGACATATTGATTCAAGTAAAACAGAAGGTCTCTCAAGTTAGTCAGAAAGAGAAAAAGATTCAAGCAAAAGAGAAGGTCTTTCGAGCTAGTCAGATAGAGGAAGAAAGCTTAGAGCAGAAAAAGCCATCAGGGGAAAAGTTACAACAGGAGACTGCTACTAACACCTTTATATCACCAGAGGGCGTAAGTGTCCAACCAACAGCGCCACCTCTACAGGAGATTGCTACTAACACCTTTCTATCACCAGAGGGCGTAAGTGTCCAACCAACAGCACCACCTCTATATGCTGGGAGGCCCCCAACCCCTGCAGTTGATAGTTGGGATCCTGAGACAGGATCTCAAATATTAACATGCCTTGTATTTGAGGCAGGAGGGCAGCGAATTCACCATGGTTTAAATTTCAAAACAGTGAAGCAGCTAAAAGAGGCTGTAACAACCTATGGTCCTCAAGCACCCTTCACTGTAAGCATGGTCAAATCCATTAACAATTTGAACATGACGCCAGCAGATTGGGCTAATATGTGTAAAGCTGTGCTAAATGGAGGACAATACCTGTTATGGAAGGTTGCCAATGAGGAATTTTGCAAGGAGACGGCTAGGCGAAATGCAGCAGCTGGTTATCCTCAGAGAAATCTAGATATGTTGTTAGGAAAGGGACCTTATGAGGATCAGCAGCAACAAATTGCATATGATCCTGGTGTATATGCACAAATTGCTGCAGATGCAGTTAAGGCAAGGAAGACTTTACAAGGACATGGAGGTTTACAAGGTCAATTATCTAAGGTAATACAAGGAGCTAATGAACCTTATGCTGAATTTGTAGATAGGCTTATTCAAACAGCTACTAGAGTTTTTGGGAATACAGAACAAGCAATGCCATTAATAAAACAACTGGCTTATGAGCAAGCAAATCGTTGGTGCAGAGAAGTCATTAGACCATGGAAACATGAAGATTTAAATACATATATTAAATTATGTAGAGACATTAATGAACAAGAGCAAGTCGTGGCAGCTACAGTAAAACAGGCTTTAGAACAAGGGCAAGAACATGCTACAATTGTGAACAAACAGGACATTTTAAAAGGAATTGCCCCATAGGAGGAGGGTTTAACAAAACTAGGTATCAAAGGAGTAGAATACCGGGTATTTGCCCATGATGCCGTAGAGGGAGACATTGGGCTAATGAATGCCGTTCTCAACCACTATAGAGGGTACTCCATTATCAAAAAACGAACAAGGACCAGGTGTTTATCCACGATATCATGGAGAAAGGCATCGGGCTCCATTGCCAAAAAATCGACAGGGGGGCCCAATGCTCCAGGGCCCAAAACCACAAATATACGGGGCACTGGAGGAACCCAGCAACCCCATCAGGGTAGTGCCCAGGACACATTGTCCATCAGATCCCTCATCAGACAAACTAGAGGGAGCGCAGGGTTGGACATCTGCGCCTCTGGCAGAGCAGTACTAACTCCAGAGATGGGAGTTCAAATCATTCCCACAGGGGTAAAAGGGCCTCTTCCCAAAGGAACAGTAGGCTTATTATTGGGACGCAGCTCTTCTACTCTCAAAGGACTTATGATAAGTCCTGGGGTAATTGATCCCGATTATGAAGGTGAAATAAAAATTATAGGCAGTTCTGCAAAGGGTATATCAGTAATTTCAGCAGGAGATAGAATAGCACAGTTACTAATAATACCCAGCCTACATGATAAATTTTCCAATTGTAGTGTAGAAAGAGGTTCCAGGGGATTAGGCTCCACAGGTGTAGATTGGACTATGCTTTCTTTAAATTTAGATTCTTGCCCCATGCTAAAACTAAATATTCAAGGACATGAATTTAATGGACTACTGGATACAGGTGCAGACTTTAGCATCATCTCTCATCAAGAATGGCCAGAACATTGGCCATTACAACAAGCCACTCAAACGCTTTGAGGCCTAGGAGTGGCGACTAATCCCATAGAAGTGCAATGGTATTAGATTGGAAGGATCCTGAAGGATGTGAAGGAACTATACAGCCATATGTATTGGATCATCTTCCCATAAATTTATGGGGACAAGATGTCCTAGATCAATTAGGTTTGACATTAACAAATAACATCAACCAAAATGCACCCACTAATAGGGCTAGACAAGGTTTTAGGAAAGGAAAAAGATTAGGAAAACAAGAACAAGGTATAGCAGCACCAATACAAATAGATCAAGGAACGGACAGACATGGGTTGGATTTTCAGAAAGGGCCACTGAGACAATAAAAATTACTTGGAAATCAGAAAGACCAGTATGGGTTCCTCAGTGGCCCCTGACTAAAGAAAAGATACAAGCAGCCCATGACCTGGTCAAACAACAATTAGCAGAAGGACATATACAACCTTCCATATCTCCCCATAATACTCCCATTTTTGTCATCAAAAAGAAATCTGGTAAATGGAGATTATTGCAACATTTAAGAGCCATTAATACTGAGATGGTTATTATGGGACCTGCTCAATCAGGGATTCCTCAATTGTCTGCTTTGCCAAAAACCTGGCATGTTTTAGCTATAGATATTAAAGATTGTTTTCAATTCCAATTCATCCTGAGGATAGTCCAAGTTTTGCATTTACTATCCCTGCACTGAATCATGAAGGTCCTGATCAGAGATATGAATGGAAAGTACTCTCTCAAGGGATGGCTAACAGCCCAACTATGTGTCAAATTTATGTTAACAAAGTAATCCAGCCACTTAGAAATCAAAATCCTGAACTACAAATATTTCACTATATGGATGATGTATTATTAGCACACAAAGATAAAAACACATTGCTAGAATGTTATGCCACACTTACAAACTTATTAAAAAATTATAATCTAGAGATAGCAATAGATAAAGTACAATTAAATTTTCCAATTAATTATTTAGGAGTTCTATTATCCTCAACCATAGTCCGTCCACCAAAAATTCAAATACAAGTAGATCAATTCAAATCACTTAACGACTTTCAAAAGTTATTAGGAGACATAAATTGGATAAGGCCTTATCTAGGTATACCAACAGGAGAGTTGGGACCTTTATTTGATATCCTAAAAGGTCCATCAGATCCAAATTCACCCCGCATGTTAACGCCTGAAGCAAAAAAGGCATTAAAAATCATTGAAACATATATGGAAAATATGCATTTGGATAGAATTGATGTAAGTTTGCCTTTATTATTTATTGTACTACCAACAAAAAATATTCCTACAGGAGTATTTTGGCAAGAAGGTCCATTATTATGGATACATTTATCTTATTCTCCTAACACTATTCTTACTAGGTATCCTGAGGCTGTATGACAATTAATACTCAAAGGAATAAAAGCAGCAAAGGGAGTGTTTGGAATTTCTCCCAATAAAATTATTACTCCATATACTATGAATCAAATTGATGAGTTACCTAATGAGTTAAATACTTGGGCAATAATCATGTGCAAATATAATGTTTCATTTGATAACCACTTACCATCTAATCCTTTATTGTCTTTTTGGTCATTGCATCCTGTAATTTTTCCAAAAAATGACAAGAAAAACACCTATTATGAATGCTCCAAATATATTCACTGATGGGTCAAATAATGGTACAGCAGCAATAGTTACACCTGATCAAACTTTTACATTTTTAGTACCCAAACAAGCAGCTCAAAAGGTAGAGCTTAATGCAGTATTACAAGCTTTTGTGATGTTTAAAGATTCTGTATTTAATTTATTTTCCAATAGTCAGTATATAGTTAATGCTATAGTATCCCTTGAAGATGCTGGTAGGATTTCCCCTTCCTCTACTGTTTTCTCTTTGTTTTCCACTATACAAAGTCTAATCTGGGACAGAAAAGATCCGTTCTTTATAGGACATATCAGGGCACATACAGGATTGCCTGGAGCCCTTAGTTTGGGCAATGATTTAGCAGATAAAACTACACATGACATACATATTTTCTCTACACTAGAAGAAGCTACAAATTTTCATAAAAAGTTCCATGTCAATGCTCATACTTTACAAAAGCATTTTAAAATAACTAAGGAACAACCTAGACAAATAATAAAACAATGTCAAAATTGTGTGACCTTTTTACCACAAGTTAATCTTGGAGTCAATCCTAGAGGACTGATACCTAACCATATTTGGCAGATGGACGTCACACAATTGCCAGAATTTGGAAAATTAAAATATTTGCATGTTACAGTTGATAACTTCTTCTGGATTTTTGATGGGCTCCCTTCATGCCAGAGAAAAAACTAAAGATATTATAGCTCATTGCTTACAAAATTTTGCCACTGTGGGCGTTCCAAAACAGTTAAAAACAGATAATGCCCCTGGTTATACTTCTACCTCTTTTAAACAGTTTTGCTCATCATTTGGCATTACTTATATAACAGGAATCCCATACAATCCACAGGGACAAGGCATAGTTGAAAGAGCTCATCAAACTATTAAAATGTACTTATTAAAGCAAAAAGAAGGAATTGGGAAGGGGTATATATTCCCCAAAGGTAAACTTAAAATAACCCTTTTTACTCTAAACTTTTTAAATTTGGATTCATCAGGACTTAGTGCTGCGGAAAGGCATATGTGTCCAAAAAATGTGCATAAGCCCAAGGTACTTTGGAAGGATATTCTAACAGGACAATGGAAAGGTCCTGACACAGTAATTGTCTGGAATCGGGGGTCTGTTTGTGTGTTTCCACAGGGAGAACAGCAGCCAATTTGGATTCCAGAGAGATTAACGAAAGCGATTTCTACAGACCAAAAATAAGATTTGGCTCAAATCCATAACAGCTGATATCCAGAACTCCAGTTTGGCTACCCTTACATCTGAGACAGAACCAGGATGCTTTTTTCAATATCTATTTTATTATTTCCCTTTCCCACATCATGAAGTTCTATTTTGTTTTTGAGCTCATACAGACCTAGGTTAATATTTTGCTGATCAGTTCTATATTTTGACTATAGAGTTTTTAAACATTGCAATGGAGATTTCGCCTGTAAAATGTTATAAGGCCTTTACTATTATGTTATGTGTTGTATGTATTATATTATGTGTGCACACTTGTGTTTTGTGTTATATGTTTGAATGTACGTATGTCCATATATCATATATGATGAGCGCTCATGAAAAAATGGATCCAAATATTTTTTTTTTTTCACGTGATTTAAATGGTTTAATTTAAATTGGGTAAACAGCTATTGAGGATTGTTTTAATATATGAACAAAAAAGGAGGTTAACAGATCTGTTTGTTTACTTTCACCTTTCCTTTTCATTATATTTAATAATTCTGTTGAAGATAAGGCAGGCACGGTCCCTAAGCCACATGCTTGTATTGTGAAGAAAATTGTTTTCTAAAAAAAAAAGAGAGAGAGAAAAAAAAGAAAATTATTTCCTTATAGTGCCTTCTGGAATATTATATAATTTTTTCTTTAGACATTATTGCCAGAATTCCTATCTTCATCCCAGTGCCGGTGAAGACAAAGATAAAACCAATCTACAGCTTCTGCAATAGCCATCACTGAACTGCTTGCAGAACTTGCCTGGACTATGTATCACTTGTATGCATTGTGAACTCACTTGCATGCATTGTGAACTATCTGTTGGTGCAGCGACTTGTGGTAGTGTTGGGGTATTTATGCTGATGGTGTCATCAGTGGAACAATTTTTTCAAAAGGAGCCATCACTGAACTGCTTGCAGAACTTGCCTGGACTATGAATCACTTGTATGCATTGTGAACTCACCTGTATGCATTGTGAACTATCTGTTGGTGCAGCGACTTGTGGTGGTGTTGGGGTGTTTTTGCTGATGATGTCATCGGTGGTACAATTTTTCCAAAAGGAGCCGTCAATTGGCTTGGTGTATCTTCCTCCCTTCTACTTGTCATGGTCTTTCAGCTAAAATTTGGGGGCCAACAGAGGTGAGGCAAAGAACCTCACCCCCCCCCCCCGCTGGTACAAAGACCTATCCACAGGTGTGGCTGTATACTGGACCGGTAGTCAGTGACGGGTAAGATCCAATTGCAATGGTACCAACCTAAGACAGGAGGCTGACGCCTTGAGGTCAGCTCATCCGATAACGGGTAAGAACCATATGTACTATTGGACAACCTAAGGCAGGCACGGTCCCTAAGCCACATGCTTGTTGTTTAAACAGAGAGGGGGAGATGTTGAGAGCCACAGCCGAAGGGGCCCCAGCAAACTTCCAGCTGCCAGCAAACTTCTAGCTGCCAACTGATTTGCTCCTCTGCGGTGATGCTCATTGGGCTGTTTCCCTGCCCTTTCAGACCATGGAGCTGCTCATTGGGGGACTTTTTTTGGCTCTGCCCACGGGACCCAGCCAATCAGCCTCAAGAGCAGGAGGATTGTGGGAGGTGGTGAGGCTTGTGGGAAGCCGGTGGTGGCAGTTGGGCTCTGAAGGTTTTCCTGAGGAGCTGTGTGGTGTGGTGTGTGTGTTCTAAAAACAAAGTTCGTTTCTTTTGTCAAGTGGCTCCTGAATTGTGCCCAGCCAGACTGCGGCAACCCATATCAGATTGGAGTAAATCAGGTACTCCAATGGAGTACATCGGGTACACCTCATGAAAAAAGATATACAGCCAGATGTGGTGATACAGGACTTTAATCCCAGGAATTCAGGAGGCTGAGGCAGGAGGATTGCGATTTCAAAGCCAGTCTCAGCAATGTAGAGAGGCCCTAAGCAACTTAGCTAGACCCTATCTCAAAAAAAATATAAAAAGGACTGGGGAGATGGCTCAGTGGTTGAGTGCCCCTGGGTTCAATCCCTTGGTATTTCTAAAAATACCAAAAAAATTTTAGAAAGAATAATATGTACAAACAATAAAGCATATAAAAATATTTCAACATCATTTGTCCTTGGGAAATGATAATAAAGATGATAAAAAGGTATACTTTACTCATATTAGAATGGTTGCAATCCAAAAATTCATCCCTTCAGTTGCTGGCCAAGATACAGAGCAATAGGAACCCTCATTCTTTGCTCTTTATATTGCAAAATTATAAAGCCACTTTGAAAGATATGAAATTTAGTTACAAAGTCAAACATAGTCTTACTCCTTGTTGCATTCTTAACTATCATCAAGTAGTTTATAAACACATGTCTGGCAAAATCTATATTCAAATTGATATAACAGTATTATTCATAATAGTGAAATGCTGGTGGCAAACACAATGTCTAGCATTAGAGGAATTGATAAGCAAAACTGTGGAACACCCACACGACGTGATTCTATTTGGTTGTAAAAAGAAATAAGCTAGAAAGTTATGCAAACACCTAGATGAATCTTAGTGCATGTCAGAAAGATCATGTATACTACCACTGCATTTTAATGACAATATGGGAAAGTTAAAAGTGTAGAGACAATAAAGATCAGTGGTTGCCAGATGTTTGGGGAGGGTGGTGGGTTGAACAGCCAAAACTACTACTATTCACAAGTGCAGGAATTGAACTGTTAAGTAATTGGATAACAGATTGTGGAATTTTAATTTCTTGCCATTGGAGTGGGAGGTTGCAGACAAGCAAGAGAAGGTGGTGAGAAAGATCCATGTGTCACTGGATTAGATTCAGACACACCAGTATTGCTCACACTCAGTTTAATATACTGTGCGTGGTGCATATAGAAATATTTATAGATACATGTGTATCCATGGGCTACTTTACACATGTATTTCCTTAATTTTCCAGAAACAATGACACCCAGTTCCAATTTGTCGTTATTTTCTGGTACTACTCTCCAATAAAATAAACCAGGAGAAGTGGAATTTAGTCATGGAATTGGAGTATAGGCATGGAATATGCCTCTTGTAATGCCAGAAAGTAAGGAAATGCCTTAAGAAAAGAAAAAAGACCAAACAACCCTACAATTATTGAAGTATGTCAAATAGACACAGCTACCAAATGAAAGAGATCAATATGAGCAATAAAATCAGCAAAGTATTACTGGATTATAATCTAAAGTGTTGAATAGTGTCCATGAGACCCCACACTCAAGGAGGAAGGAGGGCAAAGTCCTATAAGTTACATATGAGCTGCACATAGTCCCTTGTTCCCAAGGAGTATAGTGTAGAAGAGAGGGGGGAAAATAAACTGTCACAGTGGAGAAAACTGAACACCATCACCTCAGGCAGGTGAGCAAGTGTCAACGTCAACCATAATGGGTCACCTTGATAGGATTACGTAGCCTTGATATGATGTGCTGAGAACACCACCTAACCTTTGTTTTCACCCATTACAAAATCCATAACCATAATCTAATCATGCAAACATCAAACAAATTCCAGTTGTTACAAATTCTACATTATATCTAAAAGTCATCACCAAAAATTTCAACAAGTTTGAGTAACTATCATAGCTTTGAAATCACTAAGGATACATAATGAGTAAATAGGAGGCAACCTGGGTGGGATCCAGGTACAGAAAAGAGATGAATGGAAATAAACCTAATGTAAAAACAGAGGAAACATAAAACAGTGCATTTTTAAGTAATAATATATTGGTATTGGTTCATTAGTTGTTACAAATATACTGTCTTAACATAAGATGCTAGTAATAAGGGAAATAAGATTGAATAATCTTTGCAAAATTTCTGTACTATCTTTGCAACTTTTTGGTAAATCTAATACAATTTTAAAACAAAACTTGAACATACAATGAAAATCAATTGGGTGTCAGTTCTTTCTAGAGAGATTAGGCTTGAGTAATATTATAAGAAGTATAAACAAGCAATTGTTCCAAAAAGAGGTTAAATAAATTTTAGGCAAGTTTAGTTTCTGATTCATCCAGTCCAAATATCTGGAGTGCAAAATAACATTTCCCTTCTGACAATGTGTTTCCTTAAGATTGGGAGGAAGGGTGGCTCAGCCTCACGTACCTCAGCACTGAAGGTTGAACTGCACGTCAAAATTTTAAAAGACATTCTTAATGTCTTTAATTAAAAAGACAAAATATTTCCATCAAGTAGTCTTATCACTTATAATTTCCGGATTGAGAGTGAATCAGCTCTGACAGGTACATTTGCTGGGCGACACAGGAAGGAGCACTGCCCTATTAAAGCTCTATAATACACTCAAGATTTGTTCCCCACGTTGGCCATTTTAGACACAACTGACTTCATCCAATTAGAAGACAGTGGGATCAAAGAGTCACACATTATCATGGAGAGCTAGCCACATGTATGTTGTCATCCTGTGACACCTGTGCACTGGGTTAATGGCACCATGAATGCTGATATCAGAATGCAAGGGATCCCATTTTCCTCCATCCCTATGAGAAGAAGACAGGTGGGGCGTTTAGAAGGCACTTCATTTCAATTCTGAGACATCCATTAAACAATCTGAAGATGAATAGGAAGGGAGAACATTTGTAAATTTGTTTTTTAAATGTCATGAATTAGTCAATAAAAGATGTGTAGGAATTATCATGCTGTATAAATCACATTACTTAGAATCATTCTTATAAGATCGGGTTTTCAGCTGTAATAGGAGTTGAAGACTCCAGAGGAGGGATGTGGGAAGAGGGGAGAAGTCAAGCAAGCAATGACTCTAAAGGACCACTGGGGAATGATCAGTGTTTACATAAAGCAAAACTCTTCACCCAACCCACTTGAATTCTCAAGAGGTTAAGAGCATTTTTAGAGAGCTAGATAAGGTACAAGGTTAGGTTCCTTGGTTTCTTATGTGACTTGACTCACAGGCAGGGACTATGGGAGTCAAAGGAGTGGGATGACTTCTGGGACCAGGCAGATTTCTAATCTCGGAAGAGATGACAGGACTAGATTGCCAGAAGCTCGGTACACAATGTCTTCAGAACCCTCCCCTAAAGGCTCTGTGTCATTTTCTGCTGTACACACACAAACCCTAGAGGCAGATCCAAAAACCGAGGCCCAAAGATGAAGATATTTCCCTAGTACTCTAGAGCTACCAACAATCTTACTGTTTTCCCCTCCTAATAGCAATATGTTCTCTTTATTTCAGGGTACACCACCAGATACTAAGTCCTGACATATATCACCAGTCAACCCAAGTGCACAACTCTAGTCCCAAGATCTGCGCTTGTTCACCAAATTAGCCCTGCTTTAGATTTTTGTTTGTTTAGCTTTTTTACTGTTCTTTGTTTTTGTTTCTGTTTTGTTTTTGGGTGGTTGTTGTTTACTTTATCTTGTTAGTATTTTCCTCCTCCAGGAACGTCATGGTCTATGCATTTAGACATCTTGTGCCACCAGTGAAGAGGACCGATTCTGTAACCCCTGAGCACTTGATAAGATAAATTATACAAAAAGGACAAGATTTTCTAAGACATCTATCTGGGGTTTTACTGGGACTCTCTCTGTCCTTATCATTGTGAGCTTCCTGGAAAGTTTTATTAAGAATTCCAGAAGAATTCATCCATTTTATGGATTTTTCAGACATCACAGCATTTGCTATTTCCCCATAGATACATATCTTAAAATCAGAGAAATGAAAGTCATTTTCCCCAGGAACTGTTAGTAACTTTATTAACATTCAGTCAGTTGTGAAAATAACCTCTAACATGATTGCCCAAAGGCATGAAAAAACAGATCAAGTCAAAAGAGAAATAGAATTTATGTTCACAAATTTTAATCAATCTATCAGCTTGCTTTTAATGGGAACCTATCAAAGAGAAAATGGTGTGTTTGCCTTTGATATCTAAGTCATTCCTCTTATTCCATGTGCCTGATGTTTGTGTCTTATTTTTTCTCGTTATTAAAAATAAGAAAAATACAACAGGAACACAGGATGTTATAGGTGGGAAAGATTTTAATAATCTCCTAGCTGGACCCTTTATTCTATAAATAAGGAAAAAATACACAAAAAGGTCAGTGACTTTCCCTAGTTCATATAACCAATCAATATCAGAACTGAAACCAAAACCTAGGACTTTATTTAAATACAAAATGAAATCTAATCATGGAAAGAAAGAATAAATGTGATTTCATTTGTATGTATTTTTCTAACTGGTTGCCTACATTTGTTCTGGGTTGCTTAGCTTCAACACAGTTGAATCTACAATAATCTAAAATTTTTTAAAAGTAGTATCCATTTCCACTTAGTTCTGGAATCATAGTCAATGAAGCTAAATTTCTGCAGAAATGATCGCTGTATATTTTACCATTGTTACTACATGACTGAGACGTACAAAAAAAATTGTATTCAACCCACTGATAACCACAAATACACGAGGATCGTCAAAATGCACACTACCAAATTTCAACCTTCAGTACAGGTTTCACCTTTCTGAAACTGGCTTTGTTTAGATCAGCACAGACATCTGAATAGTGGAATGTCTGGTCTCTCCCACTTCCTCAGGAATGATGAGCATTTTTAATTGCCTTTTTCATACCATTTCACACTTATGAGGCTACTGGCCATTTAGATTGAGTAGGGTCACACTCAAGCTTCAGGAAAAAGTTACAATTCACCTATTTTTTTTTTTTTACTGTTTTTGGATAAGGACAGACCATGTAACAGAAACCTAAGGCAACCAGAGAATGCTGACCCACCTGACCACAGCAATTGATTGAGAAAGGGTAGGCACAATATTTGTCCTCCCTCCCACCCTCCCCTTCATTTTTTCTTCCTCCCTTCCTTACTGACTGACTGGTTTCATTTTTTTCCCATTAAAGTAGAACTTGGAACTTTTAGTCAAAATTTTTATATTCTCCCAGAATCACATGGTACTTAGATGAAAAGTGTGGGATCCTTGCAGACACTTTGTGAACATGAGGAAAGCCAATCTGGATTTCAGAGAAATGGAACTAAATATATCTTCAAACTGAGACTGATGTTTGTCCTATATGCAGATATGCACAATTATATTATCTAACATATTCTCATTCATGTTCCAAGTATTTGAATTATTGATTTTTCTATGGCTGCAGTGAAACAATCCAACCGATGTAACCTACTCAGAGGAAAGAGTAAGCAAAGTTCTGGAAACACAGCCCTCATACTCAAAAAGTTCATGAACTACTAGGGAAAACGATATACTAAAAAACATCATTTAAAAAGATTCTGTCTTTTAGCTAAGAATTCTTTCTGACATGGACATAAGACTTTTGCTGACATTGCCTCAATCTTTTAAAGATCATGAATAATGTTTTACAATTTACTGTAGAACCTAGAAGTGAGGCAGAATAAACATGTAACTGTCCACTTTAATTTAATAAGTAAGGATTAGAAAAGGGAAGAGATTAATTCTGTCAGCTAACTAGCTGGTCATTCATTCAATATGGTGCAGAAAAAAACCCACAAAACTTATAAGTAAATGTAAAATTACTACAAACAATAACTATATTGTACAGATAAAAGGATGTTTAGCTTAGTCACTGAAGTTACAAAATACTTCTTCAATAAAATGACAGTTGAGCTGAGATCTAAAGAATGTATAAGAATTTTCCAGGCTAGTGGTACACACCTGTAATCCCAGAGGCTCTGGAGAATGAGGCAGGAGGATTACCAAGTTCAAGTTAACTTAGGGAAGACCTAAGCAACTCAGTGAGACCCTGTTTCAACATAAAATATAAAAAAAGTGATAAGAATGTGGCTCAGTGGTTGAGAACCCTAGGTTCAATCCCTGGTACCAAAAAAAAAAAAGTGTAAGAATCCACTGAAGATGTATGTATATTTTAACTCAATTTAAAACTACCAGTAAAAACATAAAAAATTACCATGAGGACAAGTCATTATTGCTTAAAATATAAGAGTATTTGAATTAAATTTATGATAAATACATACTTTATAGGATCTATACGAGTGCCGGCATAGCAGTTTCAGTCATTTTTTATGCTACTCAGTATGTTCCTATGTTGATTTTGATTGTTATTGTTTGGACCTAGAATGTTCTCCTAAAGCTCATGTGTTGAAGCCTCGGTCCCTAGCACACCAATGTTCCAAGTGGGACGTTGGGGAGGTGATTAAATCATCAGGACTCTGACCTCATAAGTGGATTAATCCACTGATAAGTTCATAACCAAACAGTCTATTAAGAGGTAGCCTACTGGGAGGCTGTAGTTGCGGGCCTAACTGAAGAAAGCGTGTCACTGTGGTGTGCCTTGGAAGGGAGGAGCTTATCCCTGGCCACTTCCTCTGCCCCCTCCCCTCCTTCCTGGCCACCATGAGGTGAGCAGATTCATTCTACCACATCTTTCTAGTGGTGATGTTCTGCATCACCACATGCCCTCAGAAATGGGGCCAAGTTAATATGGACTAAAACCTCTGAAACCATGAGCCAAATAAATCTTTTCTCCTTTAAGTTGTTTTTCCAGGTATTTTGTCACAGCTATGGAAAACTGACTAGCACATTGGTCTTTGTCTTGTGTATATTCAGATGTTTAAGCTGATTAGTAATTAGGTTAAGTGAACCACAAAAATATCATTTTCCAAACTGTCACCCCTTAGCAAAAGCACTATTCAAAATGTCACACTGTGAATGCTGCTGTTGAAAATGTCCCAAAGATTTTGTTTTTGTCTTAAAATTGTTGTCTCAAAACCAACAAAAAAGAACAAGGAATGAAAGCAGAAGCAAAGTCCATGTTCTCCGGTTGTTTAAGTCAAGGTTAATGACTTTTTAAAAAATGTTTCTTTAAGAAAAGGACACATACTTTTCAACAAATGATATTAAGAATGCTTTTGTTAATATGGTCCATGAAAATAACAGATCAGAAAATAACAAAGTGCATTAGATGTTTAGGTAACTAAAACTCAGACATTGAAAAAAGACTAAATTTTGGCACTGAAATTGTGTCAACAATTTTGTTAAATTTTGTCCGTTTTGCTCATTGCTGCAGCCACTGGCACAATGCAGGGCATCTAGCAGGTGCTCAGCAACCATCTATTGACTAAAACTAGAACCATCTATTGATCTATTGACTTGAACCCTCCCAGCATCTCTTTTATCTATTGGTTCTTCAAATAACTAGTATTGAGGATGTATCTCTTATAGTTGTTCAATATTCTTCTTCTGCTCCACCACCTTTCTTTCTTCAAACATTACACCTGTGTGGCAGGAAATGATTCTTGTGCAATCCGTCAGGATTCAAAGGACAGTTTCCATAGAAACCAACACCACAACGCCCTCATGATTTTTCATGCAGAGACATGACAGCAGATTCAACTGACTTAAGAGGATACACACTGTTCAAATGATGACATGTCCACTTTTATGTGCTAAATATATGAAGGGATTCTAAGTGTCATTGGCCTTTAGCTAAAGAGTTACATTAAGATGGAAAAGTTTTATTTTAAACATAATTGCTACATTGGTAAGGAAGTATTACTATTTTATTATCTCCTAATTTTATCTGGATACATTTATAGGACTAACTGGTCAAACCAAGTTCATCTATTGGACAGTAACTACAGTAAATTAATGAATCAGTAGATATTATAAAAGTCCATTTTTTATACTTACACCTGTGTTATCAAAACAAAAAAACAAAACAAAAAACCCAAATCAAAAAAGCAATATCCAGAGTCCACAACCACCGACCGCCAACCACCAAACGCACTATCTGGTGTCCGACAGGTCACCACCAAGAGCTTCCTGTACTTGTGGACAAAACCCAGCCTCAGCCACCCCCTTATATACCGGCTGTTTGAGATTCCTCACAATGGCTCCTTGTGAGGTCAGAGCTAGAAATGGCCCAGTCATGGCTGGCCATAGCCCCAGTGGTCCTCTCCCTCTGGGGCCTCCAGAACTTTTTCCATTTTCAGAATAAGAATAGAAAAGGACTCCAGATGTTTTTTTTTGCTCCAGTGGGGTGTGGAGACTGATGTTTGCTTGTTTAGAAATCAACATTTGTACACTAGCTCAATGGACTTGTCATTTCAAGTCTCCAAATTTCTACTGACTTTGGGCTTTGGAAGACCTTGTCCTACCTGCACTCAAGGCATTCAGTTCCTTTCTCTTCGTGGAATTACCGTCAAAAGTGCGGTAGCCCCTCATCCACCTTGTGATACCACAACTGAATGCTCTGTCCCCTGAGACACTCTAGCGCTCAGTCTTCACACCTATGGGGTTGGGAGGGAGGAAGGCGTCCTCATCATTTCCTCAGATGGTCCTCATAAGACCTCCTCTTAGAAGCCCTGGAATGCAAAAGACTTGATAGATTCAAAGTGATAAAAACGTGGAAGCCAAAAATCCTACAAAGGCTAAAGTGTCCTTCCCAAAGAGGGAAGAAATGGAGGCGTTCCTGAGGACTGGGATCCCTCATGCTGCTGGAGCAAAATACCTTAGACTGGGCAATTTATGAACAGGACTTAATTCTCCCGGTTCTGTAGACGGGCAAGTTCAAGAACAAAGCACTTTGTTGATGAATCCACACATGATGGGAGGGGCAGAGGATTTAACTGGATCCCTCAGTCACCTTTCTTTTATTTTTTTTATGAGGGGCATCCTGGTGATTTCACCCAGGACCTCACACATGTCAGGAAAATCTGTACCACCGAGGTACAGGCCCAGCTCCCCAGAAGAGCAAAGGTTTTGCACTGTGGAGAAAACAAACCTGGAGGTCCCACATTGTCCAGTATTACTCCTGGTTTGTCTATTAGAAAATCTTCAGTGCTCCCACTTTGCCAAAGTGAACATGGCCAAGTGAGTCCTGTGGTCTTCACAGTCATGTCAATCGATGTATGGTAGGGGTGGCCCGATGGGGGACATCCCTCCTGGAGTCCAAGCAGCACGTCCCTGGGGGTAAAGGCAGGAAGAGGGAGTGTTTTGAGAAACTAACACCGGACTTATGACTTCCACCAGCAATCTGGACTTCAGCTGCCTCAAACACATCACAGGGACACAATGAACCTGCCAGGAAGGTGCCACAGAGGAGGCTGTGGCTCTGTGAGATGGAAGATAGATCAGGCGAGGTCAGTGAGACAGAGATGAAATCATTCAAGGAGGGCAGGCCTGAGATACTCGCACTGGGAAGGAGGCCTTGAAAAGCCTTCCCAGGGCCAGCGGTGCCAGGAGGAAAGGAAAAACCAGACTCCTTCCATCCAGCCTGAGCCACCCACACCAGGGCCATCTCTGTTACCAGAAAGCAGAGAACCAGCTGAGAGAGAAAGGGACTCTGTGGAGAGAAAGCACCTGCACAGCTTGGGCCCCACCCAGAGCAGAGCTGGGGCACAGGCAGATGGGCAAGGAGGGTGGTAGGGAGGGAAGGACTCTCTGGCTCCTGAGGCCTGGCAAGTGGGAGTCCACGTCACGCTCCCAGAGCAGAAGCAATTATTTTTAAAAGCAGTTTTTTTTTGTTTTTGTTTTTGGTAGCCATAGTCATGGTTAAAGATGCAAATGTTGTGCAAGTGCCGCCAGCACTGTCCCTCAGCTTCACAATCTGCTTCTCTCTCCAGGTTGTTCATTGCACATAGAGACATAGATCCTGACACACACCTACCTGAGGACAAGCAGCACACAGTCAGTGCCTAGCTTGGCACCTTGTTTTGACACTTTATCACTTATTTATATCTGTCAGGATTTTTTCTCCAGATTATTGCCCAGAATTTATAAAGAAGAGTGATTGAGGGATCCAGTTAAATCCTCTGCCCCTCCCATCATGTGTTCATCAACAAAGTGCTTTGTTCTTGAACTTGCCCGTCTACAGAACCGGGAGAATTAAGTCCTGTTCATAAATTGCCCAGTCTAAGGTATTTTGCTCCAGCAGCATGAGGGATCCCAGTCCTCAGGAACGCCTCCATTTCTTCCCTCTTTGGGAAGGACACTTTAGCCTTTGTAGGATTTTTGGCTTCCACGTTTTTATCACTTTGAATCTATCAAGTCTTTTGCATTCCAGGGCTTCTAAGAGGAGGTCTTATGAGGACCATCTGAGGAAATGATGAGGACGCCTTCCTCCCTCCCAACCCCATAGGTGTGAAGACTGAGCGCTAGAGTGTCTCAGGGGACAGAGCATTCAGTTGTGGTATCACAAGGTGGATGAGGGGCTACCGCACTTTTGACGGTAATTCCACGAAGAGAAAGGAACTGAATGCCTTGAGTGCAGGTAGGACAAGGTCTTCCAAAGCCCAAAGTCAGTAGAAATTTGGAGACTTGAAATGACAAGTCCATTGAGCTAGTGTACAAATGTTGATTTCTAAACAAGCAAACATCAGTCTCCACACCCCACTGGAGCAAAAAAAAACATCTGGAGTCCTTTTCTATTCTTATTCTGAAAATGGAAAAAGTTCTGGAGGCCCCAGAGGGAGAGGACCACTGGGGCTATGGCCAGCCATGACTGGGCCATTTCTAGCTCTGACCTCACAAGGAGCCATTTTGAGGAATCTCAAACAGCCGGTATATAAGGGGGTGGCTGAGGCTGGGTTTTGTCCACAAGTACAGGAAGCTCTTGGTGGTGACCTGTCGGACACCAGATAGTGCGTTTGGTGGTTGGCGGTCGGTGGTTGTGAACTGTAGGTATTGCTTTTTCGATTTGGGTTTTTTGTTTTGTCTGGTTTTGGTTTTTGATTTTGATTTATTGTTTTGGTTTGTTATTTTTTTATTTTCCAGTTAGCATCCTTAGTGGGTGTTCCTGCTCAGGGTGTCCATGGTTAGCAAGAGTAGTCAGTCTAGAGTAGCGTTGTGGGGGCCGGGCTCCTGCCAGGAGCCAGGCTTCCTGGACCAGTACGAGGTCCTGAGGGCCATTGGGCATGGCGAGTTTGGTCAGGTCTACCTGGCCCGCCATCGCCTCACGGGGGCAGATGTGGCAGTGAAGGTCCTGAAGACGGAGACGCAGGACATCTCGGACCTCTCCGAACCTCTAATGTTGAGGAGCCTGGAGCACCCCAACGTGATCCAACTGTTTCAGGTGATGAGGACCAGGAAAAAGCTGTACATGGTGATGGAGTACACACGTGGGGGACAGCTACTTGAGCATATCCCCCCTGGTGGCATGCAGCAGAAGGAGGCCTGCAGAATCTTCAGGCAGATCGTGTGTGCCCTGGGCCACTGCCACGACAAGGGCATCGTCCACAGGGACTTGAAGCCAGATAACATCATGCTGGATGCCAGAGGACACGCGAAACTTATCGACTTCGGCTTCAGCAGCAGGTTCACTGCCGGGCAGAAACTGAATGACTTCTGGGGTACTCTGGCTTACATCGCCCCAGAAATTGTCCTGAATCAAGAGTATGAGGGCCCCCCAGCGGACATCTGGAGCCTGGGCGTCAGTCTCTACTGTATGTTGACCGGGAGCCACCCATTCACGGGGGACACCCCTCAGGAGTTGCTGATGAGGATCATTCAGGCCAGGTTCCAGGTGCCCAGCTCTGTTCCGGTCAAAGCACGAAGGCTCATCCGCCAGATCCTGGTCCTGAACCCCAAGAAGCGACCCACAGTGAAGCAGATCCTGCAGCACCCCTGGCTGCGGCAGGGTGAGCCGTGTGCACCCCATCCTTCCAGCCAGGCCCTGCCCACACGCCCAGACCCCGCCATCCTGACCATGCTGTTCGACCTGGGTTTTGATCCCTACCAAACCTGGGTGTCTCTGGCCAAGAGGAATTTCGATGTGGTGATGGCGACCTACCTCATCCTGAAGCACCAGCAAGGCCAGGGGGTAGGGAGCACCTTCCAGGGGCAGCCTGTGCCTCAGTGGCTTAGGCCTCGCCAGCGCCCCGAGAATCTCTCCAATGTCCCTGTCCTCCCACAGAGGAGCGCCAGCCAGCCTGCCCTGCGCACCTTCCCCTTGCCCTCTGAGTATCTGCTGCCCGAGGACGCCCAACAGCCAGGGCACAGGGACATCAGGGGTGGCAGCCTGCCTGCCATTCCTCTGCGCTGCCCGCCTGCAGGGGCCCCCACTCTCCGCAGCTGCTCCCAGTCTGACTCTGGCTTCCCCAGGCCCAAGCCCTCCAGGGTCCTCGTCTGGTGGTCCAGGGCACACAGCAGCTCCTCCTCCCTGGACACAGCCCCGAGGCAAGGCCCTGGCCACACCAATGGCTGGAAACAGGTGAGGAGCAGGATCGCTGCCTGTGTCCGAGCCCTGTGCTGCTGCTGTGTGCCACGTGTCAGCAATAAAATGGCTCCAATGTCACAGAGAAGCGACGTGCCACACCCATAGACGGCCTGCCTCCAAGGAAGTGGAGAGCCAGACAGACAGACAGTGCCAGCGGACGGCCGTCTCTCCTCTGCCCCCACCTGCGGAAGACCTCAGAGGCTCTTCTGCCTGGGACACTTCGCCTTGGCCCTCTCTCCTCTCCCACAATTCTTTTCAGATGTTTCTTAATAAATTGGTTTCAAATTGGATCCTAACCTTTTGTTCCAAAGGTTAAATTGTAGGCTGATTAGAAGAAAGGTGGGGCCTCAGGCTGAGGGCAGGGCCCACAGGGTCCAACCCGCCATCCTCTCCCAGGCTTGACCTCTGTGCCTCCCTCTACAGTGCAGGTAGAGACTCACTGGCCTTGAGCCATCATGGAGCATTGGGTTGCTTTGAGCTGGTTCAGACAGATTTGTTCTACACTGGCTCTCCCCTTGAGCCAGTGTAGACATGACTTTTACTTGGTGACCTTGGCCAAGAGGAGTCCCTACCTGAGCATTGTCCACAGGGTGGGTGGCAACTGTTGAACAAATCACCTCTGAGAAGACCTGGGCGACCCCAGTGTTCTATGGCATCGTCTTCATGATAGTGTGTGCAGGGAAGGGAGATGGGAGAGCGGGCAGGGCGGGCCTGCCTGAGGGGTCCTGGGCAGGGGTGAAGGGACTCAGCACAGGGACAAAGGAGGACGGTGTTAAAGCATTGCCAGTGCCGGGAAGAAGAGATGCAAGGGACGGTGCACCCAGGCACGTGTGTGCCCACCTGGCATGGCGGGGTCCTCTGTCACTGCCCCATTGGGAAGCATTCTTGATGACTCCAGTGGTCCATGGCATGCCTGGTCACTTCCTTAGTGACTCAAGTGCCTTGGAAAATAAGGGCTGGGATCACATATCTTCTCACAATGGCCTGACGTTTGGGGAGGAATCCGCCTCATCTGTGTGATGGGCCAACTCCTAGCCCCTCACAGTCCTTGTTTTGAAGTCCTAACCCAGGAGCTCAAAGTGTGCCCAGATGGAGAGACCGGGTCTACACAGGGATTATTAAGTTCAATGAGGCATCTGGATGGCCCTAATCAGATGTGAGCCATGTCTTTTGTCTGGCAGAGGAAATCCGGGCACAGACTCCCAGAATTACCACTATGAGGATCAGGCAGGGAGTCCATCTGCAAGCTCAGAGAGAGGCCTCAGTGGCCACCTGCCCTGACTACACTGGCTGACAGATGCCGGCCCCAAAAAATGTGAGTAAATGCTGAGCTCCCCTGGTTTTATGGTGGGTGTTGCATTCAGTCTACAGGCCTGGAGAAGTTAAGTCCTGCTAATAAATTACCCAGAGTGAAGTTTTTTGCTATAGCAGCATGAAGGCTCCCAATTATTTGGAATGACTCCCCCTTTGGATAGGCCACTTTTGCCTGGGCTTCCACGTTTTGTCCTTTATCACTTTGAATCTACCAACCCACTGGTTTTTGCATTCTACGGAGAAATCTATGAGGACCCTAGTGGAAATGATGATGCCTTCTTCACTCTCAACCCATAGTTTTGTAAACTGTGCTGTACATTTTCTTAGTGAATAGCATTCCGTTGTACCATCATAAGTTTGGTGAGGTGTTACCATACTTTTGATAACTCTTTGAAAAAAAAAGGAATTGAATGCCTTGAGTGCAGGTAGGTAGGGTCTTCCAAAGCCCAAATAAGTAGAAATTTTGAGATTTGAAATGACAAGTCCTTTGAACTAGTGCACAAATAACAATTTCTTTTTTTTAATATTTATTTTTAGTTTTAGGTGGACACAATATCTTTATTTTTACATGGTGCTGAGAATCAAACCCAGTGCCTCATGCATGCTAGGCAAGTGCGCTACCACTTAGAAATGGTAATTTCTAAACAAGTGAATATCAGTCTCCACACCCCCTGAAGCACATAACTTCTTGAGTCCTTTTCTATTCTTATTCTGAAAATGGAAAATGTTGTGGAGGCCCCAGAACATTCAGAAAGATTTTGGTGGTGACCCCTCAGACTCCTAGTTTCATTAGAACATTTGGTGGTTGGCTGTTGGTGTCTGTGCTCTCTGGACATTGTTTTTTTTTTTGTTTGTTTGTTTTTTATTTCTGAGGACTAAGAATGGAGGCTTCAGTGGGGTTTAGGTTAACATTAAACTGTAATGGAGATGACATGAGGTGAAATAAAATTGGAAGCTAAAAGAAAATTCAAGCAAATGGCTTTCTGGTTGATCACAGATCAGAGAAAGAAGATGGAAATGGAATTTGGGGAAATTGGATGGCCCTGTAGCAATGGCCCACAGGGACTTTTCACCCCTACAGCTTGGACCTGGGTTTAGTGGCAGTTCTTGTGGTAGGCCATATTTAATTGTCTACCCAATTTATTTTCGGGGAGTCACACACAAACCTAGTTTCTTTGCATCTGCATATAGGCTGCTCTGAAATTCTGCTGGAAGATTTCAAATAGTGTTCTGGCAGCGGTGCTGGGATGAAGTGTCGTTTGTCACTTGAGTACTCCTCAATTAATCTTAGACATGTTCAAATGTTGCTGTTGTTGTTTTAAAGTTTTCCTGCATGTCTATTCTAAATCTTTAGCTTTTTATGTTGCTTTTTTTTTCATTTTTCAGAATGATATAATGGTTCCTTCTCATTTTATTATTATTTGAACATATTGTGACTTTTTTTCCTCCGTCTCCTTCCAAAGTCCATTTTTCTTTGCATTCTGTCTTCTCCTACTTGCTCTAAGACCTTATTTCATGAGTTTATTGGTTCTGATATTTTAATTTCTCATCTAATTCTTAAAATTGAGAAATTTCTCTGTCTCTTTCTTCTTCACCTTTTTTCCCTCCCTCTTTCTTCCCCTCCGCCTACACACACACACACACACACACACACACACACACACACACTTGTGAGCTTTCTCTCTCTCAGGAGATCCACCTTCTTTTCTTTTTATTGGTTGTTCAAAACATTACAAAGCTCTTGACATATCATATTTCATACATTAGATTCAAGTGGGTTATGAACTCCCATTTTTACCCCAAATACAGATTGCAGAATCACATCGGTTACACATCCACATTTTTACATAATGCCATACTAGTGTCTGTCGTATTCTGCTACCTTTCCTATCCCCTACAATCCCCCCTCCCCTCCCCTCCCATCTTCTCTCTCTACCCCATCTACTGTAATTCATTTCTCTCCTTGTTTTTTTTTTCATTCCCCTCACAACCTCTTATATGTAATTTTGTATAACAATGAGGGTCTCCTTCCATTTCCACGCAATTTCCCTTTTCTCTCCCTTTCCCTCCCACCTCATGTCTCTTTTTAATGTTCTTTTCAGTGACAGCACACTGACATTTTGCTTGGCCCTGAGTCCACTGAAAACTATTCTTTGCCTTCGGCACAAATGATGAATTTTGTTTTGTTGTTTGTTACTTGTTTATTTTTAACTAAAGAAAATCCATAGTTTTTCATTTGATTTTGGGGGTTTTGACTATTTCAATCATTGCTTTCTTCCAGCGTTTAACCTCCTCACTGTTAACCCGGCACTGCATCTTCAGTCTCCCACCCTCTCACTGGGGTTTCCTTGTGTTTTGACCAATGTTTCTTTTTTTCCTCTACATCCACTATTTGTTGAAGCATTAACTTCCTCGTGTTCTTTCTCCGGCTGATTACCCTCTCAACTCTCCACACTCTGTTGGTTGCACGGCCACCCCTCTGTGTATGGCAGCTCCGTCTTCGTCTTCCTCCTTTTACCTTCCTTTTCCGGGACATGTAGGGCACATGAAAACCCAACAGATGCTTTTCTCCAACACTGAGAATTTTATTCAGATTCAAAGTTTGTTTCCAATTCTGTTTTTCTGATTTGCTAAAAACATTGGGAATTCCAAGTGTTTTCATTTTGTCTCCCTCAATTCATTTTCCTTTTACTGTATTTGTGATTCTTGGGGCTTCGTCGTCAGCTTCTTTTCTTCTTGTCTGTGAGCTCCTGAGCCTTGGGCATCCCTGGGTTCAGTTCCTAACACTTTACTTCTCTCTGTTTATCCTCATAATCTTCATAATTCTGCACATGGATGCAGCTTTTAAATTAATTTCAAACACCAGGCTGCTTTAAACAGTTTCTGTATATTCAAGGTTTCAAATTTATTCCTCCATTTTAACTTCTACTCTTAATGCACACTCATGTATCCACCAAATAAACGTCATTCCTGGGTACGCACTGGGCGTTGGAAGCCCAGCCTGCACTTCTCTTTTCCCACACCTGACCCTTTCTCATCTCCAGTATTTTACTTACATGGTCCAGAATTCTTAACTCTTGATTTTCTCTCACACTTTGCCTCCCAACTATCAGGTTACCCTGTTGGTTCCACCTTCAAATACATTCAAAATTTTACTAATTTTCCTCAGCTTCCCCCCACCCCCGATAGTCCAAGAGCTATCATAGGACCTGTGTCCTTCCTCTATGGTACACCTGACTAGCTCCACTTCTACACCTACACTTTGCTAAGACTATATCAGCCATTTTAAATTAAATAAAATATCTCTTGCATATTCTTGCCTAAGGACATTTGCACAAACTTTTAACTAGAAAAATCTTCTTTGGAGAAAGGCTATGAAGTTGATTTTGTCTGGGCTTTCAGCAGTGTATTATTTCTTTAAAAATCAAAATTTCATACTGATAACATACACATATATACTCCCCAATTTCTTTTTCCTATAGTATTCCTTTTTTTTTCTTTTTTAGAGTCATTAGAACTCCCCTTCACAAGGCAACCCAAGATGAAACTGACTATATTGAGAAATATATTATACGCGTGCATAGGCCAGTTTTTAATGGCTATAATGAAATACCTGAGACTGGATGCCTTAAAAAGAAAATGGGTTCATTTATCTCATAAGTTAGAGGTTGAAAGTCCAAACAGTATAGTGCTATCTCTAGCAAGGGTCTGCCCCCAAATTAATCACATCTGGAAAATGATATCAAAATGGCAGAATGTGTGAGAGTTAGGATTCATGTGGTGAGACAGGAAGCCAGACATACAGAGAAATGGGGGCTACCTGAAGTGTCCTGAGGACAATTCAAACCTCTCAAGACAGTGCCCCCAATGACCTACAGACCTCATATTTGGATCCCTTCTCTCAGGAGACCCACCACCTATTAACACTGTGACACTGAGAACCAAGCTTCTGACCCAGGAGCCCTTGAGGGACATCCTTATACCATATATGTCCAAACCAGAGCATTGCATTTCTACAATTCCCAGTGGAGCCCATTTCAAGTTTCAGCTCCCCCTGCAGTCCTTATCTCTTCACATAGATCTATTTTCTTCACATGCTTATTTTCAAACAAAATATGTGTTATTTTTTATTTGTACAGTGCATACTTCCAAAAAACCAGAGATGTTGTCTGTTTCAGTCATGGAAGAACCCCAGGCATCTAGAACATTGTAGAACACGATAAATATTTGTAGGAGGAATAAATGAAATATTTTGTTTCTTTCATGGTTTGCTCTATTCTTTGAAATAATGTGTTCTTTTTTTATTCTAATTTGTTATGTATGACAGCAGAATGCATTATGATTCATATTACACATATAGAACACAATTTTTTATCTCTCTGGTTGTACACAAAGTAGAGTCACACCATTTGTGTCTTCATACATGTACTTAGGGTAATGATGTCTATCTCATTCCACCATCTTTTCTACCCCCTTATCCCCTCCCTTCCCCTCCCCATTGCTCTATCTAGAGTTCCTCTAACCCACCCATGCTCCCCACACAAACCCCATTATGAATCAGCCTCCTTATATCAGAGAAAACATTCAGCATTTAGTTTTCTGGGATTGGCTAGCTTCACTTAGCATTATATTATCCAACTCCATCCATTTACATGCAAATGCCATGATTTTATTCCCCTTTAATGCTGAATAATATTCCATTGTATGTATGTATGTATATATATATATATATATATATATATATATATATATATATATATATACAACATCTTTGTTATCCATTCATCTACTGAAGGGCACCTAGGTTGGTTCCACAGTTTAGCTATTTTGAATTGTGGTGCTATAAACATTGTTGTGGTTATGTCCCTGTATTATGCTGTTTTTAAGTCCTTTGGGTATAGACCAAGGAGTGGGATAGCTCGGTCAAACGGTTGTTCCATTCCCAGTTTTCCAAGGAATCCACATACTGCTTTCCATATTGGCTGCATCAATTTGCAGTTCCACCAGCAATATATGAGTGTACCTCCCCACCCCACCTGGCACACACCCTCATCAATGCTTATTGTTGTTTGTATTAATAGCTGCCATTCTGGCTGGAATGAGACGAAATCTTAGAATAGTTTTGATTTTCATTTCTCTAATTGCTAGAGATGTTGAACATTTTTTCATATATTTGTTGATTGATTGTATATCATCTTCTGAGAAGTGACTCTTCATTTCTTTGGCCCATTTATTGATTGGGTTATTTGTGTGTTTTTTTCTTTCTTTTTTTTTTTTTTTTTTTTTTGGTTTTAAGGTTTTTGAGTTCTTTGTATATCCTAGAGATTAGTGCTTTATCTGATGTGCATGTGGTAAAAATTTGCTCCCAAAATGTAGGCTCTCTATTAACCTCACTGATTGTTTCTTTTGCCGAGAAGAAGATTTTTAGTTTGAATGCAGCCCATTTATTGACTCTTGATTTAAATTCTTGTGCTATAGGAATCTTATTAAGAAAGTTAGGGCCTAATATGACATGATGGAGATTTGGGCCTACTTTTTCTTCTATTAGACACAGTGTCTCTGGTTTAATTCCTAGGTCCACTTTGAGTTGAGGTTTGTGCATGGTGAGAGATAGGGGTTTCATTTCGTTTTGTTGCATATGGATTTCCCGTATTCCCAGAGCCATTTTTTGAAGAGGCAATCTTTTCTCCAATGTATGTTTTTGGTGCCTTTGTTTGCCTTTGTCTAATATAAGATTACTGTAGTTGTGTGGGTTGGTGTCTGTGTCCTCTATTCTGTACCATTGGTCTACCAGTCTATTTTGCTGACAATACCTTGCTGATTTTGTTACTATTGGTCTGTAGTATAGTTTGAGGTCTGTTATAGATGAATTTCATGACTGTTTTTTCTATTTCTGTGAGGAATACCATTGGGACTTTGATTGGAATTGCACTAAATCTATAGAATGCCTTTGTTAGTATGGTCATTTTGACTATATTAATTCAGCCTATCCAAGAACAAGGGAGATCTTTCCATCTTTTAAGGTCTTTTTAAATTTCTTCCTTTAGTGTCTGTAGATTTCATTGTAGAAGTCTTTCACCTCTTTCATTAAGTTGATACCCAAAGTACTTTTTTTTTGAGACTATTGTAAATGGGGTAGTTTTCCTCATCTCCCTTTCAGATGATTTGTCACTGATATACAGAAATGCCTTTGATTTACGGGTGTTGATTTTTTATAGTGCTACTTTGCTGAATTCACTTATTAGTTCTAGAAGTTTTTTGGTGGATTTTTTTTGTGTGTGTCTTCTAGGTATAGAATCATATCATCAGCAAATAGTCATATTTGAGTTCTTCTTCTCCCTTTAATTTCTTTTTATCTGTCTAATTGCTCTGGCCAGTGTTTCAAGAACTATGTTAAATAGAAATGGTGAGAGAGGGCATCCCTGTCTTGTTCCAGGTTTTAGAAGGAGTGCTTTCAATTTTTCTCCATTTAGAATGATGTTGGCCTGGGGCTTAGCATAGATAGCTTTTATGATTTTGACTCTTGATTTTGAGATATGGTCTTGTTATCCCTAGTTTTTCTAGTGTTTTGAACATAAAGGGGTGCTGTATTTTGTCAAATGCTTTTTCTGCATATTTTGAGATATCTTATGATTCTTATCTTTAAGTCTACTGATGTGACAAATTACATTTATTGATTTCCATATGTTGAACGAACCTCACATCCCTTGGATAAACCCTATTTGATCATGGTGCACTATCTTTTTGATATGTTTTGTATTAGATTTTCCAGAATTTTATTGAGAATTTTTGCATCTATGTTTATTAGAGATATTGGTCTGAAGTTTTCTTTCTTTGATGTGTCCTTGCCTGGTTTTGGAATCATGGTGATACTTGCTTCATAAAATGAGTTTGGAAGTGATCTCTCTTTTTCTATTTCAAGAAATAATTTGATAAGTATTGGTATTAGTTCTTCATTAAAGGTCTTGTAGAACTCACCTGTGTATCCATCTATTCTTGGCTTTTCTTGGTTGGTGGGCTTCTGATGGCATCTTCTATTTTATTTCTTGAAACTGATCTGTTTAAATTGTGTATATCATCCAGATTCAATTTTGGAAAATCATAGGAATCTAGAAATTTGTCAATGCATTCAATATTTTCTATTTTATTGGAGTACAAGTTTTCAAAATAGTTTCTAATTATCTTCTATGTTTCTGTAGTGTCTGTTATGATATTTTCTTTTTCATCATGTATGTTAGTAATTTGAGTTTTCTCTCTCCTTTTCTTTATTAGCATGGCTAAGGGTGTGTCAATTTTATTTATTTTTTCAAAAAACCATTTTTTTGGTCAATTTTTTCAAATGTTTGTTTTGTTTCAATTTCATTGATTTCAGCTCTGATTTCAATTATTTCATGTCTTCGACTGCTTTTGATGTTGGTTTGGCCTTCTTTCTCTAGGACTTTGACATGTAATATTAAGTCATTTATTTGTTGACTTTTTCTTCTGTTAAGGAATGAACTCCATGCAATGAACTTTCCTCTTAGAATTGCCTTCATAATTTACCAGAGATTTAGATATGTTGTATCAGTGTTCTCATTTACCTCTAAGAATTTTTTAATCTCCTTCTGGATGTCTTTAGCAACCCACTATTCATTCAGTAGAATATTATTTAGTCTCTGGGTATTGGAGTAGCTTTTATCTTTATTTTATCATTGTTTCCTAGCTTCATTCCATTATGATCTGGTAGAATACAGGGTAGTATCTCTACTTTTTTGTATTTGCTAAGAGTTGTTTTGTGGCATATAGTCTATTTTAGAAAAGAATCCATGTGCTGCTGAGAAGAATCTGTATTCACTGGCTGAAGGATAAAATATTCTATATATGTCAGTTAAGACTAAGTTATTGATTGTGTTATTGAATTCTAGAGTTTCTTTGTTCAGCTTTTGTTTGGAAGATCTTACCACTCTTGATAAGCTGAAGGTTTCATATAATGAATTATTATGGAATAAAAAACAACAAAATACAGGGGAAAATTTGAATCATATATTTAAAATGATGAAAGAAAATAGCTGTTGACACCATTTTAAAAAACCAGCAAAAATATTCTCCAAAGAGGAAGGTGGAATTAAAATGTTTTAAGATAAATAAAAATTGCTTATTTATAATAAGCAGAGTTAGATTAAAAGAATTGCTTAAGGGAGTTTTTGAGGAAATGTAACTCGTCCCAGAAATAAATACAAATTCACAAATAAAGAGAATTAATGGTAAATAAATAGGCAAATGTAAATAAGTTTTGACTCAGCAGAATAATAATGAAATCTATTGTGATATAAAAATAAAATACACTTCAAATATAGTGCAGATGTGAGCATAGGGTAGGATACTGAACATATTTTTCAAACATATTTTTGTCAGAGAAGTAAGAGAAGTACTAGTTTATATTAAGAGCTTTAAGTCAAGATTTCACATTGTAATTTTTAGTAAAACAACTAAAGAATAATAAAATGGGGCTGGGGATGTGGCTCAAGTGGTAGCGCGCTCGCCTGGTATGCATGTGGCCCAGGTTCGATCCTCAGCACCACATACAAACAAAGCTGTTGTGTCTGCCGATAACTAAAAAATAAATATTAAAAAATTCTCTCTCTCTCTCTCTCTTTAAAAAAAGAATAATAAAATGTACAATTCTCAAGTTAATAAGAAAGAAGACTCAATAATAAAATTTAATTTGATTATTCCAAAAAAAAAGCCAGACAAAAGAGTAAAGGAAGCAGAGGACAGGTAGGAAAAGTAGAAGGCAAATATAATATGGTAAATGTATACTCAATCATTTTAGCAATTTTTTAAATACGTTGGAATAAATGTATCAAGTTAAAGTAAAAAATTTGCATAAATGTTGAACAATACAAAGGCCACTATATACAGCTTATAAGAAAGATATCTTAAAGTAATGAAAAAGAGAAATGAGACTAAGAAAATTAAAGTAGATACACTAAGTATACTCTATTCACCCCAACCATGCCCCCAGCCCTTGAGTGGTATGGTTATATGATAACTTTAAAGTTATATAAAGTCATATAACTTTAAAGTTATATGATAACTTTAAAGTCAAAAGTCTTATTAAAAATGCCTATGTTCCAATACTATATACCAGCAATTTTAAACTATGTTTAAAATTCCTGTTTTTGTAAATAATGTTTTATTTACAGCATAAAAGAGCCATACATATCATCTTGATATATTATCTATAGATGGATTTATGACATAGGATAGTTACAACAGAGAGCCTATGTCCTGAAAGCACAAAATGTTACTATCTGCACCTATACAGAAAAAAAAAAAAAAAGATTTTTGGCTTCTATGTAGATGCAAAATACATGATTGCTGGGAGCCATTAGCCAAGTAGGTATGACAATTTCCTTGCCAGCGTACCCCATGTTGCTTAGTGGAAGGACTCCTGGAAATAGGACATTTTGCAGTGACATTGCATGTAGGTGACCTTGCTCAAGGATCAGGGCGGATCCAGGTTTAGGGTGTTCCCGGTTTAGGATAATCGGGTATAGGGCGTTCCCGGTTTAGGTTCCAGGTTTAAGATTATTCCTGCTGGGAATAGGGCGTATCCTGCTGCCTGAGTTCCCCTTGAGTTCTCATGGGATTCAGACAGTATTTTTTGGGAGACAGAAGCCCAGTGGATGTGGATTTGGGCAGAGAACGTGGATTTCCCCAGAACGTGATTGTAGACGGCTGGTGTGAGTTTGGGAATAAAGAGTTGCTGTTTGAATCTACAAGCTGTGTGGTGTCTCGTGATTTTGTGCCCAGCCAGACAGTGGCATTTGGCGTCCCGTGCGGGGAACTTCTGAAGCTTAGAGGTAAGTGAAATTTCTCACCCTTGAGGAAGAGAAAAAAAAATGGGTGAACATTTCAAAAAACAATGTGTTATTGTTTTGATTTATTTTGTTTTTATTTCAAGTTGCCTGTTCCTAGAACTTTCTCAGGCAAACTGGGGAAAATGGTTGACTCAAGGTTTGAAGTTGTTAGCCTCCCAGCAAGAGAAATTGTTAGAGGAAGGAGGCACCCCAGTGAAACCAAGACAATTAGGGCATATGTTGATACAATACAAAAATGTAGCCCATGGCTTTTTGAAGATGAGTTATTAAGTATATCAATGGGACCATCATGGTATCCTGTAGAAAGATTTTTCTTCAACAAGAAAGAGATGGCTAGTTCTGTTTACTACAATTGTCTAAGATCTTGGTTTTTACAGACATCTAATTAACTTACAAAGCTAAAGTGTTAAAATATCTACCACTAAATATGAAATCAAGTACTCTTTACTTATTAAGTTCCATAAGGTAATATATTTAAACATTATGTGTGTTTTCATAAATTGGTGAATGGAAAAAAGGTTTAATATTGCTTGTGTCTGTGTCTTTGCTAAAACAAGGTTATTAAGTGTTAAGATTCTATCATGTGTAATTTATATACAAAGAGTAGAAAAATTTTCAGTTGGGTTTCAATTATAGTATCATAAAAAACATGAAAGTCTTTCATCTTATTAAAGTGGAGTAATTTGTCTAAATCAGAAATTTTATAAGAGTTGTTTCAAAATATGAATTTATAAAAGGGTTAATGGTTAAAAAAGAGATAGAAAAAGATTCAAGATGTGTAAATATATTTTAATATAAAAGGTTAAAGGAAAAAGAAATGTTTCTAGATGAGATAATCTCTGTGTGGTAAAGTAAAAAGTTGTAAAATGCCATTTAAAAAGATTTTGAGGAAACTAGACTTACTTTAAAAGCTTGAGAAAGGAAGAAAGAAGAAAAAGGTATTTGTACATGGCAGATTGAGACAAAGCTTCTCAATGGAGTTTAAAAAAAAAGCCTTTGGTTGAAGGGCAACCATGTAAACTAACATTGAAGCGTCTAAAAATCTAAGCCTCGTTTGAAAGAGTGAAGCTGTAGGTGGTGAAAAAGTACATTTAAAAGTACAGTATAGATGATAATTAAAAGGCTTTAAAAGGTTAAATTGAAGGTGGTCGAGATACCTTCATGGTGGAAAAAAGATTGCTTTATTGCGTCATTCGAAGCCTAGTTAATCTTAAAGGCATTACTTAAAAAAAAAATGGGAAGATAATAGGATAAAAGATATTTAGATAAAGAAGATTAAAAATTTAAAGTGAAAAACTTTAAAGACAGAAGTATAGAAAGTTAAAATGAAAAAAGATAAAAAAGATGTAGAAAGATAGAAAAGATGTAGGAAGACAAGAATTTTAAACCCACAAAATAGGAAAAAAAAAACTAGGAGGAAAATAAGCAACTAAGGGTAAATATACAAACCTTAGGGGGGAAAAAAAAAACTAGAAGATAGAAATAAGATAAAAAATGGTTGAAAATATCAAGTAAGGTATTACAGATAGAAAATGCAAAAAGCTAAGACAACTATTAGATACAGACATATACTTATTAAAGCAAAAAGAGGGAATTGGAAGGGGGTATATATCCCCCAAAGATAAACTTAAAATAACGCTTTTTACACTAAACTTTTTAAAATTTAGATTCATCAGGACTTAGTGCTGCGGAAAGGCATATGTATCCAAAATATGTACATAAGCCTAAGGTACTTTGGAAAGATATTCTAACAGGACAATGGAAAGGTCCTGACCCAGTGATTGTCTGGAGTCGGGGGTCTGTGTTTTTCCACAGGGAGAACAGCAGCCAATTTGGATTCCAGAGAGATTAACTAAAACAATTTCTACAGATCGAAAAGAAGATAATTTGACTCAAATCCATAACAGCTGATATCCAGAACTCCAGCTTGGCCATTCTTACATCTGTGACAGTGATTAACCAGGATGCTTTTTTCAATAGCTATTTTATTATTGCATTTTTCTACATCATAAGGTTCTATTTTTCTTTTTTGAGCTCATACAAACCTAGGTTAATGTTTTTCTGATCAGTTTTATTTTTTGACTGTGGAGTTTTTAAACATTGCAATGGAGATTTCACCCAGGTAAAGCTACAAGGCCTTTACTATTTTCTTATGTGTTGTACGTTTGTGTACACTCTTGTGTTTTGTGTTGTATGTCTGTATGTGTGTATGTCCATATTTCTTATATGAAGAGCGCTCATGAAAAAATGGATCCGAATTATTATTATTATTTTTTTTATTCACGTGATTTAAATGGTTTAATTTAAATTAGGTAAACAGCTGTTAAGGATTGTTTTTAAAGTAGGTTAACAGATCTGTTTGTTTACTTTCACCTTTCTTTTTCATTATATTTAATAATTCTTTTCAGGATAATGTCTCTTTAGCATCATTGCCAGAATTCCTATCCCCATCCCAGTGCCGGTGAAGACAAAGATAAAACCAGACTACAGCTTCTATGATAGCTATCACAGTTAACTGTATAAACTGATGCATCAATGAATTTAACTAAACAAGTAATGCTCAATCAAGGAGTCAACTTACTTTGGGAGGAAACGGATTTTGGGAGGAAATGGACATATTGATAGATTCCTCCGATTTGAACTGCTTGCAGAACTTGCCTGGACTATGTAACTATCGTTTCGTGCAGCGAATTGTGGTAATGCTGGCATATCTTTGCTGATGGTGTCACTAGTGATGCAATTTTTATTTCCTTGCCAGCACACCCCATGTTAATTGTGGTAGTGCTGACATATCTTTGCTGATGGTGTCACCAGTGATGCAATTTTTCCCAAGGAGCCGTCAATTGGCTTGGTGTCCTGGCATTTCTGTATCCTCCTCCCTTCTGCTAGTGATGGTCTAAAATTTGGGGGCCAATGGCTTATGCTGGACCGGTAGTCAGTGACGGGTATGATTCAATTGCAGTGGTATCAACCTAAGACAGGAGGCTGACGCCTAAAGGTCAGTTTTCCGATGACGGGTAAGAACCATATGTTGAATTGGACAACCTACCAGGCACGGTCCTTAAGCCACATTGCTTGTTGTTTAATTAATCAGAAGGGGGGAGATGCTGGGAGCCATTAGCCAAGTAGGTATGACAATTTCCTTGCCAGCGTACCCCATGTTGCAGCGACATTGAATGTAGGTGACCTTGCTCAAGGACCAGGACGGATTAGGCTGTTCCCAGTTTAGGATAATCCAGTTTAGGGCGTTCCAGGTTTAAGATTATTCCTCCTGGGAATAGGGCGTATCCTGCTGCCTGAGTTCCCCTTGAGTTCTCACGGGATTCAGACAGTATATTTTGGGAGACAGAAGCCCAGTGGAGGTGGATTTGGGCAGAGAACTTGGATTCCCCCAGAACGTGATTGTAGACGGCTGGTGTGAGTTCGGGAATAAAGAGTTGCTGTTTGAATCTACAAGCTGTGTGGTGGCTCATGATTGTGTGCCCAGCCAGACTGCGGCATTTGTGCCCAGCCAGACTGTGGCACCACACAGCTTATCTTAATTAACATAAACTAGATACAGCAGTCAACCAATAAGGAATCTCCACACTTAATGGCTCACTGACGTTACTTCACAAACCACTCCCTCTGGAAAAAATGCCAGGCGCCATCTTGACCTGTCTATAGACCCTAACAAGGGACAAAATGACTCTGGTGGCCATCTGTGGGTTAAATATTTCACTCTAGCAAAAACTACAGCTCCTGGCATGTAAACCATAGAATACAGCAAGTTGAACAGGGTTAATCATTTGAGGTAAGTGTGGTCTCTCAAGTCCTCTCAACAGAGTATTTGGGGGGACCTCCATCTGTCTTTATCCATTTAATTTTAATTTTTGCATATTATAAACTGCCTTAAATTAGCTTTTTTTCCTAAGCATGTATTGGCTACTAATCTTGATTCATTGAAATTCCATAAAATTATTCCATGAACACTGAGATGACGGTAAGATATAAAAATGTAAAGAAAGTATCTTGTCCATATGTGTTTGAATTACCTCAAGAATGAGAATTATGGAAAAAAGATAGTGTATCTTATTAGGTCTGAGACAGTAGTGAATTGAATTGATGAAAGTTTTAAATGAAGTAAGAACTTATTAAGTATTTTTAAATATATCTTAGAACAGCCTCTCCAGATAGAAATAAAGATGCGTATCCAGTTAAAGAGCAGAAACTGTTATAAGTGAAAGAATGCTGGATCAATCTTCAGGTAATATCAGTATGTCTCAGATATTATTTAGCCTTAAGATGAAGGAAATCCTGTCGTTTGTTACAACGTGGATGAACCTGGAAGGCGTTATGCTCAGTGAAATAAACAAGAAAAGGAAGATAAGCATCACACTATCTCTCTCATTTTGTTGAATCAGAAATAGTCCAATTTGTAGAAGTAGAGAGTAGAATGGCTATTAGCAGGAGTGTGTTGAGGGGGAAAATGGGGAGATGAAGTTAGTGAATGGATGTAAAGTTTCAGTGGATGAAGGATAAGTGAATTCTGAAAATCTGGATGGACAGCCTGGTGACCACAGCTGAAGATACTGAAGTGAGGCTTCAGGAGGTGATTGAGTCCTGTGGGCGCATTCCTCATCCAGGGCACTAGGGACCCCCTGAGTGCATTGGAGGGAACTTGCCCCCTGCCCCTTCTTGCTATTCATCCACTTCCTCCATGTGGGGCACAGAATTCTTCCATTCAGAGGATGTGGCAATGAGGTGTTGTCTTAGAAGCAGAGAAACCCGCCCTCACTAGAAGCTGGACCTGCTGATGCCTCAATCTTGAAGTCTCAGCCTCCAGAAATGAGGAGGCGGACAGGCTAGACAATTTCATAACAGCAAAACAAATAGAGAGAAGGAGAATTTGCGTTCTCTGCCTAACCATTAATCTCTTGCTTTGGGACTCAAGCTGTAACTTGCTTCTCTAGCTCTTCTGGATCCACAGTATGTTCAGCACAAATCTTTGGCCTTCTCAGCCTCCATGATTCAGTTCCTGATAGCAAGTCAGTTTGTGTATTTGTGTATGTGTGTGTGTGTTTACACAAGACATGGAGGGGTTAAAAAACATCCCTGTATATTGATTCTGTTTCTGAGGAGTCCCTGACTTATATGTGCACAAATTGCTTTATCTCTTGGAATTATGAGAACAGAGAGAAGGAGGAAATGGCCTAAGATCACCAATCACCATGCAGGTAATTCCACCCCAGCTACTTCCTTTCCTAGTTTCTTCCCACCTGCAAGAGTAACTTAGATCACACAAGATGGGTTACAAGCTTCGTGTCTTTTGGTCATGGGCAGTCAAGACAGCTTGACTGAAATTATAGAAAATGATGTTCACTATAAAAGAAGAGTGTTCTTCTTAGTTTGATGCTACCCACTTATTGATTCTTGGTGTTATTTCTAGAATTTTAGGGATTTTTTTAAAGGATGTAGGTACCTGTAGCAACATGTTGAAGTGTTGATTATGTTTTCTTCTAGCTGTTGCAAAGATTATGTCTAATTTCTAGGCCTTCCATCCACTTTAAGTTGGCTTTGTGTGAGTGAAAGACTAAGATCTCATTTAATATAGTTTTCCCGGTGCCGTTTATTTTAAATGTCAGTCTTTTCCTAAAGAGAATGGGAGAAAATCTTTACCAGTTACTCCCCTGACAGAAAATTAACATTCAGAAAGAACTCAAAAAACTTGACACTAAAAATAGTAATAATAAAAGAGCCAAGTCAATAACTTGGCAAAAAAAAAAAAAAAACCCTAAACAGACACATCTCAAAGAAAGAAATGCAAATGACCAACAAATCATGAAAAACATTCAACATCCCTAGCCATCAGTGAAATACAAATGAAAAGTGCCTTGAGATTTCATCTCACTCCAGTTAGAACAACAATCATCAAGAGTACAAATAATAATAAATGCTGGTGAGGATATGGGGAAAAAGGTACTCTTGTACATTATTAGTGAAACTGCAAATTAGTACCACCACTATGGAAAACACTATGGAGACTCCTCAAAAGGAATGGAATCTCCACATAACCCTACTATCCTACTCCTTGGTATTTATCCAAAAGAGCTTAAATCAGTGATTCAGAGATATTAATGTTTATAGCAACACAATGTGTAATGGCCAAGTATTGGAACCAGCCCAGGTACCTCAACAAATGATTTTTAAAAATGTGGTTTATATACACAGGGAAGCTTTACTCTGTCATAAAGAATGAAATCATGGCATTTTCAGTGTATAGATGAAACTGGAGAACATCCTGCTAAGCAAAATAAGCCAGGCTCAGAAAGTGAATAGCTGAATGTTTTCTCTCCTACACAGAAAGTAGAGCGAATTAGGGGGGAAGTGGGGTGTATTCCCACGGAAATAAAAGGGAAATCAGTGGAGGAGAAGAAAGGGGTTAAGCAGGAGGGAAGCAGGGTGGGAAAAGAGAGGAACTGCAAAATGGAATTTGGACAAGTTACACTACGTAGAAATGTGAATATATCACAGTGAATTCCATGTTTATGTAAATCTATAAAGGACCCATGTTAAAAATAAATGAATAAAAGGCAGACTGGTAGAGTACAGGAAGAGGAACAGGGGGAGAAAGAAAGGGAGGGAAAGAGGAAGGATGGGAGACAGAAATGGAACAAACTGTATTCCATGCATGTGCAATTATGTCAAAACGAACCCTGATGGTATGTGCACTGGAATGCACTAACAAAACATTATTTTAAAATATTTAAAATCAGAAAAAAAGAAGGATGTTCTTTCACTGAAAAGAATCAGGACATAGCCACCAAACAAAAAGGAATTTAATCCCGGGTAAGTGAAAATGAGAGCTCTATTAACAGTCATTCACAGAAACATCCAGAAATGGGGACTCACCCTGTGAGCCTTTGCTCACACAGGAAGCAGCTATCTCCTGTAAGACCTGACCACACAGTGGGAAATATGGAAACCCGGAAGCTCATTTTCATCTGAAATGGTAGCTTGTTTGGACTTGTTAAAGACCCTCTGCTCTTTTTTACTCATGCCCCCACCTTTCTTTGTCTCTTTCCAAATAAACAATGAATTTAGAAATATATGTGTGGTGAGTATACGTACATATATGATATTATAATGTGTGTATACACGTACATATATGTATGTGGTGAGAAAAGGTATGTATACATATATATGTATATGTGTGTATATACACACACATAATATGTTAAAACTGTCTGTATTTTCCCCAAGAAAAATCAGTCTTGGCAATTTATTATCCATGCATTCAGATATGTCACTTAGGATATGCAGAACAGAATGAGATGGAGGTTTGTTTAAAAATAAGGAAAGAAAGATATTACAGTCTTATTGAGTAAAAAATACCCCGATAGTACAAGTTCTGCAGCATTGTGACCAAATCTTGTTCCATAATTGAGGGTCTATCTTACTGGCAAGAAGTGGGCTTGGGAGGAGGCAGAGCTCTTCTGCTATCAATGACACAAGGGCTGGAGGTTGCAGAAAACAATTGTGCAAACTGCTCAAATGTGTCTACACTTAAATAATGACCTTTATTTGCTTCAGCACCTGGATTTGATTTTTAAAAATGACTGAATCATGTGAACCCAGTTTGTTCTATTCCCAGAGTTTCTTGGGTATTTCATTCCTATTTAGTTTTGATTGCTTTTTAAATGATGGGACCAAAATGTGGTCCCAGGATGCAGAATGTTTCCGCAGAGGTCCCATGGTAGAATCCACCAGGAAACTAAATAACCAACTGACTCCACTGGGTTGCAACCAAATACAATGCCCACCTGTCTATGTAGTCTGTCTAGTTTTCTGTAAAAAAAAAAAAAAAAAATGTCATTTTCACTGACACTGGAGAAATAAGAAGAAGGATATCCCCAGACCAGACCTTTGCTGATGACCACTACCAAAGAGTCAGTGTACTACTACGGAAATACATCAACACTCACACCCACACCCACAAAAGACTCTTCTCACTTTTGCCCCAAGTCTGTGACATTATGTACAAAGGAGACGAGCAAAGGGGAATTGGAGAAAATATGTGACTTAAGTAAAACATGTGAAATGTAGTTGTTTTATATATTAGCATGAACAAAGATACCATCTGGAGTTTAAATCTGGTCTGATTTTTTTTAAATATATGACAATATGTGAACAAAACATTTTGAAAATTCTTAGTCTTTTTAAGAGCAAGCTGTGACTAGCTCTGCGACCTTACATATGCTATTTAACTCCTCTCAGTCTAGGTTTATTTATCTGTAAAATTGTATCTGCCCCACGACCTAAGAAGGCATTTTTGAAATAATGGATGTGTAAACACTGAGCAGACCTGAAGCAAAGTGGAATGGAATTATTTCCGGGAAGCAGTCTGATGTCAAACAAATAACACAGTCACTGCAGTTAGGAAATCTTATCCAATTTAGATTCCTAATAGCCAGGTATAAGAACAAGAACTAGCAATAAATAATAATAATAATAATAATAATAATAATAATAATAATAAATCATTAGCCCACCTTTGTAGTCAGACAAGTACAGACTCTATTTAATAATGAGAACAATGTTGCAAGACAAAGTTAAATTGCCAATATGCCCCCTACCTGCCCCCTACCCACCCCAAAAAAAGAGAAAGATCAAAAGAAAATAACTAAGGCAGCTTCAAATTTAAATGTAAAATAAAAAGACTATGATGATATTGCTTGGCATTAAGGAAAAAAAGATGCACAGCTAGAAACTTTAGGAAAACCACTTCAGAAATGAAAATTGGCCACATTTTGCAAGGCATCCAAATGATCAGCCTATCTCACTAAGACGTCCTCTAAAGTGTGAGGTTAGGACGAGCGTCCACCCAGCCAACCAGGACGCCAAGTTTGTGAATACATCAATGCTGCACACTCATGGTGTTGCATCTGCTTTCCACAATAGGTTCCCAGCAGCCTAATTTGGAGGTTCAGGGAGTCTGCATTTATCAGTTTTTAAGATTTCAATTCTGCTGTGTTCAGGGATAGCATAAGTAAAGCAAACTTTCAAAATCAAAGTAACATGCATCCAAATAACAGGTACTTTATCTGATAGCTATGTTAAAATATTTATGTGGCAGGAATTTCAAAACAAGGCTGAGTAATATATTAGGTGCATATTTGTGGAAAATATCTCATTTTTGCTTATTATGTTTTTCTGAGAAGAAGTGAATCAGTAAGCCATATCTGAGGAAACTTATTAATAATTCATCTGTTTATGTTTAAATATGAAAGATCTATAATTTAAAAAAATAAAGCTAGTCTTGCTATTAATGGTAGTGACAGTGACATAAAGGCTACCTATGAGAGACAGTTAAGTTTAGCCTAACATCCGCACATCAGAAGGACCAGAGGGATTTGGTGGAGAGTCAGGGCAGTCTTGAGGTCTCTCAGACACAGAGATACACACTTTCCTGCCCACCATTGAACTGGATCCACTACCTGTGTGTTTCTGATTACTTCTGCCCCTCTATCAAAAGTCTTCTGGGGCATTCTGTCTTTTTTCCTCCCGCTTTCTACTTGACTCATAACTCCATCTTTCCTAGGATTTTGACTTCACAGGAACCCCAAGACCCTGCCTCACCTCCTGTAGCCTTTCAACCTTCAACTTCAGCTTCCAGGTCAGAGACTGTGATTGACAACTCATATTCCCAGGACAGATGATTTGGCTTCTTCTCATCTCATGTTGATTTATCACACAGATTTCTGGCTCAGCTTTGGTTCGATGCCACTTTTGGTCTAAACATCTGACAATGGGAAAGTCACAAGGTTTTCACAATAGGGAATTTAGATGAGGGACCTTCACTTATTATATAATGAGATCCCTCCGTGACTATGAAAATATAAGAAAGATAATAAATATCTTAAGCATTCTATGCCCTAAAAATCGTGAGATTTTTGCAATCATCCTATGAGATAACTTACATGCAAGCCCTTTGTAACATCTAAGGTGAAGTATATGTGATATAAATGTGCATAAATGTAAATCACTTAGTTATGTCTATATAATGATTGAGGAGGGCCATTCATCAAGAATAAGTACTTGTTGGGCTGGGGACATAGCTCAGTTGGCAGAGTGCTTACGTCACATGCACAAGGCCCTGGATTCAATCCCCAGCACCTCCACCAACAAAAAGAAAAATAGAACAAGTGCTTGTTAAGGATTCCCTCACATGAGCCTGCCATCTGAGTTAAAGCTTCTTCATTTAATTCAGTTCAGATGAATATTGCCATGGTTATCTTCTGTCCATATAAAACTACACTTAGGGGTCTGGTCTGACGCAAAACACTGCCTTGGTACTTCCACAAAAGAATTAAAATCTTTTCCTAAAAATATTTGTCATGACTCTAATCAACATTTATCAGTTATCAGCTGCCAGAAAGACACCAAATAAGATTCTATCCTGAAGGTGTTACTATCCTGAACAATTGAAAAAGGGAATCCAGAATGCTTGACAACATGAATGAGAAATGGTTGTTTGGGGAATAGTTTAACCAACTGGGCCTTTGGAGGGCATAGTCTCCTCACAAAATCACCCTCATTTCTCACACCAGTTGTTTAGCTGAAACCACCTTCTGTTTCCATAATTCTCTGGAATGACTCACAGAACTCACTAAAAGTCGTTACACTCACAGTCAGGGTTTATTACAGGGAAAGGATATGAAATAGGGTCATCTAAAGGATGAGGTGCAGAGGGCAGAGTCCAGGAAGGGAAACGCAGAGCTTCCGCTGTCCTCTTGCATGAAGAAATGGATACATTTCTCTTCCAGCATCAGTGTGGGATAGAGTCCCTGAAGTAGTGCTGATCAGGAAGCTCTCCTGAGCCTGGGCTGGCTAGGTCTACTGGGGCTCAACTACATGAGGTCCATGTGCTTACCCTTCAGTCCACAGGTTCTCCCAGAGTCAGGCTCACAAAGTCAGTCTCCAGTCCCCTCCAAGGAAGCCCCCAGCCCAAATCACAGAGGCCAAGCTTCCAGGCAAAGAGGATGACCCCCTCAGGCATGAAATCAAGATTTAGAGATCAGTTCTGGTAGTCTAGGGCAAATGCTGGACCTCTCTTTGGTTCAGGTCAATCCTTCACTACTTCACAATGACTAAGTATAATAAGAATAGATTTACCTCATTCAGGATTTTGGTAAGACCCTCAGGGAAAGTAGAAACCATTGGTGAGGCTAGAGCAGAACTACATAAAATCAATAGGATGTACACACAAGTAAATGTATGGACCAAAGTAACCTAAGAAAGGTTCCAAACCAGGTATTTCTACCACCTGCTTTCCCATTTATTGTTAGATAGTTTTGTTGAGGGATAATCTATATATCATAAAATTCAGGCATTTAAATTGTATAACTCAACATTTTTATTGAGTAAATATGGGCAATTATAACTTTACCCATACATATGGATATTTTGCAGATTGGATCTTTTACAAAATTTTACATTTAATTCAGTTTTGTAAATATTTTACAAAAATATTTCACAGAGCCATGAAATCATTATCATATCCAATTTTAAATCACTTCTGTTGTTCTAGAAAGATCCTCTGTGCCGATTTTTAATTAATCCCTGTTCTAACACCCAACCCTAGGAAATCCCTAATCTGCTTCTTAACTCTGTAAATTTAACTTTTCTGAACACTGCATATAAATGGTATCTTATAATATGTAGTCATTTTCACTGGACTTGTTGGCATAGTTTTTGAGATTCATTCATGTAGCACAAATTAGTGGCTTAATCCTTTTTTATTGCTGAGTTGTATTCCATTGTGTGGATACATCATATTTTGTCATTCATTCAGGAGCTGATGGACTTTTGGATTTTTGTCACTTCTTCCAATTATGTATAATGGTGCTATTCTGAACAAACCTTTAGGGCACCTGTATTTTTATTTATCTTAGCTAGATGTGTAGGAATGTTTCTGTAAACTGTTTAACTTTTTAAGAAATTATCTAGCTGTTTTCCAAAGTAGTTGTTATATTTTAAATCCCCACCAGCAGAGGTGAGTGCTCCCAGTCCTTCAGGTCCTTGCCCACCCTCCTTGCCTCCTGCCTTTCTGAGAGCCATCTTGGCGGTGCTATGATTTGAGTGTGTCTCCTTTAAACCATGTGTTGGAAACAGAATCCTGAGGTCACATGCTGGTGGTATCAGGAGTGGGACCTTAGAGAGTAACTAGGATTAGATGAGGTCATGAGGGTGGAGCCACATAATGACATTAATGGATTTATAAGAGAGAAAGAGAGTCCCAAGCTTGTGGGCTTTCTCTGTCTTAACATGTGAAACTCTCTACCATATCATGAAAGCAAAACTGCCCTCACCAGAGGCTGGCACCTTGATACAGGGCTTCCCATGCACCAGAACTGTAGGCTAAATAAACCTCCATTCTTTCTGAGTCATCCAGTCTGTGGTATACACTTATAGCAACAGAAAATGGACTGAAAGAAGTGGGTAAGAAGTGACTTTGCACATTTTTTAAAAAACCAGTTTATAACTATACTGGTAAAGTACTGTGGTTATTGAGTAGTGCATCAAAGGAAATGTCAAGTTCAGTAACAGATGCTCCATCTCTGCCTTTACCCTGCAGGAGAGATCTGGCTGCACTTATTCTTGTTTGAAACTTTCATATCTTAAACCTGTTACTTGTAGTTATTGCTGGAAAATACCAAATGCATTATTATTGCTCTTCACAACTGTCACATCTTTTTATATTTCTGGTGACAAGCACAATGTTCTTTCTTTGTAAAATTGCCCATATTTACTAAAACAAACTGTAGAAAAAGTGGAATGGGTAAGATATAAACAGAAATTGTGTGGCAGGATGGACATGAATTTGAACATATGCTGTGTTTAGATAAATGATGGAAAGACTCCACAGTGTAATAAGGAAGGACATTGCCACACTTCACAATGTGATTGATTGGTTGACCTGATGATTAAACTTAAATTTACAACAGAAATAGTCCAGACATGACTGCCTCATTCTTCACTTGCAGAAACCACCATGTGCAACAGATGAAAATGTGGGAAGTGAGAAAAAAGTGGGAAGAAAAAAAATACAAAGGGAAGGCAAAAAAGAAAGAAGATTGCAATGTATGATTTATAAATGGCATCAACAGGCACTTAAATATTTAATATCATGCAATTTTGTAATGTAAAGCACTTCCAACCTGATGAGTTTTGAGAGCAGAGGGTAGGGTTTTGTAGAAATGGCATTTAAGAGATATAGGGAGCTGTCAGCATCTCTGGACCACTGACTCAGTTTCCTTTTCTGGGCACCATGACACTGCTTTGATGATACTGAGTGTACAAAAATCAGGAGAGTCGACTACTTGTAAATATTACCTCCATTCAGTGCTTTCCCACTGTGTGCTGCTTGTCCAGCAGTTTACCTGGCAATATGTGGAGGTGTGTAGGGTTGTCACCACACCTGTGCATCCACCGGTGCACAGACTAGGCTCCCACAACACAAAGCTGTCTGGTCCGAAGTCAGAAGTTCTGAGGTTGAAGAACACTGCCTTAAGTAAAAGCAAGCTGGTTATGCATAGAAAGTCTACCCGAGTACTAACAAGTTGCTTAAAATTAAAAGACTGCTCAGTGTACAACTTGACCTTTTACTCAAACTACTGGCAGTTTTGCCCACAACTGGGTAGTCCTTGGATCCCCAGGCCAAGGAAAGGTACAGTATGATACACTGCCTGTATTTTTCTGCATAGTTACGTTCCTTTCAGTAACACTTTTAGCTTTGGTTTGCTAATCATGGACAACATCCATGAATTCAGTCTAAACCCATGTTAGGAAGCTTCCTGTTATTTGTCTTTAAGAACTGCAGTAATAGGTGTTACTCCAATAGCCCATTTTGCACTATTCTGAGCTCTGTACCCAGAAAGAATAGAAAATATGAACGCTTGCATGTGCGTGGGTAGTTTCTTCCTGCCAATCTGTACTGCACCATCAAACAATGAATTTACCTTAAAAATGTGAGATCCATAGGTAGTAAGCAATATTTTAGATAGTTGTTTCAAAATCCTTTCCTTTTGCTTTTTAGATGAATTTGTTTGAAAAAGAACAAATCTTACTGCTCACTGAGTTTTACCTGCTTTATCTCCTTGATTCCTTCAAATTTGAAAAAATATATATATATAATGACATGTCTTAGAAAGCAAATTGCAGGAAGGAAGAGGACACAAACAAAACTCTGAAAACATAAACTGGAAAACAATTTCCACAAAACTCTCTAAATGGATTCTAAAAACTGTTTGTACTTGGAATGCACATTTCTATTACACTATATTTTACAACTCAATTCTATAATCATCATGGACATCTCTACAATATTTTACATTTTGCACTCATCTCATTTTGCAAATCAGAGAAAAGGCACTTTTTCCATTATGCGAATTCACCCTTATGATTTCTAGACCTTTACCTGGTCCTCAATTGTGCTGCAATAATCAACTGGTTGGTCAGATTCTGTCGTAGTAGATTTGTTTTTAAATCATTTCCGGTTTCCCCACTGGAAATTTCTGGGAAATGGTGTGCACTTTGCCTCAGATTCACCTTTTCCTGAAGAGAGAAAGGAAAGGAAAGGTATTAATGCTCGAATTCTTGTCAGCCTTTGGGTGAGGACTGTCCTGGGAGGATGTGTGGTTGCAAAAAAAGATGTGAATGGAGTCGGTTACACCTTTTTTTTTTTTGTCTGAAAAATAATTAAATATTATATCCCTTTTAGTAAAGTTATAAAGCTAAATTAAAGCCATAGTACTATAATTGCCCTCATCAAGACATGTGCATATGGCAGAGGTGGAGAGGAGTGAAACTGCATTTTCTTCATCTTGCTTCTCAGGTAGTAAGCAGGAAAGGATGATTTATTTAAAAAGTAGAGCTCTGTGTTCATCATTATTCTTCTACTCTGAGAGTGATGATGGGCACTAGACCCTGGTCATGCTCTACTCTGCTCATTCTCCTTGCTGCTGATCAAAGCCATGTGGTGGGGTTACCAGGTAACCGTGTGGGTGTTTTTCTTAGTGCAGAGCTCCCCTATATCCACCCTAGCCTCTTCTACCAATGTTTCTCCATTCAGACATAGCAGCCATGACAGTAGATCATGCCCACAATGTTCTGGGATAGACAAGACCTTGTTGGGCTTATTCTTCCTCATCTTATGGGCCCACAGGAGATTCATACATCTTCTGTACCCCTTTCAAGGTCATAGAGAATGAGATGGTTTGGGAGACTACTTACTCCATCTTCTTCCATGATGTACTACAGTCCCTTCCCAATAACTCTCATGCTCCTGTACACTTGAAGGAAACAACAATGTGGTCACACAGATCCTACAAATCCATGGACACATAGCCTTGGATTTAGATGCAAGGGCTCTCTGGGAGAGTCCATCTCTGACTCCTTTGGAACATCTCTCATCTCCTTGGGAAGAAGAAAACTTCTCACTGTGAACACCTCTTTTCAACATTTCTAGTGAAGATTGACTTTGACTCTTGGAATTTTCTATAGATAGACTAGGAATAGGGCCATCGATTATAGTTAGACCATTCATATAGACTCTTGCTATTTTGATCTCAATTAGTGGCTCTCTTTGGAACCTAAAGAAGAATTTTTCAAACTATTCTATGCACACATGTTACTTGGGGATCTTATTAAAATACAGATCCTGACCCATTGAAATCTGTGTTAAGGCCTGAGATTCTGCACTTCTAACAAGTTCCCAGGTGATGCTGATGCCGCTTGTTCACAAACCACAGTTTGAGTAGCAAGAATAGCATACTTAGGACCTCTTTAACCAGATTCTGTGTGCCCTAGTTATAAATGCAAAGAGAGAAGGCAGAAGGAGGTATCCAAGCAATGTACAGAAGGATATACTTATTTACCATGTGAAATCCTTTTGTATGATTTGGTAACTTTTGTCTTTATGGGTTTTGGTTTTTTTAACAGAGGTTTAAGCAACACAAACGAAAAAAAAAAAAAAAGAAATCAATTGCCATACATTTATTTATTTTTTTAGAAAAACATTTATTTCAAAAGATTCTTTTTAAAAAATATATTTAGAATATTTCCATGCTTATTGGAGTAACTTTAAGTAATATTTCCTCTTTCATGTTGTTTTTACAAACATAAGTGAAAAGGACACACACACACACACACAATCGTTTCACACTGCTACAAGTGAAACAGTTTGTCTTCCTCACTTAAGATGGTCATGCTTATTTACAAAACAACTGCTTACCTAAAGGAAATCTAAAATGCATAAAGTTAGACTCTGTAGGTAGTATACTTTGACTGTACCACATTCATTCTGGATTTCTCCTTGTTAAACCCAGAAAGAGTATAATCACATGCATTTAGACTATAACATGAAAACTCCTGTGGTTGTTCTCTCAAATACAAACTTCCTCAAAAGATTATATAACTTAGGAAAATAAGTTAAATTTATTTTCCTGCTGTCCCAGTCCTGGCGGAGTGCTTTGGTCTGCATTCCTGATGTGGGAATTTTTATTCCTAATGTGGCTCGCCTAATGCAGGTCTCTTTGATTTGTTCTTCTGCTTTTCTTTCCTTCCTATTCTGAATGGGATACTGCTGGGGTTAATCGAGGATTCGGTGCTCCCAGTCTTGAGTCTTGTTTCTTTCCAATTTCTGATTCCAGTTAGCCCCAGGTTCCCTGTACACTCAGCGCCATCTCTGGTCACCAGGTGGAACTGCAAACCAGAAAATTTCCCGAGTCGTTCACCAGCCTTTGGAGGCTCTAAGGTGGTCTGGGCTTTTTGCATCTCTGAACATGCTGAAGAATCTGGCTATGAACTTGCTGGCACACTTGCTGATCTTGAGTAGCCCGCTCCTATCTTTTTTTTTTTTTTTAACCTTGCCCTCCACCTTCCAAAATAGAAAAGTTACAGCCATCTAATGTTCTGGAGGCTAGCTATATACAATACTAGTTACAGACATGAAACATTTTTCCCCCAAAACAAATCCTGTTATCGGAATGTTTTAGGCATACTCATTTTGCAGTGCTTCAGTAAGTACTTAGCTAAATGATTGCCTCAAGTTTTTCCTTAGTTTTTTGTGAGCTTCAGACTCACCTGCATTTTAATGTTGTCTGACATCTGCCATGTTCTGCTTTCCTCTATACTTTCTTTATATGTTTACATCTTCCTCCCTCTCCCTTCCTGGACCAAAACTTGTTTGAATAAACCAGGTCTAAAAGTCTAAAAGATAGACATTTAATTTTACTATACTTAGATTAAGCATAAATCAAATTGTATTGTTTGTAAACAATATCTAATATTTTAATAAAATGTTATCCATTTAATCAGAATATTTTTGTTAAACCGAGGCATTTTCATAGACCTATAAATATCATTATTTGTTCTTTTTGTTACGGTTATTCTCTCCCATGGTTTTCTTAATAGAAGAAGAGAATAAAAATTACAACTACAAAGAAGTAAGATATTAATCTCTGATCTTCTTGCTTAAATAGGAAATTACTGCAATATGCAAACCCAAATCAAATCCTGACCCTGAAAAAATCACTGTGTGTTTAAATAAAATGAATACAAGATAGCCTGGGAGAATTTGAAAAATGTAACTATTTTTATCTACTTTAAATGATTGAGTAACATTTGCTGCGTAGTTGAACAAAAATGTTGTTCTTCAATTTTATATCTCATAGAAAAAATGTGAAAATTAAATATTTATTTAAAAATTTGGGTGGTTTCAATATTATTTTCTTTTTATGATTAATCCATCTCCCTAATTAGGTCCAAGCCACTCAAGGAAAAAAAAAAAGAAGACGAAGAAAAAAAGATATTTTTCACATCCCTTAGTTCAGTACAGGGTAGAATACATGGCATGTCATTAAAGATTTGCTCTTGATCAAGACCTCAGCAGATTGACTGAGGGACTCTCAATTCATTGAGGTAAAATATGTTACGCTTCTACTTTGAAGGCCAGCCACAGTTGTTTTTCCTATATAGAAAAACATGACATGCAAAAGCCAATTTACCATTTCAAGAATATAAAAGGCAAGACAGCAATAATATTGTTCTCCATTTTGAATTACTTCTATGGAGAGAAGTGCTGTCATACAGGAATTCCTTAAACTCTGAAATGTGGGATATGTTTGTAGTACACCTCCAAACACAGGCTATCCTGTGTGGGCACACATTAGGCAAAAAACAGCAGGCCAAATTTATTCTGTATTCATTCGCAAAATTTCTGAACACTTTCTTATTTGCATAAGGACAAAAGTCCTTGACAGATAGAACCAGCAATAAGGGGTTCATATAGAAGATCAGACAGGAACACCAATGACTATGTATACATACATCCATGTGATGCGTATATAGATAGATACACACATATGTTATTATATAATAAAACAGTATAAGAAAACTATCATATCAATCTCTTCATCACAGAGTTCAAAAGAGACTAACTCCACGACCTTGATATAGTACTGATGGACATTTTGTTGTTTCATTTAAGGATCTGGTTTCCCAAGTTTCTAAATACCATATCTTGCCTCATGTCTGGAAAGCACTATGGGACTTATGTCAAGAGTTAGTAAAATACACCATGTTGTAGCCCTTTTTTATATCATCTAATATATATAATATTGGTTTGATTTCCAAGAGAAGATGTTACTAATTAATCTAATAAATCTTTCTATTTTGCCATTAAAATACATTTTAATTAAATCATTCAGGATCCTTTATGTAACTGTGTATTCTAGAAAGTTTGATTCTCTTTTTAAGTAGTAAAGGGAGATGTTTTGGTACCAGCAGTATTGTTTTATCCTTCAACCTATATCACAAAGAAGTTTATCTTTTTATATTATTGTTAACTGTTAAAAAGTTAGCCAATCAGTCTTAGTTTTAGGGTTTAATTTTTCTGTAATTATAAAAAGCAAAGCCAGATCTATGTTAATATAAAATGAAGGGCTAAAATAAAATCATTTTTAAAGAACAAAATTGTTTCAAAAATTTTCACATTTTTACTATGAGATATAAAATTGAAGAACAACATTTTTGTTCAACTATGCAGCAAATGTTAATCATTTAAAGTAGATAAAAATAGTTACATTTTTCAAATTGTTTCTAATTTGAAACAATTTTTATACTTTCCTTATTTTCATTGATTTCCCAGAAATATTATTTGTCAAGAGGAAGATCAATTGTCCAGTTTCTGTCTCTAGAATGAGTTCTGCCAGTGTTTGTTAGCATGGCAGTTACTTCCATGTGGTCTGCAGATTTACCTCTAAGGTCACGGTTATAACAGGACTAATGCAATAGTTTAGTTTTATATTAAATGACAGCATAAATTCTAAGTCAACAACATACCAAATCATTATGAAGCTGTGTTAGGAATGGGAAGAAGTTGCTGTGTTTTCTTAACATAATGAGATATAGACATAGTTCTCTATTCCAGATGCAGTTTCTAGGAAATAAGACATTTGCAAGTTTGTGTCCTACACTTTTGGTGGTGGATTAAATCAGAAACTTTAAGAAGTTTTGATTTATAAATTATCTTTGGAATTGTATTTAAAAAAAAAGACCATGGTAGAAATAGAGCTAAAGTACATGCCTGCAATTCCAGCAACTCAGGAATCGAGACATGAGGATTACAAGTTGAAGGCCAGCCTCAGCAACTTAGTGAGACCTGTCTTAAAATAAAAAAGGCTGGGGATGTAGCTCAGTGTTAGAGCACTGCTGTGTTTAATACCAGTACCAAAAAAAAAAAAAGAATTAGAACTAAAATGTTGATGTTCAACGTAGAGTGAAGAGTGAAGGATGATCTCTTTGCGACCAGAAAAGGGATAGTATCTTCAGCATGATGTTCTAAGTATAAGTAGGAGAGGAATGCTTGGAGAAGCACCTTGAACCGTTTTTTAAAAAATGTAGAGTTCCAGGTGAATAATTCCACTCTTAACTTGCTAAGTTGAACTGGAGTTTGCCAGTCAGCTACCACAGGGGGAAACAGAATGATTTGCTAGCACCCAAAATACTATATATTAATATTGGAATGTCATGAGTTAGACTTTAGATGGATTTTAAGACTTTATTCTGACTTATTATCTTTGAAAAGAAGTATGTTCAATGTTATTTAAATAATAAAGTAAATGTTATTAATAAGCATGTTAAAAAGAACAAGAAAGAAATCTCAAGATGGAAGGTGAAGCATCCTCTGAATGCTCAGGTTGCAGTCCACCACCAGTAAGCAGTGAAACCAAAGAGAACTCTGAAGATGGAGAGGAAGGAGGGAACAGCCCTGTTAATATAAAGCTAATTTGATCCATAAAGCTGCTGTACTGGAAACACTGTGGGGTTTGTGCATGGCTTAAACAAAACCATAGAAAATGATAAATACTCTGAAATGCACATACAAATGATGTATGATGAAAGACAATCTCAAATTTGTGCCATTGTTTCTGTTTTTCCTTTTAATCAGCGGCCCTTGAATGGCTGGAGAGCTACCTAGATAGGCAGTGAAGCTGGACCCGTTACTCACAGGATTCAACAAGGCAAGTGTCAAATGGATCAGAGTGAAACACACAACCCCCTGAACCAAGTGCTAGAACAACTTGGCTGAAGTACCGTAAACTTTAGTGGAAATACCTTGCCACCTAGGATTCAAATTCTGGAGGCAAAAAGAAAAAAGCAAAGTAGTACAGAAAAACTATAAGGCTTAAACAAAAAATCTCCAATGGCCTAAAATACTATAAGGAAGGTAATAAGGAATTTAGATAAGTTCAAAATAGATTGATGACTTAAATATTGATCATTTAAAATAGTAACAGATTGGTAACCCTACTATTATTTAATGTTGATAAAAATGGAAGAGATTTGATGGCCCTATATAAAAATGGCCTATAGAGATTAGATCAATTTGTAGAAATAATAAATGCAAGTGGTTTAATCATGTGAATAAGTATTCAACTTTGTTCACGAGAAGAGAAAAAAAAAAAACTTCACCAAGAGTTTTTCATTTATTAGCTTGTCACAAAATCAGAAAACAATTAATGAAACTGAAAAAAAAGAGGCACTTTAATGTATCTCTACAGAGAAACTAGCATAGAGACATTGCAATGGAAAATTTGAAAATGTCCAGCAAAATTTCATAGCATTTATCTTTTGACCAGTAATCCCAGGTTTACAAATATACCTCACATATATACTGACATGACAATTTTAAAAACATAAGTAAAGCTTTTCATTGCAGGAATTATTGGTTAGAGCAACTTAAATGTACATCAGTAGGGAGTTAGTTAAATTATATCACACAGCCACAATGTGTTACTATAAGGCAGTAATAAATGAATGAGGAATATGTATATATCCTAGTAGGAACTGATTTTAGCGAAAGTTTTTACTAAAAAAAAAGCAAGGCAAAAAGAATGTATAGTATGGTGCACTGTATCTCTTTAAAAAATGTAATTTAGTGTGTTTTTTGTGTGTGTACATTTCATATTAACAAAAAAATAATATTTAAAAAATTGATATCCATAAATAAAGGAAGTATTAGGAATGAGGACACTAGACACCTTCATTTTGATTTTTAAATTATGAAAATATTTGATGTAATAAAAAAATCAATTGTGTATATTTTTAATTTTAAGAAATTGTGTGTGTGTGTGTGTGTGTTTCTGGGGATCACAAGAGGGCTTTTCTCATGCTGAGCATGTGCTCTGGTCACTAATCCACAACCAACCCACTTAAGAAACCTGAATGAATTGACACAAATGAACCCCACAGGGTATGTTAATTATGATATGTCCACACAGAGAGAAACTACTATGAGGCTTTAAAGGTTTACCATGACTAACAAGATAAACAGGACAAAAGGACAAGGGTAGGGAAATAAATTGAATTATCTTGCAAATCATATAGTTGGTAGCAATGTTTATGTTATAATTCTCATATCATTCTATGTGTGATAAGAGGTAAATTAAATAGATACCTCTGTGGTATTCTGTCACAACCAACACCTTTGAGAACCAGGATTCTCAGTGCAGGAGTAAGACAGATGTAAGGTAGAAGAGACTCATCAAAATCTCCATGGTCCTGAATTTGAATTAAAAATATAATTATGACACATCATATTTCTTATCTTTTATTCAAAGAAACAGAATAGCTAGTTTGAGAAATGGCTGATTCAGTTCTAGGTAGGAAATAAACAAATTGAGCCTGAAACATTTTGTTATATCAGATATTTAAGAAGAAAAAGACTCATAAAGCCCAACAAAGAAAGCTCAGGAGACAACCTAAGAGATTCCTATTGACCAAAAATGAGAAAATTTGAACACTGATGAGAAAAATAACTAAAATGACAGAAACATAAAGTGTGTCATTTTCATATGATTCCAAGTACACTTTTTATAAGTGATGGTCAACTACTGTTTTGAAAGATGGTAAATAAATAAAAAGTGGCAAATAAGTTCTACCATCGAAAGCCAAATAAAAAAATGAAGGGAGTTTTTTACTTTTTGAAGTAATCTAATTATTAAATGATGGAGGGGATCCCACAATTTCCCAGCTCATAATGAATTAATGAATCAAATTGTAAACAGCTCCTTGCACCATGAAAATAGATGTAGTAGCCACACAGTGCCTGATTCATGATGGAAGGACACCATAGCCCCACCGAAGTAGTCTTACTTAAAAAAAAAAAAAATTGAACCTATATGTAATTAAGTTTCTAGATCCAATTATCAAGACAGACAAAAGAGAAGACAGAAGAACATCATTAAAGAACAATCAGCAAAATCTAGATAGTTGGAATCTCCCCTGTATAAATAATCTAATTTCTTCCATAAAAGTTGCCAGGGGGAAAGTGTTAGAAAGAAAATTTATAGATAATGGATGCATAAACCAATTGCAATTTGTGGCCCTTTTCTGATTCAGATTCCAGTAGCAAATGGCAAGACATTTAAAAAACAGTAAATTAAAAATACAGTGATAACACATGTCAAATAGATGGGGTATTAAGGAATTACTGTTAATTATTTTTAGGCAATGTTATTGAATTTGATTTTCAAAATATCTTTAAGAGCTATAATAAGAAGAAATAATATGATTAATAGGATTGCTACAAAATAACAAAGGAGAAACTAGAAAATATTAGCCATAGGAAAGTAGTTGTATATGTTAGTGGTTACATGGGGTTCATTATACCTGAAGTTTATATGTGTTTGCAATTCTCCTTTTTAAAAAACTTAGAGTAACATGTTTGGTGGTCTTGAAGGACAAATGGAACCTGTTTTAGAGATTAAGGAAGTTTCTTAGTGAGGGGTAAAGGGCTAAATCAAGCACAGTTCAGAAAACAGGCTGTTGCTTGGAATTTTAAAGAGCAGAGAGAACATAAGGCAGGAGTGTTGGGCAAAGGTCAGGTCTTGAGGATCCTGTATCCTACAACAGAAGTTTACTTTATTGTGAGGGGATTAGGGGGCCATTAAAAAGTTTTGAGTAGGAGACCAAAACCATTGAAATGGAGTTGAGAAAGTTCAGGAAGAAATTGTGGGAAAGATTGATTGAAGTGAGAACAGACAGCAGTAAACATAGGAGTTAGAAGCCTCGCATAGTAGCACTATAGGGGAATTGTTTTAAAAATATATTGATAGGACTTAGTGATTGTAAATAAGAGTTGGGAAATAAAATTACAGGACTACTTTCAAATTTTTGTTTTAACCAGTATAGATAGAGATGTAACTAAATTAAAACAGGATAATTTTTCTGGGTTCTGAGACTCTCCTCATGAGAGCTAAAACAAAAACAATCTATCAAGAATGGAGCAGTTTAGACACCACTGTCCAAGTGATATGAAAATCAGTCATCACTGAGCTTGGTTCTTTGAGTCATACACACAGTTCTCTATGTGATGGTAAACAGACATTCACATGTTCTCAGCCACAGTTCTCAAATTTTTGAGAGTACAGATAGGATCCCGAATCTTGAAGGGTCCAGGAAAAGAGAAAGGGGAAGTCCACAGGATGTATATTAACGTTACATTCAGATAGAAAGCATATCATTTATATCAAAACGGATGTTGATGATTTCATAAGCTAATAGAAACAGAGGGATGCTAAAGCCCAAGCCAATACTCATTCCTGCCATTTGTCATCAAGCCTCCTATTTGCTTCAATTCATTGACTGTGAGAAGACAGGGATCTGGGGCTTTCATCAGTAGTGCCAACTGACGTGCCGTGGCTCACCAAAATCACAACACAGGCTAACAAACCTACAGATATGAAACCTGTCCCTCCACAAACTTGTTGGGCGTCACTATCATTCATAGTTCATGAGTGATCTAGATTTTTGAAGTTAGTTTAATGGCATATTTAATACAAATTTTTATTTGGAAGCTTATGTGGAATAGTCATAATAAGCTCCACTTTCCATTGGTAATCTATTAAATGGTAAGGAGTTTCTGTACAGAGAAAAACAACTGGTATCTTTTCTGGTTCCCTGTTATTGACAGTACAAAGAGCAGAAAGTATTGTTTGACTAAGCAGCACAATACAAATAGAGACATTTACATCCGTGACTAATGATCAGACACCTAAAATGGCTTGCACTGCCAAATATTTACTTTTGCCTTCAAAATAAAATGTTTTATAAACATAGGGCTGGGTATGTGACTCAGTGGTAGAGCAAATGCTTAGCATGCAAGAGGCCCTGAGATCTCTATCCCTTAGCACCAAGTTAAAAAAAACAATCACTACAAACCTAGCTTAATGAAAAGTTCTCAAAGCTTCTCTCTTCTTGCAGTTCATCATGTTTGGAGTATCTTCCTCCTACACTTTTTGATAGTCTCTTTTACAAGTGACTCATTCCAGTGAGGTTGTTTTTTTTTTTTATTATTTATAATTACATTTGACGAGATTCTACTGTTAAAAAAAAATCATAAATGTGAAGTTCCATGCCCAAGCAGGAAGCAAATATATTTCTTCAAAAAATAAAATAAAATTCAAACCATTCCCCCTGTCAAGGTGTTAATTTTTATTAGAGCAAGTATTTGATCTACTCCAGATGTAACTTTCTGTGGTCCAATAAATACGATAGTGTGGCTTTCAAAAGCCGTTAATTAATGTTAATTTCATATCTTTTATGTCATGATTGAAAGTTACAAAAAAAATACTCCCTGTTCCCTGGTAACTATTTGCTAAAATTGAAAGACAGATACACACACACACACACACAAACACACACACACAAACACACAAACACAAGCACACCATACAAAATATTGTGAAATTATTACAAACATTTGGTTTTCATTTTCATTTTGCATAAATAAATGTTTTAACATGTAAGAAGAATATTTGAAGCACTTAGCTAGAAAATTTAATGCACAAGAAAACTATTCTATTTCTATTAATAAAAAGATATAACCACAACATTTTTTAAGCTTTGATTAAACTCCTAAAGTCATTTGAATTTCTCTTTCATTTACTGAGAAGTATTTAGAGAATTTTATACTGATAAGGTTCTAAGAATTGCTAAGGACAAAGCTTGTATATTAAAAGCATCATTGAATAACTATCTCTGGATTTAGCAAAAATATAGTCTAGTATTGACTATCTGATATGTGGCATTTTATTTTGCAATCAAAAAATACAGTCATTATTATAATATACTGAGTAATATGTTGGGTCCTATGATGGTGAGAAAATAAGGTTCAATTTCTATAGGCTTATTCTTTTGACATTTATGTATGAATGTTCTACTGTACACTTCAAACTTTAAAAAATATAAATACTATAAGATTTCTTCACGGCTCATTTTCCTCTTGTTTTAGGCTTAAGGGCTGCTGCATGTCAGCTCTGTACCAAGCTGCTGTTGCTAGGATCTATCTGTTTCCATAGCAATAGATGAACTCTTCAGATGCATCTAGAATTCCTCCTCATCTTGGCTATGCCAGTATCCCTTGTCCATATGTAAATCAGCATCCAAATCTCCAAATGCAACAGAATTTTTCGACGATACCATACAGCATTTAATATCCATACACGTGCAGTATTGTACAGTATTGATTTTTTCCCTTTAAACACTGCACTGTTTTAGCAAAATGTTTAGGTTGTACAAAAATTCCTATGACCTGAGGATTAACACCCTGCCAAGTTAATAAAGATAAGAAATGTTTTCTGCTAATGCACTCTTCGGAAAGAGCAATTATTAAGAGAAAACAATGGTGCAAATTGCCAACTTTCCTTCCTTTATCATTTTATCCCCCTCCCCTACGTTATTCCAAACATCCAGTATAAAACCAAGAAGATGCAACAAAGTAATGGGCACTATACTTCACAAGGATTTGCACCATTCTCTTTTGGACTGAAGCCCAAATTTCAAGTATCAGTTGAGATTGATCCTTCAGAAGTTTCTAGACTCTCAGGAGTTGTAGAGGTCTATGTATGAAGCATCACCATAGTCCCTCTGGCTGATGTAGTTGTCCTCACTGGATATAAAATTATCACTATGGATCATCTTAAATTTGGGGGTTTTGTTCAGGTGCTTCAAAAACCAGCAGGTACAATACTTAATCAAACAAGTGACAGAAGTTCCTCAATAAACAGAAAGAGAAGCAGTAGAGCTATTACTCAACACCTCACATTATGCTAACTAATCCTTTGCAAGCACCAAAGAAAATAAGAACTTGGCATATCTGTAAGAAAGAGGAAAAATAAAGAGAGGTAGGAATAGGAATCTTTACAGATAATGCTGCAGCTCACTCTTGGGAGCAAAACCTTGTTTTGAGAACCCAGACCTGACACTGGTTTCTTTATGTAACTTGTTACTTTTGGGGGGTGAATAGCATCACTTCTGTGTCACACTGTGATTCAAGAAGGCTCTCTCTTCAGTGCCAGACACAGTCCACTTTCCCTACCATCCCTAGAGGCGGAGGGAAAGAAACACAATGTCCTTAGCCGAACTGTGTCTGTTTGCACTCAAATTGCCTCTGATTATAGAAGTATTAAGTTTATTAACAAGGATTTATTTTATCATATTTTCCAATCAAATACACTGATTTTGTATTATGCTTCCAACATCACTCTCATCTAGGAGAAAAAAAAATGTAATGTGACCTTTTTGAACAGCTATATCTTGTACCTTTGGTCAACAATACTATATTACTGAGATGTTAAATGTCATCGTAAGTGGTTATTACCACAATAAAATAAAATTTTTTAAATATTTCATTTAGAAATATAAAATGACATGTTTGTCCTCTTCATATAAACATATTAGGAAAGAAGTTGGGATTTGAAATAATATGTTAGGTGTGATTATGTAATTTAATTTTTCTTATTTATAGTTTTTTCAATGTTACTTTTATAAAGGCCGAAAAAGCTCCAACTTGTGTTTCTTAGAAAGACCATATGTCAATTTGTAATTTTTGTCCAATGATTTCCCAAAACCAAGATTAAACTTATTAGAAATAGCATCCTCTTCTAAATATGGATTTGACATTATAAGATCACTAATTGCAGAGAATTTAAGTGACTTCTGCAACCCCTCAGAACCACGAAGAGCTGCTACTGCTCAGAAAAAGCTGTTGGCTGCCTTTGCCGGCATTTGGCATCCAGATGATGGTTCCTGTCGTGTCCATTTCTGTTTTCTTCTCATTAGAGAAAACAGCAGAAGATAATTTCAATACTAATTATATTCTTCACTCTGCATTCAATTAGGGATAAACAGAGTTATCTCAAATAAACTTTCATCTCTATAAATGTTCCTTCCTTATATTTTATACTAAATGCAGAAAGAGAAACATATGTAGAAACCCTGTGTGAGTTATTTTTTCAAATTAAGATTTCATTATTTCATGTTCAATCACTTATTGAACAAAAATATGCAACTATCACATTCCAGACTTGGCTAAGCACTTAGGTGGCAGAAATGAGCCATGAGATGACATCACTGCCTAATTAATTATTATGTCATTTGTGCATGATGAAAATAATTACTGTTGCATAAACACTAAATAAAACATTTTAGTTATTATATGCAGCATAAATGTGAATACTATTATAGAAGTTACTGCACTGATAGTATGGTAATTATTACTATAATACATACATGATTCACTAATTAATGATAACTATAATAAATATAAACTTTCAGCAACTTTACATTATAAGGTATATATTATATGTGTAATGTAAGGAAAAAGTTATTATTATATAGATTATTTAGAATTGGTTTCATCAAGCCTGAAAACGTATTCTCCTACATATTAGAAATTGCCCTAATGAAATAAGAAAAGCTTTATGACAGAGATTTGTTAAAATAATGGTTAAATGCACATAAAATTAATGCAATCCATCTTTAAATTCAAAAGAAAGAAGTATGTTTAGCACCTTGCAAACATATTTTCAATAAATGGTAAGTGAATAGAAAAGATGGCTACATTGTAATCCATTTTTAAATATATCAAAATGATAACATTAGCTAACTTTGGTGGTTATATTTGCAAGTGAATTTTTAAATTCATTTTTCACATTTTCTAATTTTTGTATCTTGAGCACATGTAACCTTTTCAAGTTACATTAAAATTATTTTGTAAATATAATTGAAAGATGGAAATACAGAACCTAAACTCTAAGTATTAAAAAACATTAAGTTAGAAAATTACTTGAAGATGAATCTGGTCAGCAAAGAAGTAAAAATATTTTATCTCCAAAGTCTTGATCTGCTTTCTCCCAGACAGGTATTCTGAGAATAAAAAACACCCTCTCTTGATATTACTGTGTTGCCACTGGTAAGGTACCAAAAATTTCCATCTGAACTGGAGTGTGAGAAAAGATATCCAAAGGATCCCATGCCTTAAGAATTACAAATCCATGTCTAAATCCTAACTCAGGAAACAGGGACATTGATGTGAACACCGTGAACATCAAACCACAGCGAAGGGGTCTCTTTTCCCATGTTTGGTGATGTAGCCAGCAAGGATGCTAATTCCCAACATACATTTAAAACCAGTTCCTGGAAGTCACGGCAGGCTGCATGAGCATAGGTATTTGCAAGTACATGCTTGTGACCAGGTAATAGGAATGAAAGTTTAGGAATAGAAAACCATCTAAACAGCAAACTTGTACAAAACTTGGTGTTTGGTCTTAAAAAAATATACTCCATGAGAATGACTTCAATCTTCATTTCCAAAATACAGAATGTGGTTTTTCACCTGTGACTTTTATTCCTGTGATGAGTTTTACCAGAAATAATTTTCTGATCCTGACTAGAGATTGTCTCTTTCTCCTTTAAAGCTTAAGTCTGTTTTGTTCACTCCCCATGAAATAAACCTGGCACATAGTATATGCTAAGTAAATATTTGAATGAATAAGTAATAAATGCAGTTCCATGTAGCTTTCCCCCTAAGCAAAAGTGTTTTTGCTTGCCACAAAATATCTGTAATACTGTTGATATTTTTAAAGGCTACTTAAAACATGTTGCTTGAAATTACTGTTTGTTCTTAAGTAGTTTCCTCCCGTATGTTGTAGAAAGAATGTGATTGTCTTAATCCTTATCTAGACATTTCCCCACTAAGAAAAAAAAGGACATTTCTAAGTAAAATAGGCCAAGAAAGCAATACACAATGGTAATCAAAGTGGAAAAAGTATTCTTCAATGTAATTTTTTTGGATTTGGGTCCAAAAAAAATCTAATTCAATCTAATATAGATTGGCAAGTGACTTGAAAGAAGAAATAAAATATTTATACAATATGTGAGTGAAGAGAAACTTGATAAAGTGTGCTAAGATGGATAACCAAATCTCCATCAAAAAAGAACTTTCTAAGGATGCAATAATTAGCAAACTTTTGACTTATCAATAGCTTGTATTAAGTCAACTTCTTTGACTTTTTAAATATCAAAATAGATGTCAAAATCATGATATGAATGATAAAATTCTAATGTAATCTTATAATAAAGATATAATTTCTGGGACAGGTAAGAAGAATCATATTTACTAGGTACTGATGAGAATGTCTTGAATTTTTATATTCAGTTCTTGGACCACGCTTAAAAAAGAGGCATAGAAAATTGAAGAACAGGCAGATTGTTGATGGGTCTGGAAACCATACCGCCCAGAGTTCTTGGATAAGGATTTGATCTGGAAAGAACAATCAGAGGTCATGACTGTTCAGTCTTCAGCTGTCAAAGGAATTCTCTGCGAGGAATGGTGATGAGTCTTGGCAAAAGGGGAAAAACACAGGAGAGGTGAGGACCCCAGTCAAAGGAGGATTGTAAATGAGGAAATCTGCACGTTAGCAGAGGGTGTGGCCAGACTGACAGGGAGGAATATGCTGGTCAGTATGTGGTCAGGCTGACAGGGAGGAAGACTTGTTCCCTCACTGAAGATGGTCCCATCCCTGATGAGGAACTGTTGGGGCACTCTGCAGGGACTGGGGTAAACTAGATAATCTTACAGAGACTTTCATGGCAAGCTCAAATTCTATTTCAGAGGTCACACGGCATCATTTGCTAGGAAAGCTGCAGGAGGACTCTATCTTTGCTGTCCCCTCTCCATCACGTCAGAGCTCTCCAGCGCCAGGGGTCTTTCTTCTTTGAGTTCTCTGCCCCACTCAGAAGGGGAACTACCCGGAAATGGTGCAACATAGTCTTTGCAGTCTCCCCTTGTTCTTCAGCGTGGCAGCCAAAGCAAAATCATCAGGGACAAACAGCAAGAGTCAGGCTGCCAGCAATGGACAAAAGGAATGGACACTCCCATATAAAGAATGAAAAAAAAAAATTAACAAGAAAGGACACCATGTTAAGATTTTTTTTTAATTGTGAGGAACAATGAGCCTATCTCAAAGCTATATATTAGAGACTATGGAAAGTGAAAATTGGTTTGATGTTCATCAGATTATAGATGCAGAAAGAAAGATAAAAACCTGAATGAAATTTAATTTCTCATTACTTTAGCCACAGCGAAATGCCATAGTATTTCTATTCTTCCTTATCTTGGAATTTTAAATAAATGTTACTTTCCACCCCATCTCCAAGAACACAATAGAATAACTCATTGGCACCAACTTGCCTGAAGTAAATTCCTCAGCACAACTTTTGACAGGTGGTTGGATGAGTATATGTGGGCAGTGTTAACAGAGGAGATCTAAAACATCAAATAGTAATTATTAACAAACTTGCAGTTATTGAATTATTCCTGAGATTAAAGTCTCTTCTGCCTCATATATATCAAGGTATAGAAAGAGTGCACCTCCTCAGGTCAGGTTGCCAAGGTTGAGTTCCAGCAATTCTCTTAACTAGATAGTGCAATTACATAATCTTTATGAAAACTGCTTCCACTTATGTGAGGGAAAAAAACAATGGTCTTGAAAAGGAGGATTTTCATTTTATCCTTTTTAGGTTCTGTACACTCTAAGAAGCCACCAGCGGGTTCAGGTTTTCAATCTTTAATATTATTTTTAAAAATTATAAGGTCTACGTGAGCAAAATTTGTGTGCAATAAATCTTTAAAGTGCATTTTTAGAGAATGTTCTTTAACTTTCTCCTTAAGGTTCCTGAGGAAATAGCTTAAAGCACCTTAGTTTAAAATATCTTGGCTTGGCCTGATTCCACAGCTATTCACATTTTCATCTGTTCACAGAAAATTTTGCTTTTCATTGATTTTTTTTTGAATAATCCTCTTGGCAAATACCTAAGCCATGCATGATACATATATAGCTTGAAATTCATCCTCAAGAGCTGGTATTATTCTCAATAATGTTTAAGGAGTCATTTTTCACCACTCCCCACATCATACAATATATGAGGCACATTGGGGAGCTTTTCTCATATTTGGTCAACCTACCAAAATATCTCATATTTATCTCTGTCACTTTTATTATTATTACTTGCTAACACATTTTCAACATTTATTACATGCCTAGAACCATGTTTGGCTTTATGGTAAACTCTGAAAATGCCATTTCCAATCTGGTCTTCTACATAGGATTGCCAGGTGGAGCAGGTAAAATTCAGGATGTCCAGTCTAACTTGAACTTCAGATAAACAACAAACAATATTTTTCACACACACATTTCCCCTGCAACACCTGACATCCTGAATTTTATCAGGAAGTTCTGTTTATGCACCACATTGCCTTACACAACATTCTTTGCTCTCCTTGTACAGAGCCAGGCCTAAGAAACATTCAGATTGGTATAAAATCCATTTTCCTTCAGATGAACTAGAAAATTTATCAGTACCTCACACATTATTTTCTGAGTTTGCTCAAAGTCACTTTATATGTTCATAAGGCCTAAAACATTCTTAATTGAAACTGTATTCTGTAAATTCTTTTAGTGTACACTTTGTATTATGTCATGAAAAAAATGAGTAATAAGCCAAATATAGAATAAACCAAATTATGGATGAAATGAGCGAATGCAAATCAATTTAAGAAAGAAAATTACATTTGCAAGATGCATGTTAATGAAATACGCAAATTAAGTTTTCAAATTTTTCATTTTTAAAATCTCTTAATTTTATCTCCAAGAATCTATTGCCTATCAGAAACAAGTTAGCTACTAATTCTGATGCTATTTATAACTACATATATAAAATTATGCTTCTTTTTATAATTCTGTGATTATAGTTCTATAATTACAGACTTATCATTCTTAAATTTAAAAAAAACGAATTTATTCAGATATCTGCTGTATATATGCATACATACATACAGCGATGTCATCATATAACTTTACAATTTATCTTCTGTGCAGTTTGGCTGATGGAAAGGAATTATGGATTATCACTTTTCTAAAATCCAATAGTCACATAAAATATTTGTTTGCGTGTTTTAAAACATTAGTTCTTCAGTGAAACTCAGAAAAGGCTTCACATATTTCACTACCAACGAGTGAACATCAGAACATGTGTGCTCTCTCTTTTTTTTTTTTTTTTTTTTTGTACTGGGGATTGAACCCAGGGACACTTAACCATTGAACCACATCCCCAGCCCTTTTTTATATTTTATTTAGAGACAAGGTCTCGCTAAGTTGCCAAGGTGGTTTTGAACTCCAGATCCTCCTGTCTCAGCCTCCAGAGCTGCTGGGATTACAGGTGTGTGTCACCACCCCGGATGTGTGTGCTGTCCTCTATATCTACTAAGAATGTATTACAACCTGTCCATCAATTAGACAAGAGACAGATGAGAGACAGACAAGTAGATAGACATACAGGGCTATTTTAAGGCTCTATTTTAATCCATAAAATGTGTTAAGCAATTATTGAAAGTAGAAATGTTTCCTTGGTGAGAACTTTTTATTCATTTTGAACTTGGTAACACTGAAAAGAAAACTGTGAATTAGACCTGCATGAGTCCTAGAGCATCATGTCTCCTTTACTTGTGAGACTTGGCTTTCCTTAAATACTTTGTCAGTTTCATGATGAACCCTGAAATGGTTTGAATGTCTCTATTACAGAAATTAGTTCATAAAATAAATCACTGGACATATACCTGAAATTTAATTTTCTCTGTGTCAGCTTTTGTTGTAGCTCTGCTGAAACCTCTGATATTTCTCAGCATTGGAAAAAAAATCACATACAAGTGTCTCTAACAATGAAACATCTTACTCTCCAAGTTTAGAACTAAATGATTACAGACAAATATTTATTGGACATTAACATCCCAAATGTCCTTTCTTATTCTCTGAAATCCATAACCCAGATACATTTGGATATTGTTAGACCCCTTTTATATCTGAAACTACCATTAACCAAACTCTGGAATTATGTAAATATTTCTATGTTGAAAGACATCATGAGTTAACATAATGGTTCATTGTGAAAGACTGCTTCTAAAGAAAAGTAATTACCAAATCTCCATTCCATAAGATTAATCTCAATCTATACTGAGTGAAAATTATTTTACAATGAACACAATTCTAATACTAATTCCCTAAATTGGGCAGTATATAAGAATACATAAAAATAACCAGTCATTTTAACCTATTTTTCCTGTAGTCTCAGATGTAGAACACCTGTAAAAACTTAAATATAGACTATAATGCATAATTATATTTAATTATGTATTATATATTATTACATGTTATATAATTAAACCATATAATTATGTGACTATATACCATTATATTATAAATACATTATATTATAATAGTATTAATTAATATAATAATATATAAGCTGTAGATTATGATTTAAAACCTATTTTAGTGCACTGTGTCAATTTTGTTTAAATACTTGCAGAATTCACAACTTGGGTTTTCAAAGGGTTAATAACTTAATAACCATTGATGGATAATTTGCAGCACATCCAGATTGTGATGAGTGCCTTTTAAGTATTATGTTGTTCTTTTTAGATACTTTAATTATTTTTTCATAAAAAAATAAAAACACATGCACTTTACAAAATATGCATCTGTGTGTATTTCTCAACATGAACTTTTCCTGGCTATTTCTCCTCCCCAGGTTAGTGGCAAGAACTAATGAAAAGATGCTTTTTATTTCCCACTGCTAATATAAAATTATTTAACAACTGGCCAAAGTCTGAATGTTATTAAAATTTCTTTATAGAACTTGAATATGGCATATGTTACATGTTTACTTTACCAATGCATGAGGCAAATTTAATTAAAAAGCTTGAAATAACAACCCAAGGAGGTAACATTTCCATATATAAAAGTGACAATCACAGGGAGAAAAAAATATGTTATTTAGAATTTATTTTATTAGGTTTTAGACAAATGAGATTTTTTTATGCTAAACTTATGTGACTGATTTCTGAATTTATCACCTCATATCAGAAAAACTGCATTTAATGTAAGTTCTTTAGGATGTGCTAACACCTCCTGGCATACCTAGAATTGATTCAGAGATGGTGTTAGAAAATTTAATTCAATAGATGGAAGATTGAAATTAAAATTAGGATATTTCTTGTCATATTAAAAATGCAATCCATAACAGTTAAAGAGAAATATTAAAATAAAAATTATAAAAATGTTTTAATAAAAGAGAACACCTTTATATGTGGAGTACAAATTTTAAGTGCAAAAACCTGCCTTTCAGTTCCAGCCACAATGGAGAAACAGATATCAAATTTATCCAGTATTCACGGAAAACAAAAAACATAAGAAGGAACCACTTTTAGGCCTTAAGCACCAAGCATGGAAGAGTGATGCCAGAGAGAAAGCAAAACCAGAATCATCTCAAAGTTCACCCAGGTGCTTGTGGCAACTGTCAAACCACACCCAGGGAAGCGATGCCCAAGCAGGCTCAGGTGTCAGCTGACTGGAGACCCAGAAATGGCAGGGTGCCATCCAAAGTGCAGAGGCCTTACTGAACACCTGGCCTTCCAGTTGTTTTGAGACCTCAAAACTTCTCTCCTTAAAAGTATGGCTAACACAAGCAGCCAAAAGAGAAATTTAAATAAAAGTTGAGTCAGAACATTTAGCAGTGAAATAGTAACTATGCAAGAATGGATTTCATGGCTGGAAAATGAATTCTTTACATAGATAGCAAAACATCAAGAGACTTGCAAAGAGATAAAAATCAAGCTAGCTTTATATTTTTGTACAGATGTATTTAATTCTGGGATAAATGAAACAAAGACTTCCCAACACCAGTACTGTTGATATTGTGGGACAGTAAATCTTTCTGGGAGGAGCTAGCTGCCCAGTGCCTCTCCATCCATACAAGATGCCAGCGCTTGCTGTTTTCCCTCCCCAAACATGGCAGCTAAACATTTCTCCAGATGCCCAATGACCCCATGGTGGAAGGTGGAGTTAAAGTTTCCCCTGGATGAGAAACACTCAGATAGAAGAACAAAGTAAAGAAGGAAAGTATAATCAGGTGACACAATAAAAACAGGTGACATGATTTAAAAAAAAAAAAATTACCAAACCCTAAGGATTCATCCAATAGGAGATGTCAGAGTCAAAGTCTAAGGGCTATGAGTATCAGCTCCACTCTAATAACAGAGGATAAATCTCAGCAACCATAGGCTCTATGGCCACAAAAGATAAAGGCTATATATAGTGGGTATTTAAAATTATAAAAAGTAAAACCTGAGATAGTGATAGAAAATTAATTGAAGAATATGTAAAATTTTCTTATATTTTGAAAAGGCAATTTAATAACTACTTCTTATACTGAATAAATAAAAAAAAGAACAGTGTAAGCGAATTAGATAAATCCATTAAAACAGAAGAAATAAAACATAAAAATAAGAGAACGGAAGTAGTGTAAGTTGATGTTCTTGTCTGTCACAGTAAGACCCTGACAGATGCTGTATGCAGTAGTGACAGAGGCAGATGAGCAAGTGTTATGGACCAAAAAAAAAAAAAAAAGATCCATTAAAAGATGGAAAATTCAACTAGGAAACTTAGGACACGATCACATGGGAACTGACACACTCACTCTATTACACATAGAGCAAATCAGAGAAGGAAATAAAACTAGGCAAAAATAGAAGGCAAGAAGTATTGTTCACAGAAAACAAGATAAATTTTTAAAATTAATATTAGTTACTAGTGGGTGGGCCCAGGTTCATCCTGCCACCGACAGACACCGCCAGACCTCAGGCTCCAGCACAGGACTGCCTCTTCTGACCAGCAGACCACAGCGGGAGCTCAGGCCTGGCCCAGATCTGCCCACACCTACCTTCAAAGAACCCAGGCCCAGTGTAGGTTCGAGTTTGCCACCCCCAGCTTGGAGCCCAAGTCCATCTTAGGACACTGCAGACATCCCCATAGCCTTCCCCACACAGTAACCCCTACCTTTTGACAACAGACAAGGCCTAGAAGCAGCTGCATCTCAAAGCAGGCATCCCAAAGACAGTGTAAGGCCCACCCTTTCAGCCCCATCTCTGTAAGATGCTTCATCCATCTTGGGGCACCTCCACTATTATCTCAAGTTACCTTGGCTATTGCTGCCAGCAACTTTAGTGCAGTAGCATACATTGAGGGACACCAGCAGGGTCTGGAAGCCCGACATCAAGGTGAGGTACAGACAATCTGCCTGGGTACTAGAAGAATATAGGGTAGAAAGTTCAATAGCTCAGATCCACACTGTAAGAAAGGAAGACACATAGACAACATGAAAAGACAAGGGAGGAACGTGCCCCAAACAAACCAGGACACTGTAATTACAGAACCCATGGACAGTGAAGTTGATGAAATGTCAGAGAAGGAATTCAGAAGGTTCATAATTAAAATGATCTGTGAATTAAAGAATGACCTAAATGAGCAAATACAGACAAAAACTGATCACTCCAACAAAGATATAAGAGAGCAAATACAGGTAGAAAAAGATTATTTCAAGAGAGAGATGGAGACTCTGAAAAAAAAATAATCAGAAATCTTGAAATGAAGGATACAATAAACCAAATAAAAAACTCAATACAAAGCATAACCAACAGACTAGATCACTTGGAAGAAAGAACATCAATCAGATAGTGAAGAAAGAAAAGATAGCCTCTTCAACAAATGGTGCTGAGGAAATTGAAGATCCATATGTAACAAAATGAAATTAAACCCCTAACTCTCACTGTGCACAAAACTCAACTCAAAGTGGATCAAGGACCTAGAAATTAAACCAGAGACAGTCTATTAGAAGAAAATGTAGGTCCAAATCTCCATCATGTCGGATTAGGTCCCCACTTCCTTAATAAGACTCCTATAGCAAAAGAATTAATATCAAGAATCATTAAATGAGATGGATTCAAACTAAAAAGTTTCTTCTCAGCACAAGAAACAAATCAGTGAGGTAAATAGAGAGCCTACTAATTGGGAACTAATTCTTACCACAGGCACTTCAGATAGAGCACTAATCTCTTGAATATATAAAGAGCTCAAAAATCTTAACACCAAAAAAACAAATAACCCAATCAATAAATAGTCTAAGGACCTGAACAGATACTTCTCAGAAGATATACAATCAATCAACAAATATACAAAAAAATGTTCAACATCTCTAGTAATTAAAAAAATGCAAATCAAAACTACTCTAAGATTTCATCTCATTCCAGTCAAATGGCAGTTGTTAAGAATACAAACAACAATAAGTGTTGATGAGGATGTGGGGGGGGGGGGGGGGGAAAGGCACACTCATACATTGCTGGTGGGACTGCAAATTGGTGCAGCCAATAAGGAAAGCAGAATGGAGAATCCTTGGAAAACTTGGAATGGAACCACAATTTGCCCCAGCTATCCCAATCCTAAAATCCCAAAGGACTTAAAAACAACATACTACAGGGACACAGCCACATCAATGTTTATAGTCTCACAATTCACAATAGCTACACTGTGGAAGCAACCTAGATGCCATTCAGTAGATGGATGGATAAAGAAAATGTGGTATGGATACACAATGGAATATTACTCAGAATTAAATGGAATAAATTCATGGCATTTGCAGGTAAATGGATGGAGCTGGAGAATATAAAGCTAAGAATATTGGAAATTAGCCAATCCCCAAAAATCAAAAGCTGAATAATTTCTCTAATTAAAGGATGCTCATTCATAATATGCTGCGGGGGCTGGGGAGAGGATTAAATGAACTCTAGATAGGGCAAAGGGGAAAGGGGGAGGGAGTGGAAGGGAGGGGATATAGGGGTAGAAAAGACAGTGGAATGTGGTGGTCATCATTACCCTAAGTACATGTATAAAGACACAAAGGATGTGAGGTCTACTTTGTGTACAACCAGAGATATGAAAAATTGTGTTCTATATGTGTAATATGAATTGTAATGCATTCTGTTGTCATATACAAAAAACTAAAATATTTTTAAAAATTAAAAAATAAAAAAAGCAAAAAAATTAGTTACAGTTATATATGTTCTGTTGGTAATTTTAAATGGTAGGCAAATTTGTTGAATAAACTAAAATTTTAGCTATATATTTAATATAAATGACATAACTAAACTTAAGTTCCTCTGATAGATTAAAAGGATAAAAACATTAAATCTGGCAAAATAATACTAGTAAATTGGAATGACAATAATAGTTTTAAACAAGTTTAAATTCACAGCAGATAATATCACATAAATCAAAGAAGGTCACACAATTTACAAATATTTCTAGAAATAGAAATATTTGGCATCTCTATAATACTGACTCCTTCTTAGAAAAGAAAATGTTATGAAATGTATTTAACTTTTAGTTATTCTTAAAAGAGTGTTTACCTTTTGCCTTGTATTTCTTTGTATTAATAGAAAGAGAAGTAGCCTTTTTGTAAATAATAATAATGATAATATTTGCACAAACCTTTCAACCTAGCAATTCGTTTGGGACTCATTGCTGCACTTATGTAAGGATTTGCATGTAATGTGCTTACCACCACTGGATTAGAAGATTATGGGGGGGGGGGGCGGAGGGGGAACGTGTATATATCCAAAAGTGAATGGCTGCATGAATTTGGTATACCCAAGCCCGAAGCTAGTAGAAATAGTCAAGAGATGGTTCATATATAACCTATTAAGGACTACTCTTCAGGGTACAGATTCATAACCAATTAGTGCTTCTTAAAACAAACACACACAATACCTCATTTCCATACATGCTTGTTTCTGTTTGATTAAGTGCAACACAAGTCAAAGAATGCCTACCATTGCTTATTTCTCATAGCAGGATTTTGTAAGTTTAGAAAGGTTTTTGGTTTTTTTCCTTAAAAACATCTCTTTACTCTGATTTGTCACAAGAAGCAAGGATTATTTTGGTAATGTAAGGAAGAAATTTTAGGGCCTCGAGAAACAAATTTAAAAAATAGCTTTTCCCGGGGGTTTTACATAGTAGAATGAATATGAATATAGGAGACACATAGTATTATTCTAGAACAGGAGGTGGCGAGGTGACCCTACAGCTCTATTTATGTGTTTCCTGTCTTCTAGGTTAGCGTACAGCCAACTTGTTCTATAAAGGGCCAGATTGCAAGTATTTTAAGCTTGGCAGGCCATATGGTCTCTGTCACTACTACTCAACTCTGCTCTTAAGGCACAAGCTCTGCCATAAGCAACTTGTAAACAAATAACAGTAACTGTGTTCTAATAAAGCTTTATTTGTGGGCTCTGAGATATAAATTTTCTGTAGTTTTCATCTGTCACAAAATATTATTATTTTTTTCAAATTTACTACATAAGAAGTTAAACAGTATTCTTGGTTCATGGGTTTTCTAAAAACAGGCTTTGGGCCATAGCTTCCAACCCCTGTTCTAGATACTCCAAGTGTAACTGGAAATGTGCTACTGGAATTAGGTCCTGTTGTCCAAGGCAGAAAATGTCATTGGAACCATGCCGACCCCAGTACCCAACTCAGACAAGATTAGCTGTCACTCCTAGGTGGTCTGAATCATGGAATCTGGAAAATACCTCCTGCCTTTCCTGATGAGGTGAACTTGACTACTTTAGCAGCTCTAATTCTATACTTGGAAACCTCATTCTGTACTGAAAAAAAAAAAAAAATGCTAAAATTCTAAAGCGGGAAAAAATGCATTAGGCTATGCTATCTTTCACTATGTGAAATTGTGAAAATGATTTCCCCTAACAACTGTACCCAGAAAATGGAAGTTTTAATGGAGTGGATGAGAGGATGAAAGCCCCCATTTATATAATAGATCCCACAGAGAAAGGCCCTGTGGACTCTCGAGGGCCCAGTGCTATCAGCCAGAGGTCCTAAGGAGGCAAGGGGCTGGGCAAGAGAGTGAGGAGACACAGGTGAGGGAGGGGTGTGGAAATTGGGGCTTGAGGGAACATGAGGTCAAACAAAACCTGTGAAATGATTGACCCAGAACATATCCCGGTTTTCCGACTAAAGTTAAAACTGAATAAAACAAAGGCATTTGAGGGGAAAAGAGGAGAAACATGAGAATCATTTCCATTTCTCTTGGGATTTCTGGCAAGGAATCTCTCTATGGTTTAGCTGCAGAATGAAGAGGGACAACCTGCTTGATAAAACCTGATAAAACTGTAGAGAATACACCCTAGATGTGAGCCAGGATATTGTAAAGTAGGGATGCTGAGAGTATAGTCGGTGGAGAAATGTTTTAAAAATAAATCTGGAGAAGACTGTGTTCAGCCTGGTGTTGAAGGCTCATTTTCTGAAGAGCCATTTCAAGTCCTAAATATTCTAATGTAATCTGTTAACCTCCCAGAGGAGCTAACAAGCTCACCCTTCCAAACACCATCTGAAGACAATATGGGGTGGGGGATTGACATATGTGTGCATTGTCCCTCAGGAATAATCCCTTCAATATGGTTTTTGAAAAACACCATTTTAGTTATAACCTTCTTATGATGAAATTTTCCCTAAAATAAAAATCACCCAATCTATGAGGAATAAACTAAATTTATATTTACATGCAATTAACAGATTGGCCTTCCTATGATACCAACTGTAGGAGATATTTACACAAATTCTTTTAAAAAAAACTAAAGCTTCAACTTACTAAAGGGGTTTTATGTTTAAAAATTTGTGTCACTTCTGATAACTCAGAAGTTACTTACTAACAGAAACTAATTTTAAAAAATAGTAGCTAAGTTCCTAATCAAGCCTGCTAATTTTATCAATAAAGTCAAAATTACTGATGATGCAATACAACTTAGAAAAAATCACTATTATTTAAATAAAAATAATTACATAGAATGAAAATGCAGAAATACCTTTTTAAAAAATATTTTTTTTAGTTGCAGATGGACACAATATCTTTATTTATCCATTTTTATGTGATGCTGAGGATAGAACCCAGTACTTCATACATTCAAGGCAGGCACTCTACCACTGAGCTACTGCCCCAGCCCCCAGAAATACCTTTTTGAATGCTACATTAAATTTAATACTTCTGCAGAAAAAAAAAAACCTAGTGGATGAAGTTTAAAAAGTTTAAGAAAATTATGAAGGTAATTTTGTGGTTTGCCATAAGCTTGAGGTATTTGTTTTTAATTGTAATAATTTAAAGTAAAATTGTTTTAACAAAATATATAAAATAAATATTATGAAGAATGTAAAGCTACACATAATTTTTTAAAAATTTATATTGTTAGATTATTTTATTTGCCTACCCATATGTCTTTCAGAAAGATTTTGCCTTAATACTATTTATTCTTTTTAACATCATTTATTTAAGTGTAACAAATACAGAAAAGCAGGTAGAGAAAACACATTCACCTCGATGGATTACCACAGCATAATCACCCTAAGAGCCACCACTCAAGAGAACAACATTGCAAGGACCTACCTTAAACCCCCTCCTCGTCAAAGGTACCGTGATGCTTGCTTCTACCAGAATAGCTACTTTTGCAAGTTTTGAGATTTATGAGAAGGAATAATATAGCATGTCATCTTCTGGTTTTTCAAGTCAGTATTCTGTTTATGGGATTTGTCCAGATACTTATACTTATGTCTTGATATATATATATATATATATATATATATATATATATATATATATATTGCCTTTACTGATGCATAGTACACTAGTACACTGCGGTATGAATATATCATCATTCAGTTATTTGTTTCTGTTTTGTTGATAATGAGCAGTGGAATAGTTGGATCACAGGGACAAAGAACATTCACATTCAGCAATTAAGGCCAAACAGACTGACAAAGTTGTCCTGATTTACATTTCCACTGGAGTTTCCATTGTGTCCAGAACTTGCTAACATTCGGTGCCATCGGTTTGCTTCATTTAGCCATTATGGTACATATGTGATCATTTGTTATGTCTTAATTAGCATTTTTCTAATTTCTGCAGTCAAGCAACATTTTATATATTTGATGAACATTTGTGTATCTTCTTTTGTGTTCAAGACATTTGTCCATAATTTCACCGGATTATCTTTATTATCTTTAATGACCCTTCACATAGTCTAGATATAATCCCTATCCTATGTTTCAACCCTTTCTTGTTAATATTTGGATGAGTTTATCAGGATATGCTGGTGGGGAAAAAAAACTCTACATATCAATAGATGTATACAAAAATACTTAGATGTGCTGCAGGCCATTGGGTTTGGGGACAGCTATTTTTTCCAAATAGTTAACTCCAGGGCCCCAAATGACAAGTGCTACACCATGTAGAGTGCTGCTGCTTTCTATGGCCAGGAAATCACAGAAAACTGACAAATTTAAATGAGAAATATGAACTTTTTTTGTGTGAACAAATTCTTCACAAATTGTTGATAGACCTTTATTTCATCTTTATGTGGTGCTGAGGATCGAACCCAGTGCCTCACACACACTAGGCAAGCGTTCTACCACTGAGCCACAACCCCAGCCCTGTGGACATGTCTTTTTAATATCAGAATCTTACACTTGAATCAGTAAGATGCAGTTCCTGGTGGAGGATTTTAAGTGATGATATTTTCAAGTTCTTGATATGATCATTAATAAAACTTGATGCATAATAAATTTGCAGGAAGAAAACAAAATGACCACAGATGAACTTGTATTTGAAGATTCCAAGAACATTTTTTTCCTTTTCTTGACAAATCAATGTTGAAATTGCTCATGAAAATGGGAATAGATTTTGAATCCAATTCAGTTCTGTCAACTGTTTCAAATTACGATGAGGTCTGATTTGTAGCCACATCTTGAAGCTAGCATAAACACTATAAAGGGGGAATATCTGCCCCAGACAGATACCTGTATGCTCTTTGTGAGAACAGAAATTCAGGGATCTAGGTTGCTTCCCTCACCAACAGTCCCTGCCCTCCTTGCTGGATAATCTCTCTAACTGCATGAGTTAACCTTTGGGTACCTGAAATATATGCTCCTGCAATAACAGCCCTCTTTACTTGATGAACAGCAATACACTCTTAACTGGCTGCTCAAGTCATCAAGTGACTGACTGCTGAACAGTGTGTGGCAGTGAGGTAATGGGGGCCAGATGGCATTCATCCAGCTTGCCACCTTCAGAGAACTGAGAAAGAACAGCTATGCTTGGAAAAGTTCTGCAGGGAGGTTTGTGCTAAGGCAGAAGCGACAAGTGGTAAGATGTATCTGGCCAAGCTCCCTAGTGCTGGACTCTGACTCTTTCCACAATGTGCTGGGCACAAATTAACTGGACTCTTTAGGCAATTATAAGGACATTCTTTCTATTTAACACATGATGAAGCGAAGGCACAGAAAGATCAGATGCCATATGCAGAGTGACACAGAGGGCTAAGTGAGGAGTCAGGCACCTGGTTCTATAGTTGTTGCTCCAGCCCATCACCTTCGACAAATGTCCCATGATTTGCTCAAAGTTAAACCCATCACACAATTCCAAAGAATGGCCAAGTTGTGTGTGAGTATCAACTATCTTCAGTGTGGGAATAATTTTATATGATTTAGCTGCATAAATTTAATAAAATAAGAAATAGAGTTATTATTCTTTAGAATTCAGGTGCATAGAAGTGACATAATCAGCCACAGTATATTTCACACTATAGTACTTACTTCTTACTTCTTATATTCATATTTAATTCATTCATTTTGCCTTTATTTTCCTCACTTTCATCCCTTTGAACATCCCTAATAGCACCTCATATTCACCCCAAATCATCAAGTCACCATACACTTTGTGAATCCCATTTACATGATAGCTTTTGGTGACTTATCTTTTTATGTTTTCAAATTTTTCATTCGAAATATTTCTGTGAGTTCTCACACTGTCCCTCATAAGTATAGTAATTTCCTTTACACTGCTACATGGTACCCCATCATTTCCAATACCACATTTTATCTACCCAGGTATTGTGGACAGACCTTACAATTGTTGCCCACTCTGGTTGTCTAACCATGCTGGACAGTCTCTTTGTGTAGAACAATTTTCCTCAAGAATATATCTCAAGGAATAGCGTCAAGTCACATTCTGTGTACAGATACTAATTCACCCTGCAGAAAAGTTGGACCTAACTATATTTAAGAAACAGAGAGAGATCCAATTTCCCACACTTATATCTGACCTTAATCTTAGCAGTAAAAAGTAGCATTTCATTGCTTTTGCTTTTATTAGTTTGAGAATTTTCCTCACTAATGAGATTGAATAATCTTTATCATCTTTTAGCTATTATGTTCCTTCCTACAGATTTTTAAATTACATCCTTTCTTGGCTAACTAGTAGCACTCCTGCCTCATTATTTCTAAATTGAAAGAATTTCTTATATATTCAAGATTTTAATCCTTTTTATTCATATTGTATACTAGAATCATCTCCTAGTCTATGACCCGTCTTGTTATTTTTGCCCATGGGAATGATTGGTATAATAGAAATTGTTACTTGTATGTTATTCAAAATCTTCAAATTTTCTCTTCACATACTGTATTTTATGCATTTTTTATGTTTTTACATTTTCTTGAGGTTTAACATGCACAAAAGACATAGATTCCAATGAATGTTTACATATGTGCAAATCCTTGTGACAATCACGCAAAGCAACACATAGAACATTTTTAGCATCTGAGAAGGTTCTTATATGCATTTTACAAAAAAAAAAAAAAAAAACCCACACTCCTGTCCTCCCCCTCTGTCCTATGCTGTCATTCACATGTTTGTTCTTCAGCTTCATATAAAGGGGATCATACGTTAGGCAATCCTTCGTGTCTGGATTCATGCACTCATTGCTACCACAGTGAGATACCTATACATTGTGGGCAACAGAAGTTCTATTTGTCCATGTGCAGTTTTACACTGAATAAATTGTTTTGGTTAGCTTTTTCACCTTTGTGACCAAAGACCTGATGAAAACAATTTTAGAGAAAGAAAAGTTTATTAGGGGTTCATGACTTCAAAGGTCTCAGTCCAAAGACAGAGGACTCTTGCTCTCTGCCCAAAATGAGGCAGAACATAACATCATGGCAGAAAGGTGTGGAGGAGGAACAGCTCAGGACATGACTACCAAGAAGCAGAGAGAGATTGCTACCCTTATCACAGACAAAATATAAACCCCAAAGGCTTGCCCTCAGTGCCCCATCTCCTCTGGCCTCACCCTGTCTACAGTTACCACCCACGAATCCCTATCAGAGAACTAATGCACTGATTAGGTTAAGGTTCTCAAAACCAATCATTTCACCTCTAAACTTTCTTGCATTGTCTCATACATGAGCTTTTTGGGGACAGCTCATATCTAAACCATAACATAAATAGACCACAATTTATCCATTAATTAAAATTTAATGGTTCCAATTTGGTGCTATTATAAACTGTTATATATTATATATAACAAACTTTTCAAACACATTTTGTATATAAATCTTTAAGTGGATACATGCACTCATTTCTCTTTAATAAAGTTTTCTATAATGCTATGGATATATAAAATTTCTAGGTCAAGGGATGTGTATGTATTTGGTACTAATAGGTATTACAAAACCAGTTTTCAAGTGGTTGTCCCAGTTAGCACTCCAAAGAGCAATATCCAAGAGCTCTAATTGTTCCTTGCCATGATTTTGTGTTGTTGGTCTTCTTGATTATAGCCATTCTCATGAGTGTTTAACAGAATCATATTGTGCTTATTCTTTGTGTCTAAATATTTAACTTCAATTCTCTGGTTTTTAACTAATTGGTATGAGGAACATTAAGTTGAGAGTGCTACTGTAATAATTAGTACACATGGACAATCAGTATGCCCCAGGCAATTTCCTGTTCCAAGAGAAGATTATTACCATTTTTTGTTTTTGTTTGTGTTTTAGTACTGGACATCAAACTTAGGGCCTTGCATATAATGGGCAAGCACTCTGCCACTGAGCTATACCCTAGCCCTTTTTTATTTTATTTTGAGTGAGGGTCTTAATAAGCTGCCATGACTGACCTGGAACATGTGATACCCTGCCTCAGCCTCCAGAGTAGCTGGGATTACAGGTGTTCAACACCAGATCCAGCAAGATATTATTATTTAAGAATATTTTCTAATGTGTATATTAACTTTAATCAACTTTATTTTCAACATCTGGTTATGCATAAAATTCTTAATTTTAATGTTTTCATTGTCTAATGTGTTACCAGATTTCTTAGTGTAAACCCCTTGCTAAATAACTAGAATTCAATGCAGTGTATTATGCTGTTAATGTATTACCACACTGTCTACTTGGAATGTTTCTGTTGCTATTGATAGGCAAGCTTGATTTGTTGACATTTGTATACGCTATATTTGGGGAGCATTAATATCAAGGTTACATTTTGTTTATAAAAGACATTAAATTTTTTCTGCCTCTCTTCTCTAGAATTGGCCAAATAGTATTGACTAGGTCTGGTTCAAAGCACGGTGAGAACTTTCTTTGCCACTCTCCAGCCTGATCCTGTTTTTAGGAAGTAACTCTGAGAGCAAGCCCTGCTTATTCTGCAGCATCTAGCTTACTTATGTTTTCTTTCAGGCAATGTAATAAACTGAAACCAGAGACTCTGGTACCAGAGGCCTGGGGTTAAAAATATTGTTACATGATGATTAGCTATTGTCCTCAGGAAGACCACCTGTCCTAATGTACCTCTATTTCTTCAATTGAAAAATGAGAATCATAAAATAATTATAATAATAGTAATAATGATGATGATGATAATACTTATAGGTTTGTTGGAAATTTTTAAAGAATTAAGGTATGTAAAGCCCTCAGAACAGTGTCATCTGACACAGATTAAACAGCCTTTAGTGATATTATTTCGTCTCTTCTGGGGGCAATTTGGGCAATTTATCTTCTTGTAGAAAATGTATTTCATCAAATTAAACTGCACAATATGGGTAGAGTCATCCCTTCTGTGTCTTCAAATTCCCTTCACATTTTTTTGTTACTTCCTCATTATCACTTTTTATATTTTATTGGCATTCTGCTCTGTTCACTTTGATTGGTTTTCCTAACAGTTTTATGGTCTACTTTTCCTCCCAATGAACTAACATGAGATGTATTCATTATTTGCAGTGATTTTCAGCTTCTACTTCATTGTCTGCCCTGATTTTTATTTGCTTTTTCTTTTTGTTTATTTTATTTCTCAGTTTGGGGGAATATACTTGCTTAATGTTGTTATTTACTACTTGATTTATCTGTTTCGAACATCTTTTGATCAACAATAACAAAAGATAAGAAAATCAACGTATTTTTATTATTCTCCACAAAGTAGTTTCTTCAAAAAAAGTTCCTGAAACCACGTTCTCAGAGTTCCTACCTGTTTGAACTCTTGTTTTCCTTTCTCTCTCTTTTTTTTTTTTTTTTATTTGGATGAGAGCAGGCCTGGATACTCAAACTGTCATTTATTTGTTTTGGAAAGACTTTGGTATCTGTCCAACCACGCCTGGTTGGCCTTTATTGAGTTTAACACCCCCCCTTCACATATCCTCTTTGGCCTACAGATGTCTCTTAATTGTATCAAAGATGGAGTTTGTCCTTCGTTTCTCTTTTGGTTTACTTAGTTCCTTTGCTTGCTTTGTCCTCATTTAGAACATGAAAAAATAAGCCCATAATCCTTACTCTGCTATTCAAAAACTGGAAATCTGCCAATCTCTCTATCATTCTTTATTATCAGATCCAATTGTTAGGTAGAAGATAGGGCTTGGAGAAGGGACAAAAAAAGCCAAGAGAGGGTCCCACCCCTAGGGCCCTCAGCTCCTCCTGTTTCTCTTTTTTTAGTAAAGTAAACTGACCAAAAAATCCTGGACTAAATATCATATTTCTTTTCCAGTTAGAAAGCTATTTCTAATGCAATTGTTCTGTCACTATATATTTCCCAGCCCATCATTCCTTCCAGCCCCCAAGACCCTCAAGTACTTGAGAGAACATTGATACAAAAAAAAAATTTTTTAAATCAACATTATTCTTTGAAATGGTTTCTTAGCAAATTTTCATATAAAATGTAAGAAAAAATATAGCTAAATTTTCAACATTGACATCTTAAAACACAAAATTCAGAGCAAGAACATGAGTTTTATAAAAGGTCACTTTACCTTAATATAAGCTTCATAGTTGCCCTCAACCATTGCAAAGCAGGAATCACATGGATGTGACATTTCGGTAGATCTTTATAGCAAAAAATGTATAACAAAAACGGGTGAGTAGTTTTCTTTTTAAAATGAGCCTGTTTAAAGTTAAGGTGTAATTTATTAAATGGTGTTTCTTGATTGATATAATTAAAATATATCCATTAAAAAAAAAAAAAAAAACAGCTCCTCCTGTGAGGGGAAAAATGGGCCATCACCATTAAACAGAGATGAGTTCAAGGAAAGTCACTGACCTTGGACATGCATTGTGGATTGCCCACCCCCACCCGCAGGCATTTTTTGGAAGAAAAAAAACTTACACACATCACAGTAGAAAAGAAATGATGTCAGGTTCAACTGTCAATCAAGGTGTCAGCCACTTCCAAATCCACCCAAGGGAGAATGGGGACAACTAGCACAGCCCAAGGAAGCAAGCTCCACTGTATACCCAGGGCCTGGAGCTACCTCATCGAGTCCTTCTGTGTTGTAGAATTCTCTCGTGAGAATATGTCCCCATTTTGTTAGAGGATGGTCTCTTGGAAGAGACTCACATTTCTTTGGCTTGTGTTCTTCTTTTCTTTTTTCCCCTTCTTATTAATTCAGCTTGCTTTCACAATGGCAGGTCATCGTTGCTCTGGCTTTTTGTTTATTTATTTGTCTGGTTTTTTTTTTTTTTTTTTGCAATATGGCACGTATTTGATTATTGAACTCTGTCAGAATTGCTCTCCCTGCTGAAATTCCACTGATCTCTCCTTCCCGCTTCTCTGGGGCCTGGTAATTTTTCATTATAATTTGTAACTACAGCGTGGGTTATCCCATGGTTTGGAAGATCCCACTTACACCAGATAAATTCTGGCTGGCAGAATCTTTTCTGCTGTTTCTCCAATTGCCAGGGTTCACCCTCACTGTGGTCCCAGTGCAAGACACCTCCCTCAGGTGGTGGACTTCAATGAGCCTCCGTGTGGCCCTGGAGAGAGCCAGCCCTGCCTTTTGACCCCATGTGCTTCTGGTCTCTCTCTTTTTCTATTCTTCCAAAGCCAAGGAGGAAAAAGGGAAGGGGGCGGAGGTAACAGACCTCTTCAAGGAGGGGGTGGGTGTCATTTATGAGGGGAAATGTCATCCAGAACCTTCATGCCTTCATGGTGCCCGGTAGCCCTCCTCCTCCTCCTCCTCCCCTTCCTCTCTAAAAGAACTCTTCCATTTTCCCTCTTACAGTCTTCACAGCTGCATTTCCTTGAGTTGTTTGAAATGATGAGTCCTGAGGCCACTCTTGGCTTCCCAGCTGAAGTTCCCAGTGGAAAGGAAAACAGGGCTGGGGATTTTATCACTCTTTTAGGTTGCTTCTCTGACCAGTGGGTCTTCCCATGAGCACTTGTAAGGAAGGACATGTCCACTGATGTGGAAATTGCCACGTCTTCACTCGGGTTGGTCTAGAGTCTCTGGGTGGGGAAGGAGGGGCCGGGGAATTACTGAGAATTCCAAGTGTTTTCTGGCTTGTTCTCTCTCACCTCCCACCTGGCTTGCTTCCATGGAAGAGCACCTGCCATCTCAGGTCTACACTGGGACCCCATTCTCAATCTAACTGCTCCTGTTTTATTACTGTGTAGACACTAGCTCTTCTTGGTGTTTTTACCCACTTTGCTCAGCGCTGCCTCCCTTTCTTGTTCATTCCTCTTCTCTTTCCCTTCCTCCTTCCTCTGACACCTGTCTCCCATTCAGCTAAGCTACCTGACAGGCACCATTGTGTACTTCCTCTTTATTCAGAGAAGCTTTCACCCAGGGTGAGGCAGTGTTCTGTGTCCGGATGAGGGTGGTGGACACACAGATGAACACATTTCGAAAAGTCATCTAATGTGCATGTATCTGTTTTATTACGTATAAATCATGACTTAAAAATTTTAAATGGTTGTTAGTAGTCCTCTGAAAAGTGACAAAGAACAGCACTGGACAGAATTAGAACAGAAGGCAAAAATAATTACACACATAAGCCCCCCACCCACACACACACTCATAGACACTTGATGACACTTCCCTGTTACTTATCAACCCCCTGTTCATCATCATTCATTGGATCATTACCTAATTCCCTTTAGATTTTCAAGTTGGCCATAAGTTTTAAGTAATATTTGTTCTAATTATTTCAATAACCTGCTGCATCATGATTACATCTCCTGTCTCATTCCTGAAGTAGTGTATTTTTGCTCTCCCTGTAGGTACTTGGCACAGTTTTATCTGTTTTATTGGTTACACCTATCCAAAGACCAGGATTTGGGCTTAATTTTTTTTCTAATAAATTTGTCTTTTTTATCTTCATTTATTTCTAACTGTAATTATATAAATTGCTTTTCCTGATTTATTTTGGCTCATTCTTTTTTTTTTTCAATTTTTCCTAAATTTTTATGTGATTTTTACATAGTGCATATGTGAAATACTTCTTGCACTCTTTAAATTGCATTCATTTGTATTGATTTATAGGCTTTCTTTATGTATTCTAAGCAATATATTGTATATATGTTATAAAAAATAAATATATTTACAATCAAACTAACATGTATTATCTCACATAGTTACTTTTTGTATATGTATGTATGTGGAGAACATCTAAGATTTAGACTCCTATCAATCAAAATTCACGTTCACAACAGTGTCTATTTTTACTGTTTCACCTATGCTTTTGACTTTATACCCCCCCAAAAAAAAAAATCACTGCCCAGATCAATGTTAAAAAGCTTTCTGTCTATATTTTCTTCTTAGCAAAATTCACATATACAACATCCACATTTACAAAGTTCACATATACAACAATGCAGCATTGTTGATTAATGTACACATAGAAGTACAGTAATCAACACATAGCTGTACGATAATCAACATACTGATTTCATGTGTTTTACAGATATACCCAGCAGTGGGATTGCTGGATAATTAGGTAACTTAATCTTTAATTATTTTAGAAGTTTTTTTTCCCTCCAATTTAGTAGACTGCCTTTTTATTGTGGGTTGGTCATTACCTTGGCAGTGAAGAGAATTTATAGTTTGATACAATTCCATCTGTCTATTTTTACTGTTTCACCTACAGTTTTCATTTCATACCAAAAATAAATAAATAAAATCATTGCCCAGACCAATGTTAAAAAGCTTTCTGTCTATGTTTTCTTCTAAATTTTTATAGGTTCATAAATTTCAGGTTTTATATTTAAGTCTTTATTTTGAGTTTGTATTTTTACATGGGTTCAGAAAAGGGTCCAATTTCATTCTTCTGCATACGGATAGATGGTTTCCCAATACCAATTACTGAAGATACTGCCCTTGCCCCACTGCGTTTTCTTGGCATCCTCTAAAAAATAAGTTGACGATAGATGTGTGGACTTATTCCTGGGCTTTCTCTTCTGTTTCACTGGTCTGTCCATTGTTTTTATGCCAATTCAACATCGTTTTGGTTACTGTAGGTTTGTAATAGATTTTGAAATCAGGGATGAAAAAATGCTTCAATTCTTTTTTGCTCAATATTGTTAAGTGGCATTTAAATTTATATTTCCTAACCTACTTTCTGGTGTCCAAGAATGTAATAAGTTTTGAGTTAATGAACACTTTTATTTCTGCTAATAATCTAAATATAATCTTTGTAAATAACACAATATCTATAAATGACTTTGTTCTTTACTTATCTTTTATTTTTACTTTCTTTCTTACAGTATAATAACCTTATCTTCTTCCTGAAATAAAATGAAGGTTACTAAAATCCTACCATTCAGAATGCATGCTTTCAATTCCTTCTATATTCATAATTTTAGACCCCACCCCAGGGTCCTCAGAATAATTGATGTCTGGCTATGCCTTGTCACACCAGTTTATTTGAGGGGTGTATTTGGTCTGAATTTAAATTTCAGCCTATGAACATTCACCAGTCCCACTTCACTTACTTGGACTAGACAGTGTCTCTGGAGGCAAGGGGCTAGGGAAATTGTGGTGCTATCACTGTTACTTTAACAGATAATTCACATTCCACAAAATGAAATACTTATTCCCTAGAGGAGCTCAGGGAGCTGAAGAGTGTCTTTAAATTGTCTGTCCATTATCACTTTGGAATGCTTCTATTGCTTATTCCATTAGACGATTCGGTGACTCAAAGCCAGATGTTTCTATCCCCATGTGAAAAGCCCTAGATTTAGTCTAAAATTACAAATATACTAGAGTGCAGAAAATGGCATTTTGAAATGGGGCAAAGTGTTGAACATCAGAACACTTTGAGTACGTCTGAACTAGCACCAAAAATGTATTTGTTAAAATATATTTTGTGTATCATTGTGTTGCAAGACATACCAGTCTTTATTATTAAGATCTTCTTTTAATACACTATACTTTAACCTATATTACACCTTAAAAAATAGGTAGTCATCATTTTTCTTTCTGACCTATGACAGACCAATGACATCTCCCTCCTACTTACCCAGGGGTTCCATCACCAGGCCATCCTTGCTTATGTCCTCTACAATGCTGAATTCTTCTATTTATTTAAAATTATACATATTAAAAAGCCCATTTTTTAAGCTTAGACAAGCATCTGCTGAATTTTTTTCTTTCTTTTTTTTCTTTTCTTTTTTTTTTTTTTACTTACTACCTGAATAACTAAAAGCTAAATAAGGAAAAGCCAGGAAGAAAAACAAAAGCACCTTCTTTGATGGATGAAAATGTGTTGGCAGGAATGCTGGTGCAGCAAGACAGTTGATAAAAAAAAAATAACTTATAGTCACCAAAGAACAAGGAGCCATTTTGATTCTAGCTGAATGGTTTCAACAACTCAGCAGATGAAGAGCAAATTCATTTTCTCTCTCCAACATAGAAACATAGCCTTTGCAATAATTCTGTTATGTGGTATTGCTAAAACTTCCACAGTAACAAAGGTACTGTGACAGTATGCCTCCACAGAGTCTAATGAGATATCTTCACCAGTATCTTATACAAGGGTGCACTCACACTGAATCTTTCCCAACAGATATGGGATTTAAGGCAATTCACTCGCCTTAAATCTATGGCAATATTAATTCAGAACAATTCCAGCCATGCCTATAGCAATCTGATATTCATTGCCACAAAGTATCTAGATAGATTCCTTATAATGAAAATAGGTTTATTTAGCTCACAGTCTAGAGATTCAAGAGTATCACACTGATGTCTGCTGGGTTCTGGACCCCCTTGGCCCTGTCAATCATACTAGATGATATCATAGTGGAGCACATGTGTGAGGGGAAAATCACGTGACCAAACAACAAGCTGGAAAGTAGGGAGGGGCCAAGTACTGCTCTCTTACAACAACCCTCTGGAGCATCCCAATGATCTAATCATCCCTGTAAGTCCCACCTCTTAAAAAGCTCTAGCACTCAACATAGCTACTCTGTGGACCAAGGTTCCAACACATGAGTTCTTGGGGGATACACTCAAACCAAATCTGAACCATTGCAATGGACAAAACAACAAACTTGTAGGAGCAGAAAAGAGGGTCAGGATCTTGGACCATATCTTTTCTATAACTGTACTCCATCTCTGCATGATCTCACCTATTAACATGTTTAATATCTCCCATATATTAGTGACTTCAATAATTAAAACTCAGCTCCTCCATGTTCCTTGAGATCCACCCAATATCAAATAAACAAAATAATAGTAATATCTACTAGAAAACTTTTGCTCTTCTTAAATTCACTTTTCCTTAAGGTTTTGTTGTTGTTGTTGTTGTTGTTTGTTTGTTTGTTTGTTTTCATCTCAGTGCTATCACTATTATCCCGGATGCTTCAGCCAATAAATGTAAACTAACATTTGATTTTTCTCTTCATCTTAGACCCCACCAGCAGTCCATCATCCAAACCTCTCATATGACTTCAATTTCTTTCCTCCTGAACTCATCCAAGACCCCATCATCTCTCACCAAAACAACTGAATGACCCTCTAGCAGGTCTCTGCTGCTCTTGCCTCCCACATCCGTGCTCTGGTTCTCTGTTTTTACATAACAAACCTTATCAAAGCACAGTGATCTGCAGGCATGAATTGCATTGTTTTTCCTGTCTGTGTTAAGTAGGCTCAGATGGTCAATTATTCAGCTGGTGCACTTGGTGACTTCAGCACAATTGCTGTTAGATAATGAATGGGGAAACTGGGAAGGCTGGGCCTCTCTCTCCATGTAGTCTTAAGGATTTTAGTCTTCATGTGAAATCTTCAACAGAATGTCCAAGCTTATTACATGATAGCTAACAGTCCCCAAAGAGATCGTTCCAAGAGAGAGGAAGCAGAAGCTAGAAAAACCTTCATAAAAGGTAGACCAGGAATGTCATACTTGCTTGTTGGACATAAGTCAAACCCATATTCATCATGGTGGAGAGGAGTCCACAGAGTATGAATTCTGAAAAGCATTGTGCATTGGAATCCCGAGTTTGAAAACCAGCTTCCTCATTCTCTAAGTATCTTTTAAAAACAGGAATCAGAGAATGTCACTCTCTGCTCTCAACAACCAAACACTTTCTACCACTCTAACAATGGATATCAAGGTCCTTAGCATGACCCACCAGATCTTGTGGGCTATTGTCCATGCAGACTTCTCTAATACTAATTACCACCCTTTAGAAAGGCCAGGAACAAGCATACAAGTATTCTAAATTAACTCAATAATTTCCTCCATGTTTTTTTTCTTCATCTCCGTGCTATCACTATTATCCCGGATGTTTCAGCCAATAAGTGTATTTATTGACTCAGGTGGACTGCAGGAAATGCACACTTAAATAAAGTCAGATGTGCAAGACTAGTGGACAAGAAATTGTCCTGTGTCGGCAGGACTGAGAGACAAATAGAACTTCTGTCACCTTATACTACTAGTATCTTATGTATAAAGGCCCATCAAATATTGCATCTCTCAAACACTGCATTAACAGGCAGACGTGGAATTAATTTTTCTTTTTAACATAAGAACCCAAGTCTTCTAGCCACAGTGACTTGTCTAATGCCAAATATATAACAAGTGGTGGAGCCAGAACATAAAAGTGTCTCTTATAATTATTTGCTCAGTATTCTTGCTACTTCTCATAATTAAAAAAAATACAGAAAAATAAGATATCACACTATTGGAAAAAAAATAGATAAAATGTAGCAATTTATACTTGTAGAGTACTGTCTGATATCTGCCTTATCTCCTCAACTCAGTTATTGGAAAAAATAAAATTTCCAGGTGCTCTTTGGCACTTTTTTTTTCTTCATTGTAGACAATAGCTAGATACATCTCAGCACAATTTTTTTTTCTTTTGGTACCAGGGATTGAACCCAGGGGTGCTTAACCACTGAGCCATAGCTTCCCAGTCCTTTTTTAATTTTTATTTTAAGACAGGTCTCAGTAGGTTGTTTACAGCCTCTCTAAGTTGCTGAGGTTGGCTTTGAATCTACAATGCCCCTGTAAAAGTCCCCTAAAATGCTGGGAATACAGGTGTGTGCCGTCCCACCTGGCAGCAGAATCTTCAAAAATATGTATGCACTCCAAGTGAAGGAAAGAACTGGCTACCTAGCCCCACAATAGTCCATACAATCGCTTTCTAGATGTTTAACAGGATTGCAATGAGAATGTTTGGTTTTATTTCCCCCTGAGATATACGAACAATTGCTTTAAATCCATTTTTTATATTGACATAAATATTACTCTCTGGCAAATAGTCTGCTCAAATTGGACAGTTACCTAAGACCCAAAGCATAACAAATACTGAAGTCCAAGGAATGACTTGAATGAGGAACCTTGGATAAGGGATAGTATAAAATAAAATAGCTTCTGAATTTTGTCCAGGTAGGGGTACATTACTGTTTCCTAAGACTAAACATGTGTTGGGAAAAACAGTTCTCATGTACACGGTGATTACTTTTGGAGAGTGTGTTTGCAGGTAGTTGTCTGAGCCAGGAGTAGTATTTCAATTCTGGATTCCTGCTGCTGGCTCCACTGAGCTCCCTTGAGTTTGCAAACTGCAAAGTAGAAAGCACAGCCCCATATCTGCAGTGGCCCACAGCTGTAATCCCAGCACCTCAGGAGGCTGAGGCAGGAGAATCACAAGCTCAAGGCCAGCCTCAGCACTTAGCGAGATGCTGTCACAGGGCTTGAGAAGACCCAACTTCCCCATGCAGGGGAGGACTCCTCTCTGCTTGAAAATATCAGGAAATGAGGAGGAGCAGGGGAAGAAGGAAGCTGGCCTGCAGGAGAGACTGGTGTGCCTATGCAGTAGGAGGAGGGAAGGAGTGGTCAAGGCTGTCAGGATGGCCTCATGGATACTGAGAAGGATCTGAAGAGGCGTTCAGGGGTTAGGGTGGTCATTGTGAAAAGGGTCTTAAGGTGCAAGAAGGAGCAGGCTGGACAGGACTGGTACAGTGACCTAGAGATGCTAGGGAAGTTCCTTATGAAGTCAGCACGTAATCTTTCTAAGGCTGGCCTCCCAGACACATCTGCCCCTCAGTCCTATCCCAGAAATGGGGATTCTAGAAAATCTCACTTAGGCCTGTCAAAAATGACACAACACAGGAACAGGAAGCTAAGCGATGTACTTTCATGTACAAGCATTTATCAGATTGCACAAGCTGCAACCCCTGCCAAACCCACCCTAGAGCCAGCTCAGCATTCACTCACATTTCTGGGGACCAGAGTCTGACAGCCAGGGTGGCCCGGACTGGTGCCCACTGAGGCCTCTCTCTGAGCTTGCAGATGGCCTTACTGCCCGTGTCCTCACAGTGGTACTTCTGGGAGTCTGTGCCCTGATATCCTCTGCCACAAGGGCACAGCTCACATCGGATTAGGGCCACCCAGATGGCCTCATTGAACTAGATAACCCCCCAAAAGACCCTGTCTCCCCATATGGGCATATTCTCAGCTACTGGCTTAGGACTTCAAAACAAGGGGCTAGGAGTTGGCCCCTCACACAGATAGGGCTGATTCCTCCCCAAACATCATGTGAGAGGATATGTGATCCCAGCCCTGTGAAGAGAGCTCACTCAATACCCAAGTAGTGAGGCCATTGTGACCTATACCAATCCTGAGAGGACAGTTTAATCATTATGAATCCAGACAGGCCAATCCAGTAAGGTCACTTGAATCTGTAGGAATCCAGCACGGCTGCATTAATCTCTCCCAATCCTGTGCAGCCTTTTCATCAACTCCAGTCCTGTGAGGACAGTCCCAGCAAGGCCGGTGGGGAGGGCTTTGACCTGGACCTGTTGGTTGAACTCTTCTGCTCCAAGTACTCAGGATCATTCCAAAATATGTCTTCTTTTGTGTCACAATAAGAATATAAATTAAATTTAAAAACACTGATGACATTAAGAAGGACTTAGGGAAAACAATTCTCTCCAGGAGAGGAAAGAAGATCCCAGACAGCAGAAGTGGCCTTGACTACTGCCACCCTCAGGACACGGGGAGCTGGGGTCGTGGCCTGATCAGCTGCCAGCGGCATCTCAGAAGGTCCCTAAGTGAAGCAGCCAGGTCTGGACCCACATGGCTGGTGGAAGGTGCTGCTGCTGGCCAGGCCTGGCTGGGCAGCCTCCGCTCTCAGTGTGGTTTCCCTGGTCAAAGGGCGGGATGACTGGCTGGGCTCCTTCCATGGGGAGCACTCAGTTACCCTGCGTTCCTGCTCAGTGATGGTACCTCCAGCCAGCGCATCTTCTGACTTGATTTCATCAGCAACATGGAATAATTGTTTACTTCTTTTTTTAAAAAAATATTTTTATTATTTCTTGATGGATCTTTATTATATTTACTTTTTTGTATGCGGTGCAGAGAATTGAACCCAGTGCCTCACACATACTGGACAAACGCTCTACCACAGAGCCACAACCCCAGCCCAAATCATTGTTTTCTTAAAAGGAAAAGTCCTGTTCTTCGGAGAGGATTGGGCAGCGGCAGAGACTCTCTGTGCCACTGCTACGTCACGCAGGGCACTGGAGGTCTGCGCAGCTCTGCCTTCCCCCTCCTCTTCCAGCTCTTTATGGCCCTGTGTTGGAGAAGGTGGGGAAGCTGCTTTTGCCAGGGCCCACGTGGGGAGGCCCTGGACTCCTCATGGCCTTGGCTAAGCTCCTTTCTCTGTGTCAGTGTCAAGCTCTGCATTGTGCTGGGGGCACTGAGTCTGGCCACGGTCACCTATGAGAGTGTTGAGCATCTGGAGACCAGGAGCCTGGCCCAGACCCTCGCTGCCAGATGGCCCAGCCAAGCAGAGGAAGGAGAGGTAGGGACAGCGATGTGAGAGCAATGGGCAGGGGTGGGGGCGTCCAATACCCAGGATCAAAGGGGCCACTGAGGAGCCAGCTGAGCACCTGGGTGGCAGGTCTCCTGAGGCCCGCAGAGGTGTCTGCACGTGCACACAGCGACTTTAGGACTTGCTACCTGTCCTGATGCTTATCTACCAGAGGCCCTCTAGTCACCAAGGAAGTGACCAGGCATGCCGTGGACCACTGGAGTCATCAAGAATGCTTCCCAATGGGGCAGTGACAGAGGACCCCGCCATGCCAGGTGGGCACACACGTGCCTGGGTGCACCGTCCCTTGCATCTCTTCTTCCCGGCACTGGCAATGCTTTAACACCGTCCTCCTTTGTCCCTGTGCTGAGTCCCTTCATCCCTGCCCAGGACCCCTCAGGCAGGCCCGCCCTGCCCGGGGTCCCATCTCCCTTCCCTGCACACAGTATCATGAAGATGATGCCATAGAACACTGAGGTGGCCCAGGCCTTCTCAGAGGTGGGAGAATGCCACCCACCCTGTGGACAATGCTCAGGTAGTGACTCCTCCTGGCCAAGGTCACCAAGTAAAAGTCATGTCTACACTGGCTCAAGGGGAGAGACTCCCTCTACACAGGGACAAGGAGAGCCAATCTGTCGAACGAACTCAAAGCACATGAATGCTTAATACTGATTCAAGGACAGTGAGTCCCTATCTACACTGCAGAGGGAGGCACAGAGGTCCAGGCCTTGGAGAGGATGGCTGATGGGCCCCTGCCCTCAGCCTGAGGCCCTACCTTTCTTTTCATCAGCCTACAATTTAATCTTTGGAACAAAAGGTTAGGATCCAATTTGAAACCAATTTATTAAGAAACATCTGAAAAGAATTGTGGGAGAGGAGAGAGGGGCAGGGCGAAGTGTCCCAGGCAGAAGAGCCTCTGAGGTCTTCCGCAGGTGGGGGCAGAGGAGAGACGGCCGTCCGCTGGCACTGTCTGTCTGTCTGGCTCTCCACTTCCTTGGAGGCAGGCCGTCTATGGGTGTGGCACGTCGCTTCTCTGTGACATTGGAGCCATTTTATTGCTGACACGTGGCACACAGCAGCAGCACAGGGCTCGGACACAGGCAGCGATCCTGCTCCTCACCTGTTTCCAGCCATTGGTGTGGCCAGGGCCTTGCCTCGGGGCTGTGTCCAGGGAGGAGGAGCTGCTGTGTGCCCTGGACCACCAGACGAGGACCCTGGAGGGCTTGGGCCTGGGGAAGCCAGAGTCAGACTGGGAGCAGCTGCGGAGAGTGGGGGCCCCTGCAGGCGGGCAGCGCAGAGGAATGGCAGGCAGGCTGCCACCCCTGATGTCCCTGTGCCCTGGCTGTTGGGCGTCCTCGGGCAGCAGATACTCAGAGGGCAAGGGGAAGGTGCGCAGGGCAGGCTGGCTGGCGCTCCTCTGTGGGAGGACAGGGACATTGGAGAGATTCTCGGGGCGCTGGCGAGGCCTAAGCCACTGAGGCACAGGCTGCCCCTGGAAGGTGCTCCCTACCCCCTGGCCTTGCTGGTGCTTCAGGATGAGGTATGTCGCCATCACCACATCGAACTTCCTCTTGGCCAGAGACACCCAGGTTTGGTAGGGATCAAAACCCAGGTCGAACAGCATGGTCAGGATGGCGGGGTCTGGGCGTGTGGGCAGGGCCTGGCTGGAAGGATGGGGTGCACACGGCTCACCCTGCCGCAGCCAGGGGTGCTGCAGGATCTGCTTCACTGTGGGTCGCTTCTTGGGGTTCAGGACCAGGATCTGGCGGATGAGCCTTCGTGCTTTGACCGGAACAGAGCTGGGCACCTGGAACCTGGCCTGAATGATCCTCATCAGCAACTCCTGAGGGGTGTCCCCCGTGAATGGGTGGCTCCCCGTCAACATACAGTAGAGACTGACGCCCAGGCTCCAGATGTCCGCTGGGGGGCCCTCATACTCTTGATTCAGGACAATTTCTGGGGCGATGTAAGCCAGAGTACCCCAGAAGTCATTCAGTTTCTGCCCGGCTGTGAACCTGCTGCTGAAGCCGAAGTCGATAAGTTTCGCGTGTCCTCTGGCATCCAGCATGATGTTATCTGGCTTCAAGTCCCTGTGGACGATGCCCTTGTCGTGGCAGTGGCCCAGGGCACACACGATCTGCCTGAAGATTCTGCAGGCCTCCTTCTGCTGCATGCCACCAGGGGGGATGTGCTCAAGTAGCTGTCCCCCACGTGTGTACTCCATCACCATGTACAGCTTTTTCCTGGTCCTCATCACCTGAAACAGTTGGATCACGTTGGGGTGCTCCAGGCTCCTCAACATTAGAGGTTCGGAGAGGTCCGAGATGTCCTGCGTCTCCGTCTTCAGGACCTTCACTGCCACATCTGCCCCTGTGAGGCGATGGCGGGCCAGGTAGACCTGACCAAACTCGCCATGCCCAATGGCCCTCAGGACCTCGTACTGGTCCAGGAAGCCTGGCTCCTGGCAGGAGCCCGGCCCCCACAACGCTACTCTAGACTGACTACTCTTGCTAACCATGGACATCCTGAGCAGGAACACCCACTAAGGATGATAACTGGAAAATAAAATAACAAACCAAAACAATAAATCAAAATCAAAAACCAAAACCAGACAAAACAAAAAACCCAAATAAAAAAAGCAATATCTACAGTCCACAACCACCGACCGCCAACCGCCAAACGCACTATCTGTTGTCCGACAGGTCACCACCAAGAGCTTCCTGTACTTGTGGACAAAACCCAGCCTCAGCCACCCCCTTATATACCGGCTGTTTGAGATTCCTCACAATGGCTCCTTGTGAGGTCAGAGCTAGAAATGGCCCAATCATGGCTGGCCATAGCCCCAGTGGTCCTCTCCCTCTGGGGCCTCCAGAACTTTTTCCATTTTCAGAATAAGAATAGAAAAGGACTCCAGATGTTTTTTTTTTTTTTTGCTCCAGTGGGGTGTGGAGATTGATGTTTGCTTGTTTAGAAATCAACATTTGTACACTAGCTCAATGGACTTGTCATTTCAAGTCTCCAAATTTCTACTGACTTTGGGCTTTGGAAGACCTTGTCCTACCTGCACTCAAGGCATTCAGTTCCTTTCTCTTTGTGGAATTACCGTCAAAAGTGCGGTAGCCCCTCATCCACCTTGTGATACCACAACTGAATGCTCTGTCCCCTGAGACACTCTAGCGCTCAGTCTTCACACCTATGGGGTTGGGAGGGAGGAAGGCGTCCTCATCATTTCCTCAGATGGTCCTCATAAGACCTCCTCTTAGAAGCCCTGGAATGCAAGAGACTTGATAGATTCAAAGTGATAAAGGACAAAACGTGGAAGCCAAGAATCCTACCACAGGCTAAAGTGTCCTTCCCAAAGAAGGAAGAAATGGAGGCGTTCCTGAGGACTGGGTTCCCTCATGCTGCTGGAGCAAAATACCTTAGACTGGGCAATTTATTTGTGGGACTTTACTTCTCCTGGTTCTGTAGACTGGCAAGTTCAAGATCAAAGCACTTTGTTGATGAATCCACACATGATGGGAGGGGCAGAGCATTTAACTGAATCCCTCAATCACCTTTCTTTTACTTTTGGTAGGGGGGACATCCTGGTGATTGAAATCAGGGCCTCACACTTATCAGGAAGTGCTGTACCACTGAGGTACATGCCCACCTCCCCAGAGAAGCGATGGTTTTGGACTCAAGTAGAAAACAAACCTGGAGGTCACACATTATAATCACTCTTATTCCTGGTTTGTCAGTTAGAAAATATGCAGTGCTGCCCCTTTGTCCAAGGAAACCTGGCCAAATGAGTCCTATGGTCTTCACAGTCACATAAATTCATGCATGGATGTCGACTCCCGAATTCCTGATGTCTACCTTGCTGAGCACAAGTGGAACATGGTCAGTGCCAAGCTCGGCACCTTGCTTTGTCTCTATATCACTGATCTTGGTGGCTTCTTCCACCTTGGGATATAGAGCTCCATCTTTATCCTCCATAGTGCACCGTGACCCCTGTGATGGCATCCGCTCTGTTTAGACAATTTCCACCAAAGTCTTTTCGGCAAAAGATTCATAATAAACTTGATTCTCTTCACTGGTGTAAGATACAGAACAGTTGACAGAGACCCCAGATGCACACAGGGGCCATAGCCATCAGCTCTGTCTGTCCAGCCCTTTTTATTTTTCATTTTGGGACAGGGTCTCACTAAGTTACTAAGGGCCTCACTAAGTTGCCGAGACTAGATTTGAACTTGGGATCCTCCTGCCAGAGCCTTCTAAGACCTTGGGATAACAGCCAGGCACCACCACAGCCGGCCAGAACTGTGTCGTAAAGTGGATGAGTTGGTGTTGCTGATGACCTGGTATTTGTTTGTTTATCCAGACATTCGCACTTTTCTCCCTTCATTTGTCCTTTAAGTGGTATCTTCGAGGCTCATATATGTCAGGTTCATTCAGTTCTCTGTGACTGATGCCATACGGCACAATAAATAGAAAATAGGACTTCAACCCAAGAGGAGTTTGTAGCATAGCTGAAGGACGGAGATACCGAGCAATGCGACAGTAAAGCGAAACACTTAGCCACAAAGGCAAAAATTACAACAGCACACATCAGTTTGTGAAAAGGTTTTTTAAAAGTTCACTGCTGCACATTGGAACACCTGGAATGATTACTGGCCCCAAGCATGCACTGCTTCTCACAGGACAATGAAGCATACTTCTGTCTCCACTGTCACTGAAAGGTTATTCCCTGCACATAGTTAGAGATGTTACCAGCTATAGTTATTCCGTTGGTGAACTTCTGAACCAGTTTTTGATCTAAGAATTGCTATCAGCCTGTCTCACCTTAATGAACTCTGGTTACAGAATGTACTTTAACACTTGGCTCATCCCGCAGCCAAACAGGCTCACATGCTTAACACTAATGGTCAGAAAGAGCAGCCAAGTTCTCTTTATCATTGACTTCAGAAAAAAAATCTAATAATCCAGGCTACCTTGCAGACAACCAGGGCAGCCTCTCCTATAGAATATCTGCCTCAAGGTATTTTTTAATATGTCTAAGTAGGAGTCTAAACTACAGAAAGAGAGGAAGGCCCATTTCTAAAGCAGCATAGTCAATGATGTATTGGTTTGGAAACAGACTGATATTGCCCATTGACAGCCAGGTGACATGTTTATTCATTTTTTGAAAGCCAACAAGAAAATCTATCTATCATCTCAGTAGCAGGAAGAACTGTCCTTCCACAGAGCAACTAGTGTCTGTTCTCTGTGAAATACCTAACTGCTTGGGTTATCCTTGGAAGGAAAGGAGGAAAAATAAGCATCATATCCCTAAGCTACTGCCCTATGTTCACCAGAACCTACCTGATTAAAGGGGACATGAGAGTGACCCTAGACTGGAATGTCCATATAAACATTATGTTGAAGGACACTGACTGTTCTCATGTGTGTTGGGAATTAATGCAAGTTAGTCTTATTTGTCAAAAGCTCTTTTCTTGCATGCCAAGTTCCTTGGGAGACCAGTTATACAATGAGATAAAAGCAAGCTGAGCTGAACCCACCCTATAAATCTCCACCAGCAGCAGCACCCTCCCCACCACAGAAACTGGTATGGATCAGAGCACCAGAGAGAGGGAAGTGTTCTTCCAGCCTGCCACCAGCAGACAAAGTGTGATGGAAGAATAGAGGCACTACTGTGGCAAAGCACCTGAAGGCACCCTGTGAAACAGAGGTGTACCTGTGCAGTCCACTGGAAGTGGGGTTTGGGCAGTCTGTCTGTCTGTCACCTCTGGATGTTCCCTGTCAGCATTTCTTAATAAATCCTATGTCTCGCGTCTCATCTCTGAGCATCTTCTTTGGTCTCCTGGCAACCTATCTCACTCACCCTAGCACAACTGGCTTTGGCTAGTACACTACTGCTGCTCCCCTTTCAGCAAGTGTGTCACGTTTTACAGTTGTGAAGTTTTGTGACAACTGGCCTGGGTCACAGAATCCAGGCATGTGGTCGGACATTATTCTGGATGTCTCTATGAAGGTTTTAGATGCAAGTAATGTTTGAATAGGTGAGCTGTGAGTCACGGAGAATGGCAGGCCTCATTCTCAGCTGAAGGACTGAGTAGAACCTTCTCGTAAGAGAGGACACGTTCAAGGACTATGACATTAGCTCTTCCCTGGTCTACTTCCTACTGGGCCACTCTACAGATTTTCCAGCCTCCATAATCAGAGGATCCATATATGTGTAGAGAGAGCAATATTAATCATACTGAATTAACCATTGATAGCTAAAGTCCAATTCAGTATAGAAGACAGGCACAATCCCAAACTCACATGGTAAAACAGGGCAGAAAACTTAACGGGAGCACAGGAAAGGTACACAAAGAGAAAACACAAAACAATAGGACTGGCATGATCCAAATGCATCAAAAACAAAAGAGAAGATGAGTAACAAAGAATCCTCTATCTGAATCAACCAGGAAAAAAAAAATGTGAATAAATATACAAAGCAAAAGTCTTCAAGACACTGGGCTTTTGCTAGAAAAGAACTAAGATTCCTGAGTGAGGCAAGACACATAGTGAGCCTACAATTGCCCCAGGTTGGAGCCTTGGGAGTTCTCAGGCTATCGCACAGGAGAGGGAATCAAGACAGAAAATGTGATTTAAGAGATTAAGAATCCAGGAAAAGAAGTTGACTGGAGTTCACTGACCAGAATACCATAGAGGAAAGGTCTGCATATAAAAGGAATCCTGGAATCTGCTGGTTCTCTCTTGAGAATTCAGCATAGTACTGAACAAAACATGTGTAAGGAAATGGTTGGAGGCTGAGGGAAAAAACACTCAAATCAGTCAGAGGGAACAATACCTGACACTCACGCAGTGCACAAGAATAACACCTGTTCCTACGGGCCAGACTGGGAAATATCGGATTTTATGCGGCATTGGGTAGAAAATTCAGGAGGTTCTCTAACCTGATATTCAAAACCTCACAAAAGTACGTAGTTTGGTATGCACCTTTGGAAAGGGAAATTATGTTCCTACGATTTTATTTATCTTCTTAAAACTTAATCTTTCCTTTCATTGAACTCCTTTATTACTTTTGTTTTACTGCCGTTATTTTCTTTGATGTGTATTATTTTATTCTCCTCCCCACACGCCTGTTTTTTTTTTTTTTTTTTTTTTTTTTTGCTTACTCTGGATTTCATTTATTTTTCTATTTCTAGTATCTTAACGTGATAACCAAAGTCATTAATTTAAGGATCTTTTTCACTTTGGAACTTTAATGCTACAAATTTCCCTCCAACTACTGCTTTAGCTACTGCATGTAAGTTTTTAAGTGTTTTGATTGTTTTCATTCGCTTTGAAATATTTTTCACTTCTACTCATGAATTCTTCTTTTTCTTGTAGGCTATTTAGAAGATCACTAAGGTTCCAGAAATACTTCTTTTGATTATTATTTTCTACTTCAATTCTACTGTATTCAAAAAACTTACCTTGCATGACTCAAACCTTTTAAAATCATTGAGATTTATTTTATGTTCTAGAATATCCTGAACATATCCACATTAACTTATAAAAATATATAATTTGGTCATGTGCAGAGCAGTTTTTATACATGTCAATTAGATGAATGAGAGCATTTAAGTCTTCTACATTATTACTGATTTTCTGTCTACTTGACCTATCAACACTAAGTATTGAAATATTAAGCTGTAATTGTGAATTTGTAGTTCTTTCCATTTTCTTTTAGTGTTTATTCATATATTTTAGGTACTTTGAGTAAATGCATAAATATTTAGGATCACATGCTTTCTTAGTGATGTGGTCCCTATGTTTCATGAAATGGCTCTCTTTATTGATGGCAATGTTATTATTCTAAAATCCACTTTTTTGATATTAAAACAGCCATCTCAGATTTATTTTCATTACCGTTAACATGAAAAACTTTTCCAGCACTTCACTATTAATTATTTTCTGTTTTATTTTTCATATTTCTTTATTTTTTCTTATCCTCTTTTCCTTTGGGGATTCTAGTATATTTATCAGGCTGCTGTAGGATGTAGGATGCTATCTTCATTTTGTTCATTCTTTTTCTCTCTGAATTTCACTTTAAATGGTTTCCATTGCTAAATCTATAAGTTCACTAACTTTCTTTTCTGCAGTATCTAAAATGTTGTTAACCTTATCCAGTGTATTCGATACTTCAGTCCTTGTAGTTTTCATCTCAAGCAATTGATACAGGGACATATTTTTTCCATGTCTCTCCCTAATATTCTCCATCTTTCTCCTCACTTCTTGGGCACATTGATTATAATTACAAAACTATTTTAACATCCTTGTCTGCTAATTATATCATGTGTATTATTTTGCATTGGCTTTGATTGATTTGATTTTTTCTTCATTATTGATCCAATTTTGCCACTCCTTTGGAATAGCTGGTAATGTTCTGTTAGTTTAGGCCAACGTTAAAGAATTCACCTTGTTAGGGCTGGGTTGTGGCTCAGAGGTAGAGTGCTCAACTAGAATGCATGAGGCACAGGGTTCGATCCTCAGCATCACATAAAAATAAAGATATTGTGTCCACCTATAACTAAAAAATTAAAATGAAAATGAAAGAATTTCACCTTGTTAAGAGCTGAATAGTTTTATATTTCTATAAACATCCTTAACCTCTTTTCTGGTATACTCACAAGTTACTTGAAATAGTATGATCCTCCTGGGCTTTGCTTTTAAGCTTTGTTAGGCAGGACCAGGGCACTTCATATTGTACTAAGGTTAATTTTCCCCTCCACTGAGGTGAAAGACTCATATACTTCTCGTAATGTCCCATGAATGACGAGGCCTTCCACACGGGTGGACTAGGAACTATTCTCAACCCTCATTCAAGTACTGCTGGCTCAAATTCTTTCCAGGGGTTCTTCATCTGCCCTCAGACAATTTGCATGCATGTGCTTATCAGTAGGCACCTGAAGACTCAAGGGAGACCCACACAGCTCTCTGTGAGCAGCACTCTCCTCTCTGGCCCTGCCCTGACAACTCCAGCTGCGTTAGCCCTGTGGCCCCTCAGCTCTCTCCTCCATTGGTTCTGTCTGGGTTTTGCCTCCCTGTGTGGCTTCCTGGGAATTCCTGGAGGAAGCTGGGACAATGTTCAGGATCACCCTATGTGCCTCCCATCTGCCAGGAACCATGGTGTTTTGCTGCCTGATGTCCAAAATCTTGAAAACTGCTCACATATACTTTTAGTGTTTTTGTTTGTTTGTTTGTTTTTTAATAAGGGTCTAGTTCCTATGTTTCCATCTCTACTGGAAACAGAAGTTCCTGGATTGAGATTTTAAATTTACAAAATGCTGAACCTGAGTTTTAAAAAAAAGCTAAATTGACATTGTATACTCTGATTCTGGCAAAGTATTTAATTATTTGTAAAAGAAGCTAAATGATTAGTAAGCATGATAAGAATTAGCATTTCCTTGGCATTTTTCTCAATGCACAACAAATGGAAAAGAAGTATTTCTCCACAAGAGCCATCTTAACCTGCCTCTACTTCTATTTCCTAAACTGCTATGATCTATTAATCTTCCATCAGCCACATCAAAGGGAGAACATTTCACCAACATAGGGCCTAGAAAGCCCTTATTTCTTATGAATGTCTTTTTCTGCCCTGAGAACCATATAGAGGATCACTCTGGGAATCAGTGGAGGATCAGAGAATATGAACAGTGCTCAGTTGTGTTTCTTTTTTACTGTTTCTTTATGGACTTCATATTGTACTTGGATTGAACTTCATAGAGGTTCTAATAAATGTAAACCCTGGGAGCTCATAAAGCATGTCCTGAACTCCACAACTGCGTTTGTTCTTTATATTCTTCTGCCCAAAGGAATGCTGGCACACACTGTATCTCAAAACAATTTTCAACTGCATTTAGCTTATGTATTATTTAGTAAATATTTATTGAGCGTGTACTATGTCAAGTCACTGTGTAAGACACCAAGTATATAATGCATGAAAGAAAAAATAGTATTCTCTATGCTAATAAAATATGTAACTTAATGAACACATAGGAAACACACGTGGAAAAATGAGTACGTGTTTAAATACAAATTGTGTTCATTTCTTTCAAGAAATGAGGCTTGAATAAGGGGCTATATTAGACAATAAAACAGACCATCAATTTTGCAAATCTATGGAAGTCCTGTTGAAGATCGTATGTATAAAGTCACCTGCCAAGTATGGAGATTTCTTGGAAAGCTGGGAATGGAGCCACCATTTGACCCAGCTATTCCCCTTCTCGGTCTATTCCCTAAAGACCTAAAAAGAGCATGCTACAGGGACACTGCTACATCGATGTTCATAGCAGCACAATTCACAATAGCTAGACTGTGGAACCAACCTAGATGCCCTTCAATGGATGAATGGATAAAAAAAATGTGGCATTTATACACAATGGAGTATTACTCTGCATTAAAAAATGACAAAATCATAGAATTTACAGGGAAATGGATGGCATTAGAGCAGATTATGCTAAGTGAAGCTAGCCAATCCCTAAAAAACAAATGTCAAATGTCTTCTTTGATATAAGGAGAGTAGCTAAGAACAGAGTAGGGTCGAAGAGCATGAGAAGAAGATTAACATTAAACAGGGATGAGAGGTGGGAGGGAAAGGGAGAGAGAAGGGAAAATGCATGGAAATGGAAGGAGACCCTCAGAGGTATACAAAAGTACATACAAGAGGAAGTGAGGGGAAGGGGAAAAATAATACAAGGGGGACAAACGAATGTCAGTAAAGGGGGCAGAGAGAGAAGAGGGGAGGGGAGGGGAGGGGAGGGGAGGGGAGGGGAGGGGGGATAGTAGAGGATAGGAAAGACAGCAGAATACAACAGACACTAGTATGGCAATATGTAAATCAATGGATGTGTAACTGATGTGATTCTGCAATCTGTATATGGGGTAAAAATGGGAGCTCATAACCCACTTGAATCAAATTGTGAAATATGATATATCAAGAACTATGTAATGTTTTGAACAGCCAACAATAAAAAAAAAAAAAATAAAAAAAAAATAAAGTCACCTGCCAAATGAAAGGAACCAGTCAGAGGAATAGCACAAGGGGGAGTAGGTAGAGATATCTGTTTGTGTTGTGACAATAACACAAGAACTGGTGTTTTGCAGAAAAGAAGAAGAGCTAGATGAGTTTGGAAAGCCACACAGTCCAAGGGTCTGAGAATAACAGTCACTGGACAATCTAAAGCAGGGACCAGCAGTAGGATGCTACGTGTGCTCCAGATGGACACTGCACTGGATGGTAGCTAGAGTGGGAGCAAAGACAATGGCACTGGAGCGCGTGGTGCTGGTGGTGGCAGGAAGGAGGAAGGGTGATGACGATGATTTGGGACAGAGGTTCCTTTATGGATGGATGAGTCGGGATAAGAGGTGGAAGAAGCGGCTCAACTCTTAAGATTCTGATTTGGCAACTAAATGAACAATGGTTTCACTTAGTGAGATAGGAAAGTGCCAAATGAGAAAAAAATGTTTCAGAGATGAAATCAGTTCAGTTTGGTACCTCTGAAGTTCGGGAGGCCCAACTAGGAGTTTTGAAAATAAAGACGTTAACTGGTCAACTGAATAAAGAGAGGGAAACATGAGGTCGAGGAAGGGGTTTGTAAAGGCAGATGATTTTTTAGTTTGCGTTTTAGTTAGCTATTTCACTGCTGTGACTAAAGGACCTGACCAGAACAACTGTACAGGAGGAAAGTTTGATTTAGGGCTCACAGTTTCAGAGATCTCAGTCCATAGACAGCCAGCTCCATCGTGGCAGAAGAGTATAGAAGCAGCTCACATGATGATCAGGAAGCAGAGAGAGAGAAACCACTCATAAGATACAAATATATGCCCCAAAGTCATGCCCCAATTCCCATCTCCTCCTGCCACAGCTTACTACTTCAGTTATCACTCAGTTAATCCCTACCAGGGCATTGATCCACTGACTGGAATAAGACTCTCACAACCCAACCATTTCTCCTCTGAACCTTCTTATATTGTCTCACACATGAGCTCTTGGGGAATACCTCACATCCAAACCATAACAATATTCTTATGTATCTTTCCTCCCATTTCTTCCTGAAGTAGACTTGGATAATTTGCCATGATACAATTTGGGGTTTATAAATAAATAAGAAGGACCAGCCCTTGGATCTTGTCAAGGTTTGGACGTGGGGTGTCCCCCAAAAGGCCATGCATGAGATAGTACAAGAAGGCTCAGAGAAAAAATAATTGGGTTGCAAAAGCTTTAACCCAATCAGTGAACTAATCACCGGATGAAATTAATTGAGTGGTAATTGAAGGAAGATGAGGTATGGTTGGAGGATTTGGGGCATTGGGGGTGTGCCTCCCTTCACCACTGTCTTCCACCATGATGTTCTACCTCACCTTGAGCCCTGAGGAATGGATCCTGCTATATATGGACTGAGACATCTGAAATCACGAGCCTCAAAAAAAACTTTTCCTCCTCTACAATTGTGTTGGTCTGGTCTTTTAGTCACACCCATGAAAAAAACTGACTAAATCATATCCCATCAAAACCTTTCCTGGAAGCTTGGAGCACAGAACTCTGATATCCTCTCACATTGATACAGAAACATCAGTGCACCTAACAAAGCATGGACCAGGAGATGAGGTTGATTTCTTTGTTGTAGAAATCTTTTCTACTGAATTTGCTGAAAGGGCTACTTGGCACTCCTCTCTTGAATATTATAAATTCTACCTGGTCCCTGTGATGGAGGAGCAGGCAAATGAAGAACAATAAGCACAAAAGTAGTAATTACAATTTGGGGAAGTCAAATGATCATTTTCTCAGTGTTGCTATGGAATAAGTGCTATTTACGCCCTATTATAGTTTTATAGAAGTGTGTTCAGAGTTTCTTTGGTTACGTCTCTATTATATCATACATTTGGGAGTTTGAATGACTTATAAAGAAATCTAGGACTCCTAGCTGTAGAAATTAAATTTTTAAGAAAAGAAACAAAGGGCAGAAGAAAAAGATAAGAAAGCTTGAACACATGGAAATTTCCATAAAAGTGTTGTTTTTTCAGTGTAAATATTAACCATCTCATAACTGCACACTTGTTGTGTACATGAATGTGAATTCACACAGGGTCACATATGCAAAGAGTTTAGGTGCAAGTAACTTCAATTAAATTAATGTAAGTCTCAATTATCTGAGTGCTATAAGAAAAGGCAAAAACTACTATGACCATAATAACATTTAAAATGATTTTAAAGTTTCCCCTTTCACTCACATGTAGACTCTTTCTGAATATTTTTTCCTATTCAAAAAAAAAATCATCTTGGCAGCAATCAGAATAAGAAACAAAACAGCCCCATTTGTTTATTTCTTTCACAGATGGACTATGAATACAGATGGCACTATTGAAATCATGTCACAGAAGTGTTTGCAGAGAAGTTGCAGAGGTTTCATTCAAACATGAAAAAATATTCATTCACAACTGAAAAGAATCATACTTGAGAATTGAGATGAGTCAACCTTCCAAAGAATTCAAGAAATGCTTCAAGTCTGAACTAAATAATTTCTTATTGAACTTCCTCTTCCAAATGTAAAAACTAATTCCAATTCTAGCCCATAAATCATGGTATCTAAAGACCTCGAGAACACAAATGAAGGAAACAACTAGTTGCACTTTTAGCAATTAATTTAACAAATAACTGGTGGATGGGACCAACGGAATTGAGTATGTACAACCATTTCTTCAACAAAAGGCTTACTATGAGCTAAATAATGGAAGTATAGCAGACTAGAGGAGTCTTTAATAAGTGGTTTGAACAGCTGACAAACTTCTGAAATAATCTCAAATGGGTAAGACACAGCAGAAATAAGCATTTGTCTTCTAATTATTGTCATGATGAAATTTTTCCATAACATAAATTATTAAGAATTATTTCTCACAAAGGAATAGTAGGTGGATAATCAACCTTTGTTCTGAATGATGCTAGGATGCATCTGTACCCTAAGAGCTGTTGGGCAGTTTTACTGAAAATAAAAACTTTCAGAGTTTCCAGTTGAGTATCACAATGGTCTTTATGGGGCTATCTTATTTTCCAAGCACACTTATTATCTCTCCAAAGGCTCAAAGTGGCAAAGACTCCACATTCCAGCACTCAAGTGTGAGCCCAGACTAGAGTCTCAGACACAAAGGAAGAATTTTAGCTGTGATTGCTCTGTTCTCAATTATATTTTGATCAATTAAAAAACATTTTTCTTGGCTAGAGATGTGGCTTGGTGATGACCACTTCCTAGCAAGTTTGAGACCCTGGGTTCAATCTCTAGTTAATGCATACACGCACACACACACACACACACACACACACACACAGAGAGAGTCAAATGTTTTGTTTTGCTTTGTTTTGCTTTGCTGAGTTTTTGCACAGCAAAGGGAAAAGGAAATAATGTGGAGAGACTACAGAATATGAGAAAAATTTCCATCAGCTACTCCTCCAACAAAGGATTAATATCCAGAATATATTAAAAACTCAAAAAACTCAACACCAAAAAAACCAAGTAACCTGTTCAACAGATAGGAAAATGAACTGACCAACAATTATATGAAAAAAAGAATATTCTATAGCTTTAGCCATCAGAGCTAGAAAATCTAAACCACACTGAGATTCTTTGTCACTCCAGTCATTTTTAATGATCATTAAGAATACAATAATCACTGCAAGAATTCGGGAGAGAGGAACTCTTATATACTCTCAGTGGACATGCAAATTAGTGCAACCACCATGGAGATCACCACATAGGTAACTCAAAAACCTAAAAAGAGATACTTCAATATCCAGCTCTACCATTTCTTGTTATTTTTCCAAAAAGATTAAAGTCAGCATCTTTTAGAGATCTATGCATACCTATAATTCACAAGACAAGTTATGGGATCAGCCTAGATGTACATTGATATATGAATGGATAAAAACTCGTGTACCTGCACAATGGATTTTTAGTCAACCATAAGTAAAAATGAAATTATGCCATTTTCAGGCAAATGATGGGACTGTAGAACATCATGTTAGGCCACACACACAGAAAGAGAAGCTTTCTCTCATATGTGGAAGCTAGTGGAGAGAGAAGAGGGTAAAAGGGATATTATGAATGTAGAAGGGAAACTAATAGGGCAGAAGAAAGAGATGGGGGAAGGGTGGGAGAAGAGACTCAGGGAAGGAATTAGGAAGTGAAATTGATTATACTAAGCTATATGCATGTACCAGCATGCCACAATAAAACTTATTATCCTGTATAATTAATATGCACCAAAAATTCTTTTCTATCTTTACTGTATTAATTCTTAACACCATTTGGGAATAAAAATAAGTTCAATGGAATATTTTCTAAAAGTTAAGGAACTATAGTATCTAAGTTAGTTTGGATTGCTATATCAGAGTAGCATAGATTGGGTGTTTGAAACAACAAAAAACTATTTATCAGAGTTCTGCAACTCAGAAGTCTGACATCAGAGTGCCAACACAGTCAGGTTCTGATGAGGACCCTCTTTCTGGCCTGCAGATGGCCATCTTCTTGATGAATCTTCACATGGAACAGAGCAGGGAAGGAAGCCCTCTTCCATCTTCTAAGGACACTAATATGATATGAGAACTCACCCTCATGACCTAATTTCCTTCAACGACTCCACCTCTAGGTACCATCACACTAGGGGAAAGGTTTCAATGCATACATAGGAACATTCAGTCTATAACATATGAATGAATTTCTTTAGTAATATTTGTTGCTCCAAGTTCTTGATGATTTAGACCTACAAAAGAGAGGAAGAACAGTTTTCAAGTGGACATTAGATGTGAGTCTCAAACATTTTAATTTCCACCTTTTTAATTGAGCCAATAATCAAGAGAGTAATAATAATGAAAGAAGTTATGTTGAAGTACCAATCACTTGCAGTGGAAACCTTCCACAAAGTAATATAGAAAATTCTAAAGAGAATGTAACTTATTGATTTGCCTTTTGTTCTGTGTGACAGAGAGAAAAAATTGTTTGAAAAATTCTATCACCCAAGCACCCAAAAGAATTAACACGTTAGCAGAACATACAGAAAGAATTTGTGAATGTTTTTGTCCAATAAATGTTTATTAAAACAATTTCATACTAGAGAAAATACCTGCCTTGAATATTACAAGGTAGAAGAAAATGAATACACAAGTAAAATTTAATCAATTAAATAGTGATAAATGTTAAATAGTCTTAGTAAAATAAAGTGTTGAGGGTGTGTCTGTTCATTAGTGCTGCTGCATTCAGCACATGTTCATTGCACGTGAGACTGGGAACAGGCAAGAACCTGATTTTGGCTGAGGTTGGCTGGCTGTGGGTTGATCAAGGCTGACCTCAGCTAAGGTGATAGGGCAACTCTGCTCTAACCCACACATCTCAGTCTCCAGCAGGCTCAGCAGGTTCTCGAGGTGTTGGAAAAGGTGTGAGAGTACTTACAGAAACAGCCCAGGGTTCTTGAGACCTCATATTACATCTTGTGCTTTGTCATTTAAAACTCATTCTATTGGTCGAAAGATGGTGATGTTGCTGAACCTAGAGTTAAATAACAGGGCAGTTCACCCTACCCACTGGGAGAGAATGGTACTGTAAAGAGTATAGACACAGGCAAGAATAAGATATAGGGACATGATGCCTCTACCATAGTGTGGATGCTGCTCTAAAAAGAAAGGTCAATTGGATCATTGATCTTTTGATCTAACTGACAACATGTTCAGGGGGGTAAAGGTATGAGCCACAGAGACACATGGGTATTTCAAGTACTAAGACCAAGAGGCAATATGGAGGAAGTGAGGTGGAGGGGTGGGTAGAAAGAAGACTAGAGAGGATAGCTCAAGGTGCAGGTCTTCTAGGACTTTGTAGGTCACTGAAACAACTGAAATTTAAGATGTAAAGACTTCTAACTATGATGAGAAGGAAAGACATGATTTGATGTTTAAGGAATTTCTTACTATGGACAAAATGCTGGGCAGGCTCATGGTTGTCAAGAAAAATGAAGATCAAGAACCATAGAGAAATACATACCAATAATGAATGGAACTAATAAATTCTACATTCAAGATCATAAAGAAAAGAACTGTATCTATATAGTGCCTTAAACAAAATGTTATGATTTTTCAAGGTAAGGTGATTTACAATTTGCTTATGTGGAATTTACCCAGCTAAGCAGAGACTTCATTCCAAGGTACAACCTTGGATATATTACTGCGAGGCTCATTGAGCACAGATGTCCTATTATTTCTGTTGAATATGCATTTCTAAAGAGTGTTATGGAATTTTTAATTTTAAAGTGAAGCATTTTCACTGCCATGCTCAAAATACATAACCACATACAAAAACTAAACTGAAATACCCCAAAATAAAAAATGTTGCCATGAATAATAATAAGGAAGTTGAATAAAGTCACAGGGGATAAAATGTTGACATAAAAAAAGCAATAGCTTGCATGTACATACGTAGAAGTTATAATGGAAAAGAAAACCACATTTATAATATCAAATATATAATAATAATATAAAACTTCTAGGCTAAATTCTAATATGAATAGGCCATATGTTTAAGAGAAAATCTGTGAAACACTTTCAAATGACACAAAAATAAATTCAAACAAATGAAAATATATTCCATGTACTTAGGAAAGGACTAACATTATAAATATATCCACTCTCCCTAAGGCAATTTAGACAGTTAATAACATACCAATGAAAAATTGTGGGGCTTTCTTTTTTTAAAATTATACAAGTCATCCATAAAGTTAATTTGAAAAAAAGCAAAAATATTAAAAAGAAGTGGGAAAATGAATAATTGTGATAGTGTGGAAATACACTAGAAATCTCAACAATGGAATTTTAGACTTATGTAGCAGAAAAAAAATAGAAATTAATTTGTTATGAGTACATGAAACATGTGTAATAGAGAAAGAAAAAGATGGCATCTCAAGTCTGAAAGAAAACAATGAGCTATTTAGTCTGTGGCATGGAGATAACTGGATAGCCAGATGAAAACAAGATAATAATTAATACTATGGCTTTCAATCTACATGAGCATAAATTCCAAAAAGATCAAAAAGTAGATTCCAAAATATTGTAGTCGTGTAAGTTGGCATAGGTAAATTCTTCTATAACCCATGCTATGGTTTGGAGAAGTATCCCTCAAATGTCCATGTGAGATAGCACAACAAACGTGTACACTGCCACTGTGAGAGTGCTCTAACATATAAATAATGGAGAAAGAGGTTGAGTCTGGGGCAGTTTCTCAACTGGAAATCAGGTGACCAGCCAAATAGGCAGAAAAAGATTCTTTGGCAACAACAACAAAAAATACCGATCATTATTAATTATATCTGGAAATACAAATATAGTTGGAGCTTATTTCTTTAATGACTTTGATCTCATTTATATAATCAAATGCAAATATCCCAATACATCTCTTAGTGGAGTGCTTCATTTGACTACTAACCTGATTATGACACAAAACTTGCTTGTTTTCCTCCCTAGCACTTATTACCACCTGACATTACATCACAAACTAATTTTTCTTCTCTCTGTCCTTCTCTCTGCCTGTCTTTCTGTTTCTCTCCCAACTCCCTTCCCTCCCTCCCTTTACAATGTAAGTGCCACTAAAGCAGAGACTTTGTCTTATTGAATTATTTAATCAAGTACCTGATGCTGCAGCCTAGCACATGGCTGATACCCAATCAATATTCATTAAATAAATGAATGTGTGGATATTATTCATTTATCACAGCCAAAACCTACCTCAGAATTGGTATAGTCACAGGTTTGGGCATGTATTATAACCAAGTGATTAGGATGGACTGCATCTCTTCTGGGCGGTTAATGATACTGTTGCCTAGAGGTACCTGAGATCATGGCAGAATCCATGGGCTAAAGGGAATAGTCTCTGGAGAAATTCCTTCCAACTTCTCATAGAGACCCTTTTACACACCTGAGTAGAAGACTTATGATAGCCCAACTGGGTTTTTCCTGGTAGAGCACCCAACTCAGAGTATGAAACAGTCAATTCCAAAGAAAACAAATGACTTATTCATGCTCATAAATTGTGAGATGAAATGAAGGAAAGAAGTCTGAAGGGGTGGTGAAACATCCTCATATCTCTTCCTCAAGTCCCTATTCAGCTATTTCCCCTACGTGTGACTGTTGATGAAATGATTGGGACATTGGTCTCTGAATTAGAAAAATGGGAACAAAAGTATTTTATATTCAACCAAAATTCAAACTAGACCATGTGAGTGAAGGAGTTCAGTTATTATATGACTGGTCTGCTGTCCCTGGTCTTCTTACCACTCAGTTCACTTAATCCACTAAGTCAGATTCTCAGTCAATCAAACAGCAGAAAGTATCTGTGATCACACACCTGTGAGAGAAACCAAACCCCCTACCCTGAAGGGTAATGTGGCTGTCCGTGGCACTCCCCAGGTAAGTTGCAGATAAAAGGTTCACTAACTTCTCCCAACTTTTGATTTTTATCTACTGTCACCCAGGTGTAAACAGAGATTTTTTTTCCTATAAGGAATGTATCTGTAAGTTTAAAGTTCCTTCTCCTTTTATATCATGCCCCAATAATTTGCATTCTTTTTTTCTGTACCAACTTGTTGACAGTGTGGAAGCCTAAAACCTATTTCTAGTTCTAGTAAATAATAATAATAGATGAAGTCTATTTACATTACACCAGGAGAAAGCATTAAATCTTCTCTTGTAAGTAAAATATCTTTCTCTTATCTAATCTGTAGGCCCAGAAATGAGAACTCAACTTCTATAACACCTACATCCTCAGATCAAGGTAACCTTTCTCTTCATGGTTCTACATCCCTGAAAAATAAAGCATTTTCTACTGGGTGAAAAGCCCACCTCCCTTACAACCATGATTAGATTCTGCACTTATGCACCACACCCTCTGCCCCATTAATATCCCTCTTTTCTCTTTCTGAACACAAAATTTTTCTGCCACAGTGTTTTACTCACTATCTCTCAATTTCTCTTAACAGCATCCCCATCTCCTGTGGTCCAGCTTTCAGCTCCCTTCTCTCATATGGATCTTTGCATCTCCTTCATTGGGCTTTGCTGAGCCCAAGTACCTATTCACACATTTAAAAGGGCTTCCTTTGGGCTTTTATCGTCCCTTAAAACATTTGAAAATAATTAAGATTGACATTTTCTCAGGTAATATACCTGAAATATGATAGCAAATGAAATGTTCCCCTTTAAAAAACAGAATAAGCAGCTTAGAACATAAATATTGAAGTGAAAATTGACTTTCAAATTTGTAATTTTGTATGATTATATATTTATAGAAATATTTGATGCTTCAAGAACCAATCTTAAAATCACCCTAAAAATTTTAAAGGCAAAATTTTTAAAGATTTATCTTCAAACTCTTTCTGATTATTTCTTAAATTATTTCTTAAACCCAAAATAAAATCATACATAAACCTGCTTTGAATGACTTTTTAGTATTTCAGGAAATAAATTCTACCCCCAAAGAATGAAGACTTGCAGATAGATTAAAAAAAACATGCCAATAATTTTAAGGAAGCACACCTCCAGATGGTGTTTTCTAGGAATACTAAGGGCTATTATTGATGACTGTAGCCTCCTGCTAGGAAATATGGAAGAGAACACATACCCCTCCTACAGCATATACTCAAGAACATTCCCTTAAAGAGTAAAGTAATACCTGACATACTGCTTGCTTCTGAGCCTCCCCTCTGTATAAATTTACATTTAAGAAGAAAACATTTTGACATACTTCCAAAGAAGTGTAAATTCTGGTGTTTTTGTTTTGTTTTGTTTTGTTTTTTTGCTTGTTAGGTTCTTAATTTGATTAAGGAGAAAAAAAAAGACAAGCATTGTGGAGATACTTGGATTTCAGAACATTATTTATACCCAGAAAATATAAAAGGATTCAAAAGAGGACTATGTTCCTTTAAGAAGCTAAATTCATTATAACAGAGTATTGTCTAGAGTGAGATCGGAAGGGAGCTTCCTTTAATCCAAAGTCTTACTGTTTGCCTGGTCTCTTTTAATAAAAATGAGGAGAAAGAAAAATACAAGCAATAAAAAAAATACTAGATAATATTAACCAAATATATGAACTCAAGTTTGGGGTTTTTTGTTTGTTTATTTTTAAAGCCAAGGATTGAACTTAGGGGCACTGAGCCACATCCCCACCCCTTTTTTATTTGTTTTGTGGCAGGGTCTCCATAAGTTCCTTAGGGTCTCACTAAGTTACTGAGACTAGCTTTGAACTCAGAGTCCTCTTGTCTCAGCCTTTTGATCTGTTGAGATTACAGGCATACACCACAGCACCAGGCTGCATGCAGTTTTCTCACTGGGAAATTCATTTTTTAATAAATATGTGTGTGTGTGTGTGTGTACACATATGAGAATATGTGTATATATCCTTTAGGGAAACTATTATAGACACATAGATAAATAGGTATGTAATATAGATATATATAATATATCATCTCCCTTTTTTACAAATTTTGTGGGGAAAATATTGTGTATATACCTATATATGTGCATTCATATATGTACATATACACATACATATCCATGCATGTACATATGTATATACATATACACATACATCCATGCATGTACATATATATTCATACATGTATCAAATTTATGTGATATCTCTACTGAAAAGAATAAACATTCTAAGAAAATAAAAAGGATCCAGAGTGGAAAACATTAAAATGTGTTTGCTGCTTTCATTGTTCCTATAAGAAAGGGGTCATGGAGCAAACAAAAAGCAAGGCAAAGTTATGCACAGCTGTGTCCACCTGCAAATGGATGCCGATGAGGGCTAGAATATATAATCCAAAGCAATGGGTGGAAATTCCTGCCACAAAGAATCTAAGTTAATTTTTAGGTTATCAAAGGAGTTCAACTCATGTTTATATTCAAACAATAATAAAAATTCTAAATTCCTACATTAGTTTAATTCAATCAAAAGCTCTGTGAGCAAGGGTTTGTATTCCTTGAAATCTTATTTCAAAAAGGTAATCTCATCTAGTATAAGATAAAGGCCCAAAAGGAGCCACTGGGTACAAATGACAGGGGAGAATTCGCTTAAAGTTGATGTCATTGTGATAATGATAATGGAGACAGGTCAGGCTCATAACTAGTTAGTTCTCAGAACTAACTAACCCTTTGAATGCCACCTGGAAGAGAAAAGATTAAGAAATAGTTTTTGTATATGCCAATGTCTGATCCCTATCCTGGGAAGAAATTTTTTGTGTGGATTTCATGCACAGATCACATTCATAAGGATTGTTTCAGAATATGAATTTAAGAAAGGGTCTGAAACTAAAAAGACAAAAGAAAATTATAGGTATGGAAATATTTTAGTATAAAAAATTAGAAGGTAAATGAAAGGTTTATGGATGAGAAAGTATTTTGTCTGATAAAGTAATATTCTTGTGCTAAAGTTCAAGATGAAAGAGGACAAAACTAAGGATGTAAAGAAGTTGTGAATGTTTAAGTAAGTCGCAGAAGGTTTGCAGACTATACATCTCAAAAAGATTGTGGTTGTTATTAAATTGACTATAATTAGCCCAGTCAGTTAAAGTTATTTGAACTTTAATGTACTGATATGAAGCAAAGTCTGAAACATTGATCTGTTCTTATCTATCAAAAAAACTTTCTTGTTTGTTAAGTTTTATTACTTGGGGAAACTATGTTTAAAGGAATTAGGGTTTTAAAGTCTTAAATGATCACTTTGTAATTGGTTAAACAAACAATTTTAAGTTATAACAATATAGTTGATAATCTAAATATATGTGACTAGATATATGTATTTAAAGTTTACTGGCAAGATAACCAAAGTACTCACTTTTATACAAGGTATCTAATATAGAAGTGCCACACTGTGATTTGAAGACCTGTCTTATATTTGTTTGCTTTGATTAAGTCAATTTTTGATCATTAACACTGTTTCCTAAATGTATGAGAGACATAAAGCTACCCTTTGATTTTTGCTAACTCATGGCAGACCTGTGTTTATTGTTACCATCCATACATTATGTATTCTAAATTATACTTTAAAAGTTAAACTTAGTTAAATTTAAAGCTTAGGCTCTCCTAAGCTTACTTTTGCCAACTAGTTGTTCTCCAAACTAAAATTATCTGAGGCAATAGTCTCAGATTTGTATAGAAATAACAACTTTGGTCGGTATTTGTTCATATCATCTGATGTTTTATAGGTGGGTGAAGTAATCTGTTGTCAATAAGTTATATATACAATTTGGTGTTACTCTTCACATTGGAATTGAAATTTAAATGTATCTTTGGAATGTAAATAAGAGAGCCTGATCTGTTTAAAGATGACATTGTAAAACATGGAAGCATTTTGCCACTTTTTCCACACACATGCACAAAAAAATTAAAAGCTCTCTTAGCATTTGTTTGATTCATTTTTTAGATATAATGTTGTATTTTGTTATTCATCAAGAACCCCACATTACCTGAGATCAAACTCTGCCTCCCACCTTATTACATTTTAGAATGGCTCCAAAACAGGCTAGACTTGAGTTCATTTATAGTTGTGTTCAAAAGATCAAATTCTGTGGTAAAGATAACTATGATCTCAAAATAAACAGGGATATAATATATAACTAAGTAAAGATTTAAGATTATAAAAATCATTTTTCCTGGTTCATAGCTGTTACTCAAAATGAATATTTTGCTCTATTAATTTTATTTTGTATTTTCCTTGTAAACTTTATAACTGTTGCCTGTTAGTATTTTTGCAGAGGTACTGCTTCTAATAAAACAACCTGAATTGTTGCAAGACAATAAGCCATCACCTATAGGACATGTAGGACATAAGGCTGATTTCAAAAATGGAAGTCATACTGTTCCATTGCTGACCATGCTTGTTGGCTCTCCAACAATTAAATGAAAGAGGTATCTGTAAAATTATAGATATTGCAGTTATAACCTGTTACTCCTACTTTAAAACTGGCCTACTGGATGTTTAAGATCAAAAACTTGGAGACGTAAGTCAAGGAAGTAAAAGTGCCAAGGAAAGTGCAGCCAACATTTTGTTCCTTGCCCTCTAAAGTCAGCCAGGACTCAGAGAATGACAGAACCCATCTCTGAAACTTTGATGAGACACCTGATCTGCTGATCAGAGAGATTGAGAGGACCCTAGAGAACAGGAAGCCAACTAGTACACATTCTGCAAAGAGGAGGGTCATTGTAGATGGAAATGTCCCTGATGCTTCTAACAGAAGCCATGAATGATCAGCAGGAATCTGACTCATCATAGTAGATGGCACCACAAATAAAGGAAAGATAAAGGGTCCCAAAGGTTTTGCACACATCCCCAAGGGGGATCTCTGAGGAATCACAGCTGACTCTTAAGAGTAGATAAGAATAGGTCAGTTTTCACCAACTTGGTCTTAAGCACCTGGCAGGAGAGTATAGCCTAAGCAGAGTCCTGTATGGACATTTAAAAGGAAAACAATGTTGTTATTGTTGTGTTTTTTGGGGGGTGGGTACTGGGAATTGAACTTAGCGGCACTCGACCACTGAGCCAAATCCCCAGCCCTATTTTGTAATTTTTTAATTTAGAGACAGGGCCTCACTGAGTTGCTTAGCACCTCAATTTTGCTGAGGCTGACTTTAAACTCATGATCCTCCTGCCTCAACCTCCTGAGCCACTGGTATTACAGGCATGTGTCACCATGCCCAGCAAAAAATATCAATGTTTTTTTTAATTTAACTTAAGATGTACACTGGGTCAGTCTTGCCAAAAGTAAGTAGAGCTGGAGGCTACAGAGGAAGGGTTCCTCTGTAGGAGTGCCTGATAATAATAATCACAAAGAACTCTAGAGTCACAAATTTGTCCTGAGCTAATTTGAGCCTGATCTTCCCAAACCTAAACAAATCTTCCTAACCTCCTACATTGATAAACTTAATCTGTTTTCCACTGACATGACTATGAGTTACTGTCTACATGGTTTTCAGAGACTGGCTAAAATACTAATTGCTTCTGTGCTAATTGTTTACAAAAAAAGTAATGCTTTGCTGTCTTGTTTATTGTTGGATTAGCATGATTCCTGCCCTATGTATACCTTATCCAGTCACTTGCCATCTGACACTGTGAACCTCTGGACTTCTATGATGCTGAATACCCTTGACTCTACACATCCCCCCTGATAGAGAACAAGGAATTTGGGTTATTTCTCCCAACTTTACTCTCTTTTAACAGGAAGCAGCTTGGAGATGTCATTACCCATTTTTCTGTAGAAATGAAATGTGGAAATTGACAGTGGAGAAATGTAACCGTGGTTCACTTTATGCTTTGAATGTAGCCCTTGCTGCTCTGCCACTAAAATAAGTTTAAAATAAGTTTAATAAGTTAAAAATAAGTTTATTTTTAAAATGGAAATATTTCTTTCTCTTCTTCTTTCTCTGATCCTCCCATATCTCTCCACCTTTCTAATCTCAGAGGAAACAGGATTACCTTTCTTCCCCAACCTAGACAGAGTTATCTGTCCTTGAGTACATACCCACCAGAGAAATGAAGTAATCCAGACTTTGAGGATGGCATCAGAAGATCTCAGAAATGGCTATCTCCCAAATTAACAAGTGAATTACAACTGCAACAGAGAACACATGGAATGTAGCCTTTGAACCACCAGTTTAAAAACCCCCTGTTCCTGCTGATGGGCAGAATCACAGCCTCTGGGACAGGAGTCTCCTGGGTTTCACCTTTGCTAGCAAAGTAATAAAATTTCCTTTTCCTTTTTCTCAAAAACAAGGAGGTGAGTAGTCTCAATAATAACATAAAAATGCTGGCAGTTAAGCAATTTTAAATTATTGTCTTACTAAAGATACCTAAAGGAAATTATGTGTTTGGCACAAGTCCACAGATTCTGAGATCTTCCTTACCATATGTCTACTCACTGGGTCTGTACCACTGACCTACCAATTGGTAGCTATAGAATTGACTGAAGCTTTCCTATATTATGAAAGGAAACAATGCTCATAGTCAGAAAATGTTTCTTAAATATCTACTGTGGGCTAAAGAAAAAATGAGCAAAAACAGAGGCAAGAGAGTTTGGCAAGCTCTTTAGTATCAGGTCAGTATATTCATGGGGAGAAAACTATTAGCTCTTCAGTCATTAAGAGAATAAAATGTAAACAGTGAGTATCCAGAGATTCAGTTAGAAAAGGTAGGTCATGAAAGCCCTTCGATATCAGGAGAGTCAACTTCATCCTGCAAATTGTGGAGAGCCAACAAGCATGGTCAGCAATGGAACAGTCTGACTTCCATTTTAGAAATCTCATTTTAGCAACAGTGTATAGGGTAAATGTATGGAGAAGGAGTAGGTCATCCAAGAGCTTACTGCATAATTCTGTATGGACTTTAAAAGTGTAAACTAGAAAAGTGATACCAAGAAGGAGAAGAAATTTAAAAGGCAGAATCAATTATCATAATTGGATGCTGGAATGAAAAAGGAGTGAACACAGTCAATGACTTTATTTGACAAATATTTATATCACCTTACATGTGCTGAGGACTCTTATAAATGCTTTATTAAGAAAAACTCATCGAATACCTATTAAAGCCCTATGAAATAGACACTACTGTAAATAATACTTTAAAGATGAAAAAGACCATCAGCAAGTTAACTAAGTTGTCCATGGTCTTACCAGTTGTTCATGGATAAAACAGGATTTTACCAAGAAATGGAAACTAGAACTTATGGTGGTAACCACTATGCAATGCTGCCTACCTAGCAGTGCCAAGGACAGTTACAGACTCTGGCTTGGGAAATTAGGGGAAAGTAATAGTGTTATGAGAAGTATTGTTGGATAGGAAGGTAACAATAGTTTGGACATGTTGCATTTCCAGTGAAAGTGCATACCTAACTCTTTAAGATCCGAGGCTTTAAATAACAGTCAAAGATACAGATGCTGGGTGTGGTAGCACACACCTAGAATCCCAGTAACTCAAGAAGCTGAGGCAGAAGGATCACATGTTCAAGACCAACCTTAGCAACTTAGCAATGCTCTCTCAAAATAAAAAAATAAAAAGGACTGGGTATGGTGCTCAGTGGCAGAGTGCCTCTGGGTTCAATCCTTAGTAAGTCCCACCTCCCCCCCCCCACACACACACAGAAAATACTAGGCTTAAAAATCCTACAACTCTTTATCTAAATATAAAGAGATAAGAGAATATACTGGGGTAACAGCAAACCTCTACAAATGGAAATTGAAGAACAATACCTAAATGAAAAATGAGGTTCCAAATATTAAGAAAGATATTTAGAACTAAGGATTACTTAAGGTACTTGTTTAAATGCATTACTAAATAAGTTGGTTGAGTGGGGTACCACCTTCAGGTCCTTAAAAGAATCAATTCCTAAAGTCAGTTTTGTATCATTTATGTAATTTAAATAATTCTTCTTGCTAATTTGCTGACTACATACAACAAAATATTTTTTTAAATGCAAAAGTTAAGTTCTTTCATATACTATAGTCCTGAAAAACTCCTTTATCGTTGATGCTTACATTTTTGCTTTACAGAAAAGGAACCAGCTATCAACAAGCATGAGTAATTTAAGTCACAAGAAAGTAAATAGCAGAGCCTGCATTCCAAACTGCCTTTTGATGTAAAGTCCAGGGCTTTTGTCCACTCCCAGATACCTCTCTCTTAGCTTTAACCAGTGGAGGTTGCTGAGGATTTTTTTTTTTTTTTGCTTGTTTTGTTCTTATTTACTTACTTATTTTTTACCATGTAAATGAAAAAAAATGTGGCTATTTTATTTTACTAAATAATTATGCATCAATCCAGTGATCAAGGGTAATATTGTGTCATAATACAATTGCCTTCTCATTGGATGCCCCTTTTTTTCTGGGCTTCAAACCATTGTAATTGTTTCATGCAGAGAACCTATGCTTCTGTTCCTCATTAATAGCTGTTAATCATGTGTTTCCTTAACAGACACTCAAAAAAAATCAGGGCCTAGGTATTAAAATAAGTGTAAGATGATGACAAATGCATGAAGAACAAAAGCCAGTATATTCTGAAACTCAAGGAAGAGGAGTGACTCTTAGCATTTTCCTGGAATCCATCCATGTGATGACTAAAGGCATTGCTTTGAAATTTACTATTTTCATGAATAATGTTTTATAATACAGGCTTGATCCCAATGATCTAGACTGAGAGATAATAGATTATTAGATATTAGATAGATTATTCTTACTTCAAGTAGAAAGTCTGGTATAAGCAAGAAACCTCAACAAAAAAAATCAGATGTTCCTATTATATGGATAAACTATTAAAGTTCAGGGTATTAAAGTTCATGTGGTTAGAATTTAGGTTAGAGTTAACAATTAGGATTATAGTTAATCAACTCATTTATTCAGTCCACCTCATTTATGAAAGACTCAAACTTTCACAAAATTTTAGACCACTCTCATAGGAAATATGCAGTTATGAAGAAAACTAATAAATAACAGAAGCTGGAATTTGAGATCTTTTCATGCTATACATTGATGGTATTAATATATTATTTTTATATAACTTTTCTCTGGGTTTCTCAAAGCTATCTTAGTGCATGTATTTGGAAGAGAAATTAAATGTGTTCTGTATATTCTCAAATGGTATATTGAATAGTTAGGAGATACTGAGACACATACATTAATATAAATTAAGGGAGGACATATGATAATGCCCAGAAAATTTGCCTTAAAAATAAAAGGATAATAATTATCCTCAGTGGACCATGAGAAAGAGCAATAGAAGAAAAACATCAATCTCAGTTGAGAATATATGTTGAAGCCTAAAGTTCAAGTTCTTACTTTGATGAGAAAATTATCACTCTTGAGATGAAGTAACATATTCAAATTTATACAGTCCCCAAATTACAAATCTGTGTCACAAAGTAATTTAACTCCAAGGGTAGGGCTTGCTGCAGAATGCCTGTTTGTCTTTCACACAAAGTTCAGTGTAGACTGGTTCTGGGTTCTCAAGGGACTGGATGGGTGAATAGCAGGTTCAGTGCAAGTGAATGGATACATTACTTCAAAGGAGAATAAGACATTTTTACTAGTCTCTAGGAAATCTCTGAAACATTTTATTGCTGAAATTATACCCTTTCATGCAAATGGATAAAAATATTACTGAACACTGACAAAATGACCTATGATTAATACAGTTTACCTATGAGTTATCCGTTTTTAAGACAAATGCCTAAAAATAATACTGGAATTAAATGTTCCTTTCAAGCATCCATCCTCACTGCTTCACAGTGTACAGATAACTTTCCACAAACAATTGGGAATATTTATTTCCAATGTTTATGTTTAAAAGGTATAGATATGTGCAAAGACAAAAATGTGTAGGAATGAGAGTGAGTTCAGAATTAGTGAATATTAACTTCACAAAATACCTTACTCCTGTTGTACTTATAAGTTTATTTCTAAATAGAAACACCTGTGAACTTAGAAATGAGATATAAATCTAAAAATCCATTAGTGTCCCTCAAGGACCTTGCTGTGGGCCACTTTGGTTCCAGTGACCTATATAACTCCTCCTGGAGTTTCACACTAGAAAACACACTGAAACAATGCAGATTTGTTGAATTGTATCGCCCTTCTTAGAAGCATATGTCTCTCTAGCAAGTCTGTTCCAAACAGGTCTTGAGATTTAAGACATGGAGCATCAACATTCTCTTTAGTGGACCTGGGTTTTGTAACCAGTTCTTGTGCCCCTTTCTCACTAAGACAAAATTGAAGGCAAAAGAGCTTTCACTCTAGGAGACATTGGAGAGTTGGGGGTAAAAGCAACATGTTTCCTCAACAAAGTTTATTTGTTTCTTATTTCTTTTTCAGGAAAAAAAAAAAGATTACTCTTGTTTCAGAAAAGTCTATAAGGTTGGAAATTTAAGGCTCACCATTTTCCTTTTTTCAAATGTGAGGGATTGATGCATTAAGAATATCAAAAAGAGGGGAAATGGAAGTAGAAATGTGAGAACATTGAGGCTTGGGGTGTGAGGGCTGTTAGGATTTTGTGGGACAGTGTCTTTCCTGTCTGATTATAGAGAGAGAGAACGGTGCTGGGAAAATGGAGTGATGTCAGCCCCCTTTCTTATGCTTTACTGCTGCCAAGAAACTCTGTGTCTCTCCCCAGCCTGTCTCCCCAACTCCCTTCTGCATTCTGCCACCGCCCCCCTTAGATGTTAGAAGTGCTTGCAGAGCACCGTGCCCAGGGAAGAGCTGGACTCCCTGAATTGCTTTGCGCAAAATCCACCCCTCTCCTCTCCCTCCTCTCCAGACTCCGCATCCCCCACAGCCCTCCCTCCCCGCGCCTGTCGCTGTGGGGTTGGGGACGTGCCTCTGTGTACTACTAAAGTGGGAGGGGGCAGCAAGCGGAAGATAATGTCAGATGCAGCTTCCCCCTTCTGCCTGACGCTCCCCTCTGGTTCCGCCAGAGTTGGTCCCTGTAAGAAATAGCCGGAGCTGTGGCAGCGGCAAGAGAAAGCGGCTGAGGCGCGTGGAACCCGAAAAGTCCGGGAGCTCCGGGTTACCTCGCGTCCTGGTCCCCAGCAGGCCGTCAGCACCATGAACAGCAGCGCCGTCCCCGCGAACGCCAGCAACTGCAGCTATCCTTTCCCGCGATCGAGTTGCCCCCCAGCACCGAGCACCAGTTCCTGGGTCAACTTGTCCCACTTGGATGGCAACCTGTCTGACCCATGCGGTCCGAACCGCACCGAGCTGGGCGGGAGCGGCGGCCAGTGCCCTCCGTCCGGCAGTCCTTCCATGATCACGGCCATCACCATCATGGCCCTCTACTCCATCGTGTGTGTGGTGGGGCTCTTCGGAAACTTCCTGGTCATGTACGTGATCGTCAGGTAAGGAAGGCTCCGAGCGCAGACTGAAAAAGCAAGCGACACTTGAGCCATAAGGCGGGAGGGTGAGAGGGGAGTTAACAGGGGCACCACCGGTGGACAGAGTGATGCTGTCTGTGTATCCCAAACTATTTTCCTATTTTTCCCTCCCTTGGATCAAGAAAGAGTCCCAAATCCCAAAAGCAGAGAAGTTCCTTTGATAAAAGCTGTTAAAGGTCTAAAAGTGGGGTGGGGGTGCTCTTTGGTAAAGCCCTCTTATACTGAGACAAGGGGGCTCTTGGTACAGTGTCCTATGTATGGTCTGCCCTTCTGCATGAGCTATGGATAAATAAAGTTGGTGAATAATGGGGGTGGAATTCTGAGAAGTTTTTCCCTAATTGAGTTGCCGAATTTTCTCACTTGTTTTAAGAGATGCACCTTGCCAACTTTCCTACACTGGCTGCTTTAGGATGTACTACAGCCCCACCCCTTCTCCCCAGTCATAGTATCCTTCATGTCCTTCTCTCTTCCATCCTGAGGCCACACTAGGGAGAGGGAGTTTCCCTGGCATTTCTTTTTGGTAGGTAGTTGTACTTTGTTGAAGCAAACACGACAGTTGTGTTGCCTAGATGAGTTTGCAGTTGCTAGCTGCAGATCTATTAGAGGAATGATAAATTGCATCTGGAACATATAAGATGGCTCAGAAGAACTGCAGGACAAAACTATTTTTTAATGTCTCCACAAGTTGAAGTGACTAAAAGCAGCAGAAATCAGCATTATAGACTATTATTAGAAAGTTGTTCAAGGTGCTTTGGGGAATAAAAAGAAAGAAAGTGTATTTATCTAATAAAATTATTTCAAAGGAGTTAGTGGTCCATGTTATTTGCCCAGATGTTCCATGTGTGTTTGGCAAAGTGTTTACAATCTCAGTATTGAGACTCTCAATACTTGGATTGATGTTGATTGTGTTGACATTGACGTGTCTATTCAATTCTATATGTGAATGTAAAATACTAACACATTCATTTTTGTTAAAGTAGGTAAATATTTTAACACTTCAAAATGGCTCCAGATTTGAGTTTTTCCTTCCACTTTGGGTTATATGTATATTGTGAACATGGCATTGTCATATTTAGTTACAGTATTTGCTTCATCTATTCAGCAAATACTGCAGATTTAGATGGGACTCTTGAATCATTTATCAGTCTCCCCATTACGCTTTTATCCCCAAGGTGCTGTAAATTGCATGCAATTGAGTCTTTCTACTTTCTTTCTGCTTCTATGTCTAATTTCTTTAATTAATGATTGTTAAAGAGTAAAGCGAATTTTCCTGATCTTTTGATGGGAAATAAGATCAGTAGTGTCTCTGAGAAAAGAGCACCATCTATTGAAAGGAAAGCTAACAACAGATAGAAAAATACAGAGAAAAAAAAGGAAAAGAAAATTCTTTTCAAAGAATTTAGCTTTGAAAACATTTAGCTTCTATAATTCAAAACAAACACTCATATCAGAGACTAAAACAAGTTTTATTCTGCAGTTATGACAATAAAAAGCATAATTAAAGGCCTGTCTTACAAAATAAAATGGGTTTTTTTTTCATTTTTTCCTGAAAAAAAAAAAGATCTTTGTAGAATCATAAGCTAACAGAAATAGAAGGGATGAGAGATCATCTATGATAGATGAGTAATCTGAGGCACAGTATAAATTATTTGTCCAAGAACAGATGTTTCATTAGTTCAATGTCGCTGAATGTCTCTTAGATAACATAATGTTTTATGTTATTATGGTAGCAAATCATGATTTGAGTTAATTCAACAATTAGGTTGACAGAGTAAGTTTAGTTTGCAGTAATAATGTGGGAATAACAAATAACCCCCAAATGTATGTATGCAATCCTGAATAACAAAAACATGAGAAAGAAATTTCTAAAGCATCGAAAAATCATGCCTTTTGAAATACAATCTTTTATTTCTGTTATTACTTCTTGGCATTTTCCTCCCCTTCAGTTTTTGTTTTGCTGTAAAGAGAGAGCCGATAGAGCAGCAATCAGCTGAGAAGTAAGCAGTTTGGTCCCATCCCAGTGTCTAAGAGGTTGCTGGTTGAGTGAGTTTGCTTTAAAGGCATTAGCTGTCACCTATTGTTCACTGGGAGAGACATGGTGACATTGCATCCTCCTGGGAACATGATATTATGCTTTACTCTCTGTACTGAGAGTTCTGACAAAATGCAGTACTATTTGAAGGATCAACCCAAACACCCACCTGTGGCAGGCTGGGTGTTTAATTCCGAGGTCAGATAACCCTCTGGGAATTTGGCAGTGAAACAGCAAAATGGGCAGTTCAGGGACAGATGAAGGGATGGACAAAGCAGCTGAGGACTGGAGGTCTTCGTCCAGTTAGCTGAGGATATTCTACTCAGAGTATCTAGGCCACAGAGTTTTAACTACAAAATGATCAGCTCAGGGATATTATGAGCCCTGCTAAAGGATGGAAATATTTCTCTCTTTTGAAGTATTAAGGAGAAGTGCTCATTTTTTTGACTCCCTAACAGTTAACAAATAATATTGGTTGATTAAGTACGGTTTTCAGGCCAAATTTAGGTAGTATTTATAAGAATAACTTGATATATGGAACGAATCATGAGACTAAGAAGACTATGGAAACAGGTACTGCAGGTACTACAAATGTGGTCAGGCCTCTGTGTTCTGGGTCTCCTAACATCATCACCATTACCACCATCACCACCATCCCACCTTCATCAACAGTATTATTAAATGCTTTGAAAACTTAAATGGACTTTTACATAGTGCTGTTCTAAGTAATGTAAGAGAGGGAAAGGCATAGTGTCCTATGATCTAAAGACTTAAAATCCAGATGTTAAACGAAAGAAGTACTACAAGTAGCCATCCCCTGAAAGTATATTGGGATTTAAAGAGAAAAAAAAAAAAAAAGTTTGCAGGATAATATTTTTTAAAAATGCCACAAAGATTTGGGAAAATGTAAAGATGAAAATAATGTGAAAAGTAGCATTTGTTTTAAATGGGATGACATTACTGACAAGCATCTTAATAAAAAATATCAAAATAATACACAAAGTTTATAGCCAATAGAGATTTTTTATGAACTGAAGATATTATATGAACTATCGAATTAACCATAATTATAAAAACTAATAGAATTCCAGATATGTTGGTGAGATTTTGTTTTCAAAGAGACTTAGCAAAGTACCTTTGAAATTGTTGTGCGCAGACATCTGAAGACAATGGAGGACTAGAAAGTTTTAGATTCCTATGGACTATAGAAACTATTCTTTTTGTAAAATTTCAACAAGGCATGACAAAATGAGCTGGGGGTACAGTGAATACAAAACCCTAGGTTTGGAGGGGGGGAGGATTATCAAATGATATTGCCTTATCTTTCAGATTGATTCTTAATTTGGTTAAATTCTCAATATGAATAGACATCTGAAAATACTATTTAAAGCTATAAAAAAATGTCATTGCTATTTTCCTTTCCTAAAATATATTTCTAATTTCAAAAAAACTTATGATTTTATTATTGATCCATGTACTAAATATTTGGCTCAGGTTTAAATTACCAAAGTATCAGTCACGATTTTTAGAACAAAAGCATAATATTTTAGACTTAATTCATATCAACATGGCCAAGAACATAAGAATAATAATATTTCATTTGATTTAAGGATGTATGTGCACACATGCATATACATGTATATTTGAGTTAATTTAAATGTATGTCACTGAATATATTCACTAGTGAATTTCATAAAATAAAAAGATGATTACTTATTTAAAAATTCAAATATTGATGATATTCTCTTTCACTTTGCAGACCACAAAAATATCTTAATTAGAAGATGGATTATAAAATGAATTTTAAAAAACTCCTAAATAAAATTCTAATTTTAACATAATGGTTAATATCAAAGTATGCCAACTTAATTGCATATCTTTCATTCATCAATGGAAAGCTTCTGATATCTATTACACTTTTAACTTTGCTATTTTCCATAGAGGATATTAATTCTGTAGGGAACACCTCACCCTCTTCCTGGAAGTCTCCTGAATATATTGAGTTGCTTTTATTTTCCTGAATTGGAAACTAACTTTGTCATTTGCATAATTAAGTTTTCTAAATTCTTCTTGCTCTCTCAATTATTTTCTTCCTTAAAAAATTACCTTATATTTTTGAAATGTTTTGAACATAAAACAGTGTTTAATTATATAATGATTCTCCTGTACTGAAAATTATATATTAGCTTGGTATGCCCAAGGCTCTGAGTTCAATCCCAGACCAAATATATAAATATATTTTAATAATTTATGTATAGATTGTATGTATAGTGTTATGATTATATAAATTAATATTATTAATTATATTACATATATATTATTACACAAACTATCAACAATTATGTTAAATATATATATATATATATATATATATATATATATAGAGAGAGAGAGAGAGAGAGAGAGAGAGAGAGAGCTGTTGAAATCTTTTCTTTGCTTTCATTATCCTCCCTCCCATGAGACTGCCACTATTGTGAACTTGGTGGTAATTGTTTATATGCATATTTGTATTATATATCTGTATTTTCACAAACAAATTGTCTTTTTTATACATTCTTATAGCTTTATAATTGGTAGTGTAGTGCACACCAAAGTTACTAAACATAATTTTACTATTTACCCCAAGTAGTTCTAGTTTGATCAAGTTAATGATAGAAGCTGGATATCAAACAGAACGAAAAACCAATGAGCAAACATTCTTGGTTACCATTTCTCCTGAAAACGTTCAACTGACCTAAGAAAAATTGGTTTACAAAGTTCCATTTAATTTGATCTGGTGAAGCCCACTAACTCTCTGCATCAATTTAAGATGCAAAATTCAGAATATAACTAATACATGAAAGCAAACATTTAAATGTTCTCCCATGAGTTAAAAAGAGAAGGGGCAGAAGGAGGAAGAGTGTGTGCCATGCCCTCCACCCTGGGACTATGCTCTTAGGCATACATGCAGCCCTAACCTGAGGCCTCTGTTTACAGGTCTTCTTATTGAGCAGCCATGATGAGGCTCTTGCCAGGTACCTCCAAGGAAATATGGTCAGAGTTCTTGCACATGAATCACTGTGTGAGGGGTTCTAATAAAGGGAGAGATCATTCTGTTCTAGGTGGGTTTCTATCCAGACATGAAAAATGTCAATAATGTCAAGTACTGTTCTTTTTTTTTTTTAATTCAATTAATGAATCACTCATTAGTTGTACGTAAGTAGGTGTCTGAGTCTGCTGCTCCAACAGAACACCATAAACTGCTAGGATAATCTTCACCAACAAATGTCTTACCTGGTGTGGGTCCACCCTGGGTTCACAGGCAGCTATGTTCTTGCTGTGACCTCAAATGGGAAATGTGGCCAGGGAGCTCTCTGGGACCTCTTTTATAAAAGCACTTATTATTAATTAGCTATCTCCATGACCTAATCACCTCCCAAAGGAGACACCTCTAAGTACCATCAGATTGGAGATTAGTTTCCAAAACCTGTATTCTGTGGAGATATAATTGATCTTAAAGTGATACAAATACAACCTTTCAAAAATACTAAGTATTAGTATAATTTGAAGTAATGTCTGAATAAATTAAATTAAACTGATCCACTCATTGTCTTCTTTTTTTTATTTAATCTCTCTTATACTCTTTTTAAATTTTTCTTCTGTTTACTCACATTATTTCTCTACTTTTTTTTCCTATCAAAATTTTTCTTATTTTTCAATTTCCAGTTATAATCTATTCCTTTTGCAGATTCCCCACAGAACTCACAGGACCAACTTTCCTGTAGTGAAACCAAAAATATCTACTACTATTGTGAAAAAATCTTTTCATTTTCTCTAGGCCTTCCAAAATGTCACTCGATAGTCCTTGAAGACTTGAACTACACATATATTCTCATGTTAGCTAAGAAATTCAACAAAATTGACCAACATGATGATGCACCTCTAAAATACAATGTAATTCAAAGTTTTTCGCAATTCAAATTTACCTCAGATGAATCTGTTGTAAATGCTAATTCAGATAATTTTCCCAATTCATTGTTTTGTTCATACCTATTTAGTTTTTTTCTCACTTGTCATGAAAAATAATTCATATTGTGGATTGACGTTACAAATCAGAAACTCAAATACAGACGTATAAATCCATCTGTGCACCCATATATAACTCCATAAACTTTGAATAAGGAATTGATTGTTTATTTTTATAATGGAAACACAGAAAGTAAAAGTTGCAACTTTTGAGCCAACTATTCAATCCTTGAATCTGTTTCATGTGTGTTTCTGTTTAAAGATCCTTATTGAATGTGGGTTGTTGATTTGATGATACTGAACTCAGCATCAATACTATGCGCCTGAATTTCTATTTGAACAAAGCTTATTTCACACACATACTTTCTCTTTAACATGTATTAGGAACACTAGACAGAACTTTAACAATGTGCTCAGGGTTATTATAAACAGTGAAATCACGGACAAAAACACTACAATGCAACAAACCTTGCAAAACCTAGTTTGCAGAAAGGACACTTGTTCCCAGTGTGAGGCGGAACCAGAAGACACAGCATGGCCCTGCTGACTACACCTGGGACCTTGAACACAGAGCAGTTTAAATCTTTCACTGCTTTCACATGTCCACACAAGCCCTTGAATAAATGCAAAAGCCCACAAGTATTATTTTGGAATTCCAAATCATTTTAGTCAAGTCTCAAATACAGAATCCTCATATGATATGGTTTGAATATATACACAACAACTTTCAAGGAAATGTAGGCAACTCTTGGTATCCATGGCACTTTAGTCCAAAGACCCCTGTGGATACCAAAATCCTCAAATGATCAAGTCTCTTACATAAAATGACATAGTATTTGCATAAAACCATGTGCATCCTCCCATATACTTTAAATCATCTTTAGATTAATTATAATATCTATAATGAAGTATAAATGCTATGTGAATATAGTTGTGTTTTATTGTTCAGGCAATAACAAAAAAATCCTGTACATGCTCCATATGGACACAACTTTTTTGCAAATATTTTTGATCTTCAGTTGGTTAATTGCATGGATTTGGAATCACCAGATACAGAAAGCTGGTTGTATTTTTTAAACACAACTGAAGAAGAAAATCAGGAAGTTATTCTTCACATTAAATGTGGCAGCAAATTGATGACTTTGGAAAGTTTTATGTTTTTAATACCATTTATTATAATCAGAAGAAATAGCTTGAAAACCAAATCCTTTCTCCAATGATTCACTCATCAGTTTACCATCAGACACTTGGGCACACCACAAATTTTAAACAGGCATGGAACATTGTGATAAAATTGGAAATTTTATTTCCATATTGAAATAAAATTCTCAAGATTAAGTTGATTCCCTTATTCTAGTTTTTATAGTATACCAACAAGGGCTCTGTCTACAATTTAATGACCCCAGGTCTGCTGATTAGCCTCCTTCCCAAGAATGCACGAATAACTAGGGATTCAATCTGGACCATTAAAATCTATTTTAGGTAGAAAATACTATCATTAGCTAAAGCAAAATTTGAATTTAAATGACTTCAGGGTTAGAATCTCACCTCATTTTACTCCATTTTGAAGTACCTATGACTCACACACATTGGATGAAGAGTGCTCAATATTTCCTATAAAAGTCCAGAAAGTAAATATTTTAGGTTCTTGCAGCCGGATGGTCTCCATCATAGTAACTAAGTCCTGCCTGTCAATCAGAAGCAGACACAGGCAACACATAATGAATGGGCACGAATGCATTCCAGTAAAACTTCGTATGGACACTGAAATTTTAATTTCTGCATAATTTTCAAATATTTTGAAATATTTTACCTTTGATTATTCTCCAACCATTTAAAAATGCAGAACCCTTCTTAGCTGGTAGGTCATAGAAAGAAGCAGTGGGTTAGATTTGAACCACAACCTTTCATTTGCCAAACACAAGTATAGAGGATCCAAAACAAAACTTACGTTCTTGCATGGTCATGGAATAAAAACATAGTATTTTCTTTGGCAATTTTGATTACACGTTGTCTAATGGATAAAGATAAAGAATTTTGTTAAAATGACCTTTCAACAACTTCCAGAATTTTTCAACTTCAGAAAATAAAATACACATATGATGTTAATACAAACCAACAGTTATCATAGATTGCCTGACACAGAATATTGATTTTCTGGAAATTGATGTTAAAGTTGAGGTCTAATAGCAATGACACAGGATTCTTCCTATGTTTTTCCATGACCCTATCTCTAATCCCTAGTTTTTTATTTGGCCCAGATTACTAGCAATGTTCATTATTACCCCTAGCCAAGTATTAGGAAAGAGCATTTCTGAAGAATTTCTCTCTATAGAATATGCTTTGTGCTTATCTCAATTCAGTGCAATTTTCTAGGCTTTCTCACAGTATTTTCCATCTTCAATCATTTGGAAGTTTTCACAAAAAAAAAACTGAAACATCTGCAAATTCTTATTAACTTTTTCGCATATACAAAATATGTCCTCGAAGCCACCTATGTCTGCCCACCAGCCATGCTGCACCCACCACATGCACCCAGGAGGTGAGAGGCAGTTTGTTCTCACTCAATCTCTCTTTATGACATTTCAAACACAAGAGCTCATTGCTTGGGAGATTATTTTATTTTTCTTTCTTTCTGACTTACATAACTAACTTGTTCATATTTTAAACATTTATTTTCTGCAGTTGTCAAAAGATGCCTTGAAAATTATTATTTTCCTATATTTTATAATTCAGACTGTCCAGATGGATCAAAACAAGCTCGAGGGTTGGCCCAAGTGCTCTGAGGATGTGTGTGATCTCTTGGCTTTCTGTTCATGGTTTTGTTTAATGTCTTCACAAAAACTCACCAAAATCTCCTTCCTGCCTGGCTCCACATCTTTAATCCAACCCCCATCCATCCCTGTCTAAATGACTCCTCTTTTGATCAATGGTGCTCAGAGAAAACCGTCTGGCATGTACAGAAATTCTTTAGATGATCCAGATGGCCTTCAGGAAGAAGTTTGCAAGGAAAGCCAAGTTGAAGGAGTTTTAACTGGGTGACATATTATCCACTGAAAAATTCTATCATTCCTAGAATCTCTTAAGTGAGAATCAGATCCAAATTCTAGCAAGGAAACCAGTCTTTATAAAATGAATGATAAACTTTGATATTCCTACCTACTGAAGTATCAGAGTTATGGCGTAAATTTTTAAAGATGCTTAGACACAGAAGGAGGGACTTCCCGCATATGCTGGCGCAGTGGCTGGTCTCTCTCCTGCTTGTACACTATCATGACCTCGGAAACTTAAAAATAAAGCAAGTCAGCCTCAGCTAATTAAATCAGAATCTCTGGGAATAGCTCCTGGGTATAGGTAGGTATAAAATTTTCCCAGTGATTCTAACATGCAACCAATATCCAGAAGCACAGGGTAGGCTTGACCCTATCCATTTTATTGATGAAGAAAAAAATGAGTCCCTGTGAAGGAGATTCAAAAGACATGATGATATATTTTATTGCTCTAAATTTTAAGAAGTTGTTTATAGAACAAGTAGGAAATTGCCTTTCAGAAAAGCCCATGGTCAAGATGTTTTAGACATATTCCTGAATTTGACTCACCAGCTGCCTTCAGAGGAGACGCTGTGGAGTGGATAGGGTAGGAAACCTGGAATGAAAAGAGACGTTTGAATCTCTGCCCATTACTAGTTAGTTATAATAGTCAATGCACACAAACTACCTCATTAGTTAATCCTCACAAAAGGAATAATAGCAATGTTCAATCTCACAGGGATTTAGGTCCAAATTAGACAAGCTATGTAAAAATGGGTGGTAAATTGGAAGTGCCGTATATAGGTAAAGAGTTTTGACTTGGCTCCCAGGTCCTCTTCTCCACTGCACTCAAACATCAGTCACCATATTAATGCACCCAGGACTTTTGCCTTTCCTTAGGTCAGGATTAATATTCATTATATTTAATTATGATTTATTTTTTAGAATCACAGTTTCTACAGTGAAAAATCACAGCACTGTATGTTTTGGGGTGGAGGGGATGGGGTGTGCAGGGGCAGTCCATTGTTTGGTTGTTATTTGGCATTCCCACCAACGCTCTCCAAATGTTCAGGGCCATTCCAAAACCAATCTGTTGGTGGCCACAATGATATGAAGAAATTCTAAGGATGAATAAATGCAATTTATTTGATCCCCTAGTGATAAGTCTTCTTACATTTTCTAATAAATTCAGAAGGAAAGAGATGCAAACCTTTTTTTTTTTATGACAAAACCGCTATCTTCGTTACTTAAATCTTTCACTTCCAAATGGGTGTTGCAGTTAAACTCCTATTTACCCAGCAATGTTGTTTCATTGATTCAGAAGAAGCCACTTATAACAACAGTCTTCTCTGAACTCTGGCTTTGGAAATTTAGGCATTTAAAATTCCACCCCACAACTCATCATCCTGACCTATGGTGAGTCTGATTCTCTAATCAAAGTAAAGTTGGTCAAAAGATGGAACGCACCATGAAAGATGATGAGTGACAACCCTCTGAGTCTACATGTCTGTCTCTTCCTAACACCTTCATAATGGATTTTTCCAGGACTTGCAAAACAATGTCTGCCAACTTCCAAAATCACAGCAATAAACTCTGTGAATAAAACAAGTGCAGAGTGTCAGGGAGAAAAGACACCCCTGAGGCTTCCAGTGCCCTCTGAGAACTAAATCTCTTCCAAGTACAGAAGCTGTGGGGAACAGGAGATCAATAGAAGGGAGGCCTTCTTTGATTCTAAACACTTTCCCACTGAAACACTGGGTTCAGGGCCAGTGAGAGGTTGAGCTTTTTGTGGGGGAGGATGAAATGTTAATTGAAAAATGTTGCCAGCAATACAGCCCAAACATCAGAACCTGATTGTGCTGCCAAGAAGAACAAGGGAAATTATTATCGACAGACAGTATAATTTTATACTTACTCAACCCCCATCAGCTCTGGAAAGAAAACCACAGGTGTCGAATAAAATTAAACATGAGCTTGCTTCTTACAATGTTGGTGATCTAAGTCCGCTAAAATAAGTGGTCCCATTAAAAACAGGCAGCACTAATTGAGATCTTCAGAATAGTCTTTTCCTTCTGATAACAAAAAGCAGCTTAATTAATTTCTTTGTAAAATAAACAAAGCCAATATCTCAGGACTGGAGATACTGCTTAAAATTTCATACAACTTTAAATTTTTCATTATATTGAGTAATTTGATTCTCATTAAATTTTTGTGAGTATAATCAGGGAAGAAATTGTTAACCAGACTAATGCTAAAGAAGACTGAACACATTTGCTACATTTGTTGGGCACTTTCTTATGTGTTCCATATACAGATGTAAGCAGAATAGACATGGCCCTTCCTCCTCCAAATGTTCAGTCTAGTGGAGAAGATGGTTAAGCCATGTCACCAGCTAATAGATGCCAGAGATAGGACTACATCCTTGCTAGAACATTAGGTTCTTCCAACCACAGTATCATAAAAACCCTATTCTCAAGATGGTTGATAGCTCAAGATGTAGTTCATCTTCCTCCATTACCAAGCTCATTAATGGGATCACTCCTCTATCAATCTTTATTCGAGTTCCAAAATTTTGTTAAAGATTTTATTTAGATATCAGAGACTAGACAGGAAAAATTAGTGGAAAGGGCCTTGGTTAATTTTCATAGAAAAATTAAAGAGAGAATATCAACCATAATTTATAAGTATTCTTCTCAAAATCGAAATTGTAAACATTTTACAAATAAGTGTATTTCAATAGAATAATAGAGAGTACTGAATACATGGAACTCATAAGAAACAAATCTCAAAATTTAATCTTTTGGGACATTCATTAATTAGCACATCACTCTATTGAAACAATGGTCAGCCTACTTGTGAATACCCTGCCCCGTGAACACAGGCAGGAGAGGAGAAAAGATCCATCTGGAAAACAGACTTGAAAATTCTGTTTTTTAAATTATTTTATAAGTTTTGTGAAACTTAAGATATAAATGTTAAAGGAAAAAAAAATCAATGCCATCTTTTAAAAAGGGATTCCTATTCTTAACAAAGGAGAAAGAGCCTGCACATAAATAAATGCATCATGTGAGGAGACATTGTCAATGCCACAAAGAATAATGTATACACACAAACCACACCAATGAGCATCCCACAAAAGAGTATTATTCTCTCAGCAACTTAGGAACTTCAAATAATAATACATAAATGAATACATACCCTTGTTTTTAAGTATCTTTTAAATATATTCTACCTTTATTCTTACTTTACACTTGATAGGCCATATCAAAAATTATTCTAACTCTAGTACCATGATAAAAATGTGCTTTGGTGTAGCTGCCATGTTTAATTCACACAGTGGTTTGAAGTTTATATTCAAAGCAAATTGTGTTGGTTAGCATTCTAGTTGAAATAGATGAAGTCATGGAATTTTAAAAAAATAAAAATAATTTCTGAAAGATAATTGGGCAAGAAGTCCTTTGAAAACAGCTGTGGTTTCAGAACAATTACATATCAGGTTGTGTTAACTATCTTTAACACACATGAATAGCATCTGTTGACAATGAAATAAAACCAAAACAAAAGGAACATTCAGTAAATATAGTTATGGGCCTTTACTCTGAAGGCAAATAAACATGAGCCAAATCAAATACGTGATTCCTAAAAATCTGTCTTGGAGAATGTGTCTGCATTATTAAATTAAAAACCCATGATAAACAGCATCATCATCATGGCTATCATCATCATCACCATATCGTTGCCATCATTAGTTTTGGGGAGTTATTGCATGCCAGACTCCACACTAACAATTCTTAAATACACTACCATTTTAAAATTTTTCATCCTAATAACAATGATTTAATGAAAGTGCTAATATTTCCCAACTATTATAGGTGGTAAAAATAGGATTCAGGCAATTTAAGTAGTAAGCCCATATCTGTCTAGCTAATGAATGATGGAACTAATATTCAAATCAAGGTCAATATGACAGTAAAACAGGTTATTCAAAACTGCATGTTTGAGTGTATCACAGTCATTCCAATTTTATATATAAAAAACAATGCAGTAATAAATAATAAAATAAATCAAAGAAAGACCATTTGAATATAGAAAGGGAAGCTGGGGAGGGAGACGAGGAAGGAAAAAGAAAGTGCTAGAATTTGAAATGGAGAAAAGAATGTTATATGCATTTATGAATGTCAAAATGAATCCCACCATGATGTATAGCTCTAACACACTAATAAAAATTATAGCAATAAGAGAAAAAAAGCTTAAAATCTATTGCATCAAGGAAAGATTTTCAAGCCAATTATTGAGAATTCATTTGAAGAGCTGACAGGTATATTATTTACAGCTTCTCTATCTTACTCCCTAACAGGCAATCTGTTATGACTTTTCCTTTATTGATAGACTGCTTCACAGAAATGAGAATGGAGGAAATAGGAAATCTGTCTTCTTACAAGTCTAAATCTAGAGTTTTTTCTTCATATTAGGCTATGACATTTTTAATTGACCCTTTGTCTTGGGCTAACTAGATCTAGGCTTCTAATTGAGTCTGCCTTTCTGCCTGGAAAAATGGAAGTCATTAATTATTTGTGCAGCTTCTAATTACAAAAGCTCAGTGTGATCCAAAGATTCTCTCCTACTCGTAACTATCCCAAACAGCATCATTTCTTGTGCTGTGACAGAGGATGCTAATAATTCATGTCAATAAACTGGTCAGAAGGCAGCCACCATGCAGGGCTGGGTGGTGAGGGCTGAAGATGTAGTCAGGCTCTCTGAGTCCACTATTCAGCCAAGCACTCTGACATTTTCATCTCTCCTTTTACATCAATGATGCATTTCTAGATTATTTGGAAACAGAAAATTTCCACTTTGGAGAATGTAAGCTCCTTGAGGACAGACACTGTATTTTTGCATTTCCACTCTAAGAATCCAATAGAGTAATAAATGCTCAAGGGACAGAAGGCAGCTGAACTGATCTGGTATTGAACTAAGTATAATGTTGCATCTATTTAAGCCCTTATATCTCACAATCCTGTTTCTGGACTATGAAAATATTACTGATCCTCCAGAGCTGATAGCTGAAAGAAACTGGGAATTCTCAAAAGAAAAATTCTTACAGAAGGATTAGCCACCTATTTGGGAACAAAGGTAAATTCTTGTGCTATTTTCCACATTCACACTGAGAGGAGAAAATGAGCCCGTAAAGTATCTGCCATTTTCTCCCCCTACTTCATGGTCCCAATGAGTACAAATGGGAGAGGGCTCTGAAGAGATAATAGTGATTGACAAAAATTGAATCTGCAGAAATCATGAAGAATCAGTCTGAAAGAAGGGGAAAATTCACTCAAGGATTTTTCTAAAGCATCCACCCGATTAAATTTGAAGAAAGATTTTCTATTCCATGCTCTTGCCTTTGTGGTGAGCAAAACACCAGATGGACAGGCTGGGAGCGAGTTGGCTGGAATTATTTCCAAGAGAAAGTCACGGGGCATGTCTGTGCCACTACAGAGCATAAACAGACATCAAAAGTACTTGAAATCTTCCTTTCTCACTCCTGCCTCTTACCCATAACTGTTTTTTCGCTTCTCAAATGGTGGGTGGAGTCACTTGGGAAACGTATGAAAACATAACCTTCAAATCCCAGGCTCATCCTTCCCACAGACTATTCTAGTTCATTCCACATTCCATGGCTGAGAGGCAGATTGGAGAAAATGTGGTATCTGGGGATATTTTCATTAAATGGGATTCTGCTTTATTGCATCAGTATGATAGACTGAAAACTGACAAATATTGAGGAAAGAGTACTTGGTTGTGAATTTTTCCCCCTGAAAAAAATTAGTAGATTTATGCCTCACCAGGAGAAGGAAGATGGGAGTGATGTGCATTAAAGAGGGATAATAGAAAAGGGATTCTTCCCTAGGAAATGGGAAGACAGAAGTGGCAAAATAATGTGTGACTACAGAATTCAGATTCATCTGAGAGATAATATCACACAGGAGGCTACACTAGGTGATGAAGGAACTTTCAAGCCTCTACTATGCACCAACCATTTCACAAACCTCTAAACCTGCAAAATTTAAAACAAGAAAAGAAATCCTTCCCTTACAGAAGGAAAAGGTACTGGCAGAAAAGTGTACTAAAATATCATAATCAGAGAAATGGGTATTAAAATGTGTGCATTCAAATATATTTAACAGAGGTTTAGTGTGTCTCTCGTAAATGAACAATGACAAGCTAATCAGAGAAACTAGATTTACATTTGTGTCTGGAAAAACAACATAAATGGGCTTATTTGGAGTTGATCCGGCTTCCTGCCATCCTACAGACAAAATTGGCATACTGGGTCAGACATATGACCCCAAGAAGCAAACAGAATATCTCTGGGCCTTCTCCATGTAATAAAAACAAATTTTAATAATTGAAAAATTTATAAAATGTAGTTTAGCTACTCTTCTCAGCCTTTGCTTATCTCCCCCCAAACTTGGAATAATATCTAATAAACAAGTTAGAAATAACTTGGTTCTGATCTTTCAACAAACTGCTCACAGGCAGCAGAACCTATCTCACTTGAGAGCCAGTGCCCACCAAAAATGAAAGTAGGAAGGATATTTAGATAAATATCTGACTCAGTGTAGGCACTAAGAAGATTTCATGGGAAACAAAAGTAATTATAAAAATGTTTACTTTATGAAAATGAAAAGCATGCCCATAATATTTAAGATGATTTATTGTGTACATAAAGTGCAGTAAAAATTTTATCTTTCACTAGAAGTTGTGAAGTTTATAACTTTAGCCACAAAACCCAGATATTAAGTATACCAAGATGTTCTCAGAGTTTGTTCATGTTAACAGGGATTTATATTTTAGTTTTATATAGTTCAGTATTTTTTCAAATTTTCAAAAATGAACGTGCAATGATATAAGGAGGAAAAGAACACAATTAGTTACATGAAAATAAATAAAAGGGGAATTTCAAAATATTAGTTGATACTAAAAGGACATAAAATATTGCACTGGATAGCTTTTCTACAAAATATAAATCAAGGTCATGTTTGAAGTTTTCCCATTAAAAACAGAGTTACATACTTTAATTTGTGACTAAAAACTTTGTTAGTGCCAAATGAGTTCATTCCAACTTGGAAGACAGCTCTATATTGATTTAATAACCCTTATTGCACCATCAGACTAAAATTTCAGTCTTTAAAAACTAATGGGACCTATTTGCATTGCTAAATTACTAGTTTATACATGAATTATAATTTTTCCTAACAAATGCTATTGAATTCACCACAAGGGAAGGAAAATATCTTCCAAAAAATGTCTCTGTTTAAAAGTACTTAGAAAAAGATCTCAATTAAGTTGTTTCTGTTTCCTAGAAAAATCTCAGGTCAGTAGGAGAGTTCATTTATAAAGGATTGTATAATTCTTGGATGAAAAACAGTCCTCATCAATACATAATTATGAATAAATCAAGATCTGCAGGGACTAATTGCATTACTTTTATTTTTCTTTTGACTGGACCTGAAAGATTTCAGAAAGCTCCTGTTGAAAGCATTCATGCAATGCCAAAATATTTATGTATCAACAGGTACCACGGCACGCACACATAAAAAAGGATAAGAAGGTAATTCTCAATCATTTCTGCAAAAGGAATTTGAAATTAAGTCATCCTGGATTTTAATTAAAACTCTCTGGCAAAACTTAGCAGCAATGAGAACATTTTTATTTCAATTTCACCCCCCTGCTCATCTATCCTGATACATAATTATTATCGTGTGTTATTATTAAATACTGCACATGGCTGTAACTTCAGGACACACAGCACACACACACACACACACACACACACATACGTGCCCATGCACAAATTAAACATCTTGATTACCCATCTATTTTGCTTGCATAGCAACAAACACCATCTATTTTAACGTGCAATGTTAAACATTCTTGGTTTTGAAAATTGTTCTGAGCTTCAGTTATTTTCTTTTTAAAATAGAAATTATAATCAGTTGTCTTAGCTACTGCTAGGGTTTGAGAACATAAATTTGTGCAAATGTACGGAGAGAAGTTTGTATACTTAACTGTATTTTAAAAAACTATCATGGAGCTCATGTCTCACACAGCACATATGTTGCAGCGATTTCAATATAGTAATAACGAGCAAAACCTGGTTACAGATATGCATTTAAATTTTGTCTTTGCTATTGCTTCTTTTCTTTTCACACAAACACCTCTGTTATTGGAGTAAAATATACACGATGTAACATTTGCCATTGTGAACATTTTTAACACAGTGTCTGTTGGCCTTAAGTGCACTCATTATCACCAGTGCCCCCATCATCACCACCACAAATGGAACTCACTTCATCTTCCAAAATGAAAACTGTTCCCTCAAACAGTAATTCCCATTCTTCTCACAGTCCCTTGCAATCACCATTTTACTTTCTGCAGATTTGATTTTGACTAGCCTGTGTACCTCATGTAAGTGGGATCATTGCATCTTTATTTTTCAGTCATAAGTTTATTTCCTTTCAGCATAATGTCCTCAAGATTCATCTTCACTGGGGTATATGTCAGAATTCCCCTTCTTTTAAAGGCTGAATGATGTCCTACTACATGTCCATTCCACATTTTACTCATCCACTCATCCAGTTCCGGACTAGTGAGTTCCACGAGCCAGCAGTTGTGAATAATGCTGCCACAAACATGGGTGTGTATATATTCCATGTATTCCTTTCAATTTCTTTGGACCTACACCCAGAACTGCAATAAATGGATCTTATGATAATTCTGTTTTTAATTTTTTAAGGAACTTTTCCACAGCAGTATTTTTCACGACCACCAATAGTGCAGAGGAACTTCACATTCTTCACATTCACAGCAACAATTGATTTTTTTCTGTTTAACAGTTATGAGATAGTTTTAATGTTGATTTAATTTTCATTTGCCTAATGTTGGGTGGTATTGAGAGCTTATTGGTCATTCTCATTCTTCTTTGGATGAACATCTATTCAAATCCTTTGTTCATTTTTAAATAGTGTTTTGTGTCACTGAGTTTTAGGAGATCTTTTAACATGCTCTGGATATTAAGTCATTATCGAATAAATGATTTATAAGCACTTTCTCCATTCTGTAAGACTTATTATCACTACTTTGAAATTTCCTTGGAAGCACAAAACTTTTAACTTTTAAAAGTTCACTTCTTGTCTATTTTTGCTTTTGTTGCCAATACCTTTGGTGTCACCTCCAAGGATTCTTCATCAGTTCCAATGCCATGAAGGTTTGCCCTATGAATTCTTCTAAGAGTTTTATCATTTAGATCTAATAGTTAGAGCTCTAATCAACTTTGAGTTAATTTCTACAGAACATGTTAAGTAAGGATTCCACTTCAGTATACATATGTGAATATCTAGTTTTCCCAGTACCAGATGTTGACTGTCATTTTCCCCACTGAATAATAGTGGAACCCTTGTTGAAAATCACAAGGACACACAAGGACTTATTTTCTTCCTTTCTTTTTTAAAATTTGTTTATTCATTCTATTTATTTGTACATGAGAGCATAATGCATTTCAATTCGTCATACACAAATGAAGAGCATATTTCAATTCTCTGGTTGTACACAATGTGGAAACGCACCATTTGTGGAATCATTCATGTACCTAGGATAGTGACGTCCATCTCATTTTACCATCTTTCCTATCCTCATAACCCCCTCCACCCTCCCCTTTGCCCAATCCAAAGTTCCTCCATTCTTCCCATGCCCTCCCCATCATAGATCAGCATCCACTAATCAGAGAAAACATTTGGCCTTTAGATTTTTGGAGATTGGCTTACTTCACTTAGTATAATATTCTCCAATTCCAACCATTTACCTGCAAATGCCATAATTTTATTCTCTTTTAATGCTGAGTAATATTCCATTGTGTTTTTATACCACAATTTCTTTATCCATTCATCTATTGATGGGCATCTATGTTGGTTCCACAGTTTAACTATTGTAAATTCAGCTGCTATAAACATTGTGTGGCTGTGTCACTACAGTATGCTGATTTTAAATCCTTTAGATATAGACCAAGGAGTGGGAAAGCTGGGTCAAATGGTGAATCCATTCTAAGTTTTCTGAGGAATCTCTACACTGCTTTCCAAAGTGGCTGCACCAATTTGTAGTACTACAAGCAACATATGAGTGTACCTTTTCCCCCACATCCTCTTCAACAATTGTTGTTGCTTATATTCATGATAACTGCCATTCTGACTGTGGTGAAATGAAATCTTAGAATAGTTTTGATTTGCATTTCTCTAATTACTAAAGATATTGAATACTTTTCATATATTTGTTGATTGCTTATATATATTCTTCTGAGAAGTGTCTGTTCAGTTCATTAGCCTATTTATGGATTGGGTTGTTTGTTTTTTTAGTATTAAGTTTTTTTGTGTTCTCTATATATCCTGGAGATTAGAGCTCTATCTGATGTACATGTGATAAAAATTTGTTTCCATACTGTAGGCTCTCTCTTCACCTCAATGATTGTCTCTTTTGCTAAGAATAAGTGTTTGAGTTTGAATCAATTCCATTTATTGATTCTTGATTTTATTTCTTGTGCTTTGAGGCTCTTGTTAAGGAAGTCAGGGCCTAATCTGACATGATGAAGATTTGAACCTACTTTTTCTTCTATTAGATTCAGGGTCTGTGGTCTAATTCCTAAGTCCTTGATCCACTTTGAGTTGAGTTTGTGCATAGTGAGAGATAAAGGTTTAATTTATTTTTGCTACATATGGATTTCCAGTTTTCCCAGCACCATTTGTTGAAGAGGCTATCCTTTCTTCAATGTATGTTTTTGGCACCTTTGTCTAATATGAGAAAACTGAATTTATATGGGTTGGTCTCTGTGTCCTCTATTCTGTACCATTGGTCTATTTTGGTGCTAATACCATGCTGTTTTTGTTACTATTTCTCTGTAACATAGTTTAAGTTCTGGTATTGTGATGCCTCCTGCTTCACTTTTCTTGCTAAGGATTGGTTTGGCTATTCTATATCTCTTATTTTTCCAAATGAATTTCATGATCACATTTTCGAGTTCTATGAAGAATGAAATTGAGATTTTAATAGGAATTGCATTAAATCTGTATAACAGTTTTGGTAGTATGGCCATTTTGACAAAAGTAACTGCCTATCCAAGAGCATGGGAGATCTTTCCATCTTCTAAGGTCTTCTTCAATTTCCTTCTTTGGTAGTCTGTAGTTTTCATTGTAGAGGTCTTTCTCTTCTTTTGTTAGATTGATTCTCAAGTATTTTATATTTTTTGAGGCTATTTTGTTATTTTTTTAAAATTTTTATTAATTTTTTATATATGACAGTGGAATGTGTTACTATTTATATTACACATATAGAGCACGATTTTTCATATCTCTGGTTGTACACAAAGTATGTTCACACCAATTCGTGTCTTCATATAGGTACTTTGGATAATGATGTCCATCACACTTCACCATCATTTCTAACCCCCTGCCCGCTTCCTTCCCCTCCAACCCCTCTGCCCTATCTAGAGTTTGTCTATTCCTCCCATGCTCCCCTTCCCTACCCCACTATGAATCAGCCTCCTTATATCAGAGAAACCATTTGGCATTTGGTTTTGTTGTTGTTGTTGTTTGGTTTTGGGTTTTTTTTTTGGGGGGGGGTGGATAACCTCACTTAGCATTATCTTCTTCAACTCCATTCACTTACCTGCAAATGCCATGATCTTATTCTCTTTTATTACTGAGTAATATTCCATTGTGTATACATGCCACATTGTTTTTATCCATCTGTATGGTGTAGTTTTCCTAATTTCTCTTTCAGTAGATCCATCATTTATGTATAGAAATGCAACGGATTTATGGGTGTTGGTTTTATATTCAGCTACTTTGCTGAATTCATTTATTAGTTCTAGACATTTTCTGGTGGAATTTTTTGGATCTTCTAAATATAGAATCATGTCATCAGCAAACAGTGATAGTTTGACTTCTTCTTTTCCTATTCATAATCCCTTTAATTTTTTTTTGTCTGATTGACAAAACAAAAAGTTGGTTCTTTGAAAAAATAAATAAAATTGATAACTTCTTAGCCACACTAATAAAGAAAAACAGAAAACTCAAATTACTAAAATTCATAATGAAAAAGGAAATATCACAACCGACATTACTGAAATACAGAAGATAATTAGAAATTTTTTCAAAAATTTATACTTCAATAAAAAAGAAAACCTCGATGACATCGACAAATTTATAGAAACATAAGATCTACCCAAACTGAATCAGAAGGACATAGACAATTAAACAGATCAATTTCAAGCAAAGAATAGAAGATGCCAAGCAGGAAAAGCCCAGGACCAGACAGATTCTCAGCCAAGACCTTTCAAGAAGAACTAATACCAATACTCCTCAAATTATTCCATGAAATAGAAAAGGATGGAATCCTTTCAACTCATTCTATGAGGCTAGAATCACCCCAGTACCAAAACCAGACAAAGAGACATCAAGGAAAGAAAACTTCAGACCAATATCCCTGATGAACATAGACACAAAAATTCTCAATAAAATTCTGGCCAATCCCATACAAAAACATATTGAAAAGGTCGTAAGTACACCATGATCAAGTGGGGTTCATGCCTGGGATGCAAGGTTGGCTCAACATATGGAAATCATTAAAAGTATTTCATCACATCAATAGACTTAAAGATAAGAAACATATGATTATTTCAATAGATGCTGAAAAAAGCATTCAATAAAATACAGCACCTCTTCATGTTCAAAACATTAGAAAAATTAGGAATAGTAGGAACATACCTCAACATTTGAAAAGCCATCTGTGCTAAGCCCAGGGCCAACATCATTCTCAATGGAGAAAAATTGGAAGCATTCACTCTAAAAACTGGAACAAGACAGGGATACCCTCTTTCACCACTTCTATTCAACATTGTCTTGAGATTCTAGCCAAAGCAATCAGACAAGACAAAAGAAATTAAAGGTTTATTTTCATTACTCCATTCTATTCCATTCACCTATATACCTGTTTTCATTCTGGTACCACACTGTTTTGATTGCTTTAGCTCTGAATAAGCTTGAAAACAGAAAGCATACAGCCACCAGATTTGTTCTTTGTCAAGGTCATTTTGGCTATCCTGCGTGCCTGAAGATTCTATGTCAGTTCCTTAAAATTCCATGTGAATTCTATGATGATTTGTCTGTTTCTGAAAAACTTCATTGATATTTGGATAATTATCCCATTGATTTTATAGGCTAATTTGAATATTATTGACATCTTATAATATTACTTCTCCAATCCATAAATAAGGGAGACTTTCCATTTATTTGTCTTTCAGAGATGTTTTATAGTTTCTTTGTGTAAGTCTTCCACATTCTTGGTTAATTCTTAAGTTTTATTCTTTTGGATACTATTGTAAATTGGACTGTTTTCCTAATTTTCTTTTCTGCTTGTTGATTGTTAGAGAAGTGTGGGAACGCAGCTGATTTTCTCATGGTGACCTTTTAGGCCACTACTGTGCTAAATTTGTTTATCAGCACTAGCAGGGGCTTTTTGTGAAATCTTTGGGGGTTTCCGCATGCTGCAAACCTTTTTCATCTGCAAACAAATCATTTTACTTCTTTTTGTCCAATTTGGATGCATTTTATTTCTTTATTTGGCCTCTTTTCTCTGGTTAGGATTTGCCATATTATATGGAATAGAAGTAGAAAAAAAAATAGATATCCTTGCCTTATTCCTGATTTTAGAAGAAAAGCTTTCACCATTCAGCATTGAATGTGGTGTTTGCTATGGGAATTTCATATAGAGCTTTTAATATGTTGAGGTACTTTCCTTATATTCCTATTGTGTAGAATGTTTTACAATGAAAGGGAGTTGAATTATTAAAATGCTTTTTTCTGCCTTAAATGAGATTATCACGTTTTTCCTTCATGTTTTTCAGTGTATGATCAGAGGAGCTGTCAGTCATCAGAACATAGTCTATGATATTTGGTGTCTAGGGTTCTTATTGCCTACCCTGACTCTTCAAAAGCTATGTGCAAGCTGGTCCTTCAGCTTATGCCTACCACCAGTCTAAGGGTGGGAGTTGGGAAGCTGCTAGCCTGCTAAGGGCTGCACGGACCAAAATTAACTACAGTTAACTACCCAAATGTTCCTCTGGAAGTTGTAAGCTTTCAATGTGCTCTGAAGTTCCAAAATATTTACATAAGACAGATTATGCCACTGTGATTGTTATCTAGGTGGGGGAGAGAGATACTTGGTGCTTCCTACTCAGCCATCTGCATAGATTCCTTGCCACCATCATTCCTGAGCCAGTTATTTAGTCCCCATGAATCTTGGTTTGTTCATCCACAAAAGAAGTGATAATATGTATCTCATAAATTTGAAACAGAAATTAAGAAGGAAAATTTAAGTCAGCTCCTTAGAGCAATGCCTAACAAAGTAAGCAGTCAACAAATGTCGCCTGTGATTATAATGCTCAAAAAATCCAGCATTCATCTCCATTATCATTTAGGTCATTCTAGTGACAACTTTAATGGTAATACAATCACCTTATGGTTATGGGAATAGAGGCTCAGCCACTCAGCTAGTGTCACAGACAGTGTTCAGAACTATGTATTCTCATTTCAAACCCAATGTTCTTCCCATTAGACTATACCAGAGTGTTTTATTCCTAACTTGATTAAGAAACCAAATTAGAGGAAATTAACAAAATCAGGGTAGTTTTTATTACTCCCTGTCTCTGGGTTCATAACACTTGAATGGGGTTGGTCTTGATCTTAGAGTGCAGTTAGTATGACTCAGGCAATGTTTCCACCTTCAAAGGTAGGTTTTTCTTCTTCAGTCTCCCAATATTTAATATTTTATTTAATGGACTATTAGAAAGTCACTGTAAAATGTAAAATATCCCCCAAAGGTATCAAAATTTCCCCCTGTAAATATAATCTGTTGATCCTGAATGAGCAAGCAGGTCTTCATTTAAACAACATCTCCTTCCTTCTCTCTCCCTTTGCTATGGGAATTTCATCAAATTTCCTGTGATGACTTCTAGGGCTAGAGCCCATCAGCTAACACTTGACAGGATGGAATGCATCATCCTCGAGCATGTTCTGTACCTAGCTCCCAGCACAGCACAGGGTCATCAGCTCTGAAAGAGAAGAGCAATTCTGAAAAAAAGTGAAATAGTACATAACACTAGCTTCTATAACCCCCATGTCTACCACAGAAAGACCTTGGGAGGTCTAGGTGCTAAGATGCCAATCAAACAGCAGCTTCTGGACCTGTCACGCCCCTCAGTGGCCTGTACCTGTGGGTGACCATCACTAGAAAATTCCTAATGCTTCACTCCAATTGTAAACTTAGTTGGCCTGCTGATGCTGGTACCTCCTGATCCTCATTGTTTTCTCCAAGTACACTCTACCATTGATACTCACCAGCCAAAACCCACAAGGAATATGTCCATAGTCAAGGGGGAAAATAGGTTTACTGAGCTCATTGAAGAAAGGAAGACAGAGAGCCACGGGGATTTAAGTATATGTTTGATGATCTAGAACAGAATTGAAGGAAGCAAAGTTCTATCTAGATGGGGCGCTGTCCCAAACAAGGGTAACTTGATGAATGGTCATCAACAACTTCTTATCTAGGTCTAATTAGAAGACTAATTAGTATTTATGGTCGTGGCTTATTGCCTCTGTTGCAGGCCTACTCATAAAGTCGACTTGTTCTGTCTTGCCACATCACAGCTATGGAGAATCCCCTGTATATTCTATGGAAAGGAACAACACAGACTGACTGTCAGCAATTAGGTTTTCTTTTTCTATTACTCAACCTCACTGCCATTATATGTCTTCTCATAGTCTCCTCTGGCATAGAGAAGGGATAAAAATAAGGATCCACGCGGCAGTGGTAAAATGACAAGGGATGGGAAGGTATGATTCTTCCTATAGGAGAAAAGTCTTTTAGGACTATGTGGTGATTAGGAATATCATAATTCAAGAGAGAATAATGCAAGTTTCAGGGTCAGGAGAACATCATGGCCATCAGGTAGTGATGCAGGTAGGAAAGGGCAGGCTGAATGGAATGGAGTTCTGCAGTGCAGATGATGCTTATAGACTATGTGACCAAGCACATGAGACTACTGCCATTGTTACATACACTGTATAGCACTACGATTTCAAGTGCAAGCAAACAATAGTTGAAATATATTCTCAAGTTCATTAATAACACAAGATTTGCCTTGGTTCACTCTTCAAACTAAATGCTTATTTAAAGTGGATACAATCTTTCACTTTTAAGAAAACTCTGCTCTTGGCCCCTCAAAGTCCAAAATACCTTAAAAATTATTTTTGAAGGAACATAAATTAATGTATTAGTGATGCCTATATATAAATTTATAAAAATGATAAAATAAATTCTTATTGGATGGTGTGGCATTTTACAGGGCACTCATGAAGGTTACACCTGTTTACACTGCCAATGTTTGAACCAATGAAGAGATGACAATACACCATCTTTAAATAATTTGGGAAATATCTCATAATGAAAATTCTTCAACTGATAGAGCCACCATATGACTCAGCTATACCACTCCTCAATATTTATCCTAAATAAGCAAAGTCAGCATTCCATAGTGATACCTGCATACCCATCTTTATACAGTGCAATTCCCAGTAGCCAAACTATGGAACCAGGTGTTCATCAATGCATGAACAGGTAAAAAAAAATGTGATATATATATATATATATATATATATATATATATATATATATATATATACACATATATATATATATATACATACACACACACACACACACCCTGGAGTGTTATGTCCAATTCAACCATAAAGAAAAATGAAATTTTGTTATTTGCAGAAAAATGGATGGAACTAGATACCATTATGTTAAATGAAATAAGCCAAATGCAGAAGGTCAAGTGTTGTATTTTTTTCTCTTATACATGGAATCTAGAGAGAAAACGGTAAAAGAAAGGTGAGGATCTCATGAAAATCAAAGGGAGATCAATGGAGGCAAAGAACCAGGGGATAGGAGCTGGAGAGGCAGCAGGGAAATGCTGGAGAGAGATACTGGCCAGGTTATAGTGTTATATCATGTGTGTGCATGAATAAGTGACAATGAATTCCATCATTGTGTATTACTCTAATGCACCAATAGAAAATGTGGGGGAAAAGAAAATGTCTCAGCAAAAACTAATCTATGGTATCTCTACATTTTTGAGAAACACAAGTGATAAATGCAATGCATTATTATTTTAGGCAATGAATGCATTTGGCTATGAGTGAAAAAGAAAAAGAGAAGACAAAATGAACTAGTAGATGGACAAGAAATATCAGCTTTTCTATTGACACATATCTTGCTGGTGTATGTGGCTTAGGTGTGCATGATAAAGGCTTCCCAATTCTAATCCCAGAGTGAAATACACTAACCCACCTGTCACAAGCCTGGACCACAGGTAGGAATACAGCCACTGAACCGGGTGACTCAGGTAGCCCTCTATTATCAGAAAAGGAGAGTCCTCTGTGGTCTCCTAAGGACAGCCCAGAGAAAGACTTTCCCTCAGAACGTGAGAACAGACAACATCCATTCTAGCATGGTTAGGAATGTTGAAAAAAATGAACACTGTAAATGCAGTCAGCAGAAACATCACATAAACTGAGGCATACTACACAAAAAATCATAACTCAAATCTGTGATGATTAAAATGGAAATTCCACAAGATGATATTGCTAACTAAAAAATTAAACTCAAAAATAATATATAAAGTACAGCCATATTTGAGTTCAGAATATTAACCGTGCAGCACTGCATATTTTCTGTAAGTACATAGATATGTTTACAATTATTTACAAATGCAAAATAACAAACCAGATTCACAAAGAATGTGTGCGTGTTTTGGAGGAAAAGATCCACATGATATTGGACTTGGGTCTTTAGTTTTATTTGGAGCTTGTATCATAAATTAATTAAAATTAAACTTTAAGGTTGGATTTAAAAAAAGAATAACGATACTTGTTTTTCGAGAATTACATGTGTTAAGGAGATATGGTAAACATCTAACAAAAATGCAAAGCAGATTTAATGGAAGGAAGAAGAGCAGAAGTAGGAAGAAGAAGAGAAGAAAGAAGAACAAGAACAAGAACAAGCAGCAGTAGTGGCAGTGATCACAGAAGCAATATTAGGAGAACAGTGCAGAGGAATGACACAGGAATTATCAAGAGACCTCAAGAAAAAAAAATCGTATTTGAATTGGCTCATTCATGATATTTTATTCTAGTTAAATTTTGGATCAGCCTCCCATTTCATATCCTAGGACTTGTCATCATCAGTAACTCCAAAATTCCCCCTTGAGAATGGCCCCCTTCAGTCCAGCCCCACCTCCTTTGCAGACCCTCTTCTGATGCCCCCCTCCCAACAGCCATTTCGTCATCCTAACCTCTAGTTTTGTTAACTACAAACCTCAAATGAACCCTTAATACTGCCCAACAAATGCTTCTTTGACCAATGTATTTTCCTGTCCTCCTCCCTTTTCGACACCCCTCTTCCTTGCTTTACCATCTCCTTTCATTGATGCTCTAGGGAGTGTCTTCATTTACTCATTTGACCAATGTTTTTTGTGTGTCTCCACAATAGGATCCAAGACAGTGAGTATGGATTCTTTTTAGAAGCTTTGCTGGGGGGAAAAAAATGAACAGAAATGGGAATCACAAAACAGACAATAAAGTCAAGAGAGGGCTTTCAATAATATATATATATATATATATATATATGCAAAGAAGTAGTTTTCTGGACCGTACATTTAGCCTTGTTGCCATTGATAACCAACAATGACCAACCACTCAAACCACCTGTGCCGTGAATCCCATCTATTTTCAGTCTCTCAAGGCATCACTCATACTAGTATCCTCAGTTTTTCCTGGTTCATCAATTTCCCACCATTACATTATTATTCAATAGCATACATACATTTCTAGTATATATCAACTCATGTGTCAGATTTGTCTCTTGAAATCACAGTTATCCCTATCTCTCCTCGGGCAAAAATACCTTGAAAGTTTTCTAGAGCATCCAATTCCAGGTACTCACTCCTCATTTGATTTTTAACTCAAATCTATTTATCATTAAACCCACCACACCATAGAACTTGTCACGGTCATTAATGGTGTGCATTTTGCTAAAGTCCAGGGACCTATCTCTATCCTTGTGTCACACAATATCTCTGCAACATTCAGCACACTCGACCACCCAGGACTTCATGAGACTCTTTCCTCTTTGGCTTCCTTGATCCCAGCTCTGGGCTTCTTATTACATTTTCTGGCTGTTCCTTTGTTACTTCACCTGGGCCCTCCCCTCTCCATTACATACTTTCTCCTTAAGTGTTCTTTTTTTCTTTTTCTTTTTCTGTTTTTGGTACCAGGGATTGAACCCAGGAGTGCTCAACCACTGAGCCACATCCCCAGAACTTTTTTTTTTTTATGTTATTTAGAGACAGAGTCTGACTAAGTTGTTGAGGGCCTCTCTGAATTGCTGAGGCTGTATTTTCTCCTTAAGCATCCTTCCACATTTATAATGAGAAAACGTCTCAAGATGTCCTGGATGCATTCAGCACAGCCATCGTTTTTTAAAGGAAGATAAAAATGCTTGGCGCTCTGGCCTTGGCTTAGCTACACAGTGGGCAGAGTTTTTCTGGGATAACCTATTTGCAACATTATTGGCAAAGCACTTTCAGGAATATGCATGGTTCACAATAGACTATAGAAGGTGTGTTTCAGTTTTAGATGGAGTCTGGAGAAATTGTGGGGGCAGAGGGGTGCTGTGAATACTTGTGGCTCTCTGGGCCTCAGGGCCTTTGCCCCAAAATACAGTGATTAGACAAGAGGTCTAGACAGTCACTTGGATCCTCCCTCTCAAGTTGGTTTCATTTTTTTTTTTTTAATTTGACCATGGCTTGTCAAGGTCAAAAAAATAGTCCATTTTTCTTTTTACTTCAGAAGTTGCTGATACCCCAAGAAATATCTGTTTAGTTTTACCACGATAAATTTTTTTGGAAAAAAAAATCTTATTCCTTTCTTTACTCAGTTCCATTCAACCAGCATTTATTTGCTGATACTATTCTTGTGCTGGGTTTTGTTGCCCAACAGATAAGAACCCTTTGTTTTTGTTTGCTTTGATGTTCTATTTATGCTGCTGTTTGTTCTACTTATATGGACTGCTGACATCACTGCCAAAATATGATCATCACCAAACAGGATGTTGGTACCATATTATCACCAAAAGTATATCTGAAGCCTTGTGTTTATTGAATTAAGTTGAAAAGAAAGTTTTATGGACAGTCTATGCTTTCTAATATTTATCATCTACAGCATACATTTGAGCTTCAAAAAGCTGCTATAAAAATTTTCTGATATCAGTGTTGGTATTTAAAAAAAAAAACTTCTGTCAATACTGCTGGCATTGTTTTATCATATGTTTTAAAAACATCACATTCTTTACTGTTCCTGAAATATTAAAGAAATATTCAGGAAGATGCCATTATCTGAAGTTGCTAATAATGTACACTTGATTATTTTTATGTGTAAAACTTTCATATCCTAAAATATATTTCCTTTTCTCTTAGAAGTTCTAATTTTGAAAGCTGTATCTGAGTTCTAAAAGACAGGTCTTTAGAATAAAAGCAAAACATGGTTATCCATGAACCACAAAGCTCTATCTCCAGAAATGAATACTCTGATGCTGTTTTCAAAGTCATTTAAACCAAAAAATAATAATCTATATATTTACAAAAAAGCCTAAAGTCACAGATAAGAACATTTCATGCACTTATAACTATTTGTATCCATCAGAGAATGTAACATAGTAATGCCTTTCTATAATATACAAATATCACAGAATACAGAAATCAAAGTGACAAAACATGATTATTCATATCAATTTCTAATGAGGCAAGTGCTAGTCATGTCCTGATGTAAAATTTTCAGAAAGTAAATAAAACAGGAAATTGGCTCTTCAAAGAACAGTTTTTTGGGGTCTTGGGGCCTAATGGGCAGAGTTTTTCCTAAACTTCCTTCCCCATGTCCAAGAGGAGTGGTATATTGAAATGTGGACATGTGCCCTCCCCAGCCTCCACCCAACTTCCAATTCCATAAAGAGGGCATCACAAAAGGTATACAGTAAAATAAGAGAATTGAAGAAAAAAGGCAAACAGAAACCAAAAGAGAATTGAGTGGTGAAATTAGCAGGAGAGTTAGTATGACAGCAGTGTGCACCATTAGATTCTTCACAATTATTCAGAGGAGACAAATTTTGCTGATTTTTTCAAGTACAAAAATGAAAATGTGATCAATTGTTCATTGTACATTTTCCAGGTATAAAGCTCATCTTTACTCCAAAAAAGCACAACATTCCCCTGCTCTGTCTGAAAGATAATTTTCTCATGACTTGTCAAAAATAGACATGGAAGGAAGAAAGTAGAGAAAATAGGGAGAGAAAAAAAATTGAAAAGGATGTAGATAAAGAGAGGAACACTCGACTAAGAAGACTATCGATCATCCACTCTGGTGACACACAGAGGACAGCTAGTTGACCTCTGCAAGGTGGTTCCTCTGCGTCTCGTTTTCTGGAAGGCTCTACTTTCTTCCCTTCTGAGGCAAACTAGCAACTTTCTTCTTTTTGGAGGCAAACGGGCAAGCAATAACCACTTTCCTTCTGCGTGGCTCAGGTGTGTGAAGCCACTACTCTGGTGTTGACCTTTGCTGGTGTCAGCTCCTTGTGCTCAGTGAACACGTGACACCACTTTGAAGTAAATATAAATGAAATCTGTCAGAACATTTTACAGCAAACTGCGAAATCCTCCCTTCCCCCCCTTCACTGAGTTAGTGAGAGCACAACAGAAAATAACAAACTAATATATGGTCTCTTTCTGTATTAATAGAAAATGAGAGTATTATATCATTAGTTACTTTTGGATTTATTATTTTGGGGTCCCCCCACACACACACACGTGCATCACACACACACTCACACACACTGCGCACAGACACAGAGATACCTGGGATATAATATGGAGAAATCAGAAAGGTACTCATTTGAGCACATTCTTCAGGAATGTCCCTAAAATGTAGGACAAGCACTTTATTAAAATGGATTTCGCCAACTAATCATGAGAATTAAAAAGATACTCCAGAGAGGGCTTTCGGCATCAAAAATATGGTTTTCTATGAGAGGTAAGTGGACATAAAAGTCATGGCAGCAATTTGCCTGTCCAAGTACAATGCAGAATATATAAAAGAGGCTCATTGAACCCTTAGTAAATGAAATATCTTTCTTTTTCACTCAACTAGGTAAAAATGTAAAAGGGCAGAAAAAGCACAAGGAGACAATCTCGGATATCCTAGTGGGCTGAAATGTAGTTGACCATGATGGGTGTGGTTTGGTATAAAACTAACAAGCTGGATTCTCAATTATATTCTCCCTCTTCTAGGCTCCCTTTGTTAGTTTTGTTATTGAACTGAGATAGACTCACCAAAATTAGGAGAATTAGTTCAAAAACAAAACAAAATTAAAATGTCCATTGGTAAGACCACATAATTTATTCAGTGGAATTTCATTTGGTAAAAGTTGGTCAAAAATCAATGAATTTTTAGAAAGTAGGAATAGTTTTAAGAGATTGTATGAAGAATGAACGTGATGATAGATAGGAATGATTTGATAAACACATAAAAAGGATGGACATCTCCAAGCGTTCTGGTGAGCTTCCAATGAAAGAGGGTTCGCGAAGCCTCTTTCCAACATGGCACCTGTACTCTGTACAATCACTGGATCAAACATTGAAGGTCCTAAGAAGAACCCAAGGTTGGTTTTTTGTTTTTTAAGAATTATTTGGTAATTATTTGGGGTTCATAGAACAAAAAAGTTAATCATCTAAAACAAACTTAAAGAAATATCTATTATAAAAAATTTTAGTGACTAAAAAGTAGCCTGGGCCACTGCTTAGAAGGCCAAGTTCAAGCGGTATAGTGGGAGCAGCCAATGCCAGGAAGGCTCTGGGAGTAGCACAATACTTTCCAAGAGGGGAGGAGTGGGCACAGAGGATGGAAATCTCCAATGGTTCTACTCAGACCCACTCGGGTAAGATGAACACAAAATCCTATGCCCACTTGCTGACACCAAGTGTATACCCTTAGGACAATTTCTAATGGGTCTTCATCATGCATCTAACTTCCCAGGGACAACATTCCCACCACCACATCAGAGCAGAGCAGAACAAGAAGCCTGTGTGTGTTGAATGCCGTTTCCCCTTGTCCAATTAGACTATCTCAGATAAAAACCTTTGGGTGTGTGCTGAAGGCAACTGAAACTCCTAAACCTCCCGTCTTGTATAATTCTCTCTCTCTCACCTATTTAGAAAACAGCTTAGCTTTCTTTAATATATTGCTAAGACTCAAAGCATGTGTAATTGGGATCAGTATGCTGACTATCTTTAGAGGAAGGCTCTATGGATAACTTGAGAAAAATCAGCATTGTTCCTATAAAATGATCACTGAAATAGTTTCAATAAATATTCACTTTGTATTATTTTATTTTTAATTAACAGATAAAATTATATATATATTATATACAATATGACATTTTGAAATACATTTGCATTGTAGAATGTCTAAATTAAGCTGATCAACATACGCACTCACTCACTTTTCCTTTCATCATGGGCCCTATCCTAATTTTGTTTCATAAACACCTCATTCCAGAAGAAGAATTGATTTTTATTAAATTGAAATAAGCATACATTTTGAAGACCTCAGGCTCAGACAAGCCAAAAGAGAAGGTTCAAAGTCTGATGAATCAAAAAAAAAAAAAATGACCCTAAAGAGCCCAATTATTTAACATAAAACATTCTATTGAAGATCAGATGTGAAATGTGAGGGCTTCTCAATAGGACGCACACAAGTCAATTGTGGTTGATGATGCAGCTGAGTGTGCCTTTGGATCAGACAGGTCTACAATCAGTAGTAAATCTAGCAAGAGTGATTTATTTTACTTATTTATTTTTGCTTTTGGGAAGAACCATCTGTTTATAAACAAAATAAAAAATGTTTAAACTTCTTAAATTTCAAGAAATCTCAGTTGCTTTAAAAGCTTAAAATCAGATTTAATTTTGGTTTCTGCTTATTTGTGTGTCTTGAATGATCTTGTCTAAATTATCTTTTTAGATTTGCCTATTTATAGCCCTCACTGAAATCACTTTGATGTATATCATCAAGTTAAATGGCTTTCCCTACCTTTGCCCATTAAAATACTTTAAGGAAGTAATATTTCTAAAGTAACTTACAAAATAAAACAAAACAAAACCCCAAACTGAAAATCAGAAGCCCCTCAGATGGTAAAGGCAACTTTCCATCCATGTATTGCAGCATAGATACAAGATCTGAGTCTTAGAGCTCAAGAAATAATTCCAAGCTCTTACCCCATAGGAGGTTCATGCAATCCATTATAATTTGAGTTCCTGGTGTTCACTGCAACCGAAATGCTTTCCTCGAACACAGAATTAAGACCTTAAACCAATGGGTCTACCACCTTGGGTTAAATGAGTTAGATTTTTAACCTCATATGACTTAAAAACAGTAAGCACCAGCTAAAGTTTAAAAGAATTCAGTGTATTGTGCAAATAAAAAGTCTAAGGAAGACTTGGCTTCAAGTATGGAATTCTCTTTAGTTCTTTCAATTCTCTATCTTCTGGGTTGAGTCCATTTGCAGTTAGGCTTTTCCAGCAACTACACACCATATCTCCTATCAGGTTTGAGCCCTGTGGGAAAAACTCACATACTCTTTCTCTAGAAACCACTTCAGAAAAGTCTTGTTAGTTTTTTTATTAGTACATTTTCCATGACTGTGACAAAAATGGGTAAAATATAAAGAAAAAAAGTTTATTTAGTTCACAATTTTGGAGACTAAAATTCCAAACAGCATAGAGTTAGCTGTTGTGGTGTCTTCTAAATGCATCACATCATGGCAAATGGCTATATGACCCAAAGGAAAGGTCAGTTATGCTCATTTTTAACATCTCTCTCTCTCTCAAAAACTAACTAGAGAACTACCTTTATTCTTTTTGAAGCAAAACCTCAATTATTTAATTACTTCTCACAGACTGTATCTCTTAAAAGTCCCACTGCCATTGAACATCACTGCACTGGGGACCAAGCTTCAGATACATGAACCCTTGGGCAGCAAACCACATCCAAACCATAATAGCTCAGCTGAGACATGACGCGACCACTCACTGTTGCTGTATTCACTCAATGTCTTCCCACCTGCACTAGTAATAGAACCTGTTACAAAGCACATGGTCTGAGAATGGGAGAGTGCTCCCTCCAGAGAGAAATGGAGTTTCTGTCACTGAATCGTGGTAAATAGAGGTTGACTGTAAAACAGAATAGATATTCAGTATTTGCAAGACATGTCTCCACCATTCTACATAATTTTCTATTGCAAATGTACCTGCTTAGCTTTCTAGTTGGTAGTTCTACTTTCTGCAGGCTTTGAAGACATAATACTTACAGATACTTAGCCAGAAAGGGGGGAAAAGCATATGACTATATTAAGATTTGTACATGAATGTTCATAACAGTTGATATATAATAGCCAAAAGCCATACACAAGTCAATTCCCATTAGTAGATGAATGGATAAAGAAGTTGTGGTACAGCCATTCAATGGAGTGCTTCTTAGAACTAAAAGGGGTGAACCCCTGGTGCATGTAACAACATGGTTGAACCTCAGAATAGTTACACAAAGTCAAGGAAGATTTTTTTAAAAAGAACACATATTGAATAATATTTGCTGAGAAATTCTATAAAATGCAAATGTATCTATAAGTGATTTGTTTGGAAACTGTGGTGAGGGTTGAGAAGGGGAAGGGTAAGATGAAGAGATTTAAGAATTGCAGAGGAGTGCTGGGTTTGTTGGCTCAGTGGTAGAGTGCTTGCCTGGCACATGCATGGCACTGGGTTTGATTCTCAGCACCACATATAAACAAACAAATAAATAAACAAAGTATACAATTTGATGTTTAAAAAAAGAGTTTCAGAGGAAACTTTTGGGAGCTGTTATGCTAAATAACTGGATCAGGGGATGGCATCATTTTCTTTAAAGGACAAGATACTAAATATTTTACACTTTGAAGTCCCCATGATCTGTGTTACAATTATTCATCTGCTATTGTAGCATCAAACCAACTATAGATAAAATAGTACACAGAAATAGGTGTAAGTGAATTTCAATAATCTATTTATGAAAAGAGGCAATGGCCCAATTGGATCTACAACCTATAGTTTTCTGATCCCTGATTTTGATTATGGTGGTTTTACAGGTGTGTACATATGTCAAAACCTATCAAATTTTATACTTTGTCTATGTGTCACTAATCATATATCAATTACAATTCAATACAACTATTTAAAAAATAAAAACAAAACAAATTTGGGTTCCCTATCATCAGCTGGATGAAGCATAATCTTTTACCATGGCACACACATCTGTGCACATCCAGACCTCCATATTCCTGCTGAAATATTCCTCTTCCTGGCGAAAGTTCACCCTCCTGCAGTGCCCAGCACACACATCATGCCATTTCAACTCCACCTCTTTGTTAGGGTTCTCACTATTTCCTCTCTTCCTAAGATGACTTCCTCCCACCAACTTTCTAATTCATTTTCTTACACTTCAGATTAATCCCAGGCATGTGCACATCCAGGATGTCTTCCCTTCTACTCGTCTGATTTCCTTAGCCTGTGCTCTGCGGGATGCTCATTTCCATTCCCCATGATGGCCTGTGTGTGTGTGTGTATGTGCACTTGTGCTGCGTATGTATGTGTATACACAATACTCTTGTACTAGCGCAGTGTTCAATAATTTTAACTATATATATGCAAAATGTTCTGTTAAATATTTAGAATTATTGTTCAGTCTCTGCCTCTACAACTTGAAAGAAAGCTCTGTGTCAATTACACCTATGGCAGGGACCACCACATTTAAAACAAACAAACAAACAAAGAAACCCTGCCAATGAAATCAGCATGTTTGCTATTATTATAACCACTTTGCAGATAAGAAAACTGATAGAGAAATTTTGTATTTAGCCCAAAGGCACAAGAAAGCAGTTAAGCTAGTACCTAAAGTGTTGCATCTGTAATCTCAAATGTTCTCCACTAATCCATGCAATCATCTTGCTGGACGCTCACCTGACTTTCAGGCTGGCATCTACACTGACTGTCACTGCTTTCCTTTCATCTCCCAGATACACCAAAATGAAGACTGCCACCAATATCTACATTTTCAACCTTGCTCTGGCAGATGCCCTGGCAACCAGCACCCTGCCCTTCCAGAGTGTCAATTACCTAATGGGAACGTGGCCGTTTGGCACCATCCTTTGCAAGATCGTGATCTCCATCGATTACTACAACATGTTCACCAGCATATTCACCCTCTGCACCATGAGTGTGGATCGCTACATCGCAGTCTGCCACCCAGTCAAGGCCCTGGATTTCCGTACTCCCCGAAATGCCAAAATTGTCAACATCTGCAACTGGATTCTCTCTTCTGCCATTGGTCTGCCTGTGATGTTCATGGCAACAACAAAATACAGGCAGGGTAAGTGGAGTCGCATGCCTGAAGGGTGGAGGGCTAATAGTTTGATATGTTGGCAGTGCCATGGGCCAAGTAGAATGGATGGAGTGGCCCAATGTCTTCCTCCAATTATTATTTTTAATTATTCTTTCTAACAAAATTCCTTTGAGGAGGGAAGCCCCCCTGTAATTTTAAGCCTACTATACATCTTAAAGAGAATATAATCTATTTGTTTCTGATTTCTCTGGGCTTACTTTATCAAAGTGGGAAGTAAATATGAAACTAGCTCTCCCAAAAGTATTCCACTGAGGCTTGTTTTAGAATTTCAGGCAGTTGCCTACATGACAAATTTGTCTTTTTAGACCAAACAGAAAAATAATGACCTATCTTCCTCAAAGTGGAATGAAAATATCCATTTGCTAGAACTTCCTAGAAACTTTAGACAATGCTCATATTTTTTACATCAATGCAAATCCCACCAAGTGTCTAGTTTCTGGTGAAAGGTCCATAATCACTCACTTAATGAATGCATAATATGCCCAAAGCAGACCACAAAATGGGAAATTTGCAGAAAGAAACCCCCCAAAATTAACTTTCCCTGAAAATCAGCAGAGTTGAGTTTCTTCCACATTTCTTTCAATCTATCCTTGGTGGCTTGCTTAGTGATAGCCTCAACCAGGTTCTGCCTCAACCTAGCCCTGATCAAGGCTGTAAACGCATGCACAGAATGGCAGTATTAAAATGTGATGATAGACCTCGATATTGAGCTAAATTTTTCTTAAACCGCTTTTCTTCCAGGTTCCATAGACTGCACCCTGACCTTCTCTCACCCGACCTGGTACTGGGAGAACCTGCTGAAGATCTGTGTTTTCATCTTTGCCTTCATCATGCCCGTGCTCATCATCACAGTGTGTTATGGACTGATGATCCTGCGCCTCAAGAGTGTCCGCATGCTCTCGGGCTCCAAAGAAAAGGACAGGAACCTGCGGCGCATCACCAGGATGGTGCTGGTGGTGGTGGCAGTGTTCATCGTCTGCTGGACGCCCATCCACATTTACGTCATCATCAAGGCCTTGATCACCATCCCAGAAACCACATTCCAGACGGTCTCCTGGCACTTCTGCATTGCTCTGGGTTACACAAACAGCTGCCTGAACCCAGTCCTTTATGCATTTCTGGATGAAAACTTCAAACGATGCTTCAGAGAATTCTGTATCCCAACCTCTTCCACCATCGAGCAACAAAACTCCACTCGAATCCGTCAGAACACTAGAGACCACCCCTCCACAGCCAATACGGTGGATAGGACTAACCATCAGGTAGGCGCTTTCTGGCTGGGTATACCTCCTGGGGTGATGTAAACATGATAGCTCTTGGTACTGGTCCAAGATTGTGGTGCCTTAGGACATCAGTAACCAGGGGGAGGATAGAGGGAGGAGGGAACACAATGGGATCATGGTTGCAGAGAGGAGCTTTGTGGTAGAATGTGCTCGGGGTGTGTTTGTATATGCTCATTTAGGCTAAGAGGTATGCCAACCAGAAACCCATAAACTGCTAAAAATCACTATCTTCCTGGCCTTTGCTTCTCTGCAAAATTAATGACCTTTCCATATTGTGGAAGTGATCCTGATCTAGAAATCTGTCTCATTTTCCCCAGAAATATTCTATATTGCAAAGATCCTTCCAGTATCCCTGTTGCTTCTCAAAAACTAGTCCTGCTGGGTTCTGTGGGTGAAAAGCCTTGTCCACACGGCCAGGGACACAAAATATTCCAGAAAAGCAGTGTCACAACAAAAGAGAAAAAATGGCCAACTCCCACTCTTGTTAGTAGATGTTAATATCTGAACTCTAGAAAAAATACAAAACATATTACCTAATTGTTAGAATTAAGTTAATTGTGTAACACTAGTCAAACCAGTCAGGAATTAACATTTGAAAGAGTGACTGTATTTTGGAGATATATTCTTAGGCCCAGGAGATGACAAGATGGGGTTGGCACAGAAGATTCAAAATTTACACACAGTATTGGAATCAGTAACAAGGAAAGAGAAAAAGCTGTCTCCAAGAGAGTATCCCCTTGTTAAGTCACTGCTTTGCAAAAGTTGACCTCTGACCTATAAAGTCGATCAAACACATAACTAAAATACTCATAAATTCATTTAAATAAATAAATGTTTCAAAAATCCCATCCAAATCACCCCCGCATCTGAAACTCACAGCAGGTATAACTTTGTAACCCAGAACTCAAATTCAAACTTCTGGTCAAGTAAATATCTGGGTCAGAACTTTGGATAAAGTTCCTAGATTGAAGGGGCAGGGCTTGTGGGGAAGGAAGCAAGGTCTAGGAGGAGTCAGAGGGAGGCCTTGGCAGCCCTGGGCTCAGCTCTCCCTCTCACTGTCTCCTCACGACCCTCCTTGGGTCCCCATTATTGCCACTCAGGCTAACCCAGGCTCACCCTTCTAATGGACCCCAGGACTTATGTAATGAGGCCCAGCTAGATCTGCTCAAAGGACATTAATCCTCATACCCTGATAGGAAAGATGCTAAAATGAACCCAAGAACTGGCACCCTGGAGAGCGTGCCGTAGCGGTGCAGAACCACCCCCAGCCAGAAGGAAATTATTAACTTATCATGTCTCACTTTTAATTCCATCTCAGAAATAAAAGCCAGAAAGAAATGGTTTTCTACTCTGCTTCTCTTCTCTCATTTTTCCACATCAAGACCTCTAAACCTGCTCCTTTTTCTAAGCAATTCTCCTTTTCAGTGGTTCTCAAAATCTTATGAGTCACTTGGAAGGATTTGGGGTCTCTGATTATGGGGATAACATATAAAACAATTAGTCTCAAGCTAGGGTTAAGATGATTTGCTTTAGAGTACTATATTTTGTTGGGGCAAAGGATGTCAACTAGAAAGTGCTGGCTCCTTCTCCCTTAGTGCCTACACCTACCCCCTCTTTCAAACCCTTCAGGGCCGAGCTGCTTGGTAAAGTACCCCAGGCCTCTGCTGGGCCTCGGCCACCTCACTGGCCTTGTTCACATGGAAACCGCTCCCAGCCCAACGCTCCCCTTGACTTCCTTCCAAATTCAGCTTTTCTCATAGGCTTGATTCTTGCACAGCAGACTGCAGCTAACTGGAGAAGTTCTGTTTAAGTAACTAAAAGGTTTGCTTTAAAAATACATCCAATTAAAACTTATCTTCACTGCTGCCTCTGGGAAGCAGTATCATTATCAGATAACAGCAGAAACACATTAGCCCCGGAATTGGCCATTTCCCAAATGCCCAGCTGGGAGATCTGGAAAGAGAGGAGAGGCTGCCAGGAAAAGAGGAAGACACCCTGACATATTTGAAAATCAAGATAAATCAAAGATCCCTTTCACTGATCTCGACTGATATGTCACCATTCGAACGAAGGCAGTTACACGCAGACAACTAGAACCATATGTAAGCCCATAGTGATAGTTTCAGGGCCACATTGACATAATTAGATTTGAAGGAGAAATCAGAGACATCACGGTCTTGCCTCTAGGATTTATTTGATTTGTTGTACCCACTCAGAATCTGATAACAGGTGTTTGGTCTTTGTTGTGGATCTTTTTGTCTGTTTGTTTGACATCATGAGCCGTCATGCAAGGAAACAAAGCTCGTTGGATTTGCGTTAACTTTTCAGTTGCATGTTACAAGTTTGCAGTGGTTACACAGGTTTATGTTCTGTGTTTGTATTTTCTCCAAGAAATACATTATGCTATATATGTCATGTTTCAAACACATTAGTCGACTTCATATTCTGCAGATCAGAGGTCCAATATCAAACCTTCCCAGGGTGTCTGTTTTCTGACAACTATATACTGTGGCCACGTCTATTCAGCGCAAAGTGAAGTGGCGATGTGGCAGTTATCAAGGTAATTTGATAAGACATATGAGAAAATGCTATGCCCCAAATAAACTTGGAGTCAGACTTATGTAGGTAAAGGCATCTCTGTAAGTTTATGCTGCCTAACAAATCATTCCAACCTTGAAGCACCCCCTTGTCTTGATTACAGTTGTGACGCATGAGTCACTTGGGCCAGGCTTGCCTGGACTGCCCTTCCAGTCTTGTCTGAGCTCACTTCAGTGTCAGCCACCAGTGAGCTGTCGGCCCATCTTGGGTTGACCTCAGAAGGAATGGCCGGCTCTAGATGGATTCTTGTCCTCATTAGCCCAGTCTTGTTCTCACAGTGGCCAGGGACTCAGAAAGAGAAAAGAGAACAAAGCTTCCTGAGGCCCAGGGTCAGAAGTGGCACAAAGCCATTTCTATGCTCTTTATAGGTGAGGTAAAGTCAGCACCTCAACCTAGATTCAATGGTGGGGGCTGATAGGAGCCGCAGGGACCCCACAAAGAGCTGAGGGTGGGGAGGGGTGGCTACTTGTGGCCACTTTTGCTAACAATCCACAGCAGACGTATGATGCAGGAGCTGGTAACACAGGGACTCATTCTTAGGCCTCCAGAATCAACCTAGCATGGTGTCTGGCATATTAAAAGTGCTCCAGAAAGATCTGTTGAATGAATGAGTGATGGGGGAGCTCATGGTGTCTTGCACGCTGAGCACATGGGAATGACCTCTTTCTGGTTCAGACTACTGAGAATGCGACAATGGCTTCAGATTCTGGCAAGGTTTCAGGCTCACTCTGTTCGAATAGGAAAATATTCAAGGTAGGCTTCTTTGTTTTCTCCTGCCCAGCCGTTGGTATTCTGATCAAAAGTTCTACTTTTCTAAAACTTGGGTATATGTATGCTTCTCTTCTAAATTTATTTTTAACAAGTGGTTTTGATGAGACCAAGAGCTGATTTGGTGCCCTAAAGAGGTCTTTTCCAGGTTGAGTGTTCAGGGGACAGAAAGACATGGTCGCGTGCGGTGTTTGTTCATTCCCGGGGCTCAGCTTCTGCTCCCGCTGAAGCCTGCCTGATTCATGTTCAACTTGTTGTCTTTATGGCTTCTTGATCTTTATTAGGTACATTCAGGTATAGACACTCATTTTCCATCTGCTCTCAGTGCAACTGAATTCTCTGCCCACACAGCACACCAACCTGCTGTTGACTACTGAACTCCAGTGTGCTTCAAAACACTTCCCCCACCACTCTGATCCATCCAGGCACAACCCAGACCTGAAACCCTGCTCACTGTTCACCAGCCTTCCCCGACTGGTTTCCAGCCCAATCATACTTACAATGCATTTCCTATCTCAGCATTGAGGTGATCTTTAAAAATATTTAACATTACATAGAAAAAGAACCACTCTATTGCATCTGTTGAATTATTACTCAAGCAGTTAGTGAAACTATAACCTTAGTATAATGTTCTCATACATACTTATGACAGTGTACAATTAAAAAGTACTTTAATGAGCACCATCACAACTGCTTACTATAACAATCAGGATGTGTAAACATGTGTAAACTTGCTCATGGAGGTTAAACAATTGTATAGATCAAACAACCTCTAAGAGGCAAAGTCCACACAAACATCATCCCACAGCCTTCCTCCACTTGCCTGTGTTATGCCATTTTTAATTAGCATTGTATGATTGCAACCAGAGATTCTCAAACCTTACTATGGACTTCAGGAAACGTAAATTCTTAAGATTACCTTTAAGAAATTGCAGCTCATTGTGTGAAGACAGAAGCCAAGAATCCGCATTTTGAATAAAACACAAAATCGAAAATTCTGATTTAACTGTTACTTTATCTTCAAACACTACTAAATTTACTATTTTCTGACCTGGATAATTATTTCCCGTCAAGTTGATTGGGATAAATTCTTCACCAAATACACTATGAGTTTTGCAAAACAATGTAATCATCCCTGAAAAAGTCTTAACTTTCTAATGTATCTGTCACTGAGCCTTATAGGACAAAGTATATAACAGCAATCAACTTAACACTCTGTGCCCTGCTCATTCCTCTTCATGATTATGGCAAGTCCATTCCTAAACCCTCTCGTTACCATCTTTAATGCACTTTTTTGAACATTTCAATGCAAGTAGCAGATCAGGAAATTAACAGAAGCTTTGTGTTTGAATTAAATATAAAACTATATTATTCCCAGCTAAACTAAAAGCAGAAGTCTGACTTTTAAAATCAACCACATCACTCACAAAAGCTGGATATTGGTTTTTTACAAGACATCTGTGGAGAGTTAATTTGGGAAGGAAATGATTTTAATGACATTTTTTTCTGTGACAAAAGCCCCAAATGAGAATAGCTTTCAAAATTACAGCACTGGACCACATTAATGCCTATTTTGTGAATGAACCCCAAATGGCTATTCTGTCAATTCATTGGTTTAAAAGGAAATTGGTTCCAATCATCTGCGCTTTGTGTGTGTGTGTGTGTGTGCACATGTTATGAGTGTGCACATACACATCTGCCTTTAAGCAATTGGAATTACAGTATGTTTAAGTTTGAAATAAATAATATCTCATAAATAACATAAGAACTTAGTGTCTTCTACTAATTAGCTATAATCTGAGTGAGTAAAATATTGTTAAAATAGAATATGCCTGTTCTCAAAAAATATTTGGCTCTAAGAATATTACTAATAGCATCTACTGATCAGTTTGTAGCTGAAGCTATACTTACTAAATCACATGAGGGATGGGTTAAAGTCCCTACAGTCAGGGAAAGCAGTGTTTAAGGAAGTCACTTGCCCAAGGCCATAGTTAAAAAGTAGTGGCTGAGGATTAAATTGGGTTTTATAAACCAGGCTCTTACTCAATATGCTCTACTGTCCCCTGGTCTGGTTTTCACTCTGGGTGATCACTGATCTTTTAGGGAGATTCAATTTTAAAGATTGAGTTAACTAATAAAATTGGTACAGAATTTTCTTGTGCTCATTGTTCCAATTAATGTTAAGTAACATAAAATACAGCAGCCTATTTTTCTTTGAAAAAGTAATTAAAAATAATATATCAATTAAAAATAATATATCTTCTTATTTGACTAAACATAGATGGTGAATTTTTATTTTATAGCCATCTATGATGAAAACATTCTCATTTATTGAGATTTAATATTTTGAAACACCTCAGTCTTTATTTGCTGTCTCACATAGTTTGGGAAGCTATGAAAGGTAGATAGTTTTCCTTTTTAACTTTCTATAACACCACATTTTTTTTTACATCTAAACCTACAAAAACTTGAAATGCAGTTTCCTAGTACTTTTTAATAATTGCATTTTTTCCTCACATTGAACTCAATGACCATTTGAAAGAGTGTGACTATCACAAACCCACCTGACTCTTGATTGTCATTCTGACAACCAATCTTTCGGTAGGCTGAAATAAATAATTGTGATTTGACACAATTTGACTTTAAAAAGTGAAAAAATTGTTATGTGGAAAAACACCGTGAGAACTACGGATTTGCTGAATTAAATATGTCTTCCTGATCATTTCCCTTTCAAATTGTTTACCTGAAAATCAAGAACCTGGAGCCACGCATTTGGTCAGCCTTCTCTCCTAGCAAACTCACATATTTCCTTTATAGTAGAGTTCATGGGGTTGGAGTGAATGGAAACTTTTCACAATGAAAGAAATATCAAAGCTATATTGTTTTCCAATACATACATGTGTGTACGTGTGTGTATGCATGTATATGTATTTATATAATGTGTGTATGTGGGGTGAGAGAGGCTAGAAACAAGATTCATTTCAAGTACTAAATAATTTAAACAGTACTTTTTCAAAACATGAATTATTTTCATGATATGTGGAAGTCATAAGGTCTCGCGTTGTCTCCCACATGAGTCTGGTCCCCCCATTGCCCGTGATGTGGGCTCAGGGAGTGAGTATCCATGAGCATTAACCTTACCTGGATGGTAGATAAGTATGAAATTAATATGGTGCTTATTGCTTTACTGTTTATAAATCAAGAAGATGGACCAATTTTTTTCTTTCTACAGCTCCTGAACGTACTAGGAACACAGGCAAATAAATAATAAGCCAGATAAATTGGCTTCATAAAATCATTAAATCTCAAATAAATAGAAGCTGAAAGTTTCATCACATTTTGAAATAATGTTCCTTTCAGTCCAAGAATAAATATGTAGAGGAACAATCTGGGTCATTTATATGAGTAAAAGATGGGAGGAAGGAAGAATGAAAGAAAAAGAAAGAGAGAGGGAGAAAGGGAAAGAGCTAACCTGCCAGTATTTTGTGTCTGAAACCAGCTACTTCTCCCTGCTATGCTTTCCAGACAGAAACCAAAAGCCTCAGGAATACTAGAAATATAAAATAATCTAATAAATCCAAGCTGGGTTGTTTCTACTTTTTAATATTATCAAGTCTTAAAATTTAATAAGAAGACATGTTTATGAGATTACTTGTGTAATCCAGAGTCCCCATTGATATGCCCAAATCCTTTAAAGAGAAGAAATAGATGATTTCTTATTGTGATGAAATGGGTACCTCTAAGACATGTGTGAGAAAAGCAAAGTCTAAGGAAGATGACGTTATGAAATAAGAATACTTCAGCCAAGAAAACTTGAAATAGTTTTTAAACTTTTGACAACAAGAAAATGCATTAAATAGTGGATATAGAGTGGGACGTGACTACCATATATTTGACAATAAAATCACCTACTGAACCCATCTTATAATTTACAACTAAGCAAGAATATCTTACTCTTGCTGTTCTTCCTGTTTCTCTATCACATCAGCTAAGACAGCTTTATGATCAAAAATCCCTCAATATAACTAAATATAGACTTATTCAGATTCAAAGGATCAACATTAAAAAAAAAAAAACTTTCTTTGAGCTACTCTTTGGAAATGGAAGAGTCGGTGTTTCACAGGATTTCACACTGTTGCAAATGAGGGTAGTCATAGGGCTTGCATGTTCTTCACCAACTAGACATTTTTCTGATTGCCTAAGAAATCCAGTGAGACAAATAGATTTTTAAATGGCTACAGGATAAATAAATAGCAACATCTAAATGACAAAAATGCAACTGGATTTGTCAAGCAGATGCAAAAATAGTCACATTGCTTAGACACTGGCACTGAAAAAAAAATGGTATAGCCCATCTTGTCCAGACCTCTTCTCACAAATGGGGAAACTGTAGCCCAGAAACACACTTTCAATATGTGCCTTTTTCTCTAAACATAAAAAAATGATAATGAAGTTTTTCCAAAGACACCAAATTGAGTTTAAGAAAACTTTTGCAACTAAAGAAAAACAACAGATAATTAGATTTTACGTATACTCTGGTGCATGTAAATTTAATTTAAAAATTTAAACAGGAAAAGGAAACTTTACCATTAGATAAGGAATAACATACATGAATCGTATAGAATCTCGAAAATAATTTAGATGGCTCAATTTACCCAAACTTTGCCACTTATCTTCTGAGTATCCCTGGGCAGTTTTCTGAAATGTTCTGTGTTTTAATTTCCCCACCTGTAAGAATGGTGATGACTACAGTGGCCAGTGCTTAAGCTAGATGTGAGCTTGGCATCTGATGATCAGGCAAAGGCCAGGTAACTGGCTGCTACTATGTTAAGCCACTTGGCAAGGTGTTACTATTCTCACCTCTTCCCTTCCCTTTTTCCCATAACTGAATTGTATCTCTTGTAAAGAATATTTCAAAGAAATGAAATAATGAGCCAATTGGTGGTGTAAGCCAAGCCTTCTCAACCTCAGCACTAGTGACATTTTTGGCAGATATACATTGCAGGAAGTCCAGCAGCATCCCTGGCCTCTACCCACTAAATGCCAGTAGTATCCACCCACCCTTAGTTGTGTCAGCCAAAATGTCTACTGTCCCCTGGACATGAGGGGACCCAGGGAGAACCACTGATACAACCTGACCAACTGTTGAACAGATGGAAAAGCATCAAGGTCCAAATTAGTCGTGATGCCATCAAATCCGTGCCTGGGAGAGCTGGAACTAGACCTCAGGTGGCCTGATTTTAGTTGAACCCTCCTCTGAGACATCACACTGATCTCTCCAAAGAAAGCCTTCCTGGGCATGCTCCCCAGTTGCGTGGGGAAAGGCTCAGGATTCATGGAAGACAAGCCAAAGGAAGGCACAGTTCCTCCACCCATGTGTTACTTTAGGTTTTTCTCTCAGAGAAGATGATCTTCAGCTTGAAACATTATTAAGAAAGAATTAAAGGCCAATAAAGGTGAAGATATTGCTAGAGAACCCTGGGAGGCCCTGAATGAGGTCAAATCTCCTGCAATATTAAAACATTAGAGAACTTGTGGATGAAACATAGTTAATGAAACACAAATCAGAATCTCTGAAGCAAAGAATGAGAGGAGCCCTGGAAAGCTCCCCAAAGAAATAGAGCCCCAAGATTAATGGGAACATTGTAGCAACTGAAGACCACAGAACAGCTAGCTTTGTGCGCATTGCCCTCCAACCCAGATCCAATGATTAAACTATTCCAAGAGCACCCAGAAAGGAAGCCAGCAGCCTCTAAGAGGTAAGATCAGATTAGTTATGGCAAAACAAATTTTATTTTCATATAGAATCCCTGGCCAGGGAGACCAGGTAGCATCAATATCAATAGTGTCTGCAACACGAGATTTGCTCTCGTTAATTTCCATGAGATTGTGCTGTCTTTAGTCATGATCTGCATGTAGTGGTACAATGAGGCAGGTTTATAAACTTAACTGACTCTTGCCCTAAGTCTCTATCAATGGAGGAGTGCTAAATAACCCAGATAATAGGAAAAGGGAGCCAACCATACTAGAAAATAAGGCAAAACTAAAAATGTATTATTAGAGAAATATTTTAATCCAAAAATTCAACTATAGAAGCATAGAATATGAGTGATAACAGATTTTTTAAAAAAAACATGGTTATTTTACTTCATGGACAACAGAATGCTATAGGCCTTGCAAACCTTTGGAATTATTGATTATTTTAACAGAACTTCAGTGTCTAGAATATATCAGATATTAGCCTCACTCAGACCAATCTTGCACTTCAGGAATGAGGTAAGCAAATTAAACTGTGCTCAGAGATGAGTAAACGAGGTGGCCAAGAGAGTTACTAGAACTGCACTGGCTACCTAGGAAACAGAGACTCCCGGAGGACCAGAGAGTCATCACACACTTACAGGAACGTAAACAGTTATGTTGCCCTTTCCAACATAACCCCACTAATTAAAGCCAAAGGGTAGAAATTACAGGGAAAGATATTTCAATACAACCCAAAATAACTTTTCTTTTTTTAAAACCACTTTATTGTGGTGTGATTGACACACAGAAAGATAAACTTATCTAATGTATATGATTTGTTGCGTTCAGAAAGGACTTCCTTTTCTTACTTTGAAATACAGATAGTTCCTTGTTACTAGAAGTTTCTAACATTCAGACATCAGCATTTTGCCTGTATCAAAGGGGTATTGAGAGAGAGGTCAGGTATTAAGATTTGGCAATTAAGAAATCAGAGGGAATGATTCTCCAAATTAAGGTTTTTAAGGTTTTCAGGTTTACTAGTTCCGCTGGGTTCTTGCAGATCATGACTATAGTGAAATGTAAGGTAGTCCATGGAGAATGATCCTGAAGAAAAACACAGAGAAGGTTGCTTTTATTTTAGTTATGGGGATAGTTACTGTGTATTAGCGTTCTAAGGGTTTTAAATTGTTTCTCTCTCTCTCTCTCTCTCTCTCTCTCCATGTGTGTGTGTGTGTATATTTCATTTTTAAGCCAAGTTTCTCAAATTAAGGTCCAGATTTCCCCAGAACACCTTATACCATCTCACAGAATTATTTCTCTAAGCCATTTAGAAAAATCTACTGTAGACCATCACTCCCAGTTAGCTATGAATAATCTATTCAAAGTTCAGTGTCTAATGACATTGACAAGAATCCTAAAATCAACTGTTGAGCTCTTATTCCCACTCATGTAAAATAAGTGGTCTGCCTACTTCATTATACAAACAAAATACTAAAAAGTCATTTCTCTGAAAATAGAGAAGGCTGTGTTTTGTTTGGGTTTTCACTCTTGCTTTGTTTTGAAGCTTGCCACTTTCTGGCTATAATTATAAGGGAAAGAGTCTATATAGCTTTGGGATATGTTTTTATTGAATTAAATTACACATTGCTAAGGGTAAGCATTAGAACTGACATATTCTTTTGTTTTGAATAAAATGTCTTTGGAGGAAACATTTATTTGAAAAGGCTTCTATATATAGTAAACTGTCAGAAGCATACCAAAGGTTGAATATTATAATATTTTCTTGTGAAATAACACAAGATTTGAAGCCAGGGAACCTGTGTTCTGGTGCCAACCATAATGACGACCCCCTGTGGGAGTCTGGCATCCCATGCCAGGGGCAGCTTAAAGGAGCTCTTCCTAAGTAGGATTTTCTTAGCTTCTTTTGAGTGCCCAAGAATTAGGACCATAATTTGGGATTGATTGATTGCTCCATTCAGACTATGGAGGCCAGTTTCTGTAGTGGACCACAAAAATAATCACCAAATCTTTATTTTACAAGAGAAAAGATTTATTATACTGAACACAACAAGTCCATATTAAAAGCAAGAGAAAGCATATGACAAATCCAGTCTGGATGGATATCAATTATTCCACATCTCCTGAGTTCTCCTTAACTGAAGTCCGACTCTTCTGCTCAGGATCCCAATATGTCTGCTTCAGGTGATGGAGCTTGAGAGAAGGGCTGAGATCCCTCTTACATAGCTACGCAGAGGTCTTTGCCCTGAGTCAGCAATTCTAAGGGGTTCTTGTGAAGCTCTGCTGGGTTTTTCTGGTTATTTGGGTTATTTTTGTTTTTGTTGTTGTTTTTGGTTTTTGGTTTCTGTAATGAATAAGATTTTTGAAGCCTATTACTGGCTGAAATTCTGATCAGCTTCAACAGTACCCAATTCTGTGATTGGCTTCAATTGCAAATTTGGATGGCATCACAATCAAGGAAGAAAAAAAAACGGAAGTTCAGGAAAGTCACTGCAAAATAATAATGTTAAGCTGGCTTTTTTCACCCAATGCCCTTGGGTATGTTACTTCTTCTCTCCAGGTTTTTGTCTTTTCCATAGATTGATGAAGTTAAAAAATATAATCTCTTAAAAATTTTCTCTAGCTTTGAAACTGAAGGAACACATCAATCTTTGTGTGGACAGAAACTAAAAGCACCTTAGATCAGCTTCAGTTTGAAGCATAAAAGCTTTTCAAGCATTTTATTTTTTTAATAGACCAAAAGATAGCCCAAAAGGATTTGCTTGTTGACTTTCTGGGCAAAAAAAAAAAAATTATAGTTAAAAAAAACTGCTGGAAAAAAATGGAAAACTGTTGGTAGGAAATCATATTATATCTATGTATCCAATGCACTAAGTATGGTATCTAATGTCAAATGTCAAATCCACCGAAATGTGTGACTGCACTGTGATTATTTTGGGGAAAGAAACCCAGCCTTAGAAAATGGAAGAGAGTTCCATGACTCCAAAGGGAGTATTATTTTAGCAAGCAAGCAGATTGGCTTGTCACTACTCCATGGGTGACCAAAAAATAGACAATCTGACTCAGTGGACCAGAGAGAAGAGTTTATTTCAGCACAACAAACAGCAGGCACATTAGTATGGTGATGCCAGCTTCCTTGCCGGCACGTCTCACTGTGCGACGCATCAGACAGATCGCTGCTGCACACAGTGCATCGCACGGCCTCTGCGGAGCCCAGACCTGAGGGTCAGTGCCTTTGCAGTGGGCAGTAAGCAAACCCTCCTCCCTCATAAGTGAGGGTCACAATGAGTCATGATCGTCTTCATGTGGCCAGGCAGGGAGTGAAGGTTCTAAACTGACTACGTGACCAGCTGTAGAAACAATTCTGGGTCAGAGGATCAGCATCCCATGTTCAGGGGACTATGTCTCCCAGTAGTTCACCTGTCAGCCCAGCATATGAGTAGTTGAATTTAAATATTCATATGATTTGACTACCCAATAAGCAGTTTATTTTAAACATATGAACACTAGGACCAAATCTCTTCCTTTTTTTTTTTTTTCAACCAATAGTGGATTAAGGTTACGATCAACAGAATCCCATCCACAGGATGAGGTCAATCTGAAATATCAAACTTAATCATGAACTCTAGTATTCTAGGATCAAGTGAGTAAGTCCCAGAAAAGACTAATAAGTCTTATTTCAGACAATCATGTAGCTTCCTTCCTTAGGGTACTCATGGATAGAGCCACCACACTGTTGGTATTCATCCAGTTGAGACGGATACATACCCTCCCTGCTGCTCAGGATGTAATCTAAGGCCAATCAACGATCCATCTACAATCAGGGAGTTCAGACAGACTTGTTGATTTCTAGGTTGGTTCCATCTCATTGGTTATCATGATTAGACGTAAAATAGAGATTTTTGATCTGTCTCTATAATGTGTTCTCTGAGACCAGGTAACAGGTAACTCACACTGCTGTATGGAAACAGAAAACTGTATCCTTCAAGTAGAACATCCCTCTTTACCTGGGGCCCAAAGGAGGGAATATGACCCAAGGATTAGTGCCAATAATTGCAAGGAGTCAAAGATGAGCCAAAAATCAGCCCCCTTGAAGGGATATCTTGTGGCACTTTCTCTCCCACATAGAAGCATAAAGGAGACAAGTTACTCCTTCCCAGGATTTATTGATTAAGGTGATTCAGATAGCCATTACATTAGTTCTGCTAAATCAGATTGGCAGAGTCACCAAGTACCTGTAGCCTGGACAGCCATACATGGCATAATCCCCAGGTGCTCAGGTGTCAGGGGAAGCACATAAATTTGTATGAGCTTAATTAGCACAAAGTTACCTCTGAGTGTTTCTACATGTACAAGAGAGATTCATCTTCAGGAATTGCTTTTGATAACATCAGGTACGGTAGAATAATTCAGGACCAAGCGGCCGACATGAGCTTCTCCCACAGGAGATGGATGGAGGTGATAAATCCAATGGTGGCACAGTTGGACTGTCAGACCACTGCTTATCTCTGGTGGACCATGTGATAGTCTTGCCAGACTGAGGGACAGGATTTCAAGAGCAAAAAGAAATGTTAATTCTTCTGTTCTCCCACACTTTGGGAGTCTAACGTATTCCTTCCCTCAATGAATTGGGCAGTGGTACCGAAGAGGAATCCAGTCTGGAATTCTAGGGATACATCCAGATGGAAGCTGACTTCCTTCCCAGAAGGGCCACAGGGTTGGTCTACTGTCCCCTGATTCCATGTCATCTGCTATGTAGGTCCCCAGTCAAATTTGACTAATTTTCCATCAACTTATACATACAACTCAACAAAATGGATACTAGATAAATCACAGATTGTCTCTGATACCTCAGTAGGCCAACTGAGTGCCAGGCTTCCAGTCTGACAGTGGTGAACCACAGGGCAAAGAACATTTTCTTAACTGTCTCTGGGATCAGACCACATTGTTTTTAAGACTTTTGACTCTGATGGCTGACTCCTGTGTTTTTGTCAGATTTAATGAGACTTTCTGGGACTTCATGTGATCTAGCATCTACTGTTTATTGTGGCCTCTCAATATAATATTTTCACTCAGTAGGACCAACTCACCTGCAGAAAAAAGAGACTTGGCCTGTGTTTTGAAACATCCCTTAGTAGCAAATAGCCGGAGAATTCAAGTAGTTCTTCAGCAGCATGGCATCGTATTTTTGGAGGCTCAACCAGGAGAAGGGTCTTTATCTTCAAGTAAAAAAGAATGAGCAAAATGACCTGACCTGTGTCCAGGCGGGTGTCATCTTGAGCAATAGGTTCATTGCAATCACGGTGTCCGAACACCCAGTACTGCAGGCCACCGTCTGCAACAGCCAGAACTATAATGTGAATCCAGTTGACAATCATGCATCATAAGCCTCCAGGTCCCATCAGCTTTTGTTATTGGCCACACAGGGCCATTGTAAGAGACGCTGCATTTTTTTCATTAGGTCTTATTGCACTGAAGTCCTTAATCGAGGCTGTGGTTGCCTTTCCTCTTAGAATTTAGAATTCTAAATTGTTTCTTTTTAAAACATGGAAGGGAGCCGAAAGCCAAGCTGTGACCTGTTGTGCACATGTCCCACTATCATCTGTCTACAAGTGGCTCTTGAAAAATGTGAAAAAAATCCCCTGGACATCGTAAGCATTCACAGACCAAGCACATAAATTACCGGTACCAATTATACAGTCAGCCATGGAAACAGCAAAAGCAGTGTGTCACAGGGGTCCAATCAGTCCTGCACAATGATCACAGTTACTTCCTTCCCTGTTTTATTCCATTTCTAATCTGGACGGTTAAATGCATGGCCCTGGCCTCTCAACAGAACCTAGTGTCTGACCAGGAATATTGAAAAGAGATATAAGCCAGGCATGGTGGTGCATGCCTGTAATCCCAGTAACTGGGGAGGCTAAGGCAGGAGGAGCATGAGTTCAAAGCCAGCCTCAGCAATTTAGTGAGGCCTAAGCAACTTAGCAAGACCCCATCTCAAAATACCAAACGGAAAGGGCTGGGGATGTAGCTCAGTGGTTAAGTGACCCTGGGTTCAATCCCTACTACCCAAACAAACAAAAGAGACATAAAAAGTTCACTTTCACCCCACCCCTACCTCCATTGTGCCCTCCCATGATATCAGGCCCCTATCTCTGCAGAGTCAGGCAGTGAGCCTCTGGGGGAGCAGAGTGAAGTGCCCAGTGTCTTCCTAGTGCCTCCATTAGAAGGAGATTAATCTCAGAGGAATCCGGTTCTACAGAAGCAGGTGATTTCATCTGTGAACACACCACATTTGCAGGACTCACCATAGCCTGAAATCTGATGCTTTTTTTTTTTTTTTTTTTTTCCCTTGGAGATCAACTGTCAGTCTCTTCCTTGGGAAGCCCTACCTGTGGATATAAGCATATCCAAACTGTCCTGTGATTGGGGCCTTTGGGGACTAGGCTTTTGCATCCTGAGCTTTGTTTGGGCAGCAGAGATGTTCCCTGGGTTCCAGCCTGCCCCTCTCCTGGCCGTCAGTGGTCCTGAGTCAGCGGAGCTCCCAGTCCAGGATCTCCAGCCACAAAGGCAGGGGGATCTTCCGCTTGCGGAGAGGAGGGCAGTCTTGAATCCTCAGCAGTCATGCTCTTGGTGAGGGGTCTTTGTGGCCTGGATCTTGGTGGCCAGGACAGACAGAATCTCTCGTAGTGTCATCCTCAGGCTTTGAATTGCTCTCTCTGTGGTGTTTTGTGCAACTCACTGACTTCAAGAAAGCCTCCTGGGTTGGCCATATGTAGTCATTAAAACAGACATTTACAAGAGCAGACACCACCTGAGGCATGAATCTGTCTCACAGACGAATCTATACAGTGGTTTAAGGCACAGGGTCCCCCATGGCACAGCCTGGGTGCTACTGTTGACCCAAGAAGCACCACCTTCTCGCTCCTTCCGCACAGCACCACCACAGCCCAGTTTCTGACAGCTCTTCGGTGTTGAGGACAGCACCCCTGCACTTTCCTCCTTCCCCGCTCATAATGGATGTGCTCTGTGGGACATAATGGCCTCCAGATATTCTTGGTTGCGAAAAAAACTTGGCACAATTATGCTTTCCTCTCTGATGGGGCCCAGAATGCTCCGTGAGTATCGTCCCACAGGAGAGCATGTGCCACCAGGGCAGCTGATTAAATGTCATCCCTCATCTCCAGTCCCATCCATGGAGCCTCCAACTTGTGCTCATTCACATGTAGGACAGAGGTGGGTCATCTCCAGCCTGCTTCTGTACCATTTGGGCCATAACAATTGCTAGCATCCCTGGGGAGTTTCCAATGTCTCTGCCTTTTTTCTTCCAAAGAGGGGTTACCTACCTTGGCATCCTGAACTTTATGCCACTTTGGGAAAAATCCCAGGCTCTCAAGAGATGGCAAAAAGTAACAAGACTCTAAAGGACATGTCCAAGCAATGAGCAGGGGGCCTTGCTGCAACTCTGGAGACTGTAGCAGGAAGACAAATGACTGTTCATGGCAGCAGAGTGAGCAAGGGAAGCATCAGCATAGTGGTGCCAGTTCCCCTGACGCCTGCAACCCCAGGGCAGTGTGGCTCTGTCACAGTTGAGAGACCCAAAGCCAAAGTCACAGCACCTGGGGGAGCAATAAAGAAGCCTAAGAAGCCTTCTCCAGGACCAAGCACTCTCATGGGGGTCAGTGCTGTGCTCCCTGGATGTGTCCTAGCTGCGAAGATGGCCAGTGTCACAGGCTTTGGGACATAGTCATTAAGTGTGTACAGAGACAGTGCCGGCTCTTGGTGGCCTTCCTCTCCTGATGTGATAGTGATCCAATCTTCCTTATTCTCAGGAATATACACTGGAATATTTAGAGGTAAAGAGTCACCTTGGTATCAATTGTTGTGGGGGGGGGGGGGGACAGTGAAAGAGAAAGCCAACAGTTAAGTGAACGTTCATAGTAGATGAATCAGGACATCAGATAGAAAAGTGTTCTTTGCACCACAGAATTCTTTTGCACATTTACTAAAACTTGAAATCTATGAAAATAAAGCTTAAAAAATAATAATATTGCATCCTTTTTGCTTACTGTGCAAACATCTCCTTTTCTTCTCACCAAAATTACAGTAATAGTGGTGTCAACAATTATTTGCTAATTGCAAGACATTTCATTTCCACAGTGTTTCTCTCCTGTTTTTTAAAGATCAAACCACATGTTCTTGTGCTTGAACAGATGTCATTCTCCACATATACACTGGCTTTACTGTAAAGATGGGGAGCAGATGCACTTTGAATCAGTTATTCAAAGGAAAAATCCATTAATTTTGAGAACATTTTATTTAGAAATAAAAATAAAAATCCTAAAAGCATTGCAAAGAAAGGGTTTGATTTTCCTTTAAAAATTTTGGCCAGGTCATAAATGATTTGAAGATAAGAAAAGAGGAAGAAAGTAAAGAATAGAGGGAGAAAATGTGTTTGGCTTAATAGGTATTCTCTCAAGGAAACCATCCTTAATAGCCCTGTGATAGCCAGCATAAGTTCTTCTTCAGTTGCACACACAAATGCTAAAGCATATTCATACTGACCCAAGAGGTATTCCTAATGACTGAAAGGATTAATTGATGTCTTGACATTTAGGAAAAATCCGAGGGTTCCAGGTGAAAGTATACATAAGGGCCCTCAATGCAGTTCTTACATACAGAAGATGCTCAATTAACATGTGCTACAACAAATCTAAAGTGCTCACGGTCTTTGCTTTTTCTCTCCTTTCAGCTAGAAAATCTGGAAGCAGAAACCCCTCCTCTGCCCTAATGGAGTCTCACACCATTCAGACCCTCCCTGAGCTTAGAAGCCTCTATCTATGTGGAAACGAGTCACTGTGAGATGCACAGGAGCCTGAGATTCCTAGGCAAGCGCCTGCTTCCGAGTCATCCAGTCTGTCCTCTCTGGCTTCCCCACTCTGCACCTTATAGGGACATGCAAACTCTATCAAGCCCTCGAAAGGAAAAGGGTACATCACACCCATGATCCCGGCTTGTGTACATAATCACAAGGAAGTCGCCCAAGGGGACCACAGTCTGCCGCGGTATGTGAATTGGGGTCATCGTTGATGGTGACCCTTCTGTACTTACTATTCTGTTGCCAGCAAATATTTATGACCTGGTCAAAGAAAAACCACCAATTGTTAAATCCACCACAGTAACACATAAAGTAAACGCTACCTCTGACCACGCACGTCTGGTGGAAAGTCCCAGTCTCTCTAATCTTTTGTGAGGTAATCTATTTGTGACCCCAATGTTCACCTTAAAATTGCCGTCTGGTTAAGACACCATTTCCACTTCCATGTCTTGGTTTCCTGTGGTCTAAGAGACAGTAATGGAAAGGCAAGAGATGAACAGAAAAGCTCAGACCAGCTGCAGAAGGGTTGATCTCCCACAGGGCAAGCACCTCCTGAGAGTCACAGGAGGTGACAGTTCCTTGGGCTGTCGGTGTTCGCTCGCTGGCTCTCATTTAAGTGCTCACAGAGGGTAACAGTCAGCCCACCAACTCATCACTTCATGCCCAAGAAAGCAGAACGCTGGAACACACTCTTCCCTTCTCACTCCTCTCTCCACGCCGTACACAGTATTTTCCTTTTTTAAAACTCAGCTCGAAATACAGACGCCTTTTGAATCAATGTGATAAAATGACAGATGTTTCTGTTGAGTGCCAGAATAGTTTAAATGTTTTTTTTTTTTAAAAAAAAATATGGACTCGATAAACCTAATCACAAAACATGAAAGACTCAAACAACCACAGAGGCAAACAGGCAATCTGCTTTCCAACCTTGTTTAATTACTTGGATGTGAAATATTCACCATGGCCCCAAACCGTTTCCCTGAACACTGCAATTATGTAATAATATCATCACCAATATTTGGGTCTTTTCTGAGCTCTGCTAACAGTCAAGTTTTCTTTGTAAAACATCAGTCTTCTGAGTGGTTTCTCTAAGACAATTCCTCTCCTAGACTGGCTTTCTTTGTGGTGATACCAGTGGAGATTTAGTGAGTGCCCGTTTCATTTGATCTGTGTAGACAGCGAGCTGGACGGCCCTGCTGAGCAGCCATGATGCACGTCTGTCTACATACATCCAGGGCACTGCCACTGCAGTTATCTACAAAACACGGCCCCTGCTTCCCTTGTAAGTGTTCTGGAGCCCATGAGCTGCTAAGAGACTCGACTGTAAAATGTGTATCCTTTCATCAATCTAACAAGACACAAATTCACTCCAGACATCCACAGGCAAGGCACAGAGGAGACAGCTGTCAGGGATCAGAAGGACTGAATTTTCCATCTCAGATCCTGCCAGCTGTAATCATGTGGGCCCAAGCCCAGGATCCACTACAGGAGAAAAAGAAAAGCCAAGATAAATGTTTTAATGCTTCCTCCTGACGATGCCTTGTGTTGGTCTCTAGTGAGCTCCATTTCTCAAGTAGATAGAAACACATAATGTTTAATTTTTTTCACATTTTCTGATAAAAGTAATTAAAATCAGAGCCTGAAAAAGATTTAGAGTTTTAAAGCAGAAAATTGCAAATGAAGCACACTAAGGGAGAATGAAGTATTTGTACATAAGTACTGGGGAGGAGGATTCTTGCTTTGAACATGCCATGATAATAGAATTTCTCTCAAGAGATGGTTTCTGCGCAGAAGGCTGTTTCTCAGCCATCCTCCTTCTGCCTGATGAGCCTCTCTCAGTATGAATTGTCCAGCACATGGTTGAGGCAGTCCAGTCTTGATAGAGGACTTGGTCCAACTTTTCCTACAAGCGCATATGTATGCAAAAGGCTCTTCCATGCCATCTCTTAGATGCTGCATAGAACGCACAATGAAGCGCTTCATCTTGCAAACAGGACACTCTAAATAACACATTGTTGACGTTTTGCCTGGAAAACCATTTTTGTTGTAAAATTCATGACAAGCAGAGAGGTAACAACCCCAACTTAGGTGGGCTACAGCTCCTTGTAAATATGAAGATAAAGAAAACACAGAGTTCTATCTGTTCTTCCTTCTTATTTCACCCCTTAGGGATGGGATTGCTTCCTAGGGTGGTTTCCCAGGAACACAGACTGCAGATAGGAAGCAGAAGTCTTGCTACTTTGATTACTTGGGGTAGGAGGGCTAGTTGGCTGTGTCCAAAGTAGTGGTGGCCTTTGCTCCCCTCTCTGCCTTCAACTCACTGCTGTTTTGCCCCCATGTCCTTCTCTCCCAACCAGTCACTAGAAAGGAAAGAAGAGAGGGGGGAGACCCAGCTGGGGTAAGAGTGACTCCAGGGATCCATGGAGGAAGCCTGGGGAGCAGCTCAGAAGGGGACTGGTCACACTTTTATTTTAAACATTTTGCTGTAATGTTCTGGATTAATCTTAATTGGTTGACATGGAATGTTTTTTGTGAAGATACTAAAAGCTTGGGTTTTAAGGTCCTACAAGATCTGCATCTGAAGACACGTTGTGAAAGTGTTTTGGTTTGTGGTTTTGAACAGTATATTTCAGTTCTCCTAGCTTCTGTCTTCTCTTAAAAGTACGGATAATAACAGCAACCTCCTTGGGTTGTGATCAGGATCAAGGAAGATAACGTTGTCAACATTTTTGCTGCTGTGACTAAAAGACCCAACCAGAATATTTGTAGAGGAGGAAGAGTTTGTTTGAGAGCTCACAGTTTTAGAGGTCTTAATCCATAGAAGACCGGCTCCATTCCTCAGGGCTTGAGGTGAAGCAGAACATCATGGCCAAAGAGTATGACAGAGAGAAGCAGCTCACATGATGATCAGGAAGCAGATATATACCAGATACAGAATCTATACCCCATAGGCAGGCCCCCAGTGAACCACCTCCTCCAGCCACACCTTACCACTTTAGTTACCACTCAGTTAATCCCTATCAGAGGATTAATTCACTGACAGGGTTAAGGCTCTCATAACCCAATCATTTCTCCTCCAAACCTTCTTGCATTGTCACCCACGTGAGCTTTTGGGGAATACCGCACATCCAAACCATAACAAACGTATATAAAAAGCTTGGCCTACCAGTAAATGCTCCCTGTGTGTCGTGAAAATTATAAATGAAAACTATCAATGTCGAAGAAAACAATAGGCAGATGAAACCTCAAGGAAATCATCCCTGGGAACCATCCCTGATCACTTTTGGCACAAAACCCTGAGAAGTGCCTCCTTTTCTCCCTGTTTGAGATGGTTCAGAATCATAGTGAGAGAACAGGGCAGGCAGGTTGCATTTAAGAAGACTATCATTAAGGTCCAATTGTAGGACATCAGTCCAGGAGCCAATTGAATTTAATCAGAAAAAAATTTCAACCCACAGTCATTGTTCTCCATTGTCATCAAAATGTTTAAAATATAAGGAATTATGAACATCAATAAATAAGCAAAGAAATAAGAAATAAGCCAACCCAGATGCCAACAGCTCCATGTGCTACAGTGTGTGGCAGCATTCAAGTTCTTGTCTTGGCACTTCCTAGACGAGGAAGCAGATGGTCAAGTTAATTTCATTCATCCAATACAGTGCCATGTGCAGGTGCATCACAAACAAAAGGACCTAGGCACCATTGACACTGAGATTTAGGACAATGAGAAGTGGATTAAGGGGGTATTGAAGATGCGTATCTTGTAACAAAGTACTTTTCAAATAACATTGAATAAATGCTGTGTACGCATTTTAAAGGAATTTTTGGCACTCTGAAAACATTAAAATTAAATATATCAATCTTTGAAAGCACCTCTTAACTCAAATATATGAATGGATGCTTCTACACCCTGGGTACACATTCCAAGGTAGATTAATCTTCTAGCATTCTTTTCATCACACACTGGATACAAATTTAATCACATGTTTTTCAACTCACTTTGCATTTCCTCTTAGCTTGGCGTAACCAAGAAGTTCACTGAAGTCTGCACATGGAATTGCACTTATACTTTACAAAGCTACAGAGGAAGTTGGGACAGTTCCTGCTTCTTCTGCATTTTGAGAGATTCAGGTTTGCATTTCAGAGTCAAACCACCTGGAAATAATGCTTAAAATGCTCATATCTGCAAGTCCTGGACTCCGCACCCAGGGAAGCCAGTTCCCCTTTATCTCCCAAACTCTAGAAATTCAGCATGTCTCTGATCCATTCACAACTGAGAGCATTTCATTACGCTGAGACAATTAAAACTCTGCTGCAACCGAGTGAGATGCTCCTAGAAACACCATGGGGTCTGAGGCAGGCAGGATTGGGTATTTGGGAAATGGGAATGGGGACCAAGTAGAACCAACGCAGGGTAAGAAAGGAAGGGAGCACTTGCCATTTTTATTTTCCTCCCCTTGGAATTAGTTAGCTTCACACCTTACTGCACTCAAAGAAAATAGTTGGCATGATCACCCTTTATCCAAAGAAATCATCTTTAAAAGTACTCAGCTGTTTTGTAGAGTAGGTAGCCATCTAGTCAAAATTGCACAGATTCTGTAAGATCTTTCAGGGCCACATTGGAGCACCAGCAGCTTCACTAGATGGTTTTACTGACTGGGTTTTCAGGAAAAGTTCTGTTCTTATTAGAACACCACAGAAGATAACCCAGTCCTCTAGTATTGTAAAGATTACCAAGATTGATCAGAATAGTTCCAGATGTTTCAATTCAACCAGGTTGTGTTTAAGAATACTATCATCAAGGTCAAAGGCAAAAGCCCATCAAAGGGCCTGACTGTGGAACATCTGTCCAGGAGCCAATTGAATCTAATTAGAAAAAAATTTCAACTGACTTTTTCAAAACTTTATTTTATTTTTTTTTATTTGTTCTAATTAGTTATACATGAGAATAGAAGGCACTTTTATACATCATACACAGACAGAATATAATTTCTCATTCTTCTGGTTGTACATGATGTGGAATCCTATCTGTCATATAATTATATATGTACATAGACTAATAATGTATGATTTATTCTACTATCCTTCCTACCTATTTACCCCCTCCCCTCCTTTCATTCCCCTCTACCTAATTTAAAGTAACTCTATTCTCAGGTGATGTGTCTTCCTTTTTGGTTTTGAAAAAATGGTGATATTAATCATATCCTGCAAAGGAGGATAACCACCATTTTTGTGGTAATTGAAGTTGCCCGTCTCTGTATGTCTTAATCACTTATGGTCACCCAGAACTGTTTTACAAATCAAACGTACTTTACTTCTCAGCCCGTCATCATGTGTGTGAAATCTAGCCTGTCTCGTTGAAAAAGAGATCAACTGTTCAAGTTCCAACTAATAGTATTACCTTCTTAGCAATATATGCATTGCCTGTAAAGAAAAATGCATTAGTTTTAAGATTTCAGAGAGGGAGCCTAGCTAAAGCACATTGGAGACAGGGGAAATTCACCTCTTGGCGTGCACCATAATAAAAATGTTTAGCAACAAAAGGTGTCTCAGGAAAAGGTTGTTTAAAATATTGTCTACCACTTCCTTCTTGTCTTGAAATTTGGGTTTTGAAAAGACTGAGATCTTTAAAGCAGGCTCTTACCTTTTGCTTTAAATGCATAAGTGTTCAATTTGCATTACCCGATAATGTTAGGAAATTTCCCATGAATACACAGAGTTACGAAATACTAACTGGAGACGAGAGAAGAAGTGGTATGAACTGAGGAAGAAATAAGTAGAAGAGGAAGGGCGGAGGTGATGGCTAAGATCCCCGGTGAAACTGAACATAGACACATATGCCCATCAGCAAGAGTGAGATTCACTAATTTAATTAATTTGGTCAATGAATACCAGAGAGAAGGGAGAGGAGATTACATGTATGTGACCTGGTGGCTGTGATTTTCCTACCCAAGAAGACAAAGCAGAGGACTCTGAGAAAGAGAACAGCCACTGTTTTTCTCCCCTTGGAGGGTAGCAGATGTGCCCCACCACTGCATGATATTTGCCGGGCTCTCCTTGCCCTGGTGGCCTCTGGAGACAGGCTTCTGGTTTAGAGATGCTTTTCTTAGTTCATTTCTGGTTACCGTGGCCATGTCACCACCCTTCACTTCTGTGATATCAAAACAACCATGCCTATGAATTAGCAGATGCCTTTTCTATCTGCAAGTCTGGGTGGAGTTGCTGGCCCTGTTCTTGGCAGTTCTGCATTAGGAAGCCTAATTGCAGGTGCTGGGTCCTCTGTGAGCCCTCTGAAGTTCTCCAAGAAGAGGTGAGCCAGGGGACCCTTCTGGACTCTGAGTGACATTAGTGTCCTCACTTTCCCTTAATGAGAAAACACCATTACACAACATAGACTTGAGAGCAGTATTAAACTCTGTGCTTTTCTTCCACCCCCAGACGGTACACAGGGTTTTTCTTTTGCCATGTTCCAAGACATCTTTCTTTAAAATTACTGAGCATTATTGTCTAAGGATTCTGACTACCAGAGACCTTCAAAAGAGAGACGGCCCCATCTCTAATGTGCATTTGGGTAAAAGGAGCCATTAGGGGTTTCCAAAGGCCTCTTCCTCATTTGCCCAGTTTTTGAGAGGTTTTTGTGGTTCTTTGTTTCCTTTTTGATTTGGAGATTTGAGGTGGATGTTGTTTGTTATTTGTCCTTGTATTCAGAGTTTTTCCCTTCTCCCTAAAATGCCTCTCATCACATGACAATATTCTCCTTAGAATAAGACCCAACAGCCTTTCCTCTCTCTCCTGAATGGATTTTCTTTTGCAGTGACCTCTGTGGGAGGTCAATGCCACCAGTTGAGAGGTGCCTATGCCATGACTTGACACCATAGCAGGCCACCCACAGTCCCCATTTCTCCTCCTGAGGTCTCCCTCTGTCCATCATTTTGATAGAGAGCCAGTCAGAATTCAATGTCCAATATCCTACCAGCACTAGAAGCCCATCAGCTGATTCTTGTTCTCCTGCCTCTCTGCAGGTGGGAAACCTGACTCCAATTGCCTGCTCCTGCCTCTGCAGGGGTGCACTCGGAAAACAGGAGAATAACAAGGCTTCCTGTTACTCCTTTGGCTATGATACAATTTGTTCCCATCTGCCCCCAGGCTCACCCCTGCTCAAACTCAGTGGGGAGCTGCTACTGATCACTACTGTATTAACTCAAAACTCATTTGCTTTATGGAAATTTAGGGCCCTTATTTCCACCAGGGAATAGAGAAAGCCAACAGGCCTCCTACCCAGCTGGTATTTTCCATGCAAGCTACTGCATCTATAAAATTAGATTCAAATAACAGGTTATTTTCAGGATTTATAAACTCAGTATTGGAAAGAGTAGTTGGGCAAGTGTTCTCAGAATCCCCTTTCTATCTATGAATCAATTGCATAACTTCTGCAAAGCCTGGGGAAAAAAATACTTGAGAAAAATTTGAGTTTACCTGAAAACTTTCCATTGCTTTTGGTTTTTGTTTGTTTTAAATAGATCCCATCCATTTATTCGCAGGAAAAACATGGGGGTGGGGTTAATCCTGATCATGTGATTCCTTTTTCACTTTTAGAATGAACTCATCCCTTCCAACCAAATCTTATCATAACCAAATCTATAAATTAAGTTACCTAATACAATTCCTTCAATGGCTGATGTCTATCATTGTCAGCAACATTCACTACAATAAATCCCAGTGAAATCTAAGAAGTGGAGTGGTCTGTTGAGGTTGCAGGGACAGGATGCTGACAGCTTGGCACATGTGCGTGGATGAGCATATAAAAACATGGATATCTCTATTTTAAAGTATCCTTTTTCTCATAATGAGACTGAAGCTTCCAGCAGAAAATTGAGAGATCAGTTTGGCTACTTGTTTTCTTATTGATTCTGAAGAGAGTTGAAGCCTCACACTGGCTGTTGTCTGCCTAGCTAATTTCTCACTTAGAGACAGCTTGAAACTGAGCAATTACAGGCACCATGAGAGGAAGGCCGCCTGGTACTTCAAGCAGAACTGAGAGTTAGCGAAGGCAAATCCAGGAATTGGCAATGCCAGCTAAAGGTTATGTACTTCTGGCATCGCTTTAAAAATGAGAAGTGTTGCTTCTGGCTCTGCTTTTGCATAAGGCACAGTTATGCTCATAAAAAATAGGAAAATTTAATGTTGGGTTGGACCTATACCATAAATCATTCTGATTCTTCAATGCTAAAATAGAATAGGGGTTTTGACCTCTCTGTACTTTTTATATTTTGAAGCATAGATCTCATAATATTGAGATTCACATACATATATCATTGGAATTTTAATGCCCATGGTTTGAGAAAAATCCATAATGGAAATTAAAATGTTGATAACACTTTTAAATGTGAATTTGATTTCTCAAAGACATCTACATTCATTGGAAAAATAGCTCTATATATCTTCTTAAACATATTTATTTAGTCGAAAGCCGGATAAACCCATGCCATGTCCCCTCTGACCAGTGGAAACAGCTTTGCAGCCTCTCAAGAATCCAAGGACCACTGTTGTCTTTTCAAATGGCTGGTTTGGTTGAATTTTCCATTATCAATCAGGTGCTACGCATCTTAAACATACCTTAAAATACCTACCACCATTCTCCAAAACACTCACACATGTTTGAGCACACAGACACGGATACACACACACATGCATGCACATATACATGCACATCCACTCATATTTGCACATGCAGTACACACATACATGCACATGCATGCACACAGATACAGACACGTGCCCAGAGGCATGTGCAAACACATACATGTGCATGAACGAGTGCACTCATGCACACACATACATGTACACACAATATGCCAAATACATGCACATTCACATATATGCTCAACATGGTGAACTAAAACCTTAGAAACCATGTGGTAAATTTGATCAAAATAAAAAGTAATCAATGAACAAAAATTAGCAAGGGTTTACCTCCTTAATTGGAAGTCTAGAATCAATAAGTTACTTGTAAACTCATAATTTACATTTTATTCTGGAAATAAAATGGAAATTTCAACATGCTTTCAACCATACCTTTTTTATTTCAACCTTAGTTTGAAGTTCAAATCATTCTATTATCTCTACTCAAACCATCAACTTCACTGAAAATATGAACCATCATAAAATATTAATCCATAGAATTTAATATTACTATTCATAATCTAATAATCCTATCATAAAATGTCTGTGTTGACTATAGCACTTTGAATGTTGGGATATAAGTTCTCATCAATTTAATAGGAATTAAGTTATAAATATTAGTGTATATATTCCCATTATATGCCAAAAAATACACACATATCCACATATGCCCTTGTTTTATGGGAATTTATTAAAGATAAAAGAAGTATAGGTATGTATATGGATATGAATGGGAATTTATGTTTTCATATTAATGGAAATGTATTAATAATTATCATACACTTTATACTGGCATATAAATTCTCATTAGTTTAATGGGAATTAAAGAAGAAATGAGTTTCCACTAAGTCATTCCTCTTTTTGCAGAACATATCCTGAACTTCTCACCTAAGTAAATAATAATTCTAATCAAAATGACAAGTGATCTTGTTTTTATTTTGCTGTTATATGAAGAAAGAAACCATTTTGCAAACAGAGCTTTATAAAAAGAAACTTCAAAATCTATCAAATGTAGCAAATAAACAAGTTTTATTTTAAAGTGTGAATTTAAACATTAGGTGCTATGTCACTTGTCATCAATTTTTTTTTAATATTCATGACACATTTTTGCTATCCAATGATAATTTCTGCTAGAAAAGAGAAGGTATGCTGTCAGTTTTTAATTGCTTTTGAAATTGAGTCAACTAATAACATTTAATTTTAAGATATACCAATAATATTTCAGTGGCAAAAAAATAAAATAAAATAAAACTGTTGTTAAGAATCTGCTTGGTTAGAATCTGTCATGATTAAATTCACATATTCTAAACAGATTCATGCCCACAAACTACCTTCCTCCCCAGCAATAGGCAGGGCAACAGAATTGTTCCTTCTTTACTCTGTAGCTTCAAGTTAAACCTATCAGTTATGACCAATCAGTCCTCTACCCATGCATCTCTCCCATGCATTCCTGGCGTGACAGAAGAGCAGAATTTGATCTCTTTTTTTGAAAACAACAGGGTAAAATGAGAGCTGGAGTCCTGCTCCATGGCAGGATAACATTTTAATTTACATCTGTCCAAATACCTAAAGAGCAATGGAAATGCCAACCAGTCGCATAAGAAAGTTCTAGGAGAGCTCATATTTGACAGGTTTTGTATCCAAATAAATGAAAACATAACGACATTTTTCAAAACATAGTGTGAAATCCATAGATTTAACAATGAGCAGAACATGTTTCTTGTGCTTGTCTTTCAGACCTTTTCCCACATCTACCTTTCAAAAATACTTCCCTGGGAATCTGTTTCATCTATATGCCCCTACCAGGAAAATGAGAGACAAATACATATATTGCTCATTGTATTGATAAACAAAGAATAATATTTAAAAACATACAACATCCTTTTCATTGTGATGTCTGGAAATTTTCCTTCAATATTCTGTTTATTCTGTTTTAATTAAGGTACTAACCCCATCATACTGTCTTTTTATTTTTGAAAACATAAGTACCTTCACTTTCAGTAAAGACTAAGCTATCATTTTATCATTATGCACATTTCCAGGTAGGACAAGATGTTCAGATGTAGCTTTCAAAAGAATTACCTGATTCATCATGATGGTCTCATATGCAGATCAAAATGTTGGCTAGAATATCAAACAGTAAGCACATCACTAAATTCTTTTTACATCATTCCTATTTGACTGTTTAAGACAGTTGTATGTAAAAATAATATAAATGTTTGCATTGCATTACTCTTGATGTGCCAGAACCCATAAACGTTTTGGGTTGTATTGTGATATTCTTGCATGTAATGTATGATATATACATATATATATGACTAATAAAGAAAACCTAATAGTGATGAAAGTCTAATTTCCCTTGTCTTTCTTATTCTCATGTGATAACTCGCCTGTTTAGAAAGAAGTTTCTCAAGGTAAACTCTGTAATGTAGAAAAGAACTTAGAATTATGCTGGCAGATGTCTTTGATACTAAATATTACGAAGGGAATAAAAGAAATGGACTTTCCGTCTCCATGAATTATTTCTAATTTTAGAACCAAAACATCCCTAAACCTTAACAACCATCAATCACTTCTTAAGCTAGAATATCCAATGAAATCATAAAGGGGAAAAATTCTCTGCTATAAATACAGGCAGAGAAAATACAGGCAGATAAATTCACTTCTGTCCACTTTTCAAAAATAAATGTACTGTTGATATATTAAGCAATGAAATTTTTTGCGAGAAACAAGGAGTTCAATAGGTGACATTTAGAGTATACAATAAGTGGTTAGGTGTGATTTTTTTCAATGTGTAAAGAATTTCAACATGAAAACATTGTGTGGGGGAAAAACTATTTTAAAATAATAAAAGAATCTCAACATGAAAACATTCTGGGGTGGGGGGACTATTTTAAAATAACATTTAATGACTCCAAGTAATCTATTATGAAGAGTTATCAACATGAACCTCTTGAAAAGAAAAAAAAAAAAACATATCCAAATGGGAGCACATTTCTGCAGAACATTATCTGATGTGACTTCTTAAAACTCTCTTCTGTTTTTCTTGCTCTGCTAATCACAACTTTTAAACAGTGTCCACTAACTGGTTAGGCTCCTTCATCCCAGATGTGGGACACCTATAAAAACTTAAACTGAGCAGCAAATAAGCCATTCATGGTAACTTTTGAAATGAATGCCATGCCTTTAGAGTTCTATTCTTTTGAAAAAATTAATAGGTGAATAATTATAGAATTAGAAAATATATACATTTAATATGTGTAAATATACATATATATGAAAATGTATCTAAAGGATGTAGAAACTATAGATTATGATTACAGATCTATTTTCATGTATCCATGCTAATTTTGTTAAAATACTCACAGACTTCCTGGGACAAAATTGAAAACTTGGGATTTCCAATTCCCTCCCATGACATTTAAGGGCTTTCATATTTTGTGTGGAGATGCCATGATTTACCTACCCACTCTGCCATTGATAGATGCAAAGGTTATTTTATAGTCTTAGATGATCATACACATCTTTAGGAGAGAGTGGTTGGGTAAATCATGTCCAGTGGTTTTTTCTGAAGGAATTTAACTCATTTACCTTCCCTCCAGCAATATGTGAGATGTTCCCAGTGCTGTCCATCCTGGTAAACATTTGACATAGTCACTTTTTTAACAATCTTAACCATCTTGGTGGTATTTGGTGATCTTTTATTAAGGGTTAATTTACATTTTTGATAGCAATTATGCTGACCATCTTACCTTTATTGGCATTAAGACACTTGGGTTTATAAAGTGACTGTGTACACTTTTTATCTACTATTTATTAGGTTGTTAGTTATGTTCTCTTGACTTGCAATTCTTTAGATTTTCTAGATACAATCCTTCATTGGAATATGTTTTTGCAAGTATCTTTTTTCTCGCTCTGTTTTTTAAAATTTTTACTGTTTTAAAGGTATAATCAGATGAATGAAAGTGCTAGATTTTAGCATAATCTAATTTTTCACTGACAATTGGTTTTATTTCCTATTTAAGACATCTTTGCCTCCTAGAAAATGAAAAAGACATTCTTTTCATCTGGAAGCTTCTACCTTTCAGTCTATGAACCATCTGAAAATTGCTTCTGGTACGATAGGAAGAAGGCTTTGATGAGGTTTATGATATGTTCTTGTCCCTTTATATTTCATCTTATTCGTTTGTAAATTTCTACAGAAATGGCCAAAGGGGTTTGGATAAAGATAAACTGCTGCCCACTGGGAATGCCCTGCAATTTGGTTGACTGGGGCAGAGGTTTTGAGAGATGAATAATGGAAAAACATTTAAGCCTGGCCACAGCCAAATTTTAAAGAACTTAGCATGTCCTACTTTACTTCATAGACAGCAGGGAGCAGTGGTCAACACTGAGGCAGGGAAGTCGGCTGGTTAGATTTGTGTTCTGAATGACCACTATGGCAGCCCCCATGCTAGACTCCAACCACTGACATTCTCAGATAATGACCCACAATGCAAAGTTATGTTCATACCCAGGTGTAAGAGTCAGTCACTCCTTCCAGAACCACAGAGCTAAGAGTTTACCCCCAGAAATAAGGGGAGAGACCTTCCCAAGTGACAAAAGCCAATGTAACGCTCCCTTCTGGAACACCAACATTCTATCCAAGTCTTGGTTTGAGAGGCACAAGAACACCAACCTCTCTGAGCCTACGTCTGCAGGGAGACCTGCAATTCTCTGGGTTGTGCCACATGATGATGGCAGGTACAAGAGCTCTGGTACAGAGCCACACTGAACAACTCCTACACAACACACACACACACACACACACACACACACACACACGGGCACACACATGCATGCAGCCCCTCAAGTCCCCAGGCTGAGGCAAGAAGCAGACCCAGCACTGAAAGTTCTGGAGTCATGATACATCCTGAAGCCGCACTGTGGACAACAAAACTCAAAGCAGCAGCTCATCAAAAATGTTCAACCATGATTCAGACTCTTCCTCCTGGGACTTCTGACCCAGATAGCAGGAACAATTGGGCCACCTGGCAAAAGTACAGACTTTTTTTTCCCCTAAAAAAATTGATTTGCTGAGCAGCTCATTTAAAAATTAATATGCACTTCTAGGATGAGTCAAAAAAAAAAAAAACACTATTTGAGAAGTCAACATGAGAACAGTAGTTAATATCCAGTTACCAAAAATAGGTGATTGATAGGAACTATTGAAATTAGAGGTTTTCTGCTAGCCCGTCCCAGACTTCTCCAGAAGCCGCCCTCCAACTTACTGGAGAAGACCACGGCCCCAAGGGAACGCGACAGGTCCCAGGCGAGGTGCACTGAATCCGCCAGCACAGAGTGGCATTGCGCGCACTGGAACACCGCGCATCTCTCGGGCTGCAGCCACGACGGCAGCAGCGGGCTGATTGGCTGTTCTTTCGCCCCACATTTCGTCGGACCGAGCGGCGAGGACCCCTCCACCACCTGTGTGTCCCACTCCATGGAGGTGGTAAAAGAGGATTCGTCGATCATCTCCTTAGCGCCGTCACAAAAATCACCTCGGGACACTTCTGCACAACGAGACCGATGCCGCCGCGGCCGAGCCGCCATCTTCCTGCTGCGGTTTCCTCTTTCAATCTCGCACCAAACTCTGCTCCAAGCGTCGCCCCCGCGTCCTCAGTAGACCCTGTGAGCGGTGCGCTCCACAGCTCACCTGTAGCTTGGACGAGCCCCTAGGGCCTTCCGCCTTCGCCGTATTGGAGAGGTGAAGGGTGGAGCGTGCGCCAGTGGAAAATCAGTTTTTCTATTGGTCAGCGTAAGAAACCCCGCCTTCGAGGCATTTTCAACCAATGGAAGTGCAGCGTTCTTCGTTTAAACGAACTATAAAGGTCTACTGGGCCAACGCCTAGAGTGGCGCCAGAGTTTTGAACGGTGTAGTTTACGTTAGCTGACTGACCCTCTGCGCTTCTCCAGTTGGATTGTAGAACGCGATGACCGTCCCTTCTGCGGAGGAGCTGGACTCCTTCAAGTACAGTGACCTGCAGAACTTAGCCAAGCGTCTGGGCCTCCGGGCTAACCTGAGGGCAGACAAGTTGTTAAAAGCCTTAAAAGCCCATCTTAAACATGAAGAAAGAAAAGAAAAGAAGAATCAGGATGAAAGTCAAACTTCTGGATCCTCCAAGGATGAAACTGTGATACAGATTAACAGTCATGAACAAGCCAACAGGGAGCCAATTGGCAATATCACCAAAACGAGGAGGTGCAAGACAGTTCATGGGCACCCTGACTCTCAGCAGGATCATTCTGAGGTAAAAATGAGTGATGATACTGAATTCCAGAATCAAGAAAAGCAGAAAAACCAGGATCTTGGAACTACTGCAAAAGTTCCTTCTCTGCCAGACCAGAGCCAAGGAGATGATAATGTTGTTTCCTCAGGAAAAAGTGAGATGAATGATTTTAAGAAGCTTCATGAGGCTCGTTTTAAGGAAATGGAGTCCATTGATGAATATATTAAGAGAAAAAAGAAACATTTTGAAGACCACAACTCCTTTCATGAACTGAAGAAGCAGCCTGGCAATAAGGGAGGAGTAGTAACTCCAGTTCCTCCGAAAGGAAGACTCTCTGTGACTTGTACACCAATCAGCCAGCAGCGCTCAAAAGGCCAATCACATGGCCCTGCAAGTCGGAGCACTAGGTATCTGAAGGGGTCAGTCAAGCACTCTCCTCTCTCAGCAGCTAAAATGAGTGTCAGGTTTTCAGCTGCTACTAAAGATAATGAGCATAAGCATTCAATGATCAAGACTCCAGCTAGAAAGTCTCCACATGTGACCACATCTGGGAAAACCTCAGAAGGCCATGCTGTGCTTGGGACACCCAATTTAAAGACCAACAGAGGGAATTCTGCTGCAGTTATTACCCCATTCAAGTTAACAACTATGGCAATGCAGACTCCAGTCTCCAATAAGAAACCAGTATTTGATCTCAAAGCAAGTTTGTCTCGTCCCCTCAACTATGAGCCACACAAAGGAAAGCTGAAACCATGGGGGAAATCTAAAGAAAATAATTCTCTGAATGAACATGTGGACAGAGTTACGTTCCATAAGAAAACCTATAAACAACCTCATCTCCAGACCAAGGAAGAGCAGCGGAAGAAACAAGAGCAAGAACGAAAGGAGAAGAAAGCAAAGGTTTTGGAAGCTCGAAGGGGCTTCATTATACTTAAAGATGAGTAATTTGTTAATGTCCTATAAATATTCCTTTATTCTGAAATTGTTTTCTGAAATTTTGTAAATATTTTTATACTGTCTTTCCCACTTTCGTCAGAGATCTTTCTCTGTTAACTTTTATTCATAATCTATATAGCATCTATGTGTTTTTTATGTTCTGGCATTCTTTGGAATAGTGTTTATCTTAAGTCCCTGTACAGCCCAGTTTTCTCATGAGACATCTTAGAGCTTAACCTAGATCTTTAATGTCAAGCTTCTTTACTATTTCTAACATTAACAGCCTTGCTGTCCTCTATGCAATAGCATTTACCTGATGAAGCTAGTCATACCACAAGCTTAAGTAGAATTTGAACAATAAAAAGTTAACAATAAGAAAGCTGGGACCAAAAGGCCACCTCTTATCTTCTAACCTACAAAATCTAGCAATCTTGAAACTGGACTAATGGTTGCCCATATGAAAATGTTTATAATAAAGACTTCATGTCATTGCTACCTGTCATTCACTATATCCTTAAAAATAAAATTCTATATCTCATTCTAGCCTTTCATATTTAAAAATAAAAGCTATAAGCATATTTATATATAAAATCTATCAATTTTAGATGGATGGGGGTATAGCTTAGTGATAGAGCATTTGCCTAGCATGTGGCAGGTCCTAGGTTTGAGCCCCAACACACACACCAAAAAAAAAGTGTATTACTGCTTTAAGGATTAAAATGCTGTCACTGTCAAATTTGTATCTTAATAATTTTATGGAACCCGGTGCAGTGGGACACGCCTGTAATCCCAGTGGCCTGGGAGGCTGAGACAGGAGGATCTCAAGTTCAAAGCCAGCCTTAGCAAAAGCTAGGTGTTAAGCAACTCAGTGAGACCCTGTCTCTAAATGAAATACGAAATAGGGCTGAGGATATGGCTCAGTGGTTGAGTGCCCCTGAGTTCAATCCCCAGTACCTCACCCCCAAAAAAAATAATTTATGGAAAAGCCCAGCATTGCTTGGCATCATATTCTTCTTTCTTGCAATAACTACATAGAGCTTCTGTGTTATATACTGCCCAAGAACTTTATAAATAAAAATTTTTTTGTTGTGGTGGTGGATTCTTTTTAGACAAGTCATCCATGATTTGGATGATAACTAAGATCATAAGAGGTTACCTATATCCTTCATACACTTTCCTGGACCACCCACTTCTACCCCAAGAGTAAATTACTATATTCTTCCTTTTTATACTGTCTTTCTGGTCTTTATATTGTCTTACTGGTTTTTACCATAATTATTAGTTTGCATATATGTTCAGAATGTGGCACATGCCTAAAAAAATCAGATTTTCCAACAAGAAACTCCTGGATCATATACACTTCTGAGAATGTAAAATGGTACAACCCCTTTGGAAAAAAATTGCTAACACTTTAAAAAGTTGTATGTCTGTCTACTATGTTATTCAGCCATGGGACTTCTAGTTACTCAAGAAAACTAAAATCATATGTTCCTATAAAAGACTTGTATCTGAAAAAAAAAAAAAAAAAAAGAAATTAGAGTTCATGTTAGGAAGAGATGTTCTCATGGACCTTCATTATTTTCTACCCATCTCTTAGGAGATCTTGGGACTCCCAGCTGCAGACTAGTAGCCAAACAAGTCCTGGAATTTTAATCAAACCTATAGAGCACGTCCTGACAAGATTTATTTTCACTTATTATTCACTGTATAGAATAAAACTGGAGATATCTTTTGCAAAAAAGAAAACAGTTTCGAACTAAAGTGCATGAGAAGAGGTATCTTCCTGGTGTACACTGTGCTCCCATCCTAAAGAATACTGATACAATTAATCTCTGACCTGGGTAGCATTAGCTGTCTTTTAAATTCTATGTTCTCCCTAGCATCAGGCTCCATGTTCAACATATGGGAGGCTTGAGCCAGCCACAATGCCCAACTTCTCTGAGCTACCTAAGCCTAATATCCCAGTCTGCAGACTTCTCTCTCAGCCTTGGCAGATGCTGAGGCTCCCAAGGAATGGAGGCAGTAGTAGCTTTGGGCAGTGTTCCATATTCTGCCAGCACAGCCTAATGTTTGCATCAGGGCTAAAGCTGCTAGTTTCTCTTTAAAACTAGATGGGGGTGTTCTGAGTAAAATCAAAGCAAGTACACCAAAAGTTTGAGATAAAGAAAACTGACAGAATTTGATATTTAATATTCTCTGAAGAAGCATCACTGGAAAACACAAAAACTTGCTGTATTTTCCTTGTTTTAATGTTCTCACTATTTTGAGTACATGTTGAGAGTGTAGAAACCATTATCTTTTGAGGGTTTAAGGCTTATAAAAATGTAATTCATCTGTGCCCCTCTGGAAAGCCTGAATTATTATATCCCAAAGGAAAAAGTCTGGTTGGTTCCATGGAAAGAGCTGAATGAATTTGTTGGGTTCTGGCTGCCATGAAAAGTCCTACCTAGGTCACAGCCTTCCCAAGTGCCCTTTTGCTGGGCTGATGCTTCCTCCCATTGTCCCTCCCATTCCTAAATGCACCATTAATCCATTCTAAGGCCAATTTTTAAAATGACGAACATTCTGCCCAAGATAAGAGAGAGGGAGAAATAAGAGAAATCCCTCTGGGAATTTATGGCATTAAACTGTTCTCAACTCTCCTAGAAAAACAAAGTGATCATATTTTAGCTGAACAATCTAGAAAGAGATGTCAGAGAGAGCCAAGTGGTTCTGCAGGCAGAACTTCTCTAGATCTCTCATTCCCTCCTTCCTCTCTAGAAAGGTGAGGGGCCCTCACATCCCACCTAGTCCCTCAGCCACCGAGCCTTGGGCCTGAGCACTCCCCTCCTGCCGACTCAGCATCCCCATGGACCATGCCCAAGACACATTCTGAAGTTCAAGCACAACAAAAACAAATAGCTCCTTAAATTCAAACAGATGAAGAACAATGGAAACCGGAAGCTGCTTTGCATGACCCACCATGTGACATGGATCAGCTGGGGCTGGAAGGGATCCAATGCCTCAGGTGCAGAGGAAGGGCTCAACAGCAAGGTAAGCAGAGTAGGAGGTAGAGGGATCCCACCTGCCTGTCAAAATAAGACCCTATGACTATTTGAAAATAAAAAGTGCCTTCAAGAGTGTTATGATTTAGCTCTAAACTGTCCCCTAAAGTGCTCATGTTTTAGACAATGCAGCTAGGTTCAGAGATGAAAAGATTGGATCATGAGGGCTGTAACTTCATCAATGGATTAATCCATTTGATGGATTAATAGTTTGAATAGACTACCCGGTGGTAACTGTAGGCATCAGGCATGGCTGGAGGGGGTAGGTCACTGGGGCAGGGCCATGGGAAATAATTTTACCCCAGCCCCTTCCTATCTCTTTTCTCTCTGCTTCCTGGCCACAAGTTTTGCTCTGTTATTCCCTTTGGCTATCATATTTCTGGCTTGGAGCCTCCTAAACTGGACAAAACCTCAGAAAGAGTCAGCCAGAATAAGCCTTTCTCCTTATAAATTGTGCTTGTCAGATATTTTGGTCACAGTCACACAAAGCTGACTAACAGAGAACACTCACCCTTTTAATAACAAAGACGTGATAATGATATTGTGAACATTCATCAAGTGCAAACTGTGCACACTAAGTTCTTTAAAATTATTACCTCCTTTAATCTTCACAACCTTATCAAACAGCACTGCTATAATCCCATTTTACAGATGAAGAAATCAGTACTGAAGGAGAACAGTATCCACAGTAACCCAACTAATGTGCTACATCAAGACTTTGCTCTCCACCTCCACATTAGAGGAATTCTTTCAAAATTCATTCCCCAAGCATATAGAGACCTTCCACTGAAATGTAGATAAAGGTCACAAATCAATCACGTATATTTTATTTGCCATGAGAATTAGAAAAAGAAAAGCCAAGAAAGAAAAATTCACAGTATGAAGTCGAGGTCAGTGAAGGAGACAATAAAAGTCAGAAGAAAGAGGGACTCGCAAAGGATCACAGGCACCTCTAGGCTAAGATCCTCTCTCTTGTGAGGCCCCTGCTCCCACGAACATTCAGAATCCATTCATATCCAACTAGCGTTGGACATCCTGCTGAGCACTAGAAACAGAGAGACAAAAAGATCATCTCCATTTCTACCTACTAGATGTTTTAACCTCTCTGAGCTTGTTTCTACCAAGCCCAAATCACTATTAGTTAACAGATTAAATTAGACAATAATCAGAAAGCTTTCCATTAAAAAAAAAAGTGGGTGTTTAATGATACTAATATTTTAGAATGTCTTCATATAGAGGTGACTCTTAGTCCAGGCCCTCATTAGAATCATCTGATAGCTTTAAAATAAAAATAAAAACCATGCCTGGGCTGGCTCCAGATGAATCATATCATTTGGGAACCTAAGGGTGCTACTTGGTCATGGGAACTTCTTAAAAGTCCATCATGTGACTCCCATGTCTGTGTTTTCTGGGTTGAGCATTTGAAAAGAATGAGTAGCTTGGTCTATGTGTTTGGAGGGAGGGAGATATTCAATGTGGGTCTCCAGATATTGATGATTCTTCACTCTTGAAAATGGTGTAAGAATGGAGTAGAAAAGAAAGGAAGAGGTCAGGAGCATGGCTTTATTTTTCCTTGGGGACTTAAAAAATGGTTCCCCTTTAGGGAATATCTCAAACTCTTTGGAGCTTCTCCACCGTGCAATCTCTTGCCTTTAAAATTTCTTTCAACCTGGAGCATATTACAATCCAGAAGATACACACATCTAAATGGCTGCAGTGTCCCAAGGACAGAACAAGCAATAGCAATGGCCTTTTGAGTGGTGCCTTGTCTATACTCCGATCCTCACCGATGTCCCTGGCATGTCAGACAGATGGGGCCCCTAATGCAAGGTCCCTGGTGATACCCTCTGAGGTTTAGTTACCACGAAGAAAGAAAGAGCTTGGCTGTGGCTGCAGCTGGTAAACACAGAGCCATCAATCTGTACTTGGCTGATGTATCTTCAGAGAAGCAATCATTGTGAAAGACACAAGCCCCTGGCAAGTGTGGTAACTTGCAACTAACTCGCTAGAAATGATTGAATGCCTTTCATCTTCTCTGCTGTGTATGCAACTGGAGATCTGATCTGATCTGCAGCCCAGGTGACCAGAAACCAGAAGCATTACTCCTACATTGCCCACCTTTGAAACCTGCCAGTGATGTTATCTCCTGGCAAAAATCACTGGACAATCAGTCGAACTCAAAACTGTTGGGGAAGCAAGCAATGCAAGGGCGCAGACTCCAGTGCCCTGTTCCCTGCCCTGAGATAAAACCAGCAATCTGAAACATTGATATGCAAGTCACTCTCAGGCTATGAGTCAGTTTTTCTTCTGAAAGCAATTAGCAATTACCAGCATTTATTCAGTGACTGGGAGTCAGGCAAACAGGCAGACACTGACAGTCTGTCATTATCGCACAAAAGAACCGCAGCTTTTATCCTCCCCAGAGGAAGTAAGACTTTCAGAGCTCCTCAACTTTCAGGCTCCCTCGCTTCCCAGACCTATGATTTGTTTCATCATCAACCTTAAAAATAATATAAAGTTCAACCGTTTATATTGGAGGAGCTGCTCGCAGGTGCACCTCCCAGGGCTCCAATGCAGCTCCAGAAAGCACTAGAAGCAACTAGAATATTGATGTGCCAATCAACCCTCAGAAGGTACCACAGCAACACTCGTCACCCTTTGACTCCCTCCAGATGGCACCCTTTCTGCAAACCTCCTTCCCTCAGCACACCCAAACTCTCTGGATGTTTTTCTCATATGGTGTCTAGTCCACAGCCCTGTTGTGCCAGGTTGGTGGGCGAGGTTGCAGACAGGCCAGAGAAACTACCTAGAGACAGCATGAGAGGCGTGGTTTATTGGTGAAGGAAAGCTTGGGAGAGATCAGTGGCAGCTCCAAGAAGAGTTCAGGGGCAACAGGGTGACAACAGGGTGTCCAGAGGTGACAGCTGGACAAGTGACATATATCCTTTCCACAGCGCCCTCAGTTCCACGCCAGTCCCCGCTCAGAAAGGGACTTTATATGTTAGGCTGCAGAAGCAGTGATGTCATTACCATTCATTTGCTTAGTTTCCTTATCTGACCAACATCCCAAGGAACAACCGTCTTGGTTCACTTACAAGAAAGTAGCTTTCTACAGAAAATACCAACTTGTCCACGTTCCCAGTGTGCATAAAAGACAGCCAGAGTGCTTCAAGGTAAAATGTACCTGAACGCGTGGGCCCAGACTTGCCCTCCTTGTTCCCTCTGTTTGGCGAGGTTTGGGGAAACAGGAGGTGGGGTGCTCTACTGTGCCCCTTTGCTTTCGGGATGACTCAAATGGTCAAATCAACTGAGTTATTTCTCATCACATGCCAGTTTTAAGCCAGCACTAGACATTTGTAGAGTCAAGCGTGAACAAGAGAGCCAGGCATGGGCCCAGCTGTTCAGTCGCAGGCTTAGAGTAACGCAGCCAAAGCCAATCTGTAGTTGACCCTCCCTGTAGTCCAGTGGTCGGTCAGGTTCAGCACTCTCCAACTGGGAATCCCTCCAGCTCTACCAGATGCGTGATTTGGTGCAAAACATTTAACGGACCTGAACCTTAGTTTAGTTTTCTCCTTTATAAAAAGGATAAAAGCTGCCTCCCATAAAGGAGAGAAGAGGTTTATAAATCCTTCTCCCTTCATAGTATAAGGCACCAGCTTGTCCTGCTCTTCACAAGATGGTAAGTACAAATATCCCGTTGGGTTGTCTCCACCTAAGTCTCAGGTCTACATCCCTCAGGTACCTCATGTTCAACAGTTCAGTTTTCTCCATTTGTTCAGTCCTGAACCCCCCCCCCCCCCCGAGGCCTTGGTGGGGGTGGGGATGGTGGACTTCCAGGCAGCTCTGTTACCTTTGTTTGTCCAAAGCACTGCATGACCTCCCCAGTCCACAAGCCTACTGCTGCTTTGCCTTCTGACTCTCATGAGCAAGCTTTAAACCAGGGGCCCATGAAGCCCCGTGGGCACCAGAAGCACGATGGAGCTGTCCTTACCAGTGTCTCCGGACACTTGAAAGCAGAAAGAATATAAAAGGCCCAACTCTCCATACCTGGAATCTCTGGGATACATGGGCTCTACAGTCTGTCCCCTCCAACCTGTGGCCCTCTCTAGAGACTTCCACCCTCAGAGTGCCCATGCTCTGACACTTCTCTCACTCCCTGGGCCTGCATCAGCTGAGGTTCACCCAACCCCAAGGAATAACCACAGTCTCATCTCAACCCCAAGCCTGGACCAGATCCTTTGCACACTTTATCTAGGTTTCTATACCAATCAGGTATTGATTTGAAAGAACTCCTCGAACTTTCTCTGTCCTGAGTAGAGGACCCCCAGCCAGACTGATCCAGTCTTATTTCCAACATATCAAAAAGCATTGTCACTCGCATATACATGCATTCATGCACACTACCGAATAGGTACAATACACGTACAATAGAAGATAGTTCGCGTTATTTTGATCACTTTTATACAGGATGCAAGCTGCTTGTGCTTTTTTATTTATTTTTTTTTTTTTTTTTTTTTTTTTTTAATTTTTTATTGTTGGCTGTTCAAAACATTACATAGTTCTTGATATATCATATTTCACAATTTGATTCAAGTGGGTTATGAGCTCCCATTTTTACCCCATATACAGATTGCAGAATCACGTCAGTTACACATCCATTGATTTACATATTGCCATACTAGTGTCTGTTGTATTCTGCTGTCTTTCCTATCCTCTACTATCCCCCCTCCCCTCCCCTCCCCTCCCCTCCCCTCTTCTCTCTCTGCCCCCTTTACTGACATTCGTTTGTCCCCCTTGTATTATTTTTCCCCTTCCCCTCACTTCCTCTTGTATGTACTTTTGTATACCTCTGAGGGTCTCCTTCCATTTCCATGCATTTTCCCTTCTCTCTCCCTTTCCCTCCCACCTCTCATCCCTGTTTAATGTTAATCTTCTTCTCATGCTCTTCGACCCTACTCTGTTCTTAGCTACTCTCCTTATATCAAAGAAGACATTAGACATTTGTTTTTTAGGGATTGGCTAGCTTCACTTAGCATAATCTGCTCTAATGCCATCCATTTCCCTGTAAATTCTATGATTTTGTCATTTTTTAATGCAGAGTAATACTCCATTGTGTATAAATGCCACATTTTTTTTATCCATTCATCCATTGAAGGGCATCTAGGTTGGTTCCACAGTCTAGCTATTGTGAATTGTGCTGCTATGAACATCGATGTAGCAGTGTCCCTGTAGCATGCTCTTTTTAGGTCTTTAGGGAATAGACCGAGAAGGGGAATAGCTGGGTCAAATGGTGGCTCCATTCCCAGCTTTCCAAGAAATCTCCATACTGTTTTCCAAATTGGCTGCACCAATTTGCAGTCCCACCAGCAATGTACAAGTGTACCCTTTTCCCCACATCCTCGCCAGCACTTGTTGTTGTTTGACTTCCTAATGGCTGCCAATCTTACTGGAGTGAGATGGTATCTTAGGGTGGTTTTGATTTGCATTTCTCTGACTGCTAGAGATGGTGAGCATTTTTTCATGTACTTGTTGATTGACTGTATGTCCTCCTCTGAGAAGTGTCTGTTCAGGTCCTTGGCCCATTTGTTGATTGGGTTGTTTGTTCTCTTATTGTCTAATTTTTTGAGCTCTTTGTATACTCTGGATATTAGGGCTCTATCTGAGGTGTGAGGAGTAAAGATTTGTTCCCAGGATGTAGGCTCTCTATTTACCTCTCTTATTGTATCTTTTGCTGAGAAAAAACTTTTTAGTTTGAGTAAGTCCCATTTGTTGATTCTAGTTATTAACTTTTGTGCTATGGGTGTCCTATTGAGGAATTTGGAGCCCGACCCCACCGACTGTAGATCGTAGCCAACTTTCTCTTCTATCAGACGGCGCGTCTCTGATTTGATATCAAGCTCCTTGATCCATTTTGAATTAACTTTTGTGCATGGCGAGAGAAAGGGATTCAGTTTCATTTTGTTGCATATGGATTTCCAGTTTTCCCAGCACCATTTGTTGAAGATGCTATCCTTCCTCCATTGCATGCTTTTAGACCCTTTATCAAATATAAGATAGTTGTAGTTTTGTGGATTGGTTTCTGTGTCCTCTATTCTGTACCATTGGTCCACCCGCCTGTTTTGGTACCAGTACCATGCTGTTTTTGTTACTATTGCTCTGTAATATAGTTTGAAGTCTGGTATCGCTATACCGCCTGATTCACACTTCCTGCTTAGCATTGTTTTTGCTATTCTGGGTCTTTTATTTTTCCATATGAATTTCATGATTGCTTTCTCTATTTCTACAAGAAATGCCGTTGGGATTTTGATTGGCATTGCATTAAACCTATAGAGAACTTTTGGTAATATCGCCATTTTGATGATGTTAGTTCTGCCTATCCATGAACAGGGTATATTTTTCCATCTTCTAAGATCTTCTTCTATTTCTCTCTTAAGGGTTCTGTAGTTTTCATTGTATAAGTCTTTCACCTCTTTTGTTAGGTTGATTCCCAAGTATTTTATTTTTTTTGAAGATATTGTGAATGGAGTGGTTGTCCTCATTTCCATTTCAGAGGATTTGTCGCTGATATACAGGAATGCCTTTGATTTATGCGTGTTGATTTTATATCCTGCCACTTTGCTGAATTCATTTATTAGCTCTAATAGTTTCTTTGTAGACCCTTTTGGGTCTGCTAGGTATAGAATCATGTCATCTGCAAATAGTGATAATTTAAGTTCTTCTTTTCCTATTTTGATGCCTTTAATTTCTTTCGTCTGTCTAATTGCTCTGGCCAGTGTTTCGAGAACTATGTTGAACAGAAGTGGTGAGAGAGGGCATCCCTGTCTTGTTCCAGATTTTAGAGGGAATGCCTTCAATTTTTCTCCATTCAGAATGATGCTAGCCTGAGGCTTAGCATAGATTGCTTTTACAATATTGAGGTATGTTCCTGTTATCCCTAGTTTTTCTAGAGTTTTGAACATAAAGGGATGCTGTACTTTGTCGAATGCTTTTTCCGCATCTATCGAGATGATCATATGGTTCTTATTTTTAAGTCTATTGATGTGGTGAATAACATTTATTGATTTCCTTATATTGAACCAGCCTTGCATCCCAGGGATGAATCCTACTTGATCATGGTGCACAATTTTTTTGATGTGCCTTTGTATCCGAGTGGCCAGAATTTTATTGAGGATTTTTGCATCTAGGTTCATTAGAGATATTGGTCTGTAGTTTTCTTTCTTTGAAGTGTCTTTGTCTGGTTTAGGTATCAGGGTGATGTTGGCCTCGTAGAATGAATTTGGAAGTTCTCCCTCTTTTTCTATTTCCCGAAGTAGCTTGAAAAGTATTGGTATTAGTTCCTCTTTAAAGGTTTTGTAAAACTCTGCTGTATACCCATCCGGTCCTGGGCTTTTCTTAGTTGGTAGTCTTTTGATGGTTTCTTCTATTTCCTCAATTGATATTGGTCTGTTTAGGTTGTCTATATCCTCCTGACTCAATCTGGGCAGATCATATGACTTAAGAAATTTATCTATGCCTTCACTATCTTCTAATTTATTGGAGTATAAGGATTCAAAATAATTTTTGATTATCTTCTGTATTTCTGAAGTGTCTGTTGTGATATTGCCTCTTTCATCCCGTATGTTAGTGATTTGAGTTCTCTCTCTTCTTCTCTTCGCTAGCATGGCTAAGGGTCTGTCGATTTTGTTTATTTTTTCAAAGAACCAACTTTTAGTTTTGTCAATTTTTTCAATTGTTTCTTTTGTTTCGATTTCATTGATTTCAGCTCTGATTTTAATTATTTCTTGCCTTCTACTTCTTTTGCTGTTGTTTTGCTCTTCTTTTTCTAGGATTTTGAGATGAAGTATGAGATCATTTATTTGTTGGTTTTTTCTTTTTTTAAGGAATGAACTCCAAGCAATGAATTTTCCTCTTAGAACTGCTTTCAATGTGTCCCATAGATTCCGATATGTTGTGTCTGTGTTTTCATTAATCTCTAAGAATTTTTTAATTTCCTCCTTGATGTCTTCTATAACCCATTGATCATTCAGTAACCTATTGTTCATTCTCCAAGTGATATATTCTTTTTCCTTCCTTCTTTTATCGTTGATTTTCAGTTCCATTCCATTATGATCAGATAGGATGCATGGTATTATCTCTACTCCTTTGTATTGTCTAAGAGTTTCCCTGTGACATAATATATGATCTATTTTTGAGAAGGATCCATGTGCTGCTGAGAAAAAAGTGTAACTGTTTGATGTTGGGTGGTATATTCTATATATGTCAATTAAATCTAGGTTATTAATTGTGTTATTGAGTTCTATAGTTTCCTTATTCAACTTTTGTTTGGAAGATCTGTCCAGTGGTGAGAGAGGTGTGTTGAAGTCTCCCATGATTATTGTATGGTGGTCTATTAGACTCTTGAACTTGAGAAGAGTTTGTTTGATGAACATAGCTGCACCATTGTTTGGGGCATATATATTTATGATTGTTATGTCTTGTTGGTGTATGGTTCCCTTGAGCAGTATGTAGTGTCCCTCTTTATCCCTTTTGATTAACTTTGGCTTAAAATCTATTTTATTTGATATGAGTATGGATACTCCTGCTTGTTTCCGAAGTCCATATGAGTGATATGATTTTTCCCAACCTTTCACCTTCAGCCTATGTATGTCTTTTCCTATCAAATGCGTCTCCTGTAGGCAGCATATTGTTGGGTCTTGTTTTGTGATCCATTCTACTAGCCTGTGTCTCTTAATTGGTGAGTTTAAGCCATTAACATTTAGGGTTATTATTGAGATATGGGTTGTTCTTCCAGCCATATTTGTTTATTTATGTTACTAAACATGGTTTGTTTTCCACTTTGATTATTTTCCCCCCTTTAGTGTCCTACCTCCCACTGTTGGTTTTCATTGTTATTTTCCATTTCCTCTTCCTGTAATGTTTTGCCAAGGATGTTTTGAAGAGATGGTTTTCTAGCTGCAAATTCTTTTAACTTTTGTTTATCGTTGAAGGTTTTAATTTCATCTTCCATCCTGAAGCTTAATTTCGCTGGAAACACAATTCTTGGTTGGAACCCATTTTCTTTCAGTGTTTGAAATATGTTATTCCAGGATCTTCTAGCTTTCAGAGTCTGTGTTGAAAGATCAGCTGTTATCCTGATTGGCTTACCCCTAAATGTGATCTGCTTCCTTTCTCTTGTAGCTTTTAAAATTCTCTCCTTGTTCTGTATGTTGGGCATCTTCATTATAATGTGTCTAGGTGTGGGTCTCTTATGATTTTGCACATTCGGCGTCCTGTAGGCTTCTAGGATTTGGGGTTCTGTCTCAGTCTTCAAATCTGGGAAGTTTTCTCGAATTATTTCATTGAATAGATTGCTCATTCCTTTGGTTTGAAACTCTGTTCCTTCCTGTATCCCAATGACTCTTAAATTTGGTCTCTTGATGTTATCCCATATTTCTTGGATGTTCTGCTCATGGTTTCTTAACAGTCTTGCTGAGCTGTCTATGTTCTTTTCAAGTTGATATACTTTATCTTCATTGTCTGATGTTCTGTCTTCTAAGTGTTCTACTCTGCTGGTAGTATTCTCAATTGAGTTTTTAAGTTGGCTTATTGCTTCCTGCATTTCTAGGATTTCTGTTTGTTTGTTTTTTATAACCTCTATTTCCCTGTATAGTTGATCTTTTGCTTCTTGGATTTGTTTATGTAATTCATTGTTGAAGTGATCTTTCATTGTCTGATTTTGCTGTCTGATGTCTTCCTTGAGACTCCAGATCATCTGAAGCATGTATATCCTGAATTCTTTATCTGACATTCCATCAGCTGCAGCTATTACCTCTTCTAAAGTTGAGTTGACCTGCAATGCTTGTGGTCCTTTCTTTCCTTGTCTCTTCATACTGTTCGCGTTCCTTTCTTCTTGGTGAAACTGTTGTGCTATTGAATTTTCCCCCTATATATTTATATTGGTCTTGTATAGTTGCAAAGTCTCCCTCGCAGGCACGGGCGGCGGCTCTGCCCCTCCGCCAATTGGGGCAATGTGCCTACCACGCCGGCAGGCCGCGGGGCCTGCTCTGCCAGTCGGTAGCAGGTCCGCCGTCCTTGCAGGCGCGGGCGGCGGCACTGTCCCTCTGCGGGCCGCTAGGCTTGTTCTGTCGGTGGTCGCAGTTCTGCCTACTTTGCAGGCGCAGGCAGCGGCACTGCCCCTCTGCAGGCCTCTGGGGCTGTACTGCCAGTGGGTCGCAGGTCCGCCTACTTTGCAGGCGTGTGGGGGGGGGGGCGGTTCTACCCTTCCTCAGGCCACTGGGCCTGTTCTGTCTCTCGGTTGCAGATCTGACCTGTTCTGATGGTGGTCTCAGTTCCGACTACCTTGCAGGCGCGGGGGGGAGGGGGCGGCTCTGCCTCCCAGCAAGCCGCTGCTCCTCTTCTGCCGGTGGGTCGCAGGCCCGCCTACCTTGCAGGAGTGATTGGAAGCTCTGTCCCGCCGCGGGCCAATGGGCCTTTTCTGTCGGTGGTCACCCTTCCCCTACCTGGCAGGCGAGGGGGGTGGGGGGCGGCTCTGCCCCTCAGCAGGCCGCTGGGCCTGCTCTGTCTTTGGTCCCAGTTCCCTCTACTATGCCGGCGCAGGGGGAGGGGGCGGCTCAGCCTCTCAGCAGGCGACTGCTCCTCTTCTGCCGGTGGGTCGCAGGCCCGCCTACCTTGCAGGAGTGATTGGAAGCTCTGTCCCGCCCTGGGCCACTGGGCCTTTTCTGTCGGTGGTCACCCTTCCCCTACCTGGCAGGCGAGGGGGGTGGGGGGCGGCTCTGCCCCTCAGCAGGCCGCTGGGCCTGCTCTGTCTTTGGTCCCAGTTCCCTCTACTATGCCGGCGCAGGGGGAGGGGGCGGCTCAGCCTCTCAGCAGGCGACTGCTCCTCTTCTGCCGGTGGGTCGCAGGCCCGCCTACCTTGCAGGAGTGATTGGAAGCTCTGTCCCGCCCTGGGTCACTGGGCCTTTTCTGTCGGTGGTCACCCTTCCCCTACCTGGCAGGCGAGGGGGGTGGGGGGCGGCTCTGCCCCTCAGCAGGCCGCTGGGCCTGCTCTGTCTTTGGTCCCAGTTCCCTCTACTATGCCGGCGCAGGGGGAGGGGGCGGCTCAGCCTCTCAGCAGGCGACTGCTCCTCTTCTGCCGGTGGGTCGCAGGCCCGCCTACCTTGCAGGAGTGATTGGAAGCTCTGTCCCGCCCTGGGCCACTGGGCCTTTTCTGTCGGTGGTCACCCTTCCCCTACCTGGCAGGCGAGGGGGGTGGGGGGCGGCTCTGCCCCTCAGCAGGCCGCTGGGCCTGCTCTGTCTTTGGTCCCAGTTCCCTCTACTATGCCGGCGCAGGGGGAGGGGGCGGCTCAGCCTCTCAGCAGGCGACTGCTCCTCTTCTGCCGGTGGGTCGCAGGCCCGCCTACCTTGCAGGAGTGATTGGAAGCTCTGTCCCGTCCTGGGCCACTGGGCCTTTTCTGTCGGTGGTCACCCTTCCCCTACCTGGCAGGCGAGGGGGGGTGGGGGGCGGCTCTGCCCCTCAGCAGGCCGCTGGGCCTGCTCTGTCTTTGGTCCCAGTTCCCTCTACTATGCCGGCGCAGGGGGAGGGGGCGGCTCAGCCTCTCAGCAGGCGACTGCTCCTCTTCTGCCGGTGGGTCGCAGGCCCGCCTACCTTGCAGGAGTGATTGGAAGCTCTGTCCCGCCCTGGGCCACTGGGCCTTTTCTGTCGGTGGTCACCCTTCCCCTACCTGGCAGGCGAGGGGGGTGGGGGGCGGCTCTGCCCCTCAGCAGGCCGCTGGGCCTGCTCTGTCTTTGGTCCCAGTTCCCTCTACTATGCCGGCGCAGGGGGAGGGGGCGGCTCAGCCTCTCAGCAGGCGACTGCTCCTCTTCCGCCGGTGGGTCGCAGGCCCGCCTACCTTGCAGGAGTGATTGGAAGCTCTGTCCCGCCCTGGGCCACTGGGCCTTTTCTGTCGGTGGTCACCCTTCCCCTACCTGGCAGGCGAGGGGGGTGGGGGGCGGCTCTGCCCCTCAGCAGGCCGCTGGGCCTGCTCTGTCTTTGGTCCCAGTTCCCTCTACTATGCCGGCGCAGGGGGAGGGGGCGGCTCAGCCTCTCAGCAGGCGACTGCTCCTCTTCTGCCGGTGGGTCGCAGGCCCGCCTACCTTGCAGGAGTGATTGGAAGCTCTGTCCCGTCCTGGGCCACTGGGCCTTTTCTGTCGGTGGTCACCCTTCCCCTACCTGGCAGGCGAGGGGGGGTGGGGGGCGGCTCTGCCCCTCAGCAGGCCGCTGGGCCTGCTCTGTCTTTGGTCCCAGTTCCCTCTACTATGCCGGCGCAGGGGGAGGGGGCGGCTCAGCCTCTCAGCAGGCGACTGCTCCTCTTCTGCCGGTGGGTCGCAGGCCCGCCTACCTTGCAGGAGTGATTGGAAGCTCTGTCCCGCCCTGGGCCACTGGGCCTTTTCTGTCGGTGGTCACCCTTCCCCTACCTGGCAGGCGAGGGGGGTGGGGGGCGGCTCTGCCCCTCAGCAGGCCGCTGGGCCTGCTCTGTCTTTGGTCCCAGTTCCCTCTACTATGCCGGCGCAGGGGGAGGGGGCGGCTCAGCCTCTCAGCAGGCGACTGCTCCTCTTCCGCCGGTGGGTCGCAGGCCCGCCTACCTTGCAGGAGTGATTGGAAGCTCTGTCCCGCCCTGGGCCACTGGGCCTTTTCTGTCGGTGGTCACCCTTCCCCTACCTGGCAGGCGAGGGGGGTGGGGGGCGGCTCTGCCCCTCAGCAGGCCGCTGGGCCTGCTCTGTCTTTGGTCCCAGTTCCCTCTACTATGCCGGCGCAGGGGGAGGGGGCGGCTCAGCCTCTCAGCAGGCGACTGCTCCTCTTCTGCCGGTGGGTCGCAGGCCCGCCTACCTTGCAGGAGTGATTGGAAGCTCTGTCCCGCCCTGGGCCACTGGGCCTTTTCTGTCGGTGGTCACCCTTCCCCTACCTGGCAGGCGAGGGGGGTGGGGGGCGGCTCTGCCCCTCAGCAGGCCGCTGGGCCTGCTCTGTCTTTGGTCCCAGTTCCCTCTACTATGCCGGCGCAGGGGGAGGGGGCGGCTCAGCCTCTCAGCAGGCGACTGCTCCTCTTCTGCCGGTGGGTCGCAGGCCCGCCTACCTTGCAGGAGTGATTGGAAGCTCTGTCCCGTCCTGGGCCACTGGGCCTTTTCTGTCGGTGGTCACCCTTCCCCTACCTGGCAGGCGAGGGGGGGTGGGGGGCGGCTCTGCCCCTCAGCAGGCCGCTGGGCCTGCTCTGTCTTTGGTCCCAGTTCCCTCTACTATGCCGGCGCAGGGGGAGGGGGCGGCTCAGCCTCTCAGCAGGCGACTGCTCCTCTTCTGCCGGTGGGTCGCAGGCCCGCCTACCTTGCAGGAGTGATTGGAAGCTCTGTCCCGCCCTGGGCCACTGGGCCTTTTCTGTCGGTGGTCACCCTTCCCCTACCTGGCAGGCGAGGGGGGTGGGGGGCGGCTCTGCCCCTCAGCAGGCCGCTGGGCCTGCTCTGTCTTTGGTCCCAGTTCCCTCTACTATGCCGGCGCAGGGGGAGGGGGCGGCTCAGCCTCTTAGCAGGCGACTGCTCCTCTTCCGCCGGTGGGTCGCAGGCCCGCCTACCTTGCAGGAGTGATTGGAAGCTCTGTCCCGTCCTGGGCCACTGGGCCTTTTCTGTCGGTGGTCACCCTTCCCCTACCTGGCAGGCGAGGGGGGGTGGGGGGCGGCTCTGCCCCTCAGCAGGCCGCTGGGCCTGCTCTGTCTTTGGTCCCAGTTCCCTCTACTATGCCGGCGCAGGGGGAGGGGGCGGCTCAGCCTCTCAGCAGGCGACTGCTCCTCTTCTGCCGGTGGGTCGCAGGCCCGCCTACCTTGCAGGAGTGATTGGAAGCTCTGTCCCGCCCTGGGCCACTGGGCCTTTTCTGTCGGTGGTCACCCTTCCCCTACCTGGCAGGCGAGGGGGGTGGGGGGCGGCTCTGCCCCTCAGCAGGCCGCTGGGCCTGCTCTGTCTTTGGTCCCAGTTCCCTCTACTATGCCGGCGCAGGGGGAGGGGGCGGCTCAGCCTCTCAGCAGGCGACTGCTCCTCTTCCGCCGGTGGGTCGCAGGCCCGCCTACCTTGCAGGAGTGATTGGAAGCTCTGTCCCGCCCTGGGCCACTGGGCCTTTTCTGTCGGTGGTCACCCTTCCCCTACCTGGCAGGCGAGGGGGGTGGGGGGCGGCTCTGCCCCTCAGCAGGCCGCTGGGCCTGCTCTGTCTTTGGTCCCAGTTCCCTCTACTATGCCGGCGCAGGGGGAGGGGGCGGCTCAGCCTCTCAGCAGGCGACTGCTCCTCTTCTGCCGGTGGGTCGCAGGCCCGCCTACCTTGCAGGAGTGATTGGAAGCTCTGTCCCGTCCTGGGCCACTGGGCCTTTTCTGTCGGTGGTCACCCTTCCCCTACCTGGCAGGCGAGGGGGGGTGGGGGGCGGCTCTGCCCCTCAGCAGGCCGCTGGGCCTGCTCTGTCTTTGGTCCCAGTTCCCTCTACTATGCCGGCGCAGGGGGAGGGGGCGGCTCAGCCTCTCAGCAGGCGACTGCTCCTCTTCTGCTGGTGGGTCGCAGGCCCGCCTACCTTGCAGGAGTGATTGGAAGCTCTGTCCCGCCCTGGGCCACTGGGCCTTTTCTGTCGGTGGTCACCCTTCCCCTACCTGGCACTGCTTGTGCTTTTTTAAACATTCCTTCTACTTTTCTGAATTCACTTCTCTGCACCTAAACTGAAGGAGTTGGACTGAACAGATTTTATAGTTTCAACTTTCAACTTTCACAACTAACACTTAATCCCATATCTGTCTGACTGAAAAGTGGTGAGCAAAGATGTGAGCTTAAGCAGGCTGACTCCACAGCCTGTGATCTTAATAATCATACACGCTGCCTCTTTAATAAACAGTAAGTTGCTGTAAATAAAATACTTTCTTAAATTTTTTTTTTATTCTCTATTTACTTTTGCACAAAAGGCAACTCCACTCTTGTGGTATAGGATGGAATAGAGGTGGGGATCTTGACCTCACCCCGTCTCATACCCTAACAGTTCCCAGGCTCTGTGGCATCCATGAGGTCTCTGAAGTCCCTGTTCTATGCACCCCATTGCCCCTACCATACAGTCACCATCTATTAGAGAGTTGCAAAGGGCTCTGGCTGCCTCCCTCTCCTCTAGCCTTGTATTCACCAGTCTTCATTCAGCAGCCAGACACTCTTAGCACACAACTCTGATCATGCCAATACCTCACTTCAAACCTCTCGGTGGCTCCCGGTTTTCCTTCTAGATGAATCCATCCTGTCCTTGGTTAAGGTCACAGCCTCCTTCCTTAAAATCCTACCCAAACACAATCCACTCACTCCATCAGCAAAACAATCTGTCATTTTTCTACACGCCACATTCTGGCCATTTGTTCCACTAGAGATGTGCTCCCTTCCCCTGCCACTGGGAAACTGCCTTTTAGCCAATTTCTATTCTTTTCTTTCTTTAATAAAGATGCCACTTTCTCCAGAAAGCATTTTTCACGATAATGTGCCTGCTATGTTCTCCCTCCATATTCCCAAAGCACCCCATGCTTTCTCCCATCCTGACACTTAACATGATGAATTGAAATTTCCCGTTTTAACTAGTTATGCCCTGTGCCAGATTCTAAACTTGAAAGCAGGAAGAGCGGAATACAGAATAAATTCACCACTTCCAGAGAAGGTGGAGTAGATGTACTTTTCCCTATTTCTCCCACAATATACAACTAAAAGCTGAAAACAGAAAAGCAAGAAAGAAAACCAATACAATAAAAGGATAATGGTCTGGAAAGAAACTGGCAAACCTTTAGCAGGAGAGAAAACACACATTTCCCATACAGGAATAAAAAGTTACAGATCTATAGATATTAAGGGGATAATAAGGAATATTATAGAAAACTCAACAAAGGTAAGTTGGGCCATTTATGTGAAATGGACTAATCCCTCAAAAGCCATAGACTACCACAAGTTTCCCAATATGAAACAGGAAATGAATATCCTATAAGAAAATAAAATGTTATTTAAAAATTCTCCAAAAAAGGTATCTTTAAGCTAAGAATGTTTTCCTGGATAACTATATTACATATTTAAAGAAAAATAAATATCAATTCTAAACAATCTCTCCCAGAAAATGTAAGAGTAGAGTGCTCGCCCTAATTTACTTTCTGAAATTATATGCAAATAACAAAACAAAATAAAGATATACTAAAAAATTATAGACCAATATCTCTCAAGAATATAGACGTGAATATTCCTAACAAATATTAGAATAAAGTTCAGTGATACTAGAAAAGAATTATAAACCGCAGCCAAGTGGAGTTTATTCCAGGAATGCAAGGCTAGTTTGATATTCAAAACTAAATCAAGCATTCTAACATATTAAGAGTTCAAGAAGAAAATCATGATAATATCAACTAATGCAGACCATTCATTGGACAGAATTCAACACTCATTCATCATAGAAATTCTCAGAGGAAAAGAATAAGTGGGAAAAGTCAATTCCTTAACTTGGTAAGTAATATTTACTAAAAAACTATCGCTGTTATTACACTTAATGGTGTATCCCCAGTGAATGGGAGCAAAGTCAGGGCCTCCAGTCTCACTACTGTTACTCAACATTATGCTGGAATTCTAGCCAGTACAATAAAAGAAGGAAATAAAAATATAAGCCATATAGCCCAGAGGAAAAAAATTAAAACATCCCATTTGCAGATGATATGATTGTCAATAAAATTCTAAGAAATCTTTTCAAAAAAATAAAGTTTTCAAAAATCCATCTTCTAGAATTAATAAAAATCACAGCATTTAAGATACACACACTCAAAACCAGTTGTATTTTACATACTTGCAATGAACATGTAGACACTGAAATGAAAAATACAATTTCACTTACAATCACTCAAAAAAAATGAAATTCTTAGCTGTTGATCTACCAAAAGTATTCAGGATTCATTTGCTAAAAATTATGAAACACTCATGACAGAAATTAAAGACATCAAAAATAGATTGGAAGTCAGACCTTGTTTATAGGCTAGAAGACTCAATCAACATACTCAAGATGTCAATTTTCCCATGGATTGATATGCAGGTTTTTATGTAATTCCTATTAAAATCCCAGCAATATTTTTTATAGATATAGACAAGATTATTCTAAAAGAAGAAGAAAAAAATCTAGCTAAGAGATTTTGAAAAAGAAGAAATTAGGAGGAAGAAATTATCCCTGGTCTAATCTTTATTTACATAGCTACAGTAATCAGGGGCTGAGTGGTACTGACACAGAATAGAGATCAAATGACAGAACAGAGAACCAGAAATAGGCCTGCATAAATACACCGAGCTTGTTCTGGACAAAGGTTTGAAAGCAAATTTGATGAAGAAAAATCATTTTCAAACAAAGGTGCAGGAACAGTTGGACATTCATAGGCAAAAATAAAGAAAGAAAAAGAACCTTGATTCATACAGTTTATAAACATGGCATTGAATACAAAAGTATCACACACATTCCTTCATAAAATCACCCAGTGACAGGCATTGCCAAGCAGTGCCTTCTTAGAGAGATTATTTGCCTAACTGGGATATCTGGATGAAGAAAACGGGAGAGGAAATTTCATACACCTCCTCTGGCCAACAATTTGTAATGGCAGGTAAATACTTCAAGTCCAACCAGTTTTTGAGTTATGTAAGAAAGGCTTTTGTAAAGAAGGCACAAAATCAGTGTTTGTGATGTGCTGTGTAATGGTAAACAAATGATTCTGATTTTCACTCATAGATGATACATTAACATGATGGAATGGGGAAAAAGAGAACTTGCATTCTGATTTCATTCTCTGGGTCGACAAATTGTTGAGCCTGGAGAAATACAATAGCACCTTCAGTCTGTTGTGCTTCCGGGGACCCTATGCAACATAGAACAGAAAGTGCCCCCTACATGGAAGAGCCATGCAGACAGGTGGATAAGTGCCTTAGGTCACGCTACCTAAAAAGACAGCCCAATACAGGGATTTTGTTAAAGCGATGTATTGAAGAGGGTTCACAGAAGGGGTGTTGGGAAGGAGGATAGGGCAGGAGAAGAAAGCTCATTAATGAAGTGTTCTGGATAGAACCTAGCTTCAATCTAATCTCCAGGGAGGCCCTGGAGTAGACACTGCACCATGGAGCTGTTCCTATCCTGCACCCTGTGAGAATGAGTTACTGGTCAGTAACTGCTGAGGGGAGAGATGAGAAAGGGGAGCAGAAAACCCTCTCCAGAGAGGAACCTGCTATGCAGTCACAGGCCAAGCTCTGGACAAGAGGGCAGTGATGAGCTGTGAGCAGCCAACATTCACTGGGATTTGGTGCATCACCCTGCACCCCTCAAACACCCAGAAACTGCACCAGCTGTCTACATGTAGGTACCATGAACACCTGATCTGATAACTAAACACTGGCCCCATTGCACCTGTGTGTGTGATTTCATTAGCCAGGAAGTTTTCCTTTTCAGATAAAAATCATCTTCCCTTGGTCTGGGGAAGGCTCTCTCTCTTCTCTCTCTCTCTCTCTCTCTCTCTCTCTCTCTCTCTCTCTCTCTCTTTAAAAAAAATCATCTTCCCTTGATACACTCAAATTCAAGTCACAGTATATATGACATACAGGACTTTCAAGCTTGTTGTTAAAACTTTGAAATTCTGGAGTTTCTAGGAGTTAGTGATAGTTCATGGGGATGGAGCAAGATACCTGAAAGGGAGATTTGTAGTAAGTGACATAATGTCCAGGTCCTGCTCACTGGAACCTGTGTATATATTCCAAGAGGAATTGAGGCTGCAAATCACCTGGCCTGAAAATAGCCAGTTGAGCTGATTGTGACCACACGTTCCTTGAAAGAGTCAGTCTGAGAAAGATGTAACTACAGAAGAAAGGCACAGAGGGTTAGGAAGATTGGGGCAAAGAGACCGGAGGAAAGCAGTGTGAGTACCCTCTAGAAGCTGGAGAAAGTAATGGGTATTCCCCTGGAGCCTTCACAGAAGATGCCATCCTGCCAAAACTCTGACTTTAACCCAGGGAACTCCACCTCAGCCTTCTGACCTCCAGAGCACCAAGGTAAAAACTTGTTTAAGCTGCTAAATCAGTGACCACTTGTTACAGCAGCAACAGGAAACTAATACAAGGCTGTTCTAGAAATCAGGAACCCACTCTACCTAGGTCTTTTTTTGATCCCTTTGGTATAAAATAATTTTTACTGCTTGAATATGGGAGCTGAGAATCTCTGGTGATGGCAGGATGAAGAAAAAGGAGGGTTCAGCAAGCGCAGCAAGAACTGAGAGAGAAGGTAAAAACATGAAAAAAAAATGCACCCATTGTATAGACAGCTGTAGGGAGATATGAATCACATCCAAATGCAGGTTAGCCTCCTCTGATCGGTGGATACAAACAAAGGCAAACTATTTAGAGATTTCAATATCTTCTTTGTTCACTTTACCCAAAAATATATCTTATGTGGTTTAAGGAGCTTTTGTGCCATCGAAGGTAATTTTTGAAATCTGCCAATCTTTAAAATTACCAGAAACGAAATGTGGATGTCCAGTAGTGATAAAAGGTACTATAATATGCAAGTCAAATTGTGTGGACCAACAGCAATAGAATAGATCTTTTAAAGAAAAAGTTTCCTGGACTCTATTATCTTGGAGACTGCCACCAGAGGGCACTCTAGCCTTTGTGGAACATCACAGCAGAGCCATTACGCACTTCCCAGTTCCTCCTCCCAATCTGAGGAAGCAACAGAGCAAGGCAGAAAATAAACACCAGTAGTATATTTTTTTCCATGTAATTTTACTAGATATATTTTCTTTTGTTTTGTTTTTATTTGCATCTTACAAGTCAACCTTAAAAACAGCAGAGGAAATGAGCCATGCCTCTTTTTCCAGTTTAGTCGAAAGGGATAGATGACAAAGAATAAAAGCACAAATGAAATTTCAGATACATTTCCACATGAGCATCTTGCTCCAAACACCATGCAGTGTTAAAAGTTACATCCCCATCATGCAAAGACATGAAAATATGTGGTGATTTTAAATCCTGGATTTTATTATCGAATGTCTCCATGGGGCATGCTTCCCTTTGAACTAATGGTAGAGATTATCAATACAGAGCAATTCTGCTTCCTCACAGTAAGAGAAATGCAAAACTACTTTTTCCATGTTAAATCCACTTGTAATGTTTTTTATGTGGTGCTGTGATTGTGTGGGAAAGAATAAAGAAGAGGCAAGGAGATTTCTTCCTGTCTCACAAACAATAGGTTTTTGCACGTCTGCTCAGTTCCCATTCCCTGGGATGTGGCTTTCTGGGGGTTGGAATTATGCCTCTCCCCCAACACCACCAATTTCATGTGTTGCAAAAATCTAGTGAAGAACATTTTACTTTTAATTGCTTGTGATCACGCTTTATGCATGCAATTTCTCTTGTGAGAGAAGGGTAGGAGAGTAAATACATTTGAATACCTGTATCACCTGCCATGTTCTATTAGACTGAAGAAGAGATACATCCTAATACTTCAGTTGGACACAGTATTTTTTCACATAAAGTGACATTTGGATCTTCAGTGTTTGTACCTAAAATTATTCACTAAATCATCTATGTGGCTACATCAAAAAATTGTCCTTCTTTCTTGCAAAGAGGTATATATCCATGAATTTAAATATGGGTTGAATTTCTATAGCACCTTCCCTCAAAAAACTCAAAAGTACTTTTTTATTTTAATCTGTTTCATGGCTGTGACCTTGTTTGTGATTTGAAGTCTCCCTGAGGAAATTATCATAATGACAGAAGAATTTGAGAGAGAAAAGTCAGAGGACTAACCCCTAATCACTGAGTTGGGTCTCTGACATCTGATAGACACACCTGAAAAGAAAAACAAAATACACTCTATTTGTTTAAATATACTTCTTTCATCTAAGATCTCACAGCACTAAACTTGGTAAAATAGTGAAATTTTTCAGAAGCAAATTAATAAGCACAGAGTGATAAGGTCAAGCCCCAGTTCATAGAGCACCCACAGCAGGTGAAGGCAGAACATTAGAAAGAGATGGTGCTCAGGGTCTGGAGCCCCTCAGGCTTCAGGTAGATGGACCCACATAAAGCTACCCTGACCAGCCTGATCCGTGTGGAGCCCAGCACCATTAGGGTGGATGACCCACATGAGACTGCTTCCTAATAGGTCTGCTCCAGCAGAAGTTTTGCAAGAGAATAGGCATATAGGGAGGGACTCAGAGTCCTGATGCTCAAACTTAAATTCTGGCCCCACCAATTGGGATTTGGGGCCAGGCACTTCATTGTATCAATAATCCACATTCATCCCACTTAGACTACTGGGTAACAGGAAGTGGCGGGGGGGGGGGGAGGATGGGAGGGGGGAGTGCAGATGGAGGGCTTGTAGCACACTGATTTGCAAACTAAAAAGTTCTGAGTAAATAAAGGCATGGATTCACACTGAAATCTGATTCACAAGCTTCCTGGAGTCTTAGCAATTTTATGCTTTAGGATTCTTTGTCGAATGTGGAATTCATCCTAAATTAAACTACAGTAGCAAAACTGAGAATTCTTAAAACAACATAAACTCTTCAAATGCAAGATGGATGTGTGATTCGGGTGTGTATTTGCAAGGTACCCAACAGTAAGAGTCCCTATCAGGCTCTAGTCTGGGTCTACAGGCCAAAAACAGAGGTTAGAAGTCATCATAATCCTTAAGCAGAGAGCTCCCAGATCCTAATCCTTACAAGAGCCACAGATTTGGACTAACTTCCTCTCCAAGCAGCCATATATGGTTCTGAGTAATTTCACAGCCATAGACTGTGGCTAGAAGAGTGGGTGCAGGAGTCTCCCCTACCCAAAATCCATTTGAGAGATAATTACTCCCCAGCAAGAAACTGGAAGTAGTCCAGTTTTCTCAATATCTTTTGGACAGGAAAAGTGACTTGAAGTCAAGGCATAACTTACCAGGTTCCTTTTATACTGAGTGTCATGAAAAGTATCACCCACTCTTCTTCCCACTCTGCTCTAGCTCGATCCTCCTCTTAGTGACTATAGCTGAGGCTGGAAACTCAAAGAAGCAGTCTCCTGCTTCCTAACTCAACCTAGTATGGAGAAAAAGCATTTCTTTACAAAGTAAAAATGACTAATGATCGGGGATCTGGGTCTAAAAAGATAGGGTGGAAATCATGCAATGCAGTATGACTTTCATTTGGGAATGTTCTGCAAAGTACATTTTAAATACCAAGCAAAAACTGCTAGGCCAACTTTCTTAAGTGACTTGAGCAAAAACTTTAAGCCTCTGTCAAGCCATCTCATGGGCTGATTGAGCTTTTAAGTTTGAATGTACTAAAGGAGTTCACATTAAAAACTCAGTCAAAGAGGTATTGATGAAAAGTCAAAGTAAAACATGTAAATGTATCCACAAGTTCTGGTCAAAAGTGTTTAAGGATCTACAATTTAGAAAAAACTGCTCAGAAGTTTATAAATTAATGTTGTAAACCAAATAAAAAATACAACTACTCTGGAAAGCAGTATGGAGATTCCTCAGAATGCTAAGAATAGACCCACCATATAACCAGCTATCCCACTGCTTGGCATTTATCCAAAAGAACTAAAATCATCATAGTATACTGACACATGCATACCATGTTTATAGCAGTGCAATTCACAATAGCCAAGTTGTAGAACCAGCCCACATGACTGTCAATAGATTCATGGATAAAAAAAAAAATGTGGTATAAATCCGCAATTAATTTTTTAGGATAAAGAAAATGTGGTATATATACACAATGGAATTCTACTCAGTCACGAAGAACAATGAAATTATGTTATTTACTGGAAAATGGATGGAACAGGAGAACATCATGCTAAATGAGATAAGCCAGACTCAGAAAGTTGGGATGGAATGTTTTCTCTAATATGTGGAAGCTAGAGACAATAAAGAAATAACGAAAGGGGATCTCATGAAAATATAAGGGACATCAGGAGAGTAAAGATGGGGGACCAAAAGGGAGGGAGAGGGGGCAGGAAGGGGTAAGAACTGGGGAACAATTATGTACATGTATGTATGAACATATCACATTCCCATGTATATGTACACATATGTGTGTGTATATACATATACACATATACACACATATATACACACATATGCACCAATTTAAAAATAAATAAATAAATAAATAAGAGGAAGGCCAATAGAGGAAGGGGATCAGGGAGTGGGGAGGGGATAATACTGGGGATTGAAATGGAGAAAACTATGCTGTATTCATTTATGAATATGTCAAAATTAATCCCACTATTATGTACAACTACAAAGCACTAAAAATTTTAAATATGTACCTGGGCATGGTGGCACATACCTATAATTCCAGCAGCTTGGGAGGCTGAGGCAGGAGGATTTTAAGTTCAAAACCAGCCTCAGCAACTTAATGAGGCCCTAAACAACTCAGTGAGACCTTGTGTCTAAATAAAACACAAAAACAGGCTGAGGAGGTAGCTCAGCGGTTAGGTGCCCCTTGGTTCAATCCCCAGTACCAAAAAAAAAAATAAATAAATTAAATATTTTTATGAATCACAAGAAGAAAAATGTGGAAAATCATTGCAGTAGAAGAAGAAAGGAACAGATAGTGGAAAGGTTCTAGGGAACAAAATTTGACCAAATTATATTGTTTTATTGTGTGCATGTACCAGTATTCATTAATCCCACTATTATGTATAACTATAATGCACCAATAAAAAAATAGAAAGAAAAAGAACTGTGAAAAACAAAACCAAAAAAGAGGTGGAAAAACACTTGGTGTCATTCTATGATTTCCTCCATTACATTATTTCTGCTTTCCCTTCACACTTGGTTTACATTGTGAATCCCAAACCACTAAGCTTCTAAAAACTGCTACCTTATAAAACCTGCTATTCACAGAAAGAATCATTGCCAGAATAAAGAGGTTAAAGCACCAGACTCTCAAACCAGAACACCACCCCATTACAAGACCAGGCGACCCCTCATTAGGCACATCTCTACGCGCTCTGCTGCATTCCGTGCAGGAGAACCTTTGCTGAGCCAAACCAACCGATAGGGTCCCTCATCTCAGAGAAGTTTCCAGTACTTCAACTTGCTTCCTGTTTTGTGTTTTGTTTCTTAATGTTAAGGTTGTTTTTCTGTTGTTTATAGAGTATGAAGACCTCTTAGGAAAGTTTGGGGAAATACTCAACAACTATTTCCATTTAGGGTTGCAGACGCAGTTCAGGTGGTTATCTGCATTTAAATGTCAAGCCACACTTCGATGCAATAAAATGAAATGTGTTACGCTAACAATTTTCTAGCAGCAGGTAGGGTCCAAATTGGTTCTCAGCGGGTTGTGGTTATTATTAAGGTGAGAAATCTTCATTGTGATTAGTGAACAATATCATATTGCTTCTCTGTTGAGCTCTTTAATAAACCCAACATTTCTATTGATATTTAGTCAAAATAATACATTAGTTGTGTTTCATTTGGCCTAGGGTTAATGGACATAAACTTAAAAGTTTATTTAATAGAAGGGATCACTTAAGATGAAAGTTAGGGGAAAGACTTACAATGAATACAACAATTTAAGAGCTATGAAGAGAATTAGAGACAGAAAGAGAGATCTTAGCAAATGAAAAATTATTAATACATGCCCCCATAGTTTTCTCACAAGATTTCCTGAGCATTCCTGGTACATTATAGTGCAATCTAACTCTGATAAATCAATAGTATCCTTAGTTTTCTCAAGCAAAAAGTATGTATACTTCCAGAATATATAGGCTGAACAAAACATAGAATAGTATATGATCTTTTAAAACACTACTAATTTGAACTTCTATAAATATATTTAAATAAAAAACATAGATGGCTATTCACAAAGCACACCGTGACACATGAGCTTACAAAAATAAAACAATCATGTTAAAATCTTTAGTTTTTGAGTCCCCCACTTCCAGTACAGATACTAAAACAATTCCGATGCCAGAATCCTCTTTCCAATATTGATCCCAGGAAAACTGGATATAAATCCATACTGTTTATGGGGACCAAGCCAAAGACAAAAGCAGCAGAATGTTCCTTGTTGGGCCTGTTAGGCCTCCCTACAGTCCTGTAGGGAGGCCAAGGAGGAGCAGTGGTCTCCAACTGTGAAGAGTAGTTTTTTTCTAACTGCTGTGACAAAAGATACATTAACCATATCCCCCAATCCAGGTAAATGTGAAAATACCACCCAGTCCTGAGTGAGTGTAACACAGCACACATCCCCTCTGCGGGCCCTCCTACACTCCACCCTGTAAAGTATTTCTCAACAAGTGGAAAAAGGACCACCTTTCTATAGCAATGGCAAAGGATTTTTTGTTCCACAATCCCACTGTGACTGTTCCAGCTGTTGCTATACAAAGCACACCTCCATTCAAAGAATGCTTTGGAGTACTCTGTGGCCCGTGAAGTAGAGAATGTTCATGCTTCTTGGGGGAAGAAATGATACTTCTATGACTCATTATCCCTAGTAAAATTGGATCTTTTGTGCATGGTACATTGTGATTCTCTTGAAAGCAGGGGATAGAAGATAGGTTCCTCACATCCCACCTAGAGCCTACCATCTCCACAAGCTCCCAGTAGGAACACAAAATCATGTCTGCTCAGCTGAACCAAATCACTCCAGGCTCCATGACGGGGAAACTCGATGGGGAACCAGGAGTCCTGCTGCACCTGGTGACTGTCTTCAGCTGAGCTGCGGAGGGGAACTTCAGTTTTCCCATCAAGGAGAAACAGAACTCCTGCAACATCTTGCAAAGTCGCTTTCAGTAAAATACAAGAAGAGAGAACTCTGGCTTTTTCTCAGATAGAATTTTCCAGACAGGACGGCGAAGGGGGCTTCGTGAGCTCCTGTGGTGCGCCTTCAGGTTCACTTGGGGCCTGATGCTGCTGATAGATGTCCTGGATCAGGAGGGTGTTCATGACCTTCCACTCTCTGTACTTCCTGGCTGTTAGTTTCGGATCATCCAGCAACTGGTTGATCATGGCCAGATCATGTTCTTTGCACTGCCCAGGAAGAAAAGTGGGAGCACAGGGGGATGTCATGAGCATCTTAATTTCAATAAATTATCTTCGCCCACCCTCTGCGAAGGCACGTGTACATTCATAAAATTATCAAAGTGATTTTACACATCAATATTTGAATCCTTGCACCAGGCCCAAGCAATCTGGCACCACCTCTGTTTATATATGCTGGCCATAAGGAAGGTAAGTATCCTCCCAGGAGTTAGGGGGAGAAGTAACAGGAGCCCAGGTTCTCTATGCTGCTTTTACCTGATCTGGCCATGACTCTACACCCCAGAAATGACTCTGCCTTGGTGTTAGCATAACTGTACACCTCCAGGAGCTGAGAATTATATGCAAAAGCATTTCATTGACCCCCCCAAACTTCACTAAGTAAAACTAGGACAAACACTTTAACGCATAAAGGAGCACAAAGTATGTCTTTTTAAAATTTTTTAGTTATTAAATTCTTGATTGATTTTTGATAAATTGTATCTAATCAGCATCTATAGAATAAACAGGCGGGTTATCTTTTTAGTCAAGAAACACCAACCTCATATCAAAATGGTATGTATTCCAAAAATGCTGATAGAGTAAAAATTCCATTAGTGCTATTTTATCTGCCTCCTCGGAAAGCAGTGAGTCACATTTTTTTTTTAAATTGTCTGCCTTGAGTTACAGTTTTCTGAGTCAAGGAATGGAGTAAAAAATAATATACATCATTTTCCACACTAAAATAAGTAGATCACTCAGCTCTTGACAATTTTATCTCAAGTGGTTTTCTTGGTCCCTAGGACCCGAGTCCTTATTTTGGAGGCACAATCCAGTATATCACCCTTGCTCTGCCACTGTGACCTCCTAAGTGAGGGCCCCGCCCCAGCCCCCATTTTAAGCCACATTCTGCATGGCAGAGCAGAGCAGGGATGCGCCCACCTGCAGAGTCCTCTTGATGATTTCCCTGTGTCCCAGGCCCCTCACCAACCTCGGCTGCATTTGTTGATATTCCCCCTCCCTCTGTCTTTCTACACTGACAGTATTGACCTGCAAAGGCTGGTTCATGCCTCCATAAAGCCAAGCGGCATCAAGAACCTTCCTTACCTTTCTTCATCCAATGGACTCTAATTTCCAGAGCTGCTTCCACATGGAACGCCTTCTAATCTTCCTTTACCCAATTTTTCCACTTAACTCCAACATCTACACTCGCTTCAAGCAGCATGTTCCCCAGAAAACCATCCCTAGACCCCCCAAATTGGATTATGGAGCTTCTTCATTTTATACTCTCCTGCCATCAGATGCTCTGAACCTACCGTGGTGTATATAGATGCTCTTGGATCTGCCACGCTGTCTATTCTAAAGCTTAAAGAAGGTGACAGGGACACGTGTTCCTCATTGCTTTACATCCAGCACCCAACGCAATGCCATGTGCCATGTACACACTCAGCACCTTCCCACGAGGGAACCACTCCCTCTGCCCACCCCAGGGCAGCATGTGTAGCTAGAACTTCCCAACCATGCTTGCTGGTCTCCCTCCCAATTCAGGACGACTGCTCGTAAGAGGACTTTCCCTGCTATCCAGTAATCATGCTTTCACTTGTCTTTTCTCTCCCCATCTCCAAAGTGACTGTTTGAAACTTGTCACCTTACTGGGCACGGTGGCGCACACCTGTAATCCCAGCAGCTCGGGAGGCTGAGGTGGGAGGATCACAAGTTCAAAGCCAGCCTCAGCAACTCAGCAAGGCCGTAAGCAACTTAGTGATACCTTGCCTCAAAATAAAAAAAAAAATTAAAAAAAGTGCTTGGGATGCAGCTCAGTGGTTAATTGTCCCTGGGTTCAATCACTGGTACCAATAAAAAATTTAAAAAAATAAAAAAACCACTGTGATCTCATCTTGCAGCAGCCCCTCCACCTCACGCACAGCTGATGACCTTGCTCTGTATTTTTTGAGGAAATGAAAATAATCAGAAAAGTACTCCCAAGTTCCTATCACTCACCACCTACATCACCAGAGATGTAGGCGCCTTCCCTCCGGTTCATACAGATAAAATGTCTGTGCTCCTCCTCGCAAAGCCAGTCCCTCCACGTGGGCACCACTGCCCCTGCTCGCCTGTGACTCGCCAACTTCCCACCTCTTCTGGGTCATTGTCCCAGGCTACCTGCACATGGCTACTTCTCCCACTTTAAAAGTCCCCTCTGACCCCAACCCCTATCCAATCACCCTCCATTTTTCTCCTTGTCACCCGTGTCCCTGTGCCCATTCTGTCACAGACACTCCTGCCAGGTTTCTGCCCCCTACCATCCCACCAAAACTGCTCCTGTGAAGGCCAAGAGTGACCCCCCACGTTGCTGACATCAAACACAGTGGAGCAGGAGGAAACCAAAGAGGGACATCAAGCTGTGGTCCAAGACCCAGAAGCAGAAGAAAGAAAGGGTGAGTAGATAAGCAGAGGGTTGTTTGTGGAAGTCAGGCAAGGCCCAGAGAGTTTCATTTCTTTTCTTCTGAGTTCTCAATATTTATGCTTCAAAAAATTCTTTTTCAAATAAAATATAAATAAATAATAAGCTTTCATCCTCTGACAGCCCCCCAGTGCTATTAATATGAAGTTATTCAGGGAGTTTTATGTTTTCTAAAGAAATTCAGACATCTGCTTCAGAGGGAGATCTTAATATTTTATTGAGAAAACTAAATAGAATCTTTGAAGATTGATGAAAATTTGGGAAATTGATTTTTAAAAGGCAAGAATGAATTAACTGCCACTTTAAAACTGATAAAAATTTTGGGGAAAAAGCTAAATGTCTTTGGAAATGAGGTTAACACTTCTCACTTGGTTTCCTGCTCTAAACAATCCAAATTTCTTGCTATTTGGGTGAAATCTGTATTAGATCTTGTATAGATAAAAGAAAAAAAACTATGAACAAGAATACAGAAGTAAGCTGGGCATGGTGGTGCATGCCTGCAACCCAGCACCTCGGGAGGCTGAGACAGAAGGATCAGAAGTTCAAAGCCAGCCTCAGCAATGGTGAGGCCCTAAGAAACTCAGTAAGACCCTGTCTCTAAAGAAAATACAAAATAGGGCTGGGGATGTGCTTCAGTGGTCGAGTGCCCTGAGTTCAACCCCTAGTACAAAAAAAAAAAAAAAAAAAGTACGGAAGCAGGGCATTAATGAAACAGCAAAACCTTCTTAGCTCCTCCCCAGGCAAGGTGCCCACAGGGCCAGAGCCTCACACAGTGGCCCTGTTCCTCCTGGCTGTCCCATGAAGCTAGGGAAGTAGCTATCAAAGGCTACTTTGCCAAGGTCTACCTTTCTTTATGTCAGGCAAGCAAGGTTTCAGGGTCGCCACAATGCCAGGAAAGAGAGAATGTGGATTTTTCCATTTATCCTCCAAATATTCAGTTCATGGTCTGACTCAAGACCTAAGCATGTTGGCACAGTGCCCACCAGCGCAGCTTCAGGGAAGACAGGGTTCATTCCTGGTGAAATAGGTCAGAGTGACTGAAGGAGTTTCCTTCTGCCCCACTAACCATTCTATTAATCATTCATTTTAAACTAAAGACAGGCTTACTCAAAAGTCCATGAATGTTGAGCTAGCAGAAATTCCAAAAGATTTCCATTTATAGTATATGACATAACAGTTTGCTCAACTTCCAAGAATTTCCCCAAAGAGCATGCATTCCAATAACATCCCAATGAAGGGGTTTTTCTTTATGGAATGCACCTATTACTAACATAAACATTATTACTACAACATTTTCTTTGTTTCTGTATGAAACTGCTGCTCTTGCTTCACCCCATTCCACCTTTGAAGTATTTTTTCTTGGTACTAGGGACTAAACTCAGGGGCACTTAACTACTGGGGCTCTTTTTTTTTTTTTTTTTTTTTTAAGAGATAGGGTCTCACTGAGTTGCTTAGTGCCTCGCCATTGCTGAGGCTGGCTTTGAACTCACGATCCTTCTTTTCTCAGCCTCCCAAGCCACCAGGATTATAGGCATGCGCCACTGTGTCCAGTTTGAAGCATTTTTTAAACCAACCTTTTATTACAATGCAATTTTTTATTACACAGAGAAAAGTGCACAGACAGAAAAATTTGTGCTTGATGAACTATCACCATATAACCATATCCAAGTAACCATAACAAGGGTCAAAAAAGGACCCATACCCAGCACATCTGAAGCTCCCCTTATTGCCCCTCCCAGCCAAATCCTCTTCTCCCTCAAGGGCAACTGATACCCTGCCTTTTTTTTTTTTTTTTTTGGTACTGGGGATTGAACCCAGGGCCTTGTGCATACAAGGCAAGCACTCTACCAACTGAGCTATGTCCCCAGCCTAACTGCTTTGAATTTTAAAAAGGAGCTAAACAGTAATTACTATTATAGTTTTTCAACATGAATAATCACATATGCTAATTTCTCTTTCCCCATTGGATAAGCTGATATGCTTCATTTTTGTTTGCTATTTGTTTTTCACCAAGGCTAATTTCCACACCATCCTCTCCTCAACCTCCTGACCTTGACAGGTCCACACGACATGGACTACTTTCATCAGCCCTAGAACTGCACTTTCACAAGACCTAAAGGATGTATGGAAAGGGCTGTTCTCCTCAAATGAATAGAGGGTAGTCCAGCGTCCATCGGAGGCAACCCTATCATGGAGCCTAATGTCCATATGTCCTGAGATTCATCTCCTTGTATAATCCCTTCCCTGAGTATGGACCTACCTAATGACATGCTTTTCTACTAAATAGAACAGTATAGAAATAAGGTGATGTTGACTTCTAACTCATGCTGCTTGTTCAATCTCGCTGTCTTGCTCACTCTGAGAGAAGCCAGTTCTAGGCTGCAGGCTTCCTATGAAGGAGTCCATATGGCAGGGAACTGAGGGTGGCCTCCAACCAACATCCAGAGAGCAACAGAGACCCTCAGTCCAACAACCTGCAAAGAACAGAAACCTGCCAACAACCCAAAGAGAACTTAGAAGCAGATCCTTCCCAGGGGAGAAATGAACACAGCCCTAAGGGACACCTTAGTCACAGCCTCATGGCCTGTTTATTCATAGATGCAGAAGCTTATCCAAGCCATTCCCAAATTCCAAAACCACAGAAAGTCTGAAATAGTAAATGCTTATTGTTGAAGTTGCTAAGTTTGGGGGTAATTTGCTACCTAGCAACAGATTACCCAGTAATATACTGGGAGAAAAGAAAAAGTTGCTGAGTTCATTGATGACGTGGCCAAACTGCACCCAAAAATAAATAAATAAATAAATAAACCAACTGTCACAGAGGGCCCTATGGACTTCTTTGGTTGGTGCATGCCCCTGTGAAGGTCTGACATCTTTAGTCCATTGCTCTATGGACAGTCAGAGGCCACAGTCTCTCTCCTGCAAATGGTCCACGTGGCCCCTGGTCTCCTTAGCCTCTACCTCCTATTTCTCCCAAATATGGGTAGTAGTGTATCTTCTACTGATAGACACTGCACTTCCTGGAAGGCCCTTCCCTTTCCTTCCCGATACTCTTCATCTCTCTCTCACTGACCAGTTGTCATTCACTGACCTGATGGTCAGTCACTTCCCTTCTCTGGGCAACCAAACCCCCAAGATCATCTCCACTGCATTCACACCACACTGCATTCTAGCTGTGTGTTCTTCTCTCTGTTTCCATTTGCCCAGGGTTTTTCACTCCATGGTCACCGTGACCTAGACTAGTGCCTGGTACACAGTATGATTCAGGAAATGCTGCTTGATGAAAAGTTATTTACTCATCTCCATTTTTGCAGACAAAGACAAATAGTAAAATTCTAACATACTATGGCATATTACTGAGTGACTCACCACATTAATCAATTCTGTACACACTGTGGAATAAATGCTAGCAATATATTTCCATCATTTAATATTAGGGAATTTCTCTGCACTTGGAGTTTCTTTATATAATTAAAAATACACTTTTTTTTCCAACTTCATTTTTTCAGCCTTTAGTGCTATTGACTTGCTGTTGACTTACTGGAATTCTGACTAACAAGAGCCCTTCAGCCATGTCTTTGTAGCCTTGTTCTTTTGATTGCTGACATTTCTTTCAGGAAAAGGACTCAAATTCTTAATGCAAAGGGACATGAGCAAAACAGAATTAAATTGCAGGACCTATCAAGGCTTTTCAGAATCTACAAATGTTCTGCTAATTTAGGACTATTTTACAAAGTCTCCTGGCTTTCTCCTGCTCATGTTATAATCTAAATGCGAAAGCAGGATGCTTTTGTTATAAAGAAGCATTTTAGTTATGGGAGACCCTGAAAATAGCTTCAGTACATCCTGTGCATGGTCCCTCTCTCCCATTGTGAAAACATCTGCTCCTCTGTTACCACAAGATGTCTGCTGCTCACTGCCGGGCTCTCGCGGTGTTACTTGGCTGCAAGTCCTACAGCTGAAAGTCTTTGCTGTACCAGAAAATGAGGACTTTCTCCCAGATATAGCTCAGAAGAATGGCTCCCTCAAAAGAATCAGGTGAAAACCCAAGAGCTGATTCTCACCCACTGATGATCTCCGTCTGTAGTCAACAGTTACTGAGCCAGGTACTGTGCTAGGGGACACCTTAGTCACAGCCTCATGGTCATGTTTATTCACAGATGTAGACGCTTGTCCAAGCCATTCCAAAATTCCAAAACCACAGAAAGTCTGAGATAGTAAATGCTTATTGTTGAGGCTGGGGGTTTGGTTGCCAGGTACAGGAATTTTACTGAATATTTGTCTTTGTCTGCAAACTGAGGCAGAAGGGCTACAAAAACAAATGGTGTGTGGTCCTTGCCATGTAGGAGCTTAACATTGTGAAACTTCATAGCAGAGTGAAAGTAAAAGGAAGGCCTGCTGTGGAAAAACACATGGGTGCCACTGTGGAAAGGTCCTAGTGACTGAAGGATGTCCAGGTCACCTTACTCTCTAAAGATCACACTTACCCTTACTGCCCTGGCCTCCACCCCCACAAACACACTGTTGTTACCATGAGCCTCTGCAGAGCCCGTCCTTTGCCTCACATCCACACAGTTTATCCACAGTCGGAAACCGTCTTACCTTCAATGTGCTATTCAAGGTTCGAATTTTGTGAAGTTTCTCATTGATGGATGGGTTCTTGCAGCGTTTCACAAATGACTTTCTCAACTCCTTTTTGGTCGAAGGCCGGCGGTCCCCAAGAGGAGACAGACTCGCTTGCTCTAATGATTTGTAAAGTTTCTCCATTTCATCATCTTCAGGTGCTTTTGTTTCTTCTATTAAAAAGAAGAAGAAGAAATAACAGCATAACCAGTTAAAACAAGAAGAGAACATGAGACACTGTGGTCCTACCTGATGATACCTGCATCTCAGACTGAGCTCCAAAACTATAGGAAAATGTTTTTGTTTTGTTTTGTTTTGTGTTTTCTTGTCTAGGCCGTGCTCTCTTTGAAAATCCTGGAGAAGGAACTGTTCGAGGCCCCTCTTCCTGCCTCTGTGGGTTCCTCCCTTGGTTTGTGGCAGCTTAACTCCAGTTCACATGGTATCTTCCCTGCCTGCATGTCACTGGGTCCAAACCTCCCTTTGAACAAAGACACCAGCTATAGTGGAATAAAGGTTCACCAGAACGCCCTCATTTAAATGAATTGCAACTGCGACACATTTCCCAATAAGGTCACCTTCTGACATACTGGGGGAAGGCAATGAGGACTGCAACATGAGTTCAGGTGGGACATAATTCAGTGTAAGAGTCTACCTGCTGCCCCCTCAAAATTCACTTCCTTCTCACATGAAAAATATCTTCATTCCAGTCCAACATCTCCTCAATTATCCACGTCAACATCAACCTAACACCAAAATCTCATCCAAATGTCATTGAAGTTGGGTATTGGTAAGATCCTGGTACAGAATACCTCTCCAGCTTTGGACCTGGGAAACTAGATAAATCATCTGCTTCTAAAACACCAGGTGGAACAGGCAAGCCCTGCAAGTTAACACACACTCCCAACTTTGAACACCACGGCCTTGGATGACCGCTGGGTGTCCTTCTCAGAACTGCCCTTTGAGAACGATGCCAACCTGTGGTCTGTGGTTGTGAGCAGAGAATGGCCATTCGTCACTCTGCACACACTCTCCTCCCCTCTCCACCACATCTTCCCCTCCCCAGCCCACATGAAGTGACTAGACTAAGTCATGCAGCCCACAGTGCTGGTCACAGTCCATGACTCAGTGATGAGCAAGTGATTCAGGTCAAGCCAATGGGGCCAGGAAGACTCAGTTCCAGGACTTCATTTCAAGGGTATCAGAGAAGCATCTCTCTTAAACAGAATGCTGTGGTGATGTGAGCTGGAAGTTTTCAGGTGGCATCCCAAGAACAACCAAGCTAATCCACTCTGAGACATGGCTTTTGATGAGACCATTGGTGCCCTCTCGGCCTGTGGGAGCCAATCTCTCACCTTGGTTAAGCTCCTCTGGGTATGGGTTTCAATCCTGTAAAACTGTACAGACCTCCAATGATGCCCAGGTCACCCAAAGAAAATCATGTCTTGATGTTGCCTTAATTTCTCACACAGAATTTCAATCATGTATTCTTTTCCTTCCCTGAAAATAATTCAGGGAAAGATCCACAGCAATATTTCTTTTTCTACCATGTGCTCTTTAGTGCTTATAATGCTTTACATCCTGTCCTGAGAACAAACCCGGGAGACCTACACAAGAGAACCTGAACAAAACAGGCTCATCGAGGAGAAGAGAGAAGCATAGAACAGCACTCTAGGAGCCCGGAATCAAGCAAACTCCATTCACTTTACAGTTCACTCCACTAAGATTAGGAATCCTGAAGCAAGAATTAGTTTTCTCCCACCAATCCCAGAAAGTTACCACGAGGGTTCCCAACAGTCTTGTAAAATGGAGAGCAAAGACGATGTATTAACTTTGTCACTGACTTAAAGTACCGAACTGCACAACCTCTTTGTTCTCTAACAAAAGTAAGGGAGAAGATATTTAAAACTGTAGCTGAAGATAATTAGGCTTTTTGGCTCAGGCTAGAGGCAAACATCAAAAGTGGACCTTTGTCTACAAGAACATGATAAGACGCTCCACCTCACTGATCATTAGAGAAATGCAAATCAGAACCACAATGAGATGCAACTTCACACCTACACGGATGGCTAAAATAAAAAAAGAACAAACATTAAGTGTTGTCAAGGAGGTGGAGAAATTGAAATCCTCCTGCCTCACTAGCACAGATGTAAACTGTAACTGCCACTTTGGAAAAAGGAGTGTTCATTCCTCAAAATCCTAAACCCAGAGTTACCATGGGATGCTACAATTCCACTCTTGGCGATGTGTGGAGACAGTGAGAAACATGTTCACACAATTGTGCAGGGATGCTCATGGCAGCATTATACATAACAGATAAAGAGAGGAGAGAGCCTAAATGTTCATCAACAGGCGAGTGGATACACAAAATGTAGTGTATGCCTAAGGGAAAATTATTTAGTTATTAAAAGAAATGAAATACTAAAGACTCACAATGCTGCAACATGAACAAACCTTGGAATCATTATGACAGCCAAAAGTAGCCAGTCACAAAAGACCATATCCAGTATTATACTGCTTATATGAAATGTTGAGCACAGGCAAATCCACAGAGACAGAAGGTAGAACAGTGGCTGCCTGGAGTTTGGGAGGAGGCAAGCAGGAGTGAGGAGGTCAGCTAATGTTGTAAAGTGTTTTTGGTGGTGCTGAAAATGTTCTCAAATTAAATTGTGGTGACAGTTGCCCATATCTGTGAATGTACTAAAAACCACTGAACTGTACACCTGTGCATGCATTTTATAGTATGGGAAACATATCTCTGTACAGTTGTAACATTGTAGGCTTTTATGAGGCTGTCATGATATCTGATAATATGTCCACAGCAGAAACTGTAAGCATGAAATAGTCCCTGGGTAACAGAAGACATTAAAATGTCTTCAGAAAATTAAATGGAAAGGCATCTTATTTACAGAAGAGACATTAGGATTGAAGGTTTGGAGTTTTCAGACAAACAAGGACACAATAATCTCACATGGCCTTTATTTTAAAATATATAGCCAGCCAGGTAGGACACTACTTGGAATAAAGCCTGGGTGCATAGCTTTCAATACCACGGCATTTTAAATTAGGTTATATATATGTATAAAATTTAAACAAATGAAATACTAAATCATCATGCTAGAGAACCTTCTCTGTGATCACCAGGCAGCTCCACCCTGTCCTAAAGATGGTGCTAGAAAACAAAACTTCTTTTTAATAATCATTTACTTTGCAGTTATGTCAGGGTAAGAATTATTATATAAAGATAATATATATGACTCAATTGATATTAAATCAAGAAAGATGAAAATAATAATATTGGAATAACATGGCATTAAGCTTCTTTCCTAAATGAAAAATAAATAGGATTCTTTTACTGGACAATTTTAATATTATTTAATATATGTAAAATAAAATATATGATTTTTATGTTAAAAATATCAGAAGCTGTATTTCTCCCCCTCCCCAATTCTTTTCTGCAATTTAAACTTTAGGTTATTATCCATGAGGATATTTGTGTGTTTGTGTGTGTGTGTAACTCGACCCTCCAAGATAGAATTGAATTTTCAAATTAACATAAACCTGCTTAAGTTACTAAATTTAATGCAGAATTCACCTAAAATTTATATGTAATGTTGAAAAGACAGTCTATTTTAATTCATCCAGAAACAAGATAATAAAGAGCAAGTATGTTCATATAAGCTTAAACCTGTCAGGGAAATGAGGAAAAAAGACAGGCAAATTACCAGGATTTCTTCCTCCTCAAAGGAAACCTGAGGCAGAAACACTATATATTTGACTTTTAATAACCTGATTCCAGATTCACCCACAGACATAAGGAAACTAACATTACAACTGGTAACATTAGGAGTCAAGAAGAGACCTTTGTTGTTCTGTGTGCCCTTGTGTGTGCATATGTATGTGTACGTGTGTGTGTACGTGTGTGTGTGTGCTTGTGCACATTTGTCATAATTTGAGATGGAAAACATTAATACCCAGGACACACCTGTGATCCAATCAAATTCACAACCTAGCCAGAGGCTTAAATTTGTTTTGACTGTTGCTCAGGGCTTATGCTAAGGTCTTCATAGGGCCGTAAAACGAACAATAATAATTCAAGAAGTTGAGGAATAGAATCTCAAGATAATAAAGGATCCAGAGGGTACAAATGCACCAAAAAAAAAAAAAAAAAGAAAGAAAGAAAGAAAGAAAAAACACAGATTGACCTTAAGCAGAGGTGAGAGTCCTTCCCATTGCCATACCAAGACCAGAGCAGGCTGGCTGGTTAATCCTCTCTGGCTGTTCTTGTACTGCAAAAAGTCTTCTCTGTAAAATAATATTTGTTACAAATCCCCATTCCATTGTTATGTAAATATTTTTCTAAATTATAATTTCATACTAGAAAGCACTAGCTTATTTTTCTTATTGTACCATATTTACAAAGAGCAAGAAAAAATGATTGGCGGAAAACACCACTGGTAACTCTCCCATTAGAAATGGAAGCCAAGTTAATTATTTCCACCTCCTTTATCTCCTGAAGCAAAATAAATGAATTTTGTCTGACAGTGAATTGTTCCCATGCAATATTTATCCTTCCTCTCAAGTGCCTCTTTCAATTTCCCCACATAAAATAGCAGGACTTTGATTATCACTGCCAGATAGGGCACTTGATCGCACCTCACCTCACAAGTGCTTGGTCAAGGAAGATAAAAGCTATGATTTTATGGGTGGGAAAGTGAATATATTGGAAAAAGAGTGAGTGACTTTTTTCAATATCAGTGATAGAGTCAAGAACAAAAGTTTCATTCCACAAGGTACAGGACCATTCGCTTCTAGACCCGTGTCTTCCAAATATAACAGGCAAACAATCTCCTAGGGAACTAGTTAAAATGCAGATTCCGCTTCAGTCCGCGTGGGATGGCACTTAGATTCCCAGTTTTCCAGAAGCTCCCAGGTGATGCTGGAACTGCTGGTCCATAAAACATACTTTGAATAGCACGGCTAGACATCAGCAATTTTCATGCAACATCAGCCTCGACTCATTGGAAGAGAAAGAGACTGCAGTTACAGCTAGCAAGTTGGGACTTGTACATAAACCAGCATTTATTTTCACTCAGGGAAACAGAATCCCTGCTTAAACACATGAGCCCCTCCTATGTTGAGCAGTGAGGTCAATGTCCGTGAACTTTGTATCTGTTAGACTGGCTGAGACTATCTCAAGAGGTCAGATTAGTAACTGTCTCCAAACTTGGGTCAGTTCGATAGTTAAGCTCAATAAAGGGAATGTCGAATAAAAGAATATTTTAAAAACCTCCCTTCCAAATATATGTATTTTTTAACAAGCTCCTTCTTAGTGATATTAGCAAATGAAACAAAACATTTTTAACTAATGGTTAGAAGTTCATTCCTTTCCAAAATTATGCCAAATGAATGTGCAGCTCTCTCCTCCTCCTCCCACGTACCCAGCCTTTTGTTGGCTGTTGACAGGACAGGCCGGCTCCAGGCCCAGCATTTAATGGCTGTTGAACGCTGTATGCAGATTATCTCCTGAAATGCTGTATTTTCAACTTTGCCTCCCCCACTGTCTTATTTTTGGCTTTTCTTTTGCTTTCTAGAATGTGGCTGTTTATTTTCTACTTAGAACATAAAAGCTGGCTTCAGGACACAGGAGAGGAATTCACTGCCAGATTTCATATCCGGGTTTGAAAGGAGTCTGTGTAGCGATTAGAAAAGTCTTGATGTCCTCAACTGTGGAACACTTGGAAAGACTTGGAAAGACTCAGGTAGAAAACAGCACTGCCTGGTCCACATGAAAGGTTCTAAGTGTTTCAGAACAAAACTACCACTTGTCTCAAACAGAAGAAGCCACCATATAGTCACTGGAACACTCTGTATAGCTTTGAAGACTTTACAGATGTCATTTAATTTGGCATCTGATGTCAACAGATCGAAAGAATTTCACAGTCCTTCTCTACTTAGAGATTTTGACAACAACATAGCCAGACTTAAAATCATAATGACAGATTTCAATTACACAACTAATAATAAATCTGGGAAACTCATTTTAATAGAAGGGACACCAATGACCAACAACACGAGCCCAGTGTAATTCTGAGGGAGAAATCTGCCTCTGCTGTTGTCGAGAGCAGAGATGGGAACCAGAGGACTGGACAGTCCATAGCTCAGATCCTGCCTGCTCTTCTCTGCCCCAAAGGAAAAATGCCCACTCAGAGCCTCTGCTGGGACTCTACTGAGGGGCCCAGCTTTTGTGCCTGAACTCAGTTCCCACAAGAACACAGGGCACTAGACCCAGGACTGGAAACTCATCAGCTGGCCAGAAGCTGGCCAGCAACTCAGGACACGAGCCAGACTTTCGGATTTGAACCAGCAGCTGGAGAGAAGGAGCCAGTTAGAATCAGGAGCAGAAGACTCATGACGACCACTTGAGTACAGGACAGCAGCCAGTGCTCAGAAAAGAAGGCAGAGGCAGGAGGACACCAGCTGGGAAAGAGAGTAAGAAATTCCACGGGAGAGAAATCAAACTGAATATCAGAAATCAGAGAGAGGCCACTGTTCAAAGTTAAAATTTTTTCACTTGTGCTCTTGTGAGTCTAAGTGGCTTCACTTTGATTCCCCTGGTTCCTTTCTACTATTCTACCTTCTCTGCCAGAGTCGTGCACCTGTCTTCTCTTGGGACCACTCTGTTCATTAGGACAACTTGGTACTCTTCCATGTATTACTGGTTTCATAGACAAGAGCAAACCTGGTCGATTCAGTCATCTTTGATGTTGTTCTTCTGTGTTGTTAACACTGTAGCTTGTGGCAGTGATTTTCTGAAATCATCTTAGGTTGAAACTGCTGCTCAACCGTCTGAGAAGTGGCATTTACATTCTTAAAACATGTGCTCCACTTGTTTTTAAATTTTATTGTCAATTATATGAGTACTCAGGATAAAATGAAATATTTAAAGAGACATTAGGTTTCTACTCACATCTCAAGGGAAGAAAAAAACAAAGAGCAAGCACTCAAGAAGGACAGATTTTTTTCCTTAATTTTATTTTCAAAATACATTTATGAGGTAGAACTGAATGGAAAAGAAATGGGGGCTCTAAAAGTCACTTAAACCAAGGGGTACAAATCAACATACCTATAACCTTGGCCCTATAACCTGCTAGCTCCAGCAAACATTGCAATGAGGACAAGTGAACAGAAAAGATAGAAATGGAATATTCAGAAAGAGAAGAGAGAAGTAAAGAGCCCTTCAAACCAACAGCAGGGAGGCAAGAGGAAGGAAGAAATCAAAGGTCTGGAGCAGATCAGTGCCCCCATAAGACGAGGCTCTCTTTTCCTTATCTTCACAATTATAATCTAGCAGGATCCATAATTACCTGTGTATTGTGTATCGTGACCTAAACAGGCAGCTATACCATGTTCATGGGTTCAATGCTTTAAAGCCAGACTTACTGCCAAATTAACCTACACGGTCAAGGACATGGTAACCAAAGTCCAAATGTGGTACCCTAAGTAAAGCTTGATAATTAAATTCAAAGATTACTTGGAAGACAGTACCAACAAGAGCAGCTCTGTGTGGAATAACAGGACATTCTACAACTGTGGACCCTAACCACCGAACTGACAAAGTAATAAGAGAAAGTTCAGTGAATGAGCAGAAAGGCTGCACAAAACACCAGTGTGCGCAGGAATTTTGATGCTGTGAAGATGATAACAGATTAGGGGGGAAAGAATCTGTGAAATGGTATTGGGCTATCGTATTCACCTAAAAATAAATTAGATGCAATCATAAACAAAAGAGCTCTTTTTAGTCCTGCAATGAATACATGAATGAATATTATCATAAACTGAGGCAGTGATTCTTTCTGAGGAAGACTCAAAACTCAAAGCCAGAAATAAAATAATGACAAAATTGATGACATAAAGATTTTAAATTTCTGCATAAAGGCACTAAAAATAAAATTTTAACAACAAGTAATAGGCAAGGAAAAATATTCACAATATCCATAATATAGTGAGTATTCATAAAAAAATAAATGGCTCCTAAAAACCAGTAAGAAGCCAATCAGAAGTACACAAGAGAGTGAACAGTGCACTTACAGAAAATGTAAACACACAGACACAACCTGGGGAAGAAGTTCAGTTTTGCTGCTGATCAAGGCCTTCAGGTGCTTAAGGTTCCAAGGTGCTTCCTGTCAGATGATGCTTAATTCCAAACTGAAAAACATGCACCATGTGCCTTTCAAATATTTAGAAAATACTTCTAGCAGGCATTTTGCATTTCATGGCAAAAAGTGAAAGTGCAGATTGTGACTGGTCAAAGATGCCACCACTCATCCCCAACCTGAAAATCTATTTAATGCTATTTCACATGGCTTAAGGCTTAGCTTGAATGGCTGAAGGAACATCTCAATAAGCAGGGTCATGAAATTGCTATCCATTGGTTTTGATTTTAACACAAAGCATACATGTCAGCTTATTTGGGACATATAGTGTCAAGTTCCATTTTATGATTTTTTTTCAACTCCTTAATGTTCAAGTAACCCTATCCACTTGTTTTTGTTGTTGTTCTTTAACAGCATCTAATGCATTGACAGGTTTCCTTACTTAGTCTCTAACACATGACCTTTGGCTCCCTTCCTTAACAGGCACTTCTAGGTGCCTTGGCAGCCTGAACAACATCAGGGCATCACAGAGCTCATCACTCTGAATTCTTCTTCTCGCTGCCCTCTCCCTCCAGCTGATCTGATTAGCCCCATTTTTCAAATACGATCTAAATGCCAATGACAAGACATTTTGTATCTACAGGGCCTCCTATGAACTCTGGACTCAGGTCCTGCCTCAGCCTCCCAAGCTGCTCAGATTAAGGCATGTGCCACCACGTCTGGCTCAAATTCTGGATCTGTACCTCCAACCAGGAGGTCTTTCCTGTCTCAAAAAATGGCAACTCCATTCTTTTTCATCATTCAGGATACAACCCTTGAAATCATCTTTGACTCCTCTTTCTACTCTCCTATCAGCAAATCCCACCAACTCTGCTTGAAATACACACAGCACCTGACCTCGTCCACCTTGACGGAGGAATACCATACTGTACCTCTCACCTGCACCCATATGGCACCGGCCAATGTGCTGTAGGTCTGCTCTCCACCAAGGAGCCAAGTGATTCTTTCAAAATGTAAGTCAGTTCCATTACTACCTAAAATTTTCTTTTGTTAGGAGATATAGTTCTCAGGAAATGATATTTTTACAGATTGTACATCCACAAAATTTGATAGTCAAATTTCATTTAGCTAAGAATGACGCTGAGTTACTCCCCAACATTTCACCTAAGAATTTTATGCCTCCAGCTTCACTTTGTTTTTACCCTGAAAGACAATAACCTGGTCTATTTTCCCACCTCAGCATTTCACTTCTGTTCTTGGATTTGCAGTTTAGGACACAAAGAACTGTGATTCCTTGAGGAACTTGTTACTTGGTGTGGGCTATTAACAAAAAAAATGTTTAGATAGTAATGGAACTACCATTTGACCCATTTATTCCACTCCTTGGCATTTACCCACAGGACTTAAAATCAGCATATTATAGTGATGCCACCACATCAATGTTTATAGCAACTCAATTCACAATAGCTAAGCTACAGAACCAACCTAGGTGCCCTTCAACAGATGAGTTGGTAAAGAAATATATATGTATGTGTGTATGTGTGTGTGTGCAAGAGAGGGTAGGGAGGGGAAGAATAATAGTTCACTGAGTTAGACAAAAGAAGGGAGGGGATGGGAATAGGAAAGATAGGAGAATGAATAAGACATAACTTCCCTTTGTTCATAAATGAATACACGGCTTGTGTAACTCCACATAGTGTACAGCCACAGAATGGAATCCCAATTGGAATGGGTTGTGTTCCATGTATGTATAATATGTCAAAATATGTCTGCCATCATGTTTATCTAAAAACAACAAATAAAAACAAAAAGAAAAAAAAAGTAAGTTGGATGATTTCACTGCTCTTCGCAAATCCCCCAACAGCTTCTCCATAACTCAGAACAGATTCCAGAGTCTTACTACATCCTCTATTCTACACACTTCACCTTCCTGCAGGGACCTTTGATGGTCTCAACGCTGTGCCACTGAAGGGCCCCTGCACTTGGTGCACACTGTACCTGGAAGATATCAACTGGGCTCTCCTCTCCACTCCATGGATTTTGGCTCAAATGTCAACTTATCAGAGAGACTTCCCATGACCACTGATGTAAACAGCACCTCTTCCCTCATGCCCCGATTTCAGCTCCATCTCTCTCTAAACCCACACCCATCCTCTTGTTAACCATGGCACTTACAACCACTGGAGACATTAGTACTGACCTGCTGTATCCTATTATCTCCCTCCCAGTCTCCCCTCAACATCGGCACCATGAGGGTATTTATTTTGCCTTCTGTTCACTTTTTTCCCAGTGTACATTCTTTTCCATTAGACCTTTAGAAGTCTTTTAGAACAGAAGCATGGGCCAGTACGTGACACGAAGAGGCACTTGATAAATATTTTTGAATAGACAAAGTCCCCGGACCCTGAAGTGTCACGTAGTGCTCGAATGCTTCTGTTCCTATCACTGGCTGACCTGCACTGCTTCACTAGTAATTGTAGAAACACGTGTTACAGAATGATTGTCTAAAGAGGGAAATTATTCCGTGAAATGTGACTTGATTCACCTATTTAACTTAACTCTGGCTCCTGCTGATTATTTATTTTGAATATTTGGGTGATTAAAATCTCGGGCTCTAGAGTCAAACAGAACACACCCTTCACCCTCCCATCGTTGCATGACCATCTTAAGCGATTTGCCTAACTATAGTAAGCCCCAGTTTCTTCATCATACAGTAGAGGTGAAAATAAAATACTTTATTTCTAAGTTGTTGGTAGTGGGGAAACACTGAAAACTTCCCCTTTCAGATGAAGCACACCACAAAAATGCCCATAATCACCGTTTATATCAATATTGCACTGCAGGCAAAGCCCAAGCAAGAAAAGTAAGTGAGAGAATGTCTAAAAACAAAAACACAGCACAGCCGTCATTTAAAGAGGTATAATTGTGTACGTCAAAAGACAGTGTTTTCCCTGTACTCTACACAAATGTGACTGCTTGAAACACAATATTGGTAAAACACAATTCTGGTAGCACTGAAAGAGAAAGGTGGGCTTCAAACCTTGTTTTGTAAGGGCAGGCGTGGTTTCTCTCTGGAATGAACCTGCCGTTCTGGGTCCTGTGGAACCTGTGGCCAGGCTCTGTGGTCCTGTGGCCACAAGCAGTGGTACATCTTGAGCTCTTGACACCAGAGCACATCAATTTTTAAAAATATTTTTAAGTTGTAGATGGAAGGTAGCAGAATACAACAGTTACTAATAGGGCATTATGTAAAAATGTGGATGTGTAACCGATGTGATTCTGCAATCTGTATTTGGGGTAAAATTGGGAGTTCATAACCAACTTGAATCTAATGTATGAAATATGATATGTCAAGAGCTTTGTAATGTTTTGAACAACCAATAAAAAAAAAGTTATAGATGGACACAATACCTTTATTTATTTTTATGTGGTGCTGAGGATTGAACCCAGGGCCTCACACATGCAAGGCGTGCATTCTACCACTGAACCACAACCCCAGCACCAGAGCACATCATTTTTAATGCGCCTTTCTCCATTCCTAGAACTGTTTACATCTAAATGTCAACTCTAAGTTTACTTCTTTCGGAGTACAAACATCCTCTTTCACCTTAACCACATTTTCTCTCTTCTGAACTTATTTATCTTTCACCTTTGGTCATGACCTCCCGTTCTTTGACCCCTCCTACTTCTTCCTACCTGTGATTTGAGTCTGTATGCCCCTGAAGTCCAGATTTCACTAGTCAGCAGCTTCAAAACCCTTGCTCCATTGAGTTCCCATAACCTTTCACTATCCCATAACTCCCTGTCTCAGGAAAAGTTGTAGAATATAAGAACGACAACAAAAGATACAAAGATAAAAGTCTGCGGACTTCAAATGACCTGTTTAGATTACACAAAAATATAGGTGACTTAACCAGGTTCTTTTGTGACCACTCATGGGGATCTTCAGCCACTTGACATGGGAACAGTGAAATCAGTGGTAATCCTTCCATGCCTGAGATCCATGCTATTGAGGCCAATGGCCATTCAGACCAGATTATTTTCACGGTGTTAAATATTCATTTCCATTTTAAGATTCTCAAATTACATTTCAAAACTCAGGAACACTAGGAAATACTCTAGGGACTAAATTAAGTTCTAAGTATGCAGAGACCATGACCAGTCTACACCCTGGTAGGGCACAGAAGCTTCCTAATTCCTCTTGGTCTCTTCCTTCTCTTATTCTCTTGTACCCTACATCCTACAGCTAAGATAACTTTTCTAAATCATAGCTTTATTTATATGATTACCATAATTAGAAATGGTTATCAATTATATATCATAATTCACTAAGGCCTGGTTCAGCATTCAGCATCACCAGGATTTCCTTTCAGTCTCCTTTGCCTGTGTCTCCCCTCTAAATGCACAGATCCTTCCCCTTAGGTGTGACCACCTGGGGTGTTCTGTTTGTAGCTCCCTGGTGGCACCCATTTTATTCTGATTTCTTGCGTTAGATGTGACTGATTCCTCCCACGTGCTCCATTAGACTTTTAGAAGTCTTTTAGAACAGAATCTGTATCCTGCTCATCTTTGGATTCCCTTTAGCACAAAGTACACGAGTACATATTAGATACTAAATAATAATAATAATGCTAACTTGAGTTGAGCTCAGTAGGGGCTTATTTTTGTTGTTTCTTCATTTCCTGAAGAGGCATACCACATAATTCCTACAGCCACATTCCAGATAGCCAGCTAAAATAATGTAGCATCTGTACTGTCCACACTCAGACTGTGCATAATTTTTTCTAATGTCCTTCAAGTCCTGAAATCTGGCTCAGAGATGTCATGCATGCTCTAGAATGCTCGTTTCTTCATTAACAATCTTTCTATTCAGCTTGTAATCGACATGACTCGCAGTTCTGGCTGTACTTGCACTTGGAAATGGGCCTACACCAGTTGAGCTTTAGTTTTATCAGTTAACCTGCAGTTTTTCAGCATTGGGGGTATGGTTCCTCCTCACTGAGTGAGAGTGACCTTGTCCACATTGTCCACAGGTAGCACACGTTGTACATACGTATGCAGTGATGCACCCTGTGATTCACCACCACAGGCATGGCCCTGGCCAAAATATCACTTGAAAAAGAAAGGCAGATCCCAGAGTGACGCTGAGATGCGACAAGCACTCCATTAACCTCATCACCTCTCTTCCCGCTACCATGATGAAGACCATGATGAATCCCTAGAGCTTGAAAGTCTGAAACTCTGCAGAGTAGAAAAGCAATATGATGCAATTAACACCCTCTTTTTTTTAATAGCTTTCACTACAGGAAGAAATGTCTACAAGGAGTTTTAAATTCAGTATCAAATTCTAGCAAGCACAATTTTAATTGCATACCAACTGCAAAATATTTCTTTCATTGTTTAAATAAAAGAAAGGCTATAATACATGCTGTCTGCTTGTTTCAGGACTCGGTTATTAACCTTTAAACATCTTTTTGAGGATAAAAGCCTCTTTCTCCAGCAAACACATCTTGAGACTGGGAATCTAAAAATTAATCTGAAAATTTAACTTCTATCTTGGACCTTGTAGAAACTCCAATTCCTGAAAAACACCCTGAGCAGTGTTTCAGACACAGAAATTCCAGGGCTTTTTGTTTTTTTTTTTTTTCCATTGGCAACTCAAAACCAATATTTGTTTAGAAGTCACAAGAATGAAAAGCTACCTTCTTCTCCAACATGCAAACACGTTAAGAAAATACACAATATGCAATTTGATTACTCAACAGCAAGTCATCAAAAATACAAGCAAAGGCTGGGCTGCGTTTCCATAGAGATGACTTTATGTGGTTCAGTTCTTTGGGGAATTTGATAAAATCCTCAGCAGCAGGAGAAAATCATCAGCAAAAATTCTGTAACACATAGTAAGTAACCGCTAACAAATCAGTGAGGGGAAAATACTTCCATATTCTCTTCCTCTCTATTGAGAGAAGCACCCTCACCTCAAGCTGTTCCAAGAAGCACCCAGATTTTATTGGTCACTCTGCATGTAATTCAAAGCTAAAGAACACCAGGTTTCCTCATTCTTAGATTAAAAGAGCTATTGATGCCCTGCCAAGCTCCACAGCACTTGCATTCCCAGGATGGCGTTTAGACAGAGACGAGAACTGCATTCATCTTCCCATGACTCTCAGGCTATGGATCCTAAAGGAAAACTCTCCATCTGCAGGGTTATCTCTTGGGAAAGACTATAAAAGGAATTTTAGTATCTATGGTGCTTAGGAAACTATGCTCATTATATGGGGGTGAGTGGAGGGGAGGTGTCGGAAACTTTTTTAGTTCTACTCATAGATTAAAGTAAGAATTTTTAACAGGAAAATAATAGCTATAATAGATGTAGTACTTTTCATTATTTTCTTCAATCCAAATCCTCTATCTGAAAGGATTTTTCTAAGCATCAAATTTGAGGTCATTTAAATCAAGATACCTAAATTCTCTCTTCATTATATCATAAGAACAAAAATTGCCATCAATATGCAATCGGTAATCAATATTCAATGAAAATAGTTCTCTCAGAATAAAGAAATACCTCCAAAGACAAGGACGCATTACCTTCCAAGGAGCCTGCTCTATATAGACAGCTCATGAAATCAAAAAGAAGATTCTTATGCTGAACCTAGTACCTCTTTTTCACTTGTACCACTGACCTTAATTTACACTTCCAAGGAGACACAAGTAAGCCCAATACTTGGTCCACACAATGACAGGTCCTGAGTCTGAGGCAGCCTCAGTCTCCTCTTTCAATCCCACCATCTATCTTCACCCTTCATTCCTCAATGGGCCATTTCTCTTCCCCTCCCCACTTAACTCTCACGAGCTCCAGAGAATGGAACCAAAATTAGAGTCAATCTTTTCCTTAAACTAGTGGAAAGATATTACATCATGACCACATGTCTCTCTTTTAAGCATTTGTTTAATGACACTTAGAGCAGGTCATTAGTGACCTGGCAATGGAAGTTGTCACATGGAAACTTCCCAAGCAGCATGAGGCTTGGCCCCACTTGATCATGTAAATTTAAATCACCATTCATGAGTTACAAATTCACACTCATCTGTTACAAATTCACATTAGAGTTACACACACACACACACACATTCTCTAAATAATTGTAAATGCTTTCTTAGTTTACCTTTCTCCATCACCCTTGATCCAGGAGCCTTGTCTGGGACAGTGAGATGATCTTGATTGCTACTCAATGAAGAAGTGTCATCACTAGACAAAGAGTTCAAAAACCCACTTTCGGATGTGACGAAGCTGGTGTCCAGGGCCTTGCAACTGGGAGCCTCTGAGGGTGCAGGGGCATGGACCTGCACGGCAAAGGCGAGTGCGTGCCCCACATCTCCAGCAGCAGGTGAGCTGTTCACGATGTCCAGCCAGGACTGTCTTTCTTTAGATCCCGAGGAAGAACCGCTGCTGGCCGTCTTTATTGTATTTTCCAGGGAAGAGAAAGAACACGATGTTTCACTCAATTTGGGTGAGGACGAAGATGCCCGCTGGGCAGCCTATTTCCACAAATAAAACCAAGAAAGAATAAAATAAATGGTGATCAAACCATCAGTCTCTATCCTTATTTTTAATACAGGCATCCTGCTGTTGTTTCAAAAGGTGACCAAGAATAAGAGAATAGAAGGACAAACCCATGCTATTCATTTCCATCTGGCAGCCATTGAGATCCCATTCTCTAAAACTGATCGGTAGAACTTTGAATTTGCCATTCAAGGATCTGAAAAATCTCCACATCACTCTATTATTCAGTGTTCTCCAGAAACTTACAATGCCTTTTGGGGGCACTCTTTAGAATACTGAAGTACACCTTGAGCAAAACAATATAATTTGTAATCTGTCATTCAATGCACACAGATGGAGCAAGACCTCTAGAGAAAGGTGATTAAGAGAAAGACAGCAGGGCTCTGGGGTGCAGCTCAGGGGGAGAACACTTGGCTGGCATGTGCAATGCCCTGGGCTCCATCCCCAACACTGAAAGAGGACGGGCAGCAAAAGCTGGAGCCAGACAGGAAGCCTGGTCATGTTGATGAGTGCCCAGGATCGTGGCCCACATGTTCCTCAGCACATGACCAGTGTCAAGTCATAACTACCCAGGTGAGGCGGGAGGACATTAACTCACCCTTCAATCTCTTAAAAACATTTAATAAAGTTTCGAGGAGGAAGACAAGAATAAGCAACCTCTCAATTCTTTCATAAGAAACCAAAATTGGCACCATGGAGAAGGAGAAGGGGGTTGATGACGTGGAATCTTCTGAGTCTGCCCTGCAGGGAGCTCTTTTTAATGTTCTATGTAGCAACTCTGTGCTGTTCCTCCATTGTTCATTTTATTGGTCAATAAAACCCCCAAATTAGACTCTCATGTTCTCTGGACCACCTTGTATCTCCAATGGCATAAGACAGAAGGGATTTTTATAATTTCATTTTATCACTCTTTATATCCTGCTATTAGATACTATGTACCTATTGGTTTCAAGAACTCAAATCTCAAAGGAGGCAACTGGAAGGAGATTTATTAAAGAGAATACACAAAAGAGCAAACTAGGATCCTCTCCCAAAATCTCAAAATCATTGCAACTAACTTCTACAGAATGGCTAACTTTGTTCCAAAATTAGTATGGCTCCCTGAATTCTGCAGGTGCTAAACTCTGAATTTTATTGGGAAAAATCCAGTATTTAATCAACATGTACCAAACTGAATGCATAGTAAACATGTATTATTACATAATGAATCTTTTAAATAAATATGACATTAAAATATCTATTTCAGATGCAAACCGATCACTCCCGTCTTCTCAATAGTAAAATACTGGCACCGACATGAAAATGTTCCATTCAAGAATGTGTCAAGTGGCTTGAGGACTGGCTACCTTAAATCGCAGAGGCCATTTAATCACTAAGATATTAAAGATCTGTAACTCACTAAATAAAGGCTTAGTTATCTGGAGGAGGGAACACAAAAGCCCTAAATGCTCCAAATAAATGTCACAAATAGTTCACTTATTAACAGGATCTACAAAATACATATTTAACAAAAATACCCATGCTGGCCCAGCCCTGACACGTTCCCCTGATTGTGAGCTATTTTGGTAAAACTTGGCTTCCACGTGATCAACTTCCTTTTTTTGAAAAGAGACCAAGTGTGAGCTTTTCCTGTTGCTCCTGCCGACACTACTTTAATTGGATTAGAGCAAAATGGGCTATTTGAGAAAAAGATTGTGTACTCAGTTGCCGAGATACTTTCCATAAGGTTTTCTAAACCTCAACAAACTGTTTAAAGGACTAAAGAAAGATGTGTAAGATGAGAATCAGAAAAGTCTGTGGAGTGTTCTATATTCCTGTTGGGTGCTGCTCAAACAAAATGCAAATTATCAGTGCAATTTCCCCAGGCACCATGTAACGCTGATGAAATGGAGAAAAAGATTAAAGAAAGAAAGAACTAAAATTCTGCAGTTACCAATGGCCAGTACCAAGCACAGAAATCTTAGGTCAGTGCCTTGGTGAAGCATCTCTGCAATATACTCATAAAACTCCCAAGTGCCTGTGAAGGTAGAAAGGAGGGACAGACTCTTCTTCCACCCCATCTCTGTTTGACTGACAGGAGCCCATCCTCCAGCCAGTTCAAGTGCCAGCTCCTCCAGGAAGCCTTCTCTGAAAACTTCAGAGCCTGTTAGATACCTATGCCTGGTGCTCCTGGGCTTACTTCCAGCATAGCCAGTAAATGCCATTTTATTTGTTACCTTATATTGCAATTGCTGATGGACTGCTAACCTTTCTTGGTAAGCTGCTTGAGAACAGGCTGTTTTTAGTCATTTTTGAACCTCCATTTTTTTTGCATCTGTGCCTGATACATAGTTGGTAACAAATTAATGCCAGCAAGGAATGAATGAGAGAGCCAACTATATAGAAAAAAAGCTCACCAGCATAGTTTAGTCTCTTACTGAAGATTCCCTGAAATTCTCTCTAGAGTTGCTAAAGGTATTTTATCCTAATTCCAGGATCAAGGGGTTATTGCTATAAATTACAACGCAAATAATCCCACAAATGCTCTCATCTTAAAATTATTTTACTTAGAGATAAATAACTCTATATGGTTTCGTCCATTTAAAAATATTCAGTTTTGTTCAGAGACCCTGTGTCTAATAGAAGAAAAAGTAGGCCCTAATCTCCATCATGTGGGATTAGGCCCTAACTTCCTTAATAAGACTCCTTTGGCGCAAGAATTAAAATCAAGAATCAATAAATGGGATGCACTCAAGCTAAAAAGTTTCTTTGCAGCAAAAGAAACAATCTGGGGGTGAAAAGAGAGCCTACATCTTGGGAGCAAATCTTTCCCCTCTCACATCAGATAGAGCACTAATCTCTAAGGGTTTATAAAGAATTCAAAAAGTTAAACACCAAAAAAACAACCCAATCAATAAATGGGCCAAGGACCTGAACAGACACTTCTCAGAAGAGGATATACAATCAATCAACAAATACATTAAACAATGTTCATCATCACTAGCAATTAGAGAAACAATGCAAATCAAAACTACTCTAAGATTTCATCTTACTCCAGTCAGAATGGCAGCTATTATGAAGACAAACAACAATAAGTGTTGGTGAGGATGTGGAGGAAAAGACACACTCATACATTGCTGGTGGGACTGTAAATTGCTGCAGCCAATATGGAAAGCAGTATGAAGATTTCTTTAAAAATTGGGAGTGGAACCACCATTTGACCTAGCTATCCCTCTCCTCGGTCTAAACCCAAAGGACTTAAAAACAGTATACTACAGGGTCACAGCCACATCAAAGTTTATAGCAGCACAATTCACAACACCTAAACTGTGGAACCAACCAAGATGCCCTTCAATAGATGAATGGATAAAAAAATGTATCATATACAATGAAATATTACTCAGCAATAAAAGAGAATGAAATCATGGCATTTGCAGGTAAATGGATGGAGAAGATAATGCTAATTGAGGTTAGCCAATCCTCCCAAAAAATGCAAAATATTTTCTCTGATATAAGGAGGCTGATTCATAGTGGAGTAGGGAGAGGGAGCATGGGAGGAATAGACGAACTCTAGATAGGGCAGAGGGGTGGGAGGTGAAGGGAGGGGGCATGGGGTTAGAAATGATGGTGGAATGTGATGGACATTATTATCCAAAGTACATGTATAAAGATGTTAATTGGTGTGAATATACTTTGTGTACAACCAGAGATATGAAAAATTGTGCTCTAAATGTGTAATAAGAATTGTAATGCCTTCCACTGTCACATATAAATAAAAAATTAATTAAAAAATAAAAATAAAATAAATAAATAAAAACATTCAGGTTTGAAATGTTTTAATTTTTGATGAGAAAAATAAATACATTATAAAGATCTTGGTTTTACTTAAGAAACTTTGGTAAGATTAAGCTTAAAAACTAAAATTGATTTTTCCTATTTTCTGCATAGGATACTTTTATTTATTGAAGGAGTTAAATTCAAATTATAGTTAGCTCTAAAATCCTTTTCTCTGAATTGTTTTCAAAACACAAGTTTGACATGGTGAAAAATAGTTTAAAATAACCACCAAAGGCCTGTAATTAGGAAGAAGTGATTCAGTATACAAATCTGAAGTAACATTAGTCAAGTTACATTAAAAAAAAAAAAGAAATGGAGGAATCATTTAATACTAAGCATAATAAAATCAAACAAGAAAAAGGGAAGGAAAGTACACAGACGTTCTTTCCCTTATTGGCCTTTTAATAGAAACAGAGCAGTCCACTGTCATCGATCCCTAGGAGGCATGGTATGTGTCTTTCCCATGAGCTAGGAGAAGCAATGCCCTAACACACAGAAGACCACGTACAGTATACTGCCTCCTCCTCACTGACCTTCTGTATGACCTTGGGCATGAGCTGGCACGGATCCACTCCTCACTCCAATCTTCAGTGTCTAAGTGACCTTGGAGAAGTCACTTTACCTCCAAGCCCTATTCTACTGGTTTCTGCCTCCACTATTGTCCCTTCCCTGGGCATCCTCCAAATAACAGCAAGAGCATTTCTAAAGCACAAACCAAACCATGATATTCCTCCACTGAAAGCCCTCCAATAACTGCCCATCACCAATACAAAAATATGCACTGTCGTCATGAGAACTGAGGAGGCTCACATGGACCCCTGAATACCTCTCTACTACACCTCCTTCCATGTCCCCTCCACCTATCCTTTCTGGTCATGTTTCCCTCCTTTCTGTCCCTTCAGTGCATCTGTGGTGACTGACAGGCCCCTCCTGTGGATTCCTGATTGGATACCTCCTCCCTATCTCTTTGACCTCGACTCATATATCACTTCTTCCAGAGGGTCTCCCTGTCACGGTGCACAAAACAACCCCAACCACTCCTTAGCACATTATCCCATTTATCTGCTTCACAGAACTTATTAGTATTTGAAATAATTTTTTTGGAACTATCAATTTATTGTCCCTCTTTTCAACTTAGAACTTAAGTTGCTCAAGGGAGGGAATATTGTCCAGTTCTGTATTTCCTTATCCCCAGCAGTATCTGGCATGTGGAACATTCATGAAAATTTCATCAGCTTCCTGACTGACAGATTTATCAAGAGAATCAAATACTATGAAGGAACCTTCTCAATAAAACATATACATCTTGCAAATGTTACTTATGATGGTTGCTTTTACTTCTCAGGGCCTTGGCTTCCTTATTTGTAAAACTAATACAGGACTTTTGTTTAAAAAATCCTCTTAAAGCTATGCAAAAGCACTGCACAAAGTTAAAGTTATTTCTTCTAAACCACATAGGAAAATATTTGCAGAGCAAAAAATTTGTGGAGGGTACAGATGAGGTCACAGTAATCACCTATTCATCCACCTATTCATCCATTAAATATTTATCTGGTTTTAAGTATGTGCTGAACACAGTCACAAAGGCTGTAGGTAAACATAAAATATACTTTAAACCATCTGGATTTTTTTTTTATTTTTAATTTTTTTTGCAGTCATACAAAATACCTTTATTTTATTATTGATTTATTTTTATGTGGTGCTGAGGATCAAACCCAGGGCCTTACACATGCTAGGCAGGCAGTCTACCACTGAGCCACAACCCTAGCCTCCCCACCTTTGATTCTAAAAATTTAATAATTATGCTGGGGTTGTGGCTCAGCGGTAGAGTGTTTGCATAGCACATTCGAGGTCCTGCATTCAATCCTCAGCACCACATAAACAAATAAAAATAAATTTTAATAATTAGAAAAATAAGTCAGATATGCAAAATCTAAAATACAAGGCAGATTATGATAACATGAAAAAGCATCAAAAAAACAAAATGCTACAGAAATGGAGTTCAGAAAAAGGCAGACTCCTCCTGATATAGATGACTAGGCCACCTCTGTGAAGGAAGGCCCCCCTGAAGAAGCAGGCTTGAAAGACATGCAGAAGGGGGGACTGGTGTAGGAACGGGGACAAGTGGTTCCTGCAAGTCGAGAAACTTCTCACTATAGGCACAAGAGCAGGAAAGAGTAAAAAGCTCTTGGAAAATAGCAGGCAATTTCCTGGACCAATGGCAAAGGAGAAATGGGCAAGAAGACTGTAAAGGTTATTGGAAGAAATCCCAAGGCCTCAAAGACCAAGGCAAAGAGTCAGGAATTAATGTTATAAGCAAAGAGATTCAGTGAAAGGTTGTGTGTAATGAATCCATCTTCTTAGACCTGAACTTCAGGAAGAACAATTCAGAGGTGGTTTTTAACAGGAGAAAGGAACTAGAGGCAGGAAGAGAAAAACAGCCTGCTATTTCAATAACTCGCAGGAGTTAATGAGGGCCAGGACTAGGGCAGGGAGACAGGAAGAGGTGGTGGGGCAGGCACGGTGCTCTGTGATTGGGGAGCCAGCTGCAAAGATGAACCGGTCAAGCAAGAGGCAAAAATATACAAGAAAATTTTAGAAAAGTCTTAAAGTCAGTTCAATGTTCAACAACAGAGCTTATGATTATTATGATGATGCTCATGATGATGATCATTATGATTATTTGCATCTTGAAGGAAAAGAGTGAATTTCCCTTTTTTCTGATAATTTTTCGTACAACTGTACATAGGCAAGCATTCCTACCATTTCATCTAGTGCAGATATTGAATGATAAAGTGACCTTTAGCAGACAGCTATTCAAGATCCATTTTGTCAGAATTAAATCTGAATTTCTAAAATTAATTTTACCCTTTCTGTATTTAATCCTCAACTTCCTCCTCTGTCACTGGCCAATGAGCCAGGCAGCAGGATTTATTTTTACTTATTGCTTCTTTAGTTTCCGTTAGCTGACTTTTTTTTTTCAACATTTGGATATAAAGGAATTATACTTCTAAAAAGTATCAAAATTTAAGGACTGTTACATTAAAATGATCTTCAAGAGCTATTATTCATCCTTGCTTCTCTCATATTTGACCCACCTATTGATGCTCAAACTTCCAAATATAATCAAAATCCAACCATTCCTTTCACAACCACCCCACTATCCACCCCCCAGGGAATCACTGCCATCTTTCACTGTAGATTATTACACACCCTCCTGCGTCCTTTCAAAATGGAAATTATCACATCCTCTACTCTCACACCCTCCAAAGGCTCCCTAAACAACTCCAACAGAACATGGAAGCCCTTCGCTGGCCACAGGCCCCCTACAGTGTGGCCACCTCCACCCCCTGACCTGGCCTCCTGCCATTCTCATCCTGGTTTACCCTGCTCCTGCCACACTGGCCTCCTTGCATGACTTTGCACCAAGCGACCTTGATTCTGACACATTTGTTTGGGAAACTCCTTCCCCACATAGCCCCTCAGCCAATTCCCAAAGTGCCTTTCAAGATTTCTGCTCAGATCTAAGCTCTCAATGGGGACATCCTGGACACCTGTCCATTGTCACAACCCAACCTCTACCCCCAGGATTCCCAATCTCCTCACTCTCCCTCTCTAGTGCCACTGATAGTGCACAAGTTTACTTCGTATGTTGACTGTTGACAATGCATCTCCTTCCACTACAAGTGTGGTCCATGCAGAATGTGAACCATTACCTGCTTTATTCACTGATGTGCCCCAAGTAGCAAGAAGAGGGGTCCACAATACTCCAGGAACCCCTCTTAAATGAATGAATGAGCAGAAAAGGACAGATAAGTTTATCAGATAACACTTTTTAAAAATTAAGAAAATACATGGAGGAGATTTTTCGTGATGCTTATAGCTCTTAAATCACTTTGTAACTTAGAAAATCGGGCTTGCAACGTGAATGAAGCTTTTCTTGCTCTCTTATAAATTTCAAGGAATCCTGGATAATTATTTCTACAAATAATCGTTTAAAGGGAAACTTACAGATCCCCATCTATTTTGTTTTGCATTTTTTTTGTTTTGTTTTGTTTTGTTTTGTTTTTCCTTTTGTTTTTGTTGGGGGGTGGGGAGCCCGGGATTAAATTCAGGGGCACTCCCCAACTGAGCCACATCCCCAGCTCTATTTTTTGCACTTTATTTAGAGACAGGGTCTCACTGAGTTGTTTAGTGCCTCACCATTGCTGAGGCTGGCTTTGAACTCGTGATCCTCTTACCTCAGCATCCTAAGCTGCTGGGATTACAAGTGTGCGCCACCACATCCAGCCCCTATCTATTTTGAGTCTTTTAATAAGTCTGTGGAAAAAATAACCCATTTCTAATTCCTTTGAGGATAAACAATCCTGTAAAGCCTGCTCACAATGAAGGAACATGAACCAAACCTCCTCTTCACGACAGGAGGATCCCTAAATGTCTTCATTCCCTTGTGGAATGTCATTTAGCCCATTAGGAGCAGAAGCCCAAACTGGTTTGGTGTTCAAGTTTCACTGCTTTTCTTTACAACTATTAGAATGGATGTACATTGAATTGATTCTTTTCAAGACTTAAAATTTTTTGAGATGATTTTCAATAATAATAATATTTAATAATATTAATTATTTAATATTAATAATAATTGAGTTCATCATCATGAAATGAAAATCCATTACCCAAAATATTTTCTAAAGCAAGAACTTAGAAAAAAATTATTTTTCACCCTAGGCTTGTATATCCAATTCATGGCTAACCTATATCATGTTCAGCCAAACAATACCTAGTTTCATGCACTAGATAAAAGTTACCAGGATTTCTTAAAACTTCATCCGTTTACATTTTAAAAAGCTCAATGTTATTTTAACTAAGTGCCTTGCTTGTCTGTTTTTCAAAACAAGAGAAAACAAAAACAAAATCTGCCTGAAAAACATGTGAGCAGGAGGAACATTCTGTTACTAAGGGGGAAAAATCTGATTATTCAACATTTATCTGACTATTTTCCAATATATTTCTTGAGAAAATGTTAGCCTTAATGGACTGTCAAAAACTGATCAACTTAGAAGATAATAGGAAATAACATTTGATGGAAGACTCAGAACATTCTAAAGAATCTTTAAAGTTTAACAGCCTGGTTCACTGCTCTCATAAGCATCCCTTCATTTATCTGTTACCAAACAAGCCCTCCATGAGCTTTGGCTCTGTGGATGGACAAGCACAACAGACAGGGGAAAGGGCACTCACTCCCAGCCAGAATAGCCTCAATTCCCCGACAGGCGCTGTCCGCTGGGGGGGTCTGGCCCTGCCACTCAACACCTCTGAACCTGTTTCCTAACCATAAGACAGTGACATCTACTTCCTCATGGCCTCAGCTGAAGAAAGCATTTCTTAATCCAGGAAAAAAATACATTAACCAAATGGAAGCAATGGATAAATCTGGCACATTAATGTCAAGAACATCTTTTATAAAAAGAAAGTATGAAGGCGTTTAAAGAGTTAACAAAGTGAAATTTGATCACTTTTAGCTGACAAATATATATTTTATTTGACATTAATGCACATGACTAGCATAAATAATCCTAATATATGTAATAGTAAATTAAGAAATGCTATAAATTAAATATAAAAAGAGGAACAAGCAGCAACTTAAAATACCCAGAGGCTTAATAGACACTTTGCAAAAGAGAAAATCCAAATGGCCAATAAACATAAAAGATGTCATTTGAACAGTATTAAACACATAATGATGCCATCAGTCATCAGTAAAATACAAATTAAATAATGCTATTTCTCAAAGTTGTTAGAAGATTAAATTATCATATATTTAGGTCATTTACATAAGTCCTAATACATAGTAGATATTTTTTTTAAAAATCCTACTGAGGCTGTAGCTCAATGGTAGATCTTATGCATAGCATACCTGAGGACCTGGGTTCAACCACACATACACACAGAAAAAAAGCAAATTAATCAAATAAATAAAAAACATAAATCTACTTCCTCAGTGATCCTTCTCTGACCCTTTCTAAGGGACCATCCATCCAAATATGAAGCAATTTTCTAGTCTTACTACCTATAAATAATACCAACACACACAAAGCTTAGAATCAAATTTGGATTGCTCTCTAGGGATTGCAAAATTATTCCACACACAATCTTAATGCAATAACCCCACTCTTGACTTCCTATTTTTCTGACTCTACTTTTTTTAATGCTATTTTTTATCCCCTTTAAATTCATTTTGTATCTTATTCTACAGGCACCTAGGTAAGGTGCTTTAAATTCTTTCTGAGGACAAACAGGGTATTAAAAAACATTGCAAAGCAAGTCTTTCCAAGTATTGGATTACTACTTAGACACCCTTTGCCCTTCCATGAATCCTGTGAGCAGGATACTTCTGTGCGTCCTGCACAGATGCACTGTGTTTGTTAGATCAGTGAGTAGCTATAGAGAAGGCTCAGAGTCCAGCACCTTGAGAACCCACTTGCTCTTTGGCAGATACCTTAATTTAGCCTGTTCAAAAAAATTGTATCAGGCAAAGTAGTTTCTACCTACTTGGAAGGAAAGACTGACCAACAGACCACTGACGTCTGCACCTACCAAAGGAGAGGAAGTGGCAGAGTAAGGAGGGGGCGGAGTCTCCGTGGCTATATCAGGATCCTCCTGCTCACTTTCACTGTAGCATTCTGTAACAAAAAGGAAAACACTTCATGTTTAAATGCTGCCATCATTTATTCCATAATGTATGAGCATAGGTTTTTCTCCATCTAGCTATTGCAATTTCAATCCAATTCAGAAAAAATACAAATCTAGTGAAATACTTGGTACAAAGGAATTACTGAAGATGGAGAAACAAATAGCCCCTCTGGGTTTCTGCTCTCCAAGAACATCCCACAGGCACGAAGAGGACCAACCAGAGCTCAGGGAAAATAGAAGAACTCCTCAAAGAAAGAATTCATACACTAAGAAGAAGGTCAATGGGGAATATGTTTGATGATAGGAAACGTCATGAATTGAGTGAGCTGAAGCTGGCTGGGCACCCAAGCCATCAGGAGTGGGCCAACAGGGAAGGGACCAACAGGCCAAGTCAGCGGGGAGAACCAGATATATAGAGACCCCCCAAGGCACACTGAAAATGAAGCTTTTGAAAGTTTGGGGGAAAAGATCTTATTTGACGAGATCGCATTGGACTCCTTCATGGCTTTAAGTCATTTGCCACTGTTTTCTTTCTAAATTTAAGATTGTACAAATTTGTTATCAAAAAATAAAACTCCCTATTTCCAATTCCTTAGTCTAGAATTGTCCCTGGATGTGGTTTGAGCATTTCAGGGACAGTCTCAGTTCAGTGGCCCTGGCAGCCGGCAAAGCCGCCCTCTTCTGCACAGCAAGGAGTAATTGCATCAGGAAGAATTAGACTCCCGCAGCTTTTGAACCCTGAGAGCTACAGAGTATGCTAAAAATATGGCCTGTGTCCCAATCTGACCTTCAGGTTCCCAGTACAATCTTGGGGTAATCACTCTCAGCACACACCTGGCGGAAATGTTAAAATATCAGAGAGGAAACAGTGGGATGAAAGTTATCTGCCTAGATCATGACAAGTTCACGGGTATGAGTAAGAATTCAGTTAAGTAGAGCAATAAAACATTTGCATTGGCAATTGCCTGAGATATCAGTGAAGCCTACAGCTGCTCAAGTGTGGGTGAAGTGTGAAATCATTCAGAGCCGGCCTGGGAAGCTCTCATCTATGTTGGTGAGTCTGTGTGAATGTGTCTGTCTCTACACTCAGATCATTTCAAATGCCAAACTGTTTCCTCAGGATCAGACTATATATAGAATTTGATATTGTTTTTCTCATCTTAGTCTAATTCTCTGGCTACTTTTTCAGAACTTTAGAATGGAATATACCTTCATCCTTTGTAGTGGATTCAAGATGGATCACAGCTATTCCAAGTTTATTTAACCACCTAGGATTCAAGTAGAAAGTAAATGTTAGACCAAAGAGATTGGCCCCCTTCCCTCACACCTTCCCCTTGGACCACCTGAGGGAGGGTCTTGTGACAGACTCCATCATGAAAGTCAGTCCTAATTCAACTGTCAGCCTGAACATTTCAAGAATCAGCATAAGTTTAGGGCATCAAAACAGAAGGCTGGACATGATGGTGCATGCCCAGCAGTTCGGGAGGCTGAGGCAGGAGGACAACAAGTTCAAGGCTAGCCTCAGTAACTTCACAAGACACTAAGCAACACAGCGAGGTCCTGCCGCTGAATAAAATATAAAAAAGGCTGGGGATGTGGCTCAGTGGTTAAGCACCTCTGGGTTCAATTCCCAGTACCAAAAACCAAAATAAAATAAGGCCTCTAGTTTCATACTTTCCTTTCAGGGTATGCTCTGTGAGATAAGCAAGCTGGCCATCATGCAGTTGCTTAAAGCAGGCAGCTAAATTAGGTATTCTAAATACATAAACAAATATACCTTTTATAATTATGCACTTGAAAATTTTAGTAACCATCAAAAAATTTACCACTGAATGTAGTAACTTGTTCATTAAAGTTATATCTCTATCACTTTTAATGATGTCAATTTATTTTAGAAAATATAAAGACCATCGATTTAAAACCAGGAAGATTACCACATTACTCAGTAAAAGATCTGCCCCCAAGACTGAAAGTTATTTCTAAACTGGGGAAATCTATTCCTTGAAAAATTTTACGTAAAATAAAAATTGACCATCTTCTCTATTCTATTGATTTCTCATCTTATTGACAATGAAGTCCAATTAAACTTCAATAACAAAAATAGTACTACTAGGCAAACCCTAAGGAACTCATATAAACTCATGGTTTATAACTTGAGGCCATAGTAGTTCCTTCTTAAGATTTTCGCTTTGAATTCACTTTAAAACACGAATTTTAAAAGATAAGAGACAGCAATGGATCTATTTCATATATTCCTAGTTATGTAATGTTATGCTTAATGCGGTTTGGAGGCAGTGACTACCCAGGTGATTTATTTCTACTTTTCTGTGTGTTTTAAAATATTCATACTGTGTATTCTATATTTTTTTTTTTGAGAAATGATCATTTCACAGTGACCTAAGTCAATCAATAGGAACAAAATAACAGCAACAGTGCTCTGTATCTCTGGACTCATGTTTACTTTCATTTCTTCTAGTCCTACAACGCCTCATGCCTCACTCAGCACCCTGCACTCTCATTGTGGTCCACAGATTGCACACTCTGACCCATAACTGTCAACTATTTAGAAATCCTTACCTGATCATCAGCCAGCAATGACCTGACTATATTCATTATTTTTTTCCTTTAATTTTTATTGTTGGTTGTTCAAAACATTACATAGTTCTTGACATATCATATTTCACACTTTGATTCAAGTGGGTTATGAACTCCCATTTTTACCCCGTATACAGATTGCAGCATCACATCGGTTACACATCCACTGTTTTACATATTGCTATACTAGTGTCTGTTGTATTCTGCTGCCTTTCCTATCCTCTACTATCCCCCATCCCCTCCCTATTCATTATTTTTTAACAGAAAAAAATAACAAATTTAATTTTCAAAATACATAAAAGAGGAGATTCTACAAGAAAAAAGATGAGCCCCAAATGACCAAAACTGGACCAATATCAGAGCCCAGACCCTGCCACAGAAACCCCAAAATGTTGATCAAATCCCAGTTGAGAACTATGAAAAACAAACAGAAAAAAATCACAGAAAAAAACCTCAATAGTTAATACATAAATGGAAAAGTTATCCAGTCTCAAGAGCATTTTAGAAAATGCATAGCTAAACACAGGAAAATATATTCACTACTGGATTGGAAAAGTTAAAAAATGTTGATTTCTAGGGCTGGTGTTGTGGCCCAGGGTAAAGCACTCACCTAGCACGTGTGAGACCCTGGGTTTGATCCTCAGCACCACATAAAAATAAATAAAATAAAGATATTGTGTCCAACGACAACTAAAAAAAAAAAATTAAAAAAGAAAAAATATTGATTTCTAGTGCTTAGGAGAAAATGGAACAATGGACATTCTCATCCATTGTTGGATTAAACATGAAAATCAATACAGCCGATTTTGAGTAGGCAATTTGATGTTATATTCAAAATTGAAATATCCACCCTTTTGTCCAAAAATTAAATTATAAATGTCTATTTTATACCTTTAAACATATCTTCATGTACAGAAACATGGGAAAATGTTAACTGCCAATGAGGCTTATAATAGCAGAAAGAGAAAAACACTGAGACAATATAATTGTCCACTAAAAATAAAATGGATGCATAAATTATGATGTTGATTTTACTGACACCATGTTATAGTGAAGCCACTAAAAGACTAAGGGGATAGCTTATAATAACCTAGAAAATCCTAATATATGATTCATGGAAAAGACCAAGTATCAAATATGTTTAGTTGTTCTAATATATTTTTAAAATTATATATTTGTGTAAGTGCATAAATTGCTATGATAGAAAAGTGTCAGGAAGAATATACATCATGTTATTAAAAGTAGTTAATGCCAGGCAGAGAAGTTGAATTGGAAGGTAAAAGAAGAATATGGGCAGTCTCTCATTTTTCCTATTTCTGCATTGTTTGATTTTTTCACAAGAATGTTTTATGTATTACTTAAGTACAAGTAATAGTAGTTACTATTAAAGATTACATCTTAAAAACTTTTTAAAATTTATTTTTTGGTGTAGATGGACACAACACAATGCATTTATTTTTATGTGGTGCTGAGGATCAAACCCCAGTCCCGCCCATGCTAGGCGAGCACTCTACCGCTGAGCCACAATCCCAGCCCAACATCTTAAAAACTTGATGAGGCAAAACACAATAAATTTCATGGTTCACTTTTTAAAATACTATAATAACCATTTGTTGCCCCCCTCAAAAAAAAAAGATCTAAAAGTGAAATAGACAAAATTTTTTTAAAAAGTAAAAAGAAAATAGTTTTGAATTGAGGGTGCCTGAAATAAGAGAATGTGTTTCTAAACCTCTTTCCAAAACATGAAAATATTGCAAAGTGGAAGAGTATTGACTAAAGATTCCGTTCCACATTCACCCAAAACTTCATGCACTTTTCCTTGCCACCATTAGTTAGCTGCTGCAATGATTAGTGATTGTTCAGAACCCAAGTGAGAGTTATCTTTCTAGAACCCATTGGCTTAGAGCACCTCCTTTGCCGAGAATTTTCTATAACCTTATGGTAGTACAAAAACTTCTGTGGCTAAATAGATGCACAAAGGGACTTATATTTACACAAAAGAAGATGGCAGATGTTTCCTGAGAGTTTGTTGTCTATGAGTTTGATGATAATGTACGAGTTGGAGCACAAGTATTAGGAAATCGATGTAAAAAACAAGAATGTTCTTCCCACAAACACCATCTAGAAAGCATCAATCTCCTGTCTTTGCCTAGAAACCAACTCTTTCATTACCCTTAATTACTTACCCAGTACTTGTAAATTGAGGGTCGCTGCAGAACATGAGAAGTTTCTATTAAACTTAATTACCTTTCCTTTCATGGCCCTTGAGAGAAATGTCACTACCCAGAAATACAGTTACCCAGGAGACAAACATCTGCACCAGAGCCCATCACTGCCATGCCACCTCCTCTTCCCTCACACCTCTGCATCTCACCAGAAACATTATGGACTGGTGTAAACAGACTACGTCAACAGAAGGGAAGATCTTCAGGTGGTAGAAAAAAGTTAACTTGGTAGCCTAGAGAGATTCTGCATTATTGGCTATTAAAAAAATCATCTTCAGAATAATAAAATTCCATAATACTATTCATACTTTATTTACATATACATATTACATATAAAGAAATCATTATATAGTCAGGCATAGACAAAATAGGCTATGTACCCATGAGTGACCAGATGAGTAATTTTCAAGCATAAATGTCACTACAGAGATTCCAAAACAGGGAATCAAGACACCCTAATTTCAAATTTCAATGTATATCTTGCTTGTAAATTAGAAAGAGGAACACTAACAAATTTTCAAGTAAAATAACAGCTCTTCACAACATAGATGAGCAGTAAGACCTTGGCTTGATAACTGTGACAAGTTTTGATTTAACAGCCAACACACTGAGTATATGTACACATCTACAGCTACTACACATACAAATGAGTTGCCATTCAATAAATATCTGCAAATGGAGCACAAAAACATAGAAGACCAAATGGATATGTACAGGAAAATCAGAGAGTTGGTGGGGTAGGAAGACAGGAGGCTAAACAACTCTGATATGTGATTGAAAGAGCTAATTATAATCTGAAATCTGATGGATTGAGTGAAGGCACTAAGGGTCTTGCCTCTTATTAGTTGAAGAATGTATTTGACTGGGTTGGAGGAAAAAATTCAGTAGCTGATAAAACATTTAGAAGGGATTGTTTCTCTGAGAAGCTCAGTCTCACTGACACCTTACTGGGGAAAACAGAAGTGTGAAAGAATCAGACCCAGGATGGGTGGAAAAGATGGTGAGAGGGAAGGATCTACAAGACACCTATAAAGGGGAGAAGTCAAGGACAGCAGGAGGCCACTGTGAGTGGGTGGCAGGCAGCACAGTCTCACTGCCAGTAAAGACCACTGAGAGTTCATTGGTGGCTCAGCAAGACTGGCACTCACCATCACAGGGTACCAAGCACCTCAGGCTGGACCTTGTGCCTTGACCCACACCTTACAGAGCAAGGGCTGGCTAGCCAAAGGACCAGCTCACAGTACAAATGAAAAGATAAGGATAGAACTTTGTGAAATGCTAAATTTCCTCTTGTTTTGTGTATCTGCTCTTAATTTTTCTCAGATGCTTGAAAAAGACCCTGGAAAAAAAAAGCTAAAATCAAAAAGGGGAGAAACTTTTGTCCTTAACTAAGTTGGCCAAGGACATATTTGGAAGACAGTTGTCAAAGCCATGCCTCATTATGCCTAACACAGGATTTCCCAACTACCTGTGAGTCATTGTGCCCTCATCTGAAGGGACATGGCAGGGAGGTAACAGTAGGGGGCAAGCGCCAATGCTCCTAGCTAGACAGGGCTATAAAGAGAGACTGTGTGTGTCTGAGGGTGGGGAGGGGGAGATGAAAGCTAGATATTATTTTCTTGAAGTTTAAGATGAGACGGCAAAGAAAAAGTACATAAGATACAGATAAGTAAGGATTTTATTAGGTACAAATAAAATAGGTTTTCAGCATAAGCTCTATGAATGGAGGAGCTGAGTGTGTGTTTATTGCTGCCACCCATCATCTGCTACCGTGGGGCACACAGTGTTGTGTTTCATAAACATATTTTAATTGGAGAGGTGAAGGTAATAAGAGACACTAGGAATTATGGGAAGAAGGCTAAAATTAAATGGAACACCCCAAGTCAGCCCCTGAGATACAGCCTCATTCAAACAGCAGCCATCGTCATGTGCCTTAATCTAAACCAGGAGGGGACAGAGGGCCTGAAGCGCACTTATTTAAACAGAGCAAACAGGAAATGAAGCTCTGGATGTAAAATTTTTAAATGATAGATGCTCTCAGCAAGGACATTTTACAAAATGTTCAGAATGATGCATAAAGAAGTGATAAATCGTGAATCACCATGGTATCCACACAGCACATATTAAATGCAGTAGAGTGAGAGTTTTACATGTGGAAAGCTACAAAATCAGTCACAAAATACCTTTAAGTTTTTCTCCTTGTAATGCTGATTCTCATTTAAATATGTTCTCACCATGACTTCCGTCTACTCTTTCCTCAACCTAGGGTGCCCTCAGAACAATCTTACCACTTCTTCCCTAAAGTAGCCTTTCAGATATGTGTGGTTCTTCAAAATGCTTCTGAACATAGAAGTCAGCAAGATGACTTTATAACTGCTAAGGAAATTAATTCTTAAATAACATAAAGAAATAAAACAATAATTAATACAAACATAGGCTACAAATTCCAAGGCCTGGCCAAGGCAAGTCTGTTCCATTAAGGTCTGGATTTAGCAAGATCTTCTACTTACACGTTCATTTCCTGCAAATTCTCAGCTGCAAAATAGAAGGTCTTGATCTGTGGATGGTTGATCTTAAATGCACTTGAAGAGGGAAAAACACAAACATATAAGAATTAGTACTTGCATTTATCAGTGGGTCTGTAAGTAAATAAAATACAAATACAACAGTCATCTTAAATAACTGCTTTCTTTATAAGTTTACAAAAAAAATTATTTGATTAAATACCTATTGTCTAGTCCTTATTTTAGTTAGGGTGCTAATGGTCAATTTCCATGTCAAGGCTGCGTCTTAGTGTTAGTTTCCATTTAAAACATAAGGGCATAACCTTTTGTTTCCACTTGCTAACTGCTTTACAATAAGGATACAGTAAGTTAGAATTTAGATTCACAGAGGTGTCAAATACTCATATCAATGCCTTCACATTAAGCATTGATTCAAATTCAATCAAATCTACAGCAAAATTTTATTTACAGGAAAATAATCAGATATGGAACCTCCACACACAACAAGTCCTCAGAAACCTTATCTAAGGCATGAGGCGTTCATTATTAAAGGGAACATGGGAAGTGGATTTGGGTTTAAAGAAGACATATGAAACATTGAAGATAACAAACAATAAAGTGTTTCCCCTTTACCATTTAGACCGGAAGTCCTGCAGAACAGGACAGTTTTTTTTAAAGACCCACTCAAAAACCACAGGCATCAACACACTGCATGTATCACGAAACACGCTGCTAGGCCAGAATGTCAAAGAATTAGAGCCAACACTGGTTTATTAATTTCTTATGAGAAAACAACAAATTACTGCAACTAGTAACAGATGAACGAGGAAATGCCCCTTTCTGATAAGACTGGAAAAGAAGCCAAAGGTAGAAGACAGAATAGGAGAGGTGAAAGAAGACGGAAAGAGCAAACTACATCAGGAGATCTCATGGGAAGGCACTTGACTAAGAGGCTGGGGACCACAGTCAGAGCCAGCTCTGCCCAGAGCCCTGGGCGGGTCACAAAGACTCTCCAGGCTGCTCCCTCCTTAGGAGACAAGCGCTGTGAGCAGGGGACTGCTCTGTTTCTGCCAGTTATCAAATCTCTGGGACGTAAACTGCATCAGGGTGCAATCCCAAGTTTAAGACATCTCAGAGAGTTCACTTCCACATGAGCAAGGAGATTCTGGTCCAACATGATGCCTTCAATGTCATCCGGTGAGACTCCTTCACCTTCTGTTCTTCTCTTTACAAGGTCAAAACCTTGACATTTGACCTTGCCAGCCCCAGATGGGAGCACACTTTTCTCTCCATTGCACACTCAGTTATCAACGACATTCTTTGCCAAGGCTTCATGGGGGTTTGAAAACCCATCTGCTCCACAAAATGAAATGCCAGAAAGCAAGAGGTTATATATTTCTATGAGTGTCTAGGGTGCCAACCCATGATGCTCAAAATTCTCAGACATCTGAGCATTGCCTTCACTCACTTCCAATTCACCACATCACCTGGTGGACATTAAAAACAGTTATTATCCCAGCTCAGGGTTTTGTGGAAGGTAAGAGACGACTTACTGCTTTTTCTTGCATTCAGATGCTCTTTCCACGGTGAAATCGGGCAGGTTCACAAATCCATCAGCTTTCTCTGCCTGAAACAAACACATGCCACAAACAGAAATAGATACATCAGCCCGAGGGATTAATCTACTGAGATCATCTACATGGAATAGAGATCATTTAAATGAAGTGAGGTAGAATCCAATGGACCTCCTCAAACCAGCATTAATTAACTATGAGCTTATCCCAGATACACTGTTCATAAGGAAATTAATTTCTCATCATTAGTCACCCAGAATCTTTTTGTGAGAACTGTGACATGCTCAGGGATGGTCAATGTGCTTCAGTCGTGGGGGAGGCCACAAAGCCCACCACCAGAGTCCTACTTCCCGCTGGGCATAGGCACCCTCAGCCTACCACTAGCACCCTGACTTTGGAGTTAGCACATCTACATTCCTACCATGGATCTTTCTCTAGGTGGTTGTTACGGCTTTAATGAGCCCAGATAAATAAAACACTTAGCAGACAAAACAAACATTATTCCCTCTCTGGAGACTGAAAGCAGTGTTTGGAGAATAAAGCCCAGAGCCACATCCTGCACAATCTCAGTTCCATCATCGATTCCTATAAAGGAAAGACTTCAGGGGGGAAATGATGGTTCTGAGGACATAGCATCAATGTTGCTGGAAATCATCAAAAATTTCACAGGACATGTAATTATGCTACCTCTCCATGGATTCATTAATCTATATTTTGTGAAGAACTATTTAACTGAGCCACAAGGAAGCCAGATTGTCATAAATGGAATGCAAATCTCTTTTTATCTACACTGATGTCTCTGAGTGGAGAAATTCAGTCCATAAGATTAAACATGGATGAGTCAGTGGTTATGGGACTATGAGTAAAAGTTGCTTTGGAAAATACTACCTTAATTTTAAAAGTCAGCTAGCTATTCAATTAGTGCCATGGGTGCTCTCAGTTCACCTCCTTGTTCATCTCTTTTTCTTACTAACAACTAGAGGGCAACTTGCACTCTTTTCTTCAGAAACATTAAACTATGAGACATTCAACCTTATTCGCATCATCTGTCTCCTGCATGACTTAGTTTATTCCATTCTTCATCTACAATGGCTTCTTCTTATAAAAATAAAAACTCAATTTTAATGAGCACATCTTCCTTTAAATATATATACATGTGCCTATACTTAATGAATATATATTCAAATATATATATATATGTTTGCATATATTTGCACCTTATCTCTTGATGGGCTGCTTAATTACCACATGGTGGTTTCACCAATCCTGTCTGAAAGGGAATAATAAAGTATGCAAAGAGCTTAGACTGTTTAAGTCACTTTTGTACAATTCACAATGCCTCCTGTGGATTCTCCACTAACAGTATATGAAAATATAGTCCTGAAAAACTGGTTTGTTCTATCAATTCCAGTTCTAGAGATACGCTCAAAGGAAGCAAAAATGAGGACCCTCAAATAAATGAACAGACATGTGTGATCATGGGAATGATATTCACAACAGCCAATGCTCATCAATAAATGATGGATAAACAAATCATAATATTCCTTTATATATCCATATAAAGTAATATTATTCAATTGTGAAAAATAATTAAGTACTGGTAAATGCCACATAAATGAACCTTGAATATATTATGTTAGGTAAAAGAAATCAGATACAGAATGTACCAGATTACATGATTCCATCTATATGGTGTATTTATGGTGTATTTGGAATAGGAAATTCATAAAGACAGAGTACAGCTTGATAGTTCCCAGGCACTGGGGCAGTGAGGTATGGGGAGCAACTGCTAAAAGGCTATGGATTCTCCTTTTTGTGTGATTTAAAATAGTTTGGAACTAGATAGAGGAGGTGGTTCCACACCATTGTGAATGCACTGAATCATTTAATTTAAAATAGCTAATCTTATATTATTTCCTTCTCAATAAAAAAAATCAATGTTATGCTAAGGTAAAATTCCCATAACTGATTTAGAAAGAAAAATTATTTATCCTCACCATTTGTTTTGACTTCCTCCTCCCATTCAATACTATGCTCATTGTAAAAAAAAAAAAAAAAAAAAAACTGTAGAAACTATGGACCTCAATGCTTTCCAAGTCACTGAGTCCTATCCACCACTTTGGCTCCCACTGAACTCTGGGACCTGACACTACAGCCCGTCCCCTCCCTCTGCAATGAATGCCCTGCCACCTTGTCTTTTCTGACAACATATTATCACTGCCTCCTTTTGCTCGAAACAGATCTTTCCTTCCTCTCTTCCAAGCCTATTTTTAAAGCTCAAGGTTCCCCAGGGTTCTCTCCACACACCTGTACTCTTCTTGTTCCAGTGCTCCCTGGGGTGAGCAGTGCTCTCCCGTGGCTTCAGGTATCATCATTGTACACACATATCCAAATGTCTTCAAATTGCATTTCAGCCCTTGGCGCTCCTGTCTCAGATTTCCAAAGCCTGGTCATGTGGATATTCCATGAGTTCCCCAAGAGTGACAAATCCAAAACCAAAGCCATCGTCTTATTCCACAAAATGCCCACTGCTCTTTCTCCTGTGCTCTCTTACTCAGTGAGCAACACCACTTTCCATCCAGACGCAAGAGAGAGAAGGAAATCTGGGAGACATTCATGATTCTTCCAACCAGACCAGCTCTGGTCTGAATACTGCTGGTCCCCACCAACACTCAGGTTAAGGCTCAATCCCCAAGATGGCAATGGTCGGAGGTGACTAGGTCATTAACAGAAATTAACATTTTTTTATGGGAGTGAATCTCATTTTCTTGGAACTAGATAGGTGGCTGTGAGAGTGAGCTGTTAAAAAGGAAAGCCAGCCTGCATGCTGGACCCCTTTAGCACCCACACATCCCCTTTCCACTTTTCTGCCTTGAGTTGAGTAGCAAGTGGCCCTCACCAGAAGCTGAACAGATGCCAGCACCATGCTCTTGCATCTCCAGTTCTGACCAAACCTCTTTTCTTCATGCATTCCCCGGCCTCTGGATGTTTGTTATAGAAATTTGACTAAGGTAATTCACTTCTCAGAATCCAGGTATGAAAAAAACACAGTATTCCACTGCTTCAAACAACATAAATCTGAATCATTGCTTCCTCTGTCACAGATTGTTAATCGATTTACTACCTCCTACCTCTTTCAGATCACCATTAACTTTTTCTTGAATTACTCCAAAAGTCTCCTATTCTTCTTCCTAATTCTCTTCTCCTATTCAATTTGGTGTCCAATTCACAGTCACAGGGAATCTATACCATGAACATTTTTTTTTTTTTTTTTTGGTACTGGGGATTGAACTCAGGAACACTCAGCGGCTGAGCCCCATCCCCCTATTTTGTATTTTATTTAGAGACAGGGTCTCACTGGGTTGCTGAGTGTCTTGCCACTGCTGAGGCTGGCTTTGAACACGTGATCCTCTTGCCTCAATCTCCAGAGCCGCTGGGATTGCAGGCATGTGCCACCCGTTCCCGGCTCACCTCATGAACATTCTTCACATCACTTCTCTAATTAAAACTCTGCATGGTTCCCAATTTCCCTCAGATAAAGTCTAACTGGCTTAGAGAGGCCTTTTATGTTAATCCCTTATTGTTCTACAATTTCATCTTCTCCAATGCTCCTACCCTCTGTTCATCAAAAGCAAACAGAAAAAACAAAACAAACAAATCACAATACTTCCGTGGAGCTGAATTAGAAGTGACATCCAAGTTGTGGCATGATCAGTCTCTAAACAATTTTTTTCCGTACAACAAGCCCGTCTCAAATGACAATAATACAAAATTCGATCCAAAATGAAACATACGTATATATGCTCTTGCCGATATTTTTATTCATTTAAAAATAAACCAGTGTAAAAGACTTGCATATCTTCACTTGGGTGGATTCCTTTTCTGCATTATTGAAATGGCTGAAATTTTTTCAAACAGGACCCCAAATAAATTTGAGTGAAGCCCTCCTTTAGTGTTCCCCAGTGAATCCTCCCTTTTATAAGCAGAGGCTTCTCTCTCTCTCTCTCTCTCTCTCTCTCTCTCAGACATTTGAGCTGAATTCAAAGTCACAGACAACTGTGTCAAAAATGGTCCTTGCTTATTTGACTTGCAAAAAAAAAAAAGCCTTAGAAATGACAAGCACAGTGGGTAAATCTTGAGGGAATGACAGTTTTCTTCTCTTCCTCCTCCTTTTCCTCCTCCTACCCCTTTCAGATCCCCTGTTGCCTGTTATATTAACTAAAATAACTTGCTTGAATGGTATCCTTTTAATGATTCCTAACTTTCTAAAGAGGTACTTGACAGTTATGCATCGGTGCCCGCAAACTTCCCTCTGAATTATAACACAATGAAGACTGTTCTCTCGCCAAAACTACCAAACCATCTCTGGCCCGTGTGCAAACTTGTCTCACCAAATCCAGTCCTAAATTCTGAAGCGACACCACACCTCTCACTTGGTGATACGATGCTCTCTGCCGATATAATGACCACAGAGGCCTCCCTACCTCTTTCCCCAGCATCTCTGATTTTGTTCACCTTGGTACAACGACATTAGCAGTTGCTGTCCTTAGGAAGCATTAATTCTCACTGTTATCAAAATTGCTCATGTTAAAATGATGGGGGGCATGGAATAAGGTGCTGATAACTTCTCTCATGTCATGAATCACCAATATTTATATCTCCTCTAAACATTCTGCTCTCATTTACCTACGGTGCTTTACACACTCACGGATTCAACAAATATGGATCAAGTGCCCTCTTCACACCAGGCACGGTGCCAATATATGGAATATATTAGTGGACAAACCAAAGACCCATGCTCTCAGGGAAAGAGACAATCAGCTCAACGTGTAAACACATAAATTACATGGCACCTGGTAGACAGTAATTCCTATGGGGAAAAAAGTGAATTTGGTCAGTGTAAAGGAGTTGCAGAGTGTGCGCAGGACAGGGGCCTGCTTCAGCCTGGGCCACATGGCCCTCTCCTCACTCTGATAAGTTTCCAAGACTCAACATAGGTGGGGCCTTCTTCAAATCCTTTGTCCTGCTCCCGCAGCCTAGAATAGGTGCCCTCCTGGGTCCCTGCACCAGAGATGGATTTTCCCTACAGTACTGCTCTCGCTGAAGTTGCTTATCTGAGTATTATTTGCTTCTCCAATAGAGTGTGGGTGCCTTGAAAGAAATAATTGTGTCATTTATACTTCTTTTTTACACATAAGATAGGTGTTCAATACTTGTAGAATACAGGAGTTTTATGAGTGATCAAGCCTTAGGGACAATTATCTTTTTCCTTTGACAATAAAGAAAGTGTTAAAATGAGCAACAGAAGACACTTTGGAAAATAGTTCAGCGGTTTCTAAAAAATGTAAACATACAATTACCGCACACCCAGCAATTCCACTCCCAGGTATCTACCCAAGAGAAATGAAAGTGCGTGCCCACGCAAAAATCTGTGGGCAAATATTTATAGCGGTGCTATTCATAGTAGCCTACAGCTGGAAACAACCTAAAGTCATCAACTGATAAATAAACAGTGTGATGTGTTCATACAATCAAGCACTGTTTAATGACAGGAAGGAGCAAACAATGATCACATGCTCTACCTTATCGTTCTAAGTGAAGACACGAGGGACCACACGGTACCCTATAACTCCACTGCATGAAATCTATAAAGACAGAAAGCAGGAGAGCAAGTTCCTGGGTGGAAAATGGGATTAACTAAAATGGGCATGAGGGATCTTACGGGTATGACGAAAATGAGCTAAAATTGATTTATTAAAATGGTTTCATCATTCAGTAAAATTGCCAAAACGATCACACTATAAATTTAAATAGAGTAGATTTTTATGACACATAAAACATACCTCAAGGAAGCTGTTTTTAAAAAACATGAGATGGAAGAAAATTTGGGAGTATAAAAACATGTGAATAAGATCCCTCTTTCTGAGCTCTCAGTGATACTTGGAAAAAGGCAAAATAAGATGTCTTTGCCCTCTTGCTGAATATGATTGGTTTGAACTTTCACACACCAGTGAGTCAATATTCCTGATATTCAATGGTTTTAGCTTAACTAGGTTTCAAGTTTGGGCTACAGGAATTTGAGACATAAATATTTCATACGAAATTTGTCACACTTCAGACATTTTTTAAAATTAACTAAAATGGGACATCAGATTTTAATATTTAAATAGCAGAGTACAGAGACTTTCTACAGCAGTGAAAGTCAAAATTCTTGGCACCATTTTAAATCCATTTGTATTTTTATAATGGTGGATACATGTCATTATATATTTATCAAACCCACAGTGTTCACCAAGCGTGAACCCCAATGTCACTATACATTCTGGGTGATAATGACAGGTCAAGGTAGGTTGTCAATTGTAACAAACGCAGCATTCTGGTGGGGATAGTGACTATGGGGCTTATGCCTACGTAGGGGCAGGGAGGAAATAGGGAATTTCTCAATCTTCTGCTGAATTTTACTATAATTCTAAAATGCTCTAAAAATAAAGCATTTTAGAAAGTAGCTAAAATAGGACATTAGATTTTAATATTTATGTCCATTGCCATGATAAACATTGACTTTTACATACCACAAGTACCTTGCAAGACAGGCAGATTACTTCTTGAGCATCTACATATGTCAGAAAGGGAGTCAGCCTGATAGAGAGAAACACGTGATCCGTTCCCCAGAAACTTCATGAGTCAAAGACGATCAAACCGGAATTCAAAAAAATGAATTGTCACATAGGACATTTACTAGGGGCTCCATGGCTAAAAATCAAAAGTATTGTCATCTTTCTAATTTCAATGGAACCATATCTTCTTGATTCTAAGAAACCTAATTTTCCTACAATTGATAATTCTGAAATCAAGAGGTACCTTAGAAATCTATATTCACTGCAGTGTTTCCCCTGTAAATTTTGTAGTTATATAAAATTTAGGCCTAAAAAAGGATTCTAAATTTTGAGGAAAATTAGCCCAAGAAAATAAAATAAGATTTTTTTTTTTGTAAAAATCTTTTGTGTTTATAAGTGATTCAAAATTCTTGGCATCATTTTAAATCCATTGAAGTTCCCCAATGATTATCAGAATCAGGAGAAGCTGCAAAAGTCCTTTTCTCCAATAAACCCTGTGTTCTCTCAGTTCTGCCCGGCTTCGCCCTCCTCATTGGAAACAAGTCCAAACGCCAAGCAGAGCTGCCCATTCTCCACCTACCTTGGAACGGTTGTCACTAAATTCTCATGGTACACACAGACTTGTGACCACGAGAGAAACCTGAACCATGTCTTCTAAACATGAGCTAAAGGAAACTAAGACTTAAGAAGAGATAAGAGAGGTCCCAGCTCCGCAGGGGGACAGACATCTCTGTGCAGTGTTGGTGGCAGTGCACAAGGAAGCCACATTAGAAGGAAACCAGCAGTAACAGCAAAACTTCACCCTCGGCCCAGAAATCCACTTCCAAGACCTGTCCTCAGCGTGTCCTTGAGAACATGTGTAATGCCTCGCGCACTGAAGCTTCATTTGTATTTACAAAAGATCTGAAGAGTGCACACTGCCTGGAGGCAGTTGAATAGGCTGTGGAATCCACACACAAGGCACAACCAGGAAAAATATCATATACAGAGAGAGGCTCTCTAGGTCACAGGAGGAGGAGAGGCAAGTGGGTGAATTTTTTATGGAAGAAGAGAACAGCGTGTCATTTGACATGCACACGTGTCTGTATTTACAAAAGCAAACAATTAAAAACATAAACCCAAAACAAATAGGAAGAAAGGGAGGAAAAAGGTAGACGAACAGACACAAAAGCAAGACTTATGTGGCTGAAACTTGTTAGATAGCCTTGAATTTGGAATTGGGTAAATGATTGATTTTAAAAAAAATCGGAAAAAAAGAAGTAATCTTTTTGAAATTGAAAACAAAGAAATTAAGGGAATGTAAACATGGTGCCATGCCCCCTACGAATAAGAATGATTCCAAGAGACCTGAGAGCACAGAATTTTGATCATTCACAGTTAGAGGGATATTGTCTAAGAACTTCCAGGAAGGACAACGCTCTCATCACGTTTAGGGTAGTTTGGGTCCTGTTTTCTCTGCACAGCCTCCAAAGCCTTCCTCCTTCTCTCCTACAGTAAAGTCTGTTCTCATAAGCCAGTCATCTCCCTCTTCCTTTCAGAAAAGGAAGGACAAGGATCAGAACAGCAAGTGGATCTCCCTTCACCTAGCATCACTCTGCCTGCAGAGAGCTGTGCTGCTTAGGACTGGGCTGTCACCAGCACTACATGGGAAGCAAGGGGAAAAGGACTTTTTTTCTTCTAGATAGTAGAGGTAGATCTGGCATTGAGAACCCCTGGCATCCTTCTAAGAAGTAAAATAATTGTGAGTAACATCAAATAAGAGCATTCAACATAAACCAGAGAGGTTCTATGCACAGCCTTTGGAGAAACACTAATCCTATTCTGAGTGTGGGAACTCATGAAACGGATGGGTTTTTAACCTAGAGCACCAAACCAACATAGTAATCAGATGGGAAAAGTGCATATTAATAAAATTATAGAACTCAGACCAGGCCCCAGTAACTAACTAATTCTACACATGAGACTAACCAAGTCTCAACCAAGAGCTGTGATAGGAGGATAAAAGAACCTGTGGTCAACGCTTGGCACAGGAAATAGAACCATGACTTTGGAGTCAGAATATCTCAATGCCAGTCACTTACTGTGTGATCTCAGGCAGAACACTTCACCTTTCTGAGTCAGTGTCCTCACAGTGAAAAAGCAGATATAAACAGCTTCTCAAATTAATGACACACTGAGTAGGTGAATTTTTTATGGAATGTATTTATATTGTAAATCTGTTAAAGCTATTAAAAAAAGAAGAGTCTGTTATCATTAATCCATAGGAAATAAGAGGAGGAAAAAGAAAACAAAAGAGAAGGAACAATTCAGAAAAAGAAAGGTGACGTTAAATAACTTTCTGACTCAGTCCATTGTCACTAAACAGCTCTTCCTGTGCAGAACTGCGTCTGCAACTCCGCTCTCCTTTGTCATCTTTGCATCAGATTAACGGTTGGAAAAAATTCAAATTCTTTGGAGAATAACAATGCTTGCCAGCTTGCTAAATTCTTCACACATTACTCAGGGCATATTTTTAATACAACACTATTGCATTGGAGTTTATCTAACAAGACACAATAAACATAATTTTGATCCTCAGAGACTTTCCTTTTACAAATGCATAAACATAGATATTCTCCATAGAAAACATTTGATAAATGTTTTTGGCTAATAAACAGAAAGGCCCAATTTCCTATAGATCCCAAAGACTGGGTATTAATTATAAAAATGGACCCAAATTGCTGCTGATGACAATCATGACAGTCCTGAGCATGTGCAGACTCCAGCAAGGGAGACAGGGTAAGGGCTCTGAAGCATGCAGGTGCTGCTGGGGACCCAATCGGGTCCCCTGGTCCTTGCCACCCAGGTCCCCTGGCCAGGCTTCCCACTGCTGGGACCTGCACCCCTTTGAGGGAAGGCTTCTCTGGCTGCCCACGACCCACCTTCCCCCATGCAGAGGTGCTCAGGGTGAGCTCTCCACTAATGACTGATGGGACCTGGGGTATGAATTCCCCAGCTCTTGCCTCTCACAAGCTGTCGGAGTTCCCAACATGAGTAAGCATCAGTCACCCTCAGAGCCTACTAGCTTCCTTCCCACCCTCTCTCTTGACCGTCCTTTTTTCCTGCAGTTACAGTCAGCCTGACAGATTCATGGGTTCCATATAAAACCATGAACCAACCATGGATCAAAAACATTCAGAAAAAAAATGGTATCTGTACTAAACATGTGCAAATTTTTTCTTATCATTATTCCCTCAACAATACAATACAAACACTATTTAAACAGCATTTACATTATATTGTTATCAGTAATCTAGACAGGACATAGGGGAGGATGTGTAAGCAAATACTACACTATTATATATGAGGGCTTGAAGATTCAAGGATGGTAGAATTCCAGGGCATCCTGGAAAAGTCTTCTGCATATCCCACAGGATGACTCTATTTTCAAGATGTCTTCCCAAATCAACTACATGTACCCAAATCCTATTCAGGGTCTGCTTCTGGGGAATCTAAACCAGGATGCCAACCCCACAGCAGAATAAATAACACACCTGCTCTCCATTATGACCCCTCTGTAATATCTCCTCCTAAAATCACCCAAGGACATGACTCCCTCGTTATCACATTAGGTCCCGATAAGTGGTGACCAAGAGGGAGCTGGCATGTTCTTCTGTGATTGACAATTCAGCTCTCCTGACTCACTTAGCTTCTTCAATTCTCTCCCTATAGAATCATAACTGAAATTGTGTTACTTCCAGGTAGTCAGAAATTCGAAGGTAGTCATTACTCCTAGAAATGTCATTTTCAAAATCAGTTAAGGTGGACATTTCACAATTTAAAAGAACTGTGTGTGAGTGTTCTCCATAGTGTGAAATGCTCAACATAGCACATATACGACCCCTCTGAGCTTCTGCTACCACCTGCTCTCTTAGAAACTGTTAACCCCAGAAATGTGACCATCTTCACCTACATATGCTGGTCTCTTCAAGAGTCAAAAAGTAAAGAAAAGAAAGAAACAAAAAGTAGAGGTAATACATAAAAAGAGCAAGTGTCAAGTGAATTCAAAGGCATTTGCTTAAATCTCACTATTACAGAATAAATCATATATCCACCTAATAAATCACATCTACCATCCACAATTAGAACAAGATCAGGAAGAATGAATAAAGAAACACCGTTTAAGAAACTTTAAAATCTGTACATTCCCTTTCAATATTAGAGATTAATGAGGAATAAAAACTAGGGTTAATTCTTTTTAAAATCACAACGAGGATATACACATCTTGCCTTCACGCAAAGTATATTAATCTTCAAATTCTTCAGGAACTTTCAGATCTCTTCAAGATGCTTTAGCAAAGTTCACAAATCCATCTCCAAATCCATGCCCACTTCCATATCCATCAAATCCTCTTCCATAGTTACTTTCTGGTTCTGGTCCAAAAAATTTCCACCACCACCACAGGGGGAATCCCCAAAATAACAGTTTCCTCCTTTTTCATTCCTAGAGCTTTGGACTTTTTGCATTTCTTCTCTAGAAAAGTCTTTCTTACTTCTGCATTATGATCATTTGAAATACAATTTTATCCACAGGATCATGGTCATTAAATGTAACAAAGCCAAAGTTTTTTCCTTTCCAGACTGCTTATCAATAATTATCTCAATGGTATCAATTTCTCCATATCCTTCAAATTAATCTCTAAGGTGATATTCCTCAGCATCTTCTTTAATTCCACCAACAAATAGCTTCTTCGTAGTCACCTGGAGGTGGCAATGTTGCAGGTGGCCCTGGTTATGGAAGAGGAAGAGGAGGATATGGTGGAGGGGGACCTGGATATGGCAACCAGGGTGGTCTGGACAACAATGGAGGAGGACATTATGGAAGTGGAAATTATGCTGATTTGGGAATTATAGCCAGCAACCTTCTAACTGTGGTCCAATGAAGAGTGGAAACTTTGGTGGTAGCAGGAACATGGAGGACCATATGGTGGAGAAAATTATGGTGGAGGAGGCAGTGGAGGAAGTGGAGGTTATGGTGGAAGGAGCAGCTACTGAGCTTCATCCTACTTGCCATTAGTTTCACTGTATAAATAAGAGAGGATGAGAGCCCAGAGGTAACAGAATAGCTTCAGATCATCGAAATAACAATGTTAAGGGAACTGTTATCAGTTATACATAAACAGGCAGTGATATGCCAGAAGACACCAAAGCAGATACCGAGAGACATTTTGTGAATGGATTGTATTCTTAAATAATATTACCTTACTGTGGATGAAAGATTGTAAAAAAAAAATGCTTTTGAAACAGTGTCTTAGCTTTTTAATTGTTGTCTCTTTCTAGTGATCTTTGTAAAAGTGTAGAAGCACTCCTTCTCTGATAACACTAAATTTGTAAGTTTCAAGTGACATGTGAAATCTTTTTCAAGGTCTTTCTCAAAGTTTTGAAAAGCTATTAGCCAGGAAGGATCATGTCTTATGTAATAAGACATAACATATTTCCTTTAAAAAATTTTTAGTGCATGTGCAAAGCTATAAAGCTGTTGTATATTTATGATTTAATAAAATAAGTCTAAAGGGAAAAAAATCATCTACTCAACAACAAATCCGATTCAAAGATGGGGAAAAGGTATTTCTCCAAAGAGGATATACAAATGGCCAATTAACACTTGGGAAAGGTGTTCATGGCACTCATCATGAAGGAAATGCCATCCAAAACTGCAGTGAGATATCACTTTGCACTCATTAGGATGGCTATTATCAAAAGTAAATAACCAGATAAGTAGGTGCTGGTGAGGACATGGAGAAACCGGAGCTCCTGGCACTGTTGGTGAAATATAGAGCAGCTACTGTGGAAAACGTCTGGCAGTTCCTAAAAAGAACTATAAACAGAATCACCATGTGATCCTGCAATTTCACTTCTGAGTCTATACCCAAAAGAATTGAAAGCAGAGCTCAGAGAAATGTCTGTCTGTCCATCTTCACAGAGGCATTATTGACAAAAATCAAAGGGGAAAGAAAGCAACTGAAACGTGTGGATATACAAAATGTGCAATATGCTACCATGGAATAGCATTCAGCCTTCCAAAAAAAGGAAATTCTGACACAGGCTACAAAGTGGATGAACCTTGAGGACACTCCATTAGGTGAAATAAGCCAGTCACAGAATGACAAATGCTATATGATTATATTTATGTGAGGGACCTGGAGCAATCAATTCCTAGAGACAGAAAGCAGAAATGTAGTTGTCAGGAAAGGGGAGGGGAAGGAATGAGGAGTCACTGTTTAATAGGTACAGAGTTTCAGCTTTGCAAGATGAAGAGTTCTAGAGATGGGTGTCTGGAGATGGTTGCACAGCAACATAAACATGCTCAATGTCACCCAACCGTACCCTTAAGAAAGGTGAATATGATAGAGGACACAGAGACTAACCCACAAAATTACAATTTTCTTATATTAGACAAAGGCACCAAAAACATACATTGGAGAAAAGATTGCCTCTTTATCAAATGGTGCTGGTAAAACAGGAAATCCATATGCAACAAAATGAAATTAAACCCTATCTCTTACCATGCACAAACTCAACTCAAAGTGGATCAAGGACCTAGGAACTAAACCCTGTGTCTAATAGAAGAAAAAGTAGGCCCTCCATCATGGGGGATTAGACCCCATCATGGGGGATTAGGCCGCAACTTCCTTAATAAGACTTCTATAGTGTAAGAATTAAAACCAAGAATCAATAAATGGGATGGACTCAAACTAAAAAAAAGTTTCTTCTCAGCAAAAGAAACAAACTGTGAGGTAAACAGAGAGTCTACATCTTGGGAGCAAATCTTTAACCCTCACACATCAGATAGAGCACTAGTCTCTAGGGTATATAAAGAACTCAAAAAGCTAAACACCAAAAAACAACCCAATCAATAAATGGGCCAAAGACCTGAAGAGACACTTCTTAGAAGAGGATATTCAATGAATCAGCAAATATATGAAACAATGTTCATCATCACTAGCAATTAGAGAAATGCAAATCAAAACTACTCTAAGATTTCATCTCACTCCAGTCAGAAATGGCAGCTATTATGAAGACAAACAACAATAAGTGTTGGCAAGGATGTGGGAGAAAAGGTACACTCATACATTGCTGGTGGGACTGCAAACTGGTGCAGCCAATATGGAAAGCAGTGTGGAGATTCCTTGGAAAATTGGGAATGGAATCACCATTTGACTCAGCTATCCCACTCCTCAGTCTTACCCAAAGGACTTAAAAACAGCATACCACAGGGACACAGCCACATCAATGTTTACAGCAGCACAATTCACAATAGCTAAACTATGGAACCAACCTAGATGTCCTTCAATAGATGAATGGATTAAAAAATATGGCATATATACACAATGGAATATTACTCAGCAATAAAAGAGAATAAAATCATGGCATGTGCAGGTAAATGAACGGAGTTAGAGAAGATAATACTAAATGAAGTTAGCCAATCCCCAAAAAACAAATGCAAAATGTTTTCTCTAATATAAGTGGGCTGATTCACAGTGGGGTAGAAAGGGAGAGCATGGGAGGAATAGATGAACTTTAGATAGGGCAGAGGGGTGGGAGGGGTAGGAGGGGCCATGAGTTAGAAATGATAGTAGAATATGATGGTCATCATTATCCAAAGTACATGTATGAAGACACTAATTGGTATGAATATACTTTGTATACAACCAGAGATATGAAAAACTTTGCTGTATATGTATAATAAGAATTGTGATGCATTCCGCTGTCATATATAAATTTGAAAAGAAATTAATTAAAAAATTACATTAAAAAAGAATGGTGGATATGATAAACTTCATAGTGTGTGTATTTCATCCATGATTTTGAAACAAGAAACTTTTTAAAAACTGCACCTACTGCCCTAAAGTCATTGTGTATCAGAAAAGGATGGAAGCGTATCTGGCACAGGACATTTTGTAAGATTCACAGTGGAAGAGTGTCAGCGGCTCTCGTGCCCTTGGTGAGCACTGACCCTTTCCCAGGTGGCAGCACCTACTTACGCTTCTCTTTGGCAGATAAGGACACATCTGGCTGCAGGGTCAGGTGAAAACCTGTCCTGGTGTTGAGCCCAGGGGTAGCTTCCAACAGATACAGCATGCCATTTCCTTGTGTCTTTTTTGAAGACACTATTTCTAAAATGTTCCCCTAAATTCTGCACCCTTAAAAACATTCCATTTAGTTTTTTGAAGTTTCCACTGCATAGCTTCCTTTGCAAATATTGTTGAAGCATGTTCTCTGGAAGACGAAACTCAGCAGTGGGATGACAGTGAGTTTCTCAGCTATCTAGTCCATAGAAGCATCTGCCCTGACCCTTGAAAGCGTTCCCTGGGGTGGGGGGGGGGGTCTAGTGATGGTGGGTGGTAAGTCTTCAGATAGAGATTTCTCAGGGAAATCCTCAAATCAAACCAAAAGTTTAGCTCATCTCCTGGGTCACTCCTCACTCCATGCTTGGGAAATGTGCCAACTCCTGAAATACCACCAAAAAATAACTCATGTATTATCTGCCCTCTTCCCCAGCAAGGGAAGCTGGGGAAGAATACCCCATGTCTTCCAGTCGCCTCCCTGTATTATGGCTTACAGTCATCCTTTGCACGGGGTAGTAGGCCTATTTTTAGTATTCCAAGCACAGGGTAGGCCATAGCCACCAAGGGAAACCATTTCTAGTGTCCTGAAATCCTTAGCACTACTCTGCATCCTGAAATCACAATACTTATGCTAGCCTATTTCTTCTAAAGCCAACATAAAAGTGCTTCTCTTTGTATGTATTCCTTTGATGTTTTTATATTGCCTTTGTCTCCATTTGATCTTCTCAAAGCAGTTCTGAATTATATAAAGAGAGAGTTCTGGGTCAAAGTTTACTTATAAGAAAATGGATGCATAGAGTTAGACCAATGACCTAGCAATTCCCAACTTCAAGAGAAAAAGTGCAGAGCTAGAATCTGCACAACAGACAACCTTATACATGCTGGCAAAATCCAACTTCCTGCTTTCTTACTTAAAAGAGCAAAGAAATTATACAAATGTGTACGTACACGTATTTATACGTCTGTGTCAAAATATTATATATATGAATATTTGTAAACATTAACATTTATATATACACATTAGTATTTATACATTTATACATACATAGATTTAATACGTATCACTTCAGATTTAGGTTAGTGAGCTGTACGTGTATTCACTTCCTGTTTGCTCTTTTAATGGATTTTCGAATGGAAGGCAATTTTATTTTAAATTCTATAGAGAGACAAATAAATAAGTCTTGATCCATGAATCATCATTTTGAGGTCAACTGGTCACTCGCAGCTACTGGCGCATCCCATCTAGCCTGTCAATGTTTCTGCTTCTCATCCTCCTTTCTAACATGAATTCTAGGCTGGCGGACAGTTGGCTAATTTCATGTAATTGGTTTGAATTATTTTCACTGAACATTTTCAAACACTGGAATTTTTAAAGATACACTCAGAAACTGGTGATTGGCTAAGGCAATGAATATAGAGTTCAGATGAATTAGAAGCCTATTATTTTCCTTTTGATAGAAACATATCAAGGGACATGTCAGGGGCTCGATAATACTTTGATTAGATAATTTACATAACTAATTGATAGTTAAATAAAGTAGTAAGCAATTCCCTTTAAAAATTCTGCCTCCTACTATATATGTATAACCTCTAGTCTACAAATACAGTGCAAATCACACAAAAATATGTTTTCAGGTGTTTACACTGTAGTCGATAAAAGAAGAAAAGTTAAAATTTTTTTTCTAACCTATGGCAAATTTACTCAGACATGTTTCCAAAATGTATGCTAATACATGATTATGGATAAAAGGCACAGAAGACTAAAAGCCTCTTTCTCAGGGAGAATTAAACCATTCTTTCCCCCCACCACCCACTTCAGTTCAAAGAAAGGCACTCTATACTGAAATTTTCAGGATAGTCATCTCATGAATAGAGAGATTCTGGTTTTCAAATAACATTTTTCAACAAGGGTAAATTCTGCCCAATCTAAAAATGGATAAGAGCTTTGCTATAAAGATTCTCATAAACTTTGTTCCAAGGAAAACACTTTCCAAATCTAACATCTTCTGCATGCGCAGCTGGTGACACAGACGCAGTCACTTGACTCCACAGACACACGAAGCCATCCAGACAAGAAGAAACAATCACATCTGCACAGGCAGATTGGATTCCCAAAGAACTGAAAAGCCTGCATACTGTGCACTAAACCAGCTACGCACCCACAAACCTCATCGGGTTCCCACAAACATTCATGAAATGGTCAGGTGATGCACCCAGGGGCTCCCTTGAATTGTTGATACAACAGCCCAAGTGGCATCAATAAATAGTTACTTTATTATAAAATGCAGGTATCTAATAATTTTATACAAATAAATAATGGACAAAATGGAAATAAACCAAGTAAACAATACAAATGAATTAAAATGAAACACTTCCTTCCTCAATCTTCATATTATTTTCCCAGCCTCCCTGGGCTCCAAAACTTGGCAATCATTTGGTCTCACTTTAGCCTCAATTTTTTTGTCCTATGTCCAAGTACTCTCCATATGTTGCTCTTTCTTATTAGCAAACCGTGTCCCAAATTTTCACGATGGACACTCCAGTCTAGAAGCTTGTGTCTGAATGCCTGCATCTTCATCTTCATCTTCTCCTAACTGGCTTTCTCAAAGTCCCCTCATTGCCAAAGCCTGGCTGCTACATTGTATTTTTCATGTGCCAATTTCACTTCCAGCTCTGGAATATGCAATGGCTCCCTACTGCCTGCTGGATAATATCCATGTTCCTACCCTGTGTGCAGAGGCCCTCATTTACTGGTCCTGGGACACTTCTCAGTGAGGAAGCCATGCAGTCTGGCTTTGGTGATGGAGGATCTTGGTGTTAATACCAGCTCTGCCGCCGTTTACCTCTTATAAGGCTTTGAGCAAGTTCCTCCTTTCCCCTGGACTTCAATAAACTCACATGAAAAATGGAAATAATAAAACCTACCTTGCTCAGTTATTATGAGAATTCAATATGATGCCTAACACAGTGGGTTGGCACAAGTCCTTTACATTTTCATTCCTTTGTTCTCCATCACATCACATGGGGATGCCCATCCCCCTTCCCTCTACCTCTCAAAACTCCTAATAAGTGTGGGTAAAACAGGAACAGCTGTGTGGGATCAATTGGGAAGCCTGGGGCCTTTCTAGAAAACCCCAAATTGAACCTTTCCCTCTATCTGTTTTGAAGAACAGAATTGGAAATCCCTTTCTTAGAAAATTATTTGCTTTCAAAAGCAGCCCTTGTTTGTGAGGTCCCATTTCTCACAATTCCTATGAGCAATGCAAAGGCTGATGATTCCTGATTCTCATGCATGAAATCTACCAATTTTAGCCAAGTGCCTATTAAATGTAAGATACTGAGCAAGGTGCTGAGGATGTATCCATAGTTGCCCTACATAGATTATTATCAATTATGGAAAACAGCCAGGATGAGCGTGATTACAAAAATAATAGAGATGCTCAGGAAGCAGACAGAGGCAGACAAAATTCAGGTCAGAAGATTAGGTGAGTCCATGTAGAAGGAGCGCTTTTTAAGCTAAAATTTAACTAATGAGGAGGAATCAGCTTGATGGAATTGGGCTGAAGAAAGATTTCAGGACATGGAGACCTGAGTTTTCTGAGCACAGAGAAAGCATGTGCAGAGTCTCAGTGGGAGCTGGTGCACAGGAGAGAGGGATCTGAAGTCCTGTCTGGAAGCCTGGGGTCGGTGGGAGGTGTGGGGAAGCAAGACAGGGACCAGCTGAAGAGAATCCCTTTGCTTCACAGGAAGTGAAGTTGCACTTTATCTTAAGGGCAAGGGGAGACCAGAACATGGGTTTTAATTCCGGGATTTTAAGCAGATGGGGTTTTCATGGCTGTTAAACGTACATATGGCTTTGCGAGACTTGGCATGCAGTCTGTGTGCCGTATCACAGTCTAAGCACATAGAACTTGAGGCAAAATATGCCAGGTGACCTTTCTCAGGGAAGTGTGGCTAGTGCAATTGGAAGCAGCACAGTGTGGGGAGAAGAAGGGATGCTCTGCCTTGGTCACTGGGTAACAATAACACCAAAACCCCTGGGAAGGGAGGGGGTAGTGTGGTCTCATCAGGCAGTGTCGGGACCAACAGGGACAAGCAAAGGGATCCAGTGGGATCAACCGTCACTTCACAGGAGAACTGGCCTAGATTTCACTTCTAGCCCTGTTCTTCCAGAACCCCACTGAAGGCAGAAACAGGTGCTCCTAATCATGTCCTCTGTCCTGGTCCCCAGATGCAGCCAGGTTGGCAGGGCACGAGGATCACGGATTAGGAATCAAGGGGCCTGAATGTGATGCTGTTTTCTTCCACTGACTACTTATGCGACTTAGAGCTCTGAGTCTCAGTGTTCCCAACTTTCAAAAATGTGGACTAATTACTGCCTGTTGGGGTGTTTCTAACGACCAAATAAAAGCAAATATAAAGGTTCCTAGACTCTCCCTTGGCATGTAGCAGACATCCTGTTAAGAGGTGACTCTTACTATGAGGCCAAGAAGTCACACACCACAGGGCTGGCCCTCCCCCAAGAATGAAAATATGGAAAACAGGAGAAGAGCTCGCTCTCCATTTAGGTGTCTTAGGAGCAACTCTGTTGAACCTGAGTTCTTCAAGTGGCAGAAAGTAAATAAATGTCTTAGCTTGAAGGCAAGTGCTTGACTCTTATTTCACAGCTGATATTCACAATATGACTGCTAATTAAGTATTCATTGAGGGTTTCCCACAACACATATATAATTAAGATGTCAGGGAATGTGTGTGTGTGTGTGTGTGTCTGTGTGTGTGTGTGAGAGAGAGAGAGAGAGAGAGAGAAAGGGAGGGTAATTCTCCTATGGAAGGGTCCTTCCGTTGTAGACCATAATAATCTGCTACCTTCCTGGCCACCTATTGTCAAGCTTGTTCTCAACATGATGTTGCTAATCTAACTCTATTTGAGGACATGATTGGCAACCTGAGTATTGCTTTTGGCATTTGCACAAAAACAAATCAGGACAGGTGCCTACATGGGTCTGCAGCTCTGACCTTCCCCTCTCTTTAGCCTAGTCTCAGACAATGCTGCTGCCCCCTGAGGAAGACTGACATTCTGATACCTAAAATATGAAAGACTTGCTGCCTGGGGGTAACTCATTGCTCCTCTAAGGAAAGCATAAGCCGAAATGAGCCAAATCTATAAACATGGGGTTTCAGAGGGACTTTCTTTAAAGTCTATGAAGACAGGGATAGATCCAGAACGTATTTGCTGAATAATCTGAGAAGATGAATTTACAGTTCCAATGAAGCTTCACTGCTTCCCATAGATGCACTGTGCAGCATCAGTACCCCATTTATCCAACAGTCTCTGGAAGTTCCCCCAGAGCTGTTAAAAGGTCAATCAGGAAGTCCTCTCATCTTAGGAAAGATGCAGATGACCACCACTTGCCACAACCACCCAAGAGCAAGAGCCTAAAAGAGTAAGAAACAAGAAAAAAAAAAATTTATGTTACCCTTAATTCCCGTGAAGGAAGCTGTATTTGTGTAGGAAACCCCCCTCAGGATAGGAGACAAGACCTCAGCCCCAGCTTTTCTTGAAGAAGAAAAGCTAAAACTATTCCATGCTAGACAAGATGGGTCCCGAAGGGAAGAAGGAGACAGGGAAGAGAAAGGAGAGCGTAGAAGGCTGTACACGCTACCAGAGGCTGTCTCTGGTAACCCCCTAAATCTTTGATAATTCATCAAATGCTTAAAGAAGTGGATTTTTGTAGAATTTGATGATGAGCTTTGTACCATGCTGTGCATGGAGTGAAATCAAAGAAATCATCCTGGAAAGAGGGGTGCAGAGAGAAGCACAGCAAAATGTGCTTACTGCAGGACACTGATGTTGAATCTGAGTCCAACTTAACCAATTCCTTGAAGGTGCCCAATTATCTGAGTAATTCAAATTTTGGGCTAGTTTTTTTTAAATTTTATTTTTGTTTCTTTCTTGATTATGCAAATGTATTTTGACTAGTGGCCAATGAAGGTAAATTTATCAACTAAAAAGCTGGCCCACAAACAATATGCAGCACCTGTTTCCCATTTGTTAAGTTACATGCTCCATGACGCTATTGTTTAGAGAGATGGGCTTGCACATTTTAAAAGAATGGCAACACATAAATACAATTTTTCTGACTTATGGAAAATCTATTGAGTACTTTTCCCTTAACTGGTTAAATGACATCCATTCTCATGTTCACAAAGAGACCGAGCACCCTGGAGATCAGCAAAGGACTTCACCAGGGTCAGTGGAGAGAAGTCCTACCTGGAAGAGTCTACTGATTCCATATGTGACAATATCAGCATCTCTAAATGTTTCCAGCCATGAAAGATGAGCACACCCTCTAACAAGAACTTTATTTCCTTCTCCTTGCAGCAGCAGAAAACCAGCCTGTGAAGCTGACCACAACTGTGTCTGCCTATTAAAGGATAAATTAGGGGACTATCTTATCAACACATGAGTGGTTTAATGCCATCACAGAACAGGAGACTCCAGTCGCCAACACAACACTGGCACGGAGGGCAGCAGTTCCAAACCAATGGATAGCAAAGGTCAGAGGGATGGGAGGGGAAACTAAATAGAAATAGCTTCTCTGCTCCCAATCAGTTTATACCCTTGATAGAGGGAAATGCTGAACCCTTTTTCAGTAGAGACCTTAGCCATGTCAAGTTCCCATATAAAGTGATTTACATGGGCATGTAAATCCTGAAAATGCCCGCATCTCTCATGGAACAGTAACATTAATAGAACCCAAAAGCCTCCTTCGGCAAGGATATAAACTGGGATCCCCTCTTTCCTTCCTCCCCAACCAAGGAGTGGTCAAGCAGAATGGTTTTCTCCTCTGTAAAACACAACAAGATCACCTACATTTTTCACTGCATCAGAAAGGGTTTCTGTAACTTATTTGCTATGTTCCCAATCCCAGAAATCAAAATCTTTAATCCACCCGTCGGTAAAGAGGCTGGGGACGGAGGACTCACCATTTGATTGCTGTACCAGTACAGCGAGGACCCCTTCAGCACCACCCAGAACTTTTTCCATTTGTTGCTTAGGAAAGTCCCCTTTTCCTTTTTCTTATACAGCCACCCTTGGCAGTCAGCGTGTCCCAGATCTTTACAGGATATCCTCCTCCGACTCATGGTGAAAAAACCTGCAACAATTACACCGACAGGTAAGTCTTCCCCCGATTTATGTGAGACCCTAAATCAACTTTTCGTGGTATACCTCCTAGAAGTTGGATTTTTTTTCCCCAAGATTTATGCAAAACAAATGCAAAGAAAAATCATTTGTTTTATTTTTGAACATTCATCTGATGCCCAGAAGGCATAAGACATGGGGCAAAGACACCGTGAGACTAATAGGCAAGTAGTGCTCTAAGAATACTATTCACCAAGAATAAGTTGAAAATTGAACATCTCGAGGCTGGCAGGGACATCGTTGCCGTCACAGCTCCTTTGAACAATGATAGCAGTAGTTATGCAATAGATGTGGAAGGGTTAAACCTCACCTAGCGACACAGCCACTTCCCGACCCGGTGCCAGTTTTTCTGAGCTCTGTTGACATACCACGAGGGATTAATCCAAGTGAACAGCATGTCGTCATTTCTTAAGATCGATCCGAACATCACCAAAAATTAATCTGTCATCCACCTCCTGATATTAACGTTCAGACAGACAAAAATCTGATCCCAAACAAGGCATCCGGGAGAAAAATCCACACTCGTGCACACAAGAGATTAAAGAAACAAAAGAGATCTAATTACCTTGAGTTTTCTTCCTCGGCTTCTGACGCAAGGGAACCTGCTGGAACTGCTGGAAGGAAAGAAAAGAGGAAATTCCTGATTGTGTTGTAACATTTGTAAAGAGAGAAGGAGGGAGGAGGTGGCAGTGTTTATGAGCAGGGTGGATTCTAAAAAAAACTCTCCGAGCAGAGCTAAAGGGGAGCCACTAGCTGAGGCACAAAATGTGCTAATTAGAATCAATATACATTGAGCTGAACCCGAAAAAAAAATGTAACCGGCATTTATCACTAATGTTTCCTGTTTCCACCCACAGGCAGTTCTCACTACTACTTCAGTTCTGATAGCACAGTGCTCACCGAAGTTTTAAGGACTCATCGATATTTCCCCTTTTAATTTTCTGTGAGATAAGGAAAACTATATTCTGCATCATTTCTAAAAATGATCATTTTTAAATACCTGGAAGACAGCAGGGCACAGTGGCACACACCTGTAATCCCAACCACTTGGAGGCTGAGACAGGAGGATCACAAGTTCAAGGCCAGGCTGGTCAACTCATAGAGATGTTGACTCAAAATTAAAAAATAAAAAGGGCTGGGGATGTAATTCAGTGGGAGCACCTCTGGGTTCAATCCCCAATGCCCACAAAAAAAGGAAAAAATTATTTATAAAAGGAAGACAACTCAAAATATTACAGGTTCATGCTGGTCTAAATTCATGGTCCCACTATCACATAATTTTACTTACACCTAAACCATATGAATTAAATACCCCAAAGAAAGAAATTTCAACTCTGCACAATAGCACAGGCCTGTAATCCCAATGTCTCAGGAGACTGAGACAGCAGGATAGCAAGTTCCAGGCCAGGCTGGGAAATAGGCCCTGTCTCAAAATTTTAAGAGGGGTTGGGGATGTAGCTCAGCAATTAACCATCCCTGGGTTCAATACCTCATACCAGAAAAATGACAATAATAAAAGAAATTTCATATATCTTTTGGTGTGCACTCAGTGACTCTCAAACCTCCTTATCAAGAAATTCTTATTTTAAGCCAAGTTTAAATTTCTTATTCTGTCTTTAGCTCTAAATATTTCTCACGTTTTATGGAGGAAAAATTCGTTATCAACTACTCTTCTGTGCTAACTCTTCAATATTCAAATCAGATATAAGACAACATATTTGAAATACACATATTTTTTCACAACACATTTTAAACAACCCATGTATTACCAGAATACCATCAAAACCAGGAAACACCTCAAAAGAAACAATTCTCAATGGTGTATGTCTATATGCATGTGCAAATATAGAGAATTTTTGCTTAAGGAAATTTCATTTTCCTTCTACAATATCTAAGCTGAATTTATTCAAGCTTAATTAATTTGCCTTTGTGCAAATTGTGAATTCAAAAAATTTTAAAGCATACAATTGAAAAATAGTTCTTAAAGTTGGTAATCATGGCATTTTATATTATTCTATATACTTTCTAGTATTCTACATAACTATTGCTCTAATAGCTCTTGTATATGATTCTACTATATTTTTGAAGCATATATGATATACAGTGGAAATGTGATAGTATTTTTAAATCTAGAGGCCCAGAATCAATTATGGCTGTCATAATGAGTAGCTTGTGTTACACAGGGAAAAATCCCTCTGAATCTACTTCCTTATTTGTAAAAACAAGATATTTACAAGAATTCCAATCCTATAATTCTCACACAGATTTGAAAAGAGTTGTGTAAATGCACTGATAACTAAAAAACATAACTTTATATGAATAAGTGCAATAAAATATTCTATCATTAACATATAAACAAATACATCATATCTAATAAGCAAAAATCTCATAATTTTTTTAGTATCACTTTGTTTCCTTCAGCAATGATGAAGTTCAAATTAAGTCGTATTTCCTGGGAAATATATGTCCTGGGAAATACTGCTCTTTATTTTATGAATGTTCCCTTTTCAAAAGGAATGATTGATTAATTTCTTTGCCATAACTTTTAAGCAAAGACAGACATGTGACATTCATAACATGTTACTAAAGTCTAAGCACGTTATCATGGAAAGGACCAAGTCTCAGCTCTATTTCACAAGTATCTCCCAAATGTCTGCTTCTTGGTCTAAAATCCCTATCATCCTCCTTCTTTTAGTTATAGGTGGGTACAATATCTTTGTTTTATTATTTCATTTTTATGGGGTGCTGAGGATCGACCCCAGTGCTTCTTCATGCAGGCCAGGCAAGCGCTCTACCACTGAACCCCAGCCCCAGCCCCTTTTTTAATATGCCAATTATCTGAGATTATTACTAAACCCAATTAGTACCTATAGACAAAATATTTTTGCCCAAAATGTATGGGAAGGTAAAACTTACCCGAGAGCCAGTACTAGAACATGTGAACTTAAACAGTGGGTAACAGATGGAAAATCAGGGATGCAGGAGGCCCCCGGGGAGCAATTAAAACAACTAAGAACCAGAGGAACCAGGAGAAAAGAGAGTCATCCACAGTCATTCCTAGACAGCTTGGGCCCCAGGTGAATAAAATGAAATTACATTATTTCAAACAAAAAGAGCACCTTAAAGGGAACCAGCGGTAAGTGAGGCAGTCCCTAGGGATCAGTCACAGCATCTGCAAAGGTCGGCAGGAGCAACATGCATTCCATGGCTCCTCACTGGTCCCCAGTGGGTCTCCTCCACCCATCCCTCATGGGCTCTGGTGAGACCCGGGGCTCTCCAGCTCCCTCCATCAAACCCTAGTCCCAAATCAAAGTGTGGGCTCTGTCTCAGTTTTGCCCAAGACCGACCTTGGTGTCTATTCTCTTGCCCAGGCTGGGGTGAGAAGTGAGAGTCCTGAGCAGGTAATGCAGCCTCAGACAGAGTGGGCGTTTAGTCCAAGCAAGCACCTTGGGCAGCCTTCTTTGAAAGAGGAAGGGAGCACTGGGAGTCAGCCCTGCTCAGAGAGTACTCCTCCTGACGCCAATTTTTATTAACTGTTTAAACGTTTCCCTTGGCCAGAGACAGAGTGCATATTATAGAAATAACACATTATAGGGGTTTCGGTTTCAGTTGATCTATGTGAATTTGAAACCTAAATTGGTTAAACGAGAGGATGAAAACAATCTTTGAAAACTTCACTGAGTCTAAGATAATTTTCCTCCTCACAACAGGAAGTGGAACCCACTAACTAGTCAGTCTCAAGATCTTAATGTGGTTTTCTTCACTAAGTAAGTGAAAGAAGTAAGCAACAAACTCTGAATTTTGAGACAGTTTCTCAAGAGGGGAATTATAATTTGTTATCACCATAAATACTCAGAGCCTAATAAGATATTTTCCCCACACTATTATTTTCCAGTTTGTAGGTAAAATAGAAGACAGATTCGTTTAAAAAAAAAAAAAAACATAAATCTGCCCTAACTTGGATCTAAAATTTGGGGGAAACTCTCCTTAAAAATATTTATTTTCTTTTTATTGAAATACATTTTTGCTCTGTTTTTCAAAGAAATGATTCAAAATCTCCATTTGGCCACTAGTCATTCAAAAACACAGAAATATACTAAACAATCAGAATGAAATAAACCAAGGACTCTCCTTTGATATTAAATAATGGAGTCAACACCCAAGTTACAGGTAGTATTGACTTCTAATCTATAAACTAGTTTAGTTGTTAAATCTTGCAGGCACTATTTATCCCATGGTGTGTTAAAGTTTAGAATAAGATGGTTTGTCATTGTGACTCAGGTCATTAGCAAAAGTTATACAGTATATACTGGCAAATGGGCTCTCTGGTTGCAGAAGCTCTGATTGATAACATTTGCCAATTTCTGTATTACAATTCTACACATCATTGACAATTTCAACTAACAGTACTTTAACAACCAAGCCACAAGAATTCCTGAGCTCTAAAGGGTTCCTGTTCTCCATAAACTCCTGACATCTCCCCAAATTCCTCTCCTCCTTCTTTGAAAATTAAATTCACATTTTTAAAGGGAATAGTAAAGTTTTTGATTAGTGAAATTTTACTTGTGATAATATATTTTAAAACTTGCTTGTTATTTTAAAAAACTATGTTAAATATCTGTTAATACATCAATATGAAATGAAAACCTCTAGTAATGAATAATGGAGACAGGTAGAGAAGTCATGGTTTGGATGAGATCACTTGGAGAATGTACAGATGACAAAGGCTTCAAGACCAACATATTACAGAGAAGCAAAAAGAGGCACCCATCAGGAGCACTAAGCAGAACAGCCAAAGACAAAATCAGGAGCAGGGGTGTCCTGGAGACAGGGGAGAGGTTGAAGAAAATAGTAGGTTGAGACCATCAAATTCTGCTAATACAAAAGAAAAGGTGCATCGGATATCTTGGCAAGACATCTTCATTGGTAAATGGGTTGGGGAACAATGGGAAATAAAGAAATCAATAGCATTGCAGACTAGTCATCAAGAATCTTTACTGAACAAGAAGCATAAATGTGTAGGAAGTCTCAGTGCCAGAGGATGGAGAATATCACTTGCTTCCTTCAAAACCAAGCTTCTATGCTTAAAATCATTATCACAATAAGATACAAATATGTATTTGGAAAGCAATTTTTGACTTATTTTATACTACATTTTGCTTGGGGTTTGACATTATTTTTAAGGAAGTAAAATATAAATACAATTATAATTTCTGTGAACTCCCTCCCTTTTCCATTTCCCTCTCATTCTCCCAGGTCATACTAACCTGAATTCCTCATTCCCATACATTTTCGTATGGATAAACAGTTTTTTAACAATATTAAAACAATAGCATTAATATAGACCATCAATTTTTGATATTGTTTTGACATTTTTCCTTGTTGATGCATGTGGCTCTAGCTCACTTTCAATGCTTCCATAAATAAAATTGTCACAATCTGTTGATCCATTTATCTTTTCGTGTACATTTAAGTTGTTTACAGTTTGCCCTATCACAGCAGTGTTGCAATTAACAACTCTAGAATTCCCATTGTGCATGTATACATGTTTTTCTGGATTGCATATTTATCTGGAAATGGAACTGCATGGTAATAAGATATGTGTGTGCATCTTTTAACTTTTTGGATATTCCTAAATTGCTTTCAAATTAGTCTACTTATAGTCCCTCTTGAAACATAATATTTTCAACTTTGGTTTTGGTCCCTTATAATTTCAGATCTCCTTCCCTATACATCCTGTTTCTCTTTTTTTTTTTTCTCTCTTTGACAGTTTCTGTTCTTATTATTCATATCTCCTTAAATTTTAGAATTTCTAATTCCTAGACATGTTTGCCTCATTTTTTTCTTTGTTTTTAATACATTTAGAGCTATAAATTTACTTCTGAATTCTACTTTACTTATATCTCCCTGTTTTCCAATTCTAAATCATATATTTATGTCTATAATAGATAGTCAAATGTATTTGCAGGTTTGTGGAATCATGGAAACTTTTAAAAAATGTTTTCTGTTTGATTTCTAAATTCATTACATTATTTTCAGGAAATGTGATCTCTATGATATTTCTTGAAATTCATTAACATTTATTTGTGACTTACTACATAGTCAAATATCATTAAATTCTCTATAAACCTCAAAGTTCTTAGTTATGTTTCCCAAATCTTTTATATCTCTATTTAATTTATATAACTCTGTACTTCTATCTTTTTATTTAAAGCCTCTCTGTGTGGTTTGTTCATTTGTTTGTTTCTACTATTTCTTGTATAAGCAGCATAAGAATATGTGTAGATGTCTTTAAAAATACAAGATTATCTATGTCTTTTAATAGGTGAGTTTAATCTATTTACATTTATTGTCATTTGTATTTTGTATTTTCAGTTTAATTTATTTTATCTCTTTCTTCCCTTTTGTCACATTCTATTTCTCTGCTTTAATATTTCTAAATTTATCATGTATACAGCATAGATCATCACATCTTAACTCCTTCTTTATTGTCTATGCTCTTGCTACTGTAGCCTAGATTTTTACTTTTCCATTCAAATGTTAGGATTATTATCCTTTATCAATCATAAATTAGTAATAAATTATTCTATCAACCAAAAAATATTTTTTTTAATTTTAACATTTTAATATATTAAAAATATTTCACTAATATTATTTTTGAAAGTTTCCAATGTTGAGCTTATGCCATCCATTAAACTTTCTATATCCAGGAATACATCTGATTTTCTACTATTTATAGAACTTTTTCAAAAATCCATTTATACTTTTTCATTTAGTCCAAATTATTTAAAAGACTCTAAAATAGTTAAAAGATTTTCTGAATTTCATTATTAATTTTTTGGTCAGTATTTAAATTTCTTATTAATTTAAAATGAAGTTATCTTCTAAATTTTTATCCTAGTTTCTCTTAGCATTATTTTTTAATGTGTTTTGGAATTTGTCTTAGTTTGGGCTGGAAAATACAAAATTATATACTGGGTGCCTTAAATAACAAATATTTACTTCTCTTAGTTCTAGAGACTGGAAAGTCCAAGATCCAGGACCAGATAGTTATTTTCTTATTATATCCTCTCGTGGCCAAGAAGAAAATCATCTCTCTATTTTTTTTTTTTTAATAAGGACACAAATACCATTCATAAGGTCGCCAACTTCAAGACCTAATTACCTCCCACATGCCTCCTCTCCTAATGTCATTACATTGGTATTGGATGAGGGCTTTAGTACACAATTTAGCAGCGGGGTAAACACAAACATTCAGTCCATAGCAGAGTTTAAGTATGTAGAATTTCTTTCTTCCTCTCTCTCTCTTTCCCTCCTCCCTCTTTACAGATCTGAAGGTTACCTCTACTTAATGCAGAACTAGTACTATGATCATGCCCTGGTGCATTCATACAGAATCTTTTATATTCCAGCAGGCAAGTATGTTTAGTTCCTGGTTTTGAGCCTGTGTCTGTATCTCCTTCCTTCCTAGGTCCACAGTTGGCTGAATGTGTAACCTCAAGCAGTGGCTTAGGAACTGGGCTCTCTTCTTAGGTTTTACCCTTTCATTCACCATTGTCATCAAGGAGCGAACCTAGCTCTCCCCACATTCAGTGGGGCGTTTTTTAACCTACAGCAGGAGGTGAACTACTTTCTGTTTACAGACCAGATGCCCTTCAGTGGGCTTCAGTCTTACTTACTGCCTTTCATTGCCAATCCTCAGAGATGGTTAGTATGTTTCTGAACCTAACTTTACCTTCTTGGTTTTCTGTTTCTCTTTGTTTATCATTACTATATATTTGAAGAAGAATGGAGCACCCAAAGTATGAGCCCACAGGACCAACCCTGAATGGAAGTCAATTATTTCATTAAGAGTCCATCCTAAAATCGTAATCAAAATATGAATTCAATCCCTTCCCATACTGCCCTCAACAGACCACCAAACATCTGTTTGCTCTTTTAGCACTTTAAGCTTTTCTTGATTCTGTAGAAATATCAGGCACTTTAACAATTAGAATTTTTTTCCTTCACCCATTCTTCACCAAGTTAATGTTTATCCTTTGAGATCATGTCAAATGCCACTTCCACCTTGAAGCTGTCTCTGACTATCAAAGGCAGTAAGCTCCTATAATAACATTATGTTCACTCAGTGTTATTTACTTATGGTCAGTGTAATGGTGCTTTATGTTATCTCCCAAAGCTCTTTATGTTCAGAACTATTTTTAACCTCCTTTTTACAGATGAGGAACTTCAGCTCAGTGTGGTTAACCCACAGATCACACACAACCCGTGGCAATGCCAAAGCAAGGATTTGGGCCAGTCAGACTCTAAGTCTATTGTTTAACTATATGTTACTCTGCTCCTTCTGTCTCTTATTTACCCACAGTGCTTTGCTGTTGCCGCTGGAATAGATATTATAACTTATCTGTTGATTGGTCTCTGTGGTGCACTGTGGTTCATATCTGTGTGTAACCTTTCCCTATCTCACTCATGTACTCAATCACCACCCCTGTCTATTTTTCCCCCTAATATTTATTGAATCTCTCTTCCCTCCCCATCTCCATTATTTCTGCCTTAGACAGGTCCTCCTCATTCTCTCCTAAATAATGACTATCACATTCCTGGTCTCCCCATCTATAGTGCAGCACCTGTATCCCCTGTACCCTCCAAATACTTCAACAACCTAAGCAACATACCTATGAACCATTACCATTCTGCTTAAAATGCTTCAGCAACTGATCAAGATTTCAAGACAGAATTGATGCTCTTGAATATGTCACACCTCAAAATCTAGCACACAGCCCAATGTCTAACACATAGTGGGACAAAAAGGCTGCGTCTTATATTAAGTTTTGCTTTCTATAGTGTTCTTAGTAAGAATGCTGCCTTCCTATGTACCTGGAACAGAGTAGAGATTTGACAAGTATCTAGAAATTCATAGATAGCTTTTACTTGATTAATCAGAGCTACAAAATGCCTCCACTAGCAAATGACATTAGCAAAGTTGAGCAACATAAAAGTTTCTCCAATATATTGCTCACCCCAGATTGGTACAGCCTTATGGAAGATCCCCTGACACTGACTGACATTAAACCTGAACCCACATGGAGAGTTGGCTATTGGTATTTCTGTGAAGGTAAAATGGACTTTTGTTGAACAAAAGCTCTACCTAAAACACTCTTGGCTATAAAACCACAGTACCTTTCTCCAGCACCCTGTATCCCCTGTACCCTCCAAATACTGAGAATCTGGAACCCAAGAAACACAGCATGCCTGGGTGAGGCGGCATGGGAACAGAAGTTTTTCAGTTACAGCCAGCAAGCCTCTCCCAGCCCTGCCAGTGTCTGTTCTCCACATGGATCTCATCCCCTTCTCACTTGAAGTCTTTATGAAAGCAAATATGCCCGACAGTCTCCTGAGTGTGTCAGACTTGTGCTGACCACCTTGGCACAGTTATTTCTTAGGTTACATGGGTTATGCTCATGTAACCTAAGAAACAAACAGCCAAATCTTCAGTTCTTTTCAGTTGATTTGACACGTGAAAAACTAAAGTTTTCACTTCATCTCTGAATATCACCACCTCCTTGAGGCTCACACCATGAGCACAAGAGATGCAATTGGGGGCATAGCAGGTTTCATGTGGGCAGAAATCATGCCTGGGCTGTTCACTGCACGTAGTCAGGAAGAGCTCAGGCAATGCGTGTTTTGTGAATAACGCATGTCAAGCTTTCTGTGATTCAAACACAGGAAGTACCAGGTGAGATGAGTGCCACTCTCTCCCACAAAGGACGTTCCAGACAGCAGCAAGTAGACCAACTTCAGGGGCAGACATACAGGTGCACTCACAGCCACTGAACTGCTCAGCAGCATGAAAACTGAGCAAGGGGACCATGATTTCAATGTATAAATATCTGCTTCAGGAAAAAATTCCATTTAACATCTTATCTTCTGGCAATGTTTAATGGAGGAATTTTATTTAAAAGAATTCTTAAGAAAATGCTACAATAAAGCTTTTATTGGAGATGATTCCAATATTTCTTCTCCACTAGCACCATCTCTGAAAGCAAGAGCATTTAAATGCTTGGGATAAAAGAACTATGAATAACAGTAAAAGAAACAATCTGTTTCATTCCCTCTGATCCTCCTTAATCCTTAAATTCAGGCTGTTTTCTGTTCTTAGATAAAACATTGTTACTAAAATCTAAGACTTTAAAATTTCCTAATCAGATTTACTACTAGAGGAAGTAATCATTGATTAATTCATACATGTGTTTATTTTAATGAAAAACTAACCATAAAACTAAGCAATAGTAATTAGTCTAATTTGTGATCACTATAGTAGGATGCATGGAATTGCACGTCTGGTCAGTATCAAGAACTACATAAAATGGGCTCTTGGAGATGCCTAAGGATTGTACCAGATCTAAAAATTATGTTGAAGTTTTCCCAAGAAGCTAAACTCTAAAGGTTGATCCATTATTGTTTCTTTTGGGCCACAATCTATAAATTATGTTTTTTGTTTATTCAGCAGTCACCTATTGTGCTAATACTGGGTGCCAAGAACCAGAGGTTCAGTGGCTGGCAAGCTCTCACAGCTTCCAGGGGAGAGGACAAGATGGCCCTTGGTAAGCTGGACTACAACAAAGGTAAAAGGAGTGAGGCCATTCAGCCAGGAGAGGGCAGTCAGGGAAGGATCACGTAAGTGGAACAAGACAGACTTGAAAGATAAAGACCCTGGGCCAAACAGGATCGGATACAGCAACACAGGTCCTATTCAGGAAGATCAGCCACAGAGTGGAGGGCAGAACCACTGTGAGAGTTGTAGAGCCGCTCACTGGGGGCCTGAAAGTTATGTTCTGAACTGAGAAGTCATCTGAAGGTCAGTGGTAGCCATGGAGCCAGCATGAGTGGGTAAGGGACACCATCAGCCTTACTCTCAAGAAAATTCATTTAGTAGTTGCATAACGAGGATACTGGAGAGGAACAGGTATGAAGGCACAAGTCCAGCGAGCAGAGGGAAGGAGCGAGTGTGGCTGTGAAGACAGGGAAATGTTTAAGAGAGAGCAGCAGTAGAACCGGGTGAGTTAGCACCGTAGGTCCCCTGTGCTCCTTCAGCTTTGAAAATTCCACTGTTTCCTTTTGATGAGAGAAAATAATGCTATTAGGTAATGAACTACATGGCTCCATAAAAAAGGACCGTGCTACACACAGTACAATTTTAAATACTTAGAATTTAGTCTTAAATTCCAAGTACCATTGAGTACAGCAACCTCAACAACTATCAGGCTAAGAGCAACAAAAGTGCCTTAAAAATACCTTCCTTCTGCTGTGCGATGGGACTCAGCTCATGTTCACACCCCAGAGCCAAGCAGTGCTACACGTAGAGCTCAGTACATGTTAGTTTAGTGGAAATGAAATGTAATTTGGGATGTGATTAGGTCAAATGTGTCAAACCTACCCAAACCCTGTCGCATAAAAATAGGCCTCCAGTGCTACATTTTATTATGGGAACAAATGACAGCAGAAAATTGAACTAATTTTCGGAATGGAAAGAGAAAGTAGGGTAACCACCGAAAACCAGCTGGAAGAAATGCTTAAGAGAGAGTCAAGCAGCACCTCCCAGACACTGAGGGCTGGGGAGAGAAATAACAGGAAAGCAAACAGGCAAGGGGAGCGGGGCCGATGGACTGCTGTGGAGGCTGGCTCATGAAGTGAGAAGGACCCACAAACAGCCAGTTCCCCCTGAAGGCCAACAGAAGCCTGCTACACATTACAGTGGTCATGGCTAGACTGGGGCTCACACAAATCCCAGCTACGTCCTTTGGGAATCACATCTGTGATCTTTATTTCAGTATCTGGTTTTTAAGATATAAGACTTTTTTTTAATATGGAGATTTTAACTTGTCTAAAGTTGACTAAGTCTCCATTTCCTTCCCATTACGGTCCTTGAAACAGGACAGAATCAGGGTGGGTATTTAAGAATATTTCAACGAATGAGTGAATCTGTTTAAAATGCTTAAATGCTGTCTTAATATCTCAATTTCCATTTTTTTTATAAACCCCTGGAGGATTATATTCTTTCAGTGGAAAAAAAGTGAAGCAACATTGTATTACTTTTCCCAGGGATCTGGAATTCCTATTGCTTTCTTTCATTTCTGTGTTCCATATAACACATACACACATGACTACAAGATATATTTATTTCCTGTTAAATTTTGTTTGAACTTTGGTTACTCTGAACTTGAACCTCCCTATTTTTACATACTGGTGAGATCCATTTGCTTTGATTCTTGACCATAGGACCTTCTTTTAATATCCTGTACGTTTGCAGGAAGTCTCCCTTTACAGCCCCAGTTATTCTCCTAGTTGTTCCTCATATTTATTATCATTGTGATGCTTCTCGTTTCTGTGATCAAAAACTACACATCCATTAATGTCCAAGGGATCATACCTTTCTTCTTTCATGTTTTGGATGGAAAATTTCCTACAATACATATATAATTTGTTCTTTCATTTTTAGCTTTCTGTGGTCCTCGCACCATTTCTCATCACTAACAAGCTTTTCCTCCTTATTTAGAATCCGCACCAGATTTACAGTGTGTTCATTGCCTTCTCTATTTCTGGGATATGAAATTGTCAGCAAGCCAAGCAGAGAACGCATCAGCTTCCCTGCTTTTTAGTAAGAGGTCCCTTCGAGGAGCTGTCCAGTTAACTCAGCCTCTCCGTCACTGTTGCTACAAGCCACCTTGACTTCCTTATCTAATCTGCATCAGGAAACCATCGTCCACTTTCCTGATTTGGCAGACAGTCTATCCTGCCTTCTGACAAATCACTGCTGATTCTGCTTTTAGCTCTACTCCAAAAACTCGGTCCTGTGCATCCACCATGAGGGCATTCCATTCGCCAAAAGATGCAAACCATAGAGACCCCCACCATTCCACATCCCTTTCCATTAGAAATGCCCTATTACTAGCATAAGCTAATTTTCTGTGCCTAAGTTTCTTTATCTAATACAGATAACACACTTGCTCAATTTACTTATCTATGTTAGGCAAACTGAAGGCCATAAAATTGTTTTAAAACAAACTCACGATTTCAATGTAATGATTAACAGATTTTTTTTCCTGAGAGATTGAACTAGTATCATACTTAGTATAAGAGCACACAGATGATTTTTATTCAGTACAAGGTTGTATTTCTTTTTTTCTTTTCTTTTCTTTTTTTTTTTTTTTTTGGTACATTCTAATTATACATAACAAAGAGATTCACTGTAATGTGTCTGTACATGTACATGACATAATCTTGTCAATTTCAACACAGTTATATTACTTGATCTTTAAGTAGTCAGAGAACTTAAAAGCTTTAGTGATCATAAAAGCCTCGAAACCTAACAAAGGATCATTTAGTCTACTATGTGTTGTGACTAATGAAATGGAGGAAATAAATTGGGAACCAAACTTAAAAATCAAACTTTTCTATTATTTTACTTATTCATTAAACTAACCATATCCAAAGTCCAGTTTTTGCAAATAATACTTACAAGAGCATTGCTGTCAGTAGCCATGTATAATATCAGACTGGTAGAAACAAAATCTAGAAAGAAAAAAAAGCATTTTCAGTTAAGTGTGGGTTTAAAGTGTTCATAAAAACCTATATCTAAGTAGAGGGAAAAAGTTTCTGTTGCAATTTCTGTGAATTTCATAATAAGGGCAATTCATTAAATAGCTACTTATTCAGAACTCAATAAACCAACTACTTAAAATTGAGTTCACAAAGTAAGACAAAGTTTCATCTGCACATTTGTCTGTATTTTTTAAGCCCACAAATAAGACATGATTTAATATAGCTAATGTTACTTTTTTTCTTTTTCAGAAGTGAAACTATTTTTCTTTTCATAATAAACAATATGGAATTAATTGGCCATTGCTATTATTCAATTTCAAAAATGTAACCAACCCCCTGTCTTAGAAGTCCCAACCGTGATACCAAGATGAGCGTTTTGTGATGTATTGCACTTTGTAGTGGATTACCTGAAACACAAAACACTCTGTGGTTTCAAGAAAAGCAAATGAAAACAAAAGGAAAAAACTCCTCAGATTTTTCAGACTTTGACAAGCAAGAAACTTGTCAAAGATCCACAAGCCACTGAAACTCTCCCAAAAGCAGAGACCATTTTTACTTCTTTCCAGTGACACCACAAATACATACCATGCTCCATTTCTCATACCAATGGTCCCCTATTTTTGAATAATGTAAAAAATGACATATTTATATTCCACAGATGTGAATAAGGCATTTATTTGCAAAATGCAAAGGAGAAAACAAAAGCTAGTAAGTTCAATTACTTAATTTACAACTTATTTATTTTTGAAAAACCACTAATACCTAAATTTTAAAAACCACATCATCAGCTGTAAGCATCTGAAAATGTCTGTAATAAGCACTTAATATGTAAGAATCGCAATATAGAGAGAGTTCTTACACACCAGTAAGAAAATAATAAGCAAACTAACAGAAGAATAAGAACAAGAAAACTCAAAAACTAAAACCACAACTAATACTTAACCATTAGTAGTAAAACAAATACGAAATTAAGCCACATGATTCTATTTTTAATATTCAAGATGGCAAAAAAAATGTAAGTGATAGAACCAAGTTCAGTGGAGATTGAGGCATGTTGGAAAGAATCTTCTCATGTTTTGGGATGTCAACATATTTCAGCCTTTCTGGAGGGCAATTTAAGTTTATAACATTGATTATGACAACTGTAATCAATTGTCACTGAGCTAATCCTTCACTAGGTGCCATGAACTGTGCTAAACATAACCAGACCAAACGTGCAAGGAGTTTTGCAACATGTGGTTGATTTAAAACGAAATTTAAAAATACATATAGAGTGATCCTATCCATTTTGTGTCATAAAAATACAGCTTTACACACACACATTCATACACTAATGCACTGGGAGAAAGCGAAAGTCTGAATATATTTCCAGAAAAATGTCTATAGTAATTATCTATGGGAATTGAAATAACCAGAAAATTATCATTATTATTTTGGGGGGAATACCAGAGATTGGACTCAGGGGCACTTGACCACTGAGCCACATCCCCAGCCCTATTTTGTATTTTATTTAGAGACAGGGTCTCACTGAGTTGCTTAGTGCCTCATTTTTGCTGATGCTGGCTTTGAACTCGTGATTCTCCGGCCTCGGCCTCCCAAGCTGCTAGCATTACAGGCATGCGCCACCATGCCCAGCAATAAAGTATTTTTATTCCCCTATGTATTTATTTTCTACAATAAACTGTTATTTGTTTTTTGTTTTGGTGCCAATTTTTTAAAAATGTGTTTTATTATGAAATACAGTATGTTCTCAAATGTAACATGCACTGGAGCATTTTTTTTCTGTGTCTTCATACATATACTTTGGATAATGATATCCATCACATTCAACCATCATTAATTACCCCCTGCCCCTTCCCATTCCCTCCCACCCCTCTGCCCTATCTAGAGTTTGTCTGTTCCTCCCATGCTCCCTCTCCCTATCCCACTATGAATCAGCCTCCTTATATCAAAGAAAACATTCGGCATTTGTTTTTTTTGGTGGGGGGGATTGGCTAACTTCACTTAGTATTATCTTCTTTAACTCCATCCATTTACCTCCAAATGCCATGATTTTATTCTCTTTTATTGCTGAGTAAAATTCTATCATGTATATATACCACCTATTTGTATCCATTCATCTATTGAAGGGCATCTAGGTTGGTTCCATATTTTAGCTATTGTGAATTGTGCTGATAAGCTGTTATTTGTAAAACAAAATATGCAGGTAGAACTACACAAATATTTTATTGACTCTATAGTAAAGAATTGAGAGAATATATTGTATTATAAGCAAAAGCTAGATTGAATTCCTTAGCACTTTTAGGTAAAGAAGGAAATATATTGTAGAAGTTATGGGTAGACATTTTGGATTGAACCAGACTGAACTTAAATCTCAGTTTGGCAACTTACTAATTATATGATGTGTTGGGCAAGGAACTGATATCGGAGGCCTAAGGACACCCATCGGTGAAATGGGGATAAGGCAAGAGCCTCCTCACTGATGTGGCAGCTTCCCTCTGACCCAGAGTAATGCTGTTTCAATGACCAACCGACTGTGCATCTGCAATGATCACTGATATTGAGACAAACACCAAAATCGTGAAGATCTGTGACAAGGGAGCCTCGGTGCCATCTGCCTATGATTCCCCTCCATCCCTTTCTTGGATTGTTTGTGTGTCCATCTCCCTATCTCCCTGACCTACCTGCCTTTTTAACAATTTCTGTATGTATTTCTCTTATTCTCAGAATGCTGTGCATGCTTTTCCTCTGCAGTTCTGCCCAAGATGGCATATAACATCCAGTCTTCCAATCCTCTGATTAAATGTCAGTCAAGAAAACTTTCCCTGAACCTTGTGAGATCAATCTCCTTTTATTCATAGAGGTTCCCGTCACTGCAAGGAATGATTAACTGTGCATTCGGTTCTTTACTCTCTGGCTCCCCACTGTAATATAACGTAACATAGCATACCTGTGTCTCATCTTGTTCACATTTCCTGCTATATCTCCACTCTATGTACACAAGGTGATTCAATAGATAGTTTTTGGGTAAGTGAAGTAAATGGACAAACAATACAATCACTAAGCTATAATATTCCATAAAGGGAGCCTATAAATGCTGAATTTTTGTTTTCTGGAATATTATCATCATGGAGAGCCCATCAGAAATTCCCTTCCCGGTCTGCAGGGTGTGGGAATGAAACCATGTTGATACCACACTTCCTTTCGTCAAAGAGTAAATGAGCTATCACTGGCCTGGGGAAAGCTGAATGGAGACACCTAGGAACAGTCGTTCCTTTGCATATGCTATCTTTGAGCATCATCTACTTATTGACTTTGGGACTTTGGTACTCTATCCCTTGAAGTAGTTGACATATATGAAATCTAAAATGTCACCAAATGATTCAGAGATCTTTGGGGCAGAAGAATCACCAAATAACCCAAGTTCAACTCTTGCTTCTCCTCTTTCATATTGAACACATGCTCTGAGGGAAATGGGAGTAAACTGGTGGTCATGAATAACATTTGATTGTTGTTTGGACAAGGAGAACTGTCTCAGCTAATCCAGTTATAAGGCATATGGTATCCATATGTTGATAAGTTAAATAAATAGTTCCAAGGCTTTGATGAAAATATATTTGTAAAGCACAAAATAAAAGCTGTTAATGAAAAGATAATAGGTCTAACAAAAGTATTTTGAAAGTAGTTATTTTTCAGTCTTCCCAACCTTTATGAGAATATGAGTCTAAGTAAGATAAATGCCTATAAAGAGCTAAAGAATTAAAGAAAGAAGAGTTGTTTGATATGCTTGATAAAGAATTTTGGATTACCAGAAATTTGAAAAATTCTGAATAAGAGCCTAATGGGAGTGTGAGAAAACACCTTTTCAAATCAAAAGACTTCTAATTCTTTACTTTCAAACAATTAAAGAAAATACTATTTGAATTGTTGGTTATTAAAGGAAATAGTTTTGATGGATGACCATGTTATTTAGCATATAATCGAATGGAGTTTTAAGAGGGCTCCATCCCAACAGATTTACTTTTATAAAAACTATTTCTAGTTCCTTACATAATAAATACCAGCAATAGGATTGCAATTCATTTTGAACTCCCATTTTAGCAATAACTAGTAGTCATCCATGGGTGTGCTCCATAATTAGGGAGAAAGTCTCATCTATGCCATTAAGTAATGCATTTTAAGTAAAAATATTTATTTCCTATATTGACTATTTTGGGTCAAAATGTGTAGCATATTTGTGTTAAGTTATGTAACAGTAATAATTATAACAACTCACTCAAAGGGAAATGACTTTACTTGAAAAATTATGTCACCAAAAACTGTTACAATTATATATTTCAATTTAAATATGTATTATTTAATTTAATATATGTGTATGGTAAAATTATCAATAGAAATTTTCCATGCATAAAAATTTTATACAATACAATTAAAATCCTAGTGATAGTGGAATAAAAATTTAAGTTCTAGGACAAAAGAGAACAATGTAAAATTTACAAGTCCTAAAATGATTACTAAAAAAAAAATGATGAAACTTTTCAAATCTCTGTGGTGTTTATATGGAACAAGTAAACTTCAGGATTTACATTAAGCCTGAAACCACATCTTTATCAACTACACGTATATTGAAAACCTTAGGTGACAGTTAAAGTATAAGAGGGCACATAGAGCTTCCAGGCTATTTTATGGGTATACAACCAAGAAATATGTTTTAAAGCTACTGGACTAAAGCACATAGATTAGAGACCAACAGATTTAAGTTTGAATTCCAACTCAGCCACTTGTTAAATGTGGAAACCTATGAGAAATACTTACTTTCTCTGAAATGTCTTGTCTGTTAAACAGAAATAATAATAATCAGCATATAGGGTTTTTGTGAAAACTAAATGAAGTATCCCACAGAAAACGTTCAGGGCACAGTATGCACTCGATAACTGGTAGCAGTTACCTCGAATGGAAGCAATTGCCTTGAAAGAGCTTTGTTATACAAACTATTCATCCTAATGGAATTAGTACAACTGAGGGCTTTGAGCAAGAATAAAAACAGGTTTCATCAAATAAAATAGTTTTCACTCTTCGAGTCTGATTCAACCCCCTAGCTGGCTCTTCCAGCAACATTTTTGGTGTCTTGTTTATGGGAATTATTTTCTCAATCATATTTATGAGAAATATATATATTTGGGGGGGCGGGTACCAGTGATTGAACTCAGGGGCACTCAACCACTGAGCCACATTCCCAGCCTATTTTTGTATTTTATTTAGAGACAGGATCTCACTGAGCTGCTTAGCACCTTGTTGTTACTGAGGCTAACTTTGAACTTGAGATCCTCCTGCCTCCCTAGTCACTGGGATTATAGGCATGTGCCCCCCGGCCTGGCAATAATTATCTTTTTAAAAGAACAATTCCTTAATACACAGCAGCATGAGGCATAGATGAATCAACGGGGTCATTTGTAGTTTCAAGGTTTGTGAAATGAAATTCAAACAATTTCCGACATATCTGCAACCAAACAGCAGAGAACATATTTAATTATCAAATGAATGATGAAGTTAACTGTAAAGAGATCTTTCTTCATCTAAACTAATGAAGAATCATTCCACTTTGTTTTAGGCAGAAAAATACACACTTCTTAAACCAAGTACAATTTTAGGAATTGTTTGGTAAGTTAAGTCAGAAATATAGACTTTGGTCCTAATCCTTTTAAAACCAGAAAACAAAACAAGAACATCACATGCAACAAATCCTCTATTGACAAAGAAGGCTAGTACCACTGGTATTGTTTCAGAAGTAAGAAAAATAATTTCTTTAAAGAAATGTATAGGTTCAACTGATCTAAAAGCAACTGTTCTGGTCACTCCCTATTGGACATATTGTCTGGAATGATGTAGCACCATAAACACAGTGCCCAACATTATGAAAGGTTTTTTTTTTTTAAGACTATAGTGATTTATATATAATTTTCCAATTGAAATAAAATAGGGGGTTTATTCTCTTTTGTCCAGAGCCTTAAGTAAAAACAACTTAATTCTGAACTAAAATTTTAAACCTCACAGATTAATTCTTAACTTGCTTATCCTCTAAATCTACAATAGCGTTAACAAGATATTATCTGAGCAGCAAGAAAGCCGAAACAATGTGCATTAGATTAGAGCCAAAGAGGAAATAGGAAACATTGGTCATCCTTGGGACAGAAGTCTGGGTCATAAAAAAGCATTTTGTATGGCAGCTAATGGGCACACTTAGCTGGGCAATAGGAGCTATTCATAAGCAAGCATCTGCTGCTAAATCATAGTCCACTGCAACAATGTCATGGGAAGCAGAAGAGAAAATTCATCTTGGCTAAAAGCAAAGGACGTGAAATAATCCATTCGTTTTGCCAATTAGCAGGGGATTTGTCTTGTCGGGGCAGAGTAGGAGAGAAGGAAGCAAATGCAAGATGACCTCTCCTTTGTGGGAGCACAATGATGGATGGTTTGGGGGTTGTGACTTTCTCCAGAGAATTTCTGAAGGTAAAAATGATCCTACCCAAATTATTTCAAGCTTTTTTCTTTTTTAATACAAGCTCTGACATTCTGGTTTCAGACCACTTTTTCCATTTGCTTTAGAAAATTATCTTCCCTATTATCTTTTCCTTTGATTTGCTGCATTTCTTTCCTGCTCTCCTCTTCCACAATGAATTGACAGATGGTTTTAAGAACCATAATTTTTTTTAAACAGAAAAACTGTGATTCTTAAAATTACTTTATTTTCCACACATTAAAATCCTGGAATAAATCATCTGAGGAGATTGGCAGGCCCCTTCCTTCCTTCTCCTCCATGCATTCCCACCAAAGCTGTCAGTCCTGACAACCAAGGCTCAGACACACGGAATCCACAAATCTGAAGGAAATAAAAGCCCTCTTTCAGTCAGTGTCAATCTTTGCTCCCAGCTAACATTTTACCATAGTAACAACCAGATGGTAAACTGCAAGAGAGCTCAGTCTGCCTCTTTATCCCCTGGAAGAACCAACCAGATGCAAATGGCTATTGGCCTTGCCTCTCTGGGAGGCATGAAGCTCCTCTAAGTTGCTCAGCCACAGATGTTTGTTACCCTGCTGCAGACTTCCAGATCCCAGAGCTTCTAAGATTGTGCTCTGTACCCATAGCACACACTTAGGTTGGAGCAAGGGGACCTGCTACAGGCTGCATGCACCCCAGCAGATGCTTCTCCAAGCACCCTGGTGCAAGCGTCCCATATTCTGGCCTGGGAAGACACACTCTCTTCACCACACAGGGGGCCAACCAGTAATCCAAAGAACACTGAGACTCATTCTCATGGGGTTGGTTTTATCCCAAGCTTGTCTTAAATTCCATGGCATCGGCTGGTGTAGAATGGTTCCTGTTGGCCCTCCAAAATGGGACTGGCAAACTGACTTTCTGTGACTCAAATTTTTTATAAGGAAGGGGTCCCACAAAACTTATTCACATTCACACAAACACATATACACATACACCCACACCTGTATGAAAACAAGGGGAAGCCTTGGTTTAGCAATACAAATAAAACCTGTTGTTACACCTGTCTCCTCCTACACTAGATTCAGACCCAAGGAACTTCTGGGAGCCAGTTATTTTAAAATCCAAACTTAGTGTTTAGGTCCAATTTTAAGGGATTTGTGAGGAAAACCCAGGCAATGTCCTGAAATAGTTATGCCTCAAACTCTACATCATGTAAGGAATGGGGTATAAAGTCACAGGAGGCGTTGGTAGACTGTAGGAAAGGTATCAGTTATTAGGCCCATTCCATTTGGCCCCATATGCATAACCTGGCTTCTACCAGATTTCTCCCAGGTTTACACAAAGTAACATCATGTGATGGTGAAGCCTATGGGGGCAACACGAGATGTAGTGCTCCAAGATAGCCAGACAAGTGTGGCAGTTGATGGTCCTGACCTTTCTGCAATTTGCATGCCTCAGTTTCTCCATATAAATAATAATCATATTTTATCTACACAGAAAAGAGTGTTTTTCTCCTTAGTGAAGTTGGACAGTGTATACACTGCTCTCAGGCAGCCAACCACTTCAATTCAGCCTTGCCAAGCAATGTTTGACTCAACACTTTTTCCACTAAAGTGAGTTGCTATCCCTCATGTAGCAGGGGCCTCTGCAGCAGGACCCTCCCTGGCTGGAATGAGGCCAAAAAAAATAATAATAATTATTATAAAAGCTTCCAGCAGTTTGCACACACTGCTCTGAAGTTGGGGCCAAATTTCTTTTGTCTGGCTAGCTCTTTCCTAGAAATTTCACTTTAATGGGCTTTAGGATTTTGCAAAGGTAGTATCCAAGGCCTCGTCAGACAGGTAGAGACCATGAGGAGCTAAACTACTGTGCACAACCAGGAGGAAGGCTACCTTTATCAAGAGTCCCTTAAAATGAGTGACTGCAAGCCGTTTTGAGTCTTCCCAACAACTCTGGAATGTAACACTACCTACAGTTTTAGAGAAGAAGAAACCAACATACTGAGCAGGTAGACTAATGACACATCAAGCAAATTATAAAGTGAGAATTTGAATTCAAATCTTCAAACTCCAAGCCCAGGGTTCTTTGATCAACAACAGTGCTCTTACTAAAAATAATTTTTGCTTTCCTACTTCTTCGTAACAGCAGGCTTAATTTTGCTGCCAACAATAAATCTATAGAATGTATAAATCCAATAATTCTTATAGATCATCTGGGTCACCCATACAGTAGGCATCTAATATATACCTGTTGACTTGTACTGACCCTGTCTCAACTTTTGTACAAAAGTGGGTAGGATTTTTGCCAAACAGTTCAGAAGGAACCTCACGTGACTTGCAGTTATTATTTGGATGATCAAAGAGTTACATGTGGAGTCACAGATCGCCTGCTGCTGATATGAAGCGTCTGATCAGCCAGATATAGAGCTCCCAGAAAAAGGCTCTGGAAAGTCAAAGGCAGCTGGTTCTAGAAGTGCGCATCCTTGCTGAAGCTGCATTCAGAAGTAACGGGGGGATGGCCTCCTGTTTGGAATCTGCATAGGACCGGCTACTGAATTCCCATCACTGTCACCTGCTATCAACACGGAGGGGAATGGGGACCTCAATTTTGCATCTGTTGGCAATTGTGGGCTAGTGTCTCCTAAGTTTCCAAAGCAAGAGTGACAGATGTAGCCAAGACACGGCCTTTGATTCTTTAAGAAGAACTGTTCTGAAGTCATTCGTAAGTACTTCCAAAATTGAGGCATTTTTTTTTTTTAATACAATCCACATTATCTAATGCCTTCAGGGTAGATGGGCTTTCTCTGGAATCATAACGTGTATGCAAAGAGACACCTAGTGGAAAAGCCCGTGAGTACAACGTGAGCTTCAGACAGGATTCAAACATCATTCTGGTTCTGCAATTTACCATTCATTGGATATTAATAGAGCATTTTTTAAAAACTACTAGAATCATAAATCCAGACGTCTAAATTTTACAAAAGAACATTTTGTGTTTATTTCTCAAGGAAGTGTTTGCTCTTTTATCTGTTTTTCTTTCCCTCTAATTAGACTATCTTACTGAATGAGGTCCTGAGAAGGAATATAAAAACCACAGAGCAGATTGTCCCTGGCAGGTAAGCCACTTAGCTCACCTTCCCCTGATCATGGGTGTTTAGTTTTTTGTTTCCACCTCTTCAGAGACTTGGCACGTGAGACTTTCCATCTGTCTCTGGGTTGTTTAATTCTGGCTTTAAAATAGGTAAAGTCAAAGACTTTTTCTAGCCAGCTTCCTGTGGTCCGCCAGCTTCCTGTGTCCACCCACTCCCCATCACACGCCTGCTTTTCACTTGCCCCTCCGTCACACTGCACCCCCACACAGACACACCTTCAGCTTCACACGCCTCTCGCTCTCTGCCCTGGATGACTTCATCTAACCCGAGAGGAAAAGCCTGTCTCGCAAGAGAGGCCTCAGCTGATTTTTTTCCTCTTCCCCATAATGTTACAATCAGGTTATGTCAAAAGTTTAGATTCAAAGTTTTGGGTTTTTTTATTGAAATATGTATGTTTAATTGCAATTGACATGACCTCATGCATGCAAGCCTATACAATTTTATTTTTAGTTATTTATTTATGTATTTTGAGACTGGGTCTTGCTATGTTACCCAGGCTGGCCCCAAACTCATGAGCTTCAGCGATCCTTCTGCCTCAGCCTACGGAGTAGCGGGGACTACAGGTATGCGCCACCACGCCTGGCTTGGCTCAGAGGACCTTAGATCTGAAAGAACACGTGTTCTAATAGAAGCCTGATTAAAATGTACAAGTCCATGTACTCTGTGGCTGCCAAGCTATAAAGAGCCTATCCCTGGGACAGCCCCAGGAGAATGGGACATCCTGTGCAACAGAAGCCCAGGGCTCCAAACAAGTGGATGGGAAAATGATCTTGGAATTAGTTGTTCCATTTCCAGCCACCCAGCCAAAGCCACATGGATCAAAGATGACAGCCAAGCCAAGCCCTTCCCAAATTCCCGACATGGGCAAAACAAGTCCATCCTTTGCCTTTCTCACTAAGCAACGAGGTCCTTATTTCCTCCATCTCATATGTGATGGTCATATGTTGAGACCTTTTCCTTGGAAACTAGGAATAAGCCAAAGATGCTCATTATCATTCAACAACATTGATCAGAAGTCGTGGTTAGGATAACAATAAGAGCTAGGATGATTAAAAGGAAGAAATTAGGACTGCCAGTGTTTTCAAATGATTACAGTGTGGTTTTACATGTGGAATCTATATAGGATTTATTAAAATTAGGCAAGCGGATGTAAGAGATTCCTAGATATTAGACTAATATGTTTAAAACTAGTAACATTCTATAGATGAGCAATAGAAAGTTTAAAAATGAAATTTCTAAGTGAATGCATATATAACAACATCATAAATTTTAAATTTATGAATGGATCTCAAAAAAGATGTGTAAGTCTTCCATGAAGAAATCTATAAATCACTGAAAGAAACTAAAGAAAGATCAACTAAATTGAAGGATATGTCATATTCATTAATCAGAAAGCAATATTTTAAAAATATTACATAGAGGTTTTTCTTTTCTGTTAATTTTATTATCCTATGGTCATACGAATATTATTCTACCCTTTCTTCCAGAGCTTCTCTTGTTTTGACTTCCATATTAGATCTATAATCTACTTGGAATTGATTTTTTATTATGGTTTTAAATAATGATCAATTCATTTTTTAAATGAATAACCAATTATCTCAGTGTCATTTAATAAATACATTGTCATTTCTCCTCTGACCCTCACCTTGAAGGAAATGCTTGATAAGTTGAACACACCAAAATTAAGAATTTCCATTCACCAAAAGACAATATTTGGGATTGTTAAAGAGAGGGAGTGAGAAAAGACATATGCAATGCCTGTAACTTGCAGAAGGTCAGGTACCCAGAATATATAAAGAACTCCTGCAAATCAATAAAAAACAGGCCCGGGGGAATGAAATGAAACTCTGATAGACATTTCCCAAAGGGATAATCAATTATCCAATACACACATGAAAAGGTGCTTTCATGAACAGAGAAATGCAAGGCAAGACTACAATTACACACCCACTGAACAGTGAGATTTTAAAGACAGACAACACCAAGTACAGGCAAGGGTAAAGACCAATGAAAACTCTCCAACACTGCTAGCAGGGAACTATTTGAGCAAAGTGTCCTCATCTGGTAAAGTTTATTGCATATGTAGCTTATCACTCAATAAACTTTACTCTTACACTCTGAAAACATGTATAAGAACGTATGTAGTAGCTTCATTAAAAATAACCAGAATGCTAAAAAGCACCCCAATGTCCATCAACAGGAAAATGAAGGAATGAACTGTGATATAGTCATACAATAAAAAAGAAAACAGAAATAAAGAAAGGAAAAGTTCCTTGTATCCATAGTGACAGAACATGAAGAGAAAGAAGGCAGAAACAAAAGAATATAAAGTGCATGATTTCATTTATAAAATAATAAAACAGGCCAACAAGGTCACAGTGTTCAGGGAGGTGTACTTGAGTCATAAAGTACAAGTGAATGTAAGGATGACTTGGTGACCACAAGTGGCAGGAGGGTGGTCAGCTGTGGGGCGACTATCAGAAAGAGCATGGAGGGGAGTCAGGGGTTCCAGCACATTCAGTAGTAGTGGCCAGGGTCAATGCTTATGATCAACCACAGGCTGTTCAAGATTGGTTCATGCACTCCTCTCTGTGTGGCGTATTTCACAATAAACGTGATTTTAAAAAGGAAGAACTAGCAACATCATCTAAAAGAGGAAACACAGAAAACCAAAGGATATGGAAGGTAAAAAATGGAAAGATGGAAACAGATACTCAAGCAGACACACACCCAAAGAAAGCTGTGATGACAATTTTCAATACCTAAAAAAAACATATACATTATACACACACACACACACACAACACACACATACTCTCACAATGGAGAAAGAAGATGTCAAACAGTGTTTATAAAAATAAAGCCTGAAAATATAGCTTTCATAGACATAGGACAAGTTGTCTTAAAATACATTAAGTAACCATGACTCAGAACTGGAGAGGGATTTAAAGAACTCAGCAATCGTAGAATATTTCCTTCAGAAATTCATAACTGAGCAGACTATAAGAGAGATGCAAATGAGCCAAATGACACAAATTAGTAAATTAAGACTATTGAACACATAGAACTCCATACTTGAAAAACAGAATACACACTCATTTCCAGCACACATGAAATATATATGGTGTGTGTGTGTGTATATATATACACACACATATGCATATATATACTATAAATATTTGTTATATATAATACATATATGTGTGTTACACACACACAAACACACTTACTATATTATGAAGGAAGTCAAAAAAATCCACACACTCAATTTAACAGAGATTATGTTCTCTGACTACAATGCATGAATTACATAAATTAATAATGAGAGTTTGGCTTTAAAAAGTCTAATTGTCTGGACTTACACTAAAAAAAAACTCATATCTTGCACTGATTAAAAAATTTGAATTGAAAAGTAAATGAAATGGGAAATTCTTAGAATCTCTCATCATTAAAAACACATTTCAAAAATTTTAGGGACACAACTGAAGCATTTTAGGGGGAAATTTATGCTTCTAATATACTTATCAAAAACAAGAAAGAATAAAAACAAATAAGCAAAAATCTCAACACACAAAATAAGAACATAAAAAACACCAAATCTAAAGAAATAGTAATGATAATAAAGACAGAAATCAATGAAGAAATCTATGAAGAAGATTAATAAAGCCAAAAGCTATTTCTCTGGGAAATTTTAATAAAAATAAAATAGAATTCTAGCAAGATTGACAAGAGGGAAAATGTTAGATACAAATAAAATTTTCCAGGTTACAGCTCTTACCCTGACAATTATTCAACCTGTAATTGTTAACTTCAGAACTTCATTTTGGGCAGCTAAATGGTTAAAAGTAATCTAATAATAATATAGAGAGGTTGCCTGATAATCCGTCTTGCAAACTTGCCTTCTTTTTAAAAAATTTTTTAATTTGTTTTAATTAGTTATACATGACAGTAGAATGCATTTATTCACTTTGATATACTATACACAAATGGGATATAATATCTCATTTTTCTGAGTGTACATGTTGCAGAATCATATTGATCATGTAGTCATTTATATACAAACAGTAATCATGTCTGTTTCATTCTGCGCTTTCCTATCCCCACATCCCCTCCCTTCCCCTCCCATTATTTCCCTCTACCTAATCTAAGGTAATGCTATTCTGCCCTAGTGCCTCCCCCACCCGCCTTATTGTAAATTAGCATCTGCATATTAGAGAAAACATTCAGCCTTTGGTTTTATGGGATTGGCTTATTTCACTTAGCATATATTCTCCAACTCCAACCATTTTCTGGCATATGCCATAATTTCACTCTTCTTTAAAGCTGAGCAATATTCCATTGAGTATATATATATACTACATTTTCTTTATTCATTCATCTATTGAGGGACACCTAAGTTGGTCCCATAGTCTAGCTATTGTGAATTCAGCTGCTATAAACATTGATGTGGCTGTGTCACTATAGTATGCTGATTTTAGGTCCTTTGGGTATAAACCAAAGAGTGAGATAGCTGAGCCAAATGGTGGTTCCATTCCCAGTTTTCTGAGGAATCTCCATACTGCTTTCCATAGTGGTTGCAACAATTTGTAGTCCCACCAGCAATGTCTGAGTGTACCTTTTTCCCCCACATCCTCACCAACATTTATTGTTGCCTGTATTCTTGATGATTGCCATTCTGACAGGAGTGACATGAAATCTTACAGTAGTTTTGATTTGCATTTCTCTAATTGCTAGATGTTGAACACTTTTTCATATATTTGTTGATCAATTGTATTTCTTCTTCTGTGAAGTGTCTGTTCAATTCCTTATCCCATTTATTGATGGCATTTTTTTTTTGGTGTTAAGTTTTTTTTAGTTCTTTATATATCCTAGAGATTAATGCTTTATCAGAGGTGCATGTGGTGAAAATTTTCTCCCAATATGTAGGCTCTCTCCTCATGTTATTAATGACATTCTTCATAGAAATAGAAAAAGCAATCATGAAATTTATTTGAAAAAATAAGAGACACAGAATAGCTAAAGCAATCCTTAGCAAGAAAAGTGAAGCAGGAGGCAGATCTTAAACTATACTAGAGAGCTACAGTAACAAAAACAACATGGTAATTGGCACCAAAATAGATTTGTAGACCAATGGTACAGAATAGAGGACACAGAGACAAATCCACATAAATACAGTTATCTCATACTAGACAAGGATGCCAAAAATATTCACTGGAGAAAAGATAGCCTATTCAACAAATGGTGCTGACAAAACTGGAAATCCATATGTAGCAAAATGAAATTAAACCTCTATCTCACACCCTGCACAAAAATCAACTCAAAGTGGAGACCCTGCACCTAATAGAAGAAAAAATAGACCCAAATCTGCACTACGTTGGTCTTGGATCTGACTTCCTTAACAAGACTCCTAAAGCGCAAGAAGTAAAATCAAGAATCAATAAATAGGATGGATTCTAATAAAAACTTGCCTTCTTAAAAAATAATAAATAAAATATTCTTTATCAAGTTCCAACTTATTTTTTTCATATGCTCATCAATGGAAGTTTAAAAAAAATCTAGATGAAATTAGAAAAAAAATTATTCAGGAAGTCAAAGAAAATTATTTATCTCATGATTTTTCCAGGTATAATTACATAACATTTAAAATGCATCATGACATATTAGAATAATTGTATATACCCAAAATTGAAGTGGGGAAAAGACTAGCTTGGATCTGGACTGTTCCCTAAAGTCTTATGTATTCCCTGGGCAGCGATGCTGCAGGGCAATGATTGGATCATGAGGGCTCTGACCTCCTCAGTGGATTAATCCATCAATGGCTGAATCAACTTCTGGGAGATGGGGCCGACTTGGAGTAAAGAGGTCACTGGGGCAAGCCCTGGAAGGGTTTATCTATCTTCCTCTCCCTCCCACCCCCACTCTCTTTCTCAACTGCCGTAAGCTGAGCAGTTTCCTCCACCACACTTTTCTGCCAGGATACTTTGCCTCAGCTCAGTCCCCCAAGATGGACTGAGACCTCTGAAACTCGGAGCAAAAATAAGTATGTCTGCCTCCAAGTTGGTATTTTGATCACATTGATGAAAACTGACCAACATAGGATGAAGAAAATACTGTCTCCAAAGACACAAGAATGACATCCGTTTTCTCATGCAACATGGAGTGGGAAAGAACAAGCAAGATGGTGGAACTTGCATCAAGTCACATCCCTGAGTGACTATGTGGAGCAGTGTCCTCCTCCTTGTTAGCCAGCACTGAACATAAAGAGTGTGAATAACAAATAAAAGTTTGCTGTGTTAAGTCCCTGAGATTTTTCAGTTAATTTCAACATAGCCTCACTGAACCTAACAGAGCTCTTGGTGCCTCATTAACTATTAACAAAAATCTTTCCTAAACTTATTTAAGTTCTGTTTCAATTTTTTCTCTATAAACCAACATGTACCCAAGGTAGTTAGTTCCCTGTTTTAATACTTTATTTGGGAGGTGATTTTATTAGAAAAGACATTGCTATCTCCACTGAGCATGAGAAATTAAATGAAAATGTCCAACAAGTAATTTTGCGCTCTCAAAATCTTGTCCTTCTTCTGCCCCTTTTCCTCGCTGTCCACAAAAATAAGTGCAGAAATTGTTCTATTTATGTGTGGATATAACCTCAAAAAATTTTTGAGATTCTCATCTAATACCTCTTCATTCTTAGAATCAGGTTCTACCCCTTATAAAGCTATATCCATATTTTTGAACCAAAGCATGAGAAAGAATGAATTTGTTAACTAAAAAAGTCATAACTCAAAGTTTATCCTGCCTCTAGATAATTTGAGAAGCCTGCAGACTGTTTTCCAGCAATGTTCTCTATAGAAGTATGCCTTCAGCTGGACACGTCTTGCTTTGTTGACCCAGATGTCCCCATTTCCCTTCACATTGTCACATTCTGTGAACAAAATTATGTGCCTTCCAGAAGAAAACATATGTGGTCATCTATTCCTTTACTGCCAGCTCACAGCATTTTAACATGGAGTGTATTTTAAAATGAGCCAAGAAATCCTTGGAGTCTAAGTCATTTCCCTATTAGAGGTAGGAGACTTGGCCTCACAGACCTTTGCAGGAGCCAAAGCTCATTGACACCCTGAGTCCCTTGGCAACACAAGTCATAACTAAGCAGGTCTTACAACACAACTTTATAGACACAGCAAGGGGGAAAAAAACGAACAAGAAAACATAACCTTGCATTCAAAATGCACTCCCATAAAACTCCGTAGTACTCACTGGCCAGCAGGGATATGTCAAAATAATTTGACAAGCATTCCATACTTAAGAATTCTGTGAAGAACTCAAAATAATCATTGGGCCAGAATTTTAAGCACATAGGCATGAGAACTAAATATGCACCGTTTGCTCTCACTACATAGACTTGGACTGAGAGCAGCACCGTCCTTCACGGTTGCTTAACGACATGGTAAGACAAAAACTGTTGATATGCTTTTGTATCAAACTGGAGGATATTTTACCATCCTGGTAGCTCCCTCCAGACTTTCTCTTAGGTAAACAGATGGCCTTACTAAACACACACACAAACACCTCGTGACAAGCCCCTTTGCTGCAAGACCTGGGGTCTAGAGATGTTTAAATGTGTGCAGAATGTCCTGGGTGAAGCAATGGGAGGCAGACGGGACCAGGAGCCCGGGAAACGAGGACAGCAAAATGATGGAAGGAGCGAGACCTGCTGTGCTGGTTTAAGTGGAAAACCCAGAAAAGTCTGAGCTTTGTGCAGGCTGACTTCAGGTGGAACCCAGCCAGCAACAAGGGACACCTCAAGAAGTAAGTAGGAAATGCCCAGAGTCATTGCAGATGCACGCCACTCTTACAGGCCAGAAACCTCAGGAACCTGGTCCAGTGTACACAAGCCTGCAAAAGACACCAGTGCCCCAGCTGAGAATGATATTCACTGCCATCATCAGTAGCATTTGTTAAGTACCTAATTATGTACATGGTTCTAACAGCTTTATTTGTATTAACTCACTAAATCCTTGCACCTGCTTTAGAAGGTACTATGACCATCTCCACTGAACAAGTGAAGAAAATCACTCACCTAAAGGTCAGATAATGTGCTCCAGAACACACAGCCAGTAAGTGTATCAAAGACGGGTTCAAACCCAAGCCCTCTGGATTTAAAGTTTGCCTTCTTCACCGTCATGCTATGTCTTTGACTGTTTCCAAGGTAAAGATTTCTATAATTAACAAAATTAAATGATCTGATTTTGTCATTGGTGATAGAGGCAGGTATCATCTCATGTGAGTGTCGTTTTGCTTTACAAAAGACTACATAGTTCATCTAACTCAGTCCTCCAATCAATGCAGAGTTCCCTTGTAACACTTTTTTTTTTTTTAACAAGTGAGGCTCATACAAGAGACCTTTTGTGATGGGGAAGCACCTGATCTGAATTTTACTAGAAAAAGTCCTTGAAAACTTTTGAAGATGGCAACCCCACCCCCAGCCCGTCGCCAGTTTTGTCAATACTTTAGAGGACCAGTTTTGTGAACTATCAATGAAAAGCATAAGTATGAAAAGCATCACTTAAAATTACACAACAAAACATCAGACTACATGGCAATATATGAAGTATTCTTCACCAAAGAAACCAAAGTGGAAATCTTATTGACTGTTTCATTAAACAATTTGTCTTTTCTGTACACATGTTGAGACAATAAGATTTATATATTTGAAGACAACTGAGTAACAAAGGTATGTGCCAAAACTCATCTTTGTGTCAATGAGTTAGACAAGCAGGATAATAGGTTTCAATAACTACAGAAGGAAAAAGAGCAACAGTCACCCAAATGCAAGATGGTGGCTAATGATGGGTCATGAGTAGCAATGTTTCAAGACTGCATTAACACAACTCCAAGTGGTGCAAACAGCATACTGTGGAAAATAGTGACTATGATCATTACTGTCCAGCTCACAGAAAAATAATAGCATTTAAATTAATAGACTAATATTTTCTGAACAATTACCAGAATTTTAATTATATCCATGGGGTCACAAAAGGAGGTGCTCTTGATAGATAGCTGTTTTAAAAAAATGCTTTCTTTTGCATTCCTCAGCAAGATTAGAATTGTGTTCCATCTTTCAAAAAGAATTCAACCAAAGAAGAGATGGACATTCCAGACAGGGGGTAAGACATTTTAAAGTCATTTGATGAATACACAATTAAAGGAATTATGAGAAGAATTGCACAAGAGTTCACAGAGCTCCAGTCTTGCCTAGATTGTGAAATATGAACTTGAAAGGCAGGAATATCTTAAGATTATTTAATTTCCACCATTTGACCCAGTTATCCCACTCCTTGGTTTATGCCCAAAGGATTTAAAATCAGCATACTGCAGTGACACAGCCACATCAATGATTGCAGTAGCTCAATTCACAATAGTCAAACTATGAAACCAACCTAAGTGCCCTTCAACAGAAGAATGGATAAAGAAAATATGTTATATATACTCAATGGAATATTACTCAGCCTTAAAGAAGAATGAACTATGCATTTACTGGTAAATGGATGGAGCTGGAGAATGTCATGCTAAGCAAAATAAGCCTGTCCCAAAGAACCAAAGGCCAAATGCTTTCTCTGATATGTGGATGCTAATACACAATTAGGGTGGGGGGCTAGGGAAGAATAGAGGTACTTTGATTTAGACAGGAGAAAAGTGAAGGGAGGGGAGGGGTATGGGAGTAGGAAGAAATGAATTGGACATTATGCATATGTGATTACATGACCAGTGTAACTCCACATCATGTACAACCAGAAAAATGAGAAATTATACTTCATTTATGTATGCTGCATCAAAGTGCATTCAACTGTCATGTATAAGTAATTAGAACAAATTTTTTAAATCTATTTTAAAAAAGGTTGTTCAATCTTATATTGTAACCATTGAATATAAATATTTTATTTTTATTATTAATAAACTTAAATCAGTAAAATGCCTCATTTCTACAGCATTTGATTAACATCTGGGCATCTAAACACACTACTGCTTATGAAACAAGAGTCCTCACATATGGTACTCTAACAGTTATTATGCTCCTCAACCTGAAGGGAGCATAAGAAAATCAATCCATAAATACATAAATTGCCTTACTACACAATTCTCCCACTGAAAAATCACCACAATCAAGAATCCATTTTCAAGGGAAATTCAGAGAACAAAGTACAGTTGTTAATTTATCAATACTATTAACTTCCTTCTGCATAGATCCTGGCCCAGGGATAAACATACTCAGGCAATTCTAATTTGGTTCATAAATGAAAAGAACAAAATGGAGCTCAAGGTTTTCGGGTTATAAATGTCACTAAAAGAAAGACTAGTTTCAAAGACTTTTCAATTACATACCAAAAAGTCATGGACTTCCTAGGTCCAGTTCCTATGAACCTCCTAGGTCCACTTCTGCTGTCTCTGATCTACGTAAGAAAAAGACAACAAAAGTTTTCATGAGATTTCAGCCTGGACTCTGATTGAGTCCAGACTGAAAACCATAATTTTGCCACATCAACCCCAAGAACAGGCAACAAAATAGTACACTTATCAAAGTGGTAACTACCCTGTGTCTCTCCCATGGGATGAGATAGAAAGTTCTATCCCAGGGAAGAAGATGTAAGTACTAAATTATCAGGAAACAAAACTGAACGCTTTCTGAAAGATAAAGTGAAAATTATGTTCCAATTTTGTACACACCCCCAGATGCATTTTTTATTTTACTTTAAAATACTTTGAAAGATGCACACATGAGTTTAGAGTTCCCATGTGTTTTCCTAGGATTTTGCCAGTGGAAAAATATTTCAAATTAGTACTAATAATCCCACGTTTTACCTAGCCACATATTTTAGACATACAGATTCTTCTTTTTTATAAACCTGTACATTTGTATATCATGGTTTAAAAAGTGTGGGAAAGGACATATTTAAAGGTCTGTGTTTAATAACTCAACTGGTTTGAGTATTTGGCTTAACTTTTTAAATTTCTCCCCAATTTTTTATTATGAAAATTTTCAAAACTACAAAAGGAAAAATCTTGTAGAAATAGTTAACAATGAACACCTAGATAGTCTCACCTAGATTCTCAAAATCATTAATGTTTTACCACATTTGCTTTATCACTCTTTGTGTGTATGTGTGTGTGTATGTATGTGTGTGTATGTGTGTATAGCTGGACCATTTGAGAGTTGTGAATATAAAGATCCCTCCCTTCCCAAGAAAAATTGTCCTGTCATAGTTATACAATAATGATCACAATCAGAAATTTTTATGTATTTATTTATTCATTTTGGTACCAGGAGTTGAGCACAGAAGCACTCTACAAGTGAGTTACATCCCCAGATGGTTTTATGTTTTATTTGGGATACTAAGTTGCCAAGGCTGACCTTGAACTTGCAATCCTCTTGCCTAAGCCTTCCAAGCTGCTGGGATTGCAGACATGTACCACCATGCTCTGCATAATCAAAAAAAAAATTTAAATCAATTTTAAAATTTTAAAACAATTACCTCAGATATACAGTGCAAATTTCCCTAATAGTCTCAGTAAGGTACATTTTGGTCTGGAATATTTATTATATTTTACTTTAAATCCAGGATCCAATCAAGTATCATCAATTTTACATAGAGTCTTCCTTTGGTATTCATGGGGGATTGGTTCTAGGACCTCCAAGAATGCCAAAATTCATGATACTCAAGGCCCTTATTATAAAATGGTGTAGTGTTTGCATATGACGTCCTCCATAGCTTTAAATCATCTGTTGGTATTATACTCACTACAACATGAATGCTATATAAATAGGTCTTATACTACTTTGTTTAGGGAACATGACAAGAAAAAAATGTTTGTACATGTCCAGTACAGAACACTGTTTTCTGAATATTTTTGATCCCAGGTTGTGGAACATATGGCTGCAGAGAGTCAACTGTGTTTTTATGTGTCTATTGTTTCTTGTTGTCTTTGGCAATAGACATCTTTTAGAGTCAAGACTGGTTGCTTTGCACAATGTCCCTCATTCTGGGTGTGTCCAGTTGTTCCCTCACAATTAGAACTAGAGTAACATTTTGGGCAAAGGTACCCACATGTTGAAATGCTTCCCTTTCCTTCATACATTTTAAAAAAACACATAATGTATTCTATTAATATTTCATTTCAATCACTAAATAACTAAATAGAAATAGCATTCTATGAAATAAATTTAGAGTCACAGTTTGCAATTTATAAAATGCTTTTAATATGAATGAATATATTTAATTTCTACTACCATCCAATGAAGTAGGTAGTTTTTAAATTATCCTTCCTTTTTTAATAGAAATATATACAAATTCATATAACCAGCAGGATTATTTCTGTGCCCAATATTTAGGTATAGAAACCCTGTGAATAAATATCATGCTATAGTAAGAAGCCTTCTATTTTAATGCTAAATAAATTTAGATCTTTTTTCTCTTTGGCAACCTGTACTCCTCATTGTCCAGATTTTGTGAACTTAACCATTCTTATTTTGTTGTGTTAAATTACAAGATGATATTATGCTCTATCTAAATATTTTCCAACTATAATAATTTGAAATTACAATAGTTAAACCAGAAACAATGCAAAAGTAAATAAAGTGTTAGCTGCATCAAATGTCAGGTAATTGGCTTTTTCTTTGTGTTTGTCTTTGTACCTGGTGTAACTAACAATACCCCAGCTCTCCCTTTTTCCCCAAAAAAAGATCTTACATCATCATTTCTTCCTACTTCCCAACAACCTTTTCCAATCCTAATGTTGTTTAGTTTAAGGTCAAGTCAAGGAAAATTTGGGAATCTGTGTTTGTAACTTGAGACACAGCCAATAATACGAATCTCTAAGTAGACATTGCAGCTACAAAGACACAAACAGATCTCCTCGTCCTATAGGACTAGATTCTAAGAGAGTAAAAGCCAGACAACATTTGCAGTAATACTGAAATTTAAAAAGCAATACCACCCAGTCCAGGGAAGGATACTGCAGATGCTTATCTGGGTAGGATTAGACTCAGATTTACTATCTAAATCACTTTGAGTTTGGAAAGATCTTAAAGAAAATAGCATGCAATTTTCCACTGATAAAATCCACTTTACCACGTCCGGAAAGCCTCAAATGAGATGACAGATCAAGATCCATTTACTCTTCCATCCGTGCACAATTTTCTTAACACTCAGTGATTTCAATAGCTCATTTTGGAATGAAAGAGAAATTTAAAAGCCCCGAGCAATGAATGTGACATTACTGTCCTGTCCAGTATCCAATTTCATAGAGAAGCAGGAACAGGATCCTGAAAAACACCCAGAGAAGGAACTGAACTCTCTTTTCAATGTTCACAGAGTTCTTCAAGTATAACATTATTTTCTTTTGAATTGGCATATTATGCACCCCCTTAAAGGAACGATCTACTCTTTAATCCTAGAAAAAGTATTATTCTCATCTTTCATCTGATTTAGGTTATAGGTTAAATGCAGCAAAGGCCGCCCCATCCATGATGATGATGCCCTAAATATTATAAACCATGGAAAGGCAGGGTGGTAGGAAGCACTTCAACTGTGAAGTCTTCAACAGAACATGCATCATTCTTCTCCCCACTAATCCTCAACAGACTCCTATTATCTTCAAATAACAATAAGAGGAGCTGCCTGCAGTTAATTTAATCACTGTAATTTCCTAAGAAATAAAGACTGATGTCTCTTGGAAATTATTCCAATTATATCTTGGAACATGAGTTCAAAACTGCTAAAATTACCACTTTCAATATCTATTAACCTCCCAAGGGTTATTAATTAGTCTCACAATCTTCCTAAAGCAAAGAGTGATATAAGTGCCCACTTTTTTTTTATTCAATAAAAATCAAACTTTGTGACACAATTAATTTTCAAACTCTGCTCAAGTTCAACCCACTGCAGGTTTAAACTAACCCTTTTAAAATACATCCTGAAGAGCAATTTCTCCGCTAAGAAACAAAATAGATCCAAATGCATTTAATCATACCACATAAACCCGAACTGTGTAATCACCCGAAAATAAGTAGAAGATAAGTTGATGGGGAAGGAAACTCACAAAAGCGTCAGTGATAAGAGGTAACAGCAGAAATGGATTTGCTCTGGTTGAAATTTAATCTGTGCTCAGTCCTGGACATGTATTATTCATCTCATTTTCACAAGAGCTATGTGAAATTGCTGTCATTACTGCCATCTTACAGTGCGTAGCACATCCAGTCGCTGCTGCTCTGACGACCCTGTGTGCCTTTGGACAGGTGCCACTCCACTGCTCACAGGTGGCTGCCTGTGCTGCCCCATCCTCCCCCAGACAGCCCCCAGCAAGCACCTCTTTCTGATTATTACTTGGAAGAGGACTTTCCACAGTGACACACACTTTCCTTTGAGCATAGCTTGAGGAACAGAAAGCAGAGAAGCGTCTGGGTCGCTGGCCTCTGCACCAGGAGCCCTGCCTGCTCCCACACGACAAGACTTCTTTGCTCATGTTGGCTTTGACTGGGGGCCTGGGCTCTCCCCTCAGCCCAGCCTCTTGGGGAACCTTCAATCCATCTGTCATGTCTGTGCATGTCTAAACCACAACTGCAGCAAAATTTTCCCCTTGTCCAGGGCTCCTGGGCCCAGACAACACACCTGTCATGCCTCAGAGCCCTTGAACTTTCTGATGGTGTCTAGCATTTCACCAGCCTCTCTGTGTCAGCCCGGAGGCGGCCCTGCCCATGCACACAGACGTTTAGAAGTTGGTTGGCTATAGCCTGACCTACACTCTCTTTCTTGACACAAAGTAATAGGTCCCAAATATCAGCTGTAGGAGCCAAAACTGATGACTCTCCAACTATTCAGTGTTTTGAGTTTAAGATGCTGTGATACAGTTGATGAGGATACAGCAAAGCACAGGGGGAAGGAAAGAACAGAAGAAGAGGGAGACAAAGGGCAAGGAGCCCTCTCCAGTGAGAGAGCTCAACCCCGTCATTGTGAGCTTTGAGAAGGCAGGGCAGACATGAAGAGGGGACCAGAGGAGGGCAACTGCCGTAAGAACATGGAAACCAGACGGGAGAGTGCTGGAAATAAAACTCACTTCTCAACTTTGCCTTTCCCTCTGTTTCTCTCTCCCATCTTGGAAGCCCCTTGGCCAGCCCCAAAGCTCCAGCACACTCACTGTATAATCTCCAAGGGGAGAGATTCTTAGTATCAACCACCCACAGCCAGGAAAAGCTTCCCCTCTGTACTGCTCCATGACCAAAATACAGTGTGTGGCACATGCAGTGCTGTCAACAGGGCATCCCAGGTTCAAAGCCAGCCTCAGCAACTTAGCGAGGCCCTAAGCAACTTACTGAGACCCTATCTCAAAATAAAAAATAAAACAGGCCGGGGATGTAGCTCAGTGGTTAAATGCCCCTGGGTTCCTGGGTTCAATCCAAGGTTCAAAAAAAATGCTGCCAACATGAATACCAGCAGCAGTGGCCTAAGGGTAAAGGTGAAATAGAAGAGATTGAGAGGGCCCCATGTCACTGTCTTCGGTGTTAGTATTGACAAAAGGGAGGGATAGATTGGATACAGGCCCTAAATGCATGGTTTACAAGGACACAGTCCCCACTCTGCCCTGAGATTCAAAGTCACTACACTTCTAGTTGTTTGGTCCTTCTTTCATGGAGCAGACTCCCAATTCACCACTCTCCCATAGGCACATTTTTGGACCCAAATTTGATACAGGCACCTGTCAGTTGGTGCACAGTATTGAGCAAAGTGCATTCAGAGTTCAGTCACCAAGTCCTTGCTCTACAGGTGACCCCATCTGTAACTACAGCTGTTTTCCACTTGAGAAAATTAAGCTGTTTCAATATTTACAAATACACATTTGCATTGGTATAAAATGAAAAATGCAAAAGAGAAAAAGTAATGAAACAAAAATCATCCATCATCCCCAAAGCCACAGATTCCCACTCTTGACTCATTATATATTTTCTGCTCCATTTCTTCTGTTCATTTTGGAAAATGAGAAACATGGCAAGAAGTGTTCTGTATGTGTGTTTTTTTGTGTCTAATCTTAGAGCTCTGTAAGGCTGGGGATTATTGCTAATATTGGAGCTGTTTGACATGTCATATTTGAATCCTTTCATCAAGCAGAGATCCTGACATTCCATTTGCTTTATCAGGCCTGTGTGAGGGTTTGGACAGCACCCTCATGGGCAGAATGCCCTGGAGAGCATTCTTTTCTTATCTCAGTTGCTGAGCACATGGTCCCAGGGTGCAGAATAATGTGAAAATCCACATGTACATTCGCTGCCTTTGAAAACCAGCACATAACACCCAGAAGTGCTTTGGGGAATAAAACTAGTAACATTGTTGAGGTTCAGGGGTTGGGGCTATTTCAAACACTTCATTGTTCAACATTTCTACATTCTTTTAAGAAAAGGCCATGTGGATGGCACCATGAAAACTGTTTAAGACTAAAAATTCGCCATTGGTAGGAAACTATAAGATGCAGGATCCTCAAACTCAATTTTAGAGAAATATAAGAACTTTTTCTAAGAAAAAAAATTGAGGCCACATCACAGGATATATTTTAATGAGCTTTCATATGCACACCACTTTGATTTAACGATTTCCCAAATTGTCCTCAAAATGTCCTTTTAGAGTTGATTTGTAGACAACCTCTTAATAAGTTAAACTAAATGTAAGCCAGCAGTATAACTTTAACTTTCCAAACATTTCATGAGTTATTAGTCAATTTCCAAACAAAAATTTCATGAGTTATTAGTCAATTATATAAACTCAAATCAAAAGGACATTTTTATTCGTCCATAGAAGAAACAGACTGTGCCTAGCAAAGTCGACTGAAAAAAATAACTCCAGTCGGAGGAAGTCAAAGGAAACTCAGAGTAGTTGTCCTGAGAAGGAGGAAAAACAATAAAGGTCTTCATCTTTCCACGAAGAGTGAGCAGTTTTACTAAGGTCACCAACAGGAGTGTCGTGTGCACATGCACACAAATGAGCAAGTGAAGCCAAGGTGCCAGTGTTTCTGTTTGACACAGGACACCACCCAGAGCTCACAGGGAATACTGCTGTTTCTTTCACAGAAAGGCCATGAATCCCCTTGCCTTCAAATGCTGGTGTCAGGGTGAGCCTCGAGAGCCTATGGGAATCAGCCCTCAGGGGTGCTTTACTGAGTTGGTTGCCTGCCCTGCAGCCACCAAGGATGGAGGACAGGGGATGAATAGGGAGAGGGCTGCCGAGGACTGAGAAGCAGGGTAGCTCCACGCTGGTCAGTTTCATTCTGGAGTGCAGGACTTACTTTGATTCAAAGAAAGGGCTCAAAGCCTTTTGAATTCCGTCCCCTGCCCTTTGGAAAATCGTGAATTTCTACCCTTCTGATTGATTTTTCCAAAGTTTAAATTTTGTGCCTAATTTTTTTTTTCAATTCATCAGTTGGCTTATGACTTAAAACATGAAAACTCGTTTGTATAATTGTTATCAACAACTAAAACGAAAGTCAGCTCACTTTCCAAGTTCACAGGCACGGAGGAGGGCATTTCTCCCAATCCTATGTATGGGGATTCGTATTCCCTTCAAGAAAAAAAAAAGAACAAATATTCTCTATCTTTATGCAAAATAAAATTCAGGTTTGGCCTCTTTGTGGGTAAAATCCAAAGCAGAGGAAGTCTCAGGTTAAACACAAGAGAGTTTTCCTACTTATTAAAATTCCTCAACTGAGCCTCTGAAAGAATTTATTTTCCATTTATTTAAATAGAAGTATTAGGACTGGGGAGGTAGCTCAGTGGCAGAGCACTTGCCTAGCATGTGGAAGGCTCTGAATTCAATCCCCAGCAGATGGATAGATGATTGATAGATGACTGATTGATTAGTAGATGATAGATATAGATAAGATAGTGGATAGGTGATAGATGAATCTATTAAAAGATATAGATTTGTTTTCCCTTCAGCAAGAAAAATAGAGCCGCCTACACACACACACACACACACACACACACACATCACATCACACTCAGTGAAACACATACCCTTCACACTTCCCACGGGCTTTGAAGAGGCAGATGTTTCATGCTTCTTAGCCCCTTGGATGACATCAACAGATACTCTACTTTTGTAGGTAATAAAATACAATTCTGACATTTGAAAAGAAGAGGTTTTATTATTATGAGCTAGAAGGGGCTCGAATGGAGAAGTGGCCTTGACACTTGACCACTGAAAGAAGGAACTGCAAACCAACTATCCTTAACCCAAAATAATCATCTTTGTTAGACTCAGCTCCACATTTAAGTATCATATAATCAATAATCCATAAAAGGAGTCAAGTCAGCCACTTCCAAAGCATATGTTTTGCAGTCAATCGTCTTGGGGAATACACCAGAAAGTGACATAAATTACAATTCAAATAATCCACTGTTTGCTGTGGTGAGAGTTTTATACTTGAAATTAGCACATGGTTCTGTTTAAATTTTCCAGGTTAAAATTACTGTAATCACAGTCCACGGTCCATGTGCCTTAGTCCATTTTCTGTTGCTATAACCAAATACTACAGGTTGAGTAGTTTATAAACAATAGAAGTGTATTTGGCTCAGGGTTTTGGAGGCTGGGAAGTCCAAGAGCATTGCACTGGCATTGATGAGGGCCTTCGTGCTACATCATAACATGGCGGAAGGGACAAGTGAGCATGCACAAGCAGAGGGAAAACAGGTTCTCCCATTCTTTTGGCAGGAACTCACTCTTGGGATAACTAATCCATTCTGAATAAAATAGCATTAATCTGCTTAAGAGGGCAGAGCACTCATGACCTACCCACCTCTTAAAGGTCCTACCTCTCAGTGCTGTTACAACAGCAATTAAATCTCAACATGAGTGTGGGAGGGACAGTTAACCACAGCACTGTGGCATTCAGCACCCTTTTGTCTGTGAACATAAATCCCCAACTGTTCCAAGTGATGCTTTGTCATTCTGATTGAATGTGTTCTGAGATATTTTTTCTCTTAGGACCTTATGACAATACCATACCCCAAAATTGGGAATTAATGAGATCTTTCCAGAAGAGAACATCCACTCCCATTGAATACAAACTTTGAAAATTTTGTAATGAAATGCTCTCTCTTCCTTTTATCTGGGCCTTGCTCTCTTGAGCGTGCATCATAAGGAACCTAACTAAAGGGTTGCTTGGAGGGGGTGTGCAGATGGTGGCAGCCTTGTGGAGGCAGCCCTTGGAGTAGACTGGGAGACAGGAAAAGAGAGACTCACTGGGGAGTGCACTGGGGCCTATGGTCCTGAGAGCAGGTGTGTCTAGAGAGGGAGGTAGACTTGTTTAGTATTATTCCTGCAGTCTCTCCCTTGTGTAGACATTGCCAGGGTACCAATTCACACAGAATAGTCACATGGTGGCCCAGACCCAGAGGTCCTATTACAATATGAACAGATCTCACATTTCCCAACCCTGGAAACCTGTGGATGATGGGATCAAAACAAGGTTTGGTACAGTCCCAGAAACAAGTTTAGAGAAAACCCTTCCAAATTTTAAAGCTTTATAGTTGAAAACAATAAGAAACAAATCATAAGAATTTATATGACCAGTAATAAATTATGAAGCCAAGACAAGTCTTTCTAAACAAATTGATCAAAAAGAAAAACAACTCTCATCAACTACAGTAAAGACTGGATTATCTTCCATGTTCTCTACAGAATATGATATGAAGAGGCTACCAAAAAGCATGCAACAAAAAGTGAAAATATTTTAGGGATGTGTTAGTTTAAAATTACATTATTTTTCTGGATAATATGCTGTTTATAGTATTGTTCAGCATTTTAAAACTAGAAATGTGTTGTCGTTTCTGTCATGTCTCTTAAATATTATTTCTTAGAACTCACTATTTATCATTTTATATCATTTTTCTTAGAGAAGGGATCCTTACCCCAAATTGTGTAAGTTTCAGGTCCCACAAAATCTAAATGAACCCTGGTAATCCCTGACCCCTCATGTTCCAGCACAGGCTCAGTAGGGAAGTGGAGAGTCAGGGATTTGGAGGCAGTGTGCATATTTGGGTTTTCATCCCTGGGGCCGCGGAATGGTGCAGCCAGGGATCTGTGACATCTCCCATGAGTCGTGAGAATCTTGGGCACAAGAGTTGAGGATACGTGATCCAAGCACCCCTCCAACCTTGACTTTTTATCCTGGTGTTTTGCTAAATGTGCAAGTGGGCTTCCTGTTCCCTGGGTTATTTAAGGGTTAGCTTAATCTGCAGCCTAGAATTGCAGAATTTGCCAGAAGCATTAAATCCAACTAACTGGTGCTCAGCCCGTGTCAAACAATAAGTTATAATATTTATAAAATATGTTTAGACATGCTTATTACTCTATATTCCAGAGTTAGTTACTAAGACCTGGAGGGTGGAGAGTTCTGTGATCCTGGAAATTCTGTGCAGAATTTAATATGATGTCTTCTTATAGCTTTCATCATGATTTCAAATTAGTCCCTGACCTATAGATTAAAAATCACTAATCTACATTTCAAGATTAAGTACCCCCAAGGAGGTGGTACTAAAAAATTAGTAAATAAATGAAGAAATTAATACCTTATACTCCCCCTAAAAAGTAATCCTAGTCCAGGGGTCCTTAATTTGGGATTCATGAAGACCTTCAAGGTGCCTGAAAACAGAATCCAGGAAATCTGTACATTTAGATGGAAAAAATATATCTTTATTTTCACTAATCTCTGCATGAAACTTAGCATTGCTTTCAAATATAAATAGTGGCAACAAACCACTATTTATATTTGTATGGTATTAGCTGTATCTATGTATTTATTTCCCACAGAAATCCCTGGTGTCTTCATCTCACACTGTGGTTGTTTGCAACTATCTCAAAATATAATTTACACTTGGCCTTGGCATTCATATGTCACTAGGCTTGCAGCTAGATTATGCTTTTTAGTGTTAATAAAAAAGCACAGATAACACTATATTACAAATTGTTTTATATTTTAATAACTATTTTTACACAGTTGATTTTCTTGTAATCATTTGTCTTTTGCTTTATGAATTGAAAAATACTATTTAGTTAGGGATCTAGAGATTTCCTCAAACTTCCAACAGCACCAAAGAAAATTCTGGCAAATATGATTTAGGTAGCATCTTTACAGAGAGCTTGCAAAGATCTTATTGAGATCTCTACTGGGCTTAGGAATGAGGGTTCCCCTTTCACAGAGAGTAGCAAGATCCCAAAATAAAAGGGAATGTCCAAGCTGTAGAGTCTTCTGGACCCTTTGACAATGAAATGTCAAAAGCAGCACATAGCGTGAAATTTTCACTTCCTAAGTTTGCATTTGCAACTTCTGAAAAGAGATTTGATAGCGTTGGGAAACTTTGGTCAACATTTCCATTACAGAGAGAGAAAAAAAACACACATTGACTGAACATTTTAAATGTCTATTATAAAGCAATAAATTTGGTTCCATCATTTTAAGTCTCTATTTTGCGAATTATCTAAGTCCCTTCCTTGAATTTTTTTTTCTCTTTTGTATGTCAGGCTTATTTTGCATTTTTATCAGACTTTCTGACACTTCTAACATAGCTGGAGTAGGGAAAAAATAAGGAAGTAAAACAAAAGCCTGTCAGCATGATTGCTTAACACACTGAAATAGTATTTTTAGTTACAGCTGTCTCCGTTAGGACCTGGGACAAGGTGTTCATGTGCTTATGTGGATGAGTTGGTGTGGGTAGTTGGAGACAAAATGTATATATGCTGAGACCACCCGGGAAGGCCATGGGCCAGGCCCACGTTCTCCAAGGTTAGCTGTTCTGAGGTCACGAGAGGAAGCAAGAACCAACTGAGAGGTTTTCTCCCCTTACCACCACCCCGCACTGCAGGAGAAGTGGGAGGGAGAGTGAGCACACTCATGGGGTAAACTCACAGACAGGATCTCAATCCTCACAGGCACCCTGCGTCCCCAAAGTCCCACCACTAGTAGGAAGCCTGGGTGATTCCTGAAATGAAGGCCTTTCTCGTCTTTCTTCTTCAGGCCAACAGGAGACTTTCATCCCTGGTCACCAACCCCGTTCCAGTGAAGGTGGTGATTGGACCTTAAGGTTCCTGGTTAAATAATAATGCACCAGAGTACAGGATATCCTCTAAATATGTACAGCATTTTGCATAACTAATGAGTTTTCCAGATGGCTGCCTTCCTATCACTGTAAGCGATGACAGGTTTCCATACTGGTTACTTCGGATAACTGAATATGTTATAAACGTGCTATAAACCTCCTATCTACTTGGAAAAGTAGCCTGAATTAGCTTAACTGTATATCAATGACTCTAGCTTAACAATAAAAACTCCACTTTCTCGCTTGGTGTGGTACAAGAGTGACCCCTAGGATCCCCCTTTGACCATATTCTAAGTTGATGGTGGAGATTTGGGGGTTGCTAAGCTACTTGTTCTATTTTTTTCTCTAATCCTTTCCTGTCAGACCTGACTTCTTACTGTTCTTAGCAATCCTAATGACAAGTTGATTTGTAAATCAGAAGAACATTCATAAATAGATTCTAAGTGAGGGCTCAAGAACATTTTGAGTGGAATAAGAAATGTGCTGTGTGCAATTTACTCTCTCCATTCTCAGAGCTGTGCCGAGTTCTGATTTTCTGCCCTATACAAGGTGTGTGCATTTGTTACATCAATAACTTCCCAATAAAGGAGACTCCATGACCCTGGGATTTCTGCAGAAATCACCCAGGGAGGCCTCCTTGTTCTCACATGTAGATACCAACACGAAGAAATGCCTATTCCAGATTCCAGCTTTTGAGTCAAAATTCCATTATTGAGTTGAAATCTCTCGAAGCCCATAACTGAAATGCTGTGGACTGTGACTCCACAACCACTAGATTCTGCCATCAGAAATCTCTGAGTCACACACTTGTTTTCACCATGGCAGAAAACCACATTTCCCCACTTCCTCTTCCACCTGAGCTTTATTTGTTTCATTTACTCGTAACCACACGATATGGTAGAGTGACCATCGACGCATATTGAAATCCTTCTCTGCCTTCAGCTAACTGAGGGACTTTGGGGAAACTCACATTCTCTCCATATCTCAGGTTTTTTCATCCAAATGTGAATATATGGGCCTGTGTGTTTGTAAGAATAATGTGACATAATCTCGTGAATTTACACAGTTGACATCAGGCACTTAGTAGATGCTTAATAATTATTTGTTTCCTATCACTTTCAATCTTTTTTCATTTTTCTGTTTATGATTCTGTCACACCCAAAAACGTAGATCATCTTCTATGTAAATAATGATCCCCTTTAGTGAGGCATGGTTGATCAGCCCACCAACTGCAGGAAATCTTCCTAAGTCCCCACCAGAATCTGAGCACAGCTATAGGACACACTTTTCATACTGCTTTTTGCTGCTGGGCATATGTGTTTGGCAGCCCTTAGGCCATAAATTTCTATTTTATTTTCTGCTAAGTCACTCCATTTTAAATGATATAATATTGGGGAAATGAAGGCAAGAATGGTTCACCTTCTTTTTCTTTCCTCACAATTGCTTTTTAAAATAACTAAAACCAAAAAAAAAAAAAAAAAAAAAAAAAAGCAGGAATCTCATAATGTTTTTAAAAGTACTACCCTACTCCAAAATGAGCTCCTAGAACACATGCCAATGAGCAGCTTCACTCCGTGGAACAAGGAGACAGTATTTGTGCCATTTTTTTTCAGGCTTTGTGCATGTTGAGAATCCTCCCTGAACTCCCATTCTAAATTTTATGTGTGATGCCATTTAAAACCCTTGTAAATTTAGAATGAATCAGGCACCTTTGCATCCCCAACATGTAGCCCCTGACCAAAGACATTAGCAAATAATTAAAATGAAAAATATTCAAATGTCCTGAATGAAATTTGCTTTCATGAAACTCATGATCTAGGACAGTTAATTATCTGGCTCAGAAGTCAGAGGTCATGAAAAGCAAGAGGCCAAAAATCATCCAATCCACAGACATATCCAATTCCATAATACAATCCATACCTATATCTCTGTTGACCTCCAGACAGCACTCTGACTCATAACATCTGTGTGGGAAATTTCCCAGGTACTTTTGGTTTTAGTTTGGGGGCCTTTTTCCCCCTGGAATTAGGGATTGAATCCAGGGGCATTTTACCTCTGAGCTACATTTTTATTTTTTATTTTGATATAGGATGTCGCTAAATTGCTGAAGCTAGCCTCAAATTTGTGATCCTCCTGCCTTGGCCTCCCAAGTCACCGGGATTGCATGCACTGTGCCCAGTTCCCTATCTTCAGTTTGGAAAAAGAAAGCCTCATCTGCATTTCTAGACCATATCAGTCTGAGTTTAAATCATGAGTAAACAAGTATTAAGGCTGGTGCCTCCCCACTCGTCCTCTACCTCATGCTACATGGTTAGGCATCTCTTACAGGAGAAAGGACCAACTGCAATTCTAGGCTACCTGGCTCCCTGACAAGCTGTATGCATTCTCTTGTCAGCTACTGCATCCACAAATCGGTGACTTTTCGAAGCATTGTTCCTGTACATTTCTCCATTTCCAAAAGCATCAATCAGCCCTCCCATCTTTATGCTTCTACCTGTATTTCTGCCTTAAGCTTTTTTTTATATTTATCCATTAACACATGTTTACTTTCCAGAACAATCTTTCACAAAAATGTGAAAGATGTCTCACTGGCTAAAAACATAAAATCTGCAGTAGTTCTGTGTCCCCACTGAACATTCTCAGGAAAATAGTCCATGAGGAGAAAATGGAAAACACACACACACACACACACACACACACACACACAATGAAACCAGCCAAGAGAGGAACTACACTAACTTAAAAGTTAATCATAATGTTTTGAACAGCCAACAATAAAAAATTTAAAAAAAAAAGAAAGAAAGAAAAAGAAAAATAAATAAAATATTTATTTTTAATATAAGCAGTATAAAGAGTAAAAGAGAATAAAATCATGGCATTTGCAGGTAAATGGATGGAGTTAGAGAAGATAATGCTAAGTGAAGTTAGCCCATCCCAAAAAAACAAATGCCAAATGTTTTCTTTGATATAAGGAGGCTGATTCATAGTGGGGTAGGGAGAGGGAGCATGGGAATAATAGATGAACTCTAGATAGGGGTGGGAGGAGAAGAGAGGGGGCATGGGGTTATCAATGATGGTGGAATGTGATGATCATTATTATACAAAGTATAGGTATGAAGACATGAATTGGTGTGAATATACTATGTATACAACCAGAGATATGAAAAATTGTGCTCTATATATGTAATAAGAATTGTAATACATTCTACTGTCATATATAAATTAAAAAATTCTCCATAATAAATAAATAAATAAATTTTAAAAAAAAAGTTAATCAAAGAAACTAAGTCAAGTTAAAAAACAAAAATAAACCAAAATCTCCAGTATTACAAATCATATCTCAATAATAACCCTGAATGTTAATAGCCTAAACTCATCAATCAAAAGACATAGACTGGAAGATTGGATTGTTTAAAAAGACCCAACAATATGCTGCCTTCAAGAGATTCACCTCATAGGCAAAGACACCCACAGACTGAGGGTGAAAGGTTGGGAAAAAGCACAACACTCACGTGGACTGTGGAAACAAACAGGGGTTTCTGTCTTCACATCAGATAAAGTGGACTTCAAGCCAAAATTAGTCAAAAGGAATAAAAAATGACATTTAATACTGCTTTTTGGAATCATATATCAACAAGACATAGCAATCATAAATATATATGCTTCATATGATGGAGAACCCACACACATCAAACAAACTCCTCTCAACTTCAACAATCAAATAAACCACGACACAGTAATACTAGATGACTTTAATATACCCCTCTCACCACTGGATAGAGCTTCCAAACAAAAACTAAACAAAAAAACTACAGGAAGTAAATAATACAATCAATAATTTATATTTAATGGACATATATAGAGTATTTTATCCATCAATGAGTGTATACACTTTCTTCTTAGCAGCACATGGATCCTTGTCTAAAATAGACCATTTATTATGCCACAAAACAAGTCTTAGCAAATAAAATAAAATAAAAATACTAGTGGGCATTCTATTAGATCATAAGGGAATGAAACAAGAAATCAATGATAAAATAAAAAATAGAAGCTACTCCAACATCTGGAGATTAAATAACATGCTATTGAATGACAAATGGATAGCAGAAGAAATCAAGGAGGAAATAAGAAAATACTTAGGAGTAAATGAAAACACCATTACAACCTATCAAAATCTCTGGGACACTATGAAGGCATTGCTAAGAGGAAAGTTCATTGAATTGAGCTCATTTATTAAAAGAACAAAAAGCCAACAAATAAATGACCTAACATTACATCTCAAAACCGTAGAAAAAGAGCAAACCAACACCAAAAGCAGAAGATAGGAAATAATTAAAATCAGAGCTGAAATCAATGAAATTTCAGACCAATATCCTTGATGAACATAGATCCAAAGAAACAATTCAAAAAAATTGACAAAATGCAAAATTTGTTCTTGAAAAATTAAATAAAATTGATAAACGTTTAGCTGCACTAACAAAGAGAGAAAATTCGAATTACTAAAATTCATGATGAAAAAGGAAATATCACTAGAGATACTCCTGAAATACAGAAGATAATTAGAAATGTTTTTACAAATTTATACTCAAATAAAATAGAAAATTTCAAAGACATCGACAAATTTCTAGAGACATATGATCTACCCAAACTGATTCAGAAAAACATACACAATTTAAACAGATCAACTTTAAGCAAGAAAACAGAAGATGCCATCAAAAGCCTACCAACCAAGAAAAGCACAGGACCAGATGGAATCTCGGCCAAGTTCTATAAGACGTTCTAAAAAGAATTAACACCAATACTCCTCAAAGTATTCCTCAAAGTATTCCTTCATCCTATGAAGCTAGTATCACTGTGATACCAAAACCAGACAAAGACACATCAAGGAAAGAAAACTTCAGACCAATATCCCTGATGAACATAGATGCAAAAATTCTCGATAAAATTCTGGCAAATCATATACAAAAACATATCAGGAAAATAGAGCACCACAATCAAGTGGGGTTCATCGGGATGCAAGTTTTATTCAACATCCAGAAATCAATTAACGTAATTCATCACATCAATAGACTTAAAGACAAGAATCATATGATTATCTCGATAGACGCAGAAAAAGCATTCAACAAACTACAGCAGCTCTTCATGTTCAAAACACTAGAAAAACTAGGAATAGTAGGAACATACTTCAACATTGCAAAAGCTATCTGTGCTAAACCCAAGGCCAACATCATTCTAAATGGAGAAAAATTGAAAGCATCCCCCCTAAAAACTGGAACAAGACAGGGATGCCCTCTTTCACCACTTCTATTCAACCTCGTCCTTGAAACTCCATTACAACCATCAAGAGGATCCAACCTCCCTGTCCACCCTCTGACCCCTGCTGCCCTCTAACTCTAGGAAGCTCCCTACATCAGTCCAACTCACACCCTCAGTACCTGTCTTTCCTCATTATTCACTAAAACTTATTCTCTGCCTTCTAACAAGAATCCACCTCTTCATCTTCTCATCCAAACTTATTTCCACTAATCTCCTAAAATTATAAGATTTTAGAGTCAAAAATCACCTGAGGTCGCAGTCCAGTAGGCAGCGCACGCCCCTCATTTCTGGACAGTCAAGAGGCTAGGGCCCAGAGATGGCTCCCGGCGCCTCTATCAGAAGCCTCTCAGGTCCACACAAGCGCTCCAAGGGCCCTCTGGAGGGCACGCCTGCAGCCAGGGAAGGAAGCCCAGGAGGGGACTACAGCGTCACCAGCACAGCCTGGGCCGAGGCCTGAACACGCACATATGACCACCTCCCAAACCAACCACACAGCTCAAGCGCCTCCTCTGCTCAAAGTCATGATCCAACCGGCACCAACCTCGCGTTGAGGCCTAGGCCCATTTAACTTTTCCCCTCTGTCCCCTGCTCCCCTCACCTGCAGACACCAATTGCAACTTGTATTCACGCCCACCTGGGTATGTTATTTCACATGGACGGTTGTTTTCATTTGCTGGGGCTACCACCAAAGACCACAGAATGGGTCGCCTTTAAAACAGAAATGCATTTTCCCACAAATCTGAAGACCAGTGTCCAACATCAAGGTGCTAGCAGGATTAAATGAGGATCCACAGTACCTCATTGATTTAAATTAATTACTTTTTTTTTTTTTAACTTCTGGGCAATTTTGGATTTTTTTTAAATTTTTATTATTGGTTGTTCAAAACATTACAAAGCTCTTGACATATCATATTTCATACATTTAATTCAAGTGGGTTATGAACTCCCATTTTTACCCCATATACAGATGGCAGAATCACATCAGTTACACATCCACTGTTTTACATATTGCCATACTAGTGTCTGATGTATTCTGTTGCCTTTCCTATCCTCTACTATCCCCCCTCCCCTCCCCTCCCATCCCATCTTCTCTCTCTACCCCATCTACTATAATTCATTTCTCCCCCTTGTTTTTTTTTCCCTTTCCCCTCACTTCCTCTTATATGTAATTTTGTATAACAATGAGGGTCTCCTTCCATTTCCATGCAATTTCCCTTCTCTCTCCCTTTCCCTCCCACCTCTCGTCCCTGTTTAATGTTAATCTTCTTCTCATGCTCTTCCTCCCTGCTCTGTTTCTTGGGTACTGGGGGTTAGGACTTCAACATATGAATTTTAGAAGGATATAATTTGACCCATAACAAGGTTCTAGAACTCTACCTTCCACTTCTGTTATCCTTAACTCTCCACCCCCACCCAAGCAGAGCAATCTTTCACCAAATTATAATTAAAATCACAGATACTAGACTATAAGGTGCAAGCTCTTTTTGCAGAACTACATTGAACATGAGAAGAATCTAGTTTTGCATTCCCTGTCTTCTTGGTAAGCTACACCCTGCTCTTTGCTTCAAACATTCATCAGAAACAACGTGAGTGAAAGGTGATATCTGACTGCATTAGTCTCTTTCCCTGTGCTAAGGATCCCTCTTCAAGACCACCACATTCCCAAGTCAGCATCCTCACACCCCTCACTGATAAATGGCAACAAACACACAAACCAAACAGTCCCCACAGGATCTCACCATTGCAAGGAAGAAAGCACAGGGCTACTCAAGAGTTGTCACTTCATAAATAGAAATAGTTCTCCAGCAGCCTCCGCAACTTTCAGGAGAGAAGGCTGTAAAGAAAGCGTAGTGTATTGTGGAAAGAAACCAGAACAGGGCAAGAAGAGCCAACAGTACAGTTTGCTCAGATCCTTTCTGAAATACTTCAAGGAAGGTTCCAAATTTAAATTTCTACCATTTAATTCAACTTACAAATCTGATCCAGAAGTCGTCAGCCTTCTTCTGAAAAGCCATAGGGATTTCATAGCAAACAAAAAATGCGGCATATTTCATGCTTACTTCAGAAATCCTAAGAAAAGATAATATTCCTTCTTGCAATGTCTATCTTTGCTGTTTAATAGGAAAAAAGTTATATTAACTAATAAAACTAGCTGTTACTTTGTGTGGCTTTGAGGTGAGTTTTACCTGAAAGTAGGGATATAACTAATCAATAATGCATGTTGAAGGATTGTAAAAGAATCATAAAAACACCAGCCCCTGAGATAACACAATGGGGTGGTAACACACATTTGCAACTTCTAGATTATTCATAAGGCATCAATATCTGCATATGTCTTGATTTGTTGTCAGTTTTACAGTATGAGTTTGTTTGTTTGTTTGTTTTGTTTTAATTTAAAATAGTCATGAGTGGGTGTGATGTCTGCAACTCCAGAGCAGGTAGGCATTAAAAAATGGACCACAGAGTCTCCTGTGGCTCTCATTTTACAAGTATACATATGCACGTGATTTAAAAAAAAAAAAAAAAAAAAAAAAAAGGAACTCCCCTACAAACACGCCCAGTCATCTTACATGAAGAAACTTTTGTAAAGGCAGATATGAGGAAGAGGTCAATGTTTGCCACAATAAGTTGTCTCTGTTAAACAACATGATTTCTAAAAAAGAAGAAAACTAACACCAAACTATTTTGTATTTAGTAGCACCTCTCTGTCTTTCTGGGGAACTCTCCCTGAACTCTCTTACTGCCTTGAACTACCCATTACGTGGCCTCAGAAATCCCAAAACTTCTCATTATAGCCTTGCTACTGTCACAAATTTGGATATGTTTGCATAAGTAGAATCAATGTCTTTCCCCCATTCAATAGTAGCTGAGTCCACCATTTAATCCTTAGCACGGTACCTGAGATGTAAAAGGAGCTCACTAACAGATGTATAATGACACCTAGCTAACAAAACAAACCAACAATTCTTTCTGCTTTCACATACAATTCTGCTTTCACCCATCTTTCATTCAACCACCTACCTTCCTGCACAGAGAAGTTAGAGATTTTCATTATGTACGTTGTGGTTTGAATCTGGAATGCCCCACAAAAGCTCACATGTTGAAAGCATGGTTTCCCAGTGCACCAAGGTTCACAGGTGAGGTTTTTTAGGCAATAATTAGATCATGAGGGCTCAACCACATCAGTGGATTAATCCATTAAATGGATTAATATGGTGATAGCTGAAAGAACTACTGAAAGGCGAAACCTATTTGGAGGAAGTAGGTCACAGGGGGCATGCCCCAGCCCCTTCACCTCTTTCTCTCTACTTTCTGGTTATTATGAACTGAGTGGCTTTCCTCCACCACACCCTTCTGCCATGAGGTTTCCTTGGAGCCTCTGGCTATGAGCTGAATCCCCTGAAAGTGTGAGTCAAAATAAGCTTTCCCTCCTTTAACTAGTTCTTGTCAGGTATTTTGATCACAGCAACACAAAGTCAACTCACAAATATACCTGCCACTCTTTCTTTTGAAACCCAGGCCCTCCACCATGTTTGGGAGCTACCCTCCTCTCAGTTCTTCAGAGAAGGCATGCTTATTGTTCTTCTCTGTCCCTTATGTAATCCCTCTCTGCTCTTCCCCTTCAACCCATAATCATTCTTAAGTTCCACCCACCTTTTTAAAAAGTCCTTAGATCTCCTTTATTCATTGCTCATTTTTTAACTTTTCCAATCAAGCTCCGTGAAAGAAGTCTCCAGTTCTCACCATGTACACAGTTCTTCATGACCTGCAAGTGGACATGAGCTCAGCTGAACTGAGATATTCATATCAAAACTGCCAGGCATTGTCTTCTCCATTCATCCTCCTAACCTCGAGGATCCCATCTTAATATTCCCTTAATATTCGGGATCCAACTTTCTCTCAAACATTCTTCCGTCTCAGACTCCTTGCTCCCTCATCTCTTTTAATCCTTTTAATACTGGTGTTCCCTGGTCTCCTACTCATGTTTTTACCTTCTCATACGACATTTTATTTAACTATCACTAATACCTATATCTCTAAATCTACATTTGAATCACAATCACAAAACAAGCTCCAGAGCAAATTGCCCACTGACCATCCTTCAACACCATGTAGCATAGTTTCCTAAACAAATAAAAAGAAGGCGAAAAAAGTGCTCATCATCTTTCCTCACAAACTTGTTCTGAAAATGAATAACCCAATTTTAAAATGAGCAAAGGATCTGAAGACATTTCTCAAAAGTTTAGACATACAAATAGCCAACAGGTATATGAAAAAGTGATCAACATCACCAATCATCAGGGAAAGCAAATTAAAACTACAGTGAGATATCACTTCTCACCTGTTAGAATGGCTTATCCAAAAACAAAAAAAAAAAAATTTTTTTCAAGTGTGGAGGAAGGTGTAGGGAAAAAAAGGAACACTTGTCTACTGTTGGTGGGAATGTAAATTAGTACATCTTTTTTTTTTTTTTTTTGGTGAACCTCTATATAGAACTGGAATACTACATATGACCTGCTGTAGAACTGCCATATGACCCAGCAATACCATACAGAGCATACAGCCAACGGATGGGAACACGGTATGTCAAAGAGATATCTGCCCTCCCAAGTCTGCAGCATTGTTCACAATACCCAAGTAGTGGAATCAAACTGAGTGTCCTCCAATGAATGGATAGATAAAGAAAATGTGATGTATATACACAATGAAATACTGTCTAGCCTTTAAAGGGGAGATTCTGTCATCTGCAACAACATGGACGAAGCTGAAGGATATTATGTCAAGTGAAATAAGCCAGGTTATTTTCACAGAAAAGCAAACACTGCGTGATGTCACTAATCTGTGGAATCAAATAAAGTCGAACTCAGAGAAGCAGAGAGTAAACCAGTGGTCACCAGAGGCTGGGAACAAGGGGAGGGAGGATTGTGGAGATGGTGGCAATGGATAGAAAATTTCTATTAAGCAAGAAGAATCAACTGGATGAGCTCAAGAGACCCACTTACACCATGTTGGCCATAGTTAGTGACAATGACTTGCATACTTGAAAATTGCTAGGAGAGTAGATTTTAAGTGTTCTCATTACAAATAAATGGCATGTGAAGTAATACATATTTTAATTAACTTCAATTAGCTATTCCATATGTAAACAGATTTAAAAGCATCATGTTGTACACCATAAATATACACAATTTTATCTGGGAATTAAAAATAAAGAAAGAATAATTTTTAAGAACTTGTTCTCAGACCTCACGTTGACAACTGATACCACTGATCTACCCTGTCACCTAATCTGACATTTCCTTAATTTCTCCATTTTCCACATTATCACTAATTTGTATATTCCTTTCTAAATATTAAAAAAATGTACAATTAAGTAGGAAAAGTTTTCTTTCTTTCTGTTTTTTTTCCCATGGTGTTGGCACTGAACCCAAGGCATTGCACACTTAGGCAATCACGCTACCACTGATCCACAGCCCCAGCCCAATATGTCTTCTTTAAACTACTTTAAGTGTATATTTTTATTTACCTTGTATCAACAAATAGATAACATGCAAACCCCTTAGAGAATCTAAGGAAGAGTTAGATAGTATTTAAATTTAGATGTGTGTAAATTTTGCCTCTAGAATGTGTTAAAAAGCTAGAAAGGTCTATTCTATTGAATATCTGAAACATTTTCCTTCTCTATTTGCCTATATTACAGTATCTATTGAAGAAAGATGGTTTAGATTAATCCCAATTTGTTTTCAACCCAATCCCCATTCTAGGAAATGAGAAGATATAACTAAGATAGAGAGATAGAGATAGGGATAGAGATGGAGATGGAGATAGAGATAGAGATAGATAGATAGATAGATAGATAGATAGATAGATAGATAGATAGATAGATAGATCATATATATATATATATATATATCAAGAAACACTATGGAGTAAAACTTTATTTCCTGATTCTCTTTCTGCATCTGCACCCCAGGTCCTTTGCCACTTCACCTGATGCTTCCTTTGGCATTGAAAAAGGAGTTGACACTGCTTCTTGACTCATAATCACAGTATCATGTTCACTTGGACACTTTTTTACAAAGGATTTGATCTGATTTCATTTTCATCATAAAAAAACAAGTCCTTAGACTATTATTGGCTCCTCTTAGAGTTAAGAAACTAAGAATAGAGTTAGGGAGAAATGCTCAAAGTAAATGGCTAGGGAAAAATCAAACTCCATACTGTGTCTCTGTGCCCAGCAATTCTTCCGCATGTTGGAAAGATTAAAGAGATGGTCATAGGTCTACGAGTTTGAGCCAATCAATAGAACTACAAGGAATCTGCAAACTTATGTGTGCGCGCGCATGCACGTGCATTCCCAGCAAAGACGCTAGGGACAAATGAATCAAAGAAAAGGCCTATCTACCTGGAAAACCTTTTTCTGTTTTCTTATAATTTCTTTAAACCTCTCCTTCCTCTTGTGTTTCTTTCTCTAATCTTAGTACCCTAAGATTTCCTTGCCTCTTCTAACATTAAAGGAAAGCTCAGAAATGTGCTGATTACTGCTTCTCTTTGAATTTTCCCTATCTCTTGATCATCTCACCAGTGGATCTCAAGTCTTTACTCGAAAATTGCAACATTCTAAACAGCATTCATTTTTGTAAAAAGCAAAATGAGATAAGATCAAAGCCATGTAAAAACAAATTCTTGAGAGTGTTTTTTAATCCCTAAAGGTCTCAGGAATAAGCTTTCATAGAAATGTATGAAGACATGAATTGACAAGAACATACTTTATATACAGAGATAAGAAAAATTGTGCTCCATATGTGTAATAAGAATTGTAATGTATTCCACTGTCATGTATTTTAAAAATAAAATCAATTGAAAATTTTTTTAAAAAAGAAATGGGTTCCTTTCCCTTCAGATCCCCATCTACCTTGAAATTGCGCCTTCAACAACTGTCTGTCTCCCTAAGGGACTGACACATGGAGAACGTGGGCAGTGAATGTTGTGGCTCACCCTTGCACCCTGAGCACTCAGTCGCCGTGATGCTCAGCCAATACTTCAGGACTGTTCTACGAGGCTGGAACAAATCACTTCCAAATACGACATCCTACAGGGAAAGACGAAACACAGAAGCAATGTGGTAGAAATCAGATGATCTTCCAATTATGAAGCCAACAGTTTTCTCCAATAACTTGTTAATGTAAATAAACTGATCCCCAGCATGGAATTGGGTGAAAGGATTTTATTTTTAATATAGTTATAAAGCATAAGATAAGATGAAGAACGAGGACAAACAACTCCAAGTCTATATCTTCTGTGGCAAGGATCACAGATGGGAGTGGATCATATCCCCCATTGATGAAAATAGCATCCCAAGTCCCTTTTTTATCTATCTCAAACCCCATTTGAGCTCTGGCAGATTCCTTCCTCCTCCTTCTGGTGCCCTTAGTGGAGTGAGAAAGATTGCTAATTGACTCAAAGGTGAATTAAGTGAAGAAATAACTTCAGACCAGTAAACATATATTTTCATTTCAGATGCTTAGGCATAAACACAATCCATTTCCCCACCCACTTTCTCATCGTGTGTGAAAACTGCTCTACAATCTCTGATAAAAGAGTGTATTTTGTTGAAACAAGAGAGGGTTGTATACCCAAATGGATATGTATATTGGTCTTCAAATAAAGCCATCTTTTAAGCATCATGTTTTTGAAAGAATATGTATGATCCCAGGATATTTTCATAAGATGTGTCTATACTCAACCATATGGATGTTATCTACAAAATTAGGATGAAGTCTATGTTCCAAGATGAAAAAGGGTAAAAAGATAAGGGAGCTGGATGTGTTAATGGATAATTGTCACAAATTTCCACACACAGATGACCAGTTTCAAGAATTAGAATATATTTAGATATTAATAAAAATCCATATTGGAGATATATTTGCTATTTCAGAATGAATTTTGAATTTCACAATGTGTCTTTTCATAATTATAAATTTCTATTAAGAGTAGACCATATCAGATTTATTTTTGTATTACCATGGAGCCAAATATACTGTCTTTTGATTAAGTATGTCAATTAAATGAAAGAATATTGCTGCCAGTTTGGAAATGTCAGAATATAGAATTTCATTTAATGGAATACTTCTGTGTATTAGTAATATTATACTAATATATTAGTAATGTTATGCTAGTATAACATTAACAAAATGAGTTAATAGTAACATTTGTGTGTATAGCACATAGCATATATTTTATAGAATTTTCATATATATTCATTCAATTAATTCCCAAAATAACCCTGTGAGGTAGACAGGGTTATAACTATATACCAGGAAAGGGTGGAGGAAACACTTCCAAACTATTTTTCCAAAACCAGAGAAGAAAATTATAAGAAAACAACATTATATGTAAATACTCCTCATACATACTAACAAAAAGTCTTAAAATATTAACAAGTAAAATCCAGTATCATATTAAAAGGCAACATATTCCAAAACACAATTTTATTTTAACTTTGAAAACTAATGATATAATTCTGCACACTGACAAAATAAAAGAGAATATGGCATGGGATCACCTTAGTAGATTCAGAAAAAAATAAATCTCAATGTTCATTCAAGATAAAATTGAAAAAAAAAATCAAAGCAAATTGTGAACAAGAGACTATCTTCAATTTGGAAAGTGTCGTCAGTTAGAGGCAACACCATGCTGAATGGTCAAAGACTGACCACTCATGTACCAGGTCAGCAACACCACAGGAAACTCACCCTTTCCATTGCTATTCACCACTGTTCTGATAGGCTGAGCTGGAGCAATAAAGCAAAATGAGTAAATAAAACATAAACATTATGGAGGAAGAAACCAGGGCTGGGTGTGCATCCCAGAGGTAGAATTCATGCCTAACATGCATGAGGTCCTGGGTTCAATCCTCAGAAGGTAGGTAGGATACCAAAACAAGTCTTCTAGACAGATTATGGACACAGAAAAATCCAAAGACACTTACAATCTACTTAACTAATAACTGAGAACCATATGGATCTCTATCTACAAAATTAGGATGAAGTCCTAATAATAATAGTAATGAATAATAATAGTAATGAACAAATGGAAAATGATACTTCAAAAACAACTCATTAGAATATCACAAAAATTATACAATATTTATGGATAAGCCTAGCAAAATATTTAAAACCTTTATCTAAAAACTGCAAAGGACAGCTAAGAAAAATCAACAGATCTATAGCAATAGTTGACGAGAGTGGTCAAGAGAGTGTAACAATGGAACAAGGGGATATGAACAGGAAATAGAATAGAAGGAAGAGTTCAGGAATAGATGCATATGTTCATGTTCAATTGATTTTTAACAAAAGCACCAAAGTAAATCATAAAGAGAGGAGAAGTCTTTTCAATACTGCTACTGGAGATCAGCTCATCAAAAGTGGCATTAATAAAATGAGCAAGCCACAGACTGGGAGAAAAGATTCACAAAACATATGAAATTCTTTATACACATACTGTGGCAAAGAACCTTATTCAGAATATAGAAACAATTTTACCAATTCAGTAATAAAGTGACAAATACACCAATTAAAAATGGGTGAATGACCTGAACAACACAAAAGATCTATGAATTGACAGTAAGCAACAAAATAGTGCTTAAATAGCAAACTATTAAGAAAATTTTTAAAAAATGAGATACCAACTATAATCCAATATAGTGGAAAAGTTTTAAAAGATGTTGGTAAGACACTGAACAAACAGAACTCTCACACATTTCTGATGGGAGTGTAAAAGGCTGTAGCTTTTTTTTTTTTTTTAATTTTTGATGGTTTTGATCACCTCATTTCTGCTCTTTACTGTCTAACCCAAAGAAAGGAAAACACATATCTACACATGTATATGAATATAAATGGCGTCCTTTTTTAAAAAGAGTCTCATGCTGGAAATGACTAAAATGCCCATCAACAGAAACAGATTAAGAAATTGTGATGTACTTATATGGTAGAAAACAAATAGGAACCACTACGGATCACTTATGCAACAACGTAAGTTAATCTCACACACGTTACACTGAATGAAAGATGTCAGACCCAGAAGAGTACCTGACAAGAGATGCCATTGACATCGGTTCTAGAACAGGCAGGACTCATCTGTGGAGAAGAAATCAGAGCAGCAGTTGCCTCTGGTGAGAGGAGAGGGTGGTTGTGCCGACAGCCAGGGGCGGAGGGGAAGCCATCCACCTTGTGACAGCGTGGATTCCATAAACATGCATTTGCCAAAACTCAAAACCGAGGCACGTGTGACCTGTGCATTTCACTATATGAAGACCATACCTCAGTAAAGTACTTCCAAGCACAGAGAGCAAATACGTTTAAAAAGCAAAGAAATAAAATAGGGTAGAAGCACAACATAATGTGCTTCTAGTTTTAATGATCCATGTTTTCCATACGGCACGCACCCAGTGTCAATCATGGTTTCTTGCCCCATTTGGCTCATAAACCAAAGCCAACTTCATCATCCAACGTCCACAGGCCCCAACAGAGTCTGTCTCAAACAGGACTAAAGTTCCCAGGAACCTTCAAGGACATATCTGAGTATGTGTGATTTTTAGCCTTATGTGCTGACTTTAGAATCTACTTGAGGATAAACTATGATTCCACTGTTATTTTGCCTTCATTAGGTAATAACCAATAAACCCAAGACTAAATTCCTATCACATTATTCTTAGCCCTCTGGTTATAATCAGATGCACTAATAGCACTTGCATGAAGTGTATCAAATTCTTCCTAATCTCTTCCCTTCCCTCTCCCTACCAAAAAACATGAGCTATTTATAAAACTCTCAGCCATCTTTTCATTTGGTTGTACTTATCTGGACTCAGAAGCCATGCATGGTAAATTTCAGACCTATAATTTGTGGCTTCCTGCTTCCAAGATTACCCCAGAGTCGTTCTCATGTGACTGTTTTTCTAGTTAAATATTTACACATACACACAGGGTACACAGGCAGTTCATATTTGACATGATTTAATAGCCACCTACATCTGTTTCTCATCATAACAAGACTGAAAAATGTGCCTACTAAACATATTTTAAATTTATTTGTCCAAAACATTGTTTCCATTCTCATTCTGAGACATTTTTTTTCTGTGTACAGAAAACAGAACTGGACTTTTTTCCTTCTCAGAATCTTGGCTTCAGGAATCTGTCTTACTACCCATCTTTACTTTCCAAGCCCAATCAAAGCATGTGTCATGTCTTATTTTTAACAATGTGTGAGAAGCACAAAATTTGGGGGAAACAGGAAAGGGGGAATGACATTCTATTTAAATGAAAAAAATCTCCAAAAGCAATGACGGACTTCAGATTTGATGGTTCAAGGTTAACAAGAGTACAAATGAGTCCACTCCATCCCGAGGTCAAAATGCCTGGAGTCTGCTTCCGGCTCAAGCATGGCCTTTCCAAATATAAAAAAGAGAAAATTCTTGGCTTTTAAGAACTCCTATAATCACAAAATTACAAAAATCACAAAATTGCAATTGTGAAATCACAACTTACAACATGAATTCTCCCACTATCTAATAAAGGAGACCAGTGGTATTTTAGACTCTATCTTTTTTTTTCCTAGAAATATAAAGCATAGTTAAATCATGAGAATATTCCATTCAGAACACTAATTTATAATAAGCTGATGTTGTCTGACTTTCAATTTTGTTTTGAGATTCAATCTACACATCTGTTTTCTTATGTTTATTCATGTGGTTTTCTAAGCAATAACAAAACAAAGTAAGAGAGAATGAAAACTAAAACAAAAAATTCCTGAGTGAATTATAAATCCTAGAAACTGACCATATTTCATTCTGTATCAAAGAAGAAAAAAAATCAAAGAAACAGTGGTTTTCAACTATTTCAACATGCATTTTACCAACTTGTGCCTAATTCAAGACCTTGCTGTGATTGTTCCTCATCCCTGTTTATCTTTCAGCCACTTCACAGCTCATTAGACTCCAAGAAAAAAGTAATTGGAGAAAATAAAAGGAGATGAGACTCCCACTGAGTGCAGCCCCAAGGAAAAGCTTTGTTTTCAAGAAGCTTAGAGAACTCAGCTCTGAAAAAGACTTTGGTGCATCTGAGAATTGACACAATCCCTCATAGTCTTACTTTCCATGATGCTGACTGAAAAGGGTGACTGGGTTTTAGGCATTTTATCTTTGGACTTTCTAGTTTATGAAATAATATGAGGATGATTCAGTCAGCTATTTCGCCACCGTGACTAAAAGACCTGACCAGAGCAACTGTAGAGGAGAAAGTTTATGTGAGGCTCACAGTTTCAGAGGTCTTAGTCCATAAAAGGCTGGCTACATTCTTTGGGACTTGGAGTGAGGCAGAACATCGTGGTGGAAGAGTATGGGAACGGGAAGCAGCTCACATGATGATCAGAGACCAGAGAAAAGGAGACTCTACTCCCCAGATACAAAACATATACCCCATAGCCACGCCCCCAATGAACCACCTCCTCCAGCCACACCCCACCTGCCTCCAGTCACCACTCAGTTAATCCCATCGGGGTCAACTCGATTATGGTTATGTTATGGCTATAACCTAATCATTTCTTCTCCAAACCTTCTTGCATTGTCACACATGTGAGCTTTTGGGGGACACCACATCTAAACCATAACAGAGGACTACTAAGTTGCATAGAATACTAGGAGAAGTACTTTCTTGGCTACTACCTATTTATCCAACCAACAAAAATATATGTTTGTCTATTCCTCTCACACTCCCCCTCCCTACCCCACTATGAATCAGCTTCCTTATGTCAGAGAAAACATTCAGCATCTGGTTTGTTGGGATTGGCTAACTTCACTTAGCATTATCTTTTCTAACTCCGTCCATTTACCTGCAAATGCCATGATTTTGTTCTCTTTTATGGCTGAGTAATATTCCATTTTGTATATACACCACATTTTTTTATCCATTCATCTATTGAAGGTCATCTAGGTTGGTTCCACAGTTTAGCTATTGTGCATTATGCTGCTATAAACATTGATGTGGCTGTGTCCCTGTAGTATGCTGTTTTTAAGTCCTTTGGGAATAGACCAAGAAGAGGGATAGCTGAATAGGGCAGAGAGGTGAGAGGGAAGGGAGGGAGCATGGGGTTAGAAATGATGGTGGAATGGGATGGACATTATTATCCAAAGTACATGTATGAAGACACGAATTGGTGTGAATATACTTTGTATACAACCAGAGATATGAAAAAATTGTGCTCTATATGTGTAATAAGAATTGTGATGCATTCTGCTGTCACATATAAATAAAAAATTAATAAAGTATATATATGTACATGAATGAATGCTGCCTTCAGACCTCTGTTCTGATGCCTCCAGCATTTATGTTAGTGTTAGATGTAATTATAAATAAAACCTACAGATGATGCAAAAGATTTTTTACTCATGAATTTTTAGTACATAATACATAAAATTTCAGGAATATATGCATATTTAAATTTCTTTCTCAATCTTTGAAGAAGCAAAACATAATGAACATCAAAAAGACCCAAGGAATCTTACAAAATCTTATCAATGGTAAAGGAGGAAATAGTTCCCAATGTTTTTGAATGAAGGTCACAGATCCATGATACTAAAACTGGACATAAATACAAATACTGCAAAAAGGCAAAATTGTAGATGAGTAAGTCTCTTGAATATAAATCCAAAAATTCTAAACAAAATATTGACAAGTTGAATTCTACAATATCTAAAAAGGATATTATATCATGATTATGTGGGCTTTATCCCAGGCTTAACATTTGGAAATCAATCAATATAAATCACCATATTAACAGAAAGAAGGGGAAATTACATAATCAAATCAATAGGAGCAAAAAGGGAATTTGCCAAAATTTACAACATATTTATAATTAAAAAACAAATAAACAAAAAACCTCCAGGATACAAATAATAGAACTTCATCTTGTAAAAGGCCATCTACAAAAAGTTTACAGCTAATATAACATTTCTGAAAATATATTCACCCCTTTGTTTGGGAGCAAGACAAAAGTTGTACTATTTCACTATTTCTATTATAGTATATTAGCAGTACTGGCCAATGTGATAAAGTAAGAAAAAGAAAGAAAGACTTCAAATTAGAAAAGGAAAAGCTAAAAAAAAAAACAACTGGTCCAAAAGAAAACCTTAAATGTAATTTTAAAAAGTAAAAATTGTGTAGAAAATTTCAACAAAGCTTCACAAAACTCTTAGAAGTAATCATTGAATTTGGCATGGTAAAAGAATAAAAGATTACTATAAAAATTCAATTATTTTTTCTATGTAGCAGCAAAAGAGTTAATTGGAAAATAATATTTTTAAAACAATGCCCTTTATAATATCGCCAAATGATATTTAGAGATAATTTTAACAGAAACAGACAAAATTTATATATTGAAAACCACTCAACATTGCTGAGAGAAGGTCTAAAGAAGACCTACATAAAAGAAGAGATATACTACATCCATGGGACAGAAGACATTGTTCACATGTTAACTCTCCCCTATGTCTACTTTACTACCAATCATAATCTTTTCAGACATTTTTTATAGAAACTGACAAACTGATTTTAAAATTTTTAAGGAAATGCAGAGGATCTAGAATACCAAAATAAATAAATAAATAAATAAAAAAGAAAAAGAAAGATGAAGGACCCACAGTACTTTCTATTTTGAAATTTACTGCAAAGTTAGGCAGCCAAGGCAATATATTGTTGGTGCAAAGACAAGTGAGTCAGTGATATGAAATAGAGAATAAAGAAATAAAGTCATACAAGATTCAATTAATATATTCAATAAAGAAGCTGAATTAATTCAATTGGAAGTATAGTTTGTCAAATAGAGCTAGAAATTTGGATATTCACATGTAAAAAAAAAAAATAGACCTTATCCACTCCAGGAAAAAAAAAAAGTTAATTTTAAATGTCACTCTATCTAATATATAATGGAATTAAATTAAAAATAAACAATACAAATGTATCTATAAAATCCCTACATATTTGAAAACTAAAAACACTTCTAAATAACCCATAGGTTATCAAAGAATCAAACCAAAGATAAATTAGAAAGTATTTTGAATAGGATGAAAGTGAAACTAACATACCAAAATTTTTGTGGTGTACCTAATCAGTATTAAGGAGAAAATTTATAGCACAAAATGTTTATTTTAGAAAATAAAGTCCCAAATCACCTCACAAAATTTCAACAGTGAAGTACAAAGTAATTTCCCCCTAAGATCATGACTAGGTAATGGTGCTCACTCTCACCACCTCAATTCAATATTGTACTCAAGGATCTAGCCAGTGTAATAAGGCAAGAAAAAAATGAAATAAAAATAATACATATTGGAAAGAACAAAGAAAACTGACTTTATTTGCAGATGACATGATCATTTCAATAGAACATCCCATGGACATTTTTTAAACTATTAAGAGTAAAATTGTGAAATTCAAGGTTTTGATTTTATTCCTATATTCTAACAACAAACAACTGGAACTGAAATGATAAGATCATATCTAAATAGCATCAAAAATATCTAATAGAAATCTGAGGAAAGATATAAAATATCTGAATCTTAAAGGTATGAAATATTGCTAAGAGTTAAGAAGACTTAACTAAATGGACCAATATATCTTTTCCATGAGGTAGAAGATTCAATATTGTTCAGATGTCAATTCTCTGCAAATTGCTCTCTCAGTTCAATTCACAGCCAATCAAAACACTTCTGAAGGCTTTGATTTTTATACAAATTGACAGTCTGATTCTAATGTTTTTATGGCATATAAAAGACCTAGAGTAGTAAAAAAATAACTGTAAAACAATAAGAATTTAATTATATCACTGATTCATACTTCAACACATAGCTACAGTAATCAAGAGAACATGGCCTGACATCAGGTTAGACAAATAGATCAACAGAACAGAAAGTCCAGGAATATACTCATACATATATGATTAATTGATTTTGACAAAGGTGGAAAAACAGCTCAGTAAAGGATGATCTTTCAACAAATAGTGCTGGAACAACTAGATGTAGATAGATACATACAAAAGTAGATAGATAGATACCAATTTTTTTTACTTTGATTTGTACCTTGTATGTATGCAAAATTAACTCAAAATGGATCATATTTATGTGTAAAATCTGTATTCATAAAACTTCTGAAAAAAAGATTTTATCAAAAATAAGAATTTCTTAAAGACACAATTAAGAAATTAAAATGAGAAGGTACATTACGGAGAAAATACTTGCAAATCATTAAAATATGTGATACCAAGAATATATAGATATGTGATATTCAGAATATATAAAGACCCTTTAACCATAATAATAAAAACAACAATAAAAAATTGCAAAAGATGTAAACCAACACTTCATGAATGAAGACGAATGTCAAATGAGCATGTTTATTTGTCAATAGAGCACTGAAAAAGAGCATTTGTCAATAGAACATAATATTAGTCAATAGAGCATTGAAAATTAAAGGCACAATGTTAACACTGCATAGCTATTATAATGGTTAAAATTGAAATGATAGCATTGACAAGGATACAGAGCAAATGCAATTCTCAAACAATACCTGTAGGAATATAAATGGTTTTAATCACTTTAGAGTATAATTTAGGAGTCTTTTAAAAACTTAAATGTATGTGGCTGGGGTTGTGGCTCAGTGATAGAGCACTTGCTTAGCCTGTGTGAGGTACTGGGTTCAACTTGCAGCACCACATATAAATAAATAAAGATCCATTGACAACTAAAAAATATATTTTAAAAACTTAAATGTACATCTGTCACAACCCAGCCATTCTCCTAGATATTTACCCAAGAGAAATGAAATATAAACATATTCAAGGACTTGTACACAAATGCAGAATGCTTTATTTGCAATCACCAAAAATATGAAACCATTTAAACATCTATAACTGAATTGACAAATGATTCTCCTACAAGAGAATACTGCTCTACTGTGTAAATAAAGCAAATAAAAAGTAATAAAATACATACAACATATGAATGAATCTCCACATCATTATGATAAGTTAAATAAGGCAGACGCAAAAACATACATAAAATCCTAGAAAGTGCAAACTCACTACAGCAATAGCGAGCAAATCAGTGGTTGCCTGAGGGTGTGGAAGTCAGGAAGGGTTGGAGAAAGGGGTTGTGTGCTCTCGACTGTGCTAACAGTTTTATGCATGCACACTTCTATCAAAACTGATCAAACTGAACACTTCAAAATGCCATTTATTTAAACATCAATTACACCCCAGTAATACTTTTAATTTTTAAAAATCAACATCCTAGTGAGAGTAGCTTCCATAAAACTGAGAAACAGAAAGAAGGAAGGTGTAGATAGAAAGGGGTGAGTGGGGAGAGAGGGAAAGACCAGCCAGATGTTGGTGGGGACCCACCACAATATTTGTGGACTCAGAATGTGTTCAGGCAGCAATATGACCTTGTACTCACCACTCCTTGAGCAAGGTCAAGTCCACCTCTGGCCAGGTGGCTACATCTGGACATTTGAACCATGCTCACTCATGGATCTTTGTTTCAGAAAATGGGTGCTCCAACATGTTAGAGTTCTGATGCATTCTATTATGATGTATATGATTTAGCATTCTTTTTTTTATTGTTGGTTGTTCAAAACATTACATAGTTCTTGATATATCATCTTTCACACTTTGCTTCAAGTGGGTTATGAACTCCCATTTTTAGCCCATATACAGATTGCAGAATCACATCAATTACACATCCATTGATTTACATATTGCCATACTAGTGACTGTCGTGTTCTGCTAACTTTCCTATCCTCTACTATCCCCCCTCCCCTCCCCTCCCCTCTTCTCTCTCTACCCCCTCTACTAACCTTCATTTCTCCCCCTTGTATTATTTTTCCCTTTCCCCTCATTTCCTCTTGTATGTCCTTTTGTATAACCCTGAAGGTCTCCTTCCATTTCCATGCAATTTCCCTTTTCTCTCCCTTTCCCTCCCACCTCTCATCTCTGTTTAATGTTAATCTTCTTCTCATGCTCTTCATCCCTACTCTGTTCTTAGTTACTCTCCTTATATCAAAGAAGACATTTGGCATTTGTTTTTTAGGGATTGGCTAGCTTCACTTAGCATAATCTGCTCTAGTGCCATCCATTTCCCTGCAAATTCTATGATTTTGTCATTTTTTAATGCAGAGTAATACTCCATTGTGTATAAATGCCACATTTTTTTAATCCATTCGTCTATTGAAGGGCATCTGGGTTGGTTCCACAGTCTTGCTATTGTGAATTGAGCTGCTATGAACATCGATGTAGCAGTGTCCCTGTAGCATGCTCTTTTTAGGTCTTTAGGGAATAGACCAAGAAGGGGAATAGCTGGGTCAAATGGTGGCTCCATTCCCAGCTTTCCAAGAAATCTCCATACTGCTTTCCAAATTGGCTGCACCAATTTGCAGTCCCACCAGCAATGTACAAGTGTACCCTTTTCCCCACATCCTCGCCAGCACTTGTTGTTGTTTGACTTCATAATGGCTGCCAATCTTACTGGAGTGAGATGGTATCTTAGGGTGGTTTTGATTTGCATTTCTCTGACTGCTAGAGATGGTGAGCATTTTTTCATGTACTTGTTGATTGATTGTATGTCCTCCTCTAAGAAGTGTCTGTTCAGGTCCTTGGCCCATTTGTTGATTGGGTTGTTTGTTCTCTTATTGTCTAATTTTTTTGAGTTCTTTGTATACTCTGGATATTAGGGCTCTATCTGAAGTGTGAGGAGTAAAGATTTGTTCCCAGGATGTAGGCTCCCTATTTACCTCTCTTATTGTTTCTTTTGCTGAGAAAAAACTTTTTAGTTTGAGTAAGTCCCATTTGTTGATTCTAGTTATTAAATTTTGTGCTATGGGTGTCCTATTGAGGAATTTGGAGCCCGACCCCACAGTATGTAGATCGTAGCCAACTTTTTCTTCTATCAGACTGCGTGTCTCTGATTTGATATCAAGCTTCTTGATCCATTTTGAATTCACTTTTGTGCATGGCGAGAGAAAGGGATTCAGTTTCATTTTGTTGCATATGGATTTCCAGTTTTCCCAGCACCATTTGTTGAAGATGCTATCCTTCCTCCATTGCATGCTTTTAGCCCCTTTATCAAATATAAGATAGTTGTAGTTTTGTGGATTGGTTTCTGTGTCCTCTATTCTGTACCATTGGTCCACCCGCCTGTTTTGGTACCAGTACCATGCTGTTTTTGTTACTATTGCTCTGTAGTATAGTTTGAAGTCTGGTATCGCTATACCGCCTGATTCACACTTCCTGCTTAGCATTGTTTTTGCTATTCTGGGTCTTTTATTTTTCCATATGAATTTCATGATTGCTTTCTCTATTTCTACAAGAAATGCCGTTGGGATTTTGATTGGCATTGCATTAAACCTATAGAGAACTTTTGGTAATATCGCCATTTTGATGATGTTAGTTCTGCCTATCCATGAACAGGGTATATTTTTCCATCTTCTAAGATCTTCTTCTATTTCTCTCTTTAGGGTTCTGTAGTTTTCATTGTATAAGTCTTTCACCTCTTTTGTTAGGTTGATTCCCAAGTTTTTATTCTTTTGAAGATATTGTGAATGGAGTGGTTGTCCTCATTTCCATTTCAGAGGATTTGTCGCTGATATACAGGAATGCCTTTGATTTATGCGTGTTGATTTTATATCCTGCCACTTTGCTGAATTCATTTATTAGCTCTAATAGTTTCTTTGTAGAGCCTTTTGGGTCTGCTAGGTATAGAATCATGTCATCTGCAAATAGTGATAATTTAAGTTCTTCTTTTCCTATTTTTATGCCTTTAATTTCTTTCGTCTGTCTAATTGCTCTGGCCAGCGTTTCGAGAACTATGTTGAACAGAAGTGGTGAAAGAGGGCATCCCTGTCTTGTTCCAGATTTTAGAGGGAATGCCTTCAGTTTTTCTCCATTCAGAATGATGCTAGCCTGAGGCTTAGCATAGATTGCTTTTACAATATTGAGGTATATTCCTGTGATCCCTAGTTTTTCTAGAGTTTTGAACATAAAGGGATGCTGTACTTTGTCGAATGCTTTTTCCGCATCTATCGAGATGATCATATGGTTCTTATTTTTAAGTCTATTGATGTGGTGAATAACATTTATTGATTTCCGTATATTGAACCAGGCTTACATCCCAGGGATGAATCCTACTTGATCATGGTGCACAATTTTTTTGATATGTTTTTGTATCCGATTCGACAGAATTTTATTGAGGATTTTTGCATCTAGGTTCATTAGAGATATTGGTCTGAAGTTTTCTTTCTTTGAAGTGTCTTTGTCTGGTTTAGGTATCAGGGTGATGTTGGCCTCGTAGAATGAATTTGGAAGTTCTCCCTCTTTTTCTATTTCCTGAAGTAGCTTGAAAAGTATTGGTATTAGTTCCTCTTTAAAGGTTTTGTAAAATTCTGCTGTATACCCATCCGGTCCTGGGCTTTTCTTAGTTGGTAGTCTTTTGATGGTTTCTTCTATTTCCTCAATTGATATTGGTCTGTTTAGGTTGTCTATATCCTCCTGACTCAATCTGGGCAGATCATATGACTTAAGAAATTTATCTATGCCTTCACTATCTTCTAATTTATTGGAGTATAAGGATTCAAAATAATTTTTGATTATCTTCTGTATTTCTGAAGTGTCTGTTGTGATATTGCCTTTTTCATCCCGTATGCTAGTAATTTGAGTTCTCTCTCTTCTTCTCTTCGCTAGCATGGCTAAGGGTCTGTCGATTTTGTTTATTTTTTCAAAGAACCAACTTTTAGTTTTGTCAATTTTTTCAATTGTTTCTTTTGTTTCGATTTCATTAATTTCAGCTCTGATTTTAATTATTTCTTGCCTTCTACTTCTTTTGCTGTTGTTTTGCTCTTCTTTTTCTAGGATTTTGAGATGAAGTATGAGATCATTTATTTGTTGGTTTTTTCTTTTTTTAAGGAATGAACTCCAAGCAATGAATTTTCCTCTTAGAACTGCTTTCAATGTATCCCATAGATTCCGATATGTTGTGTCTGTGTTTTCATTAATCTCTAAGAATTTTTTAATTTCCTCCTTGATGTCTTCTATAACCCATTGATCATTCAGTAACCTATTGTTCATTCTCCAAGTGATGTATGCTTTTTCCTTCCTTCTTTTATCGTTGATTTTCAGTTCCATTCCATTATGATCAGATAGGATGCATGGTATTATCTCTACTCCTTTATATTGTCTAAGAGTTGCCCTGTGACATAATATATGATCTATTTTTGAGAAGGATCCATGTGCTGCTGAGAAAAAAGTGTAACTGCTTGATGTTGGGTGGTATATTCTATATATGTCAATTAAGTCTAGGTTATTAATTGTGTTATTGAGTTCTATAGTTTCCTTATTCAACTTTTGTTTGGAAGATCTGTCCAGTGGCGAGAGAGGTGTGTTGAAGTCTCCCATGATTATTGTATGGTGGTCTATTAGACTCTTGAACTTGAGAAGAGTTTGTTTGATGAACATAGCTGCACCATTGTTTGGGGCATATATATTTATGATTGTTATGTCTTGTTGGTGTATGGTTCCCTTAAGCAGTATGTAGTGTCCCTCTTTATCCCTTTTGATTAACTTTGGCTTGAAATCTATTTTATTTGATATGAGTATGGACACACCTGCTTGTTTCCGAAGTCCATATGAGTGATATGATTTTTCCCAACCTTTCACCTTCAGCCTATGTATGTCTTTTCCTATCAAATGCGTCTCCTGTAGGCAGCATATTGTTGGGTCTTGTTTTGAGATCCATTCTACTAGCCTGTGTCTCTTAATTGGTGAGTTTAAGCCATTAACATTTAGGGTTATTATTGAGATATGGGTTATTGTTCCAGCCATATTTGTTTATTTATGTTACTAAACATGGTTTGTTTTCCTCTTTGATTATCCCCCCCCCCTTTACTGTCCTACCTCCCACTGTTGGTTTTCATTGTTATTTTCCATTTCCTCTTCCTGTAATGTTTTGCCGAGGATGTTTTGAAGAGATAGTTTTCTGCATATTCTTTTAACTTTTGTTTGTCGTGGAAGGTTTTAATTTCATCTTCCATCCTGAAGCTTAATTTCGCTGGATACACAATTCTTGGTTGGAACCCATTTTCTTTCAGTGTTTGAAATATGTTATTCCAGGATCTTCTAGCTTTCAGAGTCTGTGTTGAAAGATCAGCTGTTATCCTGATTGGCTTACCCCTAAATGTAATCTGCTTCCTTTCTCTTGTAGCTTTTAAAATTCTCTCCTTATTCTGTATGTTGGGCATCTTCATTATAATGTGTCTAGGTGTGGATCTCTTATAATTTTGTACATTCGGCGTCCTGTAGGCTTCTAGAATTTGGGATTCTGTCTCATTCTTCAAGTCTGGGAAGTTTTCTCGTATTATTTCATTGAATAAATTGCTCATTCCTTTGGTATGGAGTTCTATACCTTCCTGTATCCCAATGACTCTTAAGTTTGGTCTCTTAATGTTATCCCATATTTCTTGGATGTTCTGCTCATGGTTTCTTAACAGTCTTGCTGAGCTGTCTATGTTCTTTTCCAGTTGAAATACTTTGTCTTCATTGTCTGATGTTCTATCTTCTAAGTGTTCTACTCTGCTGGTAGTATTCTCCATTGAGTTTTTAAGTTGGTTTATTGCTTCCTGCATTTCTAGGATTTCTGTTTGTTTGTTTTTTATAACCTCTATCTCCCTGTATAGTTGATCCTTTGCTTCCTGGATTTGTTTGTGTAATTCCTTGTCGAAGTGATCTTTCATTGTCTGATTTTGCTGTCTAATGTCTTCCTTGATACTCCAGATCATCTGAAGCATATATATCCTGAATTCTTTATCTGACATTCCATCTGCTGCAGCTGTTACCTCTTCTAAAGTTGAGTTGACCTGCATTGCTTGTAGTCCTTTCTTTCCTTGTCTTTTCATACTGCTTGCGTTTCTTTCTTCTTGGTGAAACTGTTGTGTTTTTGAAATTTTTCCCCCCCTATATATTTATATTGCTCTTGTATAGTTGAAAAGTCTCCCTTGCAGGTGCGGGCGGGGGCTCTGCTCTGCCCCTCCTCCAATTGGTGTGAGGTGTCTACCACGCCCTCGGACCCCTGGGCCTGATCCGCCGTTCTGTCGCAGGTCTGCCTACCTTGCAGGTGGGGGCGAAGGCTCTGCCCTGCCCCTCCTACCACGCCCGGGGACCGCTAGGCCTGATCTGCAGGTTGGTCGCCCGTCTGCCCACCTTGCGGGCACGGGTGTCAGTTCCGCTCCGCCCCCACTCCAATTGGGGTCACTTGACCACCACACAGGCGGGCCACTGGGCCTGATCTGGGCTCGGGCGAAGGCTCTGCTCTGCCCCTACTCCAGTTGGGGTGAAGTGTGTTCCACGCTGGCAGGCCGCTGGGCCTGATCCGCCGGTCTGTTCCAGGTCTGCTTACCTTGCCGGCATGGGTGGCGGCTCTGCCCTGCCCCTCCTACCACGCCTGCAGACCGCTGGGCCTGATCTGCAGGTTGGTCGCAGGTCTGCCTACCTTGTGGGCACGGGCGGCGGCCCCGCTCCTCCCCTCTGGCTCGACGACAAAGCGAGAGAGACTCAGGTATCTGTGACTCACCCTCCCTACCAGGGGACCAACTGTTTCCGTCGCCGCTGGCACCAATGAAGTTCTCTCGTCGGCCGCTCTCCGATGACATCAGATCTCTGCCATGCTGGCATCCCCTGTTCTATGGCTGAATCCCATTTTCTTCTCTTCCAATAGGCAGAGCTGTGCCCTCTGAGCCGAGCTTCTGCCCTCTATGTGCTGACAGAAATCCCTGTACGGTGGCTCCTGGGAGTCTCTCAATCCTGTTAGTCCAGAACCCTTTCACTTATCCGGCCCCTCCCCCTGTTCCTCCTCCCAGCCAGCCAGCCAGGTCCTGTTCACCAGAGGCGGTTTCCCAAGGATCTGATTACACTTGCAGCCCCACCGCGTGTCCTATATCCCGAGTGATGAACACCCTCTCTGTCATTCATCTAAGCCCCAGTGCTGTGGTGGGGTGATCTTGGAACCAACAGTTTAATTTTTCCGGACCCCTTTGGTGGGCACGCCCCCAGAAACTGGCGGCTAAGATCTTGGGTGTGGCCACTGGTGTTAAGGGGAGGTGGGGATCTGGAATCCCCTCTGCTTCCCTACAGACACGCCCCTGGAGAGATTCCCGAGGTTTCCTGGCTGCTTGTATCTGGGGGGGGGGGGGGGTGGGAGTCACACACCTGCTAACGTGGATTCCGCTGGGAAGGAATTCTGTCGGCGGAACTCTGGTGATGTCACCACTCTGCTATGGCGGGCCCCAGGCTCCTTGCCGGAGTGTCCGAAGGGAGGGGTGGGACTGGTCTGTCTCTGGTTGGTTTCAGCTCCCAGTTCGCTATTTCACGAAGGCTTGGCGAGAGACCTCTTCCTAGAGTCCCTGCACCGCTCCTGCTGCGCTGCGCCTCGGAGGCTATCCGCCCTGACGCGGGGGCCGTGTGCAGGCAGCCGACAGTCGCCGAGTCGCGCAGGCAGCGGCTGGCGGGTCTGGACCTCTGCGCTGCGTGGCTGAGATTCACTCGTCTAGCGCAGACTGTCACCTCCAAAAATCCTACCGATTCCCGGCCGGTCTCTCTTTAGTGGAATTTTGCTAGGAGTTTCTCAGCAGGTCGAATCTAAGCGTATCCATGCGTCTCTCTGACCCCGTTGTTGAGGAGGTACTGAAAGCGCTGCCTCCCCTCTCGCCGCCATGTTGGATCTATAATGATTTAGCATTCTTTAACTGAACTTTTTATGTGCCATGAACCAAATTTCCTGAATTTTCTTAAAAATAATGGTGCCAATGACATAGACATGATATCAAGACTAAGGTAAATATCAATAGATTTTATTTGTTACAGCAGTTTCTGTTTCATAGGAAAATGGAGCAAAAAGTACAGAGAATTCCTATGTATCTTTTGGCCCCACACAAATACAGCCTCTCCCACTATCAAAATCTCCTATGAGAGTGGCACATTTGTTACAAACCATGATCTGCTTGACACATCATTAGGACCCAAAGAACATGTTTTATATCAGAGGTCATTTTTTGGTGTTGTGTATTCCATAGGTTTTGGCAAACATGTACTGACATGCGTTTACCATCACAGATGAGTTTCACTGCCCTAAAACGCCTCTCTTCTCCAAAGTAGCCCCTTTGTTTTAGTCAGCTTTTCTGTCCCTGTGACCAAAAGACAGAAGAAGAACAATTTGGAGAAGAAGTTTATTTTGGCTCACGGTTTCAGAGGTTCAGTCCATGGTCGGCCAACTCCATAGATCTGAGTTCAAGGCAAGGAGAATTCACAGCAGAGTGTGTGGCAGAGGAAAGCAGTTCAGGACATGGCAACCAGGAAGCAGAACAGAAAGATGTCTGCTCATCAGCGATAAAATATACACTCCAAGGCATACCTCCAGGGACTTACTTCCTTCATCCACATCCTGCCTGCCTGTAGTTACCACCCGATCAATCCTCATTATTAATTAACTAATTAATGCACAGATTCAGTTACAACTCTCATAATAATCCATTTCACCTCAGAACGTTCCTGCATTGTTTCACACATGAGTTTTGGGAACACCTCCTACATAGACTTCAACATCCCTGACAACCACTTGTCTTTTACTGACTCCAGTGTTCTGCCTTTTCCAGAATGTCACATGGTTAGTGTTATAGAGTTTGTAGCCTTTTTATTTAGTAATATGCATTTACGGTTCCTCCATGTATTTTCATAGCCTGATAGCCCATTCCTTTACAATGCTGAATAATGTTCTACTGCCTGGATATACCCCAGTTTATGTAATTACCTGCTAAAGGACAATTTGGTTGCTTTCAAGTTTGAATGAAGTTACTATAAATATTTGTATCCAGGTTTTTGTGTAGAAATAAGTTTTTAATCATATGAGTACATAGCAAGGAATATAATACCTGGGTCATAAGGTAACAGTGTATGTAGTTTTGTTGAGAAACTGCTAGACTGTGTTTCAAGCTGGTGGTTTTTACATTCCTACCAGCAAGGAACTGCGGTTCCTATTGCTCCATATCTTTGTCAGCATTTGGTGTTGTTAGTGCTTTGGATTTGGGCCAACAGTTCTTTATCAAATATATCTTTGGCAAATATTTTCTCTCAATCTGTGGTTTGTCTTCTCATGCTCTGGCAATGATTATATTTTAATGCAGCATATTTTGGAGATTTGTTATGTCTTCAGTTTGCCAAATTTATCTGTATATTAAAAAAAATTAAAAATCAAAATATTACCAGAAGCACAAAATAACTATGTATGATAATTGCAATGTCATGTAGGCACTTACATCTAGAGAAAACACAGGAATGCATTTAGGTTCTTAGAAACTGATTAAGTTATTTTATTGACATTATTGTTTAGTAAGTCAGATTTTTCCATGTGGTTTAGGTATCAAGATCACAGGGCATGGAGTAAATGAAAGATGGCAAGAATGAAAATAAAAGTATATTAGTTGATATTTTGCCCCTGTGCTCAGCAATTTTTCACATTTCAAAATTATGGAAACTTGAAAGTTTTCCTTTGTAAAGATTGTTGGGTTTTTTTAAATTTTATTGGGAGCATTGTGATGGATTTATGTTAAAATAAAACATCCCTGCCATTCCCAAGTTATACTGTCAAAGTTGTAAGCCGAAGGGGATGAAAATGTTCCATCTTAGACAAGAGCAGAAGTGTCAGATCTTCTTTCAAGTCATCTTCCTCACCACTCACTACTAATTGTGTGACCCTGAGCAAGTCCATCATTGTTCTACGCCTCCACAAAAGTAAAGGCTTGAGAAAAGTGGCTCTCTAAACATGAAGGCAGAACGGTTTTCACCCCAGGATCCCAGTTACCTAAGTCAACCAAGGGATCTGATAAGAAAAACCCTACTGAGCACGCTTCATACACCTTCCCTGGCTGCCTCAGCTGACAGGGGCCGTGTTTTGTTGGGGGCTCAGTTCTCTACTCTAGTGGAGCATCTTGTGATCCGTGGGAGACTGCTTTGTGCTGCTTAAGATCCCTCCTCAGTTGCCTGTGCACAACCTTCTCCAATAAGGTTATGAACTCCTAAGGGACATGGCATGCTGTCACTCAATTTGTGATTATGATGGGACTTCTGATTCTTTCATATCTTTACCAGCAGCTACTTGTGTTTATGTGGAAGGGCTCAATATTCTTGTAGATATAAAAGAATATTGAGCCCCTCCACATACATTTTACATATATATATGTAAATCTATTTATATACATACATATATATAAAATATATTTCTCTCAAAATGATAAAATTAAAAGGAAAAGAACCTTGGGATGAAAAATAGTCTCACACAGTAGTTACATTTTGAGTTGAACTTGAATACTGACATGAATCCATGCGAATGTTCATCTTGGATAAATCACCCTCTCTGCCTGAGTTTTCTCGTATGTAATATATAACAAATATATATATATATATATATATATATATATATATATATATATATATATATATATAACATAGAGTATTGTGAAGATCAAAGATAATCATATCAAATGTTTAGTCTATATTGATACATTTATCTACATTCTATAAATGTTACCATTATTCCCAAGTTTAAAAAAATCAGAAAAAGACTCACAAAATAATACTTGAGAATTTTGTAAAGAAGCAAAATAGTCAAGTACAAAACAAAACAAAAAATAAAAATAATAAATAAGTTCTGGGAGAGAGGAAAATCTTAAGAAACTTCTTTATACATATTCAAATCTAGATTTTTCTCCATGAAGAGATATAAAATTTGGAGAAGGGTGCTATGTAGGCTTCTAAATATCGCATGCCTTTATTTTTCCCATTACATTTTTGTCCCTTGACAAGACAAAAACTGTGCTCAAAAAATAACATTCAACAAGAAATAGGGAACCTATAAATTAAAAGCATTTAAAATATACTAACAATTACAATATATAAACTATACTTGAATTCTAAAAATCAAAAATAAATTGTATGAAACAAACTAGGGAGTTAGAATGCTTTAATATTATTAGGTTTTGTGTTTTTTTTTTTAGACTTGATAATGGTACTGTGGTTATACTTTCTTAAAAGAGATACTAGTAAAACGAGAGAGAGAGAGAGAGAGAGAGAGAGAGAGACCAGCAGATTGGCCAACTCTGCATCCTTCACCTTGGGTGCCTGCTTGACCTCTTACTCTCAGCATCTGTATCCCTTTGACTGGGGCTTCCCTAGGCCCCCAGAGCCCTACATAAATGGCAGCCAAGGGGGACCAAAAAATTTACCAGTTGCCCACTCCATTCCCACTCCAGCAGCGCTCAACCCATGACCCCTAAAGGTTAGTGAACACATAGCCCTGGTCCTGTGCCCGGTGTGGACAGGGAAGGAACTTCACAGGGGCAGGTGTTCTCTGCTGTCTCCAAGAATTCCCCAAAAGGATTAGGCCAGAGCTGGTGGGAACATGCTGTTGATTTCCTGCCCTTTTCTCCTTTGCCACTTTCCAAAAAATATTTCCAAATAAATGATTTGCATTCAAATCTTTATCTCAGGGTTTACTTCTGGGGGAACCCAAATTAAAACAGATGCATACTGTAATATCTTAAAATGAATTGATATGATGGCTGATTTCTTCTAACTCATGCAGAGAAAGGGGCAATGGAGAGAAGATTGATTATGTTGATAATTGTGAAGCTAAGAGATGGGTACTTTGGAACTTCATCTTATTATTTAATTTATATTTGTAAGTTTGTAATTTTCCATATTAGATTTTTTAAATGAATACTTTAACATCAAAATTTAAAATACAAAACAAATGCCATTTCAAACCAGCAGGGGCATATGACTTATTTAACTATGGACATCTGAAAGATAAATAATAAAGCTACCTTTCACAAAAATAAATTTCAGGTGAATTAAATATTATGAAATAAAATTGTTAAAAATAAATGTTGGAGAATTTGTTTCCTTTTGGAGATGAGAACACGTTTTCTAAATAATACACAAAAACAAAATTCCAAAAAGATTAGTGAATATGGACTATATAAAAAAAGGTTTTGTTTTGTTCTTTTCTGCACAGACAAAAATAATACCATATAAAGTCAAAAGACAAGTGATCAGCTGAGAAAACTATTTCAAAACATATGACAATGAGCTCATTTCCTTAATATATAAAGACCTCTTAGAAATCAGTTATAAAAGACCATTAAACCAATAGAAAATTTGACAAAGAACTTAAGAAGGCTGTTCATAGAAAAGAAACTCAAATGGCTCATGAGCATATGAAAAGATGGTCAACTTAATCACAAAGAAGGGGAAAGCAAAATATCAGTGGGATATAATTTTTCATTTTTCAGAAGGCAATTCTCAAAGTACGTTCATAAAACAGTGATTAAATGAAAAAATCAAGATGCAGAACAGCAGATAAAAAATGCACCTTCACATATGTAAGACTCTATGTGAACATATATGTATTTCTGGGGCCAGTTGTCCCTTGATGTCTGCAGGGTCGATTCCAGGACCCCTCTTATACTAAAATCTACAAATGGTCAAATCTGTTGTATAAAATAGCCTATTTGCTTATAACTAAGGCACATCCTCAAATATGCTTTAAATCTAGATTACTTACAATATCTAAAGCAATGTAAATAGTTGTTACACTTATCATTTAATGAAAAAAAAAACAAAAATGAAGTCTATACATAGTAAGTACAGACACGTTTTTTAAATATTTTCTATCTGAAGTTGATTGAATTTCTGAATGTGGAACATGCAGATTTAGAGGGCCAACTGTATACAAATATGTATATCTCTGTGTACACTTAAATATCTTTTTGAATATCTGGCGGGACTGCAAATCAGCGCTACCACTATGGAAAGCAATATGGAGATTCCTCAGAAAACTTGGAATGAAACCACCATTTGGCCCAGTTATCCCACTCCTCAGCATATACCCAAAGGACTTAAAAGCAGCATACTATAGAGACGCGACCACATCAATGTTTATAGCAGCTCAATTCACAATAGCTAAGCTATGGAACCAACCTAGGTGCCCTTCAACAGATGAATAGATGAAGAAAATGTGGTACATATATACAATGGATTATGACTTAGCCATAAAGAAAAATGAAATTACGGCATTTGCTGGTAAATGGATGGAACTGGAGGTTATCATACTAAGTAAAATAAGCCAATTCCAAAAAACCAAAGGCAAAATGTTCTGTCTGATATGCAGATGCAAACTCACATTAAGCGCATGGCAGAGATAGAAGTTCACTGGATTAGACAAAGGGGATTAGACAAGGCAAGGGGAGATGGGAATAAGAAAGACAGTAGAATGAATCCAACATAACTTTCCTATATTCATATATGACTATATGACCAGTGTAATTCTACAACGTATACAACCACAAAAATGGGAAGTTATACTCCATGTATGTAAGATATGTCAAAATACATTCTATTGTCATGTATAACCAAAAAGGACAAATGAAAAAAATTAAAAATACATATTATGGTTAAAGGCTGGCCAAGCTAAAAATGTTTCTACAGGAGGTTGATGGCCTCAGCATTGCCCAGTGCTGTCAAAAAAGGACTTCCTTGGTTAACAATGGGGAAATGCTGCTTATCCAATTTCTCCAAAATTAGAGCTCTTCCCCACCTTAAAGATTTTCAATGCATGTTGGTATTAGAGGCCATCTTCCTCTCTTCTCTCTGCCACAGGATCATCCTGAGACTTCACTGAAGACTCTTCAGCCTTAGCATTCTCATGTGTAAAATAGAAAGAACTGAGGCAAATGCTGTCTCTGGTTCCCATTCTACTTTATCATTCTCAATTCTTGGTCTTGCTTTTTAAAAATTTAGCAATTAAAGCATTCACTGTATGCTCTGTGATTGCTTAATGTGATATAAAGTGATACTGAATGGTGCCTTATGAATAGTGGGAAAATAGATCAAATGCTTTTTCAAGACACTAAACATAAACCTCAAGCAATGACAGAATGAAATAATCCTAAGACATCAGACTGCACAAAAAAAAAAAAAAAAAAAAATGTTGGTTCCGATTCTAATTTTCCTGGGAAACAGGAAAGATGACCTTTTTAAAAATTGAGTAATATTTTTAGGAAACTATTCTCATGAATGACTTTATCATGACTTCCCAGATCAATCTTGCAAAAAGAAAAATGAGACTCTTTTCTCCTGAATTCCCGACTCTACTGACTGCCCAATGGTTCTGCACCAGCTTTGTGTTAGAAAGTTCCAATGGCTCCAGAGACTGAGGAAACAGACAAAGATGGATTTTCTGACCTCAGAGGACATCATGACGTGAGCTCAAGCCAACAGGTCTCAGTTTTGGATCCTTGTTTTCCTTGAGCACACTCCACAACCCTTCCTGGCCCGACTCTGGACTCCAAACTTCTTATTAGCTCACAGCTAGCCTGAAGCTGCCATTGTAAAACTACAGCCCGACATACCTCTGTCCCAAGGAGCGCACTCTCAGAACCCTGCAAGAAGAGGGTGGAAACACACGAAATATGTGTGGCTGAGAACAGTTGAAATTCAAGCTTCCCCACCTGATGACTTCCTGGTGGGGATAAACCTTTCTGATAGAATACAGACATAGCCAACAACAAGAGACGCAAAATCCAATCAAAATAAAATCAAACCAGTGAGACAAAAGAGATCCAATTCAAGCCACTCCCCTGCCCCAAATGCTGTATTTTAACGGAGCGCCAGCAGGACTCAGCAAATTATAGCCTTTCTTTTGACTAACAGAAAGTTTTATTTTATGCAACTTTTAAATCAATCCAAGAATTTCATTTACAGTAGCTTGACAAGTATGTTTAGCTGTGAAGCAGGGCCTTCATAAGTTCTGGTTTTCTCTGAACTTTCTTAGAACACTCTACTTCCAATATTTTGAAAGTTAAAAAAAAAAAAAGCCTTGTTTAGTTCTGAAGGTTAAAAACAGCATCTCCTGCAGCCTATTGGCCACAGGTGAGCCTTAACAAAGACGTCCTTTGTCTCCATGTTTAGAGGATGCCATTCCCACCAAGAAGACACTGTCACCATTTTCATTAAATCACATACAGGACTAATACAATGGAAATATCAGGAGGCATGGCATTTTTACACCTTTCTCTGCACAACAGCCTACCTATAGATGACTTTTTATGAGACAAATCCATCTTCTGTTGAAACCTGTGAATGACAAATACTTATCTACTTATCTGGCCTCCTAAGCTTCAGAAGGCAAGATGCTAAAATTGGTCACTTTGAGTGATTGTGTACTTCAAAACGTTTGGATTTAAAAAAAAAAAAAAATCCTGAAAAACTTGGAAGAGATTCTCTCCTTTGTCAATCAAACCAGGGACTCAAACCAGGGACCCAAGCATTTTACAGAGGTTCTGCTCCAATTCCCACATCTTCTATGCTAATTACATGCTGTCCCTGCCCCACCTGTGCAAACTTCTAAAGCACTGAAGTGATCATCATCAGTCTGCATAAACACCTTTGGAGCCTAAGAGTAAGCTGTCACTCAACAAGAGGCTCAAGAGACAAACACAGACTGGGCAAGGGGCTCTCTTGTACAAAAGGCACATCACATGGTCAGGAAAAGTTGTCATGTCATTAAAAATATGTGTGACCTGGAGTCTCTCCTCCACCCCCCAAAAGGCTTACAACATGTTGATCATCAGATCTTGAAGCAGGCCTGGTGGGGACCCTAGAGGGGATTTTAGTCAGGGAGAATAGAAAGAAATTTGATCTAATGGAAAACCTAGCATTGTTATCACCGGTTAACTCCAGCCTTCTGGAAATAAAAGAAGCCTAGGATCCCCACAGTTAGATCAGCTTCATTTCCTGATGCTCTTAGAAGCATTACTGAAACTAAAATCATGGGTTGAATGCTCAAACAAGCTAATTCCTTTAAATCTTTCCTCCGTTACAGACAGCCCACTCTAACTAATACCTTGTACTTGCAAGGACTTGACAGAAAAGAGTGTTAAAAGAGAGGAAGAATGAAATCAAGTATGTCTACCACCTTCATATGCAAAAGATTGCAGTTCATTAATAGAAAGAAATCTCAATGAGAAAAGCTGAAAGAAACTTCAGAAAAGAAGATGCCTTTGTTGTTGGGCAGTTAACACTAGGCAATGGTCTAGACCAGGCAGTTACCAGCCCACGGTGTGGGCCAGGTGGGCAGATGGTCTGGCAATCCTAATAAGCTCTGAGTTGGAAGGATCTGATTTGCTCAATCACACAGTGTGTGAGTAACTCCTAACAACCCGGAGACCTTTCCCTTGTAGAATGTGTTCATTTTAACTCAGATTAAATACTAGAGAGTCAATAAGTAAGAAATCTAGCCTATGGACTGAGCATTACCACCTCTGTGCAGGACATACCTAGGGAATCACAAAAGCTCTTTGGACCTCAGTTTCTTATCATCAAGGGGCACAGCTGGAGTTGTAGCCATCATTAATATCCAGCATCAAAGAGAAGTGAGTAGGGGTCTCCCGACCCAGTGAGTGTAAGGTTAGGAATGCCCCATGTTAGGTTAGGAATGCCCCAAGCTAGGGGACACTGAGATAGAAGATAGAAGTGAATCTGAACTTTACCTTGATGATAAACCAATAGAGATAACTTACCCATAAAGGTCAGGAAATGGCATGATCTGGAGGGAGAAACGCTCATGTGAGAGAACTAGAAAGTTCTAAGCTTCGCCTAGGCCACTCACTAGTAAGTGCTCAGGCACTTAAGCTTTCCAAATGTCCATTTCCTCCATGGGTGTATGGCTATCTGTCCTGCTGTAGAAGGCGTGAAATCCTGGTATCAAAATAAGAAAATGTGCATAAGCACACTTAATAGATTGTGAAGCAGCCAAGGCCCAAAGATTCATGTGAACAGGCATTTAGGACATTGAGGTCTCCTTCCCAAAGAGGAGACTTAAAACAGAATGATAAGCCTAGGGAAAGACTTTTGGAGAAACAGGTCACTACTTGTCAACTCTTAAGATTCAGACACATATATTCGGAATGTATATGGATGGAATTTCTCTAAACTCTCCAAGATAAAGGAGAACAGACATCCCCATGCAGTCATTTCCATGCATATGACTGAGCCTGAATCTTTGTCACTCTTACTCAAAGCCTCAAACCACTGCAGTGACATTCAAGTAAGAAAAAGAGACTCTCCTTCATACTAGAAAACGGGATGCATGCTGAGAGGGCAGCCAAAGAGGGTGCTCAGCAACAGGATTGACCAACATGCCTGTGTAGTCACAGAGCAGAGGTACAGCCACCTGGAGTAGGGACAGAGAACAGAGACCTGGCCACAGCCAAGGTTCTCTGGGAACCATTACTGAAGTCAAGAGCAGGGAAAAGAGGAAAGCTTCTCTGATCAGAAGGACAAGGCTGGCCAGGAAAATTAATAAGCAACAAGGCTGTCTGGACCCAAGGTCAAGTCTATGACATCACTGCTCCACAATGTGATTGGATAAAGTAATATTAACCTCTAAGCAAAGGAGGAAGAAAACCTAATGTTTTTTTAAAAAATTAAATTTAACCAAGTTCATTTGCTTTGATCACTTCTCCACAAATTCTCCAAAGAATGAAAGAGAATAGCCAAGAATATTGGGTACTAATTGTCCATGCATTTTAGAGATACAATAACACTAGTGATCTGAGTGGGGGGAACCCTGTAGCAAGAGGAAGCTAAGTGAGGAGTCAGCAAGAGAGCGAGAGCTTCAGGGTAGGCACTCCCATCACAGTGTGGAATCACAGTGGACAGTAATTGAGATTAGGGAGGTCAAGTCAGATAAGACGACAGAGTTGAAATATTCAAGGGAAAATTGGAGAGAAATGCAGTAGAGCTCATCAAGGCTGAAGAGGCAGAAAATCCCAGGTCTTGGAGTCTAATTAAGTAGGTGGACATGATCAATAGTGAAATTAATGCTGAATCCAGGAGGGTGAGCAGTGGAGCACAGATTGGACCAAAATGGAGCCTGTGGACGAAGTTTAAACAGAGCTCCAAGATCAAAATCAGGCAGGCTATATGCCAGGCTGTCTGGCCAGTAGCCTTAACAATGCTCGAGAATTCTTCCAACTCTCTCCTTTCTCTTCTCCTTCCTGTAACCTTTGCAGGGGGTGTGGACGTGTTACTCATTCCTGCTTGATCTGAACCCTGCTATCATCACTCATTAAGAGTTGATTATATTAAGCCAAAATCATCTATGGTATGTAAGCCTTGGTCTAAAAATAAAAGTGTTTGGAAGCCCACAGGCTGTCCAAACTCTAGCTGCGACCCAATTGGACTAATGATGTTTTCTCAAAATTACTTCACTTGTTTGTTGAGTTATGAGTCCAATACTTCCAGGGATACAAAAGGAAAATAAATGAAATAAGGAGAAAATTCAATCAGAGGGAAGAACATGTTAGAGGATTTAACATAATGTTTTGCCCATAAGATTCAAAATGCCATTATAGCGAAGAAAACACAAATATACAAAAACCTGTCCCCATCATTGAATATCCTCCACAGGATACCAAGTCCCTTTCCTCCCTAAACCTTCTCACTGCCCCCCCCCCATTTTCCCATGTCAGTCAGACAAAAGAGAAGCATCAGTGCCCTCGATCCATCAACCAGCCTTCCTTTCCCTGCTAGCTCTACCCAGGTATGTGCTCCCCTCTCTACAATCACTCACGTTGGTGCTGATGTGTTATAGTTCATGCCTTGGTTGAGTTTTCTTCTCTCTGGACATCCCATAAACCATCATCACAATGGACTTCATTAATGGGAGCATTGTGCACTCTGCCAGGCACCTTTGCAAACATGAGTTCATGGGAACCCAATGACCCTTAGAGGTGTGTAAAGATATGCTGCTACCCATTTCACACTTGAAGAAACCAAACCTTGAAAACCTCAGTTCCACCCACTTAGCAATCAGCAGAGCAAAGATCTCCCCTCTTTTGCCCCAGGATTCCTCCCATTACAATAAGGCTGCCTAATAGAGAGCCATTTTACTCTGGCTCCAGGAGAGAGCTCTAAGCCTGGTTTCTTCCCCACATGAGTGGTCATCTCCTCCCCACTCACCCGAAATCTCTCCCTCCTTCTGAGCACTATTTTGATTATCCCTCCATCCTGACACTCTCCTGGGTCCTGCTTTCTGGCTCTGTGGGTTCTTACCCTCTACCCTGTTCAGGACCACGCTCAGGTATCACCACGAGTCTTTCAGTTGAATGTTTCATGTGTGTGTTTCATTGTCCCAGTAAATTAGTAAGATATTGGTAAGGACAGTTACTTTGAAATATTTATTTCATATTTTCCACAATGCTTAATGCAGAAAAAATTCTCAACTTTTTATTTTCTGTGTTGAGACATAAGAGAATTTCTGTGTTTGAGAAATTATCTTTCAGTCCTTCTCATTCTTTGTATGAGTGAAGGTTGGTTTAAAAACACATGAAGATCAGGGCCTTACTCCTCTCCAGGGATTCCAAGCACCAAGGCAAAGAAAAATGCAAGTCAGTTGAGGATCAGGCTCTTCCCAGATGATGCCAGCAGCTGCCACCAGCTGTGACACCCTAACTTACCCATTCACATTCACATGGAGACATTCCCTCTGCAACTTTCACTACCTTTGGCTTTCTTTTGATTTACATGACCGATCTTCACTTTTTTTTGGTTGAAAACTTGTTAGACCTGTGGATTCTTGGAAGTATTTTACCAATTTCAAATATTTAAACATTCTTCTGGTCAGCTATAAAAAAGAAAGATCTCTTTACATACCATTCATTACCCATTACATATATAGGGTTGTGGTGGCCAACTTTTTTGCACATATTGAAATATATAATGTGTTAGGAATGTGACTTTAATATATTAAAGTATGCTTTAACTCATTTTTTGGTAAATACACACAAATATTTTTTTTAAAAGGAAAAAGCATTGAAGATTTTACTACACCAAAATGCTATTAAGACTATTTCAAGGTTATGGGGTCATGAGACATAGTTATCTTCTCCTTGCTTATCTGCATCATTAGTAATAAAGTACATCATATGTGCACTAAAGAAAAATAGTTATTTTTAAAATTTAAGTTGTAAATAGTGAGTTGATAACATAAATTTACTATAAGGTTGAATTTGAAGTGCTTGCCTATAGATTCTTTCTTTCCATCTTTTTATCTAATTTAGTATATACTGATCTTTTCCTTTTTCAAGAACTTTTTCCAATCTTATAATAAACAGAAAGGATGAATGGAGATTGTTCAAAAAACTCAAAATGCTGACTTCCTTTTTTTGGCAAAATGGTTGTTCTGATTTTTTAAGTCATCAATTACATGGTAGAAAAAATATGATAGACACAAAAACACAAGTAGTCATGAACCATTATAATCTTGGCTACTTAGATAATACAAAAAAAAACTATAAAGATAGCATAAAAGTACAATTCCTCCCCCACACTACATTCCTATTTAAATAGCATGAGAAATACATCTCATTTCACAATAGAAATTTATTTCTATCACCCTCCTTTCATTTTTTTCTCTCATGAGTTCATGTTTTCCCTCACACACAGACACAAGAAAACTTTCCTAAAAACTTTGCATCACCAATAGTAATCAAATAATTAATATTAGACAATTTTTCAAAATTAATAATAGATATATGGATATAGATAACCAATATACTATATTACATACTACATATCTAATACATATTACAAATGCATATGTTGTTCTAATCCAAAATTTTCTGGCTAAACTTGATGTTAGCTAAACAATGCCAGTTACAGTGTTCAGACAATTTCTGTTTAAAAAGAGAACAAATCAGTAAATGTTTTGGTAATGACTTAGTAAAAACAAAGTATTGATAAAACAAATTTTTTCTTCCCTTTTTCAATCTGAATTCTTGGAAGCAAATGTTCATCACCCTCAGTCCCAACCCACCTCAGCTTCGATCTGGAAATGTCTCAGGAACAAGATTCTCCTCAACAAATACTCCTAAAATTATTATCCACCCAGAGAAGCTTCCTCTGGCCTAAGCGGGGTTGTTTGCCATCATTCCCAGCTCCAGGGATGGGGGAAAGGTGGATAAATGTGAAACAAGCTTATCTAAAACAAGTAAGAAATGCCTGGTACCCGTACACCGTATCACATCACGGACGTCATCTCATACTCCCTCAAGGCAGCTCTATGTTAATGGACTCTCAGGTTCAACAGGCCTAAGTTCAAATTCTGACTCCAAAGTCAAAACACTGGAGTTGGAATCCTCAATATGTTATTTCTGTGTGGCCTTAAACCAGGTTCTTAAATGCTCTGTACCTGTTTCCTCATCAGAAAAAGGAAGCCAGTTAATAATAAGAGCACTTCCTAGAGTTATTTCATTACAAAATGAACAACTAATACAGTGCTTTTAACACCTTTGCTGGAGACAGCAGGTGACGATCACACATTAACTCTTGGTGGTGACGAAGGTGCTGACTGCACACATCAGCCATGAAGCCACTGCGGTTGCTGAGATATATGCAGCCTGCAGAGGAGATGCCATTGGAAACAAGGAGCCCATGTGGACGGTTGCCTGTCCTTGCTCTGGGGCTTACCTCCGTGGTGCTTGCTGCCCTTTGAGCTCCAGGGACTCCCAGGAATAGGCATCACTGGCCGGGCACATCTGTCCATGGGCAGAAGGCCCAGCTCCACTAAGCCCAGAAATGTGAGCTCGTGGGAAGCTGACGGAGAAGCTCGTTCCCAGTAAGCAAGGTGAAAATGACCACGCCCCAGGTCTAGGACACTACCACTGCCAAATCACCAGTGTAAAAGCAAACTCACTTCAAGAGAACCAGAATCCCTGAACCTGACTTGCTCAGCTCACTTACTCTGCCTCGGTGGTGGCTGGCTGCTTCTCCCTGCTCTGGTTTCTTGGCTCAGAGTCCAGGGGTCTGGCGTTCCTTTCAAGATGACTGATGTGCACAAACTTTGGAGTGTTTGTGAGTGTTCAGAAAATAAAAATAAACAGTACTCTAGTGCCCAGCTCAGACCCTGCTCAACAATCCTTCATTCAAGTAAGTCCCTGCTACCTACGCAAAAGCTGCCATAGTTGATTAATCAAGTTGAAAATCCAAGTGCAAAATGTCTTGGTACCTGTGTTCCAGAGAAAAATCCAGCTTTAGCTGGAAAATCTTGACCATATTTACCAGGAGAGTTCAACTGGACATTCTCCTGGACAGAATGGCCAGATCCTTCTCCTGGACAGAATGGCCATAACCGAATCTAACCAAGAAGAGGCCGTGTCAATTCACGAGATTGTAAGGAAATTGCAAAAGCGATCCTGTCCATTCTATGACAATGAAATACCTGACAAATCACCTGGAAAATATGAGATATTCAATAAGCATTTTGTAAATGTTAAGTATTCCTAAATGGGCCCCATCATGTTATATGGCTAACATTCATATTCACTAAGAAGAACAGGAGTGCTTATGGGGAGTTAAATGTTGTATTCCTCTTCAACATTAGAGATCAGTGCATAAGACTCTCAGGAAAGAATATTCTTCATGACAGTCAGGAAAAAAAGAACTTCCACCCTGTTCAAATGTGAAAGAATCAATCCAGTCACAAATTTCTATTAAATATCTCAATAAAGATTATATAAAATTAATAACAAGTCCAAGAAAACCTAAATAAGGAGTCATTAAGAGGAAGAGCAAAATCATAGTTTTAGTTTTGTGCAGATTAAATGAATTAGCCTCCTGCAATGATGTGTTCCTGTTAGGTATTTTGTTCTGCTGGTGATAATCGTGGTAATAGGAATTAGGGTAATTTAAACTCTATTGAAAAGGGGATTAAAGGGACTCATGTTTCAAAGGAACTCAAGAACATGCTTGAAACCCTGGCACTTTATGCTGTCATTAAAATACTTATGCAGGTACCAAAGTAAATGCATACTTCAAAGTGATCAACAATTATAGATAAAACTACCAGCATGATCTAATGGGCACTAATTGGGAAGTTTCTTCTTGTTAAATGTTTAGATTGGAGCCTTAAATTTTATGTTTGAACAAAAGCATCATCATATTGCAGCATTTTCTAGTTTGGAATATTTGGACTTTTTCCCCCCCAACATACAACTTGGGGAAATAAATATCTACTCAAATAGAAACAGATAATCCATATCTAGCAAATGACCACATTGGTATAATAAGCCAGGATTCCTAATAAGATTCAATTTATGAAAGGATGCCCTTTTATAGATGTCACAATAGCCTGATTTTCATTTTGTAAATGTGTCTTTATTCATTCCCATTAAAAGATGAATCAAATCTACTGTCTGAGATCCAATGCCACAGGTTAAAGTCAGAAAAATGAGTCATGTTGGATTTGGTCCCTCGAACCACTTGCCAGCAATGTAAATGGTTGTATGATAAGCACTGAAAATGACTTTTATTCTTTGCCCCACCCCCAAATTAATGTCCTAGGGTTGTTGTAACAAAATACCACAAACACAGTGGCTGAAAACAACAGTTCTAGAAGCTGGAAGTCTGAAGTCAGGGTGTCCACAGGCACCTTCCCTTTGAAACCCGAGGACTCTGGGGGTGTCTTTCCTGCTTCTTTTAGTGGCCGGCCACCTGGGCAACCCTTGCCTGGGAACAATGACTCCCATCTCCCTCCATCATCAATCCTGCGGTCTTCCTGGGTGACTCTCTCCACTTGGCTGCCTTCTTACAAAGGTACCAGTCCTATTGGATTGGGACCCACAGCCCTGCAGCATGACCTTATCTTAATTTAACCAATTATAGAGCTACAACTACCCTATTCCAAACAAGGACACATTCAGAGGTACTATGGGGCTGGACTTCAAAATCTTTTTTGAGGGGCAGGCACTGATTACACCTCCCTTCATGCTCCTTTCATATAATTCTTTTCTGTCATTAAAGCTCTTGGGTGCCAGTTGAGTCTCTATATGGTTAAAAGGAAATGGGACGTGAGCAAAGATAAAAGGGTTCCATGAGTCAAAAAAAAAATTTTTTTTTTACTTTCTTCAAACCATATTTACTTAATCTCATTTGGTCCACATAGCAAAACATTTTAGGTATTTTTTATCTTTGCTTTTATAGATGAGAAAATTAAAGTGTGGAGAAGTTCAGTGCCTGGCTTTGTGGAACTGAAAAAAAAAAAAAAAAAAAATATATATATATATATATATATATATATATATATATATATATATATATATATATATAATAACCCAATTATTACATGTCACAGTCAGCAATCAGAGCACCCACGTCTCCTAGATTATGGGTCCATGGTGTTCCCACTAAAAAAAAAAAAAAAAACAGAGAAAGTCCCACCAATATAAGTGCATTAATACTCAAAATAGAAACTGGATGGTTTAAACTTAGAGATTATAAGAGGGCAGCCCGAGGACCCTAGTGGGGAAGAAACCGTTATGTATCTTGACTGGGGTTGCGGACTCCCCAGGGGTGGCTCTAGAGCCCTTCCAAACCCTGCTGACCTTGCTGGTTGAGAAGCATTGCCTACACAGTGCCACCTGGCCACTGCACGGTAGGCTGTGTTGAAAACCACACATGTGCAGTCATGTCAAGTACATGTTGGGGACTTCCTATTAAATCCCTGGACAAAAGAAAATCCCTTTTCACCACCTCCTCCATAAGGGTGTAGGAAAGAATTTCACTTTAGATTTTAGAGTAGCAAGCAAATCTGCTTATTCTTACCCTTTGCCTTCTAATCCTTAACCTCAAATTGTTCTCTTATATGAAAAAAAAAATCAGAATTTTACCTTGCACAGAATATAAGTGAAGCCACAGGCTCAGGGAGTTTAAGATCTGGTTTGGAATCCTGCATCTACCCCTCCCAGTGGGGTGATATGAAACAGGACACTTTACCTCTAAGCTTCAGTTTCACAGAGGTAACAATATAGTACCATTTTCCTTGACAATTTTGAAAAGTGGCTGAAATTATAAATGTAAGTGTAACTAAATGTAAATGTAAACTGGAATGTAAAAATAAAAGTTCTGATCACCTGCCTAGACCACAACAAGTACTCAGTGCTATCACTCAGTGCCCTACACATGAAATATTCAGGGATTATTGGGGACTTCCTGTTAAAAACTATATCATGCTGCTGCTTTCCATCTCAATTCATATTGCACTCTGGATTTTGATTTGATTAATTCTTTCATTTGTAACCTTGACTATTTTCCACTGAAGATCTGGTCATTTTTGATTCAGCATTTATGAAATTCTCATCCGTATTCTAGTAATTTGGAGGTCAGTTTCGCTGGCTAATTTTTTGCCTTTCAACTACTCCGACCAGCATACCCAGGTGGATTTGCAAGGGCTGTTTTTGCTCAGTTCTTTCACTCTTTCTCTGCCAATTTTCTCTTACTCAGTCATCTTTAAAACAAAACAGGAGATTCCTCTCCATACCTACAAGCTAAAACACTTTGTTTCGGTCAAGTCCCTGATAAGAGACTCACAGTGGCATGCTGGCACTCTGAGATGGCAGAGCCATGATCTTAACAGAAATTATTTCTTGACTCTGCAAAAATGTGTTTCTGACCACTCCCCATTTATACCAATATGATAGCTAAGTCAATATTCCCTTAAAAATGAATTACTTGTGTGTGGGGAAATCTAAGTTTAACTTGGAAATATTAACTGTTGAATTGACTTTTGAACCTACTAGAAAATAATCCAATTTAGTCATTCAGAGAAAATAGCTCATTTTCATTTGATTCTAGGAATTAATCAGACCGGCCATCCCCAGATGGAGCCCTCTTTGCTTATTGCCATTTTGAAGCTGACACATGAGTCTGTGCCAGTTCTAATCTCAAAGGGAATTCCCCTAAAAAGACTAACTAGCATAAGTTATCAGTGCCATTTCTTAGATAGCAATGATCCACAAACTTAAGCACAGTATCACTACAAACTACTTCTGCATTGTCTTTGGCAGAGGACAAAAAAAGTGTTAACTTTTTGTTCATTTATTTTCATTCAACACTTACTTTGTTTTCATATTATAAAGAGAAACCAAGTATGCTCAACTGACAAAACTTAAAAAAAAAAAAAAAGTACAAAGACAAAAATAGCCATCAGCTATAAACCCATTCTTCACGGACTTTAGCCTACTTTACCTCAATCTTGCTTATCTGCAATATTTTTGCATAGTTGAAAAAGTTGCATCCAGCTTCTTTGACAGCAGTGCATTATGAAACTGTTTCCATAAATATCATTATATTGGTGGTTTTTCTTTATCTAGACATATCATGAGGTGCTTAACCATTCTGATGAGTAGGTTTATGACATTCCTTTTTAACAAATTATTATCTTGGTTCATTCCTGCTACTGAAACAAAATATCATAGGGGGCCAGTGGCTTATAAACAACAGAATTTGGTTTCTAACAATTTTAAAGTCTGGGAAGCCCAAGATCAAAGCTAATCCTACAGATAATATCTTCTCTGTGTCCTCATATGGAGGAAGGGGCAGGCACATTCCCTTCAACCCCTTCTGTGGGAGCACTGCCACCAGTCATGAGGAGAGCCCTCCCACTTCCTTGTGAAATCCCCAAACGTTCCTCCTCTTTATACCACCACAACAAGGTTTCCATGCAAGGTGGGGGGGGGGGGCACACAATTAAACCATAGCTAGGATTAAAAGAATCGTGTTTCTTTTATGAAACTTAGAAAGTGGCAAAAAGCATAAAAGAGAAAAGATAAACTTGTGGTCAAATTTTTAAGTATGGCTATGGTGATTTGAAAACTGAAAAAATATATACTGATAATTGTCATTTAGTGGTCCATGAATAGCAAGCGCTATGCCATCGCATTTCTAATCCTAATATGATGCCAAAATACTATAATCACCACTTTCTAGGTTCATAAATTATAGTTAGTAAGTGGTAGATATATTCATTAAACAGATGTGTCTGACCCCAAACTGTTTGTTTGTTCGTTAGGGAGGGGTGCTATATGATACTGACCTACCTGTCATTACCACCTCAACAATCTCTGCTATCCTCATCTCTATTAGTCACCATTTCTACCATCACCTCCTCTGTCACTTCCAATATCACCCCCACCATCTCTACCATCACCTTTACCACCATATTTATAATCACTCCATAATTTCTATCATCACCTCCTCATCTCTTCTATTAATTCCTCCAAAACCTCCACCTTTTTAACCATTGCCTTCTCCATCACTTCCACCACCATACCACCACTTCTCCCATCATCCCCACCATCTGCCACCACTTCCATCATCTCTACCATCACCTTCTCCATCACCTCCGCCACCACCACCACCACCATCTCTACCATCACCTCCACTACCATATGCAATCCCTTTCACTTTGCCCACCTAGGGCTTTTTATCGCCTGTTTTCTATACTTTTCTTCACTCCACATTTTCTTATTCTCTCTTGCTTCGTACTGATCTCCTCCAATCTTTATTTTCTAAGGTACCTGGGTCACAAACATAAAGCAAAGCTACCCAACAGCACTCATGTCATGAATAATACCAGTCATTCATCCATTCAATTAATAATTACTGAAAACATAGTATATGGAAGTTAACTTTTCTGAGGACCAGAAGTACAGTAATTCCCTCACTTGCAGAATTTTCTACAACACTAAAAACCTTATTTTCTACACACACACACACACACACACACACACCATATTGCACCTTGCAATTATTTGCTAATTCTCAACTTGTGTTTTGGTTACCAGCTCACACTGCAGAGCCTCCAAGCTGGATGAAAAGCAGAAGTGAGCGCTTCAAGAAGGACACACAAGTCAAAAGGAAAGTCTCAGGCAATCATTGTGAAGTAATTTCTTATCTCTTATTGCCACAGCAAACTACCACAGGAAAGAACTTCCTATTTCCATACTCTGGTGATGTGCATTTTCTTAATGCAATTTGCCTGAAATGTTCATACGTGGACCTTCTGCAGAAGAGATGCTTGACATATTAAGGAAAGGAAGGAAATTAAAAGATAAAGAATGAATATATCAACAAGAGCATAACCTTAAGTCCCTTTCTTCCTCACTTAAACGATGGGAGCAGAAAGAAACCTGCACTCTTTCCATTTCTATTTCTAATTAAAATAGGAACCAAACTCCATATCACTATAAAATGGCTGGGACGGTACTAGGAATTCATAGGCCCCTAAAGACTATTAAAGTTCACTTCTGCTTTGCTGGGTTATAATTCTGACTCCTATAATTAAATTATTACACACACCAAGAAAAGGAAATCACACACTTCTGATGTCTTCTGTAAAAGCCTGTGAACCAACACTCATCCCTCATATTCATATGAGATATTCTGTCTAGCCTGTGACCTTTATCTAAAAGCAAAATCCCCTCTAACTATCTGCATGCAAAGGGGGATTCTCCACAAAGAACATGCTTTCTCTACAGATGGTGGCCACAGAGTTTTCCCCAAATGAACTCATCTGTAAACAAACAAATACTGAATTGAGGTTTTCTAAATCAAATGGTGGCCTACAGTCAGACCAGCTGTGAGTTCAACACCCATTTAGGAAAAGAAAAGCAGAATGAGTACACAGCTCTCTCCTTCAAAGCTCTTGCAGAATAAGAACAGCAGCCTTCACAGCAGCAGGTGTAAAAAAGAGTTGAGCAAATACCACCTCCAAGAGTCACATTTCAGACCTGAGGGTTGTAAAGATAGTACTAAGGCATCAATTGTTGTGCCATCTTGATACGCCAAGCAATTAATTCTCATATATTAGCCAAAGGGTGACTTTACTTACATGCAATATAAAGAGAGTAAATCCAAGAACTTTCTCTTTATCTCTGAGTTCAGAAAATTCATAATACTCTGAGGCAAATGTTGAGGATTCCACTCGAAGCAGTCACTCGGGAGGCTCAGTCTACACAGCACTACATCAGAAGCTGACAAGAAAATAAAGCTATTTCAAAAGAAGAGGAAGTTTCATCTCTACTTCCTCAAATCTATTCTTCTTCCTACTTGCTCTTATCAAACCCCTCCTTGAATCCAGAATACAGAACAGGGTACATCAAAGCAGGTTTATCTCATCTGTCTGACTTCATCTAGCACGAAAGACTACCCAATGTATTCATTTCCGAGGTGCATGTACAAAACAGTGTGTGCCTTTGCCTTCCTCATTTGGAGGTGAAGATGAGTTTATAGGCATGGAGGTGAGAACATTTACAGAGCAATCCTCAGTATGTTGGGCTCAGATGCCACATTTTCATCATCGATATCTTTCAGATTCTCTTTTTTTTTCACATCTTCCTCTTTAATTCTCTTAATCATTTATAAAGTTCTTCTAAATAGGAGACACAGATAAGCTTGCAAAAATCAGCTTAAGCTAAAAAAAAAATCAGTCTTAACCTACCATTCTTTAGCAGCACACATAATAGATTCTTTAACTGTAAAACCTTTCTTTTACACACTAGAAAAGGAGAATGACCAGCAGAAAGTTAGACATATTTGAACTCATCACAAATCCCCACCTTCCTCCCTTTCTTTTTCAACATTAGCAGCTTGTTTCTCTAGATCTTCTTAGAGGAAAAAAAATCATTCTCACTATATTTATACTCTTTTCTCAAAGCAAATTAAATAAATCATTTAAAAATGGTTTTATCCAATGCAGGCTTCCAAGTTTGGCAACTATTATATTAGAATTATATGAGTTATTGTCTTAGTCTCTTTTCTGTTGCTGTAAAAAAAAATCTGAGACTGGATATTTAAAAAGACAAAATGTTTATTTTATTTTATTTTATGGTACTGGGGATGGTCTCAGGAACTCATACACACAAGGAAAGTAAGTGCTCTTGAGAAACTGATATGACTCCATTTTTGAAACCAGCTTCTACCTCAAGGCCTGTGTAGAGGGAGGGGGCGTGACCCTTGTCCTTGGAAAAACCCACAAGTATGTGCTCCTAGGCACATACAAACCCTGCTCAGTTTTTTAACAGGAGGGATCTGCAGCGCCAGGTGTCCCTGACTCAGTTACACTAGGTGAGGACCCATAGCAACCCTCTAGCAACCACCAATCAGCATTTGACAGGGAAAATATCTGAAATGCCAGGTGACCCTCCCAGTAGTTTCATGATTGATAACATGATTAGGCCACCCTTCAGTTTAGCATATACACTCTTACAACTGGGCCTAAACCAATCAGTTCAAATGTTTCTACCCCTTGAACTAACCAATCACCCTTACCCAACTTGTTCCCGACAGTGAATGTGCTAATCAATGTTAAGAATTGTTGTTTGATTTTCTCGCGGTATGAAATGATTCGCTGTGTGATGTTGTGATGCATAGAGTATCCCAAAAAAACCTATAAATCCTCACTGAACTAAGGGTCAGGACTCATTCCTCGGGACCACTGCATCGGAAACGGTTGTAAGTCCAGGCTCGAGCTTGCAATAAAGACTCTTGTGTGATTGCATCGGATTTGGCTCCTGGAGGTCTATTGGGATCCCACAAATCTAGCATTACACTCTACCACTGAGCTACATCTCCAGCCCTGTTTATTTTGTTTTGAGACAGGGTTTTGCTAAGTTGCCTAGGCTGCCTCAAACTTGCAATCCACCTACCCCAGCCTTCTGAGTCTCTGGGTTTACAGGCGTGCACCACCAGGCCCAGCTAAGATGTTTATTTAACTCACAGTTCTGGAGCTACAGGGTGCCAGCATCTGCTTGGCTCTGGTGAGGGTCTCATGGAAGATGGCACCACAATGGCAGGAGTGTACATGATCAGACAGGAAGCTTCAGAGTAAGCCAGGGCAGTCCATCTTGCTCTTGAGAATGAGAACAACTCATTCTCATGGGACCTAATCCAAGGCCAGGAGATCTGCATTAAGCCCTTCACAGGGGTTGTGCCCTCATGATATAATTACCTTCCACCAGGCCCCACCTTATAAAGTTCCAACTCTTCTCAACATGCTCCCACTGGGCAAGTCTCCACCACATGAAGCTTTGGGGGATACATTTGAACCATACCAAACCATAGCACTTGTTTTATTGCTTAATAGGTTGCCCCAAAACTCAGTGGCTCAAACCAACAAACATCTGTTATCTCGTGGCTTCTGTGGATCAGGACTCTGGGCCCAGTTTAGCTGGGTTCACCAGCTAAAGATCCTGCACAGGCTGCAGTCAATGGGTCTGCAGGCTCAATGGGGAAGGAAGGGATCCCTCTAAGCACAAGCATGCGTGTGTTGGTAGGGTTTAGTTTCCCATGGGCTATTGTTCCCTAGGGCCTCAATTCAGTACAACCTGAAGTTCCTTATCAGGTGGGTCTCTCCTTAGGTGGCCCACAGTATGGCAGCTGGATTCATCAGTGAGCAAGTGAGAACAAGAGCAAGACATGAGTCACTTCTGTACCTCATCTCAGAGGCAATATCCTGTCACTCTTGGTGATTTCTATTTGTTAGAAATGAGTCACTTGGTCCAGTCTACACTCTATGGGGATAGGGGACTTCAAAGTATAAATTCCGGGAAGTATCAATCAACTAAAGGAATCTGTCTTGGAAGGCTGCCTATTTATCCCAACTCAAATTGCATCTGCCTTCGTGATCTAATATTTGGTATCAAGGCAAATATTAACAAATAAGAAGACTAATCCGGAGGTAAACTCATAAATATACTACTGAAAGAACATATGAGACTTTCATTCAGGAATGATATTAGATTACAGCCCACCCCAGTCATTACCAAGACCACACTGAAAACCTAGGTTTTCAGATCATGTAATGGCTCTCCTCATACCATCACCAAGAAACAAATTAGCATACAAGCAAAAATCAAAATGAAACTATAAAACAGCCTGGAATCTGGAAGATAACCAGATTCAAGATAGAAACATGAGAAGGCCCCAGAACAAGCACAGCATTCAACTTTTCACATTGGGTGTACAGAGTCACTCTGGGCATTGATCCCATTAGGATCAGGATTCCCCACCATATGGCCTTCCTCCTCTGGACACTCACTGAATGTACTCCTTCCTCCTGGTGAGCAGGAAGGTCTTCACTGCCTGTAGTTCCACAGTCGTACCTCAAGCAAACCTGATCACTTCTTCCATCTTCTCTTTTAAGTGTGAATTGCTTAGACCGAACAAACAGAAGATCTGCTTTCTGGCCTACAGACAATGAAAGCAAGGAAAACAGAGTCAGTATGGGTAGAAAAATAAACAGTGCAGTTGAATTTCAATTGAATTCCCATTCAAGATGTGCTTTTAATAGCTGGCGTTCCAGAGAGAAACTAGTGTCACTTGATAGCAAAATTTATAAGCAACACTTTCAAAAGCAAAGTAGAAATTTTCTGTACAGCATGTTTCATGTGCATGCTTTTTAAAAAGTTTTTAAATGTACAGATTAAACATGGCCTACATCCCAATGTACCCCATATCTCATAACTCATATATCAATGCAAACTGTTAAAAATAAATAATGTTGTTAATGAAACAGAGAAAGAGAACATGTATCAAAATTACTATTTGGCAAAAGCTATTTACCTTGGGTAATAGATAATAGTTTGAAAAACTACTTCAGTCTCTGGTCTCAGACCTTCTCTCATTTTCTTTATATTTATTTTATAAGAAGACTACTATAGACAGAATGCTTATGTCATATGTTGAACTCTAATCCCCACTGTGATGGTATTGGGTGTGCATGATTAGATCCTGCATGAATGGGGTTAGTGTTCTTATAAGGAAGCCCTAGAGAGCTGCCTTGCCCCTTCCATCACATGAGTTCAGTGTGAGAAGATGAATCTCTGAATCATGAGGCAAGTCCTCACCAGACAGAGAACCTGCCACTGCCTTGATCTTGGACTTCCCAGACTCCAGAACTCTAAGAAATAAATGTTGTTTACAAGGTACCCACCCAGTTATGGCATTTTGTTAAAGCAACTAGAATAAACTGAGACAAAGAACATTAAATCTGTGGAGAAGTAAAAGGATACAAGAAGATGCTGTCATTTTGATCAGGAACAAGATGAAATTTCTCTCAGCAGCTTCCTATTTGTATACATTTCTATATCTAGAAAGTACTGCCTCATCTTCTATGTTGGGTCATCCTTGACTTCCCTGCTTTACATACCATCAAAAGTACTAGGTGACATTAAACACATTTAGTGACCTCAAAAACAGGGCCTGTTTTCACACCAGGCTTTTAGATGTCACCAAAGACACAGGTTTTTTACTATTATGGAGCCAGTATTGGAGCCATATAAATTCTTATGCATAGAACCCCTGATTTATAGAAATGGAATAATCATCAAGAGGCTGGGCATAGCTCAGTTGGCAGAGTACTTGCCTCACATGCACAAGGCCCTGGGTTCAATCCTCAGCACCACCAAAAAAAAAAAAAAGAGGCTAGACATGCATTTCAAGATGGTAGACTGACTGCAGGCTCTTTCTGTTCCCTTCCTTCCCAAAAAACTCCACTTAAATTAAAGGGGGGAAAAAAGACGTAGATCCACAATAACAAAAACAACCAGAGGAAGAACATCCAAGCTTTAGAACTTTCAACAGATTTCTGGAAGATCAAACGTGGAGGGAGGAGGGATGACCTATGAAGGTAGACAGGGGACCCCAGAATTCCACGAGCAAGGAGGGCCTTCTGGTGGAGGAAATAGCCCATCTGTGGTGCATCCTCGCTGCAGGATCAGGACTCCAAAGCAGGAGAAGCTTTAAACATCCTCAATAAGTGATGGAACTGGAAACAGAAGGATGAATTAAAAGTCCATGGGAACCTAGTGCCCTCCTATGCCTGCATCGAGTATCTCTATCATTCATAATCCTGTGGATACAGCCACTCACCCCACCGGAAGATCCATCTCCAGAGTCACTGAAATCCTGCAGAGAATACAGGCAGCAAATGTGGACTGTGGACTCAGGAGCTTGAGATAGACCCACATATGGCCTGAGAGCTTCACTCAGCACGAGCCGGGCATGACATCATCTTCCCATTGGGGTACCAAGAAACGTTTCAGGAAAGGGGGAACAGGGTCTTCTAATGGGTACCCTGAGAGAGATTCATGAAGATACTGTATCCATTACAAGAGCAGGATGGTAAGAATGATACATAATCTGAGAACAAGAAAGAACCTTTGGATACCACGAGCAGGGTTGCTAAATAAAGATTTTTAATGAGGGGGTTGGAGGACAAATTTAAGTGAATTTCTCAGGAAATGTTCAATGACATCATCAAAGTAATAACTTAAAGGACTTCTCTAGATTGAAGTCCATGTGTATTTGGACTAAAAGTCTCACTGAGTGCCAAGATGAAGAATTGCAAGTCATTGTAAAATTTCCAAACACTCTTTTAAGATGTTCCAAAGAGAACTCCTTAAAAGTTCCCAAATAGAGAAAATGAGTCACTGCCGCAGAAACAAAGACTTGAAGGTTCCAGATTTCTCATAAATAGCATGAGTTAGAAGACGGGAGAGCAAAACCTACAAAGGTCAGAAGGGTCTAAGTTTCACCCTGTAATACTACATTCATTCATTCAGCCAATATTTCTGAACATCTCTGTGGTCCTGGGAGCAAAAATCCTGTCCTCCGGGAAGTTCTTCTGTCATGCTCGGTTTGGGATGGAGTCCTCTCTGTGCAGAATAAAAAGGTAAATATAAGGGGTTAAGTAGAAATAAGTGCTGGGGAGGAAAAACACCAAGAGGGAAAACAAAGCAGAGTAGGAAATGAGTCTAGGGAGAGGCTAAAATTGAATGGGTGGCCAGAGAAGAATTCACGAAGGTGTCATCTGAGAAGAGCATGACTGGCAGAAGGGACAGCAAATACAGGAGTCCTGCTGCCCCAGAGCCCCCTGGTGCTAGAGGAACAGCAAGGAGGTCACGTGGCTGTGAACGGAAGGGGTCAGAAAGGCAAAGGAAACCAGGCCACCCGTGGCTCTGGTTAGGCACTCTGCGTCTCAGTGAGGACCTGGGGGACCTGGGGGGTTTTCACTGCAAACAACTGAACCAGGAGCTGGCAAACTTTTTCTGGAATAGACCAGATAGGAAATATTTTAGGCTTCCTGGGTCAGACAGTCTCTGTTCAATTATTCAGCTCTGCCTTGACGGTGTGACAGCAGCCATCAACAAGATGTTAATGAATGAGCAAGGCTACGTTCCAATAAAATGGTATTTATGGTCACTAAATTTTTTATTGCTTATTTTCCTGTGCCACAAAATGTTCCTTTTCTTTCCATTTTTTTTTCCAATCATTTAAAAATGTTAAAGTCTGTCATAATTTACCAGTTGTACAAAGACAGACAATGAGGCAGATCTGACCCCGGGGCAGCAGTTACTGATCCCTGAACAGGAACATCCATTATGTATGAAGTAGAACATGACTATTTTTAGACACACGAGAGCTGACTCAGAAAGATGACCTCCTCTCTATCCTTTCTTAGGAAGTCACTTGATGAGGGAACCTAGCAAAACAAGGGAGTGAACCCAAAGATGGAAGAGGTGGAATCCAGGAAGTGAAGACTCAACCCAGGAGTGTTGTGAGGGGAAGTCCTTGGGTGAGGGTCATCCAGCTGACCTAGACAGCCAACCAGCAAGAGGAGAGAAGGTGGTTCTAGAAGCATAGTATTGGGGGATTAATGGGTCACGGACTGTGGCACTTCCCTCGAGTTATAGAGCAATCTAGAGGGGAAGTAAAGTCAGAGCAAGAAAAATAGGAAAACAACTAGAAAATATAAACCCAAATATAAAAATAAAAGCAGAAAAATAGAAGAAAAAGCAACTGTTCTATACTGTTTGGCTGAAGTAAATTATAATGTTATCAACATAATAGTAGAAGATTCTCAACTGATTTTCAACTTTGAGGATCAAGGTATGGAGATAACATGAGAAATTAGAAAAGATTGTAAATAGCTCTGGCCACATAAGAGTTAAAGCCTGCTGGGCTGTATAATATATAGCTACCGATGCCTAAAAATTAAATTTTAATTTGTTAAAATTAAATGAAACAAAAGTTTCAGTTCCTCACTCACACCTGCCACACCTCAAGTGTTCAGGGGCCACTTGTGTCCAGTGGCTACCATATTGAACAGCCCAGATGTGGAATGACTCCACTAACACAGAAGTTCCATTGAAGAGCACTTTTGGGCTGGGAGGGGGTGGCAGGTTGGAAGGAAGCAAGAGAGAATCAAGGTGCTCATTTCTAATGTGGGGAGGCAGGAAATGCTACACAAATAAGAAACAAAAGTGTGAGCATATCGTTTTAAAAGTTAACCAATAACTGACAGAAACACTAAACATGGAGAGTCATTATAATGGGATTTAATTAGAATGGAGATGAATGAGTTTCCAAGCAAGCCAAACCCTCACCTCTTGTTAACTGAGCTGAATAGACAATGTCTGAAACTGTCACATGACAGCAGGAGCGCATGAGCTCTTCTGTGACCAGGCTGAGTGGAAAGGGTTGCAGAAGAGAACGCTACTCCCTCCCCAGCTCTCCCTGCCTGGAGGCCCCTGGGCAGCCCTATCCTGCAGCCTTAGCCACCCCTCCTGCCTTGCACAGTATTCTCTGCATCGTCTTATGTTATTAAAGTTATGTCTCAGCAGGGCATGGGGCATGCGTTTTCCAGGTCTCTCTAAAGAAGGGCCCCCTGCTTAGTTTAGTGCTCTGCTGTCACCCTTTGAAAGTTCTTAAGAATTTATGAGCAAGGACCCATACTTTCCTTTTGAACTAGGCCCAACAAATTACATAGCTGTGCTGTTTATAAGTTCAGCTCCCTAACTGGACTGTCAGCTCTTTGAGAGCAGGGATGGATCATTTTTGAGATTTGTAGGACCCCAGTAAATGGCCATTTGGCTAACTGATATTTATACACATTTCACTTGTAAAGGCTATAATTTTATACTTCAAGATCCCAGAACATAAGCCATCTCTCAGAAAAGCTATGATTTGTAGGCTGCCTGGAGCCACTGTAACCCCATCGATAAAACATCCCTGACTCCCTCTCTTATGCTTGAAGTGCCATAATTATGGTTTTATTCCTTTCTTTTTAAGGCATTTTCTTCTCTTGAACTGCCAATCCCTCTGGTAGGTAGCCTTTAAGTATTGCTATTGAACTTTAATAAACACAATTTTGCAAAATCCCTTCAGTTCATATAGAACCAACCCTCATCCCAAAAGCTGTTTTAAGTTCACACCTTAGGTGCATAACACACACTGTGTCATTGCTTTGGGAGAAAGTTGGTAAGGCATGTATGCAAATAACTCCAACAGCTTTCTGAGCTTCAGTACTGCAAATTTGTGAAGCAAAAATGTGAGTGATAGACATGCAAACATGTCAATACTCAAGCTTTTCTGGAAAAACATGGATCTAACATCTAATAATGTATGTGGGAAATATCTTTTCACTTTTTCACTGATCAGGTCTAAAACTCCTTACCTGCTTTATTTACTTTTTGATGTACTTATGGAATTGTGTTCTAGGACCTCGGGGTCAAGAAGGAGGCTATAGACTCCAGAAGACCTGGAGAACAGGAGGTGACTCGTGAGAGATGCTGAGGAGAAGAACCACAGAAGGTTAGCAATGGGACGAAAGAATCAGGCTGGATATACCTCAGGGTGGACAGAGGATGTGCCATATACTCCGGTCCTTAAGCCCAGGTGAGAAGTTGATTGGTGGAGGTGAGGCAGGGGATGACAGTCCTTGGGGTAGATGAAGGCACAGGAGATGAGCAAGCCGTTGATCAACTCCATAGCTCTCACTGGGCTGACATAGCTTCCCACAGGGTGTTATAGAGATCCATGGGGGACTTTGTCTACTCAGGGACTGAGAATTGCTTTGGGAATTTGTGGGAGTACGGAAGGAGGTGATAATAGCAAAGTGAGTTTCATGCCCTTCAAAATGAGAGCAGTCCCTCATAGTAAAGAATGATTCCTATGTACACATATCCACACATAAGGATATTCATAAGTAATACAAATAGTGTTTAAGGTGTTGCTGCCTGAGTCCAGAGACAAAGTGATTTTTGCATGGTTTTCTTCATTGTTCAGGAATGCTACTGTGATTATTTTAAAATATGTCTTCTAAGTTTGCTTGGTTTGGAAATTTACAAAAATTGCTCACCATTTCAGAAAATCACATCGTCACTACAGTCCTGCTGACATCAATATTGTACCAACCTGCCCTAGAATCTGTCACAGTCCTTGTGAGTTGACATGTGTATAAGAATACAAATGTTAGAGACCATCCTGCCTCCGATTGCTATCTTCATTTATTGGAAACGTAGTTTCAAACACCAAATACTTTTCTAGAAATATGAATAATATTTAGTTGAAAATTGTCCAAATTTAGTTGAATTTAGTTCAACTTTGGTTGAAACTAAATCAAATTTAGTTTGATTTACAGGTAAAATCAAAATTTATTCACTATAAATTGGAGTATGACTATTTTATTTGTTTTTCTAGCGTGGCTGTGAGGGAGCATTAAAATGTTAGAACATATATTACTGTATTATAAACTAATTTTCTCTTGTTTTCCTTTATATTTGATTTACAGCATTAAAAACTAATACATATAGAGCATTTACTGTGTGGCAGACACATTTTAAGAGATGTGCATATAGTTTACTTCATCCTGACAATTATTCCTTAAGGCAAGGACTACTATGACTCCCCTTTCAGAGATGAGGAAAGTAAGTCACAAGTAACTTGCTCCTGTTTCCAAGACTAGTCAATGACGAAACCTGGATTCAAACCTGGGTTGGCTCCTGGCCTCACGTTCTCAGCCAAATTACCACATTGCATTATATTGTTGTTACTGCTGTTTTTAAGTTTATATAGGCAGAAAATGCTATTTAAATCCAATTCCAAGGTAGTACCGGGTGTTGCAAAACACATTTTAAGATAAGAAGGAAAGGACTACATCTGATAAGAAGGAGAAGCAGTGATACAGATGAAAACGGAGGCTAACCAGAAGGAGCAAGTACTGAGAAGCTAAATGAATGGAAGGCTGAGGCTGAGGCTGAGTGACAGAGCCCAGCTGCGTAGAGGAAACCAGCCTGCAGGAAGGAAGAGCATTCTGCTTTGCAAAGAACTTGTTACAAGAAGCAAGACTCTCCAATGTCACGGACATTCTGTTTCCTTCTATTTCTATTTAAATCTCCAGGCATGATGAATGACACAAATGGCCACATCATGTTGGACAACTTAAGTATATTTTCCAGAATTAAAGACTAGAATTCAAAGTCTAGTTTTCCTTCCTTTCTCTCCCTGTATGCTCTGTCCTCAGGCACTCATTTAATTAAAAGAACCCACACCTTCATTCCAATACCTACCAGGTCTCCCTCTTAAGCAAAGATCTCCATGTTCATCTCATCTAATGAGTTACTTTGTTAGCTCAAGACACCTCTGTACCTCCCAATTCCAGTGTTTAAAATAGCCAGGCTCATTTCCAACAAATGAGATTGTAATTGGAGCAATTTTAGCCAGGATGGCCTCTTAACAGCAGCCTACTGGCTAATAAATCCCAGGGAGTCTGCAAAACTGTTAAGGTATCTCTGAATCAAACCTTATACATTAATGAGAAAACCACCCCCCAGGTGAGGAGGCAGCATCTGGGCCATTTTTCATCCCATAGTCTTAGGAACAAGACTGAACCAAGGTCCTGTAGGGGTGACCAGGGCCCAAGCAAGGCACCTGAGCCCTCAGTCAGGCTGAACCTTGTTAGTGAGCAGGTCTCTGGCAAAGCAGGGCTCTCACCACTCACCCATAAAGGCTTCTCCAAAGCACCCCATGTGAGTGTGCAGCTAACCATTGTCTCCCCAGCAACTTCTAGTCCTGAGCACTTGATCCCAGGCAATGATCAAGTGAGTCCTAGCATTGACCGTCCCTAGAACAAGTGGACTTCCCTGCAGCTCCCAGACTGTGAAGTACTACAAGGAGGCACTCCAGGAACCTGTGAGGACAGGTCAGGGAGGAGGCAGGGCAACAGGAGACTGGCACGCACTGGGTGACCAAAGGGTTAGAAAACCAAGTAGATGCTGGAAATATTTTTAATCATAGATCTGCAGTGAGTGTTCCCCTGTCGATTATTTGTTGAATTTTCAAGATGTTACTAGCAATAAGGGTCAGTTTGGCATGAAGTCAGAAGTGTTGTAGACCAAAGATTCAACTAAAAGTAAGGATTTAGTCCGATTACCTTCAACTTCTACAGGCCCAGCAATGGACTGTGACATAAACTGAAGCACTTCTATGATCCTAACTCCACGTACACTGCAAAGTGCCAAAAGCCAGGGTCACTGTCTTATCCACCAAAGCATCTCATGATGCTTATAGTGCAGGCACCCCATAAATATTTTGAAAAAATGAAGGAAAGATGGAAAAAATAAATAATGTAAGTAGGTGTGTGTTCATTTCCTATTGCTCTTGAAACAAATTACCACAGATTTGGTGGCTCAAAACACCATGGACCTGTTATCTTACAGTTCTAGAAGTCAGAGTAGGAAATGAATTTCTGGAACTGCACTCCTGAAAGCAGCAGGGGGGAAGCCATATCCTGGTTTTGTCAGTTTCTAGAGGATTCCACATTCTTTGTCCCATTACCCCATGTCATTCTGACCTAAACCTGGTGATGACATTACATTGAGATAATTCAGAATCATCTCCCCATCGCAAGGTTCCTAACTTAATCACATCCCCGTTGCCATGTCAAATAACATATTCATAGGTTCCCAGGATTGAACATTTTGGGGGGACCACTTTTCAGTCTTCCAACTGTCTACTGGGGTAGGCTTTTCCTCTCATCTGAGTTCAGAAGTTTGTAATACACACCTGTTTGTGCGCTCCATGAGTGGCTGGATCTCACCCAGCACCACAATATAAGACAAAATAATGTGCTCCAAATCCCTCCTTCAGTTAATGGTATCAACAGAGTTAAAGCAGAAGAGACATAGACTTTTCCAGATCCCTCACCACCCCCACACGTAAATCACCAGGTTTTATCATCTTAACCTTGGCATATTTCTCAAACCCCTCCCCTCCGCCACCTCACCTGGAACACTTTCTAGCTGGACTTCTACCCCCACGTGGATTCCCCAACCATCCTCTGTAATTCTGCGTGATGTCTTCAACATGCAAATCTGTTACTCCCCAAGAGTACTCAGGATTTTTGAGAAATATTTGCAGAAACATTTGGTGAACAGAGTTGGTGACAATAGATGTTGATTTGAAAACAAGAGGTCCTATCAGCTGGGATTCTTTAGAGTGGATCTCACCTACTTCTATGATTTGTGTCAGTTTCATAAGAAAATCATCTATTCTGCTAAATTTATTCACATATAATATTCATGAGTCATGTATATAACATTAGATTCTGAGGAGTCAGAGGTGTATCATAGGAGGGACTGATGGATGCCTCAGCCTGGACTGAACCCATCTCTGCCACCAAGTGCTAAATGTCTTTGGAATCAGCAAGCACAGGGACATGGTGGCTTCTTTCATTCCTTCGTTCTGTTTCAGCCTCAGGGGTCTAAGGAAGTCTATGAACTATGTCCCAGAACTGCATTGACCCAGCAAGGAACTGAGGTTTATAGCAAAAATTACAAGGATTTTTATATCAAAGCAGGAGAAAAAGAAGAATACTTGTGAGCTTCACCATAGAAACTAGTTATTTTTTCCTTCTACTTTTCCTTCCTTTTTCTACTTAACAAAACACAATCATATCTGTCTATTTGATATCAATGGGGATATGATAATATGTAAGATTATTTTCAAGATAACTCAAGATTGTATGATTAAAAACTAAAAATTATTTTTAATATAACCGTATATAGTGGACAGGTGTAGATCCTCCCTGCAATGGTAGTTTGAACAAAATGAGTGCTATGTTGGTGCAGGTGGAAGCCCTGTACCTGCTAAGAAGCAGGCTCATGGTGCCTCACAGTGTAGATCCACCACCATCCACAGTCAAGTCCATCCTGATGCGCACAGACAGGAGTGTATGCCTCTTTCTTGGGGTTTCCTGCCATAGGGAGACTGACTTATCCTAACACACACAAACCAGAAGGCAAATTCTTTACTAGAGATAGGAAACATACCACATATCAACATTAGCCTGATCACCACTTCTACCCTGTGTCAGAAGGCGGGGTGGGGCAAAGGAGAGAGAAGCAGAGAACTGGGCCCCTCAATTCATTTTGATGCCATTTCTGTTTGTGTGCCAGTTCATGTAGCTTAGCAATGGGCCATTTAAAAAGACAGGATAAAACTGTTATTCTTTAAGAAATAGTTATAGGTCAGCCCTGGATAGTTACAGATTGACCTATCTGGTGATTATGCGTTTTTTTCAGGTCATTTACCTAATTTTTATTGTATTGCTTTTTTATTAATTTTTTAAATGTATCTATGAGAGTGGAATGCATTACAATTCATATTACACATATAGAGCACAATTTTTCATATCTCTGGTTGTATACATGGTAGATTCACGATTCGTGTCTTCTTACATGTACTTTGGATAATAATGATCATCACATTCCACCATCATTTCTAACCCCATGCCTCCTCCCTCCCCCTCACCCCTCTGCCCTATCTAGAGTTCGTCTATTCCTCCCATGCTCCCTCTCCCTACCCCACTATGAATCAGTCTTCTTATATCAAAGAAAACACTCAGTATCTGGGTTTTTGGAATTTTTAATGGGCAATGAATGCCCTAAAAAAAGGTGCATTCTCTGTGTTATAAACAATGCATATGAGTTTAATCTTTCCAATGATATCATTCCTCTTAACTAAATCCTTATTTTGTCTACTTGATCTGTCAAACACTGAGGGAGGGATGTTGTATTCTGTGACATTTGAGTACTGTTGATTTCTCATATTTTCAAAGACGTTGCTTTACATGTTTTAAATGTATGTTGTTGGGCTCATAAGGTCTCTGACTGTTGTATCTTTATTCTAGATTGTGCCTTTCATCTAAAATGCCACTCTGCTCTATTGAGTTTGCCTTGAAATTTATCTTACCTGGAATTAACGTTGCAGCTTCATTTTCTTTTTTGTTTCTGTGCCCAATCATTGCCCACCTTTTTTTTTTTCTGCCCAACTTTTTTTAACACCTCTAAGTGATTTTGATTTAGGTATTTTTGATTTGTGTTATAGAGTTCGATCCTCTCCAGCATATGTTCTTCAAGACTTTGTATTTCATCTGCTTGTGTTTCTTGTAATCTCTGTATTTTCTCTTCTGTTATTTTCTCTTTCTCTTATTTTTTGTTTTTGGCTCTTTCGTGTTTATTAATGCTCCTGGTTCCCAGGTCTAGAGCACATGGTTAAGCTTGGTATGGTCCATGGATTGATTCCATGTGATCTGAGCTAGTCCCATCAGCAGGAACACCAGCATTTTATATAGGTGCTCTTAGGGAGAAAATATCTTTCATACTGAACTTAAACTTGTAAAGATAGGATTTAGAGCAGCTATGGTGACCTCACTGGTCTAACAATGGAGCCATAGAAAAAAAATAGTTGCAAGGTAGATAAAAACAAGTCCCAGAGGTCTTGTTCTATCTCCAAAATTCAACTATGATTCAATATAAATCTACTTCTAGGCTTGCACTACCCAACATTGTGATAGCTACTGGAGACACTGTGATATTGTGAAATGTAGCAAGTGCAACAGGAATTAATAAAGATGGTGTATTAATAAGAGGGTGAGAAATGAAAATACAAACAAAGATTAAGTATCTTGATTCAACCCACAAAATTAGCGGCAATACCAGAACCAGGAGCCAGGTCTCCTAGAATCTATTCCTGTGCTCTGAATTTATGAGATAAAATTTGTAGTAATTAGTTAACAAGGCCGTAATAAGGAATTAAAATATAAGGTCTGCATTTGATGTGTGGATTTCTGGCCATTTCTTTTCTAGTTTTCATTGCTTATGTCCACTAGAATTAAATATAAATAGCAGTCTTCAGAGTTAAATTAACTATGCCAAATACAAACAGCTAGCTCCTATTATGTTCCCATCCATAAAGCTGAGAGGCCAATTCTTATTTAAGAAAATCTTGCTTAAGACTTAAGGAGCTTGTTTAGAAGACTAAATGAATCTGATTTCTATATTTTAATTACCAACATATCAGACATGATTTGGACATTTGAAAAGACAGGATAGAAACTGTTATTCTTTAGGAAATAGTTATAGATTAGCCAGGATAGTTGCAGATTGTCCTCTTGGTGATTATGCTATTATTAGCTCAAATGTGTCCAAATGGGTTGCCAAGAAGCCAGGAAATCCAGGTAGCAATAAAAATTGGAAAGAATTAAAATGTATCTTAGACTTGCTTTGGACACATTTTGGTTTAAATTTTTGCAGATGGGAGTAAAGAGGGCGGATTTTACACAGTAAAGACAACTGAAAGAAAGCTTGAGAATCAGAACTAAATCAGTCAGGTTCAGGGTGAGGCTGCATCAGCTGGAGAGCAGAGACGCAGGAAATGGCCATACCCCAGGGCCTGGAGTGCAAGAAGTGCCAGGCCCCTCTCCCCCATCCCCCCCCCCAAACACTGGGCAAAAAATACCCAGGACTCAAAATCAAAGTCACCGACTCTCAAAGTAATTGTTAGCCATTTCTAGACTGAAGTCTCATTTGGAAAATTCCTCCTTCCGTCATCAAGATCCTTGCTAGGGACAATCTAACCCTGTTTTCCCATAGATTTAATTGTTACTCTGAAGTTCTGCATTTTAAGGAAAGAAGAAGAGGAGGAGGAAGTGGAGGAGGAGGAAGAATTCCAGCCTCCTCCAAAGGCTCCTGCTTTCATCCTCCCAGCTACTCTGCCCTTTTCAGATGGCAAGAGAGATGCAGAAGGAAGCAGGCATATGGCTAAATTCAAAAAACACTCCCAAAGCATCACCACTGAGGAAGAGGCCAAACTTCTGTTTCCACCAAAAGGTGTAGGAGCTCCCAGATCTCCACAGACAACAGCAGATGGCCTCCAGACAGGGTGGTCTCAACATCTCAGTCTGGAATCCACAGGGCATCCTGCTCCCGACAAGGAGCCCCGCACCAGCACTGGCAGAAGAAAAACAAAGGTTCTGTGCAAAAGGCCAAGTCCAAGTAAGATTGCAACTGAACAGCCTTGACTGGCAGCAAAGTGCATTTCTGGAAAAATTAACATAAAGTTGACCGTAGAATTTAAGATCAAGTTTGTAAGTTTTACCTTCATTTTTTAAATGAAGAATACAGGAAGAAAATTGCTATTGGGATAGTTATTAAACAGGGAAAGGAAGAAAGTTTGGGGAGAAACTGTTTATCGATAATAAAACTTTATCAATAATGATGATAGTGTTTTACAAATAGATGAAAAATGTATATTAGTATGATAATACATAGGTGGCATTACTGCATGATAAAGTCATTGTCAAAATTAGTAAATATAATCCATCCAGATAGTGGAATATTATTTATAGTCCATGTTTTGCAGAAATCCCATGTGTATCAGTTTGAATCACCATGTTTTAGTCAAATACCATCAGCTCCCAACAAGCTGGTGCAAATTGCAGATACCACAAGATAGTAAGAGTGAGCAATTGCACAAAGTGCAGACCTCGCTGCTTCAGTCCCAAATCTATGGAAGTGATGCCCCCATGATCAGTAACCACCACGTCAATTCTTCCATAGGCTACCAGTGACGGTCACATGCATCTGTCACTCAGGTCATTCACAGACAGCACATATAAAGAAAAATGGATCATCAGAAGAAAGGCCAGTGAAAATGAAAGTGCAGCAGAGAAACAAAACCTTCGAAAAGCTAGAAGTGAACTTCCCAGCACACACACATGGAGTTAGAAAAGCATCCAGCGTGGGAATGTGGATACCACCTCTGTGCCAGCACCTAGGTGTGCACCAGACATACTTGGTGAAGGTGGACCTGGCCACGTAAGTGAGGAAAGTGGTGGAGAGGCAGAGTATGACAGTGTCCCAGAGGAAGTGACATGGGGGGAAATTTAATTACATTAAAGAAACTCTCGGAGATATTCTACATGAAAGCACAAAGGCTAAAACACTGGAAGTTGATTCAAACTTAGAAAGTTTGACAATTCTTCACTACATAGAAAAGATACAGAAGGCGATCACTGCACAAACTATTCCTTTTTTTAATAATTAGTTTCTAGTTGTAGTTGGACACAATATCTTTATTTTATTTATTTATTTATTTTTATGTGATGCTGAGGACTGAACCCAGGACCTCGCACATGCTAGGTGAGCGCTTTACCACTGAGCCACAACCCCAGCCCCAGTACAAACTATTCTTGATACGGTTTTTACAGACATCTTAATTCTCAAGGTGTTCAACATTTTAAATAATATGGTTCCAAATGAATACTAATTTTACTATTTTTTTTCTTTTCCCTACACATTTATAATTGACAAGAGAATTTTTGACCTTTTGACAAAAATTTTTAAAGTCAAAGAACAATTCAAATTTTTTCCTTCACTTGTGTGGTTTTAGCTTACACAGTCATTTTTATGGTCCTGTATGATGGTGCAAAGAGAGGACTATCTGGGCTGTTTTAATAGGAGTATGAATTCCAGAGTTTTGATCTCCCTTTATCTAAGGCACCAATATGTATGCTCTTGACTAGAACTTACAAGATGTATTAGCTCATTTTCTGCTGCTATAACAAAATACCTAAGGCTGGATAACCTGTAAAGAAAAGAGGTTTCTTTTAGCTCACAGTTCTGAAGGTCCAGGAGCAAGGCACAAACACTCCAACAAAGGCCCTCATGGCTGTGTTACAATATGGTGGATGACACCAAGGGAGAAGCAAGAGTGAGAGAAAGAGATTGCATGGTCAGAACAGGAATCCAGAGAGATTCAGGGGTCTCTTTTATAACAACTCATTCTCTTGGGAACTACCACACTATGAGACCAGCACTAATTCCTTCTGAAGCGAGACCCCCAGGGGTCTCACCACCTCCCACTAGGCCCCACCTCTGACACTGCCACACTGAGACCAAGCTTCCTACCCATGGACCCTTCCTGCTTGTGGGGTACACTCAGACCATATCCAAACCACAGCACACGGCAGGGTCACCTCCCATCTACTTCCCACTGCCATGTGTCTCACCCAAAAGAAAATAAATAAATAAGTATCATACCCACTTCACCCAGTGAAGATACTTACTTTTAAACTGAAAATGAACACCTCTTTTCATAGTCATCATTATTTCACTTGTAAGATAATTACCTCAGTAACCACTCCACAATGATTATCTGCAATTCAAAGACTGATTCCTAAAACGTGAGTGCTCTACAGAGTAAGCACCTGCCCCAGAGTGAGCTGAAGAGACCAACAGTACAGGTCTTTCATGCCAATTTCCAGCCTTAAAATAGGAACATGCAGGGTCTCCCCACCCAGTGTGGTCTGCGTACTTCACCTGGCCCCGCTATACCTCTAAGCTGAAGAGACAGGCACCTTGCTGTCTCACAGCCAGTGTTTGCATCTGGTCATCTCCCCTCCGTGAGCGCCTCCCCTGCTCCCAGTACCTGATTGCCTAACTTGGAGACCTCTCTTTCCTGTTTATCTTTAGATCCTTAGTCTCCACCACAGCACCTATCAAATACTAGGTGCCCAGAACATTCTGGATTGTTGGGTTGGATGGTTGGTTTGGTTTTGGTGCCAGGTATTGAACCTAGGGCACTTAACCTCTGAGCTATGTCCCCAGCCCTTTTTATATTTTATTTAGAGACAGGGTCTCACTGAATTGCTTAGGCCCTCACTAAGTTGCTGAGGCTGATCTTGAACTCACCATTCTCCTGCCTCAGCCTCCTGAGCTGCTGGGATTACAGGCATGCCACCCTGCACCTGGCAGCACATTCCAATTTGAATAAATGAATCAATCCTCAACTCTTCTCTCCAGCCACACCTCTGTCAAGACGGCTTCTCTGCCTCCACCAACGGACCAGGCACTCTCTCCTCCTTCCTCTCCCTCTTCTGATCAACACCTTGTAATCTTTCAAACAAGTACTATCATCACCCTCCTTAAAAAATATATAAAAATCTCCTCCTGGATCCCCAGTACCTCAGTTCTTATTCTTTAGTTGACACCCTTTGTTTGTTCATTCCTTCATTACATGATTTACCAGCGGCCGTGTTATGAACAAGTCAAGGGTCCTATTATCAAAGTATTAGGCAAGTGGACCAGCCAACACCCACCCAGACAGATAAACACGACACAATGGCAGTAACACAGCCATTGTTATGTGGATACATAACAATGTATCAGAGGCATGTGGACCATGTGGTTTGATCACAAAAGCAAGGGCCTAATGATTAGCAAGTGGGAAAGAAGTTTTCCCCTGCAAAGGCCAATGTTTATAGTAAATCTTAGAAATGAGTCAGAATTCACTCACCAAAGGTAGGTGAAGTTGAAAATGGTAGGCATGACCTTTAAAACATACTTTGCTGAAATCTTCCAAATTATGCCATGTCCATATATGGCTATCCCGCAGAGAATCCCAATTAAACATGTAATTATACTTCATTAATAAAAATAATAATAGAAGGGAAATCAGTGGTGTAGAGTGAACAGATCAAGAGGAGGAAAGAGAAAAGGAACAAGAAGGTATTGGGGAATCAGATAGGTCAAATTATGTTCTGTGCATGTGCAAATATGGCAAAATGTACCCACTATTATGTGTAATTACAAAGCACCAATAAAAAATAAATGAGCAAATAACACTTAAAAAAATGTACTCGATCTGTGTCCATGAGAAAGAACACAGTTAAAAATATGAAGCACTAAGGAAGTCAGGCTTGTAGAGGTTGAATTTAAATGGATAACTGAGAAAAATGAAAAAAGTTTGTCATTAACTTTTGTCTGTCATACAACAGAAAAAAACTAATGCCCAGCTTCCGACAGCTGTGAGGAACTGAAAGCCGGTCTGTCTAGCAAGGGGAAGTGGAAGGAGGTAAGTAGGACATTACCCATTATTACTCATCCAAGGTTCCTCAGCTCCCAGCTCCATTTTTCTATTGAAGTCACAACTACAGACTTCATCACAGAAGTGTTCAAAATCCTTAGTTTCAACTGGGGAGTCCGGTCTTACTCCATCCAGCTCCTCCCCTGGACACCTGGGACTGAAAGGGAAGTAGTCATTGTAGCAAGTAAGTCATTTTAAAGCCTGGCATTTTGACCCAGGTGACTCTACTCCCTACACCTGTTTTCCTCTGCCCAAATCTTTCAACCATCTTCTAGGTTCTTTGTGTGAGGAAACCAGTAGGGGAAGAAGACCATGTTGTTTTATTTACTTATATTTGTATATTTGGTTAAAACAAAAACATGGCACACCCAGGTCATGATGCAAACACAAACACAGTCCTCCCTGCAACTTAAGAGCAAGAATGTTATGATAGCCTCAGGCATTCATGATCATCCCATCTCCTTCCTTTCCTCCAAACCTCTTCCAAAGAGGACATGTGCTCACATTTGCTGACAGTTCAGTGACCACCAGGCCACTTTTGCTTCCTTCAAGTCTTCATGGGAGTCTGTGTTGTAGGAGTAAGGCTTAGTCTCCGGGCCCCAGGAGAACACTCGCGTTCCTCTCCGCTGAGGATCCATCCCTTTCTCCTTCATTAACACATGACTTGCTGTATCTCACACACGGCTTATAAACCAATCCCTTCAAATTCAACCTCCTTAAATCTCCTTGATTTACTAAATCCAAGCAAAAACTAAACAATGAAAAAACATTTTCTTGTCTGAACTTGTGCCCAACATCAGCTCCTGTCTGATCATTTTCAATGACAAATTATGATTTCTAGATAAGTAATCATCACCTAGTATACTAGTTGTCTATTGCTGAGCAGCAAACCCCCTAAAATTTAGGGGTTGTAAAAGCATTAAACAGTTCCTTTCTCACCCAATTTCTGTGGGTCAGAATTCTAGGAATGACTGAGGTGAGCAGCCAAGGATCTCATCCATGAGAAGATGCAGAAGGCATGGCTGACTCACTGTCACGACTGGCAAGTCAATGCTGAGTGAGGCAGGGCACCACAGCTCTTTGGTGTCCCCTCCACAAGTCTGCTTGGGTGTCCTTACAACATGGCAGCCGTTTCCCCCATAGTCAGTGATCTGAGAGAGCAAAGTTCTGATGCATCTTGAAAGTCACACTGTCCTTCTACAGCATCCTATTACTATCACAGACCATCTCCATTCAACGAGGGAGATGGAAGGAAACTGCAGGAGGGAATGAGCACCAGATAACAGCATCAGCATCATGGTACATGTGTGGCAGTGGTGGAGTCCTCCTAGAGGCTGATCACCAACTGTGGCAAATACCGTCATTTGAAAGAGTGTGAAGTCAAATAGTCCTCAAACTGAACCCAAAGCCCTTCATAAAGAGCAAAAAGTAAAACTTTTACACTTCCTCTGCAGAAGATGGAGTTCACATTTTTGCAAGAAATCTCATAGCTTTGGGGCATATCACATATTTTTTAAAAGTCCAAAAATAATATCATATTTCTTGACTGAAGGCTGAGGAGCAGCAGGGTGGGCAGAAATGAGGGGGAAGTGGCAGAAATTGATACTCAAAGTTTCCCAAGTATTCCTCTTGGGAGTCCTTTGGTTTGGTATTTTCTACAGGACAATAAGCTCCATTCAATGAAAGATTTTCTTGCCCTTCTACTTCTGACAACAACTATCATCACAGAATAATGCTAGGCTACATTTTGTCTTGTGCTGTTTTGCTTTGTTTTCTGGAATGTCTGAAATGATAGCACCCAGAATTTCTGGCATTTCCTTTCAATCTTTTAAGGAGGTAGAAAGCCATAAGTCTAATTACAAAAGAATGTTACCTTTGTTGCTGCGAGGGTAGCAAGCCAGAAACCTGGCAAAGCTCAACAAAACAGTGGTTTTAAGATATTTATACCAATCTTCTTTTAGTTGCCAAACCTTAAAGAATCAGCAGATTTTTCTCAAGGTGCATCAACATGCCTGAGTCATATTTCCTTAGCCCTCTGTCCCTCATGAACAATGGAATTCAAGAGAAATCTACAAGAGAATCTACCATCAGAATATGTCAGACATGCTTTTAGACTTCTAGGAGATATCAAGAAAGCCAAGATCCTGCCCTCAGGGAGCTGGCAGAGCTCTGCTCAGCGTTGAAAACCTTTTAGGCTGAGCAGTGGGTTGTCACCTGCGTCCCCCTGTGAACCTGCAAGGAGACTTCAAATCCAGTGAGACAGGCATTCAGCCACTTCCTCACTCCTTTCCCTCTACCCTCCTGCTCTGGGAGTGTTTCTCCCTTCTAATCATCCTACTCAGAATCCCATTCTGTCTGTTTCCCCCAGATCCAATCAACATGAATTATGAACCCGCCATATATTACTCTCAGATCTGAGACCTTCCTCCTGCTGGCAATTCCAGTTTCAGGGTAAAAGACGGCAACAAGGAGTGAATCTCAGCACCACCACCCCCCCCCCCCCCCGCAACCCGTGATCTGCCCTGCAGGGCCATGTCCAGGGCTGCACAGGACCTGGAGAGCCAGGGACAGTGTGACTCCCCTGCTAACCAGAGACAGCCACCTTCCCAGGGAAGGAAGTGACAGAGCCTTGGTTTTTCCACTTGGCCTCTTTATCCATTCTGGGGCCTTTCTGCTTTTCTTGGGAAGGAAAAATACTTATCCTACCCCATTCAATTAAAGACTCAATATGTCACTTTACCCTATTTAGATGCCTGAACTCCTCCTCCTCTCACCTGTCATCAAGTCACTCAGAATTCTTTACAAAGAACAAGACACAGTACATAAGCAGCAAGATTTATGAAGCACAGCGTTCAGTCTACTCCTTCAGAGAGCAACACTCATGTTTCCTAAAGAAAACTTTCTACATTATGGATTAACAATTCTGAAACCTTCCACATAGAAGCAATTCAAAAACACTTAGGGGTCCTTCAAATACAAAGATTCGCCCGAAATCATTAACATTTGGACCTCCTTCATCCCTCTTTCCACACAGGAAACACACAAGGCCCCCTCCGCTGCCTCATTGGTCTCTCCCTAGAACCCAATGACAATAGACCTCCCCAGAGTACAGAAGTGAGTGTCCCCTATAGAGCTTTTCCCTTTTGAAATGGAACCATCATAACCTCATGTTTTAAAGGAAAACAATAAAAAGCCTCAAAATAAATGTAGTAAATAGTGGAACAAAGAGGATAAGATAAGTCATTCTAGTTGAAAAGGGATTCTTAAAATGCATTTAACACTGTAACAATTGCACTAGTCTCTTCCATTCTATTTTATCTTGTTGTGATGTGGCCAGACACCTAACAGGAGATCTGCTTCTGAAATGTCTTGGTGTAAACTGCAATGTTACTGACCAGAGGCACCATGTTGTATGGCAGATCTCTAGAATTTACTCATTTACCAGTAACTGCCCATTTCCCCCTCCCTTGAGCCTCTGGCAATCTCCATCACTAGTTTGGCTTATTCAAGGACCCTTAGCCTAATGCCCTCAGGGTCCATGCTGTTGGCTATTGCAGTCTCCTTTCTTGAGGCTGAATGGTATTCCATAGTGTGTACACACATTTTTCTCTATTCTGTCGTCCATTGATGGACATTGATGTTGTTTCTACATGTTACTTATCGTGAATCAGTGGCAATGCATGTGGGAGAACTAATATCTCTTCAGGATCCTGATTTTAAATCTTTGGGATAAATATCCAGAAGTGGGATTTGTATGATAGTTCCATTTTTTAATTTTTGAGGCTCTTCCACACCACACTATCTTCCACAGGGGCTGCACCATTTTGCACTAGCACCAAGTGTGCAAGAGGCCCAGTTTCTCCACATCCTCATCAACATTTGCCGTCTTTTGTTTCTTTGAAAAAAGCCATGACAGGTGAGGACTGATGTCTTCTGAGGTTTTGATTTGCATTTTCCTGATGATTAGTGACCACGAGCACATTTTCATGTAACTACTGGATATTTGTATGTATTCTTTGGAGAAATATCTGTTCCAGTTCTTAGCCCATTTTCAAACCAGTTTTTTTTTTGTTGTTGTCATTGTTGTTGTTGTTTCTTGTTTTGTTTTGTTTTACTATTGAGTTGCATGAATTCCTTATTCATATTAGATATTATATGGTTGGCAAATATTTTTCTACCATTCAAATAGATTGCCTGTTGATTTTTTTTTTCTGTGCAGAAGCTTTTTAGTTTGGTGTAGTTGCACTTGTCTTTTGTTTTTGTTTTTGTTTTTTCCTACCTATACCTTCAGTTTCAAATCCATGAAATCATTGCCAAGACCATTGTCAGGAAGCTTTTCCTCCATGTTTTTTTTCTGGGAGTTTTACAGGTTTTAATCTTATGTTTAAGCCTTTAATCTATTTTGAGTTGCTTTCTGTGTGTGATATAGATAAAAGTCCAGTTTCATTGTTTTGCATGTAGATATCCAGTTTTACCAGTAGCACTTGTTGAAGAAGATGTTCTTTTCCCCACCATGTATTCTTGTAACTCTTTGAAGACATATTGACCATATATGTATGGATTTATTTCTGAGTCCTCTATCCTGTTGCATTGATCAATATATCTATCTTTATACTAGCACCACATTTTTTTGGTTACTGTATCTTTATAATATTTTTTCTGGAATCAGAAAGTATGATGCTTCTGTCATACTCTTTTTTATATTGATATAATTATTCATATTCTTTTGTTATTCCATATGAATTTTAGAATTGCATTATTCCTGTTTTCAAAAGGCAGGATTATATATGTAGAACACCCTAATATTCCATTATAAAAAACTGTTAAAACTAATGAGTAAATTCAGTAAAGTTCCAGGATACGAAATCAACTTACAAAAATCCATTGTGTTTCTGTATACAACTTAACTATCTAAAGGGGAAATCTGGAAAATAATTCCACACACAATAATACAAAAAAAAACAGATTACTTAGGAATAAATTTAGATAAGCAGGTGAAAGATGTGTATATGGAAAATTACAAAACACTAACGGAAGAAATTAAAGAAAGATATCCCATGTTCATGGACCAGAAGACTTAACATTTCTGTTCTTTCTATAGAAAAATAAGCAAACTCATGAAAAAAGAATCTACTCAATCACAATTTAATCTTTAATTAATTATACATCATCATCATTCATCTATACTTGCATTTATTTTATTTTAATTCATTTTGAAAATGATAAAATTAATACCCCTGTATTCCCTAGCCTACCCAAGAACAAGAATATTACTGATTAGTCATGAATCCCATGTGTCTGCTCCAGTTCCCTCAATACCCCATGTCTCAGATTCTCAAGCCATTTGCTCTGTCCCAGCCCCTGGTGAGCCATCCCCTGGTGAGCCATCCCCTTGTCTGTCAACTACGTAGCCTGGCCAACAATCTGTACATCTAGAGTTTCTAACACCACCTGCCATTTATGGATTTGGATGAAAGGTCATTCTGAAGGGCACAAGCTCTGGCATCTTGTACAGCCACCTCAAAGACTAAGTGATATATCATGAAAATGTAAATGTATCAACTTTCCAAGAGCAAACTCACCAATGTGAGAAAGGAAATGGGGGACACCCCGGGGATAAAGCCTGTCTTCTTCCTCTCTCATATAGATCATTCCTTATACCTTTCCAGAGAAGTCCCACTAAGTAGAACATAATTACCCACACATCCTCTGTAGCTCTACAAGGCTCATTTTGAAGTAGTAGCACTCGAGGCTATGCATTTCCTTCAGTATGAATTTACTAGGGCTATTCATGCAAAGTACCAACAGATGGGGTGGCTGAACAGAAGAAATTTATTTTATTATGGTTCTGGAGGCTAGAAATACAAGGTCAAAATGTTTCCAGGGTTAACTTCTTCTAACCTCACTCTCCTTGGCTTGTAGCTGTCCATTTTCCCCTCTGTCTTCACATGGTTTTTCTTTGTATACACTCCATGTCCAAATATCCTCTTCTTATAAGAACAATAGTTATACTGGATTGAGGACGTTCTAATGACTTAGTTATCTTCTTAAGACCTAATATCCAGGCTAGCATGTTTGAAGCACTGGATTCGATTCTCAGCACTGCATATAAATTAAAACAAAGGTCCATTGACGACTAAAACATATATATATTTAAAAAAAGACCTAATCTTAAAACACTTACATCTGAACTAAATTTAAGACCTCAACACAAAACTCATCCCATAATATTTTGTATCACTTCATCTCTTCTTTAGTTTTACTTCTTTTTTTCTCACCCTAGTTGCACTGGATTTTTATCTTAACAATAAAGCATCAACAGTTTCATTCTTTATACAGCCTCTGTTTTTAGAGATTTGAGCTAATGCAGCTACATATTACATACCTTCAGGTTCCTTCTTTTCTCATGCATTTGGTTTCTCACCATAGGTAACCAACATCCTGAACTTGGCCTTTCACGTTGTGTCTAAATAATATATTTTTTCAGTTTTGAATGTTTAAAAAGAGTACAGTGATGTCATATGTCATCTTCTGGCATTCATTTTTTCCACTCAATGTTATGTTAATATCAATAATCTCTGATGTAAACAGCTACCATCTCTTCATTTTCACTTGCTGCAGAATACGCCATCATCAGGATATACCACAATGTAAACATTCTTTTATCAATAGAATGGGCAAAAAATAATAATAAGGCAGATGGCATGCAGCACACATCAAAGGCCCTGTGAAGACCATTTGTTACAGATACTCCCTGGAAAAGAAGCAATAGACAGAGTATAGATTCCTTGTTGTTCATTCCATCTACAGCAGCAGATAGAATTCTTTAAAAAAAAATATTTATTCTTTAGTCATTGGTAGACACAATATCTTTGTTTTAGTTTTATGTGGTGCTGAGGATCGAACCCAGTGCCTCACACAGGCTAGGCGAGTGCTCTACCTCTGAGCCACAACCCCAGCCCCAGCAGGTAGAATCCTAACAGAGCCTAAACACAGAAACCAAGAAGTCTCTAAAATTCTTGGAGATTTTAAGCTGCATGATTTAGGAAGCACCAGTCTTTCTCCTGGCATGGTCAGGGGTCAAGTTTACAGTTGAGTGACACTGCTAACTAGCTGCAGAATTTGCTTCCATAGCATCTGTGGTTGGGGAACAACCAACTCTTCCCTCCCCTGGCAGCAGCAGCAGCAGCAAAATGGGGTCTAAGTCTTGCATTTGATCAGATTTGATTATCCTAAGTAATGGATCATAGTCAGTTTCCAAAGAGGTCTGCAGGAGTCTGGCTCCTATTTGGGGAGTCCAGTTATAAGGATCATTCCTTTACATTTTAACATTTATGTCTTATGTTGTTATCATTTTATTTTCCAGCATATCTACCTAAGAGTAAAATAGCTGTGTCACAGGGTATTTAGATATTCAATACTAACCATTGCCTACCAGATCCCACCCACCTCCTGGTACATCAAGGATTAGGGGAATGGACAAGATAAATGCCAGAGTAACCTTGAAACCCAAATTGGTGAAGTCATAAAATAGGGTCAAGTCATCCTCTATGGAGTGTTAGTAATCCGGGGTAAACAAAGAAGACTTGGCATAAGGGAAATGTAAAATTTTGGTGTGCAAAGCCACTGAGATTTTGAGGTTGGTCGTTATGGCAAGAACTAAATACAAGAAATTTTTTTAAAAAATTGATAAATATAAAGGAAAAAGAAGAAAGGAGGAAGTATAGAGCAGATATCAATGAAATAGAAAGCCAGTAAACAACAGGCCCAACAGGGGGAAGACTGTTTCTTTCTGAACCTTAGGAAAGCCGTAGGTAATGCCCAGCTGTGCTCATCATCCTCTTGCCAGGTGTGCCTTCATCTCCCCACTGTTCAAAGAGCACACTGAGAGCCCGCACATAGCAAGCGGCATAGGCGGGTGGTTTATTGCTTCTTCCTCCAGCTGCCAAATAAATTTCCTCCCATCACAGGAACCTAAGAAAAGGGTGGTAGACGGTCTGAGGTTAGAGAGCAGATCCCGGAAATACAGACGGCTGCTTTGAGCTTCATAGACACACACACACACACACACACACACACACACACACGCTAAAGAACAGAGCAAGAAGCCTAAAGGCCTAAAGTCAGGGGAAACAGGTGGAAAGGGCCAAGTGGAGTAAAGGACCCAGTGTGAGGAGCAGGGCTCCCTGGGATGCTCAGAACCAGTATTTCCTATGCAAGGGGAGAAGGTGGAGGCAGCAGAGCTTTCTAATTTGCATGCACCAGGTATTTTCCATAGCCAAGAATAGAATTCAATCCCATTTCCCATGTAATCAGTGAGAAGTATTCTGCATTTTCAGTTTATCCTGAGTGCTTTTGACAAAAGTACTCCTAAGTATAACTTGGGGAAAAGCAACCATACAGAGCCCCACTAATATGATCATCATTAAACACTATTTGCAAAAGAGTCTCTTCATCTAATGACCTAGTACCTCTTCCTTTTAACTGTTTTCTTTGTTGAACTACATCACAGTTGAATGTTTCCTGTGCCTCGGCACTTTTTTGAAGTGTGGGGTTCAGAGGAAGCAGACTTTCTGCTTATTTTCTTATATCCATGAACTACAAAGGCACAGACTCAGACGATCCTATGGTAGCAATGAGCAAAGGACAACAATATTTTAAAACTAAGCTTTGACATCGGAGACGATTTCAGCAGTGGAGTCTGTTATATCCAAGACAGGTGCAACAGTAGTCTCAGTGGTTCTGTCACTCAACCCCGTCAAGATAAGAGCTCTTAGTTACGCTTCGCCATGTGGTCAGCAGCCTTAGTGTTTTTACACTGGGTTTTCTCAGGTTGAAGTGCATGTCCTTCAATCAACCATCACACAACTGGAATTGGCAAGAGGACCATGAGCACAGCTCCACCTTCCTAAATTTACACAATCATTCTTTTGCTTTACTCTCACCATTAATTTTTCTATGGATAATTTGAAACTGCCTGCAAAAACCTTAAACGAGCTCTTTGTAGACTTCTGAAAGTGCTCCCATTCTCAGCAGTCACTGTAATTCCAGACCCAAAGAAGTTGTCACTGATGGCCAAGGTTGAGTTCTGACAGCTAGTATGTTTTCCTTAAAATGAAAGCCAATGTAATGAAATTCTATGCATAACAATCTGCAAAATACCGTAACATAAAATATTTTTATATTTTATGATACTTTAATAGTCTTTTCCTATTTTTTACCATGCCGTTATTTCAATAATATTTATTCTGCCTACCATGTGAGCTGTAGAAAGGCTCATAATCCAAGATGGAGAGCAAAACATCTAGCCAACAGATGAGTCAATGCTCTGGAAAGAGAGGCAAGATCAATTAATTCTGTCCAGAGTAGAGTCAGGGCAAGCTTCTCAGGGTGACCTCAGTGTAGAAGAATGAGATCATTGTCAGGATTAAGAATCCAGAACTGAGAGCTATGTGAAGGGTTTAAGAAAATGCACCATATAACTGGTTGCTAGTTAAAACTAACACACACAGCAAATCTACACCTTCCTTTGTATTGGATGTGTCTAAAGAGTATAATTCAGCGAAACTATTAGATACCCTCTAACGGGGGCTTCAGTGGCATTCCTTCATTGAGAAAAAATCTGAAAAAGGCAGGCCCACCTCCACATAAAACACAGTATGTCAAACAAGGTTCCTGTAAAGATTCTTCCATTTATTTAAATGCTCTGAGAGTAAAGCAGAAGCAAAATCTTGAAAAGTCTCGGCTTAATTATTTTCTTCTCCAAAAGCAGGGCTCTTAATTCCTAATTCTTTTCTTAATTCTTTTCTTCTCCAAAAGCAGAGCTCTACTTCTGAGGAGTTTTGATTTGATCTCAAAACCCAAGGCTGACCATGTTTATGCTTGACATTCCACGAACACAAATAACATAAAGTGCAAATGTATTCATTCGTCCATGATTGTCTTTCCTTCTTCCTAGTCATTATCAATGGTGGGTCTGGAAATAAAGAGATGAGTAGGCCCAGCCTCAGAGGTCATCATGAGATGTTCACTGGGTCTAGGGACCCAGGGAGGCAGATAATTAGTATGAAATGCATGTGACACTGGGCAAGAACAGACTTGAGTTTTGTTTAAAAAAAATAGAATAAAAATACAATTTCTGTCCCTGGGTCATTTGCAATCCGTTAGGTTGAGTCATATAAACTGCTGATGACATAGGTGAAATATGGCCCAATATCCACAAAGTCATAGGGTTCCATCTAACAGATGGAGGAGACAGGCACAGGAACTCGAACTCAAGCAGAAGGGGCTGGGAAATTCACCATAAAACCTGTAGCCATGAGCCCCACCCCAGCACAGTGGCACTGATAAACTGCAACTGTGGACAACCACTGTTGACAACAGTCCTTGCAGATCGACACTCAGGACCACTGCATCTGTGTGCCAATGACCTGCATGCTCCGTGTGCAGTGTGACTGACACACTGCACATTGCTGAGATGGCTGGATGGCGTGCCCAGCTCAGAGAACCAAACGAGAGCCCAGCCCAACAACCACATTTCAGTTCCTTTGTTCTTGACATGCACAGTTGCTCTTTCCTTATTTCTTTCTTTTTTTTTTTTTTTTCTTTTTTTGTGGTGCTGGGATTGAACGCAGGGCCTTGTGCATACAAGGCAAGCACTCTACCAACTATATCTCCAGCCCCCCCCCCTTATTTCTTCTACATTATTCTTTTTTTAAGTCATAGAAAACACAGGGATGAGTCTGGGGGTACCACTGTAAGAAGGAGATGGGAGGCAAAAGCCATTTGGCCCACCAGGAGCAGGGGAACATGCTCAGATTTCCTTTGCTTCAATGTTCTCTTGTTAAGAAAAGCTGAGGGCATTAAAGAGAGAAGACACACTGATGATAAATCAAGCCATTGTGGATTTATCAAAATAAAACTCATTCTGAGTGTGTCCCACTGGGGACAGACTTGTGTCATTTCTTGAGTTGATTCAAAACATCTGAGTAATTGGGATTTTCGCCAGTAAAAAGCACGTTGTCAGGCCACAGACGCCACAGAGGCCTTCTTACAGTGACAGTGGCATTATTTTGCTGGTTATTGACAAAAGAATGAGTCATTCCCTGCGGACTGGCTCTGAATGCTTTATTCACCAGAGGTTGAGATGGCAACTGAGCTTCACACTGGACCGTCCTGATCTCATTCCAACCACCCTGAGCCTAGGAAGTGGATTCCATTGTTATCCCCAGTTCACAGAAAAAGAAAACTGATAGCAAAGAGATAAGTCACTTGCTTTAAGTCCCAGAGCTCATGAGTGGAAAGATCCAGATTATCTGACTTCAGCTACTAACTACTTGGTACCAATTTTCCAAAAGTCAAGACTTTTGAGATAGTTATAATCCCCCAAGTCCCTCCTCCCTTACCCCAGTACAGACTCAGTTGGAATGACGGACAGTGTAGATAAAAGTATGGAAATAGAACCTGATGCTCACTAAATTAAAAGAACATTTTTTTTTTTACTTCTGAGACAATATTATTTTATATTAAACTTCATTTTTAAAGCTCTTTCATGACTCTTTAAAATTATCAAAATGTTCTGACCAAGGAATGTCAACATGATCGAGAGAGATCTTAAAATAAAACCCCATCTTCATCCCTCTAATAATAAAGTTAAATTATAAATTCCTTTTAACAAGTCTACTGAGTGGAAGACATTTCTTTCATTTTAATCATTTTTTCTCCTGATACTTGCTCTCATGGTAATCACTCCTTCACAAAAATATGAGCAAAGAGAGAGAAAATGATGAGCATATCAGCATCCCTAGACACAAAGGGTGGTGACCGTCTTTTCTTGTTTCAAATAAACTTTGAGGGTTATTTCTTATTTTTCCCCTCCAACTTCAGTTTGCACAACTTTTCAGAGAAATGTGAAGCTTGATAGAGAATAACCGCATAACAAGCTGGTTGCCAGTCTGACCTAAAAGCTTGGGCTATAAGCTGTCTTCCTCAGAGAGCATCAGGTCCAAAAGGGCCAGTGATGGGCAGCAGAGAAGGCAGGATCAGTGCCCACCTTCTTCATATGTGGCCCTTCGTGTCTTCATCCCTGAGGTCTGTTGTAAATCAGCAGCACAACAGATGCTTGGCTTAAAAGATGAACTTCAACAGTGCCACGGGATCTTAGACTGTGCCCAGGGATGACTAGGATACAACCAGGAACTACACCGTGATACCCACTGTGTGCATTTCTTGGTAAAGGGAGTGGAGTGTGTGACCCAAGGTTCTGAGAGACCCTGCCTGGCAGCCTCTTGGATATGTGACATTACTTGGTTAGTTATGGTCAACATTTCTCTCCTCTCTCCAAATCAGTAGGTCATAGGCCATTGTTTCAGGAGGATGTTGTAGTGGGGACATTCTCTCTCCCCACAGCTTGCAACAGATGCCACTCCCTAAGCTGGAGAAGAGCAAGGCTCTTCAACAAGCCTGGATGTGCCGTGACCCCCCTTTTCCTTTACTGACAGTAAACTCCACACCGAGGGCTCCCTCTGTCTTCAGCAGATTTCTAGCAGTCATCCTGGCCCGAAAAAAAATAGAAGCCCTAGGGTGAAATAACAATTGAGAATTTCCCAAATTATGACAAGGTAAACTTCACAGTAAGAGTAATTTATAGTTCCATAGCCTTCAAGTTACAAAAGACATTTTTAAGTCCCCGTAGGTCACCAAACATGCACAAGGTCCTACTGGGTTGGTGTGTCATGCAAGGACTCCCACATGTTTGAAGGAACATTAAAAAGGTCAGCTTTGGAGGACTTTTTAAGGCAGTTTTTGAGCAAAAGATTTTAAAAATATTCCTTTTCTAGATAATTAGCATGAAATAATAAACATGTGAGTGAGGTTAACTGAATGTTTGTGCCCCCCTCAAGGTTTGTATGCTAGAATTCTGATCCACAATATTAGGGAGTTAGGAGGTGGGGGTTTGAGAGTGGTTGGTCATGAGGGTGGGGCCCTCGTGATGGGATCAGTGCCCCTGTATGAGGCAGGAGGGAGCTTGCTTCATCTCTGTGCTTAGTGAGACTCCAGTGAGAAGACAGCATCTGCAAACCAGAACAAGAGCCCTGCTAAGACCTGTACCTGCCAGCTCCTGGATCCCCAACTTCTCAGCCTCCAGAACTGTGAGAAAAAAATCTCTGTCATTTGGGCCACTGACTCTGTGGAATTTTATTATAGCAACCTGAGCCAACTAAGACACAGAAATAACTCCCAAAAATAAGTAAAATAAAATATCATTGACCAAGCCAAGGTGTGGCTATACCACAAACAGCTGAATTCCTTTTAGGATGCTCACCTTTCACATAACCTCCAAGGAAGTAGCCTGTGGGAGACTCATCCCAAAGGAAATGATGCAGTGCACTTGTTAACGGGGTAGGAGCTAATGTGAAACAGCGGTCTGTGAAAACTAATCATGTATACAATAGGCAAAAACATCCGAACTAGCCATCTGCATCCCATTCATGTCCAGGGTGAAAAAGTCACCCTGAGATTTTTCTCTAGTGGTAATATTAAAATATCAAAGATATTTACTAGAACTCCTTAGGGGATGAAGTTACCTGTAAATACCTCCTAGGGTTTTCTGAAGGCCAGCAAAATGAAACTTGAGTCTGTCCATGGTCTTTGGACCAGAGGCAAAAAGAAGTGCTTTGCTTTGGGGATGGGGAATGAAAACAAAGAACCCCCACAAAACAGATTCTAAAACTTCAGGTGTGGTGGGAAAAGAAATGAGCAGAGACAAATAGTGAAAGAAAACAGATTGAATATAGACTACTATATTTCTTTCAAAATGCTTGTTCTGAAAGGTATAGTTCTGCCCCCTATAGGCAGTTTTGGGAACAGGCGGCATTGGAGGTACCAGGAATGGGCAGCCCTGGCTTGGGGTTTACTAGGAGGGATAACGGATAATGCAGAAGACCTCCAGGTTAGACACCTGACAGTTAAAAACAAGCCCCATCAGCACAACTTTCACTTGCTCCCTAAATATTCATGTAGATGGAAATGTAGTTTACAATACCTGAGTCTATAATTTCATTTTATATATAAACACATGAAAAAAATTTGCTCAGTTTTCTTTAAATGTTTTTATAGTTATAGATGGACAGCATGCCTTTATTTGTTTATTTTTTTATGTGGTGCTAAGGATCGAACCCAGTACCTGACACATGCTAGGCATGCGCTCTGCCACTGAGCTACAGCCCCAGCCCGAATTTTGTCAGTTTTAATAGGGTTTGGATTTTTCAGGAATGCAATTTGAGTATTCTACAAATAAAAGGAAACCTGTACCTCAGTGATGATATGCAAGGGTGCCAGAGCCACCTGCCCCCATATTCATCCCAGCTCTGCCACTATTGGCTGAGAACCTTTGGATAATACCTCATGTGCAAAATGGGGTAACAGTGGTACTCACCTTAGAAAGACGGGACTTGGAATAGTGCCAGGCACACAGTAAGCACTATTTGAATGACCTTTATCATAGATGCTGTTTTGTGTAGGACTTTATCAGAGATTGGCCACGTTTTAGAAAATCACATTGCTGACATCTCTGGTATTAGGTGGCCAATATCACAGGCCTGTCTGGTCTGCGTGTATACCTGCCATGTTCCTGTCGAGTTTATTTTTATTAGAGGTTTATAGTCACACATAACAGTCAGGTTCATCCTGACAAAATCATACAGGCACATTCACGGAATTCGAATTCAGATCACGATTCTACTTTCCTTTCCATCCTCCCCTCTTACCCCATTCTCCTTCCTCTGCTTTGCTAGAACCCCTTCACTTGTCTATCTGTTTGCATTTGTTTGGCTCTTCTTACTTCTACATAAGGATAAAAGTCTGCTTGGTATATTTATATATGCATATAACATGATTTTTAAAGAATTCATTCCCTTCCATCCCTCCACTCTGCCTCTCGATCTCCTTCTTCAACACTACTGACTGTCCCTTTATCTTTATGATATCCTATTCTTTCCCCCTTCTTCCCTTTATTTTACTCTAGCTTCCACATATGAGAGAAAACATTTGATCTTTGAGTTTCTGAGTCGGGCTTATTTCACTAAGCATGATGTTCTCTATTTCCATCCATTTAAATGCCATAATTTTATTCTTCTTTATGACTGAATAGAACTCCATTGTGTTTATATACTGCAAGTTCTTAATGCATTCGTCTGATGATGGGCACCTGGTTTCATTGAGATGGCTGTATCACTATAGTATGCTGATTTTTAGTTCTTTTGGGGAAAAAACAAGGAATGGGAGACTGTGGGATATGGTGGTTCCATCCCTACTTTTTTGAGGAATCTCCCTACTCTTTCCAGAGTTCTTTTACTAACCCGCGGTCCCACCAACAATGTACAAGGGTACCTTTTCCCTCACATTCTTGCCCGCATATATTATTGTTTGTGTTCTTGATCATTGCCATTCTGCTACACAAAAATCAATGAAAGAAAAAATTAGTTATTTGAGAAAAATAAATAAAATTGATGAACACTTAGCCAAACTATCCAAGAGAAAGAGGAAAAAACTCCAGTTACTAAAATTTATGAAGAAAAATGAAATATCACCACAGAAACTACAGAAATAAAAAGGATAATCCAAAAGTATTTTAAAAATTTATATCAAAAAAATAAAAAACCCTGAAGACATCAACAAATTTCTAGAGACTTATGACCTACCCAAATTGAATCAGGAGGATATAGGAAATTTGAACAGATCAATTTCAAGCAATGAATTGAAGATGCCATCATAAGACTACCAACAAAGAAAAGCCCAGGACCAGATGGATTCTCAGCTGAGCTCTACCAGACCTTCAAAGAAGAACTAGCACCAATTGTCCTCAAATTATCCCATGAGATAGAAAAGGAAGGATCCCTTCCAAATTCATTCTATGAAGCTAGTATCACCTGATACTAAAAGCAGACAAAGACACATCAAGGAAAGAAAACTTCAGACCAATATCCCTGATGAACATAGATAACAAAAAAAATTTAATAAAATACTGGCAAATTATGTACAGAAATATATTAAAAAGATAGTACACCATGATCAAGTGAGGTTCATCCCAGAGATGTAATGTTAGTTCAATATGCAGAAATCAATAAATATAATTCATCACATCAACAGACTTTTTCTGACAAGAATCACATGATTATCTCAATAGACGCAGAAAAAGCATTTGACAAAATGTAGCTTCCATTCATGTTCAAAACACTAGAAAAACTAGGGATATAGGAACATACCTCAACATTGTAAAAGCTATCTATGCTAAGCCCCAGGCCAACATCATTCTAAATGAAGAAAAATTGAAGCATTCCCTCTAAAAACTGAAACAGGACAGGGATGCCCTCTGTTACCACTTCTATTCCACATAGTTCTTGAAACTGTAGCCAGAGGAAATTAGGCAAAAGAAAGGAATTAAAAGGATACAAACAGGAAAAGAAGAGTTCAAACTCTCCCTGTTTGCCAATGACATGATCCTATATTTAGAAGATGCCACAAAAGTCCACCAGAAAACTTCTAGAACTCATAAAAAAATTCAGCAAAGTAGCAGGACATTAAAATTAACACCCATAAATCAATTGCATTCCTATATACCAACAAGGAATCAGTTGAAAGATAAATTAGGTTAAGAAAACTATTCCATTCACAAAAGCCTCAAAACAAACAAATAAAAAAAAAACCTGGGAATAAATCTAAGAGGTGAAAGTCCTCTATAATAAGAACTACAGAACAGTAAAGGAGGAAATTGAAGAAGACCTTAGAAGATGGAAAGATTTCCCATGCTCTTGAAGGGGCAGGAGTAGTATGAAGATGGCCATACTACCAAAACTGTTATACTGATTTAATGCAATTCCTATTAAAATTCCAGTGATGTTCTTCATAGAAATAGCAATCATGAAATTCATTTAGAAAAAATAGGAGGCCCAGAATACACAAAGCAATCCTTAGTGAGAAAAGTGAATCAGGAGGCATCACAATAATAGACCTTAAATTATACTACAGAGCTACAGTAATAAAAACAGCATGGTATCGGCATAAAGACAGACATGAAGACCAATGGAACAGAACAGAAGACGCAGAGAAACCCCACATTAAAACAGTTTTCTCACACGTGACAAAGGCACCAGAAATATACATTGGATAAAAGACAACCTCTTCAACAAATAGTGCTCAGAAAACTGGAAATCCATATGTAGCCAAATGAAATTTAACCCCTGTCTCTCACCCTGCACAAAACTCAATTCAAAGTGGATCAAAGACCTAGGAATTAGATCAGACACCCTGCACCTACTGGAAGAAAATGTGCGCCCAACAGCCCATCGTGTCAGCTTAGGAACTGACTTCCTCAACAAGACTCCTAAAGCAGAGGAAGTAAAATCAAGAATCGATAAGTGGGAGGGTATCAAACTAAAAAGCTTCTTCACAGCAAAGGAGACAATCAAGAATGTGAAGAGAGAGTCTATAGAATGGGAGAAAGCCTTTACCACATACACCTCAGATAGGATATGTAAAGAACTCAAGAAACTTAACACCAAATAAAGCAAATAACCCAATCAATAAATGGGCTAAGGAACTGAACAGACACTTTACAGAGGAAATACAAATGGTCAACAAATGTATGAAAAAATGTTCATCATCTCTAACAATTAGAGAAATGCAAGTTAAAACTATGGAGATTCCATCTCACTCAAGTCAGGATGGCAATAATCAGGAATTCAAGTAACAGTGAATGTTGGTGAGGATGGGGGGAAATGTACATTCATACATTGCTGGTGGGACTAACAATTGGTGCAACCACTCTGGAAAGCAGTATGGAGAGTCCTCAGAAAACTTGGAATGGAACCACTATTTGACCCAGTTATCCCACTCCTTGGTATATATCCAAAGGACTTAAAATCAGCATACTGCAATGACACAGCCACGTCGATGTTTATAGCAGCTCAATTCACCGTAGCTAAGCTATGAAACCAATCTAGGTACCTTTCAACAGATGAGAGGATAAAGAAAATGCGCTACATATACACAGTGGAATATTATTAAGCCACACAAAAAGAATGATTTTATGACATTTGTTGTTAAATGGATGGAACTGAAGACTAGCATGCTAAGTGAAATAAGCCAATCCCAAAGAACCAAAGGCTGAATGTTTTCTCTGGTAAGTGGATGCTAACACACAACAAGGGGGGAGGGGAAGAATAGAAGTTCATTAGATTAGACAATGAACTGTCATGAAAAACTACTGTCATATATAACTAAAAAGAAAAAAAATTAAACTGCTTTCAGAGTTTGATGTTATCTCTGTTTTCATTTGTTCTAAAGAATTTCTTGATTTCTAATCTCATTTCTTTTTTAATTCCTTTTTCATTTAAGAGTATTGTTCAATTTCCTTGATGTTTATTTCTAGTTTCATTCCATTATGATCTGATAGAATACATGGGAGTATATCAAAATTTTTTGTGTATTTGCTAAGATCTACCTTGTGATCTAGAATATGGTCTATTTTGGGAAAATTTCCATAAGCTGCCAAAAAGATAAATTCAAGTGCTTGGGGTAAAATGTTCTGTAGATGTCTATTAGGTCCACTGGACTAATAGTATTATTTAAGTTGGTATATCTTTATTGATTTTGTGTCATGATGACCTGTGTGTTGGTAATACAGGTATGTTGAAATCACACAGTATTATTATGTTGGGGACTATCTGAGATTTAATGTCCTTGAGTATTTTATGTATATATGCTTATATATATAATTTGGTGCACTCACTTTGGGGGTATAAATATTTATTATTATTATAGCTCCTTGTTGTATTTTTCCCTTTATCAGGATGTAGTGGCTTTGTCTCTTCTGATTAATTTTTGCTTGAAATCTGCTTTGTCTGATTTAAGAATAGCTTCTCCTGCTTGTTTTCAGAGTCCATTTGCATGGGATATTTTTTCCATCCTTTTACCTTCAGCCTGTGTGTGTCTTTGCCTATGAGTCTCTTATAAATAGCAAATAATTGGATCTTGTTTTTTCATCCATTCTGCTGATCTTTGTCTCTTTTAATTGGGGAGTTCATATCATTGACATCACTGCTTGTATGGATCAGTGTTTGTGGTTTCCTGCCATTACAATTTTTTGTTATATTTAATACTTTCTTGATTCTCACTTAGTGGATTTCTCTTCTATTGATCTTCCTCTGTTTAGGAGTTTTAGGATTTGCTTTTGAGTTCCTTTGTGTGCAGTTTATCTTTGAGTATTTTCTGTAGCACTCGCTTGGCAGTCATGAATTCTTTAGTTTATTTTTGCATGGAAAGTTTTCATGGTCTCCCCTCCTTGAATTTAAAAATGAGCTTGGCTGGGCATAGTATCCTTGACTGGCAGTTGTTTTCTCTTAGAGTTTGGAAGGCCCTCCTTGATTTTAGGGTATGAACTGAGAAACCAAAAGTGAGCCTTAATTTTTGCCTCTAAATGTGACCTGAGATTCCTCTCTTGCAGCTTTTAGTATTCTTTCCTTATTTTCTGTTAGGCATTTTGATTATGATGTATCTTAGAGAACTTCTTATTTGATTAAGTCTATTTGGGGGTCCTCTAGGCCTCCTGTATGTGAATATTTATCTCATTTCTGACATGGGAAAGTTTTCTATAACAATATCATCGAAAATGTTCTTAATTGCCTTTTGCTTGCATCTCCATATTCTCCTCTATCCCAATTATTCTCAGGTTTGGTATCTTGACATTGTCCCAGTGTTCTTGTATATTCTCGACATGTTCCATTTTTTTTTTTTCTTTTACTGCATTCGGTATACTCAAGTTCACAGAGCCTGTCTTTAAGGCCTGAGGTTCTGTCATCGAGGGCTAAAGTTCTATTTTCTACACAATCTAATCTGTTGATGATGCTTTCAAGTGAATTTTCAGTTTGAATCTTTCATTTTTAGTTCTACTTGGTTTCTTTTTACCATCTATATCTTTATTGAAGCATCTTCTGTACTTACTTTCTGAATTCATTCCTTAAATCATCATTTTTTGTTAACATTTTAATAATCTTTTTTATAATCTTTCTGGGATTTCATCCACTTCTATATAAGTGGGATCCTAAAGAGGAATGGTGAATTTAGGGAATAAATTTTTTGCCTGTTTCCTCATTTTCAGAGGTCTTAAACTTGTACATCAATTGAGATGGGTCCTCCTTCCTCTTGTATATTCATGTCCTCTTGTGTGTAGTGATCTTATTTGTTCTGGGACTTCTCTCTGTTTTTAATATATGAGTAGATGTCAAAGGGTGGGACAATTAGAGGTCACTCTCTAGTTGTTCCTCCTTGGATCATTGTTGGCTTGGGGGTTTTGCCGCTTCCATTCTTTGGGTTATTTGGAGTAATGTTAAGGCTCAAGTGGGGCTAGATCATGTATGGGATGAGATTCACTGTTTCTTGGTTGGGATGTATTTCTGAGTAGCAGGATCTCAACTCTGAGATCTTGAAGTGTTTAATCTCTTTCCAGCCCCTCTTAGAGGAAGGAGGGATCCAGGGATGGCACTAATGTTAGCAACAGATGTACAGCCTTAAGATAAATATCTGGTATCTACTTTGACATTGATAACACTAATTGCCACTATATAGGAATGATGGGTCAGCATTTAACAACAGTACCAATGATAAAAATAATTTTAAAAATGTGATCAGCAACTCTAGTGATGCAGCCACATCAATGCTTATAGCAGCTCCATTCACGATAGCTAAGCTATGGAACCAATGTGGGTGCTCTTCAACAGATGAATGGATAAAAAAATATGCTCAGCCATAAAGAAGAATAAAATTATGGCATTTGCCAGTAGGGAACTGGAGACTATCATGCCAAGTTAAATAAGCCAAGCCAATCCCCAAAAAATCAAAGGCCAAATGTTCTCTCTGATATGCGAATGCTAACACATTATGGCAGGGGGCAGTGGGGGGAGAATATAAGTTCATTGGATTAGACAAAAAGGAATGAAGGGAAGGGAGGGGAGTTGAGAATAGGAAAGACAGTAGAGTGAATCGGACATTACTTTCCTATGTTCATACATGAATACATGACCAGGGTAACTCTAAATCATGTATAACCACAGCAATGGAAAATTATACTCCTTGTATGTATAATATGACAAAATACACTTTACTGTCATGTATATCTAAAAAGAACAAATTAAAAAAACTTGAATGGAGTAGGAATTACCTAATCTATATAATTTCTAGTTTTAGTAGGATTACAGTTTCTTGAGTAAGAGGAAATAGGGTAGGAAGGCAAGAAAACGCTGAAGTGTTTGAAAAGGTGATGAGAGACAGGAGATAGAGAACACGTGTCAGTTATAAAGAAGAATGAATGAGTTTTCTAAAGTAATGAAAACAAGAGAGGAGGAGGAAATAAGAGATTTTGGCTGTTATTGGTAGCAGAGAGTGAAGAATGGGAGCTAGGAAGGGCCGAACCTAGATAAGAATGAATCAGCAAACAAAATCAAAACTACTCAAACCCTCGCATAATTGTACCCACGGAAGTCTAAGCTAGGCTAAATAATGAAGGCATGCAGGAGGGAGCCACTGATGTGTAAGTCAGATGAAGATAAATAGGTAGGTAGGTAGGTAGGTAGGTAGATAGGTAGGTAGATAGGTAGGTAGGTAGGTAGATAGATAGGTAGGTAGATAAATAGGAAGGTAGGTAGATAGGTAGGTAGGTAGGTAGGTAGATAGATAGGTAAGTAGATAAGTAGATAGTTAGGTAGATAAGTAGATAGGTAGGTAGATAGGTAGATAGGGAGGTAGATAGGTAGGTAGTTAGGTAGATAGATAAATAGGTAGGTAGGTAGAGGGTAGGTAGATAGGTAGGTAGGTAGATAGATAGGTAAGAAGATAAGCAGATAGGTGGGTAGATAGGTAGGTAGGTAGGTAGATCGATAGGTAAGTAGATAAGTAGATAGGTAGGTGGATAGATAGAAGGTAAGTAGATAAGTAGATAGGTAGATAGGTAGGTAGATAGGTAGGTAGATAGGTAGGTAGGTATAGATAGGTAGGTAGGTAGGTTGGTAGGTAGGTTGATAGATTGATTTTTCAAACCTATCTGCACAGTGGGAGCATACACAACTCACACATGCACACTCATATACAGAAAATAATGGGAGAAATGTGAAGAATGATACAATACAAAAACAGTGTTTGAAAAAAGTTAAAAATTTAAAAGTAAAAAAAAAAAAAAATGAGAACATAGAGGATCCTTTCCAGGGCTTCCCGCGCGGCGCTCACCTAGAGCTGTCCCCACGGACACCTTCACCCCAGTGGACCCTTTGGATTTGTTTTCTCTGAGCCCCCCCCCCCCCCCCGCCCCAAACTCTGTCCATTGAAATCCGCCTTCCTCTGTGAACCCAGGATTCTCTGGGTCCGTTTCTTTACTTTTCGATTTCTCTACCCCCAGCCCCGTGCCTTGCTTGTCCACACTCCCCACTCGCTGGGCTGGTGGCCCGCGATTCATCTCTGAGGGATCACTTCTTAGCTCAAGTTACCAACTTTCTTGGTTCTGGATTTTCTCTTTTTCCTGATTACTCACCTAGCTGAGGTGCTGAGGAGCTGCAGGTGGCTTCCCCTCTCTGCTCCACCCTCTTCTTCTCCACCTCATGGACAGGTGCGGCCTGGCCCCATTATTCCATTACACCTTGTAACAGGTGTCTCCCCCACAGCATTTACACAGTAAAACAGCCATTTCGCTATTCAGCTTGCACTTGTTTATATTTTAGTTAGGTGGGTATGTTTAGAGACCGGTGAATTTGTTAATCTGTTCATTTCGTTTCAGAACAGCAAGAGATGCTAGGCCTTTGTTGGAATATATTTTATCAGCATGATTTTCACCTGATGGTTGGAAAGTGATGATATGAAACCTTTATTACAAAAAGGTGTGGATGTCAGGTAGTGCCAAGAGCATTGCTTTACCTACTGTCATCCTGCATCTTCATGTTAACACATCCACCATGATACCTGGACTGACGCAAGCAGTGTCCACTCAGGTCTAAGAAATTCATATGAACTACTGTTGGATATATTCAAAAGGAGATGTTTACAATTTTTTAGCAGCAATATATTTTTCAAACACAATTTATAAGAGATATCCAGATATAAGTACAAACCAAAACAAAATTGCAGAGACTAACTGAAGGCAGAAGAAGCCAGAACCTTCTTTGGCCTTCCATATGGTTGCAGAAAGAGTCTGAGAAGTACGAATCTGGAACAGTAGTTTGAGTTGGGCACTGCATACAGTGAAGACTGGTTCTGAAAAGCCATTCTTAGGATGGTCATTCAATGCACATGTGGCATCTTCTCCACAGAAAAGGGCTAATACCTCCAAAGCTTTGTTTGTTTGTTTGTCTGTTTTGGTAACAGGAATTGAACCCAGGGGTGCTGAACCACTGAGCCACTTTCCCAGCCCCACTCCTTTTTTTTTTTTTTAAATTTAGAGACAGAGCCTCACTAAGTTGCTTAGGGCTTTACTAAGTTGCTGAGGCTGACTTTGAACTCACAATCCTCCTGCCCCGGCCTCCTAAGCAGCTGGGATTACAGATGTGCATCACCATGCTCAGCCCTTCAAAGCTTTTTAACTCATGAAGCTGTGGAACTACAACACTAAGAACCCTCCCCTCGCTCCAGGGAGTGAAAGGAAACACGGCCACCCTTCTACACACACAGCCAGCTCAGGTGACCAGCAACACCAGCAGGGCCTGGCTCTCCTCTGATATGGCTCCCTCCTGGCCACTAGCGCCTGTCAGCACACTCTGCCCTGCTACCCCGTGTGGCACACCCATCCAGTCACACGCCCCAGCCTCTTCTATCCCTCCTGTGAGTGGCACACACACCCTGTCTGCCTGCAGGTCCCACAGAGGCGAAGGTGAACAGCCTGAGTGAATTCAGTCACACTCACTGCCACTGGCTGCCAATTCCCTTACCCCCACCCCCAGAAGCCTTTCAAAGACCAGAGGCTCACCACCTCCAGTGAATCCCTCACGGGTTGAATTTCAGGCAATTCAGCAGAATGAACCACTCCGGGATGTGAGGAGGGTATCAGGAGTAGGAAATACCAGCTCCTCCAGGAGAGCACTTGGAAAAGTTCCTGTTGTAATTTTACTCTGCGTCTGTGTCTGTGGCTCCCGCGCTAATTCGTGAAATCCTCAAATGCTTGGGAGGGTTTACTACAGTTTTTTAATATTAGTGCCCACGCTGCTGGCAGCCACAGTGGTCACTTGTAAATCTTTGAAAACACCTTGACCACTCTTCTTCAATAGCTTCATGTATGACGCAAAACAGAAATATTTCAATTACAGGTGACTAAGAGTAAGAAAAATATACAACTATATTTAAAACACTTAAATTAACAAGATAGTACTTTTCCATTCTAACAAAATATCATACATTCAGTTTAAACAAGAGTTAATATCCAGACGCTTTTTCAAAATACCTGATGCTAGTTGAAAATTAGTGACCATGAGGCTTTCCAAGATATTTCTAATTAGCAAAATGTATACAGTTTTGAAGAACTGTAGGTATTTTTAAACCAACATAGAATTTTCATAATTCACTTGAAATCAAAAACTCAAGGTAGACATTGAATAGGTCAAAATGCAAACTGATGTGTCTCTCATAAACCAAAATCTTGCTTTACCTTCCTGAATGATACTTTGGCTTTCAGCAAACCTTATAGCTTCTTTTCCCCTAAAGACAATACATGACAACATTGACGACAACCTCTCACAAATAACCACACCCTTCTCGGTGTGTAATGAGCCCTATCCGAATGTGCTCGTGTGTTTCTGTATTAACTGACCTAGACGGGGACCACTATGACACAGGGGGTTGACGGAGGGTCACAGGTCTACATGTAAACTCTGCTCTGAAGAGCATCACAGGTGCCTGCCAATGTCAAAGTCAAAGTCGCTGTACTTAAAATATGGTATATAGCTTTAAAAAAAAAATCAAAACAAAAATGTGTTCTCCACTGGCTTTTTCAGATAAAGAAGATGGACCACAAACCGACTCGGTGTGGCAACAGCCACCAATGAGTCCCCCACCCCCCCAGGAAAACAAAAACCAGCGCCGCCAGTTCCTGACGAGGACCACAGCCTCTGGCCCCCACGTGGATTTACAGGGCATCTCCGGGTTCCAATGCCGAGGACAGGAGGAAAAGCAGGCTCTCCATGTCCCTCCTTCTGTCTCCACGAGCAGCACCTGCGGTCCCCTGGATCTCTTGCCATCCCATTACTTCAAAACTCCGAGAAAGGCAGCATACAACTCTCCAAAAGGAAAAAGTGAAATCACACAAGGTCACTACATAACACTGTGGGTGAAGTCCCAAGGGTCTGTCCGCGGAGGAAGGAGGCACTTGGTAGCAGGAGACAGGCAGGGGTCCCTCCAGGGCAGCCCTCAGGGAGTCAATAGCTTCAGGCGGGTGAGCCAGCTGACCAGCAGGGACGGCTCTGCCGACTTCCCCGAAGAGGCAGATTTCTTCTTGGTCCCTTCCTCCTGGAATGGGATGGTGGCACTGCTGTGGAGATCCGCGTTGATGTAGCACCTGCTCCCTCGGATGTAGTCTGCACCCCGCACCAGGTGCCTCTCGGCTGTGGGTCTGGAGAAGCGGTACTGGGAGTAGGTGCTCTCCTCGATGATGGGGGGAATCCGCTCGTTGCTAAAATACCTGCAGAGGGCATCTTCCCCTGTGTCAGGAGAGAGCACACAAGTCTGTTAAAATAGCAATCCCTGGCACAGTGCCGCACGGAGGGTCCTCAGCCTACCCCAGCGTTGGATGACACCCTGAAAGCGGGCACCCTACCCAGCTCTCCTTTCTGGATGGGCTTCAAGGCCCAAAGGCTGGGCAGGCCCACCTGGTGGGTGTTCACAAAGCAGAAGTGGACGGGTCCCTCCTGCTTCAGGCTGCTCTTGCACTGAACAGGGAGCACGAGGCCTGGCAGAGCCTAAGAGCATGCACTTCCTTACCCCTGGAAAAACTCTCAGAATTCACTTAAAATCACAAACCAATGACAGAAAGTGGTAAGACTCTCTCACTCTTTCCCCAGCCATCCTGGCTCAGCACCTGAGCATGAAGTACATGCTGACATTGCTCCTGCTCCTGGAGCACCCCCAATGAGCGCTTAGCAAGGTGGGGGTGCCCTTGGATGTCACCCTGAATGAAGGTCAGGCACCATTCACCTTTAGCGATGAGCAAAAATCTGCAATGATTGGGACATTCCTGAACAAAGGATGATCTTGTCTTAAATGCCAGCAGACATCCTGGGATGGGGGAGATGTTTAAGAAACTAAACAGGAATTTAAGAGACAGGACACACTGGCAACACATAGCAGTCTTTGGAAATTCCACTCCCCAAAATGTGCAAAGATCTATGTACACAGATGCTTATGGAAACACAATTCTTTAACTATGAAAAACCCAGAAAAAATCCTAATTGTCCAACAATAGCAAACTGAATACATAGGTGTCCAGCCATGAGATGGAACACTAATGCAGCTGCAGTAAAAAAAAAAAAAAAAATATATATACTCTAGATAGGATTCGTTTTACATAGTGTTCCTGAACGTCTGGGTTTTTTCCACTTTCCACATTTTTCCAAGTGTAGAATATGTAAATATAGGAATGATTTGGAAGATACACAAAACATTCACAGTAATTGCTCCTAGGTTTGTGGAAGTTGATTCCAGCTGAGTTTTATTTTCTCGTGCCTTCTAGATGTTTTCCAATGTTTTGCTTTTGTGACTTGTTTTGCTTTTGTAACTAAAGGGGAAAAGTCGCTTTTAAAAAGTGTCAGAAAGCCACACATTGTATGAGTCTATTTATATGGAATGTCCAGAATAGGCAAATAGACACAAAGTGGATTAGTGTCACTCAGGGGCTGGGGACAACTGGAATTGAGGGGGATGGCTAAAAGGCACAGGGGTTCTTTTGGATGATGGAAATGTTCTGAAATAAGATTGTGGTGATAATAATATATAAGAAATATATATATATATATATATATATATATATATATATATATATATATATATACACACACACATATATATTCAGTAATAACCAGTAACCTTGATTACAAGGTGAATATCCAAAAAACCACCATGTTGTACATTTGAAGAGTGAAGTTCACGCTCTGTGAGTCACAATAATACCGTTGGCTAAATGCAAACAGACATCTGCAACTCTAGATCGATCACACAAGAAATGCAGAAGAAAGAGTGGAGGGGACTCCCATTTCCCATTTTCATACTCCCCAACTCCTACGCTCCATCTCTCAAAAAAAACAAAACAAAACAAAAAAGGCTGCGTGGAGCTCAGAACCATGACAATGAAGATGTCAGCATCCCCAGATCTAAACAAAGCGCAGCCTGCCACCTGCTGACTACTCCTCAGTCTCACAAGTAAACTAAGAGTATCCTGAACCACAGACTGGCATCCTGACCCTTTGTCACTTTAGCACAAGCCTAGTGACAGCAGTACTCAGATGACACTTTCCCAAGGCCCTAGCTGATGTCAGGGGATGATCACTTTGGAAGCTTAAGCCTCCAGAATGTCCTTCCCCTTCCTTTTACCAACCTCAGGGTCACGCAGCTTTAACTTTTCGCCTGCTCTTTGCTGCCACACTGCACAAGCAAGGTCATGGTCATGCCCTGCCGATGCTGATAACCAAAGGGGATCCAGCAAAACTCCGAACATTTTAAAACACTTCCCTTAAGACTAGCAGTAACAACCAGGAACCTTGATTACAAGGTGAATTCAACACAAATTTCTTTCAAATAGTCACCATTCTCTAACCCAAGAAGGATTGGGGAGGAGAAAAAACTCCACATTGGCTCATCAGAAAAAATAAATAAATGGACTCCAGTAATAAGTCAATAATTCAGGATGAGATTATTTAATAAGCAATTTATTTCACTTGTTAAAAAAAAAAAAAAACTTTAAATAGACCTTTTTTAAAGGTCTACAGCCTTTTTAAAGTCCACAATGCTAATCAGGAGATGTGCACTCACTAACTAGGATTATGTAATCTTTCCCTGTATTCCATCCCAGAAATAAGTGGAGCCTTAGAAAGCTTCAGCAGACCTGGTTTAACAGATGACAGAATGGGAGTCAGAGAGGCTAACTACTTTCCAATTACCATCACACATTCAGGAATAGAGGAGAGGCCCAGGCCCCCCAGGTCTGCTTAGATAAAACCTACCTTTCTTCCCATGACCTCGAGGTCTGGCAAAAGGGTCCACAATCCCCATCCAGTTCCCATCCGCAGGCATGGACAAAGGCCGGGGCTTGCCTTCAAAGGGACAAGAAGGAAAGTGACCAGGTTGGAGAGGTTGGGGACTTCAGCATCTTTCCCTTCATTTCCAACTTGGATCCCCACAGGAGCACAGCCCCTTCAGCAGAAGCAATCACAGATTTTAAAATAAGGGAAGTATTTTAAAGCACTGTGTTTCCGTAGCAAGCAATTAGGACACAGGCATGCTAAACCTGAGCCTCTGAGTCCACAACGCCCAAGTTAAAACCAGGCAGTGAGAGCTAACCCTGAAATGTGAGCCCGGCCAGCTGGGCCTCGCGGCCAGCAGAGCAATGACTCACGAGGCCGCGCTCCAGAGCTGAATAAAGGCCTCATACTTAAAATTTCATTGAGGTTCATGTTTTCCTCGGATTACCCTTTGAGCCTGCCAAATTCACCCAACAGTTCCAAATAAGGAAGGGGTGGGAGGAGACGTAACAGGGGAAAACAGCAGAACAAGACAAACGCTCAGAAACTCACCGTAAGATGGTGTTCTCTCTCTCATTTTCGTGGGTGGTGCGCTGGTTTCCACCGAGTACCCCGGCAACTGGTCAGAGTCAGCAATGGTGAACCTTCGTCTCCGGCTCTCCTGGTCCAGGAAGGAATTCGGGGACTCCGAACCCTTGGGGCCAGGCAAAGGCTGTTTACACTTGCTGAATCCGCCGTAGGCATCCCTGGAAGATAATGTGCAACGATTAAGATGCTCACCTTGTCTCCTACCAAAAAATCACGGGAATCGTACCCCCTCAAGCACACGTGAGAAAACTCCTCTCTCCACTGGAGGAAAAGTGTCACTTTACTCAACCCCTGTGGCCCCCCAAACACACAGCTCCTAATCAAATAAGAACAAGTACTGTGACCCTGATAAATCACAATAAAGGCAGCTTTTTGGTCACGTATACCTAAATGGTACAAAGATGCTTTTGCAAAGAGAGCTCTGGTGCTCCTGTGTTCTACCCTGCAGCTGAAGTTCCTATCCGTGTCAAGAATCAGAAGTTGAAGCGTGAGCTACCGAACCACTTTTCGTGCACCGAGAGTAGTATCTTTGTCAAGATTCATCAAATAAGACTCTTGATGTATAATGAAGTTGTTAGATTTGAAGATTAAGCCACAGAGACAAAGGATGCTTTATAGTAACCAATGGAGACTATTTCTGAACTGAATAAAGAAACCGGAAAATGTTGGATCACGGACTCCTCCCTAATTCTATCTAAATGTCAGCTTTTAATAAAACTTAATTTTGGTTTATCTCAAGTTAAAAGATGGTAAATAATAATAATAATAATAATAATAAGCACTTAGCAAATTCCTTTAAGCAATCAGGAAAACACCACTGGACAAAATACAGAGCCTGCTGCCTCCTGTGTGTCCTAGTGATGTGTGTTCGCGTGTGCATGAGTGCACATGTCTCTTCAGGCAGATTAAAGGCCCCAGCTCCCTCTCTTCCTCATCCTGTACATACCCCTTTCTTCCCTCTGTGACAGCCCTCACAGAGGCCCTTACCAGGCCCCAGGAGTATATCGTTTTGTAAACTTTTCAGAAGTAAGGTATTTCTGTATTCTTTTCTTAAAGCCCCACCCCCTCACCAAACTGCACAGCTTCAAGCCCCATATGACCTAGACCTCCCCCTGCACCTCCCCTGCACCTCCCTCTGCACCCCCCACACCGTGAGACCAGTGAGGCTCCAGATTCAACCAGCCACACTGCAACCCAGCAACCTGCTCCTGGAGGTTTTCACGCCCCTCTTGCTCGTCTACACACACACACGGGGGCTAGCACACCATGAAAACAGGAACCGCGTACCGAGGAGAGTAGGGAACAGCAGGCGGAGGAGGAATGTAAAGGTCCAGGATGGCTGGCTTCTCCTTCTTCAGAGAGGCGTCCATGGTGCCTTCAGGGGACTGGGTCGTCGTGGGTGGGGGCGAGGTCTGCAGTGACAGCCACACAGAGCAAAAAAGGGCAGAGGTCAGCAAGGAGATTACCCTGGTCACACCTTTCCCTCCCCGAGCCAAGGCCAGCCCTGAGTAAGCAGAGGCCAAGGTCATCCACAGGTTCACAGCTATCTACAGTACTCGGCTCCCGGAAGACACTCAGAATTAACGCAGGATTAAATCAAAAGGCAGGTGCCAGGGTGTAAGTCGAGCTCTGAGAAAATCAGTTGAACACCCGAGCCTCAGTTTCCTCCTCTGTGAGACAGTGACACTGAGAACACTGTCACAGAGAGCTGCAGTCAGGGCTGAGTTCATTCATGAAACTCACTAGCAGCGCTAGTACTGACGAGGAGTGTGGGCTCAGAACTCTGGGTGTGATCCTGGCTTTCCTGGATTTCTGTGTATCGCTGAGCCAGGCACTCAACCTCTCTGTGCCTCATTCATAAGATGGCAATAAATGGGAATAAGAACAGTATTCAACGGGGGTACCTATGAAAAATCAAGAGATTATACATTGTTCAAAGAGCCTAGGACACTGCTTGTCACCAAGTAAGCACACAATTTCATGTGCATGAATTTAGCCATACACGTGCTGCAGATACTCATATACCTAAGTTAATTAAATTTTTTAAGTACATACGGCTTCATTTTGTTACCAAACTTCAATTATGTTACCAATCTCAAAGGATCTATTTTTTTTTTTTAACTTTGGGTGAGTCCCCCAGTCTTATCCTTCTGCACTCTTAACAATGACAACGACAGACTTTTCTGGTTGATAAAGAACCGCAAGGAGGTCTCACAGTCAAGATGGGCAAACATCTGGCGGAGACCAGAGAGAACTGTGCTGGACCTGCGCCAGGTACAAAAAGCTACCTTTATACCCCCTCTGCCTGGGTGGTGACAGAAGCTGTCACTGCGGGAAGACTGTGAACCAGATTCCAAGCCTGAAAGGACCAAAGAGCCGGTGTGGCCAGAGCTGGCAGTAGCCACCAGGAGAGTCACAGAGTGATGGCTATTTTCAACAGAGACACCAAGACACAGAGGCCAGGCCCAGTCTTCAGCCTCCTACAGCAACCCTCCCTTGCAGACTTTGCCACCAATGAATGCACAATCTGTCTCTTCTATTCAGTATAGAATCAACTTCACGGTCTGTCAATCTTGGACCATATCTGAAGACACGGGGCCAGGATCCAGACCCTTAAAACCTCAGAAGCAAAAGTAGATTATTTCCACAGGACAGATATTCCCTGAACTCTGCACACGGTGCTGATATACGGCTCTATCAACCCTCATCTACCAGGACTGTGGCCTCAAAGCAGAACGAAACACCTCTTCTGTGACAGAGTAACACTAATGAGTCAAAAAGAAGAGGAGGCTAGGGCTACAGCTCAGTGGTAGAGCACTTGCCTAGCACAGGTGAGGCACTAGGGAAGAAGAAGAAGGAGAAGGAGAAGGAAAAGAAGAAGAAGAAGAAGAAGAAGAAAAATTAGGAGCTGCCTCCTGAGAGTGCTGAGCGCCCAGGCCTGAAGAACAGGGAAGAATGAAACACAGAGGAAGGCCCGGGGCCGGGGCCGGGCGAGCTCACGGAGGATTCGTCCACCAGCATTCACGTTTTGAAGATATCCTGGACACTTCACAAGAACACTTGGTAGCTGAGCTGTTCAACAGCTCCGCCTTTTGATGGTGGCTCAGATGCAAAACTAGATACCTTTCTCCCTCGCCGTGGGCTCTTCCCAAACATGTCAGGAAGGCAAATCTGGAGAAAATGCACAAGTGAGACTTCTACGGGAGTTTCCAGGAGTCACCGGGGGGCTGGGGAGCCTGTACTTAAACAGGATTTTCCATTATGCTCTGGACACATCCATGTGGACTTTCCTCTGTCACCTCCAGCTCAGACTCGAGACTCCTGCCATCTCTGCCTTCCAGGTGGCTTCTTAACTTTCTGACTGTTGTCACCTCGTAGGTTTCCCATCACCCTGGACACCTGCTTTTCCCTTGTCTTGCTGGCATTCCCAGAGCCCTCTCTCTCCAAGAGCCGGCACTACACTAGGACAGCGAGGCTTACGAAGGTTAGACACCAAGCCAAAGGCCCAGAGCCGATGAGCGACAGAGCTGAGGTGAGGACTCGGGACCCAGCATGAGAGCCACCCTCGGGCCACCAGGCTGTGCTGCTCCTTGAGCCCCAGTGTGGCTGCTTCCCAAGAGGTCTCTGGCACTGTCCGTCTTTCATCTGAACTGCCCAGGACCCCTTTGCCCCACACCTGGACCTACACAAGGGACTCCTCCCTGGTCGGTGTTTCTCGTGTCTAGATATTGCAGTGTGCTGAACTGCTGTCCCCTCAAGTTCTGACGTTGAAGCCCTAACCCCCAGCACTCCAGAAAGTAACTGTATTTGCAGATCATGTTAAGTTGCTGGGCACAGCGGTGCATGCCTGTAATCCTAGCAGCTCAGGGGCTGAGACAGGAGGATCGCAAGTTCAAAGGCAGCCTCAGCAATAGCAAGGCACTAAGCAACTCAGTGAGACCCTGTCTCTAAATAAAATACAAAATAGGGCTGGGGATGGGGCTCAGTGTTTTAGTGCCCCTGAGTTCAATCCTGGGTACCCTCCCCCCAAAAAAACCAATTAAGTTAAAATGAGGTCACTAGGGTAGAATCAATGCAATATGGCTAGTGTCCTTATAAATGATTAGGACACAGACACACACAGAAGAAATCAACTCTGCCAACACCTTATCTAGGACTTCAACCTCCCAATCTATGGTGCTTTGTTATGGCAACTGTTGCACAACAGTAGAGATAGTAATGCAAAGCAGGGGCCAACCTGTCACCTGTGGGTGAAGTCCACCCCCTCAGCCTCATCCTCTGTATCTGCACCACACAGTCTCCGCTGACCAGGCGTTTTATCCACCACCTCTGGCTTCAGGGAGTCTGAGCTACTCACTTCTTGCCTACCCAGAACCCCTAAACAAACCAGGACCATCCACATCTGTTGTGGCTGTCACCTCACCTAAAAGCTCACAGCTGTCCCTTCTCCAGAGGATAATGGCCTCTCCTGCACAGGGCCACCAAGGCCCGTAGCTATCTGGTGACACCAGGATGCTTTGAACTACAAACTCTGCCCTTCCTTGATGGCAGCCCATCCACGTCGTGTGGACGAGTGTGTTTAAAGAGCAGCGCTCACCTCCGTGACACACACTCTCACCTGCCAGTGCAGGTCCCACCTACTCCCGGCTCCAAAGTGCCAGCTCATCAGGAAGAGGCGCCTCCCCGTCATAGTCCACATGGCCTCTTCCTCAGAGCCCGCATCTCCCCTGCAGCAGTGAGCTGGCAGGGCTGGCAGCTGGGAGGCACGCCATCAGCTCTCTGCCAGGAATAAAGCACTTCTAAGACATTAAGTGTCCCATTCGGAGAATCCAAGATTTAAATCTAAACAGGTTTAAATTTTTATACTGAGCCACTAAACAAAAGCAGCCGGGCATGATCAATATTCTCAGCTATGGGAAGTGATATCTTGGCTACGACCCCAAAGCACAAGCCTCTAAAGTAAAACTAGACAAAAGGGATCGCATCAGACTAAGAACAGTTCTGCCCAGCAGAGGAAATAATCAACAGAATGAAGAGACAACTCATTCAACATTGCAGAACCGTAGAAAACACCATGTTAAGTGAAATGAGCCAGGCACTGAAAAACAAAGACTCCACGATCGCACCTCTATGTGCCATCTGAAAACCCCAAACTCAGCAGCCAAGAGTGGACAAGTAGGTGGTGACCAGGGAGAAGGGAAGGAGGGATTGGGGAGATGTTGGTTAAAGGACAAGATTTTCAGTGAGCTGGGGCAGTGGGGGGAAGAAGTCCAAGAGTTCTTATTATACCACATGGTGATGATGTTTAATAACTATGTATTGCACACTTAAAACTGCTGAGTAGATTTTAAGTGTTCTTACCACAAATCAATAAGTATGTGCAGTAATGCATCCATTAATTAGCTTGATTTGGCCATTGCACAATGTATACATATTCCAATAAAGTAGTCTTTTTTTTTTAAAGAGAGAGAGGAGAGAGAATTTTTTTTTTTTGAGAGAGAGAGAGAAAGAGAGAGAATTTTAATACTTATTTTTTAGTTTTTGGCAGACACAGCATCGTTGTTTGTATGTGGTGCTGAGGACAGAATCCGGGCCGCACGCATGCCAGGCGAGCGCGCTACCGCTTGAGCCACATCCCCAGCCCAATAAAGTAGTCTTAATCATGAGTCTCTAACTCTACCCTCCACTTCATACTATTTATTTTTAAACCTCCCCAGCCTCCCATGGGCTAGACTTATAGATATATTTGCAGTGTTCTCTATCACGAAGTATCCAAACTGATGGCTTGAGACTATCACACCTTCCATGTGAAGATGTACCGAAAAAAAAAAAAAATCACAAGCAGCTACACATAAAATTATAATCTCAATTTTATAAAAAGCTATAAAATGTCATTTCTTTACATTCTTGGCTTAGGAAGTAAATGCTCAGGATCAATCACATTATTAGGACATCTCAGCAGTGAGCTCCTTGTACCAGGTATAGACACAAGGGCCTATATTGTTTGAAATTTAAATATTTAAATTTAAATTTTAAATTTAAATATTTAAATTTAAATAACAAAACTCACAGTCAGTTTGTTTTTTTATCATCACCAAAGACTGTCAGTTCTGACTGACACCTAAACAATGCTATCGAGCTGTTGCGGGGCTCCATGGACAGGTCACATCCACAGCACCCACCACGCCTTTGTAGGGAGCCACTAAAGACTCAACCCCATGGGGGACTCTCCAAGCTCAGTGTTCCATTGTGCAGAGTTGTATATGTTTATAACATGAGAAGATCGGGCTGGAGATGTGGCTCAAGCGGTAATGCGCGAGGCGCTGGGTTCGATCCTCAGCACCACATAAAAATAAAGATGTTGTGTCCACCGAAAACTGAAAAATAAATGTTAAAAAATTCTCTCTCTCTCTCTCTCAAAAAAAAAAAAAAAAGATGAGAAGATCTAAGATAAACTTTCTGCAATGATGGAAATGTCAATATCTGCACTATCTAATATGCAGATGAGCCACATGTGAGCATATTCAGTATCTGAAATGAGGCCAGGAAGATGGGAGGAACTGAACTTTTCCTTTAATTAATTTATTTAAATAGTTATAAAAGGCTAGTGGCTACTATACTGTTCAGAGTAGATCTAGAATTTATATTTTCATATAAGCAGGATTATCTAAGCATACACAAACCAACTCCTAAAACCAGTCGCCTTCAAAGGTAATCTTTTTTTTTTTACATTCAGCCTTGTTCATACACAGATACTGGGTGAAGGCTTTAGGACAACAGCTACCTGCACGAGAGGTGGCTTCCAGCGCAGGTTCTTCAAGGGGGCAGGCGTGAAGTTAAAACAACCCGTGGGCCTCTTCTTGAGCAGTAACACCACTCCAGTGGGATTCTCTCTCAATTTCTTCACCAGATTTTTTAGCTGCCATCCCACCTTCAAACAAAGGCAATGAGGAGAGAAGACTGTCTCATGAATAATGAAAAATCAAGCCTATGAATTGATCGCAAGGAAATCAAAATGAGAGCAAATAGGTACACTATCAATATGTTCATCTTAGCACTGCTTAAAACAGTGGAAAGCTGGATAGAATCAGAAAAGCTTTAAAAAATTAAACAAAAAAGACTTTTGATTTTTTTAAAAGTTCTAAAAGGGAAAATCAGGTCTCTCAATAAATAAACTCACCACAGTTTGCCGGTTAACCTGAATGACTTCATCACCAGCGTGAATCTTCTGAGATCTGTCTGCAGGAGACTATACAGAAACAAAGGAACCTGTCTTAATTTTTTACACCTTCTATTTCTATTTCTGTTTCTATTTCTTCTCTCTCACTTTCTTTCATTCTTATATAGACAACAAGCAACAGAAATAAAATTTTCTCAGGAAAAAGAATGCTTTTTAGTCTCAAGATGCCGCAGTCCATGGAACCTGACATATAAACACCATATCATCCATTTTATTAGTGTTGGTTGTCACTGATAATCTCTCCATCAGAACAGCTGGTTCATCCAACCTACAGGGAGAGTCTGGACACACTGTCAAAATGATTAGCTGCTAAAAGCCATTTCATCTAAAACACACCTTGTACGTATTCCTATTAGTCTTGTAAAAGAAAACCACTGCTTAACCTGTAGGGATCATCTTTGTAACTCTGGCATCCCTTTTCCTTCCTGAATATAAATCTTGTTTTCCCTCAATCCTGTTTTATATATTACCATGATTCTATTAAAATAGAAAGTTGGGAGCAAACAGAAGATTTATTTCCTTAAAAGACAATGAATTTTATTTTTTTCATTTTCAGGTTAAATTCAAAATGAGTGAATCTTCAGTGTCAAGAAAAAGTTCAGACTTTGCTTCTCCCAAATAATGCACTGCTATTAATTTGCAACAACAGAGATACATATGAAAAGAATATAATCCATTTGTCCAATATTTTGCCCATGGCACTCTGGTTCATGTAAGTAACCGAGAAGTCTTTAAGATACCAAGAGAAGAAAAAAGGTTAAGCCTCTGATTTTTCAGATTCTAAGTCAACATTATCTAGGGTTGAATGTTTAATTCTGTATCTTATGTAACTAGCTGAATCTTCAAACAATTTACAGCTACGCTTAAACTAAATAGCACCTTTGAACACGGGGAGGGGGCAGCAATGAAACCCTTACACGCTTGCTGAATTCTTCTCACTCAACTGCCGTGATAGGCTCAACAGGAAATTAGCGAGCAGAATTCAGCTACACAAACACTTCTGCTTCTGATTTAGCTGGGCTCAACACAAGACACAAGTAACAGTGCCAGTTATATCTGAAAACATTTAACCTGCCTCCACTACAACCAGAAGAGCCTCACCTGTGACCTGCAATGTGGGTACCACAGGGCCAAGCCTAACTTGAATCTCTTTCTCTTGAGCGCTTTCTTTAAAACATGAATTTATCTACATTCCTTTTCACACCCACGTGTCAGATGTTTAGCCCATTGTTGCATCCTGAGCAAAGGTTTCATATAAGGTAAGCTTCATTTTATAAAAGAAAGCCCAAAGCCAGAATGTCCCAATCTCAAAGCACGTGCACAAATGTCCTGAACTGACTTCCCTTCCTAAGGATCCTCCTGCAGCCATTTCTCAAATCTTACCAAGCAATTAAGAGCTGTGTTTGGCAGAACGCTGGTAAAGAGAGAGCCCGATACCAAAATTTTCCCTAGGGCAGGAGCTCTTGCCTATCTTCACCAGGACTCCAACTACTGAAAAGTGAGGCTTGCTCCGGTTTCCTGCAGATGGGTGATGACCTGAAGAATAATGCCCTCATTCTCCAGAGAATCTCGGGGGTGGAGGAAAGGAGTAAGGATAGAGTGGTCAAGACTCTCATCAAGATCTTGAATAATATCATAATATCAAAAAAGAAGTCCGATAGACGTTCACCCCAGTGAAATGATCCTGACTTCTCGGGTAACTTTCCAAAACACTGGACTGGCAGTCTGAGAATGGCCTAGTGGATTGTATCCAGCCTGGAGGTCAAGATGGAGAAACACGGAGACAACACAGTTGGAAAGCAATGGTCCATCCAATTCTGCCCACCACCACTCACCCTTCTAGGCTTCCAGGAAAACTTTGTGACTTGAAATCACTGTGACCTTAAGTGACAGCCAGAAAACTAACCTGGAGCTGACATTTTCTCCTGCCATTCAAGGATAAAATACACACCAGTAAGTGTAAAGTATCCACTTGAAAAGCAGGCTCTTACCTACTTCCCACCCTCACCTGTAAGACTTAACCCAGTGTCCAGCACCATCCTAGGTATTCAAAAAACACAAGCTGAATAACTGAAGAATGAGTAACATTTTTAAATGGATCACCCAATGGGATAAGACAAGTTTTCTTTCTTAGATATTTCACAAGATAGTAACCACTTCTCTCATGGCAACACCAGAATAGATGACATCCAGGTCAACCCTAGATCTGTTACCCAGTAGTATGATTATGGTTGGAATTCGGGGGTATATATCATTAATGACATTGGACATTTATTTGATTCAAAAACTGTTTAAACTTTTATTAACTCTCTTCTTTAAGCAAAAGGGACAGGGCAGAAGGAAGGAATCTATGCCTGCTGGTAATGATGGGGAAATAGTCCACGTGAAGTTGCTCAAGAAGGCCAGGTAGAGTCTGGAACCCCCCAGGTCTGGTTAAGTCAAACAATATAATAACCAAATCACATGACTGCAAACCTTCAGCTCTTGGAAAACACCAATGCTCACCTTCTAAATCCATCGGACTCCAAAACAATGTACTGACTGATACGTGGATATCACTTCCTGTCATGGTTGAACTGCAATATACCAATTCTCCAACAAGGATGAGGGGGAATTATGGAAAGCCTTGAGTACTTTTTCTTTAGCATCCTCCCCCGCCTAAAAACAGAGCTTCCTGTGCTGATATTACCTATCAGGTAAGATGATATAAAAATCCCTTCTGATTCTCAGTGTTTCCTCAACAGGGGATAATTAAAGACACAACTGTCTTCCATTTAATTGTGGATCAGAACTGTGCAACCCACTTGGGATTCATTAACTACCTTAAGCAATGTAATTTTCTTACTACAAAAATCAAGTGTTTATCACAAACACTCAGCAAAGATCATGCTATTTTCTTTTATCAAAAGACAAAGCAGCCAAAGCACAAAATTGGACAGGCATTTCCAAAGAGATTAGAAAAATAGCTGCTTTTTGAAATTATCTCCTCTTGTCTTGGTTGATTAAACAGATTAATTCCTGTTTCTTTGACACATACCAGGGAAGCTACTCACATGTGTTTAGCTTTATGTCAGTGTCATTCAAAAGCCAGCCACACCACAAGTTGCAAGAATAGCTACTTTTTACAAACTGAAAAGTGAAGAGAAAAAAAATACAACCCTACATATAGCCGCATTTCCAGAAGGAAATGAGTTGTGTATAAAGTCTCTCTCACAGTTGAAACAGACCTGCTTTTTCCATTCACAGGACTGGGAGCGGGGGACGACTAAATTTCAGAATCATGACAAATATTATGAAATATAATGCTGTAAAAAGAATTTGTGTTGTGCAAAAAAAAAAAAAATCCTAAAATAGCTGCTTTGGAGACATAAAAATTCCATTTAACCCCCCCCCAAAATTACATTTTACACATATGGCCATCAAATCCAGTTCTTATAAGAGTGATTCATAACAACAAAGAGATCATTGTTTTTGTATTCGTGGCTTAGCACTGGCACGGTGCAAAAAAGAAAGGTACCACAAGACTGGGGGTAAAAGCTAGGCATGACGTGTGAACAAGAGCAATAAAGGACAATTTAAATAATAAAGTGACAGCTGGTGACAAGAGTACAGCCCTCTATCAACAGATATAAACAAAACAGGCACCCACACCAGCTCCCACTGCCGATAGCAGCATGCAAACATTTAAATGAGAAGTACAGAGCTCTGTGTCAATTTGTTTAAACACACAATGGCTTTTAACTTTAAGGGATGCACTTACATTTTCTGTAGTTCCAGTAATCACGTGCAATCCATCATAGGTTGACTTGATGTACATGCCCTAGAGTTTCACAAATACATTAACCCGTTACTCCAATATTTAAAGAGAAGAGCAGAGAGAGGGACGTAAACTTACAAATCAGGCACAGTCGCCACAGAACAATACTCATTTTTAAGCCTTCTGAAGCACCATGAAACAAAATCCAAAGGGCAGTGAAGGAGAACTAAACAAATCAAAAGTCTGGTGAGAGAGATCAGACCCGTGAGATCTCTTTGATATGACAATCTGTGTACCTGGCACACAGAATATTGTCCCGACTCTTTATGATGTAGGAATTTTCTCAGACCTGCTCAAACAGGGAGGCATTTCAAACAAGGACTGTTCTTTCCTGACTACTTCTTTGTCCAGGGACACAATACATCCACTTCAATTGGTATCAAGGGTAACAGCAGTGTGACTTATTCAAACCCACAGTAACTTCGACTGGGGCGTACAAATGAAGATGGTTAAATAATACAACACAGATAGCACATTAGTAGTAGGCATGGCTCCGTCTGAAGGGAAGCTGAAGTCTGAGTAGGCTAAGCTCCTTCCTAAGAGCCTGGAGGCAAAATCAGAAGGAAATGGCGTGTCAATAGGACGCACCATGCATAAAATATTTTTTATTAAAACTATTATAAGATGGGGGAAGAGCAAACAGGGTACAGGGCAGAAAGCAGTTGCTCACCGGCGTGTCTACACTGTACTAATGCAGAAATGATTTTGGCCCTGAACTTGCTCTGCTCAGCAACCTACTGGAAAGAGAACCTCATCAAACACTAAGGCCCTCGGGTATTCCCCACTCCTCTGGTTTCTTTGCAGAGTCTATGAGCTCCCCCCTTACCCAACAGTACTTCCCTTCCCAGGACCCCGCCTGTGCAACATTATGATCTGAAATGGCCGCTCCATCTCTGCAGGGCATGTATCTGTTTCAGTATTACCTATGAACTTATCTCCAGGAATTCCTCCCTATTTAAACTTAATATGTCATGATCCATCATTTACTTTGAAGCCAAGTCTCAGTACGTGTATTTTGACCCACTAAGAATTTCAGCTTGTAGATATGAGTTCTGTTTTCCCCTCTAAGAGCAGGGACTGCCTACACCCCCACGGCTCCTCCTCTTCTTCCTCTTCTGCTCGTCTTCACCAGCACCACCACCAATAGCAGCAGTGGCAGCTGCAGCCCTCAATGAAGGCACACGCTCTGTGCCCTCAGCACCGGGCACTTGGCATGTGTCACCTAATGGCACATTTTCAACAGCCTAAGAGGAAACTGACCTGTGAGTGCTCTCTGACTCAAAGCCTCTAAGCTAATCAATGGGCCTCAGTTGCTTCCCTCAAAGTTCAGCGTATTAATCCGACGGGATGAGTGTTCCAGACTAGGAAATCTGCAATACGCATTCTCAGGGCCTGTTATTACACAGCTCATGCATGTCTTATGAAACATTTCTGAAGGTTTTTTCAGGATTCATTTCCTCCAACCAGCCTGTTCTCACATTCATCCTAAGTGCTAATAGACACTTTCAGAACAGATGTTGTTTTTGTACCCAGAGACCATCTCTCCTTTGCATAAATGTTTTATATTTCCTTGCATTGCTAAGTCCTAAAAATAAAACCATTAAGTTAGGAGTGTAAAGTTTTAAAATTCTATTTATTTTTATACTTTGAAGATAAACAAAAGTCAACGAAATTTAATGTATCAAATTCCTAACTGTATAACTGTAATGTAATTCTACTATTCAGAATGATAATGAAAGCAATAAGAGATTTAAAAGAAAAAAAAAAAAAACTATGGTAAAAGTTGGTGTGCATTACTTGAAAATAAACAAGTGTTATCAGAATTCTTACCAGGCCTTCCCCAGGTTTGATGTTTGGTAAGTGAACTTCTTCCAGGCATGCACACTGGCTCATAACAGGATCGGTGGTAGAGCGGATTGTTTTGTCACAGATGCCATTTAAAACCTTGACCTAGAATTGGAGAGGCCAATAGTCAGGAAAGTTCAAAGGTTAACCATGTTAATCTCAAGCTGGTTGTTCAAGCAATGCATCCGCCTATCATCCCTAGCTCTGCTCAGCAATCATTCTATTAATTCTGCTCAATGAACACATGGCATTTGGACCCCATATTTGCAATCTGTGGGGGTGGTGCCACTACTTCAGCTCTGTTTAAAAAGCGCGACTTTATAACCACAACACCTTTACAACCACTGGAGAGTACATGCAGGAAGAAACCCTCTTTTCTCAGTTCAAGGGGACGCATCTACTCCCAGCCACCTTAATGGCTTACCACAGACCACTCATATTTTCTGAACACCAAATACTGACAAGGTTTAAAAAAAAGTATTGTTATTGTTGTTGTTTTAGCCTGAAACATTTTTTAAAAAATAGACTTTACTTTTTAAAGTAAAGTCTGTAGGTTTACAGAAAAGCTGAACCAGTACTCTGAACTTCTATCTATTCCCCTTTCCTCCAGCTTCCCCTATTATTAATATCTTGCGCTGGTGTGGAACATTTGCTATAACTGAACCAATATTGAAACATTATTATAAAGTGCATATTGAATGTTAGCATTCTTCATGTTACACAATCTATGGGTTTTGACTGTGCTGTGTATCCATCACTACTCAATATCTGCAGAATAATTTCATTGCTCTAAATATCGCTTGTGGTTGATCTAATTATTCATTCCCTCTTCCTCACCAAGAACTCCAGGCAACCATTGATCTTTTTAATCTCATTGGTTTTGCTTTTCCCAGTTTGTCAAATAATTGAAATTATACAGCATATAGCCATTTCAGATTAGCTTATTTCAATTAACAACATGCCCTGAAATTTCTCCATATTTTTTCATGACTTGACAGTTTGTTTCTTGTTGTTGCTGAATAATATTCTATTTTATGGATGTATCATATCTGTTTATCTGTTTACCTATAAAGGGACATCTTGGTTGCTTTCTATTTTGGGCACTTACAAATGAAACTGCTATAAATATTGTGTGCAATATAATACAGAATTTGTGCACTCAAGTTTTGATTCCTTTGGGTAAATAGCTATAAGCACAACTGGTGGATTATATGGTTACAATATGTTTAGTGTTGGTTAAGAGACTGCCAGGTTGTCCTCTAAACTGGCTGTATCATTTTGCAGTTCATCAGCAGTAAGGGAGAATGCCTATTGCCCCGCAAGCTCACCAGCATTTGATGTTATCAGTATTTTGAATTCTGGCTACTCTAACAGGTGTGTAGTGGTATCTCATTGTTTAAGTTCCAATTCCCTAATTAAAAATGATGAACACTTCTCATGAACTTATTTGCCATTTGAGTGTCTTCTTTAATGAGGTGTTATTCTGATCTTTTGTTTACTTTTTAATTGGGTTGTTTTCTTGTGATTGAGTTTAAAATCCTCTTTGCATATTTTAGATAGAAGTCCTTTATCTGATATGTGTTTTGAAAATATTTCTCCCAGTCTGTGCTTTCTGTGGTTTGTCTTCATTTCTCTTAATAGTGCATTCACAGAGAAGAGTTTTTAATTTTAATGAAGTCTACATTATCCATTTTTCTTTCGTGGACTGTGCTCGATTTTCTGTCTAGAAACTCAGCACCAAACTGAATGTCACTAAGATTTTCTCCTAAGACATCTCCTAGAAGTCTTGTAGGTTTGTGTTTTGCATTAGGTCTGTGGTATCTATAGTGATCACTGGCTTTTTTCTGAATGCCAAACACTGACAGGGTAAAACTCTGAAGTTTTACCCAGTGAGCATGCCCACTGGGATCTGCCTGGGCAGAAGTCACAGTGGTTACATGTGGTAGTTCCTCAATCAGCTTCATCTAACCTTTCAAAGCTAAATAACCAGTGGAATCAGGAAATTCCAAAGAGAGGCTTTTCTTTCCAAGGGGGAGAATCCAAGGAGTGACACTTTTTACATGCCTCCAATTTATTTGGCCTCCCTATTTATGGAAAATATATTTATAGCAGTTTAATTGCTAAATTCCTCAACATCAGTAGGAGGAAGGCCTTATCAAAAGAACACAGGCTGGCTTATGTCAAAAGGAGGAAGTGATGAGGAATAGTTTCAAAATTCTCTTTAAACAGTCATGTACACCCCCAGCTCCCATGATCAAGTTTTTGCCAAGATTTTTTTTTTAATCAAAACGATCCTTATGTGAAATCTGCACATCAGTTTAACCATTACTACCAGTCTAAGCTAGCAATGTATGTATAAGCTGTACCCCGATGAAAGAAATATAAAATAAAACAAAAACAGAAACTCTCCCCCTCAATACAATTAATCCAAGCACAGGGATTTTGACAATCATTGGTCTTGCTAAGTAACTTTACTCTTCCCCTAAATTAGTAGAGGAATAGATTCATAACTCCAAAGCCAATATGTCCAAGTATATCCTGAGGTAAGTAGCCCCAGCACCTTTATTTGAATCAGTGTGGTTCCCAGTGCCTTCAGAAAAGGAACTTTAAAAAGAACTTTTAGAAAGTATACTTACTACAGTTAAAACTCTATCCTCCATTTCTGCCACAAGGCAATCCTAAAGAAAGGGAAGAAAAAAATGAAAACTAAGCATAAGAATAGAAAACTTCCAAATAACTACAGTTTAGCTCTTTGGATTTTTTTCATGGGGCTCAGAAGGACCTGACACACCCCCTGAGCAGCACTCCCTCATCTCGACAGGACAGAGGGGCAGAGCAAGAATGGAGTTGACGCCGCTCTTCCCTGAGACCCCACTCTTCCCTGTCCACAAGAGTTTACAATCTAAGCTCCATTTGACCAAGTTCTTCACTTGAAAACCTACAAAACGCCCCAGCTGAACTCCACCTGCTCTCCAGCCTGTCAGAGAACAGCGAGTCAGAAGTCAAAGACCAAGAAACTTGACAGTGGCTCCCAAAGTCACCCCAGGCTCGTGAACAAGGGGGCCAACAAGCCAGCAGTCTTCAGCTCTGAGCCGCCTATAGGAATAGTTTTCAAATGAGGGCTTGAGTAAACTCAGCCACAAAAGTTTATTTTAAGCACCACTGAGATTAAATCAGATATTTCAGTCCTTGGTAGATGAAAAAAGGTTTAACAAAACATTCATTAACACACTGCCAAAAAAGTGGTGTTGAGGTATGCTATTGATGACATTCAACGAAGGGCCGGAATGCAAAGCATTATTTACCCAGCTTGAGAACAAAAGGCTCGGGATGCTGTACCAACAGGGCCAGCTGATTATGGGAATCGCCATTGTCCTGTGCAGAAGCCACTAAAGAAAAACTGCCAATGCGAAACTTTCAACTTGTACAGTTAACCTTCTAGAACTGTCCACAGCAGAGGATTTCAACCTACTCCACGGGGTGCATGTGGAAGGAAAGGAACTGCCAGCATCATTAAGCACAATCCCAAACGGGGACAACCGTAAGGACAATGCTAACAATTTTAGGTACTTGTACAGTTCCAACTCTGTTGGAATCATCAGGCAACTATTTCTACTTAAATCAATAAGTCATTTTTAGATCTTTTCTTTTTTCACTATCATTGGTGGAGGGGATGGCTACCAATTTCCACCCTGTGATTTAATAATCAGACTTTTGTTGTCTCCTTAAAATGTTTTAGAATGCTCTCTATCTGAGAAAAGAGTAGGAAACTAAAATAACTACTCTCCTGAACCCCAAATTTACAAAGACTCCAGAAAAGAGCGACCCAGGAGGAAACAATCAAAAAAAAAAAAAAGAAATTTTAGAACTGCATATGTTTTTAATCTAAAATGCATGTGTGAATCTGATGTGAATCCCAGCTACAGGAGCAACTTATGTAAAATATAATAACTATAGATCAAAGATGTCTGCTTTTCTGCTCTTAGTTGATGGAACTAGACGATTCACTACCATTGCAGTGTACCCTGTTATTACTGTCTAAGTGGCAGAGTTATTTAATAAACACCAGATTTAGAAGAACAGTACAGTCATGGAGCTTTGTTAGAAATATAACTAACAATCTGTATTTCTGATCCTTCATTCCAAATTGCAAAACAACATAAGCCCTGTCATCCTTGGGAGACTGTCAACCTGAGGCAGTGACTCCTCTCCATGCACCACAACCGAGAGTCAACGTGGTGATGTGACCACATGGCTCTAAGCCACCAAGAACACAGGCTCCTTGTGTGAGCCCACAGGGGTGAGTTTGCCTCTCACACTACTCAAGTCAGATGAGAAAGGGCTCAGCGTTACTTCCTCCCAGGGTGAGGTGGCTTCCCACTCCCATTTCTGCCGGGAAGAAACAGCTGCAGACCTGACTTCCGGCTGCTTGGCATGGCGGGTGATGGAATGGAGAAAGAGGGACTGAAGAGTCACCCTGGTGAGTCAGACAGTGGGCAGAGCTCCTCCCTGGCAGTCCCTGGTCACCTGGATGAGCAGACTCACCTGGGCCTGGCAGCCAGTAGATTGCTCCTGCCTGCGCTGCTCACTGCACCTTATCAGGAACAGGGCAGCCATGGGCAACCTCCCTGTGCCTCTATTTCCTTCTCTGTAACCCAGGATGACAACAGAGCTGTGGACACCCAACACACAAGGCATGCTCAACCGTGGACTCCTCCTCTTTCACTTCCACAGCCATTGTTCACTCCATTCCCCATTTCCTGAGCTCAAATCTTCTTCATGTCCCTATTTCTTTCCAGACTGGCTGGCACTCAACACCTGCCCTTGCCACTCATCTCATTCACCATCACCGTTCGGTTTTCACACGTGGAGGACAGGCTGGGAATAGGAACCACATCTCTTCCCACATGGTTTCCACCGCCTCGAGACTGGCTGGGAAGGTGGATCCCTGGACTTGTGGCAGGACCACAGCTGAGACAGTCTTTAAGGAAACGGGCAGCGGAAGAAAGGCAGGGGCTTGACCTCCAAATCAGCAGATGATAAATTATTGGAAGAAAGGAGGCAGAGAATGTGGCAAGAAAGAGGAGGGAGAAAAGGAAGTTATGCAGGAGGAGAAAAAGGACAAGCAAATGTCCTTTTTCTTCACAAATGGAGACACAAGGGAAAACATGGTCTTCAACACTAGAAAGAGAAGCACCCTTCATCCTCCATTCCCCAGGGAAAAGGAGCACATGGAAAGGATGGGTTTCCTCCAGAGTCCACAGATCTCTGTCAAGATGCAGTGAGAGTGGGCAGTTCCCTGGAGCTGTCAATCGTGTGGCCGCCATGATGCCACACATTGGAAATGACATCCAACTCACTCATCAAGGTAACTGTCCCAAATTCCTCCGTGTGTGTATATACGTGTGTGTGCACTGAGACTCCCATGGGGAGATCTATGTAAGTCAGCAGCTCACAAGGGCCAACACCTCCACAAACACAAGGAGGGCCGCCCCCCTGAGGCAAAGCAGTCAGTCCTCCCTGCAGGTGACACGGGACGTACCTGGTCCAAAGACTCAGCTCCTCAGGGAGTCACACCACACACAAGCATCCCAGGTCACATTCTACCCTCGGCCCTGTGTTTCCTGCTCAGCTCTTCTCTAGCATCATGGCACTGTGTCCCCCCGCCCCATATAACATATATATCATTACATATGCCTCTGTGCATATATGTATATGATTTTCCTCATTTAGCACTTGATTTTCTCTTTCCTCTTCAGGTGTTTATTCCCTCTGGCACCCCAGTGCCTAGACCAGGGACAGACACAGAGTGGGAACTAAATAAATATTGACTGAAGGAACTGTCCCAATACCTGCAAAGCAACACCAACCCTCTCAGACAAAGCAGACTCATGCTGTGAAAACAAATGCCACCACCTCTGCCACCTACTTCAGCACTTCCCCCACTGACTGGGCCGCCTGAGTCAGCTACCTGGGGTAGGGCCCTTCACTGGTGACCTGTGCGCAAAACTGACCCATTTCCTAATTACAATGTTCAGCTCTTCCACTTTCATTTAATTGATTACAAGAAAACTCAAGTTAAAAATCAAAGTGGGAGGCAGAATATTAGGAGGAGAAGGAAACAGAAAGGAAAGAGACCACTCCAGGTAGGTAGGATAGGAAAACACCTTTTACAACCCATGCCAGGCCTCGGCGGCTGCTATAACTAATATACCACATCTGGTGCCAGACTCCTTTTGTCAAAAATACTTTATGCATCATTAAAACACGTAAACACAGTGCCACTTAGGAGCTCCAAGCATCTTTCTCATTCTGGCCTCGAAAGCGCCTACACAAAGTTCAATGGCTGCTCAGGATGAGATCTCAAACACCTGCCACAGGCAAAGCCAAATTTCACTCTTCTTGTTTCAGAAATGTTCAAAGCATATGTCTTTTCAAGATTGCATCTCTGAGGTGGCATGGTCAGAACTGAGGGGAGGATTTTCTTTAGTTCTTGCCAAGTAAGTAGTGGAAACAAATACTGAATCACAGAATTTTAGAACCAAGCAAGATATGCGGTAGGGGAAACACTTCCTTATATTTTATAGTCTCGATTCAATTAAAAAATAATTAATAAGTATCTACTATATGCCAAGTATATAATAGGAGGTGGCTAGCTTAAGTGCTCATTTTCAAATAATTTTTTTTAAAAAAGTTAAGATCATACAAGCTAGATACGTTACAGACTGACTGATACAAAACTTCTTGGGCCCTGACTAGGTCAGGACGATGAGCCAAGAGTGAAATGGACATGTGTCCCTTCGAAACCAGAACATGTGAACCTCCAGGTTCTCTATCTCTGTGCCATGAGGACCAGCTGCATGAGATACTGGTTGTCTTGTCAGTCTATGTGTTGAAGAGAGGAAAGTCACAGCACATCTCTGTGCTGACCCATTTGGAAGCAAGTAATCAAGGAATAAACTGCTAAAGTTTAGGGGTTGTTTGTTACTGCCTCATAACCTAGTCTATCCTGACCAGTCAATCCAACAACCAGAAGTCAGAATGAAAGGTTAGAATCAGCAGATACAGCAAAGTGCTCAGAACAAAGATTGCAGTGAAGAATTTAATTGAAACTCCAGAATTTAATTGAAAAAAAAAAAAGTAAGAGCTCTAATATTCGAGTAGAAGAATAAGACTATTATTAGTTCAACCATTTTAAAATAAAAGAAGGTCATCTCAGATTCAAAGGTCACTGATTATTTTTCACAGAAACTGTCTGCACAATGCATTTAATTTTAAGTTTTTTGTCTCTCCCAGATTCTGATGGGAAAAAAAAAAAATGTTTGGGAGAAGGCATGTAGGCATACATCATACTGGGTGCCCACCCTTTGAAAAAGAAGAGAAAGGGAGAAGACATTTTTGGAAAGTGACAATGGTGTACTACCCACCTTCTGCACGGTCGTGGTCAGGTCCAAGCAAAGCTGAATGATTTTGTTCTTTGTTACTGAGAAATCAGTGATCCCTGTAAACGGAGCCCTAGAAAGTAACAAAAATTCTGCTTAGAGCAAAATGGGGGTGAGAGGAACCCACGGGCATTCTGCACGTTGTGCTGGCAAGCACAGCCACACAAGATATCTTTCCCATTGCTGTTTCCTCAAGGAACACGTGCAAGAGGAAACTGGATGGGAGAAGAGAAAGGCTAGATAAAAACACATCAAAAAATGAGCCACGAAAGTTAACATCACATCAGAAGTGATCTAACAGCCTTCATACCAACCAAATACTCAATCATTAATGTTTAACCCAGTAAAACATAACCTTGAGCCACAGTCGCCCTCTCTTCTAGGCTGAGGTTAATTTGTTCCTGTTTTTAACCTTTTAAGCAACTTCCACAGGAACCCGAGGATCTACGCTGATCTAAGATTCCCGCGTTGCAGGGAAAGGACTTGAGAGGGACGATGGTTCAGTTTCCTCAGACCAAGTACAGCCTCCTGTGCCCCTGAGACCCTCCGCGACTCACCGGTCCAGCCAGGCTAGCAAGGCCTTGGCAGCTCCTATGAGCTCCACCACAGACGTCAGGAACTCGTTGGGGGGCTTATGCGATGTGCTCCCGTCATAAGCTGGACTTTTCCGCCGGCTACTTATGTAATTCTGTAAATTGTGGGAAGATGCCCGCAGTTTCAGAACCAAGTTCTTCATATTATCAGTTTCAAGGCCATAATTCTATGGGAAATAAAAATCAAAGGGAAAAATGCAAAATGATCAGCAATGTCCAGACTCTCATAATAACTCAAGAGCCCACTGAGCGACTAGAATGATTTTTGCAGCCAGTCCAGAATCCCACACCATCTACCCACAGCCAAACTCACCCAATCCCACCCACACTGGCAACTCTGCTCCACCCACAGCCTGCTCTGCCACAGGACTTGGTTCTTATTCTGTCTCTCCCCACAGATCTCAGCGTGGACAGCTCATTCTCATCACTCGGGTGCTGGCCCACGTGTCCCCTCCTCTGTGAAGATTCCTGACCATTTAATCCTGAGCAGGCAGGTTTTCTCAGCCTCGGCCCTGCTGATGTGGGGCTGGACAATTCTTGGCTGTGGTGGCAAAGTTCCTGGGCACTGCCAGATGTTCAGCAGCACCCCTGGCCTCTCCCTATTAGATGTCAGATGCATCCCCTCCCCAGTATGACAACAAAAAAATGCCTCCCAACATTGCTGCATCTTCCAGAGGGACACACCACCCACTTCTGTCCCCATCTGCACCACTGTGTCTGTGCTGTCCTCCTTGAATGGGATGCCAGGCCTGCACCAGGTGGGGAGCAGGGGTCTGTGCATGGCTGACTACTGTTTCCAGCACAGCAAGCAACACTGTAGCCCTTGAGTGGATGGATCTCCATCAGTCAAGACTCACAAAACAGCCACATCAAGGGTCACTTCACCTGGAACCTGTCTACTGTCCCTCTCCAGAACTTCTAACCTGTGTTCTTTCTGAACAAGGTTTGACTTTTTTGAGTAATTTAAACATCAATTTCATGTGACGATATTGTCCTAGACTCTCTTTCAGATAAAGAACCAAATCCTAGGAAATAGCACATAAATGGGAAATGACTTTGGAGGGGATAGTGTATATTTCTGTATTCAATTGCACATACATATCCTAAATTGATGTTTGTGGTTTTAACAAAAATGGAAGATATTTCTGGGGTTACATTATACTCTCTCGATGGCACCCCCAACCAAGAACTTGGTACTATTTAAAAACTGGGGACAACATACTGAGCACTTACTCTATGCCAGGTGCTAAGTGTTGGATTTGTATTATCTCAGGGAAACAGCCTATGACGGTGGCAATGTCATTTTCAGTTGAGTGTCCCTTATACAAAATGTTGGGAACCAGAAATGTTCAGGATCTGTTTGTTTTTTGTTGTTGTTGTTGTTGTTGTTTTGCGGGGGGGTGGGGTGGTGGGCAGGGTGGTGGTGGAATATTTGTATATGCATGACCTATCTTGGGATCCAAGTCCAAACATAAATTCATTCATGTTTCATATACAACTTATACGCACTGCTAAAGGTACTTCTACACACTACATTTAATGTGCCTGCTTCTTGATTATGACCCAGCACATGACAGCAGCTGTGGAATTTTTCACTTGTGGCATTATGTTGGCCCTCAAAAATGTTACAGCTTCCTAATAAAGGAAAAAGGAGGCCCAAATCTTCATCATGTCAGATTAGGCCCTGACTTCCTTAGCAAGACTCCTAAAGCAAAGAAATAAAATCAAGAATCAATAATAAATGGGATGGATTCAAACTAAAAAGCTTCTTCTTAGCAAAAGAAACAATCAATGAGGTGAAGAAAGAGCCTACATTTTGGAAGCAAATTTTTGTCACATGCTTGTCAGACAGAGCACTAATCTCCAGGATAGATAAAGAACTCAAAAAACTTAACACCAAAAAAACAAATAACCCAATCAATAAATGAGCTAAGGAGCTGAACAGACACATCTCAGAAGAAGATACAGGATCAATCAACAAATATATGAAAAAAATGTTCAACATCTCTAGTAATTAGAGAAATGAAAATCAAAACCACTCTAAGATTTCATCTCACGCCATCAGAATGGCACTTGAGTATCTTTATATAAAATGCTGGAACCAGAAATCTTTAGGATCTGTTTTTTTGTTTGGTTTTGTTTGGGGGGGGGGGGAATATTTGTATATGCATGACCTATCTTGGGATCCAAGTCCAAACATAAAATTCATTCATGCTTCATATACAACTTACACACATTGCTAAAGCTGCCATCATGTGCTGGGGCACATTCAAGAATACAAACAACAATAAGTGTTGGAGAGGATGTGGGGGGAAAAGGCACACTTACACATTGCTGGTGGGACTGCAAATTGGTGCAACCATTCTGGAAAGCAAATTTTTGATAGTTTGTTCCATCTTAGAAAACTTGGAATGAAACCTTCATGTGACCCATCTATTGTACTCCTCAGTCTAAAGCCAAAGGACGTAAAATCAGCATGCTATGCTAACACAGCCGCATCAATGTTTACAGCAGCTCAATTCACAATAGCTAAACTATGGAAGCAACCTAGATGCCCTTCAATAGATGAATAGGTAAAGAAACTATGGTATAAATACACAATGGAATATTACTCACATTAAAAGAGAATAAAGTTATGGCATTTGCTGGTAAATGGATGGAGTTGGAGAAAATAATACTAAGTGAAGTTAGCCAATCCCAAAAAAACAAAGGCCAAATGTTCTCTCTGATAAGTGGATGCTGATCCATAATTGGGGGTGGGGGGGGAGGAACTTTGGGCAGGGGATGGAAGGGGCAGGAAAGACAGTGGAATGTGATGGACATTATTACCCTGTGTACATGTATGTGCAACACTACATCATGTACAATCAGAGAAATGAAAAGTTGTGTTTCAATTGTGTGCAATAAATCAAAACACATTCTGCTGTCTTATATACCTAATTAAAATAAATAAATAAATTTATAATAAATAAATAAGATGTTGCAGCTTGTGAAACATTTCAGATTTCAAGTTTTCAGATCAGGGATGCTCAACCTTTGTTTTTTATTTTACAGGTGAGGAAATTGAGGCACCAAAAACAATAAATTTTCCAAAGTTACAGAACTCATCAGTGGTAGGATTGGGATTCTTGCCTGGTTAATCTGAATCCAGGCACAGACTTTCCATCTGTCTACTGTGGATTCACCCAGATGTTGCACACATCTGCCCAAGAAAGGGTCAGGTGTGAAGTTGGAAGTAGGTCGAACATTAGACAAGAACAAGGAAATTAGCCAGTGATCCCAGGTGGAACAAACAATCAAGCTGCTTAACTGGCCAAAATTCTATGCTGACAAGTTCTACCCTCCATCCAGCCAACAGGGCCAGAGAGGGCAGGTCAGCATCAAGATGCATAACACATAAATACATTCAGAGATTTGCAAGAGCTTCCCCGCCCCCAGCAAGAACAATGGTAAGTTAACAAAAGGCTCTGGCTTTGAGGAAAAGTCTGACTTTAAATAGATTTTATTGGACATTTAAATTTGTTGTTTACTACTAAAATTTTTAAAAATTAGATAGAAATTTTGGAAGCATAAATGAATTACAAGCCATCTTTTACAGACTTTAAAAGATGCAAATTTCCAAATATAAATGTGCTCTGCATTAAAAGCAATGTCCTATTGAAATCTTAGATTCACTCACTTTTCCCCATCACTGTGTTTTTTATTTTTTTTTTCTCTAGAGACTAAAATATAATATTTCTCTTCAATGGAGAAGACAAAAACAAAAAGAAGTACTTTCATGGTGGCTTTTGAAATTCAAACAATCAAAGACTCACAATAGAGTGGATTAAAAGCCCACATGACACAGCTTGTTTTGAAGGACCTGTGAGGATGATGAGAGGGACACGTCCCCTGGTTCAATCACTCAGCCTGCTCCCATCAACAGTGTTGACAGAGAACAGCCAGGTTGGCTGTCCATAGCAGTGTCACCACAATTATGTGGAGCTTTATTCCCGCACACATTTACCTCTAGAACTCCAAAAGAATTAGGCACATTTATTATTATTTAAAATCTCCATCTTGTCACTGTTAAAATAAAGGGGGAAGGTAGCTTCTTGCAAACAGTTCTTTCCATTTTCTACTCCATTTGCTCTGTTTTTTGTTTGTTTGTTTGTTTGTTTGTTTTACAAAACAAATCATGGAACTGGAAAGAGATGGAGAGATGCAGCTAAAATTGAGTATGATTTTTAAAAGGAGGAAGGATGGGGGAAAGTTTGCTCCCTTCGACCTCATTCCACAATTAGGAGAGAACAAGAGACTCATTATATTGGCTGGAAAGGACCTCTGCTGGGGAATGTAAGCAAGGAGGGATTATTGACTTCAGTACCCCACAATAAAAACTGAAAAATGAAGAACTTTTCAGACGAGATTTGATTATTTTCATGGGTCTCTTCCCTAAAACCTGTCTCTGTCTGAAATTGCTGTAATATGAGGCATCCAGAAGGTATGAACTATGGGGGGAATAGAGCTCAGTGGTGAGGGTATTCTTAGCACGCAAGAGGCCCTGGGTTCGATGAAGAAGAGAAAGAGGCGGGCTGGGTTGTGGCTCAGCGGCAGAGCGCTCACCTAGTACACACAAGGCGCTGGGTTGGATCCTCAGCACCACATAAAAATAAATAAATAAAATAAAGGTATTGTGTCCAACTACAACTAAAAATGTATATATTAGAAAAAAAAAGAGAGAGAAGAAGAGGAAGGAGGAGACAAAACAAATCAAGTACCAAAATGAGTCCCCCCAAAATTACACACATGCTAAACTGCACCCACTGCCATCTCACTCCATTTGCTTAAGGTCTGGCCATCAGCAACATTTCCAGATCTGGCTGGGAAACCACACACCAGCCAAAAGGAAAGGAAAGAGGCCAAATTCTCAGTCTTCTGGAGACTTAAAATTATCCACATTTTAGCCAAGGACAAACAACACGACTTTTCCTCCTTCTTCTTTTCCCATTTCTATAACCTCTGTTCATGATCTAAAGGCATGTCAGAGGCACAATCAAAGCCATCTTATTGACTTGAGTTAATGAATTAACTAAGAATATACTTGATGGTTTCCCTAAGGGTATTTGATAAGCTCCTAAGCAAGATCAAGTTCAATGCAACTTGATGACAAAGAGTCCTCTTCTGCCTGATATCGCCCATTAAAGGAGAAAGAAAGAAACTTCCCACAGATTTTCCATGGTAAATGATGGATAATGAATCATCTCGGGGGTGTGGCTGCACATCAGCATGCTACACAGGTAGATTCAGTACAGGTGTTTCACTGAACCATGAATGTAGGCAGTGTCGCTGAACACATGTATTCATTCCAACTTTTTGACTACTCAGCCTACTTCAACCTTAAAAGGACAGCTGCCCTTGCCCTAGTCTTAGGAAACTAGGGCTTCATTGATCTGACAAAGAACACAGGACCCCACTGTACTTTCTTAGTATCTACCACAGATTCTTGACCTGTGCTGTTCAACAGAACTTTCTACAAGATGACAACGGTCTTCATCAGCACTATCCAATATGGTAGCCCAGAGCCATACACAGCTACCGAGCACGGGCAGCATAGCTCATGTGGCTGAGGGGCTGACTTTTAGTTCATTTTAAGTCATTTCCACTTAAATAGTCACATGTGGTAATAGCTATGTTCTGGAAAGAGCAGCTCTACAGTGTGTACCAGTTACCCTTTGCCCCATACAGCAGGAAAAACAATGGGCCCAGATTCTGAGCTCAATCCTGGCAGGTGATCCTACTCCATCTCATAATGCAAGTCACTCTCCTAAGCCACTCCTGCTACCGAGGTCACTGTTCACAAAAGGCAGTTTCTCCCCTGGCTCTCAAACAAGACCAACCAACCGTGAGTCACTGTGAGCCAGTTTGGGGGAATTAATCAATAGCTCTTCCTTATTTTCAACCCCTATCCATTCTATCTACTCCTGTCTTTGCTCCAAAACTTTCCAGCGATTTTGTTATTTCCTCCCTCCTTCCTTACTTCTAATTCTATTCATTTCCTGTCTATTATAAAATCAACATCCACTGAACTGAGTTTACACAGAAACCTCTTTCATAACACCAGGGCCAATCACGGTTACCCATCAACTGCCCAGGACATGAATATGCAGGGCAAAAAGCTATTACCAATTTGTGCATCCAAAGATTTATATGATAGTGAATTAAACAGATAGCGTTATTGTATGTGTTGTGATAAGAATATTTTAAATGATGCTATGAAGACTAGAGATATTTTACTAAAATGCTTAAGAAACTCTCCGCAGCTCATTTGCAAACCCCCAAGGGACCCTCCTGCCCAGCGTAGTCTGGGGCTCCACTGCACAGAGCAGGTCCAGAATGAGTCTGAGGTCAAAGCCCGGTCTACGGAGGAAATTAGGAGGAAATTGTAGGAGATAAAACACAGCTTTTGGTTCTGGCACTTGTCCAGCTTTGTTCATTTTACTCTAATGTTTTAAGAGGCAGGGAAGAGGAAAGAGCAAAGAGAGAGCCCAGAGGCAACTGCTGTTTATCCTCCTGCTGGATGTACACAATGTGCCTCTGGTCGACCCCTTCTCCTTGGAGGCGGTGGATTTCAAAGTAATTGACTTGCCCTCAAAGTATTACTGCAAAGTGAAGGAGACAATTCAAATTCACAGATCATCTAGCAGAAAAGACCGAAAAGCCATGTTCCCAGAAAGTATAATAAAAGTAAATTCAAACATGTTGGACTGTGAAAACCAGACAGTTTGAATAATAAACAGGATGCTTAGGCATGTCCTCAGCAGTGCAAAACCCTGACCCATAAGTGCACAGCCCCATCTAAGGTGAGTTACTGTACAGATGGGGAAAACAGACTCCCCAGAGGCCACAGAGGGAGGAATCTCCAGAGCCCAGCCAGGATTAGAATGCAAAAATCCTGCTTCCCCGGCCAATGCTCAGGCCACTTGGCCTCGGTGTCTCCCTGGTGGCAGCTCATTTATCAACCACAAATAATTTCCCCATTACTCTCCCAAACAAGAGCAGCGCATCCCAGTGCAGAAGACACAGCTCTGTCCATTTTAAGAAGAAGAATATGCACAATGAGGCAAGTGTTGTATAATCGACGGAACGCAGACCAGCGATGGCAAACCCATCTCGAGCACATTCTTTCCCACATTCTGAGTGATGTAATTGTATATACTTCTGGCTCGTGTTCAGAGCATTACTAACCCAGCTTGAATGCCGACAAGCGCGTCTAAATCCTAACAGTTAAGTAAAAGGCATCTTTAACATGGCACCACGGCAGATGGACTTGAATCCCACCCATACCAGCCAGTTTGTAAACAAAGTGCTCTGACAGGTGTTTTTGGCCCACACCTAAAGGAGCTGAGCACGCAGCCACTACACGGTGTAATGCCAGCACCAGGGCCCAGCAGGATGACACCTACTCACACACAGCCAGAGTTAAGCATCTATAATATGCAGTGAAGTTCAGCATTTTCCCATCTAGCTGCCATTTCCTGGGTTGATTATTTCAAATACAAACATCAATTCATTCAAACAGCACAAATATCTGTGAAACTGAATATGTTTTCAATAGTCACAAAAGCAGACATGAAAATTGGGACATTTCTCATTTCCATTTAGAAGACGACATTTGCAGTGAAGATTGGGTCTATCCTTTTAGTCTTTACAAAAGATAAGAAAATAAAACAAATACAGACATTTTCCATAAAAGGCAACTTTTTTCTGTAAAGGGCAAAAGAATAAATATCTCAGGCTTTGGAGGACCACACAGTTCCTTTTATAACTGCTGAACTCCGCTGCTGCAGCAAAAGAGCAGCCTCAGACAACACAGGAGTGAATGAACACAGCTGTGTTCCAATAAAATTTTATTTACAAAAATAGACAGTGGGCTGGTCACTGGTGGTGCACACCTATAATTCCAGCAGCTCAGGAGGCTGAGGCAGGAGAATCGCAAGTTCAAAGTCAGCCTCAGCAATGGCGAAGCACTGAGCAACTCAGTGAGACCCTGTCTCTAAATAAAACACAAAATAGGGCTGGGGGTGTGGCTCAGTGGTCAAGTGCCCCTAAATTCAATCCCCACGCATCCCCTCCCCCAAAAAAGAATAGACAGTGAGCCAGATTTAACTCACAGACTATAATTTTCTAGCCCTCATTCTAGAAAATGATATTTTTCTTCCCTTCTCATAGTATCTTCAATTCATGCTTCATGGATCACTAAGAAAATAATGATATACTAGATCATGATGAGAACTGGACAGAATAAGGCTCTAAAGGAAGTCATTGCAGTACAGATCACCTCCTCCTGAACTAACCAGTGCACAGAGAAGGTCCACAGCCTCCAACACCAGCTCCTGGTGTCCAATTCGTGTGACCCCCAGCTCTTCAAGATCCTGATGGGAAATCCGCAGCAGCTGCTCCCCATCTATCTTCTCCCGCTCAAACTTGTGGACATACGGCTGCAGGCAGTCATCTAACCCTATCAAAAAAAAAAGAAAAATCCATTATCATCATTTCATTCCTTTACTCCCCCAAATGGCTCACATGTACATCAGTCTCAGCAATCACCAAATACTGTTTATCTCTAAATGTATATTCCACCTGATAGGCACCCTTCATGTGACATCTTCTCATCTTAAACAGGTTTGAAATGCAGAGTGCAAAATTCTAAAGTGAACCAAGCAGAATTTTATTATAGGTACCTTCCCATTCCCTATAAACTAAAGGTGGAAACGCTAACTCCCTGCTGACTTGAAACACTAGTTATCTATACCAGACATAGGTTATCTGTTTGCTAAGCAACCTTTCCTTTGGGGACACCATGCCTCTTCCAGAGGGCTTACCAATCAAGATGCTTTGCTGGGCTGGGGATGTGCCTCAGTGATAGAGCACTTGCCTAGCATGTGTAAGGAAGGCCCTGTGTTCAGCACGGGGGGAAAAAATACTTTGCCACAGTGGTTGGCATGTGGCCAGGCACCAGCCAGTCACAGCTGCAGGAATGGTCATGTGACTCAAGCAGAACCAATCAAAATCTTCCTTGTCATTTGGCACATGGCTACAAGACAGGAGCTCTTTCCTCCTTTCCAGCTGTTAGTCAGCGGGTACAACCAAGTGATCAGTTTTCTGAGAATACATCCATTTGAGAGGGGGAAAAAATGCTCTGATAATAACCTATAATCCCTGGATCCGACCTTCCTAAAGACTCTTCTACTCCTAGGATTTTTCTACTTCAGTTGAAAGGCATTCCCTTTCTAGCTGAAGCACGTCTGTGATAAGTTTCTCGCCTCTTCAACTGAAGTTCTGATGAGCACAAACCTGAAGGGGGAGGAGCCAGCGGCAGTTCAGAGAAAGTAACCTGAAGTGGATTAGCTTGGGGCAGCTTTTCCAGGTCAGATAGTTCGGTCAATGTCTGAAATGGGTAAGCCAAACAGGACTTGGGAATCTTCCTTCCTGTACAAAGAACTCTCTGGTCAACTGGATAATGGTTTTAATGGAATAAAATCTTACCCTGAGTCAGTCAATCTTTTCAAAGCTAATAATAAAAGTCGCTTTTGACTAGATTTATATAAATTCAATTATAAGACAAAGAACGAAGACTCAATTTTAAACAAGGCATGTGGAAGGCATGCTGCTGACCCTCCACCGTGCACGAACATGCACACACCATGCACACACACACACACACACACACACACATTTAACCTTCTCAAAAACTGTGTCGTGGATATTCCTCTGGATTGGAAAAAGTAGAAAGGAGGTCCAGCACTTCCTTTTGGTCACACTAAAGTCCATGAATCTTAAAATCAGATGATGTGGGCTGGAGATGTGGCTCAAGCGGTAGCGCACTCGCCTGGCAAGCGCAGGGTGCTGGGTTCGATGCTCAGCACCACATAAAATAAAATAAAGATGTTGTGTCCACTGAAAACTGAAAAATAAATATTAAAAAAAATTCTCTCTCTCTCTCTCTCTCTCTCTCTTTAAAAAAAAATCAGATGATGTGTGATGCTAAACTACATCTCAGCCCCACAAACTCTCACCATTTGCCTCCTATATATATATATATATGAAGAAGAGTTTTGTGATAACCATTTCTTGCTATCAAATATAGAAATAGGAAAGGAACGATTTAATTTTATAGTAACAAACTCATCCTCCCCAAATTGACATCTGTCTAGCAGAGGGACTCTGTCCCAGCAAGTGAGCTTGGACACACTGATGCAAACCCTCTCCAACTGCCTTGAGCCTCGTGGCCTCTGGCCTGTGAGTCAAGCGATCAGTGGGGCAGGAAAGTCCAGAGGCTGAGAATGATACCCCCTACCTGGGGCCAACAGGCTGTCTCAGCACCCAGCCACCAGGAGTCTGTTCACTGTAGAAGGACAGTACCCATCTGCAGCAGGCAAGAGCGGCAGGGGACAAGGCCCAGGGGCAGCCCCCTGACTACTCTGTCCTCACTTTATAAATAAGAAATTAAGGCTCCTGGAAGACATGCACATGGCCATGGCAGTCACATGGCTGGTGAGAAACCAGGAGAAGGATTCTGTCAGTTCTTCTTTTCAGCTGGATACAGGAAAAAAGAGCTTGAACTCAAACCAGTTCTACTGGTCACAAGCCTTTTGCTCTTCTGCATCCTACTTGATAAACAGGGGATTATAACCTGGGATTATAGAAATTCCTCTCCAAGCATCTTCCTAAATAAGCAGCAAGGCCCAAGTACAAAACAGTTATTAAAATAGAATCACAAAGCCTCAGAGGCACTTAAAAGATACTTTAGATCTAACTGAGTCCCAAATTGGGAAAGAGCAGGCCAAAGACAAATTACTGTGAACTCCACCATAAATCCCTTAGCCAGCTCTAAACCAGGTCACAAGCAGGTTTTCGTGTTCCTCTTTCAGGATCTGTCTTCTCCAGCCCACTTCTTAGCTTTACAAAGAATTTTTGTTTTAATCAGTCACAAAAAGTCAGGAAGGCTATCTCAGCTATTTAAATACTGTTATGGCTCAATTATATCTCCCCAAAATTTATGTTCAAGTCCTAACCTTCGGTGCTTGAGAACATGTTTGGAGAAGGAATCGTTAAAGAGGATATTTAATTAAAAAGACATCATGAGAGTGGCCTCGATTCACCACTGGTGTCCTTGTAAGAAGATGCACAGATGCACTCGGCGGGAAGACCCCATGAAGACACAGCGGGAAAGACAGCCATTCATAAGCCAGAGTAGCCTCAGAAGAAACAAGCCCTGCTGACCTTGATCTCAGACCTCCTGCCTCCTGAACAGGTAAGAAATAAATTTCTGTTGTTTCAGCCACCTAATCTATGGTACTCTGCTATGGCAACCCCAGCAAATAAATCTAAGCCTAGCCCTATTTTATTTCATATCCATCCACATGACAAACAGTTTTTCTAATAAACAAGGACCAGTGACCAGTGGAACTGCAACTGGTGTCCACCGTGCAAAGTAAGCTCAACACTCAAAACTCAAGCATCAAACTCGGAGAATGATAGAAGTTTTCACATGCAGAATAAATTAGCCCATTAGAATGACAGTGAGGAAACCATGTCCCAGGGATGTTCAATAAAGAGAGAAATACAGATGTGGCCAGAGTTCCTCTTCCATTAACCAAAAAAAAAAGAAAGAAAAGAAAAAGAAAAAGAAAGAAAGGAAGGAAGAAATAGGATTTCAGGAGTAACTATGGAGTGAAGCATTTAAGTAATATGAGGAGTACAGAGAGGGAGACTGAGGATGTTGGTATAGCGAGGGCTCTAGTTAGAGTCAGGATGCAGGTGATCATACATTAAGAACTGTAGGGTACAGAGCAGACCAGAATCTCCTTGAGGATTCTGGGGGACGACAAGCAATGTAACCTCAAATCATCAAAAGCTCCCTATGACAGGCACCTGGGCTGGTTCCATAACTTGGCTACAGAACTGTGCTGCTATCAACACTGGTGACCGTATCAGTAGAGTGTGCTGATTTTAGTTCTTTGGGATAAATACTGAGGAGCGGAATAGCTGGGTCATACAGTGGTTCCATTTCTGTTCTTTTGAGGAACCTCCATACTGTTTCTCAAAGTGGATGTACCATGCATATTTATAAAGCACCAATTAAAGTAAGTAAATATTCAGTGGAATAGGCCTGTAATCCCAGCAGCTGGAGAGGCTGAGGCAGGAGGAGGATCGTAAGTTCAAAGCCAACCTCAGCAATGGCAATGGCGAGGCGCTAAGCAGCTGAATGAGACCCTGCCTCTAAATAAAATACAAAATAGGGCTGGGATGTGGCTCAGTGGTCCAGTGTCCCTGAGTTCAAACCGCAGTACCAAAAAAAAAGAAAAGAAGTAAATAGGAAGAAGGGCAATAAGGGTATGGAAGAGAGGAAGGAAAGTGGGGGCACTGGGAACGGAAATGGAGAATTAAGTTCTATGATGTATGATTATGTCAAACTAAACTCAACCGTTTATACATGATAAAAGTATTAAAATAATTAAATTACTTTTTAGAAGTTCACTGAGATGAAGAATCATCCAATAGGAATATCACAGTGCCACCTATATGAAGACAATCTATTGTGACTCACACGCTGCCCCCTCAAACACACACAGATAATGAATATGCAGGTTTTAAACAGAATTGCTCCCAGGCTTTTATCACCCGATACATTACGGCCTATTGGTCAGTTATCGTAGGGTTCTGAACACAAGTAGACATTTACAAAGAGCCAACTTAAACTCCTGCGCAGTCCCACAAAGGAAGAGGAAAGCCCATTTTGAGTGAACGGATCTAGCGGTTCTAGAATTTGCAATAAACTGTACTCTTATTTGCCAAATGTACCTATTTGCCAATTTCTTGCTTTCAGGGACTTATACAAAGTCTAGCGGGACTAAGAAAACATGTAATTAAGTAACATTAAGTGAAACACATTCCACTTACACAAATTAAATTAAACACCAACGGAATGTGAATTCATGGAGGATGGCCCAGGACCCTGAGGGACCAAGCTTCCTACTGTGACTGAAGCTAGCCCAAGCAACCCTAAGCTCACAAAGAAATCCCAAAAGCACAAGGGGCCTGTATAGGCCTGAGTTCCCTTCTCTGTCCCCCTTCTTACTGACGGGGTAACTTGGGGAAAGCTACTCAGCTGCCTCATCTGTAAAATGGGGAAACTAATACTGCCCGCTACAGAGAAGTGCCGTGAAAACTAATGTTAATATTTATAAAGAGTCTAGAAACGACGCAGCACATAATAAATGCACTATATATTTTTTAAAGAATGTCATGTATTCAGGCCCTCAATTTTCTAAGTGTTCAGAATAAAAAACTGCTAGGGAGAAGAAAAAAAAACCCAAATTTAGGTGCCCCCTCCGGAACAGAGTAAATCGGAGATAAAAATCTCAACAGCCTATAGCCTTTCCCAGAAAGTGTCTGCAGATGTGACAGGTTGCAATAGCCTTGGTTTCTTCTAGAAGTGCTTTATGATTTGCATCAGCACATGAGCGGCATGAAAGGAGAGGCTGCCTCTCATCCACCACTTCTGCTGCTGGCACGAGAACCTTCTGTGTTCTTGCACACAGCAGTGTTTTGTCCTTCTAGGGGTGAATAGTATTCCGTTGTGTGTGTATGCAGGGCATTTTCTTTATCCATTAAAAGATGTTTTAACCTGGTTTTTGTTGTCATCACTGCTGTTTTGTCTGGTTTTGTTGTTGTTGTTGTTTGTTTGTTTTTTTTAAGAAATGTTTTGACTTAGAAATCAGATTAGCTAAAACTTGTAGTCTCCCATCTCACTCGGGACTTCGAGGAGTCACAAATGACAGGTGCTGCCAAAACACGCTCCAACAGGATTCGAATCGAGGGTGTTCTTCAACTAGAAGAGTCTTCAAAGACTCACACACATTCCATTTCATTCAACAAGGCTCATGCAGACACCGAACATCCCTGCACACCCCCGTGGGGATGGACCTCCACTACCAAGGAAACGAGGCTTCAGAGCAGGTCGCGTGTGATGGTTGAGCCAGAGGAAAGGAGGCAAGGCTGGAGAGGACACTTGCACCTGACGACAATATCCTCAGAACCTCCGACGCTTTTACAGACATTCAATAACGCAGTCCTGCCGTCAGGACCTTGTGCTGTCACGACTCTTCTGTCTTCCCAAGTTACTGACACCCCCATCCAGTAGGTTATAACTTCCCCCAAACAGGACAACTTCCTAAGAATAAAAAGGTCAGGTATGAACCAAAGCTCAGTGTTTTGGCTTCTGCACAAGCACGAGATGATGAATGGGGCGAAGCCGATCTCACACCAAAACTCAGGAGGGCGGCGTGTGGTCAGGACCCGGCGCCCTCTCACTCCTGTCATTTCACCTGGGATGGACTTTCTTTTGTAAGGCTTGTTCTGAGGATCTCTGCGGGCCTTCGTTCTAACTGGCTGATAGGACTGATTTGAATGCAGCCATTTGAGTTTAGGCAATAACCCTGGGTTGGAAACACAGGACTACGCTGACATTCAGCTAGGTAATTTTAAAGGCTTGAAGAAAGATTTTGTCCCAAATTGACGGACCTTTCCGAAATGCTAAGCAGCACCTCGAGGAAGCCAGGTGGAGAGGCCCAGAGCCTCTTCTCAGAGGCAGCCTGAGACAACAGGGTCCACTAAGCCTTTATGCCTTCAGCAGGTCCCGTGAAGGCCGAACCAGTTCCTTGGCAGGGAGAGCCAGAAGTCTGAGGCCGCTGGAACAACCCCTCCCCTATCATCTCCCACTGGATTACTGCTCTGAGGACCTACAGCCAGGGCCGCCTTTCTCTGGCTCAGGATCCAACTGCACTCCCAGACCTCAGGAGGCCACGGCTTAGCGGGGGACGCTCACTATTCTGTTCTCCTTTCCTTGGTTTGGAATTCCTGCTTTGAGGAGAAAAGAACCAGTGGACTAAGCCAATTTTCCTTCATTGACTAACACAGTCCATGGCAGTTCCTGTACTCCCTCAAAGAGCCCAAAACGGAAATGTCCTGAGTGGCCAGTGGGAGGTGGACCCCGTCCAATGGGCACTGTCCATCTCAGCTGGGCATGAGCACTGCTTGGAGGCTCTCTGGCTGGTCACCTCTCCAGTCCCACATAGTAACGAGGTCCAACCTGCTCCAGTTTCCTCTAGTCCCCTTTACCTGCCCACCCACGCCACCTGCTCCCTGGACGTCCAGGCCTGGGAGTTCTTCCTGTATACAACAGGAGCTCTTGACATACTTCAGCCACACCTTCGGGTCATACTGTCTTCATTTTCCCAATCCTTCATCTTACACTTTCAAACCCATTCCCTCATACTTCCTCTAGGACCTAAATTTATCCTCACCAATTCTTGAACTTGAACCTTCCACCTTTTCAAGGGCTTTGGTAACAGAGGAATTAGTCAGTGGTTAATACCTGGGCTCCATCCCTAACCTCCTGTTTGCCCAGGTCACCACACTCGGCCTCCTCCCAACTACTCACAGAAGCTGCCCTGTACTGGTCTGCAAGGACCCGAAACTGTCAAGCCCCGTAGGTAATCTGCAGGTCTCATCTCCACTGTTTTGATGCTGTTGCCAACTTCTTCATTCTAGAAAGTTTTCTCCTCTGTCTGCCCCACATCTTTTCTCCTGGGCTTCTCACCAGATTGGTGAAAGTTTATCCTCTGCTCCTTCATTAACTGGTTTCCCTACAAACTGTCCCTTGAATTTGGAATAGCTAACTTCATCCTTGGATCATCTGTCCTCTTCTCTAGGAAAAAAAAAAAAAACCTTATCAACTAGCAAGGACTTAACCAAACTTTGTCCCAGTGGTCCACAGGAGAATAAGGACCTATAAGACATGGGAAGAAAATACAAGAACTTTGCTATATTACTTTATCCAAAAATGTAAGAGAATCTCAACTTTACCAATATGCACCTGACTCTGGCACATCCGTCTGTCTCTGAGTCCGATGTCCTGCTACGTACTCCAGGGACCCAAAAGCCCTTCCTATACTGAGAAAGGGGAGGAGCTAAACCCAAATGACTCCCTTCAGCCTATGATGATGGTGATGATGCTGTAGTTTATCATCAACTCTCAGCTCAACTAGTTCTCATAACGCAGGCAAAGTCCTTAAAGAGATCCCTGCAACTGGGACTGTACATTGAAGATAATACAAGGGCAAGCAACTGAAAAATAGCAGACCAATACTCTTAATCCCTGATCCAATCTATCAAGAACCATTTGAAATATGATGTCTAATATTAATGAAGAAACACACTCTAAGTATCCACCTGCCTTGTGATGTTAAAAAGTTTTAAATCTTTAATCATCTTTTGAAAATATTTGCTTCTGAAGTTACTCATTAGCAGAGGCCTGATAGTACCGCAGAGGATACATATTACACATAGATAAATGTCTACTGATTGCAGCTGTGTGCAGATAGGTTTCTTAGTTATAGGAAAGCATTATCAAAACTCCACAGACTTCCGCCACCTGCTCTCTAATCCAAGCTCAGCACACACAGTCCTGATCCCTTCCCTCTCTCATCAAGCCTGTCTCTCCTGTTTTCCTTATTTTGGACACTGACCCCCGGGACTTGGAGTTTTCCAAGCCACAGACAGGGAACTCCCCTTCTTGTACATTTTTTATCCTCACGGAGGACAGTCTTCAAGTACCATCAGCTGCACCTGCTGAACTTCCCTCACCACACTGTGGTTGGATAAGCATCCCCAAAGGATCATGTGCTAAAGGCTGGATCCTCAACCCGTGGAATTACTGGAACCTCCTGGAGGTGGGTCCTAGTGGGAAGAAGTTAGATCACTGGGGGCTTGCCCCTGAAGGGGATAATGGGACCCCAGACCCTCCTCTTTCCTCTCTCTTTGTTTCCTGGCTACCATGACGTGAGCAGCTTCTTCCTTCACGTGCTGCCTGCCATGACATACTACCTTGCCACCAGCCCAAAAGCAATGAGCCAACCATGAACTGAAACCTCCAAAGTGTAAGCCAAAATAAACCTTTCCTTTTTCTAAGTTGATTATCTCTGGTATTTTGTTATAGGAAATGAAAGCTGACTAGCAGAACTCGGTTCCTCCTTTCTATCTATACTGTCACAACTAAACTTCTCCCTCACTCGGGTTTCTACAATAATCTAGAAACCAGCTGCCATGCTCAGTCCCTTCTTCCTCTTAAATAATCCTCTATAATTCCATCTGAGCAAAGTCATACATCACAACTTCACAGACCCAAAACCATTAGCTTAGCATAGCCTCCCAAGCTCTTTAGGGCCTGCCCTTTTGCAAAGTCCTCTGCAGTCCCACCTTCCATCACACTTAACCTGAGAAGATGGGAGAGTGCCCATTGTAATGCCTTTCTCCCAAAATAGCAAAAGTATCACTCCAGATTGGCAAATACAGCTCACAGGACAAATCCAACCTGTACCTGTATCTATAAGTGAAGTTTTATTGGAACGCAGGCACGGTGCTCCCATTTGCCTCTGGCTGCTTTAGGGCAGCAATAGAGCTTTCAGTAGTTGTGACAGAGACTGTCGGGCCCACAGGCCTAGAATATGGAGCTCTGGCCCCTTACAGAAAAGAGCTGCAGACCCTGGCATAGCATAGCTACGCCAGAGGTGAGTCAAGGTGACGATAAACCTGCCATCCTAAAAAACCAACTAGTCAAGTCAGTCTACTCTGACATTGTGCGATCCTAATTTTTCTTCTCTTTTTATATGTTTGGAAGAATCGTTTTCTATAGTTACATTGAATTTAAAAGCAGAGAAAAATGTTATCCCTCTTCTTCCACAGTAAAATACATGAATATATTTTGGGGAGACCCCTTACAACTTTTTACCCACTTTTTTTTTTTTTTTTTTTGGTCAGTGTTATACCTTATACACAATGAAATTAGCCATCAGTGTACAATGCATTGAGTTTTAATCAATACATAATTGTATAACACTACAATCATGGTTTAAGTGTTCTTATTGTCTCCAAACACTCTCTCGTGTCCACTCCAACCCGCTTTCTGTTTAAATGAACTTGGCTTCTTACCCCGGCTCACCTCCACCCACTGCCTGTGAATGGCCAATTCTGGCTCCTACACTCCTCACCCCTGCATTAGGCTTCCATTAGCTGCAGCTTTGATTTTTTATTTATTTATTTATTTGGATTTGTTATACATGATGGCAGAATGCAATTAATTTCATATTTCAAATACAGAGCACAATTTTTCAAGACACTGGTTGTACACAAAGTATTTTCACACCTTTGTGTCTTCATACATGTACTCAGGGTAATGATGTCTAACTCATTCCACCATCATTCCTACCCGCTTGCCCCCTCCTTTCCCCTCCCTCCCTTTGCCCTATCCAAAGTTCCTCCATTCCTCCCCTCTCCCCCTCCAACTGCCATTATGCGCCTGCATCCTCATATCAAAGACAACATTCAGCCTTTGGTTTTTTGGGATTGGCTTACTTCACTTAGCATTATATTCTCCAACTTTATCCATTTACCTACAAATGCCATAGTTTTATTCTCTTTTAATGCTGTGTGTGTGTGTGTATGGTTTGCATGTATGTAAGTGTGTGTGTGTGTGTGTGTGTGTGTGATATATATATATATATATATATATATATATATATATATATATATATATATATATATATATATATATATATCACACACACACACACAAAGTTTCCCCATCCATTCATCTACTGAAGGGCATTTAGGTTGGTTCCATAACTTAGCTACTGTGAATTGTGCTGCTACAAACATTGATGTGGCTGTGTCTCTGCAGAATGCTGTTTTTAGGTCCTTTGGGTATAAACCGAGGAGTGAGATAGCTGGGTCAAATGATGGTTCCATTCCCAGTTTTCCAAGGAATAGCTGCAGCTTTGATTTCATTAGTCATCCTGAGAGGCTTCTGGTTACAGTTAATTTAGTACCGGGACTCAACACAATGTCTCAAAGCTGGACTGAAAAACCTCTGCTTCTGCATGATGCCTAAACTTTACCATTTCCCTTTATTTACACGACAAAAGTATGAAAAAGGAAATAAACTGCCCAGGAACTAAACCCCAAATGTCCTCAGCTAAAAAGCTAAAAAGTCATTAGCAAAAACGAAAGAGCTTGGTTTTGAGAAAACACATAAAAGCTCTGTGTAAGTCAGGTTTCCTACCCTGCTCATCTCAGTGCACAACGAAGCCTGGGGCGGGGGCTGCTGCTCCCTTCCAAGCAGAACCTGCATGAACTCCAAGCACATAATGGAGGACCCGCCAGCAAGGACCCTGGAAGCCCAATTAAGAGCCACCAAAGCTCTTTCCCTTTGGTTATGAAATGGGAAACGGATTTTGAGAAGGAGGAATATCCCAACTGGCCATTTTTTAGGGTACCAACCTGGGGGTGGGGGGGAACAGTAATGCTGAAGATAATGGTTGGCCTTTCACCATTTGGGAAAAGCTGGTTTGCACATCACTGAAGAGCTTCCAGATATGTAGCAACCCTGACCGCTCACATTCCTCACAAGAAGCAACACTCAGAGCAGGACAGGGAGTGCTAAGGCGCCCGCATGTCCCTAGTGCATGTCCCCACAGCCAACGCCGCTGTCTCACTAATAACCAATGTCCCCTAAGGCTGACGTCACTCTGAAGACACTAGAAGATGCAACCAAGAAACAACCCCCCTTTGGGGTTCGCCACGTAAGGAAAAGATACATCACTTAAACAAAACTGAGAACAGGAAGCAGGTCCATGCCAGGAAAATTTAAGGAAGGAAAACCAGAAAACCTTAGCTCAAGGGTCCAAGTTATTCAGAAAACATTAAGAAGCACCAACTCGTCTGAGGTTTCTGAATTGGTAAGTAACACATCCTGGCTGAAAATTTTAACCAGGAAACTCTGGCTTCTTCAAAGTTGTAGGCCTTCCAAGCCCACTCTGCCCCACCCCCAACAGATTCTGCCCAACCTCTGGCTGCTGTGAAAGAGACCCCTCCCCACCCTCCCAGCACTTGGCACTGGGCAAAGCCCAGCTGTGGAGGGCAGAGAGCCCAAGGTGGGGACAGGGGAAAGGACGGAAGTTAGTTTACTAACTTAGTTACTACTTAGTTACCATCTGATATCATTTTGAGGGTTAGAAATGTATACTGATATCAATCACTGAGAATCAGTCAACTGAACATCCGTGGTCTAAACAGATGATCAGAATTCAGAACCCAACAGTGTTCAGCCACAAGCCCTCCCCTCTGCCCCACCCCACCAAAAACTGTATGATGAACCTGAAAAATAATACTGAGGACAAGGAAAAAAACACAACGTTGACTTATCTGTCTGTAGGTGTATGTGTGTGCACACATGTGCATGTGTACCTACACACACATATATCCTGTGGCACGTGTCAAATCAAAAAAGGGACAAGGAGCTTCAAATTCTAAAAGCAAAAAACAAAACTGTGGAGATGAACACATGGCATACCACAATACTCTGGTAAAGAAAAATGTTCTTTCCAGAGTTATTGGTTAACGGTTCAGCAACCAAACCCGCAGCGTCCATTCTGCAATACTTGGTGTGAAGGGGGGAGGGGAAGGGGGATGAGACTCAACATATGAAACTGAAGAAAAGAATGTCCTTTTGCCCATTAGGTGTACTTTTTGACCTTCTAGCACAGCTTATTTTGCCAAAGTTATAAGTTAGATTTCTGTCTGAAAACCAAACACTACTACAACTGCTGTCACTGGGATGCTTATAAGGAATCTAGGGAAGAATTAACTAGCTCCTTGCACAAGCAGCAAGTCTGATAAGTTTATAGCACTGGGGAGAATCAGCCCGGCACAATGGACCACAGGCAGACACAGCAACAGGCCTGGAACCTGGGCCTCGCTGTCAACACCACTGGGGAAAGTCCCACTTGGAACGTGTCCGTCACCTCTGTTCTACCTGAGCCCTTAGGATATACATGGAAAAACTGCTCTTGGGTAACCCTCCATCACGGTCATTTCAAAGTACACAGCCCAAACGGCCAGACAGCACTTTAAATCAAACCCCTGCATTAGTGGGGGCTGCCGTGTCTAGAGAGGACCTGCACACACAGTGTCGTCTTGATCCTTGCCGTGATTCCAGGAAGGGACCAGTCAGGGGATTATTTCAACAGTTTACAGATAAGGAAACCAAAACTCAGGGGTACCAGGTAAAAGGCAAAGCTAAGCTAGAACCCGGCCCTGGACTTCAACCAGATCCTTGCAGGGCCTGAGGTGGTCAACAAAGAAACAGACATAGAGGAAATGGCTTAACCAAGTACAGTCATTTACAGACCTTCTAACATGAGGACTTATACGTCTCAAGCATGATGTTGAGCATCACAAAAATGGCCAAAGATATAGGTCACTAGTCAAGTAATTGAAGATTAAAGAACTGGGAGCAAAGCAAGAAGGAGTTATTAAGCCTGTTTTATTAGCCAGGAGAGGTAATATGTCCTCAGGAGTCAGACTGTCTGGATTCAGTTCTACCAATTCCCAGCTGTGTGACCTTGTGCAAGTTACTTAATCTCTCTGTGCCTCTGGTCATCTACAAATGGAGAGGTTAACAGTACCTACCTCGTGGGGTCAACTGGATTTAACATGATTAAATGAGTTAGTATTCTTGAAGCACTTAGAAATGGTGCCAGGAACACAGTAAATGCTTGATCTCATGTAGTATTTGTGAAAATAAAAATTTTAAATTTTGGAGAAAAAGAAAAGAAACTGGAGTTCAGGAAGCGTTTTAGTCACTGGCCTAAAGTCACACAACCACTAACAGACTGGATCAGGATTTAAGGCCATCCTGCAGGACTGCGGAAGGGCAGCAGGAACCCAGCATAGGCTGGGGACACCTACAGGCTCGATGGCAAGAACCTGTGTCCCCAGGATGGCCTGCACTCTCTGAAGCAGCAGGAGAGGAGGCGGAAGGGGTGGGCAGACAGGAGGGTGGAGACAGGCCCAAACCGCTGCTGACCGGCACAGCTGCCCACAGTGGAGCAGGTGTGTCAGGCAGCAGCAGTGTCGTTGGGTATTTTCATGACGGCTTTATTGAGATACAATGCACACACCATACAACACACCTACTTGGAATGCACAACTCGATGGTCTTCGTATAGCCACAGAGCTGTCCCTCCACAGGCACCGCAGTTCATGGTCCTCAGTGATTGGCTTCTTAGGCTTGGTATAATGTGCTCGAGGTCCTCCGAAGCCTTCTTAGCACACAACATAAATGCCACTCCCTCCCTGCTCCCAGCCCTGCTGGCTTCCCCTGCCTGGAGGATGAAGTCCACCGCTGGCAAAGACCAAGTGACCTGCCTGGCTGCCTCTCCAGCCTCACCGTGAGCCACACTCTCCCGCTCCACGATGCTGGACCCTGGGCAAGCACCTATCCACCCACAGCCCATCCCTAGGATGGCCCTGCCTCCTTATCCCTCAGCCTAAACTCAGATCTCGGATCCTCGAGGGGCCTCAGCAGATCACAGGACAGTCAACGAGCAGGTGTCTTGATGTTCCCTTCCTGCAACCTACCTGCAAGTACCTCTGTTCCCAGGCCTGCATTTACCTCTCTCCCTCAGGCTGGGACCACATGAGCCTCATCACTCCCCATGATATAAAGGGGGTGCTTAAACATCTGCTGAATGAAAGAAGGGAACCCCAGCTGAGGTTAAAGACCATGGTCTTGATGGGTATGAATCAATAAGGTCGGATGGCCCCCCACCTCTTGGGATGCATCTGGGTGAACCCCTCTTTCAGTCACTTACTTGCCAAACATTTCTTACCGACTCCCCTTGGGACCAGAGCTGTGGACACTCCAAAGGAGAAATCAGAAAAGTCCCAACACTTATAACAGATGATGTGGCAGGGGGAGAACTCTCAGCTTCTTCAATACAACATTTCCACCAGTTTGCTGTGATCGAGGTTGGATGGGTGTTGGCTCCAGTCAAGCCTTCTCGTCATTCTCCAGAAAATCCAGTTTTTACTGCCCCCGGGGACCAACACAAATGTCATGCTGCTTGAGTGACTTAATCTCACTGTCCCCTCCTCTTACTCTATCACCTTTGCTGACAGGTAAGAGCACTGAGTTCTTCCCAACTGTGGGACCTGGAGCAGATCATGTGGCCTCTTCACCAACCCGTGAGATCAGGGCCTGGGAAGATGGCCCTGTGGTCCCACCAGCCCTGCACTTCTGAGCCTGTACTCGGGGCTCTGCTTTTTTCCTGTCTTTACATTACTAAGGCACAGCTTCATCCCACACCCTTGAACAGAAAGCTCAGGTCATCTAATATCAAAGCCAGAGCCCCACAGGGGGGCAGGGAACAGACACCATCTGTCTACAGCAAACTGACATGTGAAGAAGTAGGACTTCTGAGGTCACTTAGTTGTAAGATTGTACAGCCCCAGAATTAGAGCAAAATCTTAAAGCCCCGTTACACTCCTGGGTTTTGCATCATACTTAAGACACAGTGGCAGGTACTGTGAACTTCACTTACAGGAAAGTTCCTGTTTCCTGTTGGCTCAGCTGGGACGATCAGGATGCAGGGCGATGGGGCTCCTTAGGATAGTGGCCTCCAAGAGCATGCCCCTCAGCTACCCCTGCCTCAGGGCTGGAGAGAGTAGACAAGACTATGTCCAAGGAACTGTCTGAGCTTCTCGGAGGAAAAAAAATTCTACACCAGAAACAGCCACACTGACACACAGCGCACAGCGCAGATTTAGGTATGAGCAATAAAGGAAGTGAAAATCCGGGGCCCGGGCGCAGGCACCCTCTCATCAGTGATGTCACAGTGCAAGCGGGTGTGCAGGGGATAGACCCGGGGATGGTCTGTGTTTGTGGAACAAACTCAAGAGTCTCCATCATCAAAAGATCTGCAAAATTGAGGGCCTACATTGAGTCCTAAAGTCATTAATGCAACATGCAACAGAACTGGGACATCTTACCAAATATTAGGGTTAAAAAGAACTCAAGTTTTCTCTGAAATGAAATCAAAAGAATAAAGTAGAATTTGGAAAAAATGAATACATAAAGTCATGTTGTAACAGCAAACAGTTTAATGTCACTTTCTACATGGCAGGTATTCTTCCAGGATTTCTTGGATCTGAGCCCTTCATCCGAATGTGCCCCACGACTGTGTTACATACCCATCCCCCTTTGGAGACAGGAGCTGAGGAACCCAGAGGGGAGGTGGCATGCCCAAGGCCACCGAGAGCCACAGCTCACCCCCAGGGGCTGCTGCTCCCCTGCCAGATGCCTACAATATGGAATGTTCTCAGACCTCCCTTAGTTGATCTAAGGAAAGTACAGTTTTGCAGAACAGGAAATTACACACATCATTTAAGCAGCCTTAGCTTACTGTCTGTGACTGCCTTCAGAAATTTTAATGGCCTGGTCAATAGAAAAGGCTCTCCCACCCAGATGGGCCAGAAAAGAAATGACTTTAATCTGAAAGGAATAAAAAACAGTTTGCAATGAGGGGGTCTCCCAGGTTTCTTAATTACACTCTAAAACGCAGGAGAGATGGACTCTATCTTTTTTCCAGGAACTCTGGATAAAATTCTTTTCTATCAACTCCCTACCTATAATTCCCAAACTTATGTTCCAAAACTTTCCTTTAGAAAAAGACAAGCTATCTCTTTCTGGGACCCAATAAAAATAATGTTATTGCTAGGCTCTGCACTTCACATTTTCTGTGTACCATTAGCATCTCAGATTTAAGAAAAAAAAGGGGGGGGGAGGAAAAGACTAGCAGCTGTTAGCACAGGTCAATATCTACCTGTATATCCTAGGGCTACAGAAACCAAACACCTGGCCATGGTGGCTCCTGAGCAGAGAGCAGCCCAGTGCACCAGCTCATGCACCCACAGGTGCGGCACCCAAATGGTAAAGGAAGCACCTGCCCCACAGAGACGCAGGAGCATGAGCAATCACACTGGCAGAGGCCTGGAACTACTGTCACCCGGAGGCTCCACTGATCATCACTGAACCCAGCGCGCAGTTCAAGGGAAACAAGAGAGCAATCCCTGAAGGTGAAGGAAGGAGAATCAAGCTATTTTTCCATGGAAAACAGAGCTAAGCAAAGAGAACAAACATGTAGGAATGCAGTGGCAGCGAAGAGGGAGAGACATTCCGGGGGAAGAGGAAAATGCAGATTAGCTGGCTACCCAGTTAGAGCCCAGGTAACCTCTGCCATCATCCCACACCAGTGCCTACGTGAAACAGCCACAGAAACCCCTCTCGGGCGCCTCCTGGCCCGTCCTCCTAGGTACCCCTCAAACTCCAGATACTCAGTTTCCGTCACCTCCACCCCACCCCTTCATCTGCCTATTTCTTGTTGGCACTACCCACAAAACAAAAGCTTCCCGCTGGAGTCCAAAAAGAACGGCCTTTTCCCCCAAAGAGTCGATTCCATCTGAGATCAACTTAGATCATCAGGAGAGAAGCTCCCACTCCACGCAGACACAAGCACAGGCCTCGCAGGACTCGCGGTGCCTCAGGGCTTCTCACCAAAGACGAGCAATGGGTGATCCTGAAGATGGGGAATGCCTCCTCCCCACGACCCTCTCGGTCACACATACAAACCACGGGTCACGGACCAAAACCCCTCAAAGAGGTTTGCACACGGCTTATGCTTGATAGGAAAATCACACACATCTAGGATGAGCGTTTACCACTGAGAAGGATGCATTTAATGTGAAATTGATTTCTATTTATTTTTATATATCTATATAATATATCATACATATGTATGCAATGTTATAAACATACATACGTCTATTACACACACATACATGCAGAGGTACTTCCTGACCATTCAATCTTTTTAACAGGTCCTTCCATATATCACACTCACGGCTTTTTTCTTTTCTCCTTTCGGTACTGGGGATGAAACCCAGGGATGCTCTACCACGAGCTACATCCCCGTCCTTATTTATTTTGAGAGAGTGTTATGGTTTAGACCACATGGGAGACAATGCAAGAAGGTCTGGAGGAGAAACAGTTGGTTATAGCCTTAGCCCAATCCCTGAGTTTAACCCTGATGGGATTAACTAAAGTGGTAGGTGGGGCTGGCGGAGGTGAGAATTGGGGCGAGGCTTTGGGTATGTATTTGTATCTGGAGAGTGGAGTCTCTCTCTCTGCTTCTGGATCACCATGATGTGAGCGGCTTTGGTCCGCCACCCTCTCCACCCATGATGTTCAGCCTCACCTCGAGCCTCAAGGAATGGAGCTGGCCTCCTATGGACAGAGACCTCTGCAACCTTGAGCCCTTAAATAAACTTTTCCTCCCCTACAGTTGTGCCGGTCAGATCCTTTAGTCACAGCAGCAAAAAACTTGACTAAAACAGACAGGGTCTTGCTAAGCTGTCCAGGCTGGCTTCAAACTTGAGATCCTCCTGCCTCAGGCTCCAGAGAAGCTGGGAAGACAGGGGTGCACCTGGTAGGATCACAGTCACTCTGGCACACCACCTTCTAAATTTTTCTTCTGTAGACATCACATTTGACATTACTGTTTATGAGGCTAATGGATCCTGACGGTCTCCTGCCTCTAAACCACAGGGTCAGCAGCACCACCCAGCAGGATGCCAGTGCTCTGCAGGTAACTACTAAAGGGATGAAGATGGAACTGTACCAAACAACAGGAGGGCAGCAGAGAGAAACAAAAACAGAGCAGATGTGGACTCAGGCAAGCAGAGTCAGCTGACAACATTTCCTCTGCATCTAGAAGTGGTTCTCAGTTTCCTCGGCTTTCACTAAGAGAACATGAAGTACTTTCCAAACTGTGAAATACTTTACTGTGGCTGTTAAGGACAATTTGAGTCACTATTTATAGTGATAGCATTGAAAAGTTTCCTTAGGGGGCTGGGGTTGTAGCTCAATGGCAGAGCACTTGCCTAGCATGCGTGAGGCACTGGGTTGGATCCACGTAAAAATAAATGAATGAAATAAAGATATTGTGTTCATCTACAACTAAAAAAAAAAAAAAAAAAAGTTTCTTTAGTATAAATCCTTAAAGTAGCAAGTTAACCTGACAAGAGCTGACTTTCTCACTGTCAGCTGCATTTTGCAAAACTGACCGGCTACCTCTCAAGTGAATGACAATTTGTTTACAAATTACGGTAGCATGCAAACACCTGGATTCAAGTCCCCACTGCACCACCCAACTTCTGAAAGTCTTCTCCCCATTACATATGAATAATAACAGGAATGATCCACAGATCCCAGAGTACCTCTGTGACAGTGACATCATGTTATGCTTTGCAAGGCAGGTGACAGCTTCCTGTCTGCCCAAGTTAGGATTCTAGCTCCCAAGGCCACAGGTTACCACTAGGAAAAGAACCATCGTGATAACAGAGGGATAAGAACTCGGGTCCCATTTAATAAGGCTATGCAACCATCACTGCTAAATTGAGAGCATTTCCATCACCCCCAAAAGGACCCCTCTCCCCACTGGCTGCCACTCCTTTTTCCCTCTTCGCCTCAACGCTGGAAATCACTAGTCTACTTTCCGACTCTATGGATTGGCCTGTTCTGAATCCTTCATATAAATGGCATTGTACATGACCCCCGCAAAATAAATAAATGAATAGGACTCATACAATCTGTAGCCTTTTGAATCTGGTTTGTTTCACGTATCACAATGTTTTCGAGGTTCATCCACGTTCCACACACGTCAACATTCCAGTCCTTTCCATGGCTGACTCATGTCCTTTGTGTGGACATGACACATAGTTTAGCCATTCATCAGATGGAAATTTGGGTTGTTTCCACTTTTTTGGCTATTATAAATAATACTGCTATAAATATTTGTTGTACAGGTTTTTATGTGAACACATGTTTTCAATTCTCTCTGAGTCACATGGTAACTATACGTTTGACTTTTTCAGGAACTGCAAAACTTTTCCAAAACAGAGACACCACTTTACATTCCAACCAGCCAATGAAGGCTCCATTTTTCCATGGCTTCACCAACACCTGTTATCATCCTTCTTTTTCATTATCGATACCCTAGTAGATGTGAAATAGTGTCATGATTGTGTTATCAGATCTTAACACACAAATTTTAAATAGGCCTTCAGAAACAGAAATCAATTATCAGACAGGGGGAGAAAAAAATTTCAGATTACACCAAGGAAGTACTTCCAATCTAGACTCATCCAAATAATGACCCTTGGGATTTTTGCCAAACCTGAGTGTCATTTCTGATTATTAAAAATCGATTCACTTTAAAGGTCATTTAAAACCGCCTTAAATCATGATGATGGGTCATTTGTCACAGATAAAGCATCATAAATATAAATATTGTGAAAATAAAGCAAATGAGGACTCCCCAGGACTGCTTCTTCATATTGAAAGAGAACTCTGCGAATGAGACGTGAAGAGATGGCACCACAAACACACTCTTCCCTTGACCGTGTCAGACTGGACACACAGGTGTGGCACTGTGAGAAAGAAGCCATCTTGCAGCCATGCCCACAGCCCTTCAGTATAACCTCTGGTACCGTCACAGGTGTTGGGATATCTGCCTTAGCGATGAGGAGCCACCATTCCTCAAGGGGTCAGAGCCTGAGTTCCACAGTGACAATCACACGGGGTGCTCTCACACACACACCTCTCTAACCATGTCCCATCATGGAAGCCCACAGCCCTTGGCTGAGGGAGGGCCCTTCTCCCCTCTGTGTGTTCACCAACCTTGTTCAGCAAATTTCCAATACATCTGCCCATACTTTGGCTGCAAGCACCTGGCTTTTCAAGTTTCAACAAAAACAACTGTAAGAGCAAATATGCGTAACACAATTTAAAAGAAAGAGCACCTGCCCTGGGCAGGCAAGCCCAGACAACACTCTCCGTGAGGTGACAGAGTACCCGGGCTTCACTGACAGAACTGGCCCCAAGAGTAATAAAAAAACACAATACACTGGCTGTGCTTAAATCCAACCCAGCCTCCCTGACGCCGCCCAGCACATGTACCATCTATGAAAAAATAGTCAGGGACAGCACATTTGGGTACATCAAGATTTTGAGACTAATTATCATCTGTCATCATCCAAGCTCAATAAAACACTAAACAGTACATTACATTAAAAGAAAAAGAGCAATTACTAAGTTTGAAGGAATCCCATTGCCTCTGTCCTGGGTGTTCCCACTCAGCCTTCGGGTCTCAGTCCTTCCCACTGGGAATATGTCCCTGCTACTTAGCACCACATACCCTAGACACAGACCTAAGGGCACCTCCCGTCCCAGCACATCTCCCTGCATGGCTGGTGTGAGTGTGTCTCCCCAACACAACAAGGTCCATGAGAACAAGAACTGGACTTGTTCACCTCATTCCCCCAACAGCTAGGACAGCCCTCGGGACAGATTAGGGATTCGAGAATTATTTGTGTAGGTATGAGGTCAAAGGATGTCAAAATTGTGCTAGGCTTCCCACAAAGGTTAGCCAGTGCTATGGCTTGAAGAGGCTCTGACTCCTTCAAAACTGTGCTCAAATTTGGTCACCACTGTGGTAGGGGATGGGGCAGGGAGCTTTCAGAGGTGGGTGGGAAGCTAAGATGGATTAGTGCAGTTCTCATGGGACTGGATTAGCTACCAGGAGAGTGGGCTGTTACAGGGTAAGGACGCCCCTCTTATTTTGTCTCTTCTGTGTATGACACTTGCCCTTCCACTTTCCTACACAGATAAAGTCACAGACGTTATGACGCAGCACAAAGGCCTCGCCAGATGCAGCCATCAATCATGGACTCCTGGCCTCCAGGAGCTTGAGCTAAACAAAATTCTTTCCTTTATAAATCGCCCAGTGTGGTGCATTCTGCACTTGCAACAGAAAACAGACTTAAAACAGCCCGTATACAGCTTGGGCATGTTAAGAACTATGACCAAAAGGACATTTCAAAAGAGCAAAAGGGTGCAGGGCCAGGTCTCCATAATCTCCTAAAGGTTCCTGTTAACAGACTGCACCTCTCCATGCAGCCGAAGCCTCCCTTTCTTCTGATGCAACTTCCAAACAACTGAGTTGGAGACTTGACTCTAGTGAAGTTTTATAGCGGGCCTGCTGCCCAGGGGAGAAGCAGCCAGTGATGAGGGAGGGAAGAAGAAGACTAAAATTTCCTGAATGCTTACACACATTTCTAATTTAATCCACAAGAACCCTGTGCTATCACCAAGACACCAGTCAGACTTGTCAAATTCAGGAACTTGCTCAAAGTCACACAGCTAATAAATGGACCAACAGGAACAAGAATCTAGTTCTTTATGAGCTGAACCAGTCAGGCCAGTATCAGAGAGCATGGCCAAGCTGAAATTGGCCTCAGAGAATGGACAACGCAGGAGATGGAGCAGGAGGGCATCATAGTAAAACTGCTGAGAAGAGCTAATGTTTACTGGCCATTTTCTCTGTGCAAGACATGGGACTGGTGCATTTGACTTATGCTATTTCATCTACTCTGGTAAATTCTAGGAGGTGGGCACTGCTGTGATCTCCATTTTAGAGTGTAAAACTGACTTCAGAGAAGTGACCTGGGCAAGGTAACCAGCAGCTGGTAAGTGCCTGAAATCTGAGGCCTGGGCACATGAGCTGACATCTGGAGCATGTGCCCCTCCCTCCTGCTGGAGAGAATGGCACAGAGACACAGAGGAGGGAATGAGGACGTTCGCAGTGCATGCATTTAGATGGCACAGAGCTCAGTGAGTAGGGTGAATGGCAGCCTCTGCTCTCTAGGAGTCACGTGGCTGGAGAGAAGATAGTGAACACAACACAATTCTGAGAACATAGGGTCTGTGGGTCGCAGTGATGCACGCCTGTAACACTAGACACCCGGGGACCGAGTCAGGAGGATTGAAAGTCTGAAGCCAGTCTGAGCAATTCTCCAAGACCCTCAGCAACTTAGCAAGACCCTTACTCTAAATAAAAAATAAAAGGACTGGGGTGTGGAGCTCAGTGGTAAAGCACCCAGGGGTACAATCCCCAGTATCATAAAGTGTGAGGTCAGGCCATCTGGATTCAATCGTTGCCTAGCAGTACAAGCTTAGGTAGTGATTTCTCTGTGTCTCAGTTTCCTGCACTATAAAATGACAGGGGTGATACTGCCTAGACCTCATGAGGCTGGCATAAAAGTGTGGGGGGGGGGGAGCTAAAAATAAATTTCGTAGCACATATTTGGCTCTTGGAGGGAAAGGGGAAATACTGGAGAATGATACTGGCCAAATGATATTGTTATATTGTGTGCATGTACAAATATGTAAAGATGAATCCCATTATGATGTACAACTATAATGCACCCATAAAAAATGTGGGAAAAAGAACACACCCGTAACACAATCAGCACAAATAAACACCAGCATGATGCTGAGAACTAAGGGAAAACGACTAAGAACAGTATAGCCAAAGCAGAGGACTATGGGAAGGGAGAAACCTGTAGTATCTGACAAATGTGCGAGATGGCAAAGACTGACACAAGTCAGAGACGCCCTCAGAAAAACTGCTGAGCAATCCACATGGGCAGGGTGTGAGCCTGGCACAGATGTAGACTATGGATCCCAAGAGAAAGAGGAGGAAGTGTTCGGTGGCAGCCTGCAACCATTGCACAAGAGGCAGAACTTAACCAAAGACGACGCCAAGGGCCTGGACCAGGCTCAGACTCCACACCAGGCAGAAAATGGGGACGTGAAAGAGAGGAGTGTAGGAGGGAGAGGATGAGGTCATGCATTTCCTCCTGCACCTGCTGAGCTGACAGTGGCTACAGTGAGTCAGAAAGTAGGCAGAGCCCCTGGGCTTTGGAAGCTTCCGCAGCAGGGCCCTGAGGAAGGGCTGGCCCGAGGAAAGCACCACTGACTGAGCACACACTGTGTTTGTGTGGCTTAGAAGAAGCGCCTCTGCCCTTCTGAAGAGCTCACGACATGGGTCTTACCACTTCCCTTTGCTCCTGAGGAAATGATGCAGGGAGACAGAGAAACGGCTGAAGCCAACGTGCCCAGAGAGTGGCACAGCTGGTCTCGAGGGCCAGGTTCATCCAACCCACGTCTCCCACGGGGAGGCTCACACAGAAAAACCAGAAGAGTGAGTACCCTGCAGACGCCTGGCCCGTCCCCACCCTCCTGGGCAGCCCTCCTGGCTGACCTCCTCACCATCTCCAACTCAGCAACTTCATTCATCAGACAAGCACCAGCCCTAATCCTCCCCCACCCAGGGAGTGCCAAGCCCCTGCCCCAGGCACAAATGCTCACCTCCCCACAACTGCAACTCCTGCAGACTCTGCTGTCACACACCCACTCCGCCTGCACAGACGTGAGCCCTGGCGTGGGGGTCTGGCTACCCCACCCCACCCCTCCAACACCCATGGCTGATCCTGCTGGGGAGCCTTTCCTGGGGCCTCTGCCTTCCTCTCAGCTCCATCCAAGCAGCCCTAGAGGCTGCATGATCATATCCACCCTCCGGAGAGCGAAGGGCTTTTGTGCACCCGTGGGCATCCCGGGACTGAGCTCCTCTGACGCACCCTTTCACAAATTCCAAGTAGTCTCCTTATCTCTCCTCCACTACTTCCTTCTCCAAACCAGAATCTAAATTTCCAGAAAGAAGAAGTCGTTTCTTGGTGTTCCTCACACTACCTCACCCAGGGCAGATGACCAATAAATAATCACTTTTGTCAAAGATGGTGGAAAAAACCTTTAGGACAGTATCACTTTCAGCAAACTCCCCTCAGACACCTTGGAACCATAAGAAAACCCCAAGAGGCCTCTTGGCACACAATACCAGAGAGCTCGGGGACCGTTTCCCTTCTGCAAATCCGACAGCGCGCCAACAGAAGTGATAGTATTATAATCTTTCTTCCAAGATATGGATGGTCACTGGTTAAAACAACTGAGAAAACATAGAATAAGCCCCCTTTGACACGTAAAAGATAGGCTAAGCATTATGCAATAAGGTACATTCATTCGATATCACACAGGACTTCTCAGACCCCACCCAAAGCCTGCTCACTCTGTTTCCTAGTCCTCAAGAGGGACAAGTTGAGTACACCGAAGACAGGCAGGTTGGAAATGCCGCTGGAAGCATCTACCACCTAAAGACCAAGCCCAGTAACTGTGAAAATATGGCACTCCAGGGTCTCTCAGCAAAACAGTCCCCCAAGTCTGTCTTTAGAGTAATGGCACAGTGCAATAATTGTCACTAGTTCATTTTCTCATTAAATGATGAATGAAGAAATTATTAACTAGTGAGCATTCTGAATGCACTCTGTGAGCACAATAAAAATTTTAAAAATTGTTTTAGAAAGAGTTCCATCCAAAACTGGAGGGAAAATAAAAATATCTGGTCTTAAGTGATGAAGTTCAGTTATCATGAAAATTCATGAATATGAAACATGAATAGAACAGCTCATTCCCTCGGCAAGCCCAGTAAACAGGATGATATACTGTATCAAATCTCTCAGAAGAAGTGCAGAATGTCCACTCTCTAATCTTTTTTAACTTTGAAAACAACCCAACTGCAAGACTCAGGTGGCTATGAGGTCAGCTGTTTGGATGCCAATTTAGGAGCCCAATAAAACCTACTTCTACATAAAGAACCCACTATATTTCAAAGCATTCTGTGCATTTCAAAGATAATTCCGTAAGATTCTTCAATCACTGAACTAACAACGATGATTATAGCATTATAACGTGGTGCCTTCTTTTGGAGCACTTGGGCAGCCATTGGCTTTGCTGACAAAAAAACAAACAAACAAACAAAAATATTCTCAGAGCTTTGCTGTAATTTGCAGCACAGTTTCAAAATATCTCTATCAGAACGGTATTGATGCAAGCTATTGGTGATCACCAGGTCAGCCAGCTTGGGACCACACCAGGCAGCCCAAGGTCACTTCCCCTCAATATGCACCAAGAAGACTGTCATCAGTCTCTGCCATTCACACTGCTCTTCCAGCACACAAATACTCATGTGACTCCCCGTATTAGACCCCTCAAAGGCTCCCCCACCCACTCGAAGGATGAAGCCCAAACTCCCTAACACTCAACACCAGACACTGGTGGAATTATAACCGAAGCTCTCACTGGGCTCCGTTCAAATGACAGAAAACAGGCCAACAGCTCACAGGCTTCCAAAAGCTGGCCCTAGGACTGCAGCCAAGCACCCCTCCTGTGTCTCCTCCCCTTACATCCTGCAGGCCAGCCTGGAGCCCCTCCCCCAGCACATCTTGCAGCTTCACAGGTTCAGGAATTCACATGGGCTCTTCCTCTGTCTACAATGCTGCCTACCCTGTCAGGTCTGGTGAACACCTCCAAATCCTGCAAGGCTCCGCTTGAAGATCCTCCTCCTTCCTGAGGCCCTCTCTGGACACCACCAACACCCCAGTGCCCTCCCCTGCAAGGGCCTTCTTCCTTCTGCCACCCTGGCCCAGGCACTATGTATTCATGTGTCTGGATACACGGAGCTACCTCAGGGCTGGAGCGCTGACACATGCCTGTCACCGTTCCCAGTCCTTGACAGCGGACAGCTGCACCTCCAAGGGCTCAGAGAGTGAATGAAATGTGCATCCTCTTTTTATGATCCCATCTCTGAAAAGTTCTGGCCACGGAGAAAGCACAAACTCACACATGCCTTTTATTTAAAACTCCTTTTGTAAAAATAAATAAATAAATAACTCGCCTCCCCCCCCCATCCCCCAGAAAGCTGCAAAAGATCCTTTGGGGTCCTTTCCCCTGTAAAAGGATCTTAACACACAGCTATGTGTCATGGCGCACAAAGCGGCTCTAACTTTGCAGTTGGAAAAACATCATGTTGTAAAGGAAAAATCTCCACCTGCCAAGGCACTGAGGACTTCTGGAGCCTTGGGGATGCCAGGCCGGACCCCGGGGGAAGCAGCTGACACTGTCCTCTACAGCCCGCGATGGTTCTCCCAAAGCACCTCTTCAATCCTGCAGGTTGAAACTTTCTTTCTGAGGACAAATTTTCAGTGGGGGAGGGACACGTGCCCCTTTTGGCTCTCTCTTTTTCTATAGCTAAACTCTGAGCCTTAGCAACTGGATCATGCCTCCCCAGCCTTATGATCCCGCCACAGAAGATCAGTTGGGGGGTGGGAAATGTGTCCAGGACACCATGTGGCTCCCGATACAGACGAGAACTCAGAGTGAATCTTTCTGCGCAGATTCCTCCACCCCGGCCCTAGTGTCCATTTAGTCTTCCACGTTGGGCAAACGAAAGTCCTGAAGTGAGAGGCTCCCATTTCCGTAGGAGGCGCTGGGTTCAGAGCAAGGTTAGTGCTGCAGAAACCTTAGCCAGACCTCAGGGAGACCGGCCCAAGCCCGCTGCCAGCTGTCCCTCCTCAAGTCCCTGTACAGCTCCAAAACTGGAGACCCCTTAAAAGTGGCAGAGGAAAGGGTCCAGCTGCTGCAGCCCAACTCAAGCACAAAACAAAGAGGGGGAAATGGTTTCCATATTTCACATAAACAGAGGTCTGACGGCGACAGCCAGGAATGCATGAGTCCACATGAGTCGACCGAGGGCTGACAATGATTACCACGGCGCGGAGCCCCTGCTAAATCAAGACGGGAATGTGCCATGCAGAACGCCAACGATGGGTGTCCCAACGGGGAGGTGTCTGTGTTGCCTGTTTCAAAATGGCTTTGTAAAAAGTAGAACCTAAACATGGGAGTGGAGGTTTTTTGTTCACAAGGAAGCACGTGGAAGGGACTCAAATTTAACACTTGAGCCAATGTCATCTGGGATGGCATTCCTGCCGCTGACTGTGACTGGATCTTGTTGGTTGCCCCCACCCCAGACCCCAGCCTGCTGCGCTGAAGATTGATTCTGCCCTGGAACGGGGTCTGGGTTCACTCTACTGCAGTGCTCATGGCGGGTGGGGGGACAAACAGAGGCAGAGATCACAGAAGGGCTGCAATTGCAGAAGGGCAATCTGGGGGGTAGGAGCCTTTCTTTCTGTTGAACAGTGCTGAGGAGCAAGCACCAGAGGGGCAGGGCTGCGCCATCCCACTGGACGCCAAAGGAAACCTGGGAGACACCAGTGCCAGGCACTCAGCTCCATTCTGCAGCAGGAGCCGGGCCCTCGCTCCCGGGGATCCACTCATACCCGAAACAACCACGTGATGCATTACTGCCCCCGTGGGCAGGCAGGAGGGCAAGCCCCATAGGGAGGAGGGCTCAAGCCACTCCCCCAGGAAGTGCTGAGGGAGGAGTCAAGACAGGGTTCTCCCTAAAGCAGGGGTCAGACTTTAGGTCTAGAATGTCCCCCAAAGGCCAGGGTGTTAAAGGCTTGGTCCCCAGCTTGACTATTAGCAAGTGGTGGAGCCCACTAGGAGGCCTTTGGGTCATGGTGGGTATGAACCTGAAGGAGACCGTGAGATCCCAGCCCCCTCCCTCACCCTCTTGCTTCCCAGCCATGAGGTGAGCAGTTGTGATACAAACTACCATCGTGATGTACTGCCTCGCTACAGGCCCAAAAGCAATAGGGCCAATGGATCCTGGATTGGAACTCCCATACACCTTTTCTCTTTTAAAAGTTGATTACCTCAGTTATTTTGTTATCGTGATAGAAAGCTAACAAACACAACAGGGGTGGCTCCTGTTCTGGAGTGCGTCCTCCTCAGGCAAGTGAAATATCTGACTATAGCGGGCTCTCACACACAGGATGGATACCGAGAGACAAAGCTGTCTTTCTAGTTGTTCCCCAAGGGATCCAATCAATCAATGCTTAGTAAACAGACAAGAGTGGAATTTAAATCCAGTGTCTGAAGGAGCCACATCAATCACTGTGTGCACATGTCCCTTTTTGTCCACCGTAGAGAAGTGATAACACCAATTATAAAAGGTGATTTCACATGGAACTGAAGAGACACCACATTCTTACTCACTTTCCACAAACTCAAGTTTCGTTGAAGGCCAAAACAAGATGGTCAACTGTGTATGTGCCGCTATGTCTAGTGATCAGGATTTCTTTAGAAAACTACTAAATGGTCCACATCTTCAAGAACTTTGAAAGTCCCTCCAGTGCAAAATTCATAGCATTAATTCCAATAAGCTATCTAGGTAACAGGTCACAAAATATGGAATTACCTGATCATCAAAGTCCATCCTTTTCAAGAATGTCCCTCTTCAAGGAAGCAACTGGCAATATGAAATGTAAGAAGGCTAGTGCCTTCAAGAGCACCTGTTGCCACATCTCCTTCCTAATTACATCACCACATTACACGATTTTATAGGACCTATACGTATGTTTTATACAATCTGTGTTTTGCTGTTTTTAAAGGAGACCTGATCACCAGGTTCTGTTCATCTGCAGAACATGTTAGAAAAAGAATGACAACAGGTGGTTTGCAAATTGTCGAGCTGAGAGGGCATCTCCCCCCTTTGTCTAAACAACATGCACTGAGGTCCTAATGACAGCATTCCAACAGCCAGCGCTACTATGCTACTAGGCTACTACCGGGACAATTGCTGTTGTACTTAAGGGATTAGTCAAGGTCTGCTGGGGCGTGGCAAGCTCAAATGCACAAGCCAATTTTAGCAATTTGCCATCAAATGCTTCCCACGATATCACCAGTCCAATATCACCAGTCCATGGATGTAATGAATCCTACCCTCATTTCCCTCTCCAGAGAGACTCCCTTGTCCATTCTGGGCCAGCTTCTCAGTACTAAAACTCAAGAAGTTAGCTTGCCCTTTGGATCCAAAATTGATGAACCTCTCTAAAGTGGACGTTGCAAAATTATAAAACAAGCTTTGGGGAAGGTCCCGCATTCTTTCTCTGTCTTGTCAGAGATCTCAAAGATTGTATATCATTGTATATCTCACTTTACTATGATCTTGGCTTAAAAATGACGAAGTGTTTGTTTTAAGCAGAGCTGGTGCCACAGTAATAAGCTCACAGAGCAGGAGATCAGTTCTCCCTTGTCAGCCTGACCCAAGATATTTAGCCAGCTGCCAGCCAGCCTGCCATAAAATAACCTGAATCCACTGTCCAGCCCCCTGTGGGTGGACCATGGCACCCTCCTCTTCCTAAGAGGCTGACCCAAAATTGCACATAGTCATTCTTAAATTATGAATGAAGTTAATTTTGATTATAGAAAAATGACTTCTAAAAAGTTTTAGGTCTATCTTAATATAGTAATGGAGGTGCACTCCTATAATCCCAGCAACTCAGGAGGCTGAGGCAAGAGGCTTACCTCTGAGAAAAGAACCGAGGCCAGCCTCTGCAACTTATGGAGACCCTGACTCAAAATAAAAAAATTTTTAAAAAGGATGGGGTACATGTAGCTCAGTAGTAGAGCACCCCTGGGTTCAAACCCCAGTACCAAAAATAAATAAATAAAATGATTGTGTTCTTTAGGGGCTTGAGAAATTGATTCACACTAATACTGATATGCTAGTTTGTTTTTTTAAGGGTAGAGTTCAGTGATATAGCTCAGTGGTAGAGCACTTGCCTAGCATGTGATAGACCCTGGGTTTAAATCCCCAACAGCACAAAAGAGAAATAAACGAATAAAGAAATACAGTAATGTGGAAAGATCTATAAGACACTGTTCAACATAAATAGACACTACAGGTCAGCAGGGCTTGGTGGCGCACTCCTATAATCCCAGCAGCTCAGGAGGCTGAGGCGGGAGGTTGAGGCAGGTGGATTGCGAGTTCAAAGCCAGCCTCAGCAATGGTGAGGCGCTAAGCAGCTCGGTGAGACCCTGTCTCTAAATAAAACACAAAATAGGGCTAAGGATGTGGCTCAGTGGTTGAGTGCCCCTGAGTTCAATCCCTAGTACCAAAAGAAAAGAAAAAGAAACTATAGATCAGATTCAAGATCTGTGTGAATCCATGATGTAAAAAAAAAATCATGATCTATGAATAAGCCTGAGCTTAGTGCCAAGGCCTGGGGAAGGCTCTGAAAGGGGGTGACACCCGGCTCTGAGACAGGAGGGTTTGGCAGGGAGGGGCATGTGGCCATCTTTTCCAATGGATCTTAAGTTACACTGTTTAAACTTTTTACAAGAAAATATTTCTGTACTTTTGACATGCCCTATTTTGCATTTTATTTAGACACATCCTAGCGTCTCACTGAGTTGCTTAGTGACTCCCCATTGCTGAGGCTGGCTTTGAACTCGTGATCCTCCTGCCTCAGCCTCCCCGAGTGGTCGCGTGCCCCTGAGTTCAATACCCAGTGCCAAAAAATAAAATAAAATCTGCAGGCAACAGAAAGACAGCGTGGGGCGGGTGAACCTATGAAAACAAATCGCATTCCACAGCCCCCTGCCTCATCAGGAGGATTTCCCAGTAATATTCCTGTGATTACTAAACTGCTCCAGGAGCCGCGGCGGCTGCCTGCCACGCCAGCAGCAGCTGTTTCCTATCATTCATCCTCGGTTTCCTCCAAGGCCATGGAAACTGAAAGGCAGTTCTATCTGGTTCCAGAAACTGAACAGGCAAAGCGGCATCCACACCTTCACCCCAAGGGCATCTTGGACTCAGGACAAGAAGGCTCCGGACAGGGGCTGCCCTCTGTTCCTGAGTCTAAGGCAAAGCGTTACTCTTGAACCTGCCTCCAGGATCACACTCCAGTCACAGAGCCTCACGGCAACTGACCTTGCAAGCAAGTGACCTTGACATGGTCACATCTGCCACCATAGTCAAAGATAGTCACTGTTCTTCAGCACAAAAGCAAGCAGAGGTTTACCCATGAACTTCCAGACACGTTTTCTTATGCAACAGGCTGGAGAAGGTGAATGGTGTTGAGTCCAACCTGTTCCCTGCGGTGACCTGCCACACACTGTGCCCTCAGGCACTACCGGTACCCGACAGGTTCTCAGGTGCTTTGCCTAGGAGGGCCCCTTCCCCTATCTCAGATCTGGTAGCAAGGTCACCTTTACCCTTTAAAACCATCTTCATGGAACTGTCTCCTAAGCCACATACACCACCACTCTGGGCTCCTCTGAACACCTCCTGGCCATATAAGCACGGCATTAGGCCACTGGACGAGTTATGTCACTGGACGAATCAGACTTCACTGTGCAGTAACTAGCACTGGCGTCTCTTCCCTGCTGGACTGAACGCTCCCAGCATTGGGTCCCCAAACCAGACACCGGCCCAAGCACATCCTAGGTGGTCAGGGGAAGGGATGAGGAATGCCACGGCTGGTGGGCGGGGACTCCTAAGCCCTGGTTTGATGTGAGCGAGGGGGAGGTTGGAGGAAACAGTAAAATCATAAGCTCTCTGGACGGGAAGTCTGGAGATTCCGGTTCTAACCTAGGTTTCAGGTTTCGCCACTCCATCTCAGCCACCGCAGTCCTTAAGTATACCATGAAACAATGTATTCCCTCAAAAGAACATGCTTTTGGCCTGGATGATCTAAGGGTCATGGTCAGCCCTCAAAATTATAGTCAGTGATGGGGGGGAAACAAAAAAAGAAAATCATAATGCTGAATTCGCAGTTCAGGAAAAACTCCCTCTCTTACATCACCAGGAGTCAAGAAATTCCCAAGCACCTACTAAACGGGGTGTCTTCCAGTTCACCAACCTACACAAGATTAGCATCTTGGCATTGCCTGATGCTAATGCCCCTTTACCATAAAGGTCTCCCTTGTGTCCTTCATCCTAAACCTGCATGCAATTCTCCTCTACATGCTCCCCAAAATAAAATAGATAGATATTTTAAAATAAAAAGCAGTTGCTACCATCCTAACTGATGGCGAGGCCCCTTGGCAAATGCGACCTTCACAGGAACACCCACAGCCAAGCAGGATCCTAAGGCCAGCACACAGAGGCACTCAGCCACACAAGCCAGGCCGCTGCTGTCCCGGGGCTTTGGAGACAGGGATCTTATCTGGGTTCCTCACCCCTGCTTTCACAGGGAAGAACAGAGCAAATTCCACTGAAGGCAGGGATACCAATCAGTTTGGGTTTCATTTCTTTATGGGGTGTTTTGTGGGAGTATTTCTCAACTTTTAAATTAAAAGGACAATTTTGAAAATTGGTAGCCTCTAAAATATGCTGCTTGGGAATCTCTTAATTATAGCTTACATCTCCCTACCTAGAGTTCTACAAGTGTGATATTGGGGGAGGAAGGTGGCTATAGATATCTTACAAATAAACTTTTAAGAGTATTAATTAACACAAAAATATAGTCAATTGGAAATTAATCTAGAAAAGGTTATATGGCAGTTTCTCGAGAGTTGGAAAGCATCTTCTTTGGCTCACACAGATTTTTTTCCAGTTTCAAGACCCCTTTTCTACATTTGTCTCTGCTGAAGTCCTGCTCTAGAAGCAGCTACACACTAAAATAAAATAATAAGCAGTGTTTCCCTTGGCTCTAAGAGGCCTTACCAGTGGAGTCCTCTTTATCTCCAGATAGATAGACAAACCACATCACCTCTGGAGCTATTTGTCTAACACCCAAGGCCTCCCCAGCTCACAGCAGGCCTGACTCTTGCTCAGCATAAGCCCAGCTCACCCTGGACACCCTGGGTGTGCTTAACATCTCTCCAGGTTCCTATCAGTGAAGGTGCCTCTCCAGCACCTGTGACGATCACTCTTTCCCTCTTCACACCTGCAACCTAAACTTGCTCCGAGAAGTTTGTGATTTTCTGTGATTAGGAAACTAGGAAGCAACTCAGTGAACAAGGAACAGCGGCCAGGGCCCCTCTGACAGCTTTTCCCACAGTGCTTATAGGAGCAGATCTTACGAAATGATCTCTTGGCTCCCAAGAAGAAACCAGGCTGGTTTCCTTAATTGGGCTTGGTGAGACAGAGCACCTTCCACCTAGGGCTGTTCCACTGGGACAATCACTCAGTGGTGAACATGCTACACAGAGGACACACCCATCTATTACTGTCACACCCACCTGTAATCAAAAGCCACAGTAAAGCAGGAAATGTAGTAAGTCCAGGGCACTGACCATGATAAAGCAAGGAACATGCCCTTGAAGGTGCACTTGGTGGCCGCTCCCCTCTGTCACTTAGTGACTGCATCCCACATATCACTAGAGGCAACTGCCACGTCCCAAAACACTAGGCTGGGGGAATTACCAAGGAAAGAAATTTAGGAAATCATTTGCCATTTCTACTCCACGTGGTGAAGGGTAAGAGGCAGAGCTGGTTTCTCTTCCAGTGTCATCTTATGTCAACCTACCCTGGGAAGGACTTGTGATCCAATTTTCTCCTTACCATCCCTCTTGCTGATATGCAACTCCGTATTTGTAAAAGGCAGAGTGGCCTTGCTTAATGTGAAGTTCATCCATCCTACATCCTACTGGAAATGCGCAGTTTTCAGAATATGCTGTAGTCCATGCAGCGGAAACAGCGCTGGCGTTTCATTGAGTGCTTGCACTATGTCAGGCGCCGTGATAACAGCTTCCCCTGCTTTATCTCCCTAGAGTCTCCCCGAAAGCTCTGAAAGTTCAGTCATAGCATGATCGAAACTTGAAGATAAGCTAGTTGACTAAGCAATGTACATAACCTGCCCATCATCACAGACGTAGTAAATGACAAGGATCCAAACCCCAGCAGTCACTCCATGGAGCTGGCTCATAATCCCTGTGCCATATTGCAACAGCCACAAGAGTTTTAGAATGAGGAATGGCCCACACACCAACACACAAATTTGTACAACCACACCAGAGGGAGATTATGAATGAAGGCAGGAATGTATTTTCTCTCCAGGCAAAATCCTTGAGAGGAACACAATCATTCCTCTATTGCAGGCAATTAACTAGAGGCCTGTGCTTTTACCTTCACCCCACACAGACACATTCCAGGGAGAGGCATGACTTCTAAAGCTAATTCCAACTTGGTTAGAGACTTTCAGGTTTCACCTTCCTCCCTATCAGAGTGTTGACCAAAGACCTTCACTTCCAGGTTCTAATTTGAGCAGATTAACAGAGTCCACCCTTGACCATCTCAAGAAGGAATGCTAACACGGATATTTGGCTTTCAGAGGAAAACAATGGTTATTCAAAGAGAAAAAAGGACACTCACTATGTGGAATAGGAAACAAACCAAACTCCTGACATCACACTGTCACAATATGTCACTCACACTGCAACTGTGGGTCTGTAAAGAGCAAACAAAATCAACAAGATCTGTACTATGCAATCTGCCTTTATAAGAACAATGTGATAGTCCAATGATGCTCTTATAATGTTGGGTTATATAGTTACCACTAACGATGATAATTATCTACCTTAAGCCACAAAATTGAGATCTTTTGATGAGTCATTATGAAAGATTGATCCCACCTCATTTATCATTTCCAGGAAGCCTAAAACAATTGCACTTTATGAGACAGAGTTTTCCTAGATCTCCCCTGAAGTCCTAAGATTGCTTATAGGCACTGATATTTTTATTTCTTCATTGTTATTCTTAGAAAATGTCCCTTTTCTCCTTGATTATGAGACCATGATTTGGGGAGATGGAACTTTTACAGCAGGGTCAGAAAGTTACATATTATCTCAAGTTAAATTTTTAAATTAAAAAATATGAAAAAGGTCCCAATATACATAATACCTTAATCATGTGTGTGTGTGTGTGTGTGTGTGTGTGTGTGTGTTGGTGTGAACGGAACCCAAGGCTTTGCACATTCCAGGCAATTAAAATATTTTTTCAATATCCTGCTAGGGACTTTTCTTAAGAAATAAAAGAGAGGGGCTGGGGATGTGGCTCAAGCGGTAGCGCGCTCGCCTGGCATGCGTGCGGCCCGGGTTCGATCCTCAGTACCACATACAAACAAAGATGTTGTGTCTGCCAAAAACTAAAAAATAAATATTAAAAATTCTCTCTCTCTCTACTGCTCTCTTTAAAAAAAATAAATAAATAAAATAAAGGAAAAACAAAACAACCTCAGAATGTGAAAATAAATCTAAAGATACAAAAAGAACTCAGAAATCAATTTCAAATTGTTAAAACATGCAGATAGAGATGTTAAATTGAAAGAAAAAAATCTGTATATGTCCTCCAAGGGACCATGTGTTCAGAAATGATGGGGAAGGGTGTCCAAGGGGGACAGAAGCAGAAAAATTGGAGCTGTTTTTGTTTTGTTTTTTTTAAGAGTAACTATTTAAAAACAAAAAATTTACTTCGTTAAATTATTTGAAAACCACATTCCTCTGAATTATAACTTTCGATTGTTGAAAATGGAAGCCTTCCCAGAACTCAGGATATGTTTAACCCTGGGAAAGAAGTGACAATGTCAACCACCGTAACCATCCGGAAAACAATGCAGAGAGAGAGAGAGACAGAGGTCAGCCACACCCTTCAGAGGTGGTTCTCCTTTTTTCCTTTCCTCCTGCCACCATCAAGCCCATCAGTTTTAAGTGTAAACTGTGTGATCCTGCAGGGTCCAGAAGTCAGAAATGAAGACCCACGTGGCTGCTTCTGCATCTGCTATGCCAAGGGCAGCATTCACTGGGGTCTGGGTCTGAAGTGTTCATAGTAGCTATTTTCAGGACTCGGGTAAAAAATCGCTCCACTCTGGCAGGTCTATGGGTATAGAGACTAAGCATGAGGTTTACCAAGTAGAAATGAGGCAGAGAGGCAGAGCTGTAAATAACGGGGTACTCATGTGCCCAAGCACCCCTTTGTTGGCACTGGGAGTCCTCCTTTCCAGCCCTTAGATGATATCTGCCCACTTTTAGATAATCAATTCCAAACACTGCCTCGCTTTGGCTGACTCCACCAGACTGGAGTCTCTGAACATACAAAGACTGCATTATGCCCAAAGCATTATTAATCATTAATCAGCAAGGAGCAGCAGATCACAGGTGATAACACAGAACACCCACAGCCCAGGGTGTGACCTCCAGGATACACCCCCTCAAAACCTAGGTAGTCCAGGTTCCTCACCTCTGGCCACCCCACCTTCACACCTCCCCATTCCCCACCGGCTTCCTTTTCTCTCTCATCCCGTCACTCAGAACTCCTGTCTCTTCTTTTAGCTCAAGTCAGTATGCGGTAGATCTTTCTATTTTTTAACAAAGACTTTTTCTGTTTCCTGAATTAAAGTCAGATCAGTGTTACATTTCACAGATCAAAGGAAATAAATCCCCACAAAATCAAGGCTCTTTTTTCACAGAGCCCTTAAGTGATGTTTCCCCTAAGATCCAGGGGCTCCCCATAATAGGGTGACCAGTCTTCTCCAGGTGGAAAGCCCAGTATGGCACCAAGCTCCATGAAAGAGGCCAGTGTTTGCGTGATAGAATTCTGAATCCAATAGTAACAATAGAAGCATTTAAATAAACAAATACACACCGATGCACATTTAAGTGTGTCTGAGAGCACTTAATAGATACACACATTGATGTGTCTGTACTGTGGGTCCAGGTACTTGTCAAGGAGGGCAGAGCTCACCATGGGTTTTCACCTAGGACAGGCATAAAAAGGGCCTGGTGACCTGGCACCCTCCGCCCCACCTCTCCGGCCGCATCTGTTTCTACTCTCCACCTCACATCAGACCCAGCTCGGGAGAGTTCTTTCTGTCACTAGCGAATGCCATGCTGTCTCTTGCCTCACAGTTTTTAGCCAAAAAGCATTCTTTCCCCTACACAAGGCTTGGTTAGCTCTTGTTCACCTGAAAGGTCTCCATCTAGATGTCTCCTCCTCCAGGAAGTCTTCCCTGGAGGCCCCCGTTCAAACCTGGAGTGAGATACCCCTCCTCTGCAGCTACGATGGCCCCAGCTTAAATGCCTGTTGACTTGTCTACACTCCACACCACCTGGCCAAAGGTATCAAAGAAACAGGGACCCTGTCTTGTTCATTAGCAGAAAACATTACCCATGACAGATGCTCAATAATGTTTGATGAGTTATATCTAAAGTTGATTGGTTTCCACGAGTTGTACCAATTTTCCTGCTAACAAATGGCTTCTCCCCATGGGCTACAACATGCATTATTGTTATATGATTCCATGGTATTCTGGATGCTTCCCGATAAATCCTATGAGATATGGAGGTAACTCAGCCACGTGGAATTCTTCTAAGGCTTTGGGTCTGTCCATTATCAATCTTTTCTACACAACTGGGTGAGCTATGGAATAATACAGAACCCAAATAGAGACTGTCTAATCTCACTTCCAAATTTTCATTTCCAAAACCTATGTGGAAAAAAAATGGAGAGAGAGGGAATTTCTGCTGAATAACGCGTCTCTGTAGAAGCCACCAGTACCCCGCCGCTCACTAAGTGAATGGCTTTGTTCGTATTCAAGAGATTGCATCATCTACCGTGTCCTGTTTCCCAGGTCAGGGAGGACCTCACATGTCCCATTTTATTAAATATCTAGTTACCAAATGGTTATCTATGACAAAAGTTGGAGTTTAAAAGGAACTAAAATAAAAATGCATTCAGTGCTTAAATCATCCTGAGAACACAGCAGGGCCCAGTTCATTCCAGGAGGTGCTTTGTCAGGACAGGGGTTCCTCTTCTCACATCTGTTCTTAAACTTGCTCTAATCAGACACCTGCCCCTGACCGCATCACCAACACTCCCCTGTCCAGCTCTCCGAGGACCTCCCCCAGGCTGGTTCTCGGCCCTTCTCTCACAGGCCGGACAGCATACTTGCCCAGCGGGTCAGCCCTCCTCCTGGGAACATCTTCTTGCCACGGGACACGGCCAACTCCCAGTTGTCCTCCTACCTCCTGGCAGCAAGTGCACAGCAATCTGTGCTGGTTTCTCATCCCACAGTCCTCTACAGAACATCTGCTGGGCCTTTCTCCTCTGTCTCCCTGTCGTTGCTCACTCGGCCATATCATTCAGTCTCTAATGCCACCTCTACTCTGATGGCCACCATCTTTCTCTCTCTATTACCAACACACACCCCCATTAATCCAGACTCATATATCCGACTGCCTGCTTTCTTGGTGGGCTCACAGGAACTGCAACCTTAAAATCCAGAGCTTCCCCTGCCTGCTTCTCCCACAGTCTTGCACCTCTCAGTAGACGGCCACTCTATTCTTCCAATTCCTCAAACCAAACATGTTAGGGGCACCTTCTCATACCCACACCCCACCCCTCAGTAAATTCCACTGGCTCTTCAGAACACTCGGAGAGTGAGCACCTCTCACGACGGCCACCAGCTGGACCAAGCATCCTCTTGCACGTGATTACTGCCATGGCCCCTCGTCCAGCTCCCCAATTCCACCCTCACCCAGCCACCGTTATAATCTTAAAATGTAAATGTGATGTCACTCCTTGGCTCAGAACCCTCTGATGGCTCCCAAAATACTGAGTGAAAGCCAAGGCACCTATCACGTCACAGGCCTCCACCCATCTGGCCTCCCCTTTCCTCCTGCATCTTGGCTCCTTCTGCCCTTCTTCCTCGCTCCCGCTACCTGAGCCACTCGGGTTTCCTCACCTCCTCAATATGGCGGTGCTCCCTCTGTCAAGAACACTCTTCCACCTGGTGGCCACACTTCTCACTGAAATCCTTCGCTGGTCACTCGAGTTAAAACTGTATCCCTAGCTCCTTTCCACATCCACCTGTGGTCCTTCCCCATAGTATAATTCATGCTCTGAATTTACTGATCATCTGTCAACCCCCACTATAATATCAGCTCCTGGAAAACAGAAGCTGTTGATCACTGCTATATTTTCAGCTCCCAGGACAGGGCCTGGCAAACAGTAGGCACTCAATATGTTTGTTGTTGTTGTTGTTGTTATTTTGGTATTGGGGATTTAACTCAGGAGCACTTGACCTGTGAACCACCACCCCCAGCCCTATTTTGTGTTTTATTTAGAGACAGAGTCTCACTGAGTTGCTCAGCGCCTCGCTCTTGCTGAGGCTGGCTTTGAATTCACGATCCTCCTGCCTCAGCCTCCTCAGGTGATCCTCCTGCCTCAGCCTCCTCAGCTGCTGGGATTACAGGCACGTGCCACGGTGCCCGGCAAAAGTTTTCACAATGAATATCAACCATCTTGAGATTTGGTGGAGGTGCCAGTTAACTCTAGTTACAGCCAGTGGATGAGGAAATCAGAATCAGTGGCTCCGAATGTGTTCCAGCAATATATGTCCAAGTTTAAAACTTCATTTTCATGTAAGTGGGGTTAGTCTTCATTTAAAAGTCAGAGATGAGAAATTGTCAAGTTTTAATAGAAATATTAAACCAGTCAGCACACAAGAAAAATAATCTATAGTTTTATAGCTGAAAGTAAAGGGTTTGTTCACCTTCCCTGAGAGAAATCATTGAAGAAATAACACCTGCTCCTAAGGGCTGGGCCAATGATGGCTAGGAAAACGGGCCACGTCACACCCTTGAGGAAGGACCTACCACCCCTTCATTTAGTGGCAGGCCCTGAGGGGCCCTGCACACCCTTGGTTCTCCCCTGTCCTGTCTTCTACTTGCCCGCTTGCTCTGAGTAGCCAGTGATGTCAGGGACTGGCTGACCCACCACACAGCAACTGTGGCCAGCTGGGTTAGCCAGGACGGGCATCTCACTGAGCGCTGCACAGGACTGCAGGGATAGGCCACGTGCATGTGGCACTGATCAGCACTGCCTCACACCTCCACTCACAGCCTCCCGCAGGCCTCTGCGGTTGTATTTTGTCGTCTGTGACTTAGGGTGTGCTCTGCAGGAATGATTCAGGGTGACATAGTCATGTATATTGCATCATTTCACACTCAAGTTCAAGGACCTGAATTTCAACTCACGCCAGCCCACTTTAACACATTCCGTCTGCGAAGCTGCATGCTATTTGCACCTCATGAAAACAGGAGACAAATCAGAGCACTGCAGTAAGAGAGGGCATTTTGTTTCCTGAAATGTTAGAACCAGGCAAGACGGTGGCGCTAAGCAAGCTGCGTCATCCACACACCAGAACTGCTGTGGAGGTGGGTCTCCATGAGGGGTGCTCACCCCAAACCCACAAAGCGGCTCTTCCCCAGAATCCAACACTTTCAATGACACAGCCACGCCAAGTCACTGAGGCAGGAGATCTGTACTTCAGAGTCCCCACTCTCCCCACTCCCATGGTCAGACCCGCTGAGGCTTCGAGGGTGACCCAGGGAGGCACCTCTGTGCATGGCTCCCCACCTCTCTGTATGAGGCGCTGCCCCATTGGACTCCAGGGTCCTCCTCGCTCCCACAGCTAAGTTCTGCCCGCAACACCACCTTTCAAACCTCTGTATGATTTCCCCACAATCCAGTAAATTAAAAACAAACTCTAAAAGTCAGTGGGTCACAGATCATCTAAAAACACTTACCCCACCACCTGTTAAACATACCGGTCCCCTGGGCCTCGGGGCACAATGACGACATGGCCAGCATCTCTGCGAGTTAGGGCCAGCAGCCACCTGTCTGATCCCTTATCAGTGACACTTATGACCAGTAAAATCTGAGCACCAACATCCTTTATGTGTCCTCAGACAACGTGGCTGGGACAGATGAGCACGCATCCAACCAACCCAGGCCAAACTACAGAAGAAGTTAAGAATGTGGGCTAACAGTTAGAAGGTGTGCCACAGCAGCCAGGACTTCAGGGGCCACCACCCTGGAGAGACCACGTGAAGGTGAGTCACATTTGCCTGAAGGCTGTTACGGATTCCAAGGCAGATGAGAGGAGAAGGCACCCAGGGCTCTGAGTGAGCGCAGGAGGAAAGCCACCTGAGCGCCTGAAGTGGACAAGCGAGAGAACGAAATGCGCCTGGGTTCCACCACCTGCAGATGACCAGTGGAGGCCTCTGGATGGATTCCCTTGCAGTCCTCTAAACACAGAGTCACAGAACCTCAGAATTTGAACATATAGCACACTAGAACCTAAAATAATAAGTGTCCACCCAAAGTTGCTCGATCCCTGTTAAATGTATTTAAATCTATCTTTTTTCCATTTACCACAGTCCAGTCGAATGTTTAAGGGAGAAGGAAAAGGTGGCTCAGTGGTGGAGCGCTTGCCTCACACAGGTGAGGCTCTGGGTTCAATCCTCACTACATAAAAAATAAATAAACAAAATAAAGCTTTAAAAAAGTGAGAGAGAGAAAAGGAACAGTCACAGTATTCTCTGGATTTTTTTTAATTCAAGGGTAAACTGGAGGTTAAATTGAAGTAGGCCAATTCGAGACTATTAATAATGTATGTTTTTCCCTTGTTCTGGAAACTTCTTAATAGGCCAAACTTATGTAAGTCCCTATCAAAGAGCAGCAAGGGGACATGTCTGATCCTAGAATCAAACATTTTTTTTATTCAAGCCCCATTCACTCACCATGTGACCTCAGATACATGAGAGCTTGCTTTCCTTAACTCTAAGATAAAGATGATAAAAGTTCCAGCATCAAATACACATTGTGAGGATTAAATGAGATAATTCATGAAGAGCTTTAGCAAAGGCAGGCTTGCTAGACTCTCAATAAATGTTGCCTCCCTACGAGAGAACCATGAGCTTCCCATAGACAGGCTTCAACTAAACCCACTCACCTTCCTGTCCCTAGTGTGAAGCCCAGTAATTGGCACAAAAAGGGGAATCTATACCTGTTTTTCAAAAGCTTTCAAAAAGGAATTAATGGTTGAAATGAAAACCCAATGAAGGTTTAACAAAACATCATCTATTATGAATATACACACAGGTGTGTCTGCTTGTGTATGTGTATAATGTGTGTATGATATATATATACACAGCCTGTGTGCTTATGAGGCAGACTGAAAGTTTAAAATAAACTATAATTTTTCATGAGCAGTTTGCCAATCATAGCACCATGAGATACAAAGAACTAAAAATAAAAACCTTGAGCCAATTCACAGTATGGTAATTCAAACAGGACTCCACAGACCCACAGCAAAATCTGGACATATACTCAAAGTTACACATGAAATCTGACTGTACCAACAGAAACAGGCCAACACTACAAAGCCAATCCTGCAGAGAGTCCCTCAACCCATGCCAATTCCTGTGTTGGTACTGAAGAGTGACTAGCCAACAGTCTGGGTCCATCAAGGCATCCATATTTCTGGCTTAACAACAACTGCTTGGAATTGTGCATTGTGATTTTAGAAACAATGGAGCTGGGTAAACGGTAAAATGAAATCATAGGTTAAAAAATCACTTACTAAATAGCTGATGAATTATTCTGTAGGCAATTATATTCACATCTTACAGGAATAGTTCTCATTAGAAATGTCAGGTGTCCCCCAAAAGCCCCTGTGTTGACGCAGGAATCTTCAGAGTTGAAATGACTGGGTGATGACAGCTGTGACCTAGTCGGTCCATCCTAGTTTGAACAGACTGAGACGTAACTGTAGGCAGGTGGGGTGTGGCTGGAGGAGCTGGGACCCTGGGGGCTGCCCTGGAAGGGAGCATCTTTCCTGCAGTCCCTTCCTGTCTCTGCCTCCTGGTCACCAGGAACAACGGAGCAGTGCTCCTCACCGCACCCGTCCACCATGATGTTCCGCCTCCCCTTGAGCCCACAGCCATGGGGTTGGCCCACCGTGGACGAAACCCCCCCAAACGGTGAGCCGAAATAAACTTTCCCTCCTCTAAGTTGTCCTTGGTCACAGGGACAAAAACCTAACTAACACAGACAACAGATACCTGATGCTTGCTATCCACAGAGGGAATTACAAACTGGCCCAGGGAGGTTTTTATTTGGCCTATGCCAAAAAAGCCATAGATGGTTTTCTAAAATCTGGGAAATGTCACATAGAAACTGATTTCTGGATTCACTTAAAAAGAGAAAAACAACAACCAAAAAAAAAAAAAAAAAATCTAAAGATCTGGAAACTTTAGGTCCACGATCAGCAGAAAATGAACAATATCTGTGTCTGTGGGTCTCAGTCTGCCCTAAGTATTGGGAAAAATAAAAATTAAAAAAAAAAAAAACAATTCTTCCTGGCTAGTGAGACACAGGATGAGGTGGTTTGACTCGCAGCACCCCAGGCCACCTGGAGGACGTTTCTGTAAAGCCTCACGCCAGCCCACTCCATCTCTGCACTGCCTGGTGACCCTGCAGGGGCCTGAGTCTGCGGCTCCTGCTGCAGCCTCCACACCATCCTGGCCCTCAGGTTCACTGCTGCGGGTGTCCTTTCTCTGCTCACGGCTGTAGGGCTGTCACTCCACCTGCACTGACTCAACATCCCTGTCCTGAGACAAAGGAGCTCTTGACCTTGAAGTGCCACAGAGTGGTCCCTGCCAGAATCTCTCTTCTCTGCTTTGTCTTTCCCCCACTTCTCTCTGCATCTCTGTGTTCTGTTGGAAGCCAAAATCCTGGAGCTCAGTGAGAAAGAACAGCTGTCCATTCTCTTCCCCAGGTGGATGGGGGAGGTGTTACATTCTGCTCCTCCATTTGAGGAAAGTCTGGAAATTCCACACGCAACCTAAACAGGTCCCTTCAGACCTGTGAAACGCTGCCGGCCTCCTGGGTGGGGCTGAGCTCTCACAGAGGCACAGAATAGGATGCCCTGGGCCTGGCACTGAGCAGCTGGCCAGGAGCCCAGGAACTACAGCCTTAACTCTTCCCTGCCCGGAGTGTGGAAAGGACACTTAACAAACCCAGGCACATTAAACTCCTCCACTTCAATAGGCCACACCATCCCTGCCGGAAAAGCCCTCCTTCCGAATCAAAATCATGTATCAGCTAAAAGGCAACCGTGAGCAGAAGTTATGGGACCGTCTGACTCTTGCCATTTACTTCTGTGTGTTCCATGTGGAGGCTTGTGACCAGTGGCTCTCCAATCCTCAGCCTCCACCAGAATCACCTGAGGGGCCTGTTGAGACCCAGCGTCCTGGGTCCCATCCTGGAGCTTCTGTGTGTCTGGGCTTGAGAACACAAATGTCTGTGTTCCCAGGTGAGGCTGGTGCTGAGGAAACAGGTTCAAGGACAATGGTGAGAAGTCACTAGAAGCCACCACCCGTATGTGGCTAGGTGTCTTGAAAAGCTTAGTTTAAAAACTAACTAATTAGAATAAATTTAAAAAGAAAAGAGGAATTAATTGTTAAAAAGAAAAAAAATCTTTCGTGATCATTTGTAATAGTCACATATTGACAGATGCCCCTTCAGTTGCCCTATTCCACAGGGACAGCTGATCTCTGTTACCATCCAAACAAGAATGAAGAAAGTCCTCAGAAGGCCACCCTTTACAGCTCGGCTTCCCAGAAATGTCTTCCAGTTGGCCTGGGGTGCTAAGAGTCAAACCACCTCATCCCGTAAGTCTCAGATGTCTCACTAGCAGGGAAGAGTTGTTTTTGTTTTTTAATATCTTATTAGTGACTATTTTAAGCTTCTGCGTCGACAGAGCCATCTTCAGAAATGCTGCTCCCAAACCTGTCATCTGCTCATGGTTAGTGAAGTCTCCAGTCAGATCCGTGCTAAGATGGTGCTGCCAACTCCAACAGGTGTCCCTCAGCGGGTCCGCCCTGCACAGTGCGCTAGTTTTCTGCTACTTCACAGATCACGTTCCAGCTGGTATGTTGCCCTGCATCTCTTAAAGACGCTGTGATCTAAAGCTACTCTGAGAACATGAAAGATGGTTCCATTAACACATACTTAAGTAAGTTTGGAAATGCACGCGTGCACGCACGCACACACACACACACACACACACACACTCCCCCAAACCCAAAGCACTGAATTTCCCCTCTCTTTCTATCTTTGAAAACAGGAAATAGAATGCTTCTTTCACTAAAAGGTTTTCCTCGGGAAGCATGACTGAGATTATGATAATCCTGCCTTTTGGCAAATAACACATAGAGGTTCTCCTCCAACAGGTCTCTACAGATGGTCTCCTGAAAGGTGGCCTAGAAGGTGAGCATGTGTCACAGGATAAAGCTTCCAGGCTGCTCTGTGACAAGCCTTCAATTCCCTGTCCCACTTGCTTTCCCCTATTGAGAATTGATGCATCAAGTGCTAAAAAGAAAAAAGAAAAAGTGTCCAATTCTTACTTGCTGATAATTTCCCAAAATAGCATCTATTCAACCAGAATGGCTATATTCTCTAAAGTAAAAAATTAGGACAGTCTGTCAGCAGAGCAAAATATTTTAAGTCAGATCTGCCAGTTCCATTACTCAAATAGAAAGTTCCAGAAGTTTTCATGTAGAAGGCTTTCTAATTTTACCACCTATTGATCTGTAGTCTAAGGACTTTCTTTGTCCTAATAAACACAACTGCGTTTGCCCTTCTGGTCGCAGGTTAAAAACTGTTCAGTTAGCCAGTTGATGTCAAAGAAAACAAAGTAGGCTGAGTCCACTTTCACAAAAACCCTATTCATAGATGAATAAGCAGTTCAGAAACTGTAGCTCCAGCAAAATGTGCCGGAAAAGAACAATGACGTGGAAGAGCATGTGGAGGCAGGGTCGGAGTGTGCCTCTATTTTAAATGACCACCTTCATGGCAAGGGAGCCATCAGGACGAGGGGAGGGCAGGCAGGTCACCTAACCCTGGGGGAGAAAGACACAGAAGTCCCAATTTCAAATATAATATTAAGTTCCTGAAACTTGAAGCTATGGCTGTCCCTAGATCTTGGCTACAGAGAAGCTGGAACCACCAACACAGGAGTCCAGGACACCATCATCTCCACAATATTGCAACACCTTTCAGCAGGGCTTTCTGAATTCACTGTTGCCCCAGGAAGCCACAAGGATCTCTCCAAACACAGATCAGATAATGTCATGCCTCTGCTTCCCATCAGGAAAAAAATTTTAAAAACCTTGCAAGCACCAGACAGTGACATACAAGACCCTACAAGATCTGGTCTCTTTGTGTCTCTCACCTCCTCTCTATCCACCACTCTACAACCCCACCACCTTCAGTCTTCAGGACTCACAACCTTCCATTCCACAAACCCTCCAAGCTCATACCACTGGGCCTTTGCATATGCTATTCATGCCCTCTCCTATGATGCCCTTCTCCCTAGTTTTTCCATGGCTGGTTCCTTCCTGCCATTCATACCTACATGTCATCTTCTCAGAAAGGCTTCCCTGATCACTCCATCCAAAGGAGCCTTTACCCACCCACTCTCCTTCAAATCTATGCTTCACTTTCCTTCTGACACATATCAGTTCTATTTTCTCATTCATATGCTTTGTATTTGTCATCTCCCACACCTACCACACTAAAGCAGGGACCACCCAGATCCCTGCCCCTGGAACAAGACCTGGAAATGACTCAGTCCTCGGGAATCACCATCAGCGCTCCATAGCCACAGTTTCCCCATCGCAGAGTCAATAAACTGCAGATTGAAAAAAAATGTCTGGAATGGGCACGTTTAGAGTTTTTTATTCCTGTCATTATGCCCTAAAGATACAGCATAACCACTATTGACATAGCATTACCTTGTCTTAGGATAGTCTAAGTAATGCAGCAATGACTCAAAATACAGTGTGGGATACGGGCAGGTTGTGTGCAAACGCTATGTCAGTTTACATAAGAGACTGAACCTCACAGAATCATTCATTCCCTTATTGAGCTAGCTGCCTTCTGAAGCAATACAACCCAATCAACAAACTTCAACAAAGGAACTGCTAGTAACATCCCAGCTGCAAAAAGGTCAAGTTCAAAAACTCTAGGATCCTCCATACGCTGTGTACTGAAAGCAAGGAAAGAAAAGGAACAAGTCCCGTGACTATAAATCCCAAAGAAACAATCAGGAACGAGGTTCCTTGAAGTTGCCCCTTCCCACACCTGGTGATCAGGAAGGAACTGGGAGGTGCCCACCGTGACCAGACGAGGAACCAAACAGAAGCCTGTGAAATCTCGTCCTGGCACCTCCCCTTGGACTCTGGACAACCCATTTAACTTCCAAAAGCCTCAATTCTGCTCATCTGCAATGCAGATGTGCCTGTCCCCAGGCCTGTGAAAAGATTGGAAAGAACAAATCTGTTGGAAGTGCTCTGCTGAACTCATGGAAGTAAGACTCAATTGATTCATTCAAAGCCTAGGTCATGGCCAAGCCAGGGATGCGACTCCAGGAAGAGCAGGATTGAAAGTGAAAAGGGAAAGTGAGGTGAGCACATGAATGTCCCCAAGCACAACCGCTTAGGGATGGCCATGGGAAAGCAGGGACACTGGAGTGCTGAGGCAGACAAGAGAGGTATTCACAGTTACACCCAGTGAGATGCAAAAAGCTGGTCTGATGGATGAGACCAGGCAGGAAGAGTCTCCTCCCCCTCTACTTGGGCACGGGACTGAGACACTGAACACAACATGACCTTCCAAACTTTGAGAACTGTGCTCGTTATTTATTCCTGAAGTGACATTCCACGTCATTTCCCATCATCAGTGAAGTCTCCCCTCAAAATCAGGTAAACGTGAAGAACCCCAAGTAGTCATAGTCTACAGGACAATGCAACTAGCCAAAAGCCCATCTTGTCCTCCAAGTCCCGCTGAGGATCTTGAGAACAAGCTGCAGCCATAGTGACCACCAACCACCCTAAAACTCCTCCTTCCTAATTGCCTTAAGAATAAAAACTAAACAGGACATTGTGGGAACTCTTGATGTGCTGAGGGATAGGTAAGAAATCTCAGGGGAAATGTCTCATTTCATTTGCTAAGAATCACCTGATGCTGTTGCTAGGTGGTGCTTATATAAATAAGCACACGCCCTAAGATTGCTTTTCTGTTTTAATGAGTAGCTAAGTCAAGCATCCTCAAATTAAATGTCATTACTCCAAAACTTAAGTAAAACAGACTAAGCACATGTCCGATCAGATAACTCAATGACACAGTGGCAAGACTATCAGTAAAGTTCAAAAACATTCTGCAGCTATGTCCTAGAATTGGTCTTCTCAACTTGTAATGGCTTCATGGATTACCAGGGGACCTTGTTACAACACAGATTGCGATTTAACAGGCCTGAGCTTTTGCATCTCTGAAAAGCTCCCAGGAGAGGTCAATGCCCCCGGTGAGGGACCAGATGTCTGAGAAGGGTCAGCAATGGACAGTAAGAGCTATCCTAATGCTGTCCTGACTAAAGTCCAGTTACTATTAAAATTTTTTTTTAAATATTGAACTATGATTTGGATTGACCCCCCCAAAAAAAAAAAAATTCATGATGTTGGCAAGAGACTTTTGTCATTCAGCTACAAGAACCTTCTGGATCAGCTCCAACTCCTGCCCAGACCCTCTGACTTGTTGGCAAACACTAGAGAAATCTCATTGGCACAGACTGATGAACGTGGATGGTTGGAATTCACCTTAGGACAGACCCAACTGCTCAGAGAGAACAGTTCATGTCCTGGAGCTATAGGATAAAAGAAAAGAGGGAACAATAAAAACAGGAGCAGTAATTTACAGAGGCCGAATTCAGATGCAAATGGAGCCTGACTCCTAAGCCCACGCTCCCAACCACCAAACCTCCCTGCCTGGTGCAAGGCACCAGGTGAAGAAGCCATGGAGCCAGGGACAGCTTGGGCACCACCACTCACAATATGCCACCCTAAGCAAATCCTCTCTCTGTGCTCACATAGTTCCTACAGCTCGTTGGGTTTCCTGAGAGTTAAATGAGGGAATCCAAAAATCAAGCTCATAGATCAGCAACTGCCATATAATAAATGATTCAATCAATTTTTTTCCAATATTATGATCCAGAAAACCTATCACTGGAGTCAGGAGCTAGAATAGAACCTGACAGAGTAGAATGAAAAGAAGTACTTTAACCTATGGATGAAAGGTAGACCTACAACCACTGTAAAAATGAAAAGTCCTCTCCGTTCTAGTGACCACAGAAGCTAAAAGAAAAGTTATTCGCTAAACTGGAACCAGGTTACAAAAAAGAACTGGCCTCCATATAGGTGGTGGTGGGAAGGGCATAACAGGACAAGGTGGTATGCTCAAGGGACTCCAGTAGGCCAGCGCTCTAGAGATGACATGGAAATCCAGCCCCTGCGTGACCACACGGAGAGCCACATTAAGATTGCTGGCTACCGTCTCCTAGTAGACATTACAAGGTAAGAGCACAGGCCAATGCCTGCAATCCCACAGGCTCAATTATCCAGGAGGAAAAACTCTGCACTTTGAATGGAGATGGGAAAGGTAACAGACCCTTCTGGCCAGGAAGACTTCTGTTCTAGAATGAAAACTGGGCTGATCATGGCCAAGGGTAGGACAGGCCTGCTGGGAAAACCAGTCCCCCTCCTCCTTGCTGAGCACAATGGCCTGAAAACAAAGACTACTTGCATATCTGCATTAACAAAACTCCTAACATTTAAATTAAGTTTGGAAACAAAGACCTCAGATAAGTCAAAGTTTTGACCTGAGAAGACTTACCAGGAAGAAGTCATAACACTCTTCCTAAAACTAAGCTGGCCCCTGGGCTGGATGAAACAGGAAAGGGTGGTGGGAACTGACAATATGCAAGCTCATCTATGAAAATCACTGTGTGCGAGCTCCTGTGTGGCAGAGGGCAGGGGCCGCCCACCACTGTCTATTCTCCCCTTCTTCCTTACTGACCACATCCCAGTTTTTTTTCAAGGCCACAATATACCACACTTAAACAAAAAACACTACAGTGACCTCCTCCCCGACAGCATGAGGTGGCCACGGGACAGTTCTGCAACTAAAATGGAGGCAGGGACCCTGGATGGAATCTCAGAGAACTCTAAGAGGAAGACTCCAAGCCACCAGGCTTGGCCTCTGTGGGTCCTCCTTGCTCCTCCCTGGAATAGAAGCACAATACGGGGGTAGCGCAGCCACCTTACACTGAGCTATTAAGTATGAAATGGACATGACATGCTGGGCCACCCCTTTGCCATGTGCTGGGAGTGTCAGAGAAGACACAGGAGCCTGGGCTGCAGACTGCACCAGAGTCCCCATTTCATCTGCCTGGCCAGTGATCCCCAGACTCTTAGCAGAGAAAAACAAAACCCTCATTTGGTTAATCCACTGGCTCTTCTGTGCAGCCAACTCTCCATGTTGTAAAAGATCGTTTGTTTTGCAAAAGTCTTTACTGAGGCAAGGTGCCATGAGCTATGAATTAATTTGATTTATAAATAACTTTCTGGCATATTCGTATACACAGAATATACAGAATGAAACATACACACAAAGGAGGATTCTCCTCCACTAACACATAATCTGATAATTAAATCATGAGAATCCTAAAGGCCTACAGATGGCTAAGCTGAAGATTCTCTGTGTGTCTAGGCATGGCCTTTAGAAGAAACTCCTGAGAAGACAGACTGAGGCGGAATCTAACCAGTTGGGGTCAAATGCTGCTCTGCTACCCGCCAGCTGGGTGACACTAGTGTCCTGGTTTTCTCAACTACAAGATGAAAATAACAGTTCCTACTTCAAAGGCTGGTTGCGCACATTAAATGAGTTGCCATTCATACAGCACTTAGACCTATGCCTGATACAATGCTAATATTTACTGAGCCTTTATTAACATTATGAGAAAACTGAAAACTAGATGAATTAATTCATTCTGCAGACGGCAACTTCTTTTCTAAGGCATGAAGCTGGCTTACAATATCAACATGAGCTCAGCTGCAGATGTGGCCAGGCTTAGTTTTAAACCTCAGGCTTTCTCCAGGGCTCATAATCACCACACTCATATTCACACAATCCCAAGAGTGGCCAAGTCTACATGAAGAGCTATTTATCTGGGGATGTATTTATAAAATGAGGGTTGGAAGGAGAGATTAGCAGAGACCACTAAAAATAGTCCTATAAGCAAACAACTTTGCATAAGTCAACGATTTATTAAAAGTCAATACCTGAACATCATTATTATAAAAAACATTCATGTGCCATGCAGTCTGGAAGAATGTGGCCTCTTGTCACCTACGTCAGTCATACATTGGCTCCTTTCATCTTTTTTTAGATTCAAACAAAGAAAATATCCAGGTCTTTCTATGAGGTTGTACTGAAGGGTCCAAAAGTGCACAAGTATTTTGTATGAAGTTGCCAAGTGCTAGCCACAGGTATGTAACCTAATAAGTATCAAAGGTATTCAGCCACCCACACTGACTCTTTCAGGTCAGTAGAAAACTCTTTCGAGATGAAAGCAACCTTGGCTCAGTCACAACATCAAGGCAATTGGATACCAAAAACACATTTTAATCAGTTCTTCCTTTTAAATGCTAAACAAATATAACAGCCTGTGAATTTACACTTCTCTCCCAATCCCAAGAGGGGCCAAAAGAAAAAAATAAATAAAAACACCATTGACAAATCTTAAGGGTGTGAAGATCTTTCTCACAGCTTCTTGTGTGCCCATTACCATGTTTCTTGTTGTACATTATCAAATAGGTAGGTAGAGACTCAGAAAAGTCAAGATGTAACCCTTTCGTGCCTCTAGGGCAGTATTGTCCAATAAAAATACAATGTAAGCCACAAACATGAACCATGGATAACTAAATTTTACTTAAGAAGGTAAAAACAAATAGGTTATACTAATTTTAATGACAAATTTAACCCAATATAAATCTATTGGGTTACTATCAATATGAAATAAATGTAAATACTATCAACATGCATGCAATAAGTTTAAAAATTATTAACAATATAACATTCTTTTTTCATACCTAGTCTTCAAATGTCACATGCATTTTATATTTAGAGCACTTCATAATTCAGAATAGCCACATTTCAAGAACCCAAGAGCCAGTTTGGCTATTGGCTACCATTACTGAACAGAGAGGTTCTAGAGGCCAAGTTGCTGAAATCACCAGTTTCTCATGCTGTCCTTGAGGATGGACATACAGGTGAAATGAATCACCAGCTTAGTCTCAGCAGTCGCTAGGTGGGGATTTGGTAGCATCTTGAATGGAAAAATATACTTCATTTCCAACTAGGGCACTGGCAAGTATATAGCTTTTAAGACTACCATGCACTGGCAATGCTATTTACCATTTGTCCAGACAAATGGCGGCACAGTATCCAAGTGTTTGTTGTTTTCATCCTTGTTTCACCCAAGAATCCAGGAAATCCTGGTCACCCTTCTCAAGGAGGATGTATTCTTTCCCTTCCCCCAGAGGAGCAGGAAATGGTCAGACATACCCAGAGCACAACCCACACACCTGACAGCCCATTCCCGTGGTCTATGACAGGCACAGGCATGAGAAATGAGATGATGGGTTTCCATGATGCTGCAGCCATGGGTGAGACGTTTGAAGATGAGCTGATCTTACCAGCATCACCTACCTCACAGGCCTACTGGGACGACCAAGGGCAATAACATAGAGCTCTTAGCAAACTGTGAAGCGCTATACAATTCTAGTTATAATATTGAGAAAGGACACCATTCCTCACCTGAAAGAGCAGATAGAAAAGAAAAAAGAAAAAGACAGTAACTTCAAACAGAGGTGCTGAAGTGGGGAGGGGGAACCCCTGAAAATCTGCTGGTCGTTGGTGGACTTTGTTCTCTTGGAAGAGTACAAAGAGGTCTGAGAAGCCTCCAGCACCTTTTGCTGGGAATCTTGGGAGGCGCTAAAAAGTACAGACAAGGAGGAGTAACCCTTAGCCCTGTTTCGCCGCCCATCACCCACTGCGTATCCTCACACAACTGAAGACAGGGCTTCAAAACAGATCTCTCCTTCCCAGGAGAAATGTGGCCTGAAAACCCTGCGCCACCGGGGGGTACTGGCGCCTTCCCGAGCTAAAGTCACCGCCTCCCCGGGAGCCTTGGCTCTAGGTTTCTCTCCAGCGCAAACGCCACAATGCTGGCTCCGTGCTGCCGGCTCTACCGTCTTTTCCAACCAAAACAGACAGGCTCGGCCAGGGCCGCGGTCTCCCTTTACCTGTCCAACCGCCCGGTCATGCCCGCGGACTGCACTGGGCAGGCAGCATTTACAAGGTCCAGCGATAGTCACCCACACAAAGGCGCCTTGTGCCTCTGCGCTCGCGGACGGGCAGCCAGGTTCCCGGGCACGGCACCCGGACAGACAGGGAGGGCGCCCCCAGCGCCAAGCCCCGAATCCCCAGTCCTTATTCCCAGAGAAAGCCAACCCCTACTCCTGTTTTAAAGATGGGGCTCCCTTCGGCTTGCCACCATCCGCACCCCCAAAAGGAACAGCTCAGAGCTGGCACACACGAAAGGGGCGCAAAGGCCACTCGGCAGAAGTTTGCATTGTCACCGCGCTGTGCTCTCGTCTTGTCTCGCCTGCAGGAGGGGCTGGGCACCCCCTCCCCAGCTCCAGCCCGCCCCACTCCAGGGCTGCAGGACGCCTGGGCCCCCCAGGTCCGCTCACCTCTAGTCCAGTCCACCACCTGTTTGGGGCTCCACTTGGTCACGGGTTCCATGGTAAAGGGCTTCGCTACCCGCTGGGCTAAGGGAGTCAGCGGTAAAGTGCTGCCTGCGCCGCGGCTCGTCCCCTGCGCGCCAGAGCGCCCAGTCAAGGCTGCATGGCAGCGGTCAACGGGTCATCCCGGCGCGGCTCAGTCAGGGGAGTGCGGCCCGGCTGCCAGCCTAGGGGACAGCTGCGCAGCTCCTCCTCCAACTGCCACAGTCCAGCTGCGCTCTCCTCCTTTCCCCGCCGCCGCCGCCGGGACCCCGGGCACAGCTGCTGCTCCTGGTCGACAGCAGTTGCGGGCACAGGGCTGCGACCCCAGACGCCTGGCCTCAGTTCGGCCCGTGACTCTCTCGGCCTGGGACCGCTTCCTCGGCTCCCAGAACGCGCGCTCCGCTCCCCTTGGGCTCCTTCAGTGCGCCGTGTGCTCTGCTGGGTCCCCGCTCCGCGTGCGCTGGCGCCCGGAGCCTTCCCGCCCGCGGGCCCCACCTCCTGCGCCGCGCTCAGGGGCCGCCCTGGCAGGGAGGAGCGCAGAGCGTGCGCGCTCGGATTACAAAGTTTCAGCTCCCGGTGTCGCTACCCGAATAAAAGAGGGGGCGGGGCAAAGACCCGGGAGACACTCCTGGGAGGGGGAGGATCCGACTCTGGTTACTTTCCCTGGTTAAGCCTCGAGAGCGCACACCCAGAGCGTCCCGGCCGTACTTTCCTTTTCAAGGGGCGGGCTGTAGCTCCAGCGTGCATCCTGGAGAGCCGGTTGGCTCGCGTGAGGCCCTGGTCCTATTGGAGCAGAACAGTCTCTGAACGTGAACAACAGTACACTTAAAAAAAAAAAAAAAGTATGGTCTACACGTTCTGTTCGTTTAAAATGTTTCGTATCACAATCACAATATTGCTTTTCTATTCCGCTGTCCTCGTTACAAGTGGAATTATTTTATTTACTTTTTTGTATGAAAAGATGACAATGTAACGCTTAACGCTATTGCAGTATTTGAATTTCTCAAATTAATCTCGGCAGACTGGCAGCTCTTCACGTTACACTTTGCCATATTATAGTATTCATATTTGCAAAGTGAGCTAAGGCTCATTTAGATTAGTCATTAACCTTGAGGGGGAAATTGTTAGCCAGCCAAGGGGAAAAAAAAAAAAAAAAAAAAACTGTGTGCATAGTTTCAACGACTAGGGAAGAGCCCTTCCACATTCATGAGTACTCAATCTGGGACCAGAGCTAACACTAAACTGTGAAAATCCTAAATGCCACTGCCTATATCTCCTTCAAGCCCTCCCTATTCTACCTTCCAAATATGCATAGAAGTTTTCTTGGCCCTTAGTGATTCTTCCTTTCAATTAAAAGGTATTGATTTACATTTTGCCTTGGCAACTGTAATCCCTTAAAGGTTGAACCTCCTTCACATTATATAGTGCTTTTTCTCCTCTTCCTCTTCCAACCAACTAGCTCCTAGCATCTAGTACAAGGATATAGCTAATATTTATTCATTCAGTAAATATCTGTGAATGCTGGCCATGTGCCAGCCACTGCATTAATTCACTATTTGTTAAAGTGGGATAATAGGTACTATTTGGCCCATGAGGGAAAGAGGGCTAGCACCTAGGCATCTGTTGTACAGTGTGATGAGCTAGATCAATAAAGCAGAAGACACATTAAAGGAAGAAAAACATCAGAACCCCTCTCATGCAGTGTATCTATAGGACTGAGGAACCACAGCAACACAGATATACAGCTATCAAACACAATAGGATTGTTGTTTTGTGCAAGAGTGATAGGCAGACCGGGAAACTTGGCAAAGTCAATGATAAAATTCCTGATAGAGTAGTCGTCCTAAAAAAAGAAAAAAAGATCTTTGAAATCATCCATTGTTAACTTTATGGCAGTTAAGTAGGAAGATGTACCTGGACATTTGTTCACTGGAAGATATGACCAATCTCATCCATGCCTTTATTTCCAGCAATCACTACATGCTATGTCATTAGCGATTATGATTCGGGTGACCACATACTTTATCTCCAAATCAAAATATTCCTGGATATTGATAATTAAGTTATTGATAATTAGATTGGAATAAGATAAACTAGGCCATATAATCCCTGTAATTATGCATAGGGGAGGGGAAGAGAAGTCAAGTGCTGGTGATTTTGCCATGGTGTTGATGCTTTTGTCAAGTGTTAATACTTTCAAACTGTTTTCAAATTCATTTACACTAGTCTTTACTGAAGAGTTAAAAAGCTAAAATTCGGGATTTTATCCGGCTGAATCAACACACTGTCTACCCTCAGTACATAATCCAGCATAGCTAAAGAGGAAGGCTTGCTAAAATCTCTAACCAGGAAGGTCAATTAACTATCTAAATGAATTAACATTCTGTTTACACTTCAAGTCCTGAAGGCTAATTATTATTTAAATAAGAACTTCTAACTTAATTACAGCTCTTAGCATGTGAAAGTTTTAGGGAGGCCTGACTTTATATGTAAAATGCAAATTTGAAAATATAGAAAGTCACTACAGGCAAACAATAAAGGCAGAGTTCTAGGTAAGTAGAATTGGAAATTAAAGTGTATAAAAAAAGATCATTTATAATTTGCCTATTTTTTCCTCTCTGCTAACTATAATCATAGTTGCAATGTTACCTTATATATGCACATGGTACCAAACTGCCTCTCTGCAGCAGAACTCTTCTGCTTTACACCTTGATACTACAATTCCTTGCACAAACAAGGAATGGCATAAGTTTTTTTGGTTTTTGGTGTTTGGTTTTTGCGGGGTTTGGGGGGTTTTTTTGTTTGTTTGTTTGTTTAGTTGAATGAATAAAACAACTAATGCTAGGACCCAGGTATCCTAGAATTCTCTTTCCTGCTGCTTTATTTTTTCTGACCTTGGGCTTCCTTGCATATTTAGGTCATTTATTCAATCAATCAAATATGTTGTAAGGATCTGTAAAGCATCTACTCAAAGGGGCACAAGGAGGTCAGAAATGAATGCCCAGTGGCTTTCATAGATCACGTGACTTTCTGAGGGAGGAGCAGTTTCTTCTTCAATCAGAGGAAATCTGATTTTCCTTGCCTTGAAATTCAGAAAAGAAGTTTTTGAGGACAGATGTGATATTAACAATTTGAGCCAGTCTAAAATTTATTATTATTTTATTTGAGAACTAGGAATGGAGCATTTTTGGATTAGTAACTATTACTATAATTTTTTAAAATAAATACAGGAATAGCAAAAGACCTGACCCCTTCCCCAGCAAAGCAATGTTTTTCAGAATGAAAAAAATAAAATAAAATAAATGTAAGCTGCTCTAATGGCCAACGTTTTCTCTAGGGCCCTTCTCTTGATAATCATTTTTTTCCCCACAATATTGCTTGTTCTTGTTGTTGTTGTTTTCAAGAACATTTTTAATCATTTAATTTTTTTCACACATAAATTGCCTCACGTATGTCTCATTTGTTATCTTTTAACTTGAGAGATACCAACAGATTCTGCAAATTGCTGCCTGGGAAATATCCTACAGTTGGAGCTTAGCATTCTTATCTATGACATTACCTCACTACAAAGTCATCAGTTAACTAAATTATCCAGGCTGCAGATGATCTTGTCTTCCACTCAACTCCATTTGGTCTGGCTTCTTCACACTGTAGTAATGGAGTTATCTCCCTAAACATACCAGGTTTCCATCAGACAACTCAGGTAGTGAAGTTCTCAAACTTGTTTTCATTAAACAAATGCTGCCTTACTTATTTGAATTCTTTTGATCATTCAGGTCCCTTAATGTAAGTCATCCTGCAGCAGGAAAACTGATATTTGTCTTTCTTTTACTGAGTTTGCAACTCAAAGATCAATGTCAATTGGATAAAGTTCCAAAACCTCACCTATTTTAAATCATACCTACAGAAGTTGATTACACTTTTATAATAAAAGGAGAAACACAGACGCTGTTCAATCCTATTTTCAAAGATCTGAAGCTGTATTTTGTCATAGAAGGTAATATCTACAGAAAGTGTTGAGTTTTAAGGGACAAGTGCTAAAGCAGCTGAGGAGCACACAGCAGAGACAAAAAAAGAACAATCAGCCCTGCATCCCTCCCCCGGGAGCTGGGACCTGCACTCTTCTTGCAGCTATCAGGTTGCAGAGTGTCCAGAAAGAACGGAATGCTATTCCCATCAGTTGTTCTAGTAGTTTCAATTTAACTTTATGGAACTCATAATCTCTGAACAAGTAAATAAAATACCAAGAGTTCTGTGTTGATAATGACAAAGGATTGAGTGGAAAAAGATTAATGAAAGTCATTCTAGACCTAAAATTAAAAGTCATTCAATTAGGCCAAGTGAAGTTTTAGAATAAAACACAGCTTTGAGTGCAGTAAACACACTAAACTAAATTGTTTTCAGTTCTCTACACTATTAACAAAAAAGACATAAAAATGACTGTTTACATTTGTCTTTTATATTTCTCTAACTTGAATTTGGCATATTGGAAATATTTTATGTCATTTCATATCAATAGAAATGTACATTCAAATACATTAAACTATAATTAAGCAGCTTTAACAAACCCTGAGTACCATCTAAACATTGCTTGCTTTCCTACTGCTTAGCTAAAATTGTATGTAGAGCAAGAAATTTCTAGTTTCCAGCTACACTAGAAGTATTTAAATTCTGCCGCCACTACTAATCAACACATCCAGATTTGCACCAAAAGCTCATTTATGTTTCCCATTTCGGATCCTTAGACATAGAGCCTACTGTAACAGGACTCTGTTCCTTAATTTTCCAAAATAGCCCCTTACATTTAGAAATACTGTCTTCATTTAGGATTGGAGAGAAGTGGAAAGAAAAAGAACATATTAAAAAAGCAGCAAGGGTTTCTGCCTACTCAGCATCAGAAGGGACAGGATTAAAATTAATACCGATCAGTATTTTCCTCTCAGGAGTCAGAGAATTCCATAGGATTTTGAGAGTATTCCCAAAGGTCTAATTGAGCAGGAGAACTCACACTTGCTGCCAAAAAATCAGCAATATGGTGCTTGAGACCCACAACCAGCTCACAAGTGACAACAACAGTAACTGTTATAATCCACATGCTCTCCATTCTGGAAAAATTCCTCCAGTTTTTTTTTTCCCCCATATGAGTCTCATATAAATTGTGCCTTTAGTGACAGGGGAATGGGTTTACCTCCATTCCTTTTCTACTTTTTCCCCCCTTTTCTTGGACTTAGTCCCAAGGAAGGTACTTTGGTGGGAGCAGGGAGATTCGGGAACTGGGGGAGCCTCAGTTAAGGGCCAAGGGAAAGTGCTGTGGAGGTCAAACCTCGGTGCCTGGTTTCCAGGAAAGCTCTGCTGCAGGGTGGAGAGAAATCCAGGTGTGTCCTGAATAAGAGTGGAGACAAACTCAGGCCTTCTTCATCCTATCAGGCCCCCAATTGTGTCCCCTATGGGTGTCACATGCTGGCCAGTCAGGTGGAGCGAAGACTATGATATCCAAATATGAGGCCCGCCTCACCTGGGAGGAGATCTAGTTGTCCTACCTTCTCACCTTCTCTTCCAGAGTCATCTCCATATTCTTCATTTCCTTGTCCTTTTGTCAGATAACCTGGTCTCCTCTGTGGCGCTGGCCTAAGATGCCCCTTTCCTGGAAAAACTTGTGTTTTAAAAAGGAACTCTTATGACATCCCAACTAACTTTATTATCCCAGTGCCTTAACCAGTCTATCACTAGCTGTGTAACCTTGAGCAAGTCGGCCTCTTTGAGCCTCTCTATTGAGGATTTTTGTCCAAAAGAATGCTTCGGATCCTTTTAGCTTTAAAATTCTCCTTTCCAACAGTGAAATACCAATTGCTGGGTGCAGCGGAGGAGAAGGCCTTTTTCAATGATGGTCTTGACAATACCTTTGTGTCTCCATAAGTCTACCTGGCTTGCCATGGTCATATTGACTCACCTGTTGAATTGGTTTTGGAGGTATTTGCTTCAACAATAGGAAACAGCATAATAACAAGAGAGAAAAAAGACAACTCCGAATCCTGCTTGTTTTTTTTTTTTTAATGGATTTTAACACAAAATGAAGATATGCAATTTATCAGAAGCTATAAATATAATAATAGCAAATCATACCCTGGTTATCAAATTAAGGATTTCACTTCTGTCAATGTTAAAGTAAAATAAGCAAAAGTATTAAACACGCACACACACACTTACTACTACCACAGCCATCAGGTGGCAAACTGGATCTTTCTTGAGGGTATGTCTCCCCAGAAAAGAAACGTCCCCTAGTTATTTTAATGTGTCAGTCTGATGGGGGGCTAAGGGATCCCCAAAGCACTGGTGAAGCATTATTTCTGGGCATGCCCTTGAGGGTGTTTCCTGGAAGAGATGAGCATTCAAATCAGTACAGTGAGTAAAGAAGATCTTTCCTGGCCTTGTGGGCAGGAATCACATATTCAGCTGAGGGCCCAAGGGAAACAGCAAGGCATAGGAAGGTCAAATTTCCCTGCAATCATCTGGGACACCCAGCATCGCCTGTCCTTAGATATGGGAGGTCCTCAGGCCTTCCACACTCCACTTCTCAGGCCTTTGATCTCACAATGGAAGTGTCTTATGCAGATAGCACAGAACACCACATTCTGGGTAATTCATAAAGAATAAAACATTATGGGGTCACAGCTCCAGAGACTTGAAAGTCCAAGACCAAGGTGCCAGCAGGTTAGGGCCCAGTTTCTCTACTTCCAAGATACTCCTTGTTCCTTGGTCCTCCAGAAAGAAGGGTGACTGTGTCCATACATGGCAGAGGGCAGAAGGGCTGAGAGTCCCCTCCTAAGAACATTTTTATTCCAGACACAGGGGCTCATGCCTGTAATCCCAGCAATTCAGAAGGCTGAAGCAATGGCAAGTTAAGGCTAGCCTTGGCAACTTAGCAAGTCCCTACCTCAAAATAAAATGTAAAAAGAGCTAGGGATATAGCTCAGGGATAAAGCCTCCTGGTGTTGAGAGCCACAGTTTAGTTGGAATGACACCTGGCATTTTGCTAGAGGGAATGGTTGAAAGGTGACCCTGCTCTGGGATTAGGGCGATCCCACTGCCTCTGGTGCCTGCTACTTTGGAGTTCCCATTGAGTTCGGGGGGGGGGGGGGCCGGGGTTGCGGTGGGGGGATCCGGAAGAATTGGCACGTGGAGCCCAGTGGAGGGAGAGTGGAGCCCGGTGGAGGGAGAGTGTTCCCAGGGAAGTATGTGTAGAGTGCCAGTGAGAGTTCAGGAATAAAGAGTTGCTGTTTGAACCTACAAGGCTTTGTGGTGGCTCAGTTATTTTGTGCCCAGCCAGACTGCGGCATTTGGTGGCCTGTACGGGGAATGCCTGAAGCTTGGAGGTAAGTGAAATTGCTCGCCCCTGAAGGAGAGTGAAAGAATGGGTGACCATTTCAAAAAACAATGTGTTCTTGTTTTGTTTTATTTTGTTTTTATTTCAAGTTGCCTGTCCCTAGAACTTTCTCAGGCAAACTGGGGAAAATGGTTGGCTCAAGGTTTGAAGTTGTTCGCCCCTGAGGAAGAAAAATTATTAGAGGAAGGAGGCACCCCAGTAAGGCCAAGAACAGTTAGGGCATATGTTGATACAATACAAAAGTGTAGCCCATGGCTTTTTAAAGAGGAGTTGTTAAATATATCACAATGGGACCATCATGGTATCCTGTAGAAGGATTTTTCTTCAACAAGAAAGAGATGGTTAGTTCTGTTTACTACACTTGTCTAAGATCTTGGTTTTTACAGACATCTGATTAATTTGCAAAGCTAAACTGCTAAGACATCAACCACTAAATATAAGGTCAAATACTCTTTACTTATTAAGTTCCATAAGGTAATATATTTAAACATTGTGTGTGTTTTCATAAATTGGTAAATGGAAAAAAAAGTTTAATATTGCTTTGATTCAATCCCCAGTACCACACCAACACCATAAAGAATAGCCAAGAGCCCTTTTATTAAGGCATTAAAATCACCCATGAGGATGTAGCCCATGTGACCTGATTGCCTTTTAAGGACACCCCCCTCATACTGTGACATTTGCAATTAAATTTCAGCATGAGTTTGAGGGACAAACATCAAACCATAACAAGGAGTCACACCATCCACTCCCCTTGGTTCTCCAGCTTCTGGATCAAGACTGAATCGTGCCATTCATTTTCCTGAATCTCCGTCTTGCCGACAGTGTATTTAGGACTCCTTGACCCCCATAATCACAGGAGTCAATTGCCATAATTCCCACAGGTTATTTCCCCCAAAGAACCCTGACCAATACAGCTGGCGTGCAATGAGGCACCCCCATTTTACACAGGACCCAAACTACTATCTCACTTCCAGGTACCTGCCCTCTACATGCACCACAACCCAGAGGTTGCCCAGGAAAGGTAAACACCTGAATTTCATTTCAGTGAATTTTTTAAAATTTATATTCTGTTTAGTTCTGAGGCTCTTATATGCGCCCCCATATTAAAACATGTTTTCTCTCTCTCTCTCTCTCTCTCTCTCTCTCTCTCTCTCTCTCTATCTCACACACACACACACACACACACACACACACACACACAATGACCTCTGACTGAATTCTGTTTTACACAATGAAATTCAAGATCAGTGGTTGGTTTTATTGTTCCAGAGTAATGTGCTAGAAGGTTCCAGTAGTTCCACCAGCATCCTTCACCCAGTAATGATTCACCAAATCATTTAATCTCTCTTGAGTCAGAATAAGACCATCTATAAATCTTTATAGATTCATGTCATCATAAATTCAACCATGACAGCACTGCTCAGCATTACGTAAAAATCAACACAAACATATACATCTAAGGCTACCCAAAAGAGTTCCTGAATGCCAGCGTGGCTTGAAACAGTACTTCCTTTTCTTTGTGTTTAGCACTTTATAAAATATTGTCTTTCTAAGAGAATGAGAATCCATCCTCCTCCATCCATTTGCCACTGGTTAACTAGAAACATAGCAATTACTCCAAGATGCGAAACTCCCCCACTCATGCAAAGGGAGAGAAAGTTCCTCTCCGGCTCCCTTTTCTCTTTGATCTCTGGATCCATCAACAGCTTCTTCCATTTAGGGCAGGATCTAGAAGGAACAAACTCTCCACCTAACTGATAGAGTCTGCAGGTTGGCTGATTGTTTTTCATTATGTTTTTTCTTCCTTTTTCGTATAGAACTTGATTCCGTGGTTACTAGTTACAAAAAAATGGGAACAATTCAAGGAATGGTATTATCTTCAATTACTAATTAATCCACTAAAAAACTTAAAAGCATTCTCTTCTGGGAAAAGGGAGCCCTATGTGGTTGACAAGAGTCCTTTATCTTTAAAGGTTCAGAGGCTAAGTCAGTGTCAATCTCCAATGGAGTGGACATTCCTTTAAGACTCCCTAACTTCTCAAAGAGGAAGCCAGTTAGGAGAAAAAGTTGAGCTTGACAGGCTCCAAACGTACCATTTCAGAGGCTAAGAGATAAGCCCTGAGACTGTCAACACATTCAGGCCACAAAGGAAGAATCTCTCATCTGTTCCAGCCAAGCATAAAAATATTATAGCCAAGGCCACAGAATGACTCCTCTACCCACATTTCTATATAATTATGTATGTACCCTGAACAACCAGGCATGATCTCTCGCCAATTATCAGGTTAAAACGTAGCTGACCAAACTTTCAGGTTTTCTTTCTATCTGACAGCATTTATGTGCGAATGATCGGTAGTGAATTCCACATAGAAGCTATATTTGCACAGATGATGGAAGATGCACAACCAGAATTAACTTTTTGGTAACCAGAGGGGATTTTTTTTCAATTGACAGGTAAAAATTACTTATCTTTATGGTGTACAATCTGATGTTTTGATATTTGAGCACTTTGTGGAATTGCTAAATCAAGCTAAGGAGATTTTATTTTACCTCCAGATCATGTAATTCCAGTATTGCCACAGTCTGTCTGGGCACAAAATACCCGAGCAACCACAAAGCCTTGTAGGTTCAAACAGCAACTCTTTATTCCCGAACTCTCACCGGCACTCTACACATACTTCCCGGGGAACACTCTCCCTCCACCGGGCTCCGGAACCCGGAACCCGAGAGAGAGCAGGCACCTGAGGCAGCAGGATCCGCCCTGATCCCAGCAGGATCCGCCCTAATCCTGGAGCAGGGTCACCTTTCAACCATTCCCTCTAGCAAAATGCCAGGTGTCATTCCGACTAAACTGAGGCTCTCAACACAGTATCCCTATCATTCAGGCAACTCGTGTTTGATATAAATATGAGTTAGTGATAAGTTATATTTATCAACTAATCTCAGAAATGAAAAAGAACAAACCTCACCTGTTTTCATTAAGGGAACTCTTAAACAGCAGTGACAGAATAATAAGAAGGGCAAAGATCAAAAACCCTAGTGATTCTTTGCCCAACAATAATGTTAATAAACAACTGAATAAAAGAAGGCGTGATACACTAATGAACAATAGGGGGAAAAAAGGAAAAGCTAATCTTAAATTCTCTGAAGCATACCATTTAATTTTTTCCAAATGTATCAGGATAAATATGGTGGTTTTAAAATGTGTCCACAAATTTATTGATATCTGCTTTTGAGAGGGAGAGTCTTATCCCCCTTCCCTTGAATGTGTAACTTATGGAAGTGAAGATATGTGACTTCAGTAACAAGTCATAAAAGGTGTTGTAGCTTCTGCCTGTGTATCCCGTGCATCAGTCCCTGGTGGGGGAAACCAGCCTCCCTGTTGTAAAGTCCTGGGAGAAGGACACACGGTGAACAACTGAAGCCTCCTGCTGGTGGCCAGCAATGATTGGCCAGCCATGGACTCAGCAGCCTTGGAAGCATCCATCAAGCTCAGTCAACCTTCAGAGGACTACAGCTTTGGCCAACACCCCAACTGCAGCCCACAAAGGTGCCTGAGTCAAACCTCCAGCTAAGTTACTTCTACATCACAGAAACAGGATAAGATTTTTTTTTAAAAAAAAAAAGATTGAGTTAGTCAGATTTCTGTTACTATGATAACACATCTGAGATAATTGACTTATAAGAAGAAATGTTCATTTTGGCTCACATTTTTGGAAGTTTCAGTCCATGATCAATTGTCCCCAGTTGCTTTGGGCCTGTGGTGAGGCAGCAAATCATGGTGGGGAGTGTATGGTGGGGAGTGTATGGTAGAACAACCCATTCGCTTTCCATTCACCAGGATGGAAGAAGAAGGAAAAGAAGAAGAGAGATCAGAAGGGACTGGATTCTCACTGTCCCTTGTAGGACACACCCCAGTAATGTAATATCTCCCACTAGGCTTCATCTCCTACTACTACCACCTAATAGTGCCAAGCTGGGGATCAAGCCTTCAGCACATCGGCCTTTGTGGAAACATTCCAGATGCAAATCGTAACAAATATTTCTTGTTATAAGCTACACGTTTGGGGGAAGTTATGAAGTGATAGGTGACTAATATGAAATATTTCACACATTTCTACATTAAGATTTCTATAACATAAAAATACAATAGGGGGCTAGGACTGTGGCTCAGCAGTAGAGCATTTGCCTGGCATGTGTGAGGCACTGGGTTCAATTCTCAGCACCATGTATAAATAAGTAAAATAAAGATCTATCAACGACTAAGAAAATAATTTTTAAAAAAATACAATAGGACACCACCCCAAACATGATATATTAATTTATCCCTTGCCCATCCCCACTGGTTCGAATGTAAACTGTACAAAGGCAGGAAGTTTCTGTCTTGTTTAGAGTTGTACACTGACAGGGAAAACAGTGCATAGCATTTGACTAATGCTTTACCCGAGATGAAGTTAATAAACTTCAGTGGAGAGGCTAAATGGCAATATGTATGGTAAAGGTGGAATAACCATTCTAATGTTATAATTTTATTATGGAGATAAAGTATCTGTAAAATCTATTTGTTAACAAATGAAAAGGCTCACTCTTTTATAAAATTTTATAATTTCTGCACATGGTGTTAACCCACAACCAAGTTTGAAAAGGGAAAGTGCCGTAAACAAATAAAACCAAAACAATATCCAAGGACACATACACATATGAGCATGTACATACACATGCACATGCACACACACACACACACACACACACACACACACACGTGCATGGTCAAACACACAAATACCTGGGCATCCAGTGTGGAAGAATGGACTAAATGTTCTCCAGGCACCATTAACTCCATCGATAACTTGCACACGCTGAGACTGTAACATGAGTACATTGTGGTAAGTCTTTTAAAAGACAAAATAAATAGTGCAATGAGCATTCCATTCCTCACCGAGCTGTTGCTTTCTGTGTACACTACAGAGCAGTAGTGTACTTTTCTTTCAGCAGCTTCCTCATTTGCATCTAAAGTCGCACCTAATCAATCTAATTATTTTCTGCCGCATCCAACTGAATAAATTGATTCTTTATGCAAGTAGCGATCTCCTCTGAGTCCACCCACATCAGTCCATATCTGTTGACTCTCTTTGTACTCGCTGGTCATTAAAAGAATGCTCAGTAAGTGGCTGTCCTGTGTTTTACCCTTCAGGTCTAAAACAACTGCAAAAAAGCCTGTGCTTCTCTCGGTAGCTACTTGACAAGGAAGCGCGTGTCTTCCACCAGCTTCTCCTGCCCAAATGAGGCAAACAAGATTATGTTTTCAAAATTAGAGCATCTTTCTAAAAGAAAACATAACCCATCTCAGAAAATGTTAGAAACCTGATCATCACACTAGTTTTGGGTGAAGAGAATGGAGGAATGATGTCTGGTTCAGCCTCCTGGCTGAAGTGTGTCACGCAGAAGGAAACTGTGGAAGTTCAGGGAAACCAGAAATGGTCAGCATTTCAGGAGAAAAATCAATGCCAGGTCTTGTGTGCACTGTTTGAGCTAAACCCAGATTGGCTGGCATGCCCTGAGGGAAACACTCTAGAAAACTTAAAAAAAAAAAAAAAAAAGAGAGAGAAAAGAAAAGAAAAAGAGAATGAACCGAGGAAAATGATGGTGTGTGAGTAAAGAACACAAACGCTGAACATTAAAAATAAGGTCCCACTTGTGATGGAGACCGTGCGGAGAATGCTTTATGTGTTATTGGCCCTGGGGCAACAGAGAGCTAGATCGCTGGGCAGTCTTGGGTGGGGAGGAATGGCAGCAGGAGGAGGCTATGGCTGTGGTTACTATGCTGGGGTTTGAGGGGCAACAACCACATCTCTCTCTTGGTCAGTATCTTGGGAATTGAAATATTGGTAAGCGTCATAAATCAGGTACAAACCGCTCCCAATCTTAATATTGGGGGAAAGAAAAATCCTTTTAAAAACAAAATAAAATACTGAAGGTCCTCATCCCAAGTAATCTGAACTCTGTCCCGCATCCTTCCCTCCCTTGTGAAAGCTGACCTTCTCTCCTCTCTGGCCGACCTCGGGGTTTCCAAAAGGAGGAATATCTGGTTTCACTCTGTAAGCACCTACTGACACTTAATGCTTACATCTATTAATTAGTTGGGGGTTGCAAAATGGTGATGCTCTGATTCTACCATCTTGCTTTATTTATTAAATGAAATAATTTTTAAAAATAAGTCTTATTCTCATCTATTTTTTAGATACCCGGTGGTATAGTTTGCATGAGAAGATAGGATACATGCTTGATTCTTTCTTTTTCTTTTTGTGCAGTTTTCAAGATAATGTGTTGGGTATTTGTTATCCTCACAGGGTGGCTAACTTTTTTACCTTTCTTTTTTTTTTTTTTTTTTTGGCGGACACAACATCTTTGTTGGTATGTGGTGCTGAGGGTCGAACCCAGGCCGCACGCATGCCAGGCGAGCGTGCTACCGCTTGAGCCACATCCCCAGCCCAACCTTTCATTTTTATTATACCCATTTCCAAAGTCGCAGGTTCCAAAGGCACATTTTATAGGTTCAAATCTCCTGTGGTTCTTATCTTCACTGAAGCTCAGACTTTCCCACCTTTGGCCAGTGAGAGCTTCTTCCCATGGGCTCAGTGAGCCTTGACAGCATCTCTAGCTCAAAGAATTTCTTTGAGGAGATACTTTTATTTCCTTTCTACAAGTGGATTTAGTGTGATTAAGTACTCTGCCTCTGTCCACACAATAAATGATGGAGTTGGAATTAAAATCCAGGCAGTCTGTTTAGAAAGCCTGACCTCTTCAACACTGTGATAACTCTCCAGTGACAAGACCATATCCAATTCAAGACACGATTTGTAACTATGTCAGGTAATATCTTATTACATACTCGTATGGGTCCAGGTTCTCCAGAGAAACAGAATCAACAGGAGATTACATGTATACTATATAATACGTAGTATATATTGATACACATATGCGTTTTCCTTATATTTATATGTAGAGAGATTTTTCTGGAAGGAATTGACTCGCGTGATGGAGGCTGAAATTCTGAGCTCTGGAGTCAGCCAGCTAGAGACCCTGGGAGCAATGTGCAGTTTCAGTCCAAGTCCAGAGGCCTGAGAACCAGGAGGACCAGGGCTGTCAGTTTCAGTGAGAGTCCAGCTCTGAAGGCAGGAGACGCCCCATGGCCAGCTTGAGACGGTCAAGCACAGAGAACGAATTCTTCCGTATTCATCCTGCTGTTCTATTCAGGCCTGCAAGTGATTGGAGGAGGCCCACAGGAGAGAACAGTCTTCCTGATCTACTGACTCAGATGTCGATTTCCCCCAGAAATCCTCTCATAAACACACCCAGAAAAAAATGTTGAGCCAATATTTGGGACCCTGTGTCTCAGTCAAGCAGACATATAAACTTAACTGTTATAATCCTCTTCCATAATCAGTGAGTTTAGAGAAACTCATTGCAGACAGCCCTGAAGTCCAGCAGAGAGCACATGGGCATTGCCACCGACCAGTGTTGCTGTTCAGGGAGGTCTCATTGATGGCCCCAGCTTGGTGCTGGCTGGATGTGGGCAAAGCAACGTGGTGTGCTCATTGTAGTACAGGTGACAGTTCAACAGATCACTCCCCAGGGATTTCTCTGGCCTGTGAGACTTCAGCCATTGCTTTCAAAGGCTTTAAATGCTAAACTAAATTCAATCATTCCATTCTGAATATTGATTAGGGTTGATAATTTAAGAACAATATTAAAGACAGAACACCGTCATAGCAATAGTCAGGCAGTCAAAGGCTGAATGGGACATGTTGAGTTTATACCCCACAAAAGATAGGCTGAACTCCTAATCCACGGTCCCCCTGTGACTGTGACTTTATTTGGAAATAGCATTTTTCACAGATGTCACCAAACTACAATGAGATCATTAGGGTGGATCCTAATGTCCTTATAAAACAAACAAACAAACAAAAAAGGGATAGAGACATAGAAACGCCCAGGAGAGATGGCCCTGTGACAAGGGGAGGCAGACACCTGGTGAGGCTTCTATAAACCGAGGAACACCAAGGATTGAGCCAACACCAGAAGCCAGAAGTTAGAGGAGGCAGAAAAGGACTCTCCCCTACAGGCTTCAAAGAGAGTAGGCCCCGCAGACACCAGACACCATGAGACAGTACATTTCTGGGTTTTGTTTGTTTGGTGCTAGGGATTGAACCTGGGACCTTGTGCTTGTGAGGCAAGCACTCTACCAACTGAGCTATATCCCCAGCCCAATAAATTTCTCTTTTAAGCCACCCATACTTTGGTATTTTGTTTTGACAAACCAGGAAACTAGAAACTAATACAAGATCTTTTATAGGTTGTCTTTTTTTTTGCCCTCTTAATGGTGCTGGGATTGAGGCACAAGACTCATGCAGGTAAGGTGAGTGCTCTATCACTGAGCTACATCCCAGCCCTTTTTAGTTTTACTTTGAGACAAAGTCTCACCAAGTTGTCCAAGCTGACCTGGAATTTGGGATCCTCCTGCCTCAGCCTCTTGAGTCGCTGGGACTAGAGGTCTGTACCACTTTGCCCAGCTCCTGGTTGTCTTTTAACCTGGAGGAAATCAAGAGCCAGTAAAGTAAAAGACTTGTCAAAGGTGTCACAGCAGAACCAAGTCTAGAATTCAGACCTTCTGACTCTTATTCAAGTCAGATTTCAAAGTCCTCCATCAACAATGATTTTCTGCCTTATTGGTTTAAGCATAAGAATTCATTTATTCACTCTCTCCATAAATATTTATTAAATACCTACAAGGAAATTTAGACCAATATTCATATATTCATTCCACTAATAAACCAAAAGACAGGCTACATTGTTATCAGTTTATAAAGACTGGATCAGGCCAGACTTGGTGGTTCATGCCTGTAATCCCAGGGGCTGGAAAGCCTGAGACAGGAAGATCACAAGTTCAAAGCCAGCCTCAGCAAAAGTGAGGTCTCAGTGAGACCCTGTCTCTAAATAAAATACAAAATAGGGCTGGGGATGTGGCTCAGTGTTCGACTGTCCCTGAGTTCAATCCCTGGCACCCTCATCCAAAAAAAAAAAAATACTGGATCAAATCGAAGTGATTCTGCAATCTGTATTTGGGGTAAAAATGGGAGTTCATAACCCACTTGAATCGAATGTATGAAATATGATATGTCAAGAGTTTTTTAATGTTTTGAATAACCAATAAAAGAAAGAAGTTTTCAATAGGAGGTGATAATGCCCCCTACAGAACATTTGGCAAGGTTTGAAGACATTTTCAATGATCACAACTAAGGAGGTGTTGACGGCCTGTAGTGGTACAGGACAGAGGTCATCCTGCAGAGCACAGGACAGGCCATCAGCAGCACAGAGTTGTCCATTCAAAAGGCAAGAGTGCCCTGGCTCTCAGACTAGACTAAAACAGAGGCTGTTTCTTCAGTATACTACATCACCATTCCTCCTTGAAAATGACCTGAACATTGATGCCTGAACGCACTGTAAATCTACTAGAATTTGTTTCCCACAGGCTTATAGAAAAGAGCACATATTTCTCATTTCAAATCCAACGTCTTTGTCTTCCTAACAATGCCATATTATTTTACTGCTGTCTGGAAGAACTGAACTCATGACAATTGGTATGAAGATTCCCCACAAAATCCAACCAACAGCACCCTGTACAGAATCCATCTCCCATGGACCAGAGAATGGCATTTTCATGTTCTCCACTGTCCACCGAGCTAAGTAATTTGTGTCTCATGAACCTACACTTATTGAGATGAAAGCCTTTGGATTTATTAAGCACCGAGAATAAGCATTTGGAGCTGAGATGATCAAACTCAACTAAGAGGAGAGAAGACGCGCAGTAGACAACCTCACAGCCACTGGATGCGGGAGGGGGAGTGGTGTGCACAGGACCCAAGCGAGGGTCACAGCGCCCATGTCTATCCCCGCTGAGCATAATAATCCAAGAGATAAGAAGTTTCCTGAAGATTGATGATTCTAAATCCAATAAAGAAATGACAGGGCACATAGGCACACACAAACACAAAAGCCAGGACACCTGGCCAATTCAGACTGGCTGACCTTGAGCCAGGGAGTCTGCCCTCTGTGAAGGGACCACGGACCCAGGAGCCAGACCCTAGGTTGAGGCTGACCATGACCAGATGTGAGAAAGAAAGGTGCAATGATGGAAGTCCAACACAAACAATGTGAGACAGAAAAATAAGAAGATATCGTCAAAACTGGCAGAATAATCTAGACCTTCTGAGCAAACCTCAGTGAGCAGACTGTGATTATAATCACATTACTCCATCTACCTAATGAACACTCAGAATCACCCAGGAAAAGGAAAATTTGAAAATGATAATTGACTTTCAAAATAAGCCTTAGTATTAAAAAAAAAAAGAAACTTTGACTTACAAAGTGATGATAACTATGATTAGCAACAGTAATGAGTAAAACATTATTTTATTTCATTTCCTCATTTAATACAATATTTTTATGAGGTGGGTCTAACAATAATTACATTTTAAGGTTGAAAAATGGGGATTAAAGAAGTTAAGTAACTAGACAAAGGTTATGTAACTAAGGGGTGACAGACTAAGGTCCTCACCTAAATCATCGATTCTCAAGGCTTTGTGGTTGTTTTTCTTGTCATTACAGGTTGTTATGGTTTGGGTCTGGAGTGTCCCTCAAAGGCTCATGTGTTAAAAGCTCAGTCCCCAGTCCAGCAATGCTGAGAGGTGGGGACCTGGGTCCTGAGGGCTCTCACCCCATCACTTGGGTGATCCATTGATGGCCTCACAGCAGCATGGGTTAATGGAGGTGATGGAAACTGAAGGCGGTGGGACCCACTTGAAGGTAATGGACCCATCAGGGTGTGCTCTTGGGGAGCATATTTTGTCCCCAGCCTCCCACCTGCTTCCTGACCAACATGACGTGAGCAGCTTTGCTCCACCACACCCTCTTACCACAGGCCACAGGAATGGGACCAAGCAAACTATGAACTGAAACTGTGAGCCAAAATAAATCCTTTCCTCCTTTAAGTTGTTTTCTCGGGTATTTTGTCACAGCAACGGAAAGATGTGACAAAGGAAAGTTATAACACACAGGTTGAGTGTCCCTGACCTCAAAATCTGAAATCCAAAATGCTTTGAAATCTGAGCTGTTTTGAGCATATGACAGATTTTGGAGCATTTCAAATTTTGTATTTTCAGATTAGAGATATCCAACCAATAAAATCTGTGAAAATATTTCAAAATATGAAAATCTCCACACATCGTAAAACACTTTTGGCATCAAGCATTTCAAAGAAGAGCTATTCAACCTGTATTAAGCACATATTTTAATTGAGAAACTAATACATGCATCTGGGGGGAAAACAAAATAAAACAAAACATGAACTATTAATGAGGGACAATCGTTCTTTCCCAAACCAGATTTTCTGTTTCCTCACCTTCATGCTAAGAGGACTCACTTTCTCTGGCATTTTTAAAAATATATTTTTCTAGAAAGTCCATAAAGCATCTTTTTCTCACTTGACCTATTTGCTTTCAACCCAAGGACAGCACAGAGCATCAGAAGAGGATTAGCAGAGAAGTCCTTCCATGTTTAGTCATCTGCGACAGAACATTTTGTAGGTGACACTAAGATGAAAACCACAGAACTCAGATATTCCCAGCGGAAGAAGGCTTCCCAAGGTTTCTCAGAGAACCATCATCTGATGCCAGACGTCAGTGCAGTTGAAGGATTTTAAAATCCCTTCAAGTTCATTATAAACAGAATTTGATGATAAGGATGAAGAATGAAGGGATGTCAAATGTAGGGCCGATTTTTTTCAGGTTTTCAAAATGGCAGCCCATAAATCCTGCTGAGATGAGACAGTAGCCCCTCAAAGGGCTCAGATCCCTGTGTGCTTAGCTTTTAACTAAGTGCAGAGAGAAGACCATAAACTGTCCAGTGCAACAAAATGGGCAAAGACACATTTTGTCTTCCAGGTCTTCTGTCCCATTCCCATTTCTTTCCCAAACTTCGGCAGCTTCTTCTCCCCACCCCTCCTATGTCTACCCCTGGCTCACTGCCTACCCATCCCCCAATGTGCTCTGCTTTCTTGACTCGAGTCAGGGTCTGGCTTGACCACCAGCTGGCAGCAGGGCCCAAGCCACACCACATCTCCTCACTGACCCTCGATTTACGCATTTATAAATCCAAGGTGGCATTACGCCTACCACACAGGATTGTTAGAATCAAATGAGAATGCTCTTTGCAAATTACATAGCTCCAAACCAAACTGGCCCATTATTAAGCCCCTAGGATTGATATCTATGCAGACACGAGGTAGAACCCATACTACATGGTGGCATCGGAGATGTCCCTGACATTCTGTATCCTGAAGGTGGGCCAGTTGAGCAGTCCAGTGGCTTTGGGTCAGTGGTGGACATTCTGGGTTATTAAAGTGCCTCTCTCCTTCCTCCCTCGTCTCCTTCAACATAACTGATCACAGCTCAAGGGTTCAGGGGAGCCATTTGATCCTGATGGACCCTCTTATTCCTGAATGGCATTCCCTGAACTTGGCTTTCCCTCTCTTTTCAGCACTGGATTTTCACTTTCTAGCTACCATTGTTGACATGCACAACCTGGCTCTTAGACCTTCTTCAGTCTGCAGCTGTCCACCCTGTAATTCTGGGGGGCTGGGATCACGGTGTTGGGGCTTGGGTAGTGGAGTAGTGCAGGAGGTTGGGTAGGTGTGAGAGGGCAGAACTAAGGTCTGGCAGATGGGGGATGTCATGGAAGATGGGGATCCCACATACCCTATGAGTTAATGCAGGTGGATGAGTGGGACGTGGTGGGGCTGATGGTGACAGCAATGTCAGAGAAGAGTGGCAGACTTCACCCGGAACATTTGGACGAACTACAAATACACCAGAGCAAGAAATTAAAAACCTGTGGGTCATTTTGTAAAAATATAATAACAATTACAGTGATTTTTACAAAATGCTGAGCATGTATGCATCCATTGTGATTGCATCTCTGTGATGATCGTGCAGCTTATTAGGTAGGTGTGAGCTCACCCTTATTGTTTTCTTTGACAACAATAGCAAACAGCTGCATCTGGTGCGCACAACACCCATGAGACTGGTCATCAGTTTCCTGTCCCCAGGAAGACCAGCAGAGGCTGAAAAACACTGACTGAGCCTGCAAGGCCATCCCAGACACTGCGCCGCCCTGTCAATGTGTGTGTGTGTGTGTATGAGAGTGCTGGCGTGTGCGTGCGTGTGTGTGTGTGTGTGTGTGTGTGTGTCTTCCATGGCTTCTTCCATCTCTGTCTTCTGTTGAGCTGCTTGAGTTTAAAGAAGAGCCAACACTGGCTGGTTTTGAATGACTGCCACCATGACCACATCTGGAGTAGTGATTTGAGAGTTCTTTGAACGGCAGCAGCAAATGAAAACACTTAAACAAAGGGGGCCTCGTGTGATGTGTTAGCTATAAAGGAATCCAGAAAGGTGGGCCTGATTTTACATTGCTCACTTTTTCCCTCAATCTTTCATAAAATTGAAATAAATGACTATTCAGCATAAATTTTAGATTTTCCCTTTGGAGGGGATATGCAGACAATGATCTTAATACATTTTGTAAATCATCTTTCAAAAAAGCAGAGCTGAGAAAGGTTTTTCCTTGAATAATTTATATGACAGGTTAAAAGCCAGGGAAAGTACAAAAAATAAATAAAATTCAACCCTAATTTCAAAGGCATTACAACATGGTGCGAGGGTCAGGCAGCCATGAACACTGTCGCTGTGATATTAGGAGCTGTTAGGGCCTTTGCCCATTTAAAGATGGTCTAGGAAGTTGCAGAACAAAAGCTTTTGTGTTTTCATGAAAGTCTTTTGTTAAAAAAGAAGGTGAAGGAAAAAGAATGTTAAGTTACAGCATGTTATTAAAATCTGCTCTACAGATTTTACAAAAATCTATAAGAATTTTTTTAAGTAGCAAATAATATATTAAAAAGCTATGTAAGTTCTTTGTATGTTTATTTGCTTTTAGGTCTTAGTTACTAAATTCCTTCCCAGCCACAGGATGTCTCATGCCTACTTCTAGTGAATTTACTTTCACGCAGTAACAAAAAATGGGTGCATTACTCATGAATCATGAAATCACTTCTGTAAAGATTAGAAAAGTAGGTAGAGTGAAAATAGAGAAAATGGTAGAGTTTTGTAATAAAGCCCTACACAGGTCCTGGGAGGAATGCAAGAGAAATGGGGACTTGATATTCAAAGGACCGTCCTTTTTATGAGGACAGCTAGAGAGATGCTGGCACCAAGTAATCACAAGCAGAACAAAGGCTATACCACCTTGTGTCCCCTAGCAACACAGGACAGGGCGTTGGGAAACTGGAAAAGCTTAACCTCACTGCACAGCCAAAGTCAAGTCTTCCTGGAACTTTTCCCATCTCAGGCATTCAGATCTGCATCTCCTGGGACAAGGCTGGAGCCTGAGAGACCGACACCAACAGCTCAGGGTCAGGAAGCCAGAGAGGCGCTGAATCAATGCATGGGGCAACAGAAAGGGGGAAATTACTCTGGGATCTATTTTTTATACATAAAAAGTAAAAGGAATTTACTTAAGAATTTAGAGAAAGACCTTTGGCTACAAATAGTACATGACAAGGAACGGTTCATTACTCATTGTCTTCATATATGTAAGATCCACCAAAACCATTTTCATTTAGTGCGCTCTTATTTTTATTATACGTAAAAATACGCATAAAGGACTTTGTAAATGCTAAATAAGTTCTTTTTTTTTGTAGAATTTTTTTTCCAGTGGTAGAGCACTTGCCTAGCATGCGTGAGGCACTGGGTTCGATTCTCAGCACCACATATAAGCAATTAAATAAATAAAGTTCCATCAATAACTAATAAAAATATTTTTTTAAAAATTGGTACTGAGCATAAAACACAGGGGTGTTCTACCACTGAGCTATATTCCCAGCTCTTCTTAACTGTTTTACTTTGAGACAGGGTCTTGCTAAGTCACCTCAGGCTACCTAATAGCTGGGACTACAGGCATGCACCACCATGCACAGCGACAATTTAAATTAAGTCCACATTATCAATTCTTTCATGGATTTGGTTTTTTTTTTTTTTTGTATTTTTTTTTAAATTTTTTATTGTTGGTTGTTCAAAACATTACAAATTTCTTGACATATCATATTCCACACTTTGATTCAAGTGGGTTATGAACTCCCACCTTCACCCCATACACAGATTGCAGAATCACATCAGTTACACATCCATTGAATTACATATTGCCATACTAGTGTCTGTTGTGCTCCGCTGCCTTTCCCATCCTCCACCCTCCCCCCTCCCCACCTCTCCCCTCCCCTCCCCTCCTCTCTCTCTACCCCCTCCACTGTATAACCCTGAGGGTCTCCTTCCATTTCCATGCAATTCCCCTTCTCTCTCCCTTTCCCTCCCACCTCTCATCCCTGTTAAATGTTAATCTTCTTCTCCTGCTCTTCGTCCCTACTCTGATCTTAGTTACTCTCCTTATATCAAAGAAGACATTTGGCATTTGTTTTTTAGGGATTGGCTAGCTTCACTTAGCATAATCTGCTCTAATGCCATCCATTTCCCTGCAAATTCTATGATTTTGTCATTTTTTAATGCAGAGTAATATTCCATTGTGTATAAATGCCACATTTTTTTTATCCATTCATCTATTGAAGGGCATCTAGGTTGGTTCCACAGTCTTGCTATTGTGAATTGTGCTGCTATGAACATTGATGCAGCAGTGTCCCTGTAGCATGCTCTTTTTAGGTCTTTAGGGAATAGACCAAGAAGGGGAATAGCTGGGTCAAATGGTGGCTCCATTCCCAGCTTTCCAAGAAATCTCCATACTGCTTTCCAAATTGGCTGCACCAATCTGCAGTCCCACCAGCAATGTACAAGTGTACCCTTTTCCCCACATCCTCGCCAGCACTTGTTGTTGTTTAACTTCCTAATGGCTGCCAATCTTACTGGAGTGAGATGGTATCTTAGGGTGGTTTTGATTTGCATTTCTCTGACAGCTAGAGATGGTGAGCATTTTTTCATGTACTTGTTGATTGACTGTATGTCCTCCTCTGAGAAGTGTCTGTTCAGGTCCTTGGCCCATTTGTTGATTGGGTTGTTTGTTCTCTTATTGTCTAATTTTTTGAGTTCTTTGTATAGTCTGGATATTAGGGCTCTATCTGAAGTGTGAGGAGTAAAGATTTGTTCCCAGGGTGTAGGCTCCCTATTTACCTCTCTTATTGTTTCTTTTGCTGAGAAAAAACTTTTTAGTTTGAGTAAGTCCCATTTGTTGATTCTAGTTATTAACTTTTGTGCTATGGGTGTCCTATTAAGGAATTTGGAGCCCGACCCCACCGAATGTAGATCGTAGCCAACTTTTTCTTCTATCAGATGGCGTGTCTCTGATTTGATATCAAGCTCCTTGATCCATTTTGAATTCACTTTTGTGCATGGCGAAAGAAAGGGATTCAGTTTCATTTTGTTGCATATGGATTTCCAGTTTTCCCAGCACCATTTGTTGAAGATGCTATCCTTCCTCCATTGCATGCTTTTAGCCCCTTTATCAAATATAAGATAGTTGTAGTTTTGTGGATTGGTTTCTGTGTCCTCTATTCTGTACCATTGGTCCACCCGCCTGTTTTGGTACCAGTACCATGCTGTTTTTGTTACTATTGCTCTGTAGTATAGTTTGAAGTCTGGTATCGCTATACCGCCTGATTCACACTTCCTTCTTAGCATTGTTTTTGCTATTCTGGGTCGTTTATTTTTCCATATGAATTTCATGATTGCTTTCTCTATTTCTACAAGAAATGCCATTGGGATTTTGATTGGCATTGCATTAAACCTATAGAGAACTTTTGGTAATATCGCCATTTTGATGATGTTAGTTCTGCCTATCCATGAACAGGGTATATTTTTCCATCTTCTAAGATCTTCTTCTATTTCTCTCTTTAGGGTTCTGTAGTTTTCATTGTATAAGTCTTTTACCTCTTTTGTTAGGTTGATTCCCACGTATTTTATTTTTTTTTGAAGATATTGTGAATGGAGTGGTTGTCCTCATTTCCATTTCAGAGGATTTGTCGCTGATATACAGGAATGCCTTTGATTTATGCGTGTTGATTTTATATCCTGCCACTTTGCTGAATTCATTTATTAACTCTAATAGTTTCTTTGTAGAGCCTTTTGGGTCTGCTAGGTATAGAATCATATCATCTGCAAATAGTGATAATTTAAGTTCTTCTTTTCCTATTTTTATGCCTTTAATTTCTTTCATCTGTCTAATTGCTCTGGCCAGTGTTTCGAGAACTATGTTGAACAGAAGTGGAGAGAGAGGGCATCCCTGTCTTGTTCCAGATTTTAGAGGGAATGCCTTCAGTTTTTCTCCATTCAGAATGATGCTAGCCTGAGGCTTAGCATAGATTGCTTTTACAATATTGAGGTATGTTCCTGTTATCCCTAGTTTTTCTAGAGTTTTGAAAATAAAGGGATGCTGTACTTTGTCGAATGCTTTTTCTGCATCTATCGAGATGATCATATGGTTCTTATTTTTAAGTCTATTGATGTGGTGAATAACATTTATTGATTTCCGTATATTGAACCAGCCTTGCATCCCAGGGATGAATCCTACTTGATCATGGTGCACAATTTTTTTGATATGTTTTTGTATCCGATTCGCCAGAATTTTATTGAGGATTTTTGCATCTAGGTTCATTAGAGATATTGGTCTGTAGTTTTCTTTCTTTGAAGTGTCTTTGTCTGGTTTAGGTATCAGGGTGATGTTGGCCTCATAGAATGAATTTGGAAGTTCTCCCTCTTTTTCTATTTCCTGAAGTAGCTTGAAAAGTATTGGTATTAGTTCTTCTTTAAAGGTTTTGTAAAATTCTGCTGTATACCCATCCGGTCCTGGGCTTTTCTTAGTTGGTAGTCTTTTGATGGTTTCTTCTATTTCCTCAATTGATATTGGTCTGTTTAGGTTGTCTATATCCTCCTGACTCAATCTGGGCAGATCATATGACTTAAGAAATTTATCTATGCCTTCACTATCTTCTAATTTATTGGAGTATAAGGATTCAAAATAGTTTTTGATTATCTTCTGTATTTCTGAAGTGTCTGTTGTGATATTGCCTTTTTCATCCCGTATGCTAGTAATTTGAGTTCTCTCTCTTCTTCTCTTCGCTAGCATCGCTAAGGGTCTGTCGATTTTGTTTATTTTTTCAAAGAACCAACTTTTAGTTTTGTCAATTTTTTCAATTGTTTCTTTTGTTTCGATTTCATTAATTTCAGCTCTGATTTTAATTATTTCTTGCCTTCTACTTCTTTTGCTGTTGTTTTGCTCTTCTTTTTCAAGGATTTTGAGATGAAGTATGAGATCATTTATTTGTTGGTTTTTTCTTTTTTTAAGGAATGAACTCCAAGCAATGAATTTTCCTCTTAGAACTGCTTTCAATGTGTCCCATAGATTCCGATATGTTGTGTCTGTGTTTTCATTTATCTCTAAGAATTTTTTAATTTCCTCCTTGATGTCTTCTATAACCCATTGATCATTCAGTAACCTATTGTTCATTCTCCAAGTGATGTATGCTTTTTCCTTCCTTCTTTTATCGTTGATTTTCAGTTTCATTCCATTATGATCAGATAAGATGCATGGTATTATCTCTACTCCTTTATATTGTCTAAGAGTTGCCCTGTGACATAATATATGATCTATTTTTGAGAAGGATCCATGTGCTGCTGAGAAAAAAGTATAACTGCTTGATGTTGGGGGGTATACTCTATATATGTTAATTAAGTCTAGGTTATTAATTGTGTTATTGAGTTCTATAGTTTCCTTATTCAACTTTTGTTTGGAAGATCTGTCCAGTGGCGAGAGAGGTGTGTTGAAGTCTCCCATGATTATGGTATGGTGGTCTATTAGACTCTTGAACTTGAGAAGAGTTTGTTTGACGAACATAGCTGCACCATTGTTTGGGGCATAAATATTTATGATTGTTATGTCTTGTTGGTGTATGGTTCCCTTAAGCAGTATGTAGTGTCCCTCTTTATCTCTTTTGATTAACTTTGGCTTGAAATCTATTTTATTTGATATGAGTATGGACACTCCTGCTTGTTTCCGAAGTCCATATGAGTGATATGATTTTTCCCAACCTTTCACCTTCAGCCTATGTATGTCTTTTCCTATCAAATGCGTCTCCTGTAGGCAGCATATTGTTGGGTCTTGTTTTGTGATCCATTCTACTAGCCTGTGTCTCTTAATTGGTGAGTTTAAGCCATTAACATTTAGGGTTTTTATTGAGATATGGGTTGTTCTTCCAGCCATATTTGTTTATTTCTGTTACTAAACATGGTTTGTTTTCCTCTTTGATTATTTTCCCCCCCTTTACTGTCCTACCTCCCACTGTTGGTTTTCATTGTTATTTTCCATTTCCTCTTCCTGTAATGCTTTGGCGAGGATGTTTTGAAGAGATGGTTTTCTAGCTGCAAATTCTTTTAACTTTTGTTTATCGTGGAAGGTTTTAATTTCATCTTCCATCCTGAAGCTTAATTTCGCTGGATACACAATTCTTGGTTGGAACCCATTTTCTTTCAGTGTTTGAAATATGTTATTCCAGGATCTTCTAGCTTTCAGAGTCTGTGTTGAAAGATCAGCTGTTATCCTGATTGGCTTACCCCTAAATGTAATCTGCTTCCTTTCTCTTGTAGCTTTTAAAATTCTCTCCTTATTCTGTATGTTGGGCATCTTCATTATAATGTGTCTAGGTGTGGATCTCTTATGATTTTGCACATTCGGCGTCCTGTAGGCTTCTAGGATTTGGGATTCTGTCTCATTCTTCAAGTCTGGGAAGTTTTCTCGTATTATTTCATTGAATAGACTGCTCATTCCTTTGGTTTGGAGCTCTGTACCTTCCTGTATCCCAATGACTCTTAAGTTTGGTCTCTTAATGTTATCCCATATTTCTTGGATGTTCTGCTCATGGTTTCTTAACAGTCTTGCTGAGCTGTCTATGTTCTTTTCCAGTTGAAATACTTTGTCTTCATTGTCTGATGTTCTATCTTCTAAGTGTTCTACTCTGCTGGTAGTATTCTCCATTGAGTTTTTAAGTTGGTTTATTGCTTCCTGCATTTCTAGGATTTCTGTTTGTTTGTTTTTTATAACCTCTATCTCCCTGTATAGTTGATCCTTTGCTTCCTGGATTTGTTTGTGTAATTCATTGTCGAAGTGATCTTTCATTGTCTGATTTTGCTGTCTAATGTCTTCCTTGATACTCCAGATCATCTGAAGCATGTATATCCTGAATTCTTTATCTGACATTCCATCTGCTGCAGCTGTTACCTCTTCTAAAGTTGCGTTGACCTGCATTGCTTGTGGTCCTTTCTTTCCTTGTCTTTTCATACTGCTTGCGTATCTTTCCTGCAGGCGCGGGCGGCGGCTCTGCTCTCTCCTTATTCCAATTGGGGTGTCGTGGCTACCACGCCGGCAGGTCACTGGGCCTGTTCTGGGCGCGGGCGGCGGCTCTGTTCTGCCCCTACTCCAATTGGGGTGACGAGTGTACCACGCCGGCAGGCCACCGGGCCTGATCTGCCGGTCGGTTGCAGGTTTGCCTACCCTGCAGGCGCGGGCGGCAGCTCTACTCTGCCCCTACTCCAAATGGGGTGACGTGTCTGTCGTACCGGCAGGCCACTGGGCCTGTCCCGCTGGTCGGTCGCAGATCTGCCCACCTTTCGGGCATGGGTGGCGGCTCTGCTCTGCCCTTACTCCAATTGGGGTGTCGTGACTACCCCGCCTGCAGGTCGCTGGGCCTGTTCCTGGCACAGGCGGCAACTCTGCTCTGCCCCTACTCCAATTAGGGTGGTGTGTGTACCACGCCGGCAGGCTCCTGGGCCTGATCCGCCGGTCTGTCGCAGGTCTGCCTACCTTGGAGGCGTGGGCGGCGGATCGGCCCTGCCCCTCCTACCACGCCTGCGGACCCCTGGGCCTGATCTGCAGGTTGGTCACAGGTCTGCTCACCCTGCGGGCACAGGTCTGTAGAATTTTTTAATATTTATTTTTTAGTTATCGGCGGACACAACATCTTTGTTTGTATGTGTTGCTGAGGATCGAACCCGGGCCGCACGCTTGCCAGGCGAGCGCGCTACCGCTTGAGCCACATCCCCAGCCCCCTAAATAAGTTCTTTGTCATGCAAAGACTTATCTAATTGGAACTTTATTTGTTTTGCCCAGAATTATTTTAATTTTCTACATAAAATCCATTTCTGGGTTCTTTATACATAAACAGCAAACACTGATAATCCAGTTTTAACAGAATAATGGTGAAAATACTGTTTACATTGATAGCAGAATATTGGTACTTGACTCCTTTATCCAGCAGTAAAGAAACACACACACACACACACACACACACACACACACACACACCATGCAGACATTCTTGCAGCAAGTTTCTTAACAATAACCAATCTTTGCTGCAGCCATTTCCCAGAACAGATTTTTTTTTTTAATTTGCTGGTAAAACACATTTGTGATTTTTGTAGGAACTTTTCCTTGAAACTTTCTAATCTTCTAAGAATTACAAGACGCTACCTCCCCTGCTCCCACCCTTTCCTCCCATGAGAACCACCAGGGGATGTCGAGCACTCCAACCAGCAGGTGCTGTAGATTCCATTTTGCACCACATCCAAACACGTCTAGACAGCACCATGGTCTTCTGAGAAGCTCTGTAAACTATTCTAACTGGAGTTTCCAACTATAAGTGATCTTCCAGCTCCTGCAGAAGCTTGCAGGGTTTTGATCTGATTACTATTCCTAATTAAATTGACATCAGCTAGGTCAGTAAGAATGAGGATAGAATATACTGAATCATAGTCTCCGTTCCTGTCTCTATTTTGTTCCCTCATAAGGCATAAAGTTTCTTAACTGTGAATTCTTTACTATGATGTTTTCTAGAAATTAAGTCTAGGAGAAACTCAAGTCAAGAAAGGCACAACCTTATAGAGCTATTGTGATTGTAACCTACCAGGACCGTGATGATCTATGAGTGAGCCTCAAGATCAGGAGGCCTGCCCAAGTTAGGATTCAGGAGCAGAGGAGAAAATACTCCCACTGAATACATTGCAAAAGAGTCAAATCTATTAAAAAATTGCATTTCAATAACATTCTAAGAGTTATATTTAATGTTATAATTTTTATATTTTTTAAGGAGGTAAGTTAATCAGGAATGAAATAAAATTTTCTCATGATGGCAAGAATGTATCCACTTGAAATACATAGGAGTTTATATTTTCACACATAGTACTAAATGTTCAAGAAAAATGAACTCATTTCAAAATTATTGTTTGCCCTGCATGCTCACCTTCAGGAGCATTTAAGCTTTTTCTAATCTGTAGGTTCTGTATTTTTAGTAACATGGTATATTCTTCATAGACTAGGCCTTTGGGGAGGGGGAACTTCTATAAATCTTTTCCCTACTGGGTGAAAGTTCCTTCAGATCTTGAGTGCAGGGATCACAACTTACTCATCTATAGAGCTGATACTCCGTATTACCTGGGGCGTTAAAATATCATGTGGTCAGTTATTAATAAAATTTTGTTAAATTAACTTTCTTGACTTTTAACAAGCTTTTGCTAGCGCTTGTCTCTCAAAAATGGTGCACATGCCAAAGTCATCCCATTTCACAGATGAGCAGACTGAGGCTAAAATGCCCCACAGTGAAGAGTGGAGCCAGAGTTCTCAGCAAGGCAGGGTAACCCCAGAGCACAGGCTCTGAACGATTTCGCCATGGGCCTGGGCCTCACTGATTTTAGTCAATTGAAAAATATGCTAAGCAATTGCTGTGTGCCTCTCTATTCCAGGTGATGGAGAGAGAGGAGAGACAGACAGACCAGGCCTAGAGTCTCGTGGAGCCTACACTCTAGGGTGAAGGGTTTGAGAGCAGGTGAGGAGAGGGCATGAAGGAGGGACAGAAAGAGAAGTGGCCTTCCCTTCTCAATGGCTACTTCGTGGTTAACTGCTTGAACTGCCAATCTGTTCTCCAAAGTGGCTGCACCACTTTACACCCCATCAGCGAAGTGTTCCCGTTTCTTTCTCTACACACACACCAACCCTTGTTAATATCTGAATTTTTTTAATTAATAAATCCATAACAAGTTTCATTTTTAATTTCTGACATGTGATGTAACATCCTCTAAAACAAAACAAGAAATCAATCAGATTAAGAAAAAAAGAAAGTACTCAATTTTAGAGCCCTGATTAGCTGATTGGCTGCAGAGCTCCCCTTTGTGTTTCCGCAGACAATGGGCCAGCCCAGCTGGCCACTCAGTGTCCAGGACACCCACCAGCTATGTGGGGACAACTTTCCCAGATGGTCTTTAAATGATCAATCAGGCTCCTTTTCATGGAGAGTCCCTTCCTCCCTGCTGTGTCAGAAAAAAACAAGGTAAAATTCCAACTCTGTTATGGGACAACAGCAAGCCAGCCCAGGGGCATGTGCTCCTTCTCTTTCTTTTGTAAAAATTTACATTTTACAAGTGTCATAACTCATTCAGACAAAAGTAGATCACCAGCGCATTAAAGTTTCACCAGAGAAAGAAAGCCATTTCTTTCCAAGTGGCTGAAAGCAGATTTGGGGTCATTTAGAATTAAAGAAATGTAAAATAATAAATTATTGGGGACATATTTTTCAAACATAAATGCAACTTTTAAAAGATATGTTCTAACTCTTGAGAATTTTGATTTAAAAAAATCTGGCCTACAACAAATAAACAGTGTGTTAAAAGTAAGTGATACACCCGGGTAGCAATTCGGTGACATGTAATATCTAAACCTCCAGGCACAGCTGACCTCACCCAAAATATATTCCTGAAAAAAGAGTGCTCCAGGCAAAACTATCTCTAATAATGAACAAGGAACTGACCATTCATTTGGAATTCCCCATTTCTCTTTGTTCTGATAATGTTTTGCCTTTCACTCAATAGGACAACCAAGCATATTTGTATTAAAGATCAAGAAAGGAGAAAAGTGCAATTGAAAACATGGCTTCATGCCATTTTTAACTACAAAGGACATAAAAAAAAAGTAGTTGAAAAGTTTTACCCGAAGAACTCTTTAGATAGCAGTTACATAAAATCCTTATTTCATATTTTTTCATTAATGCTTTGGTCTTCCAACTACTTTTGCTTGTTGGGAACTCCCACAGACTCCTTGTTAAATAAATAAGGTTTGTTTTGAGATGGGCTACTGTGAGAAGGCACTCCTGAAAACTCTGTGATGTCTTCAGTAAAATCCCATTCTTCCATGATTTCTCTTTGCCAGATTATACATAGAATATCAGACATTCCTCTTAACAACTTTGTGGTTTTCAACATAATACTATATTGAAATAATACTTAAAAAAATAACTGTGTCTTTCATCTGAAGATCTTACAAAACTTGGTTTCGTGACTATACCTCCCTGCCCTACCCTTTCCAAGTGCCACAGAAGTATAAACTTACCTTTTCCAAAAAGAATAAGGTCAGAAGACTTTAAGAATTTTTTACACAGGAAAAGACATTGAAGAAAGTCTGTAGGTCACTAGTTCTCAAAATGTGGTCTTCAGATAACGTGCATACTTAGAAATGCAAATTCTCAAGCCCCATCTGGGTGAACTGAACCAATATCTTGAGGGTTGGACCCAGACAACTATGTTTCACAAGCCCTTCAGGTACCTCCAGTGCATGCTAAAGCATGAGACCCACTGATTCAGACAAACCCTCTTATTTGACAATGGAAGTATCCCAAGCCCTGCCAGATTAACAAATTGCCTAAAATCGTTAATGTCAAAAGTGGAATTAGATTCCAAGTCTCAACTTCAATTACAATACTTTTAGTTTGCAGACTTCAAAGGTGTAAGACATACAGGAAAACTCAACTTTTTTTTTTTTTTCCTCTTGACATTACTTGATTAACTACACCTGGTTGAAATCAAGGCAGGAATCAGCAAAGAGAACCCAGTAATACTGGTTTACAAAATTCTTTATCACCCTACCCTGACCTACATGATTTGTTGTATAGTAAAACAAAGCACTGAGTTTGGATGCTAGAGAGTTCAGTTCTAGTCCTGTCTGTAACTACTAAGTTTTCTGCAGACACATCCCCTCCCTCTTCTTCTGCTTACCTATCTATAAACATAGGAGAGTTAGATTTGATTGTATTAGAATTTAAGACTCTCTATAGCTTAGAAATGTAGCACTTCCCTAACCCTGACTTCTACACAGATTTTCTTCTTGTCACCAGATAGAATAAATCCATTTACTGGTGACTGGAAAACCTGAATTTTAGTGTTTTATTTCACACTTTTTTTCTGTTCTAAGTCTATGTCCTTTACAAAGGCTAATGTGCTGTCATTGATTCGGTTGTGATCGTGAAAACAGAACTTAAAGAGTAAATCACAGAACTATTCATGAGAAAAAGGTTGACCACAGAAACTGAGTATTTTAACTTTCTCAGGAATGGAAATTTCATATGCTTGCAAGTTCAATCTGAATTAATATCCCCATAGTTTACTCTGTAGATTTGGCCACAGTCCACAAAATATAGCAAGAAAAAAAAATTAATGACTTAAAGCAAATAGTGTTATACTATAGGCTAAAACATTAGCAGTTGACAAAGTTGGCCGCTTTTCAGTCTGCTCATGTGATTGCATATGTTTATAGATACCCCGCTTAATATGTAGGCGCTATTTCACATTTACATTAATAACTGAAACTTCTGTTCAACTGAACAGACATAGTCCTGGAAAAGGAATCTCGTGGAATGAAATCTCCAGCAGAAGAGAATCACAGCAGGGGGGACTTTGAATCAGGGAGAAACCATCATCAATAACATCCCACGCAGTATTTTTCCATATCTCCTTAGGAGTCTCCTAGTAGTTACTATTAACACAAAAAGATCACTTTCCAAGGAAGGCCCAAAAAATCAGCTTTGGGGCTGATTGTTTTTCTACCCATCAACAACAGACATTGCTTTCTAATTGAAACACAAGTCCAAAGTCACAGTTCATCCTGGATTTTTAATGTGTAAGGAAGCTTTTGTTTTTTTAAGGATAAGAACATTAACAGATACAGAAATAAATTAAGGGCGTTTCAAGCTTCTAAATTAAATTTGAAGGTACATGAGAAAAAGGAAACGGGGGAAAATAACAGCACTTCAGGAAATTTCACAAGATTTTTCACCAAAATAAACTATAGCAATTTATAGAAAAGGAAAACTGTGAAATCAGTATCACAAAGGATTAAATTAGTTTCTTTTGTTAAATAGCTACTCTTGTATATGTTGTTTTATTACGTAAAGAAGCTAAGAAGCATAAAATAAATTTATTCATTTGAGGATATCATTGAAAGATAGTACACATTGAGAAAATAAAAGCCCACCATTTAAATATGTGGTTGAGCAAAAAAATAACTGCCCAGAAGGAAAAATAGAATTTTAAGAACCTTTTTAAGATAAGAATATTCCATGCATACCATAAGATAGCAATACTTTAAAAATTTTCTTTTAGTTATTGATGGGCCTTAATTTTATTTATTGATATGTGGTGCTGAGAATTGAACCCAGTGCCTCGCACATACATGCTAGACAACCACTTTACCACTGAGCTACATGTCAATATATTCTTTTAATGGACAAAAAGAGAATGAAGTGAGTATTTAAATCTCAAAATATGTCTTCATTGAGACCCGGGGCCATCATGCCATCGCAGGTCACGCTATTGCTTTCTTACTGCATGTAACCCAGTCCCGTGGCCCTCCACAAGGCAAACCCACACGGGTTGGACCTGGAAGTAAACTTGCACAGAGACCTGCTCCGCCCCTTCCACAGGTCCAGCCAAGCCAGAGTCCTCCTCCTGGACCAGGCTGGAAGGTTCATGGACAGGGGAGGATGGCATGACTCCCGCTGCCCCTCCCAAGCATCTCCCAAGGGCGGCTCTCGTGAGTGCTGTTTTCTGTTAAGTCTTCTAATGGTAACACGACTTTCTGTTTTATTTGCTTTGTTTTTGGTTTTTGGTGCAACTTTTGTTTTTCTTAGAGTGGATACAGAGAGATTTCAATTTTAGGTGAAATCATTGGCTTAAAAAAAATAATTAAGGAGGAAAAATTATCTCTGAATGACAGAGTTAGGACTTTAGAAGCCAAAGTCCTTGACCCTTCTCAGCGGCGTCTCTCTAAATAGTGTCATTCTCCTGCCCCTGAGGCTTTGCTTCAGATAATCTGTTCTGGTTCACCCAGAGAATATTGTCCAGAGGGGAGGAATCTTGTCAGCTTCCCCTGTCCCCATTTCAAACTCTTCCCCCGTCCTCGTGGGACATGCTCCCCACCTGCTGAAGTGCAGGGCACTCCTCCAGGCCCTGAACGTGCTGCAGTTGATCTCATCCCAAACACAATCCTCTATGGCCTTTTGGCTCAGAGAGGTTCAGGAATTTGCCAGAGCCTCAGAATGCTTCTTCATCTATGTATCCCTTCTTGTCTGATCTAAAAGGAAGCGTCCCTGCCAAGGTCCACCCTCCCTGCAGACACCTCTGTGAGCTCCCGCCTCCTGCCTCTTCTGAGGACTGCTTTATCAATGCCTCCACTTTCCTGTGACTTCCTGAGTTCTAACCCAGAATTTCCATTAACCCCACATCCAACCTGTCCTTAAGTCCTGTTAGAATTACATCCCCAAAATGTCATCTTCCAAGTCGGCACAGCTTCACTGCCTCATACCAGGGCTAGTTCAGGTGCCGGCAGCTCTTGCCCACCCACTGCCTGGGTCTCCTGTTCTCCCTGAGTATCTTCCTGTGCCCAGTACACTCTTTCCCAGTAGTAACCAGCATGCCTCAAGGACAAAACTCAGATCTAATCCATCCCTTGCTTAAAGCCCCCAGTTGGCTCCCTCTGAGATTAAAACAAAAACCAGGTCCTTTGCCCCAACCATCAGAGTCCTGTCCAGCTGACCACGGTCTACCTTCCAAACCTCAACTCCTTTAACCCTGATGGTGGGCTCTCTTCTCCTCCAGTGCAGGAGGCCCACTTCTCCTCTACGTGGAGGACTGCTCATCTGCATGTGTGTTACTGTCCCCTGCTTGTCACTTCAGGTCAGCTCCACTGTCCACCACAGAGGGCCGAGCGTCCTGAAGGTAGGGCCCTCCCACAGCACCCCATGGTTATGTTCTTTATTGCACTCGCCAACATACAAACATTTGAATGTGTGTTGTTAGTCTGCTGCATGTCCAAATGGCACTCCTCTAAAAACACTCCTCCCCCTACTTACTCTGCTACAGAAGAGCCATTACATAAATATTTCCAACAGAACGCATTTAATCCAAGGACCCATTCCTCCCAGCTTACATATGCTCATGTCTCTCCCTCAAGCATGTCTTCTTTCCAGTATGAATTCCTCCCTCCCCATTGCTTCTTGGAACTCACCGTAGATTTTCTTGAAAGAGGCTTCCTCCCTTAGGGTCACTCCTCAGCCACTGAAACTTTATCCTGTGTGCCTTCCTCATGGAAGAATTCCATGGTTTCCAACCCCAAAACCTCGCTGTTCTTGTCTTTTCATCTTAGTATCCCAGAGCTCAATACCACACAAAGGCACATGGTGTTTAATTTTTTTAATTAATGTTAAACTAATTAACTAAATCCAGATTATCACACTCTTTTATTATAATTATCAGCACGTATTAATTTTACAAATTAACAGGATTCACTGTGATATTCCTGTACATGCACATCTTGTGCGTTGGTACACAAACTCTTTCTGGAAACTCTTTCTTTTGCCTTCTGCAACTCTGTCTGGCTTTCTCCTGATTGGATATTTTACTAACAGTCTTTTCTCTCAGTCTTTCTCATTGGCTCTGGCCTCCACCAGTACATGCTCATTGAAGGAGAGCTCGTCCATCACAACAGCCTCACTCATCACTCATGTACTGAAGACTCTCCCATCTACACCTCTCATCCCAATCTCTTGCCTAAAGTCCACGTAGATACCTTTCAAGGTATATCTTGAGATTGGTGATGCATAATTACATCAAGTAAACGTGTCCAAAATGTAGCTCAGACTCATAGTCCCAGGTTGAAACCCACTCCTGTTTTCCATGCATAATCAGTTGCCCAAATTTGGAATCTCAGAACATTGTCTCCCATTCTCCACTGACTTTAAGAAATGTTAGAAAAGGAAAAAAATGGGAAAAAAGAACTATGAGTCTTCTATGCTACCTTATACCATTAGTCTTTTGAGTTTTCCAAATATAGAAGTTTTGCAAAATGTCTCACACACTCCAACTGAGATGTGTAGAAAAATGTAATTTCTTTATTTTGGTCTTTTTCCTAAGTCTCCAAATGCTTGTTAATAGGAAAAACACATTAAGTTAATGTTCAAGTCTGTTCAAGGCATAACACAGTCTAACAATATAAATAGACCATTTAGGGAAGGCCAAATCTCCCTTGGGGTGGTGGGGAATGTTCAGTCTCTGAAGAAGCTTCCCCTCCTCCACTGCTTTCCTGAGAGGTTGTCCAGATGCACAGGAGGGGAGTGTGATTGATGTGTCTGCAGTCTGGGGAGATCCTGGTATGCTCAGATCCCACGACGTGGTACCCTGGTGTCATGGAACCTGTGATTTGGTCCCCTCAGCTTGGTCAGGACCAAAGGGCTGACAACCTCACAGGGCTCCTTCTGCCTGTTTTCCCCAATTTCGACAACCCAGCAACCATTTAGCCCCTGCTTCAGGCATGCCTTGGTTGACACCAATGTGACTTGGCTCCCGTACCACCCAGGAACTGAGGCTGAACCTTAGAAGGTGTGCTTGGTGCCATTAATTTCTGAGCCTGCATCCTGGGGAGGCTGTGGACAGAGCTCCCCATCCCTTGTCCTCAGTGTGACCACCTACTGAACATGCTCCCACCTCCCAGGACTAAGGACTGACTGCCAGTCCCCTCCCTCTCCTTCCCCTGCTCGCAAATACTCTTTCTCCTTTCTCCTCCCCACAGTCACTAGGGTTGGAAATCCAGTGGGCTTCTCTTTGACTTCTCAAGATCCTGTCTGCTCCTTTCTGGCTCTTTGTATAATGAAAGGCCACGTGTGACTTCTCCTCACTGTGGGAGGATTCTCTAAATTCACCTCTCCAGGCTGACTTGATCATATGCTAAAAAGGAATTAAAGGGATTTGGAAAATATTTTCTCACAATAGCCTGATGTGCCTGATATAAATTGAAACTGATAAAGTGAACTTTTATCTCTTGGGCTAAGGAATTTTGATCCTAACGGCAATGTGAGGAACTGTTGTTGACAGTTACAAACATGATTTGGCGGTTACTTTTAAAAAACCCAGCAAAGATGTAAAATGATTTAGACACTAGTGTTTCCCAGATTTGACAGCCATGACACTCATGGAAAATGTTAATACTGTAGGACACAACAGGGAAACAGAAGAAGCACAACTCCAGAAAACAGAGAGCTAGATAAAAGGCAATTTAGCAATTGATACAAAGGATCATGATAGTATGAATGTCAGATCCAGGGCTGGGGATGTAGCCCAATGGTACAGCCCTTGCCTAGATGCATGAGGCTCTGGATTCCATCCCCAGCACACCACACACACACACACACACACACACACACACACACACACTCACATACACACACGAAAGTAAAAAAGAAAAAAAGTTAATTCTAGGGGCATAAATAAATATATTTGAAGGATACAATTAGAAGAAGGACATTTTGTTTGATTAGACAGTTGGACCAATGTGTGCTAATTCACAAAGAATTTGGAAGGAGTTTCCAAGACAGTGGGCAAGAGGATGAGGTTCTTACTAAGTTTAAAGTAAGGAAGATAGTTCTAGGAAGCACAACATTAATTGGAATTTCTTCCAAGTTAGAAGAGACTCCAGCGATCATATCAACCAACCTATTCATTACTTCTGAGCACTCCTCTTTGTTCAGTTTTTATGGGCTAAGTGTTTCCCCTAAAGGTTAATATGTTGAGGCCTTAACTCCCAACGTAATTTAATTTGGAGGTGGGTCTTTGGAAGGTAATTCAGTTTAGATTAGGTCATAGAGTAGGGGGGGCATGGTAGGATTAGTGCCCTTCTAAGAAAAGGAAATGTACCAAGGAAGGATCATGTGAGGACACAGGAACAAGGCAGCTCTCTGTAGCCAGGAAGCCAGCATTCACCAAATCTGTTGGCACCTGCGTCTTCGACTACCCAGCCTCCAGAACTGTGAGAAATAAATGTTGAAACCACTCTGTCTATGGTATTTTGTTACAGCCGTCCAAGCTAAGATGTTAGGCAATGACCTAGTTGCCCTACAAATATCATCTCATTAATCGTCAGGCAACTCTAGGAGATAGCTGTCATTATTTAAGAGTGAGGAAATGGAATCCCTAAGAGACAGGTAACTTGCCTAGACAATTCAGAAATTCAGTTGCAGAGCCAAGATTCAGATCCTGATCTCTCTGTTCCCAGAACCTGTTGTTTTTCCAGCATCCTGAACCTCTATAAAAAGAGCACTCCAGAATTTATTTGCAAAACTTGCATGTTTGTGTATGTTTTACAGCTTCTCTGATGCTTCCGTTTCGTGTCCAAAACCATGGAGCCAGTTAGCAGTAAGTGATCAGAACACGACCTCAGATTCTGCTGCACCTTCAAATTTCTTTCCATGTTCCACGCCCTTACCTTGCCCAGTCAAGTACATCTGGGAAACAGCCTGCACGTCTTAACCCAAAGAGGCTCAGTGTTTTAAATATAAGGCTACAGTTAGGCCTGGAAGACCCTCCTTGCTTCCCTGACATGGCTATACCAACTATCTCTGCAGAGGCTTTGGGGATCTTCGGCCCCCATCTTTTTCACAGAAGCCTCACAATTAGTAGTCTCTATAATACCGTGAAAGCTGAAGAACAGGGGAATAGCTGGACAAATCTGTATTTTCTTTGTACCAGTTCAGACACAGACTGTTATTTCTTTGAATCCAATTGTACTAGCCACAGTTTGAGAGTGATCTGCATTTAATTCAATTTACCCTGTTATCTTTTCCTTCCCAGGGCACAAGGCACAGGACAACTCTCCCCATTAAGGATGCAAAGTACATGACAGATGTGGTCAAGTGCCCCAGCAAAGTCAGGATGATGTCATTTCTGTGTTCAACTTAACCATGCCCTAGCCCAAGGGGAAAGACTCATTTTGCTCATTATGAAAATCATAGCTTTGTACCTCGGTTAAGATACGCTTGGTGATATGATTTCATTTCAGAACCATGGCATTTTGAATGCATTATGCTTCAGCTAGCTTAAGCTTCTTAATGGAATGTGCTGTTGATCTAATACCATGCCAACCTAACCACCAGTGCTGTCAAATTCCTTAGATGCCTCAGCACAATTAAGAGAACTAAGTTGTTGCAAGGTAATTATTCAGAATGGATTAATGTGCAATCCTGAAGAGCAACAGCACCCGTGGCAAGCATGAACTCTATTTTATTACTGAGGGGGAGAGAAGTCAGGTGGATTGGGGGAAATTCCAAAGTACAGGCCTTCATCTCTCCCAACAGCATAGGTGACAAATTAGTGTTTTGATAACCTAGGTATCTAACACTCCTGAATTCCTCAGCTATAACTGGAGCACCCCGGGAAACACATCCCATCCCTGGCCTGGCACCTTACCAAAAGTATCTTCCTGAATCCTGAGAGAGGAGATGGGTACCCTTATGAAATTTCTTCTTGGGTTTAAATTGGCAACTGTTCCTACAATTATCATTACTTATTTTCTGAAGAAGAGACAGATTTCCTATTTGTTTTTCTTTCCTATGAGCAAAAAACTGTTTTATAAATATTCTGATTCTGTATATAGACAGCAAATCTGTGGGTTTTTTTAAAGTTACAATTATTATTCTAATTAAGATGTTTTCTTTTTCTTTTTCTCTTTGGTACCAGGGATTGAATCCAGGAATACTCAACCACTGAGACACATCCTCAGCCCTTTTTTATATCTTATTTAGAGACAGGGTCTTGCTGAGTTGTTTAGGGCCTTGCTAAGTTGCTGAGTCTGGCTTTAAACTCATGATCCTCCTATCTCAGCCTCCTAAGCCACTGGGATTAGGGGTGTATGGCACTGTGTCTGGCCTGAAATGACTTCTACTCTTACTACTAAGTAAAGTTTCTGTGAAGAACCAGTAAAACAAAAAAACATTCCTCACTCTTAAAAGAAGGGGTAATGTGAGGGAGAAAACAAATTATATATCAAGATGTAAAACATCATCAGTCACCCAAAATGACTGAAAATTTACTTTTCTGTTCTCCATGAGAATTTTTGGGACCCATGGAAGAAAACATCCACAGACCAGCCTCCTGAATTTGTGGCTCAAATGGCTTTCTCTCATTGTGAGTCCCTTTGATGATTATAATGGCTAACTAAAACAGAAATAAACTTTAGGGGCATAATGTCGAGGGGAACAAGAACAGGTCTTCACACAATAAGAAACCTTTATTACAACATAACAAGCAAACCAAGCAATATTTGGTTTAGAGATAGAGGCATGATCAGTAAACGAAGTTAGGAAGTGAATAGGATCTGGGCGGGCTCACGAGGTGACTTCAGTGGTACTGGTAAAGTTCTAGTTCTTAAATTTGGGTGAGTTTTGTGAGTGTTCATTTTGCTAAATATAAATACCTGAGTGTGGGGCCCAGCTGTGGCTTGCTAAGGAGTCAAAACATAAAAATCCCCCAGTGGTGCTAATGTGCAGTCAGGTTGGGAACCACTGAGCTAAACTATTCACATCTGGCCTTTGTCAACCATCAAGTTTACGGCCTGGAAAGTGGAGAGGCAGCCAGATGCAAAGCTCTAGAGAGGAGAGCGCTGTACAGCCTTGGTTCAGAGCCCAGGGGAAAGGTCTTAGCTCTTTGGAGGGTTTGTAGCGTTGTGAAGAGCACACTCAGCAGAGGCTCAGCCACCGTCTTGCCCTGGCTGTGTCTTCCCACCATCTGGCTAGACAAGAGGTCTTTATGGCAGGAAGCAGAGATGACGGGATGGCTGGTGAGTCATAACAAGTGTCATGTCAGGAAGAAGTCTGCAACAGTAGCCCCCATGACCATGACCATGGCTATGAACCTCTGGAAGAATTATCTTATCTATTACCTCATGGGAATTTGTGATAAAATCCTGAGGGTGGGGGGAACTGCCTGTGAACCTGTCTTCTGGCTCGCAAGAGTAGAAATGGGGGCTCGGCAGCTTCTCTTTGAGAAGAAAGTTAAGGCCAAAGAGTAAGTAATGGTCACTTTAACGAGAGAACAAAAGTATGCTGAGTCCCTGGGGTTTGTTGCATGAACTGAAACCCTAAATGTAAGGTCTGAAACATATAATTCCTAGAAGAAAACATAGGGAAAAGTTCATTTGATCTTGATCTTGGCAGTGATTTGATGGATATGATCCCACAGACAACAAAATAAAAAGCAAACAAGTAGGACTACATCCAACTTAAAAACTTCTGCACAGTAAGGGAATCCGCCAGCAAAAACGAAAAGACGGCCGACATGGTGGAATATTCATGATCCATATATCACATAAGGGCATGATATCCAAAATATATAAAGAATTCACACAATGCAAAATAGCAAAACCAAAACAACAAAACCCCCAAATAACCCCATTTTGAAATGGTAAAAAGGACCTGAAGAGACATTTCTCCAAAGAAGGCATACACATGGCCAAGAGATAAATGATAAAGTGCTCAACATCACTAACAATCAGGAAAATGTAAATCAAAACCACTGAGATATCACCTTATACCTGCTAGGAGGGCTATTATGAAAACAATAAGAGAAAACAAGAATTGGGAGGATGTGGAGAAAAGGGAACCCTTGTGCAGCATTGGTGGAAATGCAGATGGGGCAACCATTGGGAAAAGCAGTGTGGCAGTTCCCTAAGAAACTAAACTATAACTCCAGTCAGGCATGGGGGTGCTCACCTGTGATCCCATCAACTGAGAGGAGGCTGCGCAGGAGGATAGTAAGTTCAAGGCCAGCCTGGGCAACTTAGTGAGACCCTGTTTCAAAGCACAATAAAAATCACTGGGATTGTAGCTAAGTGGTAGAGTGCCCACAAGTTCAATCCCCAGTACCTCAAAAACGAAATACAACAAAAACTACAATATGCCCCAGTGTGTTACTCAGCTTTGTGTTGATGCAACCCAAATCCAAAATATCTGGCAAGAACAACTTAGAAGAAGAAAGATCTATTTTGGCTCACAGTTTTAGGAGATTCAGTATGCAGTCTGCCAACTCCAAGGCAAAAACATCACGGCAGCAGGGTATGGCAGAGGTGAGCTACTCAGCACATGGAAGCTGGGGAGAACAGAGAGGAGCCAGGGAAAAGGGAGACACTTCCAGGGCACATCCCCCGTGACCTACTTGCTCTGACTAGGTCCCACCTCTCAGTAGTCTATTCAGCCATTGGTGGGTTCATCGACTAAGTGAATTATTTCACTGATGAGGTCAGAGCTCTTGTGATAAAAGTCCCACTGTGAATCTTGCTGCATTGGGGACCATGATTTCAATACATGAGCTTTCGGGGGGATGTTCGAGATCCCAATCATAACACCCAGCCAGATCACATTTGGGTGCCCAAAGGAAAGGAAATTCCTGCCTCCAAAGATATCTGTACTCCCTTGTGTACTGCAGAGTTATTCATAATTGCCAAGGTATGGAAACAACCCAGTACCCACTGATGGATAAACGGATAAAGATGGTATGGTGCATGTGAACAGCAGAATAACTTTTCAGCCTTTAAAAGGGAGATCTATTCACCTGTGACAACATGGCTACACCTAGAGGACATTAAGCTAAGTGAAACAAGCCACAGGGAAAAATAATACTGCATCATCTCACTAATATGTGGAATCTAAAAATATAATGAACACATTAAAAACATAATAGAAGAAAGATGGTTACCAGGGTAGAAGAGTAGGAAATGGAATATACAGGTGAAAGGGTACAATTTTATCAGATGAATAAGCCTAGAGAGTTATAGTTAATGTTATTTTATAGTATACCCAAAAATTTCTGAGTAGATTTCAGATATCTTTTCTGCAAAGAACGAAAGAAAGAAAGGTAGGTAATAGATGCTAACATACCCGACTATAGTAATCATTTTGTCTATAGTTACAAAAACACCATTCCATGCATGTCAAATATACAACAATACAACAAAAAATATTGCACAAAAGAGAAAGAAGAGGAAACAGGACTGGGTTTGAACCGGGGGGCTTGCCTACCTGCAGCACTCGGGTGGACAGTGGTAAGCACACTCTGGGCAAGCCTGCCCGGTGAGCTTTCCCAGCCACTTTGACTCATCTCAGGACAGTACCCTGATCACTGCTAGCATGGCCAGTCATGCTACTACAAACCTCCACCATCCAGCATTCCCCTGTGGGGACCTGGGGAGGACAAGAGCCTCCTTGATTCACCTACCTCTCTCCATTCCCCTGTCCTCAGCACCCAGCCGCCACCATTTACAGTCATTGTGGAAACAGCCCAGGTCTCCAATTGTCAGACAAAAGAGAATCATCTTGAACTTACAAGATAGATGTAGAACCAAAAGCCATGTTCAGTCCCATACTCACCACAACCAAACTACTGCCAAGTACTTAGCAAAGCACCTTTTAAAGTGGCTTGTCCTTTTGTGATTTGCTTATGTAGTAATGTTACTGCATTGATATTTGTGTTCACTTACTTCTTCATGACCTAGCTCCAGCTGTACTCCCCAGCCTCATCTCTTACCTCTGACCCCAGGCACACTGAACTTCTTGCAATTTCTCAAAGACCTCGTTCTCTTTGCCCTATTCCCTCAGGGAATGTTTATTTGCTCAGCAAGACTCAACTCTAACAAAACATCTCCTTGGAAGTTTTTCCTGACCACTCAAGCTTAAGTGACCCAAAAAGCTGCTGGTTTGAGAGAGACCCAGAACAAGAGAAGGCTCTGCCATAGGCCAGGCTGCCGCACAGGCTGCTCTGCCATTCGGGCCACATGATCCAGCAGATCCAACGATGTTTGGAGTGACAGTGGCAGGCACAGTTGCTACTGGGAGTCTTTGGCAGTCTTCTGCAGGAGAGTCACAGGCAGGACCTTGGAATTTTGGAGTCAAGTCCTGCCATCCTTTGCAGACCACTACTGTCCTTTTGAGAAACAGCTATTGGCCTCTTGCAAGCCTCAGTAGAGTCTGAATTCTTGACCAGTGGTCACCATGTTACCATGCCACCCTAGTTGCCCATCATGACCTAGATATTATCGACCTACAAAGTCATAAGTTGGTTGTTCACAGCAGTACCCCATCATTACATGGAGCTGATATATGCATGACTGTCCTGAAGGTGCAGTAAGTCACATGAAAAAGTGGCCCAAATGCCAGTGGACCTCACTCCTACACTGTCTCATCTCTCCCAGCTTCCACCTTGGGCCTCTTGGGGAGTTCCCTGAGATCAGGTGACAGAGGAAAATAAAACTGGCTTGCTTAATGATGGTTCTGCAGGGATGCAGGAACCACTAAATGGGGGCAAATGCAGAACTCCAGGCCCTCTCTGGGACATCCCTGAAGGACAGTGGTGAAGGAAATCTTTTCATTGGCCGATCTACAGTCAGTGTACTTGACTGGGAATTTTTATTGAAAAGGGAAATAGCCAGACATATGATGATATGTTCATGGACTACAGCCAGTGGTGCGGCTGGATGTCAGAGGAATTAGAAGAAACCCTATAGGAAAATTGGTGACAAGGACATTTGGAGAAGAGGTATGTAGACAAAGCTTTCTGAACTAGCTGGGAATGTGAAAACCTTTTTGTCCCATGTCAAGTAGATATGATGACCTGTGCTGAGGTCAGCCTCTTTCTCCAGCCACACCCGATATCATCCAATGGGTTCATGAACAAAGTAGCCATGATGGCAGAGACAGGTGTTATATGTGGAGTCAGCAATATGATCTTTTGCTCATCGAGTCCAACCTGACCATGAGCACAGCTGAGTGCTCAGTCTGCCAGCATCGGAGACCAACACAACCCCCAATATGGCACCATTCTCTGGAGTGATCAGCCCGCTAGTTGGTGGCAACTTGATTACACTGGTGCTCTTCCATAATGGAAAAGACACTGCAGATACTGACTTGCCTTTTCTGTACATAATGCTTCTGCCCAAACTATCATCCATGCACTTGCAGAAGGCCTTTTCCACCACCATGGTATTCCACATGGCATTGCTTCTGACCAAGGAACTCACTTCACAGCAAATGAAGTATAGTAATGGACCCATCCTGATGGAATTCCATGGTCTTTCCATGCTCCCCATCACCCTAAAGCTTGATAGAATAATGAAATGACCTTTTGAAGACTCAGTTACAATGCCAGCTAGGTGATAGTACCTTGCAAGTTTCTCTAGAAGGCTGTTTTCCAAATCAGTGTCTAATATATGTTGACTAATACTGTTTCTTGTACAGCCAGGAATTCTAGGTCTGGGAATCAAGGGGTCGAAATGAAAATCAAACCATTCACATTCACCCTAGTGACCCACTAGTAAAACTTCTGCTTTCTGTTTTTAAAACCTTATAATCCACTAGCCTAGAGGTCTTGGTTGCAAAGAGAAGAATGCTTCCCCTAGGCCACACAACAATGATCCTATTGAACTAGAAGCTATAATACTGCTGACCACTTTGGGTTCCTCATGCCTCTGAATCAACAGACAAAGAAGAGGGTCACTGTACTAGCTGGGGTGACTGATCCCAACTACCAAGGGGAAACTGGAGCACTGTGTCATAGGGAGGTGAGGAGAGTGTGTCTGGAATACAGGAGATCCTTCAGGTGTCAGTTACTGTCACCATTCCCTCAGTGGGTAATGATAACTGGTCCAGGGAAACTACAACTCCATCCAGGAAGTTCCAATAATGTCCCAGTATTGTCAGGACTTAAGATTTGGGTCATCTCACCAGTTAAAGCACCGTGCCCAGCTGAGATGCTTGCTGACAGTAAAAGAGAACACAGAGTTGGTGGTGGGAAATGGCAGTTGTAAATACTGGCCACAACTGCATGACTAGTTACAAAAACAAGAACCATAACTGTCATGAGTATTTCTCCTTATTTTGCTATGAATGTTTGCGTGTGCTTAAAACAAATCTGTTTGTTTTCTTCCCTCTCTTACTCCCTTGTCATATCATGTATGATGAGTTGACTTTCTATTACAGTGTTTATGTATTGTTAATTTTATACCACAACATTGAAGTTATGGGATGTCAAGGAAAAGAGTAAACATCAGACTTTCCCTCCTCTTCTGGGAAGGGGTGGTACATTTTTCCTGACAAGAAGCATAACTATATCATGTTAGACAGAATTATAATTTTATTCTATCTTAGTTTGGAGACTAAGTAAGGTTTAATAAGATGCATGTGGATGGCAAGTAAATAAGTGAACTCATGATGGTTAATATTATTTGCCCACTTTACTAAGCCACAGGGTACAAAGCTATCTGGTCACATATTTCGGACAGGGTATTTTTGGATGAGCTCAACACTTAAGTCAATAGGCTGAGGACAGCAATGGACCGCCTTAACAATATTGGGCCTCATCCAATCCACTGAGAGTGTGAACAAAACAGAAACACTGACCCTCCCCCAAATAGGAAATTCCTCCTGACTGCCTGCCTGCCTGCCTGCCTTTGAACTAAGACATTGGTTTTTGTTTTTGTTTTTCTTCTACCTTTGGACTCAAGCTGCCGGTCTTCAGGCTGGAACTAAACCCTTGGCTCTCCTGGGTGTCGGGGCATGGGACTTGGCCTGGACCTGTCCCATCCACTCTTCCAGGTCCCATCCTGCCACTGTTCCAAACTCGGAACTTGACACCCTGCATAATGCATGATACAATTGCTTCAAATAAATAAATCCGATGGGTTCTGTTTCTTTGGAGAATCCCAACATAACCAACCTAGGAATGAAGAGGACACAACCTTTCCCCTTGTGACATCCCCAAATGTCAGCACCAATGGGTCTCAGCTGCCCAGTTCCACAAGGGAGGGAGTCCTACAGTCCCCTTCAGGGATAAGGAGGGAGGCTCCAGGTTTCAGCTCATAGCAAGAAGATTTGCACCCAGTCCCCTGTTCTCAGCCCAGCCCCTCCCTCAGTCCCACTGTGGTGTGTGCTGGAAGCTCCAGCAGTCCAGAAATCCACCTGATTTCTTGTGTCAGGGAGTCTCAGATCAGGGGTGAGGGATGTTGTGTGGCTACATGTGGTTGGGCAAAGAGCCCAAGAAATTACTCCTCCTTCAAAAGTGTCTCCTAATAGTTCCTTAATACTCACATTCCACCCTGCAGCACTAATTAGTAGCTCTGCTCTTAGGTTGTAGATGCCTCAAATTTATTTATTTGTTTGTTTGTTTGTTTATTTATTTATTTTCTTCCTTTCCTACTCTCACCCCCCTTTTGTTTTGCAGAAATGGGTCTTGGACCCAGGGCTTCACACATGCCAGGCAAGTGCTCTACCACAGAGAGCTAAGTTGCCCAGACTGGCCTCCAGCTTGTGATCCTCCTGCCTCGTCCTCCAGGTATCTGGGATTATAGGTGATGCCTCAGATTTCTGAGACTTTCTGGGGTTCTGTACCGCAGGTAAGTTTGTTGCTGACCCGCTGCTACATGAACCTACGAGCCCCAACGGGCACTTACTTGGCTTTCCAGCTTCTCTCGTCCACATCAGCTACAACTTGTCGGCTTCCTATCAAGTGTCCACAAGCACATTTTGCTTCGTTTGGTATTTTCTCCTCTCCTTTTTGTCCTTAGGTGTCTTAGTCCAATCAGGATGCGACAACAAAATATCATAATGGCAGTTCATAGGCAACAGGCATGCGTTTTTCAGAGTTCTAGCAGTTGGGAAGTCCAAGATCAAGGCATATGCAGTGTCTGTCGAGGGCCTGTTTACTCCCAGACAGCAGTCGTCTTACTCCAGCCCCACATGGAGGAATGAGCAAGGGCTGTCTCTTGGGTTCCTTCTGTAAGGACATTAAGCTTATTCAGAAGGGCTTCATCCTCACCTAACCACCTCCCAAAGGCCACTGCTCCTATTATCACCACCTTGAGTGTTGCAATTTCAACAGGTGAATTCATGAGACACAAATATCCAGGACATATCATTGGGTTTTATGATTCTTTTTTTTTTTTTTAAATCTTTTACTGATATTTTCATGCAGCTTTGGAAGTGGTAGAGGTAAGTATATGTATCAATCTGGATTTGAACAGAATTGGCAGGGTCACTGGGATATACAAAAGACTACCCATGAGAGGTCTCTTTAGGAGGGTGATGGAATATTCTAAAATTAACTGTGGTTATGAATGTACAACTCCAAGAACATACTAAAAACTATTGAATTGTACACTTTATGTAAGAAAATTAAATGGTATGTAAATTACACATCAATAAAGTCATTTTAAAAATACCCATGGTGCTAAAGTCTTTTAACAATACCAAGGATCAATGGTGTGTGTACCCCATTCAAGCATGGATCATGGATGGGTAAATAGAGTAATGGATCTGTGAGAAAAGAAAGCATTTAAAATTTCTTTTAAAATCCATCACAACTCCCCACCCCAAAACACAACTAAACATTTCTATAAACTTGTGTGATGTCATTTAAGACAAATATTTAGTTTTAAAAGTGTGAACTCACACATATTAAATCAAATCAAGTTAGGCAATTTCATATAATCCATCAATTTAAAAATATAAAATTTAGGGAATTTAAAGTAAGTTCACTTAACCTGCTTATATCTTAAACAGCTGTCCAAATAGCATTTTGTGGTAGAGACTTTTTCAAATATGCTTTATTGAATGATGGTTTCAGACCTCTCTGTGCATGCCAGCTGTTAGGTTTAGGGAAAAGCATCTTGTAATTTGGGGACATGTCAAAACCAAAAGGCATGTTGGGTTCATATTTCTGCATCAATTACATTGCTGCCAGGAAGTAGAAAAGCATCCAGGAAAATTTCAATCAGGTACCAGAAATCTACAGGGAAAGTTTCTGTTTCAGTAACCATTCTGTGGATACAATGAGGGGAAATGACCTACTGGGAGAACATCTGGAGCTGCCCAGGCACATTGCTCAGACCTGGTCAGCCTAAATGTCACAGGGCAATGATACCATTTTTAAAAAATATGTTGAGTGGCAAGAAGCATTTGTCTCCTAACATCCTCTGGAGTACGTTTGTGTTTTTAGTTTGTGTTTTTCTGACTAGCTGATACTATGTTCTTACTTTGCAGGCCAAAACCTCATCTCCCAAGAAACAATAACAAAATCCCCCAAACCTAGCAATTATCAAACCAGCTGGCCCTGTGTCCAGCGGAAAGTGCACTGAGGTAAGACTCATGTGACCTGGCTTACAGATGGTGGTGCATTTGCTACGTGCGTGATTGCAATCTGGTCTCCAGATCTCTGACCTTCAGTTTCCTCATTAATTAAATGGGTATAGTCATGGCAGTCTCTCATGATGCACAGGGTTAGGACAGAGTGCAGGACAGTAGCTTATATGGATGTGACTTATCAATGACAAACTAGTAGAAGTGCAAATCAGCATTCTAAGTGGCAAGAGTCTGTAGGAAAAAATAAGAGGAGCAATAATAAGTAAGATTTGCTCAGGAAGGAAAAGGTCACCTCCAATTCTAACAATTTTAAGGGAAAAAAAGGATACTTAGGTGCCTATGTATTGGGAAAATGTTCTTGACGGCTGGTTTTTGTATAAAATATTGCTATGGTGGGATGTAAGATGTCCTCCCCAAAGCTCATGTGGCCTTGCAGCAGTGTTCTTAGGCGAAATGGTCAGAGTGTGAGGTAGTAACTGAATCAGTGGGTTGATCCATTTGATGGATTAATGCTGTGAAAGAACTACTGCACCAGGAGGTAACTGGGAGTGGAGGAGGTCTGTTGTTGGAGGTGCACCTCAAGGATTACATCTTGTCCCTGGCTCCTCCTCTTTCTTTCTGCTTCCCAGTGGCCATGATCCAAGCAGCTTTCTTCGACTCCACCCTTCTGCTATGACGTCCTGACTCGCTCAGGTCCAGAGCCATGGAGTCAGCCAACCACGGACTGAACATCGGAAACGCCAAGCCCCAAATAAACTTTTCCTCCTCTAAGTTGTTCTTGTTAGGTGTTTTTGTCACAGTGACAGGAAGCTAACACAAATATCAATCAGTATTAACTCCCCATTCTCTCTCTCTCTCTCTCTCTCTCTCTCTCTCACACACACACACACACACACACACACTCACACACGCACACACACACACACACACAGTCCCCCAATGAAGATTACATCACAATCTACCAAACAACACCTGCTGAGCTTTAGCGATAGCTCAGTCCGTGCCACAATAAATCAATTTATAGAAAATGATTTTATTTACACAGTTTTGCACTGTCTGGCACTAGCCATACTATACTTCACAGGGGCCTGCTAGGGAACTGAAATTGAGAACCTCAACCATATGAGCAAAGATAACTTAGGTCAACAATTGGCACGGCAGTCAGAACACTGAGTGGGGAATAACCCAGGCCCAGAGGATGTGGCTATCCAGCTTCAAACTAGGCTCTCAAGAATGATTTTAAATGCTACAGGGACACAGAAATGATCTGCTTTGTCAATTACTGCCTCAGTCCAGCAAGAATTACATTTATTTCTCATTCATCTTTTTGGTAACTAAAATGTGATGCCCTCAATAGTAATGGAATTCTGTAATTTTCCAACAGTTTCCTTTTTAACATCCTTCAGGAAGTGGGGGAAATTAAAGGAATAGTAATTATTCTCCATCTGCTATAGGAGGCAAACAGGAGTTGGTCAAACCTCAGATAGTGGCTGACCTGGCCCCAGGATGCAGCCAATCAAAGCAAATCCATGGAATGTAAAGAACTCATGTTCCCCTGGGAGAATCTAGCTGCAGACGCTATGGCTCAGTGCTGGGAGGGAGAAAGAATAAGAAAAGGTGACAAAATCAATGTAGTATGACTTTAACAACAAATAGAGTTGCCTGGATCCAACTCTTCCCATCTCAAGAGTCAATCTCCCTTTGCTCTCTCCCTGCTGCCTTCCCTGATTACTGCCACTTTTGACTTGAAGAAGTTTCACAAGGATAAACCATGAGGAACAGAGAAGGGATATCTCACACTGTGTTGTGGAAGGGAGAGAGCCTTCTCTCCAGAAGGTGGTGGAGTAGTTTTCAGATCATACATAACATTCTCATTTCTACTCTTCATCTGAACGATTTGAGAGAGCAATTTGACCTGCCCAAGTCTCATCTTCTTTAACCATAAAAGGGGTCTATGAATAATGTCTTCAAGCTAGGTGTGAGCATTAAGTGAGATAATGACTAATATACAAGGCAAGTACTCAGCACATGGTAAGAATTATTATTACATTGTTTTTGCATTTACTGATGGGCTTTATATTGGGGGACTTTTTCAAGGAAAGAAATCAAATAGGGTGTTGGAAGAGAATTATGGTTTTCAACACTTCGAGAGAAATGTTTTATTAAAAGAGGAAGGAAATCAATGTTAGCTTTGGCAAAAGATCTCTATATCTCAAACAATTGACTTCTGATTCATTATCAAGTTCAATAACAGTAGGCAAAGTCCCAGAGATGGGACAGCAATTAAGAATATCCATATAGGCTTTTCTCAGGTTCCTCTGAATCATCAAGTCAATATTTGGGAGATTAAGCTGCTTTTGTTGTTTACATAGATTTCTCATTCCTAAATGGGGGAAAACCTCTAAATTCAACATTTGCTACACCTGTTGCCCTTCTTTCATGTTCTGGTTTAAATAGCAAGGCACTATTAGAGAAACATTTTATAAGAGAACTTTTATTTTAGAGAAACCTTTCATAAATTGAGTACTGTTTCAAAATCTGCTTATTTACAGTTCTCATGGAATTTTCTGTGGTACGTTCTGTTCGGTAGGAAACACCTGTCTTTGGGGTTTTCATCACCGTGAGGCAGTTAACTGTGGGGCTTGGCATGCCTGGGCGCACACAGATAACTCCACGACAGGGACTAGCCCATGCACACGTGTTCACAGTGACACCCACAGCCATATCCTCCCATGAACACTCATGTGTTTATTTGCAGAGAACATGCAGAGGTGTGGTCCAGGTGGAAGTGTGCCCAGAAGTTAAAAAAAAAAAAAAAATGTCCATCAGTGACAAGTCACGGCCATTTCTAGGACTGAATCTTTGATACTTCAGTGACATGATAAGGCTGAGGGTCTTTATTGAAAATAAGCTCAGGCCCTTTGAGGAAAATGTGCTTTGGGTAATTGTAATTTTTTGAAGCATTGATGACCCATTTACACCTGCATTTTCATGGAAGTCCTGCACTTAGAGAGGGTTTTCTGTTTTGTGTGCGCAGCCCTGGGCTTCACATACGAGGTTCACAAGTGAAATCCTCTAGTTTTTAAGATCTAGGGCATCTCTCAGAGACCAAGGCTTTTAGACAAAAAGAAAAGCACAGACCCCTCTGTTCCTTAAGCCCGAAGGCAGTCTTTCCCAAGTATAGACTAATATTCCTTAGGTATTTTTATATCTATGCATGTGGTTAGCTTTAAAAGTGAACTTGCTGATCAAGCTTTACACCTTATTGTCCAACACCCTAATAAACTTGAGCAACACTTGGTAAGAGAATTAACTTTTTACTTTTAAAATGAGGTTCTGAGCAGTGGAGTGCTGGAGTTGGTCCCTAGGGGTTCACAGTGCCAGTTGTGTTTGTCACTTCCTACTCTATGCTCAGTGCTATCACATTGGAAGCTTAAAATCAGCTATTCTGGAATTATTTACACCACATGAATAGGCAGAAGTTACAAACTGGGGCTTGATTTTGTCCAGACAGCCTGATGTTGAACACTGGCCAGTATATGGCTGATTCCAGCCCTTTCTTATAAAGTTGCCACAATGGGAAGCATGCTGGCCACAGCTAGGTTAGCTGCACAGTCCAGATCCGGGCTTGGCTTTTGCTCCTGCCCCAGCAGAGTCATGTGTAAAGAATCCAGGGCCACCTAGAATGCAGGAATCACCGTGAAGTAGGACTGGGCTATCAACAGCTACCTTAGAAAGAAAAACTACCTGTGTGAAGGGTAGGGCATTTCTTTCCATTCAATACACATGATTGCTTTTTGCGGGGGAGGGAACTCAGGGGCACTCCACCACTGAGCCACATCCCAGCCCTGTTTTTTATTTTATTTAGAGACAGGGTCTCACAGAGTTGATTAGCACCTTGCTGTTGCTGAGGCTGGCCTTGAACTCACGATCCTCCTATCTCAGCCTCCCAAGCTTCTGGGATTATAGGCACGCGCCACTGCACCCAGCCCACATGGTTGCTTTTTAACCTAAGGCTTGACTTTTGTAATTTTTTTTTTCTATTGCTTTCTATTTCTTGAATTCAACTTATTTTCTAGATATTTTTAATATCTTGTTTGGATCATGATTCTGTTAGGCAATACCCTAATTAACCTGAGTGAAAACACTAGGTAAACCATAAAGCCCAACATAAACATAAATCATTGCTGGGATCCTCATGCAAACTCAGCGTAATGTATACTACTGATATTCACATCTGGGTCATGGATAGTAGTGTTGAAAAGGATAACGCATTGGCTTGCACGTCCCTGGTACAGGCAGATGGTTTGTTTAAGATGTGATGCCAGGAAGCCAGAGTGAAGGAGTAGGCAGAATGAGGTAGAAGGAGGAAAAGATCCTGAAGGATGCTCAGCAGAGCTCCTGACCACTGTGGAGATCTTGCCAGAATCCCGAAGAAGGTGCACTGGGGACCCGCAGCATGTATCTACTGACTTCCTTCCTCTTCTGATTGAGGGTCACCCCAGAGGACAATAACTCTCTGGCATTTCCAAGCAGTGAGGTAATTTTCCAAGCTCCTGAGAAAAACCAATGCAGAAAAGCAGAGTGCTGTGCTCACACTTGTGGAGACCAACATCAACCTGCACAGAAATTGTCCACCACAGCCACAGACAAAGCAGAGGTGGGCTGAGGGCATGAGGCTCAGCCACCAAGAGTGTCCGCTACAGACGGAGGAATGAGTTTGGGTAATGGGTTTATTAGTTCAGTAAGTCCCACCCTCAATAAGCTCATAGTCTAGAGAAAGAAGACAGATTTTTCTAAAAAATAGTAAGTATAACATATGTTAGTGATTATGCTAGGGAAAATATTTTTTTAAATGAAAGAGGCAAAGGATTAGAAGGTGATGGGCCCTGGTAGAGTTGGAAGTGTTACTACAGAAAGCGCAGTCAGGGAGTGCCTCCTGGAGGAGAAGCAATGGGAGCAGTGAGGGAGTGAGGGCAGGGGTGTGCAGCTGGGGAGACCGCCACTGAGTCAGAAGACAGTCACACCAACGAAATAAACGTATAAACTACGGTAAAGGCATAATCAGATTTGTGTTGTTAAACGATTCTTCTGTCTCCCAAAGAGGGTCCCGGCTTGGGGTCTACCTACCATCTGACATGGCTCTTGCTTGACTCTTTACTTCTCACTGTCCATAATCGACATAGCTTCAGATGCTCAGTGTGATTTGTGACACTCTGCTTCCCGTCCTGCTTTCTAGAAACAGGTTGGTTTGTAAAAATTAGAACCAACTGGACCCTGTGTTTCATCCCTGCACAAAAAATAAAGCTGAAGAGAACACAACCTGAAACTTGCATACAGTACTGATTGCTAATGCCAGGCCACAGATTAACCAGAATCAAGGACCCGTGTGGGACAGTGGAAAAAACACAGGCTTAGATCCACCTAAGTTCCCATTTCAGTTCATAATGATTAACTATATGGCTTTAGACAAAGTACTTCACCCCTCAGAATCCATCGTGAAAGGGGGACAGTAATGCCTACTGGGAAGTGTTATGAAGATTAAATCAGGGGCTGGGGCTGTAGCTCGGTGGCAGAGCGATTGCCTAGCATGTGTGAGGCACTGGGTTCCATCCTCAGCAGCACTACATGAAAATAAATACATAAAGTAAAAGTATTCTGTCCATGTACAAAAAAAACAAAATTTAAAAAAAGAAAGATTAAATCAGATCACACATAAAAGAATCTGATTCATAACAGAGGCTGAAAATGGATTATTATCACATTGATCACATCACAGAAACACTGTGGTAGGTGTGATTTTTTGTCCTAACAACGAAAACTATTACTACGGCCCACACAAAATCGAAGCTAAGTAAACAAACTGAAAGGAACTTGTAAATAGATCTGACAAACCAGTTTAGTCCAATTATCCCAAGACACATATTTAGCCTCCATGAGAAACTGCTGGGAGCAGTGAGAAAGGGAATGGCAAAACGGAAAAGTCAGCAGGCCGCGGGGGATTTCCCGGGATGGTGCTTTTCTGGCTGGAAAGCAGTTGGGGCCACCGTGCAACCCAGACGCTGAAGCCTCAAAAGCAGGAATGAGGTTCTGCGAAGTTCAATCCCAAAAAGGGAAGCATATTTTGATGATCGGACCAAGAAATTATTAGCACAGGAATGCACGCCTGCCATCTGTCAAGGGAGAACCTCATAGCGTCCGTCCTCAACTCCCACTCAGCAAGCAGAGCCCTAATCATCTTTTACTAGGCCTCACAGATCACAGGAGCAGGCATGCCCTGCAAGCCCCAGGACTGCAAGGTAAGTGGCTCACAGGTGTGCGTGGGTCTTCGGCAGGTAGGCCAGCTTGAAACAACTCCAGAGGGGCCTCCCCCAGCCCAGAGTCCCCAACTCTGAGAATGAGGTCAGCCCCAGGCTGATGCTCCCACACCAGCAAGGAGAAGCTGGGCACCACGTGCACCTACTTCCCTGTCTCTTTTGTACCAAACTGAACCACACACAGGTTAGACTGGAAGCAATGACCACCCTTAATGCAAACTGGAAAGAGCATTGAAAGCAAAAATTTATTGCTGACAGATCAGGAAATGCAACAAAACATGCTTTATTTACACTTAGGTGCTCAAGTCAGTGATCCATAGACATCTCAGGCATTGGGTGCTTTCTATGGACCACCGACCCTCCTCCTTACCACTTCCACAATAGCAATGTGTGATTTGTATGGCGCTGCATGGCTTACACAGCATCCCGTCATATATGATTTTGTTATACTCCTGCTAGCAACCTCATGTTTTAGAGTTGAGGCATCCAAGCCTCAGAAAAATAAAATTAATTGGTTTATCCAAGTCCCCATGTGAAATAGATACAGGGACAAGGTTTTGCATCCTGGACTCCTAATACCAAGTTTTATATCTGTGTCTACACATTTCATAGAGTTGCCAATTCCTGATTTCCAAAGCCCCCTGGAAGTTATTCAGCTATCTGGTGGCAGTGAGACAAATGAACTTTACCTGTGCTGTGGCCTGGGACCACATCATCAGGTCAGAAAGTAGCTAGCCTGGAGAATCAGTCCTTACCAGCCAGGGATCATGGGTCCAGAATTTAAGCTGTGAAATCTAAGGAAGGTGGGATCTCAGCCAAACCAATAATTTCTCAAAAGCTAAGGTGACCTTGGGCAATTGTGCTCTTACTGAGCAGGAATAGGAGGCTTCTTCCTGTCTTCCAGAAAGCATAAAGGGTGAGTTGGGCAGCATTATTTGAAAATCTGTTAATAAGGTTGAAATAAATCATCCAAAAATTTTGCCCACAGGTCTAGTTTTCAAATTTATTTATACATTTCCTCAAAGCCTTTAAGTAGAGAATCTTGACAAAAACATTTACATAGAGGCTTTTGCTTCCGTTTTATATAACCTCAGATTCTCATAACCTGTTTTACTAGTTAACGGAAATGTGTGATGTGGCAACTCTCTATCTTTACAATTTAAAGCATGTGTCTATCCTTTGGTGGCCAGTCTCTCTGCCATGAACCTTAATAAACATGTAAGCTCATGACGGCAGGAATTCTTGTCTGTTTGAATCACTCACAGACCCTCAATACCTAGATGCATTGGAAGCTCATTAAATATTTGTTGAATTAATGACTTGTGATGATGGTAGGAACATTTTACATTGCCTCTTGGTAGCATTTTACATTGCCTTTTGCCTAAAACTAAAAATAGAGTCAAACCACACACAAGCTAGACTGGAAGTAATGACAACACTTAATGAAAACTGGAAAGAGCATTGAAAGCAAAAACTTACTCCTGTCAGATCAGGAAATGCAGCAAAACATGCATTGCATTCCAAGCCTCAGCGTGGAGCCCGCAGCATCACTGAGCTGAGGACATGATCAGAGGTAAGAAGGCTAGTGGCTGCATTTGTGGGTAGAGTACGAGAAAGGAGAAACACACACACAGAGAAAGAGAGAGAGAGAGAGAGAGAGAGAGAGAGAGCTATAGAAGGGTGCTCTCATTTAAATTGCAAGGATTATCTTGATCAAGCAGTATCAAGTATCTCTCCCTTTCCCTGATAACAGGAGCTGCAGCTGAGACATAACTTATTGATTCGTTTTCCAACACTTTATAGGCTTCAAAATTATCTCATAATTGTGCATAAAAGATAAAGTATGTGCCATCGTGTATAACAAATTAGAATAAATAAATAATTTAATTAAAAAAGATAAAGTATGTGATATAAGAAAAGTACTAATTATGTAGACAGTAATTTTTCAGAGAACTCCAAGGACCACTCACAAGGGATTATTGTTCCAAACCTATGTGATTTTTCTGTAAGGAAAAAGACTGTGCTCATTATCTGAGTCCAGAACCTGACTCTGTTTTATATGTAAACACAAAGTATTGCTCCATTTAAATATATATGATATTTCCAACAATGTAAATATCATATAAATTAAGAAAAAATCAAGACTTGTTTTTAAATTTACCAAAATTAACTGTCCACTGAAGAAAATCACCATCAACAAATGCTCTAGTATCAGTGGCAGTAAGAAGAGAACATCTGTGTAGGTCTGTTTTTGTAACTGTTGCATTTACAGTGATAACTCATTTCCTTTCAAAATTACTAGACTTTCACTTCCATTCATGAAGCATTGGTGCCTACAGGAATTACCTCCTTCCATGCACAAATTGCAAACTGGAAAAAATATATGAAACAACGTTTTTCAGACGTTGGACAACAGACAGCACCGTACTATGAATTCAGAAAAAGGCGAATCAGATGAGCCCAGTGCTGTGATCACCCCAGCTTCCTCCCTGAATGCAGTTTCCAAGTCTCATCGTTACTGAGCTGAGAGACAGATCAGAGTGAAGGAGGCCAGTGGCTACACTTGTGGGTGGAGTAATGGAAAGGAGAAAGACAGACAGACACACGCACAGAGATCTATAGAAGGGTTCTCTCAAATCTAATGAAACACTAATGATAAATATGAGATCCAATAGGCAAAAATACTAGATTGGATTAATAGCCAAGATGATGAAAAGAAATGAACAGTATCAATGACATATGGAACATAAATCCCCCCAAAAAAAGCAGATAGCAAGAGAAAAAGAGGGGCAAAAAATCAAACAGAAAATAGAAAGGAAATATCAAGATGGTAGATTTAAACCTAACCATACCAATATTTACATTAAATATAAGTAGTCTAAACATTTCAATCAAAGGACAGAGGTCATCAGATAAAAACATACTACCTAACTATAGTAATGTTTATGAAAAAAAAAAACACTTACATATAAAGAAACAGACTAAAATAAAAGAATAGAGGGGAATGAAAAATACCAAGCCCAAAAAAAAAAAAGTTGAAGGAATTATACTTATATCAAACAAAATAAATTCCAGAATAATGAATAGTCCCAGGAATAAAAAGGAGACCTTTTTAATGTTAAAAATGTCAATCTGGTGGGGCATAGTGGTGCACACCTATAATCCCAGCAGCTCAAGAAGCTGAGGCAAGAGGATGGTGAGTTCAAAGCCAGCCTCAGCAAAAGTAAGGCACTAAGCAACTCATTGAGACTGTCTCTAGATAGAAAGCAAAATAGGGCTGGGGGTGTAGCTCCACGGCCTAATGCCCCTGAATTCAATCACCAACACCTCCCCGCACCAAAAAAAAGTCAATTTGTCCAAGAGGCCCAGCAATGTTAAATGTTTATGTACCTAACAGTCAAGGCTCAAAATACATGAAAACTGATAGAACTAAATGAGAAGTAAAATAATTTTAACTTCAATGTCAATATCCTTCTCTCAGTAATTGATAGGATTAGTAGAAAATCAAGTAAGAAAATCAAAGGATTCAAACCAAACTATAAACAAAGTTGACTGCCATGTACAGAGGCTTATGGGGCCACAGAATTTTGCCAGTCCTAAGTGTGAAAACAATTTAAATTCAAACTTGGCCAAAAGATGATGAAATTATATAAAAGAAAGCAAAACTTCTTAAAATTGAAAATATGAGATCATGAGGTTGTGTGTCACATCTGAATACTTGTCCTCATTTGTATATTTTCATCATGTTCATAAAGATGAGAATATTAAAATTTTTTTGAGCCAACAGTTTTTAGGAACTAAATCAGAAAAACAAAGCTAGTGCCTAACCTGTTGGTTATGATATCATTTCTGGTTGGTTTTAGGAAAAATTTACCAGATAGTGGATGGAGATCTGGACAAGTCTCTCGTTTGGAAGTTAATAAAGTGGCATAAAATGTAAGAGTAATTTTAAATTATGATATGATTCAAGATTTGCTTCAAAATTATTTCCATGTGCTGAAACTTGTTCCATGTAGTAAAGCCTTAGTAAAATTTAAGTTGTGCAAGCACATGAACTAGAAATGCAATTATGTGTAATTGACTTGCCAATGTACTTGAAGTACATGCCCTTACTGTATAATTTACAAATCTGTACACAATTAATTTCGTGTGATCTTTTGATCTCTTTTACAATGCTTTACTTTTCCAAGTTATGTGGAATCCTAAGCCTGTTACTAAGGGCATTTGTAGATCAGTGCATGTCTCTAACACCCGTAATAAAACATCCATCCCCTTGACATTTCAACTCTTGCTTTGACTGATTAGGCAATAGCTCCACTTAAGGAAGCCAAATTGGTTCTCCACTTAAAAAGAGAGAAATTATGTTCTTCTTCATAATTATCTGCACTCTCCTAATAATCCTTACCCACTACTGTTACTATGCAAAACATTGATTAAATATTTCTTTGTACATTTCAAAATGAAGGACTTCACAAATGCATATTTTACTACCTTCAGAAGTAATAGTTTAAATGGAACATATATCTATTGTCTGAGATTGTCAATATTAGCAAAATCTTTAATGTCTTTAATTTATACCCAGACACCTAGAACTTTAAATAGCAGTTCCAAGAAATCAAAAGCTTTTTGACCAAATATAAAATTAGGTGTTGCTTGGTTATAGAGATACATCTGGGAAGAACATCACCAGTGATTTTGCTGCTGTGTGAACATCAGCTAGTATTTACACAAGCCTAAATTAAATGTCCAGTCCACCGCACACCTACGCTAATGACATAAACCTAAAGGTTTATGTAGCTTATGTAGCTTTGCTCAAGGCTACATACAAACTTGCAAAACATGTTACTATACTTTCTATGCAGGCAACTGTAGCACAATGGTAACCAGTACCTGTATCTAAACATAGCTAATCCTAGAAACCATACAGTAAAAAAATATGGTATAAAATGTATAAAACGGAGCTTTTAAGGAGTTACAAGCTTGTCTTTTTTCTGTGCTTCTCCTTCTCTTGAGGCTGTGGTTAGCAACTTCTGCCTGCAGTGACTCTAGGGTTTTATGCAGCTATCTTTTATCACTGCAATACAATCATTAGACCCTTGATTACTAGAAACAGAGATTTACTTAGGCTACTATAAAAAAATAATAGGGACATATGATAAAAGTATGCAGGTCCACAGCTTTAAAGCTGCAAGAATACCAGGCAATTCTTGAAACCTTGCTCACAGTCCCTGAGTTCTGTCTTTCAAAGTGCTGTTGCTTTGATCTGTAGGTTCCTTTTCCTGGGAATTTGCACCCCGAGGAACAGTTTTGGGAGAAAACTGAATTGATTGGCTTAGCTAACCCACTGTCCTAGAAGGCAAAACCCTTCACCTCTGGCCTGGGGTTTGGTGCTCAGAGTTGGTCTCACCAGAAGCTACCGCTTCACAGCTACAGTCAGACACTGCCTCACTAAGCAGGAGGCCACAGCTAGGATGGTTTCCAATATTGAAAATAAAAGAAAAATATGGCAGCAGGCACTGCAATAACCTGCCCAGCATGTGTGTAGCCAGAAGGTGCTGCACCCCAGCCTTGGTGAGCTAAGAAAGGGGCCTGCAGAAGCCCAGATGGACCTACTTACTGCTCATGGAACTAGAAACCCCAAGCTTTGGGCTTCACAGAGAAAACTGACAAAACCCAGAGCAGCTGTACTCTGACTGATAAATCCAGTTCTACCTTCTTTTGCCCAGATACTCACACATGTTTTGAGTAATTGACCTGGAATTTTAGTCTGAATATTCTAGCCATCTCAAATACCATTGGTTATCTGTATAGCTAAAAATAATTATACTTGTGTGCACTTAACTAGTACACCAGACTACTTGACATTCTCTCCTGCATTCAGAAATTTAAAAGGGTAGATGATCCTGCTGTTTGTTAACTTTCTAGAGACATTAATCTTGGGAACAGAATCTATCATCTTAAGTCCTGATTTCCAGTTTGGGGAATTATAATTTTTTATAAAGTCTGCCATTTAAACAGGTAATAATCACCAATACATCAGAATATTGAAAGATAAAATGTAGTTAAACTTTTCTAATCACTTTCTCCCTTAGTATTTTTAGACCCTTCCTGGCTGGGATGCAGTGTTCTTCAGGAACAGACATGCTATCCAAAAGTGCCCTGAGTTTGCTCAGTTCAAAAGGACATTAGGGAAAATGACTTTGAATGCCCACTAATAGCAATTAGGAAGCGACACTTCCTACTTATTATTTTATCACCACTTTCCTGAAAAATAAACAGTCAAATGTGTGGCATTTCTCAGTTACAAGAAAATGAAAACTGACATGAAATAAATGGAGAGCTAATAATGGATCCAATTTCGTGGGGTCAACAAAAGCCCATGTTATTCCCACCTGAAGGCAGCACCGTTGTGCTTCAGTTCCACACATCTGTGTGTATATAACGCGTGCACATATTTGCTCTGAGGTAGTGGAAGCAGACCTGCGGCAGTGTAAACAGCATCGCACCTACGCTCACGGCAGGAACCGTTTGCACACCTGTCTTTCTTGGAAAGCTCTCAGTTGACTGTTTTCTCAGGTTCACGTACAATTTCAAGGTCCCTGGAAACATCTACTCTGAGTCAACTGTACCAGCCATGGGAGTGCAGTTCAATTAGGAGTGAGGAGGTGGGGAGGGCAGGTGTGACTATTTTAAAGGCACCAGTGGTCTCCTGAGGGCTGATTTCCACGTCTTTTCAGAGAGTACTGTCTAAAAGCCCCTCCCTCATCCTCAGAGATTTGAGTTGTGACATTTAAAAAGGGTGGGAGGAGAAATAGAGAAGTGGACCACATGTAGAAAACCTGGAATAAAACTTCCATTTGTTCACAAAAACTGATTTAGTGCCCACTGTCTGTCAGGCCTGTGCCAGTTTTTTGTTTTTTTTTTTTAACCTCAACATTTTATTATCTTCATAACAAAACAAACGATGAAGCTTAGAACTGGATCACTTGGCCCTTTCTCTTCTTATCTCCTCCCAGTTCAAAATGCTTGCATCTCTTAATAGCCAGCATTCTTTTAGATCTGCAGTTAGGCTCAACACACTCAAGCCTCAGCACAATCTTCTTTGTAGTTTTAGCCTTTTTCCTGAAAATTGGCTTGGTCTGCCCACCATAGCCACTCTGTTTCCTGTCATACTGCCGCTTTCCCTGTGCATACAGAGAATCCTTGCCCTTCTTGTACTGTGTCACTTTATGGGGTTGATGTTTGCCACATTTCTTACAGAACGTCCGGCGGGTCTTAGGAACATTCACCATGTTTGCGACAGCGTTATCGGCAAGGAAAGAAAAGGGCTGTGCCAGATTTTACAGCCATAAACTTTCTACTCTGCCTTCTTTTTTTTTTTTTTAAGGTTTATTTATTTCTGCTATCAAAGAAGAGAATTATGACAGTGTAATTTAACAATCCTAATTGGCTTCATTTTAAATTTTAAAATCAGGTAACACTTCATTCCATAAAACAGAATCAGTTTTCCTATGAGCCAAGCACTCATCAAAAATAATTTGTTGATTAACATCAGATTATTTATTTTGCTTACACAAAATAAGGACAAGGGAACTTCATTATTTCACCAGTTGAGAATGGCTGTTCTCCCTCCAATCCAGATTCCTCTTGGAGGACCAGATATGTCAGCTTGGTTTGATTGACTCCATGTTTTGTCCCCCCCCCCCCCCTGGAATATTGTCTCTGTTGAAAAACTGGCTTCACAAAGAAGGTGGCAGCAGGAAAATTTCAGAATCCAAAGCTTAAAAATAAGTCTTGGGGGGATCATCTGGTGTCCGAGGCCTGGGGACAGAGGCAAAGTCCCCAGGCGCCCATCTAGGAGATGTCACTCTCAGTAGCATCTGGTGTCCTGACCTGTACTCGCCCAGGATGACGGTGGGAAGGAGCAGCAGCTCACAGGGGCCCCCTGACCCTCTGGGAGACAGATCTCTCCCTGGGCAGACCTCGGGGCTGAGGATCAGCGGCCAGGGGAGAATCAACGACTGTCCCCGACTGTGGTCCCTGAGGTCCTGGGGCAGGGATGCAGGAGGCAGCCAGTGTCACAAGATGTCCCCATCCCCAGCCAGGCCGGGCACCTGGCTGAGCGAGGAGAAAGACGGTGTCCCTCCTCAGGGCCTGGCCCCTGCGCCTGGTCTCACTTTCTCCCCAGCACCACCTGGAAGGGGAGGAAGTAACACCCAGGGGAAGGCCGGGAAGTGAGGCCACCATCACATTCAAGTTCAGGGTGCGACAGCTCAGTCTGTCCCCCAACAGGCCCCATACTCAGCTCCCCTTCATGGGCCACATCCCTTCTGAGAGTCACGCCCTGCCCTTTATAGGCACAAGGACCCAGAAGTTCCAGGGACACGTCCATGTTTAGGCCCTCGGATCGGGAAGTTCCTGGGGCGCGCATCCATGTTTAGGCCATAGGAAGTGCCTCAGGTGCACATCCATGTTTAGGCCCCCGGATCTGGAAGTTCCTCAGGCATCCATATTTAGGCCCACGGATCCGGAGGTTCCTCAGGTGCACGTCCATGTTTAAGCCCCCGGGTCTGGAAGTTCCTCAGGCGGCCATGTTTAAGCTCTGGGATCCAGAAATGCCTCAGGCGTCCATATTTAGGCCCTCGGATCTGGAAGTTCCTCAGGTGCACGTCCATCTTTGGGGTCTCTGATCCAGAAGTTCCTCAGTCCTCCATGTTTAGGCCCCCGGATCCAGAAGTTCCTCAGTTGCACGTCCATGTTTAGGCTCTAGGATCCAGAAGTTCCTCAGGCATCCATGTTTAGGCCCCCAGATCTGGAAGTTCTTCAGGTACACATCCATCTTTGGGCCCTCAGATCCCGAAGTGCCTCAGGTGTCCATGTTTAGGCCGTAGCATCCGGAAGTTCCTCGGGTGCACGTTCATGTTTAGGACCCTGGATCCGGAAGTTCCTCGGGCACATGTCCATGTTTAAGCCCCCGGGTCCGGAAGTTCCTCAGGCATCCATGTTTAGGCTCTAGAATCCAGAAGTGCCTCAGGCATCCATGTTTAGGCCCCCCTGGGTCTAGAAGTTCCTCAGTCATCCATGTTTAGGCTGTAGCATCCGGAAGTTCCTCAGGCTCATGTCCATGTTTAAGCTCCAGGATCCAGAAGTTCCTTGGGTACACGTCTATGTTTAAGCCCCCAGGTCCAGAAGTGCCTCAGGCATCCATGTTTAGGCCCTCGGAAGTTCCTCAGGTGCACATTTAGGGCCCCGGATCCGGAAGTTCCTCAGGCGCACATCTATGTTTAAGCCCCCAGAACCGTTTTATGTTTAGGCTCTGGGATCCGTAAGTTCCTTTGGTGCACATCCACGTTGAGACTCTAGGATCCGGAAGTGCCTCAGGAGGCCATGTTTAGGCTCTAGGATCCAGAAATGCCTCAGGCGTCCATGTTTAGGCCCCAGGATTCGGAATGCCTTAGGCATCCATGTTTGGCCCTCGGATCCGCTACTCTGCCTTCTAAACAATAAATACAGACACATAGTGAGTCCTCCAGAGTGCAGAGCACCCCAGCCATGATGTCTGGGGTCAGTGAGCAAAGGGAGAAGTTGGGACAACAGGGAGAGAGCTTTCAGTGGGTGACTTTCTCCAGATTACATCATTTTCTAAAGTATTTGGTGTCATCCAAGTATTATTCTATAACCTAAAACAAACATAGAGAAATTTAACTTTTCAATCCAATGGTGAAAAACACTGATTCATCCACTCATGAATATATATTTATACACATGCAATTATAAGATAATAAAACACAAACTAACAGAGTTGTATCATACTAAGGAGGCAAAGAGAAGGAATCCAATCCAGCTTGGGGAGGGTTAGGGAGAGCAGTCAAGGAGGGCTTCCTGGGAGAGGAGACTGCTGGTGTTAGAAGAGAAGGAGTGGAGTGGAAGGGAGAATATTCTTGACTGAACATTAGCAATGAAGACTTGGAGATAAAGAATTCGACATCTCCAGCATCTTCTGTGTGGAGCTGGGGTGGAGATCTGCCAGATGTTTAATATCGCTAGAGCCTAGACTATGAATCAGCAAGGGCTGAGAGATGAGGCGAGACTGATAAGCCGGAATAAAATCACAGACAGCCTTGTGCACCACCGGTTCTAGGAAAAGGCTGCTGTGTTGGGAAAACCTGTTCAATGCAATGTAATAAAACTTAATTGTAGGCTCATGAGACCTCACCCAAGACCCTCCCTGCCACTGCTGATCTCAGGCAGGATATTAAACATATTTTCATATTGAAAACCTTTTCCTAATTTTTGTCGCTGTGATACTGCCCTCTACTCTTTATTTTCAAATTCTAGCTACTGAGACCTAGTGGCAATTTCAAATGAATATAGAAAACAAAGTAAAATCTGTAAGAAATCATTATGATTATTTATAAAACAAAACAGATCATCAAAAGTCTGCTTCAGATTTGCTCTCTGGGCTTCAAAGATCACGACAGTTAAAAAAAAAAACAGTTGAATTCAAGAAAAGTCCTATTTGCCTGAGCCAATGTTTTGTGTAAGTTTGAGAGCCTGCCTGTGTTCCTGTTGCATGAAGATTAGGCCAAAGCTTCATGTTAAACAAAGGAAGGTTAAGTCTCACCCCGAGGCCCCAGAGTCAGCTAGCAGTGTGTGTCATGAGTGGCCACCTGTGTCCTAGGAATCCTTGTGCACAACCCCCATCTTCTTTCCCTCTCCCACTTCTTTCTCCAGTTCCATGTCAGGTAAGTTCAGTGGGCAGACTCAAGTGTGGCTGCTTCTGGCCTAGAGAACATTGCTTATGTACTCTAATGCACACCAAAAAATGGTGAACAGAGCATATGAATGTCTAGTTTCATAAAAGTAACGATTTTTATAACTAGATTGACCAGATGTCCTGCTTTACCCCGTGACTGCCCCAGTCCATATCTGTGCTGTCAATATAAACTCAGTTTCTTCCCATTCACTGCAAGAGCTGTCTCTCCACTTCCCAGCCCCACTCCTATTCATTCTGCACAGCAGTGAAGATGATGGAATGGCAGTGAAACAAGAATTTCAGCAGCACCTTAGAGATTATGGCTAAGAGTTGGAACAATAATGCATGTGTTCCAGGAACTGTTGGGTAAATTATAGAACTACAAGTAATAAATATAAATTCTCTCTGCACTCACCAGAAAAGTGAATACTTATTATTTTAAAACATAAGCATGACCCATCTCCCACCCTAAGCAAAGATGATCAGAAAACCTGGGGCAAAAGAATTGAGTGAGAGAAAAACTGGGAAGAAGCCATTAAGAGCCCAAGGAAATGGCGTTTGGTCACGGTCCAGGTCATCTGAGCTGGTGTTCTCCTGAGCTCAGTGGACGGCTTCTTACTACTAGTGATTTCTCCACTCTCTGGCTATTCTGGAAAGCACGTTGCACAATGCTCCGGTCCTTTGGCCTGCCTGCCTTCCCTAATTCTGAGTCTTTTACAGAGGACTCTGAAATGTTGCTTTTTAAAACAACAACACCTTTATTGAGGGGCTGGCGATGTGGCTCAGTAGTCAAGCACTTGTCTGGAATGACTGGGGCCTGGAGTTCCATCCCCAGCATCACACACACAAAAAGGTGTATTAAGATAATAGACATTGGGGCTGGGGCTGGGGCTCAGCAGTAGCACACTTGCCTGGCATATGTGAGGCACTGGGTTTGATTCTCAGCACCACATATAAATAAAGGTCTATCAATAACTAAAAAACTAAATAAAACTAAAATTGTTTTAAAAAAAAGATAATAGACATTGGAAAAGTGTACAATTTAATCAGTGTTGAAGCACAATGATTTCTATGAAACCATCACCACAATCAACGCATCCATCACCCCCATGTCTTCTCCCCCCCATTCTTGGTCACTCCTTAACTCTACCCCCAGTCACCCTTCATTTGGCTTAAAAAGAAAAAACAAAAAAACAAAGAAAATGTTCAGAGAGCTATTCTTGTCAAACACTGTGTAAATTAGTTGCCTAATTTAAACCTTCCCAGGCTCGAAGGTTTCTTGTAAATCCATGTGAAAAATGTGCAGAAATCCACTTAGTCGTCTGGCACACTTCACATTGAAAGAAAAAAATGGACAAATAAGATGCAAGAAAATTCCAAACAGCAAAGAATATACTTGGCTTGTTTAACAAGCTTATGGAAAAGAAGTATTTGCTTTAGCTTAAAGCCATGGAAAGCATTCTTTCGCATGGAAAAGGGGATGCCAAGAACAGCTAGACACCGCAAGGGTCCAAGTTTTTATGAATAAGTGAGCGATGGCCTTGCTGAAGGAAATGCCCTTCTTGATTATGGAAATAAATCCTCTTTCACCTGAGTGGAAGCCTTCTGTGTCCAGGAGGTATCAACTACAGAGCAACTTCTTCATCAGCATTTTAATAACTAACTGGAAACTTTAACTTGGAAAACAGATGTTCAAAGTGTATTCTTGATTTGGATTGCATTTGCTCTTGGAAAAATAAGGTACCCCTCCTTTTTTTTTTTATACTTGAGATTGAACCAGGGGCACTTAACCACTGAACCTCATCCTCTTCTCTCTCTCTCTCTCTCTCTCTCTCTCTCTCTCTGATTTAGAGACAGGGTCTCAACGAATTGCTTAGGGCCTCACTAAATTGCTGAGGCTGGCCTTGAACTCACATTCCTCCTGCCTCAGCCTCCTGAGTCACTGGGATTACAGGTGTGCCCCACATACCCAGATCCCTCCCCTTTTTTAATGATGAGAAACTGGCAAAGGCATGATTCTGAGTATCTAGAGATTTTTCCAGTAATTAACTACAGGAGCTTATACACAAGTCACTTCACTTTGGCTTCTTCTTGGTGTCATGAGAGGACTGAGCTAAAGGAATCTTCAAGCCCTAAATTTCACAATGTTTGAGTTCTTCAGGAATATCTTTGTCCTCGAAAGGACTCAGCCAGTTCAGATCTACCCCAGAGTGGGAAGAAGAGCAGCCCTGACCCTGCTGACCCACTCCCTCCCCGGCCCTCCCCTGCAATGGCCATTGTTCAGCCATCGGACGACCCCAATGGATGTACCCAGGAGCAATCAAGTCAATCTTAAAATATTTCCAGAAAGCATGGAGAACTGTGCCACAAAATGGCTCCTGTCAGATCACAGGAGTCCTAGGTGCTGCAATTTCACTCAGGGCAGCCAGGGACACATTATTTGTAGCTGCCACCATTGTGCCACAGAGAGAAAGAGGCGTCTCAGGTCTCCGTGTCTGTCTCCCCAGCTTCCAGTTCAGTTTCCCAAGTCCAGCACTTCTCAGCCCTTTCAACACATGGCACCACAGAAAAGTATACTTCAACCATACACAGAAGTAAGTGAGGACGTTTATGGCCAGAAGAGACACACCTGGGACTCTGTCCACCTTAGGCTCTACCAGAACTTTCGAAGGGCTACAGAATCCCATCTCTCACCATTCTTGTAACTCGTTCATGATCCACCCCTTTGCCGCAGCTCACTGGTTGGGAAGCCTGCACTAGGTGTTCATCTGGTCAAGCCCAGGTCACACGCCCCCCCTGCAAAGGAGGCTGGGAAATAACCTACCAATTTTTACCTTTTACTTCTATAGTAAGGGCAGGAGCAGGTTCCCATGGATTTGGAGAATTTCCTAAACAGACACAACAGCTGCAGAGGAAAATGAGATGCTGAGAGCTTTTACCTGTACACAAACTTATTCCAATGGACCCTATCAAAATCCCCTGTGCCATAGGACAGCAAGGACTCTATTTGGGCTTAAGGGCATGATTTCAGCAGGGATCTGTCTGCCTCCCTAGAGCTACTGAAAATAGCAAGGCTAGATGCCATGATCACTCTTCCAAGATTATCATGTCATACATTACCTCTAGGCCTGGGCACTGGGCCCCTGTCTGAAGAGTCTTGTTTGGACCCTTCTCTGGTGACACCCCTCCTCACCCCGTGACACCACCAGGAAGCCAAGGGATGTCCCTACTCTGAGCCCATGCCATCTACCTCTTCTAGAGTTCTCTGGGCATCCAGGACCCAAAATTGTCTTCCTAGATGACCAATAGTCCATTTCCAGGGCCAAAGTGGGCCTCTTCCAAAGGGAGAGAACTTGCCCTGTCTGGGCGCACATGCTGAGGACTGAGCAACAGCCAATGGGCTGCCACGTTCAGAGCACAATGCACCTGACTCGGACATGTGGGCTGGTGGGTCTGCATCCGTGCGTGAAAAGCAGAGCCTCGGTGGGAGAGAAGGGCGGGGAGGCGGGAGAGCCTCTACTGTGTTCTTGTCTGAGACCTTGCATCTGACTATATCCATTCCAAAGTCAAGACTTCCAAGCCATCGCCTGCCCTCAAAGCCAGATTATCTCCAGTGCCTGGCTTTTCAGCTCTGCCTCTGCACAGAACTGGAAGCCATTTGCCTGCAAAATTGCAGCAAATCGAACCCTGTGGGTCACAGCTGTACTGAATGCATTTCAGAGCAAACTTTAAAATCTCATCAGACATTTGGTTCATGTTAATTCACCTTTTAATAGAAGCTGTCACAGTGGAGTTCACAGAAACACCATTCCAGGGAGCATGTCATTATCTGCAGTGGAAGGTCTTAATCTGACTGGGCAGTGAGTGAAATTATCCTCCAAGAGCAATGCTTCCGAAGACAGCCCCTAATGACCTGAGCAAAGCAACCAAAGAGATTTTCTTTTCCTAGTAGAGAAGCTAAACATACTCCCAGGTGACGGGCATACCTCCCTTGGCGAGCAGAGTCAGAAAAGCCTCATACAGTTGAACATCCAGCTTCCCAGCACTGTTCCTTCTTTCTGCCTAGCTCTTCAGAAAGCAGCTAGTCCTTCTTATCTGGAAACCCCAATTTTACTGCATCTCAATGACCGCCTAACAGCAACGGAGACTCGCCAGACCGATAAAATGAAGCTCTTTGATGTTTTCCAGCCCCAGGTGCCTCCTCAGCCCTCGTCTTCTGTTCATACCATCTGCCTGCCTTGTGGCCTCACCGCTCCTCTCCTGTGGAAATCCCAACTCTTCCTCAAGGCCCAGCTCAAGTTCCACCCCACTGGGCCGTGATCTCCCTCCCAGCTCTGAAGTCGGACAGTGCCTTCTCTTCCCATCACTAATTTAGCATGTATGGTATGGTTTTCTTGTGAGATCACCTGTCTCACTCTGTTTAACCTCTTGGAACTCTGGCACCTCTATACCCACCCTTTAATTTTAGCCACGGTAGTGATTAATTCATTCGCGTTGATTGAATTAGAATATAAACGAATATTTTAATGAAGTACCATCTAGTTTCTAAATATAACCAATATTTTGTATGAATTTATCATAGTATGCAAGAAAAAACCATTTAAATTGATAAACCCAAGGCATTATGAGAGCCTCAATTATTAAAGATTCAATTAAATATATTGTATACACAATAAATATCCAATTAAATATAATATTCAATTAAATATGTTGAATGTACAAACATTATAATATACACAAATAGAAACAAAGTGTATATTTCAGAGAGATTTTGAGAAAGAAGATTTGGGAAATATTGGGTATGTTCAAATGTGATTCATGAATTTGGGGGTACCTCTTACCTGTGGGCTAAAACATCCCCAATCCCAGTCCTGGCAACCAGGGTCAGGAGTCAAACCCAAGCAGTCTAAGTGCAGATGAAGGGAAAGCTTTCACTATGGTCCAGGTTCTGAACTCCAAGTTCAAGATTCAAGATTAATCAAGAAGATGGAGAGCTAGGGTTGTGGCTCAGTGGTAGAGCGCTTGCCTAGCACATGTGAGGCATTGGGTTCCATCCTCAGCACCACATAAATAAATTAATTAATTAAAATAAAGGTATTGTGTCCCTCCACAACTAAAAAATATTTTTTCAAAAAAAAAATAAATAAAAGAAGATGGAGAGCCATAGGGAGGAAGGCACACAGCTGTGGATAAGTCGAGGCAAGTATCTCAAAATTATATTTGTCAACAGCTGGAAACTTCTGTAGCACTTTTATGTGGTGCCTGGGGGCGTGATTTAGAGGTAAAAATGGAAGTGAAAAGTCACCACACAAGGCAGGGCAAGGATTCTTAAGAACCAACACTCAGGAATCAGAACTGCATTCACTTATTCACTTATGTATCCTTCATTAAACACTTGCTGAGTTCTCCTGCCAAGTACTGTTCTAGGTAGCGTGGAAGAGTCCAAGATTAAGTCAAGACACACACTTCATCTTCAAGGAGCCAACCACTGATTGACAAAAAAATAAAAGACAATCAAAAATCTTTATGGAGAAGGATCTACGCTAAAATGGAAACATCCAGGAAGTCCTGATGGATCACCCAGAGCAGGACCTTTGATCAGGCACCTGTTCTGTGCAAATCTTCAGTGGGCATCTCGTTCATTCTTATAACAGTCCCATGAAATGAGCAGAAGTATAACCATTTTCTAAATTTAAAAAATAGAGAGCCAGGTACATGGCATGCACCAGTCATCTCAGCCCCTGGGAGGCTGAGGTGGGAGGGCCGCTTGAGCCCAGGAGGTCAAGTCCAGCCTGAGCAACATAATGAGACCCTGACCGGAAAAAAAAAAAAAAATGAGTTGAACTTTTTGTTCCAATGCACATATTCAGCATACAGCAAAACCAAGATTTTAATCTAGTTGTATTTTACTCACAGATCAGTTCCACTGCCTGGAGTATTATTAGCATTACTTCACCAAGGCCATAAAAGTACTGAAAGATTAAGTCATTTACCAGGCAGAACTAATGTCTGGATGAGAGGTGCTCTGGGCAGCAGGGCCAGCTTCAGTGGCTCCTCAGAGGAGGTATGTTTATGAACAGCAAGTAGACAAAGTTATCCTCTGTGTCAATGAAAAAGGATAATGGTAAACGGCTGCCTTTAGCCTACCCTGCTTCCTGATTTCCTTTGCAAGTTCTTGTTCTGGAAGATATACGCCATCTCCTCCTCCATGGCCAACCTGAGTTTCCACACTTGCATCTCTTGCTCACCAGAGGGACTGTCACCCTCGTGTGGCTGTCAAGCTATGTTTATTTTTCTTTATGGCTCCTAACCCATTAACCTCGCCGTGAGGAATTCAGGCTCATCAAGGCAGCATTACCAATATCTACGTCAGTTTTCAAACTTAATTTCTCAGCGTGGAGGTGAGACAATGTAGCTGCGGAATGTTTTTATTTCATGAGCACAGAATTTCTATAATTGCTTTTTATTTGATGCCTCCTTATTTTTCTAGTCAAAAAGTAAACATTTCCTTCTACTTCCTGAATAAGAAGATATATCACAAGGACTCAGTCTTACAAATTTCGTTATAATGAACCATTTTTATGTTCATCGTAAATACTGTGTCCCAAGTGCAGTAAGATTCAACTAGGAGAAAGAGCATCCCAGAGGTTGGTCTGTGTCCAGCCACATTCCAGGAGGACAGATCAGCTGTTGGTGAGGCCAGTGATAGCCTGAGTCACCCCTGCAAGTTCACTTAGCTTCTTCCTCATGGACTTGAAGGCCCTTCTGCTCTATCATCTACCATGGTGCTTGGAACAGAGTGAGACCCTGGTAGATTTTTGTTAAGTTAGTGATTCAATAGATTTTTCTCAAATTGGGATGCTATAGGCTGTTTGTCAAAAAGTGATCTGTTACTAACACACTGAAATAACCTAATAAAGCAGTTCATTTAAGGCAGCCTCCTAAAGGAATAAGACATGTTTGGATCAAGAGAGGACTAAAGAGAATTGTGCTTGGACACATCATAATCCATGCTTATTCCCAATCCTCACCTCCCTCTTCAGGGCTCCCCTTGTAGCCCCAGACATAATATCTGTGTAGCTAACACAGGACCAGGAGTTCTGCCACCTCCCAAGTCCTGGCCTTCCTGAGTGTATTTTCCCTATTGATGGTCTGCAGTGACCCACAGTCTAATCACAGCTGGATGGAAATGGGGAGTGCTGACAGAGAGGTGGCTTTCTGGAAGAGGATGATGAGGTCCCTGTAGGATAGACTCAGGGACATGAGAGAACTCCACAGGGCAGTAGTGAATGCTCCCACCCAAGCAGTAGGCAAGCATAGAAGTAAGGGTCCCCCATTATCCTTCCCTTTAATGAGGCTGAGTGGTGAGAAATACCATTGAAACAAGCCCCCAAGGGTCCCCACGGTTGTTGGGCTCACTCAATCTCCTCCAGGCAGAGGGAGGAAGAGATGATAATACCACAGTGGAGTAGCCAGGCCCATGGCCCAGCAGCAAGGCAAGGTGGTTGGGACAACTGAGTCAAGGTATCCCCAAAGCTGAAACAGAGAATGCTGTTCGTTTTTGATCTTTGGATAGATAAAAAACATTAGAAGTTTGTGTTTTATAGACTAAGGAACAAGTAGCTGATCAAAAACAAAAACAGATACATAGTCTTGCCCAACAGCAGAGTTAGTCGCACTCATATGACTGGCCCTGCCCCAGCCTGACCCGACCGTGGCCAAGAATGGAGTGCTGGGCGCAACCGTGGCCAGAGGTACCAAGGACTGTGGCCACATGCATAGGCACAGAAAAAAAAGAGAGACTGTGGGCCAAGAACCCATCGACTGCTAGGCAATACCTGAGGGAGAAAGCAGAACAAGTGCTGGAACCTAACCTGGAAGCAAGAAGTTAGGGGAGGGCTGGGGATGTGGCTCAAGTGGTAGCACGCTCGCCTGGCATGCGTGCGGCCAGGGTTCGATCCTCAGCACCACATACAAACAAAGATGTTGTGTCCGCCAAAAACCAAAAAAAGTAAATATTAAAATTAAAAACTCTCTCTCTCTCTCTCTCTCTCTCTCTCTCTCTCTCTCTCTCTCTCTTTCTTTAAAAAAAAAGAAGAAGAAGAAGTCAGGGGAAGTAAAAGGTCCCTCTGCTCCCTGCACTCCTTGTACACCCCAACAGGGGACAGCAGTGACTTCAGGGAACTGGTGCTGTGGGCCCTGACTCATTAGACTTGCTGTCCATATTCCTGCAAAGGGAAATGGGATTCCGACAGAGTTTTCCTAGGGAAGTGCTATTAAAGGGACCCTGTGGGTGAGACCCCTTGGGTCAGGTCAGTGTATGTTGCTGTGGCTTCCACGTTGGAATAGATGTGTTACATCCCTGTTCCTAACTGTCAGAGGGGCTCCCCTGCTCAGGGTCTGCAGCCCACAGAAAGGTGCTAATGGGATATCATTCCATCGCCACCAGGACAACAGGCTTCTCTGTCCCCCACAAGTGGCCTAGAAAAAGAGCAGAAGGAAGTCTCTTACTAATGGCTTACTCGGGCCACTTTCCAGGACAACACCACCACCTGCCTGAGGCTTTGTGTACCTCTTTTAAAAAATAAAACAACATCTATTAACCGCCTACTAAGCTCTTGTTGAAACTGAAGGTCTTGTGATATTGCCACTTGGTGTTGGTCAGTGAAGAATCCATGACTAACAAGGTGGGAAGGGCTCAGCGAGCCTCACTTATTAAGTGGAAATGATTTATTCAAGAACAGAGCCTTGTTTTTGTAGGATAAAGTAGCAGCCCCCATAGCCCCTTGAGGCAAAACCACTGGCTCAATGAAACCCTCAATTTACAGAGGTTCCTCTAAATACCTACCTACTTAAGCATGGTTCACTGATGGTTTGGCTAAGCTTAAACCCAATAGTGTCCACTGGACTGGTGCATTCAAACTCAATGCCAGCACCACAGACCTAGAAATGACTGGCTGTTCTATTTAGTGGGAAGCCCTAAAGGCAGTCCTCAGCACCCTGACCAATGCTGCCCTAAACAAAATGTTCTGTGTTTTTACTGACTTTTGGCTGTTGCCAATGGCTCAGCTGCCACTTGGAAGACTATAGACTGGTAGATTAAAGACACCCCTTTCTGGGGCTAGGAACTGTGGAAATAAGTCATGCTTGCCGATTTTCACAGATTTTCATGAGAAAGATCCATCTCCAATGGCACTGGCTAGGAAGCTGCTCATCAGGCCCACACCAGTCAGACTGCCACCATTGCCACTTAGATCCATTACTTGTACTGGACGTGATAATGAGTCACCTTCATAGCCCAGGCACACAATGAAAAGGGCTATATTTCTGATGCGGAAACTACCGCTGTGATGAGTGATGCTTTCCAAAAGTTGGTCCATTTGTCTATTGATAAAAGAAACATTCACCCCTTCTGTTCCTGACCAGTGGACTACATCAGTCCTGACCTCCCAGACACTGTGACACCTAACACTGTTGATACTTTTTCACGTTACAGCATTGCTATTCCAGTTCAATACATCAACTTTTCCACACCACTGTGGTTCCTGAGACCAAAATGAGTCATTTTTCTGCTTTCTAGATCACGTGTACAGTCAGAAAACAGTGTGCCTTTTATTGAAATCCCAACCAACAAGGGCCCAAGTAAAGCTTTTTAATGGACTCTCTATATACACTGTTATCCATAGGCATCAGGAATTATAGGACTAAAACAGACTCCTCAAAAATCATTTCAAAAAGATTCCCAACAGGAGCTGGGGATGTGGCTCAAGTGGTAGCGTGCTCGCCTGGCATGCGCGCAGCGCTGGGTTCGATCCTCAGCACCACATACAAACAAAGATGTTGTGTCCGCTGAAAACTAAAAAAAAATATATATATATATATATTAAAAAAATTATCTCTCTCTCTCCAAAAAAAAAAAAAAAAGATTCCCATCAATGTCTCCTGATCTACATAATTTGGGCAGAATCGGCCACTGAATGCAGCTATCTCCCATAAAAGTTCATCCTAAACAGATACCAATGTGAAAGTGGTAAGGAGCTATACATATATCTATGCTGAAAACTCAGTATTCCACCTTGACGGTCCCTGGCATGGTGAATCTGTCTCTCTCCCCCTCAGCAGCCCCAGGCCTGCTGGACTGGTGCACTGCCTGTGTGGCAACCCCATCAAAAGGGCATCTGTCGCATTCAAACTCCTTCTGGCTCAGCTTCCTGGATGCTCTTGTTGGATAGGCATGGTTCTAGATCATAATGACAATGAATATTTGGTTGGGGCAGTGTTTTCTGGGTTCCTACACAGCCCAGGTAGAGGGAACAATTGATCTCTATAAATTTATTTTTTTTTAAAAAAAGCACTCTTTTCCCACTTAGGCTTGATCCTTCAGAGCAAAATGTTTGGGTTCAATTAGGGGATGATTAAGGGGGAGGGTAAAGGCACTGTGACCACTACTGGGATGGAACATGCTGATCGATGGCCACTGAGGAAAAGCACTGGCACCTGGGAAGGAACTACCTTAGACCCTGAAGGGGGAGAGACGAGATAACTAATGCTCTCTTGGTCCCCTACATCCACCACCACAGCCTGGCAAAACTACCATCTGATCAAGCAGGACAGGCAGCAACATGACCCATTGCTGGGTGTGCCCTTCACATCCTTAAGTTACAAAACACAGAGAGACCCAAGTGGACGTGCCAGTCCTGAACTATTCTAGTAGGCCTGACCTCACACATGGGGACTCCCAAACATGAACAGCCTTCAACGTGGACTAGAACAACTTGTTTCAATCTGAACAGAACAAATTCATATGCTTTATCTGATGCCTGAATAGCCTTGAGTTGTACCCCGTTTGCAGAGCGAGGCTGAAGCTGCTCAGAGCCACCGTCCATGTGGCTTAACCAAACCTATGCAATGGTGACCCAAAGCAAGTGCAGCAACAAATCCCAAACTAGAGTGACCTATACTCCTTTAGGTTGCGTGTTTGTGTGTGGATATCCTTCCACTGAGAGAGTAAGGGTTACTTTTTGACCCATTTATTGCCACCTGTAATTATTGTGATGACACTAAAGATCAGGTCAGTCTAAACTCCTTTGTGCAAATCAAAATAGGTAATAATAGCCTTAGACCACATCCTGACCATCTGAGAAAAACATCCACTGTCCCCCATGCTAGGACTTATTACAGGTGACTGAGTGCAAGACCCTGGGGAGCCCGGTTAAGGTTAATTCTGCCAATATCAGAGTCCTGTCTGCAGCAATCTTAAATCAATGTTGTGTAAGATAAATGGAATGAAGCTGGCCCCAGCACCTGTCTGTCATCTAATGAGAGTAGCAGATGAAGTGGCATTCTTAGGTGAAAATTTGCCAGAAATCAAGGCAGTACAGGACCAAAGTGTGGTTTATTGGGTCTCCTGTACTCCTGAGAATGCCAAGAATGCAAGACCCTGATTTCTTCTTACCCAGATCATTTCTCAGGGTTGTATTTGAAGTGAGCAACTTTGGGGTTTGAGGTAAAGTCTCTCTGTGGATAGTTGAGTAGTCTTGCTTATTACTCGCTACAAAATGATATGTTCCCTAAACTCAGTATTCCTCAGTGGACACAAATGCACTATTAATGTAGCCTCCATCTGGACCCTCCACATTGCCCCCGTGGGACTTGAGGGCAGGGAACTAAACCAAGCATGGGGACATTTACACTGTTTACTGTGCCGTGAGGAATACAGTCCTTTATCTCTCATTTTGGAACTTCATGTCTTCTGCTATCATCCACAAAACTATAACCAGGTTAATTTAACTTGCAGAAGAGTAAAACTTCAAAACTATCTCAGTTCTTGACACTGGCTGGGGGTAGGAGTGGAGGAGGTAGCGGATAGTCAATCAGGTGGTCCTACTGACCTGTCACTACCTTATGACCCTTTGCTATTATTGCTTTGCAGTCTTGTGACTTTGACAACGAGTGGTTAGTTCTCATCCACACTGACTGCAGATTTTTCAAAGTGATTTTTCACTGGTAAGTAGATAAATAAGGTGTAGAGCTTGCTTAATGATGTTCATCTTCATTATGTCCTCTGGACAACCCCACACAGTATGGGACATTCCCTATTCCTTGGGCCCAGAGAGCTCTGCTGACCTTAATATCAAAACACACCTTGGGAGTTCCTCTCTCCCCGAGAGCAAATGCCAGATTTCTTTGTGAGCCCAAGAGACATCCTTTCTGAAGCCCACTTGACCCCTGCACTTGGGCATGCTGAGGTCACAACCTCCTTGATGGTCCTTTCTCCCCACCCTCCTGCAGAGGCACTCTGCAGGCCCAGGTTGGAAAGGAAAAGGCAAGAGGTTGTGGGAGACAGAAGGCAGAGGTCACAAGTGCAACTTCAAGGTCACCAGGAAGCAAGGGGAGGGGTCTTTACATTTTGAAAAGGGCTCCCTGAAGAGAGATCATTCCTACCCTGAGAACATGAGAGACGAACGGTGCAGTTTCTGACTGCCCATCAGGCAGACTGACGGCAAAGCTGCCCATTCCCCTGGTCCTTCCAGGAACCAGATGATGGCAAGCATCCCTCAAGAGCACAGAAAGCCATGGAAAGTGATAGAAAAGCTTGGGCCATGGATTTGGATTTTCTTTACATCCTTTGTCATTAACTCTGGGAACGACAGTACATTACTTAAAGCTCCACTCAGAACCTTCTGGAATGGGAATGTTAACACAAGTCTCTTGCAGGTTAAATGAACTGAAGACAAGGAAACTCCCCAGGCCTGAGCGACATCTGGCCCTCTCTGCCTGGAGAGAACATGTGCTGGCCTCAGCCCTGCGAGGTGACAGTGACAGTGTCTGTGCCCTGCACCCTGTGTCCATCATTTCTGCCCACCTGCCTGCTGCAGGAATGGTGGAACAGTCCCAGTGTCCACACCAGCAGGTCTTCTCTTCGCACGCCCATGGCTGGGAGAGGCTGGTCCTGGTGACAAAGCCTGACATGGCCCAGGCCTTCCTGGTCTGAAGGCAGCAGACAGCCCCTCAGCCTCAGCCTTCATCCTGTCTGAGCCTGCACCTGCAGCTGCAGGACAAACACACCTGAGCAGGGCCCAGTGGCCCATTTCCATGGCAGTGTAGAGGGTGGGGCTCACCTTTATGGGCCCCCAACCATTGCAAGATGGAAAAATCTGCAGATGCAACCCTCCTGGCAGCTGCATCTCCTCCTCCTCCAGCTCTATCCTTTTCTCCACCTCATACCCTCAGACCTCACTTCCGGCCAGAGCAGAGCAACTGGGCCTCCAGGGCTGGGGCAGAACACTGCTGCTCCCAAAGTGCTGGTCCTCCTTATCTAGGCTGCTTTCAATCATTGTTAGCTTTGCACACACCTTTTTTCCCCTTACAAAATGGGAAACTTCCTTCTCCTCAATAACACGTGGGAAAGTACGTGACAGACACCCCCCCCCCCCAGTGACACTTGCCCTTCAGTGGCATTTGACACTGGCTGCATCGCTTCAGCCCTGACTGCTTCTGCTTTATGTCTGCTGTCCCAGGAAACACAAGCTTGGAAGAGACCCCAAGAGTTCACCCACGTCATTCCTTTTGTAAGGGGCAGCTCAAATGTTCCCCAGAGTCCCCTGAGACCTAGCAAGGGCAACTGACCGGCCCAAGGTGGCACAGCTGACAATGGCCGGCGGGTGTGTACACAGGGGGCTGCAGTGGTGCTTTTGGTTCACTGAATTATACTGAACTATAATTTGCCTTGACAACTATTGACTTTACAGGAATAAATCTTCCCAGGAAACACTGAAAAGAACATTCGTTAAATGGCGTTTGCAAGAAAAGCATTAAAAGACATTCATCAGTGAAAGGAGAGCCGCCAGCTGCTCAGAAAAGCCTGATTAAGTTTGCAAAGGGCAGGACCAGGAAAAAAGTAGGCTTTTCCCTGCAACGAAGCCAAGAGCCAACTGGCACCCCACACCAGAGACCTCCTTCTTTAGGCCTTCTTCCTTTAAACCAAAGGCAAACATGGTGAGAAGCAAGAAATGAATGTTGGTATTATTTTTCTCTTGAATCTAACCAATACTTTTTATCCTCAGGTTTCAACCACTGACTTCCTTTTTTTTTCCCTTGTATTTACTTTTCCCAACAGAGATAACAATAAGGGAGGGTCCACATGAGAGTCTCCGGGGCTGGACTCCCTCGATCTGTACTAGACCAGACTCTGAATTCCTTTATTCTGTTTTGATCCCTTGTTACTTTTTCCACAGGTAGTGGTTTCTACGAAATCCACAAAGCAGTCATTTGCAGATGGTTTGGCATCTTTTTCTGGGTCATAAAATATCTTCTGCTACTAACAAGGTTAACTTCATGCACTTGATATTTTCATTGGGTGTATATATTTTAGCTCTGAGTCATAAGAAAATAATAGACAAAAGATACATTCCCTGAGGCAAATAATAAGGAAGATTTTAAACACAGATTTCATTGAGCTGGACTGGCCCACTACAGATATTGCTAATTCCCTTTTGTGGACAATTTTAAGCCTTTTCTATGGATTTATTATATGATCCCCCCGATTTTAAACCTGAAGGAAATGTTAAATCCCCTTCCACCATTTAATTTTCCAGAAGAGGAAAATAAGGCTTGGATATGAAATTACTTGCCTGAAGCCTCCTACTAGTAGAGTGTCAAGAGGCAGAACAGGAAATCATATTTCTTCATTTTTAAGAAAATTGTTCCTGAAAAAAAATAAAGATTGTTCAGTAACAATATATTACTAATGTCTTCTAGTGAGCCCTTGGTAAGTGTATTTATTGAGTACATTATTTATAGCAATTATTTAAAAATCACTGGCAATTAATAAATAAATGGGGGAGAAGAAACAAATCTCCCACACAAAGGAATTCTGAGTAACTTATCTCAGTACTCCACCCTCAAGGTGGAAGCTAACTCCCTACCCTCAAATGCAGACGATCCAAGCAACAATCCTCCCAAAGAGTAGAGGACGGAAAGAGGGTGGAGGGAGGGGTAGAGAGAGAAACTAGAGGGGAGAACCCCAACCAGCACCGTCTCATCCAGTGGTCAAGGTCAATGTCAGTGTGATAAGGCGTGTGGACAGCATGGACCCTTAATGTGATACATTGAGAATGGTTTTTCACATTTGTGGTCTTCCAGAAACCTACAACCCCCATCTAATTATGAGGAAGACAGTAGGAAAATCTCAGTTGAAGGACTTCCTACAATATTATTGACAATATCTTTCAACAATGAGTCTGAGAAACTGTCACTGCCAAGAATCTCAAGAGACGCAGCATCGAAGCATAAAGAAAAGGGACAGAAAAAGGACACTAGAGGAAACCTTATGAAATCAGAACCAAGTGTGGACTCTAGTTAGTAGGATGTCTAGACAATGGCTCTTTGGTTGTGACAAATATACTATGCTAATTTAAGATTTTAAAATAAGGAAAAATAGGCAAAGATAGATGGAAGCTCTCTGTACTATCTTCTCAATTTATTAGTAAATCTCAAACTATCCTAAGAAATGAAGATTATTAAAACACATCACTGGAAAAGAGAAAAAGCAGGTGTTTTCTATTGCAGCCCTTTGATACAATGGCACAATATGCCTTTTTCACCCAACTGTCTCTCATGAAAATGTGCCTCTCAGGAAGGTTTCCTAAAAGAAAGAGAAGAGGGCGAGAGTATCCTTCCCACCCAAACAGCTGAGAAATTTGTTCACACAGAACTTCAAGAGAGGACTACAGAGTAGAAAAATTAAAGTGCATGATACCTAAAGACGGGGACACTTTTGTCTGATTTGTAGACTGAAATTTCATGCACTTAATTCCATTCTGATGCTATTATTTCAAATAATTTTAGAGTTCTTCACTCTGGAGTTTTTTTTAGCACTTACAGAGTCAAGTCCAAACATACAAAATGAGGATTTCGTGAGCAAGGCCTCCAGCTGTTTCTGCTAAAATCCTTTCTTCAGGGTAAGGGTCCTGTTGCTGGAAACTAGTTTTCCCCATCTCCACCCCCTGCTAAGAATTTCCAGTTCCTCCATAAAATCCTAGCTTCGAGGCTACATTCTCTAAAACACTTTTCCTTGCCATCACATTACTGTCACCCCAAGAGACAATTCATCATTTTTGGTCCTACAGTAGTCCCCCTTTATCCATATGGTTCTAAGACCCCATGTGGACACCAGAAACCAAGGGTAGTACTGAACCCTATATATATTTTTTTCTCCCTATCCATACTTACTTATGATGCAGTTTAGTTTATGAATTGGGCCCAATAAGGGATTCACAATAACTAATAATAAAATAGAACAGTTATGATAGTAGTCCATAAATAAAAGGTATTTATAAATTATGAATTACTTATCTCTGGAATCTTTCATGTAATATTTTCCACCCAAGGCAACTGAAATCTCAGAAAATGAAACTTCAGACAAAGAGGACTAAGGTACCTCTGTTCCCTGTTACCACCTTTGTCAGGATGGACCTCATTTATATATTTTTCTCTGTTTTCCATATTAGCCTGGGAGCTTCTCAAAGGCAGAAACCTTCTGTCATTCATCTCCATTTCCGTAGCTACCCCCAGAGCTATTCCCTCAATGACTGCCTGTTGAATTGAATGGAATGGGACATATCTGTAATTAAGTCCAGTCATAAGACATATTCCTTTCAATAATCTCAGTGATGGCAAACCCTAATGCTTTGAGCATGGAGACATGATTACAGAAGATCAAAGCCTCTGAGTCCTATTCTAATGAGCAAAGTGGGTAACTGGGCTGAGCAATTCTATCTTATCCCAAACCAAGAAACATCAACAAACAATAAGGTTAATGTCCTTATATGGCTCGTCAGGTAAGCAGGTTCAAAATAATCAGTCTTAATATCTCATATCTAAATCCATATCTACTACAAAAATGCTTACAGAAGTAGCTAATAGATTCTGGTGACTGCAAGGATTTGTTCAATCATGCATTCAACAAAGTGCTTTTTATTAAATTGTAATAAGCCTGGCAATGTCTAGATTTGGACAAGACAAGGTTCTTGTCCCTAGGAAACTCACAGCCTAGGGTAGAGTCAGATCTACACACTTATCACCAACTCTGACTATAATAAGTAGCAGATAAAGGTGTGAGCACTCGATCTGTGAACATGGATTTCTAGAGTTGTTCACTTTCATTGGGAAGGTGTGGAGAAAAGGTGTTCTGTGGATTCTTTGCCTCAGTGAGTGGCTGGCCAGCTCAGTAAGCCTAGGGTGAAGTACATATAGCCCATGGTACATTTAGGCCAGAGTGTGGCAGACTTCCAATGCTGGTCTAAAGTGTCACTCTGTAAAAATCATGAACCTTTGCAAGTTTCCAAACTCACAGCATCGGCAGACCTGTTTCGGGAAAACAGAGCCTGTCGTCATTGCCCTTTGGAAGCAAAACTGAGGATGATCCAGCTAAGGGCTGAGACTAGAGAAGCTCGAGAAGAGGAAGACCCGCAAGGCAAGGGTGCCCTGGGCCAGCAATGCTCACACACTTGGTCTCAAGTCCACTTCACACTCTTAAGTCATTGGGGACCCCAAAGACCTTTCATTCAGGTGGGTTAAATCTATCTACTTTTGCTGGTTATAAATGAAATTTCAGACAACTTTAAAACACTAGAGCACCTAAGTACACATTCCATTTGCCTTCCGAGAGGTGACATCACCCATACTGTGGCTTCTGAAAAACTCCACTTTCCACCCCTTAAATTATAAGGCTGAAAGAGGGAAATAAAGTTTTACCATGACTACAAAAATGCTTCTTTCACCACACAGGTCTCTGAAAGTGTCCAGAGGCCTCAGGGACCTTGGAAACACATTTGGAAAACCACAGCTCTAGGTAATAGGCCCAGAGCAGAAATAGTAGAGAAGAAAAGAGACCATTGCCCTTCAGCGGTAGCCTCAGGAGGACCTGGTGACAGGCTGAATTGGTGTGAGGTTGGGTGGGGTGCCTACGGAGCAGGTGAAGGAGACAGAAAGAGCTAAGAATAACTTGGAGATTTTCATTTTGGAGAACTATGGGATTTTTTCCCCCTAGCCTAGCCCCTCCAATATATACATATATGGTTAATAAAAATAAAACGTGTACATGCTCACATAATATAACAAAACTGCAGTTTAGATGTTGAGTCTTCTTAGACCTTTCCTTTTTCTCTCTTTGTTCTTTCTGTGGTGCTGGGGATAGAACCCAGGAGTGCTCTACCACTAAGCTGCATCCCCAGCCCTTTGTAGTTTTTATTTTGAGACAGGGTCTCCCTAAGTTTCCCAGGCTAAACCAATCACTGGGGTTAAAAGTGTGCACCACCATGCCCGGTGCCTTATTGAGATCCTTAAGCAGCCCTGTGGCACCTACCCATGGAGACACTCTTCCTCCTAGGCAAGGTACCAGAGGCAGTTAAGTCCTTGGCAACAGTGTCTGATGAGTGAATGAGTGTGGACCAACCTAGCTGAGTCTGATAAATAATCTTCTGAGCCCTCAGATGAAAAGCATCCAAATACACACCTCCACTCTTGAACAATGACTCATATTTCAAATATGTATTGAAATGATTGTCCTAAGAAGGCAGCCCCCTCAATGCCAGCCGAAAAACAATAGTACTACACTCCACTTAAAAACACCCATCACTTAACTGTGGCCTTTAAGTAGGGTGTGTTCATTTAATTAGTTTTAATGACCAATTAACAGGGTTTCAATATAGAACAACATGATAAAAGTTGATTTTTTTATTTCCTGAACTACTGAATCATCCCTGATGATTCTGACTGAACCCTAACTTATTTCCATAATACAATTTCATTTCAAAGCTTTTATGAAAGCTCCCCCTCTCCTCAGTTCCACACCCTTCTGTTTCTTAGCCCATCAACCTCGGGTTCAGCTTGCCATTCGATTTTGGTCAACGACTAACACATGCCATATTCTTTCCCCATCCTGTAACTGTACCAAAAAGCCTAGTCTCCTCCCAGAATCCCACACTCAGTCTCAGGACATGGTGTAGCAATTCACATGTTTTTAAAAATCAGAAACTCTTGGCTCAGAACATGAGGAACGCTGCTGAGATCCTAGCTCGTGTTCAACTGTGTCCCTTCTCAGCCCTCCAGGTGCAGGGTCCTGCGCTGTCAGGTAGATGTCACTCCTGATCGGCTTGTGTACATGGAGCTTCATCATGTCTTCCCTCTGCTTTGTATGCACTCCACTCTCTTCCTTCCTTTCAAGGCACAGTTGAATATCTCTTCCCATGAGAAGCCTTCCCAGTCCCTCTGGCCTTGCCTATTGGCTCACTTCCCATTGCTTTTCTCCTGGAGCTCCACAGTTCTTACCCCGTGACTCATTAGGCTGTGGGCTGCTTCCAGCCATAATGTCATGTGTGTGTATAATCAGCCCTTCATCGTTGCTGCTTGAGTGGAATTGACACCCAACAGGGAGAGCAGGAGAGATAAGCTCAAAGGTCCTGACTCAGCCCATGCATGGACCTTTTCCAAAGCTCTGGTCCACATTTGATCTTTATCCTTGTCCATAAGAAAATACCTCTGTAGCACTTGGCACGTATTACCAAGCATGTCATTACATTTTAAGAGCTATTACATCTCCAATTCATCTTCTTAGAGCGGATAATAAAAGCTTTCAACAGGGAATGAGGGGAACAGATGAAATGATGATCCAAAGCAATGAGTGGGCTGAGCACAGGTCTCCAAATCCTTCCCCCATGGGCCAACCTCTAGCCCTTTGTCTGAGCATGGTACCCTACCTTGTGAATGCATCCATCATTGCTTCAGGAATACAGCTTGTCTGGACTCATCTCTGAGCCTCTGTTTAAATCACTCCCCTGGTCTGAACTGTCCTTCCACCACTCCTTTGCTTCTCCCTTCAAAATCAAGTTCATATGGCCTTCCTTGACCAGAGTCATAAATGCTGGAACTAGAATTAATAGTTCTATTGCTGACATTCTTCATTCACAAATAAGAACTGAGATCAGTTAGGTTCTGTGACTTGTCTAAAACCATAGATCTACCCCCCAATCTGCCTCTTAACTTGCAATCCTACTCTTCACCATACCCATTTCAATCTTTGCTCACTGTGCTCTCCTCTCACCCCAGTATCTGGTTAGAGTTGTTTCTGGTGGGAATGATTGTCATTCCCACTGGCTGGTAAAATCCTGGCACAGAATTATGGGCATCTGAGATGCAATAGAAGGCACATGCCATTTGGAGCTGAGTCCAGATTCAAGGGCAGACTCTCCCACATTCCAACTGTGTGAACTTGAGCAAGTTACATAGACTTCTGAGCCTCAATTTCCTCATCAGCAAAATAGAACTTAATATGAGCCAGGCTCAGTAAACTGCAAAAGGGATGAACACACCATCAGAAGTTCAACTCCTGCCACAAGCCAATGCATAGTCAAGGTCAAGTCCCTTACACTTGATGGCCCAGACAGAGTGGTTTGTATCTGTATGGGCCACTTTCAGTTCTAGATAGCTCATTAACTCTGGGATTCAGGGCAATGTCCATTAAAGTTAAAAAAAAAAAAAAAAACTTGTTTTCAAGAAGGGAAATGTTTATGCTTCCTTTGCATAGAGTCATGAGAGAAAACAATCCAGAGCTTTCCAAAAATATATCCCAAAACAAAAATAAAAACTTCAGTTTTCTGCCAAAGTAGCTTCAAAATATTCAGGATCTTGAGCACTTCAAAACCCTAAAGCCTGACCTGATGGTCAAGGGCATCAACTTCACAATGCAACTGTGTGGCCAAAGAGCATGCTTCCTCCTTGACCAGAGAGAACATCCTGTAACCTTTAACCCCACACTTGAAAGTCAACTGTTTATCCTCTGGAAGCCCAGGAAGCACAAAGCCTGCTCACTGAGCCCTGGGCCAGAGTAAGCCATAGGCCTGCTTTGCCAGAAAGGCACCCCTTTTTGTTAAAAAATAGAAAAGGAAGCCCTGTTTGCTTTGCATTTTATATTCACATACCAAAATGGATGGAACAACACTAAAGCCTTAACAGTGGTCACCCCAACAGGTGGGTAGAGCTGAAACGATTGCCTCTTTCAATACGTCCCACACCAATGAGCCTGTCGTTGTTTGAGAATTTTATCTAATAAAAAAAATAATTATTTTTAAAAAGTCATTCCTTCTAATTGCTAATAAAATTGGTGTTGGTGGTTGTTATTTTAATCCCCAACTAATCTCCATTCTCACCCCCAAAAAGTTACCAAAAGCAGTTTAGGAGATGGTGGACAGTTGGGTCTCAGGTTTACTAAATTAGCAGCAAACTCTCAAAAATCTGATGGTGGGAAGTTTCAATCCTTTTTCTGTTGTGTTTATATAAACACAACTATGTCAGATTCACCTTTCCTGATGGGTGTGCACTTCACTAGTGAATCAGTAAATTAGATAATTACAAAATTCAGAGAGGAGCCAGATGAAAATTTCTCATTTCTTTGTGATCACTGTGGATTTCCCACTACCCAGTGGCCATGGGGCCTATTGTGGGCAGTCATGCTGTCCCTGGTTCCTTTACCAGCCAGGTGTCACCAGCCCCAGGTGTGGTGGGCATGGTCTGCTAATGGCCCACAGTTGCCCTTTCTCTGAAGGCCTGTCCTCAGCTCACAAGAGGTGTGTGCTGCCCTCAGCTGCCAAGAGAAGTCCCCCGCTCCAGGCCTGACACTCATGTGTGCCACCGATGCTGCAGAGCGACCCTGGGGCTCCTTCTGAAGCCACATCTTTGCTTAGTCTCTTGCTGTTTTCTCACTTCCTTATAGGCTTCTCTTTCAATAAATCACATGCACCCAGTAAGTAAATCACTCTTTTCAGGCCTGAGATAGTGGTTTTTGTTACCCTGCTGAAAGTATATAATTACCTTCACATAATTATAGTTGATCAAAACCTAAATTTTTAAAAGATGAAATCTCCCCAATTAGTACAGCAAACCAACCAGCTCACCACCCAGCCATGCCCAATTCAGGTATGAGGAAATCTGAAATGTCATTTGCATTAACGGTAAGAGCCACTACTCCAAGGCAGAGAAATCAGGATAAAATGCAATTGTTCTGCCTGGTATGCGTGGCAGATATTTAATAAACATTTAACAACTGAAGAACTGTTTTTTGCTAGAAACTAGAAATATTTTTCAAGAATAAAAAATGCCTGACAATTGAATGTTTTCAAGTATTTCAGTGACTTTGGTGTAATTTTTTTTTTTGAGCCCCGGCACAACCCCAAACATGTAGGGCTTACTACATACTTAGCAAATTGAAGAGTTTGGGCCACACTCCTATTCTCATCTAACCATCGCCAAGTCCAGCATGCACCCATCTCTATTATCCCATCCTATTGACCCAGGGAAGAGTGGGCCCTTAATGGGTAGGTACTGAAAGAATAGTTTGTATCTCTCGACGTACTTGGAAGTCAGGGTTGAGGGCCACATGAAAAAATGACAACCCACAAAAATCCATGAACATTTTAATTGAGCTTTTAAATATCTAGTTGATAGATTAAAAGACTAACAAAGTAAAACAAAGGGAAAATACACCCTGTGACCAAAGCAGCCTGGAAGTCTTTTGAGACAGGGTCTCACTAAATCGCCTGGGCTGGCTAGAATTTGGGATTCTCCTGTCTCAGAGGCACTGGGTTTACAGGGGAGTGCCACCACGCAGGCTCAACAGACCCAATGACGAGCTCTCATCTCCCATTCCTTCACCCTTGTGTTTATATACTTCTTATTCAAAGCTAGTTGAGAAGACAAAATATCAAAAAATTGCTTGAGAGGTCTAATTGACTTTTTCTAGAATTATTCCAATTTTTGCTCTCAGGATTAACACATAGGACAGTCCTATGCTGGCTCTGATAAAAAGGGTACCTTCTAAAACTGGGTGCTATGAATCTCTATTTTCTTTTTTAACTGGAATATTTCCAAGTTTGTCATGGCACCAAGCTCCAGGAACCCCCTTCTTTTGTGGTCAGTCCAAATCCTAAACTAGTTACCAAGCCTTCTTATTTCCCAGGTACATAAAAAGCCCCTAGGGTCTAAGCTATTTTCTAGAAATCCCAATGCATAAAAATATTAATAAAATTTAATATTAACACACACACTCGCACAAAAAGGAAATAATAGCACATTGGTCGATTATTCAAATAGAATCCTTTTTTATTATTCATAGGATAAGTTGGAATTTTCCTTTTTTTTTTTTTTCTTTTTTTTTTTAGGAGAATTACTTTTAGGTGGGCTGGGGATGTGGCTCAGTGGTAAAGCACTCCTCTTGCACGCGTGCAGCCCTGGGTTCGATCCTCAGCACCACATAAAAATAAATAAAGTAAAGGTATTGTGTCCAACTACAACTAAAAAAAAAATTTAAAAAAAAAATAAAAAGAATTACTTTTAGTCATGATCTTGATCCAGAATAATTACATAAAAATAGAATTTTAGAAGGGAATTACATGGAAATGGAAGGAGACCCTCATTGTTATACAAAATTACAGGATGTGAGGGGAAAGGGAAAAAAAACAAGAGAAAGAAATGAATTACAGTAGATGGGGTAGAGAGAGATGATGGGAGGGGAGGGGAGGGAAGGGGAGGAGGGATAGGAAGGGGATAGGAAAGGCAGCAGAATACATCAGACACTAGTATGGCAGTATGTATAAACATGGGTGTGTAACCAATGTGATTCTGCAATCTGTACACTTGGTAAAAATGGGAGTTCATAACCCACTTGAATCAAATGTATGAAATATGATATGACAAGAGCATTGTAATGTTTTGAACAACCAATAAAAAAATAGAATTTTAGGATAGAAAATCCCAAACTATATCCCCACCAACTGTGGATTTACGAAAGACCAAAAGGAAAAAAGCATGTGATAGGAATGTCATTGAATCATCTCTGCAATGTACAGAGAGGTTAATCCTATTTTAAGTAATCTATGTGTTCTAACCATAAAACAACCCACATTTAAAAATAAACACCCATTCCTTGAACATCTGAAGAGCATGTCTACCACTAAATAAGTCCATCCAAGAAAACAAGCATGGTTTTTGACCAGCTCTCACTGTTTGCCCCATGTGGGCGGGCTCTTCCCAATCACCTTCACAGACCACAGCGTACTCTTTCAAAATTTTTCAGTGGAGAAAAAATTCTTTGCCCTTTGAGGTTGGATTCTATTTTCAAAATAGCCAACACCTATTTTTAAAAAGACTGAGGAAATTTTTAATAATAGGGTTGGATAGTGAGGGTAATTACACAGGTGTGGTAATTTACAAAAATACTCAAGCAAAGGGAAGTTAAAACAAAGGTGGTCACCAGATCCCAGCCTTCCACATTCTGACCCAGTCGCCTCTCTCTGGAGTCTCCAGGGGACATTGAAAGCTAGACACCATTAAAATCTGTTGAGTTTTTCTTACAGTCATGAAGTACAGACCTCAGGACGTAAATCGATCATATAATGTGGTAATAATATAGTGATAGTCACTCTGGGTGGTATTAGCTTGAGGGTTGACTCCTAGCAGACGACGTGCTTATCAATGGTATTATAAATCTTAGGTACCAGGATGTAGGGTAGGATCATGGGCTTCAAATTCCTGCTTCAACACTTACTTGTAAGCCCAGTTACTTAACCTCTCTGCACTTCCATTTCATCTGCTCTTATATGGCAATAATAATCGTACCTTCTTCTTGTGTAAATTAAATGATTTAACGTATTTTGAACGCTTCCCATGGTTGACTTATTTAGTCAACCACTAAATAAGTATTACCCATAATTTCTTTGTGCAATTGCTATAACCAGTAAGGAATGAGAAGCTACCTTCAAAAATAACCAACTTAAGCAACTCAGCAAGACCCTGTCTCTATATAAAATATTAAAAAGTGGGCTGGGGTTGTAGCACGATGGGAGAGTGCTTGCCTGGCATGTGTGAGGCATGGGTTCGATCCTCAGCACCACATACAAACAAAGATGTGGTGTGTCCACCAAAAACTAAAAAAATAAATACTAAAAAATTCTCTCTCTAAAAAAAATAAATTAAATAAAGGTCCATCAACAACTAAAATAAATAACTAAATAAATAAGGGCTGGGGATGTGGCTCAGTGGTTAAATGCCCCTAGGTTCAATTCCTGGTGCCAAAAAAAAGAAAAACAGAAAACAATGACAATAAAACAAAAGCCAGCCTGTGTCTGTCCTGTTTTAGTCAACCTTTTCATTGCTGTGACCAGAAGATCTGACCAGAACAATTTCAGGGAAGAAAAGTTTACTTGAGGGCTCACAGTTTCTGAGGTCTCAGTCCATAGAAGGCGGGCTCCATTCCTCAGGGCTGGAGGTGAGGCTAAACACCATCGCAGGAGAGTAGTGGGAAGAGGGAAGCAGCTCACATGATGATTAGGAAGCAGAGAAAGAGAGATCCCACTCACCAGATACAAAATATACACCCAAAGTCATGCCCCTAATGCCCCCCTCCTCCAACCACACCCCACCTGCCTTCAGTTACCACTCAATTAATCCCATCAGGTGATTAATTCACTGATTGAGTTAAGGCTTTCGTAACCCAGTAAATTCTTCTCTGAACCTTTTTGCATTGTCTCACATGTGAGTTTTTGGGGGACACCTCACATCCAAACCATAACATATCCAAACCATACACTGTTCTAATCCAGATCATAGGGGCTTACAATTCACAGGACTCTGAACATACAGTAAACAGCTATTGAGAGGCACTTTCAAGTGCTGTAGCAATAGAACCCAGTGGAATCTGAGGGACCTCCAAGGGAATGGCATTATTGCTGTTATTGGAAAGGGTTTGCTGTCAACCTGTATTTTATTGAATATAAGATATTACAGATTGATGTAAGCATCCTAGCTCCAGAGATAATTATAGTAGGAAAATGTGCAGAATCAATGAAACATGGCCACAGATGTTTATAAGAGGACATCAAGCTGTCTAGCTCCGGTGGATTCTTCTACTTTCTAAGTGCAGCCTCAGTCCTGAAAGGGAAAACTTTCCCCAGATTCATTTATAAAGGTAAGAACTGGGCTTTGAGTTCAGCCCAGTGAGAAGGGCCCCATGGGAAGACTGTGTTTTATATATGAGGCGAAGAAAACGCAGAAGAAGGTGGAAAATTTTGAGTGAGCATAAGAGTTTCCTAATGCAGGTGTTAAAATTTACCCAAGTGAATTCTGAAATTCAGAACTATTTTTTTTTCATCTGTGGAGAGTACATTGTCCAAGCAAAAGTGAAAGAACCAGGCAAGAGAAAAGGATTCCAGACCTCTCTTTCCATATTGCCCTTTGGGTTTCTGGTAGCTCCAGGTTTGGACCGCCACCAAGTTTAACTGTAACCTGGGCCAGCTAGCCTTCATCAGATAGCGCTAGAGCCAAGACATGCAAATGGCATTCAAGACTGAAGGTGGGTCAGGTGATTCTAAAGACTCAGGTCCCATTTGTAACCATTTGTTTTTACACTCAACCTCAAGAAATATTAGTCAAAGAATCTGGACTAGGTACAGAGTAGTGTGTAGTGTATGTGTGTGTGTGTGTGTGTATGCACACTTGCGCGTGCGTGTGTGATTATGTTTATAAACAAATTTATTTATATTTATCTATACATATGCCCAAGCACAGAATGTTTTGTGTCTAGGACTGCCCTAAAAAGAACTCTACCTAGTAATGTAGGAGCCTACCCTCTGATAATCTCTTATAATCTATCAATCATAAATTTGAAAAGAAATATTAAAAAGTTAGTTTGTAAATCTGTGACATAGTACCTATAACCATATGGCTCTTGGATCCAGGGCTTTTTTAGTAATGGTTAATGTCTTCCATTTATGATTTGAATCAAATATTACTTGAGTTAAATCATTGACCATCTGGGACATGGAAATCCTATATTTATACAACGATATTTGGAAAATAATATTAGCATTTGTTAGGGCAAGAATTTGTCAGGAGATCGGTATTGAAACATTAGCTACCTAATTTAAAATGCTCTTGTTTTTTATCTTATGTATTTTATCTTATGTATTTTTAAAAGGCAACTGTCCCAACTATAAAAATGACTATGTCTTGTGAATTATCTATGGATTCTTTTCTAAATAACCCATCAATGATGTTGATAAAGTTTTTGTAGTGCTTTTTTCTCGTTGGAAAACAGAGAGTCAGAATCACAAAGTCTCTCCGCTCTAACCTATTATCTTTAAAGCTTGATGACCTCCTGGCAATGGGTTGAAAATGTTGTGCCCCTCCCCCTCATACTCTTCCAGGTATTTTTTCTGAAAGGCCAGAGCTCCAGAGTTTATGCCATTATGTCTGAGCATATAAAAGATGGCAGTGATAATGCACATGACATCATGTAAACTATGTTATTTTGACTTTTAGATTTTCCATAAATATAAATCCTGGCTAAGGCTGCCGAGAAGTTTGGCAAAGAGCAGGCTGCTTTTATTCACTCTGAGTGGGTGAAACCAGAATTCCTTGGCCTTACGCATTCTTGTGGTCTCCACCAACAGCCCCCCCTTTCTGACATCAAGTTCATCTTCAGTGTTTACTCAAATGTGTTTGGCCCACTAATGCCTGTTTTAATGAGAATTACAGTTCCCTGCCAGGAGTCCCATTTGGATAATTTACTTTTTCTTTGTTGATCATATCAAGCAAATCATTACAAATAATAATACTGTAATAACGTAGTTCTTTCCAGGAAATGTCATCTTGCTGATGGCATCTGAGACTGGATATTATTAAAATCTGACTCCTCTTTTCATCTGGCTGCACTACAATTCAACGCCCCTTGACGAGGGACAACATGGAGAGATGTACTGGCTTGTGATCAGCATTTCAGGTTGGTGGTCAGATAAAAGCTCAGATGGAATGCTTTTCAAGGATATGCTCAAGTTCCCTGTTGTAGTTTGGCTCCGGCTGTTTTCTGAATACCTCTGTAAAAACAGACCATTGAGGCAGTTCAGATCTAAACAGAAAAACAATTTTTTTTTCATTTGTTTTTCATTTTATGAATATGTATAATCTACATCATTACCTTATTGTGGTTTAATTAGTCGGATAATTAACTAGTGCAAAAATTCATGCAAAACTTTTTTTAAACATATCCATTCTGAAATCAAAGCAGTTGATTCCATCTCACATTTCATCGGCTTTTACTCCCTCTATTCTCAGCCATATTTGTTTCCAAAAGAACTTTCTGGAGCATTACCTAGCAAATTACTTCTCAAAAACATGGCAAGTACTTCTTCAGTGGTAGATGGGTAAAAGTGAAAAAATGTAGAAAGAATCTGGAGGTGAAGAGGATGCCTAATCTTAATATCAGGATGCAGCTGCCTATAATTACAGAATGCCCAATCAAAAATAACAAAGAAAATGGAAATTTCTATCTCCCATAACCAGAAGAATGTAACGAGGTAGGTTATCACAAGGTTGTCAATATGGTTCCACAACGTCAGAGCTCTCAGCCGGATAGTAGCTATCGAACCCTACGTTCACTCATCCTTCTTTCAACATGCCTTAAAAATTCCTCAGCTCTCCTTGGCACCACTCGAATACTGGGAGAGGGGGAAAGTGCGGGTTTGGGACTTAGCACAATGCAAGACATCGTGGCCAAGACAAACAAAAGGTAAGGTCTTTGTCACTGAGAAGCTCTTCTTATAGGGAAAAGGCTCAAACAAATGAAACCAAAGTAAAACAATCCGACACAACAGTCAGGCCTTCATCCCATGGTCTCAGATGGTAACCATCTGGGTAGGCAATCATAAAGCAGAAAGGAATTTTCTGGAAGTTCACTAAGTAATTCACAAAACTGCAAGGCTGAAAATCTGGAAAACAACCAAACCAAAGGAATCCACAGCCAGAGTCATGTAAAAGGAACTGCTTGGTTACAAAGCCACCACCAGACATTGGGTACAAGACACTGCCAATGCAGGAAAGTTCTAAACTGCCCCTGGGCTGTTGCATGACGGGCCTCAGCACTGGACAGAGTTCAGTTCCTGTGAGCTTACCACCTGTCAAGCGGGGTTCTAAGCAAGTTACCTTTGTCTCACCTCATCCTCACGATGAGCCTCTTAGGAAAGTGAGTGCTCCGTTTTACAGGTTGGGATACCGAGGCTCACAGAGACTAAGCACCTGGCCCAAGGTCATGGAGATTTAGTAAGGAAGCTGGCACTCAAGCCCAGGCAGCCAGGCTCCAGGATTTCATCTGCCCCTCAACACCCAAGTAGGAGCCTCTGACTTCCCGAACCAAGGCTGGTGCCCTAACTGCCATCAGTAAGAGGGTCACATGTGACCTTTTTGATTTCCAAACTCACATATGGCTGACTCTCCAACATGAGAAGGGTGTGAAAATGCTGGTGAAGAAAAATTTACAAATATCACCCGAACTCTACAGAGACAGGTGAGAAGTAAAATAAGTGAAACACCCAAACTTAAGAAGAAATGGTCTAGTTATTCTCTTTGTCCATTAAGATTTCTTTTATTAATCTCTGCCACGAATATAGGTCATCCAGCCTAGAAATGCCTCCATCTTTTTGTTCTAGATATGGGAAGACAAATTAAAATCCAATGCTCCATTTTGCCTTCTCTTTCTCTTTAAATTGTGTCAACACTGATATAAAAAGGTGGCTCACTACTTTCAGTCTTCAAACCCATGAAGATAAAAATGTCCTTCCCCTCTCTTACTTCTCAAGTATTGAAATGATTTTCAAGGAAAGATAAACTCAAACATGAACTCAGGGCTTGAAGGAAAAATAAAATAACCTTATTTTTTATTCTCCTCTCTACATGTAGCTATAGAAAAGCAAAGAACAACTATTTTGTGGAGGCAGGGTTGAGTCAGACATGTTAACATCACAATTGAAGGGTTTGGAAATAGAGTTGTACCCAGAGGACGCCCGTCACTGTGCATTAATATATTTTGTATTAAATGCAAGTAAATCAGTATATAAAGTGTATAAAGAAACAATGAATCAAAGAGCTTTCTGCTGTCATGTATAACTGACTAGAACTAATAGAGTTTAAAAAAAATTTTAAAGTATATAAAGATGCAATAGAATGCTAATAGAATCAACCACCTAATAGAGGAAAAAGTAGGCCCAAATCTCCATCACGTTGGATTAGGTCCCAATTTCCTTAACAAGACTCCTAAAGCACAAGAAATAAAATGAAGAATTAATAAATGGGATGGACTCAAACTAAGAAGCTTCTTCTCAGCAAAAGAAACAATCAATGAGGTGAAGAAAGAGCCTACATTTTGGGAGCAAATTTTTGCCTCATGCACATCAGATAGAGCACTAATCTCCAGGATATATAAAGAAATCAAAAAACTAAACACCAAAAAAATAAATAAATAACCCAATCAATAAATGGGCTAAGGAGCTAAACAGACACTTCTCAGAAGAAGATATACAATCAATCAACAAATATATGAAAAAAAATGTTCAACATCTCTAGTAATTAGAGAAATGCAAATCAAAACTACTCTAAGATTTCATCTCACACTAGTCAGAATGGTGGTTATCAAGAATGTGAAGGAGCCAGGCATGGTGGCACATTCCTATAATTCCAGCAGCTCAAGAGGCTGAGACAGGAGGATTGTAAGTTCAAAGCCAGCCTCAGCAATGGTAAGGCACTAAGCAACTCAGTAAGACCCTGTCTCTAATAAAATACAAAATTGGGCTGGGGATGTGGCTCAGTGGTTGGGCCCCTGAGTTCAATCCCTGGTACCCCCCCCCAAAAAAAAAAAAGAATACAAACATTAAGTGTTGGCAAAGATGTAGGGGAAAAGGCACACTCATACATTACTTGTAGGACTGAAAATTGGCGCAACCAATTGGGAAAGTAGTATGGAGATTCCTCAGAAAACCTGGAATGGAACCACCATTTCACCCAGCTATCCACTCCTTGGTCTATACCCAAAGGACTTAAAAACAACATACTACGGTGATGTAGCGACGTCGATGTTCATAGCAGCTTTTTTCACAATAGCTAAACTATGGAAGCAACCTTGATGCCCTTCAATAGATGAATGGACAAAGAAACTGTGATATATATACACAATGGAATATGACTCAGCATTAAAAGCGAATAAAATTATGGCATTTGCAGATAAATGGATGGAGTTGGAGAATATTATGCTAAGTGAAGTAAGACAATCCAAAAAAACCAAAGGCTGAATGTTCTCTCTGATAAGTGGATGCTGATCCAAAATTTGGGGGAGGGGTGGGGAATAGAGGAACTTTGATTGGGCAAAGGAGAGAGAGAGGAGGGGATCGGGCATGAGGGCAGAAAAGATGGTGGAATGAGATGGACATCATTACCCTAGGTACATGTATGACTGCACATATGATTCAATGCTACATCGTGTACAACCAGAGAAATGAAAAGTTGTGTTGCAATTGTGTACAATGAATCAAAATGCAGTCTGCTGTCAGATATAACTAATTATAATTAATTAATTAATTGATTTTTTAAAATAATGAACCAAAATTATTACTATGTACATATATGATTACATGACTGGTATAACTCTATACCATGTACATTCAGAAGAAAGAGAAGATATAGGGGCTGGGGATGTGGCTCAAGCGGTAACGCGCTCGTCTAGCATGCGTGGGGCACTGGGTTCGATCCTCAGCACCACATAAAAAAATAAAGATGTTGTGTCCACTGAAACTGAAAAATAAATATTAAAAAATTCTCTCTCTCTCTCTCCCTCCCTCCCTCCCTCCCTAAAAAAGAGAAAAGAAAGAGAAGATATACTCCATTTACGTATGATGTGTCGAAATGCATTTGACTGCCATGTGCAAATAATTAGAATGAAGCTTACATCCAAAATCAGCAAATGAATATTTATAGCAGTTTTATTCATTGATGTTCTATGAAGCAACTGACTTAGTAAAGGCTTGAAAGAATGAAGTCACTAAAAATTAAAAATCTGGCCTTTAGACCAAAGGCTACTCTTGATCCTACCTTTTGGTTTCATGAGAGAATAAACACAAATGGGACTTTTGTGGGGTCATGATTCAACCCAAGCAGATTCCTTGATTTTAATATTTAAATTCATTTATCAAATTATTTTTACTATCCATGGAAACACAGTATTCAATTAAAAAAAAAAAAAAAAACCTCCCATGGTGGGGTGGGAGGTTGGAGATGCAGTGTTTTTCTTAGAGAAGGCACTCTGTCTGGCATGGCCACATCCAGAATTTGAATTAAAAGGGATTCATGTCACAGGGGCTGGCCCAGCTAAGTTAGGACCTGGAGGAAAAAAACTAGGAATGCATCTCAGAGAAATTCTGCTCTGATATTTCTTGTTTTTCACCCAATTAAGCTTCAATTTCCTAAAAATGTCATTGCTTTTCATTCAATAAACAAATGATAAAGAAAACCCAAGTTATGAAATCAGTAACTTAATTATCTTCATTAGAACTTTTATTATTTTTTTTAATCCACAATTAGGGCTGGGGATGTGGCTCAAGTGGTATCACATTCGCCTGGCATGTGTGAGGCACTGGTTCCATCCTCAGCACCACATAAAAATAAGATAAAGATATTGTGTCCACCTTAAAAATAAATAAATTAAAAAAAATTTTTAAACCCCACGATAGCCCTAAGGGCCATGCTGATTTAAAGCCTGGAGCCAATGACTTTTGAGAAATTTCCATTTCTTTTGAGAAATTTCCACGTCACGTGAATGACATGTGACAAATTCTAAACATGAAGTCTTTTGCATTTAAATATTTTCACGGGTTTTCCTTCTCCCTACAGGACCCTGGCTCTCAGCTTTTCATTTCTTTTCTAATTCCACAAATAGGAATTTCCTTGAGTTTGCTTCTTGACAACTTTCCAGTAGCCAGAACAGGCAGTTCACATTATTGGTATCCTAATAATATAGGCAGTGTGGACGTGTTCATCTCTGGCTCTTCCTAATACTCATTTCTAAAGATAAATATTCTAAAAGAAAGTTTTCCGTGATGGAGAGGACCCGACATCACCTCCATTTAAACTTGACTTTCATTCACAAAACTCCATATATTGCCTTAAACCTGCCTGCTATGCTATCCCCACAAGGTGTCCTGGAAATTTAAAACATCAGTGACGTACTCAGAAAAGGTCTAGCACTTGATCATCACAATCACCCATCAGCTTGCTCTCTTTGTAGTTTAACAGGGAGCAGCACCTCCTAGGAAACCGGGCTCCGTGTTCTCGCTTCCTCTCTCCCTATCAACTCACTCCTGCTCGTCCTAAAAGGACAGCGCTTTACCCTACCTCTACAAGAATGATGGGCTAAGGACCCAGTAAATAGCAAAGCTCCTCTTCAATTGACATTGATCCAAAATTTTCTCCTGAATGGTAATATAAAGATTTCTTCTAATGATATAATGGAGATCTCATGCTAGGTAAAACAGCGTTTAGGTGGTTAATCTGCTAGGTATTATTTTAAATGTTCTTTTTTCCTTCTAAGGCTATTTATTAGTTACAATATAATATGGAATGGCAAACTAGCAGGAGTACCTCAAAAGCCAACCAAGAGTGGGCTCTGAAACTGGGTATGGTGGTGTATCCCTGTAATCTCAGCAACTCAGAAGGCTGAGACAGGAGGATCAAAAGTTTGAGGCTAGCGTCAGCAACTTAGCAAAGACTTGCCTCAAACTAAAAAAAACGTTAAAAAGGGTTTGGGGCTGTAATTCAGTGGTTAAAGCACCCCTTGAATCAATCCCCAATACTGAAGGGAAAAAAAAAAGTGTGGACTGGTTAAATAAATTCTGGAACTCCATACACTGGAATAGAATGCTAAGGGGCTATTTAGGGGAGAAGGAGGAGGAGGAGGAGGAGGAGGAGGAGGAGGAGGAGGAGGAGGAGGAGGAGGAAAAGATACTGGTGTAATGAATCTCCCATGTACAATAAAAAAATCAAAATACATTTTAAGGAAGGGAAAAAAAGTATAATGCAAAACACCATTTGAGTAAAAATAAGTGAGAGTAGAATTATATACGTAATTTCTTGAATCACAGAGCGAATATTTGGAAGGATACACACAAAACAGGTTGCCTCAGGAGAGGGGAACTGCATAGAAAACAAAAATAAAGGACTTTTCAGAATGTGTAGAAATTAAGTGATTATTGCTTACATATTATTGCCAGGCACTGGGACACACAGTTCGGCTTTCTTGCCCTTAGGAAGCAGCAGCCTATGAGAAAAGAAAGCAAACGGATATTATGCATTAGAAAGCCGTGATGGATTAACGCCCTTGGCCCTGACTGTGATGGCAGTGGACACAAGGAGGAGCTGGGGACGGAGGCTGGTGGGGAGCAGCATCTGAGCAGCTTGGAAGGGTGCAGAGCTGCGGGGGCTGCCTGTTCTCTATCTGGGCCAGGAATTCCATTTACAGTTGTTAATTGTGTCTTCTTTCTTTTTCTCTTTTTCCCTTCATTTTGCTCTCCTCCTCCCTCCTTCCTCCTCTTCCTCCTGTTCCTCTCTCTCCACCTCCCCCTCCTGCCATTGCTGTTCATCCTCCTCCCCTTCTTTTTCTTAAATGGGGTTCTTAGCATGGTCATATTTCATGACCATGGATCTTTTAAGCACATTTACAACAAGCAAGGACACTCCAACCTCTAGTGATCTTTCCCACATATTCCCAGGTCTTTATTTTTCTTTGTTTTGATGAAGTGTTTATTTAGTAGGTATGACATCATTTGTGTGTGTGTGTTTGTGTGTGTGTGTGTGTTACTATGGATAGAACCAATGGTCTTGTGCACGCTGTGTAAGTGCTCTATCACTGAGCTACGTCTCCAGCCTTTTTTATTTTAAGAAAAGGTTTCTAAGTTGCCCAGGCTGGCATTGGACCCGACATCTTCCTGCTCAGCTTCCTGAGGAGCTGGGATTACAGGAGTATGGCCACCGAGCCTGGCTGTGATGCTGTTCTGATGTACCTAAAGCACTGAATGTGGCCACGTCCTATTTACATGGTGATAACAAATGGATTACAAAGCAAATATGAAGAAGTGTTCATACTTAATGATATCAAAATTAATTCCAAAAGTACAACAGGAACCTATAAGGATGGCCTTAGCCTAAGCAACTCCATTTTAAAAATCCATCTTAAAACAAACCTGCAGTCTCACCAGGTACAAGCCCACAGAGCCCTCCAATATGTCATAAGGCATAGCCTGATAAAACAAATCACTTTCCACAGCTCGGTAAGAGTCGGGGTGAAGTCACATGTCATTTGTCATAACCCTGATAAGAGTCAGAAGTGTGATATCAGGGTGGAAATCACCAAACCACATGGCCTGACTCTAAGATGTGAGATGTCACTAAGAAACCTGGTAACAGCTGATAGGGACCAAAAGGAAAAGCAGAAGTCCAAAAATTTAGTATAAATAAGGAAGCAAATGAACAGACATTCAAGCCAGCCAATACTGATGCCCACATGCCAGAGAGCCTGACGAGGACCTGGACTGACGTCCCAACTCTTCTCATCATCTGCCTCATCCTCTGCATAGTCCTCACTGCTCTCAAACTCTACAGCAGCCTCTTGACCCTGGTGAGAAAGGCGACTTCTCCTCAGCCAGCCGTCAACTCCATACCAAGAGAAGCCTCCATCGGTTCCTGACTAGAACACCATGGTCTGAATGAGTGTGCATCTGCTGGACTTAAGACCTAAGACTTAAGACTTTAAACCTAGCACTTAAGCCTAGCATGCATAGGGAATGTCTGTAATAAGTCTATCATGATTAAGTGTGCTTATAGTTAACTTAGAATTGTTTGCTTTGAATTGATTATGTCTATTGTAATGCCCATCATTAAGGATTGTCATTCCTTGATTAAGAACCTATAGAGTGAATTGTATTGAGTGATTTTGAGTGAATAAAGCATTGAAAAGGACATATCTCTCCCCTCGACTGCCGATGTCGCACTTTTGCCCATTGCAATAGAACCCTTCCCAACAATCTGCTATAAGCAAGAAATTTAACTAAAATGTGCATATTTCATTTATGGAACCTGAAAGCAACAGATGTAAAACTTCAGTATCCCTGGCCCTGATGTAGCAGACTGGAGTAGCATGCTTCTGGTTTTACTTGCCTCGTTATCACAAAATGCTTCCATCTTCTTGTATAAGTTCTGGATTGAAAATTGCTATCAAAGTCCAAGTCTGCAGCAGACACACACACACACATACACACACACACACACACACACACACACACACACAGCTTGCTTGCTCCTCTGGAATCTTCCCCCGGCCTTTGGCTGGAAATAACACAGGAATCAAAGCATTTCCTTAAACTACAAAAGCCAAGATAAATCCACTTATTCTAAGAAACAATAGAAATGAAATTTCCACTGGGATCAAACTCAGCACAGCTGATTAGCATTTCTTTCATGCTAAGTATTTGGCTTAGATGTCAGGTTAGGGGTGAGGAGATGAAGAGTCCATTGACTTGTTTTATTAAACATCAACATCCACCACAGAGTAATCAACTTGGGTTTTACTTCTTCAAATGCTTTTTTCCCATTCTAAATGGTCAGTATTAAGTATCATATCTTGGACCAATTTTTGTTTGGTTTTCACATTTTTCCAGTTTTCCAGTAAGAGGCTTATTCTACCATAATTAACAAACCAGACCACCCACCAATCACTGTAGGTCTTCCAGTAATAGTTTGATGTATTTTATGTGTGTTCTCAATTCATCTTCAGTAGCAATTATATCCTATTCATGAAAAAAAAAACCCAAGCTTCAAATTGTTGTTTCTATTCGACATATAATCTAAGTGGACAGGCATGGGGACCTAGGAAGTCACCAGAAGAGAAGCCAATATTCTCCTTGGAAGGAAAAACTAACCTTGTTTATGCTTCCGGTACCCAGCACCAAACTTTGTACCTTCTTTTCAGTAGACTTGGAACATGAAACCAGTCGAGGATGGTGGATCCTGCCCTCTCTTCTTCTGTATGCCCCACCCTCAGCTTAAGTCCTCATCACCTTATATTCCAGATTCCCTTCACTCTGTTTCCCAGGTCTCAAATTTCCTACTTCAAGGCTCACTTCACGTAATATTAACCTCCAAATGTCTCTCGGGCTTTTCGACATCTGCTTTCCTGTTCTTTTTCTGGCTGTACACATTTTCTCATTGAAGGCACTTACCACTATCCTCAGTAAGATTAGCCTGGCTCAGCCCTTACCCTTGGCCAAACAGGGTAAGAGAGTCAGGAAAAATCTATTTGGGGGTACTTGTTTCAAAAGAAGCTCCTCTAGCTTCCAGTTTCCACTGGATTCTGTTCACTGGGTCCAGTATAAATGCCATAGTCCTTAGCATATCCCCAGCATCCGATACTGTAGTACACATATTAGATTTTGTGTGTGTGTGTGTGTGTGTGTGTGTGGTGCTGGGGATTGAGCCCAGGGCAGCCACACTGTGTGGTACAGAGCATGCTTGCAAGGAGCCCAGCAGATCTGTCCAGACCTCAGTAAGTGGCACTTTCAGTAAGAAAGTCTGGTGAAAATCCTGAGAGTATCCTTTGTGATCATCACAAAATTCTAAGTTCTTCAAATTAATTCAAGCAAGATAAAGTAAAGAAGGCTCAGAAGATTTGCTATCTTCATTATCTTCAAAAATAAGAACTATAATTGTTCTGGGATGCTGTGAGAAAAACTGCTACATTCATTTCCTAAAACTTCTGGATTTTTAAAATATTTTTTTTAGTTGTACTTGGACACAATATCTTTATTTTATTTATTTTTATGTGGTGCTGAGGATGGAACCCGGGGCCTCGCATGTGCTAGGCGAGTGCTCTACCAATGAGCCACAATCCCAGCCCCAACTTCTGTTTTCTTAAACTAGCTTGTATTTGTCCATTCAGACTGCTAGTAAAAAATAAAATAAAAATACCAGACCTTGGGTGACTGTCTACATAAATATCAAAAATTCATTTCTCACTGTTCTAGAAAGCAAGAAGGCTAAAGTCAAGGTGCTCGCAGAGCCGCCTGGTGAGGGCCTACTTTTTTCTGGATGGCACCTTGTCACTGAGTCACATGGCAGAGAAACAGATGAGCTCCTTTGGACTCTTTTTCAGGGCACTAAGCCCATTCTTTAGGGCTCTGCTTTGTGACCTAATTACCTTTCAAAGGTCTCATGCTTAGACTATCATATTAGGGCTTAAAATTTCAACATGTGAATATGGGGGAAATACAAACATTCACACCATAGCATAGGTTGAATAAGATCCTAAAACTTGCCACCCCAAGTGCCCTGTCTAAAACAAAATTTGTAAGTACATATGTTGCAAAGGAAAAGTTCTATAATGTATGATTCCTTGAGGACACACTTATAAAAAGAACATGGAAATATAATTTCTGTTTCTATGACACGGTATTTAGAGAGAGAGATCTGGAAGGTTTTTAAAATGATATATAAAATATAGAAAGTACACACATCTTAAATATACAGATTAATGAATTTTTCACTGTGTATCCACCCATGTGACTGCCAACTAGGCAAAAATATAAAATATTTCTAAGACTCCAGAAGCTTCCCTCACGCTTCTCTGAATATTTTCTGAAACATTTTGTGGGTTCCCTATTAGGGTGATTTTAGATGATTTTTAACTTTCTTCTTTATACAGATCTGTTACCTGTATAATCAGAAAAATAGCAGATTTTCCTTGCAGTCATTTTGAATAACAGAACTGCTCATGAATCAGTCTCACAGAAAAGAACTTCAGGTGTCTGAATTCCTGAGTCCAGCACTTCACTGGTTAACTCTATCATGGTCTGAATGTGTCCTGTGAAACCTGTGTGCTGGCATCCGAACCTCCATTGTGATTGTTTTAGGAGGTGGGGCCTTTGGAGAATGATGGAATGATAGGGGTGGCGCTCTCACAAGTGGGCCTGCTGCCCTTATAAAAGAGGATACCATGAGAAGTTGCAGTCTGTGACCCGGAATAGGGCCCTCACCAGGGCCCAATCATGCTTGCACCCTTATCTCAGACTTCCTAGATACTAAAACTGTGGGAAAATAAGTTCTGCTGTTTACAAGCCTTCCAGTCCACAGTAGTTTGTTACAGCAGTTGGAACTAAGATAAACTCCTTTAGTATTTTTGTTTTTCTCTGTATATTTCTTGTGTTCCCCCTCCCCTTTCTTCTTAATATTTATCAAAGACCCCTCCCCCATTGCTTTCTAACAGTCTAATCTGTTAGACTCTGCAAGGTAACATTGCCAGGCTTCCTAAGCCTCCTAGGAAGAACAGTACAATCCTGGGACTCGGCACTGCACTCAAAGTACAACGAGCCCAATCAAGAAAGAGACACAAAGTCGGGAGAAGAAAGATCAACACAAAAGGTTTAATACTGACAAAGGCAGATTGGAGAAGGCCACTTGGATCTGTGACCCCAAACAACCTCCTAGTTCCTAAGGCCACAGAGTTCCACTTCCCACCCATCAGCCTGCAAACAGCTCCCTCTGCAGGAATCCCCTCTGCCTGCAACTTCAGGACCCCTGCTCCTGTGGCTCAGCACTTTCTCCCAGGCCGATAAGTCACCAAAGAGGTGGATGAGGGAAGGGCAGAAGTTATCCTCCCCGTGTTCCTAATAGTCCATTTACGGAACTGAGTGGATGTTTCCTTCTCAAATATGGTCCCCACAGTCTGAGGAGAGTTGATGAAATGACCCTTAAATTCTCGAGAACAGATTCTGTGATTCCAGAGGGGATTGGCCTCCTTCTTCTGTTCTTCCCTGAAGGGTTTCTTAAAGAAAATATGTAAACAAGCAAACAAATGAGTGCAGTAAGATCAAAAACGATTTTACATTATTGCCTGGAATCTCATAGAACAGTTTCGGTCAGGGTGGAAACCCTCTGGGAATATGTGCATTATTGAGAGGCCACAACAAAGAGAAACTGGCCTGCCAGCAACTGATCCCTTGTGTGCCTGAGCTCCCAAACTCATCTTAATCTCATTGTCGCAACCTGAGATGATGAGTCACTGGAATTTCTAAACCAAGTGCAGTTGGCAATAGATTAAATGCTGAAGCTGAAATTCCCACCAAGCCTGTTTTTGTGACCTGTGAAGTACATTCAAACAATTCAGGACTCATTTCCTGAGAGGATATTCTCTACTTTCCAGCTACTCTGCAAACTTAAAATTGGACTCAACCTTCAACTGGAGAGTGTGCAGATCCTGAAACGGAAATAAACTTGTTCTTCAAGTAAAAAATTTCAGGGTGGGAAGGGAAGGGGAAAAGTTTACTTGATAATGACGTGTTTCCTTTTCAAAAAATTCTCAAAAAGACTTCATGCCTAATTATTAACTTATTTTGTATTTTGTAAGTAAACTTTTTACTAAAGTACAACATACTTGTAGAAAAGTTCGCAGATCATGAGTGATCAGATTGGTGGAGTTTCTAGAATGAATACACCTGTGAGACCAGCCCCGAGTCAAGATATAAAATTTTACCTGTTATTACTTACATTGCCAAAACTTCTACTGCTCCTCCTATTTATTACCAACCCCAGCAGGACCACTACTCTGACTTCTAACACCATGTGCTAGATGTGCCTATTTATTTTTAACCTTCTGAAACTGAAACTATACAAACAGGATATGGTCCTGCATGCTGAACGCTTTTGCTCCATATTGTATTTGAGAGATTCATCTATGTGACTACCTATAGTAATTCTTTAATTCCCATTATTGTTTCATATTTCATTGAATGAATATGCCATAATTTATTCATACTACTGTTGAAGAACATTTGGAAAGTGTCCAGTTTAGAGCTCTTATGAATAGTGCCATGTACCCTAGTATCTTGGTGAACATTGGTGCACATTCCTGCTGGGACTATTCTAAGTCATAGGTTTTAGGTCACTCGGTCTGAGATAATTGGTTATGGTAGCAATAGGAAACTTACACAGTCACCTTTTCATATGGTGGTTGGACATATGAATATCTTTCTTTGTAAGGTACTTGCCTGACTAGGTCTTTTATTCACTTTTCAAAATATATTGTCTTCCTTTTTGTTTTGATTTTTGGGAGTTTCTTTTATATTCTGCATTCAAGTATTTCATGGAGATTGGTATTTATAATTCATTCTCCCTTTCCATGCTTTTTTCTTTTATTCTCTTGGTGATATCTTTTGGTAAAACCAAGTTCCCAGGTTTAACCATGTCCAATGTATTTATTCTCAATCTCGTCCTTTATGGTTAGTGCTTTTTCAACATGTTTAGGAAACATTGACCCCGGGTCATGAAGGCATTCCCATATTATTTTCTAAACCTTTAATATCTTGATATCTGCAATTGATATTTGGGCATCGTGTAAATTCCAGATTTACTTTTTTCTGTATAAAGACCCAAATGGTCATCAGCACTTGTCAAAAATGGCATCTTTTTCAAGCCAGGCACAGTGGTGCACACTTGTAATTTCAGCTATTGAAGAGGCTGAGGCAAGAGGATCACAGGTTCAAGGCCAGCCTAACCAATTTAGTGAGGCCCTAAGCAACTTAATGAAACTCTGTCTCAAAATAAAAAAAATAAGAAGGACTGGGGATGTGATTCAGTGGTAGAACACCCCTGGATTCAATCCCCACTATATATATATATATATATATATATATATATATATATATATATATATATATAGAGAGAGAGAGAGAGAGAGAGAGAGAGAGCAGCTTTTCCTCCCCCATACTACAATGGCAGCATTGTGATACATCATTTGACCACAGTTGCATTGGTCTATTTCGGTACTGTTTTCTGTTCTTTTGTTCTACTTATCCATCTTTGCACCTGTTCATAAAGGAGTTAATAAAGCAAGCCTCAGGATGCCATCCTTTGATAGGTCTGTAGAGAAGTTAACCCTTGGCTGGCTGGCATCTGGGAACTGAGACTTGGAGAGGGTTCCCATTTTCACAATAGGTAAGGTGGCTCATTGTGACTAAACTGCTTGCACACAATATAGTTTATGCTGGAAATCTGCAGTTTGGGTACATGCTAGGCAGAGAACCTTCAAGATGGGCCCTCAGTAAGAATCCTGGGCACTTGTAGGAGCCTTGTTGCAGTGGCAGAGTGTTCACTTAGCTTGCTCAGTCCTGGACCTATACCCCAGCACTGTCAAAAACAAAAAACCCTCTGGGCACTGAGTCTCCTCTGAGCTTCCCTGACTGACAGTTCACACATGTTGTCATAGCTCATAAGGGGAATAAAATACATCATGTGGGAGTATACTGGAAAAGGAATCTTGGAAATGTGAACCTAATTTCCTCCAGACTTCACCCTGTGCACATTTTCTCTTTGTTGATTTTGTTTTATGTCCTTTTGTTTTGTATCTTTCACTGTGAAACAAAGTTTTCTTTGTATTTTTTTTTTTGCTATAATAAATCACAGCCAGAAATACAAGTATATGCAAAGTCCTCCTAGTGAATTATCAAACCTGAGGGGCCCTGGTTGTGGCCTTGGGGAATCTTGACATGGTACCAATATGACGCTATCTTAATTACTGTAAATTTATAATCATATTATCTAGTAGCAAAGTTTTCCAACTTTGTTCTTCTTTAAGATGGTCCTGGATTTTTGTTACCCTTTGACTTTTCATATGAATTTTGAAATCAACCAAATTTTCACAAAATCAAATTGGCGAACTTTGGAGTGGGATTTATTTGGGAAAACTAATATTTCTACAATATTGATTCTTCCAATCCATGAACGTAGAATAGTTAGATCTTCCTTCATTTCTAGCAGTTCTATAAATAATATTTTGTAATTTTTTTTTTGATGAGAATGCCTTATATCTCATTTATTCAACTTATTACTAGGCATTTGATATTTGTACACATCACATTTTTCATTTCTATCTTGTAAGTTTTTACTGCGATTAGAAACAAAAATGATTTTTGTATATTGAATTTATATACAGCAACTATATAAATTCATGTGTTGATTCAATAATTTAATCATAGAAACTTTTGACCTGCTATTAAATAATCATGTATTTGATGAATAATAACGACTGGTGTCCTCATAAGAAAAAAACAGGACACAATCACAAAAGGAGGACTTTGCAAAGTCACATGGAAAAGACGTTATCTCAAGCCAAAGACAGAAGCCCCATGAGAAACTAGTACTACCCCTTGATCTTGGACTTCCAGCCACCAGAACTCTGAAAAGCATAAACCTCCCCTGTTCAAGCCTCCCAGGCCATGGTACTTTGTACGGCAGCCCCAGAACACTGATGCAACCATCGTCCTTCACAGCCCACGGTTATTGAAACACATAGACCTGCCAGGCACAAGGTGTCTTTCATTCTTCACAAAGTCCAAAAAGAGATGTATTATTGAGTCAGTGATGAACTAGATTTCAGAGGTTAAAAAAATGCGTCTGCATCACGTAGTACTAGACCTTAGGCCCAAGTCTGCAGGACTTTACTGCTTTCCTATTCTATCTGCTTAGAATTGTGAAACACATTATTCTGACTCCTGTCACTCGCTCTTTATTTAACTGAAAAAAAAAATCATAATGGGAGTACATTTCCCCATGTTAGGGAATACACACACACACACACACACACACACACACACACGGAGTCATAAAGTGCATAAGGATATTTTGGCCAATGTTGGACCACATATTGATGGTGATCCCATAAGATTGTATCACTTAGTGATGTTATAGTCATCTTAATTATCACGGCTACATCTACTGAGTGTGCATGAGTGTGTACACACGCCTATATGTGTAGAGTCAGACCTCAGTATCCCATGGGCTCCACATCTGTAGATTCAGCTGTCAATCAAAAACATTTGAAAAAACTGCATGTGCACTGAACATATACAGACTTGTTTTTCTTGTCATTATTCTCTGAACAACACAATATAAATATAAATATATATATATGTAATTTACATTGTATTAGGTATTAACATAAAGCAATAAAAAGGAATGAACTATTATTATATGCTGTCATGTTTGGTGAGGTGTCCCCAAAAGCTCACTTGTGAGACAATGCAAGAAGGTTTAGAGGAGAAATAATTGGGTTATGAGAGCCTTAACTCAATCAGTGCATTAATCCTCTAGTGGAATTAACTGAGTGGTAATTAAAGGAGGGTAGGGTATGGCTGGAAGAGGTGGGCATTGGGGGTATATCTTTAGGGCATATATTTGTGTCTGCTGAGTGGAGTCTCCTGCTTCTTGATCATCTTGTGAGCCTCTTCCCTCTACCGCTCTCTTCCACCATGATGTTCTCCCTCACCTCGAACCCCGAGAAATGAAACCGGCTGTCTAGGGACTGAGACCTCTGAAACTGTGAGCCCTCAAAATTTCCTCCCCTAAAATTGTTCTTGTTGGATCTTTTAGTCACAGCAGCGAAAAATCTGACTAAAACATATGCTATAGTATGGACAATGAACATTATAGCATTATAGCATTATACTAAGTAAAAGAAGCCAGATGCAAAAAAACAGTCTATAGACTATACAGTTACATTTGTATAAAATGTCCAGAAGGTGGAAATCTATAGACAGGTGGCCGCTAGTTACTCTGGGTGAGGTGTGGGAGTGGTAACTGGCTCAGGGAAACTTGTCAGGATATTTGGAAATGTTCTAACAGCAGATGATCACCGTCACCATTTCACAGCTGTATACAATAACTTAAGTGAATTGTATCCTTACAGTTGGTAAATTTGTGGAACATAAAATTACACCTCAATAAAGCTGTAGCAAACAACCATCGTGGGATCAGGCATGGGAAGGTGGAATCAGGGTGGCAATAGATGAATGACCATCAAAGCTGGATGATAGGTATTGGGGGTTTACCATACTATTCATTCTACGCTTTCATGTATGTTTGAAAGTTTTCATAGTAATAAGTTCCAAATGATAATGAGAGATGAAATTTGAATTGCTTTCTAAAGATACATGCTAAGAATTTAATATAATTTAATATACTTTTTATACTTGCAATTGCTTTTCAAGCCATTCTATTAAATATGACAGTCTTCAACAGAAGACTAGCATAGGAGATTCCATGTGGTACCTATATCTGTATGTACAGGTTGAATAAGCCTAATAAACTAAAAAGCCATGCTCTCAAGAAATCATAAAGCTAAAGAGGCTTAGAGGGGTCACCAGATGATCCCTGCTTCTGAAAGGGTCTCATACAATTAAGCTATCTTTTCCTTTTTAAATATGTGTAGCAGTACGTAAGAGAGTTATTCAAAATCCCTTTGGTATTTTAGGTCAGCCCAATCTGGCTGTGTTAACAAGTACTTCCTTTAATCTGCTGACAGCCAAGTAGAACGAAGTGTATAAAGAAGTCAGAAGCAAGTTATAAATTCATTTTAAGTCTGGCTTTTAATAAAGGGAATTAGCTAATGAAGGGAAATTGTTGATGAATTAAATATATGCATTATTGGAGAGTGTTTAAAGAGAATTTAAGATATTGCGATATCCAACTGCCTCATGGGCCAGATGTACCTGAACACCAGCAGCTGGCCCCTGGAGAGAGGGACTTTCCTGGAGGGTCTGCCTTAGATCAGCTGCCAACAGGATAGCACCATCTCTTAGAAAGAAGAAATGTCAAATGTCATATGCATTTTGTTAGCACCAAGGATTGAACCTAGAGATACTTTACTACTGAACATATCCCCAGCCCTTTTTATTTTTTTATTTTGGGACAGATCTTATTATGTTATTGAGAACCTTGCTTAGTTGCTGAAGCTGGCCTTGAACTTGTGATCCTCCTGCCTCAGCCTCCTGAGTCACTGGGATAAATAGGCATGCACCACCACATCTACCTATTGCATTTTTGATGTTAAAAAAAAAAAGTAAGTCTTTTAAAGGACCTGAGAGAGTATCTTGTTAGACTTAGAAGCTACAAGTTCAGTGGAACAAGTACCAAATTTTGTTTCAAATGTCTTTGAAATATCACCACCATTACTTTAAACTCTGAATAGCTACACAGACCACACAGGACCTGTTCTCTGACTTTCCGGAAGTTCCTCATTGTGCGTTATATTCCTGGAGACTGCTGCCAGGTTTGACGGGACTGTCAATAAATCTTGTACAATATGTTAAAACTGTCTTTAAAAAGCAAATAAATAAAATACAAGTAGACATTCTTGTGGCAATATCAATCCCTGGGAAAGATGATACATTTGTTTTATATTTGGAATAAACTTCCCAGCCTAGTAGATGGGTGAGCATATAACCATCAGAGTGCCTGACCTCCTACTTGAGCTCTGTGGGAAAAAGAGGTGAGAAAAAGTGTTGTCACTGCTCCCGATGATCCAGAAGTCAAACCTTTCCTCAACCTCCCAAGTTCCTAAAAACTCAATGCTCCTAACACTATTTTCTGGGTTAGAAGCAGGTAAAACATGAGAAGTTCTACCATGAGCATATAAGTTCTCCAGTCCTCTCCTGAAAGATATCAACTATTATGCAAAATAAGTATTTTTTTAAAAAATTGCTCCCTCATAGTCCTTTTAAACCTGATAATCCTGTCATTCAAGTTTATGAGCCCTAACTACATACTTAGTTTTAAGAGAAATGTTCTAGAAGAGTCAAAGTACATATACTACAAAAAACTTCTGGTATCTTTCATATAAAAAAAAAATACCAAATGGGAACCCCTCCCCCAAAATGCACAGTCTCTGGATCCAACTTGCAAACCATCACCTCGTTGCTGGCAGTCGTGAACTTTCAGACCTCCTCAGTCCTGTAAGTCACTCAGTCCATTCAACTCAGGGAGAACACTTTTGAAAGGACCAATGGAAAATTTTCCAGGGGATATAACTTCTCATCATTTAAAATGGACACTTGGGGCTGGATTGTAGCTCAATGGCAGAGCCCTTACCTTGCACGTGTGATGCCCTGTGTTCAATTCTCAGCACCACATATAAATAAATGAATAAAATAAAGGTCCATCAACATCTAAAAAATATTTTTTAAAAAAATAAATAAAGTGAAGGTATTGTTTCCGTTCACAACTAACTAAATAAATAAATAAAATGGATAATTGGAGCAGAGGTCTCTTAGCCATAGAAAAGAAGCAAATTTGGATGTCGAATAGCCAGCTCTGGTGAGAAAAGCCTCACTCCAGAGACAGCAAACGTCTGAAATATGAGCCACCCCTTCCTTGACCTTGGCACACATTGCTCACCATTAGGAACTGAATCTTGACCTTAAAATGCAATTCAACCACCACTCACATGCAGTCATCCCCCAGGTGAGGTGATGAGACACTTCTTTGCAGAGTAGGAAGAAAATATCAGACTATTTTTAGTTTTTATTTCATTTTTTGCAAATGTTTTCTAGTGGGTGTGATAAAGCACCATATAGTGGCTTATATGTAAATGCAAATATACATATGGAGACTAAATTTTTAAAAAATCTTTTACCAATAAATGTGAGAGATCATAAAAGTTTGAAGTCCACCACTTTAAGAACCAATAACCAATAAATTGAGGTTGTTACAGGAAATAAAAAGTCATCAACACTCTACATCCTAATATCTAACAGTATCTTTCCTTTAAAAACAAAACAAAAACCTTTTATTTATTTCTTTATTTCTGCTCAAAATGCTGGAAATTGAATCCAGAAACTATAAATAGCATTTAGAGAAGATTTGATATATTTCTTTAATATTACCTACAGATTTTTTTAAGATTTTTTTTTTTGTGGTTGTAGGTGAACACAATACTTTCATTTTATTTGTTTATTTTTATGTGGGGCTTGAGGATCAAACCCAGTGCCTCACACATGCCAGGCAATCACTCTACCACTGAGCCACAACCCTAGCCCTGCCTATAGATTTTGTAGTATATGCACTTTGTCTCTTCTATATCATTTGTTTCAAAACTAAGTACAAATTTAGGGCAAACAACTTGCAAGGACAGGGATCACTATGGTAGTAATTAATTCTTTCCCCCTATGCTCAAGACCAAGAAAATAATGATTAGGTTAAAATTCTGATTTTTATCCCAACCTGAAACCATATTTTTATTTAGTGACAATAGCTATAAACAGGCAGATTGTAATACTTCATTCTTTAAGAATGAAGTCATCTATGTCACTAGGAAAAAGGATTTGATTGACAGAATTTTACTTACATTCACACGATTCAAATATTTCCAGTTCTCTACCTTTTAAGCAGGACTATACATCCTGTTCCCATTAAGGGTGGGGCCACATGACTTGTATCTGGCCAATGAACTGTGAGCAATGGCACTGCCACTTGGGAGCATTCCTGGTAAGTGCAGGATCTTGTAGGGTTTTCCTTTTTCCTTCTGGCATGGTGACTAAGCTTCCATCAGCCATAATAGTTAAATGACCAACAATGTCCCTCTGCCAATCTGCTTGGATACATGGCAGGAGTGAGAAATAAATCTATGTTGTTTAAAGTCACTGAGATCTGGTAATTGGTCTGCCCCAAACTATACCCAGATGGAACCTGAAGTTGCATTCAAAACCCAACAAGTCATAACTCTTTTTTTTAAGTTATAATTTACACTAATTTTGGTTAATATGTTACTGCATTTTCAAGAGACCTAGCCTTACAGTAAACACCACAGGAAGTTCTCTTTAATAAATTCCCTTAAGTGAGAAGTTGACTTTATCTATTCCTATAATTTTGGAAGCAGAATTTCATCCTTTAAATTTTCAAAGGATAGTCTTTGGTTTCAGATGCCAGATGGGTCTGCTGGGAGTACACAGAGCAGGAAACTGACCTGACTCACTTTGACCTGGAATTTATCTAATCTTTAATTTTCCTCTCAAGGTGAGAGCTGGTGAAATTTTGTACAACCAGAACCAGCTATTCTTCCCATTTTTCCTTATTCTTACAATAAGTGAAAAGAGAATTAACCAGAGGTGATCCATTCCAAAATAAAATACATCTAAATTTCACAGGGAATTATGTTTAAATATATTCTCATATCATGCTATGAAATTATTCCATTTTCATTCCAGTAGAAAGAAAGACCTATATGAAGCTGTTCCTAAAAGCCTATTATGGACTGAACTGTGTTCCCTCAAATATTCGTATATTTAAGTCCTAACCCCCAGTATTTCAGAACGTGACTAAATTTGGAGCTACTGTCTTTGTACAAGGGATTAAATTAAAGTGAGATCCTTAGTTCAAGCCCGAATCCAGCATGTCTTATTTCCTTATAGGAAAACAAAACTGTAACACAGACAGGCCCAGAGAAAAGATGATGAACAGACACGGGAGAAGACCATATCTGCAAGCCAAGGAGAGAGACCTGGAAAAGACCACAAGGAATCCCACTCGCAAGGAACCAGTCCTCCTGACTTTGGCCTTCAGAACTGAGAGAGATTAACCCGGCTGTGTGACCCGCCCGGTCTGCGGTACTTTGTTTGAGTGGCCCCAGCAAAACCTGCTATGGACATAGTGGCAGCACTGTGCAGTGATGCCAGAAACTCAGAACCTCTCAGCTCAGGCACAGCCCTGTCTGCGCCCATCACTTGACCTCCACCACCTTCCACGTCCTCATCTGAAAATGCTTATATTTTTCTTTTTGGACTTTTTAATTTTTATTTTTAATTGGCAAATTAAAGTCATATGTATTTAGGATGTACAATATGTTGCTGAAAATACGTATGCCTTATGGAATGGCTAGTCAAGCTAATTAACGTGTGCATCACTTCACATATTTGCCATTTTGGGTGGGTGATGAGAACACTTAAAATTGACTCTCCTGGCAATCTGTGTGAATATCATATATTAACCACAGTCACCATGGTATTCAACAGTATTCCTCATATCTCATTGAAATTTTTTTAATTAATTTATTTTATTTTATTAGGTCTATATGACAGCAGAATGCATTTTGATTCATTCTACACGTTTGCAGCACAACTTTTCACTGAAATTTTGTGTCCTTGACCAACATCTCCCCAATCCCACACCCCCAGCCCACCCTCCAGCAACCACATTCTTCTCTCTGCTCCTGAGGTTGACTTTTGAGATTCCACACGTGGGTAAGACCATTCAGTGTTTGTCTTTCTGAGCCTGGTTTATTCCACTTCACATAATGTCCCCAGGTTCATCTTCTGGTGTCACAAAGACAGGATTTCCTTCTTTTTTAAGACTGAGTGGTACCCATCATGTGTATTTATTTACTTTTTAAAAATGTATTCATCCACTGATGGACACGTAAGTCGATTTCATATTTGGATTATTGTGAATAATGATGCAGTAAACATGGGAGTATAGATTCTCTTCAACATACTGACTTCATTTCCTTTGGATGTACACCCCGTGGAGGGATTGCTGGATCAGATGGTAATTCTATCTTTAATTTTTTGAGGACCCTTAATACTGTTTTCCATAGGACTATGGAAAAAGTTCGCAAAGTTTCCTTTCCTTCCTATTTTAACACTTTAATTTTTTTGTCTTTCTGATAACAGCCATTCTAACAGATTTGAGGTGGTATCACATTATGGGTTTAATCTGCATTTCCTTGATGATTAGTGATGTTGAGCATTTTTTCATCTATTTTTGGCTACTTATAAATATCTATTCAGATCTTTTGCCCATTTTTTAAAAATCATGTTGTATCCTTACTATTGAATTGTTTGAGTTCCTCCAATATTTTGGGTTAATTAACAAGCCCTTCCCAGAGGTATGATTTGCGAATATTTTCTCCCTTTGCATGGAGTCTCTTTACTCTGTGAATTGTTTCCTTGATTGGACAGAAGCCTTTTACTTGATACCATCCTATTTGTTTATTTTTACTTTGGATGCCTTTGCTTTTGGTGTCATATTCAAAAAAATCATTGCTCAGGTCATTGTCATGGAGCCTTTCCCCCGTTTTCTTCTCATGGTTTTATAGTTTACATTCAAATTTCTGATCTATTTTGAATTGATCTTTGTATATCGTGTGTCAGTGCTTTTTCTGTTACTATACCAAAATACCACAGACCGGGTAATTGGTAAAAGGAAGAATTTTATAATGGGTCACAGTTCTGGAGACTGGGAAGTTCAAAAGCAGTGCCAGCATCTGCTCAGCCTCTGGTGAGGGCCTTGTTTCCATCAGTGTTTCCATTGCTGTGACTAAAAGACTTGACAAGAATAATTTTAAAGAAGGAAAAGTCCATTTCGGGGCTCACCGTTTCAGAAGTCTAAGTCCAAAGACACCCAGTTCTATTCCTTGGGGCTCAAGGTGAGGCAGACCATCATGGTGGACTGTGGTGGAGAGAAGCAGCTCGTATGATGACCAGAAAGCAGAGAGAGAGAGAGAGAGACTAAGCTCAACTCAGCAAATATACATGCCAAACTCACATGCCCAATGACCTACCTCCTGCAGCCACACCCTACCCATCTTCAGGTACCACTCAGTTAATCCCTATCGAGGGATTAATTCACTGATGGGGTTAATAGTCTCACCACCCAATCATTTGTCCTCTAAACCATCTTGCATTGTCTCATACCTGAGCTTTTGGGGGGCACCTCACATCCAGCCCAGAACAGGCCCCAAGCTGCCTCACAACGTGTTAGAGGGCATAAGGACAGACAACTGTGTGCAAAAGGGCTCACTTTTTATAACAAAGCTTCTCCTAAGAGACTGACCCACTCCTGGGAGAATGGCCTTAATCGCCTCACAAGGGTGGAGCCCCACAACCCAATCACCCCTCAAAGGCCCCCACTTCCCAACACCTCTGGGCTGGGAATCCAGCTTCCAACATGTGAGTTCTGCGGAACCCATGCTCAAACCATCGCATGGTGTGAGGTAAGGACTAATTCCATTCTTCTGCAGGAGGACACCCAGCTGTCCCAATGCCATTCACTGAAGAAACTGTCCTCTCTCCACGGTGAGTCCCTGGCACCTTTGTTGAAAATCAATTGACGGTGAATGTGTGGCTTGTAAAAGGCCAGTGCTTGCTCACTCTGCCTCGATCTGAGGCTTTCAGAACCTACAGAGTCGTTTATCTCAACACCGTGGAACACCTGAGTGGCCTCACGGGAGGGCCCATCCCTTTGCGGACAGTTTGGATGAGTCAATGCAGATGATTCTCATCCTACCATTTTGATGGTCAAATTATTTTAATACCATTCTATGGTTTCTAATTTTTTTTTATTTCCTCTAATTTTTCTCATCTCCCTTTAGGAACCAAAAATTCTAGTTGATAGAACACAGGAGAGGCTGCGCCGAGGCAAAATCACAAGCCCCGTCCTCTCCCCGACCTACGCTGCCCTACACCTCAGCAGCCCCCTCCAGGAGTGTCCTCGTCCTCATCTGGCTCAGTGGGAGGTCCCTGCCGTCACCTGAAGTTAGTGGCTTCTTCCTCTAGTGTCCCTTGTATGTTTATACCTCAGGGGATGGTCTATCTGTTTTTACCAGGGAGAATAATGTCTGCTAATGATAATCTGTCTCCAGTGGTGGCCTTCTGTCCCCACCTGCAAGGTCACTAAACAGAAATCAAAAGGATCAGGTTTGGGAACAGACAGAAAAAGAGTATTTTGAGAAAGGGAAGCTTGAATTAACATTCTGCAAAACACCACCTTCACACCTCTTAAGCAGGGGACACCGTGGTAGCGGCCAAAGCCCCTGACCAGGCCAGCGTCCTGGGCTCAGGTCTCAGAGGCATGAGAGATGGAGGAAAACCAGGAACCAGAGCAGGGACATGGTTCTGCCCCAGCTCCTGGGGGAGGCAAAACAGATAGCCCCAGCAACCCTGTGCAAAGAAAAGAAAGATAGTGTTTCTTTTTTTCTTTTTCTTTTCCCTCTTAAGGTTGGAAAATATGTTTGGTGTCTGTTGCCAAAAGAAGCTTTTGGAATTTAAATCCCCAGTCTTGAGTTTCACACTCTGCTCGGCTATGAAGAGAATGTTATGGAATAGGACGTGCTTGTGACTTCGATGTCAAAATGGTAACGGTGGACTGGTTAAGAATGTCGGGTTTTGTGAGGTCTTGTGTTGGCATTTTTTGTCTTGTTTTCAATCATGTGGAAAACCTGACATTTTCAGGGACAGTATCCTAGACGGGAGGAACATTCAGGGAAAAGGGATCAAAACAATCCTGGAAACTCCCCCGATGTTCAAGCGGCTCTTTCCACAAGGCTACGGAGGGCTGGGGGCTGAGGGCCCAGGGAGGCCTCCCTGAGCGTGGGGACTTCCTTGTTATCACATCAGAACTTCCTGTCAGCATCAACAGTCCCTGAAGGGTGGAGCTGAAGAACTGGATCCTGTTCCTGAGAAAACCCACCTTTGCTTATTACCTCTTCGCTTATGATCCAAAAGGGTGCAAAGCATATATTAATCCTACACAGCTGTACACCTGAGGTCAATAAAATCAACGCACTCCTCGGGTGTGGATATGTTGAGGGCCTTCAAAGGAAAAGGCCTTTTCAGAGTGCATCATTCCGGCCAGAACCCCAGCTCCGGTCCCAAGATATCGCCCAGGAACACTGGGTCCCATCCACTCCTACCGCCTCCGTCCCCCTTGGAAAACGTGAACGGGTCATGAAGGACTTACATGAAACACCTTGAGACCATCTGTGAATACAGACTCCGAGCCTCTGGAGCCCTCCTCCTTGCCACTTAGAGGAGGGCTGCCTGACCCACACCAGAGCACAGAGGGAGACGTAAACTCTCGTTGCAACAGGATCCCCAGATTTCAGAATTTATTTGATTCCACAACATAATCTGCCCAGTCCTGCCTCATAACACTTGAGCTTTGTAAATGAAGTCATGAATTGAGTAAGACTATGTAATCATCAGAGACAGGGGTTAGAGCTCAAGGCTGTGGGCCTGCAGCAGATGCAGGAGAGGGCCAGGCACGGCCGTCCACAGGCTGCCGAGTGGGGAAGGAAGAGAAGTCTAGGACACGTGGGAAGCTTTTCATGTTGCAAGTGAAGACTTTACTTAAAGTCAATGTAAGGAATTTCTGGATAACTGGCCACTCTCACATAAGGATAGAGTCACTTGGTAACCAAGGAGAGGCAGACTGAGGGTGGGTGAATGGGTTTATACTCCCTGTATAAACCCTTTTCTTTGGAGGGTGGCTGAGGGGGGACAGTTCACTCCTGGGCTTGGAAAACAACCCCGTGAACCTCAGCCCTCTCTTGTCACACAGAATGTCCTCAAGGCTGAGTGAACTGATCACTCCAAAGAGTCAGCGAGACCTAACAGAATTCCAGGCCATCCTGCCCCACCCCCAGTGCAGCTCAGAGGGACATTAGCAATATGCTTTCATTTATAATGAGGAATTATTGACTTCCAGAAGGAAATGATGGCATGACTGGATTTCCTGTAAGAGACATGAAAAAAGTAATAAAACCCAAGGTGACTTTATGAAGAGTGCTAGTCGATTTCACATAAATGCCTGACATGACCTTTTGTGCTTCTGAGCTACTTCGGTTACAGTAATATCAGAGAAGGTGGCCAAAAGCACTTACTATAAATCATAATGTTTTCCTATTAATGTGAATCACTGCCTGAAAACCAAGGCCAACCTCACGTCTAGACGCACTAAGAAGTGCGATGCACAGGTGCACACACAGAAAAAGAATACTTATGCCCTTGTTATCTCATTTGCTTTATAAAAAAATTACATTAGGTGAACACTAGCAAGTTCGTACAGCCTAGGGAAGGAAACAGCAGCCTAGGAGAGGAAACAGCAGTCTTCACAAAACAGTTATGAAATGCAAAGCCCCAGATAGGCATTCCTAAATCAGAGGAGATAGAACTGCTTCACCAAGATTTGCCCTAACTAATTAAGAAGTCAAACACTTGTTTCCTCAAGAACTGAGAATTTAGTAATACTACTATATAATCATCTCATGACCAATAGAACTTGTGGACCTCTCAAGTGTGTATGCATGCATGTGAAATTTTTAATTTTAAATTATTCAACTCTTAAAGGAAATATGATTATCTATCCCAAATGTTTTCTTTTTTTTGGGGGGGGGGGAGAGGTTACCAGAGATTGAACTCAGGGGCACTCCACCACTGAGCCACATGCCCAGCCCTATTTTGTACTTTATTTAGAGACAGGGTCTCACTGATTTGCTAAGCACCTCACTTTTGCTGAAGCTGGCTTTTTTTTTTTTTTTTTAATATTTATTCTTTTAGTTTTCGGCGGACACAATATCTTCGATTGTATGTGGTGCTGAGGATCGAACCCAGGCCGCAAGCATGCCAGGTGAGCACGCTACCGCTTGAGCCACATCCCCAGCCCTGAAGCTGGCTTTGAACTCACGATCCTCCTGCCTCCACACCCCAAGCCACAGGGATGACAGTTGTGGGCCACCATGCCCAGCCCCAAATTTTTCTTTATATCACTTTGGTCACCTGATTGCTATCAAGGGAAGCGGTTTACTTTAAAATTTTGTCTGACTGCACAAGCTTTCCTGTACTTCATCTGAAATATGTATCATGGTTCCCCAACACCAAGTGGCTGTGAGGACACCAGGGCAGGGCTGAGGCTACCTCTGTTCAGTGCCAAGCAGATGGCCCAGCACATGGCTGGTCCAAGCACCAACATCCATCCTGGCCTGTGGAGAGCAGTGACTTGATCATAGCCTCTGACTGCCTGTGGCTGTGTTTCTGCTGGGAACTTCCTGTGAAAAGATGCAGGTCAAGATTGCCCAGTTGCTATGGTAACTGTCTAAGGAAACTGTAAAATCAAGGAGTCTGGACCTTGAGCTGAGGCACCAGCTCCCAGGAATAGAGAACTCGGAGCATAACAAGATCACCCTAATGTCTCGCCAGTGCTGCATCCTTCAGATTGCCTGCTTTGCAGAAACTTTCCCACAGATAACCCTTTGATGATAAAACCTACATGATAGATGGTGTCCCTCCTGGTCCCAGCTTTCTCTCTGTATATGTATGTTTTCTTTCTCAACCCCCCATCACCCGTCCCAGTTTCTGAATTAATGGCTGTGGCAGAGCTGGCCTGTCTCACCTTCCTGCCCACATTCTCCATTCTCTTATTCCTAGTTTATCCTGCTATATTGTGTGCATCCTCAGAACCAGAATCGAATTCCTTCCAAATGCAGAGAATTCTAAGTAAGTGAAGAAATAAGAAGAGGGCAGGGCAAATGCTTCAGCAGGGAAGTGTCAATTCTGTCCTTTCTGTGGCCCCTGCTGTCTCTTCAGAACCCAGCATCCGGAACCCTCTGCTGCCTATCAGCCCGGCTCTTGGGTATCTATCTCTGAGGTCTCATTTGCACGTGAAATACAGGTCAATCAATGTGTTGCCCTTCCAGGGGTACTTGTCTTCTCTCTAATTGCAAAATAAGGTTTATTATCTCTTACATTCATTTCAGATATCAAAAGATATGGGCAAAAGTAGAGAAAGCAATCAGAGTTGTCTTCCCAATTGGGGGGTGGGGGGTGGGATTAACCCACCCACCTAAGGTTGTTTTTTCTCAGAACATTTTAAAACAATATGCAAAGGTTTAAATAACAATAGGCTGGGCAAGGCGGTGCCAGCCTGTAATCCCAGCAGCTAGGGAAGCTGAGGCAGGAGGATCACAGGTTCAGGGGTCAGCCTCAGCAATTTAGCAAGGACTTAAGCAACTTAGTGAGACCCTGCATTAAAATAAAAATAAAAAGGGCTGGGGATGTGGCTTACTGGGTAAAGTACCTCTGAGTTCAATCCCATCCCCAAAATAACTAAATGCATTGCTTTATTGACAGCGTGCAGGGAGTCACTAGAAGAGCCAAATTAGTAAGGATACTAAGGAGAAAGGAAATTATTGTACAGAAATTGAAAGACACTTGAGATCAGTAGGCACAGACTGTCCACTTACGTAGAAAAGAGATAGAAGGAGATTCAAAATACTCACAGAGAAAAGACTATGACAATAATTCACCGGTTGTTAGTTTGAGCTGAGAGTTGAAGGTTGCTCTGCCTTTTGGAGAGAATTTTGCTCCCTTTGTTTGACCTCTCCTGTGAGGACTCAAAATATCAAAGTCACTGATAACAAGTTGAATTTCCCAAAAAAGATTATGTTGACACTTTAACTCCAAGTACATACAAAAGTGGCCTTGTTTAGAAATAGGGTTTTTGTTGATGTAATCAAGTTAAGATGAAGGGTTTGACTGGATTAGGGAGGTGCTACTCCAGTGTAAAAGGTGTCTTCCAGAGTTATTCAGTGCACAACCTGTGCAGCAGGATGAGGTGTCCCTGAAAACAATACTGCAAATGCTCAAGTGAAATATTGTTGGTGGTATTTAGAAGGAAAGAACTTGGGGCTCATTTGTTTGGGTTTTTTGTTTGTTTGTTTTCTGATATTTATTTTTTAGTTGTAGTTGGACACAATACCTTTATTGTTTTAATTTATTTTTATGTGGTGCTAAAGATCAAACCCAGGGCCTCGCACATGCTAGGTGAGTGCACTACTGCTGAGCCACAACCCCAGCCCCTGGGGATCGTTTTAAAATAAAAGGGCAAACCTTCACATAAAGTGTGTATAATATGATTGGTTTAGTCGAGTCTCTCAGGCCTTGTGACCTAAGACAAATGTCAGGGTTTTTTTATGGGACATAAACTTAGACATATCCACATAACACACACATGGATTAGATTCTTTGACAAAATGAAACTGTTTTATGGAAGAAATTTTTCTTATTATCCATTTTTCTCCTTTGCAGACACATATTTTGATTCATTCAGACTAGATTTAAATGAACTTTTGTAAGAGGTGGGGGTGGAAGAGGAGATTTAACAAAAGTCAACAGGAAAAAAGAGAGAGGGAGGGAGAGAGAGAGAAAGAACTTACTAATAAACCTGCCAAAAAAGGAAATGAGATTTTGGAAATATGCTGTACATGGTATGAAATCCAAGATTTTTTAAAATGAGGGCATTGTTCACAGTGATATTAATGTGATCGTTTCATTATACTTCAAAAGGATTTAAGACCTAAAGAAACAGTGCGCCTTTCATTTCAGCTGTAAAATATCCAAAATGAGGAATGCTCTGCACCTAAATGCCTGAGACGACACATTCCTGGCCTCCACTGTGCCCAGCCTCCCACCCCGGCATTATTTTCTACATGGGAGGCAGGAGGTGGTAGAAACGTGGGGTAGGGGGTTTCAGCAGAAATCCACCAACTATTCCCCCAAAGATTTGACATTTCACAGATGAAATAGCTTATGCTCCTGAAAGGGTAGGATTAAAACCAAATTTTCATCAAAGAAAGGAGTGAAATAGAGTAAGAGGAGACAGAATGGGAGAGAAGACTGATCAGCAGTCCTGGGGTCCCCAAGGTTTCTCTAGGGTACCCTGCAAGTCTCTCAGCGAGGCCTCTGCCAGGACTCAGCCTAGAGGACCAGGAGTCCTCATGGAGCACGCCCCACCCCAGGATCAGCTGTGGGATCTCCCATCTGCAAGGAGCCTGGGCTTTGAGGTGACACCTCCTCTCTGTCCATGTTCACTGAGCACTCTCTACGCACCAGAGGCTAAACATTAAAAACAGAGGGTGCGGGATATTTGGAAGTGAGGTTGTGTGCCGTTGCCATTGGGTAACACCAAGCCTCCATGGGGGGTTGGTTAGCCACCTCCTCTCAGAGATGACATTTCGGGGGAAGAGGGGAGGTTTTCCTCCCCGACATAGCAAAGTGACTTGAGGAAGCTTTTCCGCCCCAAAACCTCCTTGACCAGTACCTCCCCACAGAATTCAGATCGTTGAATTTGAAAACACCAAGATTACACTGAAAGTATTATTTTATAACGAGGCACAGTACTGTCTTTTTGTGCAGGGGATCAAACCCAGGGACCCCTGTATGCTAGGCAGCCCTTTGCCACCTGACACCCCAGTTCCCTGCTCATTCAGTCTTTTTTTTTTAATCCAATTACTAACTTTTTAATTCTTTTCACTCCTGATTTTTGAATCCTACACTCAAATATTTTATTCCTTCTTCCTTTTTGATGGTGCTAAAATCAGCCTGTTATCCTAGCTGCGTGGGAGGCTGAGGTAAGAGGAGAGCACAAGTTCAAGGCCAGCCTGGGCAATTTTGTGAAACTCCATTTCCAAATAAAAAGGGCTGGGGATGTAGCTCAGTGATAGAGAGCCCCCTCAGAGATACACACACACACACACACACACACACACACACACACACGCACAAATCATATATATATGTAAAAGAACAAAGAAGAAGGATCATAGTATATCCTTGAAGATTTTAATCTCCTTGTTAATAACATTTTATTAAATGTAAAGAATAGTATTTAATAAAATTCTAGACCCATTTATGTGAAGGGGAGAAAAAAGGAACTCTTGAGAAACTAGAAATAGGAGGGACCTCCTTTATCATATAAGAGTTATGCCCAAAAGATATGTAGCTGACATCCTTAATGAGGAAACGCTGTTTTTCCCCCAGGTTAGGAACAAGGCCAAGTCCACTACCACTGCTCCTATTCAACATAGTACCAGATGTCCTAGCCAGTGGAGTACATCAAGCAAAGAAACACAGGACAGTAAGATTGAGAAGAAATAAAACCTGTTATTCAGTTACATGATTGCATACATGAAAAAAAAAATCTAATCTACCCAAAAAAAACCCTATTACAACAGGAAACCAGATGTAAGATTAATATGGGAAATCTGTTGTATATGCCTATAATTGAAAGATAAAAAATTTTAATGCAATTTACAATAGCTTCAAACATTTAAATACCTAGGAATAAGTCCTATGAACAATGAGCAAAACTTTAAAATGAAAGCTATAAAATATAATTGAGAAATTAAAGTAGATTTAAATGCATAAAGAAATAACAATGTGGGCTGGGGTTGTGGCTCAGTGGTAGAGCGCTTGTCTAGTATGTGTGAGGCACTGGGTTCGATTCTCAGCACCACATAAAAATAAATTAAATAAGGGTCCATAAACAATTAAAAATTAAAAAAATAATAATAACAATGTTAATGGATGAGACAACTAATAAAATATCAGTTCTCCCAAAATTGATATACAGATTCAACACAACTCCTATCACAAATGTTTAAATTGATTCGTAATTTCAATGCAATCCTAATTCAAAAAGATCTCACCAAATTAAGGGTTCATTTTATGGGTTTTTTTCTTATTTTTCATGGAGAGTGATTGACAAGATTATTTTCAACATATATGCAAATACAAAAGATCTGGAATAACCAAAGCAACATTCAAGGATAAGGAGGAGGAAGAAGAAAAAGAGAAGCAGAAACCCATAATACAGCAAAGGGCTCCTATGGAATCTCTAAGAACTCCCACTATCAATAAGAAAAGGACACTTAAATTTTTTAAAATAGGCAAAAGACTTAAGATACTTTACAAAAGAAGATATTGAAATGACCATAGACCCATGAAAAGGTGCTAACACTCATTAGCCACCATAGAAATTCAAATTAAAACTCTCTGTCAGTACCATTATCTACCTAAAGGAATGGCCCAATCAAAAAGGCCAACAATAACCAATTTTGAATGAGAAAAAATGAATCATTTGGAATTCTCTTAAATGGCTCTTGAAAATGTAAATGAGTACCGCCATTTTGGGAAAAGTTTGGCAGAACTATCTGTAGCTAAATCTTCATATTCCTGTTGACCCAACCATTCCTTCTGGGTATAAGCTGAGCTAAATGAGTGTCTCTGACCACTCTGGGACAAGTACAAAAATACTCATGGAAGCTTTATTCAAAATATTCAGAAGCTTTATTCAAAATATTCCAATGTCCACCAGGAGTAAAACTGGTAGGCTGTGGAATTTTTTTTCATTTGTTTCTTTATTTATTCTAACTAGGTATATATGACAGCAGAATGCATTTTGATTCCTTGTACACAATTACAACACAACTTTTCATTTCTCTGGCTGTACGCAATATAGCCTCACACCGTATGTGCAGTCATACATGTACCTAGGGTGATGATGTCCATCTCATTCCACCATCTTTCCTGCCCCTATGTCCTCTCCACTCCTCCCTCCACTTGGCCCAATCAAAGTTCCTCCATTTTTCCCATGCCCCTCCCCCCATTATGGATCAGCACCCACTTATCTGAGAGAACATTCGGCCTTTGGTTTTGGGGGATCGGCTTACTTCGCATGATATTTGGCCATGGAATATTAATACAAAGAATTTTAGTCCATTCTGCTCGGTCATAAAAAAGAACTATCTAGCGTTGTGCACAACAACAAGGGGGGATTTTACAAACATCATGGTGAAATGTGAAAGAAAAGCAGAAGAGCACACACTGTATGACTGTATTTAAAGTCTAAACCAGGTAGAACTGATCCAAGGGGATCCAAGTGAGAATGATGCTCCCTTCTGTGGAGTACTACTGACTAAGAGCACCCATCAGGGAGCCCCCTGAGGCCCGGGACTTGTTCTACATTTTAATCTTCACCAGGTTAGAAAGGCGAAGGCATTCATAAATCTCATCATGTGCAAAATTCACACTTCAGATCTGCGTCCTTTTTCTCTATGTAAAAGTCACAGTTTTAAAGTAAACAAAATTGTTTTCGATTCTCTGGAGAAATTTTCCATCTTGTCATCTATTTTCTTGAAGGTGTTCATAGCAATTATTTTGAAACCTGTATGGCTAACTCTGACATTTTTTTAATATTCATTTTTTTAGGTATAGATGGATACAACACCATGCCTTTATTTTTATGTGGTGCTGAGGACCCTACCGCTGAGCCACAATCCCAGCCCCCTAACTCTGACATTTGAGTCACCTATAGTCTCTGTGGTTCCTGTCTCTTGAAGGACTTGGTAACTTGGTATCGAATGCCAGACATTGTGGGGGAAAGTTGTGCAGTCTCTGGATGACGTCATCCTCTGTGCGGAGGACTGGCCGTCTCTGGCAGGCTCCGGGGGTGGGTGTGGATCTGTGCACACTGAGTACTCACAGAGCTGAGGCTGCCCTGCAGTCTTTTTAGAATTTGTCCTTCCTCTACACCACACCCATTCTGAGGTTTTCACCCTCCAAACAAAGCCTGGGATGTTTACTAGAACACCCACTCCTTGGCTCCAATTTTTATCTCCCTGTCTGAGTACTGAGGCTGCCGGGCACTCCTACTCTGATCTAACCTTTTCTTCTGCTTAAGATCAGCAAATGTCCCAATCAGAAAACTGGTTCTGAGTGCTGCAGCAGCTTATATCTCTGAATTTCTTTCTCCTCCTGGATCTTGGGCCTCAAGTCTCAGAGGTCTTGACAATCCTCAAATTCTAATGCTCACCTTGTTGCAGAGGACACCTTCTCGGGAACCTGAGAAAGGCAGCCTCAGAGGTCCCCACTCACAATGTTTTTGTTCTTGCTTGACAGGATTCCAGGCAAGACTTAGCAAACCTAGATGCTCTTCAACAGATGAATGGATAAAGAAAATGTGGTATAGATACATAATGGAATATTACTCAGTCTTAAAGAAGAATGAAATGATGGCATTTGCTGGTAAATGAATGGAGCTGGAGAATATCATACTAAGCAAAATAAGCCAATCCCAGAAAAACAAAAGGCTGAATGTTTTCTCTGATATGTGGATGCTAATCCATAATGGGGGGGGGGGGGGTGGACTAGGGAAGAATGGAAGAACTTTGGATTGGGCAGAGGGGAGTGAGGGGAAGGGAGGGGGTGTGGGGGTGGGAAGGACATTGGAATGGGACAGACCTTATTACTCTATATACATGTATGATTGCATGACCAATGTGACTCTGTATCATGTACAGCCAGGGGAATGAGAAGTTGTGCTCCATTTGTGTACTGTAAGGGTCCCGCGAAACGTCGGAGAAAGAGACCACCAAGTGACCACTCATGCAATTGGCAGAAGGGGGATTTATTGAACCAGCATGCTGGGGCTCCGTACCCACTCAAGAAGGGAAAGCAGCCCAGAGCCCCGAGCAGGGGCTGAGCACTGCTTAAGTACACTTTTTGGGGAGGGCGGAGGGCTTTGTATACATCAGAACAAATCATCATTAGGCGTGGGAAAATTGAACAACAACTCCTAAACCTGATTAGTTCATTCATTGGCGGGAACAGGTCAGGCTGGAGTGATAGGTCATTCCTAAGGAGAGTACACATTCAAACTGATTGGTTCAGGCCCTGCAAGGCCTGCGTGCAACCACACAGACCCCTTCAGTTATTAAACAACCAGACAATCAGGGGAAATGTTTACTGGGCGGTTCTAAGCATTGTCTTAACAGCTACCAAAATTTCAGGTTTTGCAGGTAACATAGAAACCTAACCATACCTCCTTTACATTTTAACTCAGACCTTGCAGCTTAGAAACTTTTACAACACCCGGTCTTTTACCCTTTAACTTTTACGCTTTAACTTCAATTTCTTTTACCCTTACAGTATACAATGTGTCAAAATGCGTTCTGCTGTCATGTGTCACTCATTAGAACAAATTTTTTAAAAATAGCAAAGGTTCATAAGAAAGGAAGGGCAGGGCAGGGAAGGACAGGGAAATCCTGGGGGGTGAGAATGGGTCCTCGCAGCCGGCAGAGAGGCACGGCCCTCACGAAGTCAAGGATTTTCAAGGACCTCTGGGTCCCCTTGTCCTTGCCTCAACTTCTCATGCCCCTTCATCTCTTCATTACCCTTAAATAGCCCTCAGCACCCTTTTTTGCAAGGGTCTGGGATGGCCTGATCACAGGAATGGCTGGGACGGGCTGGGACACAGTTTCAGTGATAGGGGAAGGTCCTGGCAGGATCATGAAGCCATGGTTTTCTTGAGGGGAGGGAATTCATTGCAGCTGGGGAGGTTCTACATGCCAGGCCCCCAGGCTCCAGGGCTGCGGGTGCTAAGGCGCCCTGAGGTGGACGATCGATCACCCTTTGTTGTCCTCTCCTGCTTCTTTGTTCTTTTTCTCCTGTGGCTGACCAGCTCCCTGACGGCCTCATTAGCCCTGTGAGATTCCCAAGGCCCTGCTGGCTTTCACCTTCAAGCTGAATTTGAAGTCTCTGTGTAAGGCCATGAGCTAGCAAATACCCCAAGGGATCACCCTGTGTGGAGCATGGGGCCGCTCTGGGGACCTGCCCCTATTCCAGTATTGCTGGCTCCTGGCCACACTACTCAGCAGTCTTCCAACAGACGCGCTTGGTTTTGTAACTGGCTTTTCTAGATGTTCTTGATAAGAGCAGTGACCTACTATAAACTCCACCACGCAGTCAATCTCAGAAATCTACTCATTAAAGCATAAACAAACACTAAAGACAGAGAGACATTTGCAGAAGTTACTCTTCACATTGGCATTTCATGGGCTGGGGATGTGGCTCAAGCGGTAGCGCGCTCGCCTGGCCTGCGTGCGGTCCGGGTTCGATCCTCAGCACCACATACAAACAAAGATGTGTCTGCCAAAAACTAAAAAAAAAAAATAAATATCACATTGGCATTTCAGGAGTTACCTGCAGAGGCAGCAGTTGAGGAAGAGAGGAACGCAGTGGGAAAGGTGAAGGGCTAAGAGCCCCATTTATAAGCAGTCTGCGAAGGTTCTAGGGATAAACACCTAGGCCGTCTGCCTACAGGTAAACCAGCATAACTCAGGAGATGTGTGGAGCCTCTGGCCTTTAGCTTTTCCGTCACTCCTTGCAAATGTCTTAGTGATGCTCACCTTTCCCCACCTGGGTGATGCCTGGACAGATCCCAAGACAGTTCTTCTCAGTTATCAGGTATAGATTAGACCTGTTGCTTTAAATTGCAAGGATTCTTAAATCAGAAATTAACACCCAGTCCAGAACCATAGTTAAAATTTTGAATTGATTCAACATCAGAGCCTCTCTCTGCTTCCCAGCGTCACTGAAGGCTGAGTGTGACAGTAGGAAAGGAAGAGTGCTCCTTCCCGGGCCACGCGTCCACCCCAAGCTGGGGCTTCTCCGCTCTCTAGGGCTGGGGCACAGGGAGTGGGGGAGCAGGGGAACCGGGACAGGGAGGTTGCTCTGTTTGAACAGGCAATATTGTAAGTCAGCCTCGGCGCTCTGGCCTCAGAGATGCTGAAACTGTCTCCTGCTCATGGTGAGAAACCAGCCTCTACCCCAGAGCAAAGCCAGTCCAAGGAAGGAGGCGTGACCTTTGTCCTTGGAAAGACCCACAGAGCACTCCTAGGCACATTCCCACCCTGCTGAGTTGTTTATCTACAAATAACAGGAGAGATCTGCTACACCAGGTGTCCCTGACTCAGTCAGGCTAGGTGGGGGGACCCATAGCAACCCCCTAGCAGCCACCAATCAGCATGAGACAGGGAAATACCTGGGATGCCAGATGACCCTCCCAGTAGTTTATGGTGGTTGATAACGTGTTGGGAAACCATGTAGTTCAGCACGAACACCCCTCTTGGCTTAAACCAATCAGTTCAAATGATACCCCTTTTGTACTGACCAATCACCCCTACCCAACTTGTTCCCGCCAGTGAACGTGCTAATCATGTTTTAGAGTTGTTTTATGATTTTCCCGCGGTGTGTGATGATTTGCTAAGAGATGCTATGATGTATGTGAAGTCCCTGCCTTCCTCAAAGAGTGTATAAAACTGCTGCAAACCCTGGGCTCGGGCCTCTCAGCGTCACCAGTTGCTGTGTGTGTGCCCGGAGGACGGAGCTAGCACCCAATAAACACCTCTTTGCTGCTTACATCGATCTCAGTCTCTGATGGTCTTTTGGGGGTCCCGAACTCGAGCATAACAATGGCACCCACAGAGGTTTAACTGCTGAGTCCCCTGTTAAGCACCTTCACGTGGGTGATGGCATCATTTGGGGCTGGCCTCTCTCCACTCTAGAAGCCCTCTCACTTCACATCCCACCTCTCCTCCCAGCTTGTCTCCTTAGGCAGAACTCACTTGCCCAGTGGTCCACATCTGGTCCACTGGAAACACTCGTGGCCCTCTGCACCAGCCACCAGAGGGGTCTGCAGTTACTCATCCCAGAACCTCCCTGGGTCCCCTCATCTAAGCTGTTCACTAAATGACTTTTTCTTCTTCTCCAAACTTCCTCAAGCAGGAGTTAGACACCAGTTCCCTCTGCCCTCCAAATCTCAGGGGATGCATATTGGACCCTCCACTGGGTCCTGGTAAAGTTATCTCCTATTTGAGATGAAACAGGAAATCTGTGCCCCAAACCCTTGGTGGGGGATGTAGAAATGGCTCAAATCTGCAAATCTGCAAAACTTCTCTGAAGAAATCTTCCTCCTCAAGCCAGATGCAGTAGCGAAAGCCTGTAATCCCAACAGCTCAGGAAGCTGAGGCAGGAGGATCACGAGTTCAAAGCCAGCCTCAGCAACTTAGTGAGGCCCTAAGCAACTCAGTGAGGCCCTGTATCTAGATAAAATACAAAAAAGGGGGGGGGGGGGCTGGGGATATGGCTCAGTGGTTGAGTGCCCCTAGGTACCAAAAACAAAAAAAAATTCTTCCTCACCAGATGCCCTCTTCCTCGCCTCTTCAGTATTTTTATATTCTCCAGGTAGAAGCGGAAAGAGTGGCCCAAGAGTCATTCAACTGGGTTTTGGCTATTTCCTCTGTTAATCTACATACACATCCACTTCGATATCTATCTTACTGGCATCTCAGTCGAGATGAAGGCAAGAAGCATCTAATGTCCTGGCTTTGGATTTTTTGACTTTATGATGGTGTGAACCTGACAGGCATTCGGTAGAAACCAAATTTTGGATTTTGAATATGGATCTTCCCCTGGGCTGGTCATTTGCAGTACCACCCTGTCCTATACTCAGAGAAAGAGATATTAAAATAGTGAGCTACAGCCTTGTGTTCCAGGGCAGAAGTCAGCTAGTACTTTCTTAAGTTGATGTATTTGCAATAACTTTAGCAAAGGTAACTAAGAGAATGAAGCTAAAAGGATTAAGATTGGTGATCTTTAAGGACACCATAAGAAAGACTATGATCTTATTAGTCTATACTATTTTATTCTTAAAATTTTGCTTGTGGGCTGGGGATGTGGCTCAAGCGGTAGCACGCTCGCCTGGCATGCGTGCGGCCCGGGTTCGATCCTCAGCACCACATACAAACAAAGATGTTGTGTCCCCCGAAAACTAAAAAATAAATATTAAAAAAATTCTCTCTCTCTCCTCTCTCTCTCTCTCTCTTTAAAAAAAATTTTGCTTGTAATACTCTAAGAAAGTTTTTAAAAATAAACTGGAGTCAAAATTCCCTCCACAAAACCCTGACTGTGACACCTTCCCTGGCTGGAACACGTATTTCCAGGAAATAGCAGAAGCAAATGATGACCAGCTGCACCAAGGCCGCCCATAACAGCATGTCCACATGCTCAGAAAAGAAGTCTACAAAGGCTCAACAGGCTCTGGGCCCAGCTTCTGTGCCTGAATGAACCCTCCTCTCCATACCTGCTGATCCACAATGACTTTCTCGAGGTCATGTTCTTTGCACACACCCTAAGGGCTGGGTGATTCTTCTTCTCTGCTCAAGAAGGACCATGACAATATCTGAAGACCTGCAGAGTATAAACCAATCCAAAGGAAACACCCAGCTCTTGAAGGCCTCCTCCAGCCCCAGCCAATGTCCAATGACCATGTGGCATTTTATCACTGAGGTTCCTACTTCCTCCCATCTCATTAATCAAACCCAATCTCATGAATACAGATCTGCTCACAAAACCCACTGTGATGACCACAACCACCCCACTCACATTCCTGGAATATCAGTCTCCAGGATCCTCCATCCAGATTGCACGGAGCCCTGAGCTCAAGTTTGGATCCTCCCCTTGGCAGAACCTCTCCACCATCCTTGGAACAACAGTCATCCAGCCTGAGCTTTCTCCCAGCAGAAAGGAGGCTCAGAAACTAAGCTTATTGATGGAAAGTACAGGATATTTGGGGTTTTAAATTTTAATAAAATAGGTAGTTTTTACTTTGCATCGAGCATCATTTTAATCTCTATGATACAGGTACAATTACCCCCACTTTAAGCAAAGGAAACTGAGGCAATAAAGTCAAGAAAACTGCCCGTAGCAAAAACTTAGTGAGTAGCAAAGTCTGTGTTTTAAACCAGCCTGACTCCAAAGCCTGTGCTCTTAATCCCAAATTGTGTAGTATTTCAATATAAAACAACACATGAATGCAAAACGCTGCGTCCGTAAAGCAGGCTACAATCATCCAAACCTAAATCTCTTACGTGATGGGGCTCTTTCCCCACAATAAAGAGTAGAACATCGCTGACAAGTCTTAATAGGCTCAAAATATTTACACACACATACCCTCCATTGTAAATTGCCTAGGTGGCATTCTGAACCTTTACAAATTCCATGAAAAAGAAAAAATTCCAAGCCTTCTTCACTAGAGGTCGCTTTCCTAACAGGGAAGTCTGGTTTGCCTTTTGTTACAAAGGAAGCTTGCAGAGCCGGCCAAGTCATGGTGGCAAACATCCTTGTAACCAGCAGATGGCGCTAGAATCCCGCGGATCCTGAGGCTGAGCCCTTAGCTACATAACTCATCAGTTAAGGCAGGTTATGTTTTGTTTGGGTTTTTTTAATATTTAAATATAATCTATTTGGTTGTCAAGAGATTCCACCCAGAACTCTCCCACAACTCACTGAGTTTGTTTTCTGGGAGAACAAAACAAAATAAGAAATAACAAGGTAATAGGGAAAAAAGAGAATTTGTTGAGAAAAATGACAGCTCAAGCCATCTCCTATAATCCTGACTGCTGGGGAGGCTGAGGCAGGAGGATCGCGAATTTAAAAGCAGCCTCTCAGAAGCAAGGCGCTAAGCAACTCAGTGAGACCCTGTCTCTAAATAAAATACAAAATGGGGCTGAGGATATGGCTCAGTAGCTGAGTGCCCCTGAGTTTGAACCCTGGTACAAAAAAAAATGCTTGAAAACATATTAAAGGGATATCTTTATATCTTGACATAAAAAATGAGAGCATTGAAAGTGCTGGGAAGTGTACTTTTTTAGGCAGGCTGGGATACCAAAATCAATCCTTCATAGATAAAGGGTTTGAAGAGACCAGAGAACTCAACTCTAAAGACAGATCACCTTCCTGGGATGTTTCACGTACTTTTCTGAGAGCCTTTGTAGAGAGGTAGCCCTTCTCTTTGAACGGTCCTCTCTGCCTCCGTGCTCTGCAAATAAATCTCACTCATCATTTACAGTTAAATTTACAGAGTTCCTTCACTGTAAAATATTCTCCAACCTCCTCAACTGTGGTCAGAAGCTACAGCTCCCAGGTTGGAGAGGAGTGGGAGCTCAAGGGCTCAATGACAGGGCGCTTACCTAACATGTGCCAGACCCGGGGTTTGATTCTCAGCACTGCAGAAGAAAGAGAGGAAAAAGAAGATAAGGAAGGAAAGGAAAGGACAAGCAACTCCAATCTTTACAAACTGCCACCATGAGAGAGCTTACCAAATTAAATACTTGTCCAACTGGTGACTCCAGTTGGTATGCACCGTGGTCAGGAACACGGGCCCCAGCCGCAAATGCCAATGTCAATTCTGGGTTCCCTGGGCTAGCTCTGTGGCCTGGTCTAGGTCATTCACCTTTCCCCTGCATTGTCCCCTCATCCATAAGGTGGAAATAACAATACACTCACTGCATTGTTGAGAGGATTAAATAAGATAGAATATGAGAACAGAATAATGCCAATCTTACAACAAGTATCAGTGAGTTTTAATTTTTTATTGGTTGACTTCATAGACAGTTTGCTCTTCTCTGTATATTGGAGTCGCCTGGAGTGCTTTCAGAAATCCTGATGCCCAGGCCCTACCCAAGACCTGCTGCGGAGATTCTCGAGGTGGCTCACAAGGTGAGTGGGAATGGACCGGGAAGAAGGGCTCTGCAGGGAGGCACCTGTCTGACAGGATCCCTGGGGTTGGGGAGGGGCTCCAGCTCTCCTGTCTCTGTCCTGGCTCTTCAGACTTTCTCTGTCCTCTTCAAGGCTGCTTCCTGGGAACCTCGGCCCATATTTGGTTCCTTTAAACATTTGTTCAGTGAGAGATTTTAAAAATGTCATCCAAACAAGATTGAGAGAGTGACCAGCAGTTTAGTTGGGTTGCAAAGGATCCCAGATTTGGGGAAATTCCAGAAAAGAAGCGAAAAGTCAAAATGGACAAGAGATTTCAAGCCATGTTTAGTGACAAAAAGTTCAAGTTGAACTATGTGTTGATAAAAGAGGGCGCCCACCAACCACAGTACCCTGGAGGACTTGAACCGACCCTGCGACCTTTCAGACTCTGATTCCAACCTCTCTGATGAAGATAACAAAGCCCTGAACCAAAAGAAAACGAAGGGGGGAAAAAAATCAGACCAAAACCGAAATAGATTCCAAATATCTGACTGAGAAGAAAAAAAAAGAAACTGAAAAAGTTAGTCAAAGGATTCTGAAAATAAATATGATGTAGATGATTCTGAAAGAATTCAGGAAAAGAAAAACTCATGTACATTTAAGAAGATAGATTTAGAAATAAATCCCAAAAAAACGATAGTGAAGAATTTACATATAAAAGTACAAAAGTGAAAAAAAAATGAATATAGTGCAGAGACTCTTTTCCCAAAGGAAAACTAAGGACAGTAACTCAAGCACCTCTGAAATTGTGAAATCTCCCAAGATCATTTGTTCTAAGACAAAAAGAGAAAAACAATCAGCTTGGTTGGAAAGAACTAGGGGGGCTGGGGATGTGGCTCAAGCAGTAGCACGCTCGCCTGGCATGCGGCCCGGGTTCGATCCTCAGCACCACATACAAACAAAGATGTTGTGTCTGCCGAAAACTAAATAAATATTTAAAAATTCTCTCTCTCTCTTTAAAAAAAAGAAAGAACTAGGGATTCTTTGATGTTAAACATGTTTATTTTTATATTGATCTTTTAAAAAACTAAACAATAATTATTTTCATGGTATGTTGGGATTGGTTAAATGCTTAAAATGTAAAGCTATGAAAGAAAAAATAACATAATTTATTTTTTATTTAGCGCTAGAAGACAGATGTAAAAATTCCATTCTTAATGATTTTGATTTATGTTGGGCATTAGTAAAGGCTATCTGCTCTAACCAGATAAAGTGTTAATATGTAATCATTTCATAAGTAGAGATGTGTCTGAAGGCAAGCAGAATTGTATATTTATTTATTTATTAATTTAGCTACTTTGGGACAAATATGTGGTAGCTAGAACGTGAATTAGGTATGGTCCCCCATCTCAAGGTTTTTGCTAGCTTATTTGGTGCCATTGGGAAAATTTTAAAAAGGCATACTCTGAACACACAGCTCTCCAGGGCTCACAGTTTGGTGGGGGATAACATTTTTGAGAGGAGCAACAGGTTGTTTTCTTCCCCTGAGCAGACTCAGCCACCCTGCAGGGTACATGGTTTGATGAGTGAAGATGGCTTTGATTTCAGCCCTTCCTCCTTTGTAGATGCTCACGTACAGGTAACAGCCCACTAAATTCTGTGAAAGTGGTCCTACTCTAAAGTAGCACTACCCAACAAAAAACACATAATTGAATTTTGAATAGCCATGTTAAAAAGTAAGAAGAAACAGATGAAATTGATTTTGATAATATATTTAACCAATTATATCAAAGATTCATTTCAGTTTGTAATCAATATTTTATAAGTTAATGACATTTTACATAGTATTTTTGCACTAATCTCAAGTTGGATGAGCCATATTTCAAGTGCAAAATTGCCATTTATGGCTCCTTACCACTACATTGGACAGCACAAATCTAAAAGGGAAGAAAATCAGAACCAGAGTACAAAATAAAATAACAGTTAGTGCCATAAAAGATGTTTTGCAGAGAGCTATGGAAGTTCATAAGAAGGGGCCACTCAAGATGTGGTAATCAGATAAAAATTGCTAAAAGATGCACTATTTTGATTGAAGTTTGGAAAAAGATTTTAGCTTGAGGATCAAAGTGTTCTACATACAGAGAACCATTCGAGCAAAATTGCAATTGGTCATGTTCAAAAAGAGAACCATCTGTGATCAGATAAGATCCTGAAGAGGTAAATGGGTAATAGAGAAATGACTGGAACTAAGTAAGAAAACACCTGGCATCTAGTTTGTATTTACATGTTAACTAAGTTTAATAACATTTTGCATTGCCTCTGACAGCAGGAAATTTAAAAAGAAAAGATTCTCGATGTGGCTGCCCAGGTGTTTTGGTATGTCTGAAGGCTGCCCGGGTAGGTAGCCTGCTTCAGGGCTAGGTACCACTGCGCTAGACTTTACCTTTTTAACAGCAGGAGCTGTTCTTTGTAACACCAGCACTCAGGTTAATGTCCCACACAAGGGAGAACTCTGTTGAACTTAACTGATAATATGAGATGATCTCTGAAGAAATAAATTTCTTATATCCTCAAAGCACTGCTAAGACCTCAAGGTGATGTTAGGTCCAACTATTTCCCAACATCATACCCATATACCCAGGAAAGGAAGGCTTACCTGAGTGTCTTAGGGACACTTGAGGAAAAGTAGTGGGGAGAGATCAACAGCAAATATTTTCACAGAATCCAGAATTTATACTGATAGAATGCAACAACTATAGATAAAGCTAAACTCTCACCTGGGGGTACTGAGAAAACAACTGCAACACAAGTTAACGAGTACTGCTCAGTATCAAAGACTACCAGTCATTTCCTGATTCCTGAAACAGGAGTGGCATTTCTCAAAAGCAGCAAATTGTACTACTATACCAAGGTGCAGGTGGTTTATAAAATTAACAGAAAAAAACTGAGCCAGGCTGAGGATACAGCTCAGTAGGTAGAGTGCTTGCCTTACTTGCGCAAGGCCATGGGTTCAATCCCCCAGCACCACAAAAAAAAAAAAAAAACAAAAACAAAAAAAAAACCCTGAGCCACCAATGATCACTGAAGTGTAAAATCTCATGTCATTTAGGAGTTGAAAAAAAAATGACCAGGAACTTTTCCTGGAAATGTTAGAAACTGTTAGACTATGAGGAAATTCCAGAAGAATTTTACATTATTTCAGAATGGCTGGTTGCTGTACATTGTACAAACTGAAAAGATAAAGGTTTGGATAATTTGGATTACTGAAAGTAGAAGTTATCATTGGGGACTTTTCTCTTCTTGCACCTGCTTTGTAATGATTATTGTAACCACAAAGGGACAACATTTTTGAAGCATTGGTTCTTATTTGTTTGTTTGTTTTTGGTAATGGGGATTGAATTCAGGGGCACCCAAGTATTGAGCCACATCCCCAGCCCTATTTTGTATTTTATTTGGAGATAGGTCTCACGGAGTTGCTTAGGGCCACACTAAGTTGCTGAGGCTGGCTTTGAAATCGCTGTCCTCCTCCCTCAGCCTCCCAAGCCTCTGGACACACAGGTGTGCCCCAATGCACCCAACAAAGCATTAGTTCTTTATGAACGTTCTCCACCTTGCCATCCTAATTCAGGTTAGCTCAGTTTGAGTGAATATTGTAGAATTTTGCCCCAAGACTTTACTTGCAATCAGAAAGCACTTATTAAATGCCCATATTCTCTAAGTACTGTACTAAATATGTCAGATTGGTTTGCATACTTAATACAAGCTCTCAAATGGTTCATAATCCCGGTAACTGAACTCTAAAATAGTTTAACAATGACTCAGAACTTGAGCAGACAGAGGCCTGGAAATATAATTTCAGGAGAAACACAGAAAGCATTAGTTTTTCCCCATTACCATAAAGCTCTGCTCTAGATGGAGATATATGTGTGTTTTGTGTGTGTGTGTGTGTGTGTGTGTGTTTGTGTGTGTATACATCTGTGTGCATGCTAGGGATTGACTCCAGGCCCTCGCACACGCTGAGCACACATTCTGTTCATTCTCTTTTCACTGTCACCAGCCAGAGGCAGAGGATGACACTTCCCTTTCGAAAGTAAAAGGTTTCAAGTGACACCGTCGGTGTCACTTTCTGATGGCTTTCTGCCTTCTGCCTCTGTGTGGGCAGCTAGAACCCAGGAGCCTCTGGTAGGTACCCTTTCTCTTTAGTCAGGCATAGGTTTCAGAGGCAGGGAGCTGGGGTGCTTAATGCATAACCATGAGCCCACGTTTCCAACCTGAAGGCCCCCTCATCCCTGTCCTCTCTGCTTTAGGATCACACAGCTTGGGAAGCTACTGCTGGTCATCTGGTGGCATAAGGTCTTCGTTCAGTTTAAATGGTACTTATATTATTGCCACAGCTTTGCCACTCTTAAGATCCAGGTGTGTTCAACTTGACAAACCCTTCCTGTGGCTACAACCTACGTTCTAAAATTATGCCTCAAGGGCTGGGGCTGGGGCTCAGTGGTAGAGAGCCACCCTTGCGTGTGTGAGGCACTGGGTTCGATCCTCAGCATCACATAAAATAAATAGAGATATTGTGTCCAACTACAACTAAAAAAAATCAAAAAAATAGAAATTATGCCTCGATAAGATATTCTGAAAATAACATAGCTTCAGCATTTTTTTTTTTTTACTGCATCACCTCTCATTTTTCGGTGTTCAGTGTTGCTATGAGAAGCTTGTCAGTCTGATTCAGATGTTCTCTAGGAGACCTGGAGTGTTTCTTGGTTTTAAAAAAGGAAAAAAAAAAAAAAACTCTTACATTTTTTTTTCTTTCACTACCATATAATAATGTTCATTTTAAATACACATAAATGGTATCATCTGAATGTGTCACTTTACAACTTGCTTTTTTTACCCCAGCACAATTTTTTAAGAGTTATCCACAAAGATGCATAGTAATTTTAACCATTATATAAAGACCTGGGGTTTTTTTTCTTCCATTATAAACGATGTTCCAAAGAATGTCCTTGCTCATGTTTCCTTAAGCAAAAGTAGAAGTTTCTTGAAGGAATATATCTTTAAAAGGAATTGCTGAGTAATAGTGGGCGTGCATCTTCGGCATTACTAGATGCTAAGAAAATGCTCCCCAAAGCCACCGTTCCACTTTCCACTGCCACCAAGAGCTCTCATTCTCTCACACCCTTTAGGTATTTTTCAACTTTTATATTTTGGAGAGAAAATATATTAGTCAAATATAGGTATAAAATTATAGGTATAAAAATAAGATCTTTATCTTCAATATTCTGAAATTTCACAGTGGTATATTCCATTGTTGCCTTTTGCATTCATTTGGTGGCGGGGGCTGGGTAGGAGGAGGAGTAGAGTTCCCTTTAAATCTGAAGATATACCAGTTCTCTCCTAAAGGTCCTTGATCATCCCCTCCTCTGTTCTCATCTCTCTATCCAGGACCATCTTTATGGCTGTACAAGTTGTGAACTGCACAGCTTGAAAAATTATGAAGATCTCATCTGTCTGTTGCTGAAATTCTTATGAGGTGAATATTGGACACAGTGAAATGACTGTGATTCTTACCTTATTTTCTCTTTTTTTCTCTTTTAAAAAACACTTTATTGAGATACAATGGATATACCTATTATAAAAAGCTGTGCAGAGGCTGGGGTTGTGGCTCAGTGATAGAGCACTTGCCTAGTATGTGTGAGGCATGATTCTCAGCACCACATATAGATAAATTAAATGATAAAGATCCTTTGACAACTAAAAAAATAAATAATAATTATTATTTAAATAATAATTATAGCTTATTTAACACTTCCACCTCAGTGAATCTGGGAATAAGTACCATCACCATACTCAAGGCCCTAGGCATATCCATTACAAGTCTCCATCTCTTTTTGTTCAACTTTCTGAGCTCTGTCTTCAACACCCTTTCCCAGAAACTCAGGAGCATTTTTGTTAGGAAACCCAATGTTTAGACTGAATGTTTATGTCCTCCAAGTGTGTGCTGACGTGATGGTACCAGGAGGTGGGCCCTTTGGGAGGCGACATGGGTGGGATTAATGACCTCCTACCAGAGAATCCCTTGAGCTCCCTCAGTCTTTATGCCATGGGAGGACAAAGCAGAAGGTGGCCATCTGTGCACCAGGAGGTGGACCTCACCCCCCACCAGACTACAGATCCACCTGCTATGATCCAGAACTTCTAGACTCCGAACTGTGAGAAATAAACTTCTCTTGTTCACAAACCACCAGTCTATGGTAAAATGTTCTTTTATGGCTCCTGAATCATGTGTTTCCTCCAAGATCAGTTTTCCTGTCTGCCTTCTTGGTCTTCCTCATTCATTCCCATGACCCTGTCCATTGCGTTTGGAGACTTAGAAAGGCTGCCGTGAAGCTGGGGGTCTCTGGGCCGGGTCTGTCAGCTGGCAGGCTTTGCTCTAGGATGAGCCGGAGGGGCCACTCCCCATCCCCCACCGTGGGTCAGAATGCAGAGGCAGCCCTGATTTTGCCCACCCACATCATCAGCAGATATTGCCCATTTCATTTACTTCCAAGGAAGGAGGAAAAACAAAACTGTTCTTTTCACGTTAACATATTTGTTCTAAGCATTGTTGACTATACCTGATTACTGCAGATTTGGGGTCTCCCCAAGATACTGCAGAGTGTACTCTGATTGGCTCTCTTTTTAGCAATACCTCTAGGCAGGTAGTTTCTAGGCTTTATGTCATCTTCAGTACTTTACTATTGTTTTAGCAATATTCCATTTTCCACAAACAAACCAAAATCTTTGTTCATCTTTGTTTTGTTGCAATGATTGGCACATCTTTTCCATTGTTAGTTTCATAGGGACTCAATATGGAAAAGTGAAAGAGTGTGAGTTCTGTCCACACATTTGAACAAGAAGTCTCAAAATTAATTAGAGTAGTAAAAGGAAATGTGTACCCCTAACTAATTAGACTGTATTATTTACATATAACCACGTAACATTGAAACTTATTAAATTATAATCATCATGCAGCAAGCACAAATAAACATGAACTTTTACTGATTTTGCATAGAGAATACCAGAAAAGGAAAGGAGAAAGAAACCACAAAGACATTGGGGAGTCAAATTGGGGACTTCAAAAATTCATAATTGGAGCCAGGTGTGGTGGCGCATGCCTGTAATCTCAGCAACACAGAAGGATCTCAAATTCAAGACCAGCCTCAGAAGGCCGGGCGCGGCACACACCTGTAATCCCAGCGGCTCAGGAGGCAGAGGCAGGAGGAGTTGAAAGCCAGCTTCAGCAATTTACCGAGGTGCTAAGCAACTCAGTGAGACCCTGTCTCTAATAAAATATAAAATAGGGCTGGGGATGTGGCTCAGTGGCCCCTGAGTTCAATCCCTGGTACAAAAAAAAAAAAAAAAAAAAAAAAAAAAAAAAACCCAGCCTCAGCAACTTAGCAAGACCCTGTCTCAAAATAAAAAATAAAAAAGTCTGGGGAGGGCAAGGTTGTTAGCTTAGTGGTAGAGCGCTTGCCTAGCATGCCTGAGGCACTGGGTTCGATCCCCAGCACCACATAGAAATAAACAAATAAAATAAAGGTATTGTCCAACAACTAAAAAAAATATTTAAAAAAGAAAAAGTCTGGGGGTTTGGTTCAGTGGTAAAGTACCCCTGGGTTCAATCCCCAGCACCCCAAAAGAAAAAAAAAAAACTATCAAACAACTTCCCTTACATTTGACTTTATTTGTTTTCAATCCTATAATGAGACCACACTTGAAAAACAATTGGTTTCACATGATTTTGGAAGTTCCCTTTTTTATATGGAATATATTACAGAATCTCAGTTACTAGATTTAATGATCACTGTGGATCATCTAATTTTCACTCACTCACAAGGTATTTACTGATCACTTCTTACCATATGACAAGTTCAACTGCTCCAAGCAGTGAAAAGAGATCAAACAGCAAGGACAACAGAACAATCCTGTACTCTTGGCCTGAAATTGCTTACCCTCTAATGGAGAGTGGGGAGCTAAGTAGACACAGGTACCACTAAAGACATGGAGGTGCCATGGTGGAGTTTACCTTAAGATTATCTTAAGACTGGGACATAAATTGTAGGAGCAATGATTATAGGCTGTACTTGGAAGAATGGGAGATTTCAGTGCAAGCACTTTGGGTGGGCATTACAAACAGCATTTGAAAAACACAAAGGATTCTGGGAGCATAGCACTTTGGGAACTTTACAGGTGTTTTAATATTTCTGGAACATGAAGTGTCACCAGAGAACATTCTAAGTTAGCATCCCATACAGCAAATGCAAATTAGTGTGACATGGACCATTACTTCATTTTATTTATTAAAAAAAAAAAAAGGTTGTTATCAATGTGCCAAACACACTGAAAATAGTAAAGAACCCTTGGTGGTTTCCTTCTAATCTAAACTCAGATTTCAGCTTCATTGAACTCTGGTTAGATTCTCTCTCAATTTCTTCTAATGAATTTCTTCCCTCAAAGTAGAGTTTTCTCCACTATTCCCTTAGGAAGTAAGTGGGAGCTAAAAACCAACTTCTCACAAACCCATCCTCTGTCAGACACACATTGTTATAAAACCTCAAACAGCCACTTAACCATTTCAACTAGATTCGTGGACTACAGAGTAGATGAACAGATAAAACTGCATCATTCTATTTCAAGGTTATTACTCCCTTTACATTTTAAGAAACAGGAGAGTTTCTATATTCTCCTACCTTATACCAGAAACATAAGGATTCTGAAGATGAACAGATTCACCAGAAGACACCCAGTGGTAAAACTTTCAAAACAAAGTAAAGAACTCATAGAACTCAAACTGAAGAAGACACAGCATCCAATCAAGGGACTATGCACTAACTGTGAAACAAATAACAAACAAAAATCAAAATCGATGATGGAAGTTAATATTCTGGCTCCTGTTTCATAGACCTCACTTTCTTATTTCACATTCTGACTGACTTAAATATTCATGAAGGATTTTTTTTCTCAAATTTGTTCCAACGTCAGTGCTTAAGCATAGAATCTCCCAGATGAGTAAGTGCAAGACCACAGTTGATTCCTGAACAATCCCACAGGCCTTATCGCACTTGCAATATTAAAACTGTAAAAGTGTTTCAAATCCTTTCCTAACCAAATCATAAGGAACATTTAAAAGTAGAAAGTGTTTGTTCTTCATATATATTCCTGTTAGAGACTAATGTTATAAATTGCATACACAAAAAAAAGGTTTGCCTAAGCAAAACTTTTTAGCGGATGTTCACATGTGTAACAGAAATTTGTAAAGCATCTTCTGTCAACACAATGCTATGATGGTCCTCATACATCAGAAGCATATTTTATGGAGGAAATATACAGAAAGAATAGGAATGGAATTATACAAGTCTATCAATGATTATGTGACCAAAGCTTTTTTTTTTTTTAAGTCAGTTTCTTATAAAATGTCAGTTTCCTATACTTTTTCATCTCTGAAGGAGGTTCTCATTCCTCTAGAAAGTTTATTGATAAACTTATAAAATTTATAGGTCCAGGGGGAAGCCAGGAATCTGATTTACAAGAGTCATGTGCTAACTATTTTTAGGGTCCTCATAAAAGAAAAGCCAACTGTTGTGCCCAAAGAATGTCTCATCAAAGAAATGAGCAACCAGTTGGTTCTCACAGTGTGGAGAGGACTTGATCAGTTTTGAAAGGGAGAATTATTTTAGAAGTCCAAGAGTTAAAAATGAAACATGTTTATCAAGATGGTACTCAGGCCAAGAAAACTTTTACTTCCTAAACAATGCAAAAACATTTGAGATGAAGAATGAGATAACCAAATCAGCCTTTATCAACAGAGGCATTCAGAATGAAGGTGTGGTGAACACCTGGAGAGCAAGCAAGCCTGCTCATTCATTCATTCACTTAGCAAGTGCAGATTGAGCACCCCAGTTTTCTGAAAGATCCTTTACTAAGTAAGAATACACACCAACAAACAGAAGGACTTGCACCAGTCTTGTGAGTTGTCTGTGTTTAATCTTTTTTGTTAACCAAAATTTCTGCTGGTAGCCTGACTTAATTTAGGACTATCCTAACAACTTTCGGTTCTGTATTTATGTTAATTTGCCTAGCTATTTGTAGTCACTGCATTTGCAATTAAAATGTTCTATGTAATTGTTAGAAAACTACTCTGCAAGTGAGATGAAAAACAATTTTGTTCCACCCAAAATATGTTTAAAAGGCAGAGAGAGAGAGAGAGAGAGAGAGAGAGAGACAGAGAGAGAGACAGAGAGAGAAGAAAGAGAGAACAAAAAAAGTTAAAGTCATATTGATTCTTACCTGGATTCAACAATTAAGAAAATTGGGTCTAATGTTAACGTGTTTCTCAAAACCAAGAGGACTCAATCAGCATGCATAACAATAAAAAATCTGAGAACTATTTAATTCAGTAGTACAGTTAATCTCATGCTGCTGGGAGCTCAGTCTGTGGGGGTGATGCTTGCTATGTGTCATAGGTTTCAATGCAGAACTTTTGGACTCTTAGTAAGAGGGTGCATAGCCAGCAACCAAGTTAGTATTTGTGACATGATTTACTATATCACTCCTTTCAACTTTCAAGAAGAGGTGCCTTTCTCCATTGTCCTTAAAACCCTGAGAACCCCATTCTATCAAATGATGGGAAATTTAATCTAAACTGTTGTTGGCACTGTCAGAAGACATTAGAGCCATGTATGTAGCAGAGATTGCAAACCCAAGTCCATTTTTTTCGGCCTGGATTTAGTTCCTGGTTGTGTTTTATTGGCCCATAAAGTATAGATTATAAATAAATAGAATATATTAACAACAAAAAAAAAATTCTAGGGAATTGCCAGAATTAATATGGGAAACTTTGGTATAAAATTTGTATTTCAGGCTTATATTACACAATCAGATCTGGAACTATCTGGCCTCTAATCAATTCTTGGCAGCAATTGACTAGAGCAAAGTAGGGCCAGTCCTTTTAAAGGGGTATTCTCTTGTAGCATGACACAGTCCTGATATTTCTCTAAGATCTTACCCCTAATGACTTCAGCACATCATTTAGTTTTTCCTCCTCATCCCTGCAGACATTTGATTTTTTGCAATCTAGCCCACTGAGTCTTGAAGGAGAAATGTGGCCAGTTACTGAGTACCCAATAAGTCAACTGAATGTATATTTAAGGGGCTCCAAAAACAGAGCCACCAAACCATGATGATTGCTTTGAAATCTGTGTGTTGTTAAAACACTGAAGCAACCAGCAGAAATACCAGCAAGGTACTAGATTTTCTAACATCTATTTGATAGTGTAGAGGGTTTATAAGTTTTATAATTAAATGGGGAGGGAGGCACATTGGCACTTCAGTGGCTTTTTAGTGCTGACAACCATGAAAATCATTACCTTGCCTCTAAGCTGAGATTCAAGCACTGTCTTCCTGTCCCAAATTTTCAGTTATGGCAAGAATCAGAAATTATAGCATCTCCAGTGGAAACTACTTGGACTTTCTCAGAGATGACAAAGTGAGCACTGTAACAGGAAGCTCTCATCTTCTATAGTAAGGGTATACAAATGCATCAAGGTAAAGCTGATAGGAAGCTCCTAATTTTAATGTTAATTGATTGGGGTCAAATTCATCCTGGTTTGGAATGCATATGAAACACACAATTGTACCAAAATCCTTTGATCTCAGCCTGTAGCTACTACCTTTCCTCATACCTTAGCAAGGTATTAACAACTTAGCAAGTTGTTACTTGGTTTTGCCCAGATGGGACAGACTTCAGAGCTTAATAATGTTATGAGAACTGATGGAAGTTAAAATACACAAAAATATCAACTTTATTATAAAACAAAGCAAATATTCAAGATTCTTCTCAAAACAAAATTAGATAATACTAAAAGTAATTTTAAAACCTCTGAAAAAGTGTCAGATAACATTAGATCAAGAAAATATGAGGGAAAAAAGAGGGAGGGAAAAAAAGATTGAGCAATGTGTACACTGCTTATCAAAAATGAGAGAGGGATTGGGCTGGGCACACAGCTCAGTGAGAGAGCTTTAGTTTAGCATGTGTGAGGCCTGGCTTCCATCCCTGGAAACACACAAGAATTAAAAAGATTTTGTCTGTTAACACTAACCATTGTAGATATATATGTTAAAGACTGTTTTTTAGAAAAGTAATGGTCAACATTAATACATTTCAAAACAATACAAGAATGTATTTTAATAGTAACTGCTAAAAAATTGATTTTGAACTATTTGCCAAGAATTGTACAAAGATAATTATAAACATTGTCTGTTTTTAGTCTCTATAGTTGCTTTAGGAAGTAATACTTATGATTGTCCCATTTTCATAGATGAGGAAACTGCAATTTAAAGACTATGTAATATATACATATTGAATCAGCAAATCGTTTATAAAACAGGAATTGAAGGTCAGGAATGCCTGATTCCAGAATATGAACTCTTAATAATTATATCCTACTCCTTCTAAAAACATTAGAGAAGATACAGCAAAGAAAACATAATTCAACATAATTCAATGGCATGGTGGTGCATACTTATGATCTGATGATCAGGAAGCCCAGTCAGGAGGATTCCAAGTAGGAAGCCAGCCTGGGAATTTAGTGAGTCCCTCTCTCAAAAAATTAATTTTTAAATTAAATTTAAAAGGTCTGGAGAAATACTTCATTGGTAGAGTGCTTGCCCAGCATGTGCAAAGTCCTGAGTTCAATCCCCAGCACCAAAACAAATAAACAAAAAAACCCCACCATCATTTATATACAAAATTACAGAGAACAGAAGAAATAATTGCAGAAAAAAGAAGAAATAATATGTCATTTATTTTTTAAAAAAATATATTTGGATAAAATACCCAAATTAAGATAATGTTATATTAGAGTCTAAAACAGAGTCTAACAATATACTGTTTATTAAACACAAGAAATGAAATGACAAAAAAGAAATAAAGGTCAAAGGATAAGGAAAAATGTTATTCAAGTACCAAGAAAAAGTCAATACCATTACATTAATATCAAGGAAGTTACTCTCAAAATGGGCATCAAAACCTGAGAACTATTTTCTTAATTGATATATTATTAAACTACACACACACACACAATTTTTTTTTTTCAGTGTTGAGGCCCAAACCCCAGGCTTCAGGAATTCTAAACACATGCACTATCACTGAGCTACATCCCAGTCCTATGCTATTGGTTTAATAAATTGTTTGAACTCTAGACTTCAAGAAAAAATAATAAATTTTATACCATTGAAGGTATAATTCATAATAAATTGTAACTTCCATGAATTTTTACTAAATAGCACTGAACCATAACACTTAGAAAAAAAATGGTTAGGAATACTGGAAAAGCTGGCTCATGCTATAGTGGTGGGTGAATTTAACCTCCCAAATATCAGGTGGGTGAAAATAAATAAGCATAAATGGAGTCTAAAAATAGCATAGAAATTGGGGCTAGAGTTGTAGCTCAGCGGAAGAGTGCTTGCCTAGCATGTGTGAGGCAATGGGTTAGAGTCTCAGCACCACATAAAATAAATAAAATAAAGGTCCATCAACACTAAAAAATGTTTTTTAAAAAATAGCATAGAAATTGATTTACATGACCAAGTAACCTACGGCATCAATTTTTTTTTTTTTTTACTTCGAATTGAACCCCAGGGGACTTAACCACTGAGACACATCCCCTGCCCTTTTTTATATTTTATTTAAAGTCAGGGTCTCACTGAGTTAGGGCTTTGCTAAATTGCTGAAGCTGGCTTTGAACTCTAAATACTCTTGCCTCAGCCTCCCAGGCCACTGGGATTACAGGCATGTAACATTACGTGGCTTGCAACGTCAAATTTTAAAATCTTCAGAGTATTTATAAAATTTTCCACATTTGAACAACAATAAATAAATAAAATTCTACATTAGAGACTCTTATTGAAACAAACACACACACACACACACACAAACACACACACATTATAATCACCCCAAGGGGCAGGAAGGAGAGGTTGAGTTTCTGCTCATTGCTCTCAGGACCATAACTAAATGTAAGGGGATAGAAGCATGACAGCAGTTAAAGAAAGACAAAATTAATGGAATATATTGGTTGCTATTTCAAAATAGACCTCTCTCAAAGAATAAAGGATTTTCAGCAACATGAAGCAAGAATGGTCTTAAAGCAGAACCAAAAGGAAACATAGAATATAAAATGTAATCATTGAAATTAGGAATTCAACAGAGAGCAAAAGTAAAATATTGGGTCCAACCCAACGTATCTGGAAGAGGGGTTACCAACCATCCTGGTGTGCTCAGGGCCAAGGAGCTCCCTGGCTTGCAGGGCTCCTTGTTGAAGGGAAAACGAGGAACAAGAGAAGGGTAAGCGAGAAATGAAAGACAGAGACCAGGCAGAGACACATAAGACAGTTTATTTGTCAGAGCTGACAAATGAAGGCCATCTCTCTATAGGAGAGAGAGGCAAAACAGGCTTGGGTTCTGGGACTTTCATGGGGGAGGCTCAGGATCAGAGCTGGGCAGGTCCTAATGAGGAGGCTTAGGGGTTGGATTGGATGAGAGAGTGATAAGCCTTTCTCAGAAAGGCCCTTGGGCGGGAAAGCAGAACTTTTTCCTTAAAATGGCCATCCAGATGCTAAGCAAAGACCTTACACTTGGGCTAAAACTAGGAGTCTAGGGAAACTCAGACTTGGTCATCTCATCAAAAAAACAGGAAGTCTTTCCAAAGATATCAGGAGTTAATAAAATTTAGAAATTATTTGAAAAGTTACTAAAGCTAGAAGTCAAACTGTCAATCCTTACATAATAGAAGATCTAGAAGAAGGAAATATTTTAAGAAATAATAATGAGTAATTTTCCAGAATTAAAGAAAACTGAAAGATCTGAGATGTAATGATTCTAAATTGCCAAAGAAGATGACATGTTTCTTTTAATCATCTAAGACAGAAAATTACAAAAGCAGCCAGAAGAATAAAATACCTGCCAAGGAATATGTATCAGATTAGTATGAATTTCTCAAAAGCAACATTGAATACAGAAAAGACAGTAAACACAGGTTTTAAAGCATTAGGAAGAAACAATGTTCTCACCTAGAATTTTATTCAGCTAAACTTTCATGCATAAACTACACTGAGGTATAGAAGGCCTCTGGAGCTTTGTCACACACAGATCTCTCCCAACACACTCTTGGAAATTTCAGTGAGGAGAAAAATACAGGAGAATATCAGAAAATATATGAAAATAGAGATCTGCAAATAATTTAGTAATACCTATATACTGTGTGGTCTAAATACCAGTGCAAAAAGTAAATCCATAATAACTTAGAACATAAACTCTATCAAAATAGCAAGGGCAGGGAGGGTTGAGGTGGGCAGAACTGAGTTGGTAGGAGATAAAAGCCCAGTAGATGTTGGTAAGTTTAAGAAATTAATAGAGAAAATAAACAAGTTTAGGTCATAATCACTTGGGGTCTACCTAAAAAAATATAAGGAGAAATCATAAATATCTGCCAATCTAGCACACACAAAAAGCCTAGATCCATTCAATGAGATGCCAAAGAAGGAAATAAATGTAAAACATGAAATATAAACAAGATGTTATTATGTTTAATTAAATGTAAATGGGTTAAAAATATAAAATAAAAAAAATTGAATTTAAAAAACAAAATAATAGTTTTAATATGACAAAAAACTTATATTTCACCTTGAATTCTAAAAGAAAAGGAGCATTAAAAGTAACAATACAATCAAGATGCAACCTGTTATGATTTAAATAGTAGGTCTTCCCCAAAAGCTCCTGTGTGAACAATGCCAGAAATTCTAAAGATGAAATGATGGGATTATGAGAGACTTTGCCTAATTGGTGCATTAAACCTCTGATAAGAATTAACTGAGAGGTAATAGAAGGTGGGTAGGGTGTGGCTAGAGGAGATGGGTCATAGGGGGCATGCTTTGGGGGTATATATTTTGTCCTTGTCCAGTGGAATTTCTCTGCTTCCCTGTGAAATGCCCCAAGTCACTTTTATTCACCACACTCTTTGGCTATGAGGTTATGCCTCACCTTGAGCCCTGAGGAATTGAGCCAGCCTTCCATGGACTGAGAACTCTGAAACCATGAGCCCCCAAATTAACTGTAATCCCAGGGGTTTAGGAGAATGAGACAGAAGGATCATGAGTTCAAAGCCAGCCTGAGCAATTTAGCCAGCCCTAAGCAACTCAACAAGACCCTGTCTCTAAATAAAATACAAAAAAAGGGCTGAGGATGTGGTTCAGTGGTGAGTGGCGCTGAGTTCAATCCCTGGTACCAAAACAATAAAATAAAATTTTTCTCATTGGGTCTTTTGGTCACAGCAGTTAAAAAAGTGGATTAAAACACAGTCTAATGTCTTCAGCAATATTAATCAACAATCAATAAAATTATAAGAGATTAAACTGCAAATACAACTGGAGATTGTTGCAAATGCTGTCAGAAATATGTTAGTAGAGCACACTGACAATAAGCTACAGATGCTTTAAAACCATGATTAACAAACTCAAATACCTATATAACCAACAAAAAGGCATGTTTCTTTGAAGTATACATGGGACACCTTCAGCTGACTTTGCCTACAACTTATTGGCCAAAACTGTATCTAATGGCTACTCCTAGCTGCCAAAAGCCTACAACTACAGACTGAGATTTAGCAGCCTCTATTCCAGTGGTAGGCAAGGAAGACGGATACAGGTGTAGTTTTGGGTCAGCCAACCTTTAGTGTCATACCTTGGATATGTCATTGTTGAGATCTTACTTCAATGATCAATAGTAACTTGACCAAAAAAAATTCAAGTTCCAAATTTTGATGCTCAGAATCAGAAGGCATTGCTTCCATTGCATCTAAGAGAGGTTTTATACCTGTTTCTTACAAGTTCTCTTGTAGTAGTTGTCTTAATGTTTATTCTCCGAAAGCTTTAAAGATCTTATGTTTATTCTTAAGTTCTGAAGTTGCAGGTGAGTGTATGTGGAAGTGGGTCTTTCTTATGTTCATTCTATGTGGCAATCAATAAGTACTTTTAATCTGAAGGTCTGAATCACTTTCCAATTATAGGACTTTTTCTTCTATTGTTTCTTTGGCAATAAATATTCTCTCCTTGTTTCCTGTTTCTCTTCTTCTTCTTCTTCTTTTTTTTTTTTTTAAGAGGAAGAGAGAATTTTAATATTTATTTTTTTTTTAGTTTTCGGCAGACACAACCTCTTTGTTTTTGTATGTGGTGCTGAGGATCGAACCCGGGCCGCACGCATGCCAGCGAGCACGCTACCGCTTGAGCCACATCCTGTTTCTCTTCTTGAGATGGCAATTAGTTGCATGTATTGACTTTCCCAAATTGTCTTCCTCTCTGATCTCTGTCTTATGATTTTGAACATACATGCACACACACATTCTCTCTCTCTCTCTCCCCCCCCCGCCATATCTGTTGCCTTTGTACTCAAAGTATCCATATACCAACAGCACTGGCATCAGTTGGGAGATTGATAGAAATGTGTAATGTCGGGTTTTAGCTCAATACTACTGAATTTGAGTCTTTAGTTTAATTAGATCCCCAGTATTCTTATGCACATTAAAGTCTAAGAGGTATTAGTGGATTCTTTTTTTCAACTTCACCTTCAATTCTATTAAAATACTTTTTAAATGTGGCATCTATAGTTTTCTTTTTGTTTGTTTGTTTTGGTGCTGGGGATTGAAACCAGGGCCACTTAACCACTGAGCCACATTCCCAGCGCCCCCGCAACCAGCTCCTTTATTTTGAGACAGGGTCTAGGTAATTTGTTTAGGGCCTTGCTAAGTTGCTGAGGCTGGCCTCAAACCTGCAATCCTCCTGCCTCAGCTTTCCATGTTGCTGGGTTTATAGGTATGCACCACTGCTCCTGGCTATATTTTAATTTTCTAATACTCCTCTTTTGTACTATTTATTTTTCAAAAATGTTTTATATATTGACTTAATTTGCTTGAATTGGTATTACAGAATACCATAGACCAGGTAATTTATAAAGAATATACATTTGTTTTCTCACAGTTCACAAGGCTGGGAAGTCCAAGATGGAGGGCCTTTTCTTGTGTGTCCTCTCATGGCAGAAGGTGGAAGAACAAAGAGCCAAAGAGAGCAAATACCCTCTGTGAAGCCTTTTATAATACCATCGATCCATTCATGGGCACTGAAGCCTCATGACCTAAACGCCTCCACTTAGGGCCCACCTTCCATCACTGTTGTATAAATTTCTAATACGAGTTTGGGGGGACAAAAACTATAGTGTGTACATAATATTTTCTTGAGACTTATCTATGTTAGGTTCTCTTCAGTTTCTTGAATTATTTTTCCCCTGGGGTAAGTTTTGTGTGTTTGTCTCTTGATCTAGCTCTTTTGAGTTTTAAAAATACATCTGCTGATCCCTGATAATATCTTCATTTTAAGAATAAAAGACTTGATGGGTTATTCTTATAGCTAGTATGGATTTCTCCTTCTACTGTGGAAACGCACCAGCCTCATGAGGAGCCTTCTTCTCTGACTAGGAAGGCTTTGTTTGTTGGAGGCACATGTTAATTGGCATGTTGAACTTCATCATTAGAAGCCAAGGAGTCAACCCAGAACTCACCTTGGAAAATATGTCTTCAGACTGTTGGATATCTTTCAGAATCAGACTTTTCTTCTTTTTGCTTTCTTGTGATGCAGGTGGGTGGGGTAGGGATGTCGGAGATGGGCTAGTATGGTTGTTCTCTTCTCAGCCCCCTCGCCTCCACTTCCTGATTTGTAGGCTGGCTGGTCTCCTCTTCCCTGCTTTGCCCCCTGGTTCCAGCTCAACCTCACTGGTGAATGCACGTCAGTCCTACTTTGATTCCGGAACCCTTTCGAAATTTCTTATCCACTGATGAATCGCCTAAATGTCTCTACTCCCATAGTTTACATAACTTTGAACTTTTCTATAATGTCATTTCAGTGGATTTTCAGAAGGAAGGTTAGGCAAATGCACGTGTATAGTCTAAGACGTAGATTCAGTGGCCTTCAAGGCATTCAGCAGCACTACATTTAAATCATAAAGAAATGGTCTTTAACTGTAGACTTCAATCTTTCCCCTTCCATCCACTTGGACTCCCATTTAAAGCTGATTTATGAAATAAATAGCACAGGAGTGTCTCCGCTTTTCAAGATACTTTTGTAGACAAGATCCTGAAATGTGGGTGGATTTGTCTTCAATGGCATAATCAGGAAAGATTGAAATAGAGCTGTTGGGTGTCAAAATGGAAGAGGGGCTCTATAGGTGAAGAACAGAGTCCCTAGCCTGGCGCATGTTAAGTGCCTCTGGGTGCAATGCCGAGTACCAACAACAACAAAAAACATACAGTTCTTAAAAAATAGGCTTTGGGGTAGCCACATTGAGAATGTGCTGTTTAAATTTACAGATGCAGCCAAACTAGAAGGCTAATGTGAAAGGAAAGCGAGGAACTGAGAGACCAGGTGAGCGAGAAATGAAAGACGGAGACCAGGCAGAGATACACACCAGGTTTACTTGTCAGAGCTGACAAATAAAGGCCATCTCTCCGTAGACAGAGAGAGGCAACACTGGCTTGGGGTTTGAGACTTTTATGGGGAGGTTCAGTGATTAGAGCCCAGTAGGTCCTAATGTGGGCAGTTAAGTGTGGGTTTGGTATGAGGGAGTGGTGAGCCTTTCTCAGAAAGGCCCTTGGGTAGGAAAGCGAAAGTTTTCTTAAAATGGTGGCTGTCACTTAAGATGGACATCCTGATGCTAAGCCAAGGACCTTACATAATAGATTCAACAAAATCCAATTTTTTTAGAAGTTAGTAGGTTGGAATGGGCTTAATCTAAAACAAAACAAAAAAAACAGAGCTCAATATAGACAAATATAACAACTAGAACTGGGCCCAAGAAACCAACTGCACTGGAATATAGATTAAGAGCAACAGACGTGATAGGATGTCAATGTTAAAGATAGCAAAAGGATGGGCTGGGGATGTGGCTCAAGCGGTAGCGTGCTCGCCTGGCATGCGTGCGGCCCGGGTTCAATCCTCAGCACCACATACAAACAAAGATGTTGTGTCCGCCGAAAACTAAAAAATAAATATTAAAACATTCTCTCTCTCTCTCTCTCTCTCTCTCTCTCTCTCTCTCTCCAAATAGAAGTATGGGTTCAGTGCTGGATACTGAGAAATTGATGTGGCTCCATCTTGTCCTGATACTTGACTTAGCATGCAGAGGAAATGTCTGTCATGAGCCTGTCATGATTGTGTTTGCAGTGCTTAAAATTAATCTAGAATTGTTTGCTGTGAATTAATTAATCTAGAATCGTTTGCTGTGAATTGACTATGTCTATTGCAGTGCCTAGCATTAAGGATTGTCATTTTCTTGATTAAGAACCTATAGAGTGAAATTGTACTGAGTGATTTGAGTGAATAAAGCATTGCCAAAGGCAGAAGAGCGTGGACATTCTTTATTTCTCCCCCTCGACTGCATAAATCACACCTTTTGTCATCTCGACACCTTGCTAGATCTACTCCTCCCCGAACTGGTTAGTCCTTATTTGGAGTACTGTGTTCAGTTCTACAAGCCATGGGAAATTACACTCTGGAGAAGGTCTAAAGACAGTGTTTTGGTCAGAGAGATGATCACATTGTTACTGAAAGCTCAGTCCTTGTCTCCCATGCCAATCCAATAATGAGGACATGGGTTTGAGAGAAAGAAGTCTTATTGCTTTGCTAGCATATGAGAGTATCTGCCAGATACTCTCAGCAGAGGCTGGGATTCTGCTCAGAGGAAATGGGTTTTTTAAAGAGGTCATTCAAAAGCTACATTCCACATGTTCTCTGTCCTTGGTAGTAATTCACTTGTGAATTTGGGAGATAGTTTTGTGTGTGTGTGTTTTGGTACTGGGGATTGAACCCAGGGATTCTTTACCACTGAGTCACATCCCCAGTCCCTTTTTATATTTTATTTAGTGACAGGGTTTCACTGAGTTCTTTAGCACCTTGGTAAGTAGTTGAGGCTGGCTTCGATCGTCTTACCTCAGTTTCTCAACTTGCTGGGATTATAGGAATGCCCACAAACTGCAGGAGACACCATCATTTCTGCTGAGGCTGGCTTTGAACTCATGATCCTCCTGTCTCAACCTCCCAAGCTGCTGGGATTACAGGCATGGGCCACCATGCCCAACACCATCATTTCTAAGATCTTCTGGTGCCATCCTCAATTCTGAATTACTTGGTTCCTGTGGTGGGTGTGGCATCCAGGACAGTTAATTCTGCCTAGGATGAGGAAGAAAGCTAATCCTGTTTTCTCCCCACCCCCAACCGAAGGAGGAGGAAGGAATAAAGAGGAGGAGGGAGAGAGTAAGAGAAAGAAACATGTCCACTTTAATAATAAGTCGCAGTGGCAGGGCAGCAAGGGCTATATTCAAAGCATAAAATGGACCTCTGTTACAATATGAAGAATGATAAAGTATAACTGTTTATGTTGAGTAGATAGCATGACAGTTTTAAAAAATTATTTATCGAAAGATTATACTGTAGAAGAGAAATTAAACCCTCACAGTGTGACTCTGGAATATGGAAGTGAGACACATAGATGAAGGGTAAATGGGAGTAATGTTTGGCTCATTTTGAGATAAAACTTAATAGCAAACAGTTCAAATAAATTGGATTCCAAGAGAATTTCTGACTTCCCCATTAGTGGTATCATAAAAGCAGAAACCAAATGCCATTCACATGACAGCTAAGCATTGGTATATGCTTAAATTCTTTTCAACAATGAAATTTTATGAAATAAAAGTAGAGAGAGAAGAAATATAAAGTTACTGCTTATCTCACAATAAATTTTTCAAAATTATTCTGGATCTATCAGAGACCTGGGGATACATTTAGAAAGGAAGGGCACTGTTCATAACCCCCTTCTATCCTCATCTTTTTTCTTATCCAGGCTCAGTTCATCCCCTTCCCAAGTTCATCATCCATAGTTCTCTTGCTATTCTCTCCTGTCTAAAATAACAGCTTCCACCCCTATTTTCCAATCTCCTCCCCAGATTTATTTATTACTTATGACCAAAAAATTAATCATAAAGTTAGCTTGTTTATTTTTCATATTGCCTAACTTGCCACAGAAGACTCAACTTCAGAAAGATGCCACTTCTTCAAAATTCTATTTGTAAATTTAGTGGGGTTGCAATAAAAATATCTATTACTATTTGTGGTAGTAGGAAAGTTGACATTAAAACACTTGAGAAATAAAAGCCAGAAAATGTCAGAAATAGAAGAGCAACAAGGTGGAACCAATCTACCATACAATAAAATATATTATAAAAACCTTAATTATTAAGTATTAATTGTTAATTAATTAATTAACAGGCATATTAGTAGACAAACCAATGGAACAGAATAGAGCATCCTATTGGAATTTAGTATATGAGTATACACATAGTAATCATAAACTCTAAGCTTAATATTTGGTATTTGTCTTTTTTTTTTTTTTTTTTTGTGGTGCTGGGGATTGAACCCAGGTCCTTCTACATGCGAGGCAAGCACTCTACCTACTGATCTGTATCCCCAGCCCAAAGCTTAATATTTGAACAGGCAAATTTATGTACAACGGTGTTCATCTTTTCCTAGACTATTACGGATTTTCTGTCCGTGTTTGTTGAGGATCAAATAAATCTTCAATTCTGAAAATAATTATCTTCTATTTTAAATTTAATTATCCATTCCTTTATTGATAGAATTTGGGTTGTTTTCACTTAAATACTGCATCCATGAGTAAATTTAAAAATCTTTTTTGAATTGAATATTATATTCTGTCTTCAAAATTTGTGTTTGTGTCTTTGGACACACTACACATACATAGATACAATAGTCTGTACATACACATGTACTGGATACACAGGCATCAAAATGGATGAATCCCCAACATTATATTAATAAAAAAATGAAAAATATTATTCCAATATTACATGAAGTTCAAAATATACAAAACCAAAGATAAACTACATAGGCGTATATCTACACTTTTACAAACACACATGGAATAAACCTGTAGAGAAAAGCAAGGGAATATGCACTTAATATGATAACTATTTGGGGACGTAACAGAAGTGTTGGGAGGAAAGGTAATAGGATTGGGGAAGGGCATAAGACAATCAGTTGGAGGTAGAATAGACTAACAGAAGGCCTGAGACTGCTACCTCTATAAAGGCTTACTTTCAAGGTTGGACCTCGGCTGGTGTCTGGGAACTTGGATTTGGGGAGGGTTCCCACCACTGCCTGATAAGAATGACTCTTAGGGCTGGGATTGTGGCTCAGTGGCAGAGCACTTGCCTCGCATGTATGAGACACTGGGTTCGATCCTCAGTACCACATAAAAATAAATGAAAATAAAATGAAGGTATTGTGTCCATCTGCAACTAAAAAATTAAAAAAAAAAAGAATGACTCTTAGCACCTAAACTGTTTATACAATGTGGTTTTTGTTGAACACCCACCTTCTTCATTCTGGAAGTCTTGAATTGTTACATACTCCAAAAGAGTCTCCTCATTTGCCCAGAAATAACAAAATCAGAGTAAGAAAAGCCATCAGTTATGTCATTTACTTCTGCTTCTACTGGGTTATTGCAAAGAGATGGGTGAGAAGACAGATCTGAGATCCATCTGGGTAGAAGCAGAACCTTGTAAAGTACTGAGCAAGAATTCAGATCCAAATGGTTAAAGCAGGCGTGAAAGCATTCTTCCTAAAGTGGGCTTAATTCTGTAACTGAAATTCTTTTGATGGCGTAAATTAATGTATCAGGTAGCGTATTTGTGAATACCATGATTTATGATGTTCATTTTGAACTCTTGTCTATAAATACATGAAGCTACTGAATATTTTTACACTTGGAAACTGAGCTGGTTGTTACATGAAAACACATGTACAAACAAAATAAAAAACACTGTGGACTTTCACTCAAGCTGATCTTTCTTCCCTAGTGTGAGGCAATCTTGCCTATTTAAAAAAAAAAAAAATTACTCTAGGGCCCCACGCATTGGTGAACAGCTGTAATCCCAGAGACTCAAGAGCCTGAGGCAAGAGGATTGAAAGTTCAAAGACAGCCTCAGCAATTTAGCAAGTCCTTAAGCAACTTAGCAAGACTGTGTCTCAAAACTAAAAAATAAAAGTCCAGCCCTGTGGCTCAGTGGTTGAGCACCTGTGGGTTCAATCTCTGTTACAATCAATATATCAATCAATACTACTCTATCCAGCTGCGTGTAATGGTGCATGCCTGTAATCCCAGAAATTCGGGAGGTGAAGGCAGGAGAATCACAAGTTCAAAGCCAACTTCAGCAACTTAGCAAGACCCTGTTTCAAAATAAAAAAATAATAATAATTTTTAAAAATAAAGGGCTGTAAGCCAATCTCAAAAAACCAAATGCCAAATGTTTTCTCTCATATAAGGATGCTGATTCATAATGGGGATGTAGGTGGGGAACATGGGAGGAATAGACTACTCTAGATAGGGAAAAGAGTAGGGAGGGGAAGGGAGACAGCATAGGAGTAGGAAAGGCAGTGGAATGAGATGGACATCATTAGTCTAAGTACATGCATGAAGACACGGATGATGTGACTCTATGGTGTGTACAACCAGAGATATGAAAAATTATGCTATATATGTGTAATTTGAATTGAAATGCATTCTGCTGTCATATATAACAAATTACAATAAATTTTAAAAACTTAATTTTAATTTTTTTAAAAAAGTAGTTTAGTGATTTCCAGGTGCAGGAAGAAGAATAGAGATGGTTACTGCTAATATATACTGTCATGTAAAACTAATTAAAACAAATTAAAAAATTAAATAAATAAATAAAGGGCTGAGTATGTGGCTCAGTGATTAAGTGCCTCTGGGTTCAATCCCAAGGTACTCTCCCTCTAAAAATTATCTGTGTGGACTAACATAGTTCAGGGGGCTAGGAGAGAATCACCAAATACCCAGCATATATACTCATTGAAGTATTAAAATAATTTGTCCTTCAACTCTCAGCTCCTGAAGGTACCTACTGCATATGGACTCTTCACTAGTGAGCTTGTCCTGTGTGTCATTGTGAGCAAGCTATCATTAAAGAAGAACTGAAATTCTTGAATTAAAAGAAGAAAAAGAAACAGTGGAGCAATGTCTAGAATCAAACCAAGGGTTATCATGTTCAGGGAACTGAACTGAATGGGGGAATGAGGGAATGGTGAAGCTGGAAGGGAGAAGTAGCTATGGCCGTGACCTCCCTGGAATGATCTTCAAGTTCTGCCTTCACAGCATTTTTTTTTTTTTTACATCAGGTATAGTATACATCCTCCAAATTTTGTTTAAAATTGCTTTAGGTATTTTAAATCCTTTTCATTTTTATATAAGTTTTGAAATTCAACTGTCAGTTTTTAGGAAAAATATCCTGCTTTTAAAAAAAAGCATTTTAAACTTTAAGTCATTTGGGGAAGAATTGACATCTTCACATTGAGTTTCCATTCTAGGAATGTTGTTATGGCTTGGATTATGATGTAATACTGCTTTGTATTTGATTGTATAATTAATATTACATTATTTTGTTGCTCAAATCATTTCTGCTTTGGCCACTTAGAGTCTTAGAGTTGGCTCCTGTGTCACTTTGACATACACCATCATTGTGTATGTGTGTTTAGCCCTCGCTTACTTTCTTCCATTAGGACAAGTTACAGGCTCATCTTACATATTCTGTGCCACAGTGTGAGAAATTTCTCCAAGAATCTCTGATTCTTTTCATTGGACAATAGTATTAGAAACCAAGATCTGGACATTAGGTGTTCTTATTGGCCATACTGGAATGCATTGCTTCTAGGCCAGTGAAGAAAATAGGCCCTTGGAAGGGTGTGTGTGTGTGTGTGTGTGTGTTAACTAACGCAAGCACATACCCATGTTTATAAATATTTCTGTATACAACTACCTGTATCCATGTTAAGCTGAAAACAAATTCATATTGGTATCTCTAACTGTAACCCACTGCTTCATTATCTGGCTCATTCTAGCCTTTTCCTCTCATTTATAGATAAACTCCCACATCAACATCCCACCAGCCATTCATTTATTTAATTTTTCAAAGTTACTTTGAATATTTTATGTTTTCAGCTCTAGAAATTTAATTTTGTTATTTTTTATTCATTATTTTCTCCTTGTGTTCATGTTTTCTTGAATTCCATTTTAAAATTTATACTAGCTGCTATAATTATGTCTGTCATTCCTGGGCGTGCTTCTGTTGATCTATATTTCCCCTGTGTCACTGTGCATTGAAGGGTTTACTCGGTAGGTCTTGGATACTTGAACAGCACATATCCAGGGAAAGGTCTGGCTCTTGATAATGTCCTGGAAGATGACTCCTAAGCCCTTGGAAAATCCTGCCTCATTAGAAGGCATTATTTATTTGTGGGGTTGGGCAACCCAGAAAGTTTATGCTACCATCGCGATTTATAGTGGTGCCTTAGGTCATACTGTATTGGTTTGAGGCTGAATAACTAAGGTGAGGTATCAGAAGCTACATGCCTACAAACCAACCCTAATACTCTTCCCACCTCCACCTCCACTCCAACGCCAAACAAACAAACAAACAAACAAAAACCTGGACAGCAGTGTTTGAGTCAGCTCACCTGGAAACTAAAATACTCTGTGCTTTTTGTGACTCTTGATAGCTGGGAGAATTAAGTGCTGTCCAAAGGCTCCAGTGGCTCTGATTAAGTGTCGTCCATCTGGCTCAAGCTTTTGACAACTGCAGGCTTATGGCTGGATTTTCCTGAGCTCTCCTTTAAATGCCTGGGCCTTTGCTGATTTTAATCTGTTGATTTTCATGGTAATAAACATTAAGTGTGAGTATAGCAGCTTTTCTAAATTCTGTGAGATTTTCTAATAATTTAACTCCAGGGTGATTCTGGGGACTTCCAACAAGAGTCCCATGTTACTCGTATTTTATGTTTGGTATTTATTTAATGTCGATCATTTTGAATGTCACTTTGATAAGGTTGCTTTTGTAGTCTTCTTTTAAAGAATATTATTGAATTTTGTTTTGCAGGTAGTTGAGTTACTTCTTTTCTAGGGTGACTCACTAGAGTGAGTCTACCTTGGGGCACAACTTCAAGTGTTCAGCAAGATTTCTCCATTGTGGCTCATCAGAACTCTCAAGCATCTCCAACTCTGGCATCTGTTTGGCTTTCAGATCCCAAGTATCTTCTTTGCATGACTTTTGGTATTTCATGCTGTGCGTGTGCTGCTTTGTATAGTAGTCCCCTTATCCTAGTTTAACTTCATGTCATTTCAGTTAACTATAGTTTGGAAATCTAAGTTAAAAACTTCAGAAATAAGCAATTCATAAATTTTAGATAGTATGCCATTCTGAGTGGTGTGATGAAATCTTGCCCTATCCCATCTAGGACACAAATCATACCTTTATCCACAGTTTCCAAAATGCATATGCTATCAGCCCATGGCATTAGTCATTTGTTAGCTGTTTCATTTATCAAATTGACAATTGTGGTATCACCATACTTATGTTCAAGTATCTTTATTTTACTTACCAGTGACTCCAAAATACAAGAGTAGGGAGGCATAAAATTTGGATACACCAAAAATAAGCTGTAAAGCATTTCCTTTAAGTGAAAAGGTATACGTTCTTGATTTAATAAGGAAGGAAAAAAAAAACCTACATGTTGATGTCGCTGAGATATACAGTAGGAACAAATCTAAATGCAATTGTGAAAAGAAAAATGTGTTCTGGTTTTCCAGTTGTACATTAAACTGCAAAAATTATAGCTACAGGAGCTGGGGTTGTGGCTCAGTGGTAGAGTGCTCCCTTAGCACGTGTGGGGCGCTGGGTTTGATCCTCAGCACCACATAAAAATAAAATAAAGGTATTGTGTCCAACTACAACTAAATTTTTTTTATAAATTATAGCCACAGTTGTGAGATACAAGTGCTTAACTAAAATGGAAGAGGTATTATATTGTACGTGGAACACACAATAAACATGTTCCAATTGACATTTATATGTTGTGCCAGAAAGAACTGGGCCAATGTGAAACTTCAGTACGGGATCTTCTGAAATGAGTGACACCAAGCCATTTATTTACTGCATGTGTGCAAAAGATAGTATATATAAAGTTTGGTACCACTTGAGGTTTCAGGGATCCACTGCAGGTCTTGGAATACATTGCCCAAGGATAAAGGGGGACTACTATAAGTAACCAAAACTCAAGGTGATCTCTGCAGATTTCTAAAGCCCTTTCTCCATCTAGCTTGCTCCTCACTATCACTCTGCCTTGCAAATTACAGCCACCAAAGATTTCCAAAATTTTATCTCCACCTCCTCAACTCAGCAAGACTCCATGTTGTTTGGGTTCTTGCTTCTTTCATTATGATCCAGAAAAAACTACCAGGCAGAAAGCAAAGGGATTATTGAGATAACTTCTTCCTTTTCCTTCTCTATTGCTTAATGTCTGAAAATAGCTTTTGTGTATATTTTATACATTTTCTAACTGTTCATATAAGAAGGCAAGTAAGGTACCAGGTATTCTATCGTGGCAGGAAACACAACACCCTTTACTGTTTTGGTTGCTATTTTACATGGTATTTTTAGATTAATTACATTATATAATATAATTTCCACACATAGACATACAGAAATGTAATAATATATAATAAATGCTTATCAAGTCTATAATTATCTATAGATATTTTGGTTTTTATTATCTATAAAGACATAAAAATAACTTTTTTTTTTTTTTTTTTTTTTGTATACTGGGGATCGAACCCAGGGCCTTGTACATGCGAGGCAAGCACTCTACCATCTGAGCTACATTCCAAGCCCACTTTTTTTTTTTTTAATGTTTGGAATTTTCATTTTTTTCTCTTCCTGCATTTGTTTGGGCTTCCAGAATAGTGTAGAACAGAATTGGAAAGAATGTCCATCCTGATACCTGTTTTTAACAGGAATGTCTTAAGTATTGTTATCAGGTATGGCATTTGCTTGCTGTAACTGTTTTTGAGTGATCCTGATTGAAATACAGATTAAAGACATTGTCTTTTAGAATTAAACTGAACAAAATTGTATCCCACCCCAAATTATGCTTAATTCCTAATCCCTGGAACCCAAGCATATTACATCTCACAGCAAAAGAAGGAAATTGGTTGGTAGGGTGAGAGATGTGATGAAATTAAGGACCTTGAGATGTGGAGATTACCCTGGATTATCCAGGTGGCCCCAATAGACTCATACATCATTACAAATGGGAGAGGAAGCAGGGGACGTTGAGAGGAGGAGGTGTGAGGAGGGGAGGCCATGTCAGAGTGGGGTTTGATGTAGGGCCTTCACCTGTCCTTGTTGGTTTTAAAGATAGAGGAAGGGGCCTCTCACTAGTGAGGAATGCCTGCAGCCTCTAGAAGCTGGAAAGAGAAAGAAAATGGATTCATTCTCTCCTAGCACCTCCAATCGGGAGGAAAAATGGCCCTGCCAACAATTGATTTTAGCCAGGGAAATCCATTTTGGACTCCTGCCATCTAGACCGTCATTGTGTTAAGCTACCAAGTTTGTGTAAGTTGTTGGAGCAGCAGCCAGAAACTCATACACCATTATCCCTGAACATTTTTTGCAGGGTTTCCCTGTGAACTCAGGTGAAGGAGCAATCCTCCAGGGAGAAGGACCACACTCCCTGAACTCCAGGGAAGGTTTGTGTGGGCTTCACTATTCTGGGAACATTTTAAACTCTATTAAGGACTTCAGATAATGTACCTTTGAGCTGCAAATCCACGTAGAGGCTGAGATACATTTCTGTTGTTCAGTATCTTTTGCTCTTCTTGCTCTGTTGAACACGAAAGTCTTTCTTATACACCCTGGGGCGGCAGGTGAAATAAGTTCTTTTTCATCCTAATCCTGGGTCACAGCACTCCGAGGGTCTAACTGGATGTGAAGAGACTCTCTTGTGTTTTCTTGTTTTCAGTAATGAGGCTGGTTTGAATAACCTAGCATAGTCCAGGAAAAATATAAAAATTTTACATTCTGAATCTGTCAAAGAAGTCTGGCACACTGGTCTCAGCACTGGGTTAGGCTGAGTCGGGAGGACAACAGAGGGAGATCCTGTCTCTGAAAAACAAAGAAAAATGCCCGAATCTGTCAAACCCATTCCCTAAACTTTTTTTCTGGTCTGGTTGTGCTGTCTTCTGTTTTCTGGCACCGTCCACTCTTAATACTTTGTTTTCTGGTTTGTTCAATTGTATAATTATAATCTTATGTGCAGTGGACTCTCATTTGTCAGACTTCTTCGGAGGTGAGGTTGGAGTTGCTTTCCTTCCAGGAAATTTGCAGTTACTCTTCAGTTGCCAGGTGGCATGCCAATGGAGTACCAATTTAAAATAATTTCTTTGCTTGAGGTTTTTCACCTAGGTTTTGTGAATTGGACCACAAACTTGCATGAGGTCTGACTTGTGGTCACAGATTCTCAGGGGAAGTTTTTCCCTCTCTTCACTCAGTTCCAATGTGGAGACAGGCAAATTTCCCTGCTACTCTTTTTCTCTTGCCCCTTCCCACAAGTTCTTGTGCTCTCCCTTTATTTCCACGGCAACCTGATTTCTGCTCCCTGCCCCCATCATTCCACTGAAGTTGTTCTTACTAAAGTCACAAGTGAAACTTTTTACTGAATCTAATGGACCCTCCTAGACCTCAGACTTTCTAATGGTAGGGCTGCAGTTGGTAATTTTGACTGCCACCTCCTTATGCTGTCCCTGTAAAAACTTTGCCCTCTGGGTCCTTCCTCCTCTTTGTTGCCACCTTTCCTTTGTACATTCCCATCGCTGTGTCTCATTCATTTCTGTGTATCCAATAACTTGAATAGTCAAAACGTGAAAGCAGAAAGTCAAAGGAAATTCTAGAAGAAAAGACTTAGAAACATACAATACATATCTAGAGGAATGTGATGTATTATTGATTTATGTAACAGGTTAAGTGAGAAACTGAGCCACGGCAATTGCAAAGCAACCAAGTGATCTAATGTTCCTTTAAGGCACAGATGACATTATTCCAAGCCTCCATCTTACCTGCAAAACTTTGCCTTTCATTGTGCCACACTCCCTGAAAGGAAGGAAATTCTAGTGGCTCCCCCACATACTGCTCTACATCAGGAATTGGATTGCCTGCAGATCATGGGAGGATGTTTGACCAATGTGTCCTTATGTCGAGTCAAGGTGCTGTGATCCTCTCTAGGCCCAGGAAGAGGTGAAAATCTCTTTCTCCTCATGCCAAAACTGAACTGCAAATCGGCTTAATAAATTTGCTAACAATGTAGACAAATATAGCATGTGTTGAGCTTCATTCAGAATAAGATTGTGGATTTATGTATGTAAACAAAAATAGCAACTCCAGATGAAGAACAATACTCTAAAAAAGAAATCCAAATATCTTCCCAGAAAAATGAAAACTATTGGCAAGTTTCTTCACTGCTTTCAGCCTATATGCTTTTAGAGATGGTCCAAAGTTTCATGTTTCACCTGTACTAGTGTGCTGGGGCTACAACAACAAAGCACCACAGACTGAGTGGCTTGAACAGCAGGCTTCTGTTCATAATTCTAGAGGGTTGGAGTTCAAGGTCAAGAGTTCATAGGGTTGGTTTCTTCTCAGACCTTTCCCCTTGGCTTGTAGATGACTATCTTCTCCCTGTCTCTTCATGTGCATTTCCCTTTGTATCTGTGTCCTAATCTCCTCTTGTTGTCATAAAAATACATATTTTTTTCAGATGGGTTTTACTATGTTTCCCAGGCTGGCCTTGGTCCCTTGGGTTCAGGTGATTATCCTGCCGAGGCTGACTTTGAACACACAATCCTCCTACCTCAGCCTCCTGAGCTGCTGGGATTAGAGGTGTGTGCCACCATGTCCAGTTCTGTTTAGTTTCTGAGGAATTACCGTGCTATTTCCCACAATCAGTTTATAATCATTTATATTGCCTGTACAATATTCCATTTTGTTTCTATACCTTAACTTACTAAGCAATTCCAGAATCCTTGTTTCCTGAGGGTCTCAAGTTTTCATTTTTCCAATTCAGAGAGAATTATCAGTTCAGATTTAGACAATTTTCTGGGTATTCCCCGCCCCCTCCAAGTTTGAAAATAACTTATATACGTATAGCATTCCTCCTGATAGCTAATGATTGAAGATTTCTTTTTCTTTGCTCAGTGTTACTTCATAATGATTTCACCTTATCTAGGAAATCTGTCCATGTGTTATGGTTGGGATGTGAAATGTCTCCCAAAGTCATGTGTTGAAGGTTTGATCCCAACGCAGGAATGTTCAGAGGTGGAGCATTGAGGAAGAAATTGGATCATGAGGCTTTGCCCTCATCAGTGGATTAATCCACTGATAGGTGAATGGATTACTGGTGGGGATTGTAGTGGGGGGAGGGTTTGTGGTCATGTTGAAGCAAGCAGATCACTGGGGGACATGTCCTTGGAAACTATCTTTTCTCTGGTCCTCTCTGCTTCCCGGCTACTATGAGGTGAGCAGTTTTCTTCTAATATGTCCTTCCACCATGAAGTTCTGCCTCACTTCAGACCCAGAGCAATGGAGTCTGGCCAACCCTGGATGGAACCCTCTGAAACCATGAGCCAAAATGAACTTTTCCTCCTCTAAGTGGTTTGTGCTGGGCATGTGGGTCACAACTAACATGCATGGATGGGAGCCATCATCTTTAGCTGGACGTGTGCTTTCCCATGTGGTAGCCCCTAGCCATATATTAAACTGTGAAAGTGAAATGAAGTCAAAAATTATTTTCCTAAGTTGCACTAGGCACATTTCAATCGTACAATAGGTTGGCACTACTGAATTTTGCAAGACAGACACAGATATAGAACATTTCCATAATCTTAGAAGTTCTATGGGAAGTACTTCTCTAGGCTACTTTGACTCTGACTCCTGGCTGTGGCTGAATTAGACCCCATGAGTTACTCCCAGAAATGATTTAGTCCTAGAGGACAGGTCAATAACCATTCACAGGAGAATGCCATAAACTCTAGGAAGTGAGTGTTGTAATTTACAATTTGTATTATCTCTTTCAGTGGCTGGAATACTCCCACCCACTATCTCCCATATAGTGTTTTTTTCAGAATGTAAATTAGTGGTCTTCAGTTCTTTGGCCATGGCCCAACTAATCCAAATGGGGTGAATTAAATTCCTTGCTTCCCTTAGGAATCTGAAACTGAGGAGAGGTTTCAGGTCCTCTGGCTTTCGAAAACTATAAAACCAGGAGTACTAGTCACATTCCATTATGTAAAACAGAGTTTGCTAAGAAACACAGGAAGTAGAGGGTATGTTTTCTGTATTTTGATTCATGTCCCTTTTTTTAAGCTCAGCTGCATTCCTAACTTTGGATTACATGAGAAAGATCTGTAGCTTAATGGTGAATTCTTAGCATCCTAATCCATACATATATACACACATACATGTAATACAGATGAATTCTGGTGTTTTCACATTGCCTACAAACTTTGTACAGTCTGGGCCCCTGGATGTTAGCCCCTTCTAATCTTTCTTGATCCTTCTCCCTATTGCTTTATCTCCTCATCTTAAGTGCATTTGTTCTGTCCTCTGCTTTTCTTCCCTCTTTCCCTGATAGAAATATGTTCTCTACTATCTTTGTGGGTATGAAAACTTTATTAAATCAAATTGTGTAACATGTTAACAACTGATTTTACTCTAGCTCAAATTGCACTTTAATCATTCAAGCCTATGTAATTAACCTTTGACTATGTGTGACTGAATAAATAATCTCTCATAGGCCCAAGTGCTAAATTTTGATTAGGAGAACCTGGCTTTGAACAGAACTGAGTACGACACTTCCTCAAGTCCCAACCTTCTACTTTGGCGTGAGTGATTAGGACACCTCTTGCAGGGTCAGCTATGAAAAGAACATGAGCAACAACAGGTTGACTGGGGGAAATGCACAGACAGATGTCCCCAGTAAGAAAATGATGCATGTTGGTTGTTAAGTAACACAGACATGGCCAGTGTGAACCATTGGCAGAGGAAGGGGAAAGTGGTATGCTTTGTGGTTTTCAGGACCTTCAGGCCAGGGCAAGAGGCTCAGTATTGGAGTTGCAATGGAAGTGCATTAAAGGGATTTTATTTTAAGCAAGGGAGTGACCCGATCTGATGTGTCTAAAAAAATCTTTCTGGCTACTGTCTGTAAAATGAATAATGACAAGATAAACAAGGGAATAGTTAGGCTACTGCAGGTGTTGGCAAGAAAACATCATGGCTAGGCATATGAACCCAGGCAGTGGAGACAGAGAACTTTGTGTCAGCATTTGAGATATATGAGGTTAAAAATGTAAGCTTTTTCTCATTAGGTTTCCCCTTTTACCTTCTGAGTAGCCAGCCCCTATAACAAAGCTGTCCAGTGAAATAGATTTAACACCTAAAATGTCTGGAAGGCCTTCCCTTTTATTATATGTGACTCTGGGCTCAGCTCTTAGGAGCAATCTTGATTCCATCAATCCCCCGGCGGAAATTTCTCCTGTTCCTGTCCTCTATTCCTTTTTCGTGGAGCTGGGAAGGATTGTTGAAAAACGACTTTCAATAAGAGGACAATAGTGTTTAAGGGTCAAGTGATACACCCCCAAATTTTAACTTCAAATAAATGTTAGTTCTCAGACTGGTATGGATTATTGCACGAAACCGGAGCGAAGGCATTTTGCTAGCATGTCTTATTCTGTCTAGGATATTTTACATGCATCCTCTTACTCCGAATAATCTAGGGCATAATTCCTTTGGATTAACTTCCCCGAAGATGGACTCTCCTTTACCTACCCCGATGGTGTGCAGAATTCTGGCACCCGCTCCCGCCGCGCACAGGCACACACACTCATTGTCTGGGCCCCACGAGACCGGGCTCCTGCGCAGCGTTCATTTCCTGCACGGGGCTGGGGCGTGCGAGCTGCCCTGCCCGCCTGTCCTCATCCGGATCCGAGGATTTTATTTCTAACATTTCCTCCCCAAGTTCCTACGCCGCTTGGGCACACAGTCACCAGATGAAAAACTGGGAACTTTTGTTTTGGCAGATCACCTTTAGGCCACTGTCCACTAAAGTTCTGAAAAACCAACTAAACCAAGCCGCTCCTGCAGAAGCCAATCCACAGGGGAACAACGGAAATGGAGATTCTGTTGTTCCCAGAATCGGCCACTTAGCGGGCACATTCAGATTTTTCCTACAGCCGCGCTTAGAAGCGGCCTCCTGCGCGGGACACGGCCCGCCAGCCGCTAGCGCTCCGCAGTTCTGCAGCGCTCGCTCCCGCGCCCCGGGCGGGGGCGGGGACGAGCGGCCGCGAGTAGCCCCCCGCAATCGGGCCTGCGGGCGGCGACGCTCTGGCCGGCTCTGGCTCGATGGTTTCCGCGCGGCCGCCGGGCCCGCGCGGTCCAGTCGCCAGGGGGCGCGCTGGCTGGCGCCGCCGACTCCGAGGTGCGCGGCCCGATCGTGTCCGCCATATTGGATGCCGCAGCCGCCGCTGCCAGCGCTTCCTCCTCTGTCTTCGCCGTGCGATGCTGGTTCCTGCGGCCCAAGCGGCGGGGAGGTGAAACAGGAGCCCGTGGGAGGAAGAGGAAGAAAGGGGGTGGTGAGAGTAGGGACGGGGCCTGCGGGTGGGGGACCGAGACCGAGCGGGGCGGAGAAGAGAAGGCGCCGCGCCAGCCCCTCCCCCGCCGACCCGCCCCGGCAGCGCCTGTGTTCCCAGACCGGCGCTCCGCCCGCCCCAGCGGCCATGCCGGGGCCTCGCTGCCCCTGAGGAGCTTCGCCTGCCAGTGCCTGTCCTTCCGCGCCCGCCCGGATCGCAGCGGCCGCTCTCCCGCCGGCGCCCGCGCTTCGGTCTCCCCTCCCAGTGCAGTGGCCGCCGCCTCTTCCGCCGCCGGGCTCGGGGCCTCCGCACAGACAACATGGAGGCCGTGAAAACCTTCAACAGCGAGGTTGGTATCGCTGCCGGGCCGACCCTCTTGCCCACACCGACGCCCCCCCCACTCCCGGGCCCGGGCCCGGGCCCGGGCCCGTGCCCGCGCGCAGAGGGTGGGCGCGGGCCCGCGGGCTCCCCGGGCGGGGCGCGGCGGCCTAGCCGTGCCCGTGGGGGAGGGGTGTGCTTCGCGCCCCTCCCCCGGGGCCTTGGGGGGGCGGGAGGGCGCCGCGCGGGGGGAGGTCCCGCAGGCTCCGCGCCCTGTGGATGGCTGCGGGTCGGAGGCGAGGCCCGCTCGGGCCCTCCCCCGGAGCCTCGGGCGGTCTCTCGGGGTCAGTTCCGCCGAGGCCTGGCCCGCCCACCTCTTTCCTGGGCCTCGGAAATTTTTAACTGTTCGCAGAATGACACTCTGCGGACCTTCCCGCGCCCTCGGTGAGGCGGGCACCTATGGGGCAGTGGGCGAGAGGAACCCAAGGGGTGGAGTGTTTATAATTGAGACTGTTGACTCGGTAACTTGCCGACTGCGGACTTAGGCCAATGAGCTGTTTGGTAAGGAGGCGAGGATGTTCTACGATTTATTTCTATTTGTACTGCCCTCCTTATCCATCACGACGTAAAGACACATCTTTATGGTAGGGAGAGATCTGTGCACGCAGGGACGGAGGCAGCTGGGGGAATCTGTTCCCAAGGGGTCAATCACGTGTCAAAAGGTTTTTTTAAAAAGCAGGTATCCGATTTTCATTTTTCAATTAAATTTGTTGGTTGGACGGAAGGTTTCCATACAATTTGTAATTGCTTTTTAAGCTGTGATTTCACTAGATCTTAATGCAAACATTAAACATCAGGTAAACAGTCACACAACAGAAATATTTTTCCAATCTGTATGCCTTTTAAAAAATACTCCAACGTGTTGGTAACTAAGTTAGCATAGTTTTTAAATGAACTTTTGATTTGGAAATGCTAATACATTCAATAATGTAATTGTTAATGTCTTAAATACTGACTTCTTAAAATACTAGATTTATGATCACCCAAATATAACAACACTTTTAAATGCCCATTTACAATTTTATTTTATTTTATTTTTTTACATTTTAAGAAATAGCATTTGGGTAGCTTAGCAAACAGGCTAAACGTTAGATTACATTATGTGAATAGGACCCTCCATATTAGACTAGATAGTGGTGACACTTGTACGAACTTTTTTGCGAAGGACTTTGTTAGGTCGGTGGCAGCGACTTGGTTGCTGCCTGCCCAGCCTGATCTGACAGACTTGGTTTTTTTTTTTTTAGTACTAGAGCTTTATTTTTTTAAAACAGCTTACTAATAAAAATTAGAGCAATAGACTTGGGAATCTTTTCTTTTTATTTATGAATTCATACCTGATAATTTTGGGACAAATATCTTCACATAAAATTTGGCTCTCGCACCCAATACTTTGTTGTACTTAGAATATGAAACAAGAATTTAGTGATACTATATGTTTAATTTGTTAATAGTTTCACAACTGTACAGGAAGAAAAATAGCTATGTAGCTTTTTTATTTGCTACATATAGTATTTGCAGCACTAATATTAAGGTTTTTAAAAACTCCCTTCCATTTTAGGGGCATCTCTCTTTGTTTAGGAGTTTTGTATTATGTATTCTCCCTCTACCCCCCCAGAAGGTTTACAGGAGCCCTCAAGTGGTAACCTAATGGTTAGTGCACTGTGGTTGGTCACAATAAAGCATAGTAGAGAAGAAATATCACTGTTTTTTTTTTTTTTTTTTTTTTTAGTATTGGTTAAGTATGAGGGGCCTAACATTTACTGCCTAGCTGAGTTTACCACCTCTGTTTCTTATCTAATCTTTATAGGAACTTGAGATTTTTGGTAGTCCTATTTTAGTGTATATGTAGCACTCTCACTCCCCTTTTAAGTTACAAAGAAAAGTCTTTAAACTTTATTTACTGATAATGCTGTAAGTTTATGTTTTAAGATGGGGTTAGCTTAAAACTAGCAGTATGGAGTCAGGATTGAGGAAAGGAAATATGTTTGAGTAAGACTCAGAATATGCATTTTTTTGGTTTAAAAAGATCGATTATAAAATTGAATATTGTTAATTAGTGAATGTTTTTGTTATAGTAAAAAGTTTATGAATTAATGTGTTCCACTAAATCATGTTGTAAAGTATGAAAATATAGGAATCTGGGTTATAGAAAAAGTGATGTTTTAGAATGCTTGCTTATAATGAATTTGGCTTTTAAAAGCATTTATCCTTCGGCTCAGTTCATCAGAACTTTGGTAAATTTAAAGGTGTCTTTGAAGCATTGAATTGTCAAGAAATTCCTTTTGCTTTATAAAGCATAGAAATTTATGTCTGAAATTATCAAAGTTTAAGATGTTTGAAATATGAATGCTCAGATTCTATGTCTTGCTAATTCTCAGGTTTTCCCAAACTGAACTTCCCCACGCATGTTTTAATTTTGCAGAGAATTTTGGCTTGAAAATAAGAACATGCTACATTTTTAAGCTAAGAATGTAGATTTTTAAATTTTGCAAAATGTGAGTTTAGTCTGTGGAAAATCCTGATCTTTTATAGGATATGTATGTATCGTTATCATATCTCCCCCTACCATTATAATTTCTCAAAAGGATTCTGGTTCTTTCAAGAATTATGTGGTAAATTCCCCTTAATTATCATGAATTGAATGACATTTAGGCTCAAAAAATGATTTTTGTGTGCTCAGTGTGCTAATTTTGTATGGAAACAATAATTTCTATTTAAGCATCATCACTGAGATCAAAGCATCCCATGGCTGCTATTGTCAGTTTTGAAATAATGGAAGTAAATTTGCCTATGTTGGAAGATAAGACTCTCTAAGAGTCAATGCTTGACCAGACCAGTTAATCTTTGAAGAATTATCATAATAAGGTATTATAATTTTATTGCTCCATGGTTGTAGTATTTACTTGTTCTAATGTTAGAGTTTCACCTAGGGTATGGTAGGTGATACATGCTGAACTATTTAAATGTGTGGTCCTCTTTAGGACTATGGTTGACTACTGGAAAGTAGCAGTTTTATATGTGAGCTACACATCCATATTCTGTATTTAAGAATGATCACTGTATGGAGATCATTCTGGTAGAGTCTCTCTGCCTCTGCTTCCTTTTTGAAAAGAAGGGAAGGAAAGAGAATGACAATGTCTGACCTTTCCTTTAGAAAATTTCAAATTAATTCGGAGAAAGCATTTTTTAAAAAAAAGCATTTTAAAGTAATATATGAAAAATATAAGAGCCTGTTAGCATTGATTGTGCTTACACGAAGTAGCTAGAGGAGGTGAGACTTATGTGTTGGATTTTTATAATTTTTGAAATCTTAAAAAAAAATAATCCCAGTATTGTCACACTCCAAAATATTAGCAGTAAATCTTAATCAGTGTTCAATTTTTTTTTTTTTTTTTTTTAGCTTCTTTGTATAGCTAGTTGCACTACTCCATTCTCCCCCTACCCGCCATGATCCATTTCTCTTGCTACCCTGAATAGACTGAGTAGGAAGATGTAGGACTCGATCTGTAGGTTTGAGATGTGTCAGAAATCTTTTCAGTTTAATTTTTGGATTTACCTTGGCTCATAAACTCTGAAAGGATTTTGTTACCTTTTACCTTTAGGACACTTAAAATACTTGGTGTCTTTTGTCCTTCAGATCCTTTGATTAGGTAGCTTACTCTTGAAACTGTTAACAGGATACAAACTTCAGACTCAGTCTAATATCCAGTACATTTTCCTGTCTATAAAGTGAAACCCATTTCTGTTTTCCTTCATTTTCAGTTTTGTATCCAGAGAGTATTCATTTTGTCTAAACTATGGGACTTTTTATAATCTTCTCACCAGTATCAAGGAGTAGCCTTGGTTTGGTAGAGAAAAGTGGAAAAGGTAGCGAGAATAATAAAAACATATTTGTTTCAATTTGTATGTTTTTTTCTTTGTCTATTGTTCAGAAAAGAGAATTTACATGAAGCAACTCTGAAACATTGTGCTTTTCTTTGATTTTCATCTACTAGGGAACTTCTCATTATTCTTTCCTGTGTTTATTTTATAGTGGGAGTTCTGATTAATTGTGTCAGGCCATATTTGTTATCACCTTGGTAAAAGTCCTTTAAAGAAGTAGCATACTTAAGTTGTAGAGGAAGGAAGCCTTCCCTAACCCCTCTGGTTCAGATCAGGATTTCTCAGTGTTGATACTGTTGGACTTTTGGATTAGGTAACTGTTTGCTGTGAGGCATGATCCTGCATCTTGAGAATGTTTAGCAGCATCCCTGGCCTTTTCCCACTAGATATCACTAGCACTTTCCCCATTTGTGACAACTGAAAATGTCTCCAGGTATTACCATCTTTGGGGAATGTCCTTGATTGAGAACCACTGATTGAGATTTCCTTTTAAGTGTCTAAAGACATCTGTACTTTCCCTTCCAGTGTTTACTATAATTAGTCTTTGCCACTGAATTAGAAGAATGACTATATATTCTCATTGCTTCATATCCTTGGTACACAGGACAGCACTTTAATCAGTAGTACATGTACATACCAACAAAAAAGTTCTTGAATGAATGGATGGGTTATATACTAACTAGGTAACTGAATGACCTTGGCCAAGGTAGTTAGCATTTTTCGATATTTGGTTTTTAAATAAGTTACTGATTTGATTTTACATTTAGATTCCCTGCTAGTGGTACAATTCTTTGACTAACTTAATATAAAGTTAATTTTATGAGGATTTATTATGCCTAAGCAGTACTATAAAGGTTATTTTTATGGCACTGTAGGAATATAGGAGATTAGGTGGAAATTTTTAAATTTAAAATTTTTATCTGATTATAATTTTTACTAAAGGAGGGGCGGGGACTTTTTGATTGAAAATTCTAGTGGGGTTAAATTCATCTTGGTTTTATGTTGTTTAGTAATTATACTCTGTTTTCTTCATTTTAAAATGATGATATGGTAAAAGACCAGTTTAAAAAATTGAGGATACAAGGATAATTGAGAGATTGATACTGATGATTTTGAAACTGAATGCTTTGAGAATGTCTTAATCATTCAGGATTACATATAATTTTTTTTTTTTTTGCAAGATTGAAATCTATGTTACACATATCATTCAACCATTTTATACTAAACTACCATTGGGTTTGTTACAGTAATTTAGATGAACTTTTAGAGAATTTCTTTATCCCCAATCTCCTAAATACTTATATATTTTATGATTGATTGTTTCTTTTAAAAAAGCGTATATGGGTAGCTTAGAATAAGTGATATTACTGCTTACATATACAATTTCAGGTATCTCTTTCTAGAGTCAATTGTGCTGTTTTTGGACAACTTCTAACTCATAAGGGTATGAGAAAATGTAATCAACCTTGACCATGAACACTGGCTGAGCTCCTGAACTCTTAAGTGAGCTCATTTTATCTGGTTTTGTTTTCTCAACATCTTTCTCTACTCCTCTCTCTCAGGATTGTGCCTCTACTCCTGCTTGTACAGACTGCTTTTCCAGCAGCATGGACACAAGAAGCATAGTAAGATGATTATAATCCACGTAAGGCAGGCGCTTTGGAAAATGTTAGGTTTAAATTGATAGTGAAATGACATATTGATTATATGGGTGGTACTTGGAAGCAAAATGAAGTTTGTCACTTAGAACATGTTAGTAATCTTAAAGAGAGCATGTAAGAAATAAGTTGAATTTATTTGCAAGAAATTGTAAAATTTCTTCCATGGGGGGTGTGGTTTGTGTTTAGCAGTGAACATAAATCATATATAAACTCTTGTTAAATTTACTTGCATTCTGCTCCACCTAATTTTATGTTTTTTTTTTTTTAATAAAAGAAATATAACTATTTGATATGAGCAAATTGCAGAGCTCTTAATTTGATGGTTGGAAATAAAATACATTTTATTTTTTGAAGAAGTTCTTCAAACTATAAGATGACAAATACAGGAATGGAGAAATAAAAAAAGACTAAATCATAGAGGAACAGATTGTGATAGAGTTACTTTAGTTATGAAAGTAAATGATGATGAGAAATGTTTTAGATCCTGTGATTTCTTGTATGAACTCTCAAGTTTGATGCAAATACGATGTGTTTCCTCTGGTTTTTATTTTATGAGTTTATTTCATCCTTTTAACTGTTTTATGAAAGTTTTTGATAAACCATATTTTAAACTTAGGGAGGGATATGCAAATGTATTATGCTACCCACAGTAGGCAAAGAAATATCTTAGAAACTTTGAAATTACTTCATTTAGTCAGAGTGCAGAATAGATTATTCATGTTTTCTAGTATGATTGTTAAGTTAATGTGTGCCAAATTCATTTTTGAAATAATTTTTGCAATGTAATATAATTTATGTAGATTTACTTGAAAGACCATTCATCCTTCATTCATTCGTTCGTATTATTCTTTGTTAATGCTTATTGTGTGCTAGGCATTTTTCTATCTTCTGTGGTACATTGGGAAACCAGATCAGCAAAAAGCCTTACCTTGTTGAAGCTTATGTTCTTGTGATCCTTTCTCTTTTGCCTCATTTTTTTTTTTTTTAAGAGAGAGAGAGAGAGAATTTTAATATTAATTTTTTAGTTTTCGGCGGACACAACATCTTTGTTTGTATGTGGTGCTGAGGATCGAACCCGGGCCGCATTCATGCCAGGCGAGCACGCTATTGCTTGAGCCACATCCCCAGCCCCTCTTTTGCCTCTTTAGTCTTGTGTTTAGTGTACTTGATGTAGAGCTGGTGAGGCTGGGCAGGCATACGAACTCTTCATTGCTTCATTGCTGTGGACTGGGTTGGTTGCCTTTCTTTAGTGTCATTTACACCTGGTCTATTTTCAGCATTTTGCATTTTTCCTCACAGAGCCAGATTGCTTGTCCACTGGTCAAAATAGAGACTAAGTAGGTAGATGTATTTAAAAAAGAACATGATCCTCTTTTTCCAATAATGGGCAGTTATGACTAGTAACATTAAAATTTTATTTTATACCAAATTTACTGTCATGTATTTAAAAAATAAAACCTCCAGTGACATTTTAGAATTATAACTAATATAACTTTTAAAGATGTTTTCTTTTTTTGGCAAGATACAGTTTCTATATGCAACTTCTTTTCAGTGGTGACCAAAGCTTTATGAATTTACAATTTATTTTTAAATTTTTTTTTTTTACACTGGGGATTGAATCCAAGTGTGCTCTTAACCCCTGAGCCCCATTGCCAGCCCTTTTTATTTTTTATTTTGAGACAAGTTCTTACTAGGTTGCTTATAGTCTTGCTGAGTTGATGAGGCTGGCTTCCAACATGTGATCTTCCTGTCTCAGCCTCCTGAGCTGCTGGGGTTAAAGGCATGTGCCACCACACCTGGCCATAAATTATTTTTAAAATAAACTTTTCCTTGACTTTAGTATATGAAAAATTTGAGATCTCTCTCTCTCTCTCTCTCTCTCTCTCTCTCTCTCTCTCTCTCTTTCTTTGGTACCAGGGATTGAACCCAGGGGCGCTTAACTACTGAGCCACATCCCCATCCCTATCCCTAGCCCCTTTTTTATATTTTTTTTAGAGTCAGGATCTTGATGAGTTGTAGACCCTTGCTAAGTTGCTGAGGCTGGCTTTGAACTTCCAGTCCTCCTGTCTCAGCTTCCCAAGCCAGTTGGATTACAGGCGTGTGCCACCACACCCGGCTGAAATCGTTTTTATAAACACTTATTTTCTGAATTTGGTGTGATTCCTCAGGGCTCATTTCAGTCTTGTGAATAAAGAACAAACCAGTTTTGGTCATGTACTTTAGTGTGTAGAACTTGGGAAATAGGGGCTGGGTTTGTAACTCAGTGGTAGAGCGCTTGCCTTGCTTGCGTGAGGCACTGGGTTCGATCCTCAACACCACATAAAAAATAAACAAAATAAATATATTGTGTTCATCTACAACTAAAAAATATTTAAAAAAAAGAACTTTGGAAAAAATGTAGAAACCTTTATTTAGTAGCGATACTGGGTCACAGTATCTCCAGGGTTGACCAAATCCTAGTTAATGTCTTTTTTAAATTTAGGAATGTTTTTGATACCATACAGTTTTATGGAAAAAATTGATATTATTGAATTTATCAGAATATTTGACATATGGGTAAAAATCTTGGAGTAAAAGTATTTTATTTATTTATTAATTTTTTGAGGTACTGGAAATTGAACCCAGGGCCTTATGCTTTCCAGGCAAGCACTCTACCACTGAGCCATATACCCAGCCCTATTTTTTTCTTTCTTTCTTTCTTTTTTTTTTAATATTTGTTTTAGTAGTAGATGGACACAAAACCTTTATTTATTCATTTCTATGTGGTGCTGAAGATGGAACACAGTGCCTCACACGTGTTAGGCAGGTGCTCTACTGCTGAGCTACAACCCAAACCCTAAAAGTATTTTATTTCTGTGCTGGAGATTGAACTTGGACCCCTGGGCAGGTGAATATGTACTCTGCCATTAAGCTATACACTCAGCCATGGCATCAAAGATTTTTTTTTCTTAATCTTTTCTCCCTTTCAAATGAATCTTGAATAAATGAAATCTTTACAAACTAAAACATCTGATATTTCAAATATCTAGTTTGTGTAACAGTTGCTCACCATAATGGAAAAAAGTCTGGCTTATATATTTTTGAAGTACTTATACTTTATACCAAACATTTTATTTAGAATGAATGACTTTATAGTATAGTTTTCCCTGGGTGTTCAAGGATGATTGATTCCACGATAACCCTTCCACTTGGAGATATGCAGGTCCCAAGATGCTCAAATCCCCTGTATAAAATGACACTATATAGTATTTGCATATAACCTAAACACATTCTCCTCTATGCTGTAAATCATCTGTGTATTACTTACAATTCCTAATACAATATAAATGCCATGTAAATAGTTGGTATTGTTTATTGTTTAGAAATAATGACAGTGCATGTTCAGTAAAGTTGTTCAGTAGAGTTATTTTTCCCTAATATTTTTGACTTGTGGTTGGTTGAATTCATTGATGCACATGACTCACAGATGTGGAGGGCTGCCTGTGTATTATTTTAGATTCTTCTCTTTTCCCCTGTCCATCTTCATGTTTCCATGAATCTTAAAGAATAACTTTTGAGAAAGGTTGGATAGGTGAGTTTCCATTTTTACCGAGGAAATGGAGTTTTGTAGGTATTAGAATAGGGACTGAACGTGCAGATGTTTTTCTTACCTTTCTGTGTAAAGGAGAACCATCACTCATGTTTTCATAACTTTTTGCTGGCAGCATGTGCAAATATAAATTAACTTCATTTTTTTCCTCATTCTTTCAAACTATAATTTCACATTTATAGAAAAATTACAAGGAGGATATTTTTTGTGCCTATTTCAGCTGTATTTCTCTACCTTCTGTTAACCATATTTGCTTTCTTATTCTTTCTCTCCATTTATACATGAACACACATAACCTTTTTTTCTGAATATTTTTAGAGTAGATTCCAGTCACGGTGCTCTTTACCTCTAAATAGCTGTGTATGTTTTCTTAAAACATTATTTAATCATGGTTATCAAACTTGAGAAATTAGCACCCATTATGTTATCTGAAAATCTTTTTCAAGTTTCACAGAATGTACTAGTATGGTCCTTAATAGAATAATTCCTATACCACACATACCTTAACATTCATTAGCTTTGTCTCCTTTAATTTGGAACAGTTGATTATTCTTTTGTTGTCTTTTATGACTTTGAGATGTTATTTGGTAAGAATAAACCAGTTGTTAGAATTCACTCAATATTGATTTGTCTGCTGTTTCTTTATTATTAGGTTCAGGTTGTGCATTTTTGGCAGGAATATTCCGGAAGTGATATTATGTTTTTCTCTATACACCATATCAGTAGGCATAAATGTCCATTTATCTCATTAAAGGGAAACTGTTATCTATAAGGTTTCTCCATTTTCTTGTAACATGTATTTTAAGGGGAGATATTTTAATGCAAGTGTTAAAAATACCATCAAACCTTTTCCATTTGTTTTGATATATGTTCATTTCTTGCCTGAATCAGTACTAATATGGTTGCCAAATGGCAATTTTCTAAGTCTGTCATGTCTACCTCTTAGTTGGTGTTCTGTAAGAGCTTTTCTTTACCTCCATTTTTATGTATGTATGCATTATCATTATGAACTCATGGGTTCTTTATTATTTGCTTTTTTTTTTTTTTTTTGATACTTCTCAGGTTTGACCTATCAGAGCTCCATCAGGCTGGCTTCTGTGTCCTTTTGATGAGTACTAATCATTTTCTGAATACTCTATTATTTTCTGGTGTAATAAGATAACTCCTACCCTACCTAGCCATGGTAAGCTATTTCTTCAGGAAGCCCTAGTTTCTTTTAGAGGATATATATCTGTCAAGAGATAAAGCTAAATATTTTATACAAACACATGCACACACCTCTTTATCTTATATCTGTCTAAACAGGCATGAGTTTATCATGATAGCTCCAATTCCAGTCCAGCAGTATAGGGCTCATCCTAGCCTTGTTCCTTTTAAAATCTGTAATTCCTTTCTCTAACATTGAGATACCTGGTTTCTGGTTTCTATAGTATATTTAGTTATTATTTGCTTACTTCTAACATAGACAGTAGTTCCAAAATTGCTAGAGCTATGCCTGTGGAAATAAACATTATTAACTAGAGTTGAATGTTTGTTTATAATTTATTTTTTGTTTAGCTTGATGGTATACCATCAGAATACTGTGTATAAACATTACCTGATTAGTTTGTTTCCTTTAATGTGGTTCTGCTATTTGTTTGAACTATAGTTAGGTTCAGTCTTTTTTTTGTTTGTATTCCACTTTGATTTTTTTCCTGTTTTTTTTTTTTTTTTTTGTGTGTGTGTATGTGTATGTGTATGGTTCATTACAGGTAAATTCTCTTAATCCTCCTTTACTTTTTCCTAGATTTAACATCATAACTACTTATGCTCTGGTAAAAACAAACCATTTACCTAACATTCTTCATATCAGATAACATTCTAAAATTCAATGTTAAATATAGAAAAGAGAGATGAATGTACTAACATTGCAGATTCTACCGAGAGGTGAAAGGCAATCTGTGTTCAGAAAGCATTTGCTTCATTCATTCTTTTATAACAATTCTTCTGTGAGTAGAATCTCTAATCCATGGATCTGTAAATGTTTTCTGCAGATTGTAATATTTGTGTCCCACAAAACCTAAATTATTTTCTTTGATTTAAGTGACTAACTAGGTTGGTATAACGGCATGGTACCAGTCACAAAGATTGGTAGCTCGGGGAGGTGGGTGAACAAGCAGCTTGAGGAGAAATATAACTTGGGGAGTTAGAGTAGGTAGGGGAACATCATTTTTTATTCACCAAGAAAAAAAGAAATATCCTGTTGCGTGGGTGGCTCATATCTATAATCTCAATGACTCAAGAGGCTAAGGCAGGAGGATTGTGAGTTCAAAGACAGCTTGAGCAGCTTTGCTAGTCCTTTTCTTTCTTTTTTTTTTTTAAGAGTGAGAGAGAATTTTTAATATTTATTTTTTAGTTATCGGCGGACACAACATCTTTGTTTGTATGTGGTGCTGAGGATCGAACCCGGGCGCACGTATGCCAGGCGAGCGCGCTATCGCTTGAGCCACATCCCCAGCCCCGCTAGTCCTTTTCACAAAATAAAAAGGGCTGGGGGTATAGCCCAGTGGTTGAGCTCCCCTGAATTCAAACCCCAGTGCCCTGTTCCCCACCAAAAAAAAAAAAAGGTGGGGGGAATACAATTGTTAGATAATGTGGAGGAAGAAGAAAAGTAGACTTAGAGCAAACTCTTATTTGCTCTTTTGTTTTTAGGTTGGATGGTTGGTTGGTTGGTTTCTTCCTTCACCTCCCCACTTTAATGTTTTTATTCTGTTATATTGTGTTTGAGAGTATAAAGGTATTTACAAGTGACTGCATGGAGTATGCTTGACTTTAAATTACATTTATTAGCCAGATGTTCTTATATATGATGAAAATTTAAGTAGGATATTGAGTGGTCTATGAATAAAGTTAAGGACTTAAATTTTAATGAGGATTTGTTAGAATTTTAAACATTAAGGATATTCATATCTTTTAGCATTTTATTTACTGAGACAATTCTTTGCTTAACTCTTGTCTTAATCAGTTTACTGTAAACATGAAGTAGTGAATTCAATGACTAATAATTTGGTAATTACTTGATAAGTTCCAGATAGTGCAATTGTGAGGACTTCTTATGAAGATGCTTTATAAACGAATGATTCTTTTTCTTGTTCTCATTTTGACCATTTCACTATATCTGAGCAGTTATAAGAAAGTAACATTTTTCCATTTTGATTAAGGACAGGAAAGAATTGAAATTAAAGAAGGGTGAATTGTTTGAATCACAGGGAAAATTAAAGCTGAAGAAATTCTTTCATATATTCATGTGATTATATAAATTTCTTTTTTCTCATGGAAAATAATTTCTATTCCTTTTGATTTTAGCATGTAGTAGCTAAAGATCATCACTGCGTTACACATATGTAGCTACAGACATAACTAAAGCTTATGGCTCTATACTTGCTCATTTCCATTGTTAAACCTCATTTCCAAAAATTACAAACTTTAAACCAGACTTATTTATTAAACTTAGTTTGAAAGTGAGGAATCAAGACCCAGAAGTGATGAAAATTGTTCAGAACCATAACTTACCAGAGCACATAGTTAATGACTGAATTAGAACAAATTTATCCTTTGTATCTCAGTTCACCCCCCTACTCCCCAACAATGGATACTTTTGAATGTTTTTGGTAAAGTTTGTTAGTTTAAGGTGGAGGAAGAATGGAAATTAGTGATTTTTAGTAGATAATTGTTTCAGGCTAACCCTGGGGCAGAATAAATAATACTATATTCTGACACTCCAGCTCCTGGAATAAGGCACCATAGAATAAACATGCTTTCTTTGGACAAAGTGACACCTGCTTAGCTAGCAGGCAGTTCACCTTCTACAGAAAACTGAGGAGCCAGTGAGCTTTAGTACAAAGTTCATGTGGCAGAGGAGTGCAGTTAATTTTTTAATCTGTATTTTTAGCTTGTTTCTAGTGTTCACATTTTAATAATGGTGGCTATTTTATAACTACTTCCTTTAGATATTTGCAAACAACTGTTTAGAAGGCTCCCAGTGTTCTAAAGCATGAAAAAGCTGCAGAATTAATTGAGTTGCTGTCAAAGAAAGATGTGACAGATAACAGTTGGCAACAAGGGATGAGATGGTGGTGTTATCATTTAAAAAATGGGATTAGACAAGATGTCCTAATTTAGGATTCCTTAAGTATTAATCCTGATGAATAAGTTTTCCAATTAAATTTTTCTTAGCCTCAGTTTATGCATTTAGAAACAGATAATGGCACATTCCTTGAATACCTGTCTGACTTGGTCTGAATATTTAAAGATCTTAATAATTTTATAAAGTATTTGGAAAGCTAATACTAGTTTTAGCTAGTACTAGTATATTTAATCAGTATTAATATATTAAATATTTTTTAACAGCCAGAAATTTTAAAGAATTCTAAGGAAAGTAGTTTTAATTAAAATGTAGCAACTTGGGAACCTGTATCATTTTTGATAATTTTGTTGCCCTGGAAGATATCTTGATATTATAACATACATTAATAATGGATAAAAATTGTAAAGCCTAAGTTCAAAAGAACATACTAGAATGTCCTAATTATATTCTTCATTTTTTTTCCAATAATGGGGAAATGTTGGACAAGATTTTTGAACAATAGACAGTAACAAAATGCAGATCATATCTGGTATTTTGAACAATATTTGTAGTGTTCATCATTAACAAGAGTACCATTGCTTTAAAAAATTCAGCAAGGCTTTTAAAGAAATCATTTCAAACAGTAATAAGTATAATTTTTCACTTGGGCACATAAAAATGTGTTTCATGTTTATACACACATATTTACAATATTTACAAATATATAGATAGATGTATGCTTATAAATATATAGCTAAATGTACATGAAAGATTCTGGAATGTAACCTGCCAGTCTTTATAACACTGATAATTTCTGATGAGAGCAGTAGATAGATAGGGTGCAGTGAATTTGAGAGCTTTTAATAGCTTGAATTTTCCACTTTTATTTTGTTGAAACTCAAACTGTATGTGTTTTAGCTTTTGGAAAAGGTGGAATTGTTCTGTTTTACCTCTAATTAAATTAATTTTTAAGAGGAAGGAACCTTCCTTGTTAAAGTTTGAAGTCTTTAAGCATTATTGAGTGATGTATGAAATTTGTGTTTAAATAAGATTTATCTGACTCTTATTTGGTCAGTATACTCACAGCTTTATAATCTTTTGTCTTTTGATTAAAGTCTTCTTTGTTATTAGGTTAAAGCTATTAAATGGTGTGTCTTCACAGTCTTCCACCATCTTATTTGGTGATACAGTTGTATTGTTTACATGATTGCCAGCTGGTGGGTTTCTTTGTTTTTGGAAACTAGATCATATCTATTATGTGTATCTGGTTATGCAGAAGAACTAGGTTTGACACATGGTTCTGGAACTTACTTAACAGTTCTTTGAATTTAGTTGTCATTTAACTAAGTTTCTACATCCATAAGATGAAAATATTCTGTCAATCAATTTTCAGGATATTCTGAAAGTAAAAGTGATTGAACAATTGTGATAGTGACAAAGTACCTTAGATCTGAAAAGTAGTACTTACTACTCTCTTAGCCTCTTTTATCATTTCTTAGATGATTTTAACCTGAGGCTGAGTTTGTTCTCATTTTTACTTATTCTCCTTCTGATAGTTAGTTTTCCATACTTATTCCTTGTCTCTTCAGCTATTTTCTGGAATGATTTGGATTTTTAATTTTCTTTACTGGGATTCAGCCCCATATCTTCTGTGTATTTGAATATATGTGCATTTGAAATCATATTGCTATCACCCCAAATTTAAACTTATCTTTATCCCATAGATATCCTGCTTTAGACTTGTGTTTATGTTAGTAGTAAAACCATGTCCTTAAATACCCAGACTCAAAAACTTGAAATTTTCTAGATTCCTTTCTTTCACACATATTATATCAGTCATGAAATTCAGTGTTAATTTTTAAAATATATTTGCATCCTTTTCTTTTTTATCATCAAAATTTTAGTTCATGTATGCCTTTCTTCTACTTTGATATCTATCTATCTAATCTATCTAATTTATTTTGGTACTTTGGATTGAACTCAGGGGCTTTTACTACTGAGCTACATCTCTAGCTCTTTGTATTTCTTGAGTCAGGGTCTTGCTTAGTTGCTTGAGGATCTCACCAAGTTCCTAAGGCTGGCTTTGAACTTGTTATCCTCCTGTCTCAGTCTACTAGTCTCTGGGATTACGTATATACTATCGCACCCGGATGTTAGAGTCCATTTTAATTTACTATTTCTTCCTGGTTCATATAGTAGAACTAGTTTTTTTTTTTTTTTTAGATTACTACTTTTTTATTAGCTTGATCTCTTTGAATGATGTTTCCTGGATCACTTTATCCTTTTAAAATCCTTTCAGAGTCCCTTTTCCTCAACTGTGTGTGTATATTTTGGGGGATGGGGTGGGGTACCAGGGCACTTGGCCACTGAGCCACATCCCCAGCCCTATTTCGTATTTTATTTAGAGACAGGGTCTCATTGAGTTGCTTTGTGCCTTGCTTTTGCTGAGGCTGGCTTTGAACTTGAGATCTTAGCCTTCTGAGCCATTGAGTTACAGGCCCATGCCACTGCATCCGGCCCATCTTTGTTCTTACTGGTTTTGTAACTCACTGCTATTTTTCAATAGAGTAGCACAAAGTTGTGTTCAGAGTCTAATGTATTTATTTTGTTACAAAGTAAACATTTCTTCCATCCTTTCTTATAATGACTGTTTATAAAGATTTATTGATGAGTGTGTTATAAATGTAAATGTTGTGGAAGTCAGGAATGCTCTCTTTCCAGTCAGCTCCACTTCCATTTTCTTCATTAAATCTTATTTCTGCTTTTTCCAGTTGGATATATATTTTATTTATAGCCCATACCTCTTCCATTACCATTATTTTGGCACTAAATTATGTCATGTGATCCTATTTTCATAAGGCAAAGTCAGAGGTTCTCCTGGATCCCTCAAATTTTAATTACAACTTTAGTATATTACTCCTATGGTAGTGTGAGGAGAGAATAATGAAAGATATTCTGTCACTAATAGTTAAGTTTAATATATATATTTCACATAAGTGTCTGAAAAATTACCTGTGAATATATTTTAGAGACCTTTGGAATTATTGTGAATTGTCAAAACTGATATGGTAAATTAGAAAACTGAGAATCTACTACAATCTTACTATGTGTATAATTTTTCCTTTTTCACCTCGGTAGATAGTTAGATAGTTGAGGGGAGCCTGGTCTTCATGTTATTTTTTATGTCCTATAAGGCTAAATATTATGCCTATCTTCAGTAACTGTGAACACTGGCTCAATTTGACAAAAATCACCATTTAGCTTTTTATTTATTTTTTACTTACATGACAATAGTGGAATGTATTACACTCATTGTGACCATTTAGCTTTTTGTATTCCTCAATTCTTTTCATTGATTTTTACCTTGAGAAAAATTTATTAATGATTATATGTAAAACTTTATTAATGATTTTATTATGAAACATTACAAACGATATTGGGAATTATTTCAGAGTGATACATTCTGTTGCATTGAAATATGTTCTTTATATCCATATATCCATGATTGTTGTCCTGAGATTATAAATATAGGATTCCAAAACCTACTAAGAGTAAAATTCTGTGTGTGTGTGGGAATATCAGTGTAAATTTATACCATCATTGTGGTATTAACATTATACATCTATCTTTGATTAAACTTAATCTGCATTCAGGCACATTTAGTTGTGAGGATGTTGGGTGAATTTGTTTTGTAGCTTGTGTTTGCTCAATTGCCTTTAGATCCCTTGTGTACCTAGTATGTAACTGTTTTAGCCATTGTGGAGAATATGAAAAAATTGTTTTATTGGGTACTAGTTATTGAGGATTAATAAAACATAAAGTCAGAGTTTTCCGAAGTGGATGGATAGAGGAAGGGAGAAATTGTGTACCTTATGTGTACATGTGCACTCGTGTACAAATACCCTTGGGGGAAGAATATGATTTTGAATGTGAAAACTGTTCCCTTTTATCCTTATGTGATAACAGGAAGAAAACCCTCAGTATGGTACCACTGTGTCTTTTGCATTGCTACATATTTACTAATCTTTTTTTTTTTTAAAAAAGATTACACTGTAGATTTGCTTCTGGCAAGCAGTGTTATCTAGAGAAAATTTAATAATGTTTTCTTTCATTTGTAATTACTTTTAATATTATGTTATGATAGTTCTGGGCTAGATCAGTGTTTTTCAAAAACATATTTTTTTTAATATTTATTTATTTTTTTTAGTTGTAGGTGGACAATCTTGATTTCATTTTTATGTGGTGCTGAGGTTCGAACCCAGTGCCTCGTGTGCTGGACGAGCGCTCTACCACTGAGCTGCAACCCCAGCCCCCACATTTCTTTTTTTAACCTCAACCCATAAGAAGAAATAGAGCTTTTGTCATGATCCAGGGGTTACATATGTATATTTAACAGGAAGAAAAATGTCAGCCAGGATTTATCAGTGCATGTCATTGTTTTGTTTTGTTCTATTCTTTTTTATTTTAACTGGGTGAGAATTATCTGGATAAAGTTCTCTTATAGTGTGTTAGCTAGATTATGATTTGAATAGCATCTAGTTGGAAAGAATGCTATGAAGTAGAAAAACAAATGTGTGCTATAACATTTTTTTCCTGCTCTTGTTTTTGTATTCTTATGTTTATAAAGTTGTAATTATTGCAAATATTTTATATTTCTAATTTTTTAATATTTATTTTTTAGTTGTAGTTAGACACAATATTTTTATTTCATTTATTTACTTTTATGTGGTGCTGAGGATTGAACCCAGGGCCTCACACATGCTAGGCGAGTGCTCTATTGCTGAGCCACAACCCCAGCTCTGTATTTGTCATTTAACACATCAGATATTTTTGTTAGTTTTGCATTAATAATGTGTGTATTGGGCTAACTTATTGTATCTTACTATACCTTACTAAATCTAAATCTTCTTGGATGTTTAGGTTTTTTATTTTGCTTTTTTAACTATCATTTGTTTTGCAGCTTGTTTGCTCGATTGCCTTTAGATCCCTTGTGTACCTAGTATGTAACTGTTTTAGCCATTGTAGAGAATACGAAAAAATTGTTTTATTGGGTACTAGTTATTGAGGATTAATAATGTGAAAATAAACAATTATGGTTTTTGTTTTTTATTTTTCATCTTTAAGTATGTAAAGTCATTAGTAAAAAAATTATGACTCTTTATTTGTCTCTATATTACCTCCTTTCAGATATTTTTCCGTTTTAAAACGTCCATCTTTTTTTTTTTTTTTCCTTTTTCATTCTGGAGTTTTAAGTCTGAGAATTACAGTGTAGGTGTCCTTTTGGGATTGGCGTTTGTTGATTATCTTTTCCCCAATGTAGTAAACAAATTTTCCTGCGGTGTGTATATGTGCCTGTTGGTGTTTTGATATGTTAAGTAAGTTTCACTTTACTGGCATACTGGACATTTTCAATATTATGTTGTTAAGACTTCATTTAAATCCTCTGGAGAATGTTAAATATTTTTTTTTTTTTTTTAATTAGGTAATGGACTTGGGCAAGTTCAGATGAAAGTTCTGTCCTGCCTTTTTGTGGTGGTTCCAGTGTCAGTTCAGCTTTGAAAATATTTATTTTATTCTTTAGGTGTGATCACATATTGCACCCAAGAGTTGGTCTAGTTAATTGCATAGAGGTTGACATGGATTTTTGTTCTCAGAGCCTTTACTCTGCTTCTTTGGGTTTGTTTCACCAAGGATGATGAGCCCAGGACTGGAGTTAGTTCACACACAGAATTATGGGATATTCTTTTCTTGTTCTCTTGCACATCCTCATGTTCTCCAGATCACAGGCCTGCTACCCCCACTCCCTACCCTGGCCCTCCAGCCATAATGTCAAGTTGTTTTTCAGGTTTAGTCTTCAGAATGAGAGAAAATTGGGACCCCCCCCCCCCACCACCACACTCCCATTCTTTGGATGGTAGGGCTCCTTTTCCTTGTTCCTTTGACCAGAGATAGGTTCTGTTTGGGTTTTAGATGCTGGAGTGCCAACAAATTGTTGGTAGGCTAGGAGAGAAAAGGGAGAAGGGGGAAAGAAGAAAAAAAGATTGTCTCCATGTCTTCTCCCTTCCTTGACAGCATAGAGGGGTCTTTTTACATGTCTGTTTGACTAAACATAGGGTGTTTCTCCTGGTGTTTTTGCTTCTGGTATTGGCTGTACCATTCTGTAAATCTGCCAGCCCTGGGATCAAAGCCGGAAGATCATGGAAGAATACCAAATACTATGAAATTATCTCCTCCCCCACACAGCTTTCTCCTGCTTTTCCTGGTCAATATTCAGGTTTGACATAAGTCTTTGTTTTGCCTGCTGGTTTACTTTTGTAGAGTACTCAGTTGCTTTTGTATTCAGTCTGAGGTTTTCATGTGTTGGCAGGGAAAGGGGTGCATTAGTTGGTTTACTCCATGTTAGCCTGCACTATAGTAAAGCCTTTTTTAGAGTACTCTTTTTGGAGGGGAAACACTGGGGATTGAACTCAGGGGCACTTGACCACTGAGCCACATCCCTGGCCCTATTTTGTATTTTATTTAAAGATAGGATCTCACTGAGTTGCTTAGTGCCTTGCTTTTTTTTAAAATTTGTTTTATTTATTTAATTTTTTTTAAAGTTGTAGTTGGACACAATCCCTTTATTTTATTTATTTATTTATTTTTATGTGGTTTTGTGGTGCTGAGGATTGAACCCAGCCCTGCACACATGCTAGGCGAGCATTCGACCGCTGAGCCACAACCCCAGCCCCAGCGCCTTGCTTTTGCTGAGGTTGACTTTGAACTTGCCATCCTCTTGCCTCAGCCTCCTGAGCTGCTGGGATTACAGGCATGCACCACTGTGCCCAGCTGAAACATTTTTTAACCAAATAAATCTATTACAAAATTTTGGAAAAAAAGGTTTTGAGAAGAGTTTTTATTTTAAGAGACTAAAGAAAAGTCAAATTGTTTTAGAACACACTTTTCTTAATGTAGAATTTGTTGATATTAATTTTAAAGCTGTTCTCTGGTCATATTTTTTAAATAATATTTTTTAAATAGTTGTAGATGAACACAATACCTTTATTTTATTTTTTTATGCGGTGCTGAGGATCGAACCCAGTGCCTCACATGTGCCAGGCAAGCACTCTACCACTGAGCCACAACCCCAGCCCCCCTCTCTGGTCATATTTTGTTATGTCAAATGCTTCTGATTTAGTGTTACTTTGTTATCTAATTGTAATTCAAGTTAAAATTAGTGTGGGGCCTGGGTGGCCCACACCACCCAGGGGCTCTGGAGGCTGAGATAGGAGGATCTGGAGTTCAGTGCCAACCTCAGTAACAGGCACTAAGCAACTCAGTTAGACTCTGTCTCTAAATAAATATATAAAGTAGGGCTAGGAATGTGGCTTAGTGGTTAAGCACCCCTGAGTTCAATCCCCAGTACCCCCCCAATGTAAATTAGTATAGGAGATCATGCTATATGGGAAAGAACCTATATTTTAGTCAGAAATTTTGTATATAGAGGATATTTCAGTTTTGACTTGAAATAAAATTTGATTAAGATGTTCAGATATTAAAGTTGGTGAATAACATGCTCTTTAAAATGACTCCATAGTTGAGATAAATCTTAGTGTTTATATTTTACTCCTATATTCAAAATATTGATTTTCCATTTTCACTTTTAAAATTCCTTAGGGAAGAGCATAGTTTTCAAAATTTAATTTCTACTTTGAAGTGGTAATAAAAATAATTTTAACAAAAATAATTAAGAAGACTTAATGCACACAATTTAGAAAATGAAGAAAAATCACTCAAGACTATTTTTTTGGGGTGTTAGGGATGGGTATTGAACCCAGGGTGCTGGGTTCAATACCTACATTTCCAGCCCCACCCCTTTTATTTTGAGATGGGGGGTATTGGTTGCTGAGACTGTCATCAAACTTATGATGCTTCCATGCTTCCACTTCCTAAGTTGCTGGTATTATAGGCATGAATCTCAGTGCCCTGCTCAAAACTGTGTTTTATTATATTAGTTTTCTATTGCTGTGTAATAGGTTGTCAGAAATTTAGTGTTTGACCCAAAACAGCATATATTTACTTCATAATTTTGATGGGTTATGATCCAGGCACTGTTAACTGGTGATTGATCTGTTTCTAGTGGCCTCCCTCTGGTCTTGTAGCCATGGGGACCTCTCTTACACATGGCAGTTTATTTCTTTAAAACCAGCAGGTAATTCTGTCTCCAGTCTGCTGCTGCTGCAGAGACTTATATAAGAGTTACCAGAGAATTACTGTCTCATCAAATTCACAAGACTTACTCACATTCAAGGGTGCAGGATTATTTGGAGAGGGGGTTTATACAGGGCCTGTGCCACCAAGCAAGGAGAAATCTGAGGGTGCTGTTTTGTATCATAAATACAATGCTTTGGCATTTTCAGTATTAACATTTATAAATAGTTCTGATTTTGTAAATAGTTCTGATTATTTAAAAATGCATTTTGTTTATAGTTTACTATCTTTAACGTAGAACATGAAAAACTTTAATAAAACCATGGGAATGCCAGTAATTCCTATTTAAATAAAATAAATGTAAAATTGACAGAATTCACTAAATAGGAAAACCACATTGTCATGTTCCTATTGTCCTTCATTCCAGTGACATAGTTGGGAGTTGGGACGTGAGAATGAATAGTTATTTCAGTTTCTACCTCAGTGATTTGGAACTAGGAATAGTAATCCTTATGAATGAGAAGGTTCTCTTTTAAATGCATCAAAAAGGTGTGTATGTTTTTCCCTGGCGTTCTCCCCCAACCTCTAATTTATTAATCATGACAGTTATATCCTCTTAATTGGATCAAAAACGTTCATATAACTTATTGTTTGTAAAGGATCTTAAATAATTAAAATTTATTTTCTCACAGATCTTTATGCTAGGTAGTTCAAGATTTAGGTGCTGACCATTAGGTTCATGGGAAGACTCTTGCTGGCTTTCAGATAGCTGCCGTCTCACTGTGCCCTCACACTGGAGGGTGGGTTAGGGAGAGAACATACAAGAGAGTGTATGTCTGAGAGAGAGCTCCTTGGTGTCTCTTATAAGGAAACCAATCCTATTGGACCAGGATTGTCTACAGTTACGTCCTTATTTAGCCTCAATTGCCTTCAAAGAAGCCCCATTTCCAAATATAATATCTTTGGGGTTTGGGGTTTCAACATAAGAACTGGCAGGTAGGAGAGAGCTGAAGAGATGTTTTAAAAAATATTTGTTTTTAGTTTAGTTGGACACAATACCTTTATTTTATTTATTTATTTTCATGTGGTGCTGAGGACTGAACCCAGGGCCTCGCATGCGCTCTATTGCTGAGCCACAACCCCCGCCCAAGCTGAAGAGATTTCATTGAAAGCTCTTCCTTGTCCTTGGTCCCTCCTGTTTTAGTTCTTAATGATTGAGTTCTTTGGGTGATTACCCTCTTATCAGTAAATAATATTTTTATGCCACTATTTCTTAAAATTTAGCCATTTTTTATTGAGCTGTTGGAACAGTAAGTATAGAGCATTAATTTGTTTGTGCTGCTACTGCCCTCTTTAATACCTTGAATTTTGAGAGGTGAGACTCTGGAATTCTACAGGACAAATTATTTCACTCCTTGGCTGTGTCTTCTTTTGTGTGTGCTGCGACTTGTGGTTTCCTCATTTTATCAGTTATCAACTCTTTTATCACATTTCCATTTTTAGAAGTTTGTAATGTCTTTGTCTGCTGATTCTTCTCAAAACATATGAGGGAGGCAACTTATGAAGAAGAGAATTTTTTAGTTTGCAGTTTTGGAGGTTCAAGGGTATGTGTTTGCATGGGCTCAGTTCTGGTGAGAGACCTGTTAACTGCTTTAGATTATGGCGGATGGCAGTGGCAGGACCATTTCCAGGAGCAAGTGATCATGAAGCCAGAGAGCTGTGTGGGGCCAGGCTCAGGCTTGTATAACAGTCCTCTAATCCTCCTGGGAGAACTACCAGAGTATTGCAAGAGAAAAACCTTATTTTCTTCTGAGAGTAGCTTCCTCGGTGTTCCAAGGACCTCCACATAGACTCTCCCTCTTAAAGCCCACCACCACACTAGCAGCCAAACTTTTAGTATGGGGACAAACCACATCCAAATGATTACATTCATAAAACCTAAAATATTTGCTAACCCATTACAGAAAATGTTTACTGACCCCTGGCCTAATTTATATTAAGTGGCGTTTAAGGTCATTAGTAGAAATTTTGTGGTGGAGTAGCCAGGAGCAGCAGCTGAGCTAACATATTTTAGCTTAGGTAAAAGATTCCTCAAATCTTGGTTAAAGTCATTAGAAGCTGATTGGACTTGAAAAAGTTTACAGGTTAAAAATATTCATTTGCTCTGGTATCACAAGTGGTAACATAGAAATTTAAAAGCCTTTTATGAGATTAGGGTTGGGAATTTAGCTCAGTGGTAGAACACTTGTCTAGCAAGCGTGTACATTAAAAGTCCTCCTTAAATTTGTAACTTACTTTTTTTTTAGCAGCATAAAAAAAGTAAGTTACAAATTTAAGGAGGACTATTCAGTGTATACGAGGAGAACTGAATTAGAGTGAGAGCTTTTATTTTGTACCTTTCTGTTGAAATGATGTGTTGGTGACCAAAGGAAGAAGGACAGCTTAGGGGCAAGTTATTCTGAGGTCAGATGAATGTAGTGAGTTTGTGTAAGTAAAGGCATTTGTAACCTTAGATTAGATAATATTAGCACATGGTATATAAGGGGAAGAAGCTTAAGTTTGGGAAGCAGAGTTCAATCTGGTGCACAGCAAGCACCAGGGGATCTGGAAAAATTACGGTAGTTTTAACTTAGGAAGAACTTAATATAACAAACTGAACTGGGGTAAATAGCCACTTGAGGTTTTGGAAGACACACTAGCAGGGAAAACTATTTACCCCAGTTGGAGAGCCCAAGCCTAGAGAGCATGCAGCTGTGTTCTTCTGACCTAAGCATAGAAGTGGGAATCATAAGGCAAAACAAAAGTATGGTCCCAGAATCAATTTTAATTCTTCTCCAGCATTTCCCACTGTTAAAACCCTGATGTTTTGTGTGTCCTGATTCAGATTTTGAGAAAACGGAGATAATTCTATTTCTGATTCTTTGTGGATTGTTTACATATTTGATGAGGACTGGAGTTTGAATGAAACTTGGCAGTTTTAATAATAAACATTGTTATACAGTGTAAATAAGTTACCTGTTGAATGATATTTATTAGTGAATGCTTGCTGTATACAGTCATTGTATCATATCTTGTGGATCTAAAGATAGTTTGTCTATTCATGTATGGTGAATTATTGTGGAAGTCTGTTAAAAGCCTCTAATTCGCTGGCAGCATTCCATCACTATAGATTTATCATTTCTTCCTTTTTTCTTTTTCTTCAGTGCTGGGAATGAACCCAGAGCCTTGGCATGCTACGCAAGCACTCTACCCTCTGAGCTATATTCCCAGCCCTTATGTTCATTCTTTTCTTTATTTTAAAAAATTTTTAGTTGTAGATGGACATAATACATATATATATATATAATGCTGCGGATTGAACCTAGTGCCTCACATGTGCTTGGCAAGCACTCTACCACTGAGCTACAACCCCAGACTTTATTCTTTTCTTAAACTACTGAATGTTATAGTGACATTTTCAAAATTCTCAGCATATGTTCTTTGTTAGAAGTCCTAGAGGAATGAGTTTGATGCTTAGGATTTACTGACAGTAGACTATATAGAACATAGAAATTTGGAGAAAAAACTAGAAGGGAAATTGGATGATGACAAGCTGTTTCTGAAATCATGCAATAGATTCACGTTATTTCAATAAATGCTAAAAATTTTGTGTTCTAAGTAATTGATTCAAAAGAACTTTGAAGTAGCCTAGTTAAGGTAAACACAGAAGTTTTATTTTTGTATACCACAAAACTAGTGAAATTAAGATGTCATATGTCACTGGGGGTGGTACAAGTAAGTCCAAGAGAAGGGTCCTCAACTCAGAACTACTGGGTCCTGGCAAATGCTATAGAAAAGAAATTATAGATGTGTTAAATTCTTAGGCACAGAGATTTGTTTAGGACAAGAGAGAATGTGGACCATCTTGAGTGAGAGTGCTTTTAGGATTCTCAGATTCTTCTTTTAAAGAAAATTTGGTGAGGGGTGGGCATGGGAAGTATGTGGGGATATCAGTCTGATGATCACAAGACACTTTATGGTGGTCTGGCAGTTCATAGCTGTGGTCTTCTGACTTGAGCATGGAAGTGGAAATCATCAGGCAAAACAAAAGTAAGGTCCCCAAATCAACTTTTATTCTTATCCAGCGTTTTTCATTGTTAAAACCCTGATGTGTTTTGTGTCCTGATTCAGATTTTGAGAAAATGGAGAGAATTCTATATCTATTCCTAATTCATGGTGGCTTGTTCTACAATTGATGAGAGTTGGTTGATGAGCTATGTTGATGTCTTCTCCATTACCTGATCAATAGATTACCTTGGGAAAGTACCCTTTATTATAGATTTCTGGCAAAGTATCCTATATTCTAGGTTTTACATTTCTCCTTGCTCCATCTCTTCTAAAAAATACATGTGTTTGTGGGCTAGTTTACAGTACACAGGGCAATTTTCCTAAGTGTGAATTTCTAGCAGCTTTAAGATTGTGAGTAAAGATTTGTGGATTTCCCTGAAATTTGGGAGTGAATGGCCTTGAAAAGAGAACTGGCTCGGGGAGTAAAGGTAGGGGGAACTTTAGTACAAGACTTTCAAATTAAAGTTTTATTTTTCTTGTCTTTTGTTTCTCTTCTACCTATCTTTTATTTCTTCTTTCAAGTAGACATTTGCGATGTTTGTTCCTACTAGCAAAAAAAAACAGCAATATCTCTAGAACACAAGGCAAGAAGGAAGGAACCTGTTATCCATCTTTTTTTTTTTTTTTTTAATATTTTTTAGTTGTAGATGTACACCTTTATTTATTTATTTTTCTGTGGTGCTAAGGATCAAACCCAGTACCTCATACCATTAAGCCACAATCGCAGCCCAAATTGTTCATCTTTGATAAAAAGTAAATATACAAACTAAATAAATCACTGTCTTGTTTCTGGATTCAAGGGGAACATACTTTGTTAATTCTCGAGTAAGGCACCTTTTGGGAAAAATTATTTAACAGATTGCTAGAAAGACCATGTCCTAGGGGAAATTTCTTTCAGCCTTCTTTAAAAGTTGAGGACTTAATATTAATTTCAGTAAAAGTGATTGGTGAAGAAATAGATGAAATGATCTGACAGTTTTATGATGATCTGATTTAATAAATCGAATTGTTAGAGAATCTAGAAAAGTGGTTAGTTGAAAGCATATGTATTAAGTCTTTGAAGTGTATTGCTCAGTGTTTTTTTGAGTAATACTTTAAATGTTTACAGTATGGATTTTTAAAAGGAGGATCTTGGAAGAAAGCGCTCTCTTCAGATTGTTGGATGTCCGTACCCCTCCATCGTCCTGTCCTGGGGATTGAACCCAGGATTTCAAGTATGATAGTCAAGTGCTCTACCACTACTGAAAATGTTTTTGGAATCTAAATTGTATTTCGCCACCCCACCCCTCAAAAAGCAAGCAAAGTCTTGGTCTGCTAGAATGTAGGCTAGCGCTTGATTGAAATTCAGGGCCTTCCTTTGTTACACAAAATGAAAGAAATAATGTGTTGTCAGCTATAAAACAATCTGATGCCTCTTCCTTACCTAGTAATATAAATATAGAGTGTGCCTCCAAATGGTTGAGTGAATGATATTTGACTATGAGTCATTTAAATGAAGAAGGCCTACCAAAGAAAAGGATTTTTTTTTTTTAAATTAGCTATTGATCGGGCTGGGGATGTGGCTCAAGTGGTAGCGCGCTCGCCTGGCATGCGTGCGGCCCAGGTTTGATCCTCAGCACCACATACAAACAAAGATGTTGTGTCCGCCGAGAACTAAAAAATAAATATTAAAAAATTCTCTCTCTCTCTCTCTCCCACTCTCTCTTAAAAAAAAATAAAATAAAATTAGCTTTTGATGGATCTTTATTTATTTGTATGTGGTGCTGAGAATCGTACCTAGTGCCTCACGCATGTTAGGCAAGTGTGCTACCACTGAGCCACAACCCCAACCCCAAAGAAAAGGATTTTTAATAATGGCTAATTCTTGTTGAGAAAATTGTGTGTGCTCCAAAAGCTTTGAGTGCTATGTTTTTATGAAACAGATATATATTGTTTTTGTTCAGGGGGTTATCAACTTTTCATAAGGTAACATAGTTAGAATCTAAATATGGGTTTTCCTGTTCAGACTTTTGCATTACTGAGTCTTGTATTTATTTGTCTATTTTAATGTATTCTTAACAAATAACTAGTCTTTGCCAGATATTGGATATATGAAAAAAATAGAATATCAACAAAAAAGACAGGGTTTGTGTTCTTAGATCTTATTTTCTAGAGAGAGAGGGCAGGAATGGATCTCAGATGGGTCCTGTAAGAAATTCTGGAAAATTGATCTTTACTTTACCTGGCTTGTAAAGCCATAGAAAGCTTTGTTATTTTGCACCCAATGAATATACTGGCATATAGGTACATTTTCTAAAATAGTTAGGAATATAGTATATTAAAGTATAGTAAAAAGTATATACAATTATATTAAAATTCCTTGCTTGATATAGTTTAATGGGTAGTGTAAGATCTTAAGTATCTTAGCTTAAGAGTTCTTAGAAAGTATCTGACAGAGTATAATCTTAGGCAATATCATTAGCAGGTGGATCCCTTTACAGGAAATTAAAGGGCGAAGGATGGTTTTACTTGTACTAGAATTGATTCTAATTTGCACAGTAAATGCTATGTATTTACCCCTTGGTAAACTTAAATTGCTTTTAAGAAACTTAACACCCTTTGTTGATTGGTATCAGTTACCATCACCCTTGTGGCAGTCCTTTTAAAAAAAATCAAGTATTAATCATACAAGTAAATGTCAGATTACTGCAGTGAATGCTTCAAAAGTAAGTGGCAGGACAGTGAGCCCATAAAGAGGAGAGTCTTGTCTTAATCTTATTGGAGAGGTAGGAGACCCTTTCCTCATTAGATGATGCTTTAAGAAATGTTCCAGTGCAAGGCCATCAGTAGAGCCAAAGCAATAACAGAGGTCCTTGGTCATTGGTTCTTTGCATTCATGCTGTAGAGATTTTCAGACAGGTTGCATATAGTTGCAGGCAGGAGTTTATTACTAGGGAAAGGAAAAGGAAAGAAGGAACACTCTTAAGGGAAAAAGGGAGAGAGTGGGTCCTCACAGAAAAGAGGCCCCTCCTGCCCTCCTGTTTTACTGGGGGGTTCCAGGGAAGTTTTCAGAGTCCCACCAAGGTCCACCCCTTGACTTTTGAGTGGCAGCAGGATTGAATAAGACTTTGAAGTCCCACTGCACATGATCTTACCCCTATCCCATGGAGGGGAGATTTACTGTTATAATGACATACTAAATATCTAAGGAAACTCTTGAGTCACCTTGGCCATGCTTACTGATTTTGATTGGAACTTGGTTCTACAGATTTTATGATTGGGGGCTTTGCTTCTAATTATTCTGTCTGCCTGAGTCCTGTAATCTGGTCTGTGTAAAGGTTACACAGGTACCCCTTTCAGAATAATGTGTGTTCTCATCATCAGGGAGGAGTCTTTCTTCTGCAGATAGAAGGTTGTTTGTTGAGAAATGTAGCATATCCTGTTGGCTTAAGCTACGCAGCGCCAGAGTTTTCTCAAGTAAATTGTAAAAGAAAGCATGTGAGGGTCAGTACATAAGTTCATTCTATAGAATTTTCCCCTTAACCTTATGTTTTCATCACTTGTCTGTCTGCTACCTGTCTGAAAGATAACTACTGGGGAAGCCATGGTGACATGTGTCTAAATAGAGGGAACAAGCCTCTTGATTTGGGGCCCAGGGAACTCAACCTTGGAGGTGGGGGAGATCATTTGTTCCAGGAGCAGGGAAGGGCCAATGAGCATGGTATAAACTGAGACTGGAAATAGACACAGGAGTTGGACCAGGCAGGGCCTTATATATGCAGACTTTTTTTTTTTTTTAAATCATGTATCTGAAGAGAAGTGATTGACCATATTAAGGGGTGTTGGGAGTAGTTTTGAGTGTCAGTCATCTGATCAAGATAGTTTTTAAAAGAGTTGTAAATGTGGTGACAACACATCCATTTAGGTGTTGTCCAGGTGGGTGATGAAGGTAACTTGGACTGTTGTCATGGAGGTGGTGACCAGGGGAGGAAGAGGAGACAAATTATGGGGAAAACAACAGATTCCACATATAAAAGAGGTGAAAGTGAATAGAATTTGAAGTCTGTTCAAGTGTGTTTTGCAGTGTTTTAATGGTAAAGCCGTTTCCAGGCTTCTAAATTATTATGCCAGTTATAGTTAAAAATGTTAGCATCACTGTGTACAATGAAAAAAAAAATTTTTTTTGAGTGGAAATTAAACTCAGGGATGCTTTACCACTGAGCTACATTCCAGTCCTTTTTTAAATTTTGAGACAGGATCTCGCCTGCCTCAGCGTCAAGAGGCACTGGGGATTCTAGGCATGCTCCACTCCGCCAGATTCAAAGTTTTAATCAGTATTCATTTATTCATAGTTACTTGTTGCCTAATTTCTCTAACATGTCTTTAACTGCTTTCTTTCTAAGCACTATTTTTACCCTTTGCTTATGTAAGAAATTTCAAAATAAAGATTTTTTGGAGGGAGGATTCTTGTTAAACTTTAGATCCCCTGATTAAAAAGAAATGGTATACTATAAAATCAACCAATTTGAAGTGTACAATTCAATGGTTTTGCTATATTCACAAAGTTGTGCAAACATTACCACAATTAACTTTAAAATATTTCTTCACTTCCAAAGAAACTCTTATCATTAATTCATCATTTTTCTTGTTTAACTTAGCAAAATGTTTCTAAGCTTCATACATTTTGTAGCATTTATCAGTGTTCCCTTTTTTAAAAAACTATATTTTTAGTTGTCAAAGGACCTTTATTTTATTTATTTATATGTGGTGCTGAGAACTGAACCCAGTACCTCATATACATGCTAGACAAGTGCTCTTCCACTGAGCTACAACACAAGCCCTCAATATTCCTTTTAGTAGATGGACACAGTACCTTTATTTTATTTTTATGTGGTGCTGGGGATCAAACCCAGTGCCTCACATGTGATAGGCAAGCACTCTACCAACTGAGCTACAGCCCCAGTCCCTCAGTATTCCTTTTTATCACTAAAATTTCATTGAACAGATAAAACATTTTGTTTATTCATCAGATGATGAACATTTGGGCTCTTTCTGCTTTTCAAATGGAATTTTAATGAATTTTATATATATGATTATCCATGTAGAAGTTTTTATGTGAACATTTGTTTTTAGCTTTTTGGGGTAGATACCTTGGAGTGAAATTGGATCATTCGATAACTTTAAAATTTTTTTAAGAAACTACCAAACTGTTTCATAAAAACTATTGGAGAATTTTACATTTCCACCAGCAATGTGTAATATCTAAGCAACTACCGTGGTAGTTCATTGTGATTTTGATGTGTTTCTGTGCTGACTAAAGATTTTGAGCCTGATTTTTAAAAGAAAAGCCGCACTTTGATTTCATTGAGAATATAAAAATGGAAATGTTGGTAATTTCATATTATTGCTTGGAAACAATTAGTTTTGCAGTATTTAAAATTCTTTTTTTTTTTTTCCATCAGTTGTATTCCTTGAATGACTACAAACCACCCATTTCTAAAGCAAAAATGACCCAGATTACAAAGGCGGCCATCAAAGCTATTAAGGTGAGTAATAAATTTTACTCTTATGTTTTCAAAAAAGAAAATGCCACCCTAGTATTTTGAAGGAGAAATAATTTTTATATATTTTCTCATGTGAAGAATTAATATATGTTTAGTGTGTAAAAGAAAAAAAATTGTATTGTAAACCCTCCCTCATAAACACTTAACATTTTGATATTTATCCTTCCATAAGCTTTGAAGTAAATATTTTTCCTTTTCTTAGGCAGGTGATATTTTGGACATTAGCCGCATCATGGAGATTTTAAATTGTCATTTGTCACACCGACATTGCAGAATCTTAAATACAAATTAGTAGAAGACTTCTAAATGAAAATAACACCTTATTGATTCTGTATAGATTTAAAAATGGACCACCGTGGGAAATAATTAGGCCTTGTTGTACATAAGATACTTGAACTATGGAAAGGGAACACAGAGACAGGTTTTGGATAGGTTTTGAACCTGTGTTCAGGAAAAACATGTATATTTCTCTAGAACATAGATATAAATTAAAAAAAATATATAAAATTTCTTGGCTAAAGGACCTTTGAAGCTCAACCACAGACATCTTTCCAAGAAGTTCTTGTCCCCACAGCTAAGATTCCGTGCTTTATTTAGGAGGGTTGAATGCCTATTTTTAATTAAGTAGATATTAACCTGTGAACATTTTGTGAATGTTTTCCTAGTATGAATTGAAACATCATCCATTATTAGAAGTACCAACTATATAAATTATCTTCTGATAACTGTATATAACATTTAACAAATTTCTATTTACTAATAGTTGCTACTGAGATAAATTCAGATAATTGGTTGATTTTGCAGTTTTATAGGTAAAACTTAGTTTTCAGATTTGTAGTTAGTATCTTAAACATCATTATAGTTAAAATCTCTATACTTAAATAGGGAAAATCAAAGACAGGATAAGGACAGTTACCACATTTTTCAAGGAAGTAATTCGCCCTGCTCCCATCTGATAGGCTTAGTATATAAAACAAATTGAGTCTCTTGCACTTTATCTATACTATTCTCTATTATAATGATTTTTACGATCACAATTCTGTGAATATGTAAACGTGTATTGTCATTTTTATTCTGTAAAAATTAGAAGTTGGTGTATTTATGTAATTTTCCTGAGCAGAATACCTTTTTTTTTTTTAAATAAAGGTCCATCAACAATTTTCTTTTTTAGAGAGAGAGAGAATTTTTTTAATATTTATTTTTTAGTTTTTCGGCGGATACAACATCTTTGTTTGTATGTGGTGCTGAGGCTCGAACCCGGGCCGCACGCATGCCAGGCGAGCGCGCTACCGCTTGAGCCACATCCCCAGCCCCAGAATACTTTTTTAATTAAAGGATTCAGTTAAGTATGGGTGCTAACCTTATTTTCTATTTTCTGATGTCAGAAAGATATAAGAAATTAAGTAATTTGCTGAAATTTGAATCTAGGTGTCTGTCAATCAGGAGTCTCTTTGTTTTTATGAACAGTGTACTAATTTGTGCCAATGATTTTAATTTTGAAAAATTTTAACAAGTTGGAAAATATTGCAATGAGCATCAAATATTCTTCCTTAAATTCACAATTACTAACATTGGCCACATTTGCATTATTTCTACACATATGCATGTACATACACACTTTTTGTCATTTTTTCTTGTGGATTCGTTTGATAGTTTCAAACTTCATTCATAATAGTGCTTATTAATCTTTATGTACTTGAATTTACATCTCCAAGAACAAAGACATTCTCCTAAGCAACTGCAATATAAGAATCACATGTAAAAAATTTCACTTTGATAAAATACTGGTACCTAATCTACTACATAGTCCATACAAAAAATAGCATTGACTTTAGTTCTCATGTCTTTTTATTCTAAGGAGGTGTCCCTTATAAAACATAATTCATTATTCAGGTTAATTTTTCAAACAGCATTATGCTAACCATGGCATTACCATCGGGGTATTAAAATTTATTAAACGTAAATTCTAGATTCTTTTTTGTTAAATTTATAATTATTTCTAAATTATAATTTATAGTTATAAATATTATTTCTAAATTATAAATTTAGAAATTCTATTTATTTATAGGTTTATGCTTAGTGTTGTGTTTTATAAAAATGTGTTTTCTCATAATTAATAGTATACCATTATTAATTTTTAATCCTTGTGTTTACTTCTATTTTAGTTAATTTTGTATGGTCTATTAGAACATTATACATTTCTACATCTTAAATGTTCCTGAAGTTCATTTTCTGGAAGCAGGAGATAATAAAGTTGAAAACAGCTCTCTCACATGATTTGTTAATATTCTAGGTTGATGGGTAATTGATTTTTCTAGTACTAGCCTTGCTTTAGCTGATAATTATGGATACCTGTTCTTTTCCTTCCTTGAAAGTAATACATCTCCCATTTTATATATCATAATATTTTGCTGTCAACACAAGTTGGTCAAAGTATGCTTTCATAAAGACTTTAATAGGGGGCCAGGGCTGTGGCTTAGCGGTAGAACCCTTGCTTTGCACATGTGGGGCACTGGGTTCAATCCTCAGCACCACATAAAAATGGATAAACAAAATAAAGTTATTGTGTCCATCTACAACTAAAAAAATACATATTTCAAAAAGACTTTAATAGTATTCTTTCATATCTACATTAAATAACACATTTTTGACATGCTGACCATGTATCTACTTAAGAATTACTTAAGAAATTACATAGCACAGCTAGTTGGTTGTAAAAGGTGAGTGGTGTGAATGCTTATCTTGAAGTTTTGATTAAAATTAATTATTTTGATGGGCTTTTTGAGCCATGTTAAATCCTGTGGTTGGCAGGAAATTCTTTTACTAAAAGTGATTTTAATACTGTACCTTTTTTCTCCCTCTTTCAGTTCTATAAACATGTGGTACAGAGTGTTGAGAAATTCATTCAGAAAGTAAGTATAAGCTTTTAATACATAGACTAAATGTAATGTAATTGTATATTAGTGCCTGTACTCTTCTCCTTTAAATGAAATCCTGAGGTTGTTTTGATAGACTATTAAAAGTGATTCTAGTTATTTTATTTTCTAATTAAGAGAGAAAATGAAAGTGCCTTTTGGATAATTCTAAAATGGTAGCTTTCAGGCAGATATTTTTGCTAAATTTACATTGCCTAAGTGAGTATGCGTTCCTTGAAAATAATTACATCAATATGATTGATTTTTTTTTTAAATAGAATATAAATCTGTTGTTTTACATAGCCTTTAAGGAAGTTCTCTCTTGTAGCTCTGTTTATATTAGGTATGGATAAAATATTGTCTTGGATGTTTTTCTTCTGCTGATCACTTTATTTGATCCATTAGGATGTTAAAAATTGCTACATGTTATTATATATACCCGCAGTTCCATTTTCCAGGAGAAGCAGAGGAGATAAAGTTGAAAACATCTGTCTTGCATACATTTAGTAATGTTTTTGTAACCAGAGTCTGAGACAGTTGTAGTTCTTGAGTGCACCTGTTTGTGATCATTACTCTGTTGATGCCAGAGTTTCTGACAGAGGTACTTAAGACTTAATTCCTTATAAGATGATACTACAGGAAATCAGTACTTTCCTGATTTGTGTTTAGGATTATTTTCTGTCTATATTCATGTGTCTAGGTATAAGCAGAGGCAGTTTGAGAATCAGAAGTATATGGCATTAAGGATTTAGCAAGGTTGCAGTGTCACAAAAATAGTTGACTGAGAGAAGAGTGCAGGAATCAGGTGAGATTTGTCTCAGTCAACTAGGTAGCCTTGAGTAACTCAACCTGTATTTGATTCAAGCCTTTTCTCTTTTTTCAAGTGTTATTTTCTCAATACTTAAGGTATTGATTAAATATATATGGGGATTAATTAACTTAAATAATTTGAAGATAAGACGTGAGTAAAATAACATTGCTTTTTTAGGTAAATTAAGCTAAAAAAATGCTACTGATTGAAAGATTTATCAGTCTAAAGCAAGTCTTTAAAGTCTTTTATCTAAAGCAGTGCCTCTTAAGCTTTACTGTGTGTAGGATTTAGTAGGGATCTTGATACAATGGAGGTTCTGTTTCACTGAGTGTATGGCGCAACCTAAGAGTCTTCATTTCTATCAGTTCTATATAATGTCTTTGCTGTTTATACAGAAGTCAGAATTTGAGTGGTATAGAATTTAAAGGATAAATGTGAATTTGTGGAAAATTGTTTGTTGACTGATTTGATTTGGGTTAGAGGTAGTTCTAATAAGATATTTCAGAATCATATGAAGACTTGTAGTGATCAAAGTTATTCCATTGTTAAGTAATTTATTATCCATCAGAAGAAGCAAGTCAATATTTGTTTCCTCTTCTCTGTAATTTTGCATTTCAAGAACAGTTTAAGTGGAATCTTATAGTATGTAGCCTTTTGAGTTAGGCATGTTGTACTCAACATAATTCTTTTGAGATCTAGGGAAGTAACTGCATGTATCAAATAGTTTCTTACCTTTTTATTTCTGGGTAGTGTTTCATTATATGGATGCACCACAGTTTTAACAATTCACTTATTGAAGATCAGCTGGGTTGTTTCCAGCTTTTGACTATTATGTATAAAACTGCTAGGAACATTCATATATAATTTTTGGTGAATTTTTTTCATTTCTCTGGGATGGGAAGTCATGTTTTCATTTTTTAAGAAACTCTCAAAATTGTCTTCTAGGATGGCAGTATCATTTTATATTCCTATCATGTGTTATAATAAAAATAATGCAGGTAAGGGAGAGGCATGCTTCTAGCTTTATATTGTGTTAACTATCATTTCATGTTTTGGTCATGAGAGATTTATAATTGGAGTAATGAATGATGGTGATAAATGAAAAATTAACAATAAAGATGACTTCCTATGAGCTAGAAAAACTGAAAGAATATTCTGGTCTCTGGTCTTTGTCTTAATGAATTTTGCCAAATATCATGGTGTGTTCCGATTTTGTCAAACTTTCATGAGGCAGAAGCAAAGGCCAAAAATACCAAACTCAGACAAATTTTAGAATAGTTATTTGCATTATAAATAACTGAGTTCATTATTCTGAATGATAAAGAAAATATATTTTATTTGGATTTAGAAGACGTACTATTTGCTGACTTTTCTACTATTTGCTACCATTCTATTTGCTAGCTTGATATGCATGAGCTACATGTTCAGCTATGTTCCTAAAATATGTAGACTTTAGCCAACTCCTTTTAAATCTTCCTTTGTACATGAGTACTACAAATGAATTTGTCCACTAAATTCAGAATGAGATTAAATGTCATTACTCAGAACTGTTTCTTTTGTTACAATCTGGATACTATGTTTCAGTCATATACTTAGATGGTATGTGGCTTCTCTTCAATACCACAGGTCAGCAAAACATTTTATCTTTTTAGTTTCTAATAATAGTCCCTATATGAACCACCATTATCATTATTTATAAGTTTTTGACTGTGATTAACCTTCAGATTTCTTACTTCATTGTTAGATCAGTGAGAGTAGGGAATGTGGTTTGATCTTGTAACACACATTTACTTAGTGAATAATATATGAAAATATTGTGTTAAACACGTTAGGCATTACATAATGAAAGATTTTGATCTGGTAGTTTTATGCCCATTATTTGATTCTTTGTAGTGGATATAAATTTTTTTAGATGAAGCCAAAACAGTTTATCATCTTTTGGTATATTTATTTTTCTGCCCAGTGATATTTCCCCAGAGGAAGGGTAGAGTCCACATTGAAAGGTAGTTACATTTATTTAACCTTTTTTGTTTTGTTTCATGTAGGGTGCAGTGTTCTGTAATGGATGGACTTTTATCATGGGTATTGCCTTACCCTTGGGATAGTGCACATAAAGATTTGGGCTTTGGGGCACAAATAGTTTAAAAGGAGCAGACTTCCATATTCTTACTTTGCATATGCGCTTTTTATTAAAATTTCTTTGCCCTGGGGTATTTTAGATAAGTTCTAAGTCTCTCAATCTGTAAGTTGCATTTCAAATATATCTTGACCTGCCCTCCTGGGTCATCACAATATGAGAAACTTGGGCTTGTTGTGTGTGTGTTTTTAAGAAACCACGGATGTTTTATATAATTTGTGTTGTGCAGTACACAAACACACACACACACATACACATACACACAGAAGTGCAGAAAAACAACATATATAGCTGGATTTTTACAAAGAGAAAATCTGTGTAATTCCTACTCATTTGAAATCAAACTGTGATTAATGTGCCTACCACCCTAAGTGCCTCTTCTTGATCACATCCTCTACCCAAGTAACCATAGTCAGACTCTTATGTTAGTCACATCTTTGCTTGGTGTTATAGTTTTATTTAAAATAAGTGCAATTTTTTTTCAGTTTTTGTGATCAAACCCTCATATATAAGATCTTATATATTTAATACTGTGTGTTACCCCTGTGTACGTGAGAAAAAAATTGTTTTACTTTTTCTAGACCAGTGTGGCTATTAATTTCTCTACCATACCTACCCTACATGGTGAACTGGGAAACTGTCCAAAGTTGATATCAGAACTTAAGTTTCTAAAAATCCAAATTCATACATGTGCACATGTCATGTGCACACACAACTTAGGTTAGGTTCTTCAGTTATCTGGACAAAATCATAGAGACATTCAGCCCACTCCATTAATAAAAAGACCCCAAATCACCACCACCCCTGCCCTGAAAATAGAGTTTCCTTACTGTTGTACCTGGAACCAGTTTTTAAAGTTTCTCAGTTGTCATCAGGAATCTAGAATATTATCATTAAAAATAGCTCTGATAAAGCATGGTTGCTACTTCATATCTTAATGCAAATTCAAGATATTTTATATTCATAGACTTGTGATATAATACTGTCTTAAGTGTAACTATGAATTCTTAAAAGTGATTTAATGTAGTTTTTAATTTCACATAATGGAATTCTTTGTTCATTATATGTTTAGGATTTTTGCATGTTTTGTATAGTAAGATTTTTGGGGGGATGGGGTACTGGGGAACTCAGGGACACTCAACCACTGAGTCACGTTCCCAGACCTGTTTTGTATTTTATTTAGAGACAGGGTCTCACTGAGTTGTTATTGAATTTGCAGTCCTCCTGCCTCAGCCTCCCAAGTTGCTGGGATTACAGGCGTGTGCCACCATGCCTGGCTATTTAGCAATATTAGTTACTGCTCATTGTTGTATATATTACATTTTACAAATAAGCTTTAGCTTGCCCATTCTACTGTTTACAGACACGGGAGGCGGTATGTGTGTGGGTGTGACTTTTCTACTTTTTGATATTCTGAAAATACTGCTGGGAATATTCTTATATATGCATTTTAGTGCATGTTATATTTGTGTAGGAGTGGAATTGCTGTGCTATAGGATATGCATTTCTTCTACTTTGCTATATAATGCTTAATTAGTTTCATAATGGTTATACTAATTTACACTCCCACTAGCAATCTGTGAGATTGTGTGTGTGTGTGTGTGTGTGTGTGTGTGTGTGTGTCCCCGTCTTTGACAATTCTTGGTATTATTATACTTAAATTTTCTAATCTAGTGAGGTTATTTTCAAAGGACATTAATAAATTACCTTCACAAAAGGAATTAAATTTCAGTCAGCTTTAAAACTGTTTTTTAACTGTGGTGGTGCATGCCTGTAATCCTAGCAACTGAGGGAGGCTAACAAAGGGGGACCATAAATTGGAGGTCAGCTTCAGTAACTTAGGGAGGTCCTGCCTTAAAATAAATAAATAAACAAACAAACAAACAAATAAATAGGGCTGGAGATATAGCTCATTAGTAGAATGCTCCTGGGAAACAACAACAAAACTTGTTTTTAGACTCCTAAGGACTCATCAGAATGAATTCCTATGACTAAAGAGTAAAACATACCCTAGTATGTTTAAAATGTTAGGTTGTTTTCTGATTACTATTACTTTTCTTCAAATTAAATGTTTCATCACCTCAGTCCAACCTCAGATATTTTACAAAGATGTATATAAAATTTGGATTTTTTTTTAGCTGTGTCTTGTCAGGAACTAAGGTAATATTTTTTTCTTTCTTAAAGTCATCTTTCTCTTGTCATCATCCCTCAGTGACACTGCTTGCACATCAGTTAAGAACTAATCACCTTTCATCTCTTGCTTCCTTGTTGGTGTGATCAAGGTTCTCTGTGAAGATGGACTAATGATTACCCCTATTCTGGCTTAGGGGTTGTGGAAATGCATATTACTTTTGTGGAATTTCAGAGCTTCCATGCTTTTGGAATTTGAATTATTACAAGTTTGGAAAATAGCATAAAAGTATTTAGTTGGCCATCCAAGAGAAAATATCATTTGATCTTTCTTTCTATTTTGTACTAATATCTCTTACCGAATTTGTTTACTTAGCTGTTATTTTCTTAGGAAATACTACATAGATTCGTTCAGAATTAGCAGTGAAGATGTTATAGACTCTGTTAAGAGTATTATTATATGCTTAGTTCCTGTTGAATCTTTACTAAACTAATATTGGATATCCATAAAGTCTGAGACATGCTGCTGTTGTTTTTTTTTAATAGTGTAGCTATTATGTTAATTAGCCTAGGTTTGTAGACTTTATAGGTACCCCATAGTATGAAATCTTATGCTATAAACCAGTTATTATCTTACATAAAGGAAACAAAATCTTAGGAAACACTTAAGGAACATATATAAATTTCTCATGATTTCTTAGAATTCCTTAATTGACAGTACATTAAACTGTAAATTTTATAGCTAAAATGATCATGATCTAAATGATCAGTGTTAAATCATCAAGTAATAGTAATTTGCTGCTTAGAAAACTCAGTTGGGGAAAACTTGAAGGACACATTATCTCTCTCTTGATTGTATCTGCAATCTGGTTGGAAGGCATTAGATAATATAGTGAATTATTTACTAAACAACTTTATATTTAATAGAGAAGCAACTTTGTTTCTTTTTACCATTGCTTCATATAGAATGGGGGGTATAACAGAATTTATAATTTACTTGATAAATAATCCAGTAAAGTAGTCATTTGTCTCCTAAACAGCAAGCTTATTTTAAATACAGAAGGGAATTTATTTGATTCTTATAAAATTCTTCCATGTGGCCTATGGCATAATACTGACCTCTTTAAATTCTGTGGGAGAAATAATGCAAGGATACATTTTAAAGTTAATAATGTAATTTTACTGATACCTGAAGAAATCTATGAACAAGCTTCAGAAGGTGTAGGGAACCACCTGGTAAACTTCCACAGTGTACAAGGAGTCTTATTAGAGAACACTCCCAAAATGTTAAAAACACTGATTGAGCAATGATTTTTTTTTCTCAAATAGGATGAAGCTGCAATTAGGGCCCACGTTGTATGAATATTAGAATCTTCAGGAAGGTAGATAATTTGAAAAATCATACTTATTTTTGTAATATATGTGTATTTGAGGTAGGATGTAGAGATTCCTAAAATAACCTACAGGGGTCAAACAAACAAAACAGCAAGAAAATCTTGGTATGAATGTCTAGAATAGTTAGAAAGCTCTTGGAGCACTTCTTAGCATTAGTGAATTTGATCACATTTGCTAGTTACCTGTCAGTGTTATTGTTCTTTTTGCATGTGTTAGCTTTTTTTTTTTTTTAATGTAAGATAAGTAGAAAAGTACACTGTATTTGTGTGTCATGACACAAAGGAAGTCTTTTTTTTTTTTAATTGTTTTTTGTTGTTGTTGTAAATGGACAGAATACTTTTTTAAAATTTATTTTTATGTGCTGCTGTTGAGGATCGAACACAGTGAGTCACATGTGCTATACAGGTACTCTGCCACTGAGCTGCAGCCCCAGCCCCACAAAGGAAATATTTTTAAGCCAAGGAAAAAGCTATTTTCATTGCAGCTCCCACCTAGTCTACTCTGTGATTTAAGAATCTTTGTTTACTATACAAGCTAGAAATAACGGAATTTTGCTGCTAGCGCCACTAAATGTTGGCAGCTAACAAGCCAAACTTTTCAGTGTACAGAGGAAAGAAAAATCACTCATGGTTTCAGGCATGGCTATATCCTGGGAATCCTCTTTCATGGCTACCATCAGCATCATGCAGTGTTTTGCAGGTATAGCCCCTTACTCCTGTTTTTTTTACTGTTCCAGCTCTGTTTTTACATTCAACTTTTAGTAGTTGAAAGTGGCAGCACAAATTCTAATAGGATTCATGTGTAGTCCAACTGGCCTGGAGAGTTCTTTTTAAACAACTCTGCCTGATGATAGCAGCAGATGCGAATTTGGATGGCAGCATGAAAATCACACAAGTATATTTAAAGGTGCATTCTCTCTAGTCATTCTTCCCTTTCTTTTTCTAAGTGACTTTCTCTGAAGCATGGGAAATTGGAAATTATTAGAATATTGTTTGAAGATGGTATATCTGTAAATATTTTGCATGATACAGTTTTTAAAAAATTATTTCAAGAGTAAAAATATAACATGCCCTGCCATTGGAGAGACTTAGAAATTCTTGTTTTCAGTCCAATATAATAAAAATTTGAACAACATTTCATATTTCTTTGTCTTAATTTGCTATGGTTATTTAAAGTTATTAATATTTAAATATTAAATTGTACTTAAATCGTTTTTCTGCCCTCTTATGTGGAAAAATATCCAAAGCAGTAGTATAAAAAATTCTGAGACACAACATGTTGGTATAGAGTATGTCCGAAGGTAACTGTGGAAGAAAGAATGTTTTTCTTTAGGTGTTACTATTCACTAATAAATCTGCTAATATATTTTTGAAGCTTTAGAATCTTCACAGATGGCCATGAAAGGAAATTGTTTATAGCACACACTCATCATTATTCTGAATTAAGTTTATGGTCAGAATTTTTGGTATAAATAAAAGGAAAAGATTAAAAAAGACAACCACATTTGGGACTGGGGTTGTGGCTCAGTGGCAGAGTGCGCTTGCCTTGCACATGTGAGGCACTGAGTTCGATCCTCAGCACCACATAAAAATAAACAAAATAAAGATATTAAAAAAAACCTCAACATAGTAATGATGTTTGGATACTAATTTTTTTAAAAGACACCACATTAATTATTGCATTACTCATACATTAATTTTTAAAACTCTTATCAGCATAAGTTCTGTTCAGTCTTACTCAAGATAATCATTTGTGTAAAATAATTCATTATGTATAAGATTGTTTTCTGCCTTTGGGAAAGTTTAAATGCCAGTCAGTAAATAATTATTAAGCACTGATCTGTGTTTCTAGCACTGGGGAATAGTGTGTGTGTGTGTGTGTGTGTGTGTGTTTACCAAAGTGGATGTTCTGGTTTTCATTAAGTTTAGAAAGTTTTATTTACTGACGGGTATTGTTAGCTAGGGTAGATAGTTAATTCTTTGAATGTATGATAGTGAAAGGAAGTTAACCTTGGCTAGATGGATAAAGTGAAGAAAAATAAGTCAGTGTTTTGGACATGAGGGAAAGCCTCAACTCCTTGAGACATTTAAAAACAGAAACTTTAAAACAAAGTTTTTTGATCCTTCAGTTTACTCTAAGTCTTTAATGTCCACACTAATTTATTGCTCTTTTATGAAATACTTCAAGCATGTAATAGCCCACATCTCTCCTAACAGACTCTTTGAATTACAGTTAAAGTTCTCTGCATTTTTTCCAGCTTAATAAAGACCCTTACTAGATAGGTTCTTCAAAAGGGTTTTAAGGAACAAACTAAATGCCACCTAGCCTTTTTGAAGAATGAAATTAATCATTGTTTTGGCTGAAAATCCCAGTTAGAAACTGTGTGTGTGTGTGTGTGTGTGTGTGTGTTTGTTAGGGATGGGTTTGGGTTTTTCTTTTTCTTTTTAAATTTTTTTTGGTAGTTGTAGATTGTCAGGAAGCCTTTATTTTATTTATTTACTTATTTTTATGTGGTGCTAAGGATCAAACCCAGCTAGGCAAGTACTTTGCCACTGAACTACAGCCCCAGCCTGGGTTGGGGATTCTTGTATCAGTGATGATACTCAGATTTCCAAGAACATTCTCCTAATACAGTTTTGTTTTAATGCCATATGTGCCAGAAAATAACTTTAGGTGAAAATATTTAAGCTTTTATACTACTAAAAAACAAACTTGCTCTGTAACCATAATTTTCTTTTATTCCAATATATGCTGATAGGCAGTCTTTTTTTTATGTTTTTGGTATGGAAACAAAAATAGGAGAAGTAAGCTTCAGGTTTTTTTTTTTTTAAAGAAGGATTCTTCATTGTGTTGACTGACTTACTATAGGCCAAAAAAGCCTGTAGTTAAAAAGTCGGGGACTTATAATTTCACAATATGATTGAGAAATAACCCAGGAGAGTTCTTGAAAAATGTTTTCATAGGATAAATTCCCAGAATTATAATGGTAATGTCTTATCTCTTATAGTTGGGGTGTTTGAAAAACGTTTGAAACTTTGGGTTCCTTGTATTTAGAATGGTATAACTTGCCATTTGTTGTTTGTTTTTGAATTAGTATAGAAACCTTTTTTTTTCGAGAGAGAGAGAGAGAGAGAGAGAGAGAGAATTTTTTAATGTTTATTTTTTAGTTTTCAGCAGAGACAACATCTTTATTTGTATGTGGTGCTGAGGATCGAACGCAGCACCGTGTGCATGCCCGGCGAGCGCACTACCGCTTGAGCCACATCCCCAGCCCTAGAAACCCTTTGTTATGTGTTTTATATTGAAATCCTAATACATGTAGGCAATGAATTTTAGAGTCCTGTCCTTAATTTGCTTTTTCTTTCCGTAGCTTTTCAAAATCATTATGCAAATTTAAATATCATAACAATACCTTATTTATAATTTTTTTTCATTGAAATCAGTTATGCAGTACTATTTTGGAACTTGGATGACTGACAGTTGAACTGAATGAGGAACATAGCCAAAGTAGATTCTTTAAAATGCCATTCCAGAGACATATGGTGTGGAATACTCAGTGTTTGAATATTCATTACAGCATGAGCAGTGTTTATGTATTTCTATAGGATTTATGATGATTTTTACCTTTGTTTTCTTCCCTTCCCACTCTTTTTCTCATCAGTGTAAACCAGAATACAAGGTACCTGGACTTTATGTTATTGACTCCATTGTGAGACAATCCCGACATCAGTTTGGTCAAGAAAAGGATGTGTTTGCACCCCGATTTAGTAATAACATCATTAGCACTTTTCAGAATTTATATCGTTGTCCTGGGGATGACAAGGTATGGTGCTGTTTTGTTTGGTGTTTAGATTATTCTAAATTCAAATATTTAATCATTACAATATCCACATTCATTTTTTGTTCTTAGAATTCCTTGAAGAGTGAAAAAATTTTGATTTTTGCTAGGTTTTAATTTATTTGAAGCAACTGCTGTTAAAGAAATTGGCTAAAATATCTTTTGGAATTATATTAAGCACTTATTCAAATCTAGGACTATTTTAGGATTATGATGTTTGAGTTGATATTTTCCTTTTCATTGTTCATGGAAAATGGTTTTGCCAAGTAATTCATAGAAAGTAATTGTATATCAAAATTGTTTTGTTATGGTACAATTTTATTAAAAGTGTTAGAAACCATTACTATTAAATCTTTGAAATCTGAATATGTACATATTCTGTAATTAACAAGTAACAAGAGTTTTGGACCCAAAGGCAGAATAAAGAAGAGTTGTTTATATTTGCCCTTAAATTTTAGGTTACTCATTTTGATGCTGATTTGGACATTTAGGTGTGGGTTTTGACAGGGTTGAAAGCAATGTTGATTAGTTAGCAAAAGGTAAGAATGGGTGAAGACTAATGGAACTCATTTCTAGGTAGTTTTATTTATTTAAAAAGGACATTTACATATAAAATATGACAATATTTCATAGGTTACTTTACACAATAAATAGGCAGTACAAAATAATAGTGTTGCCATCACAAATACCCAGGTATACTGAGATCAGTCACATGGATTTAACAGTTATGAACAAACTATCATTATAGGTAGTTTTATTTTTAATAACTAAAATAGAATATTGAGCTGGAAGAAGAAAACCTTGTTATAATGAATAGATAACAGATAAATTTATTATGTTGTATTTTTAGTGAACTATTTTTGGATACAACTTGTTGACAGTTAATTTTTTTAATTTTGATACTTCGATACTTAGAAAGGCTGAAAGAATGTTTAAGATTTTAAGTGGCCCATGTTAATTGACTGTTAAAATAGGCACTTTGCAATCCCATCTGATAAATTAGCATTTTGAAATTTTATATCAGCATTTTAAAAAGTAACCCAACATCTTGACTTAGAAATTTCATTATTTGGACTTTGATTTCTGTCAGTTACAATGAACAAATCAGTCTTTAATTTGTGTATCTCATAATGTAATATCTCTTATTTTATAAGTGTTTATGGAATAGGGCCTTTTTGTTTTTTAAAACTGTAGGAAGTAAGATTATATTAATGCTGTAATTTCGATAATAAATGAGGGGCATTATGTGTATGTATGTAGATTTTTAGAATGATAGTTGTTAGGTACTAGTTATTTTGAATAACATGATGGGTAAATGTCTTACAAACTGGGGTTGATTGTTGTGTAAGGCACAGAACTTTCTAAGTGCCCATCTTTTATAAAGAAGTAGTCATCAAATCCTAAGTTATTAAACATTTGTTGTGTAACTTTCTTTTTTTTGTGCTGGGGGTTGATCTAGTACCAACTTTACTGCTGAGCTGCATCCCCAACACCCCACTGCCCCTTTTATATTTTGAGAGAGTCACCTAATTGCTGGGTCTTGCTGTCTTGCCAAGGCTTACCTTGAATTTGTGATCTTCCTGCCCTAGCCTCCAGACGGCTAGGATTATAGTCAGGCACCCACTGCGCCCTTCTTGTTGTTATGTTTTCTTATGTTTCATTTGAAAAATTTGCATATTAATGTGATTTGGACATAATTTAAAAATATATAAACATAATAGTACGAGGAACTTAAAAATAAACCAGATCTTTATTCTGAAAATTGGTCTGTTACTGTTATAAAATGTATTCATTTAATTAGTGCTATTTTTGAATACATATTAATGACCTCTTTTTTCCCCCTAATTAAGGAGTCCCACAATAATTTAATAATTTGTACCAAGTAGTAATTTGTACTTGGTTATTGTTTACAATAAACTTTTATGTGTTTAAAAAGTTGTGAATCAAATTGTTCAGTGTCAGTATCAACGAAATGGTGATTAAGTGTATATTCTGTGTGAAATATTTGTATTTCATTAAGCAAGGTTTTAAGAAAAACAGGCCAGTTGATGTTACTTTGAAAAAAAACATTGTAGAATATCTTGACTTTCTCTTTTTTTATATTTTTTAGTTTTAAGTGGACATAGTATCTTTTTTTTATTTTTATGTACTGAGGATCGAACCCAGTGCCTCAGGGGTGCTAGGCGAACACTCTACCACTGAGCCACAAATCCAGGCTGAGAGACATTCTTCTTAATTGGGCATATTGTTGTGCTTGTGTAAATCTGAAGCTTTTGGGCAAATTATCACATAATCAATGGAGATATATAGAAATTTTTCTGATTATCAAGTTTTCTCTAAATACTGTTAATTATGCTTTTAGACTTCAGAATTATCCAAGAAATAGAAGTTGGTAATACCTATCTTTATAGGTTCTGTGTTTATAATACTCAGAATATAACAGGAGATAGGCAACAATACAATTAAACAGAATTTTACAACTGAATGAAATTTAACATAATCTCTTTTGGAGCAAGATTAGGATATGCATAATTAAAGTGAAGTGCCATTTTATAGTGTTGCTATAAGAAGAACTGTAAGTAGTAAGTAAGATATAGCTCTCTGCCAAGATGTTCACATTGGGAGTGGTTGAGACTTTCAAGACCTTCAAAATACTGGTCAACCTAAACAGTTTGATACAATTTGAAATTGAGAAAAGAAACCCAAGAATACTTATGGTATACAGTCTCATTTTTATAGATAAGGGAACTGAGGGTTTAACATATATTTTTTTTAATTGACACTTTTGGCTTAAGACCAAGGTTAATGAGAAAGGTTATGTAGATAGCATGTATTTCATGAATTTTATAACATCTACATGAATGTTATATGATTGATGGAGCCTTACCAAAAATATGAAGTACTCATACATAAGGGATCTAGAAAAGGGTGAGATTAAAACAAAAATTTGAGATATCTGTGTATGTATGTATTTGAAGTGGGTTGAGTTGGGCAATGCTGAGGATCTTTAGGGGGAGTAAGAGTAAATTGGATTCAATGCTGCTATTAAAGGGCCTACGAGAAAGAGAAAAAGAAAATTACTCAGATGGTTCAGATATGTAAATCTGCTTGTTAGTAGCAAGCAGGCTTTTTTTTTTTTTAATAGAATGGTAAAGACTTTTCCGATTATGGTAAGTGAAATAAATAAATGTAGAGTATTATTCATTTATAATGGTATTTAACATTCTGTGAGCTACATTAAGTAATGCTGTTATGGGATTGGCATTGTGCAACAAGGGGAGAGTAGGGAAGAATAATGAAGGGGGAAGGTGGAGAGTGAAGAGAGGTTATATTTCACATTCTGTTCAGACAGAAGTGTGTATGTCTCTGGTTTAAAGCATCAACAGGGAAGTAGAATTTATGACAAGGTGCTTAGAAATATCTTGTAGAATATCTTGAGACATTCTCTTTTTTATATTTTTTAGTTTTAAGTGGACACAGTATCTTTATTTTATTTTTATGTGGTGCTGAAAGAAAGGATTAATTTTGTTAAAAATATGTTTTTGGTTTTTTTTTTCTTCTGATGGCAGGATCGAACTCAGGGCTTCATGCATGCTATGCATGTCTCCATTAGTGAGCTTACATCCCCAGCCCTTTGTTAAATTCTTATACGAAGAAATGCCCTCTCCTATATTTAAATAGTTTTTAAAATGAAAATTTGTAAGAGTCACATTAGTAAAGGACTTTGTCCTGAAGTTACTTATTTGTTCAAAAGATAAACATTTTATGAGACAAAGTTAAAATTAACTTTAAATTTAGTACTGAGATGAATCCTAACTCTGTTTGGATTAATACAGTTCTATAGGCAACCATAGTATTAAATTAAGCTCATTAGAATTGGTAGACAGAGACTAGTTGTCGTGTCTGCCTTCAGCTAAGTGTAGCTTTCATTTATATTGTATGTCTATTAAAACTAATGTTTTCCCCTTTCAACTGAGATAAGATTAGCAAATGCAAAATGGTAGAAACAAATTTTCAGTGGTAGAAAGTACCCCAGACGTGTTTTCTTCTCTTCTTCCCATCCAGCACCCTAAAAGCCCTTATGAAATGATTATACTAAAGTTTTGAAAGCAAAAAATAAAAATGTCGTATTTCTTTTTTTCTCTAGAGTAAAATAGTGAGAGTTTTAAACTTATGGCAGAAGAATAATGTATTTAAGAGTGAGATTATTCAACCGCTTTTGGATATGGCAGCAGGGATTCCTCCTCCAGTTGTCACACCTGTTTTGGCCAGTACTACTGCTGCTATGAGCAACACCCCAGGTATATTGCTACAATATAGATTTGATTTCTAAATATTCTTATATTTTCACATGGTTATTCATATGTACAATAACAATTCTACACCATTGGAAAATTGTGATGCTATATTAGATAATTGAAAGAAGATATAATTCAAAGGAAAAATAAAACCATGTATTTGTGTGTGTGTGTGTGTGTGTGTTTTAAAGTAGGATTGAACCTAGGAGTGCTCTATCATTGAGCCACATCCCCTGTCTCCCTAGCTTTTTTCATTTTTTATTTTGAGACTAGGTCTTGCTAAGTTGTTCAGGGCCTCACTAAATTGTTGAGGATAGCTTTGAATTTGTGATTTTTCTGCCTCAGCCACTTGAATTACTGGGTTACAGGTGTGTACCATTTCGTCCAGTCCTTTTAAGTTGCTGAGGCTGGCCTCAAATTTGTGATCCTCCTGCTTCAGCCTTCTGAGTCCCTGGGATTACAGGCGTGTGCCAGCCTTGGTTGTTTCTGTATAATTCTCTCATTCTGAAAGCTTTTTTTTTTTTTTTTTAATCCCAAGAAACATAAATATAATGAACTTTGGAAAATGAGTGTGTCATTTAGGTTTTTCCAGATTATTTGGTTTGTCTGTAACCTCTTAACACTTGGCATATAAATCAACTTTATATTTACAGGAAATGAGGTTAACTTAATCTTTACAAAGAACCTTAAATTGTTTGATAATGCCAAGAATGCTTTAATAATAATCTCAAAATCATGTTTTCTTAGGGTATTTAAATGACATTTAAAAATTTTTTATCACAATTCCAAGAATTGAATTTGGTAACATTTTCATTCACATTTAGTTTTTGTGCATTTATTGAAAAAAAATAGTTTTATAAGTTCTGTTTTCATCAAAATTGTATTTTTCTTATTTCTTATGTTGTTGAATGTCTTCTAATGTTTTTATTTATTTATTTATTTTGAAGTAGTTGAACACAATACTTTATTTAAATTTTTTTTTTAATGTGGTGCTGAGGATTGAACCCAGGGCTCGCACGTGCTAAACGAGTGCTTTACCATTGAGCCACAACCTCAGCCCCTTCATAATTAATGTTTTTAATGGCTCCTAAGTAAGCTTCGTTAAACTCTTAGCTCAGTTTTTAATGATGCTACGTACACTTTATTAAAGTACTATCTTAGTTCACTGAGGAGAAGTATAAACAATCCCTTTGGTTGTTTTTTTTACATGAAGGATTTTAAAATGGTTTTTCTAAATGCTGACAATAAAATAAAAATATTGATATACATTTGTCTATGTTTTATAAAAGTAATAGAACAAATTCCTCAACTTTTTCAAGTCGTATTTATTTACTTCTGTATTTGGTGGGCTGTGTGATGTCTTTTTAAAAAGGAACACCTGTGACACCTGTTACTCCAGCTAATGTGGTCCAAGGCCTTCCTGATCCATGGGTATCTCAGATAACAAATACAGATACACTTGCTGCGGTTGCTCAGATCTTACAAAGTCCTCAAGGCCAACAGGTGAGCAGGTTTTTTCTTATGTTGAGAACGATGTATAATTCATTATTTTCCTAATGTACTGTTTTATAATATACCACCTAGAGATAAGTATTTTTTTAGTTTTCTGAAAATAGAATCACTATATAAGTTACTCTATATATAGCTTCCACTTTTCATTTAGTAATTCATCACAGTTACTCTCATGTCATTAAAAATTTTTATGCCAGGAATGGTGAAACATGCCTTTAATTTCAGTGACCTGGGAGGCCGAGGCAGGAGGGATTGCACGTTTGAGGCCAGGCTTGTCAACTTATTGAGACTTTGTCTCAAATTAAAAAGATAAAAGGGTCTGGGGATGTAACTTAGTGGTAAAGCAACCTTGAGTTCAATACCCAGTACCCCACTCTAAATAAATAAATATTTTATTAAAAAATTGTTTGGCAGAATCCTAATTTTTAGCACTAGTTTATGCCAAACATTATTAGGTGCTATTGCAACCCCAGTTGCAAAATGGATGGGGTGCTCTTTTATCTTAGGGATAGGTGTCTTAGGGGAGACAGACAATAAAAAAAATGACAAAATTACTTTAGGTAGTCATAATTGTCTTAGAAAAGGTTAAGTGGATATAGTTACCAAGTTGGGCTAGGGGTGAAAACTAGAGAAAGGATGCCACAGAAGATGTGCTTTGAGGAACTGGTATTTGAATTGAGACTTTTGAGAATAGTCCTAGCAGGATGGGATGATAGGAAGCAGAGAGAATTGCATGTGTCAACATCTTGAAGATGGGAAATAGTGTGTTGTATTGTGGCTCTACTGTTAGGAGTAGAGGAGAATCATGCTATGTTTATCCATTGATTTGAGGTGTGTGTGTGGGAGAGATATCTTTACAATATTTAGTTATTTATACTTTATTGTTCATATCTTAGGTTTTGTAACTTATTAAATGTAGTTTCTTCATAGTTTGTAGGTTTCTGTAAATATATTTGAGTAGATTGGATTTTTGTTTCTAGTGTCAGTCTAATTTCTATTTTCAATTTATTTCATTTTCCAGTTAAATCATATTATTTGCAACTAATGGTAATTCTGTATCTTTGCTTGAAGTTCCTATGTCCTGTATATTTTTCTTACTGCACTATCTAGATGCAGTGATAGCACTCACAGTGTTTGAGTTACTGGGCTTTGCAGTAGGGTATTCAAGATAAACAAGACATATTCTTTGGCCTCTTGAAGCCTAAAGTCTAATAGATAATTGGAATGCATGAATATAATTAAAATGGAAAATGAATAACAATCCTGAGAAAAATAAAAAACTTTGGAAATTCAAAATTAGAGATAACGCCTTGGCTTAAATAATTGTTTCAGGGAAAGTTCTTTTGTACAAATGACAGTTTGTTTTTAAAGTGTAGGTAAGAAACAGATGCGGAGGTTGAGTTATGTAAACAGAGAGACTACTGAGTAAAAGATGGATTCTCAGTCTTTCAAACAAAACCTTCTCCACCTGCATATTTCTCATATTAGTTGGAGATAAGTATCCTTCCAGTTTCTTGCTTTATTTTTTGCATTGAGAGATCAATTCAGAAATGCTTCTTTTTCTTGAGCTCAAAAACATGGAGCCCATCAGATTCAAAGTGACTTATTCTTGATTCATTTCTTTCATTCATCATATCTGATGTCTTAAGTCTTATATAACTGGGCATATAATTCAGTGTTAGAGAGCTTGCCTAGCATGTGTGAGGCCCTAGAAAGAAAGAAATCGTCTACTTATATTCTGAATCCATTGACTCTCACTACCTCATTACTAGTCTTGAGCTACATTATTATCTGTTTTGTTGCAGCTGCCTCTTATGGGGCTTTCACCCTTGCTCCACTACAGTCTTTCTCGGGAGCTCAGTAGCTCCCTGTTTGACTCAGTAAAAGCTGTAACAGTCACTTCACTAACCTTTTTATGTTCTCAACTTGATTTCTTGTTTCCTTCTATTTTCATCACCAGTCCATCATTTTCTCTAAATTAGAGATAAGTGTTTTGTTTATATTGACCCCTCCTTAGTGTTATCATTTGTTTCTTTCATTACTTCTTTTTCCCTCTGATTTGTTCCACTCTAGCCACACCTGCCTTTCTGCCATTCCTTACCTATACTACTTATAATCCTGCCTCAAGATATTTGTACTTGGTGATTCCTATACTGAAAACTGTCTTTCCTCGTATATTCATATGGTTTCATTCTCCCGCAAGTTGTTTAAATGTCATCGTAATAAGACCTTCAGTGACTGGTGTTTAATATCATAAACTGGACTTTTCATCTTTTTTACTTTGACTCTCACCTTTATTTCCTTCCTTAGCATTTACTACCTTATATGATATTATATAACTCATTTATTTTTTTGGATGATGATGTTACTTCATCTCTTCCTACTGTACTATGTATGTTGTATAGGCCTAGGATTTTTGTCTATTGTTTTTTTTCCACTATGTCTAGATGATAGTAGGTATTCAGTATATTTTTGTGGAATTAATGACAGAGGTATAACAGAGTTGTTTTTGAAAACCATAGAAAGCAAATTGAGAAATGACAATTCATTTACTGAATGGGCAATGGATAGATCTGTATACTGAAGCCAAATGATCTGATTAGTATCTTAAATAAGATGGAGAGAAGTCTAGAGATAGGGAATATCTTCCTTTTAGTAGTAGTGATATTGAAAGAGAGGTAATGACTATGGGGAAAATATTAAGATTGTGAATTCTCTGAAAAGATAAGCTCAAAAATGTGAGGCCTGTCCAGTCTTTTTAAAAGTATAAAAATCAACTCAATGAGTAGTCTTAGACTGGATACAGTTTCTGCATTTTTTAAATTGTAGACAGACACAGTGCCTTTTTTAATGTGGTCTGGAGGAATTGAACCCAGTGCCTCACATGTGCTAGGCAACTGCTCCACCACTGATCTACAACCCCTGCCCAGTTTCTGCATATTTTAAAAAATATTTTTTATTGGTGCATTATAATTATACATAATGGTGGGATTCATTATTACATATTGATACATGCACACAAGAGTTTCTACATTTTTGAGACATTTGGGAAACTGATTATGGACCAGTATTAGCTGAAATGATAAAATTATTTTGTGGTAATCCCTGTACAATAGTTTATAAAACATGTTCTCATTTTAAAAGATGCTACCAAGTAAATATTTTTTTATATAAATTTTCCAGAAATATAGAGTTATTTTTATTGCTTTCCAAAGAAAATAGTACAAGGAGGGTTAATTACACACAGGTAATGAAGATATTGACACAACAGTGATGGCAATAGAGGAAAAAAATGCTGAGGTAATTTTGAATTTGGGTGACTAAAAGAATAACAGTGTGGCTGGGAAAAATGGCGATGTCAAAAGGAATAGTTAAAATGTATAAAGGATAAATATGGTATTTTTAAATTTTCCTTTCTATTCTCGTTGTCCTTTTCCTTACTTTCTTCACCACAGTAATGTGGAGAATTTATATCTTGTATGTATTTATTGGTCTTAGTCATTCTGTAGCTTCTGGGGTGCAGTTAGTTAACTCTCATGTAGTGTTGCATTTTCTTTTTTGTCCCAATAGTAATTTTAAAGAAGATGCTTGGTGGTTAAATGGTTCTAGTTTGTACCCTAATGTTGCTATTTTAGAATAGACATGAATGATTTTATTTACTGTCATCTTGCATGTTATTTGTACTTTCTCATACTAAAAGTTGAACTTAAGGGAATACAGATGTCTTTACAATCAGTTTGCTGTTCTCTTTTTCAAATATAAATTGATAATTTTCATATATACTTCAGGTTTAGGGCTTTTTCAAAATGATTTTCATTTTTAATTGACACGTAGTAATTTTGCATACTTACAGGTTATGTATGTGTATATATGTATGTATATAATGTGTAATGATCAGTTCAGGGTAATTGACATATCTATTATCTCAGTCCTTTTTTAAATTTCTTTTTGTTGGGAATGTTAAAAATCTCTAATGGCTATTTAAAATAATTAATTGTTAATCATAGTTCTACCATGTGGTAGAAGTTACTCTTCCTCTCCAACTGCACCAATGTGCCTATTACAGATTTAGAACTCAATTATGTATTATTTCTGTGATGAATGTCGGGATTTCTTATTTATGGATCTTACAGGTTTTTTAGCAAAGGTGAGTAAATAGTGGGAAGTGGGTTTCTTTTTACTGTACTTGACACTCTTCATTGTTAATAACTTGTTTTTTAGTCTCAAAGTTGGCTGTAAGAATAAATTTCTTAATTACTCTCCTTTTAGGATATGTTCTTAGATGATATGTCTGAATGATAACAAAAGCTCTGCTGTTGTCAGTGCTTATCCCTTCATGGAGTTAATTGAAGAAGGGGTGAGAAGCATAGTGAAAAGTATTATTTATCTTGTCAGGAGTCCCTTTTCTGGTTGTTATGGTATAAGTGCTTTATTTTATTTAAAATTTCCTGACTTCCTAGAAGACAGACTTACTAAGGACTGTGTTGTATATGCATACTAGGAAAGACTTTTTTTGATTGCCTAAGATTGTAGAATGATTAAATTTATTAACTAAAAGTTTTACGTGGGCACTCTTATGAGTAAATTCCAACAACTGTTTTATAATAATTATTTTTCCTCTAGCTTCAACAGTTAATACAAACCTTACAGATACAGCAACAGAAACCGCAGCCTTCCATCCTCCAGGCCCTGGATGCTGGTCTTGTGGTTCAATTGCAGGCTCTCACAGCACAGCTTACAGCTGCAGCTGCAGCAGCCAACACGCTCACTCCCTTGGATCAGGGAGTCCCTTTCAACAAGGTAGTCATTAAAATATTGGATGCATTCAATAGGCAGTGTTAAATTGTGTGAAGTGTCATGTGGATTCTATAAATTGTGTTTTATCATATTCTGTCGATATACACTGTACTGTAGAAAATATATTAAATTTAAAAAAGATTTAGACTTTAAAAATTCCTCTTCAGATGTTTAAAATACTTTTTTTAAACTAAAGATAAATGGGCAGTGTATTTTCCATTGAGGCAGCAGCTTCCAAGTCTTACTTAATCTAAATAGCTTGCCCACATAAAAAGCCTTTAAGTTGAATATTCAGAAGGTGACAGAACATATGAAGATGAGGATCTTCATGTTCTATCAAGGGATAGATTCATTGTTTATGCTTCTAGGTGTTACCAAGCTGTAATGACATGGCAGACCACTTCATTATTTTAATCCTTAGTCTTATGTAAGATTAGTGTCAGTGATTATATTGTCTATTTTATAATTTGTTTTGTTATTTAAGACAATACAGTAGATCTCCCTAGTCCTCTGGAATACATTCCAGGACCTCTGCTGGGTACCTAAAACTGTGGATAGTACCAAATTGTACACACACACACTCACACACACGCACGCACATACATGCACAGGACATTCTTCCTGTATGTGCATACTTGCAATGAAATTTAATTTATAAATTAGGCATAGTAATTAACGTCTGCTTAATTAACATTAATAACATTGTATACATTAGGCACATCATTAACATAATGAAAATTATGTGACTATGCTCTCATGAACAAACCAAGACAATAGGCTGCTGTTGACTGGATAACTGAAACTGGCAGAATAAAGAGGACTACTTACTATGTATGTCATGGTGCTCACACTCTAGAAAGAGTATAGTATACAATGACATAAAACATATTAAATGAAGAGATAAACTAATGGGATATAAGTAACATTTAAATATTTATGTAAAACACTTTAATTTGTCTCTTTTTCCCTGTCATGCTCCCCTCCCACCAGAAGTTGATGGATAGGTTTGATTTTGGGGACGATTCTGAGCATAGTGAAGAACCCAAAAAGGAAATTCCAACACCTCAACTGTAAGAATTATATTTTTCTTTTTCTGTGACTTTTGTAAATATTGGGTAGGATGTTACCGTCTACTAAGTATACTTTGACTCAATTAGGATTGTTATGTCAGGCTATTAAATTCTTACATACAGAAAGGTGGCAGAATTGCTGTTTTGTTGTCTCCCTGGATTATTTGTACTCTTTTTCAAGTTTTGCAAATAGTTGTACTATGTCAAAATTTTTTTAATAGGAAAAATGATAAATAAGAGTAAAACTATGGGCTGGGGTTGTGGATCAGTGGTAGAGTGCTTGCCTAGCATGTGTAAGGCACTGGATTCGATCCTTAGCATCACATAAAAATAAATAAATAAAGATAAATAAAAGAGTAAAGCTAATTGTGATGTTTTTACATCTATTTGTTTAATTTAACTTAAATTTAAGAATATTTTCAATACAAGGACAGACGCTTTCTTCTACTGCCAAATCTGCTTCTAGGAAGTGCATCAGACTAATCAGAAATAAGAATTGATGTTATGGGTCGTTGAGAAAATTAACAGTTTTGATTATAAATTATAAAAATTGAAGGAACATTTGAAATTATGTAGATTGCTTGATGTGATGGCACATGCCTATAATCCTAGCTGCTTAGGAGGCTTAGGCAGGAGAAGTTAAAGTTTAAGGCCATCCTGGGCAACTTAGGAAACTCTGCCTCAAAATAAAAACTAAAAAGAGCTAAGGATGTAGCTTAGTGGTAGAGCACCCTTGGTTTCAATCCCCATCATGTAAATCAGTGTCCTAAGAGAAATATAAGAATATCCTTAACAGTCCTGATAGTTTAAATATCCAGTGTTTATGCCTTTCAGAAATGAGAATTTAATTAAATTAACATTTAATTTAACATGTTATTACATGTTCTTTTCTTGAACTAAATTCCGTTTATTTTCCACACTGATTCAGGATTTGCTTTTTAAAGCGTGGAGACAAATTTGCTCCATTGTATTTTGAGATTTAGTCTTTCAGTATTTGAAGGTAGCTGTTGTTCTTCTTGTTAGGTTTATTTGCTCCAGGTGAAGGTGGCCCACCCCTCAACCCCCACAATGGTTTCAAAAGTTCTCAAAATCCTGCTAGCCCTTGGGGGGAATTTTTAGTTCATTTCTTACCTTATGGAACCCAGAATTCCAGGTTCTTCCAAGTGTGCATTTCCCAGAGCATAGTTGAAATTGTTTTCTCTTGTCTAAATACCATTTGTGTCAACATACCTAATAAATAACAGGTATGCATTTCTAAGTATATAAATTTTATATGGTCAATTATAATTCTAAGTTTTACACATACTGATTGATGTAGCATGTTCCACACTATCTCATAGTTAGAGAAGAAGTTGAAATGACATTGTTTAAATAAATTAAATTGTTTATTAAAGTGTTTTATTGAGATTTATTGTAAAATCACTAATGTATATGTATTTAATAGCCTGAAATCTTCAACCGAGCATCTCTGAAATGTTACAGACCCATTAAAATACTATTGAATTTATTTATCTTCATATTAATATTCTGGGGTATTCTCTTTTTTGTGTTAATATTTTAGAAGCAAACATTATAATAGAATATGATTTCTTGAGTTGGCTTTTGTTTCCTTTGAAAAAATAGTAATTATATTATCTTTAGTGGATTTTAAAATATATTTCTACTTTCCTTTTAGTTCTCATGTTTCAGAATCTGTGAACAATTCCATTTTTCATCAGATAGCAGAACAACTACAACAACAAAACCTTGAACATCTCAGACAGCAGCTCCTGGAACAGCAACAGCCTCAAAAGGTTCATAACCCCATCTTGTGGTCTTAGGAGTTATTGCTGTTCGTATTATGTAGATTAGCATTATTTATAGGATGATTGGTTTTTGTTTGATTTGGGTATTAATAGAGTGTTTTCTCATCTCTTATTTTTACCACTTTATTTCCTTTCATAGATATGGTAATTTTTCTTTGAATGTTTATCACTAGGAAGATCAGTCTTTTCAAGACATAGTTTGTTTTCTTTCTGTAATCAGAATGTATTCTGGCAACTTAATGAATCTATATTGTAGAAATTAATACCAGTGTACCACAAAGAGGTGCAGTTTCAGAATTGCCACTTAAAACTTGATGTAAATTCTGTTCCGTTTAACAAGCCAATGATGATTGTGTTACCGGTGCTGATAATGACGACAAAATGGATTGCCTTCTTTAATCCTAAAATTTTTATTGCTGGTACCCTGTTTTAGGAGCATTATCAGCAATGTAGTAGGAAAAATATAGGCATAATTACATTTAATCCTCATTAGGTAGACACTGTGACTCTTATTTTACTGCAGAAGAAGTTGAAGTTTGGTGAAATTAAATATCTAATGCAAAAGTACAAAGCCAATATTATATATGATCAGTCTTAAGACACAACATTATTTATATGTAACTGAGATTTTCAAAATACTTCTAACTACAGCCTAACATCCTTTTGAGGTGTAAGAATCTTACTAATTTGAGGGATAATAAAACATGAAAAAATATTACACGTTAGAATTGATAAAATATGTCAAGTTGCAGAGCTAAGATTAAACTCATTTACAAAGCATATCTCTGCTATATATGAGAAATATTTATAGGTACCAACTGTTTAGGAGTGTTAGGAAGGCCCCCTGTTTCCCTTATAATAAAAAACTAGGGATTAATGAATTTAGCACAATACTACAAAAATTTTTAAAGTAAGAGCAGTACATTCTTAGTACATTTTTAGGAAAGCCATGTATACAAAGTTGGACAGGAAAATGGTTTTCTGAGTTCTGGCTTCAAGTAACCTCTTCTCTGGTGGAGCATATACATTTGTGTAAGCACATCGCAGAATTCTGTAGTTTTTTAAATAGAGGTTAAAGTAAAGGGTCTTGGCACTATGGAATAGAAAATGGGTACTTTTTTTAAAAAAAATTTTTGAGGTTACAAATGCCTTTTGTTTTTAATATGCATTTTTAAGAAGAATTCTACAATGAGTATATACAAGATGTATTCTAAAAATTTAAAGTTAGTTCAAGTGAAATTATCTGTTGACTTATCCAAAAATACAGAATTGGTTCCATTGTTAAAATGTCTAAATCATATATGTTTCATAGCAAAAGTATGAGGACCTCAGTCACTCCTTCATTCTTTTTGAAGAAAATTTGCAACACTGTCATTGCAATTTTTAAACAAACTTTGCTAAACTAATCCATTCATTCATTAAAAAATTTTTTTTGCTCTTTTTAGATATACATGACAGTAGAATGCATTTTGATATATTATACATATATGGAGTATAACTTCCCATTTTTGTTGTTGTGCATGATGTGCAGTTACACTGGTTGTTTATTCAGACAGGAATGGGTATTTTAGGTGGCAGGTATAGCAAACTTTAGATATAGATGGTGCCTGCGCTTGTCCTTTTAATGCAGGTAATAAATATAAAATGGATATTCATGGAACTCATGCATAGAATTATAAGAATGGAATTTTATATCTTGTTTTGAGGAACTAATTCTGATAGAAGTGGTCAGAATAAGGGCAGTATATTTAAAGAAAAACAGAATGAAACTCAAAAGAAATTGGTTGTCAGTGATGTGATACAAAATCACAGAATTGATGCAGAGGTAGCATGTGGTAGTGACAGAAGAGTTTATCTAGCAGCACGTCTGTTCAGCTGTAAATATGACACTTTTTGAATTGCCTTAGTTTCATTTCAGAAGGTTTAGCAGAAGCAGTAAAGTCAAGGGTAATACTTTAGAAATAAACTAAAGTGAAAATAAACTAAAAATTTGAAAGAGCGCCAGTCTGTCCTAAGAATCTCACCTACCAAAAAGAGAATTCTAGACTTAGTTACTAATTCTGTATATTAATTCCAGAGTTTCACCACTTAAACACCTTCCTTTGTATAGAATGGAAGTTCTTAAAAGCTTCATCGTTTGAAATGAATCCAATGAAGAAAAGGGGAGGTGAAGGAAAAAAAAGAAACTTTTCTCATGGACAGTGATTGTGAAACAGACAGGTTTAGAGTAGGAAAGCAAGTTAACTGCATATCAGTTCAATTTAATAGGTTGTGATTGCATCTACCAAATTTTTTTTCCTTAGTGTACTTAATTTGAAGTAAGATAAGCAAAAAAAGGTAAGCATTTTCATTTACCAGTAAGCTCAACATGACTGTGTAAGTTATAGGGTCTTAGTTAAAGGTGTAATAGGATTGATAGTGCTGTCCTGCTCATTGCAGTTCTTAATCACACCTGTGGTGTATGTTGATTGTTATTTTCCAGTAAAGTTAAAATGTTTTTCAAAATTGAAAAACTGGACACTTTTTTGGAGAAAAATGGTGAGAATTGTGAAGGGATTAGGTATTATGTCAGAAGAGGAGTGATTTATGTTAAATAAGTTAGTTTATGATTTTTCTAATTGTTTATTAGGATAGTTAAAAGGTCACAAGAGCTATAACTCAAAATGAAATCCAATGAGAATATTTTCAAAGAAGTTAATAGTAAGATTAAGGAAGTTAATAATAAGATTAATGATTAATAATAAGTTAATTAATAATCAATAATAAGTTAATAATAAGATTAAGGAAGGGGCTGGGGTTTGTGGCTCAGTGGTAGAGTGTATGCCTAGCATGTGTGAGGCCTGGCACCACATAAAAATAAACAAAGGTATTATGTCCGTCTACAACTAAAATAAATAATAATTTAAAAAAAAGATTAAGACCTAGCCTACTGATGAAGCACTCTTATTAAGATATCAGAAATATGTAACTTTTTTCAGAAAAATTTTTATATAGTACAATAGAAAGAGTAGAATTGAAAACGATGAAATGTCATGAGTAATGTAAAGAGTCCTGAGTTGTTATATATGAATTGCTGTCTACAATCTCAGATAAATTTCATTTTCAAATACTGAAATTATAGTGTTATTTGATTCATAAATCCAGGTTGATGCCATAGGTATAGCATATGTGTATTTCAGTAAAGTCTTTGAGTCTTTATTATTACTTCTACATTAAAAAAGAGAGAGAGAGAGAAGAATTTTATAACTGATTAAAATGTGACATATTACAGTGTTAGGGCCAACCTTGAAAGAAGTGTCTGCTAGCTGCTGTTAACCTTATTCTCCCCACCTATACCACTCCACCCCAGTATTTTCATTGCTCTTTTGTATGAAGATATTCAGAAGAAAGTAGACATGTATAAATAGGATGTAAACCAGAAAAGTCATTTGCCACTTTGGGCCAGTGAAGGTCTCTTTTTCTTATCTTTTAAGTCATATTATAAATAATTATGGAAGTGAGACTACAGAGAGAAGGGGAGCTGTAGTAGGAATTTTAATATAATTTCGATGTTGCAAAGCTTTTTTTGGTGTCAAATTCAAATATTTTATATCCTTTAAATAAAATGGAACATTGCAGGTTCTTGTTGGAAAATACTGCAAGATAAAAATTCTTTCTGTTGAAATGGTTGAGAATTTTTCCTTTTTTTTCATATTTCCCTTTTGCCCTTAGAGAGAGAGATTTTTCTTGTACCAGTTCTTGGTGATAAGGTCAATGGAAAATTCACGACCTGCTGCTTATTATGGTTTTCTGTTAAATTTCACCCTCAGTTTTGGAATCTTGTTTGCATTCATATTTGTCTAATGAATGTGAAGTATATTTCCCTGTTTTGTTCCCTTTGCTATTAAGGGCCAAAATTTATAAATTGAATTTTCAACTGTTCAGGGAAAGATAAAAGCAGACTATAGAGATGGTGTCTAATCCTTTTCTTGAAGTATAGTACAGTATTTTTGTTCATGTATTAAAACTGAATAATGATATTTATTTCACTATTAAATCACCCTTTTCAACAACTCTGTTGGTTTTATTTTATTTTTTGAATAACTGATGAATAATCTTTTGTAATAATGAAGTAATTCTTGGGAATAATAAAATAGCAAATGTTTAAAAATAAAGGAAAATAAGACCTCTAAAAACCCATGACATATCTTTTGTTTATTTATTTAATAAGCATAATTGCAAAATAACATAATAAATTTTCATTGGTTTTTAAAAAAAATAATAAATTTTTTTTTCTTTGTAAGTTCTTTAAAAAAGGAAAAAATTTTAAGAATAACAATCTTTTCAAATAGGTAAAACTGCTGAAAAAAGAAACTCAAAAACTAAAATTGGTTGCAGTGGATCTTGATATTACACCAAGGGTTAACCTGTTAAATAAATAATTAAGGGTGAACTACAAATGGGAACAGATAGATGTAGAGCTTAAGATGAGTGCTGAAGTAAAATATAACATGACAATAGACGAGTATTGAATTACGACTAAATGTGAAAGGATGAAGTTGGAAAATATCTGCTGTGTTACTAACAAATTCTGCTGTTATTGTACCATTTTAAAGGCTTAAGCCAGGGGTATGCTTAAAACACATCTGGAAGATAACACTTGCTAACTTGCTAACTTTGGTCAATATCATGGTATAGAAGACTGCTATCTGTTTTATTCAAACTTAAGCTTTATTTCTTAACCTTGAAAATGTTGCCTGTTCTGTCATAAATTAAAGGACTTGAAACTGTTCTTTGATTTTTGTTTTTACTCTTTTTGCTCTATTCTTTCAGTTTGATTGTTAGTACTTATAAGAATAATATTTTAAAAATGCCCTTGAAAATAAATTCCTATTCTAATTGGTTTGGTGCGATTCACACATAAGTCCTGATCTTGCTTTGAAAAATTTTTAAGGACACATAAAATAATCAGTTTTAGTATATACTTAATGATATTGTTAAAGAAGAATGCTGACTATGGCCAAAATACCGACTATGTGTTATTGTGTTCTTTATTCCCATAGAGGAAAAATATGAAAGAAAAATAGATTTCGTATTACTGCCAGGATAAGTTCTCTTTCATTAAAAAGACATATTGAGGTTGAAATAAATAATTCTCAAGAGTTTTCTTAGTTTAGAAAAAGCATATGTACAAAGGTGATTTAAATTCAGTGCACCCTAAGGCCTAGGAAACTACTTTTTTGAGGATCATTTTGACATTTATTCTACTTTGAATGTGTTTGGAATTCTTTATGTATTTATTTTTTTTGAAAAGAACCTCAGGAAATTATTGTAACGTGATGCAACTCAAACAAAATTAAATGATATATCTAATCTGTTTCTTGCCTTTTATTAGTGAGAATTGCAACCACCTAGTGATTTATAGGAGAACTTCTGAACTTCTGCTTTAATAGCCATTTGGACATTACCAAAATAACTAAAAATCAAAGAACATTTTACTCAAATATCTGAAGTACCCTCTCTAATGTTCCCTGATTTCAAGTAAATTTGTATTTATGTACAAGTGCAATTTTAGATTGATAACTTTAAAAATTATTTAACATGAAATTTCTTTATGTGTTGGACTACTTTTAAACATTTTATTGTGATATCTGCTGTGTACAAATTTGCATTTGTAATTAAATTATCTCCCAACATTTGTGTGCTCTCAACAGGCAACTCCTCAAGATAGTCAAGAAGGGACATTTGGATCAGAGCATTCAGCGTCACCATCACAAGGGAGTAGTCAGCAACATTTTCTTGAACCTGAAACAAATTTGGATGATTCTATAGATATACAGCAACAGGTAAAAATAAATGCTTTATCTAGTCGTAGTTTATAAACTTATTTAAAGAAAACAAAATGTTGTATAGTGGTAAGGTCCTCATGTAGTTTTCTGAAGCGCCACAGTCCATCTGTTTTGCCTAGTAAGCAGTAATGTCATTATCATGAATATTTTTTTTAAGGCACAAATGTTATTATGTAACTAAATCTAAGCTGGGATTTTTATTTGTCTTCTTCTTTCTAGGATATGGATATAGATGAAGGACAAGATGGAGTGGAAGAGGAAATCTTTGAACAAGAAGCTAAGAAAGTGGCTGTTCGTTCCAGATCAAGAACTCATTCGAGATCTCGTTCAAGGTCCTATAATATTATTTAACAGTAACTATGTGTGAACTTTTTAAAATGTTGGCTTTTTTTCTTTCCATCAAGATTAAAAGATTTTTTTTTTTGGCTGATTTTTGAAATGTTATCATAAAATGTGTTTTAAAATCAAGAACGGGCTGGGAGTATATGTTAGTACACACCTGTAATCCCAGTGACTCAGGAGTCTGAGACAGGAGAATCACAAGTTTAAGGCCACCCTCAGCAACTTTTTACCAACTTAGAGAAACCTTATCAAATTAGACAGGACTGAGGGAGGTAGCTCAGTAGTAAAATGCCTCTAGGTTCAATTCCCAAGAATCCTCACCCCCTATTGAAAAAAAAAAAAAGGAAGAAGAAGAAACCTTTGTTCCATTTTTATATTGAGAATGTTTGTGCTATTGATTTGAGTGATTTGTATAATAATAGCTGTATCAAGAGACTGTATTTGGGTTATACTTGATTTGAATTAATAATACTACTAGGAAGGCATCTAGTTTAGGATATTATTGCCTCTCAACAGCCATTAAATCAAGCCATGTTTCTTACATTTCAGTTTACTTTATGATATTAAAAATGACCAGAAAAATAAAACTTCAAAAATTATTATTATTATTACTTTAAATGTTTATTCATTTTTTAGTTGTAGTTGCACACAATACCTTTATTTATATATGGTGCTGAGGATCAAACTCAGGGCCTCCTTGCAGAAGCTAGGCGAGTGCTCTACCACTGAGCCACAACTCCGGCCCCCAAAAATTATTTTGTAAAGCCATTATAAGAAATGTTTGTATTTATGGTCTCACTAGGCTTTAACTTTTTTAGTTTTTTTTTTTTTTTCCCCAGGACGGGGATTGAACCCAGGGCATTCTACCATTGAGTTACATCCCTAACCCTTTTTATTTTTTTGAAACAGTACCTTCCTGAGTTATGTAGGCTGTCCTTGAACTTTTAATTCTTCTGCATCAGCTTCCCCTGAATCTCTGAAATTACAGGCATGCACCACCAAACCAGTAATTTAACCACTCTTTTACATTTTTTAGACCCTAATTTTTATATGTGAATGTTCTTGAAAATTTGTACAGTAAATTTTAAAAAGTATTTCAGTATCACCTTTCAATCAAGCACTATATGAATTTTAGAAGTTGACCAACATTAAACTGAATTATTTAGTGGCCTACATTTTATAGTGAAGTCCTTTCTCAAATCTCATTCTTCTTCTTCCTCCTGATAGTGAATAATCGCCAAGACTCAGAAGCACTAGACAAATATTTGTGGTTAATGTGAACCTACCTTTCTCTGAGAATTGAGCACTATGTGTGTTTGATATAATGTTAAATATTTTAAGAGTTAGCTGAATATACATTTTCCCCCTCATTTAGAATTGAGCAGTGTTAAAGAAGGACAACATTGTCCTTAAAAATAAAAAGAAATGTGTTTTTTTTTTTTTGTATGTTTTTGTAGATCACCAAGGAAACGGAGGTCCAGGTCAAGATCTGGTTCTCGCAAGCGTAAACACCGAAAGCGATCAAGGTCCCGCTCAAGAGAGAGGAAGAGGAAGTCATCACGTTCATACTCCAGTGAAAGGAGAGCCAGAGAAAGGGAGAAGGAACGACAAAAAAAAGGATTACCTCCAATTAGATCTAAAACATTAAGTGGTAAGTAACATACTTCTGTAAAACTTTGGTTTCAATACATTCAAAAAATAGTTATCTCCTGTAAGTTCTCTAAACCAAACTATATTTTGGACTAAAAAATTGAAAATGGGTTAGGTAAATGAATGATTATGTCCTAGGGTTTTTTTTTTTTTTTTAATGTGACAGAAAAAAAGGAAAAGTAGATTCTACTCAAATACTAAGAGTGTTTAGAGTGGATTTTTTTTTTAATTTAATGCAAGTTAGGAAATATGACTTTAATGACACATAAAGCAGACCAGGTTAATGTCTATAGCATAATGCAATTTCTCTTATCTACAGCATCCTAACCAACTGTGAACACCAGTTTTATAGAAGTAATTATTACATGAAGTATACACTTTGTATGTGTGTGTAAAATTTACTTATTAATTTTGCAGACCTAGGGCTTGAACCCAGGGACTTCCTCATGCTAGGCAAGTACTCTAGCATGGAGACATGCGCATAGCCCTACTTTGCTATAATTTTTAAACCATATTATAAACTTGCAGGTTAATTCTAGATGAGGAATTCCTATTGTACAGGCTGTTTCCCTCTTTATATGTTAATCTTTTGTGTATAATTAGAACAGATTTAGTAATGGTTGAGTTTGTTTTAGGAGCAGACTAGGGGACATTCATATAATAGGATTGTTAAGGTATAGCATAATAAAATGAATTACTGCCAAATTCTGCAAGGGCATTCTTATTGGGTTGTCACTTCTAAGGTGAACTAGTAGACTATAGATGGGCACAGAGGTATATAAAATGTAGCAAGTTATGATCATTTGCTAAGAAGTAAACATTAATCATGATACCTAATTTCTGAAGGTTTCCAAATTATTTCTGCATGAGGGATAGATAAATATTTGGTATAATGTGTGCTACTAGAGCATTATGAAATTGCAGGCCTAAAATTAAAGGCAGCAACACCCATCTTCTGATTAAGTTTTGGCAGTTCGAGTAGGTCTTGGCTGTCTTCTGAGAATCTGGTTATGGGAGGTAGTATTAATTTAATATTGATATTTTATCTTCGTATGTGTCTCTTTGTTCCTTTGGGTGAGAGACTAAATGTAAAATTATTAAGTGCTGTCTGATAAAGGAATAACATCCAAAATCGCTACTATGCTTCCTTGCATGGTTACCAGTAGAACATTCAGAATTACTCATTAACCAGTATGAAGGTAGAGCTACTATTTAGAGTCTCTTTCATTTAGTTCTCACCTACATTGTTGCTGTCACCATTACATAGCTGTTGACCGTGGAATCTATTTTCTTTTTTTAAAACTTATTATTTTTTAATTGACACCCAATGATTGTGCATATTTGTTGGGTACAATGTGACATTTCTATTCATGCATACAATATGTAATGATCATGTCAGGGCATTTAGCATATCCATCATCTCAGACAATTATTATTTCTTTGTACTGGGAACATTCTTTTGGCTATTTGAAATGTAATAAACTTTTGACTCTAGTCACCCTACTTTACTATAAAACACCAGACTTATTCCTCTTATCCAGCTGAACTGGGGATAGAGCTCAGTGGTAGAGCCCTTGCCTAGCATGCACGAAGCCCTGAGTGCAATCTCCAATACTGCAAAAAAGTAAAGGGAAAGAAGAAAAAAAGAAGAAAATCAACTTTTTTTGGAACCCAGTAATCAGCTTTTTTCTATGCATCTCTCCCATACCTTTCCAATCTCTGCTAACCCTTGAATCCTTGTTCTAGTCTACTTCTATGAAATCATTTTTCTTTAAACTTCCACATCTGAGTGAGAAGATGTGGTGTTCTTTGTGTGTGTGTGTGTGTGTGTGTGCCCCCTTTATTTCTCTTATCACAGTCTTCTCCATTTTTATCCATGATCCTGCAAATGAGAGATTTCATTCCTTTTTATGGCTGAGTAATATGATGGAATCAATCAATCTATCTATGAATCATTTTTGTGGCACCAGAGATTAAACCTAAGTGCTTAACCATTGAGTCACATCCCCGGTCCTTTTTTATATTTTATTTAGAGACAGGGTCTTACTGAGTTGCTTAGGGCCTTGCTAAATTGCTGAGGCTGGCTTTGAACTCAAGGTATACTTGCCTTAGTCTCCTAAGCCGCTGGGATTACAGGCATGTTCTACCATTCCTGTTATAAATTTAGGTTTTATTACTGTTATTTTCATGAGTAAAATATCATACAGTAAAAAATAAAATTAGAAAATATAGTGAAGAATATATCTCACATTGTTAACTGCAGAACTCTTTTTACTCTGAAACAATATCATATTCCTCTGATCAATATTCTCTCTACATATAATAAACTCATGAGGTTGTGTTTCCCTGTTATTGGTGCTTAGAGTAGATTTTAGAACACAAGATTTTTGAAAATAGTCCAAGAAATATGAAGCATCAACAAACAGTAACATTCCAGGAATCAAGTTGTCCTCTCCTTATTTAGTCAGCCTTCATAGCAATGACAAAAATCAATAACAACAATCTAGAGGAGGAAAAGTTTTTTTTTTTGTTTCATTGGTTCATTTCATAGTTGGCCAACTCTATAGCTCTGGACCCTAGGTAAGGCAGAACATCATGGCAGAAGAGTTTGGAGAGAGCTCTGCATTCCAGGGACAAAATGTAAACCCTAAAGGCTCAACCCCAGTGACCTTCTTCTTCCAACCATATCTTGCTTGTCTACAATTAATGCCCAATTAATTCATGTTTGTGGATTAATCCACTGATTAGGTCACATCCCTTATAATCTAATTGTTTCATCTGAAAATTCTTGGGTTGTCTCACACATGAACTTTTGGGAGATATGTTGTATCTACAACTTCTCATGGGGTCAGGGAGAATCATTTTTGCTTCTTAGGAAGAATTGTAGAAAGATTACAAGAAAGAGCTAGGAAACATGAACAGAATTTGGGGATATTAAGTAAGACAGCTAGAAAATGCAAGACAGTAAGGAAGAGGAAGGAGCTAGTCAAATAACTTCATTAGTCTGCTAAGGGTTTGTGGTAGATTGAATAATGGGCCCCCAAAAGATATTTTACATCCAGTATTTCTGCAATTTGTAAAACATTTGCATTAGAAGGCAGGTAAGTTAGCTTTCTATCACTGTAACAAAATATAATAAGTAACCACCTCAGTAAGGAAAAGTTTTATTTTGATTTACAATTTCAGAGGTTTTAGTCATGGTTGCTTGGTCCTGTTGTCATTCAGCCTGTGGTGGCACAGTGCATCATGGGAGGGTGTACAGGAGACCACTTCACATCATGGGTCTGGGAAGCAGAGAGAGAGAGAGAGGAAGGGGTTGAGGTCCCAGTATCACCTTCAAGGGAAAGCCCCCAGTGACCTATTTTTCCTTGTATTAGGTATCACCTTCTAAAAGTTTCACCATCTCCCAATAGTATCACTGCCTGTCAGCCAACTCTTTATTGGACATTTTGCATCCAAATTATAGCACACAGTAAAAGAGACTTTGTAGTCCTTTTAAAACTAAAGCTCTAGGGGCTGGGGATGTGGCTCAAGTGGTAGTACGCTCGCTTGGCATGCGTGCAGGCCGGGTTCTATCCTCAGCACCACATACAAACAAAGATGTTATGTCTGCCGGAAACTAAAAAATAAATATTAAAAAATTCTCTCTCTCTCTCTCTCTCTCTCTCTCTCTCTCTCTCTCTCTCTCTCAGTCTCTCAAAAACAACAACAACAACAAAACCCTAAAGCTCTAATTTAAAATTTACAAATATTAAGGATCATGAGATGGAAAGATTTTTTTTGTTAAGTATTATGTATGTGTAGGATAATGCTACATGAGACAAAGAATAGCTAGCAGTGAAAGAACATTTATTAGTGTTCTGTGATAGCTAAATAATTTCTATGGCTTACTTAGGTCTGGAAGATGTTTGTGTTTTGAAAAGCCAGAGTGGAAGGACCCAATAATGATCTTGCCAACAATCGTACTTCAGTGTGAGGTTAAGTTGACTGCAGAATAGAGCCTGTCCTAGACCTGCCCTATCAAGATCAAGGTAGTCAGAAAGCTGGAAACTTCATTTTTAAAATGACATTGACATAAGTCCAAAGTCAGTATATTAAAACTTAGTGTCAGCTGTAATATAAGTATCCTCAATAAAAGGTGGTATTCATGGAGGCATAGTCCAGGTGAAAGTAGGCAGAGAGTCTACATTTTATTAAGGAAATAAAATGGTAACAAGGAGTTATAATTCAGTCGTCTTGCCCATGTCCCGCATAGGCAGTGGAATGGGATTCCCTCGGTGGAATGGGCTGGCTGAGAAATAAAAACTTAGAAAAAACTAGAACTCAGAAAGTAGTGTCAGAAGCCGGGCAGAATGGGCAAGCTGATCAGAGGGATCGAGCTTGTAGACTATGGCAAAATGGAGCCCATGCCTGCTTTATTTTTATCGAGAAACATCAAAGGCCTTCCATAGAATGTTCTTTTTCACCAAAAAAGGTTAAAGGTGGGCTGCTCAGTTCCTAATTGGTTATGCCCATTTCCGGAGCTACTATGGGGGATCTTCCTAGTAAAGTGAAGATAAAGGTCACATGCATTGGGCAGTCCTTTGCAGTGGTATAGTTAGGTATAGTTCCCACGGCCAAACCTCACTCTCCCTGGCTTCGTGCCAAGAGAAGATCCTCATTTCTCGGATGGCTTCCTGAATAGTCTTTCCCCCATTTAATCTCTGTGCAGAGTCTTATTATTTCCTTAATGATAAAGTAGGTAGTATGGCTTTCAGATTTATTTGTTTGTAGGGAAAACATCCACTTATTCATTCTAATACTGAAGGATATTTGAAAGACTAATTGGTAAGATTGTAATGGAAAGTGGTTTTAAAACTTTGTTGCACATTGTGGTCAGCTGGGGGAATTAAGATAAAAACAAAAACAAAACCTCCCATATTCTTGTGTAGCATGCCACATACCACTCACAGTCTCCTACAGCAGACACTGGTAAAATTGAGAACAGGTTGACACAGTGGAAATGTGACTGAATAGTTGGAATTGATTCAATCAAAAACATAACAGATATAAGTGTCCATTAATAAGTATTTTAAGTATATTATCATGAATTTTATCTGTCATTAATACTTTTTCCTCAAGTTACTTGAAAGAAGTAACTATATATCTTTGTGATTTAGGTCATTTTGTCTATTTTATTTCTTGACAGTATGTAGCACTACTCTCTGGGTTGGTCAGGTAGACAAGAAAGCGACACAGCAAGATTTAACCAATCTTTTTGAAGAGTTTGGACAAATTGAATCCATTAATGTAAGTACCAGCTTTTAAATGATAATTTGAATTTTAAAAGTCGAGCTTTTCACTCATTTAAAGAATCTACTTTAGTTCCTAGTTAAGCTTAGTAGTAGATTTTTTAGCAGTTTAGCACTGTATTTATTTAGTTTTGCAATACAGGTGATTGAACCCAGAAGTGCTATACTACTGAGGTACGTTCCTTTTTTTAAAATTTAAAGCAGGGTTTCACTAAGTTACCAGGACTGACCTTGGGCTTGTTATCCTCCCGCATAAGCCTCCTGAATTGCTGGTGTTACACCACCAGCACACCCAACTAGAACTTTTTTCTTAACATCAAATGTTTGAATTAGCAGGAACACTGTATGTGACCTAGTATTGTTTCCTCTCTCTTTTTTAAGATGAATATAAGAAACAGTCTCACAGAATAGTAATCACTCTCACATGGGCACTTGAGTGTAGTAGTTTACATGCTTCACGAATCATTCTTCAGATCTGTAACTAAGATTATTTTCCTATTGTTAAAACCTTTGTTCAGAAGTCTTGTTCAAAATAAAACAAATGTAGTTTTATCATCGATTGTTAAAGAGTACAGATTTTATATTAAGGATGATACTTCCCCAAAACAAAACCCTTCACACATTCCTTAGTTAATCATTTGGAAAAGTTGAGAGTATCACTAGAAATAAATTATTTGCCTTCAAACATTTTGGCTATACAATATTATTTCCCTTTTATTTGGTAGTATTTTATATATGGAGATACACATTTATTTTGTTTTAATAGTTCTTTATTTTGTACTCAAGAAATCTTAACATTCAATATTTAAGATTTCACATATGACTTAAAATGAAGCCAAATTAGGTTTTGAATTTTGTTTATTTTTAACTGAGTTAATTGTACATAAATAATATTAATAATACATAAACAAAATCAGTAAACAGAAGGACAGGGGAAATTAGTTGATTAACATACAAAAATTGGTGTATTAGTTAGTAGTCAGTGTTCTGTTTCACTAAAACTGTAAAATCCAACATGAATTTCCATCCTTATACTCTAAAAAAAAAGTTATTTTTTTTAAATAGATGATTCCTCCCAGGGGTTGTGCTTATGTCTGTATGGTACATCGACAAGATGCATTTCGGGCTCTTCAGAAACTGAGTTCCGGATCATATAAAATCGGTTCCAAGGTTATTAAGGTGAGATTTGGAGGAGCAGGGGATGGGAGGGATTTTCAACTATTTTTTGGCGTTTTTTTTGAGGGTGTGGTGGGTACTGGGGGATTGAACTCAGGGACACTTGACCACTGAGCCACATCCCCAACCCTATTTTGTATTTTATTTAGAGATAGGGTCTCATGAGTTGCTTAGAGCCTTGCTTTTGCTGAGACTGGCTTTGAACTCATGATCCTGCCTGAGCTACTGGGATTACAGGCATATGCTGCTGCACCTGGCTGTATTCATTTTTTTCTCCCATGGTGTACTGCCAGAGATTGAGCCCAGGGCTCAAGCCTGTGGAGCATGCACTGTACCACTGAGCTACAGCCCTTAGCCTTGTTTTCATTTTAATGTTATAGGTACAGCTCATCAGAAACATTCCTTCAGTATTGTTGAGTTACAGAATTAGATATAGGTAAAATAAGTCCAGTAACCAAACATTAGTCAAATTATTCCTTAAAACCACACTTGTACAATTTTCTGAGTAAACAAGGGCACCATTTTATGAGCTTCCTTTCTGTTTATTTTATTTGCCATTTCATGGCAAAGTTATTTTTGTAAACTCAAGTATAGCTAGTCATTTTCTTTCTTGGTGTACAGGTTTTGTTTGAATTGTAATAACTATCCTAATTATTGCTAATGTGAATTTGACCTTTTTATAGTGAAAACAATATTTGGATTGTCTCTGGAAATGTATTATTTTAGCATTACAGTAGGAAGTGGAAATAAATCTCATACACACTATACTAATGCAGATTTAAATTAGCAAAACTAATTTTATTTGTATTTGTAGTATTAATATAAAGTTTTGAACTTTTTGCATTGTTGTTATAGTACACATAAGAGCTTCCTTTTTTTCCTCTCCCCATTCCCAATAGATTGCTTGGGCTTTAAATAAAGGTGTAAAAACAGAATACAAACAATTCTGGGATGTGGATCTTGGAGTTACATATATACCATGGGAAAAAGTTAAAGTGGATGATTTGGATGGTTTTGCAGAAGGAGGCATGATTGATCAGGAAACTGTAAATACTGGTAAGAACCCTAAGGCCATTTTTAAATCCTTTTTTAAAAATATTTGTTTTAATTGTAGATAGACACAATAACCTTTATTTTATTTTTATATGTTGCTGAGGATTGAACCCAGTACCTCACGTGTGCTAGGCGAGTGCTCTACCACTGAGCCACAACTCCAGCCCCCTAAGGCCATTTTATTATTTAAAAAGGTACATTTAGAAGGTTGTATTTGAAATGGGATTTAGGGTGATAGAGTGATCTGTTCTATTTTGTTTACTGAATTCATCTCCCAAAGAAGAGGGAAAAGAACACTGCTGTGTCCATTGTATATGTTTAATGGGTCCTATTTCATAAGTCTTAAAAGCATAGTTAGAAAATTGTGGATTAGAAGTATATTGTAAATGTAGCATTCCTCATGTATATCTTATTTTTTGACACTTGTGTATGTGGAAGGTTTTTTGACTAAACATTTTTAATTTTTTGAGTTCAGTGGGAAATGAGAGCTTGAAAGTCTTTGAGAAGCTCTCCAGATTATTTTGAATATTGTCCATGTTGGGAAGAGCAGTAATAGAATTTGTGTTTGTGTGTGTGGGGGGGTGGTACCGGGTATTGAATTCAGGGACACTAAACCACTGTGGCATGTCTCCAGCCCTATTTTGTATTTTCTTTAGTGACAGGCTTAGCACCTCACTTTTGCTGGTTGGATTTAAACTTGCAATTCGGTTGCCTCAGCCTCCCCAGTAATAGAGTCTTCGTCTAAAAAGCTGCAATTCACATTCATGCAATATAATAATACTTCTGGAGTACCTACATCATTTGGTCTGCTTTTTTTTTTTAAAATTACCTTTTTTGTATTAAAAGATTTCAGTTATAAATTCACAAGATAATTAGCAGTTATATCCAGAAGGAAATATTAAGTTGATATTTGGGAAAGAATTGAAATATGATTGGTGACTTATTTCTTCACATTTTAGCTCTCATTAAAATTGGCTGATTTCCACAATATTTTTGGTCTTGGGCCAATGTAGATATTTTTATACAATTTCTTTCTGTTATTTTCTTGGTAGGAAATGTAGCTCAGTGTATTTTCTTGGTAGGAAATGTAGCTCAGAGTATGTGCTTAGCCTGGATGAAGGTCCTGAGTCCAATGTCAAGCAAGACCTTAGTTGTTTTCTTTGTTAGTCTCCCTTACCCCACCTCAGCTTCTTCTCCAGAACGTTCTTTCTTTTAATAGAGACTTTGGTTCTTTTTTTTTTTTTTTTTGTAAGTCCTAATTTTTGGAATGGAAATTATGACAGAGACTAATATACAAAAAATTATTACTGACATGAGGTATAGCACAGGGGTCACAGTTCATCGGTCAAATCCTGCCAGTGTGCTGTTCTGCACAAAAAATGTATTGAAATATAATAGTCTCACTTGGTTACCTATTTCATATGACTTGTTGTTTGCAATATTAGTTGAATGGTTGCAACAGGGAGCATATTGCCCACAAAGTCTGTGATACTTATATAGGAAGAGATTGCTAATCCATGTTATAATGGAAATAGATAATACATACAAAAAAATACAAACTGTATAGTGTTTGTGTCAATAAGTTATAAGAAAAAAAAGCAGAGAAGGAAGATAAGCATATGGCTGTTTAAGTATTACAGTTTTTAAGTGATTTGTAGGTCTGGTGGAGAGATAGTTATTTAAAGAGGTGAGATAGCCTCTGGGGGAGAATGTATTCAGTCAGAGGGAACATGAAGTGCAAGTCTATATTCAGAAATTTGGAGACTGGTATAGCTTTAGCAGAGCGGGTGAGGGAGGAGTATGAGATGAAGGCTAAGGGGTACAAAGGGGTAAATTCTTATTAATCTTATTTGATTTTTTTAGTCTAAATGAGTTGGAGAACCTCAGGGGGACCCATAGGGCCTCTTTGTGCTATTTTTGCATAGTTGTATTTTCAGGAAGATTTTTCTGTATTGGGTTAATACTTCCTTTGTTGGTCTCTTCTTGTATCTTGTGATGAAAATATAGATAAGGCTGGTTCCTTGTATATCTAACATCCTTTGTGATATATTTCTATTATATCTCTTCTAAGTGTTATCTTTAAATGTCTTGTTTATCAAGCTTTTTTGGACTCCTTAGTATCTGGGCAAAAACCTAGAGTGCACTGAAGTTGTAGATGTTTTCTAAAGTTTACCAAGGTAGATGAAGGATTTAGATGTGATATAGATGTATAAATAGGAAAAATTGAAAAGTTGCACCTATCCAAAGGAAATTAATTTCAAATATTTTGTTTAGAATGGGAAACAGTGAAGAGCTCAGAACCCATTAAAGAGACGGTCCAGACAACTCAGAGTCCAACTCCAGTTGAAAAGGAGACAGTGGTCACAACCCAGGCAGAGGTTTTCCCTCCACCTGTTGCCATGTTGCAGGTTAGTACTGTGTGGTTTTTTTTTTTTTTTCCTTCTTTTTAAAAAATATATGTTGTTTTACATTTCTGTATTTACTTATGTATTCACTATTTACTTTATAAAAACTTGGAGGAAATTGTTCAAAGTAGGAAAGAGGTCTTGTCAGTAATGTTAGGCAAAGAATTTTTCTTTTAAATCTCTTTAGTCTTTTTAAAAGATTTTTTGCTGGTGCTATGGTATCATTGTGCCAAACAAGAAGTTTAAAAAAGGTAAATGTGGAAAATATTGCCTCTGCAAACTTGCATGATTGTTTTCTTTGTTTAATGAGTTCTGGCTCTGAGACATGCACTATTTTAGGAACCTGGGGTTAGAGCAACACATTAGTGAGGGGGAAAAAAAATCCTGCTTTCATTTTCAATAGGGAAGAGAGAATGTAAAATATGAGAGAGATGCTATGGAAGGGTAAAGATAGTCTGAAACTGGTTGGGAGTGTCTGGGTAGGTCCTTATAATTTTAAATACAATGGCCAGGTTAGACCTAGTTGAGAATCTTAACATTTGAGCAACAAAGGTACTAAGGGAGTTAATCATGTGGATATCTGAGGAGGAGCCCACTAGGTAAAGGGAACCACCAATTGGAAGGCTGTATGCCAGGAACATACTTGGTGTGTTCCAGGTGCCGTGAAACTGTAAGTGGCTAAAGTAAGGCCAGTGAGAGGCAGGTTAGTGACAATAAACCTCTCTAAGGTCTTTGGTTGTCATTCTGAATGAGATGAACCATTGGAGGATTTTGAGCAGAGGAATGACTTGATCTGACGTGATAGTTTTAAAGGAATGTGCTGACTACTATTTTGAAAATAGGCTATAATGAGCATTGATAATAGCAGGGAGCCCAGTTAAAAACCAATATAGCAATAAAGGTGAGATATGATGGTTTACTCCAAATAGCATGCTAGTTGTGGCAGTAATCAGAATTGGATAAATATTAGACATGCTTTGAAGTTATGATCAATGGGACTTCTAGAAGTATTTAATATGGATTTGTGAGAAAAAGCAGAGACAAGGATTTTTTTTTCCCTGGTCTAAGATATTAGAAAGATGGATTTACCATTAATAAGAATGGAAAAGACTACGAGAAGAGTTCTTTTGGGAAGCACAGTTGGGAGTTTGTTGTTTTGTATGTGCATATTAAGTATGAAGTATCTTTTAGACAGTGAACTTGAGATGTTGAATAGACAGTTGATACAGTGGGAAATTTAGGTAAAGCTATGCAGCAGGTAAATTTTTAGGAAATTTTGTACCTAAGATGAGTAAAGGATATTCATGTTGGGATAAGAAGATAAATGTAAGAGAAATTTGAGCCATTCTAAAGCTGTTATTTCATGTTTTCTAATGGTGTGTTGTGACATTGGTAGGTATTATCTAGGCTTAATAGGAGATTAGTAGGCAGTTGAAAATTAATCCTAATATTCAAGTATTCAACCAGGCATCCATAATTTTACATCATTTGAATATAAGAAAGATTTCACAATCTCCAAGTAAATTATCTATTGTGTTTTATTGCCTTGCTTTTACCATAATAAGTATACTCATTGACAAAATTGTGGGGGTTGGTAATGATATTTGGTTGCTTTCCTAAAAGTCTACACATACATGTAAAATTTACCTTTAGCTATCCCAAGATGTGATCATTGCAAGTGAATAAACTGATAAGTGGCTTTTTTTAAAATTCCTATCCACTAAAGATTCCAGTAGCACCAGCGGTGCCTACAGTTAGTTTAGTTCCACCAGCATTTCCTGTGTCCATGCCAGTTCCGCCTCCTGGATTCAGCCCAATACCTCCACCACCTTTTCTGCGAGCAAGTTTTAACCCTTCACAACCACCTCCTGGTAAGAAATTTTCACATTATTATTTTGTGTTGCTGAGGATTGAAACCGGGCCTTTGTGCATGCAAAGCAAACACTCTACTCACCTTATTATTTGAACTGTATTTAGAATATCATCAAAGTTGTTCTTTTTCCAGGCTTAAATGTCAAGGAGCCAGTGGTTCTTAGACCTTAGCATACCAGATTTTGTTCCTCTAAGTTTGTAGATGGGCCAGAGTGTTTTCATTACTAATTTGTGCTCAGAAGGCACATTTCTGGAAGAAGCACTGACAGAGAAAAAGGAATTCCTTTAAAATAATTGAAGATAACAACACTTAATGTAAAACTTTTGGTACTGGGGATCAACCAAGGAGTTCTTAACCATTGAGCCACATCCCAGACTGTTAATTTTTTGTTTTGAAATAGGGTCTTGGTAAGTTGCTCTCTAAATTGCTGAGGCTGGCTTTGAACTTGCAATCCTCCTGCCTTAGCCTTCCAAATAACTGGGATTACAGGCATACACCACCTTGCCCAGCTGAAAGTTATTTATAATTATTATTTTTTGATCAGAAAGTTTGCACAAAATTCTGTAGATTGTTCCATTATATTAGAAATTATATTTTAAAATTCTGATTGAACTTGGAATATTTTTGTTGGCCTAATAAATTGTTGATAAGCAAAAGTGCCCAAATCAGTGCTTTTATGTTAAAACTATAAATTACTTAACACACATCTTTTTTTTTTTTTTAATTTTATTTTTTAGTTGTAATGGACACAATATCTTTGTTTTATTTTTATGTGGTGCTGAGGATCAAACCCAAGGCCTTGCATGTGCTGGGCGAGTGATCTACTACTGAGCCACAACCCCAGCCCTTAACACACATCTTAACAATTAAGTATATGTAATTGCTTTATAAAGCTTATAGAGCTTTTATTAGACCATGGAAAGTTAAAGGAATGAGGGAGAGATACAGGAATCAAGTGATTTAGGTATTGTTTCTCAAAATAGTTTTTAGGTTCATAAATTATTTGCACATTAAAAGAAGTACTTTGTTTTCTTTGATTTATATTCTTAACCATTGGATATAGTTCTTAAAAATGGTCAACAAGAGTAGAAAGTAAATTAATGTTGGACGTGGTGGCACACACTTGTAATCCCTGTGGTTCTGGAGGCTGAGACAGGAGGATTGTGAGTTCAAAGCCAGCCTTAGCAACAGTGGGATGCTAAGCAGCTCAGTGAGACCCTGTCTCTAAATAAAATACAGAATAGGGCTGGGGATGTGGCTCACTGGTTGAGTGCCCCTGAATTCAATCCCCGGTGGGGCCCCCCCGCCCCCCTCCCATGCCCCCAAAAAGTAAATTAATCTTCATAGAATGCTTTATTTTTCAGGTTAATATAAAAAATTTAATTGCTGTTTAATATATAATATAAAATTGAAAGATTTTTTTAATACTTATTTTTTAGTTGTGGTTAAACAAAGTACCTTTATTTTATTTATTTATTTTTATGTGGTGCTGAGAATCGACCCCAGGACTTCAAATATGCTAAGGTTAACGCTCTACCACTGAGCCACAACCCCAGCTCCTAAAATGGACAGATTTTAATAAGAATTTTATCTTTAATATTTTAAATGTTGAAAAATCTTTCCTGTTACTGAGCATGGTGGCACATTCCTGTGATTCCAGCAACTTGGGAGGCCGAGGCAGGGAGATCACAAGTTCTGGGATGGCCTTGGCTGAACCCTGTCCCAATATAAAGAAAATCAGAAGGGCTATGGATTTAGCTCAGTGGTAGGATGCTCCTTATTTCAATCCTCCAGTATCACAAAAAAAGAAAGAAATTACTCTTTTCCATTATTTTCTGTATTCATTTGAAAATGAAAATTTCTGAAGCTATTGTGAAATTATACTTTTAATAATTATGCCACATAGACTTGGTAAATTATTTTCCATCATTGAATTTGTTGATAATATCTTCATTTTTATTACTGTTTTCTAATTAAGTTTACTGGTGGCTTGGTTTAAAATAAAAAATGCAAAGAATCAGATTCATAGCATGATCATTTGATCTTTAAAATAATAAAAAAGGCAGTATTAAAATGAAAACTTATTCCAGTCCTCAAAACATATTGTGTCTCTAAGATTAATGAAAATATTTTGATCTAATGGGTAAACAGCATATGTATCAAAGAACTAAAATGGTGTGTCTCATAGATGACATTGCATATAATGTGATCAGTAGTTTGAAATGTGTTTCACTGTCCCCATGCACACTCTGTGCTTAATGTAAATAGGTTAGCTGACTTGAATTAATCATTGGTTTTATAGCAGCACAGAGTGTGTCTCAGGACTTGAATGAGTAAATACATAAATGTGTTTATGATCAGTATCTCCCTGCTTAATCCTAATTTAGGATTTAATAAAGTACATGCTTTACATAAATGTCATTTAAAAAATAGAAAATATATGCACAAATATGAGGGCATAGTAATAAACAGTGGAATTTTGCTGGATGTGGTCATGTGCACCTGTAGTGCCAACTGCCCAGGAAGCTGAGGCTTGATGGATCACTTTAGCACAGGAGTTCAAGGTCAACCTGGGCAACACAATGGGATCCCCATCTCTATAAAAGAGAAGAATGTGGAATTTCATTTATAGCTATTGAAATCTCTGATTTGAAACAAATACTTTTTCTTTTACTGTTTTATTTTTGGTCTTTTTTTTCTCCTATGTAGGTTTCATGCCCCCTCCAGTTCCCCCGCCTGTTGTACCACCCCCTGCAATTCCACCAGTAGTACCAACATGTGAGTTTTCTACTTAGAATTTTCTTTATTTCCATTAGTATTAAGTGTATTGGTTGTAATTCCTGTGAATTTATTTTTTTAATGAAAGTTTTCAAACAAATGTATTTGTTAGATGATTTCTAAAAATTAACAGTATTATGGCAATTTTTATATTTGCTCAGTTGTCCCAAAGTGTTTTTCTGTAATTGAGTTTAGTAGTCAGAAAGTCAAAATTCAAAGAAGATCCCCCCATCATATTTGTGGTTTTTGTTTGCTTTATTAAATGTCTTAATCTAGAGCAGATTCACCTAAACTCTCCTTCCATTTCATTATTCTTCATGACATGTTGAAGAAACAGTTCAGTTTTTATATATATACAAGATCCCAAATAATGGATTAGAATTTTTGCATCTTTGTGGTATTAAATTTTTTCCTGTGTCTCTACATTTCTTATGCAAAGGAAGTGAGCACTAAAGATTTAGATCCTAGTTTAGCTTTTTTCACAAATGCCAAATGCCTTAAACTTGGCATGACATCACATCAGAAGTCATGTAGCATCTTATCTTTTTACCTTGTGGTTTACTTTGTTTTTTAGAGCAGTTTTAGGTTCATGGTAAAATTGAGCCAAAGGTACAGAAATTTCCTATATACTCGCACTCTTGACATGCCTAGCCTCTCCAGAATGGTGTATAGTTATGCTGATGAACCCACATTGAGACATGATTACAGAAAAAGTTCATAGTTTACATTAGGGTTAGCCTTTGGTGTATTTTCCACTTTTAATGATGTTATGATGGATCAGAACATTCAGGTAGTGGAACTTGGTCATTTGAAACATTTCCCTTCAAGTTTTTATATGATGGTTTCATCCATTAGCCATTGTTGCTTGAATTATTTGCCATTAATTGCAAAGTTGTATCTTTTAAAATCTAGAATTCCTTCTACATTCCTTAACTAGAGTTTTTTTAATTTAAAGAAAAAACAAATTATTTCTCATCAGCTAATGGTACTTGTTTAGTCTGGGCAGGAAAGTCAGGGTAGATGTGAAATCTTTAATTTCTATCTTTCAGTATGATGTTTTAGTTCTAGGGAGCATTCCTGTGATAACCAATAACTGAGGCAGGGAGGATTTCTTATATCTCTCCTCTTCCTCTCCCTTGTCCTCCCTTCTTCCTTTTTTTTTTTTTTTTTTTTTGATTGCTTTCTCAGTGTTTATGGATTAAAAGACTTTCTTCCAATCACTTGCATTTATTGTTCTTCATGAAGTTCAGATTGCTTCATCTTTGAACAATTTGGAGAACCTATGTGTTGCTTCTTTGTTAGGTTGATTGCATTAGTTTTTCAAGGCTTCTTAGCCTTTTTTTGGCCCATTGTGTCCCTGACTGATTTTGTGTTTTTCCTGCTCTAGTTCAAGAATCCATCATTTCTCCAAATGGGATATAGTATTTAGAGGTCACAATTGGGGTATAAGATTTTCATTTTGCTTTTGCGATTTCTTTGGGCATAGGAATTTTCAGTATATAAAACTAGACAATACATGTTTTGAAAAGGAAAAAAAAATATGAACATACACTGTAAAACAAATTTGACTTTATAGAACTTTTTTTTACTTAGCTACTTTGATTTTTAAATTTATATTCTACTGAAAACATTAATTTGATTACTTATTTTCATTCTTATAATTAAAACCTGCACACCCAATACACAGTAGTTTTTTGTGAAAAGGCCAGTATTAGTGCTAACAAGCATTCTGGATGAAACTTAACATTTCTCCACTGATATCTTTATCCTCAGAATATGTATTTATTGAAAATGTATGATCAAGTTGCCCTTAACCTTCAGTCACCTGAAAACATAATTTGCTCTTTGTAGTAGTGGCACCAGCTTCATGTGTGAATTTTTCATTTTTTTGACATTTTCATAGAATAGGCACCCCAGCCTACCTGGTTTTCTTTACTAGAATAAACATTTCAAAAGGAAAACAAGAACTGAAATGTAAATCATTACAGACATTTATTACCTTTAATTCCTTAGTCTTTTTTCCTATTTTTGGACATTTCAGAAATGTTAAATATGCACTTTTATTCATTTTTATTGCTTTCGTGTGTTTTCCCTGTAGCTATTCTTTAATCTTCTAAACAAACCTTTAGTAATTTGGGTCAAGCTTATGTCAAAAATTAGACCTGAAAAGGCCCATATTACAAGAGAATATATATGCTAAATAGAGATCTTAACTTTGGATATCTAATGCATTTTCTTAATATTCTTTTTTGTTTGTTCTTGTGTATACATGACAATAGAGTGTATTTTGTCATACTATACCTACATGGAGTATAACTTCCCATTTTTGTGGTTGTACATGATGTTGAGTTTCACCTGTCTTGTATTCATATATAAACATAGGAATGTTCTGTCCCGTTCATTCTACTGTCTTCCCTAGTCCCATTACCCTCTCTTCCCTTCATTTCCTTTTGTCTAATCCAGTATTTTCTTAGGATTCTTTTTTTTTTTTTTAAAGAGAGAGTGGGGGGGGGGGAGAGAGAGAGAGAATTTTTTAATATTTTATTTTTTAATTCTCGGCGGACACAACATCTTTGTATGTGGTGCTGAGGATCGAACCTGGGCCGCACACATGCCAGGCGAGCGTGCTACCACTTGAGCCACATCCCCAGCCCCTTCTTAGGATTCTTAAATGAATTCTTCTTTTAGTGTTTAGGCCACATTAGAATCTTTCCTTTTTAATATTCTTGGTTAATTAGGAATAATTATTTATTTCAGAAAATTAGACTAAGTGTTCAGAAGTTATTTCTGAATTCATACAAATTACGCTAGATCCTGCCTCCTAATTATTCCTAGTTTATTAGTTTGGAAAATCAGGAATTGATTAATAGAAAGAAGTTCTGGTGTGCTCCAGATTGCTTGCACACTCTGTCTCATTTTTAATACTTCCTGTTGCCTGATCATAGGGGTTTTAATCTGTATTTTACTGCTCTCTTATGTGCTAACAGTTTGTCCTGGTAACTCTAGAGTCAAATGTGAGGAAAAATATTTCCTAAGATCTCCAAATATGATTTGAAAATCATAGTTGTGTAATTAACATTCCTCTAGTTCTGCTTTTTAACATATAGATGACGTTTGGTCTTGAGAATTGTTCTATCAGTTCTTTAAAACATGGTTTCAATAGCTTTGTATTTGTAGTCCATCTCATCTGTATTTCTAATTTCATTTGAAAAAAGGTAGTGAATGTAAGAATGTACCTTGTAGGTTCAAGGAGAATGGGCAGATTTTCATTCTGATGCTAATCATTTAGTCTGTGCTAATCATTTCTGTATATTTTGCTTTTCTGGCTAGTGTCTTTGGAAAAGTAATTTTTTGTATTTCTGGAATTTTCTTTAGTCCTGGTTCTTGCTTTACTAAACACTTCTGTTAAAAAAAATACTTCTTATACCTGTTGGTGTTCCCTATTTTTAAAAGTAAAGTTTTGTAAATATGCCTTAGTCTCTTCATGATAACTTATTGGTCCTTTTGAGCATTATTTATTATATAATGTCCTTAGTAATAAAGATGCCATAAAGTGAATCATTCAAGCAGCCAGAAAATATGAATTCATTAGCTAATAAATCTGAGATACATTTTTCTCTCTTTAAACAGCCTTAGTGCAACCGCCACTGTCCATGACCCCTGAAGCTGTGAAGGATGTTGGATTTGGTAGTCTTGTTTTACCAGGTGGTCCAGTTGCCAGCAGTCTTGCTACTTCTGCTCTACCAGCTGGAAATGTTTTTAATCCTCCACCTAAACAAGCAGAGCCTGAAGAAAAAGTACCTCATCTTTTAGAACACCAGATTTCTTCTGGTGAAAACAGCAGATCAGGTAAAAAATAAATAAAATAAATCTCTAGAAATGCTATTAAATCTCATAGCATTTCTTTATGTATTGATATTTAATTCTGGGGTGGCATGCATTTGCACAGATGTTGAAATATTGTAATTTTCAGAGAGAGAGAGAGACATCACTATACCTAGCGACTTTGATTTTTTAAATGACATTTTACTCAGAATAATGTAGATTTCGGTTCCCTTGCACCTTTTTGGCCTGCCTCAGTGGATTATTATGAAAATAAAGCTGCACAGAACCTGTATGTTTATAAGAAAATGAAATGAGCAAGTATTAGGTATGAATAACTTCTACCAGTCCTAGATATTATCCAGTTAGATCTGGATGATAAATACGGTGTTTGAAAGCATTTAAGTTCTTTTGTTATGGCCCTGCTATTGGTATATTAAAAATTATGTTTTAAAAAGGCTTTCCATTAAAGGTAAGTGAATCAGTGTAAAGTTTTATAGAACAGTCCCACTTAAGTTTTAATATTTAAATTTCACTTTGTATAATTTTAATAATTAAAAAAAATTTTAATATGTATTTTTTAGTTGTAGTTGGACACAATACCTTTATTTATTTTTATGTGGTACTAAGGATTGAACTCAGGGCCTTGCACGTGCTAGGCGAGCTCTCTACCTCTAAGCCAAAACCCCAGCCCCAATTTTAATAATTTAAACTCAATTTTTATTTAGTGTTTAGTATAGCTTGATTTTTGTGGATACAAATAACTGATTAACTCCAGCTAATTACTGGAAATTATAGCATTAATAATTTATAAGTGAAGTTTCCTTTTCATGCCAGAATAACTATTATTTTGAATTATTTCTCTTCTTTCCGCTTTTAGTGATTCCGAATGATATTTCAAGTAATGCTGCAATTTTAGGAGCACAGCCGCCTAATGTGACAAGCAATTCTGGAATTTTGGGAGTCCAAAGACCAAATGTATCAAGTAACTCTGAAATTCTTGGAGTCCGACCATCTAATATTTCCAGTAGTTCTGGGATTATTGGAGCTCAACCACCAAATATTCTAAATAACTCTGGAATTTTGGGAATACAGCCACCGAATGTGTCAAATAGTTCTGGACTTTTGGGAGTGCTACCCCCAAATATGCCGAATAATTCTGGACTTGTAGGAGTACAGCCACCAAATGTCACAAACACTTCTGGACTTTTGGGAACACAGCCACCTGCTGGACCTCAAAATTTACCCCCTTTAAATATCCCAAGTCAAAGGATGCCTGCAATGCCAATATTAGACATTCGTCCAGGACTAATACCACAGGCCCCTGGACCAAGATTCCCTTTAATACAACCTGGAATTCCACCCCAACGTGGAATCCCTCCCCCATCGGTACTTGATTCAGCTCTTCATCCACCACCCCGTGGACCTTTTCCTCCAGGAGATATTTTTAGTCAGCCAGAAAGACCTTTTCTAGCTCCTGGAAGACAAAGTGTAGAAAATGTTATTAACCCAGAAAAAAGGATACCGCTTGGGAGTGATAACATTCAACAGGAAGGAGATAGAGATTACCGGTTTCCTCCCATAGAAACCAGGGAGAGCATTAGTAGACCTCCCCCAGTGGATGTTAGGGATGTGGTTGGGCGGCCTATAGATCCAAGAGAAGGTCCTGGAAGGCCTCCATTAGACGGTAGGGATCATTTTGGAAGACCTCCTGTAGATATCAGAGAGAATCTTGTGAGGCCAGGTATAGATCATCTTGGTCGAAGAGACCACTTTGGCTTTACTCCAGAGAAGCCCTGGGGGCATAGAGGAGATTTTGATGAGAGAGAGCACCGGGTTCTCCCTGTCTATGGTGGTCCAAAAGGATTACATGATGAAAGAGGTAGATTTCGGGCTGGAAGCTACCGATTTGATCCTAGAAGTGGTCCTTGGAACAGAGGATTTGGACAAGAAGTTCACAGAGATTTTGATGACCGCAGAAGACCCTGGGAAAGGCAGAGGGATAGGGATGACAGAGATTTTGATTTCTGCAGAGAAATGAATGGAAATCGTCTTGGACGAGATAGAATTCAAAACACTTGGGTCCCCCCTCCTCACGCTCGGGTTTTTGATTATTTTGAAGGGGCCACTTCTCAACGAAAAGGTGATAATGTGCCTCAGGTTAATGGTGAAAATACAGAGAGACATGCTCAACCACCGCCTTTACCAGTACAGAATGATCCTGAACTTTATGAAAAACTGACGTCTTCAAGTGACATAAACAAGGAGAAGAGTGACACAGTTGCTGATATAGAAAGTGAACCAGTGGTGGTAGAAAGCACAGAAACTGAGGGGACATAATCATCACTCAGTAGGTAAAAGATACCTTTTGTAAAGTTGTCATCTCTCTGTAATAGATTAATGGCTGACTGGACCATAGTTGTTCACTTTTGTCTGCCAGAATTAAGTTAATCTGATGTTCATGTTCACCTTTCTCTTAAAATAATTGTACAACTGACTTGTATAGACATTGTTCTTAATATGAACATGATAGGTAAACTTTTTTTTTATTTTTCTGATAAAATATAAATGTTGCCCCAGATTCTTTTAACGTCAAGGAAACGAATAACAGCTTGTCAGAGACTTCCTATGGAAGAAAGAATTTTTTAGATACTATCAGTAGGTTGGATATGGTAATAGATATATTTCAAAATAGCAAGTGGTGGTATATCTTATCCATATCTCTAGGCTGCTGCAGCATTTTAAGGTAGTAGACAAAGCTGTGATATTTTATGCAAAGACTGGCTCTAGATATTTGAGGAGCATACTACAGAGATTTTAAAAAGTGATTTTGTAAAATCTACACTATGGTCTCTGTTACTCCAAAGTAAGTGTGTGTGATTTGTTCCTCATACTGCAGTGAGTAAAAGAAAAAAAAAAAAAAAAGAAGTAAACAACAACATAAATATTAAAGTACGTTTCAATGTTGGGTGAATTTTGTTTTTAGATGCCAATAAAACTTATTTGTTTGATAACAGTGTTCTAGGAATTGTATTTTTTTAACCTACAAATTCTTAAGACTCTGAATCATTAGAAGCATGTGCTTAGTTGTGAAAATTTTCTATTATTCTTATAACAACACAAAGAACTGTGTGGTAGAAAAAGCATTTACTTTGTTATTAAAATCATGCAGTCTCATAGTATGTATGCAACATCCGTGTATGTTTACTGTGTAAGTCATAGTTTTTTTCTTTTTCTCTGTATGTTGGTCTTCATGTACATACAGAGAAAGTGAAGAAGAGTTTAGGTAATGAAATGTTCTTTAAAATCTGATAGAAAATTGGAAAAGTTTGGCAAATTTGCTCATAGTTACAGCTTATTGTTTTTAGTCTTTGTGAAGATAAAATAAGAAGTATTATAAAGAAATACAGTGGCAGGGTGGCAGTTCTTTTTTAACATAGCTAAGTGAAGCCAGATTTAGCTTGGAGCCATATTTCACATAAATGCTTGCATTGCTTTGTTTCACACTGTATTTGGTATTCTGCATAGTTTAGTAGTAGCACTAAAGACTTTCTTAATTCATGTGCCTGACATGAATTACTTAATTGAACAAAATATATATATATATATATATATATAGAGAGAGAGAGAGAGAGAGAGAGAGAGAGAGATAGATATAGTGGTGTTGGTGGACTTTTAAGATACTAATTTGTATACCAAGAACAAAGTGTCCATCATATGTTTGGTAGGCTCTGGTTAACACTTTTGGGATTAGCTTCCCAGGTAAACTGAACAGGAGAAAAATTTGGGGTTGGTTTCCTGTTTGGTTTTGCTTTTATGTTTCATTTATTTGCTGTTTATATTCTTTTGGGTTTTGCATATACAGTATATACATATTAAAAACCCCTTTGATGTTTTTTAGTTTTTAATGGAAGGCTTTCATTTGGTTCTATGAATAGTCATTTTCTTTGCTGTGCATTTTGAACAACTCACTATTTGCTTATCAAAAGTACTTAAGATATGTTTGTCAAGCCTTCAAAAATGATAGAGCACACCAGCCATTAAAATTGGATTGGTTTTCCTTACCTCTGATCATCTAGAGATGCATAAGATAACTTTAAGATTTCTGGCCAAAAATAAAATCTCTTTTTTACAAGGTGTTTTGACTACAGATAGTACATTATCTATTTTACTTTCTGAAAAAGTAGGTGAGAGCAGAAATGTTTAAATACTGTTTACTTTGTTTATTTCCATGGTAATTAAGTGAATAATTTGGAGTTAGTTTGAGATAATTTTCTTAGGGTAGTGAGGAAGAACTACGACATTGGTGCAAAGTTTTAATGTTAGAAAACATTGGCCTGGTCCTTAAGGAAATAATATTGAGTGGAATTTCTTTTCAACTACTTTAGTTGCATTTACCATGACTAAAATTAAGTGACATTGAGTTGAATTAAGTAATTATGAAAAATGTGAAGCTTCCTAGTGTTTATGGATCCCAGACTTTTCATCACTGTTACACCTCCATGTGGGAACTTGAAAACAAAATAAGTTCAAGTGTTAAGCTGGTTTGAAGGTTCTGAAGGTGAAAGTTACCTAATCAGTTGGCAGTACTATATCTTGAAACCAACCTAGGAAATGTTTGAAAATGCTCTTTTTAAATAGCTAGAAGGAAATTATGATCTGCTTCTTTTGCTCACAGTTCTTTCACAGGAATGCTAACTATTAGAAGTATGTTAGGAGTAACATAGCTGTTTTAATAACAGTGGTTTCAGGTGCTGCAGGAAGTAACTACTTTAGACCCTGAATTATGTAGTGGTGGTTTGTTCTGTGCTGGGGATGAGACTAGGGTTTGTGCCTGCTAACCTTGCATTCTAGCACTGAGCAACGCCCCTAGCCCCACATAGCATTTTAATATGTGACATGTTAGAGTGATGTGACTTTGTCAGTATTAGTAAACCAAGTCAGTAGTTCTAAAATATTTTAATGTCTCTAAACATTTCGTTAAACATGGGCTTCTCTACTTAGCTTAAATGTATATACTGTATTTGATCTTTCATACTGTAAATAGAAATAGCAGTGTTGTCTTTATCTGCATCATATTATGGGTACATGCTCTGTTCTAATTTTGTTTCAATATGGGGGTGGAGAAATACTTTGAAAGATAGAAGTAGTATGAAATTATTCCTTTAAAACTTTGAAAGTGGCCTGATATATTTCATTGATAAAATCTATTTATTATTTAAGCGATTGTATTCTTACCAAAGCAGTGAATTTAGTCACTTCATTAAATTTGCCATTTTTACTTTTATATAAAAGGTTATATTTTATAGAACCACACATTTAGAACTTTTTTGAGGGCAGTGGTTTTACATTTAAAAAGAAGCTACCTTTTTTAATTTGGAAAAGTGTTTTGTATTTCATTGGAAGCACCATTTAGAAACAGAAATTGCTTTTGATAAGACATGCCAGTAGTTGTAAAATACATCACTAATTCAAAGATGTTGAAGTGTAAAAGGAATGATGGTATCAAATAAATCTAATTTATTATTGAAATAGACATTCAGTTTAGTGAGAATGTATGAGTATTACTATTATTAAATGAATTTGGGTAAATTTCCTACCCATTTAAACTTTCATACGCTCATCCGTACTATTAAGTGATTTAGAGAATATTTTAGTGTTTTTCCTCACTGCATGTATTTTAGATGGGTACAGCCTTGAATGACAGGAAATTTTATATTCAATTAAAACTAATTGGATATACCTTGTGTGCCTTCATATTAGTAGAGTAGTATTTATTGGGTGCTATATTAAAAGTGTTTTAATTGACTTTCAAAGAAAAAAGACTAACATTTTTCTCTTTTTAAATATTTTATCTGCCTATTACAGAAAGGAGAACAAGTACCCATTCACTGTTAAGATAGGAAAAATAAAACATTGAATTATCTTTTGTTTTTAAAAGGACACAATACTTTTATTTAGTTTTTATGTGACACTGAGGATTGAACCCAGTGCTTCACATGTGCTAGGCAAGTGCTCTACCACTGAGCCACAACCCAGTCCTTGAATTATATTAAGTAATCATAGTTCCTACAGTGTGGCAGAGAATTACAAATGTTTCCTTAATTGTTACTGCCGTGGTTTTATATAAAGTATCTTTTAAACTAAAGTTGTAGGAACTAAAATTTTCATTTTTCACTTCTAAAGTAAAAAGATTTGGTTATTGTCATTTTTAATACAAAAAATGATACTTTGATCCAACGAAACTGCTGAAGCTAGAAAAAGATAGCTTTCTTTTGGTACATGTAGGGGTCATACTTTAAGTAAGGACACTCATATTGAAAGCAGTTTGAAGTGGGCTTTCTCTGTGATTTTCAAAGTATGACAGACTCATTTGTGGAATTTTTTGAATATTGGGCAGAGGCCAGTTATCACAGACTTATAATACAGATTCTTCTGTGGTAACATTACAAATATAAATTATATACATATGCACATTTTCAGGGTGTATTTTTTTAAGCTCACCACATACTGCCATTTTAGATATATTAAAATAAGTAAATATTTATTATATCATACACTTAAGATTCTAAAAAATTTTTTAAATTAAAATATTTTGGTTATATAGAATTATTTTTGTGTTAACAGTTAATTGTGGCAATTGATGTTGACAGGTCACTTATAGATGGTTAGAATTTAAACATTAATGAACTACTATATCAAGAAGAGGAAGGAAACTTATGAGATAGGTTTGTACGAAGTGCTTTTTTGACTCAAGTGGACCTGTTTCATAGGATACCTCAGAGAAAGTTTTGATTAGAAGTAAAAACAAGTTTGGGGGCAAAATTGTGAGAGTTAAGATTTATCAGGGACCAAGAAGTTGTATTATTAATTAGACTACTTCAGTGTAAGTTGCATATCAAAAACTAATGCAAATCAGGTTGTTAGTTGGTGTGGAAGATTTGCTCATTTTTCTTCCCTCCACTTAATTCCCTCCCTTTCATCAAGCTCTTCATCCCTTGTAGACACTTAAGATTACTCTGCCTTGTTGTAAAAATTATTCAAGATACAGAACAAAAGACTGTATATGCATGTGTGCATGTGTAGTATATAAACAAAGAGAAAGGTGCTAGTGGACTAACTTTTTATTGTATTAAAGATGTTAGATGCTTCAGATAGTAAATTGAGAGTACTTTTGCATGAAGCTTAATAGATAGTTAAAATTGAGTGTACAGTTGTCTCTTGTGTTCACAGGGAATTGATCCCAGGACAGTGCCTTCAGATACCAAAATCTGCAGATTCCCAGTCTCTTATATAAAATGGCATAATATTTGCATACCGTCTTTGCATATCCTCCCATAGTCTTTAAGTCATTTCTAGATTACTTCTAATACCTAACACAACATAAATGCTGGGTATTTAGTTATTATACCTGAAGTTGTTTGAATCTGCACATGTGGGACCTGTGGATACAGAATGCTGATTGTAACACTTGTAACACTTTCTTCGTTCTTTGTCTCTTCATTCCCCCACCTATCACTTTTGTTTTGCTGTCTTTCTCAGAATTAGGCTCCAAATCCTAATTATAGCACTCAGTGCTCCTTTTTGATTAATCATTATAGGCAGAGATCAATTAATTTGTTAATTACATTGAAAATAGTTTGCTGGTCCTTTACTGGGTGATTTTTAAGGTTATTTCCAGCATTTAAATACCTTGAGCTTATGAAATAAATTTTCTCTTCTGTAAATGACCAGTTGAAGAAAATTAAGGGAAACAGAAAGAAAAAAAAATAAATAACAATATTGGAAGAGTTAAGATAAGAAGCCTTTTTTTGCCCTTGGTTTTTTTAAAACTAGCTTTAGCAATTGCTAGCTATATGTCTTTGGATAAGTTTCCAAACACTAATCGTTATTTTTTAATAGCTAGTCTGTAGAGTCACAATTTTTATTAGTAAAGATAATAGTAGCTAATATTTAGTCAACATACACTATATGACAGGAACTGGGATAATTGTTTTATTTATCTAATAATACTCATGACCATACTGTGAGGTAGTTATTATTTTAAGATCATTTTACTTAAGAGAAATCTAAGTTCCAGATTTAAGTAACTTCCCAAAGTCTTATAACTTGTAAATATTCAAGTACAGCTTGAAACCCTCTTGTACCAGATTCAGAAACTAGAGTATACCACCTCACAAAGTGCCTGACATGTGGCTGAGGCTTGCCACATAGTAGTTCCACAGAAAAATATAAACAGCCCACCCAGGCTTATCCTTACAAATTTATGGCTGCATTGAAACACTGAAGTTCTGTTTTCATTGTCATAGGTGTGCATCATGTTATCTTTCCTATCATGAAATACTCATGCTAGATTCTATTTTCATGATTTTTTTAATGTTATGCCATACCATCATATTTTGAACTTTCTCAGTAACTATTTTGGAGGTATGTTTATGTCGACTCATGTTCGTAAGGTTTCATTTTGAAAACACTTTCCCACAAATTAAATAAAATTTCAAAACCCTTCTTTTGCCCTTTGAAATGCTTTGTGAAGCATTAGTGGTTGCTTGCAGATGTATATTTCAGAATGTGCTTTAGGTGTCTGTTTTATAAAATTTAACATATGTTGTCTGTATAACTAAAACTTAGTGCTTTCTTGTGCATAAAACTACGTTAGGAGTACTCCATTGACTTCAATTAAATGTGTGAAGTTACCTTTATCTATAGCATTTAATGTTGGTGTTTTCTGCCATGAGTTTGCAGTTGTTTTACCTTATTAGAATATATAATTTGGTTTTAGGTTTTATTTTTCTTTAAGTCATTAAACTAGATTTATATAAGTTATAATCCAAAGCATGTCATGGTGCTGGCCTTCGATGCCTTGAGCTAATGATTCTAAACATTGTGGCCATGTCACTACCCAGTGTACACCTCAGGGGGACATGCTTATTAAATTTATGGATAAACTTGATATTTCTGCTAATCTTGTCAAAGTTTATTATTTGCTTGTTATATAAAATAAAATGTTGGATAATAAGTGTACTCATGATGAAAAAATACTTCAAGTATTTGTTTACAATCAGAATACTTGTATTAAAATAATTTTGGAAGTATAAAGGGTAGCTGCTATTTAAGAATAGACCTTCCCTGCTGTGGTTAATTGCTCTCAGCCCATTAGATAGTAGAGGGTAGAATTTAATACATCACTGTGGTTAGACTGAGGTAAGGACTCATTGTTTTTCAGTGGCAAAAACATCAAGAGCCCTATCTAGGACAGTATTTTTAAGAAAGCTTATTTAATAATATTTTAATTGTAGCCTTTTTTTTTTTTTTAATATATTACTTTCTGAATTGCTAGCCCAGCAGTCCATGAGAAGGGTTTGAGGAGAGACCAACATTTTAAACTCTTTGTAGCAGGCATTCTGCATAATTCCTTGCTTTTCAGAAAACCTCTTTGGTAGGCTTTGCTGTCTCTTCTTTACAGATGAAGAAGCAAACTCAGAGGTGTCCGTGATCACACAGCTCTTGATTTGCACAGGGGCTCTGATCGAGGTTTTTCTGACTTCAGAGCTATGCTTTACTTGAGATGCTCTTTCAGGAAGGTAGATGTTAATGTATGATCTGTTCGATTACTATCTTGGGAATGCTGAAACAGCACAAAAAATTGGGTAGCTTAACACAACAGGAATTTATTCTCTCTAGAGACTTAGGAATCCGAAATCAAGGTGTCAGCTGAGCCCTGCTCTCTCTGAAGGCTGTAGAGAAGAATCCTTCCTTGCCTCTTCCAAACTTCCGGCTGCTGTCAACCAACCTTGGTGTCATAGATAAACCACTCCAGCATCTGCCTTCATCGTCATTTGGCCGTCTTTCTTCGCTTGCCTTCTTCATCTTTCCTCCGTGCATGTCTGTGTCCAAGTTTTCCTCTTCTAAGAGGCTATCGGTTATATTGAGTTAAAAGCCCATCCTAGTTAACTAATTGTATCTACAACAACCGTGTTTCTAAATAAAACATGCATTCTGAGGTACTGGGAGTAAGGACTTCTACTTATATTTTGAGAGGACACAGCCACCCATAATAACCTATGAATAAACGGTATAACCGTCTTAGGATCTGAATAAATTGACCTGAACATCTTCAAACAGAGTGGAAGGAGGAGGTACATTTTAGAATGACAAAGCTACATCTTTTATAGAGCTTCAGTTTTAAATTAGTTTTGGTGTTACAACAACCAAATTTAAATTCAAAAAATAAAATCATAAACCATGAGACATAATAGGCAGCACTGCCTACTTCTTAGATGAATTTGTGATGTCTGTACTTTGATGTTTTTTTATGAATACTTTTTTTCAAAGGAAATCCAGTATATTCATGTTATATAAAGTAAATCTGGTTAATGCGAGTTAATCTTCCATTAAAAAGTACATGAGCCAGGGGTGTAGCTCAGGGCCAGAGTACTTGCCTAACATGCAAATTCAGTCCCCAGCCCCACCACCAAAAAAAGAAAAAAATGCTGGTGCATAAAGCTGGATGTTTCTAAGACTTCATTCAATCCAGCTGCTCTGAAAATGTGTGGTGCTGGGTCTCTCCATTTTACTTCTGTATGTCATGATTTTGAAAAAAACTGACAATCCTGGCACAGTGACATATGCCTGTAATTTCAGCAAGGCTGAGGCAGAAGGAACTCAAGTTTGAGGCCAGGCTCAGCAGTTTAGCACCCTATTTAAATAAAAGGCTGGGGACAGTGCAAGTAGCTGAGTGCCCTGCGTTCAATCCCCTGGACCACAAACAACAAAAACAATGTCAGTATTTTCAGTTTTTTCTGATCCTTAAAAGATCCTCTTTAGAGTTACATAGGGATCACTTTGATATTCCATTGGTGTATCACAGAAGAGTTTTTTGTTTACCAAACAGATTTTTCAATGTTTTATGTGTGTATAACCTTAATACATTTATTTATTTTTCATAGAATTTACTAGCAAAATCTAATGAAGTAAAAACAGCTTTGTGTCTGACTGAAATCCAAGATATATGTGTTCTTCCTATAGGTCTTTAATAACACCTATAACTTTTATAGTAATTTGAATTGAGATTTCTCCTGGGTATTTGAAGAGCACTGTACCTACGCACAGTGCTTGGCACATAGTACCATATAGGTGTCTATTATGGCCAGTAAAGACATTGAGAATGTGCAAGTCATATTAGTGTCCTGTATTAGTTGCAAATAATTAAGGTGCAGATCTTGAATATTAGAACCCAAAGTATGTTGAGCGGGGGTGGAGTTACAGGTTTCTACAAGCTTTCTGTACCTTTGAAACAGTTACAGTTGTGGGCAGGGCATCCTACTCTCCCAAGTGGTGGACTATCATGGAGAGACTGCTGAGATCTCATTGCAGAAAGAGTGATGAGAAAACTTCCTTTGGTTAATTGTTTAAATGTGTGTAGAAAGTAACAATTTAGTGGGTTAAATAGTTGGTTTTTTTTTTTTTTTTTTTTTAATTGTTGTTGTTTTGGGTACTGGGGATTAAACCCAGGGTGCTTACCCACTAAGCCACATCCCCAGCCTTTTTTTTTTTCTCGCTAAGTTGCTTAGGGCTTCACCAAATTCCTGAGGTTGAAATTCCTGAGGTTTGCTTTGAACTCAATCCTCCTGCCTCAGCCTCCCGAATCACTGGGATTGTAGGTGTATGCCACTGATGGTTTTTTTTATGAATGAAATAGAAAATAAAGATTTTCAAGTATGCTTTTTTCCATGGGACTTGACTGATTATTTTTTTTAAAAAGAGACTTTTCCCATAATTATATTAATGCTGAAGTTGTTAATCACTGAAATAAAATAACCACTTCCTTAAATTACCTCTGACTCAATCTATTGTATGGAAACCACATTAAGAGAAATCATTTAGAAGTGTTTTCATTGCCTCCTCTTACCATACAGAGATATTGAAAAGCATATTTAGAGCCAGTTTATCCCAAAGTAAATTTTTCAGAAAACTTTGTAGATTTTTCATTTCTTTATGATTGTTCTTGAATATTCACAGGAATCATAGTAAAGATCTTGGCCCTACTGGAAGTCACAAAATCCCACAATAGTGATCACTGTCTGTACTTTTAATTATTTTATCAGAGCTTTATAAAAAGAAAAACAGCTGGATTCTTCTGGGTAGGGGATAATGTAAAAATGTTATCTTCAGATATTAAGTCAAATTTGAAGTGGAGCAGTCCCTTAAAGAACTGCTACAGGCTCTAATTTTTCTTTGCTACATTGGTTGTTTTAAGTTTATATGTTGGAATAAAGCTATAGATGGAGGACTAAATGGAAAGAATTAAATGCATAATTTACCTGCTCAGAATTCATAATTCAAAACCTTTATACTCTGGGCAAGGAAAATCAGTAATGAACAGTTTAATCAGTGTAGAGTGAGAGGAATTTCTTAGAATCAGTTTTCAAAGGGCTCACTTATTCCCCAAACAATTGTTTGGCTGATGGTTAGAGAAAGGTATATGGGAATGTTCATGAATTAAGAGACAGCTCTGATGGAGGATCTTCTGTGGCAAAACTGACAAACTATGGGAGTGAAGACTAGCTTTTTAGGCTCAGCCACAGTGGCACATGCCTGTTATCTCAGCAGTACTCTAGTGATCCAAAGGTTGTGGACAAGTTTGGCCCGGGTTCTTATCTAAACCTCCATACATCAGAAGTGATTTTATTAGTATAACCAGGTCTTGTACAATTATGATTTCTAGTTCTAGAAGATTGAATGAGATAACACTTGTGATTAAGTCCTTTCAGGTAGTTTTGTTGTTGTTGTTTTCCTTTTGTTCTAAATAGTTTAGACCACTCCTCGTTCCTTTTTTGTAGCTTCAAATTGCTTGTCTGGTGGATAAAGTGATTATGGAGCCCTACCTTTTGTTGGTTGGTGTCAAATACCCACTCAGGCATGGAGCACAGAGCATTTATTCTGGCTGGGTATGGTTGAGCAGGTAAATACTTTCCTATTGCTCATTGAGTATCTTTGATTCTGTCTTGGCCCTTTATATTTTTAGTTTAACATTTCTAAATAGTTTCTAATAATCTAATGTAACTCATAATGGAAATGTGTCTGTATGTACACACATGTACATATCCATACGTGCCATTAGCAAACCTTGTAGATTTTTTTCATTTCTTTATGCTTGTCCCTTGAATATTCACGGGAATCATACAGAACAAGTATATTTTCTTTCTCTGCATATCTCACATTGGTTTATGAAACTTGTTAGGACTTAGAACTTTGAGGCCTGATATTTTCTAATCAGGGCCAACTTAGTTTTCATTAGATAAATGGCTGCTTTAAATGTTCCAGTAACCAGAAATTAAGACTACATGTGCACTAAGCATAGAGAAGGAGAACAAACAAGAACTGAGTGTAATTTTCAGTGTAGTGGTACTACTGATAACTACGTTGTAAAGCATTAGCTTTAAATTACTTTTGAGTCATTGATTAATCTGATTTATTATAACCTACCAGTGGTCTTTAAAATTAGTGTCTAGTACCAGGCACAGTGGCACATGCCTGCTATCTCAGCAGCAGAAGGATCACAAATTTGAGGTTAGCCTCAGCAACTTAGCAAGATCCTAATAAACTTAGCAAGATCCCATTTCAAAATAAACAGTAAAAAGAGCTGGGGAAGTAATGTAATGCAGCTCAGTGGTAAAGCACCCCTGGGTTCAATCACCAGTACTCCTCACCCCCCACCCTCCATTGTTGTGTAGCTATGTAGTGCTTTGAATAGCATCAGAACTGTGGTTCATTTTGTGGATTAACTTTAATTTGCTTGTTTGCTTCCATTTTTTTTTCTTTCTCCCCCCCCCCCCGCCCCACCCTTTTTGGAAGACAGTCTCAGTTGCCCAGGCTGACCTTGAATTTGGAATCTTCCTGCTTGAAGTTCTCCTGAGTCACTCAGATTATAGGCATGTGCCACTGCACCCAGCTGCCTCAACTTCTTTCTTTGAACCAGTTAATTCAAAGAGTTGAGATTAACTGAGGCTGTCCAAGACTTCTGAGAAAGGACAGAGCTATGAGGATGGGTGAGAGCCATGCCACAGTGGACAGACATACAGCCTGATGGTGGCCTTGAATCATTTTATAGTCTCATATTCAAGAACAAATCTTTCTTCTATTTTTAAAAATTTTTTTGGAAAAGCCTATTTTATGGCTATTCTAGGAAATAATCTAGAAATTATTAATCACTATTTTTAGATTTTTGTCAAACTGATGAATATAAAGTGAAGTATTTAATTTCAGTGAGCTAGTGTGGGTAAGGTTGATTCATGAGAAAAGATAATATGGTTTGCTTCATATATAAAGAATATGAAGCAGAAGACTTCTTGGGATGATAAATAAAAACTAAAGAAATTTTAGCTCTAGGCATTTATTGGGTTTGGGGAGTTAACCTGGGAAGGAAACCTCTTCGGTGCTCCTGACCACGCTGCCCGTGCATTCCCTTGGGTCCTCTGCTACAGCTTATTCTAGAAAATGAGAATTAGTGGCATTCTCAATAGTTTCCATTCTACACTCTTCTGCTTTCTAGACACAGTATAATAAAACACTGTAATTTGCCTCTGTAACAGAACAGTTGAGTCCCTGACTCTTTCTGGTTTTCCCAAATTGTCTTGATCTTACAGGTTTCATCTCTTTTTAAAAATTGTTGAAGGCTGAAGGGAGGAACTTGAGAGAACTGTTTTCCTGTGATTGCACAATGGGAAGAACCCAGAGCCTAGGGAAAGTTGACTTTGTAATACCCATGGGACTAGGATTTCTTATTTTCTTGGCTACAACATTCTAATTTTAGTGAAAAAAATGGACAGTATGCTGACATTTTCTCTCTCCCCCAAGAGATACATGTACCTTACCCCTTAACTGTGGCTATTATCATGAATCTATCCCAGGACTCTCTACTCCTAAGCCCAAAGTCTTCTATATTTCTCCAGGCAACCATTGTAAATCACAGTTTTCACATTAGATCTGGAACCTATTCTTCATTCTTGGTCCTGGAGCATTTTGCCATGTAACACTGTGTGCTTGAGTTATTTCAGTGACCTCCTCTTAGTTTGTCATGTACAGATTTTAGTTCTTAAGATGATGATGAGTGACTTGTAATATGTTAACTTTGATTTGGGAAACACCATTCTTCCTTGCCTTCCACTTGAAATACACTCAAGTAATTAACCATTCAAGTGTTTGTGTTCCTCAGTTCTTTGAAGTATTTTAAAACAAAAATAGCAATACAGTAACATTTATTAGCCCTTAATTTTACAGATGTCACAATGCCCTAATTATTACTCTAGGCTTATTTTCATCTCTAGGGAAAAGAATTCATAGTGGAGATGTTAAATAGATTATATCTTTTGCCATTTGTTTTAGAGTGAGTTTAGCCTTATTGAGAAAATAGTTTCAAATTATTATTGGAAACATTCTAATACATAACCTTTGAAGCCAGTTTGGATAGTAAAACCTTATTTTTAAAAAGTTGAGTAGTTTATCTTCATTGCCCTACTATGGAGGAAGAAATTTTTATAAAGGGACAGAATTGAAAAGAATTTAAAAATAGAATGGAATATTAAGATGGTACTCTTGTATTACTTCCCAGTAAAAATGAAACTAATGAAAGACTTATGTAAAATTGTTTAAGAAAAGAGAAAGCATTGTTTAGCACCTAAATACAGTCAGGTTCTTTTTAAAATGAAACAGTAAAGCTTTACATTAGGCTTTCATGTTTATGAAATAATGGGCCCAGAGATGAATATCAGTTGTGATCCAAATAGGATCATGGAAATTAATGCATATGGCCTTGCCAACTTTTTAATAAGTACCCTTAAAATATTTTGATCCATTTTGTTCATATTAGGAAAAGTGAAAATGGTCTCAATAAATTGTCCACTTTGTAATTTGCCTAAAACCAATTCACTAGAACAGGTCCAGTGAAATCTGATTTGCTTAATGTTTGGCCCTAAAATAAATGATTTAGTAACTTCTGATGATAAATAGACCCAGAGTTGTATTTTTTTTTTTACCCATAGCTTAATATTTAATTTGTTAATTTAATTGATTATGGCTATACTGTTCTTCAGTGAGTATATTCCCTTGCTTGATTTGTGTTCTTAGTTTTTTACAAGTTTTATGCAGTTTTCATTTCCTTTGGGGCACTAGAGACTAATGACTTTAGATGGCCCTGATGACTGTGTGAACATGTTGGCCCTTAGGGTTTATACTCACTTGGATGTAGGCCTGGGTATCATTTTATTGTGCGGTTTTCCTAAAATACCCTCTATCTTGGACTGGCATTCCGGAGGCCTCAGCCTCAGGTGTGCTAGTCAAATTTGAGTAGTCAGATGCATTTGAATAAGTTTGTACATTGGTTCTTAGAGTATGGAATTTTAGATTTTTTGTCGGTTAACTAGTAAAGATAGCAGATCGGGAAGTGAATCCAACTTAATTTTCTTCATTTGGAAAACAATTGGTAACCTCCAAGCTCTAATCTTTCTGTACTCTTTTTCAACTGCAGATGTCTATAGAGCCAGATGTGGCTTCTTTCTGGTAGAAGAATGTCATACTCTTGAATACATACTTATTCTGAGACTTAGTAGCACAGATGAGAATCTTTGCCTTTTATATCTGGGATTGTTGTTTTAGCAAATTTAGTTATGATATTTGTGTCAGGATGCATTTGATCTGAAAGATTGCTCAATGCAAATTCAGGTCTGTTGGCTGTGCATGGAGGTTTTTCAGTTAAGTTTGTGAATGCAGGGAAGAAAGAATTTCTGGGGTCAAGTTCCATAATATTTTAATAGATATTTTTAGGAGTTTTTTTTTTAATGAGATAATTTCTCTGAGGACACTTTCCTAGGTAATACATCTACTAACAGTGGGAGTATTGTTTCACGTCTAGTCTCTCTGCTTTTATGAGTGCCTCCACTTAAATTGTATTGTGAGTCAGTGCATATTCAGCCGCCTTAGGAAACTCAGGACGGTTGAAACATATTTTTTTTATAACTTTACTTTTATTATTTATTTTTATGTGATACTGAGGATAGAACCCAGGGCCTTGCATGTGCTAGGCGAGCGCTCAACCGCTGATCCACAACCCCAGCCCTTAAAACACATTTTTAAGAAGAGAATTTAGGGTTGGGGTTGTGGTTCAGTGGTAGAGTGCTTGCCTAGTATGCACGAGGCACTGGGTTCGATCCTCAGCACCACATAAATATAAAATAAAGATATTATGTCAACCTAAAACTAAAAAATAAATATTAAAAAAAAAACAATTTAAAGGATCTGAAGACATTATAGCTAGTTATAGCAGCATCTTCCAGTCAGTCACTTTTGACAGTGTACAGTAATTAAAATTAAAAATTAAATAAATTTTTCTGTATACTGAGCACAAATGTTAATGTAGACTATTATTACTCAGCAGTATATGAAAATTTAAAAGTGGTGCCTGATCTAAAATATAAATTTATTTTAATTTTTTTGTCATAATAAAAATTAAAATGTTGATTTTAATGGATAGGATTTGAAATAAATAAAATGTGGTAGCCTTCCTGTTAAACTTTACAAAATTATGATAAAATTGTGTATTCAGGGTAATAAAAAAAAAAAGGTAAATTCAGTTTTTATTGTTAAAACTTGTCCTGGCAAACAAAAGCATGGTTCTTCTTAGAATTTTTTCAGAATGACCCTATACCTTAAATTTTTGGAAAGAATATTTTGATAAAGGTCCTTCAGTACATTCTTTTTATTTTTTATTTTTGGTACCAGAGATTGAACCCAATGACACTTATCCACTGAGCTGCATCCCCAGCCCTTTTTCTTGTATTTTGTTGAGATGGTCTCACTAAGTTGCTTAGGCCACACTAAGTTGCTGAGGCTGGCTTTGAACTTATGATCCTCCTGCTTCAGCCTCGTCAGCTGCTGGCATTGTAGGTGGTACTTGGCCCTAAGTGCATTCTTAGGCTCAAGTTTCTTCTGTGAGCTGTTTTTGGAGAGCCCATAAATGGAAATACACTTGCTTTTATGTCTGGAAGGGAAAGTATTTCTAATGCCCAGTTTTGCTTTCCCTAGGTAGGTGTCTCTCTCATTCTCCACAAAATCATTGTGAAGCTTTCCACTAACACAGACCCAGCAGCCTTCCTCAGCTCTCAGCAGAGGGCCTGGCTTCTTTTTTCATGGTACAGGTAGTAAATGACAACCCCTCCTGGCTTCCAGTGGTTCATAACCAAGGGAGAGTGTGTCCTCTTTCTTCTCCCCAGAGACAGTTGCCCCCTTCTTTCCCAGGGACTTTGAACAATTTGGAGACATTCTTGGTTGTCACAGTGAGGTTGAGTGCATCTGGCATCCAGGATCCTGCAGTGCACCCCATGACAGAGCCGTCTGTCTCCTTGACAACAGTGCTGAGGCTGAGACCCTTGCTGCTTGCTGGTTTCTCTGTCTTACTGTCCTGTGTCACTCAGGACACCACCTCATCACATATTTTCTCTCTCCTGTATTTTTTGCCTTTCCCTCTTTACTGACACCAAATTTTCCTATTAAAGTGCTCAAGTTTCCCACACAAAGAAGTAGAATTTTTCTTTTGACCTTTGTTATTTGCTAGCTATTGGTCTTCTTGATTCCTTATGGCAAGAGGAATAGTGTTTCTAAAGAGGAAGGGTGTTTCTAAAGAAATTCTAAGGAACTGAAGGCAAATCATTTCAGTTTCTTTTTTTCCACTGACACTGCTCTGTCTAGGTGCTGGTGGTCTCTTAACCAAATCCAGCAGCCCTTTCCTCTTCTTATCTTCCTCGTTCCCTCAACACTGTTTAATGACAGTGACAACTTTATCTCACTGGACTTTTCCCTCAGCTTTTGCAGACCTCTCTCCTGTGTCCATCTTCACCCTCTTCATTGAATCCCACAACTCCTCACCTGGTTCTCTCAGTTCACAAACATTGGCCCACTAGTGGCCACACCAGTGATACCCAGATCTACCTAGATAGTTCGTAAGTGTCTCACACTTAATCCCCATGTGTTCTCTCCCAAATTCCTGCCCAAAGTGTCCTTTGCCCTGGTCTCACTGCTTGACACCCACATTCTTTTCATCTCCCAAGCTAGAAACTGGGAAACTACTCTCTTGTACATCCATAATATCCCTTGGCAACAAATAATTACGTTTAAAGGGAATATTATTTTTCCTCTTTAAACGTAACCATAAGTCTCATTGCCCTGTCCTGGCCTTCACTTGGTCCTTCAGTATCTCTTTACTTGACTGTTCTTCAGGCTCAGCACTGATGAAGGCATCTTCTGCTTTTTTGTTTTAGCAAATTAACTCCCTAAGTCTCAGGATCCTCCTCTGTTGATAGATAGATGAGGAATATATCTACCTGGAAGGTTTGTTTTGAGCATAAAATAAAAATGAATGTTCACCCAGGCATGGTGGTGCATGCTGTAATCCCAGCAGTTTGAGAGGCTGAGGTAGGAGGATCAAAAGTTCAAAGCCATCATCAGCAATTTAGCATTATTATGTAAAGTACCTATCAAGACACTTGAAATACATACACTCTTCAGTAAATAAAGGGAGGCAGAAAAGTGAGCCAAATAAATTAGCTAGAGCCAAAACTATCTAAGAAGTTATTCCTTCAGCTTTCCACCCCAAGACTTGATGAAATGTGGTCTATAGGCAAAATAAAAATATTCACCTAAGAAATGTTCTTGTTACAAATACTGTCAGAATGGTATCGAATACTCTTCAATACACAAAGAGGACTCTAATTCAAAAATGATCTTTCAATACAAAGTGGCCACACCTCTAATCAGAGCAATGCAGTTCAAGGCCAGCCTGGGCAATTTAGTGAGACCCTGTCTCAAAATATTAAATAAAATGGGTTGTAGCTATAGTTCAGTGCTAGAGCACCTCTGGGCTCAACCCCCAGTACCAAATCAAAACAAAACAAACAAACAAAAAACCAAAACCTTGTCCCTGCCCTTGCCAGAGCAAGAGGTGACCTAGAGTTTCTGGCTAATAGTTATCTTAGGAGACGTACAATTAAAAATACATAACTTTATTAAATTTGCCCTTTTTTATGTTTTGCTTTTCTTGCCATTAAGCAATTTATTGAGGCCCTAAGCAACTTAGGGAGACCCTCAAAAAGAGCTGAGGATATGACTCAGTGGTAAAGTGCCTCTGGGTTTAATACTGGACACCTACCACCACCACCACCAAATGCATGTTCAGTACTTAATTCACTGTGTACAACAGACAGTTCACTATGAAATACAGACTGCATAATAAATTTTGGCTGCCACTGATAATCAGGCAGTTTCTGTGTAACTAAAGGGAGTCTGTCTTCTGTCCTGGCAGTTTCTGCCCCCCATTCTGTCCTCTTTTCTTTTTATATTCATAGCCTCAGTGCATGGATTTGAGGGGAACATCTCAAAAATCTCGGAGGTCAGTTTTAGTTTTCTTTGGAAGTTCTTTTTCTCCTATTGTCCCCCTTAACCATAGTCTCCTGTCACTTTTTAAGTTTTCCAGAACATTAATGGTATGGTCTTCTTACAGTGTGGTGTCTCTTGTCATTCAATATTTTTATTGTCCAGTATGGTACCCCTGGGTCAAGTATAGCTATTTACATTCAAATAAGTTAAAAATTCAATTCCTCATTCACACTGGCGACCTTGAAATGCTCCATCACCACTTTTAGCTGGTGACTGGAATGTTGGACAGCACAGATACAGATTTCCAGAATGTTACATGTTGTGGTGCTATTGGAATGGTGACTGCTGACAGCATCAAACCAGGGAAGACTATTTGCTCCCTCCTGGGTGCATGGACGGTGGAGATGGAGTTCCTCTCAGTGGAATGGGCTGGCTGAGAAATAAAAGCTAGGAAAAATAGAACAGCAAAAGAACCTCAGGATACAGAAAATGATTTCAAAAAGCATGGGCAGGACGGGCAAGGATCGAGCTTCTATACTCTGGCAAAATGGAGCCCATGCCTACTTTATTTATATAGGAAGATACCAAGTTCTCCCACAGAATGATGTTCTCAATAAAAGGTCAGAGTGAGGCTGTCCATTTTTCAACAGGTTATGCCCACCTCTGGAGCAACCTTGAGAGATCTTCCTAGCCCAGCGAAGATAAAGGCCATGTGCCTTGTGCAATCTATTGTGTGGTAGAGCCACAGATAGTTCCCAAAGTTAAACCTAAAATCTCCCTGGCTACATGCCGAGAGAAGATCTTCAGGTGTTTTTTTACGGAGACTCCCTGCAATTTGCCTTGGCAATTTTACGACTGAAAATTCTCCCCCACCATATTATTTCTTCAAAAGCTTAACACCTCTGGCTATTTCCCATTGAGCTATAATGCTTAACAATTTTGATTTATTTTTATAAATTAAACTCTGGGTAGGTAATCTATTTGCATTTTAAGACTTACTAAAATATTGGAGTTTTTGTCCAAAAACAATTCAGTGAAGTTTTCAAATATTATTTTAGACACATATTTAATATATTATTTTGGATTAAAGATAATGGTGTTTGATTACGAGAAACATACATTCAGCCGACTGCTTTCATACCTCTTTCTTCTTCAGTCTGTTACCATATTTGCGGCTTTATGTTTTGAGCAACTCAGCTTGTATTTTCCAAATGCAGTCAGTATTCAGATGCCTGTCTCTTCAGCTTCCATTTACATCTACGTTACCACTGACTGCAGACACAAAAACATGCTGACAGTTGATTTTGAGTAAGTCAGCCTGTGATGTTCTGAAGTCAGATAGTGGTGATGGCTGTACTACTTTGAATATACTTAAAACTACTGAATTATATACTTGAAAGGGGTGAATTTTATGATATATGAATTAATACCTCAATAATAAAAAAACAGTAATGTGTGTAAAGCACTTGGTAGATGGGATATAATAAGCTGTCTTTATTATAAAGATTAGCTGCTGTTTTTATCAGAAATCATTTGTGAACTTTAAGAAAACAATGCAGAAAAAGTAGGAAGTATAATATTTGATTTATTTCACTGTCTGAAATAAAAGTGATTTAACCATTACTAGATGATTTTAATGAGGTTTGCCTGCAGTGGAATGTTTATAATGTAAAAAAGGTGTTTACTAGCAACAGGCTTTGAATTCAGGTATTGACGATAGCAGGGTTTTTTTTGTTGTTGTTGTTGTTGTTTTGTTTGTTGCAGGAGAGCATTCCATGTTTTAGTCAATATTATAATATTATTTCCATGATTTTCTTAACATAAAAATAATTGCCACTAAAATGGTAAATGTCATGTCATGTATATTTTACAAATTTTTAAAAACAATAAATCTCACATCTCGTGAAGTCATTCATCCTTGGAAAATCTTTACTTGCTGTTTTATAGTCCCATCCCTTTTATTCAGGAAAAGATAATCATAGAGATAAAAAAATTTCTAATGGTAGCAGATTATATGTATCTTCAGTTTGGGGCTTTTAAAATAAACATGGTTTCAACTGAAATCTAATGTTTCTGTGTACCAGATACTGAATAGGGCACACAGGAAATAAACTTCATGCCGTAAATTAATCAATCTAAAGATGTTGTTGTCATAAAAGACCCAACATTCAGCCGTAACGTGTCACTAACTGATCCCCTTTCAGAGTGACCATAAAGAGGTACTGTAGAGCCTCAGAATTCTGGTGGCAAAGGCTTCCAGGAGAGCTAGTTGAGGACCAAGACAGTTTGCCAAGTGCAGTCCCAGTGCCCAGGAAACATTCTGATGTGTGATGGTTACTTTGTTTAGTTTACAGTATTTATTGGGATACAGCTTGCTGATGATTAAATACATAAGTTGTGGTAACTGTTTATCAAGCCATTTCTATGCGCTAGTATTTTGTTAGGGTGGGTGGGAATGGAGATACTAGGAAATTCCGTTAACTGTCATGGTCTTCAAGGACTAGAAAGTTGTTGGGTGTCGGGGGCGCTGAAGAATGGTGTACAGGAGGCTGAGTACAGTGGCGACTGAGTCAGGGTGGGAAGCTGGGAAGTAGATTCCAGTGGGACCCTGAAGGGCTGCATTGAAGGCAGAGAATGGGTGAAAGGCATCCTAGACAGGGGTGCCAACCAACCAGGACACTAACAGAGTGCAGGTTCAGCGTTCCTCAGAGGCAGCCTTCAGAGGTTGACAAGTTAGGAGCTCCCTCTGGCTGGAGCTGACAGTCACTTTGGGAATAAGTGAAGGATATACTTCATGGGTTGAGACTGGTCAGACAGAGTCTTAAGTGCCAGGGGCTTTTATGACACCTAAGGCTGGGCCTAGGCAGAATTACAAGTAGGTTGTTCCCTTTTGCCACCATTTTTCTTGTCTCTCCATTGTCCTAGTCCTCTTAGATGTTGACAGCCGTTATTCCTTGAATTATCGTGAATTAGTGGATAATCTTCTAAAAGATTCTCATAGAACCTCACTTAAATAAGTGACTTTTTCTTTTAAATCAAGAGCTTTCCTTTCATATTTTCATTACTGATGAAATGGCAGGTAGTTCACACTTTTGGCCAGGGCATACTGCCCTGTGGAATCCCCCCATGGAGGAAGCCACCCATACAGTAGCTCACATCTTCAAGATCAGTGTTTCTCAAGGTGTGGAGCACGGATAACCGTATTAGAATACCCAGAAGATTTTTGAAATTAAAAATGCTTAAAATGCAGGCTAACCCCTTTCGAAAGACTAGAGATCTAAAACTTTGGGAGCGGGTGGAGGAACCCTGCAGCTTTAACAAGCAGTCCAGGTAATTTATATGTAAGCTGAAGTTTGAGAACACTCATTCAGGAACCAGTGTATAGAATTGTCATTCCAGCCAGGAGATTTCTTAAGACTTACTTCCTATGTATTAAGTTGCTTCTTCCCATCATATGTGGCCTCTTGTTTTCAAATGGAAGCCAAAAGAACATTAAATAGTTTAGTGGTGCTTGGGGTCAGCTTTGTACTGTTTCTTATAGTGCAAGGAATTCTTGTATAGCACAGCAAATGATTCCACCTTTGAATGGTTGAATACTGTGTGAACATAGTAGCACAGCCTGCAGTGTTTGTGTTCAATCTGTCAAATCTCATATCAAATTCCTTTTAAGAATGTCAGCACCCTACCAATTCCTGGAGTTGAATGTTTTCTACTTTACCTGTTGAACTGCTTGCTTCCTTAAGATTTCCCTGCCTTAATTAGGTTCTTTCCTAGAGGGCTAAAATGAGCACTGAATCTGTATCTTTAAATTCTTTTAATTTAACTAGCCTTTAAAAGAAAAAAGTTGAAACAACAATTCCAGTTCCAAAACACCATCTCATTTGGGTGACAGTGGCACACTTTGTAATCCTAGTGACTCAAGATGCTGAGGCAGGAGATTTCAAGTTTGAGGTTGGCACGAGCAACTTAACGAGATCCAGTTTGAAAAGCGGGGGATGGGGGGGATGTAACTCAGTGGTAGAGTGCCTCTGTGTTGAACCCCAGTACCACCAGAAAAAATAGAAGGGGAGAAAAACCTCTCAAAAGTGAGATTAGGAGCTTGGGTTGTGGCTCAGTGGTTAGAGCACTTGCCTGGCACATGTGGGACACTGGGTTTGATCCTCAGCACCACAATAAAAATAAATGAATAAAACAAAGGTATTGTTTCCATCTACAACTTAAAAAAAAATTAAAAGGCTGGGATGTAGCTCAGTGGCAAAGTGCTTGCCTCATATTTGCGAAGCTCTGGGTTGGATCCCCAGTCCCCCACCCCACCAAAAAAAAGAACCAATAATAATAATAAGATAATTAAAACTTTTTTTTTTTTTTTTTTAAGATGAGTGAGTGAAGCTGGCCTATTTTGGAAGTGTGCAGGGGTGGGTGGAACAGAGGATCACTAAGGATCATTTACTTCTCTCTGGGTACAAGTTCCAACCCTTGATGTGGGTACTGCCTTTTTGTTACACTTGGCTCCCTCTAGATTATTTTTTTTTAATATTTATTTTTTTAGGTGGAGATGGACACAACACAATGCCTTTATTTTTATGTGGTGCTGAGGATCGAACCCGGGTCCCGCCTGTGGTAGGCGAGCGCTCTACCACTGAGCCACAATCCCAGTCCTCCCTCTAGTTTATTGACCTTTGGTTAGTATAATTGTGAGTAAATTCAGGTTATTACCATTTTGTTACTTTTTTGACTGACAGGCAGATTAGATACTTAATAGAACAATGAATTTCTTTATATTCATTTGAGTTAGGAATGGAACCAATAAATATTTATTCCCCATGGCTATAATATATAATGTAGTGTGCTCCTTTTCATTCTGGTTTCTTGGTAACATTGAAAAGAAAATCTGTCTTTCTAATGTGTCCATACAAGGTCCTTGAACTGGAGCCTCTTGTCTGCAATGTAGAAGGGCAACAGTGGGAGGAAGTAGTGGGTTAGTCCACCTTCTGTGAAGCCCAAGAGCTGCATTTAAGAAGACCTTCAGAAGTGGCAGCTGGGTACTCTGCATTGAGCAGATTAGATGCGGATGTGTGGTCTGGCTTTAACTCTCCTTTGTTCTGTGTATCTCCTTTGTTGATTTTTAATTTGGAATGTTTTCACTTTTGTTTACCTTTAAGAAAGGAAAAGGCATTTTGTAGATAAACATGGTTTCAACTGAAATCTAATGTTTCAACACCCCATCATGATGCAGATTGATGCAGTTAGTTTAATGTAGACTGTATAGCTTTTTCGTTTGCAACTTAGTTGTGTGTTTAAATGACAAAGAAGTGGCCAGGCAGATTCCATCAAGGAATGTAGTATTTAGAGCTTCTGCCATGTAAGACCTATGTCATATGCTTCGAGTAGAAAGGAGGATTTTTAAATTCTATTAGCCATCCAAAAAAAAAAAAAAAAAAATGCTCCTGACACAGCAGCATTACTACCAAGTGAAAAATCAAGTCATTAGCCATAGCAAAAGTCAGTTTTCAGTTAGCAGTTTTCCAGAAATCATTTGATTTTTAAATCTGCTAAAAGACTGAATTGCACTGTTAGTTATTAAAATGGGACATCTGGAGTCTCTTTTATAAAACTGAGAAATGAAGATGTCTCTGTTTGGTCAAACATGAAAGCTTTTAGCTGAACATGTTATTTTGAACCCTTTACAAGGGCAAACAGTCCTATCTTCAGGACTGACACCTCATTTTACTCTTTATGTGATATTAGTTGCCTTTCTGTAGAATATACTGTAATTTCTAAGACCCACCCCCCAAAAACAGGGTGTCGCTGTGTTGCCCAGGCTGGCCCCAAACTCTGAGGTTCAAGCAATCTTTCTGCCTCAGCCTTCCAAGTAGCTGGGACTGCACCATAGTGCCCAGCTAGATTTGTGTTAAGTTTCAGTTTAAAGAACTGAGTTTGGAGTGTTATTAATTCCCCTCGTTGTGATCTTTGGCAGAATTTTGCCACTGCTGAATGGTTTAACTGGGGCAGGATTTTGACTCATTCATGTATGAGGGCAAAGTTTTACAAATCATGTGATGATTAGCTTTACCAGATGAGAAATGTTGCAGTTTTTGTTTCCCAAGATGATAGATCTTTAAAAGTGGCCAAGAGAATTGATGATTAAAAGGATAGTCTCCAAAACTTCTGAATTATGAAATTATAGTCAATGCTAATAAACATTGATGTGGAGATGTTAGTATAACTTGTTCACAAACTCTTTCAGAATGAAATCTAAAACACTCTGTCAGGGTCAGATGAGCTACAAAATAAGTGGAGTTTGCATTTTTTTGTTTCTGTTTTTGTTTTCTGCTTCTAATGATTTTTTTCCACTCTATTCTTTATTTGTTCTTTTTTTATTATGTTTTTATTTTGTTGATATTTAAATTAGTCTATATCTGGCATCTTTCAGGGAATTTTTTAAAAGTCATTTGTGTCCTCACTCTCTCTGTCGTCTCACTCGCACATTTTTACATACAGCAAAAGCTACACATCACTGAAGTGAATGGCCACAGAGTGACCGGGAGTTCACAGGTGCAGATTGAAGGCCATCCCAGACCTCCGCTCTCCGGCTGTCAGTGTGTAGCCAAGCTCTGCTTAGGCTTTGTGTCCTTTCCCTGTTGCCTCAGTGCAGCACTTTGACATGGACTAGCTGCTAAATGGAAAATTTACACTGTGGAATTTCATACTGGACAATCATGTTGCGGTCACTGCTGCTGTTTGAACAATATTTTCTCAAAGTAAAGGGGGAAGAAAACCAACCTGTCATTATAGCATTTTGGAGCCTTTTAAAGCAGTGTTGTATGTTTGTAAATATAGTGGTTCTCAAAAAATCTTTTTACTACCTTCTTCGTCCTCATGAAGAATTCTGTCAGGCACAGAATTTATTATTCCGGTTGCTTGAGGACTTACACAAATCTTTCCTCCCATGATATTACATTCTTTAACCCAACTAGGCTCAGCCTTAAAGCTTTTGAAATTTCTGTAACAAAAGCTTCTCTAGGTGAAGGAGAATATCATTTTGCTCAGAGCTAATTCTTGGAGTGTCATTTGGGGTGATGCTTTGAATTAAGCAAACAAATAAGAAAATTTGTGAGAATGCTTGATATTCCCCTACAGAGTAACCTTCATGAGAAGATTTATTTCCTTTTAGTAATACTGGCATTTTACCCTATCAGTCGTCTTCTTATTTTTAAAACTGACAGTTTGTTTTGGCAAATAAGTGTATCAAATAATTCGTCTGAGCCAGGCAGAGTGGTGCACTCCTGTAATGCCAGCGACTCTGGAGGCTGAGTCAGGAAGATTGCAGATTAAAGGCCAGCCTCAGCAACTTAGCAAAACCCTGTCAAAAAATAAAAAGGACTGTGGATGTAGCTCTTTTTGATAAAGTGCCCCTTGGTTTAGTCCCCAGTACTCCCCCCCCCACACACACACACACAAATAAAAGGTCATTTTTGACCAAAAGTTTGACAAGTTTGGTACTCTGTTTCGAAAACTTTCACACTGACCTGTTTCGTTTCTACTGTCCACGGCACAGCTCTTGTAATTCAAAGTGATCTATTGCATATTTTTTGTTTCTTTTTTAAAGATAGTACAAGTTCTCATAAACAATTCAAGCAATACCAAAGGCTATGAAATAGAAAAGTTCATAGCTGGCCAGCCAGCCTTTCTCCTTGCTGAAGTGATCACAGCTATCAGTTCTTCACATTTCCTTCTAGATGCACATAAAGCAGATCATCTTTTTAATGCTTTTTTGAATGCATAATTTTCCACTCCTTGGCTAACCCTAATTTAGTCAACCAATCTTCTCCTGAGAAACATTTCAGCAATTTCCTGTTTTTTTTTTTTTCCTCTCCCCTCTATTATACGCATTTTTGGCAGAGTTTTAAATGTTACTCCTGTTTTAGACATGTTATTTTAGAGTACTGTCAAGGTTTTAGTATTTACATAGATTTCTTGATTTAATGCTTATGATTTTAAAAGCCATGAATTCTTGCAGGGAACTAGCGCTGACTTGTAGAAAATTGCTTTTGTGGTGTCCTGTGCTACCCTCAGGTGAAGGAAGCATTATCCTGAGGGCGGAGTGGAGCAGGGACTCCAGTGAAGCAGTGAGGGACCCAGCATGGGGTTTCACTAATTCCCCTCCCCTACCAAGAAGTCCTTGGGTTTGTGATGCTAGGCATGTTGTGCTTCTGTCACTGTTGGATGGGAGGAGAGTGGTAAGGCTGAATTGTTCCTGTGGACAGCTCTTGAACCAGAAAGCCATCTCCCTGTCTCTTCTCATCCCCCCCCCCAAAAACGAGAGAGGAACTACTTTCCAGTACCCAGAAGCCGGGCCCCCAATGTCTCCAGATAATGTTGCATGGGGTTGAGACAGATTGTATGAAAATTTTAGATTATTTTATTGAAATATCCTTATTTTAAGAACAAGGTATTTAAAATATGTCTTCATAATTACTTGCATAGAGATACGATAGGGCCTTATTCACCCTGCTCTCCCCATAGTGCCTCACATAGCAGACAGCAAGTAGTGATCAATTAACAAATAGAAATGAAAAGATAGTTTTGTTATACAAATCTGTAAATCCTATTTACCAAAGGTGAATAGGAATGACGTCATTTTTCCTAATTTATCACTCCTATTTTAGCAATAAGGAACATTTCTGGAAAAAGAACTCTACGTTTAATCTATTCTACGTTGTGCAAATACAAGCTAATACACCAATCCTCAGTTATATCTGTTATTAAGCTTGGTTAAAAAGAAAACAAATGGGAAAGAGATGCTGTATTTTTTAAATACATTTAATAAGCTTGTGGATAATTAATTTTTTATAACCCTTGAGACTTAAAAGAGAAAACCAAGACTTGACCTATTGTTTTGAAAACAAGAAAGCAAAATATTCATGAAAAAGTAGGCCACTTAGTATTTGACAATAGAAAGTTTCAAAGCATTTTGAAAAGTTTTATTCTGTAATTTTTCTGTAATTGGTGCCTTTGAAAACTCTTAGGGTATATTGGCGATATTTCCCAAAAGGATATTTTTATAACAGTTTTCATAACTGTGATACTATAGCCACAGTATTATCAGCGGGATTAATTTTTGGACTAAAGTACTGTTTAGTTCTCTCCTTTAATAATATGATTTCAGCCTACTTCAATTTGAATGTTTAATTCTAGTAGAGGAGTAGATTTATTTAAGTAAAAATTGTACAAATTTTCCAAAGAATAGATATTCTCAGCCATGCCTCTGAAAATTCACTGTGGAGTCAATCACATTTCAAGATTCTGTTTTTCTACCAGTAGAGGTCACTGTGCCCCTATAGAAGGAAACCCAGTGCTGATGGTCATCCTAGAACTAATAATAGTCATTACTGGACTGGAATTTCTGGGATCTTACGCCCCAGCCCCAACTCACACACACGTTAACAGTGACACTTGGCTGTCATCAGCCAAGAGTCATTTGTCACTATTTGTGCACGTGAGACCATATCCTGATGAGGGCTAGTGGAGTTACAGCCCAGCTTCCCACAGTATACTTGGGCAAGTCAGCTTTAGCACCAGGTATGGTTTCACAAAAAAATTAAACAAACCAAGACATTGAATCTCACGAGTTTGATAGAAGCTTAACATTCATCAGATTCACTTTGGAAGAAGTGGGGTGGGGAGACTTTTATTATTTTAACAATTTGCAAATCCCAAATAATTTCAAAAGAATTCTTTTTAGTACAGTTATCTGCTAATTACTAATGGGAATTTGCTTATTAAAACTGGTCAGACCTTTTTACCATTGTAGTGTCTATATTACACGGTATTTCATTCTTTGCATATACTAACCAAGTATTATCTAGGAGAATAATGTTCTATTAGTTTGTCTACAGAGATATCATCTCAGAGAACTTTTCAAGAATAAACACAATGCGGTTGTTATAAAACTAGTGATGCCTTTACCAGATAACTAAAATAAATGTAAAGTTCGGATGAGCCTTGTACATTAATCCTCCTTTTTTAAGGAAGTTGTTACAACTTCACAACATGGAATGTTGTGAAGATAGCAAGCAGTAGGGAATCAAGGGACACTTTTGCAGACCAGTGTGATCAGATGAGGACCCTGTGCCTCATGCTTTTGCAGTGCCTTTCAACAACATCACTCTCATGCGTGCAGGGATGAGGGGACATTTGAGTCCTGGCCTTGCCACTTCCTAGCTCTGAAGTTATCTTAGTGAACACTCTGTGCCTCAGTTTTCCACATCTGTGAAATGGAGTTAAGAGTACCTGCCCCGTAGAGTAGTGATGTGTTATATGTGGAGTACTCACAATAGTCTAGAACATAATGAATACTTTGACTGTTACTACACAGCCTCACTTTTTCTAAATAGGGCCCATGTGGGGATATGAAAGTTGAATTCTTACACTTTCAACTATTCTTGACTATTTTTGGGGATCAACAGAGTTTATTCTGTTTTTGAATTAACTCTTAATCTAGTTCCATATCAAGGAACTAGATGAGTGTATAATCTTTAATGATTTAAGTTTTCTTCATTTTTTTTCTTTGAAGTTTGTTTCCATATTGGTAAAATGATTTTTCTCCTCTGGTCCAATATTTTGCTCTAGTATTTTCCCTGTGAGGTATATAATCATGTTTCACTTGCTTTTTTTTTTTTTAATGATTTGCATTGGTATCTTTTTGCATTTAAATGTTCTAGTTTCGATGAAAGTCATAAAGTATAAGAGATTGTTTTCAGGATTGTGCCTTAATGTTCTAATTTATTATAGCACTTTGAATGTTAAAAATCTGTTGTGTCATTTATAAGGCATTTGTGTTCTACACAATTAAGCACTTAAAACAGTAATCTGGCCATTTATACCACATACTAATTCTGGATGAGGGAAATCAATATCTGGTACAGAAACATACACATTTGTATAGGTATAGATTTGGTCTCAAAAGGTGAGATTAATTTTTATTATTGAAACTCCATTCTCTAATAAATTATTTGCATACGCACTGCCTCTGGGTAGGTGAGATAAACCCATTACAGTGAAACATTTTTGGTTTCAACTCACTACAGTCTATTACTAGGTATATGAACGAGGAGAAAAGTTATTGTCAAACGTGTCTAGTAAACATCCAATATTTCTTTAGGGGTGGGAGGGATTCCCTAGAACAGACAAAAGGAATCCCTACAATGTCTTCTCCAGTAACTGAAGAACCATATATTTCTAAGACAAAGGGTGTTAAAGTGATGTTTCAGGGAATATAAAAATATTCCCTGAAACAAACCTCACATTTGCACTCAGGCTCCTGAGTGGGTCACATAAGTGGCTCCCCTCCCCGTTGGCCCAGGAGCACACTGGTAGGCTGTTGCACAGTGCAGCACCATACCAGCCATTTCTTCTATGTGACTGTGTTTAACTGGCCTATAAATCAGCCACCAGGGAAGGAAGTGGGCCTCCTGCCTGTTTCTCACAGTTACATTAGCATTTCTTGCATGAAGAATGCAGAATGCCAGTCAAGTCTCTGCAGTGGCCTCATGGCTAAGGGGGGGAGCTTATTCTGGAATATACTGCTGTGAGTTACAGGGTGTTTTTTTGTGTGTTTTTCTTTATTGGTGCACTATAATTATACATAATAGTGGGATTCCTTGCACATTTTGTACGTGCACATAACATCATTTGATCACTCCGTTCCCAGCACCTTCCCTTTCTTTCCCTTGTTACTCCCCTGATCAACCTGCTCTACTCTACTGACCTCCATCTATTATTATGATATTGTTTTGTTTTGTTTTGGAGACAGTCTGGCCAGGTTGCTGAGGCTGACTTGAGACTGGTGGTAATCTTTCTATCTTGGTCTCAGGAGTCGCTGAAATTACAGGTGTTCATCACCACACCTGTTTTCTTTAAATGATAAAAATAATCATTGCTTTTTTATAGTATTTCCACACATTTTATAAGTTTAATAAAGAAGGTGATTGGAGATACAACATCAGTTTAGCCTTTCAAAATTCCATTGTGTTGATTTTTTTCATCAGTAATTCTTTTTTTATTGGTTCATAATTTATTTTAATTGGGATATTGATGCATGCATATAACATAATTTGATCAGTTTTCTCCCTTTACCCTCCCTCCTCCCTCCCCCTGCTCTTCTTTTTTTCCCCACCTTTTTTTTTATTGGCGCATTATAGTTGTACGTACTGATGGGATTTGTTGTTATATATTCATACATGCACACGATATACTATAATTTGGCCAATATCACTTCCCTGTACTTACCCCTCACTCTCCTTGGTCCTCTTCCTCTACTGATCTCCCTTTCATTTTTAGGAGCTCCACCCCACCTTTGATTTTCCTCTTCAGCTTCTGCAAATGAGAGAAAACACATGACCTTCAACCTTCTGAGTTTGACTTATGAGACTTAACATGATGGTCTCTGGTTCCATCCTTTTTCCTGCAAATGCCATAGTTTCATTTTTCTTTATGGCTGAATAAAAGTCCATTGTGTATATGTACCTCATTTTCCTTATCTATTCATCTGTTGATGGACACCTAGGCTGGTCCCATGGTTTGGGCTACTGTGAATTGTGCTGCTGTCAACATGCGTATGCCATGTACCACTGTAGTAAGATGACTTTAATTCTTGAGAATATATACCAAGAAGTGGTGGTATATGGTGGTTTCATGCCTAGTCTTTTGACTCCATAGTGGTTGTACTAACTTATAGTCTCACCAATGGTGTAAAAGCATTCCTTTTTTTCCACATCAGCATTTATTGTTATTTGTATTCCTGATGATTAATTTTATTATTGTTGTTGTTGGAATATCAGTGCATGCATAGAGCATAATTTGATCAGTTTTACTCCTCGATACGTCCCTGTTCTCTCCCCTCCTCCTCCCCCTGCTCTTGTTCTGCTCTATTGATTTTCTTTCTACTTTCACGATGTCTTTTTCTCTCCCCTTTCTCTTCCCTGCAACTAGCTTCCACATATGAGCAAAAATGTGCAGTAGTTCTCTGAGTCAAAAATATGGAACGCTTCATGAGTTTGCCTGTCATCCTTGTGCAGGGGCCATGCCAGTCTACTCCTGTGGTTCCGATATCAGTGTATGCGCTGCCGAGGCAAGCACTCACCAGTAATTCTTTTAGGGAAACTCTGAAAATAGCCCAGAAAACTATTTAGACCACATTTCAATAATAACTTCATTATAATTGGCTTTTGTGATATTTGCAATATTATGATCTATTCAATTTTTCTGTCTTCTAAAACAAATAATATAACTATTTTATTGGATATTAAAAGCAGTATTTGAAGGCAAAAATTAATTTTTTACATTTGTGCTCGTGGACAATTGTCATTTCTTTTGGGTCCAAGGAAGCTAGGAGCTGGAGATACACTCTGTATTAAATTATTGAACTTTTAATCTTAGATGAGGGGCCTGAATTGAAAATATCATCCTGCCATTGAATATATTCATTCATTTATTCATAGACTCTGAAGCTCCATATGCAAAAACAAAACAAGGTCTTTGCCCTGGAGGAATCCCCAGTATTGTTGAAAAAGCAAACCTGTAGATGGACAGATGACTAGATGGAGGGGTTGGCTCTGGATGGAGGTGTGAGCAGCGTGCCCAGCAGGTCTATCGGGGAACATCCCGCCATGGAGAAGGCTGGATTAGGGAAGGCAAGCAGAGAAAGTTGTGCTTGACCAGGGATGGTCCTGCAGCTTGCTAGAAGTGAACTGCATTTACAGGGGCTACTCAAAGGCACAAAAGGACACAAGGGCCTCTGCCCAGCTGACTGCAGTGGGAATCCGCAGCAGGAGGTAACTGGTTCAGACTACAAATATATACTCTCACCTTCTGAACTAACATCATCATGTTAAACAGGAGTGAAGTCAGGAAAAGTGGTTGGGAAAGGCTTCAGATTTTCTGTTTGGGGTCTACTACTCCTGTCATTTCCCAAAGTACCCAGTGGCTTCTCCCTCCCTCAGCCTTGATCAGAAATGACCCTGTGCTAGATGAAAAGGAAGATATCGTTGTTTTACCTTACCTGTCTATATTTTAGTAGTCAGGACTTCTTCCTTCTGTATAGACCTATTCTATATGTAAAATTTTAGCTAGTTGTTATTTAGGGTATTAGAATAATGTATGGGTAAAGAAAACATTCCTTTGGAGCCAAACTTCCCTGAGTTTCCCTAGTCATATAACATGGTTTCTCGGCTGCACTGTGTCTCAGTTTGTGGAAGAGGGTTTGTAACAGCACACAGTAGTGCAACTCCCAAGAGGACTGACACGTGGTCAGCACTTAATACACGGTAGCTATTTTTTATCATTATTATTCTCTAGATAATAGAAAAGAAAATGTCAAGACTGCAGACTTTAGGAATGCCAGGCTCCTGAATACTTGCTGTCAGTGTTCTTCTTCAGAGTGCCCTAGAAAATGTATGGAAATGGAATGGGGGAGGGTATCTTTAGATTGAAAGTCATCTCTCTTTTTAGTATCTTTCCAAAAGCACACATCTTACAAGACATCAGGTGACAGTGTATTACATGTGGCATAAAGCACCCCACAACCAGAGTCTCTGTCGTTGTGTATTATTTATTCAAAAACAGACGGCATTGTTGTGCATAAACAGGTAACACAGTATAGAGAAAAAAAGTCATTCCAGAAATAACTCAGCAGCAAGAACTGGATGGCATGTGAGCGGGGATGTTATTTGAGAGTGTTGCCACCCAGGTTTGTGGGCTTTTTCCCCTGCACTGGGGAAGGGAGAGGTGGGGACTGGCCTGTGGAGCTTAGTGCAGAGAGAGGCTGCCACTGCCCTCAAGGGTTCTGTGCCGGCCAGCTGCCTGCTAAGCATAGGGGCTGAGCCGGCTCCCCACCCCAGAGAACCTTGAAATGGATGTTGAATGCAGTAAGCTTTGCACGTGACTGACTCTGGCTAGCCCTGTGGGACCCTCACATTGTTTCAGTGCAGTGCAGTTTGTCTTGCACAATGACATGCAGAGAACAGCAGGCTGTATGCGCCGAATCTGCAGCCACACACTGTTTGAGATCCTTGTGTTGTCCTTGGGACCTCACAAGGTTATATAGGTGGGTCATAGATCAAAGAAAATGAGAGCCCAAAGGCTCCTGAGAGATACTGGAATGAAAAGTCGGGTGAGTGAAGAAGAGGGAATTTGAAAAACATGTTGAATGTGCTTCATTTTATAATACACAATGGAGCCTTTTCAGGTGCTTTTGGTTGAGGGAAGACAGGTGGAATCTGGTGATGCTGTAGGGGATTGTAGGGGCTTAGATTGCTCAGAGGTGTGAGATGAGGCCCAGCTCTGCAAGGTTTACAGATAGTTCCTCATCTGTAAAGCAGGAGAGAAAAGACCAGCAATTTAGAACAGCACCAAATGACATCACAGTGTAATAACTCCTTGGAAGTCTGGGCAGGCTTGAATGCAGCTTTTATAGAGAAATGGTGCCATTTGTTGTATCACAAGAAACCACACTCCCAGTCCAGGGAATTGAAGATAAAACAGATTTTTTTATATTCCCTTCAATGAATGACTGAGAAAAAAATAGAGGCTTAGAGGGTTCTCAAATAAAAATACGGGACACACAGTTAAATTTGAATTTCAGATTAAAGAGTGAATAAATTTTAAACATGCCTGAAATTCATGCTTAACTGGCATCTTGAATTTTCTCTTTCATTTCTAATTGGAAACCTAGAATCACAGTAGTGCCAGGACACTGACTGTGGCTCAGGCTCATAGAAGATGCAGGCATGTACCAGGGGGCTTGGCCTCCATGGTCTCTTCTAGATACTCAGCGGTGATGGCTCACTCTCCTCCTTCTGCTCATCACCAGAATCACAGAGTGTTGATACAAGCATTTTAGTGGCATCATTGTAGAATAATAATAATAATTACTGTATTTTGAGTACTTGCTCTACTAGACCTATTATTACATAAATTGTTATATCCTCATGGGGAACAGGCATGGTTACTGCATTAAGCAGGACTAGGAACAGTCAACTTCAAGTTACACAGGTATTTTGAGCAAAAAATGGTTTAGACTTAGGGGTGTGTGACGGTGCAGCCTGAGTTCTTGACATCTACTCTGTATGGGTTGACCAGGACAGCTTGTAGTTGACTCTATAACAGAAGTTCATTGCGGGATTGTCTTATTTTTCTTTATATGATAAGTATTTTTCTTCGTATCCATGGATTATATGTCCACATTCCATGCTCTATCATTTTCCCCTCAGATTTCAAGTTTGTTTTCTTTTGCCTAAAGTAATAATTTTTCTTGCTAATTAGTGTGCACTTCGGAACATGTAGGTGTCTTCTCAATTTTATGAATTTCAGCATGAATTAAGTGAATTCATATTAGGTATTACATTTAACAACCTGGAAAAGTATGCAAAATCCTATGTAGGTCTGACCTCAGGTACTCTGTTGATAATGTACCTGTTTTATCAAACTAATTATATCAAATTAAAGAATGAGAATCCTTTATTGAAAAATACATTACCAACCAAATTGTGTTTAAAACTATTTTATTAGCTTTCAGCTCTCTGAGACACAACCATCTCCTCCATCTGATTTCATTTCTGCCATGTTCTTGGTGACAAAGATTTTAGTATGAGGACAGTTGGTTGACTACAAATAGGATCTGTTTTTACTTGTGATCATGGATTTAAGTTTGGCAAGCTAAAGGAATGTCATGTTCTACTTGATGACATGACCAGTACCTACTCAGGAATTGTTCTAATTTAGAATATTTTTAGTTCTCTTAGTGATTGCTGCTTGGAGTTTGGCCTACTTGAATTTGTAAGAGACTCTATTATGAGAATTTAAAACCTGCCTGTACTCTGAGCAGCCTCCCTGTGTGGGCCCACCTCTCCCCAGGTCATTTTGTCTCTTCCACCAGGTGCAAAGCTCCTGAGAGCCACTGTGCACCCTGTGTCCTGCAAGGCTTGTCTTTGTCATATTGCTCTGTTTAAGCTGCACTTGACAGCTGCACGCGACAGTTGGGAAATTGCTTTCAAAGTCTGGCATTTGGGTTTCAGTAGCCAATTTAAATATATAAGAAACCTATGTCTACTTAAAAATTTTTTCTTGAAGGCATTTGCATTCAGTATCTTTTAAATAAGGAATAAAGTAAATGAAAATGACAACAGGGTCCAATTTTGTTAAGTGTCTTTTGGTAACGTTTTTGGTAAGGGGCATGGGAAAGACTTGAATGCTGCAATTCAATACAGCATTCCAACATAAAATCAATATAACCAGTAATAACTGTAAATTTGAAACCTTGTTTAGAAATTGAAGTTAAGATACATATTTGATACCATCCTTGGAGAACCCATTTATGTGTGAATTTTAAGTAAAATTATGTTAAGTAATAATAATAACAAACTGTTCATGGCAGAAATGATCAAGAGAGAGATTTTATGAATGAATGCCAGCAGAGCGAGTATAGGAATTCTACCACATGCATAGTAAGGGATTTTAGTCTTAGTGATTGAAACTCTTGTCAGAGTCAGAAGTATTTGCTCTTAATTTGCTAGACAATTTCTGTCCACTGATTATTGAATATGCCTTTATCAATCAGGGAATACAAAGTCACCTTTTTGAGTTTTATTATTGATCCCTGTGAGCTAATTTGGGGGGTATTACTGGTAGCAACTTTCCCTCTCTGGTGCTCTGCAAAATTCTTGACGGTGTCTCTCTCTCAATGAATATTTGTTCTCTGCAAAATTCTTGACGGTGTCTCTCTCTCAATGAATATTTGTTGCATTAAAATTAAATAGCCTGGTTGAGGCCTCAACCATGTGCTCATCATGTCCATTATATTTAACAGAGAAATAAAAAGAAAAAAAAAAGATACTTTTTTAGTTTACCTTACATGTTCCCCTTACTGTTAAGGAATGTGGGGATAGAAAATTTGAGCTTCTGAAATATTTTGGTGGATAAATTCAGTTGTAAATATTTTTTCTTAAATACATGTATTTATATTCACCTTTTATACACCTATAACACAGGAACATATATATTTCCTTTTTAAAAATATTTATTTAGTTTTTAGTTGTAGTTGGACACAATACCTTTATTTACTTATTCAATTTTATGTAGTGCTGAGGATCAAACCCAGGGCTTCGCACATGCTAGGCGAGCACTCTACCCCTGAGCCACAACCTCAGCCCCTATATTTCCTTTTTATTATATGTTTTTATCAGTATCCTTTATATCACTTATCCATCTTTTGCTATTCTTCTGTTTTTCCAGAGCAAATATGAATAGAATTCTCTGTAGTTTAAAATAGTATAATAATAAATATTCTCCCCAGAAGCCAGGACTTCTTGTGAGTAAAAGTTTTCTCTTAAAAGCAGGAGTTACAGTACAGGATAGCGTGGGCTTTGAACACCACCTTTCTCTCATAGATGTCATTAAACACCCCAACAGTAATCTGTATTCCGAGGCACCTGAGTTGCATCCTCTGCCCAGTGACCTATCAGTCACACTTTGGGATAACATCACCTTGGCATAGTTGTCTTGTTGTAGAATATTCTTCTAGTAAGGGAAATCCTACCTTCATCACTGAATTCAGTGAGAGAGATAAAAATAAAATTTGGGGGTATCATGGATTTTTCTAGAATTTATTCCCTAAAGTCAGAGTCGTACCTGAAGATGACAGTGACAGAAAGAATAGGCCCATGCAGTACAAATAGAAAAGCAGTTTGGAAAATCTATATCTACACAGAAGTTTTATGTAGTAGCTAAGAGTTTTGAGTCTAATTCTGGCTTTTTATCTATTACCTCAGCCTCAATAAGAGTGCTGTCGATTTTGTTTTAATATTTATTTTTTAGTTTTTGGTGGACACAACATCTTTATTTTATTTTTATGTGGTGCTGAGAATCGAACCCAGCACACCACGCATGCCAGACGAGCACGCTACCGCTTGAGCCACATCCCCAGCCCGTGGCTGTCAAATTTTTTATCTAAAATATTCAAGCACGGGGCTGGGGTTGTGGCTCAGTGGTAGAGCACTTGCCTAGCATGTGTGAGGCACTGGGTTCTATCCTCAGCACCACATAAAAATAAAGTAAAGGTATTGTGTCCATCTACAACAACAACAAAAAAAAATTAAAAATAAAATATTTAAGCTCAGAATCTTTCCCAATTACTGAGAAAGCTATACAGTTATGGGGGGGGGGCGTGTCTTGTAATTTAACTCCCTAACAAATACTTCCAATCAGTGCAATTGTTGTATCTTTAAGCAGTGTGGCAGTAGGACCCTTAGAGAGAGCCAGTCTCCTATCCTTAGGCCAGTACTATGTCTTTGTCACATTTAACTTTTCCTAAAAATTCCTCTAGTCTTATTTTAGGCCCAAGATGTATAGGTGAAATTCATTTTGATTAATCACCTGACTTAAAATTAGCAACACCATGCATCCCAGTTTGTCCCCAGTAGACCCCAGTTGATGCCTGTTGTCCAGTGTAATTACTTAACAGTGCCTGTTTTCACTCTGAAAGATGTTCTTCTGTGGACAAGAAATTGTGTATTCGAAATATTTTTTAAAATATTTTTTAATATTTTAGTTTTAGTTGGACACAATGCCTTTATTTTATTTTTATATGATGCTGAGAATTGAACCCAGCACCGTGCACGTGCTAGGTGAGAGTTCTGCTGAGCCACAACCCCAGTCCCATCATATTTTTTTAACTAATGGAATCAGATGAATCAAATACATTGGTTACAAGTTGTACAACACCACATGAAATATGGGTGATTTAGAAAGGAGACAGGGAGTAGGCAAAATTTTTGCAGAAGTACATCCCTGTGCATGCAGGAAGGATTTGGGTTAACCTACCAACTCCACTGTGGAAGACAGGTAGAGCAGCTTTCTGCTTTACGTGAGGTAGCCAGTGCCTCAGATGGCTTTTAACCTTGAGCTAGATATTCATTTGAACAAGCTGCTGAGGGCCTGCCAGGTAGCTGGTGCCATGGGGCACAATGGGGTACAATAGCAAACACCACAGATATGACCCTGTCACCACAGAGCTGATGAGAATTCTCCAGATTTGGCTGTCTGTCCAACCTATATAATCATTTTAAAGTTTCCCTTTTACTTTTTAAACCAAAGATGTAGGCTGCGTAACCACAGTCTGCAGAGCAAGTTTTATTCTTTCCAATTTCATAATCTTAAAATAATTCTTTTTTTTTAAATGTATTTTTGAATAAGCTTTAATTTATTATAAATCATTTTATAGAAGAATGTTCTTAACATGGGAAAAATTTTAGGTTCTACTTTTTTAAAACCAAGTCAATATTAAAATAATTCTTTATTGGGTCATTAAATCAGTGTGGTGTTTCCCTGCAAAGAAGCAGCTGTGGCAGTTGTGACATCAGATTAGTTACACACCATAGCACCTGATACCTGCTCTGCTGGTATTGGCACAGTACCTTCAGAGGGACTGTGAGAGTGTCCATCAGGATGAACACTTAAGAACAAAGCAAACTGGGATTTGCTTCCAGAACCATTCGAAGAATCAGGTACTTACAAGGAAACCTAGCTTAATTAAAGTCACTTTTCTAGGGCCTTCAGTTATTCTTTTTTTTTTTTTTTCCTTTTTGGTACCAGTGATTGAACCCAGGGCACTTACCCATTGAGCCACATTCCCAGCCCCCCCTTTTTTTGTGGTGCTGGGGATTGAACCCAGGGCCTTGTGAATGTGAGGCAAGCACTCTACCAACTGAGCTATATCCCCAGCCCCCCAGCCCTTTTTAAATATTTTATTTAGAGGCAGGATCTTGCTAAGTTGCTCTAGGGCCTCTCTAAGTTGCTGAGGCTGGCTTTGAACTTGCAATCCTCCTACCTCAGCTTTCTGAACCCCTGGGATGCACCACTGTGCTTTGGAACAGGAGGCAAGTACCAGAGCCCTCTGTGCAGCCAGAGTGTCAAGACAAAATCTGCTTTGGGGCAGGCAGCAAGTGGGATTTTAAGTGCCAGGCCAAGTATCTCAGGTTGGGCAGGCCAGAAGGTCACAGCCCAAGGAATCAGTCAAGGTGATGTCAGGCAACCAGGCCCAGGGCCTTGTTAAGGGCATCAGGCCCTCTGAGTACTGGTGGGGTGTGTGAGAGAATGGGTGGGAGCCTCCACTGTATGTAGTGGTCACAGGCAAGTGGCAGAGCTGAGCCAGTGGGAACAGCTTGCTCCTGGGCAGGAGGCAGGCAGGTGTCCCAACAGTGTGTGCACTGGGAAGTGAGCTCAGCTCCTGGCCCTGCTTTAAGAATTTTGTTTGATTCTCTTGTCCAAATAATACAGATGAGGCTGACAGGTGTCCTGGTAGAGCAAGACATGTGAGCATCTTAACCCAGTGACTGAACTGGCACCCGGGGTAGAGCTGACCGCCTCTCACAGCGAGTGCCAGCAGCTGGTGGCTTTACATTATAAAATAAAAAGAAAATCCCTCACAAACAGAGCACAAGTCACAGGCCTCATATCTAACTGTCCTGTCCAAATATGCCACTGCAAACAGCTGGGTTTGGCTTCAGGTGCAACTGTAGTTTTGAAAAATTATGTAGAATATCCTATTTTTCAACACAGTAGGTAACAGACTTAATGCTTACTGTAGAAAATAAGTGATCTGTTTAATTTCCAACTTAATTTTTATGACTAGACACAACAAGAAATTCACATTTAACTCTGGAGGCTGAGGGTTTTTTCCCTTCAAGGGACCAGCTTCTCTTCTCTAATTCTAGGAATACGAGGGATGTGGCTGTGGCCTTCACTTTGAGTTGCTGCTATAGAACATTGAGTACCATTCTTTTTCCTCTCAACACCAAATGGTTTCCTGAATGTGCACTGCTTGATTGTCTTTTTCATTTGAAAATACTTTGAAGTTCTTCCAGTGTTATTAAGAAAGTTTATTTTTTGTTGAATAAAAACAGTAGCAAGTCTGTTTTACTTGAAATTAAGTGCAAAGATTGTTCCATGTGAAACAGGCAGTATCCTGTCATGTGAGGAGCGTGAGCCCTCGAGGTTGACCTGACTCAGATTCAGGGGAGTTATCAGTCATCTAAGCCCCACTCCTCTGGTCACACAGGAAGGCCAACGACTGTGCATTCCTCAGGGCTCTTGGGGATGGCAGGAGATGATGCCTGTGTACCTGCAGCGTCTGCTGTGTACCTGCACACTCACAACTGTCATTTTATTTTCATGTGATTTTGAAGGATCATGTATGCTATTGACTTAACTGTCATTTTAATAACATTATATGAACCTCTCTTCCCTCTCCCCAGGATGCTGGTCACAGTGTGTTCCTGTGACAGTCCAGGGCTCTTACCAGTCCACTAGCTAGCCCTGACTGCGGGGAGGGCGGGAGGAAGAGAATCACTGTGAAGCCGGTGGACAGGAGGGACCTCGGCCCCCAGGGGAAAGCCATGGAATATTTGGGTGATAGGGAAAAGTGTACATTTGACCTGATCTATTAAGGAAAAGGGCTTTGTGTTTACTTTGAAAGATGAAATAACACCCTTGCAAAAAAGTGATCTAAAAGATCACTGCTGACCCTCAGTAACTGTGTCTGGAAGTACTCTCTTTTCCCACTTAGGTCTCACATAGCTCTAGACTAAATTATTTGGGCGGATATTTCATTTTTCATTTTATGACAGCTTTATAGTGTGCATGTGTATATCGCATATACCCTATTTAAGGAGTGAAATGATTGCATTTGTGTATATTGGGGCTGTCTTTCATATATTAGATTTGACACTTATGCAGGATTTTAAATGAGAAATGTGTGTGGTTGTATTCTTATTTCTAAAATTTAGATATCTGTGGCTTTTAGTGACCATCGTTCCTCTTAGAGCAACAGAAGCAAAAACACTCGGCACAAGATGCTCATTTGAAAGTTCTGAACATTCTTTATGTTCCCCAAGGGAACATTCTACTCAAAATTACCACCCTTCATTATACTTAGCTAAAATACAAAATGAATTGTAAGTGCTCAGTTGGGTTGAAGTTCAGGTGTGGGTATATTTACATGTGCGTCTGAGCACACTTAATAAACTTATTCCTCCTTCCACCAGGAAAACACTGCCAGGACTGTGTTTATAGAGTAAGAGGTTTCCTTCTTTCCCTCCTTTCCTTTCCTTTTCTTTCTCCCCTCCCCTCCCTCCCTTCCCTTTCCTTCTTAACATGGCATCCCTTCTAGAATGCAGAAACCAGAACCCAGTAGAGCAGGGAGCAGCTGGGGGGCAAAGGTTAGTGGGAGGACTACAGGAAAGAACTGGCTCAGTCAGTCCTGGAGTACCCACCAGGGGAGGTAGGACGCTGGGGTGAGTAAGAGCAGGTGAGAGATGAAGACTTGACAGTAAGGACTTGCAGAGCGAGGGGAGTGAAGGGGCACAGGTTGGTTTAATGTCGGGGCAGTTTTCATCATCTTCTAGAGGGGATGAGCCATTGGGGAGAAGGCAGTGGGGGAGGGGCTGTGGGAACTCATTGCTCCACCCACTTTCCACCTGGCAGCACTATAGTTATGATCTCTGTGGTTGGGGCAAGATAGTGCTGTTTAATTTTTATCTGATAGTTTCAGTTGAAGTTGGGGAAGTAGTATTCTTATGTATCAGATGTCACATCCGGATTCTGGACTCTTAGAGTCAAAGGAGTATTGGAAAATTGGGGATCTAGTCCTGGCCCTGGCGAATGCTTAGACTGTTGCCACACCTGAGTCTCTTTCTCATACACAGGTGGCTTTAATATTTATCTTAAAAACATGAGAAGAAAAAGGGACCCTTGTTCTGTAGCAGTCCTGGCACATGCTCTGTAAATGCTGTCAGTCGCATCACCTAGGATGAGACCTGCCAAGGTGTGAATGTAGCTAGTGTGAGCATCAGCAGGATGTAGGGACATTCCCCACAGCAGCCTGAAGTCATCCTAGGGTTTTCTAAGTGCTAAGTACTTGGTGAGAATCCTTGGGCCTTGATTCCTTCAGCACACAGGTCTGTATCCATGCCTCTCAAGCATGGCAGCAGAGGCACTTAATTCTATTCAAATAGCAAAAACACATATCCCAGTCTGAGGTTCTCAAAAAACAAAAGAAGCCAGTGCCCATTCTATAGTGGTATGAATGGTAACAGACAACAGCTTCAACATCAGCATAACAGGCACAAATGATTATAGTCTTTAATGACCCGTATTTGGCTTCGGCAGGATAGCATTTTAGCATCCAGTAATTATTAGGTGCCTCTGTATGACACTCTCCTGGTGTTCTAGTTGGCAAGAGATTGAATGAGACATTAGCTCCATATTCATAAAACTTAGAGTCTCGTGGAGGGGATAAATTATAAAACAAAAACTAAAAATGAAGTAGAAAATGTCAGAGCATAAGATTTTTTTAGCCACTTTTCCCAGTTTTCAAATGAAAACAAAATGCACAAGTACAGATTTTCAGATTTTCTACATTATTATTTGATATAATGGAGAAAAAGGAAGTGTCAAAACTATAAAGAATGAGCTCACATTGGTATCAACTTGGCCTCAGGCTTTGTTTATTTATTTGTTCACCCAGCAAATGAGTGGTCAGTGTTGCTGGATGCTTGAGAAATTTGGAGATCTTGCCCTCATTCGCCCTCTGAGTTTGGTGGTGACAGGACAGGAGGCATGGCAACTGGGTTTGCACAGGGAGCTGCCTGCGGCGGAGAGGGATCCTTGAGGAAGGTTAGTCTGTGACTTCTGAAGACCCTAGGGTGGACTTCATAGGAAGCTGGCTGTGAGGGTTGTGGACACAAGCCAAGAAAACTAAATGGACCTCTTTAGGAGGGTGAATCTTTCTCATGTCTTTGAGTCATGATTTTGTCTGGTCAAAAAACATGGGCAATTTTATAGTTTTGAGAAAGGGAATGAGGGAAATATAACATGATAGTGGGGTTTTAAATTTTTTGATAACTTTTTAAATTAGGCTTGGAAAGATTAAAGGCAAGTACCCTATTAAAGTATCAGGATTAAGCTTTTCTAGAAAGACAGACAAAACATTTTCAAGCCACACTGTTTATTAACCCTAGACATGAAAGATTTATAAGAGGCAAAAAAAAAGAAAATTTGATAGTGTTTCACATAACTGAATCCCAGAAAATCTTGGCTCTTCTTCTAAAAATCTTGAAATAAACTGTTTTCTGGAACATTAATTGGAAGACAGCTTGCTATCACCAAATTGTTAGTCTGCAGTAGAAACTCAAAACTGCTAACAGATGCACCCTACAGATTTTTAAAACATGGAATCATTTTAGCCAGCTGCCAACCCATTGATCTATATAACTTTTAAAAATATGAAATATAGGGGCTGGGGTTGTAGTTCAAGGGTAGAGCACTCACCTAGCATGTGTGAGGCCTGGGTTCGATCCTCAGCACCACACAAAGATAAATAAGTAAATGTATTATGTCCATCTGCAACTAAAATTTTTTTAAATATGAAATATACATATAAGTGTACATAACTGTTTAACTGACAGAAGTGTTTCTCTTTGTGCTATATATCATAAACATCTGATTTCCAAATAGAGACTTGCCTTGAGTAGACCTAGTAGTTTCTCCAAAAACAATGTAGATTAAATTCAGTTTTTTAAAAGTAGAGTTTAGGTGCCAGTCCCGACTCATTTAATTCCATAACCTTGGATAGGTCTCTTAGCTTGCCTAAGGATTTTCCACACTCCTTTAAAACCATATTTTTTCGAGGGTGTGCATTTGACATTCCTACAACATGCATAATCCATGATGTTAGAATATATTTAGGAAAAACTTTTCCCAAGTATTCAGTTTCATCAATGAAATGAAATTCACTAAGGCATCTAGGCTCAGGTCCACTTTATACCCATATATATATTAACCATAATTGTTCCCATGAGGAGTCGAACAGAGTCAGTAGTAAACAGAACGTGTTTGGGGTTCCAGTCCACATCGGCCAGTCTACTCAAAAGCCACAACTCTTTAGGGTTTTGTTTAAAATGGGAGCATGAGGGAGTAGGCATCACAGGCTTGGTAGTCTGGGGAGGTGGCGAGATGGAGACCAAGTTTATGCAGGCTTGCCCACAACTCCTCCACAATCCACCCTGCTAGATGCCTCTTTAAAAAACAAGCAAGTAGGGGCTGGGGATATAGCTAAGTTGGTAGAGTGTTTGCATCTCATGCACAAGGACCTGGGTTCAAGGCCAGCACCACCTTTAAAAATAAATAAATAAATAAGCAAGTGGCTAGGTGCAGTGGTGCATGCCTATAATCTCAGGTGCTGGAGAGGTTGAGACAGGAGGATCGTGAGTTCAAAGCCAGCCTCAGCAAAAACAAGACAACTCAGTGAGACCCTGTCTCTAAAATAAAATACAAAATAAGGCTAGGGATGTGGCTCAGTGGTCGAATGCCCCTGAGTTCATCTCCAGAACCAAAAAAAGAAGCAAGTATCTCTCACCCATTTTTTTTTAATTGGATTTTTAAAAAAAAAAAAAAAATGTATGTTTTTAGTTGTCAATGAATGTTTATTTTATTTATTTATATGCAGTGCTGAGAATCGAACCCAGTGCCTCACACATGTTATGCAGGTGCTCTAGCACGGAGCCACAACCCCAGCCCCTCTCTCACCCATTTTTATAATAAAATTCCAATCATGGCATTTCCATTTTGCAAACCTTTGTTTGCAATTTTTGTTTTGCAATCTTTATAATTTTTTAGAAACTTTGGCTAAATTTTGTAAGAATCTTATTTATTCCACTGCGTAGATAAAATTGGGTCTCAGGTTGTATATATTCTGTTTCTATTATTATGATCCTATTTTCTAAAATACACAAAACATGCATAGTGTTGAAAATTGTGTAAGATAGAGGTAAGTATGGATTAAATAACTTATAATCCTAAATCTGGACCTTTTTTTTTTTTTTCCCTCTTTATTTCTAAAAATATAGAAATCTCTTTGCCATATAGAGAAAAACCATGCAGGTAGAAAACTGTAAGAGTCCCAGACAGGTTAGGTTACCTGAAGACCTGTGCACCATGGAGCTGCGTCCGTGCCGCAGTTTTGCCCCTTGCTCAGCCTATTGGCTCTGGCCACAGATTCTTTCTCTTCAAGTCTCCGCAAAAGTTAGGTAATGATGCGTCTGTGCAGGGCGCTGGCTGCAGTTCATCCACGCAGGGCAGAGAGTGGAGTAAAGGGGTGGCCGTGAGTCCTACTGGGCCTGACCACTTGGGCCTGCAGGACTGCCTTACTGTGACATTTTGTGAAAGATATTCCAAAAGGTTTAGAGATGAATTTGACAGTTTCAACAAAGGGAAGCAGACATGAGAGGGAGGATAAACTCCACAGGATAACCCTGCTGGGTGCAAGTCACATGGCATGTGGTGCCGAGGAACAGATCAAGGCCTTGGGACCAATTCTGAAAAGACCCAGCAGAAGACGACTCTTAATTCAAGACGAGTGTAGAAGAGCTGTACAAAACTGTGGAAGGTGAACTGGAAGGCTAACAGTGGGCTGGAATGTGGCTCATGTAAAAAGGGGACTTTTTAGTATTGCTCAGAGCCAGAGAAGCACAGCGGGAAAAGCAGCAAGCGGCCAAGGCCTGATGTTAATAGATGTGGGAGCCGAGCTTTACGACCAAGGGGGTCAGAGCCTAGGAGAGGTGCAGAGATGCCCAGAGGTCCTAGTTACACTGTTGCTGCTCGGGCTAGAGAAGCAGCCCTGGGAACTTGGGTTTCCAGATTGGCCCACAGCATGCTGCAGACAGGCATGTGGTGAGCAGGGTGGGATTCTGATGCTTTGAAAATATTTTGACCTTTCAAGCAAAGAAAAAAGTAGTTTCCTAGAAGTGCAGGCCAGTGAACTTGTTGCTCCCAGCATGATGCCGAGAGGATTTAGTTAAAAAAACTTGTCACTGTTAAGAACAGGTTGTTTGCCCTGGGGTCACTAAGGACAATTCCTGCCAGAAAAATAACCAGCTTTGAAAGAAGGTTATTTCATTGCGGATGAGAAAGATGTTGCAGATGCTAATGGTTCAGTAAGGAGGCGAGACAGTCGCTCAGTTTCTTTGCAACAAGGAGGGAGGAGCTGGTCTGCATGGCAGTGCAGCGTGGCTGGGCTTGCTCCACTGGGCTAATGGCTTAGTGTGAGCCCCAGGGAGGAGGGCCGCCAGCCGGGTGCAGGCTCCTGATCTCAGATGCAGCCAGGGGGAGCCGGCCTACCCTATTTCTTTTCCAGCAGTGATGTCTGGGAAGCCCAAATCCCTGCCCTTTCATGTCACAAAGCATAAGTCCAGTCCCTTGGTTGTATTTCACTTATTTTTAAGCCACTGGCCTTACAACCCCTCAAATGCCCCCAGCCATTGCCTGAGAGTTGTGGGGCAGAGGTCAGAAGCCAGGGCTTGGGTCAGAGGAGGGAAGACAAGCCCAGTGGATGAAGATGGGTCCAGAGACAACAGGAAGGAAGCGAGGGAGGCCGGGGACCGCCCAGAACACAGGGCGAGGAGCCTGTTCCCCTGGGAGACAGAGCGTTTCAGGTGTCGTGGTTCATGAGGGTTCCCTCCATCCTCCATGAGCCCTTGCAGATGGTCACAGGCTTGTTTAAAGGGGCTGAAAAGGTACGTCAGACATGCCTTCTTCAACTTGTTTATTACTGATTTAAATGAGGAAATGGATGTCAGACATGTTAATTAAACCCAGGAGTGACATGAAGGTGGGAGAGAACTAAAATGTTGGACAAGTTCTGTGTCTGGGTCCAGAAAGCTCACCTGTTCAGGTGTGGGGAGGAGGCAGCGGCTTGTCAGTTGGGACAGACCATTCTCAGTGCTCAAGAATACGGTCCAGGGCTGGGGACGTGGCTCAAGCAGTTAGCACGCTTGTCTGGTATGCGTGGGGCTTGGGTTCGATCCTCAGCACCACATACAAACAAAGATGTTGTGTCCGCCGAAAACTAAAAATAAATATTAAAAAAAAAAAATAAAGAATACGGTCCAAGCCAAGATGGTTGACAGGCCATGACAAAGTGATTCTGTCTCACACCGATCAGACCACAGCTATGGTTTTTAAATCTGTTCCATACATTGAAGAACAAATTTTGAGTTTGTTGAAGGAGAATGACCTAGATATTTTGGCACCACGTATATCAAATGAGGATTGGTGTGGGGGGGAGATTTGAGGGGTTGTAAGGCCAGTGGCTTAAAATAAGTAAATTACAGTGGAGGGATTGGACTTATCCTTTGTGACCTGGAAGGGCAGAGATTTGGGCTTCTCAGACATCACTGTTGGAAAAAAATAATGAGGCCTTGAGGGATCGGTCCTGCCACTAGAGAGGAACAGGGACAAAGGCCATTTGGGGAAAGAGACAACTCAGGGATCCCAGAGATGTTGGTCTATAATGAGAGATGTTGGCATGTAAGCCCATCTGGACCTGAGATAATGTGGTTCCAGATCTGTCTTTTTACCTCTTTGTAGTTGTTATTACCCAAAACATCACATGCAAATTCAGAATCATTGGTAGACAAGTTTGTGATATTTAAATTGTGTCCTCCTTGTTAGGGATGTGGTTCAAAACTGAAATTTGGGGGTTATCTTGTATGATATGGGCATCAGTTTCAACCTGGTTCATTCCGTGACCTCAGTAGAGAAACTTGATTGAAACGAGAGGCCAAGGAAGAGCAGTCAGTACAGTGAGGCTGAGAGGCCTCGTTTTCTTATCATCTCCACTTCTAGGTAGAGACGGCAGAGCACTCTTAGAATAGATTAAAGTGTGCTGTGGGTTTTTTTATATTCATACTTTGAATTTTTTTTCTTTTTTTTTTTTCAGGTGGGCAGGTTAATAAAATACACATTTTAATGTAAATTAAAATTTCAAGAATTTGCATATTATAAATGTGCAGCATCTTAGCTGATAAAAAGATGATCCTGGCTCAGGCAGTGCTGCTGTGTCCACAAACTAAGATCAGATATTCATGGGAACTTGGTTTCCAGCATCCCATTCTAGGCACCCTTACTCTCCTGGGAAGATGTTAGTGGGTTGACGTGCACAATTTCCTCGTGTCCGCAAATGGGGATGCTGTTAAGGCGGGGGAATTCTTTTTCCAGGTCTTAGGTTTATCATTTTTGTTTGTTTGTTTTTGAGACAAGGTCTCACTAAGTTGCTCAGGGCCTCACTTAGTTACTGAGACTGGCCTCAAACTTGGGATCCTCCTGCCTCAGCTTCCTGAGTCACTGGGATTACAGGTGTGCACCCCCCAGCTGAAAATCAGCTCTTAAATGACAGGTGCCTTCCCTGTTGCTTGGGATACCATTTTACCAGCCACAGTAGCTTGGCTTAGTAGTTTGTTTTCTCTTCCAAATGGCTCCTGGGAAGCTCTGTGGGGACTGTCATTGTCTACACCTCCCTCCTCCCTCTGCCTGTCCTCTCTGTTTCCTCTCCACCTTCCCTGTCCCCTCTTAGAGAAAACCTTTGAGGGCACCTGGTCCAAACAGAGCCCGTCTTTCCCTCTCCCTGTCGTTCCACTCAGGTTTTCCTTGGAGCTGCTGTCCTGCCAGATGGGACACTCACAGTCACTACCTGATGGGGGACTGGAGAGAACTTGCAAAGGGTGCAGTTTCATAATCAGGGGTCAGTAGTAAAAGAACCCATCTTCGGTTCTGGAGGGGCATTTTGCTGTGGAGTGAACACACCAATTCAGGGTTCGTGTCACCGAGGTGCCCACCTCTGCCCCCCGAGTAGGGGGAGAGAGAAAACAGCACACACAGCAAATTTTAAGCCTCAGGTAGGCAATAGATGATTTTTGGTATATCCCACATATCACGTGGGATGTATTTATAAATTATTATTATTATTGCCTAATTTGGCAACCCTACCCTTTAGTTTCCTGATGCATATTGATTGGCTCTCTGTTAGAAGGTTTCTCAAAAGAAAACTAATGTCATTCTTGCCCCTAGTATGCAGAACCAGGCTTCATTCAGGACTTTGTTGGAATAGAACTCAAATTACGAAAGATGTTCATGTGCCTCATCCCCTCAGTCTTCTGCTTTCTCTACCCAGGAAACCATACTGACTATAAATGAAGATGACTGCTGAAAGGGTAACCTTGAGCCATTCCTGCTTTGTCATTTAAAACAAAGTATTTGCAGATGTGGACTTTAGGACTGTAACCAGACTTAACAGATGACTTGTACACATCTCAGCTGATGGACCTTGTTTCCTTGCAGATTCACAGTGAGGTTCAAAATGGGTGGCTTAGAGTTTAGAAGTAGAAATGAGGGTTGTGGATTTATATTTTTTCTTTCTGCAAGAGAAAAAAATACTTTGGACCCAAAGAGGACCTTCCTAAAGAGAGAGAGTTGGCTTAGTAAAGGCCATCCCACCTATTAAGAAAACAACCCAGGATGTGGATTTTTTTACAGCACAGTTTTTACAAGTAACAAAATGGAGTCAAAGTTAACTGCACTGACTGGGCCATTTGGCCATGAGGGTATAATGAAAAGCTGCTTCAGAGTACAAGGGCCACATAAATGGGAAATGGATATATTATTTCATAGCTGATATTCGCTACCAAGCTTTTAGTTGTTTCTTACCTATAAAAATTGGTTATGCAGTTAAAATACCATAAGCAATAAAGGCCTGAGACACAGTTGGAATAAACCAAAAATAAAGCTCGGTGCGGTGGCGCACACCTATCCAGCAACTTGGGAGGAGGCTGAGGCAGAAGGATAGCAAATTCAAAGACAGCCTCAGCAACTCAGCAAGGCCCTAAGCAACTTAGTGAGATCTGTCTCAGAAAATGAAAAGGACTGGGGATGTGGCTCAGTGCGTAATCACCCCGGGTTCAATCCCTGCCCACTGCCCATCCCCCACCAAAAAAAAAAAAGATATCCCATAATATCCACTGAGATATTTTTAAATTATTGCATTGAAATATAATTGAGGATTTGATATATTTTTTTTAAATCTTAATATACTGTCACAGATGAATTGTATCTTGATTTTCATTTTTTTCTTAAAACATAAATGAATAGGCATAATATTTTTTGAGTCTTTTAATTCTACTTAAGCCCTATTGTCAGCACTTTTGAGACCGCTGAAGAATGGTTATGCATATGTTAAGTAAACTACAAATAAGATAATGGCAGATGAATGCCCATCTTCTAGTCTCTGGGAACTCCTACTAGTTTTATTTTATTACTGCTCTTCCCTGTCATTATTCTAAGCACCAGCCCCTCATTGCCCTGTGGGGTGTCTGTGTAAGTCCATCTACTATGCAGTCTTTGGACACCTTCTCCAAAGTGACGCCATTAGGCATCCTGGGAAATGTTCCAAAGAGTGAGCCCAGAAAGGGGGGGAAATCTGGCTCATCACAATTCCAGTGAGGAAGAGTGCCAGAGTTTTGACAAAACTTTTTGGCAGTGAGGCACATTCAAAATGATTTCTTGCACGAGCTTCCCTGGCAGCTCTAACCCAACAGTGGGTCATGATGCAAAAGAGCCCTTTGTTGGGCTGGGTTCTTCCTACACTCAACCTGCAGTTAGAAGACCAAAACCCCTGTAGCCACTCTTGAGACGCAGCCCCTTGTTGCGGGGTAAACAAGTCTGTTGAAACATCACAGGGGAGAGAAGAGACCTAGGAACAGACATTGGCTTCACCTGCTATGAGCAGGAGGCGCTGAAGGAGACTCTGCAGGTTAATGGGGCTGCTGGAGAAGGGCTAAGGTGAGCGTCCACTGGCAGTTTGGCACCTGGCCCAGATGCTGCCTTCCCTCCTCCCTGCAGGTCTAGATTTACAATCAGACCTCATTCCCTCGCCCAGGACTGGTTAAGGCTCACCATGTTCGTGCTGCAGTTTAAGGGCAGGGATAAATAGCTAAGGGTCTGAAGAGCCAGAAATATTTCCTTTAAGAGTGCCAGAGAGGACACAGGAGCTTCGGATGTGTTCCAGGGCAGGTGGTTGGAAAAGTAAGTAGCAGTTTCTTTTGAAGACCAAAAAGAATCGAATTGCAGACTTTTGTAAATTGGCTTGGTCTCAAAAGGGACATAGTCTTGTGTAAAACTTTCTTACAAACAGTTTGCATTTACGGCTGAATTCAAGTTGTCCTGGGACCTGTTGGAATTTTGTTTTCTTCTTTCTCCTGTCTCCCAGCCAAGAGACCAAAGCCAGGAGAACTTAGGCCTGTTCCGCCCTGCCACGTGGCACTCCATTTGTGGGTGGCCCCAGGTCAAGGCCCTCCTTCCCTGGAGCCACAAGGATCCCTGGGCCTTACCTATTTATTTATCAATTAGATACAGATGATAATGTACTTAACGCCTAGAGACTTTTGTGGCCTGCTTGCCAGTAAGTATGTGATTGGCAGAAGGGAGGGACAGACTGAGAAAAAGATTTAGAGCTGATTTGTGTCCTGAAATTTTTACACCCAGGTCTGACTAGAAAACCTCATTTCATCCTGAATCGCTATTTACCAAGTGGACTGGGCTCTCCTGCTATACACATTGTCATTTCAGGGAGGGATTCGTTCCCAGGGAAACAGTTCAGCTTCCCAAAAGGTGCTGCTTGATGCCAGGGAGGACTGGCTACAAAAAGGTAGCAGGAATTTTGATGGATATCAGATTTATTTAATATTTAATTTTAATTTAATATTCCGTGGGTTCAAGGAAGCAGATTCTGTGGGATTTGGTTTGAACAGATTCAGTGATAGTGTTTAGAATCATCCTAGTTGTGATGCTTTGGTTCATAGGGCTTAGAATAAAATGAGTTGGTATCTATTAGGTCAGTGGCTTTTAAAGTCTGTATTTTAGAGGCTGTGGAGGAGGAGAGATGGGGTCCCCCAGAGTCCCTGACAAGCCTGGCTTCTTCGCAGGCTGCTTGGCACTCATGTCTTACACACCAGATCTCACAGCTTAGAAAGTAGGAAACTCACCGCAGACCCATGCTTGGGAACCGTGGCATGCCTGGCTCTGACGTTTGGTTTCAGCTCTTCCAAGTCAATTCATAGTGGATAATAAGATGTGATTTCACTGAGGCACAAATGTGAGTGGCCTTGACTGCGGGCTGGTGGGTGGCAGTGTGTCACCCAGCTGGGTGAGTCAGCCCTGTTGAGCACCGTCAGCCACACATCCACGCAGCCTCTTTCACTGTGATTGTACACTATGGTGGGATTTGTCATTTAAGATTTGCTAATATCTGAGATGTAAAGGACATTTGCCTTTCTCAAATGTGTTAGGTCTTCTGAAAAAGGTATAGGACTCTGGACAGCTCAATGGAATGTAGATGCTTATACCCAGGGGAATTGTTAGGTGTGGTCTGGAAGCTTCCATGCCACATCACCTCCTGAACATGTGAGGAAATTGTATTGAGCAGAGATGCAGCATGCATCAGCTCTCAAACACTACAAAGGAAGAGAGATTTCTTACCCCAAATCTTGGCCAAGGCCTCTAAGGAATATGGTTATGGAAAGCCACCCATTTTTTTTTTTTTTACATCATGTTTTGTTCTATTCTGTGCTTTTGGATATGCCTGAGACAAATGTTCCCAAGACGGTGCTGTGTTTGTAGAAAAAGAAGTTCTATTAATGGTTCATTAATTTGGATCATATTTGGAGTTCTCTTTGAACTTGTTAAAATAAGACTTTGTGCCTTCCTGAAATCTGTCCTTCTGCTAAAAAGAAAAAAAGCCAGGTATTGTGATGTGTGCTTATAATACCAGCAACTCGGGAGGCTGAGGCAGGGACATGGTGAGTTTGAGGCCAGTCTGGGCAGCTGACATCATATTTACTACAGGTTAAATCCCACACTCTAGGACTGCTAGGGATGTTCCTGGTGGTGGTAGCCTTAGGGCAGGCCTTGCTAGGAAGGAGTGACCCTCATTGCTGTACTTGTGCCCTGCCTTGCACCCGCTTAATGGATGTGTGGAGCCTGGTTTCTGTCATTGTCACTAGAGCATGGAAAGCAAATGCACAAAGCTCAGATGAGCAATGGAGTCAGGCCCTGGGGGCATTTACTGGCCAGCCACTCCAAACACACATGGCAACTTGTCTTTTTTTTTTTTTTTAATTTCCCTACTTCCCTGTAGTTTTTTTTTTTTTTTAAGTTGTCCTTGGGCCTTTATTTTATTTATTTATACATGGTGCTCAGAATCAAACCCAGTGCCTCACACGTACTAGGCAAGCGCTCCACCACTGAGTGACAACCCCAGCCATCCAGTCACCTCCCTCTTTTAAATACTTATTCTGGACAAGAAGAGACTGCAGAGTAAGCCTCAGCGGGAGGCAGAGCTGGCCCTGTGAGGGCGTCCAGGCATGCCCACCAACCTGGATCCTGAGGGACCCCTCCGGGCTGCCTGTCTCTCCACTGGCCGTGCAGACTTGTGGGTGCTGTTCCTATCGTAGTATACCAAGAGCCACCGCTCCTGGCTGCCTGTCCCTGGGCTGGCTCTCAAGGGCTCCAGGTGCTGTTCCTGTGTCGCTATTCCACGGGTTACCTTTCCCTTGGGCTGCGTTTTCTGGCATCCAGTGAAAGTGTGTCACTTGTCATTTCTTTGACTCTGTCAATTCTCTGCCATTAATGCAGTTTGCAAATTGGTTTCTGTAGCTATTAAAAAAAAAAATAGCATCTGCTCAAACGGGCGGCGTGTGGTCTCTCCAGCTCAGCTGTGAAGACAGCTGAGGGAAAACCAGATTGAGTTTGCGCTCAGCAAACTGGATACAAGGAAAATAAAAAAAAAAAAATTTTAAATGGATGATTGTTCACTTTTAAAAAGGTTTCTTTACCTCAGGAAAAAAAGATTAATAGGATTTCTTTAAACATCAACTCTTTTCAGTACACTAAAAATAAAATTTAATGTCTTGAGTTTCTAGAGCATTCTTTGTGCAAACAGGTGGCATGTCTATAGGAAAAATTCTAAGTCTCTTAAAGTTAACTTTAAAAGTTATTAAAAATTTTTATCCAGTGGGTTCAATTCTACAAAAAAATTGATAGTTGTCACTGTGACTTGGAGGTAGGGAAGAGTACATCTTGGTAAGTGATGGTTTAAACGTGACAAACTTTAAAATGAGGGTACTACAGCATGTGACCCACATGCATCAATCTGTTCTTGAAGACCCAAAGTCCAGTTTTTAACCCTTAAGCTAGAAGGAGAGCCGTCTAAGCTCTCAGTGAAAATTCTTTATGCTCAGCATGGGCCCTGGCCTGGAGGCCTGCAGGCAGGGGAAGTGACTCCCCAGTGTTTGGAGTGCATGTGCTGGGGCTGTTTTACACCTGTGGTCTCAGGTGATTCACTGGTGGACTGGCCTTCCATGACAGCAGTTTAGTCTTATTTCACTTTTATCCACCCCATCCATTATGCCTCCTTGAGCATCCATTATTCCCCCTGCCTGGGAGTCAGGCTCTTACCAAAATGAGTTCGGACACAGGTCTTGCTCTCAGCTTGCGTCTCATTCCATCCTGTGGACTTGGCGGTCTATTGTAAGGTTGCAGAACAGTGCCTGGGTAACCTGTCCTTTCTGTGTTATGACTTCTGCCCTCTCTCCCATCCTCCACCCACAGGGTGTCAGAGTATAGAATTGCCAGCTCATATATAGCCCGAGCACAGCACAGGTTGTGGCACTTCTGGGCCCTGGTTTTCTGGGAGTGGTTAGTAGAAACTCTGTTCTTTTTTTGTTTGTTTGTTTGTTTGTTTTGTACCTCAGCAAAGGCATGAGCATTGGCTTTTTTTTTTTTTTTTTAAACCCAGGCTTACTGATTCCTGGTTGCTTGTGGTGATTCCCTCCTCTGTAGTAGAAGTGGTCCAGAGAGAGAGGGAAAGGACTGGGTTGGGACTGGGAACAGGGTGGAAAATGGAAGTACTGTGGCTGCTGCTGACATGAGCAGAGGTGACTGGCTGTGCCCTCAGGGTAGAGAAGAAAGGGAAGCGTGTCCCATGCAGGGGGATGCAAGGCCTTGTTCCTTCTGTCCGTGGGTGTCTAAGAACATGGCCGGCTGAAGGACGAGTGGCCCCTCTTCCTCCTCCATGAGGGGCTTCCCACAGAGCCTCTCAGTCCCCACGGTCAGCCCTGGGGCCAGGTGTTTGTCTCCCTCTCACACTTGAGTGACCAAGGAACCCGGGTGCTTACAACCATCCTGCCACCTGCCTCCCTCAAGCCAGCTCACGGCATGGGACCCCACCACCTCTGGAAACAGCTGGGTCCATTATGGTCCCAAAGTCTACCTTATACTCTGATCATTTGTGCCAAGTGGTCTAATTTTTCAGGATGTACCGTTTGTGATTTTTTAATTGAATGAATAAGGGACATTGTTGGACCAAGAATAAGAGCATCATGTTTTCTTCACAGACTCATCTCTGCGTGTATTGGGCAGGGTGGGGCGGAGAGCGTGGAACCTCGAGCCCCAGTTTTCTGATGTTTTAAATGGAAGTTTTATGCCTTGCAACTCCTAAGGCCTGTTTTAGTGCTGATGTGATCTATCTTTCTGTTATGGTGGAATTAAGTAACTTTTTTATGGACTCTCATGGATCATAGGCACAGTGCACATGTGGACATGAGGCAGGAAACGTGACCTTGGTGAAATAGAGGAGCCCTGTGTGTCCCCATCATAGGAGTAACGTCTCCTACTAGGCAATGATTGCCTGATTTATTTTAGTTATTCTTACGCTTGGCACTTGGAAAGACACGCCTTCATATTGTTCTATTGTAATGGGACATGGCTCCACACATTTGAAGTAGGTTTTTAACTACAGAACAATAAAACATTTAGCAAATTATGTCAGAACGTGTCTGCACACTCTTCTACTGCAGCTCTGTGCCAACCATCCAGCTCCCATATGGGCTGACCAAACGGATCAGCTGGATGAGGCAGATTGGGGTCTGGCATCCATGAGTAACTCTGGCACTTTCCCTTCCACATGGCAGGACAGGCTGGCTGAGGCTTGGGTCTCGACGGCTTTTGGAAAGGTGCAGAACATTCCAAATGTCTATGATATTGCTCTATCGCCTTTTTGTCTAGCCCACTGGATATTGATCCAATATGATCACTGCTGGAACAGATCATCCCCACTGTGGATTTTCCGTCCCCCTGGCTTCTTAATCACAAGCCTTTGTCTTTTGTGGAGAAGGAAGGAAGAGGAGGACATGAAATTTCCAGTGGACAGCTTTGCTGGTTACTGGCAGCACTGATAAGAATTTTCTGGGTGGGGCTGGGGATGTGGCTCAAGCAGTAGCGCGCTCGCCTGGCATGCGTGTGGCCCGGGTTCAATCCTCAGCACCACATACAAACAAAGATGTTGTGTCCGCCGAAAACTAAAAAATAAATGTTTAAAAAAAAAGAATTTTCCGGGTGAAGGCATGGGTGTGCAGGAGACTCATTCCAAGGGGCTAGAGGCTCTCTGCAGACTCTCTCCCATTTTGTTCTCCCTGCCTTCTTTTTTATCAATTATAATTTAGAAATGACTCCTAGATTATATACAACTTCTGGCCTGCTAATAGGTCAGTTGGAAATCAGTTAAGGATGGAAAAATGTAACCACACCACAGGATCTTTTCCATAGTACAAAAGTCAACTGCATTTCTGTTTCTTCATGCATTGGGTCCCCAGAGATTGTGTCCTTCAAAAGGCACTCTCTCTGCCTGGTCCTTTCTCCAGCCTTGCTCTGTGACCTGAGTCACTGACCTGGGGACCTAGTCACTGTTCCTGCAGCAGGTTGTGTGTGCTAAGAGAGGCTGTCGCGGATGTGAAGCCGCGGGCCACTCTGCAGCCCTGGTCACTCACTGCCCGGCCTTCATCGTGGGCCAGAGAGTGGGATGGCCACTCCCCTGTCTGGATACTCGGGGATCTGAGGGGAGCAGCCTTTGAGAGGAAATGCATGTAATTTGGGAGTCAGGCACATTTAGTTTGAAATCTAGGCCCTGCTACTTCCTCGGTGTCTAATCTTGGCCTTGTTATTTGACCGCCGTGAATTTCAGTTTTCTTGTTTGCAATGTAGGATTGATGAATAGATCTATTTGCAGGGCAGCTTAGACTAAGTGAGAGATGTTACCTGGAACCAGTAGACTCCTGGGCATTTGCGTCCGTGTAAGGAATACCTTTGTTTCCATGGGTCTCAGTTGTGTCTGGTTTACACAAGTGTAACTAATTGAGCATTTCCAAATGCAGGAAAGCTGCAGAGTATAATCATCTCATCGTGAGCTGCAGAAAACTGCTTCTAATTCATTTTTTCTTTTTTTTTTTTTTTCCTTTTGGTATCGGGGATTGAACCCAGGGACACTTTACCACTGAGGTACATCCCCAGCTCTTTTAATTTTTTATTTTGACACAGAGTCTCACTAAGTGGCTTAGGGCCTGACTAAATTGCCGAGGCTGGCCTTGAACTTACAATCCTCCTCCCTCCGCTTCCTGAGTTGCTGAGGTTACTGGCGTAAGCCACCACACTCAGCTCAGGTTTGTATAAAAGTCATCTTGTTCTTTGCACCATGTTCCCAATAAAAAGTAGGAACTTTTTTGGGGCCCCCTTTTTAATTTACAGTATTATGGAGGGGTCATGATGTACACTGGTAACTGCTAGTGAGAGTGACCCCTGACTGAGGGAGAAGGGAGAATGGATTTCTTTACAAAAACTCCAGCTACTTAAGGAGTTTCGAAGAAGCCACCTGTCACATCCCAGCAGCTGTGGCTGTCCTTAGCAGCTGGATCTCCTTTTATGTCCCAAGGCATTAAATGCAGTAACTTGTGTTGGCTTTGATGTCTTTTAGGTGGAAGCTCTGAACCAGGTATAAAAGCTTCTGCGCAGTGGTACAGCATACAAACAGTGCCCTCCAGGGGAGAAGCAGGCAATTAAAACCAATATGGCTTCAGCCCTGGCGCTCCATATATATATATATCTCATGTCTCCCCGCCCAGAAAACCATGATCGTGAAAACACTTGCCAGGATGCCATAATACATTTTACATACTGTTTGTGTAAGTTCATTTGTCAAGACAGAAATATTTATTTCTCTTCCCTGCCAACAGAGAGACAAGCACAGATTTAGTCCGTGTTAGTATTGTGTGCATTTACAGGTCTTTCTTCCTTGTCCCCACCCCATAATTTGAGTGAATTTGTGTCTTTTTTTCTTCTGTTCCCCTGTGGTCTCTGTGCCTTTACCACAAAAATGCTGATCTATTGTGGACAATAACCCTACCCTGCTACAGCCTCAAATCTTATTCAGATCGAAGAAGGTGGCTCTGGAACTTGAGTCTTGCAGCCATTGAGAGTGAAATGACTGAGCTTTTGAGTAGAATTTTAAGTCACCTTTTTAAAAATCAACTTTTTAAAAGTCCTAATTTATGTTCAAAAGATAAACATACTAGCAAAGCACTTCGAATAATCCAGAGTAATAGATGACATCTCAGCACCAGTTTTGTTTTGTGTGGCTCATTCACACATTTCACAAAGTTTTGTTTCCCCTATGTCAAAACCATGGGAGAAAGGTGAAAAAAATCGTGCATGTCATTATTCTTGCCAATCATTCAAGCCATTGTTCTTGTCATACATGACAGAGTGCCTTAAAATATATAATATGATATGATATAATATATAAGTATGATATGATATAATGAAACATACTATCACCTAAATAAGTCCTCTAAGTTTTACCAACTGCAAAGGCATAAAGATCAAATCAAAATGGTGCAACAATCTTTCAGTTACAGGAGCTTATCATTTTGTTACGAACAAGAACTATCTACCCAAAATTTCCAAATATTTAACCTAATTTCTACTTGTACCTTTGACAGCTGTGAAAAACACATGATTTTTAATTGACTTCAGATGTTAATAAGGATTTTGAGACTTCTCTGGAAGTTCAGGCACCCAAATGTAGGTTTTTGTTGAAGTCTGACCATGGCCTCGGGCTGACACAGTGGGACTTGATTGTGCTTTGCCAAGAGCTGTGAAGGCAGGAGTGCATGAGTTCAGTAAAAGTTAGCGTTAGATGGCCTTCTTTTTAGACATTATCTGCTGAAGTTTTTTCAGTCTATATGTGCAGAACCCAAGGCCCAGCAAGGTCAGGTGCCTGCACTAGTTGTGGGTAGAATCACGTCTGGAGCTGGGTAGCTGACTTCCAGGAATGGCTTCCTCCTGAACCATTTCAGCCTGGGGGAGAAATGGACACTGCATAAGCTGGTTCTTCCTGCTCTACTGGAAGAAGAGATGGCATTTTAGAGCAGAGAAATTCATCAAACATTGAAACATTTGCTGTTGTATTGACACCATCTCTTCTTTAGGAATTATCTTGGAAAAAGCTAGGAAAAGTTATTCCATTAACCAGTGATGACCAGTTATTGTTCCTTTTGTCAACAGGCAAGATGATGAATGAAGTCCTGGCAGCTTCCTGTGTCCCAGGCCTTGTAGAAATAAATGAGACAGACGAGCTTCAAAGTTCTAATGTGCATCACATCGGATCTTGTTTAAGGAAGCGTTAAAAGGAACCCACCGTTACCTATTGAGAAGGCTCTGTGCTCTCAGGCATTGTTTCTGATTGAATCCAGAGGTTGCAAGCATGCCTCCCTGTATTACCTGTTGGAGCAGGTTTAATTTTATAAATTTTAAACACAAACTCTATGAGTTTCTAGTTCATAATTGTTCTTTTTGAGGATCCACTCAGATGAACAGTATCGCATCTGTAAGAGATACACACTTCCACAAGCCCAGAATTGATTGGGAGATCAGTGGCAACAAACTCCATCTGTAGCATCCAGTACCAGTGACGGAGGAGACAGAGCTGGAGGAAACCTATCGCGGGGAAAGTCATTGTGTTGGAACTACAGATGACTGGAACCATAGCTGTAGTACACTGAGGCTCTTTTCTTGAACACCATATGTGCACACTGTGTAGTTCTTGACCAGTGGCTTTAATCCATTATTATTGGTTATCTCTTTGGACATTCAAACATTGAAAGTTTTGAGCTTTCATTTAAAAAAAAAAAAAAAATTTATGCAGGTTTGAGAAAATCCAGGGTTCCATATTGTCTTCCAAGTATTTCCCTCCAGCCTTCCTGTCCTGTTAGGAACAGCAGGTACCCAGGTGGTAGAAAAGCAGCCTTATGGGAGAGAAAGGCAATGGGGGTGAGCAGGCATACTACATTGTACCTTAAACATACTTTATAAGTACATCGCTCCTTAGCTTCTCATTCAGGCAGACATTGCAAACATCTGCTACAAGTATCCAGAACGGATCTGTGTTTTTGGAACTCATCAGTGTTCACAATACCTGCAGGGGAAAGAATTGCAAAAATATGAGCACCCTTTACACCTAAAAGAATATTTTTTTATCATTCTTTTATTTGTTTTGGCTCTGTCAAAAATTAAAGTGCTTGGAATGCTGTAGTCTGTGGTCTCTTGAAGTTTAGTCAATGAGAACCTAACACCTTCACAGAATGCTGTCACTTTGGACATTCATAATAAAAACTGAAACTAATTTTGGTCGTTAGTCATTTATTTTGCTTTATAGCTTAGTACATCTTTTGTGGTTCATCGTTGCCCAGGAGCCACGCACTCTGTGTTGCTGTACATACAGAGAGTAGAGAGACGCACCCAGTTCAGGTTCTCACCGCCTCCCTCGTTGAATCACAGACGTTTTCCAAATTTGAACAGCCACTGTTTTTGTTATTTCTTGAAAGACTAAGATATTTTTTAATGCCATAGTCTCTTTCAATATGCATTGGGCAATTTGGATTAAGGATAATTCCCGAAGATTACATCTAAGCTTTCTTGAATTTGGGCTTATATTTTCTATTAAATTGATATACTATATTTTAATTATAAAATATTTCTCCTGAATAATAAGTAGGAAACTGGAGATGGCCATGGGTAGCATGTAGCAATACAGGCTTTTCGGTAGCATCTGTCTTTGACCGTCTGCCCGGTGTGTTGGAGTGCTGTTTTATGTATTCTGTCACACTGCAGTAAGAAAGAAAACAAAGAAGTCTAGACAATGAGTCTTGTGTAGAAAACTTAGATCTTGCTTGTCACTTTTACTAAATTGGATATGGCAGTAAGAAAAGAACCCTTTCCTTCTCTTCTGTTGTAATTACACCTCACTTGGCAGGTATACCATCCCTGTAGCTCCCACCTCCCAGCCCCCCAACCCTCCCCAGAAGGGTCATGTGGATTTGGGATGCACCTGGGTATTCTGGCACATATATGAGCAAATGATGAAGTGACCTGGGGACTTCTTTTCTTTTTGAGATGGGGTCTCGCCGTGTTGCCCAGGCTGGCTTCAAATTCCTGGGCATGAGCAATGCTCCTGTTGGCTGCCCAAGTAGCTGGGACTACAGGCAAGTGTCACCAAACTTGGCCCTAATTTTAGAAATCTTAAATTGGTGGTGGGGAGAGGGCATCCAGGTTCTTCTCCATGGATGAGATGGGAGAAGAAAGTAGAACAGCAGCTGTACCTAAAAATGGGCTCATTCTTTCAGAACTGAGTGCATGTGCAGTTGGTGCTTAGCTGGGGGTGTTTTTCTAATGGCCAGGTACACAGAGTGACCATCGGTTAGAAGGGTCATCTTTTAAAAACCCCAGGGCCCCATCACAGGGGCAGAGGTTGGTTCAGTCTGAGGTTGATTCCCTTGTAGAAGCTTCCTATGCCCTCCACATCCGGAGGGGCCTCTTTGTAATCTGCAGCCCTCACTCTGCCTGCCTGCAGTCCACTCTTTCTCGGGACTTCCAACATTGTGAGCTGGCTTTAAAAACAGTATTGGTGACTTTGACACACTGGAGCTCTTTGGTATTTACAGAGTTACAAAGACTCCTCCATGTGGTTCATTGGGTTCTGGAAGTGCTGGCCACTCACTTGAATTCCAGCGCAGTGATCTCACTGGAAGCAGATGGGTGGTCTTAAGCAATTTCTTTAGTGGTTGCTACATTCTTCTAGAAGGAAAAAGGAAAATCTTTTTCCAATGGACTCCCCAAAGGAATTGCTCATGGACGATTGCTTTCATCCAAAGTAATTTGTGTTTTAAGCAATTTAGAAATATAAGCAGTTAAGAAAGTAAAATTTTATGCTTTAAAAGAAAGCCTCTTTCCATTCATTATTTGAGATTTCCCCAAATCCTGTATTTCTGCATTTGTTTGATAAAATTGGGGAACCTTCCACACTATGGTGGTGGGATTGAATCTAGTCATTTATAGCTGGCTGTTCTCAAAGGACTACTTAGGATTACAAATAGAGACAGCCTGGCACAATGATTATTGTTTTAGATGTTTATTGTACCTTTTATTGTCTGTGAGAATGCCGTGTTTTTACCCCTCATTTCTTCTGAGGCACACATCTCCTTCAAAACATGTTTTAAAAAATATCACAGAAAAAGGCTCTACCCATGAGCTATAAGGAAATACAATGAAGTCCATTTTTATGAAGTCTTATAGCAGAAATAAATTATTTCCAATCCAGTAACAGTATACTAACATATCAAATGCCCATTACTATAGACAATTAAAAAAAAAAAAAAGATTGTGAACCAGAAAGAAATATATGCATTTTATTATCCAAACTTGATTTAAGTTATAGAGTATTGAGATTTTTTTTTCCTAAAAAGATGTCACTCATAAAATTAGATACAAATTTTAACGTCCGTGAAAGGATCTATGCCCTTAGAAATAAGCATGACTGTCACATGGCTGAGATGATCAGATTGTGCAGTTGGGGAAGAAACCCAAGTGCTCCTTTTGTCATTTTGCCCTATTGATCATGGGTAAGAAGAAGAATATTGAATAGAAGCAATTGCTGTTCAAAAGATTTTTTGAAAACTGTGAAGTCTGTGTGAACCAAATCTTGCATCATCATAAAGGAACCCTTGACAGACATTTATTAGTGTTTGCGCATTCCCACACACCATGTCAACAGGCAAAGAGCCACAGCAGTGGGCACGTCCTGCTCGGCTTTGTGTCCTCCTTGTCCTTTTTTTACTGACAGAAAAACAAAAACAGCTAATGAGGACAAGGTGGTAACTCTTGCCAGAAATGTGCAAGTTATCAAGAGCTGTATTTTGCCTGTGTGGATCGGAGCACACAACCATACTTCATGTAACTGGCGGCATAAGCAGAGTAACCAGAATTTTCTGAGGTCATTAAGAAGCAGAACTCCCAAGTGAGGCCTCGCTGGGAACTGCCAGAAGGGCACAGGGACCCAGAGGCCACCCCTGCATCTGCAGCAAGCATAGCCACCCTCCTACACCCACAACCAAACCCCAGGGTCTTCATGCTGAACCCAGTGCCCGAGCTTCACTCTTCAGTAGAAAATACCAATATTCCTTCATTCATTCAACACACAATTTATTTAGTGCTAAGTGCCCAATACTGTGCTTGAGATCAGAGATGGAGCTTGGACTGAAATTATGCCTTTGCACGTCATTAGGATACACATCTTAAAAAGTAATATCTGTGTGGGGGCTGGGGCTCTGGCTCAGTGGTAGAGCACTTGCCTACCATGTGTGAGGCCCTGGGTTTGATTCTCAGCACCGCATATAAATAAATAAAATAAAGCTCCATTGGCAACTAAAAAATATTTTTTAAAAAGGAATATCAGTGTGTTGCACTTTAAGCAGAAAATCAAATAATAAAACAAAAAGAGAGTCACAGAGCAGATGCCAATAAGTACTTTAAAAATTTGGTTTTCCTACATTGAACTTTCCACTATAGAAAAAAAGGAAAGCATTTCTTATAATTTATGATTTTGCTGTTTCCTTGTCAGCAGCATGTTTATTGTTTTATTTCACTTTGAAAATATTGAGATCATATTTACTTCAGTAGTGAACCATTTTTATTCAAATATTTCCAAGGACTTTCCTCCAGTTTCATTGGCCAAGCAACAAAGATCTCCCTAGCAAGATCCCACAAGTGTTTTCTCCATACAGGAGAGCCTAAACAGGACCCGTATTTCTGCACCCCTAAACTTTAGCCATGATACATTCACTATACCATCCATAGATGCTGCCATGGTCACTGGAAGTGACAGGTTTCAGCTATGAGCAGGTGGAGGAAAACCTCAAATACTCTCAAGCATAATGAATTTGACTTAACAACCTTTGGAAAATTATAATTGAAACTCAAGAAGCTGTCACTATGAAACCCCTTGCATGAATTCTGTTTCTTGAGAAATCTCTCCCATTTAAAAATAAGTTTAATGTAGAGTGGCATGGAACAGATAGGAAGTTATTCTTAGCTGACATTTTTTTTCTGAAGTGAATTTGATTGTCCTGAGGCCATCCTAACAGTACACAAGGAACAAGGTTGGTTTTCTCAGATCTCTCTCAAAATTAACAGTTGCATAGAAGGAAAATGGACCTGACTGAAGGTTTTTGATCTAGTGGCATCTTGCTTAGAAAGGTGTTTGTTAAATACAAAAGAGGAAAACAAAGCCAATACATAATCCGTGAATTGTGAATTCAATTCACCATTAGCTTGGTATGTTCTTCTGAGGCAAAAAGTCATGTCAGAATTTAAACTAATTGGAATAGAGACTTAGCAAAATCTAAGTTTGCTTTGGAAACTCACGTATTTCTATTCCAGTGGTGAACACTATGGACAATACATGTTACATAAAGCAAATTATTAACTCAAGTAAGTATAACCATAACCATCACCAAATCCCTTGCTTACTGCCCTTTCTTGGACTTTAGCCAAGATAAAAGCAGTGATGCTCCATTCAACTAAAATCCTGTTCTCGTTCCAATCAACCTTGGTATGTTTAACTGGACCATCAGATTCTTCAAACTGAGACTCTGCAAGAGAATACCATAAAACCTAGAAAACTAACAGAATATGGGATTAAGTTTTTCTAATGGATCTCCAGTGTTTAAGGAATTTGAATGCATTTTTTAATCAACATAAATGTTCTACTGGATATAATCTTGTGGGTCTTTGTTGTTGCAAAGACCATCAGGACCTGGTGGTGTTCTGAGCCTGGCCAGCCCTCTTAGAGCTCATCACGTTGGACTGGGGGTTGTAGGCACAGAACTTCTAACTTAAGTAGATTAATGTCTACTTAAGTCACTGTCCCCAAAAGCAAAGCAAAAAGGAAAACCCACTTAATAGGAGAGAAGTTCTTAATGAATTTTAGTTCATCTCCTAAATGCTGGGTCTCTAAAACTGGCCTCCCACTTGAATAACTAACTGGGCTTGCATCAAAGAATTTTCTTCTCTTAACAAATTTCTTCTATTACCCATAAAGAGAACAAAGGCTGCCCTTCGCTCAGCCTTTGATTTGCACCTTTCTTGTTGGTTGCTCTTGGTGCCCACTCGCCTTCCTTGGTGAATGCTCTCTGCTCAGGATGCTCACAGACATTTCATAAACGTGTCTGCACATTAGTCTCCTAAAAAACTTAAAAAAAAGAAAGAAAGAAATCCTAAGTCCCTTCCTCAAAGATTGTGCTTCCCTGGGTGCGCGCTGAGTGTTGGGAGTTCCAGAAGATCCGCAAAATGGATCCTAACGCAGGGACAAGTTTGGTAGCCCTGGACTAGAGGGAAGAAAGACTTGGCAGCTGAGGCCTGCATCCACCTCTTCCTCCTTGTTTGGTGTTTGATTTGGGGCAAGTGATTGAAGCACACCACGGCTTGGTTTCCTCCGCTCTATGATAAAGCTGATCATGCCAGCAGTTTTCTCACCTGTGTAATGAAAACATCGTTTTCATTCTGCTATGAGTGATGTAATTGATGGGTTTGGCATAGGGTGGGTGCTCAGGAAGTAATTTTTATTTATCCCTAAGGTAAAATGAAGACAGGGAAACAGCTGTAGCCTAAGTGAGGTCAGGTCAGTGAGAGCGAAAACAATCAGGGTGACACCATACTCATGTGGGGTACCCCCCACCCCACCCTGCACCCTGCCTGTCCAGTTCCTCTATTGTGAGCTTTGGAAAGAGCGATCAACTTCTACTCAAAGATAAGGCCTTTGTGTGCATCTGTTTTCCCAGGGTGGAGTGAACAGGATCTGCTCGGCAGATAAGTCTGGAGGGCATGGGGTGTGGCCTTGGCTTCCTGAGTTTGAAGGGCAAATTGCTGATCAACCTCACCATAGCCCACGAAGTCTCCAAGGACAGAAGAGGAAGTAAAGGGGCCAGTACAGTCTTGTCCTAGGCTCTTGGCACCTCAGGATCCAACACCTGACTATCTTTATCTAAAGAGACTCTCTTCTCCTCCTGTCTTTTTTTTTTTTTTTTTTTTTTTTTTTTTAAAAAAGATGTTCTCAGTCTGGCTTCAAACTCCTGGGCTCCCACGATCCTCCTTCCTCAGCCTCTTGAGTAGCTAGGGGTGCAGGCCCATGCCACCATCCCAGGCCCCACTATCTCCTTTCATTACCTGTTTTGCATTTGTCAATTTTGTTTTTAAGAAAATGAACCCCCCACACAATGCCTGTTGGGATGAATTTAATTCTTATTACACAGACTTGAGGACAGAGAATGCCTCACTCTGTCCCAGGAGGAGTACACCCCTCTGCAGTCTTGTGATGGATGAGAAGGGGGAGTTAGTGGCGTGCATGGCTCTGGCGTAGAGTGCCGAGCAGAAGGAGCGCACGCCACCCCGCCCTGTCCCCAGAGGTTTCCAGCTCTGAGCGCTCTGAACATAGGCGACATCCTTGGCAAGTTTACGTTTTAGTTTGAGAAGCAGCATGAGTTTTCATCTGATTTTCAAAGAGCTCAGGAACAGTCCAAGACCAAAGAACCACTTTTATTAATAAGGAATATGTTCAAATGAAACTGCAGAGTCCGAGCTCAGGTGGCCGCACTGCTTTCCAGGCTCTGTTTCCCACCCCACTGGGCGCCCAGGCATCCCGTGGCAGCGCTGTCCAAGCCCAGGTGCGCCAGGTGATCACAGCCCAGAGCCTCTGGGCCCAGGACACATCAGGTCTCCTGAAGGCACAGGAAGGAGGGAGAGCTGTCGCTGATGGAAATTCTCCAGATGTTGACCCCAACACTGCGGTCAGGCAGGCCCAGGGCACACAGGTGCAGAGAGGGAAAAGGAGTTAGAGGCCTAAAGACAACGAGAAGAGTTCAGCCCTCCTTTTCCTTTCTTTAATATCATTCAGCTTTCCTGAGCCAAACAGAGTTTGAGCAGGATGCAGGAATTTTACAACTGTGTCTGAGACTTAAACTCCGACATCAAGGGGACAGCCATGGGGCTGTGACACCACATTCACCTGCAGTGGTCAGCGCCCTGTGGGAGGGTTTCAGCAACCACTGGGAACCTGTGACTGGGGCTGGCAAGAGTCCCCACCCCATAGGAGTTCCCTACCTTCCTCCAAGTCTCAATTTCCCATCCATAAAATGGGGATAATGGTGTCTCTGTGGTGGGATTATTTTGAGGACAGAATGAGACTGTGATTTTAAGTAGATCTGGTGTCTAGCCCATTCCTTATGCTCATTATATCAAATATATTTTTCATTGTGAAATCGTGTTGTAACTTCCTTAATTATTAATTAGCAGCACATATGAAAGATTCGGGCCTGATCATTTGAGTTCAGAATCTGTGATGAAAGGTCTGGAATGATCGCCAGTTGCTTCCTTTCCCATTAGGCCCCCGCCACAGGACTGACTCAACCGTTAGCTTTCTTGGTTTGTTTTTGTTTTATTTTGCTTTTGTTTGCAGTGCTGGGGGTGGAACCCAGGACCTCGCATATGCTGGGCAAATGCTCTACCACTGAGCTCCGTTCCCAGCTCTGGCTTTGCTTCTTTAATTGTCCAAGTAAGAAAAGAATACATTACAAGTGCTAGCGGATCTGTGGGCCCGTGTGAGAGAGCCCAGGAAACATCTTGGAATCAAATGTGTTTTCACAACCTGCTGACCTAGCCTAATGTCATGGTTTCCTTGTGATAGACGCAGGAGGACTCTTGCACTCCAGGGAACGTGGTATTGTGACAGTTTCATGGCTGTTGTAGCAATGGCCTCAAGAGGCTGTCCAGGGTTAGAAAGGAGGACCTGTGCGTGGCCCAAGAAGGGACATGGGGAGACAAGAGACGGGAGGTGCAGACCCTCCAGGGAACAGGGCTTCCTCAGGGAGGGAGTTGGTGTTACTGCTCTCTGCAGAGCCACTGGGGCTGTGCTGGGTTCCGGGGCCAGGTCAGCCTCAGAGAGGGCAGGGCTGCTGCTAGTGCTGTCTGCGCCACTGTGTAGATTCCAGAGGGGACCCCTTTGTCCTGTGGCACGGGGAGCACAGCTGGGTTCCACCTTCAGTGGGTGCTCTTGAGCAGTACGCCACCTGGGTCATGTCACATCCCTCACCATCACTGTCCTTGTCATCCTGCCAGCCAGTGTCTGGCAGTCTCTATTTTGCAGAGCTAGTGGTTTCCCTGCTGCTTGGAGTTACACAGGGAGGTGGGTCAATGGAGATGCACAGGGTTGCACTATCTGGAAAGAACTTAGCCCAGACCTGCAGCGTGGGAAGCACTCGTTTCTAGAGCTGTCATTGCTGTCAAGTTGGCAGAACCTAGATCATGTGAATATTGGTTTACTCATCGTATGTTTAATATTTAGTCCCCAGTGTGCTGATTTCACTGTGTACCTTCAGGTTTGTAAGGCTCAAATAAACACCAGGTCCTGGGAGAGCTGGGTGTGGGGTGCACACCTGTAATCCCGGCTGAGGCTGAGGCAGGAGGATTGCAAGTTCAAGGCCAGCCTGAGCAACTTAAATCCTGTGGCATTATAAAAAATAAAAAGGGCTGAGATTGTAGCTCACTGGTAGAGACACCCCTGGGTTCAATCCCCAATACTGCAAAATTAATTGATTATTTTTCATTTTAATGAAAAAGTTTATGTTTTCAATTATATGGCTATTTAATTCTTATTCCCACCTTGCAAGACCCATATGAAAATAAAACTTAAGGGGCTGGGGTTGTGGCTCAGTGGTGGAGCACCTGCCCAGCTTGTGAGAGGCACTAGGTTCGATTCTCAGCACTGCATATAAATAAACAAAGGTCCGTTGACAAATAAAAAAATATTAAACAAAATAAAACTTAAAGGAGAAAAGGTTAAAAAAAAATGGGTGGTTCAGTGCTTTTGATTTACTTCTGGACTCTCTGGTCTTTGAGTGGCTTTGCATGGTCTCCTCTGTCTGTATTGAGCACTCCATATCTTCAACCCTCGCTACATTAATTTTTATTTTTATTTTTTATTTTATTTTTTTAAGCAATCCTCTTTAGGCTCACACCCAGAAGTATTGCCTTTTTTTTTTTTAAGATAGAGTGAGAGAGAGAGAGAATTTTAATATTTATTTTTTAGTTATCGGCAGACACAACATCTTTGTTTGTATGTGGTGCTGAGGATCGAACCCGGGCCGCACGCATGCCAGGCGAGCGCGCTACCACTTGAGCCACATCTCCAGCCCTACATTAATTTTTAAAAAGCAAAAAATAAAATAAATGCCGGTGCCTCTCAGTCTCAGTTCAGCTTTTGATCTGGAATCTAACACCACCAAAATATTAGTCAATCAGAGCAAATGGATGTTTCCTTATGGTTCTGTTTAGAAGGACAAGATTTAAAAGTGGTTTGGTTAATTAGCCATTTCATTGAGCTCTGGATGTTCCCTCCATCCTGCTTCCTCCAAAGAGCATCCTCGGAGCGTGGCGCGTGGAGCAGGGAGGCTGGTACCACTTGCTCTCTGCCTCTCATTTATTTTGGGAACATTCACTAAGTACCTGCTAAACAAAGAACTGTGCGTGCCATGCAGGAGGATTAAAAACTGGAGGAGGCACAGAGCTCCTGTCCTGGAGATGGCAGGGAGGCCAGCATCAAACTTCTGTGAGACAAAACAAAATCAACAGGAAACTGCAGGCAGAGGAGAGGGGTGGAGGTGGGGTCCTGAACAGCGGGCAGTGAAGCTGAGCCTTGAACGTGGGGAGGAGGGGTATAGGATTCCAAGGTGAGGAAACCCAGAGCAAAGGCCAGGAGGTGGGCAGGTGCACAGCAGGGTGCAGTGAGGAGCTCAGGGACAGAACAGAGTCCTGTGGGATGGAGCAGGGGTGGACCATCTGGTCGTGAGGGGCAGGAGTGTCGAACTGGTGACCTTGGTTTTCTCCATCTGCTGTCTGCTTTACTGGCCAGTGTTCCGTTCATTCTAAGATTTGACGCATTCATTTAAGATCATCTCTCATATGGGCCAGGCGCTGCCTCATCTCGGCTTCCACAGAGCTTCCAACCAGTGGGAAGGGAGGGATAACAGCATGAATGTCATATCTTGGGTGGGCGTGCATGCTAAAAGCAGAGAAAACCCGGGTAAGGGGGATAGAGAGGAAGGGTGGGAAGGCCAGGGTTTATATTTTATATGTCGCACTCAGGAAAGACCTCACTGACGTTTGAGTGGAGATCAGAAAATGTGGGACGTAAGCTATGGTTGATAGCTTGAAAAAAGTGAATGGAGAGTGAGTTAAACCTGGTGTTTGGCTCAATGGGGTGGATCTCAGTGGTTTCTGGTGTGTTCTTTCCCATCGCCCCAGTGTGCAGCTTTGCTGAGTACGTGCATTTCTGGGAAAGCTGTTGCTGTCCTGGGTGTTTGCCTGTAGACCAGCAGCGAGAGTTCTGGCTTTGGAGTCACCTCGAGGTGACTCAGTTGCATCTGTGCTTTTGCTCGCTGCATGACCATAGCATGTCATTTAGACTCCTTAAGCCTGTTTCACATCTCCAGAATGGAGAGTGACAATGATACTGCTGAGAGAAGTAAATAAGGTGGATACACACGGCGTGCTCAGCTCGTTGCTGGTGACAAATGTCATTTGGGGACAAATGTTAGTACAGTGAGGATTTTGTCTAAAGGATGGGTCATCCCAGCAGGGTTTGTGTGGAAGTCACTTCCCTGCAGTTAATCTCCGGCCTCTGAACTTGACAGTGCGCAGCTGGGGTTCATCAAGGGCAGGATGCGAGTCTCATCTGTGGGCTCCATGCCGTTGTCTTTACAGTACAGCAGTAAGGAGGCTTTGATGGAGAAGTGGACTGTTGACCGTGACTCCCCTGGGAAGGGCCCAGCGGAGAAAGGATTCTATAGAGGAAAATATCAAACTCAGGAAAAAAGTTGCTTTTTATTGAATGTATTTCCCTAAGTTTTCCATCCTTGATTTCTAATTCCATTTTGATGATATTTAGAATAAAGAAGAGGCTACCATCAGTGGTAGGGCACGAGCACAGCCTCCATGGGGCCTGGGTGTGACCCTAGCACAAAAAATAAAGATAAGATTGGTGATAAGACTTTTTTTTCATAGGAGACCTGAATTTCAGTGGTAAAATGTGCCTCGTATGGCCCCTGACGTATTTAACCAAAATTTACCTTGCGGCAGAATTGCAAAGATAAGTGACAAACTGCTGCTTTCTCTAGTCAGCCGGGCTTAAATAAGTCTCCAGGTCTCCCCCTGTGAGTCTTTGAGGCAGAATCATCAAGAGCAATCTCTCACTTGAGGGATTTAATAATTTCCACTTATATACAAGGACTTTTTAAAAAAATATATTTTATTTTTATGTGGTGCTGAGGATGGAACCCAGTGCCTCACACCTGCTAGGTGAGCGCGCTACCTCCGAGCCCCAGCCCCAGCCCTGCAAGGAACTTTGAGAAGTTGAGCTGTAAGGTGGCGTGGGAGCTCACCCATTATTATCCTTATCGTCATCATCATTATTATTATTACTGAAAGAGTGGCAGGGCCCTTGACCACAAGGGGACAGATGTTGCCTAGTATGACAGGGACCCCCAGCTCAGAGCAGCGTGGAAGGGAGCCCTGATTGGAGCCCTGAGTGCATAGACACAGGTCCCAGCAGGTCTCTTGAGGCCAGTCTTCAGGGCATCAGTGACCATTTCAGGCCATTGTCTGAGTGTCTTCAGATCATGCCAGGCCATAGGTGCTCATGATCTTTCCATTCGAGCCAGATTACTCTCGGTCCTGTGTCACCAAGACTGGTGATCTCTGATGACAGAGGGGGATGCTTTTTCTCAGCCAGCCATCAGAACGTCGGTGTGTGCGTTGGGCAGAGGCCATGTCCCCAGCTCCCCACATCCCTGCAGCTGCTTCCCTTTGCAGCCAAGAGTGAGGAGGTGATTGTGCACAGTCTGCACCTAAGTATGGCTCCTCTTACCTGCGGAGGCCACAGCCATCTTCTTTCACTGAACGAAGCCTGTTCCCAGGGACTAGGAAGATCACAGGCGTTCACAGTCCTCAAAGGATTGCTTTTAGTCAATATCCAAAAAAAAAAAAAAGAAATGCTGGTTTGCCTGTCGTGTTTTCTTCCCATCTCTGTTTATCCTAGTGTGAAGAGAAATGTTTGGGAAGCAGGAAGTGGACAAGAGAGGGGCCCAAGCCGAGTCCCGAGTCCGCTGTGTCAGCAGCAGCCCGACTGGGGCATCTTCCACCTTCACCAGCGAATGCCAGGCATTTGCTTCCTGACAAAACCTGGATGGTGACCCAGTCCAAAGGTGTGGGTGCAGCAGGTCAACTGTGCTCTTCAGCTCTCCCAGCTCCTGACCTGGGGAAGTTGCCTGTCTTTCCGAAGATCTGAGTGAAAGTCCAGAGGGCCTTGGCTAGGTTAGAAAACTCCCCGGGTTGATGGCCCCATGGTTGGTCACTGAGACAGTAGCTGGCTAGTGAGGGGGGTTGGGGGGCCACCAAGGGCAACTGCCTTGGCAAGACCAGCCTCCTGCAGGAGTAGGCTGCAGATGGTGGGCACGGGGCCTGGAGGGTTTCCTGTGGAAGAAGGCACCCAGCTCTTCCGCACCCTCCCACAAACTCAGTGGTGACACACGCTCTTGGTCATCATGTGCCAGGCACCGTCTGAGCACTTTAGATGTATTTTCTTACTGCTCACCACCTGTCTGTGAAGTGTACCCTCTCATCTGCTGGCAGAATTTAGAAAGGTAGGTAACTTGTCACCACTAGCTGAAGAGGTGGAGTTGAACTTCACATCCGTGCACCGCCCGCCCGTCTCCCTCCCAGTCCAGGGTCACCTCTATGAACACGGGGGCGTAGCTCTGTGGCTCGGAGCCAGGTGAAGGAAGTTCCCAGCCAGGACTAACCCGCTCCTTCCCCCCCCCCCTTGGGCAGCCTGGGAAAGGAGATGAGGAGCTGGCTTTTGGTAGACAATGGTCAGACCCAGGGTGTCCTGGATCTCTTTGTGCTTGCCCAGCCTCCTACCCCAGGGTTGCTCCTACCTTGTCCTGCATCCTGTCGCTCCCTTAGCTGGACAGAAGTGCAGCCAGCAGTTCCACCTCAGGCTTGCACTGCTGCCATTCTTGAGGGAGGGGAGTCAGGAACCTGGAACCACAGGGACCTCTAGTAGGAAGGGTGACCTTGCTGCCCTCACTGCTGGTGGGAGTGTTTCCACTAAAACCAGGAGCTGAACAGCTGAGTTGATGGGGGTGTGTGGGGTGCATGAGGGACAGGACAAAATGCAAGTACCAGTTGGAACATCTGTTCCACCTTCAGCCAGTACGTTGGGAGGCCCTGGGGGACAGTAATAACAAGCAAGCTCGGACCCTGTGTGTGGAACCTATGTTGAAATCCAGGAGCAACACACGTGCTCTGTGTTCTCACCCAGAAAGTGGCAAACAAATGGATAAAGTCGCTTGAAGATTTAAGAAGTACAATGACCTTAACAAACCAGAGGCTGAAGGAGACTCATTGGGGTGACATTGTGTGAGTGGGAATGAAAGGTGTCACCAAGGAAAAACCCTAAAGAGGTGACATCCTGGCTGAGACCCAAAGTCTGTATTCATTTGTGGGTGCGAGGAGCAGCCCCAGCAAGGGTTAAAGGGGAGAGAGGTCGTTATCGCTTTCATGACTCACTTCTGCTGCCCTGGGGAGGAAAGATGAGGAAGAAGGGAGGCCAGCTAGAGGCTCAAGTGGAGCTTGCTGCCCCAGAGGACAAAGGTGGAAATGAGAGGAGGGTGCCTCAGAAGGACTTCCTGAGGGCGGGATGTGGAGGTCTTGGGGGAAGGAGGAGTCAAAGGTGATTCCTGACAGGCTGGGCATGCGCCATTTTCTGAGTTAGAGGAAGTGGTCCTCAAGGCAAAGGAGCCCACAGTGGTCGTCTGGGGGTCTTGAAGAGCCAGGGGAGTGAGAGCACAAAGGATGTGGGTCCACTGGTCAGTCTGTAGGTGGAAGCAGAGAAGGGAGTCTTCGCGGGGGTGACCTAGAGGCTGTGTTGGACTGAGCCTTAGCACAGTGCTGGTAGCCTGGCGATGACGCCATGGTGGACCGGGCCAGACCCTTGTCAGAGCCAGGACAGATGGACAGAAGAGAAAAGGAGAGGGTCAGGCATGCAGGCCCAGCCTGGGGCTACCTGTGAGTGCTGTCTGACCGCTTCAGATCTCCAAGGGAGAACCAGAAAGCAGCGTAAGGAGGGAGCAGGATCCCTCTCGCTGAACACTGAGGGCCTGCGGGCATAGGCAGCCTCATCTGCTCTGGGAGGCTCTAGTGATGGGCTGGAAGCTTCTAGATCTCTGACTTGACTGCAGCAGCATCTGACCGTGATGCTTGTCCTGAATCCTGGTGTCATTGACATTAGCCAGCCACCGAGCATTTGCTCTCCCATTGGGCTTCTTCTCCTTCCCAGGGAAAGGATGTCTTGGTCACTGTGGCTTCTGCTGACTTCTCTGCAGTCTGACCCCCTCTTCTTCATGACGTCCTCAGTCCTCTCAGTCACAATGTGGGCAGAACATGCACTGTGCCCCGACAAGACCCAGGTCTCCCTGTGATTCCCAGTGATCTGTGAGAGAATAATACACCCGATTTTTAAAACAAAATTCCCTTTTAAAAACTTACAAATTGAAAAAGGATTTTGATCTGAAATCTTTGCTCTCAAAATAGATTTCCCCTGACTTTAAGTAGAGTCTGACCTGAGTAAGCTCTGTGGGGTCAGGAACATTATCCTTAGGAAGGACACTCATGTCACGTGGGTAGTGCCGTTTCATTACCAGAAAACGGGATTGTTACATTTGCCCATGTCACAGGATGTGAGCTGTAATTATTGAAAGGAATTTTTAAAAAAATTAACTCGTGATTTTCCTGCAGAATACATCTTCCTCCCCAACCTTTCTCTCTCTCTCTCTCTCTCTCTCTCTCACACACACACACACACACACACACACACACACATAATCGTCTCTTCCTCATGAGACTGCAAATATTTCCCCAAGATCCACTAGCAGTCCTACTGAAGGCAGCTTGCTGTAGCCGTGATCTGCAGTGACAAAGGCCCAGATGGAAATGCAAGTTTGGGGAACTGCTCCTGACCTTCAAAGCCTCCTGCGTCACTTTCCATTTAAGTTTTCTATCCTGGACCCATCAGGATGTAAGAGGATGTCATGGGGAAGCCATCGGGAAACGGGACATGTGTCTTCTGTTTTCACCCGAGGGATGGTCCCAGGCCTTCCCTGGTCTCAAGGGGAAGGTGGGAAAACAGACTGTCTGCTGTCATAGCTCATCTTAACAGGAAAGAGCCAACCCTGGGTGCTCTGCCCCAGTTTGGCCTGGTGGCGTGGTGACACACCTCCAAGGCTCATCTGCAGAGCCCTGTGAGGGACAGTTGGCAGAAGTGTTGGTGGCTGTCAAGCTGGGAGGACACGAGTCTGGACTCCCCATGTAGGCCATGTGCTCTCAGGATTGCAGGACCTTTATTTTATTTATTTATTTTTATTCAGTGCTGAGAAGTGAACCCAGTGCCTCACATGTGCAAGGCAAGCTCTGTTCCACTGAGCCTCAGCCCTCCCTCGACCAGATACTCCTAAAGGCAAAAGAGAGAGAATAAATCCCCATCCTTTGGGCCAAGGGCACAGCGGTGGTTTGTCACAAGCATGCAATGCCTGTTTTGTCACAGAAGTCCCGGTGATCATCAAGCCGTGGGCCAGCTTTGCCCTCCATTCCTACCTACAGTAGGTGTGCTGTCTCAAGCTCGTACACTCCTGACTGCACCTCCTCCCAGTCTTCAAATAAAGTTGAGGTTCCAGGAGGATCTCAGGGTTCGTCCTATGGCTCCCTGGGCCCTGAGGCTCCCCAGGTCGGGCCAACTGTGGAAGGGCCCAGGCCTCTTCCAGGCTCCCCCAGGCCCGGCCTTGTTTTGCCCTCCAGGCTCTCCCCCACCTCATCGTTACCTCCATTCTCCAGTTTGGCTGCCTCCTGGGATGTTTCCAACACCCACCGTTTCCCCCTTTAGACACAAAGGCCACCATCTGCCTGCCTCTTTTTTCCTCCTTTTTTCTCCAAGATCATTCAAGTCCTGCAGACTTGCCCTCAGTTCCCTGCCTGGTTTTCCATTTGAATACGTGGGCAGAGGTGGAGACCTAAGCCAATGAGTACAAACAAAACCGAAGACGCAGAGCTGACTGAAGAGGTTCCCCACAAGAACCTTCTGTGGCGCCATTTACCAAAGAGTGAGCGTCACCCTTCCTCTGTGCCAGGCCGGTGGCTAGAGGGGTTCTGGGGGGACCACACATCCCAGACTGTGCTAGTACCTTTGGTGGAACTGTGATGAACTGACTCTTCCAGAACTGACCTAGCTGTTCAAGTACAGCACGCAGGTCACCCGAGGGAAGTTGCTATTGTTTTAATTAGATGACAGCCAGAATGATGGTGAAAAATCTAGGGAAAAAAAGATCATCCACCTGATGTTGAAAGGGCCAAGTAATCAGGGACACAAGAAGTTGATTCAGTGGTTTAAACAAAAACAAAACAAAACTGTCCCGCCTGCCCATCCCCAAAGAATCTTGTAAGTGTAGGTGATATTAATGGCACCAGGCACTTGAGTTCCTCTGCATCCTACCCCATGCCATCAGCTGTACGTGCCTGTAAAGAGGGTTCAGCCTCTTCCCAACCCTCTGACGTCACTCTCTCATCACCCCCATTCTGCACATGACTCTAAGGGGCTGAAAAACTTCAAGATCACGCAGCTTCCAGGTGGCAGAATCAACAGGCAACAGGGTCCTCTGACCTAGCAGGCTGTCCCTCCACCACTGTGTGACATCCCCACAGCTACCACATGTCTCTGGAGAAGGTTTGCCCTTTTCTCTTCACACCAAGAGACAATATCTGAAACTAACAGGGATGTAAAAAACTCTGGAACCATGTTTATCTTTCCGGTTAGCATATTTCCAGTGTTTTATTGTAAGGGACGCATTTAGTCAGGCACTGGGTTTTTGGTTTTTTTTCTGATTACATTATGTTGAATTTTGGGAGATACAATCTATTTCTAGTAAGAAGATGCTTACATCCATAATTTAGCCAGTATATCTTCTGGGATTGATTTTTATTAGCTCCCTACGCTGGAACTGTTGCAATGAATTCATAGCACGGTCTTTGGCGTCTTTATAAAGGCAGCCTCAAGAGGGCGCTCTGCGCAAGCCTTAGATTTCATTTCCTTGTTCTGTTCTCTCCAGGCCAGGGACTTGGTTTCAAGCATATTTTCAGAGAATGGATTACAGTCCTGCATGAGGAGAGAGGGAGTTCATGCAAGAGCCATGAGGGAGCACAGAAGTGCAGAGATAGGAGTTCTGAGGGTTCAAGCCAGGAAGGTCCAGGGACTTGGGGTTTCTGTAAAGATCACTTAAAGAAATTCCCCTGTGAATATATAGATTTGCAAAATAATCATGGATATTTTGAAAGTTGAAAGTGACCTTATTATTTTACCCAATGTTTTCCTCAGGACAGCAAGCTTGATGGGGTGCCATTCAATGAATATTTTCTATGCTAGGTTTTTCCCCATATCCCAGTTATAATTCATCAAGAAAACACACACACACACACACACAAAGAAAAAAGAAAGAAAGAAACTCCCCTATATTCTTTTTTTTTAACCTTTATTTCACTTATTTATTTTTATGTGTTGCTGAAGATCGAACCCAGCATCTCACACGTGTGAGGCTAGTGCTCTACCACTGAACCACAACCCCAGCACCTCCCCTATATTCTTTACTATGTGGAATCATAGAAGGACCAAGAAGATTAGAAGAACTGTTTCCCTATTCTTAAGGACTTGTGGGGAGAGGGGGGGGATTCCCGATTCTCCTTGGTAACCAGTTACAGCAGGCCCCAGAGGTTCCTGAAGTGGGAATAGTTCTGAATCCTATATATGCCGTTTTCCCTAGACATACACACAAAACTGTAATAAAGTTCAATAAGTAGATTAGACACAGTGAGGGATTAACAATAATTAATAATAAAATAGAACAGTTGTAACAAGATGCTATAATAAAAGTTATTTAAAATGTATTGGTCACTTATTTCTGGAATTTTTCCATTTAATATTCTTGGACTGCAGTTGAGCCAGGGTAACCGAAATCTCAGAAGGCAAAGCTGTGGATGTAAGGCGACAAGTGCACATCATTTAATATATTGATTTGGATCCTGAGGCAGAGGGTGTTAGGGTATTTGTTTTTGTTCCTTGAAAAAAATCCCATTAGTTGTTTCAGAAAAAGAAACACAGAGATACAGCTTTAAAAGGCAGAAGAAAATTAAGGATGGAATTCAAAATAATATTTAATTTATTGAGAAGGTAAGAAAAAAGAAGCAGAGTAAATATATATATATATATATATATATATATATATATATATATATATATATATATATATCTCCAACCACATCAATAAGTAACATTTTGGATATAAATTAACATATTATGTATAAATTAACATTTATATTTAAAATGGACTAAGTGCTCTAATTCAAAGGCACAGAATCTTAGACTGGAGGAAAAATAAAAACTCCAACTATATCCTGCCTTTAAATACAAGTAAAAATGGGTTCAAATTTTTAAAAAGATGGCCAGATGCAGTGGTGCATCCCTATAATCCAGCGGCTCAGGAGATTGAGGCAGGAGGGTTGCAACTTTGAGGCCAGCCTGGTATTTAGCAAGGCCCTAAGCAACTTAATGAAACCCTCTTTTCAAATAAAAAATAAAAGGGGCAGGGGATGTGGCTCAGTGGTTATGTACCTCTGGGTTCAATACACAGTACCAAAAAAAAAAAAAAATAGATTCAAAAGATGGGATAAATATGTCATACAAACACTACACCTTAGAAGGCTGGAGTGGCCATGTAAACATAAGACCAAAGAGACTCAAGATGATAAGTATTACCAGAGGTAAAAGGGCTGTTCTCCAGGGACATACAACAGTCATGAGCTATATACGTCTAGTAATGGAGCCTAAGATACATTCAGAAATATTGACTAATTTAAGGGACTAATAAATAAATCCATAATTTTGTTAATTTGGCTTGTTGGTTTATCTTAAGATTATACACCTTTTTAATTTTTTGAGTAAAGTTATTTTTTTGAGTAATACAACTACTTTTAAGCTTCACCTAATTCAGAGAGCAAGGAAACAAGGCTTAAACTGAACTAAGAAAATGCTAACTTAGAAATAAGAATTACTCTCAGAGCCGTCCAGAGGTTAAGTCTCCACAACCACATGAATCTCTCTATCTAAACTGTTAGAGAGATTTTTCACATCTCTGTCAGTACATGATAGAACAACCAGACAAAAAAGCATACTCATTCATCTAGCTGGGCCATGCACAGGGGACTGCGCTGGCGCCAGCCAATGAGTGCCCTGCTCACAAGAGTTTCTATATAATTTTCTTGGCTAATGAAGAGCAGTTGTCTCCGCATCCTTTGTTAGCCCAAGGATGTCTTGAGATGGATAGTAATTGCCTGTGAGAGTGAACCTGAATTCAGCTTAGGCAAGTGCACACCAGACTTGAGACTCACCCTGGACAGGAAGGGTTTCTAGAATAAATTGCTTCCACTCAGGTAAAGTGAGGCCCCCATCTGTCTCCTAGGAGCATCTCCTTTAAGAGACTGTTTAGGAAACACCAGGCTGGTGGGAAGTGGGCTCCTGGGAGGGCCCTCCTGCCCCATGTTTGATTATGCTGCTGAGCTCGCTAGCTCCCAGATAGCTTTACCTGTGTAGTTAAGTGACGCTTAGGATCAAGGCCCCATTACCTACCCAGCTGCTCACTTCCCCACCAGATAAAGGTCTGCTAGGAGCTAATAGGATTATGAAAGCCGGAGGACCAGCCTCATTCCCCCAGCTACAGGCCCTTTCTCTCACCTAATTCTCAGCCTGACCGGCTCCTAAGAAGGGAATCTTTCAATTTCCTGCCCTGATAGGATTTAACTTTTTTTCGTGCCTGAGAAAACAATGGCTTTGGACCTTGCAGGCACTGTCTCAGGACAAGGCAGAGAAATTAGTTGGATGAAAGCATCTTTTGCCTCTGGATCATTAAGATTCACATGATTGTGAAGACTGGACGGTTCTGAGAGTCAGTGTTTTCTGAGTTTTGTTTAAGCCTTATTCCTAGTTTCCTACATTAAGTGGAGCTAGAAAATAGGTCTGCTATTACCCAACTCTACTCAAAAACAAACAAATAAGTCTGAAAAACATTAGGGACTAATCCCTGGGAAGGGGATAAGTGCTCAGCCTAGTCTTGCACAGAATCATCTAGCACACCCCGCCCAGAGACACTTGCGTTCCTAAGTCTACTCTTACGTTTTGAATCAAGATTGTGGTCTCCATAATTTCTTTCCTTCTATATGGTACATTTTGCAACCCCTGTTCCTTCCATCTGGTGTCTTCATGCTAGGTTAGCAACTCTACCTTAATGTCATAGAGAGACTTCAAATCCTCTGTGGTCCCTGTGGCAGGTCCCCAAATGGAGTAAGGCATTTTTGTCCCCCATTTTGTCTTTAATGAAAGAAATAGAGCATGAAAGCATCGTATTTCACTCCAGCCTCCTGGAAGGCCCTTCCACTTGCCCCTGGCTTTTAGACGATGACGAGGGGGGAGGGGGATTATGGTATCACTTCAGAATAACCTGATACATATTCTCCATTAGTTCTTTCTCTTCTGATGGCTTGATTACATCTTCCAATGGGAGAAAGACTTTTGGAACCTGTTTATTTGTACGTAATAGATTTTTAAGAGGGGAAAGTATGAAACACTTCTTATCCGAGTTTTCCTTCTAATGATTTAAGGAGAGTCAGGAATCCTGACGTACAATGAGAAAAAGCAACTCAGAGTTCAGAGTCACGGAGATCACCAGCTGTTGGTTTTGAGCTGGGGCACTGGAGTCTCATGTGGGCCTCAGTGTCCTCATCCATAGACGGAGGAGATGAGTACTTTCCTCCTGCCTCATGACGTTGTGAAACAGTAGCAGAATGCAGGTGAAGGCTTTGTGGGTCACAGCCCAGGTGTCAGGCAGTCCTGATCTACCAGCCTTGGTCACAGTCTGGGACTCTTCTTTCCACTTCTTGACCCTTCTCATAATCTATTTATCTTTTCCTTTGGTCCAGTATTCTTTTTTTTAAAGTTGTTCTTGAACCTTTATTTTATTTATTTGTGTGTGGTGCTGAGAATCGAACCCAGTGCCTAACGCATGCTAGGCAAGCGCTCTACCCCTGAGCCCCAGCCCCAGCCCCTGGCCCATTATTCCTGCTACAGCATCCTCCTACATTTCCCCCCCCCCCACTCATCTGGCAAACTATCATGATTTTCATAATTCACCTCCTACCGCAGTTGCCAAAACTATTCACGATACCTTCCCTGTTATCCTTCCTCCCTCCCTTTTCTTTCCTTCCCTCTGTCTTTCTTTTTTTGCTGTGTGAGGGGGTGAATGCCAGGCAAATGCCCCAGGGCTGAACTGCACCCCACCCCCACCCACGAGAAGGGACCCCTTCTTGAGGTCTGTTGGCAGTTTTCTGATCCTGACCTTCCCTAGCTTGACGCTCAGCAGGGAGACCCTAATGTTTGCGTTCTGCTTGGGAACTTGCTCTGAGCAGGACACACCTCTGGTCAAGAAACCAACCCCCCTTGGTTTCCAAGGCCCCTATTTGTTTTTGAAATTCATTTAAAATTTAAAAATTTTATTTATTAATTTATTTTGCTTTTTAGGCTCCGCAGGAAAGTCCACTTTAGAAGCATTTTAACCGATGTGTTGTGAGACGTAGGCCTGAAAGTAGAACTGCCCCTTCAGGGCCCGCATGCTCTGGTGCTGGCGTTGGTGGCCTGGTTTTTCTTTGGAGGATAAGTCTCATTGATGTAATTCTGAAACAATTTTAAACCCACAGATTAGGAACATATGTTTCTTCCTGTCACATGTTGAGAGAGACTTCGACTCATTCTGAAGTCTCTATTGCAGAATGTCTTTAAAGCAAAATTGCATCTTTACAGCTACATCATCTGCGGATGACACCATGTATGAGCAGAGCGACCCAGAGAGTCGGGAAAAGGCCTCTCCTCCTAGAAGCCTTTCTGTGGTGAAGGCCTCCGGGTTCTGGTGGGGACACACGGGTGGGTAGGGAGTGTGATGAGGTGGGAGACTTGTTGTCCCTGCTGCTTTGGGTGTCAGGAATGTCCCCAGAGGTGAATCTGTCAGCATGAGCTTTGTTTGTATTTTATCTGCTCCCTCTTAGCACCTGAGTTTCCAGTTTCTCTTCTCTACAGTAGCACACAGGGCTTCCTCTTTTCATCCTACGATTACCTCATTGGAGCTGTGAGGAGTGCCCTCCATCTCCAGGAGCTTGGATCTGCTTCTTCCCCGTCCAGCTGACATGAGCTGGATGACATCTGCTCAGCCTTCATCACCACCAAGAAGGCTAATTACGGCTCAGAAAGTGGAGCACTTTCAAAAGAGCCTTCCTCCACCAGCCAGATAGGTTCGCCCTAGGGTTTTGATGGGGTGCCGTGGCCCTCCTGGTTGAAATGCAGGACCACGTCTCAGCGCTGCTGACAAAGGGTTAAGCCTGGTAGGCGGCATCGGTATAAGTGAAAAGCAGCCCCAATCCAAGGCATATAACGTTCGCTCCAAAATAAGCCAGCTCGCCCCTCTTTAATGGGATCACTGCAGTCTTGCCAAATTCTCGGGCTAGTCAGTCGTATACATCTGGTAAAACTTTTCATACCATTCAACATTTGCTGCAATATGATTTTAATTACATACAGATTGGATGGCTGGAAGAAAGCACTGGAATTAAACAGAATCCAGTTAAACACAAGCCCTTTTATAAGTGGTCCCAGGTTGGTTGGGATGTATGCAAGTGACCATAGAGGACAGGGAGAGGAATGTGTAGTGGGGGATGCCGGGTGGGGATGTGACTCTTCTTCAACGTGGGAGTGCAGCCGTTGATCTGGAGGGGAGTGTGCTCAGGAATGGCGACTCAGGGTTCAAATTTAGGATGATGCTTGTCCCTCCTCCCCTGTCTTCCTTCCAAGTGTGGAGTTGTGTCTGCAAGACAAATGGCTCTCTCGGCAAAAAAAAAAATGCGTTCTGTTTGAAAGGCTGTGGGGATTAGATGTAGCAGGTTGGTAGTTTTGAAACCTTCCTCCCACAACCAGACTGTATTAGGCTGTGCTTGTTTCTCTGATGTACGTTTGACATAATGGTTCCCAAAGGGATGCCGTTTACTTTGTGCAAGAAAAGGAGCAGGAAGAAAATTCAGTTTCAGAATCCGAAGTTGTGACTCCCATTCCTGAGGCCCTTACGGGGTGACCCGCCCCTGTGGAATGTGCTTCCCTCCACCTAATAGCACCACTTTGGTTTCCTTCAGAACTTACTGGAATGGCTTTTACTGGGTGGATATCTTGTGGGCAGCCACTCTGGATTTCAGCCTTCCCTGGGTGAAATGAAGCTACCTCATGATGAAGTCGGCCTGAGGAAGTTTGAAGGCTGCACCACACAAATCCTGGCCAAGGGCCGGGCCTGGCACACACCTCTGATGAGGGGCAAGAAGATGCAGTTAGGAGGAAGGCCTGGGTCTGAGCCTGTCCTGCCATCACAAGAGGCCGTTTGCAGGAGAGAGGCCAGCCTGATGGGTGTGCGTGTGTGGGTGACGTGTCTGCACCAGGGAGTTGAAGCTGGAGGAGGAGGAGGAGGAGGAGGGGGAGGAGGAGGAGGAGGAGGAGGAGGAGGAGGAGGAGGAGGAGGAGAAGGAAGCAGTGGCAGTGGGCTGCCAGGCAAGTCAAGGTCTCCTCCCCAATGTCCCTGGAGGAGGAGGTGGAGCCTCCTGGGAACCACCACAGGGTGGAGGAGTTGGCAGACCCAGCTGTTGGGGCAAAGGTAGTTCCCACCCGCCTTGTGGCCTCTCAGCTCATCTGGATGCAGCCACAGAGGGGCAAACATCTGCCTCCCTGATCATCCTCTGGGTGGACATTTGCGTGCAGACCCTAAGTCAGACACGCACGCTCGAGTCAGTTTCTGTGTTGGGCTTTGGCTCTGTCACTTTTTTGGGAAATACCAGTTTTAGCCTCTAGGGAGTGGTGGACTTCATTAATTTATTTTATTTGAGTTTCTCCAGAATAGTATACATAATAGGACCCACAATACATGATACTATCTCACTTGGGGGAAATGGCAGAATTACCAATTAAGTATAACTTGTCCACTGAATCATGAATTTCTTGAGACAGTGTTCACATTCTATGTGCTTTTCCTATATCCACCAACTCAAGATTAATTTCACTTAGTTGAATGCACTTTTAAAAAATGCACTGTGTAATTATGTGTTCAGATATACAAAAATGACATCTACCAGTCATATATAAAGAAAAAAAGTTGGGGCTGGGATTGTGGCTCAGTGGTAGAGCGCTCACCTAGCATAGGCAGGACCCGGGTTCGATCCTCAGCACCACATAAAAATAAAGGCATGGTGTTGTGTCCATCTACACCTAAAAAATAAATATTTTTTAAAAAGTTTTTCTATGTTTAAAAATAAAGAAAGAAGCTGGACACAGTAGCACACACCTATAATCTCAAGAGACTCAGGAGGCTGAGGCAGGAGGATCACGAGTTTGAGATCAGCCTTGGCGATTTAGCAAGGCCCACGGCAACATAGTGACACAATCTCAAAATGGAAAAACAAAGGGGGACTGGGGATGTGGCTCAATGGCAAAGTGCCCCTGGGTTCAGTCCCCAATGCCCCTTTCCCTTCTCCCTCAAAAATGAAGGAAGGAAGGAATAGAGGGAGGGAGGGAGGGAAAGAAGAAAAGAAGAAGTTTAGGAAGGAAGATATAAGGATAGGAAAAAGCTTTTCTGCACACGATTTCAGATGGAAATTCCTCTTTCTTTTTTGATGCGTCCTAATGTTCTTAGCTCATTTGGCCCCAGGCTTAGTTACACCACTAGAAGCCACTTCCGTAGAGACCAGATACTTAGTTACCAAGAGGAAGTCAGAGATGCTGCATGCAGCTGCTGCTGTCTCTTGCTGGTTCATCCCAAAGAATTCACCCTACGGCTAGAGCGCCGTGATCCTGTCCCTAGGCTGCCACCCCTCGACCTCCCCTGTGAGACCACAGCCCTGGGGGGCCTGGGCTAAGCTCTCCACACAAAGACCATCTTCCCCCACATTGGGGAAGGGACAGGCTCCCGGGCATGAGTGGGGGCCAGTAAGGGAGGATGCTCTGAATCTGCTGGGTTCAGGCCCTTGCTGAGAGCCTGGTGTGCCCTTGCTCTGCCACCCCACCACGTGGTCCCGGTCCAGCTTGCGTGCAGGGGAGCACAGGCACTTAAGTGAATAATTACAGCAGAGGGTATGGATTTGCTGAACCCAGGAAGTGTAGTGGCCCAAGAAGGGTGATGGCTGGAGGGGCCTTGCAGAGGGAGCTGTTGGGCAGCCGAAGGATGAACAGGAGTTCAGTGCGCAGCAACCTGGGAGGGCCTTTCAAGCCATGCAGATGAGTTGATGATACATACGCAAGTAGCAAAGGACTGGCCGCAGTTGTTGGATAATAAAAAATTGAACATGGTTGGAAAGCAGGACAAAGGGGGGGTGGGTGGGAATTGACTGGATGTGAAGCCCTTTCCCTGGATTGGGGCCAAATTGCATTGACCATGGCCAAGTATGATTATTTGCATACATGTCCACATCTCCTGCAGAAGCATTTGTGCCCCGAGATCTGGGAATGGGTCTTATTTTTTCAATTGTTTCCCCAAATCCCACTGTTTTGTGGGGCCCAGGAGATTTCCACAGAGTGGATACCTAAATGGTGTCGACTGGCCCAGAATGCTGAGCCAATCAGAGTGTGAACAGGTCACGTGCCATGGTGATTTGTCTGGACTTCACCTGGTGGGTGGCATAGAGTCATTAAAGGTTCTAAAGTGGAGGGTGATGGAAGCCTATCTGTGCAGGGGGGGCGATTCTGGCTGTAATGCGACACCTTTTTGGAGAGAGACTTGTAGTTGGAAGAACAGTACTGAAGTCCGGGGTTGGAGGAGCTTTGGGAAGGCCAAGGATAGAGGCTTGAGAGGTATTTATTGGGCAGAATTAGGGTCCAGCCCTAAGTTTTGGAGAGCACTGGCGTAGGAAGGGGGAAATCAAAGATCACTGTGCTCTCAAGTGAAACCAATTCTGACTTTCAAATAGATTTATATTCAAAGACGAAAGGGAAAAGAGAGTCTAACCCTTGGGCACTCACCATAATGAGTTCGAACAGAGAATAAGAGTTTACTGACCAATAAGATTTACTGGACATACAAAAGAACTGGTTTATATTGGATATTTAATATACATACTGCTTTTGTAATATACATAATATACAAACACGTGAATGAGGAACAATTCTGATATCACACGTGTAATCAGGGTTGCTCCCTGTGGCCTCTCAGGTTGTACACTGCACAACTCTAGAGGACAGCACTATTGAAGGTGAAAGGTCACCTGTCAAGCTGCTCTATGCTCTTCTTATCCTTTAAATCAGCATATTCGTGGACTGTTCCTTTTAACAACAAATAAAGAAGCTGTTTAGGGTGAGAAATTGAGACACTTGCAAGGATTAATCATCTGATGAAATGTGAATCCCTTGTATGGCTGACTCATTAATGTTAGATATGTGTTGGGCAGAGGTGGGTGGTTGTCTTTTATGTTAAAAATAGAAGAATTGTTTTTCCACCACCACCACCTCTGTTTTGCTTGGAGGCGGGGTCTTGCTATGTTGCCCAGGGGGGACTTGAATTCCTGGTCCCAAGAGATCCTCCTGCCTCAGCCTCCTAAGTAGCTGGGACTTCAGGTGCACATCACCACCCTCAGCCCTGTTTTTCTCCTTCCTAAAGCACTTGAGAAGCTTTTACCTTCTATCAGCTTCTGGCAGCAACGGGAGAGCCCAGCTCTGGTCGGTGGGTGCGTGGTAGGGCTTCCTAGTGTGTAGCAGGCTCTGTGCCGTGACGGGGTGCAGAGGCCCTCGTGCAGAATGACACGTGGAGTCAGCCATTAAGGGGATGGATTCATAGAAGTGGATGAAGAAAGCAGGATCCTTATATCCTTTCACAACAATCATATGTTGCTTTAAATTTTTGTGGCTCTTGCTCACATGCTTCAAGGGGAACTGCTCCAAAATGTGATGGCCCAGAATTTAGGTTTGGCTTGCTCTCGGCTGCAGCCTGCTGTGGCTGAGGTCTCTAAGCTATCACATCATTTCTCAGTGGCCTGAGACTCAGCCTGGAGGATGCGGGAAGCTCTGCAGAATGTGTCAGAGCCCAGCATCTTCCTGGATGTCACACTGCCAAGGGCTAATGAAGGGAAGGAGTCCTTATTGATTTCAGGGCCGCCCAGCCTACTTTGCATCGTGGACAGTCTCTGTCCCACAGGGTCCAGCTGCCAGGCATGGTCTGGAGTGGGATGTGAGCACCGAGCAGGTAGTACAAAGGTCTCTTCTCTCCACACTTGCCGTACAGTGGAAGCAAGTCAGACTGCCCCCAGGGCCGTGCATTTAGTTTAAAGAATGTTGGAAAGGAACTGTGTCGCTGGCCATCTTCCTCCTCCTTGGGAGTGTTTGTTGTGATTGGAAGTCGGTTCTGCCCGCGTGGTTGAGGCTCCCCGACTCTTTGTGCTTCAATGTTAAACAGCCCTCTGAGCAAATAAACAGAGAAGGCGGTTTGTAGTCAGCTCCAGAAAAAAGGAGCCAAAGTCCCATACCCCGCTCTGTCCTCCGTGGTGCGCTGGCTTTTCTGGCCCTGGCGACCCGAGGCCAGGCATAGAGTAGAGGCCCTTGCTGGGTGCTGGAGGCCCAGGATCAGGTGTTCCGCAGGCGATGGCTGCCTGGGCTTGCTGTTCAGCGGAATTTACTGAGGATCCATCTCAGTATTCCCTTTTGGGGAAGAATTTTTGAGGTGCTCCAAACTTGATTAAAACCAGTTAAAACTGAGCAAGAAAGCCGAAAAACATGTGCATTTTTGACAGCAAGCGTTTTACAGAGTGTTCCACAGCTACCAGAACCTCCATCTGCTGCTCAGCGGTACCTACCATCCAGGCAGCTGTGAGCACGTTCCCAGAGAGGAGGAGCCAGGAGGTACCAAGGGCTGCTCTGCAGCCACGGAGCAGGTAGGCCCTGGTGGCCTGTGCCACCGGGACCCTCCAAGGGCAGCCTGACCCTTGAATGATGAAGGAAACGTGGGCTTTTATTTCTTGTTTTCAGTATATTTGTAGTTGTAGATGGACACAATACTTTTATTTTATTTTTCATTTATTTTTCTGTGGTGCTGAGGATCGAACCCAGGGCCTCCTACGTGTGAGGCAAGCGCTCCGCCCCTGAGCCCCAGCCCCAGCCCCTTCTTTCTGTCCACTAGACCTGGAAACACCGAGTGGTCACTGTGTTGACCGCTGTGTTGACCGCTGTATTGTTAGTCCCCCATTTCAGACAATTTCTTTATGTAAACTCCTCTAGCTTAAAAGAGAACACCCCGCAAATGTGGCAAGCTGAATGAGTCGCAGAGCAGACAGCGCCCAGCCAAGCCAGGAAGCCACCAACGACTGTCCCAGAGGCCCTGCCGGGCTGCGCCAGCCCAGGCCCTCTCCTCCCCAGAGCAGCCAGGCTCTGGCTTTCTGTGGTCCCTGTCCTCTTGAGTTTCCCTTTGAATAGTTTTAGTCACTCAAATGTGTATCCCTCGAACTGAAAGTTTATTCTTACCATGTAAAAGTACTTAATGGGGCTGAGGATTTAACTCAGCGGTAAGCACATGCTGAGTGTGTGTGAGGCCCTGGGTTCCATCCCGAGCACCAAAATAAACAAGTAAAAGTACTTAATATCTGTTCGTTCCTCTTTTTTTAAAAAAAAAAAATCTTTTTTAGTTGTGGATGGACACATGACCTTTATTTTATTTATTTATTTTTATGTGGTGCTGAGGATCAAACCCAGCGCCTCATGTGCTAGGCAAGCGCTCTCCCACTGAACTACAGCCCCAGCCCTATTTATTCCTCTTTTAAACTGCAAATGCTCCTCCAGCCCCTTCTATGTTATCTGTTGAACAACTTTTAAGTAAAATTTGGGCTGCAGGTAGGCTCAGTGCAGAGTGTTTGCCTAGCATGTGCAAGGCCCTGGGTTTCACCCCACCACTGCAACAAAACTGAAAGTATTTAAGTTAAATTCTATCCACCAACAGAGTCACTTTAGTTATCTAGTCTTGTGTTACCCATAATTTTGAGATATTTCCCCCCCCCCCTGGAAAATAAAATGGTTGACACTAATTTTAAATGAAACAGAATGAAAATAGATCTCATTGATCTCACAGCTAAGAAGTAAAAGAACTTCTTTTGGATCTAGGCTCACAGTGAAAGGATGTTGTTTTGCTAATGTTCAGATGGAGCTTTCTCCTTAATGCTACCATGGGTGCCAGGCACAGTGGGACCACCTGTAATCCCAGTGGCTTGGGAGGCTGGGCAGGAGGATTGCAAGTTCAAAGCCAGTATCAGCAACTTAGTGAGGCCCTAAGCAACTCAGTGAGACCCTGTCTCTAAATACAATACAAAAAAGGGCTGGGGGTGTGGCTCAGTGGTTAAGTGCTCCTGAGTTCAATCCCTGGTACCAAAACAAAAACAAACAAAAAATGATACCATTGGTTTTGTGATGTGTGTGGTTTTAATATATAGAATCATCATGTTCCATATCACCACCTATCATCTGGAAAAAAGTTCATATGGCTTGATAAGAAATGGCAAAAATGACAGCCAGGGTCATGAACAAGCTCAGAGTCAATAACAAGGGCTCCGTTGTCATTCTAGTTGGGCTCCTGTGTGACCCTGGGCAGGCCCTCCTGTGTCCCTTCATCCATCTGGTGAAATAATGGGACCCGTTTATGAACCAAGCCCACCTGCACTTGTGTTATAAGGGACGTGTGTGTGTAAGGGCTGTGGATGTGGCTCAGTGGGAGAGTCTTGTCTAGCATGCACAAGGCCCGGGTGGATTCCCAGCCCAACAACAGAAAGGACAATATATATTGATCCCTGAATGTGGTACTTAAAGCTGAGTCCTCGATTTGAAAATAGATATGTGAAAAACACAGACTCGAGAACTATTAAATACGATGTCATTTATTTGTAGGCACTAAAGCTTTGAAAATTTTACTTGATTATTTGTTAGCTTGATAATAACTAAAATGTAAATACTTGCAGAATGCCTTTCAGTTCATGAAGCACTTTCACTTGAACTCTTTCATTTGTTTCTTTTTTAAAATTTGTTTTAATTAGTTGTACATGACAGTAGAATCCTTTCTTTCTCTCTCTCTCTCTCTCTCTCTCTCTCTCTCTCTCTTTCTTTCTTTCTTTCGCTGGGGATTGAACCCAGGGCCTTATGCATGCGAGGCAAGCACTTCTGAACTATATTCCCAGCTCCATTTCTTAATAGAATTTTTTTTTAAATTCCCTAATTATTTCTCCTGCCTTCAACATCAGCTAGCTGCTCTTCTAAGTCGTAACCTGTTGGGAAGAAAGATTTGTTAAAGACCTTGTTATTTGTACGGTTCTGTCACACATGATGGGTGAAGAAATACAAATACGAACATCTAGTTGTTATTTTTCTATGTATTTCTGGAACTTTAAATTTCGTCTAGTGTCTAATTCTTGTCGCTATCATCATAAGTCTGTCTAGGGAAAAATACAGATTAAATAATGGAGAAGATGGTTAATCCCAACATCATCCCTGTCATTGCTTAACAGATAGATATGCAATGACCAAGTCACCAAAATAACGATCAGCCTTTGCCCCTTACCTACTCATGGCACATCCCACCAGAGGCTTCTGGTGTGGGCAGCACGGCCTGCTGTGTGGGTGGGTCTTTTCCCTCCTGCCATCAGTCCATACGCTTGCGAAGGTGTCTCCATGCGGCGTTCTCTGAATTGCCACGGATTCCCCACCCTGCAAACACGGCATCCAGAGTATATCTGAATGCACTTTTAGTAAAAGAAGAGAAAACTTTATAAATATTTTATCCTGGGAAGGGAGATGACAATAACTCGCTGCCCTTGGGAGGCTCTGCTTTGGGACAGCGGTCATTTGTGAGCCCCACGCCTACTGGCCATCTAGACTCCAGGCCCTGTGTACTTTCCCACAGTGGGATGGCAGGAACCTTTTCCAGATCTAGCAGATGTTGGTAGACCTTCCCGCAGCTCCCTTGGTTCACAGCACTTGGGGCTAGATTTGGGGTCTCATCTTCTTGAGGTTTAACCTCCTCTTCTCGAGCCCAGCTCCATCATGCCATGCAGAACTGGTGTTCTTGTGCCTCCTCAGCTTGATGGTGACCCCACTGTCCCAGGCCGCAAGAAAAGGGAACCCATTCTATTTTCCTGTGTTGTTCCTGAAACGTCATATCAGTTCTTCTAGCTCTTCCCAGCTCTGAGCATTGACGTGAGCACCTCGTCCTTAAGAGACTTCACCTGGGGAGGAACCCACCTTGTGCCCAGCTCACTCCTGCGCTACATGCTGCCTGACCCCTGGGCAGCCACTCGCTCCTCTTTGCACTCTCCATTGCAAACCAGTACACACAGGCAGATATATGAGCGATGCAGGTAAACGTGCCCAGTGGGTTTCCTTACCTTCATGCTCACGTGCCGTCTTGCACCCTGCCCATCTCCTTTATTTATTTGTACATTCACCTACTTTCAATGCTGATCAAGATCCACTTAAATGAACCCCATGACCTTTTAGTGTGTCAGAAGCTACAGTTTGAACCACGTGGTTCTAATTAAGGTGCCCGACTTCGGCATCCCCTCTATGCTGGTTTGGGAATTCATGGAAGGCAGAGAGTGTGTCCATTGCTCTGTGGTGTATGCAGCACGTTTCTTGGTGCCTGGCATGCAGTAGATGCCCAGATAAAAATGATTGAACCCAAGGACAGAGCCTCTCTGGGCCTCTGTACCCTGTTTGTACAATGGAGAAGTGCCCGTGGTAACTCACGGGGCAATCGTGAAGACTGCCTGAGACCCTGCATTTGAAGCAGAGTGCACAGAACCTGCACCAACAGATGCTCTTTTTTTTTTTTTTTGGTACCAGGGATTGAACTCAGGGGCATTCAAATACTGAGCCACATCTCCAGCCCCATTTTGTATTTTATTTAGAGACAGGGTCTCTCTGAGTTGCTTAGTGCCTCGCTTGTTCTGAAGCTGGCTTTGAACTAATGATCCTCCTTCCTCAGCCTCCTGAGCCGCTGGGATGACAGGCGCGCGCCACCGTGTCCGGCCAACAGATGCTCATTTAATATGTATTTTATCTGATTTTCTCTGTCTGACTCTCAGTAATTGACGTTTAACTCTGCACTGCAGTCTCTACCTGTAATGAGAGGTTGGAATTCCGTTAGCCCAACATCCCAACATTGGGACATTTTCCAATGGATTATGGAGCCAATAGGCAAATTGTCCCTCAGGGACACAATTTATTCTTGAGGTTTAGCATGGGTCAGACTCTGGCTGAAAATATGTGAGTGTCATGGGGGCTAGTCCTTTTTGTCACACCTTTTGGGATTCATTTCTTTGTAAAAATTGAGACTTAAGCTTATTATTAGAATTTCATTGCAGAAATTAAAACTTCTGTATTTAGAAAGATTATAAAATAAGTTTAGAATAAACATGAAATTCAGAGTTTTATTTTTTGGAAATTGAAAGATTTCATAAGAGCTTGTTATATTTTTCTCTTTTTTTCTTTGTTCTAATTAGTTGTACAAGACAGTAGAATGCATTTCAACACATCGTACATAAGTGGAGCATAACTTCTTATTCTTCTAGTTGTAAATGATGTAGATTCCCACCCATCGTGAGTCATACATGCACACAGAGTAATAATATCCAATTCATTCTACTGTCGTTTCTACTGCCATACCCCTTCTCCTCCCTTCACTTTCTGTCTAATCCAAAGTACCTCTATTCTTCCCTATTTCCCGCCCACTCCCCTGCATTGTGAATTAGCACCTGTATATCAGAGAAGGCATATAGCCTTTGATTCTTTGGGATTGGCTTACTTTGCTTAGCATGATATTCTCCAGTTCCATCCATTTACCAGCAAATGCCATAATTTCATTCTTCTTTAAGGCTGAGTAATATTCCATTGTGTATATATAACACATTTTCTTTATCCATTCATCTGCTGAAGGGCACCTAGGTTGACTCCATAGTTTAGCTATTGTGAATGCAGCTGCTACAAACATTGATGTGGCTGTGTCACTGTAGTATGCTGATTTTAAGTCCTTTGTGTATATACCAAGGGAGTGGGATAACTGGGTCAAATGGTGGTTCCATTCCAAGTTTTCTGAGGAATCTCCATACTGCTTTCCATAGTGGTTGCACCAATTTACAGTCCCAGCCAGCAGTGTATGAGTGTGTCCACATCCTCACCAACATTTATTTCAAAGCCATGAATGTGAATTAGCAGGAAGAGCACTGGTTGATGAACTGACCGGGCTAGTAACTAGCTGCTGGGTAGTGTGTGAGAGAGAATGTCTGGATCTCATTTCCTCACCTTTGAAAAGAAGAATCCCATTCAGCTCCCAAATCCTGTGCTCCAAAGTAAGAACTTTGGGGTCCTTCAGCTTACACTTACTGGAACACATGAGCCAGCGGGGACATAATGATCCAACAGACGTCCCTCGGCTGCAGAGTTCAAATCCCCTGTGGCACCTTCTTCCTTTGTGCTCCATAACCACCCCTTGGTCCTACCATGTATAAAGGTTAAATGATGCTTTCACTGACCTTGGAACAGGGAAGAGTCGGGTTAGCAGTTATTTAAGTAAATTAAGCCTCAAAAACCAAGCCTCTGCATGAATCATCATAGGAGTTTGTGCTGAATTACTCTTCATCTTGTCCATGACATGTGAGCTTTTCATCTGGTGCTGCGTGACTTGATGGTTGGTGTCTGAGTAATCTAACAGGCCTGTTTGCTGTTTCCTTGCAGGGCAGAATGACGGGGAAGATCAGCTTCTGAGCGGCTGGGGGAATGTGAAGGCTTTCATCTCCAGCTGTCTGGTTGAAGCTTCAGAAGGTCAGTGGTGACTCCCATTGGCCGCCGTCTTCAGAAGTTCTTAAGGAGCAGGCAGTCTGAAGTTGGCAGGGTCACTCCAGAGTCGCGCCTGCCTGGGGCCCTTCTAACTTGTAGAGTGAAGTTCCCCAGCCAAGTGGGAGAAGGGGAGGGCGTGCATGGTGAGGCTCTCGCTGCGGCTTGATGCCACCAGCTTCCCGACGTGGTGGCTTCTCCTCTGCTCCTTGGCAGTGCCCCTGGGGACGCTGATGGAAAAGAGAGTTAGATGACAAGCGATTGGACCTTCAAGGCTAAGAACCCGCCCAAAACTTTCCCAGGGGCCTCCCTTCCCTCTGTTTTCTAAATGGCTGTATCTTCAGCTTCTGGTCAAAGCAGGGGCCGTCACTTCAGTGTTGCATGAAGAGAAGGAGAAGAGCTGGCTGTGAGACCCCGTCTTGTGGCCCGGTTGCTCCCCATGGTTCGTCTTGGCCTCAACCTTCTCATTAGTCTTGCTCCCAGCTCTAGTTCCACCACCTGAAATAAAACACATGCCATCAGGCACTCCCCGAGACGTCCCCCACGTCATGAGAGATGAAGTTCAGCCTCAAGCCATCTCTGATCCGAGCACCACAGGCCCTTCAGCCTCAAAGCTTTGTGCCCCTCCATACCCGTGGGCCCATCATCTGGTGGGTCCCTCTGTCTTGCTATTGCCTTCTGTCCATCTGGCATAATTAAATGCCCCTCTCCTCCATCTACCTGGTCAGACTCAGCTACATGAGCCTTTCTGAGATCTCTTGTGCCGTCCACAGGGGGCCCCCCTTGAGGCCTTCAACGCAGCTCACCCCTGTGCTCACCACAGTATGTCTGTGTCACACTTTTATCTCAGTCTCCCTCCTGTTGCACTGGGCACCCTGCTCGGGCAGGGACTTCCTTGTTCTTGAGGCAGGAAAGCACAGTGGTCAGACCCTGCAGGCTTAGTACAGATTGAAATCTTGGTTCTGCGGTGTATGGGTTGATCTCCAGCTCCATTTCTTTTTAGCCTACTTTCCCTCCTGGGGGTAAAGAAGAGACAACGATGTCCGTGTTAAGTGAGTATGTGAAGCACTGGGGCTGTGCTGTGTAGCCATTGTTGATCACAGGTGCTCATGTGGGAGAGATCACGTTGAAAGACACTGCATTTTCTTTCCTTGAAGATCAGAGCCATGGAAATTGAACAATGATCTGTAGTTTGTGGACATCTGGGAATTTATCTGCTGAGGGAAGTTGAATGTGAACGTAGTGTTTTGTGGTGCCGTAGAGGTCTCTACAGTCATTCTTCACTGTGCAGTAGAATCTCCTTTGTTTCCAGATACTTCTAAGCTCATAAGTCTTTCGGAGGCTTCCAAAATGTGGCTATAGTATAAGTCCTTCTAAAGTCCCCATTCCTGTTCCCTTACCATATCTGTGTCACATGAAGACTCAGATTGGTGGCAGAGGATCCCCCCTTTTCCCCTGAGTTGGAGGTTGTGCTGAGGGTGAGCCTCTGCACTTGGACCTCCTCGGCTCAGGACACGGCAGTCTGCTCCTTGGCTGACTCATCAGTGTCCCCACAGAGACTTAGCGTGACAGCTCAGTGCTGTGTCCACTCCTGGTACTGCCACCCTGTTCCTTTGATGTGGCCTCTGTGCATACTTGCCTGGGGGCCTGCTGTCTGGACATGATCCTCACAGGCAGTGTGAATAGCCAACCCAAGGAGGGGTGGGGGCATCCTGCAAAGGGACAGCAATTCCAGCACCAGGCCTCTGAGTTCCAGAAACGTCCAGGGCTCAGGCCCAGAACCCCTGCCTCTTTGCACATGCCCCACCCAGCCAGGGTTGCTGCCGTTGGCCTCTTTCACTAGGGCTTCAAAGGCTTCAGACATGGGGGGACTCATCGACCCAAAATCCAGGCCATAGAAACGTGTACTGGTGGAGCAGGCCGCACTTCAGTGTGTGGAGTCTGACGAGTGCTCAGGAGGAAGATCTCCATTCCCCTCACTCCTGCTCCTCCACAGAACCTGCAGCTGTGCTTCCCGCCTCCCTGTTCTCCTGCAGCCTGCTCTGCCCCAGCGTGCGGCCTAAGTCTCTCCTACAGATCAGGAAACTAACCCACTCCTCGCAAGTCTCCTCGCAGCTTCTCTTCTTGGCCCTCACTCTCCTTCTCCTTCACTGCAGGCTGCCTGCTGCCCCGCCCAGGAGGCTGCCCTGGGCACTGGACAGAGCCTTTGCTCTTCCTCAGCTCCGAGTTGCTCCTTCCAAGGCCCTTAGCCAGATGCCGCGGCCCCAGCAAGCAGGTCTGGACCCCACCCCGGAGCACCCCCCTGGAGCACCCTCCTGTTCTCCTGATGGAGCACTCTGTCTTTTCAGAGCAATGGTTTTGAGGGTGACTTAGAGATTTGAATCTCGAGCCCCGACTCCCGCTCTGAGTTATAACTGCTGTCTGGACATCTCAGTTCAAGGAATGGATTAGAATTCACTGTGACTAACAGTGGACATGTTTTCTGCCCCCCACAGACTAACTCCTCCTGGAGTCCGGAGTCGACTGATCCTTTTACACCAGAGCCAACTCTGACCCAGTTTCCGTCATCTCCTGGAAACTGTCACCAAGTTCTAACTTTCTTTTAGGGCATTCAGATTTGCCTCAGGGCCTCTGGCTGTGGTTTCCCTCTGGATTCCTTCTCTTCCCCCATTGCTGTACTTAAGCACCCCTCCCCCCCCACACACCCAATATCACTTGGCTCAAAAGCCTTTCAAGGCCTCTTCTGGCCTATGACGGGCAAAGTCCAGGTTTTTCTGCCCTGTTCCAAAGCCCCATGGGACCTGACCCAACCCTCCCTATTAACCTTGTCCCCACGCCCTGCCAGGCCTTCACAGATTGCCTGCTGTCAAGTCACCGCCCAGGTTCTAGGGGAATCAAAGGACCAAGGTTGTCAGTCCCTCCTGCAAGACCCGTGCAGTCGGGTGCAGGGCTGGAGGCAGTGTCCGCAGCTCGTGGACTTTACTGATAACACCAGTGCCTTGTTGAAGGCAGAGGAAGCAATGTGGGAACAGAGGAGGGGCCATTACTTGTGACATTTCCTATGCTGTGGCTTGGAGAGTAACTCTGTCAACCTGGAGCCTTAATGTGTTTCTTGAGCCACTTTGGTATCAAGAGACCCAGTGAACACCTGTGAGATCATATTAATTATTCAAAGTGATTTTCTTTTAGTGTTTTGGGGGATTGAACCCAGGAGTGCTCTACCATAGAGCTTATATATACCTCTGGTCCTTTTTATTTTACATTGAGCAGGCTCTTGCTAACGTGCTGAGATAGACCTTGAACTTGTGAGCCTCCTGCCTCAGCCTCCCAAGTTCCTGGATTACAGGTGTGTGCCACCATGCCCTGCTCAAAACAATTTTTGAGTGAAAAATTACATCTACTTTCCTTGATTTTTGAGGTCAGTAGAGAAGAATGGGGGTGGGTAATGATTTCTCTAATTTTCTATTTTTGAAAGAGATCTTTTGAATCTTCTTTTTATTGGTAAGTGTTCTACTGAATCTTCATATAATCATTAAAGTCCAAGTATCTGACTAATATGAAATGGTCTTCTTGGAGAATTTTCTCCTTGTCCAATGGACTAGTTTCAGGCAAGGTGAACTCATGGCAGGTATTGCACTCTTTCTGTGAAGTACTGTTTTTAAGAGGACCGTTCAGCTTCCTGTGTGGCTCTCCACAGGTAAATTTGCAGCCAGAATCCTCACACTGAGAGAATTCCACACCTATGGAATTTCATAGTCTGTGCCCGTGGCCTGGCATTCATGAGACGAGGTTGTGCTTGGATCAGAAAAATTCTTTGGACTTGAGCCTTTTGTTCCTGGATGATTCCTTCTTCTATTACTTCCTCATTGTATTAATGACTTCCCAAGAATCCAAGATAAACTATTTCCCCATGCCTGCTGCAAGACCATAGCTCAAACATTTGCTGCTTTATTGCCCCATGTTATTAAAACCACCTTCTGGATTTGCACCTAAACATTTGGGCATATATTTGCATGTGTGCCCAACTCACACAGTAGGTACACACACGCTCACACGCCTTTTGATACCTGTGTGAATTCTGGCTGAGATATTGGGCATGTGCACTTAGGGGTAGAGCCTTCGGTTGGGCACACATAGTCCTGCAGCCCCACCTGGGCTGTTCCCCACAACTGAATGTTTGAGCCAGAGAAGGTGTCAGCATGAGCCAGCGCCAGGCCCACCTGCCTTACAATGGCACACACCCAGGTACCCTCACCTGCAGCCCTCCCGACCCACCCCAGCCAAACACGTGTTCACATGTTCAAAGGTACACAGAAGGCTGCCCTCAAAGTGGGCCAGACATCCACACTGAGAGTTCAAGGAGGGGAAGAGGTGTCCACAGGCACAGGAAGAGATGTCCACAGGATTCCGAATGGCTCTCTCCTTTGTCTTTACAATTTACCCTCCTTCTTCTCCCTTTGCCAGATGTATTTCCACGAGGTGCTGTTTCTTGGCTCCGGTCTTTCTGTCGCCGTCTTTCTCCCTGGCAGAGTTCCTTCATGCAGATGCTACTGTGGTCCATTGATTCAGAAATCCACACTCTCTGTCTCTCATGATCAATGGCATTGGCAGGTCCCTGGTGCCATCTGGGCAGAAGCCACTATGAACTCTGTACCTTGTTCTTATTCTAAGCAGGTGTTCTCAATGGCAGTGTTTCATCATCATTATCATTATTGACCCAAATCAGGTATTGATATTGTAATATCTGATTTTATTGATCAAAAGAGGACCAGGAAAGCTGAGGGTTTAGCTCAGGGGCAGAGCTCTTGCCTAGCACGTACAGGCCTGGTGTTCAATCTGCACCATAATAAGTAAATTAAAAGTAAATGAAGGTCCTCAGCTGGGGGTGTGGTGCAGGGGGAGTGTGCATGCTTAGCACGAGTGGGTGCCTGGGCTAGATCCCCAGCACCAGGACAGAGGATCTCTTCAGCCTATCACTCCCTGGCATGAAGAGTCATCCCCTAGAAGATGTATGAATCTATGTAACCTGGTAGACATATCAGGTTTTCTTTTTTGATTTTAGGCAAATTACTCTGCACAAAACACTTTGGATGAATATATATAAATGTGCACAACAATTAAGTCACTATTGCAGAAAATCTGGGCCTTGCTGGTGGGAACTGATTTTAAAAGGATAATATAGGAAGAGTCGAGTGAAAGACCCAGGATGAAGATGAGGAGACTTAGGGCAGCTGATGCACAGCATGTGTCCTGGCTTGTGAAGACAGAAGACGGGAAAAGGACTTTTAAAGCTCTAGTTAGAAGAAAATGTGAATGGGAGGCAAGGAGTTCCCTGCTGGAGGTATCACACATGGGCTAGGTGGCCTCTTCACCAGAGAGGAAGTTCAATGGGCAGAGGACAAGTTGACCCTTCCGGCCCTGAGCACCTGTGATTCTATGAAACAGTTGTTGGTGTTCTGTATGAGAACCACAGGTGTCTAAGGAGGTGAGCTATTGAGATAATTCTGGAAACTGAAAGACCAGCTACTGAAGAATGATCAGTAATTACTGCTTTTAACCTGAAACAGGTAATGCATCTTCCCAAATTACTGAATTGATTCCCAGGGCATAGCTTATTCTCTGGGAGAATCTAGTTTGTTCCCCTGGTTCCAACTTCAGCAGATGATAATACTGTGCCTTTAAATAGCCCTTTTCATCTGTGACTCTCAAAGAATTCTGTAAGCATTAATTAGTTCTCACATGTGACCCGGAATTTATTTTCTCACTTGTCAGATGGATAGTAAACAGTTTCACACCTGGGCAAAGCTCAAGTACTGAGGTGGTCACTCCTGGGGAGATCTATCCAAAGAAGGAAAACCTCAGTCACCCTTCAGGATGGTGTCTGACAGGTACCAGATGTCCCTTGTGTATGGATGAGACCTCAGACTCTGATACTGATGCTCACATGAATTCAGACTTCTTCCTGCTGTTTATTTCTATTCAGATCTTCTAACACTAAAATCTCAAATAAGATGTAAAAATTGAGAGAAGTTTCCAACCTAGTCAGTATATAGATTTAAGAATTATGGGCTGGGGCTCGGGCTCAGTGGTAGAATGCTCACCTAGCACGTGTGAGACCCTGGGTTCGATCCTCAGCACAACATAAAAATAAATAAGTGAAATAAAGGTATTGTGTCCAGGGCTGGGGATGTGGCTCAAGTGGTAGTGCGCTCGCCTGGCATGCGTGCGGCCCGGGTTCGATCCTCAGCACCACATACAAACAATGATGTTGTGTCTGCCAAAAACTGAAAAATAAATATTAAAATTCTCTCTCTCTCTCTTTAAAAAAAAATGGTATTGTGTCCAACTACAGCTAAAAAATAAATACTTTTTTTTTAAGTTTTAAATTGTATTTTATTTATTTATTTTTTAATTATTAATTGTTCAAAACATTACATAGCTCTTGACATATTTCATACATTTGATTCAAGTGGGTTATGAACTCCCATTTTTACCCCGTATACAGTTGGCAGAATCACATCGGTTATACATCCACATTTTTACATACTGCCATTCTAGAGTCTGTTGTATGCTTTTAAAAAAGAATTATGTAACCCTTTTGCCTTTTTTTTTTAAATTTTTATATTTTTAGTTGTAGATGGACACACACCTTTATTTATTTGTTTATTTAATGCGGTGCTGAGAATTGAACCCAGGGCCTCACACATGCAAGGCAAGTGCTCTACCACTGAGCCACAACCCCAGCCCACCCTTTTGCCTTTATAAAATTATATTGCACAAGACTTGAACTGTCTGGAAGGTTCTGGGTCAGGACACACACGTTATCATCTCCTCACCCCGTGTCACATTGCCCCAGTCACCGTTTACCACTGTTTAGTCACAGGGCACTCGCAGGGGTCCCAGATGAAGGGAAACGTGTGCGCGTCACACCTTCCTGACGCTTCAGTTTTAACTCCGGCCCTGACGTTTTCATAGTTAAAATCTAAACATCACCTGCTGCCTTCAGAACCTGCCCCTTCATTCTCTCCTTGACCCCAGGTTCCACCAGCTCCCCTGCACTGAAGTCACTAAAGTTTTCAGTGACCTTGTGGGATTCCAGGGGGTGCTTCCTGGGGTCACTGCACTAGACCTCCCTGATGCTCTAGTCTGCCCTGTCTTCTAGAAAGTCTCTCTTCCCTTGACGCCAGTGTCTCCTAAATCCCCCACTGCCCTCTCCCTTCTCCGGCACATTCTTTCTTGTTGGAAGACATTCTACTGGGACCATTGGTCCTCGACTGTCTTCTCAGGGGGTCAGCTCCACCATCCTTATCTCTGAAGGGGGTAGAACCATCTCTCTCTCCATTTCCCTGATGGAAAAACTGAGGCCTCTTGTTCATTCTTTCTTTCATTTTCTATACCCAGAGGCTCACAGAGTTCCTCTTTTTTCTTTGTAGTGGCTTTTAACCCTCTCTAACAACACCTCTAAGCAGGTCCCTAGCATTAAATGTGTGTTTAGTGGAGATGCAGCCCACTCTTCCAATTTCAGTTGTTTGTGTACCATACACACTGTCTATTAAATGAGTGTGACATTTAAATATATCAAATGGACACTCAAAAAGAGGGGGCTTTTCGCTTGTTCATTTCTTTGCACTACTGGGTATTGAGCACGGAGCCTGTCACATGGGAAAGTGCTCTACCACTTAGCTACAGCCCCACCCCTTTTTATTTCGAGACACAGTCTCCTGATGTTGCCCAGCTTGTGATCTTCTGCGTCAGCCTCCTTAGTAGCCGGGACCACAGGGGTGTGTCACCCACCTGGCCAAAAAGGTGAAATTTTAAGAAGTAGATGTAAATTAAAATACTGATATCTCTTCCTGTGTCCCTGCGGATGATCTGGAGAAGACCAGGGAGGACATGCCACCCCCAAAACCAGGGTCAGGACTGTGACAGTGGCCCAACCATGCTGTCCATCACCAGGCATCTGCCTCTCCTTCCCATCGAGCACCTGCGTTCCTTTCCTTTCCTCACCTGAGGTGTCCTGGACTGCCCAAGAGGGACAAGCGCAGCTCCCAGGGACCCTCAGGGCCCTGTGATCCTGTGGCCTCTTCCCCAAGCCTTTGCTCCTCTCCACATCTGGAGCCTCACCTCATCCTACCTTCCCTGTCCACTCCAACACCTGAGCCTCCTTCCTCACCGCCGTCTGAGCGTGTGGCCACCTGCCTCTCAGCAGTGCTCCTCGGCATGCCCTCGGGTCATTATCTCCTCAACTGGACTCTGATCCCCCTAAGTCCAGGTCTCTTCATCCCTTCACATCCTTCTCCAAGGAAACCAGTGGAGACGGCGAACCTGACCACTCTCACTTTAGTGCTGCTTCGTCCTGTTTTCCGGATGGCACCATTGTCAGGGACACCCAGGGCTTCTCAGTGGTTGCGTTTGGGCAGAGACACCCACAGAGGCCCCAGAATCTCTGACACAGCGCAACTTACTGATCACAAGTGCGCCTGGGGACTTACCGTGTCTGTGGCTGGCAGTTTAAGTCCACTAAGTGCTGCTCAAGTTCACCTTCTTCCAGAAGCTGGTGGTTAATTCTTTTAAAAATTCAATAGAAGAAAAGTTGGCTGCTTATTGGGAGTCTGCTTTGGACTGCCAACTTGGATTGCTTTACATGAATGTTGATGCACGGGCAATTTATTAGCAAAGTATCCATCTCTTTAGTGCCCAGCGGGGTGCAGGACATGCGTGTAAACCATCCAGATGACAATGTCCTGGATTGGGCGCTTGGCACTCACCTACCACCAATCAATGCACCTATTCACAGATGGCAGAGTTGGATGCTGAGGCTGAGTCGAGAGGCTGCCACTCAGGAGCAGAGTGACGGACGTGCTGAAGAGGCCACGGGTCGGAGCTTCTTCCACACCTTCTCGAACTCACCTGGCAGACACTGACCTGGGAATTGGGAAACAGAGGACTGGAATAAAGATAGCAACCGGCTTCCCTGATCTCAAGCTTTATGGCTCTGGGGCTGAACGAGCCATTCAGTTCTCAAAGGTGCATCCTCGGGGACTGGCCTCTGGGGGACTGGCTGTTACTGGATGGATAACCTTTGAGACCCCCTTAATTGAAACACACTCTTCTTATTAAAATAAATGCATACAAACTGAAAATTAGTTTCTTTGGTCCACTGTAAGAGGAATTGTCCACGAAATTGAGTTGTTTAATATTTAAATTACATTTTTCTTGTTTACATGGAAAACTTGGCAGGCTTGGTGAATGTCATAATTGTGTTCAGAGTCCAAAAGTAATCCCATAATATGTATTTCAAGTGTAATATAGCTCAGTGTCTTGAGCCAAGATGATCCTGCCAACCTCTTTTGGGTGGCTGGGGATCCCAGCTGACCTTGAGGGTGACAACTCATACTGTAGGCAGGTTACCCTTGGGTATTGCTTTTCAGATTAAAGTGTCAGCTTTGCTACTTTAATGAGGGGTAGCTGTTGGATTTTCTTATGCTTTTTTCATAACTTATGTGTTTCTCTTAACTCTGAAAGCAAAGGGTCAATTTGGAGAGTGAGTCAGGAAAAGACCGAAATCTTTTCAGAAATCTCTGCTAGTAAAATATTTCTTTGAGATTTTTGTTTGTTTGTTTCTTTTTAACTGGGGATTGACCCCAAGGTCGTTTAACCACTGAGCCACATCCCCAGCCCTTTGTATTTTTTATTTAGAGACAGGGTCTCACTAGCTAGGTTACTTACAGTCTCGCTAAGTTGCTGAAGCTGACTTCGAACCTGCGATCCTCCTGCCTCAGTCTCCTGAGCCTCTGGGATTACTCTTGTAATATATTTTAGGAGACCCACATAAAAAAAAAAGAAGGAAAGAAAGACAAGAAGGGAGAGTGGAGGAAGGAGGGAAGGAAGAGGAGGAGGAGGAGAGAGAGAAAGAGAAGACAGAGAGAAGAGAGAGACAGAGAAGGAGAAAGTCTTCCCGGGGATCCCACCCAGTTTCCTCTCTGAGCAAGTTTAGCTCAGGACACAGCTTGTCTTTCCAGTCTCCAGCTCCTGCTGTGGCTCTTGGCAGGGGATACTGGGACCACTGCAGATGGCCCTGGGAGGAGGGGATGCAAGTGCTGGCCTTGTTAATTGCCGCTGGACTTGGGCTGCTGTCTGGGAAGGGAATACCCACCTTGGTTGCCAAGTGAAGCATTTTCACAGCCTGAGGCCATAGATGTGACTTTGCTTTGTGAATACAAAACAGACAGATAGAGGAACAAAGTGCCAGTCCTGAAAGGCGAAGAGAGGACCATCACTAAGTGCCATGTATGAACTCAGAATGATTCTTGGTACAGCTATTCTGTGGCTCATGAAATAATTTTGTATGAAAATAAGGCAACTTCTAGTGAGTTGGTTCATATTATTTCTTTCTTACTGTTTTCTTTAAACCCTGCTTTGAAGTACAAACCAGTAAGAAATTTGGAAAGTCTGTGCTCATCATTGGAGTGCATTAAAACACTCGGAGCCTTGCAGAAACCTGTGGTCTAGAGTCATGGAAACCAGGGGATTTAGAAGTCTAGACTGATCCAGGAAGAAAGCACACATTTTCTCTGAAGCACTAAATCGTTTGCCTTCATTTCAGATTCATAGTTGACTCATTTCAGATTATAGTTGACATGTATGAATGACCATTTTTCCAATGAAGGATTGATGCATTTTGTAATTACCAGTCGGGGGTATTTACCTATAAAGAGTCGTTTTCCAAATGTTCATACCATTTTGTAGCCCTCTTTATTCCATGAAATCTTAAACACGAGTTTATTGTGCATCTACTATGTGAGCGCTAGGGGTATAATTGTAAACAGAACCAGAGCCAACTGGCCCCTTTCCTCAGGGAGTTCCTTGGCCCGCCCTGGTGCTCCTTGGTCTCTGTAGTCATGTTTGCAGGGCAGCACTTAGCTTGTTCTTGAAAAATGAACTTGACTTTCACAAAGTGTCCAATAGCAAAGAAAAATAAATGATTTTGAACGCAGAGACCAAACAGAAATACATCTTAAGTGAACCACACCTTCAGATGCTAATTTCAATGATTTTTCTTGTCTTCCTCCTTCTCATGCACCATGTTCTCTCTTCTGTTGAATAGTGACTGGGTTCATTGCCTTTAAGCCACCATTGATTTGTAATTAATGACCACACTTAGTCATTAATTAATTAGTATATTCCAGGACAGGGCTGGGTGTTGAGATTGTAGAAATGCAAGGACACCTTAACTCCATGTGGTTTTTTTCCCTCTACCAAAGTCACTGTATTCTGCCCAAAGTTGTCCATTCTCCCACTTTTCATTTCTGGGCTGCTTCTTCATGAAAGGATAATATTCGTAGGATTTTGAAAACATAAAAAGACCAAAAAGGAGATGAGTTTTAAAAACATCTAATTGCTAAACCTTAAACCCTAGATTTCCAAAGGCAAATCCCCGCAGCCACACACCTGGGGGTCCACACGAGTCACCCAGCAGGACTGGAAGCCCATCTGTGTGCTTGAGCCTTCCTGTCCTCCAGAGCAGTATTTCCTGGGAGCAAGGAAGACCAGTGGAATTTTTCTGGTTGCTTTTGAGTCACTAACCATGGAAATACTTATGCTCATTTTATAAACACCGACTACATCCCAGATAATAAATGTATACTGATTCATCTCCTATTTTTATAAGTCACTTTCAGAGGATAGCAGTGGATCTTCAGAGGATGAGTGAACCCTTCCTTTAAAAAGCATATTTCAAACATCCCCCCCCCCTAATTATATTGGAGTGCTGCTAATTCATAGAAGGGTCAGTGCATTTTCAAAAAACTCCTGCTCCATCAATATAACTTAAATATTTTAAACTAAGATTTAAAATATTTAGATAAACTGGATTTATGAGCTTTCGCTTGTATCTTGGATGAAAGGGAGGAAAAGAGGCATTTGGCTTTGTCTTCATGACCAATTGTTCTTTCAGGGACAAGGCTGCCTTGCTAAATCGTGGTCATTTCCCCCGGTTTGAATGGCTTTGGGTTGTAGTTTTCACAGTGCTGGGATGAATCCCAGGGCCTTGCCCTTGCGAGGCAAGTGCTCTACCACGGAGCTATACTGAAGCCCTGAGTGGAATTTTAATTCAGGTTTATAGATTTATCTTCATAAAGGTGAGACAAGCTTGCTTTCTTTCCCCAGAGCAGAGCTCAGCAGATGGCTCTCCTCTATGGAGACCATGATCTAGTGTTGGGGGGGCTTTCTCTGGACCTCAGATGTGAGACAGGCGTTTGATGCCAGTTCTCTTCCTTATGTTTGGAAGATTCCATCTGGTCCTCTACGTGCATTTCTCTATCCCAAGAACCTTCTAGGATGTGATTACTAAGTTAAAGCAGCACATAGAAAAACTGGTTTTTACTTCTTGTTCATATAGAGTAACACCCACAGAATTGGCAGAGCTAGTGTAATGCCACACGTGTGACCGGGCGAGGTCAGTAAAGTCTCCTGTCCACGGAGGCTGCTAGGAACATTTTACACAACTGGACAGAAACGTGAATTCCTAGTCACTCCATGAGACAAACCACTGTGTCCACGAGGAAGAAAAGCTCCTATTAGAACAAGATGCAGGTTGGGCCTCCTGACTGCAGGAGGGACACAGAGCCCATTCTTAGTGTGCCCGGGCTCACGTCACTCCACATACAGTGTTTCTCATCTCAGGGTTTCCAGAAAATGTCCTGTGAAATGTAAATCCCAAGTTCTTTTTTCTGGTGCATTCTTATACATGATAAATGAAATTCAGCTTGATTACATTTACTGATTTGGCCAATTTCATATAATTAAGGGAGCTTTTCACAAAGAGACTAAATAGACTGCTGAAGAAAGTATAAAAAGACGTGTACATTGGTGTTTGGGGCACAGTTGCGTTTGAGTTTTATGAAGGTTTCCTTCCTCCACGGAGAAATCTGGAGACTCTAGGGCATACACTCTAAGCCAGTTTATTTTTATATTGAAAAATCACCTCCTTTAAAACTCTTGAGAATTCCACAAATTCCACATATATATATATAGTAAGTTACATGTAAAGCTTACTTATAATTTTTGGAAAATTTGAGAAATTTAATACTTCAATGGTAATGATGTCAACCTTTTGAAAATGGGTACCTGCCACCGGCCAGGGGAATGTGCTAAACACCTTGCACCTTTCTCTCAGTAACTCTTCACAACAGCCTCATAAGGCAGGCACTTTACGCACGAGGAAACTGAGGCCAGAAGAAGGCTAAGTAATTGGCCCAAAGTCAAAGAGCCAGAAAGTAATGGGATTGCACTCCTCTTGGTTGGCTCAGTTTGACGCCAAAGCTCATGATCTTAATGAGCTTACTCTGCATTGCCTCTCTGTGAATGATAAAAACATCTGCCTTAATTAATGGTTGTGCAAGTAAAAACAGCTTTCCCATAAGAGGTGCATGCACTTATTTTGATTGGCAGTTACGTGGTACCATAGCAAAGACTCCTAAATTTCCTTAGCAAGGACATGCACAAAGAGGCTAAAAGCATGCTGTTGGTCACTAGTGTCTAATTTCCCTGTTACCTTCTTTCTGCAATGACTGAATCGACAGGCACATGTATCCCTTTTGTTTAAATAATGGATATATTTATATATTAATAACTAGAAAGCAAGGCTGCGTGAAGAAAAAAAAGTACAACAAGGAAAATTAGATTGTAGAATTAAGCTTTAAAATACAAAATACAACACAATTTCTTATTTTCTCTTAGATTGAGTCTCTGATGTAAGATGATAGTTCACAAAGCATCTTCAAGTGCTTTCATTTTATTTAAAAAATTCATTATTTATTTATTTATTTATTTATACTTTTTTAGTTGTTTTGGGATTAAACCTAGGACCTCATGCATGCTAGGCAAGTGCTCTGCCACTGAGCTGTACCCTGAGTCCTTTTTTAAAATCTTGAGGCTGGGTCTCACTAAATTTTCCAGGCTGCTTACAAATTTGCAATCCTCCTGCTTCAGCCTCTCACGTAGCTGGGATTACAGGTGTGTGTCACCACACCTGGCTCTTGAGCCACACACACCTCAGATAGAGCTGTGGCACTTAGGCATCAAGCCAGGACTGCAGCCATCTGGAAATCATCACGTGATACAAAGGGGACGGAACTCTGACCTGGGTTGGGTTTGCTTGCTTTCCTCTTGGATGATAGAACGCTAAGAACAAGGTCAAGTTGCCCCTTGCCCAGCTCTCACAATGATCTGGAGTGGAATCAGCCTCCTGCTTGTCCTGCTGTGGCCTGGAACTTTCTCTAGGTCAGGAACCATGACTGTGTTCCCAGGGACTGGAACTGTGCCCGTCAGAGTCCACAGCTGGGGGCTGGTGAATCCGGGAGTCTGTGAAGGAGCCCTGTTTAAACAAGCGAAGGACTCCTGGCTTCTGCTCTCGGTCTCACACTCCCTTTGTAAAATGTTGCAATAGAGGGTTATTTCAGCTCACAAGTTTGGAGCCATGAAGCCAAACATTCAAACAGAGCCTCAACAAAAGAATGTGCAAGTTCAGCCAGGTGCAGCGGTGCACACCTGTGATCCCAGCGACTCTGGAGGCTGAGGCAGGAGGACCATGAGTTTTGAACTCAGCAACTTAGTGAGGCCTAAGGACTCAGTGAGACCCTGTCTCTAAATAAAAAATAAAAAGGACTGGGGATATGGCTCAGTGGATAAGTGCCCCTGGGTTCTAGCCCCATTAAAAAAAAAAAAAAAAAGAACACCTCCAGCACTGTCTCTCCCTAGGATCCCTGTTACTTTCTGAGTGTTTTCCAAGGTGCTTGGGGAGACCAGGTATGTGTGGTTAAGAGGGGTGTATAGAGCTGCTCTCACTTCAGGGGGGTCATCCACTGATATCTGGATCAAGATCCCCCATCTTCCAGAGGCATTCTGAAGGTGTCACTGTGGAGGAGGTTGCCGGTTTGGAAATTCAGCTTTTATTAAGTTGGAATGCAGGGAAGAAAGTTTTACCTTATGACTAGCTGAATTTTCTGTAGCCAGAAGTGACTCTTACACTTTGCTTGTTTTCTTCCTGTGGCACTCACCACAGACTATCTGTTAAAATTGTTATTTGTGTAGAAATCTTGTCATCCAAGACTGTTAGCTATTTGCTAGATATTTGTTTTGTTTGGTACTCAGGTTTGAATCCAGAGTGCTTTGAACCAAAGTGCTTTACACATCCTCGGCCCTTTTTATATTTTATTTTAAGACAGGGCCTCACTTAAGTAGCTGAGACTAGCCTCAACTGATCCTCCTGCCTTAGCCTCCTGAGTTGCTGGGATGATAGGTGTGTGCCACTGTACCCAGCTATTTTATATATATATATATATATATATATATTTTTTTTTTTTTTCCCCTTAGCCCTTGCTTTGGAGGTTGGGAAACTTGGATAGGAATCCTGACTTCACTACTTCTGGTAGTCATAAAAACTTGGGAAAATTTATTTGCCTTCATTACATTTAGTTGCCTTATCTGCAAATTGGGAGAACAGCAAGTTCTGCCTCCTCTGATTGATTTGGGAATTCAGAGCATGGTGTCTGGCTCACAGCAACTACCAAGTGAGATCTATCGTTATCAGTAAGGAAGCCTTGGAGCTTTCCTCAGGGGGAAGGAATTCTGCAAGTGTCTGCCCTCATCCTGACTTGATTGGTGCTATTGGAACCCACAGGTGTCTCTTGGAGAATGTTCCAATTAGGTACTACAACCTTGCCCTGTGTCATAAGCTGCCTGTCACTTTTCCATGTGATGTAGTCAGTGTGACTTGATAATACTTAATGAAGCCTTAAGCAACTTGAACACAAGTTCTTCTCTTCAAAACATTAACCATAATTTCAGGCTGTTCCTATCATTCCTTGCCTGCCCTTACCCCCACAGGAGGCCAGGAAGGGAAAATGTGATTCTGTGCATGTGACAGCGTATGTTTTTGAGCATTGACGTTGCTCCAGATACAATGCCAAGGGGGCAGCATTTAAAAAGAAGTATAAGAATTCAGGCACTGCAATCCTGGAATCCTAGCAACTTGGGAGGCTGAGGCAGGAGGACCCCAAGTTCAAGGCCAGCCTCAGCAACTTAGACCTTGTCTCAAAATAAAAAATACACTGGGGGCATAGCTCAGAGGTAAAGTGCCCAGGGTTCAATTCCCAATAGAAATAAACAAACAAACAAGGACATTACAAGAACCCTCCTCCTTGTACCAAAGCAGCCAGCCGCTACTACCCTGATGCCTGCATCATGGATTAACTTCATTTTTTTGAGCTTCAGTCCAAGTTGTTTTATGTCTGACTTATTTCTAACATCGGGTCTGTAAGCTTCATACAGGAGTTGGTCTATTTGTTATGCTACATACTAGTTCATGATATAAATATACCACAATTTCTCCACCTGTGATTGAGGGACATCCGGGTTGTTTCCTGTTTGGGCTGTTACAAGGAATAATGCTGTCAACAATCTTATGTGCATTTCTGCTGCATTCTCCCCCTGGAGTAGAATCCCTGGGTTGTTGTGGATGCCTTTGTGCTGTTTCAGTAGTTACTGTCAAAGTTTTTCCAAAATGGTCGTAAAAAAAGTCACACTGCCACCACCAATTTAGGGGACTTGCTTGCAAACTCGCCAGCACTTTGTATTGTCCTCCTTTTACTTTTAGGCATTTGGAGGGCATGTACCAGAGTCTCTTTGTGGTCTTAGTTTTTCTTTTCTTGATGGTTGAGAGGTGGAGCCTCTTTTCATGTGTGTATTAGCTCTTTGGATAACTCTTTTCAATGGTAACAGGCCTCATATTTGAATTGCAATGTCAGATGTTTTGTTTTTATTAATTGGTTTGTCCAGTTCTGTGTGTATGCCGGATGCCAGGTCTTTATGGGACACAGTTCCTGCATACGTCTTTTCTGTGGCCACCTTGGAGCTTAGTGGTTGGCAAGTGGGTCTCGGGGAACGGGAAGCCAAGTGTGGGGTTTCCTTCTTCAACTTTGCCTTTTCTCTGGGATTTTGGTCCAAGACCTCAGAGTGAAGGAGCAGGTGAGAAGCCCACCGGCACTGAGAACTGCTACAAGGAGCACCTTTGTGCTGAAGGGTCCAGGACACGGGGTCCTTTCCAGGCGAGAACCCCTGAGCAACTCAGTGACATGCACAGTCCCTTGCCATTGCTAAGCAGATCCCTCCTGCAGTATGGAGATGGCGGGCCAGGTGGATGGCATGGCTGTGGACGTCTCATTCAACTGCTTGAAAAAATTGACTGTCAGCTGGAAAGGCAGGCAGGCAGGCAGGCAGGAAGGGAGGGAGGGAGAAAGGAAGGGAGGAAGAGAGGGAGGGAGGGAGAGAGGGAGGAACGAAAAAGCCAGGGCTAAACTCAGAGCAGAGGACACCTCTTCAGTGCTGTGTACCCCCGCACTGTGGTGGGGGCTTCCAGATGCTGTCTGTCTCTCAGAGCACGGTGCAGAACTTGGCTGGGAAGGGGAGGAGGGCATGTCTAAGGGCTGGCAGTGTGGCATTTACTACGAAGACCATGGCTGATGCCCAGGTCCAGGCAGAATGGAGGATTGGGACAAGTCTGCCACCCAGATGTCCCTGGCATCAGGCTGGTCTTGCCTTGGTGTTTAAAAATGCCGCTCCCACCCCACCCTCCCCCTCCTCCTGAAGAGAAGAGGAAAAGCATGGGGCATTGTGGGTAATCCCTAACTGACAAGAGTATTCCAAGGGTTTTCAGTTGGATGGGGCTGCATTTCTTTGGTAATGAGACTTAGTAGCCCATTACTAAGAATGGGCTGCAAATATATAGCAAGGTCCTAACTCCTAGTACCTACCTGTGACTGTGACCTTATCTGGAAATAGGGTCTTTACAGGTGTAATTAAGGTAAGATGAGGTTCTTTGGCTGGGCCCTTATTCAATGTGATTGGGGTCATAAGAGAAGAAACAGACACAGAGAGAGCAATGTGGCCGCAAAGGCAGACATTGCAGCCCTAGGCCTACAAACCTAGGAACACAGGGATTGCCAGCAACTAGAGAAGAGAAGAGAAAGGCACAGACTGCTGTCCCCTGCAGCCTCCGAGAAAGCAAGGCCCTACCCACCCCCACCCCCCTGACTGTAGATGTTCTAGAAATGTGAACCACTAGGCTTCTGTTGTGTTAAGCCACTTAGTTTGCTATAGTTCCTGACAGCAGCCCCAGCAAACCAACACAAGGACTAACTAGCAATGGGGGTTGGTCAGCCAAGTTCAATTCACAGGGTGGAAGGAAAGGCAGTCACATTTCCACGCTCCTCCTCATCTTGCTTTAAATTCCATCTTTGAACTTGTGTTTTGCTTACCAGGGTAACCTCCCCTGCCACCTTTGGACCTGCCTGACCCCCACCACAGTGTGCGAGTGTCAACTGCATTGTGTGCCTCGATCACAGCAAGTGTCAGGAGGCGCCCGGTAAGCCAGCTGAACCTGGCTCGAGTGAGAATTGACACCAACCGAGGACACAGATACAACTGACAGTGCAAGATGTGACTGTGCAGTAAGAAATGACTCAGGCCAGGGTCTCACCAGGAAGGGAATTGCTGAATTACTCTGGGCAGTTACAGTATTTTCTCATATGAACGTCTCTCATCAGGGTCAATCTGTCTGGATGGTTGAAGGGCTCCCGGAGATTCCTCCTTGATTAACTCACCTTCGTTGCTTGTATGTGGCTGAGATGCCATCTTGCATCCTCATTCCTTGGGTTCCCAAAGTCCTTTGTCAGTTTTTCAACTACAGCACAGACATCGGCTGAGAAGGTTCACGGTTTACACTCTTAGCAGCAGCCAGCAGTTGTTTACTGTGTGGTTCCAGCCTGGGACCTACAGGGTACACTGAGCATGTCACAGGGAAGGCCAGGGATGTGGCCTAGGGCCAGGTCATCATAATCATCTCTTTTAGCCAGCTTTTTTTTCTGCTGTGACCAAAAGACCTGACAAGAACAATTTTAGAAGAGGAAAAGTTTATCCGGGGCTCATGGTTCCAAAGGTTTCTGTCCACAGAAGGCCGGCTCCATTCTTCAAGGCCTGAGGCAAGGCAGTGTGGCAGAGGAAAGCATCATGGCACCAGGAAGCAGACAGAGAGAGAGAGTCTAAGCTCATCTCACAAAAGGCACATCCCCAGTGATCCACCTCCTCCAGCCACACCCTACTTGCATATAGTCACAGCTCCCTGATGGGGACTAACTCAGGGACTAAGTTAAGGTTCTTATAACCCCATCATTTCACCTCTGAAGTTTCTTGCGTTGTCCCATACAAGAGCCTAGATTCAACGAACATCCGGGTAGGAACAGTGATAATGGACTTGGAAAGCTTGAACTATGTTTTCAAAATAGAAAGAAGTTCATGGGCCAAATGAAGAGTTCTGTCTTCTATGTGTGATTTGTGGTCAGGCCCATCCACTCCGTGCTCAGCTGATCACTAGCTCTGTGACGGTGAGCAGGTGGCTCCTCTCTGTGAGCTTCAGGGTCCTTCTCATCTGTGAAAGGGGATGACAATACTACCTACCTCAGTAGGAGGTTGCAAGATGCAATGAGATGAATCGCCTAAGGTGTTGTGTCTGCCGAAAACTAAAAAATAAATATTAAGAATTAAAAAAAAAAAAAAGAAACGAGCCCAGTGTTTGGCACAGAATATTCAATGAATGTTAGTTTAACATCAGTCTAAATTTTTTTCTCCTTCATTAATATATAGTCGTTTCTTCATGTAATGCCAGTTTTTGCTAAAACTGTCTTGTTCCACAGAGTGATCCAGGGCCCTATTTTCAATCTGCACAAGGAGATTAGCTGTCCTTCCAAAAAGCATTCAGGTCCCCACACTGGGCAGGGAGGGCCCCACTATGCCACCTGTGTGTTTGTCACATTGAAAATACACCCACATAAAAAGAGCATCAGGACAAGAGGAATTCCTCAACTGTTTTTGCCTTCTAATACTTGGAGCTTTACATATATGTGCCCTTTACAAATATTAAGTCATTTCTTCTGTATATAATTTCATCACATAAATTTGATTATTATCCCTATTTTACACTCAAGGAAATGGAGGGACTGAAGGTCAGGTCACTTCCTGAGATAACGGAGCCGGTGTGGGCAGTGAAGCCAGGATTTAAATCAGACATTCTGACTCCAGTCTCTGACCTATGAAGTAGCCTGCTGTGTGTGGGCATGTGCCTGGTGGACGGATGGACACACACACACACACACACACACACACACACACACACACACACTGCATAGCTTTTACTTTCCATTACGCTGACTTTCACTGTTCCTGAAAATGTGTGATGGTCCTAGCTTTATATTTTTCTTTTTCCTTTTTTTGTCTTCCTCCTTCCCTCTCTCCCTCTCTTTCTCTCTTCCAGGGATGGAACCCAGCCCTTGTTATCTGAGCAGTGCTCTGCCACTGAGCCACACCCTAGCCCATCTAGATAATTTCCTATGCAATCACTTATGGAGTGGTGGAGTGGGAAGGAGGGGTTGGGGGGCTCACGGGGACAGGTCTCTGCTACCTCTTCAGGGAGGCAGAGAGTGACCAGCAGGGTGGAGTTGCCATCTCTAGATAGTTCTGCCCTGGGTCCTTATCTCCACTCTCAGCTGAAGCTGACCAGCCTGAGCTAGTGAGGGAGAGTTGTTGAGGACCAGCTCCCAGATGAGCAGGGAGGGAGGGAAAGGGAACTTGGGAATGCCAAGGTCAAATACGGTGAGGAAAGAGCCTAAGGTGACAGAGAAGGGTGGGGGGAGAGGGTCTGCCCCCCCTGGGGAAAAACATTCAGTGGCCATATCACCACTGCCCAGGGCTCTGCAAATTGTCTGTGCCCAGCGAGACAGGAAGGCAGCTCTGCAGGGGAAACCAGGGCCCCCTCAGGGCCCCTCTGGAGTTAGGTCCCAGCTCCTGGGCCAGTTATAAAGACACTTCGCCACTGTGCTTGGGAAGATGGAGTGACAGTGAAGGATCTAGTAGTCGGAAGACTCCAGAAGCCCAAAGCTGGCTCCAGCTGGGCAGACCTGGTAGATATGCACAGACGGATGCCATTTTTGCCAGGCCCTGAACTGTGAGAGGGTTACTTTGGTTTGCTGCCATTGTGTGGGAAAAACTGTCAGGAACGGCAGTGGAGAGGCAGAGAGGTTGGGAAGCTCTTTAGGAGGGAACAAGGAGAAAGCTGGAGGCCAAATGATTGAGAGGGACAGGAGACGACACAGGTGGCCCCAAGCAGTGTGGAAAACAGAAGCTACTGACTGCAGTAGGGAATGGGGCGGAGGAGGGGAGCTTTGGTCAGCTTTGTGTCACTGACCAAAATACGTGATGAGAACAACTTAGAGGAGGAAAGTTGATGTGGGGCTCACCCTTCCAGAGTTTCAGTCCATAGACAGCCGTGGTCACTGTATTTGAGCCCAGTGTGAGGCAAACACCATGGCCAAAGCTGCCCAGCTCGTGGTGGCCAGGGTGGGGCAGGGGTCACAGTGAAGATGCACCCTTCCAGGCCCTGCTCCCTGTGACCCACCTCCTCAGCCACACCCACCTGCCTCCAGTGACCACCCAGTCAGTCCATTCAAACCAGGATGGACCGATGAGGCTACAGCCCTCACAATCCAGTCATCTCACCCCGGAATATTCCTGCATTAACACGGTTGTTTTGCATCTAAGCCCTAACAAGGAGGGATCCTGGGACCCACCACAATGACAAAGTGATTGTGAAGTCTGGTACTATGGGAGAAAGAAAGGCAGGGTTGTGCAAAATCCTAGAGTCTTAGGTTATGTTTTTGGTAATTCTCCCACTGGTTGTTTTTTTTTTTTTTCTCCTGACACTGGGAGGTTGAACCTGGGCATTTTACCACTGAGCTACGTCACCAATCCTTTTTATTTTTTATTTTGAGACAAGGTCTCACTAATTTGTTGATGCTGGCCTCAAACTTGCAATCCTCCTGCCTCGGCCTCCCAAGTAGCTGGGATTATACACCACTGTGTCTGGCTTCCCCACTAGTGTTTCTATACTGACTAAACTGTTGGAATGGGAGCAAAGCAGGAACAAAATGTCACTTTCTTCAGGGGTAGTAGGTGAGGAAGAGTTGGGGGTGGTATGGGGCCGTGAGGCTGCACAGTGACCCTTAAGTGGACAGTTTTATGTATTCACTTGTTTTTAGCACAGGCTGTTAGGGCTTCAGCTAACAGCCTGCCAGTCCCTCCTCTGTTTACCTTGCCATGAGGACAGTGCCAGGGAGACTCTCGAGGGCTTCCAGTACATTTTTGAATTGGCTGTTTCTCATTACCTCACCCCAGTGAGAAGATGGATTTCTCAACCACCCACTGCCAGTAGGTGAACTTGGAATGCCCTAGTGACTCCGGGTGAGCAGGTAGCAGCAGGAGGGTGGCTTTGGTTGCTTCACTGTCTGATTCTCTGAGATTCATAGAAATGCTAATCTGGAGTGGTTGCCATTCTTGGTGAAAGGTCAGGTCCAGGTGGGACTCCCCACAAATCCTGGAGCAAGCACCCTTTCTTGGCTCAATGGTGGAGGCCCCGATTCAACCCCCAGCACCAAGAAAATAAAAACAAAAACCAATCATAACCTTTCTTATTATAGAAAATTGTATTTGTGCTAGGTGCAGTGCCTGTGGTCTCAGCTACTCAGGAGGCTGAGGCAGGAGGATTGCTTGGGCCCAGGAGTTCAAAGCCAGTCTAGACAACCCCTGTCTTTTGGTGGGGGTGGGGTGGAGGGTGGAGCAGGGGAGGGAGAGAAGGAAAAGGGAGAAAGAAGGGAAGGGAGAGAGGGAGGGAGCCTTTGCTGGCTGAGAGTACAGATTTGCACATGATGAATCAAGACAGTCTGAGGGGAGAGGAGGAAGGAAAGTAGTTCCCAGTGTGTCTCTGTCCTCTCTCCTTCTCAGGGCTGCATTTTTAAAGCAGGGTGTGATGGTTTGGATATGAGGTGTTCTCCAAAAGCCCCTGTGTCAGTGTAGGAATGTTTGGAGGTGAAATGATTGTGTTATGAGAGCTGTAACTTCAGCAGTCCATCCTAGTTGGAGCCGACTAACTGGGTGGTGACTGTAGGCAGGAGGGGCGTGGCTGGAGGAGGTGGGTCAGTGGCCTGAGGGGTGCATCTTCCCTGTGGGCCTTTCCCCCTCCTCTCTGCTTCCTGGTTGCCAGGAATGGAGCTACTTTTCCCCACCCTGCCCTTCCCCCGTGATGTTCTCTCTCATCTTGGACCCAGAGCAATGGTATCAGCCAACCAGGGACTGAAACCTCTGCAACTGGGAGCCCAAACAGACCTTTCCTTCTCTAAGCTGTTCTTGTCATGTGTTTGGTCACAGCTTTGAAAACCTAACACACAGGCCGTCTGTTCTATTAAGGAATCCCACACTGGCCAGTGTGTTCACTGAGGATCTCCTCCTACAGTGATGTGGAAGGCTTCTACAATGTGCAAACTGGCTCTCCTCCCCTATGTTGGAAGAGGGATGTAGAGGTTGGAGTGAGAAAGGACATTGTTGGCAAAGAGTAGCCAACAAGAATTGCTTTTTTTTTTTCTGTCTTTATTTCTTTCTCTTTAAAAAATTGGTTAAATGCAAATACCCTTAAAACTCAGAGGGAAATTGTGGGCAGAAAGATTTCACTAATCTGTAACTATGGGGAGCCACTGCAGGTGTTCATGATAGTTCTGTAATAATCAAGAGGATAACATTTTAACATCAAAATTTTTGATTTTTTTTAAAAGAAAAAAACTGTTGGGGCTGGGAATGTGGCTCAAGTGGTAGCGTGCTTGCCTGGCATGCGCGGGGCGCTGGGTTCCATCCTCAGCACCACATACAAAGAAAGATGTTGTGTCCGCCGAGAACTAAAAAAAATAAATATTAAAAAATTTTCTCTCTCTCTCTCTCTCTCTCTTAAAAAAAAAGAAAAAACTGTTCTTTTTGGTCTCATGATATAAAATTAACCTTTTAGTCAGTCCTATTGAACACTTTATCTAAGGGCTGGGAGTGCTTGCCTTAGCATCCTGAGGTCCTGGATTCTAGCCTTAGCACTGGACAAAAAAAATCCAATTTAAAAGCTTGAATTTGGATTTTTAATATTTGTGACTTTCTTAAAGCTTATAATTAGAAAGTTTGGGTAAAAAGCAAATAGTAGCCCCAAGTTCAAGGTATTATTGCTCAAACTTAAGACAACAAAGATTTATGAATGCATGTATCTGTTAATATGTATTTATGTTCTGTGCTAAGACATAAAATTTAAAAAGGGACTTCTGCATGACACCATTCTCCAATATATCACTAAGGTTGTGAAATTCCTTTAAGAATCAAAAACTACAGGGCTGGGGACTTGGCTCAAGCGGTAGCGCGCTCGCCTGGCATGCGTGCAACCCGGGTTCCATCCTCAGCACCACATACAAACAAAGATGTTGTGTCCGCCGAAAACTAAAAATAAATATTAAAAAAAAAAAAAGAATCAAAAACTACAAAAGTATAATGTTGTTAAATGAATTAGTTAAGGCTGTATACATTGACACGCAAATATATTCATTTTATACACATAAATATGTATGACACACCGATGAATGTGTACTAAAATTATTATAGATGATACCCTAAGACTTCTTCCTCCTCTTCCTCCTCCTTCTTCTCCTTCATCTTTTGTACTGGGGATTGAACCCATGGGTACTTTACCACCCAGATACATCCCCAATCTATTATTTATTTACTTATTTAGTTTTGTTGTTGTTTTGCTTTTTTGGTACTGAGAATTGAACCCAAGGGCTCTCTATGATGGAGCTACACCCCCAGCTCAATTTTATTTTTGAGACAAGGTCTTGCTAATTTGCCCAGGCTGGCCTTCAACTTGGGATCCTCCTGCTTTAGCTTCCAAAGTAGCTGGATTATGGGTGTGCACCACTGTGCCTAAGTTTTAGCTCATTTAATAGCCTTACTTTGATACAGGAATCCCAAATTACATATCATCACCCAATTACAATACTTTTTCAGCTGAAGTACATGATGATTAGTGTGTACTGATTCAACTACTCGCCAGTACACCTGGACAGATTTCACAGCTCTTTTACACAGGCAATTCTAACATCCTGGCTGAAGTCCATTCTCTAGATAGTTTAACTTTAAAAATTAGTTCCCTTCTAAAGATCCCATCTGTGCACCAGATGGCCCCATGCCAATAACTTTCCACTTCAAATGGGACTCAATTTATCTTTGTCAGCAAGCAGAAGTATTACCTGTTTTCCTGTCCTTCTTATCCATGTAGAAATGAGACACCAAAACCCTTAACCCCAATATTCTCAATAATAATAATAACAATAAGCAGTTTTAGAACAGAAAGTTAGGGAGACTAGGCTGTTGGGTGCAGAGTGGGAAAAAAAATTGAATATCCACAGAGAGGTCTGGGAGGAAGCAAAAGGAACTCAGAAGAGTCAACAGAGAAGCTTTTGGTGAAGTCCAAGAACAAGTTTAATGGGACGAGGGAATTGGAAAAGTAGAACTAGGGCCATAAAGGGAAGTTTGAGAGAAAAGGTATGCTTGTATTTTGTAAGTTTTGCATTTCACAGTGAGTTTATGGAAACATGAACACATTTCCTATGCTGAGGGCACCAGTGAAAATAACTGCTGACTACATGACCAGGTGCTGGGCATACATAGTATTATATACAGTACTTTATTTTGATTCGGATACATGTTCAGATACGTTCATCAGGCTAATTTTATAAATTGTGAAAAATAAAACAAACTTGAGCAATCAATGTCAAGGTGATATTTTTTAAAAGGATTTCCTCTCTGAGGCTGAAGTCCAAGGTAAGTCTTTGTGAGCCTACAGGGTGCCTGCACACGGGCTCCTGAAGAGACAGGCTGGAACATGAGCAAGTGGAACATGAATGCGCCACTCAAAACTCACTCAATTTGAGAATGGTCTGCTTCCCAGGGAGCACTGAGAATTACTGTCTCTTCTTTGGAGATGTCAGTGATGGGGTGGAGATGCTAATGGTCCTGGTGAGGAGAGAGTCGCTGGCATGAATCAAGGTTTTGGATTTGGAATCTTGAGCAGTTGTCTGAAGAAAGCATAGATATGGTTTAGTTATTATAGAGATTATATAGTATTAATACAAAGTGGCTATTTGTTTTCCAGTATTCTTTCAAACATATATAACTTACTTTGGTAATTTGTCAGAGGGAAGGGAAACTGGTAAAATAAATCTAAGGGAAAGAAAAGCAACCTCTTGCCCATGTATATGTGCTTACACAGGGTACACACACGCATGCCCACACACATGACTATATCATGCGATCATACCATACATATATGCAAATGGTTTGAAGCCACTGGAGGGTGGATCAAATTTGGGGCTAAAGTCAGCTTTTTGGTACTCCAATGAAGCCTATCTCTCTCTTTCCTCCCTTCCTCCCTCCCTCCCTTCCTCCCTCCCTCCCCCTCCCCTCTTTCTTTCTTTGATTTAAAACATGCAGCAAAGAAAATCATACAAGGTTCTGAGCAGCCAGCAGAAAAGATCCATTTGTATTTGGCCAAGTGATCTGCAGAAAGGAAACCATGTTCTTCCTTGGAAAGACTCTTGAAGAAATCTCAACTTCTCCAAAATTAGCCTGACCTATTGCAGAGTCTCTGCCTATGTCAAAGAGATGGCTGGACTGGAGTCAGTACAGTCTTTGCCTGTTTCCTAGATTCTGGAGCACTGGGGAGGGAGACTGGGGTTGGCCTATTAATGCGTGGGGCATTAAGTAATGGGAATGCACCTAGGGGGAGCAACCAGTGCTGGAACCCTCGTGTCTTCCACAAATGATCTGTAAAACCACATTGGAGCTCCTAAGAGATAGGTATTAAATGCAGTAATTTTCCATGGGCTTGCCATTGTGTGAATATGTGCAGAAAGTCCCTTCTGTAGCTGGTGGTGCTCAGGCTGAGGCAGGGGGTTTACAGTCAGGAAGACTCTCTTCCTTCAAGTGCTGTCAAGAAAAGGAAAGAGAGCAGAAGGCCACCACTCAAAAGAATCTTCTAAAAGCAAGCAACCTGTGTTAGGGAAGCTCTTTTTGAGGTAGAATTCAGGGGAAGGATGCTAAAGCTATTGGCTTAGTATCCTGGAACCAGAAAGTCCATCAAAATACTGCACTGGAGTGAGATGGTATCTTAGGGTGGTTTTGATTTGCATTTCTCTGACAGCTAGAGATGGTGAGCATTTTTTCATGTACTTGTTGATTGATTGCATGTCCTCCTCTGAGAAGTGTCTGTTCAGGTCCTTGGCCCATTTGTTGATTGGGTTATTTGTTATCTTATTGTTTAATTTTTTGAGTTCTTTGTATACTCTGGATATTAGGGCTCTATCTGAAGTGTGAGGAGTAAAAATTTGTTCCCAGGATGTAGGCTCTCTATTTACCTCTCTTATTGTTTCTCTTGCTGAGAAAAAACTTCTTAGTTTAAGTAAGTCCCATTTGTTGATTCTTGTTATTAACTCTTGTGCTATGAGTGTCCTATTAACGAATTTGGAACCCGGACCCCACAATATGTAGATCGGAGCCAGCTTTTTCTTCTATCAGACGTAGAGTCTCTGATTTGATATCAAGCTCCTTGATCCATTTTGAGTTAACTTTTGTGCATGGCGAGAGAAGGGGATTCAGTTTCATTTTGTTGCATATGGATTTCCAGTTTTCCCAGCACCATTTGTTGAAGATGCTATCCTTCCTCCATTGCATGCTTTTAGCCCCTTTATCGAATATAAGATACCATCTCACTCCAGTAAGATTGGCAGCCATTATGAAGTCAAACAACAACAAGTGCTGGCGAGGATGTGGGGAAAAGGGTACACTTGTACATTGCTGGTGGGGCTGCAAATTGGTGCGGCCAATTTGGAAAGCAGTATGGAGATTCCTTGGAAAGCTGGGAATGGAACCACCATTTGACCCAGCTATTCCCCTTCTTGGACTATTCCCTAAAGACCTTAAAAGAGCATACTATAAGGATACTGCTACAACGATGTTCATAGCAGCACCATTCACAATAGCTAGACTGTGGAACCAACCTAGATGCCCTTCAATAGATGAATGGATAAAAAAAATGTGGCATTTATACAAAATGGAGTATTACTCTGCAGTAAAAAATGACAAAATCATGGAATTTGCAGGGAAACGGATGGCACTAGAGCAGATTATGCTAAGTGAAGCTAGCCAATCCCTAAAAAACAAATGCCAAATGTCATCTTTGATATAAGGAGAGCAACTAAGAACAGAATAGGGAGGAAGAGCATGAGAAGAAGATCACCATTAAACAGGGATGAGGAGGGGAGGGAAAGAGAGAGAGAAGGGAAATTGTATGGTAAAGGAAGGAGACCCTCATTGTTATACAAAATTACATATAAGAGGAAGTGAGGGGAAAGGGGGAAAAAAAACAAGAGAGAGAAATGAATTACAGTAGATGGGGTAGAGAGAGAAGATGGGAGGGGAGGGGAGGGGAGGGGAGGGGGGATAGTAGAGGATAGGAAAGGCAGCAGAATACAACAGACACTAGTATGGCAGTATGTAAAAAAAGTTGATGTGTAACCCATGTGAATCTGCAATATGTATACAGGGTAAAAATGGGAGCTCATAATCTGCTTGAATCAAATGTATGAAATATGATATGTCAAGAGCTTTGTAATGTTTTGAACAACCAATAATAAAAACAAACAAACAAAAAATACTGCACTGTACTAAGAAGGCAGAATTCATTCTGAAAACATCAAGAGCCACCTTCTGAGTGTCACAAAGTGTACTAAATTACTGGAGGAATAAAAAAGAGGCATTGGACAAGACTCCTTCCCTTAGATTTGGGTAATCAAAGAAAATATGACAACATGGCTCTTTCTAAGTGGTGAGATTGCTGCTGTTATTCTTTGTTAACTTTTTAGAACAGAAAAGGATCTATAATGGGGTAGTTTGAAAACCTTGAGGGCTATGAAGTGAGTGGATGCCCATGACATTGGGGTGACCGTTTATAACCTTCACACTCTCCTTTGCTGGAGTGGAAATTTGAATTTATCTCTGCAGGTAGATTTTCTTTATCTTGTTGTTGAGTGAGTCTACAGGCAAGCGGATCCTGCTGTACCATACGGATGATCCTGTACACTTTCTTCTTTGTCTCCCTCCCCCTGCCCGTCCTCCTCTCTTCTGTCTGCTAACCCACCTCTGCCTTGCAAGGCTCTGTCTCCTCTCATTCCCCGGTGTCTGCCCAGGGTATTTCAGCTTGCCCACTGCAGCACGTTATTTCTGCATGCCAGTCTCAGTCTCCAGGTTCAACCTATATCCTGAGCATTAGCATCATGTATTCTTCCATATTCTTCCCAGATGTGTCTTAAATGTACCCTCTAGTCTATTCTCCATCACCAGCTAGTTGGGTGCTTAAAAACCATTGGAGGGCTCTCATTGGCCTAAGAATGAAAATCCCAAATCCTTAACATGCCCTCCTGACCAGCCATGATTGGTTCTCACTTGCTTCTCTGGCTTCATCTCCTGTCAATCTGTCCTTGTTCCTTTCAAACTCCAAGCCTCAAATGTACCATCCCCTTTATCTGGAATGATCCAACTCTCCCTCAGTCCTTCAGGACTTGGCTCAAATGTTGCTGCCTCAAGGAGGCCCTCTCGAGGGACCATCATGAGTGCTCTCTGGGAACACTCAATACAAGTTAAGCATCCCTAATCTGAAATCCTAAAAGCGGACATGTTCCCAAATCCAAAAATTTTGAGTGGCATCATGACAGACATCAGAAGTAGAAAAATTCCATACCCAATTTCACTTCATGTGACAGGGCACAGTCAAAATTGAGGCACACTAAAAATATTGCATAAAAATTACCTTCAGGCTGTGTGTATAAATGCATGAATTTCGGGTTTAGACTTGAGTCCCATCCCTTAAATATCTCATTGTGTGTCTGCAAATATTCCAAAATCTGAAATACACTCTGGCCCCAGGCATTTAGGATGCAGGGTACTCAAACTATATTATACTGTGTCCTCACCGTATTTGTGAGACATTAAAAAATAACTATTTGTAAGTTTTTAAATTCACTATCACCCTCAAATTGTAACAGTTATGCAGATTACATTCCTACTGCCTGGTACAGTGCCAGGGTTGGGTAGACACTCAGTAAATGGATTACTAAATGACCAAGTCAAGGTGTTGAGGACTAATTTTTTTCTTCCTAAAGGGATATGCACACCATTTTTTTAACTGACAGAACTATCTCCACAGATGATGGAGTGGGACTCAGATAGAGGATAAGGAGGAACATTTGTTTTTCTTTGTTTGGCCCTGATGGCAATGCAACTTGGGTTTCAGTGTGGGACAGTGATACACCTTCCATGTGGAGGGGACTTACTGCTTCCCTGCCCAGTCCCATGGATGTTTTCACATCTTCCGAACCATTATTCGGTCTTAAGTTTTTTCTTTTCCCTTTTGTAATTCCTATGTTCCATCCCCACCTGTCCCCAAAGTTTTTGTCAAATTTTGTTGAATTCACAGTTTAGTCATAGCTGTGCTATGGGACCTGGGAGAGGAGGAATCCGTCTCCAGCTGTGAAGCTCGTGGGGGAGAAATGCTGAGAGACAGCTTGCAGCAGAGAAGTCCAGGTCCGGAACAAATCAGCTGGTGCAGGGGACAAGTGCCAGCCAGGAGAAATTTGTAAAAATGTGCAGATTCATCTGGAATGAGCAGGAAGGTTTTGAGAGGGGCACTGGGCAATGCCTGGACTTTCTGAGGTGACTTTAGAAGTCCAGTTGTCTCTCATCTTTTTTGCCTTCTCAGTAAAAATGGATCTGGTCCTTTAAATAATTGCCCTGTGTGCAGACTTGTTAAGCTTTGTCAGTAGGGGGCAGGTGAGACCTTACTGGAAGGGAGAGTTTTGTCCTCTGGTGGCTGCCCTCCCATTGGGCAGACCTCTTCAGTATGGGCAGTTTCTCCAAGAACACCCGTGGAGTCAGCTTCTCCTGAACTCTGCCCTTCAGATACTTTTGTAATAAAGATACCAGCATTTTTTTTTTTTTTTTTTTTTTTTTTGTGCCTGGATTGAAACCTGGGGCACTTAATCACTGAGCCACTTCCCCAGGCCTTTCTTATTTTTTAAATTTTGAGACAGGGTCTTGCTAAGTTACACCCTCAGGGTGTCCTTGAACTTTGACCCTCCTGCCACAACCTCCAGAGCGGTGGGGATTCTAGGCAAGTGCCACCAGGCCTGGCTCTAGCAAGTTTTAAAGGGTGGATTTCCAGCAGGCACGGCTGGCGTGACACCAAGGTGACATCTCACTTGTGTCTCAGCCTCAGGGGAAAAGGAGGCTCACCCTGGAGGACTTTATCTCAGCTGGAGGCCTAGTGGCTGCTTAAGTTTTTGTATCTACTCTTCCTGTTTTCTTTTGATTTCTCTTTACTTGTCACTGACCAGTTCCTCATTACTCCAAATCCTATTACAAGTGATGGTTCTTCATATTAAACATTCACTGTTCAAATGGCTGTGTGTTTCTTTCTATACTGATATACATGGGATGGAGGCTCAGACTGCTTATGTGTCTATCAAGGGACAGAGTCTCTATTAAGACTGGGGGATTTGGAGTTATCTGGGTTGTATTTTTCTAAGTTTACACAACACACATGTTACTTTCAGAATCAGAAAAAAATAAGTATTTTAAAACTGAAGAAATGCACTACAACAAGCAAAACCACACACACACACACACACACACACACACACATCTCTCCCCAGACTGATAGATGTGGAAGAAGTAATATATTAAGGAGGGAATGTGCCTTGGAGGAGGTGATGTGACGCTGGCATTGAGCAGGGAAGGTTGAGGGGGGTGGGGGGCATTTCCTAGGCAGGGCCTTGGGTGTAAGGCTCTGGAGACAGGACCAGGGCAGCCTACATAGTGGGAATAATCTGGCACTACTGGTTCCGTGTGCACAGAGCCTGTGTTGGTTGCCAGTGGAGAGCAGGTCTGTCTGATCCCAGCCAAGCCATGGGGGCTGAAAGCTGTGGTTCCTGTTGTGGGAAAGTTGATTTCCTTCCAGACTGTGAGAATGGCTGTTGGAATGCTTCTACAGATCTGCACGGAGCTCCAATTATCTTGGAGCTTTATTGACTTCCAACTTGGCTGCTCCCAGGAGATCCGTATCCCCCAAATGGGTGGATTTGGTTGCGGAACTCACCAATGATCTTAGACTATAGGAAGTTAGGTGGTGGCTTCCCTCTGTCCTTCATTCGGGCTCAGATTTCATACTGCCAGGCTTTCTTCCTTAGTTGCCTTATTTAGTTTTACAGTCATTTTCTCAAAAAGAACCCTCCACTCCTACTCCTGTCTTGGGGCTGCTTCTAGGAGACCCCATAGTAGCACATCGCTCCCATCTACCTCCCCATCCCTCTCCTCTCGGGGCAGAGCCTCAGTAGGCGAGGTCCGTGGTCTAGGAACTCGGCTTCCCAGGCCGCCTTTATTCCCGCAGCTCGGCTTCCTCCGCCTTCTCTCATCCCGCCCCCCCCGGGCCACTCAAGTTTCTCTAATAAACCTCACAGCCTCTGCACCTGGAGAATCCAACATCGGCTTGATTCGGAGTCTCGACTGCCTCCTCCGCCTGTAAGCCATCCCACGTCTGGGTCTCAGCAGGGGGAGAGATGGACAGTCTCCGCAGCCTCGGAGACCCCGGCTCCGGGTGAGACCCGGGGAAACGTCTTTACCGTGAATTCTCTGGGGACGGACAGACCGTCTCCGCTCATCCCACCCCGCAGTCCTGGGCAGAGCCACCGGCCTCTGGCTCGAACTTGCGGAGCTGTTTTCTTTAGTGGGGTGTTGCAACGAAAGCGCGGGGGTGCACGGGGGGCTGCGGGGCTGCGGGGCCCGGGGCCGGGCGGGCGGGGGGCTGGCGCGGGGCGTGGCCGGAGGCAGGGGCGGGCCGGGGCGGGGCCCGTGGCCGGGGCGGGGCGGCCCGAGAGAAAGGTGCGGCCGCGGCTCCGGGCTCACAGGCGCAGCGCGCAGGCCGGGGGCATCCTTGACCGCCGCAGGCGCACCGCGCGCGCCCCAGCGGAGAACAAAGTGACCCCAGAAACTTCTCCAACTCCGCCCGGCGTCCCGGCTGGGCCTCACGCCGAGCCAGGGGGAGAGCTGGGCGCGACCGGCTCTGACTGCGTCCGGCTCCGGACCCGAGGTAAGCGGCGCCGCGGGGCAGGGACGCGGGCTCCCGGGACGTGCGGCGGGCGCGGCGCCCCCTTTGTGGATTGCCCCCTCTCCTCCCCCTGGTGTTGGGACCCGGCAGAGGGGCGCGGCTGCAGGCGAGGCCCCGCACCCTCTCCCCGGGTGGTAGCCCCGGGCCCTTCCTGTTCTCCCTGGCGGAGCCTGGCCCCAGGGTAAACATTACAGAAGACTCTGGAACGGGGTCCCCAGGTCCCCCGGTCCCCCCGTCCCTCGGCACGGCGCGGACACGGCAGGCCTACCCCTACCCGATCCCGGGGGGCGGGGAGCAGGCGGCGCGCCCCGGCTTGCAGATGCACAGGTCCTCGCCCAAAGCCGAGTTGTCCAGGGCGCCCCGGGGTTCTGGGTCCCCCTGCTCCACGGTGTAGACCGAGCCGCCGCCGCTCCGCCCTTCTGAGCATCCGAGTTTCGCGTGGCGTCGAAGGTGCAGAGTACCGCCTCGGCCACCCGGCAGACCACCCGGACCCGCGCTCCTCTGGGGACCGAGGTGCCAAGTTTCTTTGAAAGCCGATACGTTGTGCCCCTGCGGGATCATATTTACGAAAAAACAGTTTAGGAAGAAGAGAGCCCATTCTTCCATTCTTCCAACCGTGGATTTCTGACAGCGCCGTAAAGTGTGCGAGTAAGATCGCACGAGGTGTTTCCGTCTTTTGAAAGGGTGAAACTTAATATCAACGTGTTTCCTGCCTCGTCTTGCTTTTTTTTTTTTAATTGGAAAATAGGGTAACTTATCTACAGTGTGTGATGGGGGGAGGGCGGGGGTGCTGCTTGATCCCCGATTCAGGGGGAATTCTTCTTGCTCTTTGCAGCCCCAGGGCTAGAGGCCACTTGGTGACACTACCAGGCATCCTTGGGTCGCCGTAAGACCTTTATTCACTATACGTGAGGGTCCTGGGGTTCTCTTCTCACAGGGTTTCACTCTTTCTACCGGCTGTTTCTCAAGTGCTTCTGATATAGACTTATTTTAACCGATAACACCTGGCAATCTCCAGTTCTCAAGAGATTTAAGCCAGATCGCCTCTCAAAGCTTTTGAAATGTCTTCCAAGTCTCTTACAGGTGCAGATCATGTGTTACAAAAATCTTAGCCCCAGGCTCTGGGTGAAAAGAGTCAACAGCCAGTTTCAGAATTTTGGCATTAAACATTAGAACATGTACATATATACACTTAGAAGTATTTCCTGATAGTCTGAGATTTTTGTTTTAAAAGTGTCTCAAGATCAGTACAGTTCCAGAAACTTCGATTTCATTGGATTTTACCTGCTCAGTTTACAGGAAGATAAAGCCTGTTGCTTTAGGATATTAAAGACTTTTGTGATAAATATAAAAAGTATGGCAAGGTATAACTGAAGAAAAGTTTATTATTTACAATAATGAAACAAGCCCCTAGTGATCCCAGAATTGGGTTTCAACATTTTACCATGCTGTATAATATGCTTAATAATATGGCCTCTGCCTGCCTCTGCAGTCTCATCTGATGCCTTTTTTCAGGTCTCCCTCCCTGCAACTCCCCCCACCCCACACAGAAGCACACAAACACTGCCTGCTGCAGACATATCAAACTGCTTGCAGGTTGTCATTTTGGGGCCACTATCTAGAATGGGTGACACTCTGCCTTCACTGTTCTTACTCCTCTTGTTCATCTGTTCACTACCCACACATCCATCCTATGTCACTCAGATACCTTCTCATTTCCCCTTGATCTGTTGGCAGAGTTAAGCTCTTCCTCCTCTAGTTGTCAGCACTGCTATGAGAACACGTTTTTATTTGCACAGCTGCTCATGTGATCTTGTAGAGTTGGGTGGGTTGTTCACTGCACAAGGTCACTTCAACCAACAGGCAAGCAGAGACTAAAATCCAGTTGGCAAATCAACTCACCAAGCCTCTGGTGTAGTCCTCTCTGCTGGAAGAAGATATCTTTTGTAATTTACCCAAAGGTACAGTATAGGTTAGTGGTGACCCTCCCTAAGCCTGTTCCCACTGTTTTCAGCATACGTTACCACAAATGATGGAGTAGGAGATCGGGTAAGGTTCCCCAAATCAATGGGGAAATAAAGGGTTATTTTTTGTGAACTCTAGAAGAAGTAAGGGTTGTGTAAGCAGGTGTATAGAAATGTGCTCAACTTGGCTCCTACGTCTGGCTGTTCAAATGATGCTTAGGCAGATAATCTAGTTGATTACAGGGAAGACTCTGATGTGAGAACTCCCTGGTGGGCAGCAGGGATTGCATCAGCGGGTGGTCGGCTGCCTCTGCTGGCCTTGCAAGGCACTGGGGTTCCATCATGGAAGCAGGATTTGCCAACACAGATAAGGTGCAAGAAACTGCAAGACCACAAAGAGCTTGCTCAGTAAATGCATGCTAACAAATTGGATTTCATATAGAAGAATTTCAGGCATCCCAAAGTGACATTATCATAGCATTAGATGGAGAAGAAGAAGAGGAGATTTTTAATCTGATTTATTTAGGTTCTCCAGTGAAATCATTGAAGATCACAATCTGCCCATGAAAATGCAATTTTTATGTAGGGGCAATTTACAAACTAAATTGGATGCAAAATTCTTAAAAATGCTTCAAATATGTATGTACTTAAAAACTCCCAACAATGCATGAGGGTAATCTGGAAGTGTTTTTCCAATTACAACGAGTATATGGATCATCTCACAAAAATTTATAGAATTGTGATATAAAAGTATGTCCTTGGTAGATGTCAAGAGGGCTTGCCAGTTATATGGAATCCTAGAATGTCTACAATTCATAATAGCATTGGAATAATTGGAAAAATCCACCCATTTTATGAGTAAGGAAACTGAGTATCAGGGACTTCTCCAAGGTCACATAAGAGGTTTGTCTCTACATAAGAGATTGTAAGATCTCACAAAGTGAACATTCTCAACTCCAAACACAATGCCTTCTGTGAAGTTTGCACGTTATAAGTACTTGCAGATTGGAGGAATGAATGAATGAGCCAGTTGATGGCTTACTTATTTAAAGTAATTATGGGATGTGAAACAAACCAAAGTCCTTTGGAGTCCATTATGGTGGAATTTGGCCTATGTGTTTGTATTCCTTAAATGTAATAAAAGAAGCCAGAACTCTTGACAGAAAGATATGACTTAAAAAAAAAAAGAAAATTAGGATTTATAATATAATGAATATTGACCTTGATTTGACAGGCCTTAGACATCACCAGCCTCAGTTTATTCTATGTAGCCTCATAAGTCTTAGAGTTAATGGAAGAATCAAGTGAGCTTTTATGGGGGAAGCACTTGGCAAGCTTTGGAACAGAAGATAAGAATTAGAAGTTGTGGTAGTAACTGCTGGGCACTGTGCTAGGTGCTCTGTATACACCCTCCAGTTTATTCCAAAAGAAAAAAGGCTTTTATGGAATAAGGAAGAACCCCAAATTTAAACAACTGTCCCTCAACACTGAACAAGAGTTGAGTGGTCCCCTACAATGTGTTAAGAAGTCAAGGTCCAGTGATGAGGTCACCAGGAGAACTCCAAGCAGAGAAGATCAGCAAGTCATGTTAAGTGAGGCACAGACTTAAGTTTTAGGTCAGGGAGAGAGAGGTCAGACTGGCACGTTAGACTGGTCCCTCTTTGGATTGTTGAGTGCATTTGAGGAAGCAAGACTGGCAGAAAGAAGGTCAGTTTTAATAGTGTGAATGATCCAAGGCAGTGGCAGTAGGGGAGTGGTGGTGGGGGACATGGAGAAGGTTCCAGAAATGCAAAGTAGGTGAAGTGGAGTTGGCCAGTGGGAGAATGTGGAAGGCAGGGAGCATGACATCCAGGATGTCCACCCCTATCAGCCACGAGGAGGAGGAGACTGGGGACCTGAGACTCCCTTACCACACAGTTATGGAGTCGCACAGCTGACGGGGGAATCCAGGTTTCTCTGACTACCAGTTGTTAGCATGCCCATGAATGTAAACCAACCAAAGATTTTTAATAAAAGTCATTTAGAATTTGAAAGCTTTTATTTTTATGAACTACTTGTTCATAACCTTAGGAACAAAAAGCACTTGATTCAAGCCCCTCCCACAAATGGTTAAGGCCAGTAAACACCGGCTGGGGCCGTGCCAGGAGTGTATTATGTATTTCCTATCTTGGATCTTGGGCGCCTGGGCGCTGGCCACTCCTCTCCAGGCAGGCCATCCAGCTGGAAATTGGTCTGCTTGGTTTCCACTTATGAGGTTTGTAGACTGAGTAACAGAATCTGGACTGCAGCTTTCATTGTGTTTTTCTGGTGTTGGATTACAAGGTTTCTTTTAAATTCATGGTTAGATTTCCAAATGTGTCTTTTGGACATGGTTCTTCGAGTTCCCATTACTCAGTGATTTCTTTGCATTGGGAACAGTATGTAAAACTAGAATTTTGAAGATTCTTTTGTCAGTTTGGGAAACAGCATAAATAAGTAAGCTTGCAAATCTTCCCTTAACCCAGTGAGAGTTAAGGATTCCCAAGTTTCTAAAATACAGTGGTGGATTTTAGTCCAGTGTACTGTATTTTAATATTCAAAACATTTTTGCTGTTAGCTAGTAAAGAGGGTTTTCCTCTCTAAGAGGAACATGACAGCAGTAGCTTCCTCAATGGAAGATTGTTTTAAGAATTGATAATTTGATGGATTAATTAACACCGTGTGCTTAGAGCTGGGCCAACCATGAGAGGGTTTGGTTTTAGCTATCTTCCCTATTTTCCTTTTTTTTTTTGGTACTGGGAATTGAAACCAGGGGCACTGAACCACCAAGCCACATCCCCAACCCCCCCCCCCCCCAATCTATATTTCTGTCTGTCTGTCTATCTATCTATCTATTATAAATTAGAGATGGTCTCGTTGAGTTGCTTAGGGCCTAGCTAAGTTGCTGAGGCTGGCTTTGAACTTGTGATCCTCCTGCCTCAGCCTCCTGAGCCAGTGGGATTACAAGCATGCGGCAAGGTGCCCATCCTTAGTTTTCTTTTCCGGTTCTTTCCTGTTGGTGGATGCAGAGCCAACTGTGGAGGCTTGGCAGGGCCTCCACTGAGTGTGAGGCTCATTTTCTTGTGCTTCACAGGCTCTTTATCCTTGCCTTCAGTTGTCCCATCCATCGTGTAATATTTAACACTCTGTCACATAAAGAGTGTCCCTTGCAGGACCAGCATGGTGCTTTGGAATACTTTTTAAAAAATTGTTTATTTATTTAAATTGGGTATATATGACAGCAGACTGCATTTTGATTTATTGTACACACTTGCAGCACAACTTTACATTTCTCTGGTTGTACACGATATACATATATGCAGTCATACATGTACCTAGGATATTGATGCACAATAGCTAGGATAATGATGCACATCTCATTCCACCATCTTTCCTGCCCCCATACACCCTCTCTATACCCCCTTTGCCCAATCAAAGTTCCTCCATTTTTCCCAAGCTTCCCCCATCCCCATTATGAATCAGCATCCACTTATCAGAGAGAATGTTCATTCACAGCAGCTCAATTCACAATAGCTAAACTGTGGAAGCAACCTGGATGCCCTTCAATAGATGAATGGATAGGAATACTTTTGATTAAATGTGTCTGACAGAATGTGTGAAGTGTCCATTGAAATTCTTTTTGAAGGTAAAGTCATGGTTATGAAGCTGACTCTTTGGGTTTTATCAATAATAAAGTGCTAAAAGGATAATAACATCTGTCTTTCCTGGGTAGTGTAGTAGTACTGTCATTATAGTGGGTGTTAATACATCTATATTCTAGTCTAAAACATACTTTTTCCTCCTCTGGAAAGTCACTTAAATGTTCGAGGTCCTTTGTTTCCTCAGGGAGAGAATAAAATTGTTATTTAATGATTCCCAATGTCTTCTGGCAAGTGCGGCATCAAATTCTTCTCGTTCACTTACCTCCTCTGGCTTCATGCTACGGTGGTGGTTGGTAGAATAATATTCATACTTATCCTTACATTCTTAACCATGAAATTGGTTTAAAACGAGGGCTTTCAAAGGAGGGCATTTATGCATATGAACAGAAACGGAGGAAGAACACATCTGGAGTACGTCAACGTGAATTAGGCTCTCATTTGTGTCGGTGGCATTTGCAACTTCTGGGATCAATACCTATGGTATGAGTTCATGAAGCCTTGATGAATGTGTGCTGAATCAGAAACCAAAATATTTTCATTAACGTGTCCATTTTGAGCTCTCCCTCTGGAAAATCTTAATCATTCTGTGAAAGCATAGTTCTCCACAGTAACTCTTCCTTGACAACTGTCTGTTGGGCTCCTTGTTGGGAAGTACATTTCATAGTATGTGAGCAAAGAGCTACATTTTATTCATGATTTTTTAATTTTTTATTTTTATTTTTTTAAAGAGAGAACTTTTTAATATTTATTTTTTAGTTCTTGGCGGACACAACATCTTTGTTTGTATGTGGTGCTGAGGATTGAACCCAGTGCCTCATGCATGCTACTGAGCACTCTACCGCTGAGCCACAACCCCAGCCCCTGACCACCGTCCCTTGGCCCTGTGGCTTTGTAGCCAAGCAAAGGCTCAACATCACGGGGAGTGTGATAGAGCAAAGCTGCTCACTTCATGGCGGCTGGGAAGCCGAGAGAGACGGGAAGGGGCCAGGGATGAGACCCACCCTTCCAGGGCACCCCCTGCCTCCAACTAGGCTCCACCCTCTACAGTTTCTACCACCTCCCAATAGTCCATTCAGCTGTGGGCTGATGAGATTGAGCCCCATGAGCCAGTGACTTTCCAAAGCCCCACCTCTGAACATGGCTGCACTGAGGATCAGACCTTCAACACGTGAGCCTTTGGGAGCCGCTCCAGATCCACACCGTAGCAGCCACGTGATCTGTGCAGTGGTTGTGGATGTGTCTGTCCCTCCTCCCACCCTCCCAGTCAGATTCCTTACTAATTATGTAAACATGATCATGTCAGAGTTTGTTCTTTGAAATGTTTTGGGACACCTGACTTTATTGGTGCCTTCACGTCTTCCTCCTGATGGATGCTCAAGTGTGAACTATGTAAAAGGTACTTGTGTGTGTTTGAAGGATTTTTCTTGTTATTTGTCCCGTCAGAGGTAATAGTCCAGGGTAGTTAGCATGTCACACTGAAAAGATGACTTGGATCTCTAGGTTCTGGGTAGTTTTTGACAAAAATAGTGGTGTGATCATGAACAAAACATTCTCCCTGGGTTTCCATTTCTTAATTTGTAATTCTGGTGGGCAGGAAGTTACACTGGATTAACTGATTTTTAGGGATCCTTTCAATTTTAAAACATATGTGTTCTCTCTCTCTCCCTCCCTCCCTCACCCAGGAATTGAACCCAGAGCCTTACATACTGAGCTGTTCTCCCAGCCCTCTATTTAAAATTTTGTTTTGAGTCAGAGTGTTGTCAAGTTGCCAAGGCTGGCCTCAAACTTGTGATCCTCCTGCATCAGCCTCCCCAGAAGCTAGCATTCCAGGTGTGCACTGCCACACCTGGCAAAACTCAGTGTTCCTATGCAGCTATAGTGAATAAGAAAGCAACAGGAAAACATTCATAAAATAGAGAGAGAGAGAGAGAGAGAGAGAGAGAGAGTGTGTGTGTGTGTGTGTGTGTGTGTGTGTGTGTTGGGGGCTGGGGTCGTGGCTCATGTATGAGGCACTGGGTTTGATCCTCGGTACCATATATATAAAAAAGGCATTGTTTCCATATACAGCAACAACAAATTTAGAGTAGTGTATTTTTAACCTGCTATTGTGCTCACTGACACTTGCACAGGACTAGATAACAGGCACCATCACCCAACGCTAACAAGAAAGGAGGATTTGTGAACACGTGCCTCGTGGTAAATCCAGAATGAGTAATTAGGCATTGTTATTAGATTATTTTCTGTGCTGTTGGCTGTGGATCATATAAATTTCAAGGCCTCATGAACTGGAGGACATATTTCATATTGGAATAGTTGGAAGAGTTGCCAAGGGAGAAACTGAATTAACAGTAATGGCTTAATGTGGGCAGCTATGGAGAGCGGGGAAGGTGGAGCATGTATGCAAAACAAAGTAGCCATATGGGAGGAAGAACAAAGTAGCAACCTAGATGCTTGTAGAACAAAGTAGCAATATAGAATGTGCCTAGAAGATAGTAGCCACTCCGATCAGAAGGTAAAGCATTCAGTGATGGTAAGATGGTTGCAGTGCTGGTGAGACAGATTGTAAAGAAGAGTCAAATAAGAAATTTAGAGATATTAAACAGTGTCTGTAAATTTTGTCTTACATGTGGAAAAACTGAAGGGGGTTCTCAAACTTGAAATGGCATAAATGATTCTTTTTAGGACCTGTTAAGATGCAGATTCCTGGCGCTCACATCAGATTGATTCTAGAGGTCAAGAGTAAGAAACTGCCATAAAGGCTGTGAGACTTGTCCCTAGGACACTTTTTGGGGGCATCTAATGACCCTAGGACACTTTTGGGGGCATCTAATGAGATCTCTTTCCTCAGGTGTTCCCTGGCATGATCTCCAGTTGAAATGGCTTATATAAGATTGTGAGGACCAAGCCACCTTAGTTAATTTGCCAGAGCTGAATAGGAGGTTTGTAGTTGTTCACATATAAATGCAGCACAGTTTTCCTTATTTTAGATGGATCTTTGATTTCTGGTCTGATAGAAACAATTTTTAAAGAGAAACACCTGTTCTGTAAACAATGTAATATGTATGTTAATTGTGAAAATGAGTGGGGGGAAATTCCAGCCAGTTTAGGGGCATCTATTTCATGATAACTGTTAGGAAGTGTTTCTACCCTTTTCCGTATAAAGGATGCCAATAGGTAGCACTTTGTTTTGCTCTATTTTGGTTTTCTATGTAATTGAAAATTAAAAAAAAATACCTGTCCTAAAAACATTTGAAGATGTCAGTAAAGCAGACGGTGACAGTTCCCACCCTGGCCATTAGTCTAAGTGTGTGAGGGAACTGAGCCCAGGAGGATAGGTGGCATTACAGCATTCTTGGTATGTGTTGAAGAGAAATGTCATTGCAGTGTGGCATTTTCTGAAGAGCTGTCACTGAAGCAACATTTTGATGGCTTGATAAATCTCATGATTCATAAAATTCACTACAACTTGGAGTATACTGAGTTGACAGGCAACACTTGGAGTTTTCAGCAAATCAATAAATGGGAAGTTCTGAGATGGACGGGCATATGCATATGTTATTGTCAACATTAAATAACACCTCTTCCAAATCTTTGCTATTATCTAAAGGAAAACCTCTACACATTCATAGAGGGCATTAAAATTCTTGAATGAATTCAGAAATTATAAATTTATCTGTGTACCATAGATATGACAAAGCTTTAAAAACTATTTTTAAAACAGTGATACTTAAATGAGAATTTATTATATTCACATGTGCATATTCAAAATATTGTGGTCCTAAGTCACAAATCATGCCATATTATTTTAATAGTTGTCATTTATTAGCATGCATTTCAGAACAGGAGATACTTTTAAAATCATGTAATTTGGGCTCAGTAGTAGAGCAGTTGCCTGGCATATGTGAGGCCTTGGGTTTGGTACCCATCGCTGCCAAATGAAAAAGAAATAATTGGATTCAGCCCATTTTCATAAGAGAAGCTTAATGTTTCTGGCAGGTTAAAGGACCTGCTTCAGGCTCCCTCCCTGTAAGTTAACAGTGGATAAAACTAAGTCTTGGTCCCAGATTTCTTTACTCTGCTGCATAAGAACCAAAAGGTCTTGCTATGAGAACTGCATCAGAAAGCCAAAAAAGTGTTTTAGATTTTCCGTGAGAATGGAAACGAAAGCATTGAAAGACAATAACAACTTCTTAGCTTGTGTGCTTGACAGCAGAATCCGAGGAATGCACTATCTACCCAGGGAGAATGGCCTTCTAATAGGGTGTAGGGCATTTGCTAAGGCAGATGGTATCTGGAGCTAAGGACCTTCGATCTTTTTCCAATCAAATGTGGTTAGGAGACGCAAAGACACAATGAGTGTTGTTTGAGCTGAAAGGAATCTTAAAAGTAATGTAGTTTGCCCATGAATATATATGTAATTTATATATATATATAATATAAATTTAAAGTCTCTTATCCTAATACCCCAGGGATACTATATCACTGAACAACATCCCTAGCTCTTTTTAATTTTTATTTGATACAGGATTTCACTACACTGCCCAGCCTGGCCTCACACTTGTTATCCACTTGCCTCCACCTCCTGAGTCGCTGGAAGGACAAGCATACACTGCTGCACCCAGCTCTCCCTTTATTTTGCATAAGATGAAACTCAGTTTTGTCCTTCCTAATATTATCAATAGCTATGATGTTGTTGTTAATTGTTTTTAAAAGAAATGCCTGATGTCGTTAGTCTATTAGCTTATATTATAAGCAAAATAATTATAAGGCAATGTCCATGAAATTCATAGTTTATTATTAGATCAGTGGAAGAGGTTAGTGATGGTTCTATAAAGATGGTAGTTTGGGGGCAGGGCTTTGACTGGTTTTTCTTTGTAAGTCAGTATGCCATACCCCAAACACACCCTCAGTTGCTGTGTAAGGGTAGTAGGCAGCCTTGCACTGATAGCACAAGGTCCAAGTCAAAGAAGTTTTTCCAGTGTGTATCTTTGGTCTGGAATTGTTAGGCAGGCTCTTACAGATATTAGCAAACTGGCAGGAGCTTGTTGTGATAAGAAGCAGGTTGCAGAGATGAAAGGCTTTGTCTGTCAAATCATTATTGCATTGTAACCCTTTATACTAATAAATATTTGCAAGGTAAATAAATGAGCAGAGGTTGTAGCAATTCTTATGTTCTTTGTGAGCCATGTTATCCAGGAAATTCGCTAAAAGGCTTCCCCAAAGCAAGCTCCTTCACTTTGGTACATATTTACTCTTCAAGATGATGTTCATTTAGGGAGTGTTTAATAAAGACTAGTTTAAAAGATTTTACTTTAAAAAGGTAAAATGTCAGTAACAGGACCAAAAGATTGATTCTCATGGTTTAGATGTTAAACTTCATGTGGTAATTTCTTAAGTTATGTTTTTTGGGGGTACTGGGGATCGAACCCAAAAGCACTTTATCACTGAGCTACATTTCCAGCCCTTTTTATTTTAAGACAAGGTCTCACAAAGTTGCTTAGGGCTTTGCTAAGTAGCTGAGGCTGACCTTGAATTTGTGATCTTTTTGCTTCAGCCTCTGAAGCCACTGTGAGGTGTATTGGTGTACGTGACTGCACCTGACTCTTTTGGCATTCTCGAAGTTTGTTAAAATCGAGCTGTGGCTTACAACCAATAGCTAGCCTGCATAATGTGTTATTTGTATATTTTGCAGAAGGTCAGCAGTTCACATGTATAGATGGCCAATATATTCCTCTAACCTCACATGATAAAAGATAAAGTGAAATTAATGGCATCACTCTGGAGATGAGAAGTAGCTGTGTCACTACTTGCTTTCAAGTCTCTGGACAGGTTTACCTGGAAGGAGCTGCTGAGTTCAGTGATCTTCCCATGTTTTGTCTCTTTGGTATTCTTGTAGGTAAGGATGGTCACTGACATCCGAGGCTACAGGGATCCTTGTTTTCTAGAAATTAATTTCTTAGTATCACTTATCCCTTATGAAATTAAATTTCTGAAGTCTTAGTAAATTCTGTACTCTTAAATTATTCTGTAGGAACCAAAGCTTTTTTTGACCCTTTTGGATGGGCTTTCTTGCTGAGCAGAGAGAAATGCGTTGGTGCCATGGTAGTCTTCACGTGCCTTATGGGATGGCTTTGCTTTTTCAGAGGACTGATCTGTTGGCCCAGGGTTTTGGGGAGAGTTGCTCAATGTGTACTGCAGGAGAGATGTAGGATTGAAATAGGAGGAGAAAGAGAATAATGGGAAAGGGCATTAGATCAGAGGTTCTCAAACCCCAGGGCATTGGAACCACCTGGAGGGCTTGATGACACACAGCCGGCTGAACCAGTCCTCACAGCTGCTTACTCAGCAGATCTCGGGGTGCCCTGAGAATTTGTTTTTAAATGATGCTTCTGCTGGTAGCTGGGAACCACCTCTGGAAAAATGCTGCTCCCCCGGCTCAGTGCTGGTCTGTGCTGAATGGGTATTTAGATCCATGGACAACATTCAGCTTCTTGATCTCTGTTTTCCTGTCCGAAATGGCACAATATGAGTGGATCTCAACCTCTGAATATCAGGGGAATCTTTGTTTCAAACCACGCTTGTGTGAAACTCCAGTCTAAAACAAATATTGAGATCATATTAATTGTAGCAGGGATAAAGGACACAAGGGCTCAAGAGCTTGCCTTTCCTACTCCCTTGGGTGAAGTTGGGGGGAGCTCCTGAGGCCCCTCTGAAGAACCTAGTACTGTAACAAGTCGGAGAAAGAGACAATTCCAAGTCCCCAGCACTTGTAGATTTCTCTCATTCTATATTCTGTTGAAATTGTAGACTGTTAGAGGGCTGAGAGAATCTGACCAAGAGACATACCAAAACTTAAAGTTGTGCCTTTTGGTATAAGAAGCTGTGCTTAATGGCTGTGGGTGTAGCTCAGAAGTAGAGCGGCTTGCCAGGCAGGGTAAGGCCCTGAGTTCAATCCCCAGTACCAGGGAGGCAAAAAGACTAACAAACCCAAAACACAGAAAACCTGTGCTTAGGATACATATAGAGGTCAGGAATAAATTTAAGATTTTTCCAGTATCATAAAAGATTTTTGGCTCATTTCAGCTGGAAAAAAAGGGAATTCTAGTAAAAAAAAAAAAAATGGGAGAAATGATTTATGTGCCTTCCGGCCTTTGTATGCCACAGGTGTGTGTAGCTGAATGAAAATACTTAACCTGTTCTTGTAAGTCCGGTCAAGCCTGATTGAATATTCTAATCTTTTCTGGAAAATGGAAGAGAAGGAGAGCTATATCACAGGCCATGCAGTAAAGGGAGTGAAAGAACTCATCCTTTACAAACACCCAGGAGGAGGTCTCCTTCTGTCCTTGGTTCTTTTTGCCCACCACTTTATGGAAGCCCTAAAATTGACTTTAGGGAACTTGTGTATTAGTTTAAGCTTGACTTTGGTATTTTATGCATCTCTGTTCTGGGATTGTTTGTTTGGGTACCAGGGACTGAACCCAGGGGGCACTTAACCACTGAGCTGTACCCCCAGCCCTTTTTATGTTTTATTTAGATACAGTGTCTTGCTAAGTTGCTTAGGGTCTCACTAATTTGCTGAGGCTGGCTTTGAACTTGAAATTCTTCTGCCTTAGCCACCTGAGCTAAGGATTACAGGCATGTGCCACCATGCCTGGCTGTTCTGGGTTTTTGAACTCCTTATTTTTAATTCTTCCTTAGCTTTCTTTTTTTTTTAAAAAAAAAAAAAATCAAAATAGAAACAATCTAAACAAATGTGGAACAATCTCTGTGGACCAAGAAAGCAAACCAGGTGCAGAACACTGTGTGTCCCTTGCCATTTAAAAAATAAAACTGGGGCTGGGGATGTGGCTCAAGCGGTAGCGCGCTCACCTGGCATGTGTGCGGCCCGGGTTCGATCCTCAGCACCACATACAAACAAAGATGTTGTGTCCGCCAAGAACTAAAAAATAAATATTAACAAATTCTCTCTCTCTCTCTCTCTTTTTTTTAAAAAAAAATAAGACTGATTTTCAAAGTGTGAGTCATGGGTAGTGAATTAGTCTAGTGGATCAGGTTCATGTGTGTTTTCCTATGAACAGACTTTAAAGATTTCAGTGGCTTTCTGCCTTTTTTTTTTTAACTAAGACCCATATTAAGACCCACCTGTTGTGAAGCAACCTCATACGATATGGAATAAGAAGTATCCATATGCATTGCATCATTTCTTGAAACTGTTAGTTTATCCATCATTGGTGTGTTAGGGGCTTTCAGGGAAACAGAACAATAAGGTACATAGATTTGTTGGCAAGAAATGACACGAACACTCGTGGAGGCTGACAAGTCCCCAATTTGCAGAGTGGGCTGGCAGGCTGGAGACCCAGGAGAGCTGCTAGTGTAGATGGAACCCAGAGGCAGTGGGCAGTTCCTCTTGCTCAGGAGGCTGGGCTTTTGGTTCTGTCCTTCACTCTGTATTCAGCTGATTATTGGATGAGGCCCATCCAGGGAGGACGATCTGCTGTACTGAAAGTTCACCATTTTGAATGTTAGATAGCATCCCAAACCCTCTCCAAGCTGACCTGTCAAGTCAACCAGTGTCTATGTGTACACTAAGTTAGAAGATAAAACGTGTCTTGCCTATCAGAGTTAGAAAGCCACTGAGATCTGCATCCCTCTCTGTCTCCTTAGAATATCTCTGAAGGCTACACAGAGTGGGTCGGAACTTGAGCTATAGCAGAGGTTCCCAGTCCGAGGAGAGAGTCTACCTTAACCTCCTGGAGAACTGGTCTAAACTCCACATGTTGTGCTGTGGCCCCTGCCCACAGATCTTAAATGAGATGATGAACTGAAGCAAGAAAAGACAGAAGTTCTGAGAGAATTTTAGGCTCTATGTAGCAAGTGGGAGGCAGTGAGCTCCTGGGGAGGGGCCTCCCTGAGGTGCACTACTATGCCCTGGTTGACAGACCCTCTGAAGTTTGCACTGGTCTCAGCTATGCTATACGGACACCATGCTGTTTTGCCTGCCCTCATCCCAATGTTCATGCTAATCGATGAGAAATACACGTGTGATAATAATGCAGATGGTTCACGGGAACCTGTACCGTATACTTGTGGCATTCCCATGACAGTCTTTAAGTTTTAACATCATGCTTATTGTTAAATTTTTACCATGGTGCTTATTGTTAACAAATCTACTAAATGTTATTGCCATGCCCTGTAAATCACAGGGTGAAGTTTTCCCCAGGGATGAGGGGCTGGGGACCTGGGAGATTACAGTATACATAAATCAGCAGTTGGCTTGTTTTCTTAAACCTTGGGAGGAGGTGCCACATTAAATTTAGGGATGCTTCTTTGAAGAGGGTGTTGGGGGCACCCTCTGTAACATAATATGATTCCTTAAGATGTTCCAGGTAGCTACTCAATTTCTAAGGCATACTTGCCATTAAAGCGTGGATGTGTGGGGGTGTGTGGGGGAGTCATTCTGGAATTGACACTGATGAGGAAGATTTTGGGAGAGCTGATCATTTAGTCAGGTCTCTTAGGCCTGACCTCTGTAGCTGTTACATTCCCAAACCGTTCCAACTTATAATGGAAAGGAACTGAAGTGTGATCCTGGGGCTTCTCAGATTTTTCCTATCCTATTAAAATAATTGAGTGTGAGATACTTTACTTTGAAAAACCTGGACAATTGCTTTGGTCTCAGTTGTAAGTCAGGAAATGGCTCGTCTCAGCACACACTTCCTCTGCTCATATTGATCTGTTTTTTTTTTTTTTCCTCCTCCTGAGAGGTGTGTCTGACAATGGCCTGCCCTGTGACTGGTGTGTAATTTAAACATGTGCTAAGCATAGCTTTTGCTCCTTTGGGATCACCATGAGATTTTATATCTCATCTGGCTCTCTCAATTCCGTTTAATTGTAGCTATTTTGCTCTTTGGCCAAGTCAATAAAACTAGTCATCTCTATGGGGAGACAGTAAACTTTTGCTGGGCATACCAGTGACAGTGGAATTCTCCTGCAAGCAGACACCTTTTCAGGAATTATTCTTATAAATGCGGGGAGGAGTTGGCAGCATTTTGATGCCTTGGGAGGGGTTTTGATGGGTGCCAAATGGCGTATAGCTACTGTGTGCTTGGAAAATGTTAATGAGAGGCTGGGCTTTTCAGAGTGTGTGTTTTGGCTTCTTGAGATAGCTTCCTCGTAGGAGGAACCTTCTTTTAAAACCAAATGTAGCCCCTGGATGTCTTCCAAGAGAAGTATTGTAAATATATTCGAACTGATGCTGCATTGGATTTCTTTATAGAAAAAGAAAAGGGGAGTGGCTGATAACTAACATCGCGCTGGAGTGGAGCTCACAATTTCAAAGCGATCATCTTTCCTTGTGGTCAGCTTATTGTAAACACTGAGTCCTGTTCCTCCTGCCCTCTGCTGTAGAGTCCTGTTGCATTTTACAACAGGTAGCCCTCTTCACTTTAGGGCTGAGCTTTGCATCCTGTTCTTTACTAGGAGCATTAACGGAGCAAAAGGTTGTTCACTGTGCAGGAGGGGAAGGACGATCTTTACAGTGTTTTGATTTTTTTTTCCCCCTCTTGAGCTTTCAATTGAAAAAATATATACTTTGCTACCTTTATGCAAAAGGTAGGGTAAGATTAAGAGCAAAAACCAAATAACCAATCTCTATTAATTCATAATTCTATCCTATATATAAAATGACTATTTTACAGGACAGTTTCTGATACAATTTTTTAATAGTTATTTTTTATTTGTAGTTGGACACAATACCTTCACTTATTTATTTTTGTGTGGTGCTGAGGATCGAACCCAGGGCCTCACACATGCTAGGTGAACGCTCTACTGCTGAGCCATAACCCCAGCCCCTGATTCTATTTTTGAAATATTCTGCACACACCTCCTTTTCTTCCTCCTCTCTTCTTTCGCTGGGTGATGTCTCCCTCAGCTGCCCAGGCTGGCTTTGAACTTGTGATCCTCCTTCCTCAGCCTGCCTCGGAGCTGGGCTGACAGGCACGTGTCACCTCCTGCACAGCTCCTCCTCCTGCTTGAATTCTTCCACTGGGATCTTTGGAGTCTCTGAGCTCTTGCAATGAGGGATCTTAGTGTGAGTTAAAGCTCACTTCAGAGCATGGAGGTAGGAGAAACTCAGCTGTGTCCATACCTTGAGCTAGGGCGTCTGCGCATCTCCTCGTACTCCTCGTACGTAGCCTGCTGTGGCTTGTCATTGGTGGGTCTTCCACGGTGGAGGACCCAGGCTTTCTCTGTACTAAGATGCCCACCAATCTTCACAGTTCCTGTAGTGCACCTGGGTTTTGGGGTCTGCAACTAACTTAGATCATCAGTGCTCCCTCAAGTGTGAGCCACAGGTGATCCAGGAAGCTGGATTACCCTTCCAACTTATTTAGGTGTTTGACATCCTACAAATTCTTCATATTCATACTTAGGCATGGAGTTTTGTCTGTTTCACTTTGGAAAACTCTGTAGTCTGGAAGTGACATGCTGTGAAAGTTTGAGCTCAAGGGAAGAAAGGCGTGGCTAATGACATTTCAGGAACATGTTTTATGAATGGAATATTCAAAATGCTCCGGACCCAAAGCATTTTAGATTTGGGAGGTTTTCAGACTTTGGAATATTTGTATGGGCTTGACTGGCTGAGCATACCTAATCTGAAAACCCCAAATCTGAAATGCTCCAAAATCAGAGACTCTTTGAGCATCAAGTTGGCATTCAAAAAGTTTTGGATTTCAGAGCATTTTGGGTTTGAGGGTTAGGGATGCTCAACCTAGGTGTGTCAGGCACTGTGCTAGGCACTCACAGGGCTTTCCGAGTGAACGCTTCCTGTTCTATGTCACGTGGGGATCGTAGATGAGCATTTTGAAGTGTGGAGCTAGGATTGAATCCCAGTTTGTCAGATTTCACATCCTGCCTCCCAGCTCTTTCTTAAGAGGGGGAAGGGCTTGCAACACATGTGCATTTTACAAGCCATATGGAATTCTGAAAAGCTGCTCAGCTCTGACAGCTGTTTAAATTATCTGTGACACTGCATCCTACCATTAACCAGGATGATGGATTGTTGACAGTCTCCATCAGAAGAGGCTGGGGTCCTGTGCTGGAGGGGTACTCATAGGCTTTCCTAAGTGTTCAGTAAGTATAACTGAAACCTGGCTTCTAACCATTACTGCCAGGCTAGAAAACCTTCAAGGTAGGATGTTATACACTCATATGCACAACTGGGGGGAGGGGTGGTGGCATGTCATTGTACTTTTGTGTCTTAAAGCAAGAAAACTAGGCAAAAACCAAAATGGAATATATACATTATTTCCACGTAACAAATCCCAGGGAATTTAGTTTAATCTCATGCTACTCATTCATATTTCATTTTTGTTGATTCTTTGTCTTTGAAACAATATTTTTCTTCATCCTTTCTTATTCCGTAGGTATGTTTCATCTCTGTAGCTGGTGTGTGTACTCTCCAAGGTCATTCACTTTGTCTCTTATTTCTCTATTTTCATCCCCCAGTTATGTAGAATAGAGGTAAACTCACAGGCATCAAATATTTATTGAGTAGTTATTTTTGTTGTTTCTTTGCCATATTACTAGCGTAAAGATGAGGTATTGTGCTAAATTGTTCTTGCATTGTTTCTCCAAGGTTTCTGTATTGGTTGGCCGGCTCTGGAGGCTTCTTTTCCCTCATTGTGTAGGACTGTCCTCCTGGGTTTTATTGCCAGCCGTGAGACAGATGTGCATGTGAAATGATTCTTTGCTATTTGTATAAGTGAAGGGTGCTTTTGACTGTGGTGGGTGATTCTTCTCTTTTGTCTTTAGCTTTTGCTCATGTTGTGGGTGAATACATAAGCCCTAGTGCAGGTTCTTGTCATTTTATATTACATGGCTGGTTGGTTTAATTTCTTCTACCAATTTAATTTTTTTTCTCATTTTTAAAAATTTTGTGGTACTGGGGATTAAACCCAGAGCCTCATCCATGCTAGGAAGCTCTCTACCACTAAGTCATACCGAGAGCCCTTTCTCCTTTTTATTTTTGAGACAGGGTCTTGCTAAGTTGCTGAGGCTGTCCTCAAACTTGTGATCCTCCTGCCTCCGGCTCCAGGGTGGCTGGGATTACAGGCATGAACCACGGAGCCTGGCCAAATATTTTCCTTTTTAAGACCAAAAGAGAGAGAGACATTTCCTTGGCTGAAGCAGGGCCAGAGCAACAGAGGGAATTCCAGTAAGCATCTGTTTACCTTTCTGTTCCTTCTCCATAAATTCTTTTCCTATGAGAAAAGAAGCTTTGGGCTACAGCCACCTGTTGTGTTTGTAGTACAAGAGAGTCATGGGTTGGAGGTTGCAGAGGCGCATCAGAACAAGAGCTTGGAAGGACTGAAGCCCGGGCCACACTGGGCGTGCAAGAGAGGAGCAGGAGGGTTGGACTGCAGGGCTGGGGGTGTGAGCTGGGCTGTCGCAGGTGGTGGTCTGTGAGGGGAGTTCCCCACTATGTGGGTAAGAGAGAGGAGAAGTAGCTGGGCTGGCTGATATGTGGACAAAGTAGAGAGAGGGGTGAAGTGGCAGTGGGCATGCGAGCCAGGGCACTGGTGACAATGAGTCACTCTACTGGAAGGTGCCACTCTACTGGAAGAACTGGGGGAGGACTAGGTTTGGATTTGACCCTTCTGAGTTTTGAGATGCCAGCAGTCCTATGAGAAAGGTCCCGTCACCAGTTAGAAACCTGGAACTCCAAGAGCAAGGGCCCTGTTGCGGTGTGGGTTAAGGTTCATCTCCTAGAGGGGACACTAAAACCCTGCCACAGAGCCTGCAGAGAGAGCAGACAGGGACAGGACAGAGTTGTTTATACTCATTTTTTAGAAGCGGAAGAATAGGAGACAGAGGAGATGGCTCAGAAAGGATGTCAAAGGAGAGAATTAATTTCCTGAGCAGGATGCGAGGCAAAGGAGAATTCTTAAACTTTGTGTACATGAGGCCATCAAGATTGGAGTGAATTTTAAAAAGCTGCAATGTCCCTTACTGACAGGGAGTTGCCCAGCATCGCTGGGAGGAATAACCATTTTATAAAGATTTCTGGCACAGTTTATCAAAATTTCAAGTGCACATTAGCCTTTGAACCAGCAGTTCCTGCCCTGGGACGCTCCCATAGAAAGAAAAGCTGCCGTATGTAATTTGTTTGTACAAGATTATTTATTGCAGCGTTGTTTGTAGTGGCAAAGAATTGGAAACTAAGTGGACGCTTCCAGCAGGGAATAGCTAGATAAAAGGTGGCACATCCAGGCCTTGGATTTCCATTCACTTGACCTGGAAGGAGTCCCATGAGAAAGAGGAGGTCAGACCATGTAAAACATGATCCCATGTTTGCAGAACTGGAAAGGCTGTGAAGATTCTTGTACACATGCTGTTTAGGAGGAGAGGTGGGCAGTGTGGGAGGAGGTGGGCAGGGCAAATGAAAAACAAGGCTGCTTACAGAATGTCTAAGACGAAACGCCAGGGAGAGCCACGCAGGTGCGTCTACCTGCACAGACAGGGTGGAGGACATTCACCAGGTCGCTACCTGCGGGTCTCTCAGGGTGCGGAGGTGCAACTGATTTTTCTTTCTTCCTTATGACTTTTCTCTGTTCATTGCAAATAAATGAAGAAAGGCTGTGGGTCTTAGAGTCTAGGAATCATTGAGAACCATTCAGAGGACCATTGGGAATTCCTTGCTGTTAGGAATGTTCGCAGATGAGAGATGTCACATGCAGGTATGCTTTTTTTTCAAGTGATTTTGAGGGAAAATCTTGGTAATAAAAGTGAAGGGACAACTTGAAAGGTCAAGGGAAGTTTTTTTAGTGAGGGGCTGTGTAGAAGAGCTAGGAAGCACAGGAGGGAGCCAGACACAGTGGAGGGGCCCCAGACACAGTGGAGGGGTCTTTCAGGTCCTGAGCACAGGCAGGTGGCCTTGGCAGGGAGATCACGTCTCCTGAGGCCAACAGGCCAGGTGAAGAGGCAGAAGTAGTTTGAAGTGGAAGAATAAGAGAGGAGATGGCTCAGAAAGGATGTCAAAGAAGAGAATTAATTTCTGAGCTGCACCTCCAGCTCCAGTCTGAGGTTTAGAGGAAAGAAATTGAGGGAAGGTGTTCTTAGAATAATGTGGGAGGGGGATTATCAGGTAAGCGTGAAGGGGTCTCACCTTGGTGGCTTTGGATATTTGGGTAGATGCAAAAAATCCCCTGTCTCCCCTCTTCACCTGCTCCATTGGCATCTCTAGACAGATTGGCCAGACCAGGAAGCAGGGATGGCATGATGGGACTTCAGAATTTATTTTCTGTGGGATCAGTAAGGCTTATCCAGGAAAATTAAGGGACATAGGGTTTCAGGTTGGTGTTGACATTATCACAATAATGACTAGAAATAACTAAGGTCCAACTGATGGAGACAAGTTCAATAAGGAGGGTCCCTGGGAAAGGGACTGGAGGGACCAGGGGCCCCATGAGAGGTGGACGGCAGATGACTTGGAGTCTAGGGAGGCTGCAGGCCCCACGATTCTGAGAGCTTGAGGGTGGAGCAGCAGCAACAGTGGTTGATAACAGGACCTTGCTTCTGTCACTACCTATTCTAGAACATCACCTGCTTCCTTCTGTCCCCTCACAGGTAACAGCCTGATACCGTCCATCCATTCATTCATTGGTGCTGGGGATGGAACCCAGGGCCTTGCACATGTTGGGGAGCTGGGGGCAAGAGCTGGTCTGTTACACGAGGCCTGGTGATCCGCAAGGAGAGTCCCCACTATGTGGATGAGAGAGGAGAAGTCACTGCCAAGACTGGGCAGCAGCAGCCTACCACTGAGCTGCACCTCCAGCTCCAGTCTAAGTTGTCTGTTTAGGGTGTCCCCAGGAAGCCTCTGCTTTGGTCTAATTGGTTTAATTACCGCCCCTTTAAAAACCACCTAACCGGTTTGCCTCTAGCCCTGTGTAAGCAAATCAGTAGCCACTAGCGACATGTGGCTGTTGAGCCCTTGGAAAAAAGTGAATGCAACTAAGGTATGTTATAAATATAAAATACACACTGGGTTTTGATGACGGCACACACAAACCTCCCAAATATAAAATATCTTGTTAATATTTTTAGTCTTTAAATTTTGTTTTTCTCCTATTTTTGGTGATACTAGGGATTGAACCCTGGTGGAGTCTACTACGGAGCTACATTCCTAGCCCATTTTATTTTCAAGACAGGGTCTTGCTGAGTTGCTCAGAGACTGGCCCCCAAATATCAATCCTCCTTCCTCAGTCTCCCAGACATTTATAATATATTGGGTTAAAATATATTATTAAAATTGGTTTTCACCTGTTTTTTACTTTTCCAACATGGCTGCTAGGAAACTGACCTTAGGTATACCACTCACCACTTATTTCTATTGGAAGCTCTGCTCGGGAACTTTGTTTATGTGGTTTCTCTCTGGATGGCTTCCCAGTTTCCATCCACTTATCCATACTTGAAGTCCAGTTTTCTTTATTGCAGAATGTTTGCCTGCAATAATTATTGTCTTGCCTTGTATCACACACTCCCTTCTTAGATTGGCTCACCACAGGCTTTCTGTCTTGTTTTTTTTAAATCTGGAGTTAAGAGTTGCCTGTTTCTGTACTGGTCATTGTTATATTTCTTACCGAACACACACCACGTCCTTCAGTACTGTGTGAGGTGCAGGATTTGACAGAGATGGTTCAAATACAGTCCTGTCCCCTACCTACTTCTTGCTGTTGCTTCCCCCAAATGAATTTACACTGTTAATCTTCCAGTTTAGTCTCCACCTGGTAGAGTCTGCAGCAGCCTACTTGATAACTCTTGCTTCTGTTTTCCTCTTCTATCATATTATTGGCCCAAAGGAGCCTCTGCAAATGAATGCTCTTGCCATGATGGAGCTCTCAGTGCTGGGTAATTTTCCAGAAAATCATCTGAGAAGAAAGCACCCATGAGATACAAAAGGGGAAGGTAGATTTTGAGAGCCGTCAGTGGCCCAACCGTGTGCCCAGGTGTGCCTGTCTCGCACTTGAAGAGCTGGTTGACATCATCCCAGGCACATTGAATGCTAACAGGAGACTTGTACTGCTTTCCCCTGGTGGGGACAATTGCCCCTGGCCTCCTTGCAAAAGCAACAGTGTCTGTGGTGAAATCCCCTGAGTTAGGAGGAGTTGGTATGGTTACTACTCCATGTGAGGTTGCTGGAATGTGGGGCTAGTGGCGGTTTTGTGGGGCAGCATTTCAGGGGCTTGCTTGGGTCACGTTGCTGGGTTTGGCTGCTGTGAATGTGTCCAAAGTAAATTTCTTGCATTCATCTTAGGTTCCCTCCTTCCTGGCTCCTGTTTTGAAGAAGCAGATTTTTCAAACTAGGGCACTGAAAGAGAAAGAGGAACTCATTTTTCTTTTCTTTCTTTTTCCCTCCCTGGCTAGTGATTTTTACTTTATTTTGAAATTTGCCGACCTTTCCCCTTTGTGCAAGGTATCTGACTTTGACTTGGGTTTGCTTACAATGTCTTTAGGAAATCCACTTCGGAGGAAAATCTGAACCAGGTGGGAATCTCAACTAGAGAAACTTGCCTGTACCTGGCACCTGGTTCGCTGTAAGCCAAGTCTTAGCCTGAAGTGAAATCTGGAGGGGTAATGCCCAGCATGATGCAGATGGTTGATGGGTTTCAGTGTAAAGAGCCTTTGTGATTAGGGCAAAAGCGCTTCTTATTAAACTTAAAATTACTAGCAGAGTTTTCCTTTCCATATTGAACCCCTACCCTATCAAATGATTTCTATTCAAGTTGGCATTTTCTCTGAATAGGAATGGGGTCCATGTGGGTCCGGATGGCATTGGGTCTGGGTGTTCTCTCTTGCATCCTGATGGGGTGGGTGGCATCCTAGCCTGGAACCAGATAGAAGTGCACAGTCTCCACCGGCCAAGCAAAGATGAAGACTTACTTGAAGTTGAATAAAGGCAGATTTTACCCATCATCCATTGGAGGCCTGCTCCTGTGGGGAAAGTGGTTATTTGTGCACACGCTCAGCAATAACCAGATGTAGCCAGCCTCCCTTAGGATGAAGCCCCTTGTGAACTTGAACATTTTTGTGTTTTCATTCCTCATCTGTAGAAGTCCTAAGTGAATCCTTTAGTTGTCCCAGTGTGTAAACGACTTGCTGAGCTGCAGATGGTTGGTTTGTGCATTACGTCCATTCTCTGGTCCTCACTTTGCTTTGTCTGTGAAATGAAAGGATTAGAGAAGATCTTTCCAAGAGCCTACTTCATCAGCCATGATAGCATCTTTTTCACTTGGCAAAAGCCTGTTGGTGCCAGGGGCTATATCAGCCACTTCACCAGCATCCCATTTAGTACTCTATATGCATTCAGCCCCAGCACCAAAACAAACAAGAGATACTATGCAGTAGTTCTCCAGGCCTGTAGAGAAGGGCATGGGCTGCCAGAGGTAAGGAACTCTGTAGTAGAGCTGTTTCAGTCTGATCAGAGGTCAGAGCACACGTGGTTCTTAGAACAACACCATGCTCGTCTCTATAGCTTTATGATTCTGGGAAAAGTACTTATGGACACTTTTCCCTGGGGTAATCGAAGGACAAAGGTGAATTCTGTACCTGCCTTGAGACTTGATACTAGTGGGAAAACAGTTTTTCTCATTGTAAGATTTAATTACTAATATCAGGACCAGAGATCATAAGAAGTAAAACAATGTAACATAATTTTAAAATTTTCTGACACTTTTTAGAAAGAAATTTCCTAGAAGAAATAAGGTATGAAGTTGTGTGTTGTTTTTTCTCCCTGAGAATGTCATAAAAGCTGGTTTAGTGATTGTCATTTGGTGTCAGATAGATAAGTCACCTCTGCCTACCTTAATATTTTTGCTTCATAGGAAAAGAAAATCCTCCTAAATTGCTTGTTATATTTAGGTCTTTGGGTGGGATCTTGTGAATGTGCTATTATTATAGACTGAAATCTATGTATAGGGACACTCAAATTAAAAGTGGTGTAAATCCATGTCTTTAAAAAAAGAAAGCAATTACTATGTTGGAAAGCCAAGCTATAAAAAGTAAATGAAATCATAGGCAATGCCAGTCAGGATTGCATTTTACTAAGCAAATCTCCCTGAATCTCTTCCCCCTTTTGTGTCCTGCAGTGGCAGAGTGGGGATTGCAAATGTTTCAAAACCAGGATCATAGAGACTTATAGGTGACTGATTGGAGATTGTCCCTGTGGGCCCATCCTATGGATTAAGTGACAGATCCAAAAGGACCACTCAGCTTTTACCTTGTTATGTGTCATTTTAGTTGTCCCTAGAACATGGTCCTAGTTAATAAAAATAAAAGGGTTAGCTTTTATTTAAGGCACGCTTATCCACATTGTAATATTTTCTCAACAAAGTTGAAATTAATTTCCTTGACAATAAATGTCGTTTTGCAATTGAAGCTTAAATAATACCTGACAATTTTGCGAATTCCAGTTTAAAATTTTATTCTTATTAGGTACTAGGGATTGAACTCGGGGGCACTCAATCATGGAGCCATAGCCCCAGCCATATTTTGTATTTAATTAGAGACAGGGTCTCACTGAGTTGCTTAGTGCCTCATGTTGCTGAGGCTGGCTTTGAACTCGCGACCCTCCTGCTTCAGCCTCTGGAGCCACTAGAATTACAGGCATGGGCCACCACGCCCAGCCTAAAATCTATTTTTAATACATAATACACAAGTGTGTGCGCGCACACACTCATATTTGAGCATCTTTTATTTCCCAACAACTTCTCCCTCTAGAGCCAAAAGAAATGAAGGAAGGGAAGAAAAGCCTTTGTAGGCTTCTGGAAAGTGCTGTAACCCTTTGCCACCGAGCAGCAGGATGTAAGCCTCCCCTGACAGTGTGGGGACTCAGAAGAAGGAACAAGATTGACTGTTCCACAGGTTTCTTAGTAATCCCAGCTGAGAAATACGATGGGGCTCTCTAACAGTTCTTCTTGCTCACAGGTACCTTGAGGCCCCACCAGAAGTGGAAACAGAAAACACTGACCTCCAGGCATCTTGTTTTGTCGTCTGAGAGTGTTGCATGGCTTTGGCTGGATAAAAACGAACTAAGGAGAGGGACATCAGACCCAGGTAAGCTGTCACACCATAAACTGTAAAACAGTGTTCCCCTTAAGGACCTGTTCAGAATTTCAAATGATACAGATCTTTGTTGCTTCCTCAGCAAATACGAATGAGGTTGCATCATTGTGAAGCGTTCAGCGAGTCCTTCTGACTGTTAAGACTCATCCTCTGAGTTTCTCTCCCCCCGCCCCTTCGTGGGAGTAGCCTGTCTTAAAGCGAAGCAGTTACTTTTCTTTGCAGAATTTGCCGTGGTTAATCACGTTTTGAAGGGAAGAGACAGCTACCGAGCACTGAGGGAGGCTTGGAAAGTTTAGATAACAAAGGGGCTCTGAGCTTGAGGTGGATGCTTCCAAGCAGGACCAACTGGTCAGCAGGGACTGTACTCACCCGTGACTCAATGGCAGCCTGTGTGGCCCTTTGGCTCTGGGACCAGCCTCTGAAAGCATAGAGGCAGTGCCTCCATTCTCCCACAAGAACCTGAAGGGTAGATTACACGGTGGTAATCATGGCTTGCCTTGAGTGTGGGCTCAGCCTCACTCAGGGACTTGGTGAGAAGCTATCACACACCTTTGGCTTTGACTTTGCATGTGGTTAGGGAAGACTGGCTGCTGCTGGTCTTATACACCAGTGAGATTGTCCCCAGAGACGGGGGGTTGGGGTGGGGGTGGAGAAAAACCTTGTTTGTTCCTTGTTATGGTGCCCAACTTTACCTGCTTGGAACACTATTCTTGTCGTGTTCTGACTCACCTCATAACTTCTGTTTTTGGACTTTGACTGTTTGGGCTCAGTAGCAGACATTATAATTACTGTAATTTTATAGAATATTTTATTATCTGATAGGGCAAATAAACATTTCCCCCTCTCAAAATATGCTTTCTTGACTATTCTCCACAAGGTTAATTTTTCTAGATGAACTGTAAAAAATCTACCTACCACATTGTTGAAAAAAAATCTGAGATTGCACTGAATGTTTAGCAATGTAAGGAGAATTGACCTACTCTTGATTTGAATCTTCCTATCCAATAACATAGATGGCTCCAAACTTTTTAAGTATTTATGCCCTTTAGTAAGTTTTTCATAGGTTTTTAAATTTGTTTATGTGTGCAATACTGGGATTGAACCCAGGGTGCCATCTTTACTAGAGAGAAGAACAAAATATGGGAGCCATATCCCCAGCCCTTTTTATTTTTCATTTTGAGGCAGAGTCTCACTAAGTTGCCAAGGCTGGTCTTGAAGTTGTGATCCTCTGGCCTCAGCCTCGTGAGTTGCCTGGTTTGGCTAAATTTTTATAAAATTTCATGCAGTTGATATTCACTGGATTCTCTTGTAACACATTTTGTACTTTGACAGTCTGTTGAAAATTCCATTGTGAAAATGCACTTTCATAAATACTTCACACAGTTAATTAGCTGAGTAAAGGTGTTACTTAATTTTCCTGTCAGTTTCTTTGTTTTTAAAAGGCTAAGTACATGTATGCACCTATGTGTTAGATGTACCTTAGGATGGGTCAAGACATTTTAATAGCTGTCATTGTTGCTGATATTTAAAATTTTTTTTGCAATTCATTTATAGTTATATGATAAATAAAAAGCAATAATTCTTATAAATGGAATTGTGCTGTTTCCACACATACACACATTGTGTAATCAAGTTAAACATCTATCTCAATCGTTTATCACTTCTTTATTGCCAAAACATTCAAAATCCTTTCTTCTAGGCTTTTGAGATCTGATACAGTCAATACTGTCACTCAGCTGTGCAATAGCACACCAGAACTCTTTGTTATTCTTTTATAATTTATCTCTAGTTTTAAAAATTAGTGGTCTCAAATTGAAAATGAGTTTTGTTTGCTTTTGAAAGTGAAGTAGTAGTTAATCTGGATACTATCATTGTCTTTGGATATAATAGTCTTTAAGACTAAAACAAAAGGCAGAATTTGTATCTAAAAACAAGGAACTAAATGTATTAGGAAGGCTTTCTGCAACATGGGCTTTAGGACTGAAACGGAGCATTATTAATTTGCATTAACATTCATTTTTCATACTTTTGGATAGAATCAAAAGTTAAGAGAATTCTTGGGAACAAAAGCACATTGCATATATGATCTGAAGTATCTGTGGAAATTATTTTAATTTGTGTCTTGAAGATGTATAGAAAGAGACCAGAGGCTATTAACCGAGGTGACAAATTTACAATTTCTGTAAGTGCTGCTTTGGGATGGCAGAAGAGCTTCTTGAGGATGTAGGGGTCTACTTTTTATAATATGCAATGGACAGTTTGGGAGGAAAAGAAAGGCTTGCGTCCGTGAGCAAGGTTACTGTTTTTTTACTCATGTTAAAAAGGAAACTTCAGGTTGAACTATCTAAGCCGTTTGCCAAAATGCTTTCTCCAGTGTCTCCCTGTGTGGTCTCCCTAGCGGGTCTGAGGCTTGTGTGAAAAGGAATTGAAGTTTGGGAGCTTCCCTGGTCTTTCTCTCCCCACTCCCATCACCACGTGGTGCGTGGAAAACCACTCAGTGGGTTTTCCTTTGGAAAACTTAAGAAACTGATAGCAATCTCTGTCATGTCCAGCATTAATCATTAAGTCCCTGTCCACACAAGCAAAATTAAGTGGAGGATTAAGGCATCTGTGAAATAATTCAGGGAGACTCCTTTGAGGATGGTCAAGATTTGTTTGCTCCATTTCTATTGCACTCCAAGCCTCTTTAGCATGTGAGGAACTTTTCTTCTCCCTTCTAAACATTTGCATTGTAGATACACTAAAGGAATTTGGGGCACATAGAAGAATCATTTCCTCTATTTTCTGACCTTGAGTTGATCAGCCATGTGTTCAGTTACTGTCCTTTGCAATTCCAGGCCCCGGGCCAGTTAGACTTCCTCTGTTGTCCATGTTGATGCTCTTGCCTGTGTGCTTAGGTTGTACCTCAAACACATGTCTGATCAAACTGGTTTTGACTTTCCTTGTTCTCCGGTCTCCTGGTCCCCTTTCTAACCCTGGGACTTGACTGACAGCTGGATCCCATTTTGAGTATGTAGATAATCATTGACACCATGGTGGACCAGGGCCTCTGCTGCCTGCCTCAGCCCTACTTGAATGCAACCCAAAGAAACCCACAGGCTGTTTGAGTGTTTTGCTCCCTTAATTCTCAAGGGCAGTTGGCATGTTCCCTAAAGCAACTGTTAAAGATCAAATATAGACTTTAAAATACAAAAAAACCGCAAACAAAACAACAACAAAAACAACTTTGGAGTGACCTTATTTGTGGTCTATAATGTTTGTTCTGTTTTGTGAGATTTCCCAGTCATGGAGTTGGTATAGATAACACTTTGCTTCTAGATTCAGAGTTAACACAGCAAGTTTCTCAAATTTAAAGATAAAAGTTTAAGAGCAGAAAGTCAAAAAGAAACTTTTGAACTGAAGTCAAGAGGAAAACTGTGCGAGTGAGTTACATGCAGAAAGAGAAAACTTGCCCCAGAGATTCGCTGGGCAGTGACTTTCTCAGAGTAGCCCTACCTGCTTCCTGCTCGTCTTCTGAGCCTGGTCTCATTGCCCTCCTGTCTCTTACTTACTTCTTTGGTCCCTGTTCTTTTCCTGCCTCCTTTTGGATTCTATTTCAGCACCCACTATCAGACAGTGATGTCCTTCCCAGGCTGCCATCCCAGGTGCTCATCAATGGATGAGTTTTGTTTTGAATTTGCCTTCACCTAAATCATGACATGCCAGTTACTGCCCTTGTGGTTGACCTTTCACTGGGACCTCTCTCCGGGGGTCCTGTGTGTTTAACTCCCATCTGGATGTCTCCATCTGGATATTGGTGACCCTCCTGGACTAAGTTCACCAAAAAGTAGCCAGGTGCTGTGGCACATGCCTGTAATCCCAGGGGCTAGGGATGCTGAGGCAGGAGGATCCCAAGTTCAAGGCCAGTCTCAGCAATTTAGCAAAGTTCTAAGCAACTTAGTGAGACCCTGTCTCAAAATTTAAAAAATGATAAGAGCTGGAGATGTAATTCTGTGGATAAGCATCCCAGGGTTTAATCCCCAGTGTCAAAAAAAGAAAAAAAGACAAAGCCTTTTCCTTCAGGATTGTATCTCTTTTTAGAGCCCCTGCTACAAAGAGTGTGCTTGAGATTTGAAGAGCTCTATGATTAAGTCCTGTCTGAGCTAATGGATCTTTTCCTATCTTATCACATTGGCTAGAACCTCAACATTGGCTTGTTCCTGGACTTAAGTGGAAAGATTGCATTTTAACCATTATGTTAGCTATAAATGTTTTTTTGTGTGTATACTTTTTAGTAAAGTTTAAAAAAATATTTGTCATTATCTGATTATGAATCAACATTTTTAAAGTTTAGAGGCTCCTTATTAATACCAACAAATGTCAGAACCAAAATGTAGTAATTTTAAGGAAACTAGACTAGTATTTTAATGAAAGTGACACAGGTCAAAGAAACTTTCATGGTTAAACAGGAAAGGTAGGAGTGTGGTTTAGAGGAAAGTGGGCTATTGTGGTAGCTTGTTTAATTCTGGTAGGCATCAGTTCTTTATTTGCTGAATGATGTAAAAGTGATGTAAATTTAGGTTTGCTGATTTTTTGTTGATGACTTTAAGTGTATTTTCCCTTTACTTTAATAGTTCAGGAGGCTGACAGTGAAAGAGGGGTTTTGGAAACATCTTGTTACCCCCCATGTCAGGGGTGCTGACCATCATCACTGCAACCTTAAGGTCTAAGCAACTTGGAATTTAATTGATCCTGTAACTAAGAAAACTAAACCTGATTCAATCCCAGATGAGGCCTCTGGAGAAGCCTGAATGTTCTTACTCATCAGAATCACTTGTTAATCAGAACATCGTAATTTTATTATTTATGTAACGATCACTGAGTGAATGGTGATTAACTCTCGGATAGGGTCATATAATCCTTATTTGGGTGACATAAATGACCCTGGGAATACTGTGGTTCATCTTTGGCTCAACAGTTATTTCATGTATTGACTCTCTTATGTATATGTGCATTTTAGACAGATTTTCTGGGAAATCTGTGTGCACAGAATAAAGAAAGAAAAGGTGTACACAGAGGATGCATCATTTAGGCATTTTAGGAGACGATTAATTAGAGTTGTAAAGGTGCGCCCACACAGAGGTACTCAGCAAAGGTTGTGAGTGTTGGATGAAAACAGGCCAGAAATGTTTTGGGCTGAAACATGTCATTCATTCTTGGTTTCTTTCTTAGAAAGTGAGCTGATGTCAATGATCTCCATTAGCTGTAAAATTTGGAAAAAATATAAAAGGTTTTAAAATTAAAATTCTTAGCTGTAGGGTTTTATGTCAAGGAACTTGCCATTATCCCTAGGCACAGCTGTCTATAACTTTTTCATTCCTCCTCACCTGATTTACTTTATAGTTTTTCCATCCTGTTCTTCAAGATCATTCTTCCAAAGCAGGGTGCAAGGTTGGGTTGCACACCTGTAATCTCAGCTACTTGGGAGGCTGAGGCAGGAGGATCACAAGTTTGAAGTCAGCCAGACCCTGTCTCAAATTCAAAAGGGCTGACATGTGGCTAGTAGTAGAGCACTCGCCTGTCATGTGCAAAGCCCTGGGTTTGATCCCCAGCCCTGGGAGCGGCAGGGAGGATTCTTCCAAGTTGCCCTGGCCACTTGTGGTGATTTGGGAGGAGCGTCTTTGGAGTTAGATGTGATTCAGATCTTTTCTCTATTAATTCTCTTATGTATATGTAGATTTTAGGCAAATTTTCTGGGTCTCAACTTTCTCATCTGTAAAATGGTGCAATGAAATACCTCAAATCTAGTCATGAGCCTTGACTGAAATAAAGGGTTGACACCATCATATTAAACATGTATTAGGTACTAAGTAAACTCTGGAAATTACCATTTTCCTTTTCCCTTAAGCCAAGATATTTCTGCAGTTTCCTTTTCTCTCCCTCTCCCCGGCCCCCTTTTTTTTTTTTGTGACAGGGTCTCACTGTGTGCCTTGGGTGGCCTGTAATTCCTGGGCTCAAGACCTCTTCCTGAGCAGCTAGGACTACAGTTACACAGCACTGTGCCTGGCTCTGATTTTCTGTTTTATAGGATTTCTGTATCTCTGTTGTCCTGGGGCGGAGGGTGGGGGGTGGCATCCCAGCTCACTCCTGTCCTCCAGCATGGACGCTCCCTCCCCAGTGAGGCAGGGCAGTGGGAATAATGTTCTTTGCACTCTTTGGAGTTTTCCTGAGTCCTCACTCTTCCTGTGTCCATTACTGATCTGAATCTTTATCCAAAGCGGTGGTTCGCTGGTCTTTGTTCTCTGTGCAGTTTTTGCAGTGCCTGGTTGACCCTAAGGAATAATTCGTCCCTTCACTTTCTCATTGAGGAACTAGAGAGCCAGTCTCTCTCTCCCATCATAGAGACGCCAGAGCTTGAAGATTTTCTTTCTTCCTGAGTTGCTAACAAAGAAGCATTTTTTCTTTCTAAATGATTTTTATTGAAGCCTTTGGGTGCAAGTCATGGTGTGGAGCTCGTGATTTGTTCCAGTGTGAACACACCTGTGCTGTAGGGGTGTAGTGAATCTAAGGATGCTTCTCATTGCTCCAAGCTCTTCTGAGCCTTCCTGCCCCTTATCTTTCAGATTACCCACCTGTTGGGGGGAGCATTTCATCCTCTGGTGTCCCCTGACCCACCATCTGCCAGTTAGTCTGTTGGGACTGTGGTGGCCTGGCTCCCTCCCCTTTCCCTCACAGCGGGGCCTGGAGGTACAGAGACTGGCTCTTTGTTCCCGGTGCTGCCTGCATCTTAAACATGGAGGATGCTGGATAGAATGCCAGATTCCTCTTCTCCTTCAGGTGGCCTTAGACGGTCTTCCCCCGTGGCTAGCTGGATGTTAAGTAGAGAAGCTGCTTCAGAAGACATTGACTCCATGCCCCTCTGTGCTCACCAAAGTATGTCTCGGAAAGGTTGTGAGAGACAGCGCTGATAGGTGATTAAAGCCTCCACCTTCAACTTTAAAACGTGAAGAGTAAATGAAAGAGTTAGGAATGGAGGCAGGAAGGTTACATGGTCTGTAGTGTAGGAGCCAGAAGGCTATAGACAGAAATCCAGGCCTGGGGGTGGGGGTGGGGGTGGGGGGTGGAGGGGGTCTTGATTGCTTTATGAATAGCTTCCTGTTTGAGAGGGCTCTGCAGATTGGAATTTGGGGGTTAGGGGTCTGGACAGATGGAATCGTGTTTCTAGCGGCCACTGTCAAAGATTGGCCTTGACTTTCCTTAATTCTAATGCTTTTGTTATCATGTAGTTTACTAAATACCATAAAGGGCTTTAGGGAATAGACCGAGAAGGGGAATAGCTGGGTCAAATGGTGGTTCCATTCCCAGCTTTCCAAGAAATCTCCATACTGCTTTCCAAATTGGCTGCACCAATTTGCAGTCCCACCAGCAGTGTATGAGTGTACCCTTTTCCCCACATCCTCTCCAGCACTTGTTGTTGTTTGACTTCATAATGGCTGCCAATCTTACTGGAGTGAGATGGTATCTTAGGGTGGTTTTGATTTGCATTTCTCTGACTGCTAGAGATGGTGAGCATTTTTTCATGTACTTGTTGATTGATTGTATGTCCTCCTCTGAGAAGTGTCTGTTCAGGTCCTTGGCCCATTTGTTGATTGGGTTATTTGTTCTCTTATTGTCTAATTTTTTGAGTTCTTTGTGTACTCTGGATATTAGGGCTCTATCTGAAGTGTGAGGAGTAAAGATTTGTTCCCAGGATGTAGGCTCTCTATTTACCTCTCTTATTGTTTCTTTTGCTGAGAAAAAACTTTTTAGTTTAAGTAAGTCCCATTTGTTGATTCTAGTTATTAACTTTTGTGCTATGGGTGTCCTATTGAGGAATTTGGAGCCCGACCCCACAGTATGTAGATCGTAGCCAACTTTTTCTTCTATCAGACGGCATGTCTCTGATTTGATATCAAGCTCCTTGATCCATTTTGAATTAACTTTTGTGCATGAGACCTAAAAAGAGCATGCTACAGGGACACTGCTACATCGATGTTCATAGCAGCACAATTCACAATAGCAAGACTTTGGAACCAACCTAGATGCCCTTCAATAGACGAATGGATAAAAAAAAGTGGCATTTATACACAATGGAGTATTACTCTGCATTAAAAAATGACAAAATCATAGAATTTGCAGGGAAATGGATGGCATTAGAGCAGATTATGCTAAGTGAAGCTAGCCAATCCCTAAAAAACAAATACCAAATGTCTTCTTTGATATAAGGAGAGTAACTGGGAACAGAGTAGGGACGAAGAGCATGAGAAGAAGATTAACATTAAACAGGGACGAGAGGTGGGAGGGAAAGGGAGAGAGAAGGGAAATTGCATGGAAATGGAAGGAGACCCTCAGGGTTATACAAAATTACATACAAGAGGAAGTGAGGGGAAAGGGAAAAAAATACAAGGGGGAGAAATGAATGACAGTAGAGGGGGTAGAGAGAGAAGAGGGGAGGGGAGGGGAGGGGGGATAGTAGAGGATAGGAAAGGCAGCAGAATACAACAGACACTAGTATGGCAACATGTAAATCAATGGATGCGTAACTGATATGATTCTGCAATCTGTATACGGGGTAAAAATGGGAGTTCATAACCCACTTGAATCAAAGTGTGAAATATGATATGTCAAGAACTATGTAATGTTTTGAACAACCAACAATAAAAAATTAAAAAAAAAAAATACCATAAAGGGTACTAATACCTTTTTGCTATCAGGTTGTTTAGTGACAAGAGATGGATTATGCAGACATTTTGGCATTGGATTAGAGATTTTTTGGAGGTGATGATGCTAAATGTTTTCAGATGAATCCCAGCTTTACCACTCAATTATTAGTGGACTGTTAAGGATCCTTGGAAGGTGGACGAGATAAGGCACAGGGGGCTTCCTAAGCTGCAGGAGGTTGTACTCCCAAGCTACCTGGTGCAGCGCGACAGTCCCACCTTCCGCACCTCCTTTTCTCTAGGTACTTCTTGGGCACTGAAGTGCGTCAAGTTCTTTCATATTCTGCCAGTTGTTCTGGTTTGCAAAGGCCCACAAACCTCCCTTGGGATTGATGGGAGACCTGTCTGGGACTGGACATCGGCTCGCTCTGCCACTTGGTACCAGCTCCAGGGATGGGCTCCACCTGGACTCCTGTGGTCCGCCTGGTCTGCAAGATGCCACTTCTTCAGGAGGTAGGCCCTGGTGCCTTTGCCACTAATCCTAGGTGACTGATCAGGTGGCGTCTGCCTTGACAGGTCATGGGGTTCGTTTCCAGCCATCTGATCTCATTTGTGCCTTAAAATGTCTCCTGAAATAGGATCATGCTTTGTTCTTGTTGGGCTTCAACAGCAGAAGTGTGTCTGCTCACGGTTCTGGAGGCTGGAAGTCCAAGGGAGACAAGTGGGCAGGATGAGTCCTGGAGGAGGGTGGTGGAGCCCCCACAGCAGGAACATACCAGATTGCACACTTAACAGTGGTGAAGATGGCAGGGTTTACGTTATGCACATCTCCCCACAATTGATCAATAAGAACCATTTACAAAAAGTCATGTTCCCTGTACACTGTTTCTCTAAGAGAAGTCAAATTGGCACGTGTGAAGTTTTCAATTTAAGAATTGTGTTCTGGTCAATCTTGGGAGAAGGTTTTGATTACTGCCAAAAGAGGCTCAGAGCACAGTTCTGGTAACCAACCCCCTCCCTGCTCTGCCTTCCCCTGGACCTGAGGTGGGGGACACTCCTTGAATCCTTTCTTGGCGTTTGTCTGGAAGGCAGAATTATGAGGGCCACGGGTAAGTGGCTTCCTGAGAGAAATTTATTTCAACTGAAATTTCCCAGAAGTTGTTGGATAACTAGGTAAGGCTGTCCACCCTCCAACCAATAAATACATAAAATAAAATGAAGATCTAGGGAGACTGCAGTCATTTGTTTTAAAATATTTAAATTTATTTTTAACTGATAAAAACTGAAATCATACGTTTGTATGGGGTATGGTGACATCTCAATGCATGTATACATTGTATAATGTTGAAGTTCCACATAACTCCTTCAGCATTTCCTCATAGCAGAGACATTCAAATCCCTTCTTCCAGTTTTTTGAAACATACAGCGTGTTATTGTTACCCGTAGTCACCCCACTGTGCAGTAGCGCTCAGAGCTTCTCGTATCTAACTGTAATTTAGTGCCCATCAACCCACCTCTCCCTGACCCTCTCTGCTCTCAACTTACATGAGATCAGCCTCTTAATATTTTGCATATGAGTGAGGTCACGTCGCACTTGCCTCCCTGCCTGGCTTATTTCACGTAACATGCTGCTCTCTAGTTCTATCCACGTTGTTGCGAATGACGGAATTTCATTCTTTTTATGGCTGAAAGTGTTCCATGCTGCTTAAGTGTCCCATTTTCCTCATCCATTCATTAGCTGGTGGATGCACAGGTTGCTTCCGTTTCTTGGCCACGGTGAATAGTGTCAGTGAACGTGGGAGGCAGGCGTGTCTCTGACACCCTGATTTCTTGGGTGCACATCAGTGGTGGGTCTTGTATGGTAGTTCTATTTTGAATGCTTTTGAGGAGGCCCCGCACTGTTTTCCATAATGGCTGCACTCGTTGGCATTCCCACCAAAGGTGGGCAGGGGCTGCCCTTTATCACCCTCTTGCCAGCACCTGTTATCTTTTGTCTTTGGGGGGATGACCATTCTTACTGGAGTGAAGTGATGTCTCTTTGTGGTTTTGGTTTGCATTTCCCCTGATATTTAGTAACACTGTTGGTCATTTGGATATCCTCAAGAATGTCTAAGTCTCTTGTCTACTTTTTAATTGTCTTATTATTGCTATTGAGTTTTTGGTGTTCTTTATATATCCTGGATATTAACCCTTTGTCAGAACTGTACTTTGCAAATATTTTCTCCCTGGGAGATCCCCATTTGGTGAACCTCAAGCTCATACCATTTGGGAGTCCTCTTCAAGGAAAAAAAAAAAAAAAATCAAAACAAAACTGCAAAAAGATCCTTATTCTGTACTTTTTTCTCTCTTGGTGCCAAGACCCAGAGTGAATCTTCTCTGATTCTACAAGGACATTTGTTATGAGCACATGTCATTTGTTTTGATTCTCAATTAGAGGCAGAATAAAATAAGGATTTTCTATCCCAAACTGCTTCCTTCATCTGAGTTTTATTTCCAGAAGCAAAAAAGACTTGGAATAATGTGTAACATTCAGAAGATTTGACAAGTAGCTGGAAACCCCTAAGAATGGAAAATGGTTTACGCCATTGAAACTCAGCTGCAGTCCATGTTTAATTTAACCATTTTTTCTGAACTTCAATTTGACAATAATTTAGACTGTTTGTATTACAAAGTGACCTTTGACCAAAACCAATTAACTTTGAATTTCTCTCCTGGATTGTTGCATTATAAAATTTTAGAGGCATTTTCTGAGAAATTACATAAAATTTCCATGGTAATTATGACCTTGAGGTATTCTTGGGTCAAAGAAGATGCACAGTCTCTTCTTCGGTAATTACTTTCTCATCTTTTCCCTCTTCTCTGATTAGTCTTCCTATTTGTTTTCTGACTTAGATAAATACTTCATCAACCCCAGATTAGAATCCTCTTATTACCTGTGGGAATTCCTGCGTGTGGCCCAGGGCTTTAATGGAGCGAGTTAGGGAGCGTTTAGCATTGAAAGTGACTCTTAGTGACGAGATGGACCATTGGGAGCTTAGAGAAGTCACAGGAAGCCTGACTCCTAATGGGGCAGAGCAGGCAGAAGCAGGGTCCTGGTCTAGTTATTGGTGCTTTGTTTTAGTACAAAACAGCATGAGCAAGTTTCATAATCCTTATTTCTTCTCCCCCTCGGGAGAAGCACCTTTCAGAAGTAAAATCCCAGGTATTTTTTTCAGGTCATGAAAATGGACACAGAAATCCAAGAATGTGCCTCATTTCTTTTCTGGAGCAGGGCTTACTCTATGCACAGAGCGGGTGAGGCTCGCCGGGTGGGCATCTGCTGCCAGCCTTCCCACTTGGCCACGTCCCTGACTGCTGGATGTAGGGTCAGTGTCCAGGTTGCCCGATGTTCTGAGTGCCAGTGGGGCACTTGGACATAGTTGAAAAATTCATTGTCACCCTTGGCCAAAGCCAGAATTTGGATCCTAAATTAAAGGTGAAAAAAACAAACTCTGGGAGCCAATTATACCCCGTTGTCATTCAAGCAGGACTTTTACACTATCTCAGGCCATTTGCATAACAAAAAATAATTGAAAAATTTTTTTTTCAGGGATGGGAGAACTTTATCAAACGGGTTCCTCTTTGTGGTGAATTGAAGGCTCCTCTGGCTTCATAAGTCTTCAGAAAAGCAAAATTAAAAGTGGTTCAACATCAAGGGTGGCAGCCATTTCCATTGAATTTGAATTTGGCCAGATTATTTTTGGCTGGGTCTATATTGCAGAGGAGAGGGCGTGGTGGAAAAATGAGATGAGAATGAGTTAAACAAGGAATTTTGTATTGTTCTGAGTTATCCATGGTGGAAGGGGGAGAAGTTAAGAATAGAGCCAGATAAAGAGTAGCTGGCACATCTGTGTTGAGCTTTGGTTGGATCAGGTGTGCTTTCAGACGAATGTCCTCCTGTACAGTGCGCCCCCAGGAACGCTGGAGTACATTCTAAGAACCTTACTTAAAGTATGACACTGAGATTTGTCTTAAAATGAGCTCCTCTGTACATTCCCTTCTTCTTCTGAGGTGGTTGCAGGGCCAACGTGTTGTTGGACCGATTAGAGCTGTTTGAACATTTTTATTTTTAGCATGAGAGGGAGATAGTGGTGCTGGCACTGGGATAAATCGACCAAGAGTCTCAGTTGAAAGAGTTTTGCGTTGGGATTTGTTCCCTCACCCTGGCTGGTTGGGCAGAAGCCAGCTACAACTTCACTGTACTTCACTGTCCCCACCCAGATTTCTCATCCTCAGAGTTTGTTCATTGTGGGGAGGAAGGCCCATTCCCATGGCCTCCTTCCCCGGGGGCTCCCGTCCTGTTGCAGGTGTTGAGCACTGTTGTACCCATCCCCTCTCGGGCAGCTGCCCTGGGTGCCACCATGCTTTCGTTCCACCCCCCTAGCACCCATCCCATTGGTCAGTCCATTCTGTCAGGGCACTTTAGATGTCACTTACCTTTCAGCTCACACACCCCTCTGTGAGGTGACACACACCTCTATACTTTAATTATAGAATTGGAATGGTAGTGATAATAAGGATTACTGTTTGAGATCACCTACTAGGAGTCAGTTTCTGAGTTCAGGTTCCTCACTTGTTTAATTTTATTTAGGTCCCAGGACACTACAGGGGATGCATTGTTATTTCCACATACAGGGAAGGAAAGTGAAATTCACAAGGATTAGAAACCTCAGAGTTGCGGGGTGTGGTGGTGCACATCTGTAATCCCAGTGGCTCGGGAGGCTGAGGCAGGAGGATTGTAAGTTCAAAGCCAGCCTCAACAACTCAGCAAGGCCCTGGATCTAAATAAAATATTAAAAAAGCTGGGAATCTGGCTCGGTGGTTGAGTGCCCCTGGATTTGATCCCCAGTACCAAAAAAAAAAAAAAAAAAAAAAAGCTCAGAGTCGCACTGATGGGAAGAGGAGAGAGCGGCTTTAAATGCCCTCAGCATTGCCCTCTCGCCTTCCATAGAGCTGGCGGGACCTCCAGAGGTCATCTTGTCTGAGTGCTTGTGGCACTGATTACACATTAATATCCTCTGGGAGTTTAAAACAGAGAAAGAGATTCGCTTGGTCTCTTTTTCTGGCCTGTCCGGCAGACACCTCGGGCGGACTTCAGGAGACCCAGTGGTGATTCTGCAGCTCAGTCAGGTGACTACCGCTGGTCCAGTCCAAATGCCTCAGTGTTTTCTAGATCATCAGGTAGTTAGTTACAAGCAGGGACTAACCCCAAGTCTTCTGATAGCCCCTAATCTCTTTCTGCTGTACGATTTCTGACCCTGACAATGGAGTCTAAACATAGGAAACTTCATTTGGGAGGCATCTTACTCCATGACATGCTGCCACTGTGTACTCGAGGGCCTGGCTCCATTTTGAAGGGTCACGGATAGTGAGAATGTGACCTCGTGGATATTAGCTGAAACCTTAATATTGTTACCCGTGATGCATGCCTTACATCGATTCCATCCCTGTGTGCATTCACATGTATACAGCTGTCAATCATAGTTGGTTTGCATGACTGCCCGCTCGCTAGGTGGTTTGCATGTGTGGCATCCCCAGCACAGCCAGGAAGGACCATGACCATCTCTGTTTTTTGGAGGGAATGATTGGATATGGAGGTGACTCGTCCTGCACAGTCATGTAAGGTGTTCCTCAAGCCAAGACCAGAAGTGAGGCCTTTCAGTCATGGTTTGGTTCTCTTGCCACAGAGCCACTGAGCCACCTATGACTTGTGAAGGACGTGGTGTGCCCTATCTAGAGCCCTTTTGGGTGTCGGAGGGCATTGGTGTGCTGTGTTCCTGTATCGAGCTGCTTCTCAGGCACTGGGCCGAACATCCCAAGGGCTCAGGTCCTCATTCTCTGGAGACTTTCTTAGTGCTTTGCTCTCCCTGTCCCCCCAAGGTCTTAGTGGCTCTGAAATGCCTCTTCTACCTCTGAATATATTAATCCTTGTCTCTGAGATTTTTTGCATCATGATGTTTTTCAACATTATCTCCCAGATCACAGCTTTGGCTATTTTGCATGGTTCACTTTATTTCTCAAATCCATTGAAGTTTCTTTTAACAGTCATCTGAAATTTATTTCTTACCGTCTTGTTGAATGCTCTGATCACTTTTTTATTCATAGAAGCCTGATCTTGCTTTATGAGCATAATATTGTCTCAAATCTTTCCTAAAATACTTAATAGATTTTTTTTTTTTTAATGCCGTCTTCTCTCTTGGAAATTGTTTCCTCTGGGGTCAGTTGTCCTGTGTTTATTCTGGCCCCTTTCATATTCTAGTTTTTCCTCAAATAACTTATGATCCCTGGTTTTTGGTTTGGTTTTGTGAGTAAAGAACTCTGCAGATAAACTGGGAGGATTGCTTTGATCTTCTGTGCAATTGTAGAGTTTGTAAAACAGGCCTGTGTAAGCAGCACGCAGATTGTCCTTCGCTGGTGATGTCAGAGGAAGGGGTGCCTACCAGGTGCCTTTGACACCGTGAACTCAGGATTTCCCTTAGCTCTTCTATAACACCACACTAGGATTCCTCCAGTCGTAGGACTGGTTTTTTTAAAATATTTTCTTCCATATGATTTCTTTTCTTTAATGAAACAACACAAAATGCCTTTTGGGTGGGAATCGAATAGGAAAAAAGTGCGTAACGATCAACAGTTTGCAGATATAGAGTTTAGGTATATAGATCTTGTTTAGGGTTTTAAAAATGCTTTTATTAGTACAGCGTAGCTATTCATAATAGTTGGATTCATTTTCACACAATCATACATGCATGGAGTTTAATTTGCTCCATTTCAGTCCCAGGTACCTCCTCTCCACACCCCATGCACCCCCCGCCCCCGCACTTTCCTTCCCCTACTCTACTGATTTTCCTTATGTTTATAAATCTATATATTTTTAGTTGGTGCTTTATAGGTATACGTAAAGTGGATTCGCTGTGGTGCATTTATGGGTGCACTTTGCATAATTCTGTCAGATTTGGACTTCGTTTCCTCCCCTTTCCTGCCCTGCCTTCCCTTCCCCTCGATCTCCTTCTGGTCCATTGATCTTCCCTCTGTCTTTGATACCCACCCTTTTCCCCTTTTATCTCACTCTAGTGGAAAGCATTCCACCCTTGATTTTCTGAGACTGACTTATTTCACGTGGCCTGATGCTGGGAAGAGAAAGGGCAGGAATGGTGGGAGGGGCATGGGAGCTCATCCCTTCTGCCCTGAGCTCTTCCTGCACCATCCCTGGGCTGCCCCAGGCCCTCTCCACGCCCTTATCTTCAACTCCAGGGTTGATACCGAGCCCCCCTTGGAAGGGTGTTACTCATCTCCAAAAGTTTGTGCTGTCGTCTTTGCTGTCCTATCCTTGCAGTGGGTGTGATTGTATCTGCTCCCTATTTTCCAGGATTCCCTCAAACGTTCTGGTCCACCTGGTTGCTTTTCCTATCTCCAGCATCATTGTTTTGTGTTCTTTCACTGGATTTGGATCCCTTTTCCTCCTTGCCTGGGGCCTCCGGTGAGGAATCTGCTCTGGGTATGCTGCTGCTGTGCTGTGGTATGCTTAGGCTCCTCTGGGAACTTCCTCCCCAGGCCTCTGTGCCCCCTACAGAGGGAGATGTGTGGAGGTCACTGCCCAGGGGAGTGTTGTAGCCACTCTACCCTCCTAGATTTGCCTCTGCTACTTGGATTTTCATTTGCTGCCAGTGTTTATTCCTGTTGGACTCCATGTGAGCTGTGGCGGTGCGGTAGGCACTGGAGTCTGTGGAAATGTGTTCTTGGAGATATTGTAGATCCATGAAGGCCATCTTGAGCTCAGGAAGGGAGAAGGAGAGTCCAGGTGGGTTTCCAAGTGCAGATGTGACCTGGTTCAGGGTATAAAACACCCTCACTTCTCCCCGAGTCTTTCCAATGCATTGTCTATTACCCTCAGCCCAGGTTCACCAGGAGGGCAGCAGTTACTGGCTATCCAGCATCTACAGGTCTCTAAACCCAAAACATGGTCTAGGGAGGAAGAGAAACCCTACTGCCACCTCACCCTTGCATGTTCTCCCTTTCTTTCGTCTTTTTACAAGTCTTCTAAAAAGCCCACTGACATCTTGAAACACAGTTTAAAGAGGATGAGAAGCAATGTCCCTCCTGAAGTGTGTGTGTGAGGATACAGCTTCTCCTATGTTGCTGTCTCCACCTGATTTTAGAGTGGAAGGCAAGGTAAGGAATGTTATGAGTGAGTGGGAGCTGGGGTTTGGGCCCTCACGGCACTAACCATCCAATCATATCAGGCTGAACGGCAAAGGCTCGTGCAGGTTGCTGAGCAAGGGTGGTGGTAAAATTTTGATTGTACTTTCTGCTGCTGCCTTTTGTAACCAAATGTTTGGAGCAGAGCATGCACAAGAAGAAAATGGCACGTGAATGAAAAAGGCATTAGGGTGTGCATGGTTATGAAAGCATGGGGAAGGAGTTGGGGGGCGAGTAGAAGGTCTGGGGATAAAGAAAATGGCAGGGCTGTGGCAGGGCTGTAGGTCTGAGGAAGCAGAAGCTTGGGTTGGTGAAGAGGCTCAGGAAGGGCCTGATGTCCTTGGGAGGGTAGCATGATGACTTAGAGGGTTTTGGCTGAACTCTTCCAGAATAATATTTTTATAGCATAGTAAGTGGAGCAACAAACAAATAAATGCAGGGCATGCTCGAACAGAAAGAGATCTTGAGAAACTTAATACCCTCTTTGGAAGGGAATGTGGCCACTGGTTGAGGCCCAAGACCAGAGGCCATGCTCTGTTTCTGACTGGCTGCCAGGTGCACATGCAGACCTGGGGAAAGGACTTGACCTTCAGACGCGCTCTCCTGGAGTGCAGCGAGCCATTTCTGCCTCTCGTCTTCCTGGTGAGAGGATGCCACAAGTCACCCCTGTGGAGGTCAAAGAGGGACATGTGTTCACAGGAGGTGGCTGTACAGGTAGCTCATCCCTGAACCTCACTGAAGACTTAGAACTAAAGTAGATAGCGGAATGTGGTTTTCTTTCTTCTCGGTGTTTTTCTAGTTCTTGCCCACAGACTTGCCGAGCACGGTGGGTCATTAGTGCTGTAATAATTGTTAGATTTGGCTGGTGCTTTTAGTTAGTCTGACGGTGCCTGCAGTTCAGCCTTGGCATGTCTGTTGTATGAACAGCAGCTCTCCGGGTTTTGATGGTATATTTTAACAGTATTTTAATTGGTTCACTTATCAGAATGATTCTAATTTGAAATAATAGCAGTCCTTAAAAATGAGCATCAATTAAAAAGATAATGATATAAATGGTTGAAAAGGAAAACAGACCAATGACCTCAGGGCAAGCAAGATACTTTCATTTAAAGTTTTCTCTTTAAATGGCAGGAAAAAAAATCTTGTTTGTTAGAGAGTATGGTATTTACAGGCAACAATAAGTATTAAGTATATTCCATGATAAGAGAAATAGTAGCTTATATGGTTTTTGTTGGACGAAAGCTGAAGAGTTTTGATAGCTTTAGTGAACACTTTGTTAGCACGCTGTTCCTCGCTTCCTAAGTTAAGGTCCTAAGACTGTTACTGCTTTAGGTACAGAGTAAGTGTTTGACATTGAACCTGAAGTTCTCAGAGGGGTGAGACTATGACATTTTCTTGTCACATACAATGGATCCTCTGGGACAGATAGTTTGCCTAAAATATTTTTGGATTTTAAAACATTAATCTTGGCATTAGAATTAAGATAATATTGGTAAGCAGATCTTTGCTGATTTTAATACTTGAGATTACAAGAAAATCAAAAGAATGGCTTTGTGGCTGCTGCTGGGCCAACTTTTAGAAGGAAGGTCTCCCAGGCCAAGACTGCCTGCCAAGTCCTGGGTACTGAACCATGGAGTGTGGTGTAATTTTGATTATGGATCATGTCACCATCTCAGAAAATTGGGATCATAGTCTGGATATAGATTGAGATAACCCTCTTTAAAAGAAGTAGATAGGCCAAGGATGTAGCTCAGTGGTAGAGCATTCACCTAGCATGCACGAAGTCCTGGGTTCTATCCTTAGCAGTGTGAAAAAAAAAAAATAAATGAATGAATGAAAGCTTCAGGTGTTGGAACTCCTGTCTGCTTCCTGGAAGGGCAGAAACTCCAGCCACGTGAGAGGAGGGGGAGGTCTGCTAGCTGTTGGTTTCCTTGCAGTAGCAGTACCAGTGGCAGAAGGTCTTCCAATACTGTTCCACCAAACCCCTACTTGGGTCTTAGTGAGCAGGTGGCTTTCTGTCATGACAGTGATTTTCTTTCTTTTTTCTGAAAACACTGTCTGGTTCTTGTTTGAACGTGTTTCCTTTCCCGGAGATATCCCGACCTAGCCAGTCCTGGTGCCGGGAGCTATTCCTTACAGATTCCCCCGTTTCTTTCATGCACTATTTTTATTCATCTGAACTAGACTCTCTACCAGAGTCATTCTCAAGTGGGAATAGTTTCATTAATTTCTCTTTTCACTTCATTTTCCTCTTCCTAAGTGACTGAAGTGACTGACACAGAGCAGTGGGAGTGGAAAGAGAGTGACACTGACTTGGAGCTAGTGGGCATGGGGCAAAGGCGCTGGTTTGTGTGCACGGCAAGGCCAAGGTGGGGAGCAGGGGAAGGTTTGCAATGGCACATCTAAGAGAGCAAGTGAACAGCAAACACGGACATGAGCAAATGGTCTCGGGGGAGTGAGAGGAATGGGGGTTTGGGGTGTCAGATTGTGGTTTGTGCCCTTGGAAGTAGAGCCCGCTTAGATCTGTCACCTGGGGCTGGGGTGGAACATGTCCACCATGCTGCGTGTAAAGCCAGCCCCTTTGCATTCACTATTTTGAATCCTTTTGACAATTCAGGTTGAGTTTTATTTTCCATGTCTATTTTCCTTAGAGAAGGAAAGAATTTTAGTAACTTGCCCAAGGGCCAAAAAAAAAAAAAAAAAACAACTAATAATAATGAGGAGGCCAGAAGTGAGACCCAAATCCACCTTGTTCCAAAGCCTACATTCTTTCTACTAAACCCTCATGTTTCCTGTAAGTCTACTTGCAAGATATTTTTGGCCTAAAATGTCCTCTTGTTCAGCTATGTTTTTTTTTTTTTTTTTTATATCCTTCTAACAAACGATTTGTGAATCTCACCTTTTTCAAAGACCTTAGCAATCAATTAAAAATGAGGTGACAGTTTCTTCCATACTGTTCTATTTAATGGCATAGCTTCCAAAGTCAAAGCTTACTCAGTAGTTACCACCATGGAAAGCAGATTTCCTTTTTTTTTTTTTTTTAACTATTTTTTTAGTTGTTGATGGACCTTTATTTTTTATTTGCTTATTTATATGTGGTGCTAGGAATTGGATGCAGTGCCTTACATGTATGAGGCAGGCGCTCTACTGCTGAGCTATAACTCTAGTCCCAGTAGATTTTTTTTTTTTTTTAAGTTACCTGTGATGTTTGAGGGAAGGCGGGACATGAGAGAAGAAAGTGCTTAGCTATTTAGTGCACCGATGTGTAATGCATTAAGATAAAAAAAAAATGCAGATTCTAACAAAACCCTTCAAGTAGTTGCCTATTAGGATGATTTTATTATTCTTATACTATTTTAATATATCATATTAAATATATTTGTTTATATTATAGGTGGACAAATAATGTTTTATGTTAAATACGATTTGAAATTATAGGGAAGTTACTTGATATGTTGATTAGCCTTTTTCTTTTCTTTTTGAGATGGGGTCTTACTGTGTTATCCATGCTAGCCTCAAGTTCTTGGGCTTAAGCACTGATCCTCCTGCCTTAGCCTCCCAAGTAGCTGGGACTACCACCAAGCCTGAGGATAGATATTTTTAATATCTTAATTATCTGTTGATTATGCTTAGCAAATACTGAATAATGGAGGAATGAATAATGAATGAATAATGGGGAAATCTTTATTCTCCATGATCTGATTAGCTATACATCTTATGAAAGAAGTTAATCCTAGGAAACTATTCTGTAGGGCCCATAAATGCCAGGACCATGTTAGTTTCATTGACCATGATGACTTTGGCACTTAGACGAATTGTGTTATGATTAAGTATTTATTGAATGAATATGTATGAGAATGAATGAAATTTTTTTCTAAAAGCAAAACCCAGTTTATACTAATAATACTGGAAATCCATTTCAGGCTTCTGTATTTTTCATTGTACAGTGGAATAAAAATGGATTGTTATTATGACCTTGAGCAAAGTGCTGAAACATTAAGGAAATAATCGTTGATATTTAGAAAGTACAGATGGTAGGAATACAAAGTATTTATCAAGAAATTACCCTAAAGCATCTGTATGGAGGAGAAGTGCGTTGGGCAGCAGGGAGCAAACCAGGTGAGATGGTGACATTTGAAGAAACTAGTTTTCTGGATGAGGGGGATGTGGCCTTAAGCTATTTTTTAAATTCAGTGACCTGAAACTATTTCAAAAACAATTCTTTACTATAAAAACACATTGCCATGTATTTTATCAGTAGTGAAACTCAAACAACACTGGCAGTATTTGCAGATAAAGACGATCATCCTTTTTTGTCAATGACTTAGAAATGGAGAATTTATTTCTCTTTGAAAGTTAAATATAAAAAGTTCATGATGAATCAGAGCAGAGATGTACAGGGTCACCTGACAGATACAGAAAGGCCTGTGAGACCTGCATGCATGCACAACCTTACCGGCTCTGTTAGTGTTGTTACCAAACTCAGGAGGTAATCTGAGTTATCTTTCATTAGCAAGGGATTGTTGAGGAGATGGATATATCAGCTTTTTCAGCCTGGTGACATTAAGCTTTTTTTCTTTTTTTGATACTGGGAATTAAATATTTTACCACTGAATTACATCTCCAGCCTATTTTATTTTGAGTCAGGCTCTTACTAAGTTGCTCAGGGTCTCACTAAGTTGCTGAGGCTGGCTTCTATCTTGGAACCCTCCTGCCTCAGCCTCCTGAGTCACTGGAATTACTGGAAGGCATCAACATGCCTAGCTAAACTTTCATTTTTCCACCTGATCCCCCTGCCCCTTCTGTGTCCAAGTTCAGCTCACTCTGTTCTGATTATAACTTTGTATCTGCTCTGCAAATTATGCTGAGGCAAATATCCTGGTCTGCTGAAGAGTGACTTTTTCTTGGACTGGGGTGTGGCCTCAGTGGTAGAGCGCTTGCCTAGTGGCCTTGGGTTAGTATACAGGAGTTAACTTTTCTTGGTCAGTGAATGAATGAGGTGTCCCCTAGGGATGTGGCTACGTTCACCCTCCCTGGAGGTTCTACCCCACCTTCCAGGCAGCAGCCATGCTGGGCAGGTGGGGACTCATGAAGACTTTGATGGGGTCCGAGGAGACCTCCCGAGTGAAAGCTGGTTTTTGAAACCATTACTTTCTCTTGTTGCAAAATAATGTTCAGAGGCAATCTCAGAAATAGGAGTTAGATGGGTGGGGTGAGGAAAGAAAATCACTATGTGAGAAAGGAAAAAGGAAGTTGGAGAGTTGTTTGGTAGTGGCATGCTTAAAGTATTTGAAGGTATCAAAAGGATTTCTATTGTATATAAGAACACCATCTTAAAATATGCAGTATTGGAATTGTGATGTAAAGGATCTGCTGTGGTTTTAGACAAAGTATTTGACATTGGGCATATTTATTGTAAGGTATCATTTCAAAAGGCTTCAGAATATCCATTTTAGCTTTTATGACATTTGTGCATGGAAGGTTGGGTTGCATATCTTGAAGTCTATAATTTAATTATGGACAGTGATTTAGTTTTTGTGGTCTGTGTGCATATCAAGGAATTAGAGTACTTTTGTTTTCATAGTTTGTGTTTGTGTGATGGACGAGAACATTTTGTGGTTGCAGGAAGCTCTGGAACATGATGTTGGCTGTGGAATTACGATCTGGAGCCATTTCCTCCACTTGGGGAGTCATTGTTGGGTGTGTTTTGTGTTAGAAGAGATTTGTCTGGATCACAGATCATTTCAGAACATATTTCATTAGAACAAGAAATAAGTTTGTCTTTCTGGGCCACATACATTCTATAAGCCTCTGGCTTATTTCTTTTGTGATACATGCTAAAATCAAAGTACTATGCTTTAACAGCAGCTTAAACATGCTAGAGTCCTCTCACACATTAGGAATGTGATGGTGTCCCTGTGCAAGAATTTCTCAAAGAAACCAACAAAAACAGGCTGGTCACCCATGGAGTCCAGAGGGACTAGTCCCAAAGGGACCAGCTGTGGGAAGTAAAGTTACGTAAGGTTGAATCGATACCTGTTGTATCTTGGCAAAAACAAAAACAGTAAAAATTTGACTTCTCAAATCAAGTTTGTCTTCTAAAATCTGAAACAGTTTTTGACTTCAAACATGAGAATTTTTTGCCCGCTGTCATTTAATGCACTTTATTTGGAAATATCTTTTTTGTAAGGAGATAGAATATTTGTGGGGGTTAGTGAACACATCAGAGGGAGAGGGTGGTGTTTGGTAAAGAATTGATTGTGTATGGTGAAAAAATCTATTCAAAATGAACTGTTTTCTTCCAGAATTTTTTGTTTGTTTGTTTCTGATGGCTTATCAAATCTACCTTTCTATCTGGGCATGGTGTCACATACCTATAATCCCAGCAGCTGTGGAGGCTGAGATAGGAAGATTGCAAGTTCAAGGCCATCCTTGGCAACTTAGTGGGGCCCTAAGCAACTCAATGAGACCCTATCTCAAAATAAAAAATAAAAAGGGCTGGAGATGTGGTTTAGTGGTAAAGGGCCCCAGTAGTCTCCCTCCAAAAAAAAAAAAAAATCTACCTTTTAATTTTTTTCTGCACGCTCTGTGTTCCTATCTTATTGGCTCTAGTGGCCCTCCTAGTAGTTCTCAGATCCTGGGAATTTAGAGAGTTCTTGACACCTACTTATTTCCCATATGTGAGTCCTGCCCTTTTGCAGTTTCTTTGTTCTGACCCATGACAATGATGCCATCCATTTATCTCTTGGCCAACTTTTTCTCTTTCAATAAAGTTTTGTTGTAGGACAGTTTTAGACTTACACAATGGTTATGCAGATAGTATAAAGAGTTCCCCTACAGCCCACACCCATTTTCCCCTGTTATTAACCTCATTGTGGTACATGTTACGAGTAGTGAAGCAACATGGATATTATTAACTGAAGTCCATGCTTAATTCACATTTTCTGTGTTTCCCCCTAATGTCCTTTCTCTGTTCCAGGACCCCATCCAGGAGACCACACTACACATCTCTTTAGCCGCCTCTTAGCTGTAAATATTTCTTCAACTTTTTTCTTGTGTTTGAGGACCATGACGGTTTCAAGGGCACCAGTCAGATTTTAGGGAATGTCCCTCATTACTGGGTTCATGTACTGGGGGGAGGAAGACCGCAGCTGTGAAGTGCCCTCGTTCCACGATGTCAAGGGCACATTCTGTCAGCGTGACCTGTCACTGTTAATGTTATCCCTGATCACCCAGCTCAAGATGGCATTTGTCACGTTTTTCAGCTGTGAAGTTACCCTTTCTCTTTCCACACTGTACTCTTTGGATGAAAGTCGCCATTTGCAGACCACACTTGGAATTCGAGTTATGTACCGCCAACTTGAGGTGGAAGAAATCCACATACATTATTCATAATTCTACATGGGAGACTTGCAGTTATCTGTGCAGTCATTTTTATCAATGTGGTTTCATGAATATTTATTTTAGGTTATAATCCAATACTGTCTGTTGTTGCTCCAGTGGTTCCAGCTTTGGCCATTAGGAGCTCTCTCAACTGGCTCCTGTGTCCCTTTGATTAAACCCCCTCCTTGTGGGTTTCTCCTGCCTCAGTCCCAGAACTGGCCATTTCTCCAAGAATCCCTGGTATTAGAAGCATGCTAGGTGTGCTCTTTGCTACTGGGATGTTGGTACTTCCACGTACATATATTTTAATGTTTATTTCCTATTCCTCTGACCAGATTTGTGGATCTCAACTTGTCCTATCTCAGAGTAACGAAATCAGAATTCCTGATGCTGGGACTTGGGCATTAGTATGTGGCTAAAGTTTCCCAGGTGATTTTAATGTGCACCCAGAGAAGCAATTCTTTTTTTTTTTTGGTACCAGGGATTGAATCCAGGGGCAGTTTACCACTGAGCCATATTCCTGGCTCTTTTTATGCTTTATTTAGAGATGGAGTCTTGCTAAGTTGCTTAGGGCCTCACTAAATTGCTGAGACTTGTTTTGAACTTGCGATCCTCCTGCCTCAGCCTCCCGAGCCACTGGGATTACAGGCGTGCCACCACCATGCCCAGCAGCTCTTGATTTTAGAACTAAGTAAAACTGAGGCTCTGAAAGATTAAACAGCCTACTCAAAATCACATGGTAAGCCTTGGAACTGGAATCTGAGTTCAGGTCTGTGGCTCTCCAAGGGTAATGATGATCATCACTTACTATACTGTCTTTCCCAGGGATCTTGAGCTAGAATGGGAGAAACAAATTGATAATCACATTAGAACGGGACATTTTATTACAGAAGTCTATGTAGGATGATATTCAGGAAAAAAACAAAACAATGCCAAGTGATACATGTTATGATCGAGCCACAGGGCAGTGGGATCCAACATAACCAGAGGAGTCATCATGATGGAAGGTTTCTGGAGTAGGCATCTGCCCTGTGTTCAGAGGGAGTATTAGAAGTCAGCTCTGCAACTTGGACAGGGAAAGGTACCGTGGACATCAAAACAAGGCACTTAATGTCGTACAGTAATAATTATCTGAACTACCGACCATTTGGATTTTTGCCAGTTTTTTCACCATTTTATGTTTTCTTTTGCAAAATTCAGGATCTGATTGTACATTGCTCTTGGTCATTATGTCTTAGTGTAGTATACTCCTGTCTGTGGATGACTCTTAGATTTTCTTTGTCTTTCATGACGTTGACGTTTTGGTGAATAATGACCAGAAATTTTGTAGCATGTCCCTCTATTGGTGCTTTGGTGTCTTACCGGATTGGGATACAGATTTGACAACAATATCATGAAGGTGACATGCCCTCCTCCCTGCTTCATGTCAAGGGCATATCATTTCACCAGAGCTCTTTGGGGGGGGGGGGATGCAGTCCTTGGTCCTTGGTTGATAAGTCAGGTGGCTCTCTGAGCAGTGAAGTGGCTATGTTTTGCTTTCTGTTCTCTACTCATTAGAAGCAGGTATCCAAGTCCAGGCCACACTCATGGGGAGGAATTTCACTCTGCCTCCCAGAGGTCTTATCTGAAAACAAGCATGGTGTCTGGCAAAGTTTGGAAGATAAACTTTGAGGCTTTGCTGAGGTTTGTTTCTCCTTAAACCCCCCCCCCCCCCAATTGCTTTTACTGTTCATCCACCTGATGGCAATTAGGATTGTGGCTTTCTAATGATGACTCTCCCTCACACCTTTTCTTTCTTGCAGTGCTGGGCATTGAACCCAGGGCCTTGGGTATGCTAGGCAAGTGCTCTACCCGAGAGCTACATCCCCAACCCTTTCTTGTGTCAAGAAGATTGTTTCTTCTCCCCCACTTATTTGGTCATTTATTTATGTCATCACAGACTCTGGGGCATCTGGGAGGGGGGCGTCATAACCCAATACCATCATGATCTTGTCACTTAGCTTGCTCCAGTTCTGCTGATGAGAACTCTTGGATAGGCTCCTGTGTTCTTTTCAGTGTTCTGCATGACAGGATGTGTCTGATTTGTCTTTAACTTTTCCTGCTCCAGTCCTAGAACAAGCTGTGTTCCAAATAGTCCCTGACTTTTTCATTTGAGAATGGCACTTAGATGCCAAGGTCTGGGTGCTTGGTGTGCTCAGTGCTATTGGAGTGCCCCTTCTTCTTCTAGGTCATTTCCATAAATAGAGGTTGGAAATACTTGTGTATATATTAACCCTTCTATATTTGTCAATCAGAATAAATATGAGTTTATTATGATATCTCCTGTTCAGCTCTTTATTTCTGTATCTGTATATATGTGGAACACAAATATATACTGCTATTTCCAAATTCATACCCATTATCTATATTTATTTTTGTATCTACTTACTGTATTTATGTTAAAATAAACATGAGCTCATAATGATGTCTTTAACTCTAATCAAGTGCTAGAGTTCATTCTAGCCTTCTCCCTTTTGTAACTTCTTTTTCTGATGGTGAAAATCTTGGCTCCCATTATCTATGATTTATTTGCAAATTTGTTCAGTTCTGTGTATGTGAAGTAGTTTCAGAATTGCCAGCTGTGCTTCTGATAGCAATGTATTTACCTACTGCAGTGCGGTGTTTGTGTAGTTTTATTTCATTTTTCTGTCGTTGGCTTATAGTATACAATCAAAGTAGTAGGTTCCAGAGGTGCTTAGACCAGTTCCTTTTTCCTCGACAACTGTAGTGAAGTTCTATGTACAATGGCTACTTCTTTCTTCCAGACTCATTCCACCTTGAGCTTCCCTGACACCCTTTTGGGTTCTTTAAAACTTTTGCAACAGGTTAGTTCACTCTTTGAGGTGTACAATTCGATGAATTTTCAACAAATGCAACCACCACAGTGCTCTGTGAACAGTTCTATCATCTGAAATATTCCCTTATGTGGTTCCCCCTGCCCACCCCGACTCTCTGGCAACCACTGACTTTTCCCTAGAATTCCACCTTTTCCAGAATGTCACATAAATAAAATCATAAAGTATGTAGCCTTTTTTGGTCTGGCATTTTTCATTTAGCAAAACTCATTGAAAATTTATCCAACTTATAGAGTGAACAATAGATGGTTACTTTTTACTTCTGTGTAGTATTCTATCATATGTATCATTATTACACATTCAAGGACATTTGAAGGACACATTGAAGGACATTTTGGTTATTTCCAATTCTTGCCTGCTATAAACATTGTGTACATTTATAGTAAAGCTGCAATAAACACATGTGTACAAGTTAGTGTAAGCCTAAGTTTTTGATTCACTTGGGTAAATACCTAAGCGTGGGATTGACGGTCATATAGTAAATGTATGTTTAATTTTATAAGATGCTGAATTAGTTCCCAGGGAGGACTATATCCTCTTGTTATTCCCACTTGTTGCCCCATATCCTCAACAGCTTTTGATGTTATTAGTTTACTTTTTAAAATTTTTAGCTATTCTAAGAGGGTAGAGTGATGTCTCCTTGTGATTTTAATTTGAATTCCCTAGTGGCTAATGATGTTGATTATCTTTTTCATGTGCTTATTTGCCATGACTATGTCTTTCTTGATGAAATGTCTACTCAGATCTTTTGCCAATTAAAAAAATGTCTTGTTGGTAGTCTTATTTTTTAGTTTTAGTAATTCTTTACATATATTTTTGAACACAAGTCCTTTATCAGACATGTGATTTACAAATGTGTTTTTTTCCCATTATGTGACTTGTAACATTTTTCTAAAGAAAATAACAGGTTCAGATTTAGTGGCAAGGCAACATGATTTAATAAAAGGGGTGGTGATTCAAAACTTAGAAATGCAGTAACAAGATATCTGCAGCTCATTGTAAATGATAGTTTAAATACTTTATGTTTTCCACAACTCAAAAACAGCGTTTTAGCAGTTGATCATATTGTGGTCAACTGATTGTTTATACCACAGCTTACTGCAGTCTCAGGGGTGGAGAGTGTGTGTCGGAATGTGTGTATGTGTACATGTACAATTGTGTGTACATTTCCTGCAGTGTATCTTTTTCTTAACAATTACATGAGTACATGCACATATAAAAAGGGATGGGACTGTTAAAATCTGTGCATTTCCTTGCATGCATAACTGAATAAAAAAAAAAGAACAGTGAATATGGGGACATAAGGTAGTGAAGCTCAATAGCAGGCTTGGGGATAAAAGGAATATGTGAGAGACAGCAGAAATCATGTAAAAAGAATGGATGACTAAATATGGCTAAATATTCATGAATGATTATAGAGCTGCTTAGGGTGGATGATGGATCAGGAGGTGCTTGCTAGATATCTGGTAGCTTTGAAAAATTTTATCTTGATCACCATGAGTGATTAAGTAGCCTAACATCTTGATTACATGGTTTTACTGAGAACTAGGATTGACTTGTAAATTCCTTTTCAGTTTCTTTCCCTCTGTCAGTTTGCTCTTGCTAGAAGACTTCCTTTGCCCGTGTAGGAATGAGCCTGGTGTTAGTGGAGAATCTGGTAACGTGGCACATAAGACCTCACGTTAAGAAGCAAGTCTGAAGTCTAAGGGTCCAGCTTTTGCAACTTGAGGACATGAAAATCGCATAACCCAAGAGCTTGGAGTCAGAGGTGCGTTGCTAAAAAAGACCCTGCATCCGGGTTCATGTTTCTGGCTTGCCTGTGCCTTCATGGAGAATTGTGAATATAGTTGCAATTGGAATTTAAATATTTGACCCTCTCAGAACTTTTGGTTTGGCCCAGAACCAAGTGTAGTGGGAGTGGGCCGGCGCGGCGGGAGGTGTCTCACTGTGGGTTTTATTACCGTGTTGCTGTAGTTCTCAATGGGGGAAACGCTTTTGAGTATTTCCAGGCAGAAGGTTGACAGGGCTTGAACATTAAAACCAGGTTACATAATTATACTCCATGGCCTGTGTGATTAATAACCCGTGTGCAAGCACATTGAAAAGAAACAGGGCCTCCTCCTCTTGCATTTAGGTTTCCCCAGATCTAGCTACTACTGCTGCAAAGGTACACATCCCATCTGGCCACCCTCCCCGTCCCCTCTTCCTGCCTGCCCATTCCCTTCCCTCCCTCCCCCTCCCTTCTCTCCTGCTGTCCTCTCTTCCCCAGGGTCGGATATGGGCAAAATTATTTTTGTTCTTATATACACACTATTCCTCCATTCCTTTCTTGGCTTCTATTCAAGCAGGGCAAAGTCTACTAAAAATGATCCTGTGGAAATGACCCCACATTTCCTTTCTTCCTGCCCCTTTATAACCTTGTTATTTTTAAATCAAAAATAACTTTTTTTTTCTTAATTCAAAAGCACAACTTCCTTTTGTAGTTTAAAGTGTGAATTTACATTTGAATAAAAATAATGACATCATGCAAAGGAGAAAAAGATCCTTTGGGGCTTGGCGAGACTCTGGTTGGAAAAGAGGTGGGAGCCTATTTGGCAGTAGGTCACGCAGATAATTTGTGCTGCTAACCCCGAGTCCTCCGCAGACCCAGTGTGGGTGATTTGGAGACAGGTCTGTGCTGCATACCTGGAAACCTTTGGAATGGATAGCATTTCAGTTTTAAATCTCAGGCCCCCTTCCAAGCTTTCCCAGTACCATGGCACTTCCTCATGCCACCTCTGTCTGGCTCTTATTTGTCTCTTACTTTGCTGATTTTGTTGGTTGTTTACATCATATTACATGGGAGACTGAGAGCCCGGAGTATGGGCAGAAGTCAAGTCTGAGCGACTCCTGTCTGTACAGTGTCTTGGCCTGGAAGCGTTTCTTCCTGCCCAAGGATTTGCACTGCTAACTTTTGGAGGGAGCTGGCCAGGAGAAGCCCTTGGTGGGCAGGCCGCGATGTGTTATGGTATCCCTGCATTTGTATTTCTGCTGTGTCTTTCTTGTTTGGCTCCAGTTTGCCCTGAGTTTTACCCTTTGTAATAGTCTTGGATTTCAGACATGGGAAGCAAGCCCAGATTTTAACAGTAAACTTGAAAAAAAAAAAAGAATTGTGTACCTTCTTGATATCTGACGGCTGATTAGTTCCTTACAAGTATTTCTATTTATGATCATCTCAAACTGCTGGATGTGGAGGGCTGTCAGAGAAGGCCTTGCCGAGGGGTCTCATGGTGCAACCACAGCAGGATAGGACGCCTAACTTAGCAGGACCCTACTCTTAGGGGAACGTGCTCTGGGCTTGGCAGAAGGGGTCCGCCCTGACACGGTTGCTCCTGCCCCGAACTGTCCCTGCCCTCCCCCACTCCAGGGCCCCTCTCTTTCTTCACTGCTTCTCCCAAGTTACCACATTCAGCCTTTTGGCAGTTGGAACCAGGTGTCTCCTGAGATCTCCTTTTCCTTTAATACTTGAATAAATTGACTTGAGCTCCTTATTCCTCTCCCAGGGAAAAATCCAGTATCCCCAACAAAGCTGGAAAATCCCCGTGAGGACTCCTGCGCTCCTGTTTGATGGAGTTCCTGTCTCTCCTGAGCCTTATTTCTACACTCTCCCAAGCTCCCCTGCCTCTGTTGACCCTCTGCACTGGCCTCTGAGCTGAGTGCTTTGTACATTTTAGTCCTGATTGACACGGGGGGTGGAAGGAGGATTTGAACTTAGGACTGCCCTTACCTCAGGCTTGGAAGTCACACTGGCCACTCTATTTTAGTTCCATTTCCCTCTTCAAAAAATTCTGTGAGAAGCAGCTGCCACCTATCTTATCATCCTCTAAAGTCCTTTACAATCCTTTGTAACTGTTAGTAAACTTTGAAAGCTGATTTTCCATTGTTTCCTTGAGTATAATCAGACAACCACCAGGGCCTCATTCACAGGAAGAAAATAACGACCCTACTTTGGAGAGACTGTTATTAAAGCTTCTTCAAAGCAGCATGTATTTGTGTAGAATCCTGGAGAAAAGTAGCCATCTGTTTCTGTTTGGAGGTAGGCCCCCTGAGAAGTGGTTGTAAACAAGGAGTGACATTGTGATATCATAGAAGGCCTCTAGCAGTGACTTAGATGTCGTGTCAGGGATTTAGTGCAGAGGGCTCACCCAGTGCCTCACTGAGATTCTGCACAGCAGCTAAAAGGTACTAGCAAATCAGATTCAGGATATTTGCTTTGTCATCCAATTTGGGTCAACACCTTGCTTATTGTTTAAGCAAGTAGAAATGAAATTGAAACAGTAGAAATGTTAAATCAATTGCCTGTTTTCCATATGTTGTCAGTTTTGCTACTCCATGTATTGCTCTGGAATGTACTAGCTGGCCAGATAGTCCTTTTTAAGCTGAAATGTAATGTACTTAAAAAAATCCTATATGATGTAGTCAGAAAGAGTTAAAAACTATTTCTGGTAAGCATATCATTTCCTGAATAAGGTGGGTTCTCAGGACTTCTCTATGTGGAACTAAACCCTGAAATGATAAATAACTGAGGGCAAAGGGCCTTAAAAACACTGCCATAAATTGATTGTCTCCATCTCTTCTTGTCAGAATGATGACACTCTGAGGTGGGAGTGGAGACTTAGTTCCAAAAAAGTCTCCTTTATTTGTTTGACTCTATGACTGAGCCCAGTGGCTCAGCTTGGGGTTTGAATATATATGAAAAAAAAATATTTCTAAAGGGAGAATTTTTTGTTTTTCAACATTAATATTCTATTGTGAGTTTGAGTTCAACATCTTTCAGAAAAATGTGAAACCAAAAAACATCAGAAAGGAATTGGCCCAACCCTGAGGTTAGGGAACTAATAGTACCCAAACCAAAAACAGTTGGAAAATTTGCTTGATTAAAGGAAGATAATGAGTTTAAAATACTGCAAAATGTTTTCCTCCAAAATGGAATATAACAATATTCTAAGCATGGGAAAATTTCAATTTCTCTGAAGGCAAAAATACAGGGTAGAAAGACTAATATTTAAAAACAGATTAAAAAAAAACACAAATGAAGGTAGTTTCCTTGGAAGACCAACGGAATCCCAGAGGTGCTGCCTCTGCTGGAAAAAACATTTGGAGATTCTCTCTGTAGAATTCAGGCAGCTTATTCTTTTTTAAAAACTAATTAATTTTATTTGTTTTAATGAGTTATACATGAGTGTAGAATGCACTTTGATACCTCATTTATAATGGAGTATAATTTCTCATTCTTCTGGTTAAACATAGACGTAGAATCCCACTGGTTGTATAGTTTATATGTACATAGAGTAGTAATATCTGATTCATTCTCCTATCCTTCCTACCCCCATTTCCCTCCATCTAAAGTAACTCTATTCTTCCCTAGCCCCTCCCCTATTGTGAATTAGCATCTGCATGTCTGAGAAAACATTTTTTGGCCTTTGGTTCTTTTGTGGATTGGCTTATTTCGCTTAGCATAATATTCTTCTTTCTCCAGCTTCATCCACTTACCAGCAAATGCCATAATTTCATTCTTCTTTAAGGCTGAGTAATATTCTATTGTATATATGTGTATATGTCACTTTTCTTTTTTTAAAATCATTCATCTGTTGAAGGGCACCTAAATTGGTTCCATAGTTTAGCTATTGTGAATTAAGCTGCTATAAGCATTGATGTGGCCGAATTACTGTAATATGCTGATTTTAAGTCGTTTGGGTATAAACCCAGAAGTGGGATAGCTGGGTCAAATGGTGGTTCCATTCCAAGTTTTCTGAGGACCCTCCGTACTGCTTTCCATAGTGGTTGTACCAATTTACATTTCCACCAGCAGTGTATGAGTGTACCTTTCCCCCCACATCCTTGTCAAAATTTGTTGTTGTTTATTAATTTTATTTGTTTCTCACTAATGGTCTTGATCTTTATGTCAGAAAAGAGGTGGGGGTGGAGAGTTGATAACTGCCTAAAATCTTAGAGAAGTTTTGATTTGCATTTCTCTAATTGCTAAAGATGTTGAACATTTTTTTCATACATTTGTTGGTGGATTGTATTTCTTCTGTGAAGAGTGTGTTCAGTTCCTTAGCCCATTTATTGTTTGGGTTATTATTATTTTGGTGTTTTTTGAGATTTTTATACATGCTGGAGATCAATGTTCTATCTGAGGTGTATGTGGTAAAGATTTCCTCCCGTTCTGTGGGCTCTCTCTTCATGTTATTGTTTCCTTTGTTGAGAAGCTTTTTAGTTTGAATCTGTCTCATTTATTGGTTCTGGATTTTACTTCTCGTGGCTCTAGGAGTCTTGTTAAGGAAGTCAGATCCTAAGTTGACATGGTGAAGATCTGGGCCTACTTTTTCTTCTGTTAGGCACAGGGTCTCTGGTCAAGTGCCAAGAGGATATGAAAAAAAAAAAAAAATCTAAAGGCATGTTTGAACATTGTGGAATAGGTACTCACTGGGGCGTCGCTCTTTGAAATCTTCATCGAGATACGGACAGTAACAGGACTTGAGATAGCTATGGCTTTGTGATATGCAAAGGAAAGCCCAAGCTGCATTTTAGATGCATTTGTTGACCCCGAGACTGATACATTTCATCTGCTCATTTACTAAGCCACTCATTCCCCACAGCCACGGGTCATAGGCTCTTTGCCACGCTGAACAAAGGCTTGTGCAGCAGAGTTTGTGCCCCAGCATGACAGGTGGGTAAGCAGGTGATTTCTGCACAGTGGGGTAAGTGCTGATCAGTCCGGGAGCTGGGAAGGCCAGGGGAGTTGTGTGTGCCACGGAAAGAAGTTTGGGCCTCTAACTGTAGGGGGCGGATGGTGTTGAAAGGTGTCGTGCTGGAGCGCAACAGGATGCGATGGATGCTTTAGCATTTTCCTCTGGCTGCTGTGTGGATGGGGGGAGGTGTGGAAATCCTCTAGGAGACTGCGGTGGACGGAGGAGAGGGGGCGCATGTGAGAGAGCCACTCAGGAAGTAGAAGCCAGAGGACTTAAGGACTACCTTGAGGCTCAAGATGAGGAAGGAGAAGGGTCCTCTCCTGTTTCCAGTACCCAGAGGAGGGGGCAGGGCAGGGCTGAAGATAACTTGGCCTGGGTCATGAGACTTAGAGGTGGCACACCCAGGGAGTGGAAGGTGGCTCTGGGGTTGAGAAGAGATGGACACTTGGCTTTTGTCAATGATACTGAAAGCCACAGAGTCACCCCCCAAGAAGAATATTGGAGATGCAGAGGTGAGGACCTTTCCCAGAGCCCTGAGGATCACCAGTATGTCCCAGGAGTGGGCAAAGGTAGAGGAACTCGGCACAGGGGCCAAGGGTCAGCCTGTGAGGCTGAGGGCTGAGAGGGGGCTGGGGAGCAGGGGGATCCAATAGAGAATGGAGCCTCAAGACGTTGCATGGTTTGTTCTTATTTGCAATACTGAGGATTGAACCGAGAGCCTCACCCGTGCTAAGCCATGCGCTCTACCACTGAGTTACATCCCCAGTCCTCTTTATTTTTCATTTTGAGGCAGGATCTCGCTATGTTGAATGTGGGATCCTCCTGCTTCAGCCTTTCAAGTAGTTGGTGAGCACCACCATGCCTGGCTTCATCCTCATTTTAGATTTGGTGATACATGAAAGATGTTACTAAGGAGGACTGTAGTCTGTAGTCAGCAGAATTAAAATTCTTATTTACTGTTAGGAAGTAAGTCAGTTTGATATTGGCTCCCTTGTGTAAATTGGTAGTTATCATGTCCCAAATCTGTGGCTGACATTTATTTAGAGATTAAAGGACTTTCTCAGGGATCACCCAGTTTTAGCTGGTGCCTGGCACTTCTCTTGTTCCAGGGGGACAGTACTTCTGCAGAAGGGCCTGAATCAATAGCCAAGTCCCACTTTGTGTGACTGTGATATGATACCAGTGTTTCCACTTCAGCTTGATTTCCTCTTGTTTAAGTCCCCCTCCTCAGGGTGGATTTGTGTGCTTAACCTGGGTTTAAAGAGCAAGGAACGGAGGTTCAGGGTCACACCCACCGCAGCCAAAATGAGGGCCAAGTTCCTCTGCTCTCAGCAAGCTGCCCCACGTCCCCGTAATTAAGAGTCTGCGGTGATTTCCACTTCAAACGCAGCGTCTCCCTACCTGCCATAGAGCCCTTAGAAGAGTTTGGGACCTTCCCATGGGGCACAGTGGGAGTGCTTCTCAGCCCAGTGCTCATTAGCACCTTTCATCCCCAAGATGAAAGCTCCTCCAGACATCAGTCATCCCCACAAAATCCCTTTGAGGCAGAAGGTGGGAGCACCGTGCCTTCCCCAGGGTGACTCGCCAGCAGCCCAGCACTGGGATCACAGTGCCCACTGGTGATCCGAACCAGACGCACCACGGCGATGCCAGGCCCTGGCCAACTCTCACTCCTGATCCCAATCAGGCCCCATCAACCAGTGATGGCATCGTGGAGCAGCTGAGGTGGCTCCTGGGAACTCATTCAAAGAAAATTCCTGATGACAGACTCAACAGCGAGCTCTCTTTTCCCCTTATCAGTTAGTGGACTTCCAGTCCTTTGTAAGATACTGTACCGTGACTTTATCTGCTAAGGCTTAAGAATATTAACCTTATTGAATTAATGTAATAATAAGCTTATATAAAATGTTTTTTCCAAAATTTTCATTATTGATGTCCTTTTCTCGTCTGTTGTCTTATGGGACTCAGGGGCTTCTAGTTCTTAAAATGTGATTGATGTGCTTTGTCTTCAGAGCCATTTGCAGTGCTGTTTGAAGTGGGCATCACTTCAGAGGGTTGTCAGTAGAGGGAAATGGGACCTCCAGCATTCATCCGTGACCATGGCCTGGGAAGTTCAAGGAGGGGGCAGCTGGCAGACCTGTGAACGAGGAAGGGGCCTCCGGGCTGTTCTGCAGAGGGTGGTGGGTGCAGCTCTAATGGTGGACAAGGTGGTGGGGTGGGACCAGGACCCTGCCTCCCCCTGGTGGCCCTCTTACTGAGGGAGGGAATCTGTGTGAGGGAATAGGGGAGATGGAATTAAATGTTCAAGTTGGATGAAGTCAAAAGAAGGATCCTCTGTGTAGTTAGCACAGAACACTGTTAAAACCATGCTCATTACCATAGGAATATCAGTAGTGCAGAGGAATTCTGTAATCACTATTAGGACTAAAGACTAAACAGGACATTGGCCTTTTTGTGTCATTACTTTGGAACTAAAAAAAAAAGAGCAACTACATTTTCAAGAAAACCTTCATCCCTTGCCTTTATTTTAGATTTCTTGGGGGGTCGAGGCTATAATGACTACATCTCTACTTTCCATGCCTGATGCCATTGGGGAGTCCCTAGGGCTTTTAATGAGGTGAAAAGAAGGTTTCACAAAAGAGTTAGTACAGAGGAAAGTGAAGGAGAGAACGTACATGGTAAAGATAGTTAGTGGGGCCAAAAGCAGCACTTGTCAGGAGGGAGCATGGTGGGGTCAAGGCTTGAAGCCAGGCAGAATTTAGGGCAGAGCTTGAAGGAGCTGATAGTACAGATGCCCCTTAACTTAGGAAGGGAGTTACATTCCAAGTAAGTCCATCATAAGTTGGAAAATGTCCTTAAGTTGAAAATGCATCTAACGCACCTAACATGTCAAACATCATGGTCCAGCCTCGCCTATCCAAGATGTGCTCAAAACACTCGTCAGTCCAGAGTTGGGCAAAAGCATCTCACACGAAGACTTCTTTATAATCAAGTATTGCATGGCTCATGTAATTTATGGAATACTGTACCTGAAGTGGAGACCAGAATGGTTCTGTGGGTCCACGTTTGCACCATGGTAAAATCACAAACTCTTAAGTCAAACCCTCCTTAAGTCTAGGACTTAATTGGGTGGGGGGGGGGGTGCATAATGGTGATGGAGTTTCTTAGGATGGGTTAAAAGCTGGGAGTGGGTGGAGCTTTTGCTCAGGGGCCTGACACTGGTTCAAATTATATTCCTAGGCTGTATCCCTGTAATGTGTTTCATGTAATAAAAATCAATGCACATATGTGTTGCTCCCCTCTCCCTTGACATCTGTAGCCCTTTTAAATTGAGGTTTTTCATTATTCATGCTCATGAAATAACAGATAATAAAACATCTAAGGGAAGTTGGTTGCTAATTTCCTGCTGAAGTAATTAGAATCAAAGTTCTGAAATTCTTTCAATAGAAGAAAATTCTGTGGTCATGGTTGTTAAGGGAAGTACACATGATTTAGAACTAGTAATCATCACTTGATGCTAATTTGTGTGAATGTGCTAATTTGGTAATGGGAGAAGGTGAGGATTGATTGCTGAATTGTTGACCACAGGAAGAGCAAAATCCTGAATATATGATGTAAATAAACCCTGCCTCCCCCCCCCTTTTTTTTTACATCTCTGCTACTGGGTATTTGAAACTCTTATCTTTGCCCCAAATTCTTTTATTTCATATACATAAAGTTTATATTTAAATTTGTCATGATTTATGCTAGTTTCTGAACTTTCCCATATTTTATTGTACTTTGGGCCAGAAGGTCAGTAGGAAGTTATTTATTCTACAAAATCCTAAAGCGTGCTCAATACTCTGCTTAGTGATGGGTAAATTTTTCAGTTTTGAAGGACAGCTCTCCTATGGGCTTAGTCTTAGGCTAAGCAAAGGAAGGGACTTGGGGTAACTTGCCGATTCAGGAGGCCACTGCCGTTGCCTAGAATGGAGGAAGCGTCAAGGCTGCAATTAGTTCATTACTTTTGATTTTAGATAGTTATGAGATTATTTAAATATTTTACTAGAGATATAAAAATCATCCCCAAGTCTATTCAGGTTTCTCAATTTATGTTTTCCCTTAAACTTATAATTCACTCACCTACTTGCTTCCTGGAGAAATATTTTTTTGAGAAATGTTTCACGGTATTTGTTAGTAACGGACATTTCAGCCTGGCCTTGGCATTACTGAGCCGTCCTGCTAACCTGGAGCTTGCTAAGAATAATTCAAAGTTTTTATTAGTGCTGCGTACTGCGGGAGACTGCCTGATTTCATGGTGGGATCCCTGAAACCAGGGCGGGAGGAGAGAGCTCATGTTCGTTAGTGAATATTTAATAATTGACCTAGAACCTGTGTCAGATAATACAGAGATTTTTCTCATTTTGTATTCTTAAGAGTCCCAGGAGGTGCATATAATCATTTTCCTTTTGCACGAAGGGAAATGGGTTGTAGAGAGTGATCAACCACCCAGAGTTGGGGACCAGCAAGGGGCAGATCTGGGGTTTGTGCTGGGCTCCTCCTGGTCCAGGTTGGGGCATGCGCACTGGCATTCTTTCAAGTGAGCGCTCCTCTATGTTTCGAGCACACTTCAGAATCCCCCAGTTTGTTTTCATCCGTACCACCCACTTTCCAGCTGAAGCTCATTTGGTTTTGAGTGACAGAGACAGCCTAGTGCCTGTGGGAAGGGCTCTTTGCTCCTTGGCTCCTGACTTGCTTTTTGGGTTGTCTTCTCAATAATGAAGTGCGAGTGACAGCCCGGACTTTGGTGGCCTCCAGCATCTGCTGCTTTCCCCATGCTCACCTCACGCGGTGTCCCACGCCGTGTCCTCCTGCCTTTGATGGTCTCAGGCTTCCTGGCCCCTCTTTGTCCATGCTGTTCTTGTGAACCTGAAGCAGCTGCCTGGTTCCTCATGTCCAACTGGGACACATTCTTCAGGGCGGGATCAGCCAGCAAGCCTTTGTGCCTCTGCCCAGCCTGACATCATCTGCCCCTGTGTGAGCTCTCTCCCGTGGGAGGTGCTCCCTGGCATCCCCCAACAGGCCTCTGGTGGACGTCATTCCTGGCAATCTTCATTGAGGGCAGGGCAGTCTGCTCTTGTTTGATGGGTGCCATATCCGCCTTTATCTCTTTGGAAATGGATTCCATGCATGCTCCAAATCTTTTGTAAAGTTCTGTGCTTTTTTCCATCATAGGAGTTGATGCTTTCCTCTAGGTATGTGTTATTCAGCTTTTAAGCTGGATCCAAACTTTTTCTTCCCCTAGTTCAACTTAGTCACGGCCACTGGAAACTCTGTTTCAGCCAGAGTTAAGGGATATTGTTTTGGTTTTGGTGAACCAAGGCCAGCAGCACCTGGCATGCTCCTTCACAGCACCATCTTGCTGCCATCCCAGTGTATCCGGACTCTTTATAAGTTGCCTTTTCTCCCCTCCTACTTCTGGGCCCTCCAGTGAGTGGTGGTGGGCCTGATTTGTCCCTGTGGGGCATGTTCCAGTGTCCGGCACAGCACCTTCCGGGTTCCTAGGTGTGAAATGAGTTTCTGGTCGGCTGTGGCCAGTGCAGCTGGAAGTTCAGATGTGCACAGTGGGAACCTTCAGGCAGATCCCAGCTCTGGCTTAGTATAAAATGTTCCTGAGGTTGGTTTGCTTCTTGGGTCGTTTCAATTTGCTCATCACGGTGGCAGGAGACAGGAACAGCCGTGTGATCTCCAGGAGCTCTGACACCAGATCATTCAGTGAACCCAAATCAGAGTAGCCTTCTGTCAAGTGTTTTTCTCACCTTCCAGAAAGGCATCATTATCTGAGCCTGTTAGCATTGTTTAAAAGCTTATCTCTGATTTCCTTACGTTGACACAAGTATCCCAAAGACCCCAGTGAGCTAAGACCTCTGTATCTCATGTGTACTCTTTGTTGATTGGAGGAAATGAAAATATTTATAAAGTGTGTTTAAAAGAGAATTTATTACAAAGCCGACAGATTCTCTATTTTTAGAAATAAAGCTATATATTCTGCAGAAAACTTCATGAACATAGATTTTCTTTTTCCTGAGTATTTGACTTTAAACAAAAGTTTAGTTTAAAAAAGATGACATCTTCAAGTGTCAAGGATGGCATCTTTTAACTTTTGGTGACATAAAAGTTTAAAAAGAGCATCTGAAATAGTGTTTCACATCCTGACCAACATCTCCTGCTCTGGGACAAACCTGGGAGAATCACAGTTGAAGCAGTTTTGAAGCGTTCCCTGGAATGAACTCGGTGCCTCTGGCCAGGGTCACAGCATTGACTTTCTCAGCTGTTTTAATGACCAACAGCGAGAGAGAGAGAGTGATTGGAAAAAGGCAAGAATGAGCGAGTCAAGGCTCATTATTTCCTGGATGTCCACAGTGAGCGGCTAGTCAGGAAGAAGTTCTTTGGGCATGGACTTATTAGCTTGTTCCTTCCTGGAGGAAGGAAAAATGGAACAGCTCTGAAAAGTTTAGGATGGTAGAACATTCCCGTCATCCGCAGTGTCATCTGTGGCTGGCTGCAGCAGGAATACCTGCTAGGACACACCTTTCCAGATTCTCCTTAAGTCCAGGGATTCTGGGACCATAGAAATGACCACAGCATCATTGACTCGCTCACTCCTGCCTTTTCCCAGTCACTCTCTCTCTTGCTGTTGGTCATTAAACGGTCTTCATCTTCAAGGCATCTTGAAGGGATCGTCCGTGACACTGCACATATGATAAAGCAGCCCTCGGGGGAAAAAGCCACAGAGTTCTTTTCTATACCGTGCCACTTTTCCGAAGTCACGTCTGGCGGTGGAATGAGATCGTATGAGCCTTTGGAGAGAGTGTCTGGCCCAGGCTCAGTTGGCTCAGCTCTGAGAACAAGCTAGGGTCCCCACCTTTTGATCAATTTTTAGGAACCACCCTCACAGGGCCCAGGCAGGCAGATGCCACCTCTCTTCCTGGCTCCATGATATCAGGTTCCCCAGAGTCACTCATTCCTCAAGTATCTGCTGAGGACCATTGAATACATCCTTCAGTAGAGGTGGCTCAGGTTTGAACACACTCCCGATACAGAAGTGTTTGAATTTGTCTCATACCAGTGTTTTTATTTTATTTTATTTTTTAACGTTTTTTTTTAGTTGTAGATGGACACAATACTTTCCCTTTGTTTGTTTATTTTTATGTGGTGCTGAGGATCAAACCCAGTGCCTCACACGTGGTAGGCAGACGCTGTACCACTGAGCCACAACCCCAGCCCCGTACCTGCGTCTTCTGGTGCTCACCTGACAGATGTGTTCCCTGCTTCAAGATGGACAGACCTCTTGCTTGTGTTTCATTCCGCTGGGAGACTGCCTTTGTGAAGTGCTGTGTGGTGCTCATTAGATACGTGACGATTCCTCCTGGGTCTCATTTGCCCTCCTCTTTCATTCTTAGGCTTCTTCAGTGTTGAAAAGGAGCACTTGGCTCAGCCTGAAAATGGTGTAAAAACCAGGCTGTTCCCACCGGGGTGGGGTGGGGGGGGCCTTGTCCCCACCTCTCCCGGAGCTCCTGTAGCTGTGAAGACGGGTACTTTGCCTGTCACGGAGGGAGCCTTGCTATGCCTGGCACTGTGTTGACAAAGCTCAGGAGGTGAGGAATAGAGAGACTGTGGAAGGACACGTCGGGGAGATGCCCCGCTGCTTTGTGACGCCCCCTCCGCCTCCACACAAGCACCCAGTTACATTTGCTTGTGGATCTTACTTCTCTTTTCTTCCCTCTTCTCTTTGAAAAGCTGCTTGGAATGATGGTGGGATGGTTTTCAGTATCAACAGGGATAAAAATAGAAATGGAGATGGGCAAAATGGTGGCAGCACAGGAGGAAGAGGGAGGTTGGGATTTACTGCTCGGGCTCCGTGCAGTTGTAAGCATCTCATGTAAAAGGGATTTTTGGCCTCATCCCTGTTTTCCACAGGTCTAGCATCCTGCTGCGTGTGGGGTATGTGTTTCAAACACGACGTAAAACTAAATGTGTGTACTTCTAGGGTGGGAGGCATGGATGCCACAGTCCATTTGGAAGTGACAAGGCATCACCACAGTTCTCTAGTGGAGAGGGTCATTTCCCATCACCCACCGAGTTCTCTCAACCACGTAGTTGAGGGCTTTTCCTTATCTAGAAGCTGAAATTCAGACACCAGTGCTACATTGATGTCTTTTGTCTCAACAAGGGATCGGATGAGATTCTTAGAAGTATGTGCTCATGTGGTGGAAAATGTGGTGGAAGGTGACAGGTGGGTCCCAGTATTGAAGGAAACTGAATCTGATGCTAGATAGGAAGCCTTGGGGCTTCAAGGCAAGCACCCAAGTGCACACTTCTTGACCCAGGCCTGACAGTCCCCAGGGTTACATCATGGCTGTACTGAAGGTTGATGCAGCTCCCAGGGAAGGAGCACGGACTGTCCACCCCCTCCAGAAGAGGAGTGTCACAGGATTCGTAGAACACTTCAAAAACATTCATAGGATCCTAGTGAGGAAAGACCCATTCTGATCTTCCAAGGGCACTGAATGTGGGCAGTTTTTGTTGTGCGGTTTTATTATTCTCATATTTGAGTCTACTTGAAGACTGGGACAGGGGTAGTTCCAACAGCATCTTACCCCCCTGGACCATAATCCAGGCTGATGGCCGAAGTGACAGATGGCTTATTTGTTCACAGTCTGTGCAAAACCCTAAGCAAGCTCTCAGGCACCTTTATACCCAACACTCAGCATAGTGCCTTGAACACAATAATTGTTCAGCAAGTACTTCTTGAATTAAATTTAATTAACTCAGTAAACCCTATACCTAGGTGCTCAAGCCACAGTGTGCTAACTTTTGCACCCTTGAATTTTATCTCTGGATACACGAACCCTTGTGGGAATCCCGGGAAGACTTATTGTAAATAGAAGCTCAGTTGGCTGATGTGACCCTACCATAGGGAATACAGTGGACCAAATGGATACACCTTGTTCTGCCTCCAGCTGTTCATGTTTCACATGAGCCATTTCATGACAAGGGCCCCGTTGTAACTTGATTGACAGTAAGTAGTCGGTACTGGGCTCCATGTATATAGATGGGGAGGATAGACTGAAACTTGCTATTTTCATTGTAATGAGTCATCTCTTTGTCATGAAGGGCAGTTTCTCTCACATTCTGTAGTCCGCTGGGGGACTCCACGGTTTCCCTTTGTGGAGGGAAACATCTGATCCCCTGGCTTTTTGTGCAGGAACACTGTGCTAGTGTTGGTGGGAGAGACAGGTGGAGACTGTCATGGACAGTGGACGGCACGTCATGCTGTCGTCTTACCAAATGCCCGGACTCAGTTGCAGAGTTTGGTTCATTATGTCCCTGAGTCTCTAAGGGCCCTGAGATACTAAATCATTCCTGAGGGTGGAGATTCTGGAAGTGCTCAGTCACTCAGTTAGACCCAACAGACCTGGGTCATAGGAGGGGTTAATGGCAGCCAGAGTCATCTTTCTCACTCCCAGGCCTGGAGTGGGTTCCACATACCATGTTGTTTTGCGTCTCTAGCACTGAGAAGCTGCCCAGCTGGTAACAAGGCTGAAGTGACCCAGAAATATGAGGTTTTTTTTTTTTTTTTTTAAATTCCAGGAGATGCTGATTGCAAAGAGGATATATCTTGAAGAAGGTGTGAATCTCAGAGTGAAATATCTCAGTGAGAATTGTTCTTTTTTGCCTAGTTGGGGGCAAGGTAGGAGAGAACAGGTCCTAAGGACACAGGTGAAGTAGGCACCTGACCATTCTCTTCTCTGTCAACTTTGACTGGTTACTGTGGATAGTTGTGCTGGCTGCTGTGGGCTCTTGCTCTTGTCTGACAGTGGAAGTTCTGCAGACTGAGGGCCTCTGAACTTGGTCCAGGCCTTGACAGCTTATGGAATGACGAGTAGAGCAGTTCTTTATGGATGGTCTTCCCTTCTTAAAAATTTAACTTTTATACTTTGTGATATAGCTGAAGGAGTGGGCCACAGCTTTGGGAGAGGGCGTGGGGACAGAATTTTGAACATTATAAAAATCTAACCTCTTTTCATCTCAGAAAACTTCACGGGGAGCCAGGTGTGGTGGAGCCTGCCTGTAATCCCAGTGGCTCAGGAGGGCTTTAAGCCCTCAGCAACTTAGTGAGAGCCTAAGCCACCTAATGAGACCCTGTCTCAAAATAAAAAGGGCTGGGGATGTAGCTCAGTGGTAAAGTGCCCCTGGGTTCAATGCCTAGTACCCTGTCCCCCAACCAAAAACAAAAAAGGGAGAAAAATGTAAGGTGTGATCATGTTGACTTGCAGTGGTTTCGTGGTGGCAAGCAGCCACTTGGGCTTCCAGGTCTGCCTGGCATGAGTGACACATATCAATGAATAACTGTTCAAACCTGGTGTCTGCTTGCTGCTCTAGGCACAAGCATGCTCTTACAACTAATGCGTGGAATGGCTGGAGTGTCATTACAGATGTATTTACCTGGCACTTCCTTGCATCTCATAGATCACATGGTCATGAGACACTGCTGCCCCTTTTCATAGCTAATTCTCCTTCACACATGGCCTTCATTGGCAGCTATACCCCGTCTGCATTTGGTGCAGTGGATCATAGACAACCAGGTGACAGTTGTGTCTGTGTGACAGAGGGATGCAGAAGGAATGTGGAGAGATTGTGAGAAAGAGTCTGGGATTCACAGAGGGATACTCTTGGCAGCCACTAATTTGTCACACTGGGGACAGAACTGATATCACTGTTTGGAGAACCGAGTCCCAGTTCTTTCCCACTCCCTGTGTGACAGGTCAGATGGATCTTTTTTAGGCCTTGCTTTCTTCATCTACGAAATGAATGGGGTTGAAGTCAGTGTTCCCTAAGCAAATTCTATAATCCTGCCTAAAATCTCTTCGATCCTACATGATTAGTAGCTAAACCGCAACTTTCCCTTTACTTTTAACCTAGGTGGTGGTGATGGGATGGAAAAGCAGGCTAGTCTAAAGTGAAATCATGTCCTAAGAGCAGTTTGATGATCAGTTCTTCCATCAGCCCATTTATTCTGTACTTATTAATGAGCTAATAAGGAGCTCACATAAGGAGCCGTGCTAGACACAAGGCGAACAGACTTAAGACGAGCCCTTCACTTTCCAAACAATTAAAATAGGGTAAAGGAGAGAAACAAGTGAAACAGCATCGTAGGGCTTGCCTCTGTTGGGTGGGGTGGGGAGGTGGAGGAAGGACGGAAGACCCTGAGTTTGGGGGAGGAGGGAAGGCCTTTAAGCTGGGTCTCAGGTGATTGGGAGTCCTCCAGGGAGACATTCCCAGTAGGGAACAGTGTATGCAAAGGAAGAGAAAATGAATTGTCACAGTCACGAAATGGCAAAGCATTCAGAAGGAATATGTGGAAGCTCTGTCATGTAACATGCTTAAGACAATATTATCATCACTGGAAAAATAAAATGTGGTAGATCTTCTATTTTACGGATTTTTGGTTCGTAAATAAATATCAGGCCATCAGTAAAATATGACAGTTCTTGATTTTCCAAATATTATCAGTGATGTATTTAGATGGACTCTTACAACTTAAAAATATTTTGTCTCTACTGAATTAATAAAGTGAATTAAAATTTCTTGTCAATGTGAGATGTTTTCTTCTGAGGTGTTCTTGACTGGATATATTAGATTTCTGAACTTTTTCCCTAATTGTGTCATGGTGAGCAGATCAGGCCCTCTTGTGACTTTCAGTTCTCACCTGTAGGGTGAGGGAATTAGGTGGTTTCTAATTTTTTTTAAATATTTTTTTTAGTTGCAGATGGACACGATATCTTTATTTTTATTATTTTGATGTGGTGCCGAGGATTGAACCCAGGGCCTCATGTGTGCGAGGCAAGCGCTCTACCACTGAGCTACAACCCCAGCCTGGGAATTAGGTGGTTTTAAAAGGTCCACACCGTTCTGATAGTCAGATGCGATAAGTGAAAATCACACCTCCACCACGTCTGGTTGTGTAGGTGTGTTTGCACAGCTTGTGATCACCAAGGAGATCCCAGCAGCAACTATTTGTAATCGGAGTCCAGGGGTGGTTTATTGCTGTTCTGAACATTTCACATGACTCACCCGCTTTATTAAGTACTTTTCATGCGTTATTCCATTAAATACTTACAGTCAGGTAGATAGTATCATTTCCATTTTATAGTTAAAGAGACCAGAAGTTCAGTCCATCTAAATAATCACTCAGCTAGTTGTACGGAAGCTTTGGTGTGCATGCCCATGTCCATCTGCGGTTCCGAAGTCAGAATGCTCTATGAAGGACTGTGGCTGCACAGCACATCAGTTCTGCCCTCATGAGGTACAGCGTGAGCACCCCAATCCATACATCCAAAATCAGATAAACTCTAAAATCCGAACTTTTTGATCATCATTTATGCATTCAAGAAGTTTTGGGTTTGGGATCATTTGGGATTTTGAATTTTTGAAACGGGTATGCTCACCTGATCTCATCCAAGCAAATACTCCCCAAGAGTTGAAAAACTCTGAAATCTAAAACATTTCTGGTCCCAAGCATTTTGGACAAGAAATGCTCCATCTGTATCTTGTGTATGCCTCAGACTTGATATTATACCTTATAAAAAGATAAGCCCCTCTCACTGACAGCAATCTGTTTCACATTTAAAACAATTAAAAAAAAAAAAAGGAAGTACTATCTGGTGTGTTGATTAATGGGCCCATGCATTTTCACACGTCCCTGGGGAGCAGATCAAACATAGGGAGGAGGCATTATTCTCCATAATCTGAGAGGACTTAGACCTGTTTAATGAGTAATGAAACTTGCTCCTTTGACACCACTCATTTGCATTTGGATTCTGCTCCAGAATCCATGATAACTGTTTAAGACATGCTGGTTCTTACTGGGGCCTTGGCTGGTCTTTCTGTGTGTGGGAGGTGGAGGCGGAGGAATCATTCCCTACCTTGGCCTACTTGCTATCTCAGAGAGCCATTTCCTGATCTTCCAATTTAAATTAGTCATTTGTCACTCTTATTACCCATCTGTCTCTACACTGCATATTTCACTCTGTTTTTTTTTTCCCATATTTTTTCCCTTCTATTTATTTTGACTGCTTTTCCCCATTTGAATGAAGCTCATGGGAGCAGAGACTTTCTTATTCACGTTTATATTTCCAGCTAGCTCTTGGAGTAGTGGCGTGATCATGGTAGGCACTCCCTGCCTGCCTGCCTGCCTGTCTGTCTGTCTAATCTATCAGTCTATCATTTATCTGCCCATCACCTGCCTGTGGATAGCTATCTCTTTTTTAGTTACCTGAATATCTTTATTATCTCTCCTGTCTGCCTGTTTTCTCCCTCTCATGCCTGTTCTGTGTGTGTCTTTCCTCTCTCGCTTGCCCTCTCTTTCCTCCATATAGGTCTGTTTATAAATGTGAAGGGATGGGATGAAGCAGTAAATCTGCTTCTTCACTCAGGATGTGGGAAGATCCCTTTGTTTTCTTTATAGTCAATCACTTGCCCTTTGATTTCTCTTTTAGATCCCCTCTTTTTTGTATCAAGTCCAAGATACAGCAGAGTGCTGAGAAATTGAGAAATTTAATTACAAAATTCTAATTTTGAAAAATTGTTTCTCACTCCTTCTGTGTGTTTATTTTCTCTTGCCAGGGCTGTGTATTTGAATGACAAAGATTCCTCCTCCGCCAGCTGGTTCTTCATGGAGGAATGAATGAATGAGTGCCCCAAGTGTGCTCTGTCTACACCTCCTGTGCGGGTAAGTTGAAGGCCCCGCGTGTCTCAAAGGCGGTAAGAGTCTGTGTCAGTCTCCATCCCTGATGGATTGCCACATTCCTGGGTAGCTGTTAACTGCTTTTTGACTGAGGATTTGAGTGAGGAAGGCCAGTGTGGATACCTCCGTGCTTGTCATTGAGGATGCTGTGGCAACAAGGCACCAAACCTGAGCAGATTCTTACTGAGTCTGACATTATGTTACCTCTAAACAGGAAGATGTCTAACATTCCTGGGTATTGGCAAATATAGTACCTATGAAAGCTAGAAATATTGATGATAATTGGTAACTTGTGGGTTGACTGACCTTTTTGATCACCTGCATTGGGCTAATAAAGAGGGATTTAATTAGACTTGGAAAGATGTTTATGTTTTAATGAAGAACCTCAAGTCTAGATTTATTTGGAGTTAGATTGAGTTTTTTGAATTCTCATCTATGGTATCTCCTGGTTTAGTGACACCAGGCAGTTTATTTAACCTGTTGGTGCCTCAGTTTCTTCTTATTAAAATGGGTGGAATACAAATATTTTTCTCTTAAAAGTGATTAGGATTAAATATGTTAATGTATGTGTGACATGATTTTTTATATTTACTAGTACTCAGAGCTTTATATATTTAATATGTCAACTGGGTTTAAAAAATTATATCTGGGTACTGTTCATCAAAAGTCAGTTCAGGCCTGGGGTTGTGGCTCTGTGGTAGAGGGCTTGTCTAGCATGTGTGAAGCACTGCATTCGATCCTCAGCACCACATAAAAATAAAGGTATTGTGTTCATCTACAACTAAAAATATTTTTTAAAAAGCCAATGCATTTGTGTGGAAAATTTGTTTTGCATTGAAAACAACAGTCTGTTCCTGGGATCAGCTGAAAGAACAGGTTTGATCATATTGATTATACTGTCAATAAGTTATAACAACACTACTGATAGCACATACGTCATTCTCTACGTGTATAGCAATACTGTTGTCTTGCTATCAGACAGACTTGGTTTGAGGTTTTCAGTTGTAGTAGTTTTGTGGTCTTCAGCAAATTAGTTCCAAGGCCTCAGCTGCTTCTTCTGCAAATTAGTGATAAAAACACAAATCACAGTGGAATACGATAAGAATTAAATATGAAAATAAGTCACACTTCTGGCGCTGTACGCCTGACAGCTGCCAAGTGTCCCTTTGCTTCTCTCCAGACCTTAGATTTATGCTGTCCATTGATATCTGGAAGGAGGTGTGGAAATGGTGTCCCCTCTGTACCTAGTGGTGCAGTGAGCTTTGTGGGGGGCCTCTTCCTATCTTGAAGCGCTTGGGAGGACACCTGTGAGAGGGAACAGGAGCCATGCTGTGTGCTTGGGCTGCTGCTGTTGAGGGACACACGAGGAGCCATGGGCAGCAGCAGAGGGAGGCCAACTGGATTTCACACAAGGAGAGACTTTCTTATAGGGCTGTGGAGAAGTGGGGGTGGCCTTGTGCAGGAATTGAAGTTTTCAGTACAGTGGTGTCTGGAGGCTGGTTTGCTGGAGATCAAGAGCTCTGTAGAGAGGCCCCTCCATTCACCAGGAAGGTGGAGGGCCTGGCTCTTACAGTCCTTTACAATGCCTCTTCTCTATGAATGGCTCCTCTCCAAAACCATGCCTGCATATCTGGTCACCTTAGTCAAGTGGAGGTGTATGTTCTTAGAGGGTCAGAACCAAGCTTTGTTAAGTCAGCGAGTTGGGACAATGAATTGTTTTCATTTAAAATATTTTTTCAAGATTGAAAATTTTCCTGTTTGTGCTTTGTTATTTTCATGAGAGGTTGTAAACTGATGGGTTTCCATCTGGTTCTGGGATATGGATAACTTTTGTTTGGCCTGCAAAATACATCCTTGACAACAAGCATGTTAAGAAAATTTAATTTAGTTAACGACAATTAAAAACTAAAAACTTTACCTAAAAGCAGCATTTTCAGTGTTTCTTAAAAATGTGATCTGTCTGACCAACTATGGTTGTAGACATTTGGTATCCCAGCAATTTAGGAGACCGAGACAAGGAAGATCACAAGTTCAAAGCCAGCCTCAGCAACTTAGTGAGGCAGGCCCCAAACAATTCAGTGCCTATCTATCTCAAAATAAAAAATAAAAAGGGCTAGGGATGTGGTTTAGAGGTAAAGCGCCTCTGGGTTCAATCCCTAGTACCAAAACAAAACAACAAGAAAAAAGTGAATCATCTGGCACGGTGGGTTCTGCCTCCCAGGAAGCCGAGAACAGCTGGGGCTGGGTACTCCTGGCTCTCTGTTGGTCACACGCGGGCCAGTGTGCCCAGCAGCAAGCATTGGTCGCCATTTTTCTTTCACTTGTTTTGTTCTAACTTAGAAGAAAGCTGGAAAGAAAAAAATACTGATCTCTGTATTAGTAGTGGGAAAACTATTTCCAGAATTTCTTATTTTAAGAAAAATAGAAGAGAGCACTGGTGTGTGTATCACACTGGTAAAAGTGTAATTTGCAGACAAGTGGTTTGTGGGCCCTAAGGCTGCAGTACTCGGCCTGCTTCACACACTCATTTTTAATGGCTCTAGAGGTATTCAGGTGGGAGAGTAATGTTCCCTCTGCCTTCAGACCACGCGTCCTTTCCCTCAGTCCTCTGCTCTTGGAGAACGCTGCCTGGCAGAGCAGCGTCTTTGCCTTCCCTGATGTCAGCTGTTGGGCCTAGTGGCTTGTGAAATGGGAACAGTCTGTAATTTGCATACCTGAGTGGACCCTGGAACTGGGTTCCGTTCTGCCTCCTCCAGGGGACCCCAGTCCTCCCTGGATTCCATGGCTTCAAACTCATGGTCAAGAGCATGCCTGGTGGGCCGCTCTTGAGTCTGAAGGCTCAGCACTCTGCTCTACGTGCCTCCTGGTTTCTAGGGAAGGGCATGGTCTGGCTCTCTTCCTTTGTTTTGCTTTACAAGACTGATTCTGCTTCCTGGTGAGGGAAAGCCGAGGGTGCAGAGCTGGGCAGGAGAGGGCTGGAAAATCCAGGGATGCTGCCTTGGGTTGTGTGGAGGGTGGTTGGGTGGAAGAGGGAGCAGGACGGGTGTTGACAATGGCAGAAAGAATGAAATTGATGAACGGAAGTTCTAGAATGACTGGTTAATGCTGCAGGAGGGAGTTCCCCTCTACCAACTGGTTATTTCACCACGTGGTTATTTAATCTCTAACAAAGCTGCGAACCACCCTTCATTCAGGGCATTTAAGTAAAGGAGAGTGGCCCATCTGTCGGGATGCTGTAGGAGGTTCTCAAATTAGAAGGCAGGTTGGGCTTAATAGGTGACCTCTCTGATCTCTTAGAAACTTGGATTCAATTATTCTGAGAATTAAACTTATTAGAAACCTTTCAGCATAAGCAGCTTCAGTCAGTAAAGGACAGTACTGTGAGCCAACTGAGAGGTTGGATATAAAGTGTTAAGTTACGTTAAGATCCAGGCAGATTACTTGTACTTTCTTAACTGTTCCAGTGTAATCCTTCAAAAATGTTGTAAACAAATGTATCTAGTGGATAATATTTATAAGCCAGGGTTTTACAAGCATATTTTCTGAATGATTTTTTTTTCTACCAAAATTTTTATTTTAACTTATCTGGAACTCATTTCTGTAGGTTTCTTTTTTACATACACATTTCTCATTTACTTAAAATACCACCAATTACTTATTATAAAGCCTTCTTTTAAATTTCAAAATTTAAGATGTTCTGCACTATCGTTCATTATGAATAGTCAAAGTATATTTAATTTGGATGGAATGGCCTACAGGGGAAAAAAACATAATAAGGGAAAGCTTTCATGAAAAGTTTTAATTAAATCTTGATTTTTATGTCACTTTATATTTGCTCATTCTTGCAAAAGTAATGGTTAAATTATTGGAGCTTGCTTGTATGTAAGACTTTGTAAATATTTATGCCATAAAACCTCTCATTTCCATGACAATTGACTCCTTTAAGATATTTTTGCACATTTGATGTCTTAGAAACACATAGAAAAGCTTATGTTATGGAATTCAGATTTTTTTATGGCCTTAAAGCAAGACATAACCAAGCTAGTTTTTTGAGTTTTCTTAAAGTTGACTTTAACTGATTCTGAAGACATCTCCACTTTGCTTTTTAAAATGTCACAGATCTATTTTTTCTCTTTATTTTGTTCTCATTTAAAACAGCCATTGAGTGCTTAGGAGCATCTTAATGATGGTATAGTACAGGTCCACCAAAGGGGTGCATAGCCATTTACAGTGGAACATGTCTGTAATCTCCCCCACCACCCAAAAAAATGGTACATAATTTTAGGGAAAAGCGTTCCTGCAGAGGCCCTGTAGGCTCACCGGCATTCCTTCCTGACAGAGGTGAGATGGCAGAAGCAAAGCTACTAACATGGTATATTTAGTTGTGCGTTTTGTTATGTTTAGGATTTGTCTAGATTTGTCTGAATCAACCCAAACTAAGTCTTGAGTTTATAACTGGGCCCACTGGACTCCGCTTTCTTCATCGGCATTTGTGAGAGATGCGTTTTCTAACACCCTGGAGTCACTATGCACAGGCTTCATCTCAGGGAAATTTCAAAAGAAGAACAGAAGTTTGAGCTGTGAGACGCAGATTCACAACCCCTGTGGTGCAGGAGGCAGGCGCCAGTGGCCAGCACCAGTGCAGGGGCTTTGCAGTTATCACTTTGGTGCTGAAGAAGCAAAGGTTGCTGCTTAGGCGTCCTCTGAGACTGAAGCAGCTTGGAATGGGGATCACTCTGTGAGAAGGGCTGGGGAGCTTGCAGAAGAAATGCTTGATGGGCAGTGACCACATGTGGGGTGGTGTATTTTAAATAAAAGGATCAAATAGCTTCTGACACAGAGACTTGGACTGCAGCCAACACAGTTCTTCCTTTCACGTTCACCATCACCACCACCACCACCACTGTGAGCTTTCTACTCGCTCACTCACTTGTTTGTTCATGCATTTATTTAACCGGATATGTACTGGGTATTTACCATGTGCCAGACAATTTTTTAAGTAATGGACTTTTAACATTTAATGATTTTAATAAGGACACTGATTTATGGAGTTTCCATTCTCAGCAAGGGCTTGTGTTGAACAGTTTATTATTTTACTCAATTCTTACAATAGCCCTGGGAGGCAGTTAGTATTGCCTACATTTTACAGGTTAAGAAACCAAGTCTCAGAGAGGTCGTTGAGTCAGCCTCTGTGTTGCTGTGACCAGTGTAGCTACAAGAACAAACTAGAGGAGGAAAAGTTTATTTTGGCCCATGGTCATCTGATAACAGCTTTGGGCCCAAGGTGAGGCAGAGTATCATGGTGGAAGGGTGTGTAGGAGGAAAGCAGCTCAGGTCACGGCAATCTGGGAGCAGAGAGACAAAATATAAACCACAAGGCATACTCCAACAACTTATCTCCTCCAGCTACACCCTACAGATCTCCAGTTACCACCTAGTTAATCCATATTAGTGGGTGAATCCACCAATTAGATCCCACCTCTTATTATCTAATCATTTCACCTCTGAACATTTTTGCATTGTCTCACACATGAAATCTTGGTGGATATCTCATATCTAGACCATAACAGACACCAAGTAACATATACAGAGTCATAAAGCAATACAGAGTCATAAAGCAATAATCGGAGGCAGGCCTAAGGAACTCTACTGTCCAAGCCCTGGGGGTTTGGCTTGCTTCCTGGGGATAATGACTGAGTAGCAAATGAACTGCATGTGTCAACTGTGCATTGGTGAGTTTTTAAAAAAATATTTATTTTTTAATTATAGGTGGACACAATATCTTTATTTTATTTTATGTGGCGCTGAGGATCGAACCCAGTGCCTCACGCATGCTAGGTGAACGCTCTACCTCTGAGCCACAACCCCAGCCCTGCATTTGTGAGTTTTTAGCATCCCACCTGGGAGGTAAGCCTTCAGACCATGCCAGGTTTAGACATAAGGACCAGCTGTGCATGCAACTGCTGTATTCTCTGGGATAACTTGGAAGATTTTGGTTTCAGAAACATACCTGTTAGGTTTTGGGGTATGGAGATCACCTTCTCAAGAAATACGTCTGAAGCTCTCAGCATCCTCATGTGAATACATCATATGCATCATTTTCTTCTCCTAGTGCCCTTATCCGGAACATTTTTGAAACAGTGTCTCCAGTTCTATCTCTCAGCCCACTCTGTTTGATGGATTGCTTTTGCATGGAGAGCACAAGGTTCTTCCGTCTCTTTTGCTCAAGGGGGTAACTGCCTCACAGGTTGATGCTGACATGTGTGAGCCATTATTTGATCATTTGAATTTTTGTTTGGTAAAAGTAATTTATATTTTTAATCTTTATTCATTGTTATTGTTTTGGTCTCATTTTTTAAACCATAAATTGACTATAGATTAACAATAAGGAAAGATGCTTGATGGGATGTTCTTTCAGTAGTGTTCTTTTTGACCTTAAAGGTGAAGTAAAAGGGTGGAGATTCTTGAGTTCTAAGCAAAGAGGTTATTTCTGACAGCTCACATTGCTTCTAAGATTGTCTTTTTGGACTGGGATATGACTCGGTGGAAGAGCACTTGCTGAGCATGCACGAGGCCCTGGTTCCATGCCCACCAAGGTCAAAAAAAAAATTGTCTTTTTATGTCAGTTTTTCTTTAACTATTTATAGATTATTGCATTCATTTATATTTTTATTTGTAGTAAACATTATTATTGATCCCATTTTATGATGAAGAAAATGGGTTTCAGAAAAAATAAAGGTACTTTGGATAAGGTAGCGGGGAATGAAGGGAGGGGGTCAGGGGGTAGGAAGTTTTGTTGAATGAATTGGACATTATTACTCTATGCACATGTATGATTACATAATGGGTGTGATTCTACATCATGTACAATCTGAAGAATGGGAAGTTATACTTCATTTATGAATGATGTGTCAAAATGCATTCTAGTTGTCATATATAACTTATAAGAGCAAATTTAAAAAAAGAAAATGGGTTTCAGACAGCATTGAAGTTACCAAGAGATCAGTTGCTGGTCCGGGTATACTGGTTTTGAAGTCTGAGATATTTCTACAGCACTCTTATTTTTTCATTAATTATGATTTATGTGATGGTGGTCCTGAACAAAAAGTTTTTTGTGTGTGGTGCTGGGGATTGAACCCAGGGCTTCATGTATGCTAGGTGAGCTTTGTACCACTGAACTACATCCCTAGTCTTCAGATATTTTTTTTTTTTTTTAATTCGGAAGGTATTCCTAAGCCATAATTTATCATTTTATATCCTCCAGCTCTTCTCTGGATAGAAACGGAAACTCTCTGGAGCATGCCTTTGTGAACATGTGCTCACACACTCACTGTAGGATAATTCTGTCCTTAAGAATTATCTGCTCGGTCTTGAGGAGGTATAGAGTAAAACCAGGTGTTATGATTGGCCAATTTGTGGGATGCACCTGTGTGTACGCATGCCATCTCTCCAACCTATTATTAAGGAAATTTGCAAAAGTACAAAAAAAAAAAATTTGTACAGGGAACACTCATAATAACCACCACTTAAATTCTATAATTGTTAACACTTTGCTATACTCGCTTCTAACTGTGCCATTTTGTATTGAATGCTTCAAAATTGAACACTTCCTAAGTAGTAATTTACATGTTTCTCAGATCTTTGCCAAGGAATTTAATTTTAGATGCTTGTTAACACATATGTCCTACTATCTCAGAATAAAGCATTAAAAAGATCAAGTCTAGTTTTATGATTTGAAAGTATGCTGGTTTTTGGAATTGTAGGATGGAGAACTAAATTGAGTATTTTATGTAGTTGGGCAAAGTCTAAAGAACTTGAAAAACCTTTTTGCATAGTTTGAATCCCCAAGTGACTTTAAAAATTCACAGAAGTAAATTATTTGGGTGACCTCAGTAATAAAAAATAGACCAGATAAATGAAAATCCATTTGAAATGTCTGAGGAATGTTGGAAGTAGTTCATTCTTACAAGAGATTTTTTAGCACAGAGAGATCTACATATAACATGTATGAAAAGACTAGAGTTGTCTCGTGAAAATCTATAAGCAGCAATAGAGCACAGACATCCAAGTATGTTTCTTCTGAAATATTTTTCAACCTTAGAAATATGATCAATTTTAAAATTTCATTCTTCCTTCTTGTATTATCTTCTCTTATTCATATTTAGAAGTCCTTCCCTGTCTCAAAGTTATGTGGAAAGCTTCTTTTACGCTAGCTGATATTTTATTTTACCTTTTTTTTTTTTTTTCCTTCCTTAACAGAAATGACACTGTTGATCTAAAGGAACAGGAGCTCAGTGACTTAGCAGAATTCTTACGACTTCCGTATTTACCCGGAGTATTTTGTTAATAAACATACATGTCTAGTTAACATTTGGGGAATTCCCACATTTTATGTTATGAGACTTGGTTTCCATAGCAACCTTCTGACTTCAATCCCAGGGCTTGTGGTCACTGGGGTGGTACATCCTTGCTCTGCCGCCTGCAGCTGACCAGCTCTCTGACCTCGGGCATTCACATAAGGGCTCAGTTTCTAGATCTGTAATGGGAGGGGGTTAGAATAGGGAACTTATCAAGTTTATTCCATGAGCGCTACAAATTCCTTGGTTCTGTGTTCTAAATGTGAACACAGAACCAAGGAATTTAGACTAAATCTTATGACTATTAGACTGATTATTTTATTTAATGGCTTTTATTTGATAGTTAGGATTAGAAAACATCCCTTCAAGCATGTATTAACTAATATATGGAAAAAAGTCCAGTTTTTTCTACCATATGTCTATATGATAGATGTATACGTGTGTCTGTAAAGATACATTTTCATACAGGGAAGGAGTTAACTTATCCGTCTTTAGTATAATCTGGCTTTCAAATGAAATAACAATTTTGCCTATTTCATGAGTAGCTCCATTCACTGTTTTAAAATAATAAAAATATTTGCTTACCAAGCTCTCCTTATGTGTTTATCCAGAACAACTATGTCTCTGCTCACCTAGAATATGCATATCTTGAAAACTTCTGATTAAACTGTTTTCTATAGAATATAACTTCAAAAATTTTAGAACAGGGCATGGTGGCACATGCCTGAAATCCCATTGTCTCGGGAGGCTGAGGTAAGAAAATCACCCTGGGCAACAAAGTGGTACCTTGTCTCAAAATCAAAAGGGTTGGGTATGTAGCTCAGAGGTAGAATACCCCTGTGTTCAATCCCTGCTACAGCAGAACAAACACAAAAATATAAAGCCCCCCACAGATGTCATCTGTTTTTTTTATTCAGCAATGGCACCCCCCAAAAAAATATATATAAAATTATCTGAACGTGTTGCTTTAACTTTCAGGTATTTGTTTTATATTTAAGGTGTTTTCTCAAAAGATACAGCAAGACTTAAAAACAGTCTGAGATTCTGGTGAATAACTTTAATTTACTGTAATTTAATCCTTATTTTAAGAAAAATTTTGAGTAAAATAGGCACTAATGAGGACTTTTAATAAAATAAGGGTAGTTCAGCTAAGTTAAAAATGAAATAACTCCTTGGGGGGAGTGCGTACGGGCTATTTTGCAAATCATTAAATAACTTCAGGGTTGCTCCAGAGGCAGGTTTTTTATGACCATGACATTCCAGCTGTGGTTTTGGGGGCAGAATGTTTGTTTACTACCACCCCAAACACACGGGTGGTAGGTGTGTGTGTTTCTACTGCTAAAGGGCTTAAAAAAGAAGCTGAGTCTCCCTTCAAGTGAGTCAGCCTTTATTCAGCAAACCCTGGGCCGGTTCCTAGGGAACTTTGGTGGTGACCTGGGAACGCAGGCCCACACCAGCCCAGTCCTGGGCAAGCACGGCGTCCGTCGCTGGCCTGATGGCAGGCTGTCCCGGCTAATCGCTCCAGGCAGCCCGTGGAAAACCACTTTCTGGTTAAGTCTGCCTCATACTGTTCCACCAATGGAAAAAATTGAACATGATGAGGGTGTGTAGCTAGCAGACAAAAATACATCAGCATTGCCCAGGATCCGTTTTTAGCTCTTAACGGCTGAGCATTTCAAGTGTTAGACGCTGCTTCCTGGCTCTCCACGGGCAGGGCCAGGAGAGTCCGGGGATGTGAATGTGGATTCTAGCTCCGTGGAACTTTTTCTGTTAACCCAGAGACCCTGAGGAAAAGTGGCTGCATCCAAAGTTTGGGCAAAGGTAAGCTTATACATGTTGATTTTCCTGCTCCTGGAACTGAGACTTGATTTTATATGTGAGTCCTTTGGCAACATCGCCTCCTGTGCGCCGACTTATCTTTGTTTTACATTATTCTGTGCTGAAGCTGCACACGTTGTTGTGCAGAAGAGAGTCATCATCTATGAACTGGAGTGTCTATATGCTTTCAAACGCCTCATGGTGAATTTTTTTGTGTGTGGTTTCCTGCCACATTTTATGAATTAAAAATTCTCCAAAAGCTGATTCTGTGGATTTCTTTTTCTTGATGTCTCAAGGAAGAATGATTTCTCCTCTAAGATCATGGTAAAGCATTAATGACAGCTACTCCGTCTTTACCGGTCAGTTCCTTCAGGATGAATGGGAAATTTAAATATGTCAGATTTTTTTTTTTTTTAATAGATTCTTGATTAATATGTAATTCCATCGGGACTTAAATTTTTAGCTGTGTGAGTTCTTTGGCTTAAGAGTTTTCAGATTTATAGTTTGGAGTTCACTGTTCGGTACCGTTTGTCCTTAAATTGTGTCTCGGACTTTCTGAGGGAGAAGGATCCCTTGTCATCTGGAGGGCGGGGGTACCTGGTTTAAGTGGAGTGACCGACCGCATTGCCATCCGGCAGAGCTGCCCATTCATTAGGCGCTGGACATGGGCAGCATAGCGCGTGTGCTGAACTGCGGGGACAGAGGAGCCCTGACTTCCCTGAGCTGCTTCCTGGGCTTCACATTAATTTGGCCCAGCATGTAATTCTCAGAAAATTGGTAGGTGGAGAGACAGAAATAGGAAGCTTTATTGAAGTCACTGTGACTCGGAGGTTATTTATAGGTTTTCTGGAAAGTGAGGATATAGCTGCTGGGGTTTCCTGACCCGCTGCAGCGCCTCCCTGTGGTTTGCATCGCACTTAGGGACTCTGACACTTACTCTCAGTGTAATGGCCGTGTGAATTGTTCTCGGGTGGGCAGCGTGGTGGGTCCTTTTTCAGCTGCAGGAGGGCTGTCTTCTCCCGTGCGTGTGTTCTCTCTCTCCCCTTCCCTTCAGTTCCTTAAAAAAAAAAAAAAAAGTCTCCTTGGAATAGAGGAACTGAGTGTGGTCTGGGTGAGTTGGAATTAATAGACACTTTGTCACTTTTTATTGATTAACTTCCTTTTAATCTAAGAAGTGCTGCTCTGACAGAGCCAGTGAATACTCGGAGGAGGAGCAGAGTGGAGGCCCAGCTCTGTCTCCAGTGAGATTAACACTTGTCACTGACTTTGATTTTTACCAGAGCTTGCACACAGAAGCTGCCTCTGTTGAAGAACCTTAAGACCCAAGTCCACACCACCAGGCCGTGAACAGTGTTGTGAATACTCACAGATAACACCTTCTGTCTCTCTGTGCAGAGGGCGCAGCTTGCAGAGGTCCTCTTAGGCCAGGCCCATGGGAAGGAGGTCTGGAAGTGCAAGATAAGGATTAGGGTCCTTGAGAAGAGATTATCCTCCCAATGTGGTTCCTCACCCATGAAGTAAGACAGATGATTCTGTCTTGGTGGTCTCAGCTTGCTTTTGAGTAGAGACAGATTTCCTTGTGCAAAGTCAGTATGTTTTGCCTCTGCAAACTCCTCCCGCCAAAAATATTAGAAAGAAAACCCAGAGTTTGCGTTCCTTAAATATCTGATGGGGTGCTTTACTAGTTCTGTTTGTGCCTCTAGGTTTGGAGTGCTTTATAAGGTTCACTTGTGTGATAGGAAGTCAGGTTAGTGAGATCTGTTAGCTAAACTGTTATTTCCATAGAAAAGATTTTTTTAAAAAAATCTTTCAGAATGAGGTATTTTTAGACTTTTGTAAGAGATAGATTGCATTTTTCTTTTGAAACTTAATGTGTCTTAGGTATAGACCGATGTAACGATGGCTTCATGATAAGAGGGGAGATACATGTATGGAATTGAAAGAAACAGCAACAATATTGAAGACGGGGAAAAGTAATAATGATGATAGAAATGTGAATTTCTAATGGTTGATATCTTTTTTTTTTAAATTATTCAGTCCTGTTTTAAACAGGCTAATAAGTGTTAATATTTAACCACATCCTAGGAATATGTCATATAGTCTGTTGTCAGTTATAGTCTATAGTATTATACAGACACAGAATCTTAGATCTGAAAATGGATCTTGGATAAGTTTTCAAATTGGAAAACTGCAAAGCCACAGAACTGAAATGATGTGTCCAAAATGACAGAGCTGGTTAGTCACCCAGATTCCGTATCCTGTTAGTCCTTTTCTTGTACCACTCTTAAATTGGGAATACCTTGGCACATCCCATCCTGATATGTCTTAGTAAATTGATAGAGATAGGGATGTGCGTATGTGTGTATGTGTGTGTGTGCACACACATGATGCACATGTATATTCACATGTGCATATATGTATATCCATTTCCCTCTCCATTCTGCCCACCCACCCGCCCGCCTTTCTCTCGTTCATTCGTTCATCTTACCAATCTTCTTATCAAGCCAGAGAGATTGGATGTTCTAATCAAAGGCAGGACTTTTGTTTTTTTGGAGCCTAATGAAGCTCAGCCCTGTGCCCCCTCTGAGTAGCTAATGTTAGAGAGAAGTTTAGGTTCACAGGAGTTACTCTAACCTAGTTGATTAGACAGCTTTGATTCATCTGCCAGATGGTTCCTATTTGAGCCTTAGATTAAGAGGGTTTCTGCCCCCCCCCCCTTTTTTGTATGTGGTCACTTTGCAATACACTATTTAAATAGACTATTTAGGCTTTGTTCTGTACCTTACAAGAGACACTACAAAGTGGAGCAAAAAACCTAGCAGATAAGCTTGGCTTTAGGGCCAAGGTGATGTAAGGTACTTTTAGAAAAATAAACTTTATATAAAAAGTGGTAGACTAAGCTATGACTTACAGTCTAGGGAAGGACATGGTGGGCTGTGTGGATGACCAGGTGCAGTTGACCCAGGAAGTTCCCAGGACTTTGATACGGGCTCCCGCGTGCCTTTAGGACAACCCTGCAGAGTGAGCCTGCTCTGCACTCTGCTTCTGTCTCCAGCTGTGCCACATCTCTACGGCTGGCTGCAGAATTGTTGTAGCAGGATGTGGAGGAGGGCGAGAGGCAGGAGTTTGCAGGCCGGGAGAGACAGAGCTGAGGTCCATGGGACTGAGACGGCAGGGAGAAAGTCTCCAGGGGACAGAATGGAAGTGGACTGGCTTTCAGGCCCTCCATGGCCACCCCTGGCCACCACCTGGAAGTCCTCTTTCAGACAAGTGAGGGGACAGTCAGCAGTGTACCCAGGAAACTTGTGGTTGAAAGAAGAAGAGAATGAAGCGCTCCCTGGAAAGTGGGTCAAGTCAGGCCATTTCAAGTGGAGAGGTGGGTCATGGATGAGCCCAAGCAGCCAGATGGCCTACCTGCTCTTGGTCCCTCCTTCCTCCCAGCCACCCCCCAGCAAAACTCCTTGAATGAGTTGCTTCTTTGCATCTTGGGCTGCCTTGATCTCCTCCGTCCTCTGCAGTCGGCCTTCCTCCACCCTCACGCTCTTCGCAAGTTCACCAGGAACTCCCACTTTGCAAATCTGCCAAGCCTGTGCTTCCTTCTCAGTCCTGGTAATTTGAATCAGAAGCGGCTGATACTTGCTCACAGTTTCCTCCCTGAAGCAGTTGTTTTCGGTTGGCTTCATGGGCAGCACACTCTCTTGGTTTCCTTTGAATTCAGTTGAGGGCTCCTTCTGTTGCTTCCCCTCCCCTCCCCATACCCCATCTCTTTGACATCCTAATGCTGGAATGCTCCAGGGCCTTCTGGGATCTCCTGTCTTCCCCTTGTTTACGTATGGAAAGCTCATTCAGTTTGTGGTTTAAATGCCATCTCCACTGGGATATGCAGCAGATTCGGACCTCTAGCCCACCTCGCTCCTGATTCCAGACTTCAAACCCAAATGTCCACTCAGTGATGTCACTTTAATGTCAGACAGACTCCTCTAGTCAGTTCCTTTATCTTCTGTTAGTCAGCTTTCCTTCTCTATGACAAAATACCTGAGAAAATAAACTTTAAAGGAGGAAAGGTTTATTTGGCTCAAAGTTTCAGAGGTTTTAGTCCATGGTTGGCTGGTTCTCTTGTTTGGGGGCCTAAGGAGAGGCAGAGAAGGCACCGTGACAGGGAGCTCACAGAGGAGCAAAATGCATCTTGTGGGAGCTGGGGAGCAGAGAGAGAAGGGACTGGGTCTCCGTCTTCCCTTTAAGGGACCCCCACCCCCTGACTTCCTTCCAGCAGGCTTCTCCTCCTGAAGGGTCTACCACCTCCCAGAAGTGCCTCAGGCTGTAGACAAGCCCTTAGCACTTGGTGCTTTGGGGACATCATGCATAACCATAACCATAACACAGTGGCTTACATGGAGAACCGTAGAATTGGCCTGGATGTTGCCCACCACTCACTGCTGTCCCTGGGGTCCTGTGGGGGTATCCAGAGTCAATCCACTCTTCTCTCTCAGCCTCACCTGAGCCCTAAATGCCTCGTCTCTCCCCTGAATGACTGCAGTGGCCCTGCTGGTCTGCAGTCTCCACTTGCCCGTGGCCATCTGGGTCCATGCAGCGGACACAGTGATCCTCCTAAAGATAAGCCCCATTGTGAACCCTCTCTGTCACGTCGTGATCTCAGCACAAAAGCCACAGTCCCAGGCGTCCTCCAGGCTGGTTCCGGGCTCCTTGTCCCTCTGCGGCCTCTTCTGCTCTGCTTTCCCTTGCCCACTCTGCCACCCTGGCCTCCTGCCCACCCACCTCTGGTGGGGCCTGGGATGCTCTTTCCCACATGGTCTCCCTCCCTGTCACTGTTCCTGAGGCCTCTCCAATCCCTTTACTGAAATCACGGCTCATTCTTCTGTCCCTTCCCTTTCCAGTGTGTACTTTGTTTTCCCTGCTTGGGCCTCACGTCTCTCCACTGTCACATAAGCTCCACGTGAGCAGGGACAGGTCAGTTTGGCTTACTGCGGTGTTCCCTGGAGCTAGAAGAGGACCTGGTATGGAGTAGTTATTCAGGAGTATTTATTGCATTCATCAGTAAGAGCACATCCTACCTGCGACATAACTACAGCAACCCAGTCTCAACGCTGAATGTCCTTGGATTCGTATAGTTTATCTTAAAAATAAAAAATCTGTATTTTACTTGATGTATAGGTTTTATTAGGGAAGCAGGACTTAAATTACTTGGCATTAACTGAAATTGTAGCTTCAGGAAGATGCTTCGTGGTTACCCCATGGTCTTCAGAAGGACCCTTCTGACCGGGTCCATGGCCGTGTTCCCACAGCCTTTGAGAGGAATAGTTTGTTTCAGTTGGAGAGAATAAGGACTGTGGTGCTTACAGCATGAAGAAAACAAAATTCTCCCCTCTCTGCAATGTTCTCTCTGAAGCAGTAGAATAACCTTGAAGTTGCTTCGTTACCTTAAAATGCCAGTGTTTGTTTCCTCTCCACCTCTCCATTCCCAGCTGTGGAAGCCCTCACTGCTTGGGAAAAGGACACCCTGAGAGAGAACTCTCCCAATGTTTTATTTGGGAAAGGGACATGGATCAGTCTTAACCGCTGACGTGAAAGGGGAGCCTTAAAGTTGAACTGAACTTCTTAAGAAAACAAGGAATTAATGTCAGGTTTTTAAAAATGCAGAATTTAAAATTATTTTGAGGGGCTGGGACTGTGGCTCAGAAGGAAAGCGCTTGCCTCGCATACGTGACGCACTGGGTTCGATCCTCATCACCACATAAAAATAAAGATATTGTGTCCACCTATAACTGAAAATAAATATTAAAAAATTATTTTGATGTCATGCATATATTAAACAATGATTTGAAAGGTCCAGATTTGCTTTCTGCCTTTACCCTATTAATGATCTTGGTCAAGGGGCTGGGGATGTGGCTCAAGTGGTAGCGCGCTCGCCTGGCATGCGTGTGGCCCGGGTTCGATCCTCAGCACCACATACAAAACAAAGATGTTGTATCCGCCGATAACTAAAAAATAAATATTAAAATTCTCTCTCTCCTCTCTCACTCTCTCTTTAAAAAAAAAAAAAATGATCTTGGTCAAATGATTTATCCATGGAGGTGAAGGTTCCCTTTTCTGTGGAGCAGGGATGACCACACAGACTGTTTGTGCTCTTGTGCCCTGTGGGGCTTGGCCCACAGCAGCATTCAGAATATGATTAAACCCTTTCCCCTTCTTCCATGCATCTGTCTGCTTTGCATATAAAAATATTTTAAATCCCTATAAATAGTTAGCCAAAATCTTACCAAGTTTGTGAATAATCATTGAGTTAAGGAAAGTTTCAGCAACGATTGGTTTATTCTTGCCTGCGGGCCCAAGGGCAGCTTAGATTGTACCTTTAAGACACAACCTTATAGAAGTGAACTCTCAAGTAGGGCAACACCTGGCTGAAGGAGAGTAGTCACACATTCACGAGGGTGGGGAAAACACCTATTTAAATGAGGGGAAAATGTGTGGTTGAGGCCTGTTCATTTTTTTCAACTTAAATGGAACAGTGAAAGAGTCTGCCAAGAATAACTTGGTACAATCACTGTGGTATATTTTGGTCTTAGAATGTGATTGAGGCTCAGGAATACACTGTCTGCTTCCAATTTACCAAGGCATGTGCCTTCTGTCTGGGGCCCTGGGTTGGTGAGAGCCGAGGCTGCAGCCGAGTTCCAGGCAAGGCCTTCCGTCTGGACAGAGCTCACCCGTGCCTGAGCTTGCTCTCTGTGGAGTGGCTCATGCTCATAAAAGTTAATCAAGAGAGGTTATTTAAAAGTTATGCTAACAGTTTTGAATCTCATGTTCATAAGTTACAAAATAAGAATCTTTGGTTCTGTTAGTCTTTAGGGAATTAGTAATGTTTGGGTGACTGAGAGGTTGGGCAAATTTTTGGATGAGAATTAAGGAGAGGTGAGAAAGACAGAGCGGAGTGGGAAATGGTAGAAACATTCAATAACAACAACAAACCCAACAAATCCATGCTCGGAAACGTATGAGATCAATAATCTGTAAGCAAAAAAAAAAAAAAAAAAAGACAATGTTTTATCTCTTACCAGGATTATTTTCATTTTAGATTATATGGAATCTGTTATCTTGCCTGAAACGGTTGTTATTTTATTTTTTTTAAACCCTGAGCATCTTCAGTTTGGCTGGGCAGTAGCTGGGTCGCCCAATTTATTTGACATTCTAAAAGCAGACCAGTAATGTTTGGGGGACGCACGGTCTCACCGCCTCCCTGGTAAACTCAGTGCTGTGGAGGTTGCCATGTGCTCCTGCTGATCCTCCAGGATGCGTTTCAAATCTCCCCCCCACTTTGGGGGAGGGTCCTGCCCTCTCCTGTTCACTCCACATATTTCTGGGCATGGCGGGTGTTCCAGGCCTAGCGGTGATGGGCGGACCCCCGCCAGCTTCCCCTTCTTCTCAGCCTCGCCCCTCTGACCTCCTCCTCATCTCTCCAATCTGTCCCCGCCACCCTTGTCACCCTTCCCTGAACAAGCTAGGGCTTCCTCCGCTTGTCACCCTTCCCTGAACAAGCTAGGGCTTCCTCCGCTTGTCACCCTTCCCTGAACAAGCTAGGGCTTCCTCTGCTCTTCGCTGGGTGTTGGCTCCCTCCTTTGTGGATTCAGCTGGGAGCCCCATCTTTGCTGTCTGTAGCTGGGAGCCTCATCCTTGCTGTCTGCCCCTCTGGAACCCCGTCTTTCCCTTCTTCACCTGGCAGACTCTCATTCACTGTTCACGTCCCAGTTATCTTCCCACAGGGCCATTCCCAACCTTCCTAGGAAGAATTGGAATGCCCAGGGGATATTCCCCTTCAGTGGCAGAGGGCGACAGTGGGAGGCCAGGGCCCCACTTTGCGCAGGACTGCGCTCTCCTGATGAATGCTCCCTTTCTTGTCTGGTGCTTCCCGTTTTAGCCAACGCGTTTGTTGTGGATGATGATTTTTTTGAATTATTTGAGACTCTTTGGAGCTGGGTTGCCCTCAGGTCTTATTAGATGATAGTCCCCTGGAAGTTTCGTAAGTCATTCATTGTTCTTTGAATTTTTGTTTTGGACCATGACTCTAGAAACGACGCTTTTCCTTCACACTCCAGCATACGGGCAAACGCAGCCCTCGATTTAGTTTCGTGAGACAGTTTTATCCTATTGGGATGAACTCTGGTTTCCTGTTCTGTTTATTATACGCTCTCGTCTGCACCGTTCAAATTCTATCCTATCCTATCCTGTCCCATTAACTTCAAAATACTGGCAGCCTCAATTTACTGACGGAATTTCATGACCCCACATTGGACCATGACCCATAGTTTGATCAAGACTTTGATAAGTAATATTGCAGATGTTGAGGTTTCTCTCTCCTTCCTTCCTTCCTTCCTTCCTTCCTTCCTTCCTTCCTTCCGTCCGTCCGTCCGTCCGTCCGTCCGTCCTGAGATCCTTGGGATGAACTGACTCACTGAGAGGATGAACTGTGCACAAACCCAGGCCATTGTCTCTGTGGAATTCATCACTTTCCTCCTGTTGAATAGCAGCCAGCTTGTGAGGGCGGTCCTGCCCCTCAGACCCTCAGTGCTGCGAATGGCTCGTCCCTCCATCCTCACGGTGCCGGGGAGGAGTCCTGCACTGAAAGAGGACCCGGGAGCCCCCTCACTGGTCTTGGCTTTGCAGCCCTTTAGCAGCAACTTGCTCTCTGCCAGTCTGATAGTTAAGGATTCTTCTTCCTGAGCAGCATTCCCATGGGGGCCTCTTTACACAGAGCTGGCTCATTGTCGTAAATTAGAAGTGAGCTCCTTCGAGTTTGGGTGTTGGGTTCATGCATCCAGGGTGGAGTTCATTGACTCGGGATGAGAGAAGCAGATTCTGGAAATATTTACAGTGTAGGTTTGGATCCTTGTTAGAGTCTTTTCTTTTAGGTCTATGTGTCCTTTTATTTTAGCATTTTTAGTGACACATGCGTAGTAGAACTGCAGGGCGGGCCTTCTCAGCCCCAGCACTGTGGATGCATTGGGCCAGATGCTTAATTTACCCTGAGGAGCCCTGTGTGTTGCAGGATGTTGAACAGTGACCCTGGCCTCTCTCGACTAGATGCCAGTGGGATGATGGCGGTGGTGACAACCCACAATATCTTCAGACAAGCCAAATGCCCTCTGCGGGGCAAAGTCACCTTAGTCGAGAATGTCTGCTTTAAGGTAACACCAGTGATTCAGTGGGCACCAGGATATTTCCTCCTCCTCCTCCTCCTCCTCCTCCTCCTCCTCCTTCTTCTTTTTTTGCGCAGTACTAGGGATTGAACCCAGGAGCGCTCTACCACTGAGCTACATCCCACCCCCCACCCCCCCTTTTATCCTGATTTTGAGACAGGATCTTGCAAAGTTGCTGAGGCTGGCCTCAAACTTGCAATCCTTCTGTCTCAGCCTTCTGTACCGCTCTGCCCCATATTTACGACCATGAGTATCTAATAATGCAACTGAATGGGTTTTGTCCTTGTTTTCTTGATGTTTGACAGCTCTCTTACAAGTTAGGTAGTTTTTCGTACTGCACTACTTTGTGGGAATTAATTGTAATCAGACACATGCTGATAGTAGGATTTAGAAAATTCCACATTGATACATTTATAATATTTAGTGATTAATAGTTAATGGAAGATCTGCAGTGACATTATAATAAAATCTGATATCATAGTACACAAAATTAGTTTTATAGCTGAAAATAAAAGTACTATGTTGTATTTCACAGTTTTTTAGGTGGTTCCACATACATTTGTATATTTGATTTTTTAATCCATGATGTGTGTAGGATGGATGGATATATTTTTTTTTTAATCCTCAAGTTGCAGATGGAGAAAATGAAATCCAGATAGGGTCATTATCCCACAGACTCACAGGCTATTCAAGAGGCAGAAGCTGATCTTAACCCGAGTTCTGGCAAAAACCAGCCTAGAATTCTGAGACTCTCCCCCACCAGCCCAAATAAAGGGAACCGTGGAGATACTGTGATAGCCGATGATGGCCAGCCCATTTCTTATCTGATTATTATCTCTGTGGAAGTATTTGCCTTGGCAATGGTGGGGGTCCTGGTTTCAGTATAAAAATCTCTCTGGAATTATGGGAAGCCTGTTGGTTTCCCTTGGAGGGTGAACTTGAGTTCCTTTACCCCATCTCACTGAGCCATAAATCTGCCTGGGGCAGTGGCCCTGATGAGCCTCAGATCGGCTTGCCCCACCCATCAGCCCCTGCTTCACACTACCATCTGCCCACCCTAGGGTCCCTCTTGTTCTCTGTCTGGGCAGCCCAGAGGCAAAGCAGAGTCCAGTGGGTTAGTTTTCCTGCTGCTAACGCTGCCCTCCCTGGAAGTAGAGGTGCTGGGACTCTTGACGGTCAGTGTAGCCCAGTCTCAAGGCAAACGAAGACAAGGCAAATCTTCCTCTCTGCTTTTCAGTGTCTGAAGCACAGTGGCTGCTGGGATTGTGGTGGCACATTTGTTAAATCCGTCCACGCTGCTGGACATTTCTAGAGTGGTAATTGATCATAACTTAAAAACCAAAAACCTTTCACCCTCGTGATTTTAACTTAAAAAGCTACATAGTGCTCTCATGTGAGTGGGAATCCGAGGGGAATGTAGAAAATTTAAAAAATAGAGTTTTTTGTTTTTTTAAGGTTCATGGGATTGCGGCCAACTTAAAAAATTTCCATATTTATTTTGATTATCCAATAAATAAAAATTGTATAAGATCATATGCAAAGCATATCATTTTTGGCAAGTACACACTTAGTGCCATCTTCTTTTTATCCAGGAGTGGCTTCTCTTGTATTACCTGCCAGCCATGTCTATCTTTAACAGGTGTTTTTGCTATTTTCAGGCACAAAGTCCTTTTTTAGTTTTTCTTGTTTTTTTTTTTTTTTTTTAAGAGTTCACAGGAAATCTTTTCTTTTTTTTTTTTTTTTGGTGGTGCTGGGGATTGAACCCAGAGCCTTGTGCCTGGGAGACAAGCACTCTGCCAACTGAGCTATATCCTCAGCCCCTCACAGGAAGTCTGTTGTCTTTATTTTCAGCTCCCTGAATATCAACAAAACAGTGCTAAAGCTTGAATACCATTAAATTCCCTTAATAAAGGAGGTAGAGCCACAGATTGCTATTTCTTTCTTCCAGACAGATAAATATCTGTTAAATTGGTCAAACTCCCTGGGGACAATAATTACTTATTCTCCCTCAGGGGTTATCCTTCCTGTCAACAGATTTCTCATAAATATTGGATAGATTCTTCCTGCTGCAGTTTGAAGCTGTATTTCCCCACGGCCAGCACTGACCAGATCTGTTGAACAGCTGGTCAGCATCAGGCCTCTGAAAAGTGCGTGTTGGTAGTCACTCTGTCACTGCTAGATTGCTCTTCTCCAGGCTCTGCTGTTGTCACCATGGACGGCCATGTGGGCTTTTGCACCATTCCAGCCCTTGCCGGTTGGGAGTTCCTGCTCTGTCTGTGTCCAGGTCATCTAACAGCCTGTGAAGTCGCTTTCCTGCAATTCAGCAGGTGTCTGTGGAGGGCTTCCTGTGGGCTACTGTTTCAGGCCTCAAGTGGACAAGGTTTCGTGAAGGATGGAGTACTTACTGAAAAGTCATATGAAACAAAAAATTAATGTAACAAGTGGTGAGATGCATTGAGGTTATAACCTGCTGCTAGGGTGCAGACTTCCAGCTCGGAGCCCTCGTGTAGTTTTGAGTCCTGACCTTCGTGTTTCCCGGAGCATCTGACAGTCCCTGGGTGTGGGGAGCTGGAGGCCATCGGGGTGTGCGCCCGTTCGCTTGGCAGATCTGAACTTGTGGACAAAGAGAGGCTGGGAGGCCTGCCCCTTGAGGTCATCCCTAGACCTTGCTGTTGAAGAAAGTAAACAGATACAAAGGCTCCCTCTCATCAGCCAGTTGTGAAGGTCTAGGAGGCAGTAGCTAGGAGCTTCTCTGGCCACTTTAGCTCCCTCAGTTTGGGGGAAAAAAAGATTCATGGAGAAAAGACCAATCGTTCAGGTTTTGAACTTTAAAAGGTGGGATTCGTGCAGTCTAGTTGCAGTGTCAGAGTTGGGACCTGCAACCCCATGGCTGGTCCCTCTTTCAGTGGTGTAGAGTGCTGCCCACTATAAGGTACAGGCCAATCACAGAGCAGGCTCCCCTTCAGTGCATTAATTGGGTACTGGCCTCAGATCTAATAGGCTTGGATGAGCTATTGGATTTCCTGCTGGTGCTCGAGTGGAAAATCTATTTGACTTTTTTCTCCCCAATCTAAAATATATTTGTGGGGATAAACTCAAGCAGGAGACTCGTCTTTGGCCCTATTAGAAGAACTTATTTCCAGGGCTGTTTCTTCTCCTCTTATTAACCATAAGTCACTGAACCCTCCAGTGTAGATGCACAATACCAATGAGCACAGGGAACGATGTCACTCGTCAGGGAAATGCAAACGACAATGGAATACCGCAGTGGGATATCACCACCACCCACGAGGGCACTGCTATCAGGAAAAACAAAAACCCAAACAAACTAAAATCCCAGAAATTAACAGGTATTGGCAAGAATGAGGAGGAATTGGAGCCCTGCTGAACTGTCAGTAGGAATGTCAAATGGTACAGTGCTGCTGTCATAGAATGACCTGATGATCTAGCACTTTCACATCTGGGTATGTGTCCGAAAGAATCTAAAGCATGGTCTCAAAGCTGTCTTTGTCCACCCATGTTTGTAACAGCCTTATTCACAATAGCCAGGAGGTGGACGCAGTCCAAGTGTCTGTTGGTGTAGGTGAATGGATGGATGGATGAATCGTGGTGAACACATACGGTGAAATGTTTTAGGCCTTAACAAAGAGGCCATTCTGACACATGCTCTACAGGAATGAACCTCGAGGACATGGGTGTGTGAAATAAGCCAGTCACAGACTGACAGACCTTGTGTGGTTCTATTACACGGGGAACCTGGCGTTGTCAAATTCATAGAGAGCGGAAGTAGAATGGTGGCATTCAGAGGCTGGGGGCCAGTCGAGTGTAGGAAGCAGCTGTTCCGTGGGTGCAGAGCTCAGTTTTGCAAGAACAAAAGACTTCTGGAGGTGGATGGTGGCCACGGCAGCACAACAGCACGAACCCACTGAACACTACTGAACCGTACTCTTGACAAATGGGTAAGATGGTGAATTTCATGTTAGGCACATTTTACCACAATGACCAATTCCATCTGAAAAAGAACTGAATGGTCACTCTTGAGCCCTCACCATCCCATGCTTTGTGTCTACAGACAAAATCTAGGATCTGTGTTGCCCACGGATGCTGCCAGATGCAGCCACCAACACAGCTCTTCCTTCTCCCCATCAGAAGCCCCTCTGTCCCCTCCAGGGCCAGCCTCCTAGTCCTACTAACGTGTTCTTGAGAAAAGCTTTGCGTGTCATCCATGAGGTCAACCTCTGTAAGGGGAGCTGTCTTGGCCAAGGGCTGGTCGCTGTGGTTTAACATTTGGGGTTTGTTTTTACTGCTTAGTGGAGTAGAGAACAATGAAGTGCTGTCCCGTCAGGGGGGGTGCCCCTGCAGTCCTGTCCACAGGAGTCTGAGGGTTGTTTTTCTGGAAGTGCTGACAGATGAGCCAGGCATGACTCACTCCAGCCTCACCTGCCCTCCCCTCAAACAAAGGCAGGCCTTTGACTGCAGACCAGGCGTGGGCTTGATGGCCTTCACGAGATTGGATGGACAGTTCTGGCTTCTTTGCATCTTCCAGACAACCTTGCTGAATCAAGCAGTCCGTAGACATTTATTATCTTGACAGCGATTCCAGACATCAGTTGCTTCTTCAGATAATCTACGTTAAACCTGTTTTTCCTTTCCAGGAGCTTGGTACACTGTGCTTGATGGAGTTTGTTCACGTTTCTGTTTTTCAGGATCTCTTCATGGACTCGCTTCCCGTGCTTGTTAAACGTGTCGCGTTGCTCCCAAGACCATGTAAGACCTGCTGACCTTTAATCTCCTCAGAGCAAGAACGAGGCTGCAGGTAACCCAGCTCTCCTGCGTGGGGCTCGTGTTGAGTGTGTGACTGAGTGGGTAATAGGTACACCTTCAATTATTTGGTCCAGTGATTTGAATTTAAAATGTTTGGCTTTGCCAATCTACTTGGCTTCTGTTTTGTGGCTGTATATTCTTATATATGAAATTGAAAACCTGAATTATTGGGAAACCTACCTGGAAGCATCAGCTCCACCTTGTCTCAAATAGTGATGGGCAGTTAGAATGGAAAGCGAGAAGTTTGGAGCAAATTTCACTTTGCATTTTGCCTTAGGGTTAGCGTCCTTGAGCTAACTGGGACTGCATGGGGAGTTAAAAGACCCTAATACTTTTTTTCTGATGGCCACATTCTTATGAGCCAGCTGAAGACCTTTTCCCCTCATTGTTCTCTTTGTTTGTGGTGCTGGGAAGGCAACCCAGGGGCTCTCACCTGCTAGGTAAGTGCCCTCCACTGAGCCACATCCCAGGCCTTCCTCAAAGTGAGGATGCCTGAAGTCTTTAGAGAAGCTCTGGGTGAGTTTTATTAAAATGTTTTTCTGTCCCACTCTTATTTTATTTTAGTCTCATTTAATTTTTTTTTTTTTTTTTTTTTTTTTTTTTTTGATAATGGGAATTGAACCCAGGGGCGCTCTACCTCTGAGCAACATCCCCAGCATTTTTAGTTTTAATTTTCAGAGCTTCTTGCTAAGTTGCCCAGGCTGGCCTTGAACTTGAGATCCTTCTGCCCTAGCCTCCTGAGAAGCTGGGATAACGAGGGAGCTAGGTGTGCAGCCTTATTTTTGAGGACTAATCCTTTTCTTGTGTGGTATTCCTAGCTTTGTGATCCATGAAAACTTTGCAGAGCCTGCTACATGGGGTTGTGTTACCATAAATACGGTAGTTTTTGAGCAGTGACCTTTTTATACAATTGGCATCCGTATCTATGCCTTTTGCACCCACGAGTTCAGCCAGTAGCAGGGTGAATATATTTTTAAAAAATTGCTTCTAGCCTGGTGCTGTGGCACATGCCTATAATCCCAGCTCCTGGGGAGGCTGATGCAGGAGGATTGTAAATTTGAGGCCAGCCTGGGCAACTTAGTGAGGCCTGATCTCAGAATAAAAAAATGGGCTGGAGTGTAGCTCAGTGATGCAATGCTTGCCTAGTATATGTGCAGCCCTGGGTTCAGTCCCCAATGAAGAGAAAAAAGCACCTATACTAAACACCTACAGACTGTTTTCCTATCAGGGTGTAACAACTATTTACATAGCATTTACATGACATTAGATATTATAAATAATCTAGAGATGATTTAAAATGTTTTTGAGGAGGTGTGTAGTTTACGCACAAATACTATGCCGTTTTATATGGGGACCTGGAGCAAGCTCAGATTTTGGTGTCTGTGGGGATTCTTGATTCAGTTCCCCAATGTTGTGGTGAGTTGTTAGCTCTTCCATTAATGTATGTGTAATGAAAATGTATCTTGCTGATCACTGAAGCCTTTGTCTGGTCTGACAGAGTAAAGGAACTTTCCCTTCATCTTTGTCTTCAAGAACCATTATTCAAAACCTGCCAACATCAAGCATGAAGGAGGTCTTTGCCTTCAGCTGATTTTTGTACCTATTCAACTTTTGAATTTATGTCATGCCACAAATAATTTATTTAAAATAACTAGCACACGAGTTTCCATTATTGTTTATGTGGCTAATGAGCAGCTTCTCACAATGAGGAGAGCCAGTTCAGTAAGCAACTCTTGTCTCTGCTCCGAGTCATGCCAGGCACAGACAGAAGTTGATGGTTTCCTGTGTAATGTGTCAGATGTTATTTTTGAGAAAATTTTGTCATAATGAGATGTAACTAGCTTATGGCTCTTTTATGATGCAACTGTTCTTAATTTAGGTTAAAATGGGGAACTCCGAGAGTCAATACACCCTTCAAGGATCTAAAAATCATAGCAATACTATTACTGGTGCTAAGCAAAAGCCTTGCTCCCTGAAAATACGCAGCATTCATGCAAAAGATGAGAAGTCGTTGCATGGATGGAGTCACGGAGGTGGTGGAGCAGGTTACAAGTCCAGGTCCCTGGCCCGGAGCTGCCTTTCTCACTTTAAGAGTCACCAGCCTTATGCATCAAGACTTGGGGGACCCATGTGCAAACTCTCCAAAGGCACTGCCTACTCTAAGCACAGGGCGAGCGCCCCAGGAAATGATTTCCAGGGCAACAGTGTTGCTTTCTCACCTGAGAATGGCTTCCATTATGTTGGCCATGAGCCGGCAGATAACCACATCACCTCGAGAGACTGCAATGGACACCTTCTCAACTGCTATGGGAGGAACGAGAGCGTGGCCTCCACCCCACCAGGGGAAGACCGCCGGAGCCCCAGGGTGCTCATCAAGACCCTGGGGAAGCTGGATGGGTGTTTAAGGGTGGAGTTCCACAGTGGTGCCAACCACAGCAAAGGGCCCGCAGGGGACCCCAGTGGACCTGTGCAGCTGCTGAGATACTCACCCACCCTGGCTCAGGAGACCTCCCCTGTGTCCGAGGCCAGAAGGGACTCCAGTGCCGGCTCCCCCGCCAGCCAGCGCCCTTCTCCCACCGACTCCCGCCTGCGCTCCAGCAAGGGCAGCTCCCTGAGTTCCGAGTCGTCCTGGTACGACTCCCCTTGGGGCAACGCTGGGGAGCTGAGCGAGGTGGAGGGCTCCTTCCTGGTCCCCAGCACGCCCGATCCCACCCTCCCCATCAGCTTCCCACCAGGTGATGCCAAAAAGCCTTTTAACCAAAGCTCTTCCCTGTCCTCCCTCCGGGAACTGTACAAAGATGCCAACCTGGGGACCTGCTCCCCCTCCGGCATCTGCCTTTCCGACGAGTACATCGGCTCCCACACCTGCCTAAGCAACCGCGTTTCCTTTGCCTCCGACATTGACGTGCCCTCCAGGGTGGAGCACAGGGACCCTGCCCAGTACAGTTCCTTCACCCTCCCCTGCCGCAAGTCCAAAGCCTTCACCGAGGACACTGCCAAGAAGGACACCCTCAAAGCCAGAATGCGACGGATTAGCGACTGGACCGGAAGCCTGTCGAGGAAGAAAAGGAAACTCCAGGTGAGGCCCCCTTGGGGCAGAGGGACGGGCCCCGAGTTTCCTGTCTGTAAAATGGGAATGGTATTAGGAGGCACTCAGTCGCTCGGGAAGCCAGCTAGACGGGGGAGTCTGGCCTGAGACCTGGCTCATGTTTCCAGGGTCTGTCTGTCTTAATTACTGCAGACGTGTGTCATCACTCGTAGCCTGTGACCTCGATCTCTCCATGTCTGAGTCCACTCAGGCTGCAAACTAGGTACCTCTGCCTGGCCGGCTCCAACTGCAGGTCTGTTTGCCACAGTTCTGGGGGCTGGGAAGAAGGATGGGGGTGCCAGTGTGGTCAGATTCCAGGGAGGGTCCTCCTCCTGGTGCAGATGGCTACCTTCTTGCTGAATCCTTGGTGACAGGGAGAGAGGGAGCCCTAGTCTCTTGTTAGAAGGTCACTGATGCCATTGTGACTCTGCCATCACGGCCTCCTCTAAGCCCAGTCACCTCCCCAAGGTCCCACCTCCCAAACCACTGCAGTGTGTGTGAGGGCTTCACAGGGGACTTGGGGGAGGCAGACATTCAGTCCACGGCTCCAGGTTCTGTGCTTGATTCCATGGTAGCCCCACAGGAGTGACCTTAACTACTGGACAAACTGTCCTTAGGTCGGAGCTGGAGAGAATTCCTGAAGCATCGGAGGATTTTGCTGGACTTCCTTCAAAAAGGAAGTCCAAACAAAAAGGATTAGGATGATTGTCATTATTTTCTGGATAACTAGGCTTCCTGAACTTTTTATTACTTGAAAAAATAAAATAAAGTTTCTATGTTTAAATCAGCATGTTAAAGAAAAAAGAAAAGGAAGAAGTTGTTAGGGTAGTATTCCTATGGGTAAAATCTGGCCTCTTGCTCATGGGGGTAGCTAGCCACTTTTGAAAGCATCTTATAGCTAAGTACAAGTAATAGCAAAAATATAATGCTGATATGATAAGAAGAATGATGATGATGATGATACTTTTAATGATATATGAAGATTTTAAAAATATTTTTTTAGTTGTTGATGGACCTTTATTTTATTTGCTTATTTATATGTGGTTCTGGGAATCAAATGCAGTGCCTCACATGTATGAGGCAAGCATCTACCACTGTTACAACTCCAGCCCCGACATATGAAGTTTTAATATGTCAGCAAAGTGGTTAGCCACCAGGAAGGAGAGTAATCCTTTTTCATTAACTAGTGACAGTTGCTAGGTTTTTGGGTTGTGGATGTTTCGGTTACTTTTAATAACAGAAGGGAGAAAGCTTCCCCCCTCTCGCCCCTACCATCACTTTGTATAAGTCACAGAGCTGAAGAGAATTCGACTGGGCAGTCAGTCTCTAACAGAATCATGTCTCATCCATCCTAGACAGACAAATATAAGACTAAAGTTTTGTAGAGCTTCAGGAATAGGAAATAACATGACTTCTCTGAGTAGGTCGTTACAGCTTTACTGAGCTTACCCTAGCTATTTCCTTCTTGTGTGTGATGTCCACTGTCATCGCTCCTGTACCGTGCTCGGCTGCCCGTCTCCTCCCCATTGAGACAAGGAACAGATGATCCCCTGCCTGGCTCCAGGGCCTCCTCTTATCCCTGAATATAGTAATTAGCTTCCTCCTTAGTCATCACTTCCTGGGCTAAACCACTAAACAGAGCAGTTACAATCCAGAACACTGTAAGTCACTCTGGACAGGAGAAGAAAGAAATCTGTGAGCTGAATTTTAAAGCTTCTGTTTGGAGGTGACACTTTTGACCTCTCACATTTATTGGGCAGAGTGAGACACATGGCCCTGGTAACTTCAAGGGAGGCGGGGATGGGAGAGGCCTAGGGGAGGACCAAGAATATTTGGTGGGTACACTGGCAACTGCTGCAGATTTATCATGGCCTAGCTGAAGAACACAGTCCCCCAGGGTTTCTTGTAGTTCTAAGTCCAAGAACTACAGCCATGTTGTCTCAGGGAGTTTCTACAGAAACTACCGGTGGTTCTTACTCGGTAATAGAGAAAAATGGCCAGTGAACAATTACAAGGTATCGATTTAGTACTGGCTCCTAGGATGTGAGGAAAGGCCACCGATTTTCCTTTAGCTTCTAAGGAGTTAAATCCTCCATCCCAGCCTATTGGGGCAAAATTGACAAACAGAATTTGTGTGTGTTCAAAGCACACACCTTGATAATTTGAAATGCAGGTACATTGTGAAGTGGACACCGTGAGCAGGCCTGTTAACACACTTACACTTCACAGAGTTGCCTGATTTTTTTTTTTCTTTTTTTTTTTTTTTTTGAGTCAGAAGATGTCTTGGCAAATTTCGAGAATGCAAACCAATTGTATTAGTTGCAATAGTGTGTGTTAAATCTCTAGAACCTCTTCATCTTGGGTAACTGCAACTTGTACACGTTGACCAACTTCTCCCTGTGGGTCTGCCTTCGGACCCTGGGAAGCTTTCTGCTCTGCTTCTATGAGTTTGGCTATTTTGGATCATGCAGGGTCATCTTTATGCTGAGTGACATCTCTTGACTCCCTCTCTATTTTGGCTACAGTTCCCTGGCCATCAAGAATATATCAGTCCTCGTTTGTGATTATCTGATCGGGCAGAAATGGAAATCATATGCCTTAAGTACATACATAGCAAGCTCTAGGTTTCACAAGGACGAGGAATTCTGTATGAACTTATTTAAAAAATATTTGATTTTTTTTTAAAAAAAGGCCCTGTTTTAGCCTGAAAATTTATGAGGGGCTATTAGGATTATAGGATTAGAAATTGGTTAGAGACTAGGGAAATGCGCACCTATGTATGAAAATCAGTTATAAATACTCATGTGCACTAAGGAGAATTGCTTCACTGTGGTTGAATGTTGAACAGCCCTACAACCTGAAGTCTCTATCTCACGAGAATCAACAAGAGTGTTTATAAGTCACATGTAACTTTGGCACTTGTGTGCTTTTCTCTGGCAGAGTCCTGCTTGTTTTGAAACGCCCTATTATGGCTCTTGCAGGGTAACAGAGTAGTCCCAGTGTTTTGGGGCAGTGAGTCAGAGAGTCACATTTGTAGCTGAAATGATGTTAACGCTAGCTAAGAATTCCTTCATCTGTTAGGAGTTTTGGAAGTTCAACAAAGTGACAAAAATCTGAAAGTATTTTGAAAGTTTCCTAAGTGACTCACAGCGGCTGCTTTATTTGCTTTGTTCTACACAGGCATCAGTGTATAAATAAATATGACCACGGGACAGAGTGTAAACACAGTGGGAAATAATATTTTCATTACTAATAGCTGTGTTTGGGGCTCGGTTGTTTATAGCTCCTGGGCATTTAGAAATATTCTTCAGTTGCATGATCATGATTTTCTTTCAAAAGGCAAGTAAATGCTACTTGTTTTCTGGATGAAATTATTTTTATATCATTATTTTATTTATTTATTTTTATGTGGTGCTGAGGATCGAACCCGGCGCCTCACACGTGCTAGGCCAGCGCTCTACCACTGAGCCACAGTCCCAGCCCCTGGATGAAATTTTTGAAAAAAGAATCTGTCCACACAGAGGAATATTCAAAATAATCCCTTTAATCAATGGTTCTTGGCCCAGTTAGCCCCACTTTTATTTTAATATGTAGGGAAAAATTATTGAAAGCCCAGTTGTAGTTGAGTGGACTTGAATGTATTTAGCTTTCTCTGCCATTGCCTATCTAAGCTATGAATATGGAATATCTGTACCTTTCAGGTCAGGAGTTAAGTTCACTTTTGGCTGAATAAGATAGTACTCAAGTGAAAAGATGTAAATAAATGCATTTTTTTTCCAATGAAAGAAATTCCCCAATTAAGTAAAAAATATGAATTATGGAGAAAAACTACAATCACTGGCAGTACCCTTGGTGGATAAGGAATCCTTGGGGTGTGGTATTTAATATAGGAATTGGGAAAATAACCTAGAGATCCTTAAGTCCAAAGTCTAGACCTGGGCAATTGGCCAGAAGCTGAGGACAGTTTATCACAGAAGAGGAAGAGAAGTTTGCGTGGTTTTACACAATAACATCAACATCTGTATTCCCCACCCTGCCCTGGAAACGGTGACTTTATAACTTAGTTTTTAAATAATATAGGTTGAAAATAGATTGCAAGAGTGTGAATTCTTTCCTGGAAGTCATTGATTTCACAGTTAAAAAATAAATAAAAAGAAATATCATTCCAGAAATTTTCACTAGTGGGTAACTATACCAGTTAGTTTCTTGATGCTCAGCGCAGGTTAGATACAGGAGAGTCTGTGGTATTTATCGACCTCTCTAAGTGTCTGTGCTGCTGATAAATATTGGCTTGGGCAGCCCCATTCCTATGAAGTGCTCTACCACTGAGCTACATACCAACTCCAGGCAACATGGTTTCTAAACTTCTTTCTGTCTTGAAGATATGATGATTAAAAATGTATTCTTATTATAAGAATTTTATTGTAAGAATTAGCTGCTACCCATATGATACTGAGGCTGTGTAGAGGGGGGATGCTTTGGGTGCTGGGACCTCTGATGCATGATCATTTGTGTTTGCACAGGAGCCACGGTCCAAGGAGGGCAGCGACTACTTTGACAGCCGCTCTGATGGGCTGAATGCAGATGTGCAGATGCCCCCTCCGGGCTCTGCGCTGCTCTGGCCAGGGGGCTCGGCTCACATCCTGTCTCAGAGGAGCGAATCTGCTCATGCGATTGGTAGTGATCCCCTGCAACAGAACATTTACGAGAATTTCATGAGAGAGCTGGAAATGAGCAGGACCAACCCAGAGCACATAGAAACATCCACGGAAACCATCGAGTCCAGCAGCGAGTCACTCAGCTCGCTGGAGCAACTGGATCTGCTGTTTGAGAAGGAACAAGGAGTGGTCCGGAAAGCTGGGTGGCTCTTCTTCAAACCCCTCGTCACTTTGCAGAAGGAGAGGAAGCTGGAGCTGGTGGCACGGAGGAAATGGAAACAGTACTGGGTAACTCTTAAAGGTGAGTGCCCTGTGACCTGCTGTGGGCGGCAGGTGGCCCCGTGTTCCCCGTGCTTGCCTAGGAGTGCCAGTGAGGTCAGCGTTGACTGGAGCTAGCGGGCAGGGCTTCCGTGCAGAACCTCAGGCGTGCTTCACCACAAGCACTTCGCCAAACCTGTATAAAATGGTTCACTTACTATTTGGGTTTATATTTAGTCTAACCAATAATTAGTTCATTTAAAAGTGATTGCTTATCATTTTATATGCATTACTGTACCACTCTTTGATACTTTTCCTGCTTCTTAGGAAAGAAAAACAAAAATAAAACCCAAACCAAACTAAATGAATTGCTAAATGTAGTTCAGAAATTTCATATTTTGCGTACAGTCAGCATTTGACAGTGATTCCTCCTAGCTCTCTCTTCCTGAGGATCCTTAAGGTCAGAGGAGCTATCATAGCGACCCCAAACAAAAAGAGCAAGACTTTTAAAGCCAAGACTGATTTTCCTAATGTCACACAGTCACACAGACATATTCAAAACATAAGCATGCAGATTTTCTTCCTCAAGTCAACATAAACCTAGCAAGATATTTAGAGGAACAAAGTTGTGTAGTGAGATCCGACAGTGATTCTTCCTAGCTTGAGTATCAACTGGATTATTGGATTTCTATCATTCCACATTTATGAACTAAGAAAGTATAATTGTTATCCTCAGTGCAGCAACTTGCCTGCCTGCCTGCCTTCCTTCCTTCCTTGTCTTGAGAATTGAACCCAGGGCTTTGACCATGCGTGATAAGCCTGTGCTTTACCACTGAGCTATACTCTCAGTGTAGTCTTTCTTTCTTTCTTTTTATTGTTAATTCCCCGCCCCTGCCCCCCTTACTGGGGATTGAACCCAGGGCCTCACACATGCTAGGCACGCCCTCTACCACTGAGTTATAGATATTGTGTCCATCCACAACTAAAAAAAAATATTGAAAAAAAAAAAAAAAGAAAAGAAAATCAGAATTGCTTTGCTCCATGTATTACATAATCTGAATGCTAGTGGGGCTTGTGTGTGGCCACATCCCACCTGAGAAATGGGGTGTGAGTGACAGTGAAAGGGTTTGGAGCCAGGCCCTGTGGAAGGACTGTCCACCCTGGAGACAGAACTGGTGTGAGGGCGAGCAGTGGTGTTGTAGAGGCACCTCGACTTCCTTCTGTAAGAAGGACTGAAGGTCGACAGGCTGGTTCTAAGTCAGTGTGAGCTACTGGAGCTTTGGGCAGGTGGAAAGACACCACCTTCCTGGTTTCCACACTCCCAACAGCACTTGTGCCGGGCCAGTTGGTGGAGGCTTCTTGGTGGATGTGATGTTGGAGAATTCAGAAATACCCTCAGGGCTGGAAGACCCAACTGCCAGGCCCCTGTGTTGCCCTGAAGGTAAGCCAGACTTCCGGCTGCTGGCTTCAGGGACAGGAAAGGCCCGAGTTTTCTTTGACCCCCGAGAGATCTGCGCTCTGCTTGTGAAACACTTCACGATCCACACACAAATGGGGCTTTGTAAACGTTATCAAATACTCATTCCCCGTTTCCTTTGCAGCCAGGGCTTGCCATGCGATAAAGATGTTTTTCCCAGCACGACCTTTCCTATGTGGCTCTTGACACCTTTTCCTCTGGGACTTCAATATGTCAAGTTCCATTTCCTTGGCTTGAAGTCCAAGTTGTAATGCTGAGACTTAACTCTTTGGTTTAATCGTCCTTAAAATCATACCTATGTGTAGATTCGCATAAATATTTAAACAGGATTTTAAACTTACTCTCAAATAGTTTTCAAAGTATCTGTGTAAGTAAATCAGAAACGGGTTTCTGGAGAGAGCAGTTATTAACCAACAACCTGGTGGCCTGCTTCCCTTGAATGTGCAGGTGGGCTAAGGGTACACAAGTGTAATACTTTAACAAGGTGGTTCTGCTTTACATCTGTCTTTTCTAATGGGTGGATTTTCATGCAGTTAGTTAACAGGGACTTCCTGGGCCAAATTGTTGGCAAGGTCACTAAAGTTGTCCCTCAGAGTGCACATCACACTGTGTCCAGCATCAGGAGAGGAGTTGATCTGATAATTTGAGGATGCCCATGATTCAGCCCTGAGACAGGCCAGCGGCAGGGAATGGAGGGAAGAGTGTGGGGCAAGAAGGTTTTCACGAAAAGGTGGTTTTCAGGGAGGACTGAAGCCAGGTGCTCTCTTCCGCTGGAGGTATTTCTGTTATCACCTCTTGTATATTGTACTTCCACTCCTGTTCCAGTGTATCTTTTTTTCTGCTTCAGTGGCAAAGAGGATACCCTCTGTCCTCTCCAGGTGAACACTAGCACCTGGTGGGCCCTGGACAGGGCTGATGGCTGCTGCCCTGGGTGAATGGGAGGAGATCTCATCAGTGCAGACCAGTCCCTTCCCATCAGTCCCTGTGCCCCCCTCGAGAGGCAGAGTTCCTTTAACTTAAAATTGATGTAACAAGAGTTAAGATGGATTTCCTGTCCTTTAAATTCAATAGGCACACAATTCTGCTTAGGGAACTACATGCTGGCCGGCTCTAAAGTGAAACGTCCACGTGAGCAGCCGTCTGGTGTTGATGGGGTGTTTGGCAACATCTTGGCATGTGTCCAGGGCTTGTGTTCATTTCCTCTAGATGTAATGACTCAGATCATGGCCTTTGGGATACAATGGCAGGGAGACTGGGAAGAAAACATTGGAGAGAACTCGGGCTTGGGCGCATTTAGCCTTGCTCTCTCACCTTCGTCCTGCCGCGTTCAGCAGGGGCCATGGTCCTGATGGAGGGATTAGAAATGTATTGTTTCTAAGTGTACCATTACCTGGGGAAAGAGAGAGACTCAGACCCTCAAGAAGCAATGCTGGCCATTAGTCTCTTGCTGTTACCCTTGTCCTTAATATTTGAGCATGTGTAGCCTTTTGGGGTGAGGTTTTTGTTTTTTTGAGGGGGGGGGGGTGCTGGGGCTCAAACCCAGGGTCTCCAGCATGCTAAGCACACCCTGTGGCACTGGGCTCATTGTATGCATGGGAGCAGACAGCTTAGCTCAGTGCTTCCTGAGTTCATGAATTGCAATCTTTGAAGAAGAAAGCACCAGTTCTGAAGTCCAGGCTTGGGCTAGCACCGCTGTGCTGTTTGTTTAGATTCAGACTTATTTTTAGAGGAAGCAGCGAAACTGACAAGAGTGAAACCGTTTTTAAAACTCCTAAACTCTTATGACTGAGGACACCCACACAGCAGGATGGAGTGCCATTAAGTGGACTCTGCTGGCTCTCAGGCAGGTGAGCGAGCGCTGGCTGGAGTGAGAGGTATTTGCTGAGCACATCAACTGTGACCCCCTCATTCGTGCCGTGTGCCCGAGCCTGGCTCAGGAGAGGTGCTCAGAACTGATTCTTGGACGGAGGCTGAAGGGATAGTAAACCTAAACCAGGAGCATCAATTTGATTAAAAATTGTCTTCAGTAATTATAAGGCATTTCTATCTAATCTTCAGACCCTTGGTAACTTCTACCAGCGATTCTTTACTAGCTTAATTTCGGGGGAAATGAATACTGAAAAGCCTAGGAAGCAACATTCTCAGAGTAATATTTAAAATTCAGGAATACTCAGTTTCATGTTTCCCCCTTAACCTGAGTCAGTAAGATTACTGTAATGTTTTTTTATCACTTATGAAATTAGAGAATTTACTAAAAGGAAATCATTCGCCCCAGCCTTTGGAGGATAAACGGGGTACTTTCTCAGAAATGCAAAGTTACCTCGTTGTAGTTTCTTGTTAACTCCTTATTCAGTAACTGTACCTAGAATCTGTGGTTTCTTTAGCCTCCCCTATTTAATAAATATATCCTAAATAACACTGTAGTCTGCCCAAGAACCAGGAGGCTGGGGCCAGAGGGCCTGCATTGATAGCCCTGTCCCAGTGCCAGCTGAGGGGCTGTGCAGGGAGTCCACGGTCCCGGTTCTTTACCTGAAGAGTGGGTGAATAACCACCTCCTTCCTGCAGGGCCCCGGGGGGACTGACTGAGCCATGTGTGCAGAGAACCCAGAGGAGTTAAGCCCAGTCTGTGCTGGGCATCACTGTTGCTGATACATTTACAGAAACATACTCCCTGGCCTGCTAAGACAAGCAGGCCACTTCAGATGCCGTCTGACTTGTTGGTGGTAAACGATGGTCTCATTTAGGGCTGGCGGTCTTGTTTGCACGCATCACTTACTCTCATGCCTTTCCCAGACCCTCGTGTCTTGTGGCAGGGACATTATCTTGCTTCTCTCTTTCCCAGGCTGTACCCTGCTGTTTTACGAGACCTATGGGAAGAATTCCACGGATCAGAGCGGGGCCCCGCGGTGCGCTCTCTTTGCAGAGGAGAGCATAGTGCAGTCCGTCCCGGAGCATCCCAAGAAGGAGAACGTGTTCTGCCTCAGCAACTCCCTTGGTGATGTCTACCTTTTCCAGGTACTGCTGGGGCTTTGCGAATGGAGGGTTGAGGTGCTGCCCTGTGATCAAAGGGAACAGAGTTAAAAGACAAAACCGAGAACTGAAGTAAACCCTTAGCTGGGCTTTGGATTAGGACTTGCGCAGCAGACCGTGGTGCTAGCTGCCAGTGCACTGGTACCATGGCCAGTGTAGACATGAGGGCAGCTGGCATTTCCCAGGCACCCATCAAGTGCGGGGCTGCAGCCCATGAGATGCTCACAGGACACAGAGAAACATCACGGTCCCCACTCCAGCCCCGCTCACGGTGTAGAGAATGCAGCATCTGGGATTCCCAGAGCCGAGTCCTATTAAAGGAAGCCTAGGGAACAATGGAGACTCGGGCTCTTGAGAATTCCAGAGGAAGTCAAAGAATCAGCTTTCTAGGAAAAACCTCCTGGACAAGTGAGGTCTTGTTTCCCCGGGAAGATGGCCTTCGGATGTGAAAATTCAGGCCATCTGCTGTTGGAAGTTTGAGCCACTTTCTAGTTACAAAGGCCGAGTGGTAGAGCATAGGGGTGCTGAGCCTCGGGTACTGGGTCAACCTTACATTTGAACTCTGGTGCTGTGCTGGGGTAAGTAGGTCATCGTGGAGCACCTGGGGAACTTCTGAGCTTCAGACCCTTCAGCGTGTATGTTTATAAAACCTAACAGGATTGCTTTGAGGGTGAATATCATCATATGCATGTGTTCAGTCCTAAAGGAATTCTAACAGTTATTTGAGATGGGGTCTTGCTAGGTTGCTCAGGCTGGTCTCAAATTCCTGAGTTTAAACTCTCCTCTTGCCTCAGTCTCCCAGGTAGTTGACACTATAGGTGCCATCACCACATCTGGCTAAGAAATTTTGACTGTTATTATTGATCCACTCAAAAGAGTTGGGAGTGATCAACAGGAAGTGAAATGTGCCCTTCCAATGCCTCCTAATCCAAGCCGAGTGCTTGATGTAGATGCAGCGTGGGCTGTAGATTGTATCTGGCTGGAGGATTCATAGAAACCTCAGAGAGCCTATGTGATGGACATTATTATCCAAAGAACATGTATGAAGACACGAATGGATGTGAATGTACTTTGTGTACAACCAGAGATATGAAAAATTATGCTCTATCTGTGTAATAAGAATTGCAATGCATTCTGCTGTAATATATAAATAAAAAATTAATTAAAAAAAGAAAGAAAAGAAACCTCAGGGATCCTGGTTTAGGTCTCTGGTAAAGTTGGTCCTAGGTGCCCTCAGAAGCCCTGCAGAACAAATGTTCTCTAGACCAACTTTGGGAGTCTAGAATTCTTTAGTGCCCCTGCATCACGGTTTCCTGAGAATAGCCTTACCTCTGTCCCCAACTGACTTGACTGACAGGAATCAGGGCCTGGAGTATGCTTTTCCTCCTCTTAATAGAAAGATCCTTTAACACCTTTCATGATGTTTTAAAGAAAAATAAGGAATTGATGTCAACCTTAATTCAGGCAGGTAAACCCCTTATGTTAAATTTGTGTGGACTTCTAGGAGTGAGTGTGAAATTAACGTTTTGTGATTCAGGCAGAATATTCTTAGTTCTAAGACTCTCTCCCAATTGGTCCTATTCGATGATCCCAGAGGCCAATGGAAGATCCACTCTTTGGCTTGTATGTATGTGGATATTTCTGGACACCATGAAAGTGCTTCTCAGCCTTCTTAATGTCATATATATTTGCACATTCCACTTAATTTAGGCTTTCCTTATAGTTGTTAAAATATTTTCCTTTTATAAAAATAGTACGGTCTTTGCATCCGAAGTCACTTACCAAAGAGAAACTGTTACAAACGCCCAGTATTGGAAGACGTCTACTTTAATGTCCTTAGTGTGGGTCCTCTCCCTATATTTTTTATTGATTTTTTTTAATAATGGAAGCTACATTGTAGACATAATTTTATATCCAGATTTTGTGTTTTAGCCCCAATATTTTCTTCTTCTATTAGACTGATGAAGAGAAGCAGCCACTCAGAGAGGGGCATGATGGAACAGCATAGATGTGGCTTCGTTTTCTGTCACTTCTGTTGTTGACTCCTGGCCGCTCGTGGCCCCAGGGTTGTGTCTGCTCCGCAGTCCACGTTCTCTCTGGTCCTCTGAGCCCAATGAGTGGTTGGGTGTGTTTTTGAAATTAAACTCTTTTTTTTTTTTTTTAATGAAATGCAGGTATTTCTTGGGATTCACTCATCCAAACCCAGCCTGCCATTCTGGAGAGAAATTTTGTGTCAAGGAATTTCAAACCATCTCCTCGCTCTCTGTGTTTAGGCCACCAGCCAGACAGACCTGGAAAACTGGGTCACTGCTATCCATTCTGCGTGTGCATCCCTTTTTGCAAAGAAGCATGGGAAAGAGGACACGGTGCGGCTGCTGAAAAGCCAGACGAGAAGCCTGCTTCAGAAGATCGACATGGACAGCAAGATGAAGAAGATGGCGGAGCTGCAGCTGTCTGTGGTGAGCGACCCCAGGAACAGGAAGGCCATCGAGAACCAGGTACAGCAACCAAGAGCGTAGACTCGAATTATGAACATAATTCACATACTCTGGGGGAAATGGTTTCTTTTCTTTCTTTATTTTTTTTATTTGTTCATTTTAGTTATACATAACATTCGCATTCTTGTGGTTGTATATGATGTGGAGTTACACTGGTCATGTATTCATGTGTGAACATAGGAAGGTTCTTTCTGATCATTCTACTGGCTTTCTTATTCCCATCCCCCCTCCCTTTATTTCGCTCTTTTTCTAATCCAATGAACTTCTATCCCCCGCCCTCCATTGTGCAGCATCCACATATCAGAGAGAACATTCAGACTTTGGTTTTGGGAGATTGGCTTATTTCACTTAGCATAATGGTCTCCAGTTCTATCCATTTACCAGCAAATGCCATAATTTCATTCTTCTTTATGGCTGAGTAATATTCCATTGTGTATGCATATATATCACATTTTCTTCTTCCATTCATCTGTTGAAGGGCACCTAAGTTGGTTTCATAGCTTAGCTATTGTGAATGAAGCTGCAATAAACATTGATGTGGCCACATCACTATTTTATGCTGATTTTTAGTCCTTCAGGTATATACCGAGGAGTAGGGTAACGGGGTCAAATGGTGGTCCCATTCCAAGTTTTCTGAGGAATTTCCATATTGCTTTCCAGAGTGGTTGCACCAATTTCCTGGGGGAATAGGTTTCTGTGGCTTCTAAGTTCACATACTTATGGCTATCTTGTGTGACACAGGTGATGTGGTTCACTTTACAACCTTTAGTGGCTGATCAGAAACACATTGCACATCCCTCATCTGAAATGCTTGGGACCAGAAGTGTTTTGGATTTTCTTAAAATGTTTGAATTTTGAAATATTTGCGTATATACAATGAGGTATCCTGGGGATGGGACTTAAGAAAAATTCCATAGTAACACACCAATTTGGACAGACTGATGCATTAGAAAGAAATTTTACTTAAAACCCCAAATTAATTTGTTTCATATGCACCTTAAACACATAACCTGGATGTAAGTTACATAATGTTTTAAAGAATTTTGTGCATGAAACAAATTTTCATAGTGTAGGATTTTTAATTGTATCATATTGACACTCAAAAAGTTTTAGATTCTAGAGCATTTCAAATTTGGGATTTCTGGATTAGGGTCGCTCAACCTATATATTGAAATAGTTTATAACCGAATCTTTTTGCCTATGTTAAGTGGTGCCATTTGGCCCAGCTGATTATCTGAAAAATTGTTATTTTTCTGAACAAAATCCATGTGATAAAACCCCCAGAGGATTGGACAGTTAAGTCCTAATACAAAGGATGGCTTGGGAAGGGGGGTTTGGTGTAACGCAGCTAGCTATTCCTGTGTCTGTGGAGTCCAGAAACCACTAACAGACAACAGGGAAAATGCTTTCCTTGGTCTGCTGCCACATTCATGCCGTTGGGTGGCTCTACCCCATGTGCATTGTAGAGGAGGTGAGGTAGCTTTTTAATTTTTATTTTCCTTTGCTTGGACCACCTCAATACTTAGGAAAGTGCTCGCGAAATTTCTAGCCTTCCTCTCAAGTCAGGTTCCCTGGGAAACAGACTGAGCTGGAGAACTGTAAGTGAGGAGTTTTGCTGGAAGCCCTCAGGAGCATTACTGGTTGGGAGTAAGGAGCAGGACTGGGGTGGAGCCCGCAGGATTTTGACCACCAGGCAGGCCCCACAGGAAGCCCTGGAGCTGGGTGGCCCTGCAGAGCTGTCTGCATCGTGGCAAGGGGGCCAGGCTTTCTCGCCTGGCAGCTCCCTTCAGTGGAGGTCAGTCCCCAGAGGCACCCAGCTGTGAGCTTTGAAAGAACACCTCTGTTTCCAACAAGGGGTCCAGGAGATGCAGTGTCCACTATGACCCTTCCAGAATCAGTTGTCAAGTGACTTGAGAACTTGAACAAGGAATAGGGTAATGATAAGTTAGCATGTTCTTGAATTTTTCATCCTTTTTACTTGAAAATGAGGTTCTTAAAAAAATATTCCATAGTAACACAGAGATTTGGACCAATTTATTAGCAAATTTTGCCTGTGATGTTTTACTCACGTCGCATGTCAGTCTTTCATTATGTGTGAATGTTTAGCCTTGTTCAAAAGTTGATCATCTACATATATTTGAAAAACAGTAAGTGTAGAAAGAAATTCAGGTTACAGTGGGAATCACACATGAATTCAAATGATGTATTTGTGATACGCTAAGAATTTGGAATATATTAGTTAGCAGTAGTAAAATAACCAAATAACTGCCTCTCATCTAGTATTTTTAAAGGACGGTGTGATGAATCTTCTATTACTCTTCCCATCTTTTCCTGTTCTTATGTTCCATTTGGTCTTTATTCCTTCTCAGTTCTTTCCCTCTCACCTGCAGGTACTGGTCAACCTGACAGATGCATCTGGCTTCAAGAAATAAAAATAATGATGAATTATGGACCCTGTTGCTGATTAGTGTATAACTTAGTTAGAAAACCTGTTAAATATGAAACTAAAGAACATTCTAGAATGGGATGTTTGGTGACAACTGACAAAGTCATCCAATTTCATGAGGGATCAGAGGGTCGGAGTCGTGGGGATTCCTGGGAGGACATGGCCTTCAAACACTGTGGGGTTGTGCAGGTGGGAAGGATTTCCATGAAAAGACCTGGGGCAGAAGTAACAGGGATGGCTTGGAGCTCCTGGGCACACCACAGAGCGTGTGGCTTGGCAAACGAGGAGTAGTTGGTGCTGAGCTGGACAGGCGCTGGGGCAGTTTTTGGGGTGTTTTGTCTTATTCTGTAACAATGTACTATCAACTTGGTGGCTTAGCAGCAACCCACATGGATTTCTCACAGTCCCCAGGGATGGGAAGTCCAAGGTCAAGGCAGGGCAGATTCCAGGTCTGGTGAGGGCCTGCCTCCTAGAGATGGTGTCTCCTTGCTGTGTCTTCCCTTGGTGAAAGGGCAGGGAGGCTCTCTGGGCCTCCTTTGTAAGGACACTCATTCTCTTCACAAGGGTTCTGTTGCTGACCTAACCCCTCCCCAAAGGCCCGGCCTGCTAATACCATCACTATAAAGGTTGTTTTTCAACTTGAATTTGGAGGGTGGGGCGCATACACATTCAGGCCCTAGCAGTTTTGAATGCTGGGCTTGGATAGAATTTCAACTTGTATTCCACATTCAAAGTAGAAAGCAATCTAGTTTTTGGCGTTGTATCTTGGATCAGGCAGTGACTTGGAGGACAGATTGAAGTGGGGAAAGGCATTGGGCGGTCCGATGGCACTGGTCTGGATGTGTGGATACAAGGGCTTGGTCCTGAGGGATATGAAAGTTCAACAGTTCACATGGACACCAGAGAGCATGGTCTGCTGTGGCTGTGTGGACTCTTAGAGTCACCTCCAGTCCTGAGTGGAACTGTTCTGATACAGGAGATGCCATTATCTACGCCTGCCAGCTGGAGGCGCCAGACTGCAAGACAGTTTCCACGTGGAGGTGAGAAGGCAGCATTAACTCCAGGAAGAGAGCAGGAGTGGAGGGGAAGAGAACAGCAGTGGAGGGGCAACGGGTTGGGCAGGAATACCCCTGCAGCCTGCCGGAGCCCTCCCCGCTCACATCTGGGAGGAGGCTGGTCCTGAGGCTACATGACTGCACTGCCCAGCTTCCTGCCTGGGGAATGCAGGGTGTGCCCAGCTCTGCCCAGGGTGTGAGCGGAGAGCTGAGGAGAGATGGCTATCCTGGTGTTTTCTTTGTACTGCATCCCACCTGGGGTCCTGAGGTTCCACAGTCTAGTTATGACAGCCCTTCTGCTGGGAGAAATATAACTCATGGGGTCCGGTGTCACAGAGTGCTCGGGTGCCCTCGTCAAAGACCACATAGGACAGCGGTGGGATAAAGTACAGTTTCAACCCTTCTGTCTCCTGAGCTTAACTTTGGAACCATGTGTCTGGAAGGGGCACTCAGTTTAGAGTTTTCAGGGCCTTACATTTAGTTGAAGATTTACGTTTAGGGAGAGATGAGGGAACATTGACAGGCTCCCTTTATGTATGTGGACCTTTTTTTTTTTTTTTTTAAAGTTATAGATGAACACAATACTTTTATTTATTTATTTTTATGTAGTGCTGAGGATTGAACCCAGTGCCTCACGCATGCTAGGCCAGCGCTCAACCAGAGCTACAGCCCCAGCCCCTATATGGAGCCTTTTTATGGCCACAGGAAGTCCAAGCACATGAATTTTTCATTAGGTAGATATTTTTTTTTTTTTTGCCTGCCTGTAGTTTGTGAATGCCTGATGGATGATGTCACCTTTGGTGCCATTCTTTGATTGGGAGGGGTTACCCTTGCACAAACCCTTTCACAAATCAAAGGGTCCAGAATGATTGGCCTCAAGAGTTACTTCTTATAAAGAATTAGGGTGATGGTCACTTGGGGCCCATTGTCCACTCTTGCCAGAGTCCGTACCTTGGTTATTTTGTCCTCGTGCTCCTTGGTTTTCATTTCAGGCTCCAACCCCACCGGCTTCCTCCCTGCTCCTGTATCTCCTCCACCTACCCCACACACACCTCCTGCATGCTCATCTTCTAGTTGTACTCTAGGGAATTTCTGGTAAGATCCTGTTTGGATTGAAATTTAGAAATTTCACCTGAATAGTTTTTAGGTTATAATTTAGTCCTGTTTTCCCAAAGGACTTTGCAGTTATTGAAAAGCATCACATCTGGCCATGAAAGGTGAAAGAGCTGTTTACTCTCGACTTGCAGACACACAGACTGAGAAACACACAGACACACAGCGGGGAAGTAAGCACATGCTTGGAATTGCTTTTATGAGATCCCCTTTGACTAGGAAACGGTAATGTGACCACAAAGGTATTTACAGGCTGAGGCCACTTAGGTCCAGGCTCCCAATATCCCATACACGCACGTACAGTGTTTAAAACCTCTATGAAAGAGCAGTATTCAGTGCACTTACCATTTAAAAGTCTCAAGTCCACTACATACTTTTTTTGGGTGCATGGTAATTATACTGAATAGTGGGCTCATTGTGACATATTGGCACGTGTGCATCGCATACTTTAATAACTTTGATTCCCCAGTGCCTGCCTTTCCCTCCCCTTGTCCATCCCCTGATCCCTTCCTCCATCCTCCTTATCTCTCTTCTGTTTTCTTTTTTCTAAATATGAGAAAAAACATAAGCCCTCAACTTTTTGCATCTGGCTTGTTTTGAGTAACGTGATGCTCTCCAGGTCCGTCCATTTTCCTGCAGATGACACAATTTTGTACTTGATAGCTGACTAAAATTCTGTTGCGTGCACATACCACATTTTCTTTATCCATTCTTCTATTGGTGGACACCGAGGCTGGTTCCATAGGTTGGCTGTTGTGAATTATGCTGCTATAAACATGGGTCTGCACGTATGTCTATAGTGTGTGGACTTTAGTTCTTTGGGGTAAATACTGAGGAATGGTATGACCAGGTCATATGGCGGTTCCATGCCTACTCTTTTGAGGGACCTCCACACTAATTTCCCTAGCGGCTGTACTAATGTACCTTCCCACCAACAGTGGGTAATTGTTCCTTTTCTCTCCGCATCTTCTCCAGCATTTATTGTCATTTGTATTTCTGATGTTCTAACTAGAGTGAGATAAAATCTCAGTGGCATTTTGATTGAATTTCTTCGATGATGAGAGATGAAGATTCTTTTCCTTATAATTGTTGGCCATTTCTACCTTTTCTTTTGAGGAACATCTATTTAGTTCATTTGCCCATTTGTTGAGTGGGGTATTTCTTTGGTGTTGACTTTTTTGAATTCTTTATACATTCTAGACATTAATCCTCTGTTGGAAGAGTAGCTTGCAAAGATTTTCTCCCATTCTGTAAGTTTCTTCCTCACACTGTTAATTGTTTCTTTTGCTGTGCAGAAGCTTTTTAGTTTGATGTCATCCCATTTATTCATTCTTGATATTATTCCTGAGCTACAGGAGTTCAGGTGAGGAAATTTCTGCCTGAGCCAATATGCTGGATTGTTTTCCCTATATTCTCTTCTAGTAGTTGCAAAGTTTTTGTCTTATTTCAAGGTCTTTGATCCATTTTTGAATTGATTTTTGTGCAGGGTGAGAGATAGGGATCTAGATTCTACATATGAATATACAATTTTCCTAGCACCTTTTGTTAAACAAGTGTCTTTTCTCCAATGTTAACTTTTTGCCAAGAATCAGATGAGCATAACTGGGTGGGTGTGTCTTCTGTTTTGTTGCATTGGTCTACGTATGTTTTCATGTCGGTACCAAGCTGCATTTGTGACTGTGGCGCCATAGTATAATTTGAAATTGGGTACTGTGATGCCTCCAGCCTTATTCTTTTTGCTTAGAATTGCTTTGTCTGTGTCTTTTGCTCTTCCATATAAACTTTAGGACTATTGTTTCTCGTTCTGAGAAAGATTTCTTTGTGATTTTGATGGGGATTGCATTGAATCTGTAGGTGACCTTTGGCAGTATGGCTATTTTAACAATATTAATTCTGCCTATCCATGAACATGGGACTTCCTTCCATTTTTTGGTGTCTTTGATTTCTGTGTTCAGCATTCTGGAATTTTCCTTGTAGAGGTCTTTCAACTGGAGGTCTTTCCTCTAAAATCAAGAACAAGACAAGGATGTCCACTTTTACCAATCTTGTTCAATATAGTATTTGAGATTTGCCAGAACAACTAAACAAGAAGAGGGATACATAGGAAAGGAAGAAGTCAAATTGTTCCGATTTGCAGATGATATCAATCCTATACTTAGAAGACCCTAAAGGCTTCATCAAAAGACTGTTAGAGCTGATAAATACTCTAACAAGGTAGTAGATTAAACACTCAACATACAAATATCAGTGGTTTTCTATACACCACCAGGGAATCTTGTGAGAAAGGAATCAGGAAAACAGTTTCTTCCATAATAGCTTTATAACAAAAGAAAATATTTAAAAATAACTCTAACTTTTTATTTATGTAGCACTTTCCTCCAGAGACCCCCAAGTCCCTCAGATCTAGTCATATGATGTATGACAGTTATAGCAGAATATACAGCATGGATTACATCATGCAAGATAAAGTCCCTGGGACAGGTTTTCTTTGAAGTATGTGGGTGGAGGAAATCATTGTTAATGCCTTTTCCTAACAAAAAGACACTATCACAGTAAGGACACTGAATTTCATACTGGTATGGGGTCATGTGCTTTGCTTAAAATAAACCATCATTCGCCCTTGTCCTCAGGCCTCTGGGCTTTTCCATGGGGCAGGATGATGCAACCTTCATTTGAGCATATCCAATTTGGACCAGACCACACTGTGTGTCCACATGTCAGAGTGTCTTTGAAGTTCTGAAGGAGGAAGCCTTGTAAATTAAGTCCAGTCAGTACTTTATTTTCCTTTCCGTTTATTATTTCAAACAAGTAAATAAGGACAAAACCTCACCACCCTGAGGCCATCTTGGCATCCTCCCAGATGGCTTCCCCCAGACGGCTCATTCTGTGCCCTTCTCTGGGGGGGCCTGTCAGTTTCCTGTGTTAACCAGGCGGAGAGGGAGGGGATAGCCAGACCCTCAGGAGTGCTCCAGTGAGTGGGATGTGAAATGTGGGCTTCATTTAAAATGTTTACTTAAAGGTTTAACATGATAAGAGGATGTAGTGAATTCAGACAATTGGAAACTGGTGAAGGGAACAATATGAGCAAAGCTTTGAGGAAAATACAATAAGGAGTGTATGCAGGGTGGGGGGGGGGAGCAGCTAGAGAGCAGAATATTTGTGAAGAGGGATTTGAGGGTGCAAGGCCGGCTTATGCAGGTGCTGGGTGGAGAATAGACTTTGTTCTGTAGGCTACTGGGAGATGGTGGTTCTGTGTTGTTGAGTGAGCTTGGGTTACGTGCATACTCTGGGCTGGTGAGTGCACATGGATGGGGTTCAGAGATCACTGTCCTTGGGGTGCTCTCATCCTAGTAGAATGACAGAGAGCTGAGCATATAGTTTCCACATAATACCACGAATTCAGGGTAAATGATGTTTGAGTGCCAGGGAAGACGGAAATGGGAAGCTAATCCTCGACATTGGGGACTTCCCGGGGAGAAACACCTGAATGCTTCTTGAAAACCAAGGGGTGAATCAGAAGAGGATGGAGAAGAGCATTCCAGGCGAGGTTCAGCAATGGCAGGGTGCTCTGAATGACGCGGGCACCTGGCAATTCAGCGTCTCAGGCAGGGGTAGGAGGTGGAAGAGGTCAGGGGGGGCTGTCCTTCCCCCTTCTCTGTACTGCTGTGGAAACCTCCGGCTTGGCCTTCTCAGGTTCGTCTTCCACACAACAACCAGAGCGGATGTCATCTAGAAAGGCAGCCTGACTGTGTGTTTGCCTAGCTTACACACACCTTAGTGGGCTTTCTTACTCGCAAGATGAGGACCTGGAGAACCTCTGCTCTGCTGACCTGTGTCAACACTGTGACAAGACTGGCTTTCTGTAGGTCCCCACCTGAGCCACCACCCCACTCCTCACTGCGAGTGTCTCCTCTATAGACAGGACTCCATTTCTAGGGTGTGTGCATGTGCCTCCCCCCTGTCACCTGGCTCAGCCCTCTGCATTATAATGAAGGCCGAGGGGCACGTCCTCCAAGAGGCTGCCCCGACTCCCCTCCATGCACTCCATCAAGGACTCCCATGGTTCCTGGTTTCTGTCTGTGTCTCCACTCCGTCACCTTGCTCTGTCATAATCTCCTTGAGGCTGAGCTTGCACCTGCTATAAAACACGGGCTCCCAAAGCAACACGAGTGGATGCCCCCATGTCTCTCTCGTGAACCCAGGAATCGCTCCTCTTTGCTGTAGGAAACTGACTTCTCCTTCGAGGCTGTCCTTCCTTGGTCCTTCTCCAGGGCTCCTGATGTCTTTCCCCATAGCACGTCTCCTCCTCCTGCCTCGCTCCCTGCCACGATTCCCTCCCTGGTCACTAAGAGAGCCCCTGTTTTAGGCCATAGCCACGTTTAGTTTCATAGTCACTCCATGAGGTAAAGACGCGTCCGTAGTGCCCTCAGGTGAATTGGACTTTCTAATGTCACACAGCTCTTCAGTGGCAGAGCTGGGGTCTGAATCCAGATGTGTGCTGCGGAGGCTCCACTGCTTCTCAGTAGGATTTGGGTAAATCAGACGATGCCTCGCTCACTAAATCATGGGATGAATTATTTGGCGTAAGTCATAAATTAACCCATAAGTTATCCGTTATCACAACTTGGGTTTTTCAGCTTAGGGTGTTGGTTATAAACTAGAGTAGATTTTGTCTCGAAACCAAACGAAATTGACTCTCTAAACTGTAGCTGGTTGTTCTGACTACTAATGAACTTTAGCATCATCTGGGTCACTGGTTGGTGTCTTCTATGAAGATAGGTTTTAGAGTTTGTAAAACAATGGAAGTTTTTCAGTTTATTCCACCAAAAAGGACAAATGGATTATCTTTTAGGCTGAACCTAGTCATGGGCAACTGGCCTTATTTCATAATTAAGTGACTACACAGTGGGAAGTAGTTTTCTAGGAGCACTGGGTGTGGTAGGAATGTGCTTGTCATCTTTTAAAATGTATCGTGCATTTGATTCATTTGTTATTTTTATCATCAGGCTTCATCTCTCCCCTCCCTCTTTTCTACAGCAGAGCAAAACCTCTCTGAGCTCATTAAACGAATATAGCTATGGCTGTAATGAAAAGGAAACTTTTTAGCATTTAATTTATGTCAGAGCTTAAACATGTGAGTTTTCCCTGTGATTTTGCCAATAAGTTATCCTTTTACAGTGAAAGAGAATGAAAACCACCTTAGAGTAGGTTTGTTTTTTCATCCTTGTCATTTTCCGTTTTGTGCAGGGACATGAGAAGAAATGAAAGCTCAGTCTGCAGGTTGATGTCCAGGCACAGTTGTCAGGGTGCACGGGATTCAGAAAAGAGGGGCCAGTCTTGGCTTCCAGGAATTCATTTTGGAAATTTTGGTTTGTAATAATGTTAGGAGGAAAATCCCAGAATTAATAAAAAAATCTGTGATAAACAGCTGCCGATGGCATTTCTAGCTCAGTGATAACGTTGATGATGATGATTGAATTCAACTGAGGAAGCATAATAGCTAAGGAGACTGTCTTTTATTCCTGCCTTGACATTCTAAAAGTGCACCTTTATCTCATCGTCTGCGGGATTATCATAAAATGCTTTCTTTTTAGTTAGCATTACTTTAAATTTGGGCTACATCTGAATGTCAGGGTTAAAAATTGGAAGGGGAACAGTTCAAGATGAATAAGACACCTGAATGAGAACGTAGGCAGCTCCGCTCCTTCTCTCTAGGAAACCTGAGGCCTTGGAAGAAATGATGTTCACTGCGTCACTGAGGTGGAAGTTGCTGCAGCTGGCTTCAGGAGCAGAGTCCTGCGGGGAGGGCAGCAGACCCCGTAGCTTGTCAGGGATAGCAGCGTTCACACTGACAGCACTGTCAGTGTGGGGCTTGGTGAGTCTGGAGGGCTGGCTTATTCAGACCTTGACTGGTACGTGGGCCTTGGCCTCTACTGAGGAAACAGGTGGTGCTCCAGACTTTCCAGATCTTGTGAGGTCTGTTTCGAGCTCACGGATTCAGCCCTCTGCCACCTCCTCCCCTCTAGGAAACCAGCCACATCTGGAATCTAGAATTCTCTAATTTGGTGAGACCAAGAAGAGCCCCTCTGAATCCACATTCACAGCACACTTTCACCTGCAGATCTTCTTCTAGCCACTCCCTAGAACTTTGGTGAGTGCAGAAAGAAAAGTCAAACATCTCATTGTTTCTTATCCAACCACAAATCCTCCGTTAAGCTCAGTAACTGATTCTCTGTATAAAGAACCATGACCTTAAAGACAAGGTAAATATTGTCTTTAAATGCAATAGATGTGCGACTGATGATGGCTTCTCCTGCCATAGAGATCTATGGGGTAGACTGTATTTCTCAAGGGTCTCTGGAGAAACAGTCACACCACGTGCACGCACACCAGGGAATTGGTGATCGTGCAGGTGGGGAAGTCTCGAGGTCTGCAGGAGAGGACAAGCTGGCTCTAGACCCAAGGCTGATGGCTCAAGACCCAGGAGGAGCCAGTGTTCCGGTTCACAATCAGGCAGGGAACTTCTCTTGCTCCAAGCCCTTTGGGTCTGACCAGGCCTTCAGCTGCTTAGATGAGGCTCACCCATATTAGGGAGGGCAGTCTGCTTTGCTCAGTCTATCCATTTAAATGTTAATTGCATCCAAGAACACCCTCACAATCACACTCAGAATATTGTTTGAGCGAATATCTAGACACTTGGGGCCAAAATCAAGTACAATAAAATTAACCATCATAAAAGCTGATGTCAGGATTAGGATAAAGAGCACGGTTGAAATAGTCACTTTCCTTTACATTTTTTACTAAATTCCATTTTTAAAATGCCTCTACAGCATACACTCTTAACTGAGGTGCTTGTGCTCTTGGAACTTAATCACATACATTAGCCAAAGTCATGGTCTTTGTAAGGTCTCTCTTGGTCTGTTAGGGTCCCACTGCGTTTCCGTCCTCCAGCAGATGAAAGCATCTGGATTCCTGTTCTTGTAATGAACTCACTTGCATGTTGGGGGGAGAGATTTAGGAGTGTTGACAAAATTTTGTTGTTTTCTTTCTTTCTTTTTTTTCTTGACAAAATTTTAAGATTCCTTGTGTATTGTGTAGGATCAAACTGTCCTTGCCTTTCAGTGGTATTTTGATGGGTATTCACATGAATACATTAAATGGCACTTTAAGAAATACTCTGTAGGCTGTAGAACTGGGTGTAAGTGTAAGAGATTGTCATCTTTCCTGACCTGCGGTGACTGGTCCAGACTGGGCTCTTATTTCCTTCATCCTTTTAATCCACTACGATGGTCTGCACATCTTTCCTCTGGCAGCCAGTGACTTCTTCGTTTACCTTCCTCTCAGGTCTACAGTCCCAGTAGACCTCCCAGAAAGTAGTCTCAGCAATTTCACACTGAGTGTGTGTGTGTTGAGGGAGATCTTGTAAGCTTCAATATGTCACCCAATCTGGAAATATCTACATATTGGGAGAGGACAAAGGAGAACGTCTGTGATTATGGATTTTCAGGAGCCATCTAGAGGGGAAGAGGTTTATGAGGTGGAGCTGGAAGTCTAGTTTCCACTGCAGCTTAGGGTCCTGATAGCCTCAGTTTATCCCTGTCACACCTGGAATCTAGAATTCTCTAATTTGGTGAGACCAAGAAGAGATTTGCAGTTCCCATTTGAAGTCTCCTGTTGGTTTTGAGCAGTGGTTCTCACTAAGGCTGGGCACCAGAATCACAGGAGGCACTTTTGAAATCTATACTGTCTTAAACCTGGGACCTGATGGGTGGACTCTTTGGGGTTAAGACTGAGTCATCTCTGTTTTAAAAGCCACCGTGTCCTGCTGTTCGCTCTGGCTAACACCAGTAGGTTATTCCACCATTGGCAAGGATACTGAAAATCCCACCCCAGACAGATTTATTTAGGAAAGCAGACACACCTTCAGAGGAGAAGAGGGCCATCTCCAGAGGGAGAGACGTCCAAGGGCAAGTAGACCCTTTACCCTGGTTAAATTCCTTGTGGACATTCAGGTCCTTTCAGTGCTCTCGTGAGTGACTTCATTGTTTTACTGACAGTGATGAATCAATGAATTATTATATTAAGATCTTATAGCCATTATATTTCTTTCCCACAGAAAAGTTGTTCAGTGACCTTCCTAAGGAAGTAATACAGACAACTTAGAGGAGGTCTGGGGAATACCCAGAATTTGTAACTTTTCTGCAGGGAGAGACTGAAGGGGTCACAGTGTCCAGGGTTGGAAGTCCTCCAAATTATTATTGATCCAGAATTAAGAAGCAACTTGGCAAACTGGAGATGCGGTGGCTGCAAAGGCAGTGACATAATCCCTGTCCTGAGCTCTTCATGATGGGCCCTTGCTGTAGGCCTCTTGCGTTCTGAGATGGTCCTCCAGACCTGTGGAGCCAGCTTTCTGCTTGGCTTCAGAGCTCCATATTGGCAAGTGACCAGAGCCTCTCTCCACCTATAGTTTCCATCTTAATGGAGTAATGCTTGTGTGTAACACACTGTGACATCCTTGGGAAAGTGACGCAGGCCCCCAGGGTTGGACTGTTTCTTTACCCACTCAGGACTTCAGTTTTGAAGAACTAGGAGGAATTTCCGTCGTGTAAATAACTGTAGATTCTTTAATTTCATTCAGATGTACAGATGGTTGTCATTCTCAAGATCCCTAAAATAGCGGTCCCAGCCCTGTTTGTCCTCACCCCCCAAGTCCATTTGCTTCTTACTGTTCCGAGTCAGTTACTCAAGTGAACAGGACTGCAGAGGCCCTGCCTTTACAGAGCCAGTTCAGTTCATCTGCTTTTGGATCACAGGCTGTAAATGGGAAGGGAAATGAAACAAAGGGGAAAAAAATCATGTTTTGATTTTGCATCCTGTTGTAAGTCAGTGTGGTTTAATGCCGGAGTTCTCCAAAGATCATGCCATCTTGGCATGGCACGGGATCGGGACCACCAGCCACCCTTGGTTTTTGGCTGCCCTGATAAGTGTATTTTGTTGGGAGCACGGAAGTGGCGAGCAGAGAGGGCTGGTTTAAACCTCTGCAACTCCAGCTGAAACTAATTTTTCCTTGACGTTTGATTGCATTTTCTACTTGGTCCATGCAAACTCCTAAGTTTCATTCAAGTTCCCTCTGCTTTTGCTGTTTAAGATCCAACAGTGGGAGCAGAATCTGGAGAAATTTCACACGGACCTATTCAGGATGCGCTGCTACCTGGCCAGCTTACAAGGCGGGGAGTTACCGAACCCCAAGAGTCTCCTTGCAGTCGCCAGCCGTCCCTCCAAGCTGGCCCTCGGCAGGCTGGGAGTCTTATCCGTGTCTTCTTTCCATGCTCTGGTAAGTTCCTTGGGAGAGGATCACAGTGGCTGTCCTTCTCCAGCTTGTCCCCCTCAGCTCCTCGGGAAGTGAATCTAGTATCTGACGGGACTCATGCAAAGACCAGGGGCTGGGATGTGCAGAGGAGACCAGAGAGAGCCCGGTTTCTCTACTGCGTCTTTTAGGAACCCCACTGCTAGCGGACAGTTAGTCCATATTCGTGTCCACACCTGCCTGCCCTCAGCTCCTCTGCATGCCACCGGGCAGGCGGGATCCTTGAGGAGTAGTGACAGTGGCATGAGGAAGCAAGGAGGGTTGTTCGTGTCAGAGCTGCACTGGGTTTTCTGGGATTGCTCCTGAGGGAGTCTGAAAGCTCCACCTTGGCTTGTGCTGCCTGGTAGGAGAGAGCTGCACGGTGGGTCCTAGTACGCGGGACACGGAGCAGCCCTTGACACCCGCCAGGACAGGTTTCTAATGAGCAGAGCTTCCTTCTTCCAGGGCGACTGTGAATGCTTCTCTGATTTTCTAAACTGTTTTAAATCAGGTGTGTTCTAGAGATGACTCTGCTCTCCGGAAAAGAACCCTTTCGCTGACCCAGCGAGGGAGGAGCAAGAAGGGCATATTTTCTTCCTTAAAAGGGCTGGACACGCTGGCAAGGAGAGGGAGGGAGAAAAGAGCGTCCGTGACTCAGGTGAGTCCCGGCTCAGAAGGACTCCAGCTGGGGCGACCTTCCTGAAGCCCCTGTTTATTGGCCTGCTACGAACTGTAGGTGTTCATGCTCTCTTCAGGGTGAAATAAGAGTTTGCTCAGGCCGGGCGTGGTGGCACACACCTGTAATCCCAGTGGCTTTAAAGGCAGAGGCAGGAGGATCGTGAGTTCAAAGCCAGCCTCAGCAATTTAGCAAAAACGCTAAACAACTCAGTGAGACCCTGTCTCTCAATAAATACAAAATAGGGTTAAGGATGTGGCTCAGAGGTCAAGTGCTCCCGAGTTCAATCCCCAGTACCCTCCCCCTCCAAAAAAACAGTTTGTTCAAAGCAATCCATCTTGGCATGGACTTTTGATTCCAAGGGAAGTATATGCAAGTTGCTCTGTGTGCCCATGCACACCTGCGGGAACCTTGTGTAGTGCTTAGGCACACGAAGAATTATCAGACAATAATCCACACTCTTCAGTGCCTTTGGTTCTAACATTTATTTTCCCATAGCCTTCATATGAAAATAAATGTAGAAAGTTAATACCAATCAGAGCGACTGCAGCTAAATTCTGTTGATAGTGCTGGATTCTTTTTTCACTCAAACCTCGAAATATGAAGAAGGAGTTTCATCAGCTTGTTTTAAAGAAAAGGAGACTGACACTAGGAGAGGTTAAATCACTCACCGTAGCCTTGTGTGGCAGCACCCTAGGGGCAGGGCTGGGACTTATTTGCCTTGAATCCAAAACCCTGAAACACTGGACAATTGCTGCTGCTTATTTTCCCTTTAGAAGTAGTGGCTCTTTTACCATTTCACCAAGAAAAGACAGCCTGAACATTTACTACTGGAATGTCGCCCAAGTATGGCGAATTGTGTTCAGATCTGAAGTGTTGCCTAATGCCCATAACATAGCCTGTGACAAGGAGTTTCATGGTGCGATTGGTGTGTTTTAGGGTTATTATTTTTTCAAATACTGTAGAAAGATAAGTTGTGTGACGATCTGATCCTGTGAGTGGGGAGAATGTGCGCAGTGCCCTGGGGAGGAGTTCTTGGTTTTATTTTCAGAGGGCTGCCATTCTTCTGAATATACTTTCAGTGTCATGGGAAAGAGTGGTCACATTTCGTGGAACTTTATTTTCTAATTCGTGTGTGACTCTTTATTCAGAAGTATATTATGCATTTATGAATTAGGTGAATAAAAGGGCTAGTATCAACTTTTTTGACTTACCTAAGACCTTGAAACAACAAGGTCAGAAGTTGGAGGGAGTGGATTAGCTGATGGAAAGATAGCAGAAACACACGTCTTCTTTTACGTAGCCAAGAATATCACACTTTAAAATCATACTTCTACTTATGACTACAATGCATTATGCAAATTAAAATATAAGTCATTGGCTACACTGGGCCCAGGTTTTCTCCTCCACCACCATATATTTTTTTTATTGGTACATTATAGTTGCACATAATGCTGGGACTTATGGTCACAAATTCGTACTTGCACACTGGGCCTGTGCTTCCTGAGCTGAACTTCTGAGATGTTTGAATGATGTCTTTAAGGCCAATCATGATTTTATTCAAGATGATCAATTTTGTGTCATTAAAATGGATAGCTTGCTTGTTTTTCTTAGATGTAGGTGTTTAGCTAATTACAAATGAGCTTAAAATGGTCTTTACCCCAGCATATATGGTAAATGTTCCCAGCAAAAAGTTTATTGATGGACAAAAAAGCATTTGTTTGAACATACGTTTTTGTATTTAAAAAAAAAAAAAGATGACACCAACTATATTATTAGTATATATATAATTGAATCAAGTTGATTTAGTAGCTATTATTAAATGTTTAAATGATCTTTAATGCTAGTTATCTACAAAATTTAGAAGGAAATTTGGAAACTTAAATGCTTCGTAGTCTGTCTATCCAAACAAAGCCACGTTTAACATTTAGCTGTTTTCTTTCAAAATTTATTCTGCATGCATTAAAAGAAAGGATAAGCTTGATTTTGGAGCCTTTGCCAACTCTGAGCTCTGTTCCATCTCTTCAAAAATGTGAACTTGTCAAAAGTGACATCAAAAAGATTCAGAATGACTTGAATAATATATGACATCATAGAAAAGTAAAATACATGACTAGGAAGAAAGAAAGCAACTTTTTTTCTTCAAAGTTAGACCTTCAATTGGGTTAGAATATTAGACATTACAAATTGAGAAATGAAGATCTTATGTTACACAACTTTAATTTTTAAACACTGTAAAAGGGTGGATGCCATATGAACTTCTCAGAGCCATTTTTTTTTCTCTTTTACCCCTGTCTGTCAGATATTTGATTCGAATAGCAGCCATGGATTTTCTGGAACCCAGCTACCTCAGAGCTCCACCAACTCCAGCGAGGTAAAGTCTGCTCCAGGCAGCCAGCTTGATTTGTATCAGTGACACAGATGCTCTGTGAAGCAGGGAATGCTGGCTCAGCATTCTACTTTCAACAGATTCATCAGAATCTCTATGTGAATCTGTTGAAAATAAAGTTAGAATCGAAATGGTCCCTACTAGGTAGACTAAGATGTGTCCTGAATGCCAAGTCTTTGGGGAGGTAAACTCATGCCAACACCATCCTCGAATTAGTGGCACAACTCGACTAAGGTCCTGAGAGCCTCTTCACTGGGGCTTCTCTTTTCCTCACCTGAAGTTGAGTGAACCCCAAACTGCGTTTTCCTCTCCTTGTTCCTGGAGGTCTTCCTGCCATACATTCGGTGCTGTGGGTGTCTCCAGGTGCCCTCTGCAAAGCCCAGTAGACTCTCTTCCCAGGCTCCAGATGCGCTTCTCACCAAAAACTCCTCAGCTGTTTCCGAATGACATTCTGAAGTGGGGTGAAGTACTCGGGCCTCTTCTTTGGTGCCTTTTTAAAACCCACACCTTGCCCTAGAAGCTGGTGCATGTTTTGGATCTGTTTCTCTGACCTCCCCCTCACCAAAGCATTTTGTCTTCAGTGTTATTTCTAAAGAAGCTCTGAGCTGTTTGTTGGAATTGAAAAGCTAATGATGATAGGCTTAGACAAACTTAATATCCCTTTGCAGAAGCAGGCAGCCTTCTTTAGTGAGTCAATAGGGATAATTCAGTGAATTGGGAATTTAATTAGGAAAAAAATAGAGGAAAGTCGAGTGTTAGACCCTGTGACTAGACCGGGGAAGGGGAGTGAGGAGGAACCCTTGGGTCATCCTAACATCCTAACATCCTAACATCCTAACGTAGATGGCCGTATTCTGCGTGCACGTAAGGCTGATTCCGAGCTGTTTGGCCATCATGCTGCTGAGACAGCTCCAGGTGACAGCTCGGCCTGCAGAGTCCTGCTTCCTGGAGAGTGAGCTTAAGATGGGTCAGGAGAGCCTCTGCTGGGTGCCTTGCTCCTCATCACCTCCATCCTTAGGGACAGGGCTGCCAATAGACAGGTTATGCAACGGAGCATCTTGTACCAGGAAGCTGGGCCTCCGAAGTGGCTCCTGGTCTGTGTTCCACTTTTGCTAGATTTAACCGACCATGGGGGACGAGTGCCTCCTTTTCTAGAAGTCATGATGAGTGGTCAGAAGTCAGACCTTTCATGATGAATGGCCTCCCTTCCCAGCCCCTTGGGTTCTGTGCATCTGCAGAGGCTGTTCAGTTGGCATCCGTTTCTCCGTCCTCCGGGGACAGGACTCTTTGCTGCGGTTGATGCATCCCCATTATTTCCTGGTTTTACTCTCTCCTGCCTTTTCCTATTGGCTGCCCTGTCGGGCGTATGCGTCCAGGATACCTGGTAGCCAGGACCCTTGGTCTGGAGAGTTTGTGTGTATTCCTTTGTTAGGTATATATTCTAAATCGGTAACACACTGCCGAGGGTAGAGCACTAGCTTATGAAAGTCTGCTAATTGTGTTAGGTGCCGTCCTCCAATGGCTGAGAAGAAGTGTTTGCTCTCTGAGAAAATTTTTGGGTCTTATCTCTTCCAACATCAATAACAATTTAAAATTCTTACTTTAAAAGTTAAAGAGATTATATCTCAGGCACTCTTACCCCTCCCAGGCACACTGGGCTGGGAGTCATGATGAGTCTTTCTTTCACCTTTGATTTTAATAAAATCCTTGCTTATTTGCTTAAAGAATAAAAGAAATTATATCTTAAAACATTTTCTGTTATCTGAACTTATGGTGGATTTTGACAGTCAAATTTGCTAAAATAGCCATCAATGGTGAAATTCAGTTTTGTGCTTATTTAAATCAAGCTCAACTTACCAACCCATCTTGTGATTTAATTGACAGACCTTACCAAAGCACCAGGGGTGAGAGAAAACCATTGCTGCATCCGTTTTTTTAAGCATGTATATTCAGCGATCCCTGTTTATTTTAACTATGCATCACTTCCAGTATAGGGATAATCAAAGACGGTCCTTTTGTGGGCAGGACTGTTTTAGTGGTGCATCTGGTGAGTCTGTTCTTTCTGTGCTGCCTGCAGCGGTGAGCTAACTAGGTCTGAATCGAATTGCAGCTAAAACTAAGGGCGTACGTTAAAACAAAACAAAAAAAAAAAGTCTTTGGGACTGAAAATTCTTCCTGTAGCTGGCCAAGGAGTTAATATTACATTTCATTGCTTTTCCTCTGCTGATCACTCTTGGAGACTATTTATAACCAGCACAAACCATCTATTTTTATACAGTAAGTACAATATGTCCATTTGAGTAACACAGAAAGGCCATTGTGAGGGAGGGGCCGCGCGCAGTTTTAAACACTCTAATTGGTGCTTCCCGTCCTGTCCAGCACTTAGTCACCCTAATCCAAAGTCTGTTAGGGCTGGAATAAAGCCAGTCTCATTTGAGCATTTTTAAAATGACACCTTGGCTAGCCAAAAATGAAAACGTTTTGGTCTCCTCCTTGATGAGCAAGGAGGAGCCTCCTGCAGTGTGGCCGGCAGAGTTTGTTATGGAGATTGTGACAACAACCCCCCACCAGGCTCCGAGGGTCATCTGCCTCAGAAGCTGCATCCCAGACATCCTGCCAGCCTCTGGCCTTGGCCCTCTCTCCTGGAAAACTGGCCTGGGGTGTCCCAACTTTATGGCAGCGAGTGAATGAAGTATTGTTGTATTAGTTATTAGCTCCTAACTAGATGGGTGTGGGGGGACCTCATGTCGGTTTGTTAAGTGGAAAATGTGAATTAAGAACTGACTCCTGACCGCAGGATATGCTGTTTAAATAGGGAGATCGTCTGGAGCCCTGCCCGGCCACAGACAGACGTGTATGGTCCCTGGACGTGTGTACGCATGTATGTACAGCTGGCCATCCGGGGCTTTGTCTCCCTTCCTTCCAAATGATGCTCGGGCACCAGCCCAAGAAGGAAGTAAACACTGGGCCTCTGTGACACTTCACTGCTAAGGACACCCAGAGCACATACCTCCTTTTGTGCCTGCTCCTCATCTCACTTGCTAATAGACTTTCCTTTTATCGGCAACTGTGGCGGTGCCGGCCCATTTGTGACAGCCAGATTGCGACTTTGCTACTCGCTCCCCTCCTGTGATCCAAGTAGTAATTACCAGGCATTTGATCCAAAAGCATCTGCTGTGAGAACACACGGGTTTCCATACTGAGCAGAAGGAATCTGACATGTGGTTTCAGGACCATTCAAGTAATAATAATAAGAGACGTCGCCCTGCAAGGAGGGAGCAGCAGATTTGCAAGTGTTAACTGGTCAGGGTGCTGTGGCTGCCGATTGGCTGCAGATCGCTCTTCTCCCGCGTCATGATGGCCAGGGCGAGCTGGAGGGCAAGGTGCTCTAGGCGTCAGTGGCTCCACTCTCCTGGGTTGCCCGGATTTTTTTTTTTTTTTTTTAATGGGATGACTCCCCTGCAGTTCTGACATGGCCATCCTTGAACTGCCATTTCATTTAAAAATGGTAATGGGTAGAACAACCTAGTGCCCCCGTCCACGCTGCCCTTCTGAAAGTCTTCAGAGTGTGTCTTTCAAACACCATTCTCCTGTCTCCCTGTGAGGCTGGTGTTTTTAATCTCGTAAAGGTAAAGAAACAGAAGTGCAGAGACATGGTGACCAGGCTAGCCAGGCCTAGCCAGGCTGGTCCTGAACCAGATTGTCTTCCTGTTCGTGTATCTTTGCCACCTTCATCAGTGTTCTCCAGAGACTGGAAACTTGAACAAACAGTTGGAAGTTTTTAATGGGACGCGGGGAGGTGTCGGAGCAGGAGGTGGTGTGGATAGGCAACAGTCTTGACAGGTAGCCACTGGAGGGATTCTGGGTGAGTGGTTAAAAAGATTTAATGTAGTACCTTTGCAAAGGATATGTTGGGAAAAGAATTTTCCAGATGGAAACAAGTTTTTGTTTGTTTTCAAGATTCTCTATTCCTTTTATGAAAAAAATGTCAGAATATTTATCTGGCTTATTGAAACTAAAGCATGTGTATTTTTAGCTTAGATAGCATTGACCTTTCTCAAGGGAATCCATCCAGCTTTCTCTCCAAAGGGGAAAGCTCTCAACAACCTAGAAGATCTGTAATCATCAAGTAGGTTTGTTTTCTAGTTCTAATTAATTAGTTCCACATTCTTGAAGCTTTCTTTGAATAATCAGGTTTTATTTATTTATTATTTTTTTGGTACCAGGGATTGAACCCAGGGTGCTTAACCACTGAGCAACATCCCCAGCCCTTTTATTTTTTATTTTGAGATAAGTTCTCACTACGCTGCTTAGGGCCTTGCTAAGTTGCTGAGGCTGGCCTGGAACTTGTGATCCTCCTGCCTCAGCCTCCTGAGTCCCGGGAATTACAGACATGCACTACCACACTGGCGGATTTTTTTTTTAATTTTTTTTTTTTTTTTAGTGTCAGTGAACCTTTATTTTTATTATATGCGGTGCTGAGAAACGAATCCAGGCAAGTGCTCTACCACTGAGCTGTCACCTCAGCCCACACCCAGCAGTTTTTAGTTTTTTTTTTTTTTTTTTTGGTATTACATGCATTTGTGGTGTGTGTGTGTGTGTGAGTGAGTGAGCAAAAATCTCATCTGATTTATCACTGTCGGGTCTATTGAGAAAGTGTGAACTTTGATGGCCTTGGCTTTGATGGGCATCTTGTATTATTCACTAGAGCTTAGTTAACAGTATAGACTCAAGAAATGAAGCCTCAGAGTAGCTGTAGGCAAAAAGCCAAATTTAAAAATAATTGAATATAATAGGACTTATCTCTTGTCTTTCCTTCTATTTCTCTATTTACCTTTGTACTTTTCTTTCATTCAATATTTCTTCCCTTTAATAATCTGTTGATTTGTTCTCTTTAAATTTGGGGGTGTTAAGGACCTGACATTACAAAAAAACAGCCTTAAATCGTATTTGGCCAATAGATGACCTTCACCTTCGAAGCCTGTGTAGGGTGCAAATTTCTAGTTGCATCCAACCCAGCACCCATGGGCTGGGCACCCCGTGAGCTGTGGTGTTGTGGGTATAGTGCACCATGGTAAGGGCTGATGGAGGCTAGGGATGAGGAGGTCAAAACCCGTGCTGTCATTCCTCTGACCACCCCAGGTGGAAGGACCTGCAGCTGACCATCGTGTGAGCTGGACTTTGCTAAACACATTATGCCAGGAATAGGCAAGTGGGCTCATCTAGGGGAGCGGAATTAGGGATAGGTGGGGCAGAGGAAGGAGGCATTTCAGAGGAAGGGGTGGCATTGAAAAAGGGTTGGAGGACATGTGTGATTTCAGCGCCGAAGCTGTGAGGTAGGCAAGGAAATTGAAAGGGGCATGGATCTGTAGCTACTCCTTTTGGGGGAAAGTCAGGTGAGCCAGTTTGTTTGACTGGAACTGGCATGTGTGATAATGAAAGAAATCAGGAATGTTAGGTCATGTCCCCTCTACAAGGAGTTAGCCACCAGGGTGACATTTCTGTGCAGGGTGAGGGTGTTATGCAGAGGCTAAAACCAGACTTCAGGGTTCAGATCCCCATGGAGAGACATACACAGGTTCAGTGGGCTTAGGATTTAAGTTTCTAGGATTTTCTGCACCTTCTTTTTCTCACCTGAAAATAGTATGTCATGGTGGTGCCCACCTGAGAGGGCCGTCTGGTGGGGCATGGATCTGTAGCTACTCCTATGGCGGATGGCAGGGGATGGGGCCACAGGGCAGCAAGGCATGGCTGTGGATTTATATTTCTCAAGTTTCTCCTCTAGCTGTTAACCTCAGTCACATTTTTCCTGTTCTGATCTGAAAGTGCAGCATTAAGTCATCCAGCACAGTAACTGGTCTTCTGTGGTTTCTTACTCCACAGCGCCCTCTGCTGGGGTTTTAGTTTGAGTCGCAACAGTAGTTCAAGATGTGGCGCTTGCAGGGCTGCTGCCCAGGCACCTGGTTGAATCACTGCCCACGTAGAGGTCCCTGGAAGAATGAACTGGGAAAGCTTGTGGTTGGTGTGGGCCTGGAGCCTTCAGGAGATGGTGGTGTCCCGGCTGGTTCCTGGCATCCTTGGCTCCAGGCATCTGCTCCTTTGTCTCTTTTCCTTCATGTTGGCACATGAGGGGACAATCATTCTGGCTGTGATCATCCTTCCACGAAAATGTGATGAAAGTGATGGATTTGTGACAGATCCAAAAGTGTCAAAAAGACGACTCAGAAAGATGGATTCTTCCCTGGCTCTGCCCAAACCCGTTCTTTTGAATTTCTTTATTGTTTTTATTCTAGTATTTAAATCCTATGGAGGAGAATCTTTTGCTTTGTATTTAAAAGATTAATGGAATTAAATGTAAAATCACCCATCCATGGTAATTTTGGGGTATGACCCATGTGAAAACACTGACTCAATATGTGACGTTTTCTAGTATATCAGACATTTTCACATATATGACTTCCTTTGTTCACAGAAGTGTGTATGGTTAGTGAACAAACTCAAGTAATTATAATAATCCCCTTTGACAGAATAGGAGCTGAGGCTTAGCCACTTAAATGGCTTGCCCTAGGCTGCTCTTTGCTGCCTAAGTGATAGAGTCTGTTACTTTTGATCACAATGAAAATACAAGAACCTAGCCTGAGAAAAACATTTCTGAATTGCTTAATAAATGTTAACTATTCTTTAATAAATCATAGAACACATTAGCATGAAATTATCCAATGACTGTGACAGTGAAATTTAGGAAAGTAAGCCATTTGGAAAAGCCTCCTAAAGATGGTATTTGGGGGTGATTTCCAGAGTGCCTACACAGAAAACAGCCGAAAGACTTCCTCTGGACTTGGGTTAGTTTTTAAAAAGCAATTAGAAACTCGAGGAAACTTGTTCTTGGATTAAGTGAAGTGCACTTCAGCCTCAGGATGCAGGCAGAGAGCAGAGGTCGTGGATGAGGTTTGAGGAGGATCGTAGTTTAGATGCAAGTTTCACAGTGGACCTTCTCAAACATAGATCTTGAGCAGTCAGACTGCACACCAGGTAGCCCTGAATGGATTTTGGTGTTCTGTCTTGATCTGCGTGGAGAAAGGTAGAGTGGAAAGAACAGGAGTCTGCTGATCTTGCACCCTTGCTGGGCCTCAGTCTCACCCACGTGGACCAGGGGAAAACGGGCTGCGCTACCCAGAGGTTGTGAGAAGCTGCTACAGGAGGAGTGTGGAGGGGCTTATGATAACCACTTCATAAATCAAGGGGACAGTTTTTCAGGAGTTTCCTTCATTTGAGTGTCTAACCTGTGTGCGCTTTCTTCCCGTATCTCAAAACAGGTGGATGAACTTCTGCATCTATATGGGTCAGCAGCAGATGGTGCTCCCCGCGACATCACGTGGGAAATCCAGGCTTACATTCACTTTCAGGATAATCAAGGAGTCACTGTAACCATCAAGCCAGAACACAGAGTGGAAGACGTTTTGACCTTGGCATGCAAGGTAATGAATGGGTTTTACTGCACAAATATACTTATGAATAGAATTAATTGCCACACTCCTGTCCCTTTTAATTTGGTGTAGTGTAAAAGGCTTCTACAGAGGGAGCATGTTGGTGTACTAGTTGATATATTTATTTGCTTTCTTTGATCCCTTCAGCAGAACGAGTTGTTCACCTCCATGAAGAACCTGAGTATTCTATCTAAATTCTAAATACCTTTACACCTAGGATGATTCTCATGTGTATTGCCACTTCAGTTACCTGGAGATGGTACTCTGTTATGAAGGTGGTATAAATGTGAAGTGCTTTGATATTATCTTAAATCCTTTTACCTGGTTTCTCCAGACAAAATAAGTAACTCGATACCATTCACAGTTGCTTCATGGAGATTGACACAAGATGATGTTTTATTCATTATTCAAACTAGACTTTATTCCTAGTCTGAAAAGGAAGTACATGATAAGTGTTAAAGACAGCCTGCAGCCAGATGAAATCCATTCACAAAGGAAGCTCGGAAGCTTTCAGACCACCAGGTGGCACAGTAGAGCTTAAATATCGAAGTTAAATATTGAGAGTGTGTAATGTGTGTAATGGAGAAAAAAGGCTACATGTAGAGTTAGTTGGTGACTCTGTACCACATGCAGGCAATAGATAAGGCTGATGGTTGCTTTTAGTACTCTCCTGTCATTTTGACTTGAGGCTTTAGGATTCTATATGTTTACATATGTACCCTGCAGCCTCAGAAACGTATGTACCTTTTGTTCCAGTATGAGAGGTTTTTAATGCAGAAAAACAACAGTGGTATTCATAGGCCTGAGTAAACTTCTCAGTGTTGAAAATGTATAGGGTGGGAGAAAGAATGTGTATTTGTACATTTTTCTTTTGAGAAATTATGTGGTGGGAAATTCCCAATTTTGAGGTCTGTAGAACCACTTAAAGTTACATTCAACCAATATATAAAGAGACAGCGTTTACCATTATAGCAAAGTATATTCTACCATCAGATTTGTTTTACCTTAATTTTATCATTAAATGCATCCCTTGCATTTAATGATAAAATCATTTAGAGAAAAATCATTTCCTAGAAATGATTATTTGTCTATTCTTTCTTACATAAAATTTGAGCTCTTTTATAGTTTTAGACTCAGCAAATTATATAGTCTTTGTGTGTGTGTGTGTGTGTGTGTGTACGTGCGCGCTATAGGGATCGAACCTAGGAGCAGCACTTAACCACTAAGCCATGTCCCCAGTTCTTTTTTTTTTTTTTTTTTTTTAAATTTTGAAACAGGGTCTTGCTAAATTGCTGAGAGTCTCTCTAAGTTGCTGTTGCTGGCTTTGAATTTGCAATCCTCCTCCCTCACCTCCCAGACTGTTAGGATTACAGGCATGTGCCACTATGCCTGGTTTATAGTCTTTTCTTTTTTTTTAAAAAAAAGAGATTTCTACTTTGATTTTAATGGGCCTGCTGAACAATGATAAATTTGGAAGAACATTTAAAATCTGAATTCCTGTCTTTTTTTTGTTTTGTTTTGTTTTTTCCTAGATGAGGCACTTGGAACCCAGTCACTATGGCCTTCAACTTCGAAAATTAGTTGATGAGAGCTTCGAGTGCTATATTCCTGCCCTGGGTGAATACATGCAAGAACAGGTGAGTGCATTAACTATGGAAAAGGGAATCTGAATCATATCTGAGGCCTTTTGGGTTTGAAAAATGTAATTTTGAGGGAAAATGGCTTAAATTTCGCACATGGTTTGGAAATGTCCCTCATCTAAAGTGTAGTTTGTTGATAGCTTTCTTGTTTTGTTATGGAAAAAAAAGTAAAAAATAATCCAAGATACCATAATATCAAACCTCTGATTTTGTTGTTTCTGCCGTTTGCAGGTTTATGATGAAATAGAAGTCTTTCCACTAAACATTTATGATGTGCAGCTCACGAAGACGGGGAGTGTGTCTGACTTTGGTAAGTGCAGGGAGCTCTGTGCCACTCGGCCTTGCTGGTCCCCACCCCCCATCTTTGGACCTTGTTGTTTTATGTTCACATTTTCAGAGAATGACAGTAGATTCTGAACTTCCTTTCTCTTTTTTACATTACTATTTACATTACTAGAATAAAATATGTCAGTATTTGGGAACAAGGCCTGAGTAATGAAAAGAATGAATATGAACATTGATGAGTAGCCACAGTAATAACACTGTGAATTTACCAGGAGACAAATGTTCAAGGAAATACTGCCAATGGGTTGGGGAAGTGGAGGGGTGAGGTGAATTTAACTTTTCTTTTCATTCCCAGGGTTTGCAGTCACAGCCCAGGTGGACGAGCACCAGCATCTCAGCCGGATATTTATCAGTGACGTTCTCCCTGATGGCTTGGCATATGGCGGAGGTCCGTGTGGCACCATGTCTGTTCTCTCTAACTCTCAAACTGTAGAAATGTGGTCTACTTTGTGCAATTTTTTGTTTTGTTTTGTCAAAAAAATGGTTTCTCCTGCAATTTTAAAGAAAATAAACTTAAGAGTTTAATTGAAAATGCATGTGTATATAGACACAGAAAGCTTGTGAGCATGCACACGTACATTTTAAAAGAGAGAGCATGCGTTCATGTGTACAGATGGAGGGAGAGAGTATGAGAGGCAGGCAGACACAGATAAAGCAAACTCCATTTCCCAGGGCATTTGCCCTCAGAACATTCATCAATCAGTGGCTCTGCAAATTGTGTCATGTCAGAACTCTTCCCTTTAGTGCTGTGGCTCTGAGTGGCTTCTAGCTACTGTAAGATGTGGTTCTTTCTCTGAGGGAAGCAACAGGCAAAACCATCCCTCAGGGTGCATGGTTTGAGTTTGCAGACTTCCAGATATTTCAATAACCTGTTTTCTTCCTGTTTCCCTATGCTGCTGCTCAGGATTGAGAAAGGGCAATGAAATCATGACCTTAAATGGGGAAGCTGTGTCTGATCTTGACCTCAAGCAGATGGAGGCCCTGTTTTCTGAGAAGAGCGTTGGACTCACTTTGATTGCCCGGCCTCTGGACACAAAAGCAACCCTGTGTACTTCCTGGTCGGACAGTGACCTGTTCTCCAGGGACCAGAAGGGTCTGCTGCCCTCTCCCAACCAGTCCCAACTGCTGGAGGAATTCCTGGACAACTTTAAAAAGAATACAGCAAATGGTAAGTCTGCGTCCTCTTCCTTCTTACTGGCTGGTATTTTTTCTCAGGCTGATACATTGTTGCAAACTCAGATGATACGAACTTTTCAAAGAATCCTTCCTAATTTGTTAAGAGAGGAACACAGATGCCAACTGGAATAGATTGTAGCAAGAGTCCATGCATTTTGGTAGTTATGGTGCTTTCCTGAAAATAGAAAGTAATTTTTTATACCTTTATTTTATTTATTTTACTAATGTGGTGCTGAGCATCAAACCCAGTGCCTCACCTGTGCTAGGCAAGTGCTCTACCACTAAACCACTACCTCAGACCCCAAATTAATAATTTTTGCACAGAATATTCTTTAAAATTGCAGACTCTTTAAGCTCACCCACGGTATTTAGTACCACAGTTGCCCGTGATGGAAGGCAGGTGAAGGCCTTCATAAAAGCTGAGGTCGAGGGCTTTTCCTTACTCTTTTGGGTCTAGGGCAGGCCCCTGTTGAGCACTATACTGGCTCTTGTAGCAGCCAAAGTGGTTCATTTCTTGTCAGATGCTTTCTCAGTAAGCAGGAAACTTTCAACATAGGTTGTGAATTTCAAAACTTGGTGAAGGCCTAAAACTGAAAAATTTGATGCCAGTGTATTTTTCTCAAGGTAAAATGTCCATCTGAGGAAATCATCCCAAAGCTTAAATTTCTGAAGTTATTGCTCATGCATATTGCCTATGCTGCAATTTAATGGATTAGAGGCTCCAACTATTTGGGAACATGAGAGGTAGCGCACTCTGTGACCCTGAGGTCAAGCTTCAGAGGAGCCCAAGACAGGGTCCTCATCCTGGGAACACAATACTCAACTAAAATGACAATGTATCTCAATCGAAGCCTTTGCATGATTACCAAAAATAAATGAAAAACCCCAAAGAAAAGGATGGATATAATTATAAAGCAAGTTTATTAGGTCACTTTTGGAATTAAAAAAAATCAGATTGTAAGATTTGTGATTCAATAAGATACCTAATGCTTTCTCCTCCTCTCTTGTGGTTTTCTTCCCATTTAAAATGCTATTAAATTGACTATTGGGATATAAAAGGGAGCATCATAAAACAAAAAGTTATGATGGAACTCATTAATTACGTGCCATATTAGGCCATCACTCAACCTGCTGGCTGCTGTCACAAGCCTGAGTGCTCCACATAATCTGTGCGTGTGTCGCTTTGCTGGATTCATTACTCTTGAGGGATGTGTGCACTTCCTGTGTTATACCTCTGTGCGTTTTATCACAATAAGGAATCACTGAAGAGTCTATTATACTTTTGATACTTTCATAAGTGAATTCCTATAGAAAGCAGCACAAGGGTCGAATTTACCTTTTTTTTTTTTTTTTTTTAAATAGAATGAAGCAGGTGAGGTAGGCTTGTCTACCACTTTCTGCAAGGAAACAGGATGGAAAGGTGGTCCTGGGTGTGTCAGATGGCCGCTCTAGTCCTCGTCCTAAGAGCCTCTCTGGTGGTCTGGACTTTGATAACTTCCCCGAGGAGCTGTGAGCACAGGTCACTTGGCTAGCCAGCCGCAGCAGGGCTTGTCCATAGCTGGCCTTACCGCTGGTGCCCGTCTACATGGCTGCAGCGCCCACATGTGCAGATTTCTTCCCTGGACGGGGCTTCCCCACCAGCCAGGGAGAGCCACTAGACCCTCCCTTCCTGGTTTCCTGGTGGGACTATGTTCCTTGGAGGGTGACAGCATCCCAGGCAGTGTGCCATCCCTTCTGCCCTAGGTGGTGGTGTTTGTCCCCTTTCCTGAGCTCCAGGTGACTGTTCCATAGTAATGTGCTTGTGCTGGAAAGAAAACAGGCACAGGGGCCAGCTTCTCCACACACTTTGCAAACATAATTATTTTTCTTTCTTTTTGGGATAGTTACGTCACTTGGGAAGGAAGTTAACGGCCTGTGAATGAACACTTCAGAAGGAAACCTATTCATTCTGAAGGTAGCAGGGTGGATGTAAAATATGGGGTGGGCAGGTAAGAAATTGAAAGAGAAAAGAAAGAACAAACTTCTCATTTGTACAAAACATCTCTGTGTTAAAAGAAGCCTGCGTTTGTGGCATTTCTCAGAGGGGCTGTGAGGACAAATGTGCAGGCCCAGTGAGAGTGGGGCTTGAGTCTGGTTTGGGGGGCCTGGTGGGGGGTGCTACCCCTCTTCCTCCTCCCTTGCAGAGGCTCCATGCTGTTCTTCGAGTGGCCCCTGGGGGGCGCCCCGGTGCACATAGAGATGCCTCACACTGTTCATGGGCTTCTGCCAGTTTCTCTCTGCTGCTCTGGGGACCACCTGCCACATAAACACCTATAACCACCCCTTGTCTGAAACCCTGATTCTCCCGCTTCCCTCGCCTTTGCAGCTTAACATTTTATTGAAACTTACTTTGATTTGCTTTTGTAGTGAAGCAGAAAATGGTAATCCTGTTTTCTTTCTAAAAAATAAATAAATAAATAAATTGGCACAGATAAAAACTTAAATGCCTTTGTAAACCAGTTATTAACACAATTCTGGTTTATGCTTAGCAGTGGTCATTTCTAGACGGTGTCTGGGTACTTGGGAAGAGGGAAGGACAGCTCTGCTTCCTTGCCCAGAAAGGCCACTTCTCTGTCTGTTAAGGACTCCCTGGAAGAGAAGACCTGTTTTATAAGAATATCAGAAGATGGAGGAGGAAGGAAGCATTAACTGGTTGTTTGGTCGTATTTGGAATATTTACTGACCTCCTCCCTGTTGAGTGTTTGAATGTGTGAGGTCCTGGGGGAAAGCTACATGGAGCTTAGGGCTTTTGGTCTATTTTGGATTTTGTCAGATATCCAGACATTTATGTTGGTTAACCTTAGTCTCTTGATTAGGTTTGAGTAGAGGGGGAAAAAATTATTTGTCTCTATCTGTGTCTAAAAGAAGTGTTAGTCACAGTGACATGAGAGCCAGGGAAGTGGTTGTGGGCTGCTGTTTAGGATCTTGTTTTGTTTTTTTTTAAGAAAAGATGGGTTCTACTGGTATTGAAGGCTGCTTGATCTGTATGTATAACATTCAGGGAAATGGGTCTCAAACTCCACAGTGAGTGAGACTTGCTTGATGGGTCCTGCTATGAGAGCGCCTCCTTCAGGTGATTTGGGGCAGTGCAGGCTCCACTTTTAGCCAACCAGGGTGGGCCCCCCCGTGGCCACACCTGGTCAGTGCGTGCACTCACACTGCCTCCTGGCCAGTAATCTACAGGAGGCAAGCCTGGACCTAAGCAGCCCCTCTCTTTGAGTTCTTAAAAATTGAAGGAGATTATAGCAAAAGGTAACTGTTGTGCTCAGGTGGGGTGTTCTCTCGGTTAGGAAATATGTGCCTCAAACTGCCACCACTGTCCTCTGTAGTGGTCAGAAAGCAGCAAGTGGACTGGTTAACTCACCTCGCTCCTCAGCCCTTGCTCAGGAGACTGTTCTATTCAGTAGGTGAATCCACCAAGAAGCAGAGGATTCCCAGTCATCAGCTTCCCTTCCTGACGTCCTCACTGACCAGATACTGAGAACTGATCTGTGTTCCATAGGAAGTTCCTTAGCCCCCGAAGAAGTAAATGGCTCTTTGATTTTTGCCTTTAATTCCTGTTCTAATATTCATAGGAAGAGGGAATGTCCATGAGCTGTATTTGACTTGAGCTGAAATATCATCTGTAAAGACTTTTTATAGGGAGAACTAATTTCACCACTGGAATTCCCCAGAGGGAATTTTAGTTATTTTAGTGCCAACAAGGCCATCATTGATGGGACCGGGTGTTCCAGGCCTGTTTATGCTAGATTCCTGTTCATGAGCTTTTATGAGTTATGCATGAAAATCCCTTTTCTAGTGTTTGCCATCCTTTGAACAATTCCAGCAGCTTTTAGGGAAGTCTCATTGGACACAGAGTTCCTGAACAAGGTCCTTATGTCAACACTGGACTCGTGGCTTTGACACATGCTCTTGATGCCTTGGTGTAGTGTGGGGGTGTGTTTAACGGGAGATGAAATGGGAAAGGCCAGGGCAGACCCAGCGAATGTGTCCCCAGTGGTGAAGGTTCCTCTCGAGCCTCAGGCTCCCTTTGAACCTCTCTCTTTTTGAGAAGAAGCCACTTAGATGTGAGTTTGCTCTCCTGGATGCATTGCTCCTGGGGATGTGTGTGTCCACGGTACAGCTTTTCACCAGGGGAAAGTCTTACAGAGCTGGCTGTGATGGGGCCAGGCCACTCATTTCCTGTTTGTGAGAGTGAGGGCATTTTGTTTAGGATGACTAATAGCATTTAGCTTGGAGAACACACTGTTTGTGTGTAAAACCGCTATTACTGAGTCTGTCTGGCTGACACCCTCGACTCCAAGATATAAAAACATATTAGTGTTCCTAAAGAAGGGAGATGCATTTTAAATTTTTTTTTTTTTTTTTAAAGCTGATTGGGAAATATCGGTTTTGTCAGGACTTGGAACTTTGGTCTCAGATTAAGTAGTTCCTTAGAAGCACTCTGAAAGGAGGTTTTAGTGCTGTGCATCACCAGAATGGAGTATGTGGCTTTCTGTTAGCTGTGGGGAGAATTAAGACCTTGAGGACTCATTCCCTTGCTGAATTCTGTTTGGGAGTCTGATTCCCTTTTTCTCACTCTTGCCGTTCACTTATTTGACCTGGGTATGTAAGGATGAATTCATTGTATAATCTCAAAAAACTTGCAGTTGAGTGGAAATACTTGTGAATAATAAAATACATTAAAAATCAAAACTTTTGTGGTGAAGAGAACAGGGGTTGGAGGTGGGATTTGACCTTGGCGTGTGAAGATGAATTAGAGAGCGGAGGAGTGCACAGTTGAGGACTGGACCCGCAGCCTGAGCGCCCAAGAGATTTCTAGCGCCCTTGAGATTTCTAGAGGGGATGGCATTTGATCTGGGCACTGCTGACGCACAGGTTCTACGCCCAGAGGAGGCAAGGGAGTCTCCCACGGAGCCGGTGGCCTGCATAGAGGTGGCAGGCAGAGCTCATGGGAAAAGGCGGGTCAGACTGCTGGGCAGCTTGTGGGATTTACAGGAGATTGTGGCGCCATCTGGAAAACACCACCACCTTCCCTGCCTCTGGTGGAGTTCAGAGGACGCACCTGGTCCTTTGATGACCTCTGGAGTGTGGTTTGGAAACCCACACCAGCCCGTCAGCTCTGTTTTCTCACACTATGGCTTCATTCCTGCGGGTCTTATTGTTTTTAATGATTGGAAGTCCCCTGAAAAATAAATAATAAAAAATGATTTGGGGAAAAGAGTGAGTGAGTGAGTGACTGTAAGTTCCCTGTAAAGCCCAAGCACGTGTCAGCATTGGGAAGCCATAGATACTGATGGTCAGTCCTCACGGGTCACCTCTAGGGGTATAGCAGACAGAATAATGTCCTGTGGCCTGCACCGGGATGGCTGGTAGTGGGGCGATGCCCCTCAGCAAGGAGGGTGGGGCAGTGCTGTGGCCAGGGCAGAAGCTGCCCAGAGTTTGCCAGCATTTTTAGTAAAAGCCAGTTTTGTGTTCTTTCTCTGACCATTAAGTGCAAGTACACCATTTAGGTGAAAAGCTAAGGAACCTTCCTTGGAAGGGCGGTGTGCGGAGCATTCGAAGCGTGCCACTTTTAGAGAGATCTGAGCCTTCTTGACGCCCTGCCTCGTCTCCTGTGCACACAGAGTGAGCCAGACCTCTGTGGCGTGTAGTTCTCTGAGTCCAGGCTGGCTGAATCCTCATAGCCTGTTGCATAAGGAAAAGAAGAAGCAGACCCCTCTATTCCTGTGGACGTTCAAGCTCTGGCTGCCAAATGATACTCCTCTGTATTTCCACCTCGGATCCTCTTCTTTTGTATTGGGCTAAAAAAAGGATTATATTCCTCTGTTCCTCCCTATGAAGGAATAAAACGGTCCAGAAGGACCACATCCTGGTATCTCCTTTTTAGCTCTCTCTATTAGAGACAACTGTTTGATTGACAGCCTCCTCTGTTTTTTGGGATTGGTAATACACGTGCATGGTATGGAATCCCAGCAGTGTAGAAGGTTGAACAGCCACACCAAGTGCCCTGGGATTGGGTAGCGCAGTGGTTAAAAGCATGGACATTAACCAGACATCCTGGGTTCAAGTCCTGGCTCAGGCTCTTCTGCTTCCTGGATGTGTGGCTTTGGGCAAGTCACGTGACCCCTCTGTTCAGAGTTACAGCAACTGTAAAGTGGTCTGGGATTTTTGTGGGGCTAGTGAGGAAATAAGAGGAAAACACTAGGTGGTGCTGGCACATGGCTACAATATGTGTGTTAAAGAAAATGGATTAATTCCTCCTGCTTTGTTCTCAGCCCCTGAGTTTCTCCTTCAGGGGCAATCATTGTTCCTAGTGTCTTTCTCATTCTGGTCTGGGGAAGCTTAAAGTTGGGGGGAATGGTGGGGTATTTTCCTGCTTTGTTTTTATAGCACTACCTTAGTATGTGACTGTGGTAGGCAGAACAAGGGCCTCCTTCAAAGTGCCCAGACCCTAATCCTCAGAACAGCAAATGTGGCAGCAGGGACTTACATGGAAAAAGGAGCTTTGTGGATGGGAGGAAGTGAGGGGCCCGAGAAGAGGTATTACTCTGGGTTATCTGGGTGGCGCAGAGTCCACCCAGGAGGGAGCAGGAAGGCCAGAGCCAGGAGCTGTGTCCTATGAGTCACTGTGACCGGACCACGAGCCACACCCTGCAAGTGGCCTTTGGAAGTTGGTACTTGAAAGGAGAGAAACAGTTTCCCTATGTGGATCCAGGCGTCCAGAGGGAACCCAGCCCTGCTGGCCTTGGCCTTCCGACCTCCAGAACTGTAAGGTAACCTGTTTATGGTTGTGTCGAGTGCTATGTTTGATGGCAGAGATGCAAAAATGGAGAAAACAACCCTACCTTCAGGTGCTGGGCTGCAGGTGACGTGGGCACCGACACCCACTGTAGCGACCACTCTGGTTTCAACAAACTTGGTGGGCTCCTTCTGGATCCTTTACTGCTAGAGGTCATTGAGGACCCCAAAGAACCCTAGTTACATAGCTGTTTATTGTATTAGAAATTTAAACTGAGAATAATCTCAAAAATACTTCTTAATTTTAAACTTGCAATGAACCCATTTCATGAAATGTTTCTAAAAACCAAAAAAAAAAAAGTGGTGAGAAGAGTAGTTTTGTTCTACAGTTTTGCGAACCTCTTGATCATGTATCTTCCCGGAGGACCACTGGACTCTCAATTGGTTTCCTTGTGCCATTTGTTGCCACGCAGTGTTCTGGTGGCACTGTTTAAAGATGGTCCAGTCTCACCCAGACGTACGCACTCAGGAAGCCCTTTCTGATAATTGTGGAGACTGTTTTTGATATTACACCAAAACTGAAGAAGTAGTCCTTCAAAGTTAGTTGCAACGTGGCATCTGAGACGGTGTTAGTGGACTTTTCTTCATGGTCACGAACATCCAGTAGGTCATCTTGCAGTTGAAATGGATCTTTTACTCATACATTATTTTATAGCATGCATTTGTTTATTTGAAAAATATGGGCCACTGAGTTATGTGGCTCTCAAGTATGGATGTCTTATTACTCTGTATTAAAAAATTCGCATCAAATCTCATTGGAAAAGTCTTTAAATATTAGGGAGCTATCACACTCATAGCGGCAGATACAAAGTTTCCAAGAATCTAATTTTTGCCTGAAAGTTTGTAATATATCTGCAAATACTGTCAGTTGTTTTCTTAGAAGGCTCACTCTGTTCATTTTAAAGGAAATATTCTCAATTAATTGTATTTTAAAATTGTTTTTGAGTTGTTGATAGACCTTTATTTTATTTATTTATATGCAGTGCTGAGATCCGAACCCAGTGCCTCACACACTCAGGCAAGTCTGCTACCACTGAGCTCCAGCCCCAGCCCCCAATTAGTTGTATTTTTAAGTACAAATCACGTTTCACGAGTTCAGTCTGAAACTCAGTTGTCTAAGTGCTTTTCCTCACAACCACCCACGTCCCTCCTTTGGCCTGTGGCAGGAGAGCTGTGTGCACTTCTCAGATGCATTTTAAGGGTCGAGATGTAGAAAGCTTCATAATTCGTGCAGCTTCATTGGGGAAATTCCATTCTTAAGTGAAACTGGAATACTTCTCAGACTGGGCATGTGGCGGTGAAGAATGTTGTGGTCCCTAGGACAGATTGAAGTCATTGCCTTAAAATGTGTGTGTTGAGATGTCGCGAGAGTCATCTGTCAGTGCACTGCACTATCTGTGGGAATGACCTTGGAGAAAAGGGCAAATGCTGTTATTCTGAGAGTAATTTTGAACTTGGAGAGTCCTTGAAAGGATCTCGCTGGTCCCAGTATGCTAGAGGGCATGATTTGAGAAGGGCTCTTCTCAAATCTTCAGACAGCAGCAAGAGGGGCAGAAGACTCACGTGGGCATGGTCAGGGCCACTTCTGAGGGAGGGTCTCCTTTGGTTGGACTCTGAAGCATGAAGGGGTAGAGGAGGAGGCTGAGGAAGTGGGGAGGGAGCTGGGAGCCTGGCTGTGGGGAAGAGTGTGAGACTGTAGGAGAGTCTGGTGCAAAAAGGAAGGGGAGAGGGCAGCCCGATGGGCGGCCAGGGCTAGGAAGTCGGGCAGAGAAGCCGGGTGAGATTCTCAGGGCTGGTCATATTTGTATGTAAGCAAGACAGGCCACTCTGGTGCCAGTGCTGGGAAGGGCATAGGAGCTGCTCCAGCCACATGGAGAGACGGCAGAGGCCTGGAATGGGGTGGGAGGTGGGAGCTGCATGTGGCAGGGTGCCCTGCCCGTCCTCCACCAGAGCCCATAGGTAGGCAGCGGGACTTGCCCTCCCTCAACAGGTACTCTTTGAGCATCAGTAACTCCCCAGCACATAAGCAGAACCACTCAATAAATATTTGCTGGAACATTTCATCAATAATAAATAAAGAATATGGAAACGACAGCACTGAGATGTGAAAACCGCAGTCCCCAGCTCTTCACATTCAGCATCCTGCTCTCACGGTACGTGAACAACTATGCTGCCTCCCAACTGTGGTCTGTTTAAAGTGTAGAAAATCAGACTTGTAGCCAAGAAGGGCATCCTGGCTTTGTTTATTCCTTGAGGTTTAATCTGTGGTGTAAATAATTTGACTGAATTTCTTTTTCTTTTTTTTAACCTTGAAGTTGAAAAATGAACTTTTGTCCTTATTTCTGAATTCAAGGCCTTCCGTTAGGTCCATAAAGCGGCACATGCAGCCCCTCACCCCCACAGTAGGTTGCATTACCTGCAGAGAGCACTCTCAGCCCCAGCTGAGAAACTGGTGGTCTCTGGAAAACACATATTTGCCTTCTTTAACTTTTCTTTCAGGCATTCACTTAACAGTTATTTAGTGACTAGCTATTGTGTGGCAGGGACTGTTGTAAAAGTGTGCAGTCAACAAAACAGGTTAAAAGAAATTCTTACACATTTTAGTGCAGGAAATAGAAGATAGGCAAAAGCATAATAAATAAATTAAGTAGTGTATAACAGGGAAGGAGTGGAATGGAGAAGTTGGATCAGGGCAGCCAGGAACTGGAGTAGGGACTAGGGGGTGACATTGTAAATCCAGCAGACTTCAGGAGAACTAGAGGCACATTGGAACAAAGGCTTGAAGGAGGTAAGGGATGGAGCCCTGGGAACATCTGGAAGCAAACTCTCCAGCAAAGGATAATAGCAAGTCTCTGAGATGATTGGCCAGGACATGGGGACACTGTGCTAAGTCTCTCTGATGCATGTCTCACCTACCTTCAAGATAATTTTTAAATGGCTTGTAGTGAAAGTCCATCTAGAAAAATTCCACAAAAATTGAGCAAAATTAGCAACATAGAATGATAGGTTTGAGTGCCAACTTGCCGACTTTAAAGATTTTCACTCCTCGTGTAAAGCAAACACACATTTGTTTGTAAAAATAAATAAATAAATAAATAAACTTTGAAATACAGTTTCAGGGCATCAGTTTCTTTCAGACAATTCAGTGATGATCTGTTGTATTTATAAATTTATTTCTGATGCTACAGTAATCACCTATGATCATTTTTAAGTTATCCATTTACAAATCCTTTTTTTTTTTTTTTGGTGTGTGTGGGGGGTCATTAGCCTCTTTAACATAAAATGAAGAAAATGACAAAGTTCAGATTAACCAATTTTGTTACTTCTTGGTAGCTCTAGAAAATTTCTTTGGAAATAGACATGTGACATTGTTAGCAAAATTATTGTGCATCTTCTTCTCCAAGGACAGCTAGAGCCCTGGCAGAAGATGCACAATAATTTGAATGGAGGGACACGTTATTATTGTCCACTGCTTCACTTACCTTTCCAACACAGTGTTCCCTCCTGAATCGCCAGCTGTGAATTGAATTCCGACTTCACGTTTCTGTGGATGAACGACCGTGTCAGGCTTCTACGAACTTTAGGTGTCTTTTCATGGTAGTATCAGCAAAATTTTCTGAGTGTTCATTAAACTTCATCATTTTTATTTTATAAAAATGAGGGGAAGAAGGGACTATAAATGTTGGTAAGAAGCCTAAGTTTAGTACTCATGGCTTAAATGCCAGCCGTCAGGTGGGCCCTGGCCAGCAAGCCTTCAGCACTCCATGGTTGTCCTTCGGTCTTGTGGAGGTCAGTTTGCCTTAGCTGAGAGAGGAGACTAGGGTGTTTCAAGGTGAGATGGGAGGTAGATTTCATGAGTCTTTGAGGAATCCAAGATTGGGATTTGGCAGACTCTCTACTCACCTCTGCACTTGTCCTTTAGGACTGTGTTCTGTGAAATGCAGGGGCTGCCCGAAGGTGGAGAGTCCTGGGCTCTCCCCGTTTTGAGCTCTGAAAGGACTCTGCCTGTGTACGGGATGGAGGAGTTAGCACCTACTGCTTACATATTTACCTATTGCTGAAAATCCCGTGAGCACGGGGACTTGGTAGAAGAAGCCAGAGATGTAGAGACACAGCGCTAGCACACTTCTCGGTCAATTGCAGGTGTTGAGTAAATAGTGACAACCAAAAGGAAGGTGTCAGGGCTGTCGCTGAGAGCAGGCTGTGGGCATAAGCAGAATCCCCGCTGCACACTTTGAGGCTCCAGGTCTCTTCCTTGATCTACTGCAGGGAGAGTGTGGGATGTGACTGAGGTCTCCACTGACTTCAGCACATGGAACTCTGAGCTGGCCTTTGGCTGTGCTGGGCTGGGAACAGGATGCTCTGGCTCTGAGGAGCCTTACCACCCATCCCAGCAGCCTGAGAGTCCAGCCAGGGTCCCACATCTGTCCTGTTTGCAACTGCAGTGGGTTGATTGGTGTTTATGATCTAGATAAAGTGAAAACCACGACTAAAAAGGAGCAGGAACGTCTGTGTCACCAGGCTAGGTCAGAACTGATAGTGAGATGCGTTTTCATTGTGAAAGGCTAGGTCCACAGGAATCACGTCTGGACTCTCATCCCCGGCTTTGTTCTGTGTGAGCTGGGGCAGGTGGATCTGATTTCCATTACTGCAACTCCTAACAAGGGACTGGACAAGACAGTTGAGTCTTTCATTTCTCTCTCTCTAAAATTCATCTATTTCGTACGATTAACATAACAATTTAATGACTGCAGGAATGCTCATTTCTTAGGAAAGGTTATAAAGTGAAAAAAAGCAATGTAATGGATCAAGAATTCCATTTAGTTTTGTAGGCATCTCTTTACCTCTTTAAATAGAGTCAGGTCTTGACTGCTGTGAAGAAGGTGTTTGTTAGGGCTCTGGAATAATAGCAGGCTGTCTCAATATAAAGATCACAGAGAGCCTTAAAAGCACTAATTACCCCTTGCTTCACCCTGATGGAGCAGAGATGTTATTATCATTTCACTCTCACAGCTGGGTAAATCAAGGCACAGAGACACGGGAAGTCCCTGGGAACTTGGAGAAGGTCACAGTCAGTCTCGGGGAAGGACAGTCCTGTAATGCCTTGCTTTTCCCTCCACATGGGGAAATGTCTGGATTTTAACCTTGTCTTTTTTTTTTGTCTCCTTTTAAAGATTTCTCTATTAATGCACATAGAGTAAAACCCACTAATAATTTGCCCTTTAGGAGAGCAAATTTAGATTTAACTGAACTCACGATGGCCCTTGTCATCTCATCTCCGTTCTTGTCTGGGGACTGGGGGTGGCGATTAGGAACTGCCTGCCTTGTGATCGTTGGTGAAAGATGAGTTGCTTGTAGTAATATTTTCACTATCTTTATTGTTGTGCAGTGTGTGTGTGTGTGTGTGTGTGTGTGTGTGTGTGTGTGTGAGAGAGAGAGAGAGAGAGAGAGAGAGAGAGAGAGAGAGAGACTGGGATTTGTACTGAGTCTCCCACATGCTAGGCAAGTGTTCTGCCACTGAGCTACATTCCCAGCGGTTTGTGACAGGGCTTCACTAAGTTGCCCAGGTGAGTTCCAACTTGTGATCCTCCTGCTTTGGCCTCCTGAGAAGCTGGGATTACAGGTGTGCTCCTCTGTGCCTGGCTTTGGAAGAATGATCTTCCCCCTAGCTCCTGGTAACCACAAATCTCTATGGATTGGCCAATTCTAGACATTTTGTATACCTGGAATTGTACTCTAGGTGGCCTGTCAGGTCGGATTTCTTTCACTTAGTGTGATGTTGTCTGGGCCCCTCCGTGTTGTGGCATGAGTCAGTACTGCATTCCTGTTTGGCCACCCTTTCATGCAGTAGACCAGTAGCACGCACTGAAAACAGGGTGGCTCAGCTTTCCTTTTCCCATAGCAACGTTCTCAAATGGGAACTCATGCAGACTTTTTTCTGTTTTTTTTTTTTTCCTTGTATCTTTGAATAGAATTCTAAGTAAGTTGTTCATAAGAGTTTAATACCAAAACTCCACTTTATTAAAATTCTTTAAGTGTCTGAAATACATTTGTTGTCTATTATACACCCCTGAATATAATAAGCATGGCATTTGGTGACCCTCCCAACTCTGGAGAGTGTCAGTGTCTGGTGATACCAAGACCTTGGCTGAAGATCTCCTTTGTCATGGGCTTTATATTTTTCACGGGGGCCCTGATGAGGGAAAATGGGAGGTTCTCCTTTTTGGGGGGCTGAATACTCTGCCTGGGTCACAGCCAGAGCTGCCTGTAGAACAAGGATGTGGGTGTTATCCAGAGTCCTCTGCCACAATCCTCAGAGGAGCTGTATGCTGCAGTCAGCCAGGGAGGTGACCGGCAGCACATTCCTACCCTGATGGCACCTGCCGCACTCCTGCTCCTCTTTTGACTCTAAGGGTATTTATCACAAGATAGTGCATCCAATCATGGCGGCCTGTTATTAAGAAACATTTTCTACTGGCATTTCCCTCCGTTTATCACCAAAATTGAACTGGCTTTGTCGAGAACATCATCAACTGGATTGTGACCTCAGGTTAAGTGGAACTTGAGAGATTTTTGAAATTTACTTTTTTTTTTTCCTGGTATGGTATTTATGCTATGATAGAATTTACTTCTTTGCAAACTTGACCATGACATTTGGTCTGCTCCTTTGAGTTTCCTAGCCTCAAGAAGAAGAATAAGAATGCAGAGTCCTAGATAAGGTCAGATTGATTTTTATCTATATTGGAGGATATAATTTTAACTGATGATCTTTTGGTTAACAGTACAGTTTAGGACTTGATTAACTTTGTGGCAGAATCAGTTGTTTTTCTCTCACAGAACAGTTCATCCATTATTTCCAGGATTTCATTTAAACAGATTTATTTCATTGTGTCTTGCCGACTGATAAGAGAGATTTGCCTGTGTGACAGAGTGCAGCAAATGTCATTAGTGAAAGGTGTCACCAACCACTGCATTTTAAAGTAAGAGCATGAATAGAATTCAGGGAAATCAGTATTAGTTAAAAATAAGCATTACTGCACCCAGTTTGCACATTTAAATTTAAAAATTTGGAGGCTCTAAGCCTCTTTGCAAAGGAACTCACTGTTCAGTGTGCTCTTTGTACCATAACCATGTTGTGAGCATTTATGCAGAGTTTTTTAGCAACGGGTGAAGCTTGGAGAACTGAACAAGAGGTTTAAATTTGTACTTAGAAAATGTTGATATTCCTCAACTGGACTTTGATTTAGCAAGATATTTATCTTCTCTTAAAACTGCACTTGTATTTAAAGGAAGGAAGAAATCGGAATAATTTCTAGGTTTGTTTTCTGATCTAACTTTCTTTGATTCTCCACAAGCTATTCATTTATGGAATTGCCCAGTGGAAATTCTGAGAAATTGAAAAATCAAATAGATTAAGAACAGAATTCACACAAACTATGTTATCTAAATGTGAGAACATAGTAGAATTAAGTATTAGTCACTGATGCATGACCAATGCCACAGTGGATTATGTAATTGAAAACTTAAACCATTTAGAATTCACTTTTAGCTTCTTTGATATTATTTAAAAATTGTTTCTACTTTCTTTATGGAAGTGTATCCTGATTTTCACATCAGAGGGGGGTTCTAAGGATTGATGATTTCATCAATGAAACTACTTTTGAACCTCAGATGAGAGGTCCAACTGAACATGATGTGTTGCTTGTCTGGATGTTGTATTTTTATTGTGGTAGTGAGCATTCTTTCTCTTGCTTGCAGGGCAAGGACACTAATACTTAGTGGGTCGCTGCTCTCAGCTGGGTGCTTTTGGTGCATTTTGTATTCTCTGATGCCACTCGACTCTCCCAGAGGAAAAGTTGAGGCTCTGGCCAGGGGGAGAGGCAGAGGCAGGTCCCAGAGAAGGTGGCATTGCCAACCACATGACATCTTGGAAGTTTGTGGGTCTGGTTTGGGGGATACATGTGCATAGTGATCTGAGCCAAGAGCCAGCTTCCCCCACAGCTGGAAGGTGCTCTGAATTTTCTAGAAGTGCAACAGACCAACAAGTCAAGGGAAGCGTGCCCTTTGTTTGTTCAGAACTTTGCATAGAGTTTTCCCCTCTTTGGAAAATTGAGTCCTGATGGTGACCTCCAGGACACCTGGCTGTGGGTGATCTGTGACAGAGCATGACTCTGTGGCTGTGATTCTCTGCAGTGCTCATGTGGGTCACTTCCACACGGGTTCTGGAGTGGTTGGGTCCATTCTTTGCACATTGAAACACATATTTTAAAAAAATCAAAAATTACTTTTCATGTATTTTTCTCCCTGTGTTACTGCTAGGACAGCATATTTTTTTTTGTGGGTGTGTATATTTTCTTTTCATGAAAACACATGTAGAGGTAGATTATATTAAATGTGATTTTTATTTCAGGGTAGTATAAGCATGTAGTATCAAAAAGGGGGCTCTGGGTCTGGTAGTATTGACAAACAGTGTGCCATAATATATACCTGGAAACATGGAAAAAACAGTTGAAAAACGGCTTCCAGGGCGTCCGTGGTAGAGCATGTGCATAGCATGCATGAAGCCCCGGGTTTAATTCCCAACACCAGGAAAAAAAAAAAAAAAAAAGTTCCCCCTCTCCTGCCCCGGCCTTTTCCTTGCTGTCCCAGGAATCCTCAGTTCACTGAGGGAAGCGGAGCTTCTCTTGACACCACGGCTCCTGTCTTATTCTGCTCGTGCTGCTGTAACAAACACCTCGGGTGGGGTGATCTCTGGGCAGACCTCCCTGGCTGCAGCTCTGGAGGCTGGGAAGTCCCATCCTGAGGCACTGGTGGGTCTGGCGATTCTGATGGTGCCTGCGCTCTGCATTCCCCCATGGCAGGAGGTGGAAGGGAGGGCGTGACCCCCCCCCCCCAGCCTGTTGTACAGTGACATTAATCTGGTCACCGGAGCCCCTCATTAGGCCCCATCTCCCAGCACTGACCCTGGGGACAGTGCTGTGCTGTGGCATCCCCGCTGGCATCCCGCCTGCAGCCTAATCCCAGGGAAGTCTGACCCGACTCTTCAACACGAGTTCTGGGGGACACGGTCGCATCATAACAACTAGGAACCTTAATTTCTCAAAAAGTCTTACTGTGCCCCAGAAGAAAAAACAAATGTTCTCTCATCTTGTGTTGGTACAGAAGTCGATCGCCCCAATTTCTCTTATAACTGCTGCCCCAAGGATGCAGGAGGCATTCGCAGACTTTTGACCAGAATCCTGGAGACAGCTGCCCGTCCTCAGGAGGCGCGTCCCTGGCTGCTGCTGTGGCAGAGAGCCCTCCCTTCCCTGACAGCTGCACACCACCTGGGCTCTCTGGGGTCTGCTGGCAGCCCCTTGGTGGTGGCCAGGGGCTGGGAAGAACTTTCATGCCAATCTCTTGCTACCTAGTTGAGTAGGGAGGAGGCAGCCAGCAAGATGGGATCCTGGGCTGGCCACAGTCAGGTGACCCAAACATGAGAGCTGCCCACAGTTCCAGGCTGCAGGTGGGATGTTGGCAGGGAGACCACTGCAGCCAAGGCCCTCCCAGGCTTCCCCACGCCACGCTTCCCAGGGAGCTCCCCCGTGCCTGTCAGTTAGCCCCGGAGTATACTGATGCTTCTTATCTGGCAGGGGAGGTAGACAGCAAAGCCTGCACTTCTGCACATCCCCTCTGCTAGACTGGATTGAAAGTGATGTCACTGTATAACTTTGAATTAAAGATTACGCGCTGTGTGGGTGAGGCGACCTTAACTTGAACATGTTAATGATGTTTCTATTTTTAAGTCGGTACCCAGGATGTTAGTTTAACACAGGTTTTGCCCTTTAATTGTAAAGGATTTGAGGTTGCCAGCTACTTGGTGACAGTGGCACTAACGGGGTAGGTACTGACGCATTGTTCAAGAGGAAACTGAATTACGAGGTGTTTCATACCTAAAGCCTCATGTTTCCCCCCTCGGTTGTCTACATGGAAGCGCAGGGCTCATTTTTCTTGCCTGCCTACCTGTCATCCATCTCTACAAAATATTTGTTGATTAAATGAGAAAGATGGGTGGGCCTGGGCTCATTGTGGCACCTGATCTAGCACCTGGTGGGTGCTCAGTGCCTAGCTCTGGTGGGGGAATCGATAAATCCAACAGGTGGGTCCACATGGGAGCTAATCCTATAACCCAGGACGCTGCCGCCATGCTCAGTCTGCTACCAAATAGACGCTTTCATTGGCCACATTAAATGTTAGGTTTTCCAAATTGCAGGACTTCGCCCCAAACTTAATTTCCACAAGGAATAAGATGAGAAAGACAAAGGGTATATCTAACAGAAAGAAATAGTTCTCTTGAGTTTACAATTTGGTTTTCTCTTCTTTTAAATTGATTTACAGTTGTATATAAATAAATTTATGTTTATATAAATAGGGGTTTCTGGACACTGGAACTTCATGATGCTGAGTGTGGGGAGGGCAGGAAGCAGATGCTTCATGTTATCCCCAAGGAATGAAGAGCTCTGGGAACACGTCACAGTATATGCATCCTGATGAGAAGGCTCTGCCAGGTGGAAGCCGGTTTTTTGTAGGATATATTTACTCCTGTTAGCAGCCCATGCTCAGGATGTGGGTGGAATGTAAGTGGGGCTATGTAGGCATCTCTCTCCAGGACAGGATGCCTGTTTAAATCAGCTTTGTAAGTAAGCATTCGGATCTTACCAGCTTACACCCTTTTTATAGCTAATCTTCCATCCTTCCAGAATGTGCTTTTTCCTTATTTATTTCTCCTCTAGAAAGAACACTCAGGCCTGCTCCTTTTGCAGGAATGCAGGTTCTGGTGAAGTTTAGACTCTTGGAACTGGGTCGGCAGCCATGGGCACTGTGGAGTTTGCCTCTCCCCGTGCCTTGTCAGTCTCCAGGACAGCTCTGGCACATTGCTGGTCACCACAGGGCCTCTGCATATGCCTCTGTGAAATTTGGGTGGTGGACTGTCCTGAAATTTTCTGTCTTGGCAGATATCAGAAATTGTCCAGAGCGGCCTCTTGGGTCCCAAGAGTTGGTTCCTGTGGCCAACGTGCCCAAGATCATGCCTCAGAGGAGCCCAGCAAAGCTCCCTGAAGCTGAGGGCAATGAAGATGTTAGGGGAGCCTCGTGGGTTGTAGCTCAGCCTTTGTCCTAGGTGTGCTGGGTTCTGACAGGAACGGTCTCAAATCTGTTCCCAGGTAAATGCCCCGCCTTTTCTCCTGCTTGCTTGAAGCATGCGGTTTCAGAACCTGAATGAGTGTCTCTCTCTGTAAGAAACAGTGGCTCAGGGAGTTTCCTACATTTTAGTTTCAAAGTTTTGTGCATAAACTCGATGAATGACTCAGAATTTGCCTGGCACCTGCTGTGACATCTCCCGTGCTATTTTCACTAGCGTCCATCTGGCACCGCAGGCTCCCAAGCTCCTTATGCCCTCGCCATGCCTGACTCTTCATGGGGCTCAAGGTCTCGCTCCCCTTGGTATCTCCAGCCTTTGGTGCCTGCTGGTGACATAGTGGGTGCCACAGCAATCTCCATCAGGAATGAATGCGTGTGTCGACTGTGCCATGGTTCCTGGGCTTGGTGAGCTCTTTGGAAATGCCAAGCTCCTTGTTTGTAAGGTAAAGGCAGCCATATTGCAGGTCAGGTTCCATAACCTAGGTGATGTGCTTTGCACCGGCTGACGTGGCAGTCTCCTGCTTTCCTCAGATTCCCTGTGGAGACAGGTAGCTCCTTTTCTGTGTCACTTAATAGGTGACAAAGAGGAGACCCATGGCATCTGCCTCCTCAAACTCTCTGCCTCCACTCACCTTCTTGCTATTCCTCTAGTCTGTGTCCACTTGGATCCTGTCCCATGTACCTGCAGCATTTCTGTGACTTTCCCATCTGTCCGTCTGCAAGATCTTGCCGTCCCGGGCTGCCTCCCCTCCCTGCCCCAATCTCTGCTGCAGCGACACTCAAGCTCCTGGTCCTGCCTGCTCTCCGCTGTCCATCTTCACCCAGCTGTGTCCACCCCTAGAGCCCCTGTCCCCTGTCTTAAAGTCATCTTCCCCTTTAAGACAGATCCCCCAGATTTAAAGATTTCATTCAGGAGTCCCCTTTTGGTGATGTCTTCTAAGGCCCAGGGAGAAGGACTCTCTTGCCCAGCATCCCCACTCATCCCTGTTCAGACTGCTAATGTCATCTGTGATGCTCTGTCATGCTCAGGCCCCTCCCCCCTGCCCCCACCAGCCACCTCTCCCAGAAGCAGACTTGAGGACTGTCTGTCTGACTTTTGTATCCCCAGCACCTGCTTCAGTGCCTAGAGAAACAGGTAGTGCTCAAGAAGTGTGGCTTGAATGGATGGATGGATAGAAAGATGCATTTGTGCTGATCCCACGGGAAGGAGGACTGTTTTCCTCCTGGGAAGGCTCTAGTTGGTCTCCCATGAGAGCATGGTGACTGCAGTAGAGGCGCGCTGGCTGGTCACTTTGGAGGGCCTTGGTTACCCGCTTCAGTCGGCTTGCCTCTGCAGTGTGGCATCGAGGCCAGGACCGCTCAGCCTTTGTGATGAGCTCTGCCTTATCTAGACTAACTTAGCTCTACCCTAACATCACTCAAGTGCAACTCGGATTATCTGGTCTTTTTATGGGTGGGATCAGGGTGTTGGAAGAGGCAAAGGGAAGAAGAAATTGGAGCTGCAGAACTGTGTAGCTCATTAAGATGCGTTCTGGACACGCCCACCCCCATCTTATAAGTAAGTGCCTGTAGAGTGACGGTAATGTCAGTGCGGATAGGGCAGTATCACCCCTACCCATCTGTTGTCCACCTCCTAGGGCTCTCAGGCCTTCTTAACGTCTTCCAGAGACCACACTGCCTGCCTCAGGCATGCTGGACACTTTCTTTGCAAGTTTGCCCATGTCTTTTGGGCTCCAGCAACTGGTTGGCTTCCTGCTTAGCTGCCTGGAATCAGAAGCCTTCCGGTTTCCCCTAGGTGATGGCACTGCCTGTCAAATGCCAGCACTGGAAGGAAAGCCTCTGCTGTGTTATGTAGAGGCCGGTCTTTCCACCTCTGTTGAATTCGTTAACTCGAGAACAGAGGAGAGGTGGGTGTGTGTAGCTGTAGCCTGGGAAGCCGTGTGCTCGACCTACTGCTAATTATCCCTTTACCTTTCCTCTAGACGTTAACAGGATATGGTCTAATATTTTCAATTTAGGGTGAAATCATGGTTGATGCCTGAAAAAAATTATTCTTTCAGGTGAGCAAGAAATGGATTGCAATGTGCCTATGATATTACACTTTTAGTTTTCTAAGAGATTTCTGGTAATTTTGCCCTCACTTAGCCAAAAATAGAGGCATACCAACAGAGGTCACTGCTGATGGATTCTTTATCCAAATAAATTGTGTAAGATCAGAGCGTTTGCACAGCAATGGGAAGAGTGATGGGGCACCTTTGACCAAAACAGGCAGAAGATGCTGCTTCCTCAGTGAGAGGCCAGCTGTGTGCGTGCTCAGACCTCAGGGTTGTGAAGGACTGCTGCCAGCGTCCCTCTAGGATGCGGGCAGGGTTCTTTCTCTGAGCTAGTCTACTCTGTCTGGCTGCAGGTGGCCAAAGTCATGTATGTCTTTGTCACTTTCCCCTGCAGATTTCAGCAATGTTCCCGACATCCCCACGGGCCTGAAGAGGAGTCAGACAGATGGCACCCTGGACCAGGCGTCCCACAGGGAGAAGATGGAGCAGACGTTCAGGGTAAGCTGCCCCAGTCACAAACCGAGAGCCAGGCAGGCCTGCGGTGAACGGCCACCTCCACCTGAGATGGGAAAAGGCGAGGTAGACTCATCCTGTCCCTGGTACAAACGTTTTTTTTTCCCTTAAAGAATATATTTTCTTTTTATTTTTTTAAGTTTAAGTACAAATGGGAGCCCTTATCTTTAAACAGAACTTTGGCATGATATTGAAGGGAGCAGCGAATGGTACCATCCCTACATTATGATGGTTTTGCTTAGCTATTTTGACAAGGAAGTCCTAAACTCAGGTGTCCCGAAAGCCATGTTAAATTACTATTCTGTTCCTTTCTACATTTCCACCCCCTCCCGCACCCCCCTCATCTCTCCCCCACCCACCTTGGTGGGAGGGTCAAAGGTAAGCCATTTTTGGAATGCTTTCGTGTTGTTGTTTTGATAAAAACTACATAAAATGAAATGTGTCACTGTCACCATTTTCAAGCATACACTTCAGTGGCCTTCAGCATATTCAGTTTTACAACATCTTCATCATCCATCTCTTAATCTGCACAGAAACTCTGCCCAATAGCGAGTCGATCTTACCCCGCCCCCTTGGTAACCTCTGTCATACCTTCTCTCATTTGCCAATTCTAGGTACCTCATAAATTAGTGGAATGATGTGATGATATTTGTCCTTTTTCCTGATATTTATTTCACTGCATCTGAGTTCACCCATGTTTTAGCCTGTGTCAGATTTTCATTCCTATGAAGACTGAATAATATCCCACTGCTTGTATAGCTCACATTTTGTTTGCCCACTCATCTCTTGATAGGTGCCTGGGTTGGTGCTGTCATTTGGGTATCGGTGAGCAAGGCTGTGGCGAATGGTGGTGCATAAACGTCTGCTGAAATGCTTGTTTTCCATTATTTCGGTCATACACCCAGAAGTGGAATTGCTTGATTGGAGGCCATTCTGCTGAGCTCTGAGGAATAGCCCTGCTGGTCCCCACAGCTCTGCCCCCTCTTACCACCCCACCAGCCACTTACCAGGGGTCCAGTTTATTCAATGTCCCCAGTGGCTCTTGTTACAGTCCCTTCTTTTCCTGCAGGTTTAACTGTTTGTAGTTGGCTACTTTCAAAAGGGGTCTGACATGATGTATCTTAAAATCCAGTCTTGATTTTGAAATTATAACTGTTTTGTATTAGTTGCTTTTCTCTTAAATACGAAATATGAATGGAGGAAATATGAGCAGCAATAGGTATGCTAGTCGGCTTCGCATCACTGACCAAAATACCTGACCAGAACAATTTAGGAGGAGGAAAAGTTTATTTTGGCACACAGATTCAGATGTGTAGACCAAGGTGAGGCAGAACATCGTGGGGGAAGGGTGTGGTGGAGGAGACCCACCACACCATTCATGGTGGCCAGGAAGCAGAAAGAGGGAGGGAAAGGGGGCTGGCCACAGGGAAAGTGAACCCTTCCATCCCACACCCCCCAGTGACCCACCTCCTCCAGCCACGCCCCACCTGCCTGCAGTTACCACCAGTCAGTCCACTCAAACTAGGGTGAACCGCCTCACCTCTGAACATTCCTGCATCAACATCTAAACCATAACAGCAGGAATTTAAATAAAAGCTAAAGTGGGACTGCATGCCATTCGGGTTTAGACCACCTCCAGGTGCCAGCCCCTTGGTAGCAGTCTCCACATGGTTGAGCCATGTGGCACGCCCTTTAATGATGTCCACTATGAAGGGCACATCAGGTGAGAGCCTGCACCTTCAGAGTGGTCACTCCCTGGTGTCCAGCCTCCCACCTCCTCCCTTCCCTTCCCCTTTCCTCCATTCCCTGCCTGCCTCCTGCCATAGCTCTCTACCCTTCCCTGCCAATTCCTCAGGGTCTGCTCATGGCCCCAGGATGAACAATTTCTTCTCCTAAACTGAAGTCCATCAGCATTTTTAGTATTATTCCTGTTCTATCTCTGGTGGGTTATTTGCTTTTAGAAACAATATTATAGCAAATATTCATCAGTAATTTTTTATGAAGCAGTTGCTCCTAGAGCATGAAATAGATAAGTTTCTTTGCCTTATTATTTTTTTTAAGAAAGCAAACATTCCTGAAACACTCATGAAGTGAGGTGCTCTATTTAAAGCAAGTGTGCCCAGGAGGCACGGGCACAGCATGGCAGTTGGGGGAAATCACTTAGCGCCATCAAGGATAATGATTTTCTCTCTGTGATAATCTGCTTGAGTTACACATTGAAGTTCTTAAGAAGGAAATTAATTCCCCACCCCAAATTTGTTGTATTTTAAGATTCAATAAAATAGATATGTGGAAAGTGAGCATGTCAAGGCTATTTCCAACTATTCAATGACAGTGGTTGCGGAAGATATAGCAGTTATAAAGTCAACCTGGGAGCATCAGTTAGGAATTTAGAAGAGCAGTGAAAGCTGTGGTCAGGTTGGAATTGGGGTGATCTGAGCTCTCCATTGTTACTCATGGTGAAGGGAGAATGCAAATACATGCATTCATGCATACCTTTATACCTACCAAAGAACACAGGAGAGAGAACCTATTGAAGGAGAATACCAGTTAACTATCCCCTATCCAGAATTCCAGACACCAAAAGAATTTGGATTTCAGACTTATTTCAAATTTTAAATATTTGCACTATATGTTTGAGGCATCTTGGGGCTGGGACCCAGTTCCAAACGTGAAATTCTTCTGTTTCATATGCACCTTATACACAGTTGCTGGAGGTGATTTTATGCCGTGTTTTTAGGGTGCTTATGTTTTGACTGCACCCCCCACATGAAATCATTTGTGTGATTTTCCACTCGGGGTATCATGTCGGGTGCACAAAACATTTTGGATTTTGTAGCATTTTTGATGTTAGATTTTTGGATTGGGAACACTCAGCCTGTGTGAATAGGTTAATCATTTGCTGCAAAATTCCTCTCAAGTGTATGGTAATCACCTTCCTGAATTTTCAAATATTAACATACTTAGGGAAATGCTGAGTGGTTGATGTGTTCCTTGTTTCTTGGGGAAAAAGAATCAAATGGCACCAATAATAATAATTGAGATGGATATAATGAAAAGTATGTTTCAAATTTAATGATAAAATATGTTCTTCTACACCTTTCTAACCTCCTAGAAACATTGTTGTGTCTGAAAGCAGTCGTCTTCTGTTTAAAATGGTGGCTGGGATTTGTCTTGATGCCCAATGTCAGGAGGCCCCCAGGCACTGTCCTCTATAAGGTGCCCGCAGGACAGGGTCGCTCTTAAGGAGAAGTCCTGCCCCTGCTCCCTGGTTCTTCTCGGGGTCATTAACTTCTTTTCAGATTAGACTCTGGTTGAACCTGGGCCATTTGGGATATTTTACTAACAAGTATTCTAGACTCGATAATAAGGAATAATTTCCATTGAAAATCAAACGAAGCCTGGCTTGATGAAGCACAGCTGTAACCGGGGCTTTTGACAGCCCGGCAATTTCTGCAAATGGTTCATAATTGATTGCCTTCTCTCTCCTTAAGGGTGCCTATTACTGTCACCGCTCTTTGTGTGACCCTGTCAGCCTCTCCTGGGTGGGGGATCTCCCCCCCCCCAGTATTGTTAGCAATTAGCATGTGCAATTGTAATAGTTGGGAGTTTGAAAGGAATAAACAACTTTTCTTCAGGCGAGGGGGTTGAAAGAGTTTGGGGTTTGTCGTGGGAATTCAAGGTGTGTGAAGCGGTCCCCCCACGGACTTGGCGCTGGCTCTGAAGACGTAGCACTTGGTGGCTCTGCCGTCTCCACGTCTGCCATAACCTGGTACCTCTCCAGGCAGGCAGGCTCACAGAGTGGGGTGGGCATCTAGAGGAAGAGGGTGAGCCTTCCCCAGTCACTGCTTTGGCTGCTTTGGAGGAAGAGGGCGGTGGTGCTAGGATGTCCTCGTGGATGTGACTGGGAGGAACAGTTTGGGATTTTTTTCATTTCATTGCCTGGGGATGAGAGTGGGAGAGGACGTGCCTCACACGTCTCCCTGCAGCCGACTTGGATGTGATCCTTTCTCTCAGAGGGAGCAGTTTCCTTTGAACTTCTCTCTTTTATGTACAGCATGTAAGTAAAGGAGGGTGTGGATTTTCTTGGGTGTAGATTCTGATCCAAATGTGGGCATGCTTAAATGATTTTCTTCGTTGAAAGTTGATTTTACTCGAAAAATGTCTCAGGCTATTATGCAGATGAGAAGATACTGTTTTCCTTCCACAAGGTATTCCGGCAGTAATCTCTGAGCTCTCTCGATGGCTGAGGGTACGAGAACTTTCTTTGTACACTAGTTCTGTGGCATGGTCAACTTTTCCCCTTCTCAGGTCTTTGAATTGATCTCAGAAATTGTTTTGTCAGAGACAGATTATCAGAAAAGACTAGGAACATATTTACTCTGTATAATGTGTTTGAAAAGAGAGAAAGGAAGAATTCACTTACAGCAAATAATTTTCTGCTTGTAAAATCTGGGAGCATAGCCCACACTTGCACTGGGCGTAATGCTGTGAAAGAAAATCCGCAAAGATGAAGCCCGTTTTCTACAAGGTAAGCAGAGTTTTTCGTTTAGTTCTTCCCGATTAAATAATTTTGCAGCTTTTTAGAAGAATTTTATGTAATCACCTCGAGTAGCTTTGGCAGTGATTATTTTTGCAGTTTGTAGGCGGTGTGTTGATAGAACAGAGCATTGAGAATCTGGAGATATACAGCATGACAACCGTGTGTTGTGCTCTTTGCAAGTTAATCATGTTTAAGTTATATTTTGTCCTGTTTATTTTTTCAAGGTAGAAGAAAAGAATGCACGCTAATGGTTAGGTTTTTTGTACACAGTGTGAACATAACTTGCATTTAATATTTAACTCCTGCCCACCCACTTAGCCCAACCTTTTCAGGCTTTTACATGAATTACTTGGAAGGGCTTGCATATATAAGAAGCTAAAAGAATAGGAAAAGATCATTGGACTACATGGTTAGTTTTCCAGCACTTCCATGTATGTACCTTTCTTTGAGTTTCCTGCATTATTTCATGGTTTTCTGGGGTGTAAGATGTTTCTTGTTAAAAAGGCAAACTAAAAACATAATTTATTTATAAATGGTAGTCTTTCTACATGACTGTCCATTGATAGATTAATATCATCATCTTTAGTTTCTTAAAACTATTCATATCTATTTCTGAATGCCAGTTATCGGATCTAATTCCTATTTGAATGCATGGGGAGAACATTCTCTGAGCAAATGCTTTGCTCCTGAAAGATGACTTGGGGTGTGATGCCCTCTGGTAGCGTGACCATCTTGCTTGATGATGTAATCCCAGGCAGTCTTTCTTTGCAGGCCATAGTGTTTGGGGGAGGTCTTGAGTCTGGTTGGAAACCTGAATTTGTCTGCCTGGATTTACCACTGTGTGACCGGTCAAGTGACCCGGCTTTTAGGTGATGAAGTTGTAAGTTACCGTCTCCTGAACATCTCCATGTGCCCGTTTTTTGAGTGCCTTCCCCCTCCATTCAACCAGCGGCCTCTTCACCTGGGAGATTCAGTGTCAGATAAGCATGCTAACAGGATGTCACTGAAATGAATCTGACTACATGACTTAAGTGTCTTAGCTGCCACCCGGTCTTCTTGGAGTTAGTGTAAGTGGTCAAATCATCCTGAACTGCCTCATGAGATGAAAAGACTTGGAAGCCAGGGCCTTAGGAATGGGGTCTTTGGCTCTTTGTCATCCGTATGAGGATAAGGCCTGCTGGCTTTTTAGTGAATTTTCCTCCGGTATGGTGGTATGAACTGATGAGCTTTTCTGAAGGGTTGTTGAACATGATTGAGTAACAACTGTGTGTGTGTGTGTGTGTGTGTGTGTGTGTGTGTGTGTGTGTGAGTTCTGCCTCCTCCTTCGGCAGTGGAGTCCATGACTACTGAGATGCTCAGGAAGCCTGGGGGTGCTGCTGGCCCCTGGGGTCCTGCCCACTCCGCCCCTTGTGGAGGAGGGCTGGGAGGACACAGCCTTGACAAGGAACAATGTCGGGCTGAGTTCTGTACCTGGTGCACCTGTCTGCCATACTTCCTTTTGGAATGACCTGGTGGCAGGCTTGTGGACCTGCTTAAAGAGTCTGTGCCAGGTTTTCATTGGATTCTGAAGGGCATTTAATCTCATTGTAGTTAGTTGGATTTGTTTTCTCAGCTTCCTACACAGGACATTAATGTCCTATTCTTCTGGGTCTGACCTTGATGTGCCAGGCAGATGCTACCCCTGTGCTGGGTGTGGCAGGACGGGTTGGCATGCGGAGGAAACCAGGAGTCCCGTCCTGCTTTCTATCAAGGATCACATACACACTATATGCACCAGGGTTGCAGATATCACTCATCTATCAAAATGCAAAAAAAAAAAAAAAAAAAAGAAAGAAAGAAAATTACCCCAAATTCCAGTACAGGGAGCTGGGGAGGGCCTGGGAGTGAGTGAACAGGGAGCTGGAAGTGTCCGGAGGCCTGAGGACCAGAGTGCTTGAACCAGCAGCTCCTGACTTTTCTTGTTGGCTCTCTAGGGGGCCCGGTGCTCCTTCACCCCCTCCAGCTCCTGAGGCCTCTCGCTGGAGAGCAGGGTGAATGCACCTGACGTGGTGAAGTTGGAAGGATTCTGAAAGGACATTCTGTGCAGGTGGCTGCTTGGAAAGCATTTGGGAGCAGCGAGCTCATCCTGGAGAAGGAGGGAACGTCGGCATTTGATGGGAAAGCAGGGGGAAGAAGTCTTGCTCATAACTTTTCTTGCTAGTTATGTAGCTGCCTCTGCCCTGCAATGACGCTGATTCCCTTTGCCAAGTGTGTGGACAGAAGCAGACTAAAGAAAGGGCCAGCAGGCGCCAGACACTTGGGCATTGCCACCCCCTGGATGTTGCCTGATGACTGCTCACAGTCTTAAAACTCAGACACTCAGGTGGCTTCTCAAAGTCGAGACCTGGGCTAGGGTTGGGTGGACTCTGGGGCTGTGAGTTTGCAAGTCACTGTGGAAAGGTGTGTCCTTTCTGTATTTAATGTGGAGCATGTGGTGTTGGGAAGCAGAGCACCTGAAAGGCAGGGACTCTGGAGCTTGGGGGGCTGGCAGGAAGCCCAGAGCACTGACTCTGGGGGACCTGGTGCTCCTGTACCCGTCCCGGCTTTTCAGACCTCTCATCGGAGCGCGGGGTGAGACCCTGATGCGGTGAATTTGGAAGGACCCCGAGGTCCTGCATCCCCGCCTTCCCCTTCCCATCCCAGGCCCAGGGTGGGTGCTTTGACAGGACCGTCTCCTCCACCGTCCCCCTCCTTTGTTCATTGCCTCCAGTGTCCCCCTTGTCTTGCTCCAGCCCCTGCTTTCTTAGTCTTCTCCAGACTTTCCCTGTCATCCTGTTTTTCTTGGGGGTGGGGTGGGGTGGGGGGAGAATCAGTTGTTCCCGAGGATCATCTTCAGATCACAGAGTGAAGAAGGAGAAAACAAGGGGAAGTTGCAAAGAGACGGCCTGGGGAGCCGGTGTGAGTCACCGAGGGGTGGGCTGGAGGATCAGGGCTTGTCAGGTGGAGCCCTGGCTCTGGAATTAAGTCGCTGTCAAGCCAGCGCCAGGCTGAAGGGATAATTATGCCCTCTCCTCCGGGGCTGGAAGGATGACTAACAGGAAAGTGATTGGAGACTCCCCAGAGAGGAGGACACAAGCTTTGACCCGACCCAGCAGAGAAGCACAAATCATGGACGGGGCAGCCTCACCCAGTGACTCACGTGCCACATTGATTTCTGATGCAGGGTCCTCCCTGCTCTTTCCTGGGGAGTAGCAAGGACAGTAGTTTCGCTCCCATCCTATCCGAGACCGAGAGGGATGCATTCATCCTTTCTAAGCCTGTCAAAGGTTCAGTTCAAAGAGTAGCCAGCCAGCTCCCTGTACCCAGGAGGAGTGGGGCCTCCAGACTGGGCTCCTGTGACATTCCCCTTTCATGGTGGCACATCTGCATGAGCGTCAAGAAGGGGTTGCACATTCCCTGTGTCCTTCCTGTCCTCCACCCTTCATAGTCCATGCCCTCGCCCGGTATTTATAATCTCTTTCCTTTCGAGACTTCCTGGGTCAGAGACAGACAGTTATGGAAACTTCAGTATAATTTTGCTTCTGGGGAGAGAAGAAAGCAGGGAGTTTGATTTACTTATTTGTTTCCTACCAGGGGTTGAACCCAGAGGCACTTAGCCACTGAACCACATCCCCAGCGCTTTTCACTTTTTATTTTGAGACAAGGTCTCACTAAGTTGCTTAGGGCCTTGCTCAGTTGCTGAGGCTGACTTTGAACTTGTGATCTTCCTGCCTCTCAGCCTCCCAAGCTGCTGGGACTACAGGCATGTGCCAAAGTTTGAAGTTTTCAGCCAAATCCTAATCTCCGTATAAATTCCATTTGCATGTTCCCGTATATTCTTAGGGGAAGCCATCTGGACAGAGGGTGGACGCAGGGAGAGCACATGGGTTTTGGCTCTAAGTCTTACACTGATAATCACTTTGTGGTCCTTGGATAAACCATCACACCTCTAGTGGGTCAGCTCCTCTGCCTTGCTCTGATGCCTTTTCCTGTCTGTCTTCTGCCCAGACACCTGATCTAATGCAGTGTTTTCCTTGATGTTAGTTTTTTTTTAATTTTAATTTTTTAGTTTTAGGTGGACACAATATCTATATTTATGTGGTGCTGAGAGTCGAACCCAGTGCCTCAGGCATGCTGGGCGAGCGCTGTACCACTGAGCCACAACCCCAGCCCCTTGTTTTTCTTTTTAGTATTTTTATAGTTGTAGATGGACACAATACCTTTATTTTATTTATTTATTTTTATGTGGTGCTTAGCATCGAACCCAGTGCCTTACACGTGCTAGGCAAGCGCTCTATCACTGAGACACAGTCCCGACCCCTTAATGTTACTTTTTGTCCTCAAAAAGAAGGAAAGCTGCTTAGAAGAAAGAAAAAAAAAAACTTACCCTATTAAAATAGCACTGATCATCTATTGTTCTTCATGCAGTTCACCAAAGTTGAAACCCCTGAGGTTTGTGCAGAGTTGTTTTTTTTTTTTTTTTTGGTACTGGAGATTGAACTCAAGAGTGCTTAACCATCTCCAGCCCTTCTCTGTATTTTGTTTTTGAGACAAGGTCTCACTGAGTTACTTAGGGCCTCACTAATTTGCTGAGGCTGGCTTTGAATCAAGATCCTCCTGCCTCAGCCTCCGGAGCTGTTGGGAGGCTGTGCCATGTGCCTGGCTGGTGCAGGATTTTTAAGGTAATGGTAAAAGGTCAAGATACTTATCTCTCTGCTGTTTGCATTTTATCTTGTTTAGGAAATGATTTGGAGCAGACCAATAGAGAATTATTTAAAAGCTATAAATGAAAGCTATGAATTCATGAAAGCTATGAATCTCCAGAAAATTGCACTTATGCATATGTTAAAAAAAGTTGCATGCAATTCCATGGAGGTCACCAGTCTCATGACATTTGTCCACGGACTTCCCATTTAGAAATCTATGAGTTCTGGGTTCATAATTCTGACTTTGAGTAAATGTCTGAATCATCCAACCTCGGTCTCGACTTAGTATTATTGACATTGCAGAATCAATGATCAAGTACCTACAATGAGAAGCACTGTGTTTGTTTAGTCCAGTTGCATCTTGAATTTTGGTTTTTCAAGTCTAATTGGTTGGGTGGGTTTAACTATTAAGGCTTTTCTTTTTTTAATATGCTAAGAGACATTGAGGGGTATTAAACATAAAACAACCCCTAGATGGCAAATAAATTATCAGATTGAGACCAGAAACGATTACATCCGTGGTGGTGATTGGACATCTCCAGATTGTTGACACTAATGCAACATTATGTGCCATTGCTTTTGCATTTAAAAAGGTTTTGTTTTCTGTAATTGGTTAAAAAAAATGATTTTAGGGGGAAAAGGGGAGCAAGATTATAAATGCTGATCCCAAACCTAAAATTCATAGACCTCTTTGGTAAAATAAGCAGCCGTCTGGTGGTCTGATAGGCTAGGAGAGGATGGTTTATACATACACCCGTCTTCGGGGGTGCTTAGGCAGTACTGGCTCCAAGGTCTCATCCAAGGGCATCACGAGAAGCTCCTCAGCCACTTAGCCTGGTCAGTCTCTGTGACTCCTTTTCTTTTGAGGAATAAGAGTTACAATGATAGTTAGGATCTAATTTTGGCTTGCTACTATTTGGGTACCTTGAATCTCACCTCATCTTCAGTATTGTCCAAGAGAGGGAGGGGTGGGATCACATTATGTTCATTAAACTCCTCAGCCACGGCCTGCCTGGGTGGAGCACCCTTAGGTACCCTGGACCAGGCTCCTGATGCCTTCTTGAAATAGTCTTGTGCATGTAGCAGAACCAGGACACCTGAAGGGTGCAGACTGACTGAGGCTGTTTGTGTCCCCAGGCTGCTTTTGTGCCTTTGGTGACTCAGGGCAGATTCCCACCTTTTAATAAGGTCCCAGCCCCGCAGTGTAGCTGCTTTCACTTTTGTAAAAAAGTAAGTTCTGAGCAATTGTTCTGAGTCATTTGGCAATTTCCTCTAGACTCTCGGCTGTGAGTTGACTCCTGGGGCACTGTGTTTGGAGATACGGGTTGAGGGAGGAGAGGTCGCGGAAACACCCTGCCTGGGATGGGATGGCTCCCTGCAGGAGCACACTGTGGTCTTTTCTCCACCTCCGATGGCTGAGGTGAAGACTGCTGGTGTGTCAGAGTCTGCTGCTCTTGATAACCACAGAGACCAGGGCAGCAAAAGACTCCATGTGTCACTGAAACGGGAGAAAGGAAACACTGGAGGTAGGTGGCTAGAGTGCTCCGTTTCATCCTTTCGTTTGTTGTCACCACCTCCTCTGTTGCTTCTTCAGCGACCTGGGCATCTCTCTTCCTGCAGGACTCGCCGCCCGCTGAGTTGTTGAGTTCTCTGTTTCTTCGCTGCCACCTAAGTGCTCTAGTGTTCTCGGAAAACAGCTGTCAGATGAGGAAGCTCTGGGATGTGTAACTGCTGAGATGGTTCTGCTCTGGCATTGGCATGACTGGGAATTTCATAGCTAGAGGCTTAGAAACTACTAATGTGGGATGATTCGAGGAGTCCTGCATTCTTTCTGCATCTCATGCCTCATCTAGCTTTGGAATATTCTAGAAACCCTTACCTTCAGGGTTCACTCAATTGCAAGATCAAGGGTCATCAAGAGGAGACCAGCCTGGCCACCCTGGCTTGGTGCTTCTAGACATCAGGAGGGAGCTGAGCTTCTCTGCTCTCCTCTCACTTGACTGTGGAGGACTTGAATAGGAAGCTCTAATATGGGAGTGCTGCATTGGAAAGACCGATTATCAAACCAGTAACCCAAGGAGGACTTTAGGTCACTTAGACATAAGGCTGAGGCTTTAACAAAGATGCCTTTCCACTCTGTCTCGGTTGCTTTGCCTTTTCTTTTGGTTTTGCTTGAGTGTCTGTAGGTGCACACCTTTCCTAGGCCCAGTGTTGATGCTCACCTCCAGGGAAACAGGGTTTTAGTTACTTTGTATTTTTCAGAAATTTGGTCAAAATTGCAAAACTACTTATTGAGAATAATGATGGTCTTAGTTTAAATTTTATTACTTCATTTCTATTATGTAGTTAGTGTTAGATGTTAGAGATCAGTAAGTGGTGAAGTCTCAAATAATTAGTTCTATGGCCGACATTGCTTTTTTATGCGATTATCATCATTTTGAGACCCTGTCAGTGAGGATGCTAAAATAATGTAACAGATTTGACTATTAAATCCAGGGGGGGAAAAAAGTCACCTAAAACTCTAATTAAAGGCTCATGCAGTTTGCGTCTTGCTCACTTATGGAAATAGCCCTTGGAAATACTCATGCCTTATTAAGGTTGCCAGGATATTAACATATTTTACATGCTTATGATTTTTCTCCCCCAAGCTTCTTTTCTCTTGAAACCAGATTCCAAGCATTATTTTTAGCTGAATATTAGAAATGAAGGCCTAGGCCCTTCTGGGCATGAGGGGGATGTGTCTGGAGGCCTGGCCCTTCCTGCCTAGCCCCGTACCTTTCTTCCTAAGTGCCTGGGAGACCTCCTTGAGCCATGCAACTTGAAGGAACAGCAACCAGTACAAAGTGTGGTTGTGGAAGATGGGGACGTATGCGAAGACGTTGGCTGCCCATTCTCCTGGCTCTGTAATGGGGCATCATGCAGTGCCGGGCAGTCTTAGTAGCTGGCCCTGTGGTTTGCCAAGCATCCACCATGGCTCTGCTTCTTTGTGGAAGCAAAAAATTGTATCAGTGACGTTCAAATGCTCAAAAAATAATTCTTTTAAGAATTCAGTCTGTCTGCAGCAAATCCAGGCAGGGAAACCATGACTTGGTTTCTTTGGGGGACGGACATACGGAGCATGGGCATGCACACCCCTGTGGTCTCATGCCTTGTCTCTGTGGCTAGGAGTCAACCTCGGGTTGACTCTGATTTTCTCATGCGTAATGCTGTGCCAGACAGCACGTTTGTACTATGCCACTGAAAAGCAGATAGAGGAGAAAGATAGGGGAGTTAATCAGAAGGGAGTCATCCTCTGCTGCACTTAGCTAGGAAATAGACGTTTGCTCTTGAATTTGCTGTTGCATGAAATGGAAGGAGCCTTGTGCCCAAAGGGCTGGGGTTTCCTGTGCACTTGTCAGTGGGCTTTAGAAAAATTGTCCCCCTCACCCCTGAGTCCTCAGGCACCTATCAGTTAAAAAGAGTGAGGTCACATTTCTGCAGTAGTTCCCAGTGGTGCGATGGAACGGAACAAGACCCACATATGTGAAGTGGTTTTTGTAAACTGTAAGCACACTGAGCAAGATTGCTAAGACAGAGTGTACTCTAGGAATTTTAAACACATCATCTCACTTAAACCACTTCCTCCACAACCCTGTTGAATGGATATTATTAGTCCCTTTTGACCCGAGGAACCTGAGAACCGGAAAAAAAAAAAAAACCCAAAACCTGTCAGGCTAGTGTGGGGTGGCCAGTAAGTTTTGGAGCTAGTGTTCAGACCCAGCTCTGATACTAAAGCCAAGCTGTGGTTCACGTTTGTCATCCCAGCTACTTTGGAGGCTGAGGCAGGAGGATCACAGTTTGAGGCCAGCCTGAGGAACTTAGCAAGACCCTGTCTCAAAATGAAATAAAAAAGGTCTGGGGCTAAAGCTCAGTAGTAGAACCCTTGTCTTCCATGAGAAGCTCTGGGTTTAATCCACTGTACAAACCAACCAACCATTTTTCCTACTATACCATTCTGGAAGGAGAAAGTGGTGCTGATTGTAGAGGGAAAGGGGAGGGGGCTGTGTGTAAATACCAGATGTGTGGAATAGGGGTATATTTACCCCTGAGTTGATTCAAAAGTAGAGCAACTCTATTTGGTAAATTGCAGGGTAAGATTTTGGAAAATTGGACACAACTGTTTGATTGATTAGCTTAATTTACAAACTGGGTTAGGCTGTTTAAATTTTTGTTTTATTTATTTATTTTGCTTTGACATATATATATATACTCTTTTAAAAATAAGATTTCATGGACTGAAAATGAAATTTCCAGTAGTTATTGTCACTTAATTTGAAATCTGCAGAAGTTTATAAGTCCTAGAATACTGTTAATGGTTCAATAGTTTGAAGTATCCAATAATTTAAAAATCATTCAGTACAATACTGACCTTTTAAAACTAGCCATTTAAAATATATTTGGGGGCACACATAAGCACAATTTTTTTTTTTCCAAAGTGGAAAATCACAGGTATCTGTGCAGAAGTGCACTTTCTTTTGTGGGGCTGGCTAGCTGGTTTCTCTCTGGGGCTTCAGCATATTGGAGGCTGAGCATTCTCACCCCGGGAACTGCCTGCCTGTGGCTTCGGGGTCTAGCAACAGTGAAGCTATGATTTTTGTCAGTCATTGTTAGAGAACATTTCTCCATTAACTTTTCTGTCTGAAAGCACCTTTTTGTTGGGTTTGGTCCGAGCTCTCCCCTTGTAGGTTTATATTTACCTAGTCCAAAACAATGTGAAAATCCCATCCCATAGAGGGGCGGTGTCTTCCTCTGGGTTTGCTTCTGCTTTATTTTCAACCCTCACCCCCATGGTCGGGAAGACTTGGCTGGGGAGAATGGCCTTTCAACAGCTGTAGGCCCGGTGCTGACAGACTGCCCCAGGGTCTGTCCTGTGGGTTCCCCGACAAGAACATGCTGCTGCTGATGGGGTCTAATGAAAGACTACTGCTCTGTATGGGGTTGAGCAGTAGGGTAGGTACCAAGTGGATGGTGTTGTTGGGTGTCACCGTGAAGCCCCCACTATTCCATGCCCCCATGCACAAGAGGAATCCAAGGATATAGAGGTGGACCATGACAGCTAGAGGGAGCCAGCAGAGGATGGGACTCTGCAGCACTCCAGAAGCTGATCTTAGATGCCCATGGAATGGAGTACTGGCTTTCAAGCCTCTAAGAACTGTTCTCAAAGCTGAGGGTCTTGGTGCATTTCTAGGTAAGGCAACAGGAACCCACGTGGATTATAAGTAGAACGGGAAGCAGAGAAAGGGTAGTGGACATGGATGGGATGGTCTGGACTCGGGCAGCTGGATGGAGCCATCTACACAGTGTTGGACACACCGGTTAGACTGGCGCTCGGTGACAGGGTCCAACTCTGTCATCCCCAGTCTCCTGTTGACAGTGTAGATTTGCCTGCCTAGAAAGGTGGTGGCTGACACTGGGCTGTCAGGATTTGATTAGTTGTCATCAGTGACACATTTCTCTTTAGAAAAGTGATAAAGAATCTTTTTATTGCTTTAGTGTCCGCCCATTAATATGCGAAAGAAAAAAAAAAACCATGGTAATTCAGAGAATGCATACTATTTAAAGACCTTTCCTGAAGACATTGCTCAGGGTGTATTGTCGCTTTCCGAGAATGAAGTTAGAGGCATAGCTCTGGAGTGAGAAACTGTGTTTCAGAAAACTGGTGCTTCACGCAGAAAAACCAACCAAAATAAAGGCATTAAGAGAAATCTTTAGCTACTCAATAGTCATTGTAGATACTCGTAAATACAGTTTTGCACTAATTTAGGGGACTATCAGAACCAAAATAGGCCACGAGGGAAAACTGAAGGAAGAAAACAGAGACAAGACCTGCGACCTGGGATAAACACCTACTGATGGGAAAGCCCGTGGAGGTAGAACTAAGTCAGAAGGTCCCTGGTAAGTGCGGTGGCCCACCTTGAGAGGGACTGGTTCAGAGGCTGCTGTAATTACATAAGTACGTATATAATGACTGTTAGGTGGTATAGGATAATCACCTCAAGGACTTAATGTAGATACTAAAGCTCCCAGTCACGGGAAGAGGATGCAGACCCATCCCTCTGGCAAAAGCAACACAGCTTCAAGTACCAACTGCAGAGAAATTAAGCCTTTTTCTGTGCCTTGGAACTAAGTCAAGGCGAGCATTCAATTTTGCTTAGTTTTTGACATAGTTGAAAACACACCACATAAAAGATTTTGTACCTAAGTGAATTACAATGTCATTTGTAGTCTCTAGGCAAATAAGCCGAACAGTCATTTTTTAAAATTCGCACTTTGTGAACAATTTCAGAATGAAGTTCTACAGATTATTTTCAGTTTTAGTTCAAAAGAAGAACCTTTTTTGATCTGGGTTCATCTCCCTATAGGAGACTTGAACAACTTGGCCTTTTCCTGTCAAGGGCCAGCTGGTAAATACCCGAGGCCATCAGAATTACTCAGCTCTGTTCCTGATGGGAGAACAGAGTTGGCAACGAGGAGACGCATGAGCAAGCCAAGTTCCATGGAGCTTTATCTACAGTAACAGGACAGGCTGGTGTGGCCCTCTGGCCGAATGTGGCCAACCCTTCTCCAGTGATCCACCCACTCGCCTGCTCATCTCAGAGTGGGGTCATGGGAGTCTCTTTTATAACCTGGGTATTGTATTATTTGCATCCAGAAGTCAAGGAAAATTTTGGCTCACTTGCCTCTGTCTGGGTGAGCAGGTTAAATTATGCACATCAGAAGCCCTGTCTTTCCAGTTTAAAAAAAGGGGGGTGGAAAGACACAAAGCCCCACACAGGAGACACCTATTAGAAAGAGCTGCTGTTTTGTGTAGATTCCGAGAGAGGAACATTGAGACACCCACCATTTCCTGTGAAAGAGGTGCTTGGTTGTGTAGATGCTGCCCTTGTCCTTGAAATGTCCTTTGCAGAAAGATCTGGTCTCTTTCATTCCTGAATTCCTACCAAACTGCTGTTAAATAAGGCAAGTAGCAGAAGGCAGGCAGAGGACACACAAAGTCTGCCCCGGGGCTCCTCCTCTTCCCCAGGAGCTGCTCCCTCCCAGGGTCTGTGTCCAGGAGACACTGCGCAGTGACCCTGGTACTCCTGTGTGCAGGGGCACTGCTCCGTCCGTCCTGCCTTCCCTGCTGTGCTGAGCGCTGAGGATGTACCCCCGGGCACACTCAGTGCCTCCTGTGTCCTGCGTCCCCAGGAGGGCTGCGCTTCCGCTGGACATCTGGACAGCCGAGTGTCTACCCTCCGCCTCCCTCCTTTGGGGCAGCCTCACCTTCTCTGGCCCCTGTTAAAGTTGCAGCCATCCTTTCCCCCGCCCCACACTGTGTGTCCCCTTTTGGTCATTCATGTCACCTGTCTATGCCCTTTCCCCCCAGTACCTAGAACAGAGTCCGGGAGGGAGAAAGGTCTGTGTTAAAAATGATCCATGAAATGAATGAAGTTTGACTGTTCTGGCCCCTCCTGCTGGGCATTCAGAGAAAGTCGGTTCTCCATACACCTGTCTTTTCCGGTTTAAAAAGAGAGAAATGACAGTAAACCCCGTCATTTTCGTTGAGCCTCAGCCTTTCTTGAGCCCTTGCACTGTGCTAAGGATTTTTACATATTTCATCTCATTGCTTCCTCTGTAAAATGTGATCCCTGCTTCACAGGTGCGTCAACGGAGTCCGGGGAAATCGGTCAAGGTCAGGTGGCTGGCAGTTGCCCCGGCCAGGGTCTTAGCTCCAGAGTGTGTTCCTAAAAGGGCACTTGTTTAAGGTGGGGCCCCGGGGTGAGCTGGGGCTTTACGCTGCGAAGAAAGGGGCAGCAGCCCGAGAGGACCATTAGGTGCTCACCACCCTGCACCCAGCCGGTGTGTGCACAGTGGGTGGGGGTTGCCACGCTCACATCTGCGGGCTCTTCTGCCCACCTTGGCCCTCCCCTGAGCTCTGCTCCTTAGGTAAAGGTCACCGTCTCGCCCCCTCCTGCCTTGGTGTCCACAGTTCTTCCCTGGTGCCTGGGAGGGTGTCTCTGTCTTCTTCCATGTGTCCCTGCAGGCCCCCATCCTTGGGCCCCGCCATGCTGGCCCTCAGTTCCTGCATGTTCCATACGTTCTACAGCCTCAAGCGTGGCTTCCTGTAGCTACCCTGACTTACCCTGCAGTCTGGCTTCAGTGCTCCTGTCCCCGAACTCGACCCAACCAGAGTAGCTCCCTCAGTTCTGTTCTGAACCCCTCATTTCTTGGGCTCCTGGTCTACCTGGTTTCCTTGCTCAGAGCTCATCTTCCCAGACACACGCGGACACCAGGAGCGGAGGGGCTTCGTCAGCCTCCTTCGTCCCCATGCAAACTGTCCTGTGGAGCCTTTTTGGCCTCAGATTCTTTTTTGTAAAGTGATGGGAAAGGATTCGATTTTTTTTTTTTTTATTTAGAAATTCAAGTACTATATAAAATAAGATTCAGATAAGCCAAAAGATTAAAATTAAAATAATTTAGAATGCGGTGTTAACCATTGCATTATTATATATATCATTCAATTTTATAAAAATCTATACATATATCTATATTTATAGATAGGCTGCATATTTAAAAGCTTGTATATATATTTCCTATTTTTTCCCTTACCAATAATCATTCCTTTTTTTTTTTTTTGGTACTGGGAAATGAACCCAGTGCTTCACCACTGAACCATATCCTCAGCCCTTGTAAAAATTTTATTTAGGACTGGGGATATAGCTCAGTTGGTAGAGTGCTTACCTTGCATGCATAAGGCCTTGGGTTCAATCCCCAGCAACACACACACACACAAAATTTTATTTAGAGAGAGGGTCTCACTAAGTTGTTTAGGCCCTCATGAAATTGCTGAGGCTGGCTTTGAACTCTTGATCCTCTTGCCTCAGCCTGCCGAGCTTCTGGGATTACAGGTGTGTGCCACCACACCTGGCTCATTCCTTTTTCTTTGGTAGTGGGTGTCAGTCTCTTGCGCTATTGGTATTGCTGTGTGCATCTCACTGCTGTTCTGTACCATCATTTATGCATGTTACTGTTTGCGCCCACAGTTTACCTCCTTGGTCTGCCTAGTGTATCCTTTGGAAATAGAATCGTCTGGTCTAAAGAACAAAGAACATGAGGCTTTTCAGTGCAGGATTTCCTCATCCTTTTTGTACCATTTTGATAAGAATTTTAAGCCCCTTCCCTAGAATTCACAATCTCATGACTGTAATGATTTGGGGTGGTCTGTCCCCACATGTGTTACAATTTATCTAAATCTGTTTTTATTCCCACCCCCACCTGCCAAGGTGCTAATATATTGTCCTCCCACCTCCTTGTTCCCTGCATTGCCCTCTCCACCCAGCCTGCCTGTGGGCCTCCCAGCTGCCCCCAAGCATCCCCCAGAGTTTGGCCCTGAAGTGCTGCCCTGGTGTGGTAGGCATCTCAGGGCAGCTTAGGTTGGATACCAGGATGTGGCCACCTGTTCTCCCAGAGGAGCCCAGGAAGCAGGGCCAATTTGACTTGGCCATGGTCTGTTTCTGCCTCTCTAGGGAGGTCATCGAACCCTCTGGGGTCCTAGATATGCTCTGCTCAGTCTTTTTATAAGCTAATGATGACTTTAATGAAGTGCAAAGTGAGTTGAGAAAAAGTCCTTTGTACTTCTTAGTCTTTTTTTTCCTAGGGGAACTTTTCTGACTTGACTTGCTGGAATCTGACAGCTGCCACCTAGTTCACTCTGAGGTGACTTGGTAATGCAGCCTCCTCCTGGCTTCCAGACAAGGGAGGGAGGATTTTTTTTAGTACTCGGTATAGAGGAACACAGCAGGTGAGCCACACCCTGTTGGGGCTGGGCTATCTTTGAGGATAATTGGCCATTTACCCCAGGCCTCATATAATGTTTAATTTTTCCAGTATTCTCTTTAGGGGCAGTATGAAAATTCACAATCCGTTTCTGCCTAATGTCCTGGTATAGTGAAACTGTGGAAGTTATCTTGATGTGGATTTGGTCCAGATCAGTGGCTCAGTGTAGTGGAGGGGAAGGGGGCTGCAGGAGGCAGCCAGGGCTGTGCCCAGAGACCACACATTATTGTGAGGACAGTTAACCCAGCAGGAGAGTATCTTCAGGTCTGTGTGTTGTCAAAACTGTTACTGATTCCCCTCCCCCAAAGTTAATATTCTTTTCCTATAAACTAGGACCTCAAAGGTATTACATGCTGAAAATATTCTCTAAGTTTCCACAGAAATATTACCCCTACTTCTTTCCTTAGGCTAGAAGTAGGTTTGAGCAAACAAACAAAAAGAAGTACAAGCAGCTGCCTTGACAGATGAGCCTGCAGTACCCAGAGCCCCTGAGGGAGGCGCTGCTGTGCACTGAGCTAGGAAGCAGGACCCGGCTCAGCCCTTGATCCAGTGTCAGTACTGCGTGCAGCAGCGACGGGATCCCAATCTATTCTGGGTGATATAATATACTTAACATCTATTAATTTTTTTAAGCTTCCAAATCCCACAGGAAAACTGGAAAGCCTCAGGCAGTCAAGTCTCCAAATAGGAGCAAAGTAAATATCAGAGTCGTCATGATCAGAATCGGAGAAGAGCTGTTTTTTTTGTTTGTTTTTGTTTTTAACAAATGCAAGCCAAGGGGAGGCTGTTCTGGTATTTTCTGATGAAAAGTAATCGCTGAATCCAGATCAGAAGGGTCATGGAGTGACTTAGAACTTGGTTTGAGAAAGATACTGTCCCTGCTGTCCTCCGGTCTGGGGCAAGGCACCTGATCATCCTGTGAACAGTTTTGGTGCTAACCAAGAAAGGCTTATGGGATCCTTGAAAGCAGACACACTTCAGCCCATTTAGAAGGAAGCAGGAGTATCCTTGCCCATCCATTCAAACAGAAATAGTTCTGCTTGGGTGTCTGAATCCAGAGTTCCTGAGTGAGCCCTCCTCATCTATAGATTAGATGAAATCATTTTCAAGTAGTGATCAACCATAATGTAACCTTAAAAACCTGAAGAAATGGAATTAATATTATTTGTCTTCCAGACAGCTTAGTTTTAGGGAAAAAAAGTTTTCATTTAGTCTTTTTAATGAATTCAAAAGAAAATAGTGTTTTATGCCCTCTTATAAATAGGCTCACAGTGAGCCCAAGATCTTAATACTGTTATACAAAACACTGAAAAACACAACCTGGGGCCCATGCTTCAGTGGGACAGTGTTTTCTGTTTTGCACACATACACACTGGTAGATACTGAATCCACGCACACCTAGCTCTACCGTGTGATCACAGCATTCTTCAGTGGCAGGGATGGGACCCACCTGTGGGTGTGTGATAGCTGCATTTGCCTCTCTAAGCCGAGATTACTGCATCCCTGATCCTCTGGGGCCAGGAGAGCCCCTGACCACTGTAGTGAGACTGCTTTGCCTATGCTCTGCTGAATAGGAGGAGGCCACTGCTGTGTAGACAGAGGGGAGACAGGCCTCATGCCATGAAGGTCCTGCCAAAGCCTCCCTGCCCCTCAGGTGGAAAGCCTCTGCAGGTCACGGTAGACTCAGTGCTGGTGTGTCCTGTGAGAACACCCGACGTGTGGTGTGGAGCAGGGGCTGGCAAGCAAGACTCGCTCTCCTAGACCCAGAGCCGGGTGAGAGTTGCTGGATGGCAGAGGCACACTGCTGCTTTTCATGAGTAAGGACTGAGACTCAACATGGTCACTGTTCCTGGAAAGTACTTATCAGGTCTACACAGAGCACCGCCCTGAACTGTTCAGTGTACACCATCTCTAAGAAGAGAGGAACTGAATTGTAATCGCCCAAGTGACTCATTCATATACAGTCTTGAAAAACACTCTTGGGATCACTCTTCTGCTTTTCCCAGCCCTTCTGCCTTTTGACCCCAGGTTTTCCTCTCAGTTGACCTTGGACAACAGCTAAACCGTCCAGCAAGTGGAGTCTTTGTAGCACTTGAAGCACTTAACTGTGGTACTTTGAAAAGTAGACTTACTATTGAAAAAATTTCAGCTAACACTTTTTGGGAGTTAATCCTACCAGAAGTGTTTTTAAGATGGATTCTGATTTTTCTAAAATGGCAAGATACTTTATTTTTGAAATCTCGTTATTTTAACACTGCATTGTTAGGTGTGATTTTTGACATCCCAGCGAGGCAAAGCTGCAAACTCACCAGATGCCATTTAACTTATGGTGCATTTTGTCAGATCTTATTTTACACAGTATATGCATGCTTAATATAGATTCCACAGCCCTGGAAACAGTTAGTTTTGGGGATAGCAAAATTACATTGTCGGAGCTTGTGGTGCAAGTCCTATGATCCTAGAGATGTCAAGTAAATGGAGTCTGCTATTATCAAGGCATCCCACAGTTAGAGGGGCAGATCCAGAACCTCAGGTCAGGGTGTGATTCCACCTACCTCCTGGCTTGTGGCCTCAGTCCATACCCCTTTTACGTGACCACCTCTCAGTGCAGGCCCCAGGGACAGGGTGATCTGACTGGAGTGGATACCACTCCTGGAAAACCTAAGCAGGTGGGCTGCCCTGATGGGTAGACCAGTTGTTCTCCAAGGGGCCACACTTGGCATCACCTGGGAAGCTTACAAAACACCCGTGACGAGGCCCCAGGGATTCTGACTCACTTGGCACAGGTGTTCCAAAAGTTCCCCAAACAAAGCTAAGGTGAGGCCAGGTAGAGGTCCACTGGTGGGTTTGGGGAGGAGCCGGAGGGCAGGATTTGGAGTGGGTTGGTTATACTCTTTCATGTTCCTTCAGGACACTCACATCCTGGGAGAGAAGTGTACCACCTATTGGTGGCAATGGTTATGTGCCATTAGGCTTTTTGGGCACGACCTAGTAGCATCGGAGATTGTTCCATAATGAATCTGAAACTTTGGTTGCTATGAACATGACATGAGACATTTTTAAAAATCAAGGTTGCAATATGATTGCCACTTTAAGATCCACATTTCTTATTCTTTGAAATTTTTACTCTGAAATACATGTCTTCTGACAGGTATCACCAGAAATATACATGTGTTCACATTTAAAAATAAAAACAGGTGGAATATACGTAGCTCCAAGGAGAATAACTAGTATTTATTTATGCATTAACTATTTTGGAAGTAAATTATTATTTTTTAGATGTTGATGGACCTTTATTTTATTCATTTATTTATAGGTGGTGCTGAGAATCGGACCCAGTGCCCCTCACACATGCTAGGCAAGCGCTTGCTTGTGGTAGCACTAAGCCACAATCCCAGCCCGGAAGGAAATTATACTCTGTGTGTCTGGTTGGAAGTTCAGTCCCTGTTCTCGGGTTGATCTAACTTGTGCACCAAGATTCATGTCAAAATGAAAGAGAAGCAGCTCTACGTCAGAACCTGGCAGTCTGTCAGGGGCTGTCACTTGCCCTTGAGCCAGGCTCTGTGGGTTACTGGGCCCATTCTCCTACCTCACCTTTGGCTTGTCCCCCGGTTCTGCCTTGGACCATGTACCCTTCAGGACGCATTTGCCGCGGCCTTCCTGGGTACCCTGTCCCCAGGCAGCACTTCAATCTTTGTGATCTCTTGCAGTTTCTATTTGTTCCACCCAGGCTTGTGTTGGTTTTCAGACTGCTTGAGGCTGTGCTTTGGTGTGTCCAGCCTTGGCGAGTCTCCTATCCTTGGGCAGGATCTGTCCCCCACTTCTTTGGATTAAGAGCAGGCCTGCAGCTGGAGCCACTGAAGTAGACCGAGAGGCCAGGCAGGAGGTCCATGCTGACTTCTAGTTTTGGTTGTGTGTTCCCATCACTTGAAGACGCTGTCAGGGAGGGAGTTGGATGGGGGAAGGTGGGCCAGAGGGGCCTGTGTTTTCTCTGAGGCATTGAACTTGCCTGGTGACAGCGTGTGTAAAATGCATGTCAGGCCACCACGTACTTGTATCATGTTTGTGTTCTAAAATTTCCAGGCAAAGTGAATGAATTAAGCTAGCGTTAAGAGACCTAATGTCAAGTTCAGCTTTTTACCCCAGATGGAGATGGACATAGTCCAGGCATGAAGGCATTTAAACTGAAGGAAGGACTGTTTGGGTTGATGGTGATGAGCACTGGTTGTCGGCACTGGGTGGCCGCTTTGTTGCTGGGGAAGTGGGCACTGAGCTGGGTGTGTGGGGCAGGGGCAAGGAGAGGCGCCTGGGCCCCGACAGCCTCCAGACTCACATGGGGTAAGATGGGGTGGGCCGTATGTGGGTAGGAGGGAAAGAAAGAGCACAGAGGACACTCGGGGTGAGATCTGATGGTGCTCTAAGACCTGTGGAGGCCAATGGGGGATGTGCTTGAGGCGGGAAACCCCTCCACTGCAGGAGCACACAGGTGTCACTGTGAGAAGCCACTGCACGTGCTCAGACCTAACAGGGACTGGCACTGAAGGCCTTGCTCTCCCCAGGTATTCCTGCTCCTCCTTTTTTTTTGGTAGTGGGGATTGAACTTAGGGGCGCTTGACCACTGAGCCATGTCCCCAGCCCTATTTTATATTTTATTTAGACAGGATATCCCTGAGTTGCTTAGCACCTTGCTGTTGCTGAGGCTGGTTTGAACTCGCGATCCTCCTGCCTCAGTCTCCCAAGCCACTGGGATTACAGGCATGTGCCACTGCGCCCGGCTTCCTGCTCCTTTTTGACTCAACCTGTGTGACTCTGTCCCCACTACCTGGATGAGCGCCCTCTCTTGCTAGGTCTGGCCATGGCTACTCACTGCCAAGTCCCAACTTGGCCATACTCCAAGGTTTCCCACGGGTCTGGCCTCTGCTCTTGCTCTCACTCTCACCGGGTGTCACTGTGGCACCTGCTTCCACCCGTGCCCCTACTGGGCTCTGCAGCCCCTTTCAGAGGGCCTTCTCTCTCACCTCCCAGTCTCCGCCCCGTTCCCAGCATAGATAGGCACCAGCTCGAGATGTCTCCATTCATACTTGGCACATGCTGGCTCAGCTAAATGGTCAGATTTGAAGGCCAAACCCTAGGTGGACTGGATCCAAGCCATCCTAAACTGGGTGGCACTTAACTGTGATTCCCGAGCATCCGGAAAGCTAGTTAGGCCAACTGTTGAGGGATGTGGTGGGCCCAGCTGGGCCGTCTCCTGTGTGTGCTTTTCAGAAAGGGACCACACCTTGGTTTTAGAGCAAAGTCAGCTTTGCTGTAGAGGGTGGGCCCTGGGCCTTGAGGCTGATTCCAGTCGGAAAGAAGCGTGTGATGGCTGTCATGAGTGGGAAGCCTGTGGCAGTATTAAACACAGGGTAGGTGCCATTTTCCTCGATGGACTTTTAAGTGGTAGAGTGGTCTGGGATGGATGAAACTGTGTGCCCTTGACGCAGCCCTGTGCGATTCCTGAGGGCCGGCATGGCTGGCTGGCGCTGGTGGGAATGGGGAGCAGCATCGTGGGCATTAACTACTCCCCACCTCTCCTCACCTCTCAGAGCGCTGAACAGATTGCCGCGCTGTGCAGGGACTTTACCGACACCCAGACCAACAGCATGGAGGGACCCAGGGAGAGTCAGGACCCGCCTCCAAGGCCATTGGCACGCCACCTCTCTGATGCAGACCGCCTCCGGAAAGTCATCCAGGAGCTGCTGGACACCGAGAAGTCCTACGTGAAGGTAACGGAGGTGCCAGACGCTCGCTCCTTTTTGGTCACGGCGAGTTGTTATGTTAGCAGTGGCCTCACGTCACCTCTGCCGGGGACACCTGCCACTCATGAGACAGACACCTGCTCCTCAAAGCCATGAAACATTGCAGGAAAGGAGGGCAGGGTGAGAGGGTGGGAGAGCTGAGAAGACTCAGAAAAAATTAGATTCTCGGCTCATTTTGTTACCAAGGTAGCTCTCACTATGGAAACAGATGTTCTAGTTTGTCATTTGCAATCTGTGGGAAGGGAGTCTGCACTGCTTTAGGGCGGGGCAGAGATCACTTTAGGTGATAGGACACAGGCAGCAGCCTGTACAGAAGCCACTGCAGATGCAAGCCCCCAGAGCCTAGGGGTCATGGGCAGCAGAGGCTAATGCAAGGGTATCATGTGGGAACATTCTCACTCCATGATGGGGAAGTCATGTCAAATGTCTAGGGGACCCAAAGAATTCATTTCCTTATCTCACCTACCCCAGGGGAACTTTATGAGCACAGGCGCCTGGGAACGCAGACTTCCTCACTTTAAGTATTTGCTGAAACTCGGGACCTATTACCAGGTCACTTCACTTGTCTGTTACTAGAACAGGATGGCACAGGTTGGGGGCTGAGAACCCAGGCCTGGCTCTGCCGAATCTGGCTGCATGTCCTAGGACATCTTCTCCAACTCACTGGTCCCTGTGCTCTTCCTGAGCCTCTAGCTCTGCGTCCCGAGGCCAGGAGCCGAGTGCTGGCACACACGTGGCTCTTCCCTTCCTTCTCCACAAGGTGCAGCTGAGATTCTCTCAGTCACGTGTCTACTGTGTCCTTGGACTTTAAAAGCCTTGCTTACAGGTAGATCAGGAAAGCTCCCCCAAGCCCCTTCCTCTGGGCTATAGGGGAGAAAGAAAAGCTAGATGAAATTAGTTCTGCTCTCCATTCTGTCTGGTCTTGCAGTGAGCGTGGGGAGCTCAGGGGACCACAGGGAATGACAGCCAGATTTCTGAGCAATTCTTTGCATCCACGGTGGCCTTTCTCCAGCTAGCTCTGAGAGCTCCAGAGTCCTTCTGACATCCGGAGTCCTGAAGCCTTGATGGGCAGAGAGAAGAGTAGGATCAGGTCCCTTTTTGTCACTATTTTCTTCTCCCTGGGGATACCTCCTGCTGCTCTGGGTGGGTCATCTCCCTGTGAACTAGTAGAGGACCACCGTGCAAGCTGTGGGTCAGGACAGGAGGGGCTGGCTCCCCTTTCTCTGCAAGAACCTGCACTTTGTTTTCATAGGGCCTCAGGCTGCAGCTCTTTGCCACCCCCAGCTCAGCGTGACCTGCTCTTTCTGTGCAGTAAGTCCCCTGGGTGGCCTTAGACTGGACAGCAGTGACTGCCGTGCCCGCCACTGTCTACAAAGTAACTGCACCTAGTGCCTCCTGTGATTCATACACACACCCCACTACTGCTATTTTTGTTGACATTTAACACGTCATTTTCCTTGTGGTCATTCTTTAACCTAACCTGGACTCCTGCATGCTCCCTGAAACGATCAACATCTGTGTGCTCCCTTCTCACTTCTCAGGCCACTGTGCAGTTTGGCGAGGGAGGAAAGCCAGGGATGTTTTTATTGTGAAGTACCATTAGTGTCACAGGCCTGGTCTTGCTCTCAGACTGATGGTCTTGGGCTTGAGAAAGCTCTCTGGCTCTTAGATTTCTCCCTTGTAAAATGAGGGAGCCACCGCAGCTGACTTAGTAGTCAACTATGTCTAGTATTTTAGGACTAAAAATTCTTCAGGATAAATGAAAAACCAAAGAGAAATATTTTCTATCACTTAATTATATCCTGGTCTCAGCTTCAAATTATTAAATTAAAAAACCCTTCATCTAGAAGGTTTGTAAATACAGTGAGCTCCAACTGTTCTGCGCTTACAAATGTAGCTCACGTTTTAAACATTCTAACTGCTAATCTCTGGGGATTCTTTTGTTGCATTTGAACATGGGAGTTTAAAATTCTGCTAATGCGTCAACCCCAAAATCGAAGAGCTCTCCAGATCTCGTTCTTCCAGTCCCATGCTGGAGCTGTCCGCCTGCCCTGGTGCAGAGAAGGAACCCAGATATCCAGTGGGGCCCCCCTGGCAGCAATACCCAGCCACACCTTGCTTCCCCTGCAGGGAAGGGGGGTCCTGTGGCAGTGGCCTAGAGACAGAGCGTGTTTTGTCAACACAGATAGGTGATCAAGCTGTGAGGAAGGTTGTGGAATCCAGTTGACAAGTGTTGTTTATTAAGCTTTAGGTGAGCAAGAACAACCCCTCTGGGTGCCAAGAGTGTCAGCAGGACACACCTCACCATTCCTAATGGGAGCCTTTGGAGCTGCTGCCTGCTGCTGGAATCACTCGGGTATTTGAGATTTAGGTGTTAAGAATGCTTTTCTTCTTTCAGGATCTGAGCTGCCTCTTTGAATTATACTTGGAGCCACTTCAGAATGAGACTTTTCTAACCCAAGATGAGGTAAATAACTCACTTGCTCCCTCTGTGTACTGACAGACAGATTCCTGTTCCCTTTGAACTGATGTCACACAGACTCTGTGTACTGATTCCAATGAGTAACCGGGGCGTGGGGTCTCCTGAAGGTCCTACGTGTGGCCTCTATTGCATGAACATGGCAAGGGCAGAGGGCTGGTCATTGTTATTTATAGTGGAAGACATTTGTTCCCAATTACTTTCCAGAACATGCACTTTCAATGTTAAGCCACAGAAATTCATTCTTTTCTGTGGACTTCCATCTTTCCTGATTTGAATACCAAGAATTTTACATCTGTGTAAAAAGTTATCTTAGAAATATGGAATCATAGGGGCTGGAGCTATATGTCTCTCTACATTTAAGTGAAATCCCTTATGAAAATGCTCTTCTGGTAAAGATTTGCTCTTTCTGCTTCTTGGGGACCTTCCTTGTGACTGACATGTGGGCCTGAGGGGGCATCCAGCTTGTCCTGGCTAACACTCTTTTCAAACCCCAACTTTCACGTAGATGGAGTCGCTTTTTGGAAGCTTGCCAGAGATGCTGGAGTTTCAGAAGGTGTTTCTGGAGACACTGGAGGATGGGATCTCGGCTTCCTCTGACTTTGATGTATTGGAAACCCCCTCACAGTTTAGAGTGAGTATTTTAGACTTAGAGTTAAAGCAAAATTAGGTGGGAATGGTGCAAAAATCTCTCTTCAAGAAGGCTTGGTGTCCCTTGTCCAGGTGAACTTTGCACGTTCGCTGCACTGTTTCCCCGGCAGGTGGTAAAAGAAGGCCATGGATTTTTCTCCTAAAGTAAATGCTCTGCCAGTCAAAAGTCTGGGCAGCCCCACCTCTGCAGCATCCCCTGGCCGTGGACCCCACCCTTCTCCTTTCTCAGCTTTCCAGGAGGTATCTGGGGTGTTGCTTCTGAAGCAAGAACACCTGCCCTGAACCTCCCCTTCTCTGTGGTCCTGGGAACTTGGCTGGACAGCATAGGTTTCAGATGCTCCGATGGAGCCTTCTCCTCTGTGGTGTCAGAGGAAACTCCATGGATGACATGAACCCCACCTCCCCGCACCACCCCAGGGACGAGAAGCCAAGAGGCCGTGGAAAGGGGTCCAGAAGTAGAGTCGAGTTCCAGACTCTGTCCAGCCCAACACCCCCTTGGCCCTCCTTGGCGGGTGCGTTTCTTAGCACTCTCTGCTGCCTGTCCTCTGACGGCACACCAGGTCAGAAGGCTCTGCCAGAACCTCAAGCTATTGGCCCACTGGGGGAATCTGGGTGCATCCAGAGTGAGCAGAGCAGCCCTGGGCTTATGTCAGTGGGGACTTCCGAGGCACATGTGTTTTGGTACCAAGGAGGACATTATGGAGCGGGCCTGCATCTGCCAGAAGCCCACACATGGAGCAAAGCGAGTCTGATTTGACTTTTCCTCCCCTTCTAGAAACTGCTGTTTTCCCTTGGAGGCTCTTTCCTCTATTACGCAGACCACTTTAAACTGTACAGCGGATTCTGCGCTAACCATATTAAAGTACAGAAGGTTCTTGAGCGTGGTGAGTAGTGCATACCTTTTATAGTTGTGTTTTGGTCTTTTGTATTTTTAGTTTTGATGCAGAGTAAATTTGTATTTTAACAAGCGGAGGTAAGTGCAATTTCAATGGATTTGGTTCTTTTCTTAGCCTTGAAAGTGTCAGAAGTTCTGGGGACAGTTTTCACTTATTTCAGTGTACTGGCAGCACTGAGCAGATGTGCCCGAGACACAGTGGCTGCTTTGCTAGGTGGTCGCCCTCTGCTGTTGGATTTCATGGATTCCTTTCTTACCACATCCCAGCCTTATGGAACCTACCACCATACATCTTGGATGGGATAGAAAGAAATGCATGCTCAGGACTTTCTGGTGTCAACCCTCTTTAGCTGGAGGAGCAATGACAAACTACCACCAAACCCACAAGACGTGTGTGAACTACTGGAGTCTCTTTGTAGAACTGGAAAGAACTCACTCTCCCAGTGGTGGCCTTTCTCTGCACACTGTCCTGGGGCACCGAGACCTTTCTCCTGACGCTGTTTAACCTCATCTACAGCTTTTGCATTTAGTTTAATGTAGAGCTGTCAGTACCTCAGAAGCCCCCAGTTTAACAGATGGAGTCTTGGGACACTTACAATTCCTAAAACTGGCCAGAATCCACTGTGTCCAGTCACTTTAAACAGAGGACTGAACTCCAGGCATTTCCTCCTACAAACATCATCTTATGTATGATGGTCTGTAGAAAAATCAAAACATGCAGTGCCCAAACCCCTTCTTTGTTATAATGAGGTTCACCTCACCACTGAGTTGACTGAAAATCATGTTCAAAATGGTACTGCATCTTCTAGATGCTGAGATTTTGCCTTTGTCAAAGAACCCCAAATAAGGGCAAATCCTCATTTGGATGGGTTGCATTCCAAACAGCTGGCCGACGGAGGCCACCTGGTGGAATGCAAAGTGGCAGCTGGTGTGGCCACTGGCACTCACATCACGGGCACCCGGATTCCTGGGTGTACTTCGTGGCACTAGACACTGAAGAGAAAGGCAGTCCTCACTGCCAAAGCCGGTGCACCGGCGCTATGGCTCTGTGAGGGTTAGGCTGCAGGGCTCATTGGAAAAATTTTTCAAAAAATTTTCAAAGGAAAAATGGTGGTGCTTTTTCCGATAGCACCATGAGGTGGAGACAAGAGGGAACAACAGTGCTAACGAGGCAGGTGGAAGAAACTCTGGCTGTGCTACCATCTGAATCACATGTGGGTACGGCCGAGGATCTGGAAGGAGTCTTGTGGCTTGATGAACTGTTTGAAACTCACTTTCCAGGCCGCCTGTGAGAGCGACCCTGAGTGTGCACCTAGAGCCTGACAGGCGCGTTCAGACTTGTGCCCCTCTTGGGGTGGGCCTGTACTCCTCCGCCTTCCTAGTAAGCTTCCTTTGCTCAGCGGACCGTTAGAGCTTCGAAGCTGAATCCCAGGTTGATAACTGGGTGCCTGGTGCGATGATGTGCTTGGACCTTTATTTAAGGATGGCATCACGAGGACTACAGAGTGGATGGTCTAAAACTCTGTTAAGACAAATGATAGACAGTGTCATGCGTCCCACCAAGCTCTCCTAAGGGTCTTTCCCCATTGCTTACAGCCAAAACCGACAAGGCCTTTAAGGCTTTTCTGGATGCGCGGAATCCCACCAAGCAGCACTCCTCCACCCTGGAGTCCTACCTCATCAAGCCGGTTCAGCGAGTGCTCAAGTACCCTCTGCTGCTCCGGGAGCTCGTGTCCCTGACCGACCACGAGAGCGAGGAGCACTACCACCTGACAGGTGAGGCTGCGAGGACGGCAGCATGAGCTGCAGGGGACACATTCTGAGTCACTGTCACGGCTGCGACTCATTCAGTTTTCTATGTGATGACAGCTCAGTATGGCCATTCCTTTAGAATACAGAGTCCTTTGGTAAAATCAGTTTCCTGCAGAAGCTCCCAACAATTCCGAGGGGTGATTCGATCTGATTTAAACTCGGTGTGTTGAAGTAAGCTACCTGAGTCACTTGGCTGGTAAACTGGCTGCCAGAACAACAAGTCAGGCCTCCTCCTGCCACCGGGGAGCTGTGACAGTGGCTGCCCTGGTGCTGCTGATCCTACGTGCTGGGGGAGGCGCCACCTTGTGGACATCTCTGAGCAGAGCAGGGCTGGCGGAGAAGTGCTCAGTGGCAGACTGTGCTTTGAGGTCCAGGCTGATGTGTCACCATCTGAAGCCTCTGAAATGACTGGCTTGAGGTACTACTGGACAAAGCACAGGGCCCTGCAATTTCAGAGTAGAGGATCCCTTAGAGAGATGCTTCATTTGGACAGGAGAGAGAAGTAGTGATTTATTCTCCACATGTCAAAACTAGGATGTCAAGTTAAGCCAGCTCATAAAATTTCTGGGGAGAGAAACAGATTTGTTAATAAAGGTTAGCAGTAGTGAATAATAAGCACCAGAGGAGTAAATTCAACTTGTTCATCCATGACAAGCATACTATGGGTCATAAGTAGTGCAGACAGAATTTTTTTATATAAAAGTTAAATTCTACAAGTAAAGGTACAAATTATGATTAGTATTCAGATACATACAAAGAGTCTGTTTTGCATTACAATGACCTTTAAAAAGTCTACTAACAACTTTCTTCCAAACCTCCCTCCTGGCAGAGGATGAAAATGCTGAATCAGGAGAACAAAGTGTTAAAATACTTATTTTGAGGTGACTGGGAATTTTGCTTTTTGACTTTGACAGAATCATTTTGTCCCTTATGTGCCCTCATACCACATATAAAACACCATGTACCAATACAAACCACTGCTCTGGCAGCAAGGTGTTTACACAGTTTACATCTGTAACTGCTAATTGAAAATCATGGATTCCAATCCAGTAAGTGGCCTTGGAAGAGAGGCTGCCTTCAGGAGCAGGTGTCCTGAGGCCTGCCACCCCTTGTTTTTATCCAGAATCTGGCAAAGCACTCTGTATCTCAATTATCTCTTCTTTAAAATGAGGTTGGTTACAGCCATCGTTTTATGGTGGGGATGAGATGATTCACATTCATCACTCGTGATGCATGTCTAGTGGGAAGTGCTGTGTGTTAGCGCTGCCTGTTAGTCATCACCAAGAGAATTTGAGGTAGAAGGTATCTGGCTGTTCATAGAAAGGACTAGATTACAGGGGGCCCTGGGAAGCCACACCTGAGCAATGCTGGTGGTGGTGGGAATCAGTCTGGACGGCTCTCCTCTGAAGCTCCTTCATCACTGTTGTTGGACAGACTTAAAGCAAATGAAGATGATAAACATGATTTCATATTTTTCAGAGGCACTGAAGGCAATGGAAAAGGTAGCAAGCCACATCAATGAGATGCAGAAGATCTATGAGGACTACGGGACCGTGTTTGACCAGCTGGTAGCTGACCAGAGTGGTCCAGAGAAGGAGGTCTGTTGGGCTCTGGACTCAGAGAGGCCCTAGGCCTGGGTAGATGGGGTTTAGGCTACGCTGATAGTACTCTCCTGGGGGAGAAAACCACCTAAAATTTACTTAATTTTTAACATGCAATTCACTACATTGGTCTCAAAATATAACCTAATGACATGTTCACAATGAACCAAAGACTACAAGTAAACCACTTCACTGGGTTCATGTCCCCACCCCTGGGCATGACATCTCCCAGTCCCAATTCTTGTGCTGGGAGGGAAGGATGAGGGAAAGAGGGGAGCAGCCTGCAGAGAGAATCAAGGGCTTCTCCTTTTTTATTCTTCCATTTTGAGCATCAACTATTAGTGGCTACCTGCTTACTTAAGCCAGTCCAAGTGGGATTTGACATTTTCTACATTATTCTTTTCTTGTGACTGTTAAATTTAGAACCCTGTGCTTTTAATGTCCATATGCATGCAAGAGGCAATACAGTTTGAGTAAAAAAATGGCAAGAATAGAAAAGAACCGGAATTTAATTTTTTTTATAACGGTCAGTTTCAATGTTGGTACTTCTTTTATTATCAAGTCTAATGCAGTTTAGGATTAGAGGTGGCAAATATACTAGATATTGACACAGGCCCTTCAGATGAACACTGGTGGAACTAACGTTATGGAAACAGCTCACGAGGCCCCTCTCACATCCACAGTGTGCAGTGAAGCAAAATATTTCACTTTCATGTGGTCTATCCACAGTTTGATGCTTAGCTCACATTATAAAACCTACTATTTAATACTCTGTGTTATTGGGACCATAAAAAATAGGTGCACTTGTCTTTTAGCAAATGACCACATATATGTAAACCTCTGGGGGTTTCCACATCTTCTTTATTTCCTGTCTTTACAACCTAGGTAACAGAACTTTCCATGGGGGAACTCCTGATGCACTCTACAGTTTCCTGGCTGAATCCGTTCTTGTCTCTAGGAAAAGCCAGAAAGGACCTTGAGCTTACGGTATTTGGTTAGTATTCCATTAGAAAGAACGTCAACTCTCAAGAGACAGACAGTAAGGAGAACTGGGCCAGCCCTACCCAGCTAGCCACATGCTGATTCCCAGGAGTCGGGAGAACAGCCTCCTCTGGCCCTTCACAAGGGCCTCGCCTTGGGCCGTGTGGCTCAGAACAAGAGTCACGGGCACAGATCTCCCAAGGCTGTTTTGAAACCTGCTATCTTAAAGCTTGCTGCACTTCAAAATCTCTTAAATTCTGAGAGTCGAATGAGCAAGTGTAGAGGGGGTAGCGCCACTGAGATGCACACCGTGTCCTCAGCCTCCATTTAAACAGGAAGATTCGCAGTGTCAGGTCCTGCTTTAGAACACTCCACGCAGGATGACCAGAAGGCAGCGCGGTTACTCACCTGGTGTTGGGATCACAGTGGGATCTTAGCGACTCCCAAGCTTGAAGAGCTTTGTTCTAGTAAAACATTCAGCATTAGTTTAACCTTGAAAGAGTCTCTATTAAATAATGACTTTTCTTTCTCTTTTCCTTTTAGTTTTTAAGAGAGCTGTCATATTGGTTTATAAAGAAAACTGTAAACTGAAAAAGAAATTGGTAAGACAAGAATCACTTTTAATTAAAGCTACCTCTCCACAGCTGTCTCCTACGATGTTGAACTAGAAAGCTCGCTGAGCGCCGCAGCCTCACAGGCTGATTAGTACTTATTCCGAGGATAACTAATGAAATCGGGTACTCAGGGCATTTCTGAGTCTCCCTATAGACTTCTGTTCATGTGGGGGCCTATGTAAGAAATCAACTTTTATATCCCTGAAAATGGCCCATGTTTATTCCACACACATCGGAGTCCGTGTAGCTTGTTTTAAAAGACCTTTGACCCTGACTCAAAACACAGGCTCCCACAGGTCCCTAAATCAGAGCTCGGCCGTGGTCCCAGGCCCTCAGCAGCAGGTGCACAGGGCTGGCTGTGGTCCTGGACCCGGGACAGCGGCACACAGCCTGTCTGCACAGAGGGACTGTGCACACCTGCTCCCTGGGAGAGTCCCTAACCCTCTTTCCTGTGGGCTTTTTGTTGCAGCCCTCGAATTCCCGGCCTGCACACAACTCCTCTGACTTGGACCCGTTCAAATTCCGCTGGTTGATTCCCATATCGGCCCTTCAAGTGAGGCTGGGGAACTCGGCAGGTAACTCTTGTGCAGTGCAGTGCCAGGCAGTGAACTGCAGAAGGAAGCAGCGGCAGGCAGGGGCATGTCCGCTCTGTTTCTGTGACAAAGGCAGCTGAGCGCCAGGCTTCAGGAGGACAGACTCATTTCAGAGGTGTCTGTTCTAGGTGGCGTGGGCACAGCACTCATGGTGGGAGGAGGCCTCACCTCGCGGCAGGCAGGAAGCAGGAGGAGGGAGGGGACTGAGATCCAGTGCCTTCTTCAGGGCACACCACCGTGCCCTGACTTCCTCCCATGGGGCCCCACTTGTAAAGGTCCCCCCACTTCCCAGTGGCACCGCAGGCTGGCAAACAGGCCATCAGCACGTGGGGGTACACTTCTGTCTCTCTTCTTTTTTGCGGTACTGGGGATTGAACCCTGGGCCTTAGGCGGGCTAGGCAAGCGCCCTGCCACTGAGCCGCACCCCAGTGGTGTGTCTTGTTTTATAGGGAATGAAAACAAGGACAAGAGGTGGTTTTGCTATTTATGGACAAACCTTTGCCAACGGATGGTTTTCTCTGACAGATGGCCCCTTTCATCACTTTATTTTCATGATCAAGTTTTCAGTGTTTCTCTTTTTAGCCTAACATTCTTTTTTTTTTGGGGGGGGGGGTACTGGGGATTGAACTCAGGGGCACTCAATCACTGAGCCACATCCCCAGCCCTATTTTGTACTTTACTTAGAGACAGGGTCTCACTGAGTTGGTTAGCACCTCGCTATTGCTGAGGCTGGCACTGAACTCACAATCTTCCTGCCTCAGCCTCCCAAACTGCTGGGATCATAGGTGTGCGCCACGGGGCCTGGCTTTAGTCTTTGGCCCTGGAAAATGGTCACAGACCCTTCCAGAATAACCATGAATTGCTGGCAGTGAGTCAGGTGACAGAAGGGCGACAGGCTGGGGTGTGCAGTGATACGTGGTTCTCTTTAGTCTGTCAGAGGCACTTAGGTTTCCCCAGGACGGGACTGTTACCTCAAGGGCCCGAGCACTTTCTTCCAAAAGGCCAAAGAGCGGGCAAGAGGAGGATACATGTTAAAACATTTTGTCCTGGAGCATTGGAAAGGCAGGATCAGACAGATAGCTGGAAAACTTCAGTAGGAAATACAAACTGTAAGCAATAAGCATATCAAGATCACACACAGCCCGAGCCACAGAAGAAAACCAGGAGTCAGCACTGGGACTATTTGACTTTTTAATCTTGAGTGTTAAGCTTCACAAGGGTTCTCAATCGTGGCACATGACAAAGTCACAGACTCTTGTTTCCATTTCTCTTTACGCAGGGACAGAGAATAATTCCTTATGGGAGCTGATCCATACAAAGTCAGAAATAGAAGGACGGCCAGAAACCATCTTTCAGCTGTGTTGCAGGTATTTCTGACTTCCAAAAATTTGAACCAGGGAAAATGACAGAACTGACCCCTAGAAAGCTGAGTTTTAGTGCCCACCTGAGTTTTGGCTCACACCCATCCCCCCAAAAAACAGCCACTGAAGGCCCAGTGGAGGGATACGTTGATCAAGTATACACACCTAACCCTCAGGGAGACCGCCTCTCGCCTCCTTTTGTAAGTGGGGACAGCCAGGCAGAGAAGATGGCTTTCTGCCAGCTAAGCCCGGATGCTGGAGGGCATGGTTGGCAAAGGCAGTGCCCAGAGCAGCACCGAGGGCCAGGGTAAAGGCCGAGGACCCTGTAGACCATTGCTGTGCCCTCACTCCCACAGCGACAGCGAGAGCAAAACCAGCATCGTGAAGGTGATCCGCTCTATTCTGCGGGAAAACTTCAGGCGCCACATCAAGTGTGAGCTACCTCTGGAGAAGGCGTGCAAGGATCGCCTGGTCCCACTGAAGAACCGCGTTCCAGTTTCAGCCAAATTAGGTGAGCACTTCGCCAGCTCCGTTTATCCACGACGTGGTGGGACGGGGTGTGCTCTTGTCATCCATCTCTGGGGAACACTGTCCATGCTCAGGGGAAGCTTCGTTTCCAAGGGACCCAACCTGGCTCCTGCTCCAGCCAGCCTCTGAGGAAGGCATCCGCCTCCAGCCCAAAGCCCACTCTCCCAGGTCCTGATTCACCATCTGTTCTGCTCACTGTGCATCCCCAGGTTCACAACGGCACCAGGCATCTAGGCCCAGTGCTTAAAAATTAAGATCAAGAAACCTAATCTTTTGTTCTACGCAGTTAATAAGCCAGCAGGTGATCACTCTGGGTTCTGCTCTTCAACTTTGTTTGCAAAATTTTAGCATCAGTCTTCAGAACCTTCTGTCTTGCTGTTTCACCTTTTGTTCTTGTTACCACACAGTTTGTAAAACTAAAAACATCTTTTTCCAGCTATAGTTTGACCTCTTCAGAATATGTGCTTAATGTCAAAATAAACCCTGGCCACTAGAAAATAATATGCAGATAATGTCTGGAAACACTTCAACTGCAAGTCCCTTTCCCCATCAACCCAAGAGAACAGAATGAAACACACACAGGGCTCAACATGCAGAATGCAGACTCTCTGAAAGTTGCTTAGAAATTCCAGAGAGGGTTCTTGTGAAAGATAAAGAACATATTTCTGCTTTTAATGCTCACTTCCCTGAACTTACAATTTCAAATGAACATAAATAAAAAATTTCTATGCTTGCAGTACTCACACATTTCTGTCTAAATACCAGGTAATAGATTTCAAATGCTAGAATAAAGTCTTACGTAATCAAGATGTTAAGTCTCATACCTTACGAATCGGAAACTGCCCACTATGTAATCTCTTTGGGTCACAAAGGGAGAGCAATGTTCTTTTCTCGTTGCAGCCTCGTCCAGGTCTTTGAAAGTCCTCAGGACCTCTGCCAGCAGCGATTGGCCCAGTGAGTCCAGCAAGGGTCACTCTCTGGACTCAGACGAGTGCAGCTTGAGCAGCGGCACCCAGAGCAGTGGCTGCCCTGTGGCTGAGAGCAGGCAGGAATGCAAGAGCGCGGCTCCCGGGAGGGACCCCCACGTTGGCCCAGCAGAGTTTCCAGACAGTCTCATCAAAGAGAGCGATATTCTGAGCGACGAAGATGAGGACTGCCACCAGACACGGAACCAGGGCAGCCCTACCAAGGACATCGAAATTCGGTTCCAAAGACTGAGAATCTCTGAGGACCCTGACCCACTCCCGGCTGACCAACAGCCGGGCACCAGGGCTGACGAGGGCCAGAAGGGAGGGGAGCAGCCCAAGCTGGTCCGGGCCCACTTCTGCCCCATTAAACGAAAAGCAAACAGCACCAAGAGGGACAGAGGGACTCTGCTCAAGGCGCAGACTCGTCACCAGTCCCTTGACAGTCAACCCGAAAACACCAGCATTGATCTAAATTCAGTTCTAGAGCGGGAATTCAGTGTCCAGAGCTTAACTTCGGTTGTCAACGAGGAGTGCTTTTACGAAACAGAGAGCCATGGAAAATCATAGTGCAGCTCGATCCAGACGCTGATCCTTGACTTTTAAAATTGGTGAAGTGGAAACTGCAGAAAGACCATTACTGGGTTTTGTGCAGTATATATTTTCCCACAAAAACACTGTAAAGATTTAAGTTATTTTAATTTATTGTGGACCAGAAAACCAGATTAAACTGGTCAGAATCTGTAAATTAGTTTATATCCCTTTTTGAGCAGGTATCAAAATGATTTAGAATCCTTAAAGTAATTAGAGTGAAATTTTATTTTAAGTTACGTGGAAAAAGTAAGGTCGGGGCAGTTGTGATTAATAGCTTTAAAGGGGTCCTTTTCCCCCTAGAAGCTTCTGGGCATTTTCTTTGAGCTGTCAGTTTTTGCTTTATTTAAAGCAAATTTAAGTTATTTTAATGTGGTTTAGGGGCACAATGTGCAGAGATTTCATTTTTGTAAGGTTGTAATAGATGCTGTTTATACTAAACTTGTCATATCTATGCAGTATATATTAAAAGAAAGCTGGTACTGTATCTTGATATTTATTTTCTTTACCAAGTTGTACAGTAAAAGGAACATGTCATCTGACCACTGGTATTTTACTGTCATTCTGTGAAGACGGACAAGGACCGAGAAGCCCACCTGCTGGCTGCGAGCCTGCTAGAGTCCACAGCTCTCCCTGTCGCTGTCTTTTGTCTGATTTTTGCTTCTACTTTGCTTGAGTTCTTCTCGGAAATTATAAGCAAAGAGCTGTGGGTCTTCGTCACACATTTTTCTGTATATGTCACAGAGGTTCTTAAAGTGCAAAACCGAGAGCTGGGTGGGACGAAGAGTGGGGTCTACGTCTGCCAACTGCAACAACCTTCCTGTGCTCTCCAGGCGCTGAGCTGCAGGGAACAGCATTCTGGGGGAAGGGGAAAAAAGCAGAATTTTACTTAAATTCTGGGAATCATCCCATCTCCTACTCTTAAAGATGACAGGGTTCCTGGCAATTGCCACCTTGAGGGAATGACAGAGGCCACTGGAACCTCTTGGATTACAAGAGGTACGACCCACCAGAGGTAGATGCACCCTGCTTTGGAAAGCAGGTGTGTCCAAAATAAAAAAAGTTTCCAAAGCTAGCTTGCTACACGTCATATCTGCTCAGCTGCATCTTGCAGAAGTATGTTCTGATTTGCCTCAAATTTTGATGAAAATCTTCTGTATTCCTAGGTACCAAAGCTCCAGTTTTGATTCTCTATAATTTGAATTTCCTTCACCCCCAAGAGTGACTGTTTTGCAAAGCTACAACACGGTTGATGGGAAGACAGCACTTCCCCTCTTTAAGATATTTTTGAAGCATCTTTACGGCGTTTCAGAGTACTTTAAATTGCATTTAACCAAATGAAGTCATTATTTTAAAAGAATGAAACAACTGCTTGGGACACTGGGAGGAGGTGTGCCTGGCCCTTGTTTTCTTCTCTCAGACCTCAGTCCACAGAGCTCACCCGAATGGCTTGGGAGATGTTGAGGCTAGCGAAGGCTTAGTGTCCTCACCAGGAGCTGCAGGCCCCCACACTTTCAGGTGAGGTGACCTCAAAATCCAGCTTCATAGCAGGATGGTCTGATGATGCTCTAACATCTGGGACCACTGTGTGATATGGTGTGACTGAAGGACACCAACATACCAAAGCAGATCACAATATTTGTCCATACCCATAGACAGGACTGTGTACAGAAATGAACGGGGCCTGTCACTTAGCTGAGGGTTGCCTTGGTGACGGTAGGGCCAGCTTTAAGTTCAGACCAACTCAAGGATTTCTAAAAGCAGGATATACTTTGTGATGCTTCCTGGCTATGAATCGGGGTGGTCAGGTACGGCTGTGAGTCCCACCTGGATCAGCAAACAGCAGGCCAAGAGTTAAAACTGCCACCAGAAAAGAGGTTTTGTGGAATTCTGCCTAGCAGAGCCTGAAGTCATTTCACATGACCAGAGAGGGAGCTATGCGAGGAGGTCCTGGAAATGAGAAACGTGTGCCTGTAAAGCCAAGTCCCTTTCAACAGCTGAATGCTGCCCATTAGGTGGAAATCTATAAAATACATTTCTCGGCCTTCTTAGTCTATAAGTGACCCTCAGGATACAGGATATCACTGTGGTCACTGCAGGTCCACTGAGGTATGTGGGCTCTGAACTAGGGCCCAGTGTCCGTTTCCTGTGTGGAGCAGAGCTGGGCCAAGTGCGCTCACGGGAAGGAGCCTGTCACTTCGTTTTGGCTGCTCAGAAGTTACATCTGCTTCCTAGCTGTCATGTGTCCTTCAAGAAGGGAGATGGCAACGTGGTGCAAAAAGCGTGGAAAAGCCACGGTCTGTCTCTGTCCATCCTGAGAACCCATCACCTCCCTGGGACTGGGTCAGCATCAGGCCTGCAACCGTGCCAGGCCTGAGAGTGGCCTCTGAGGCAAACCAAGGCAGCCACGTTTTGCTCATCGCAGGATTCCAGCTAATGACAGAGTAGGAGTCACGGAACTTTAGGGATTTTAAGGCCAGAGAGGAGGGGCACACTTACCCCAGGCCGTGGTGGCAGTACTTCCTCCGGAACTGAAATGCATTCTGAACGACCTTCTCCACCAGCTTGAATGGCTGCTCTATCTTGGGCCGTATCAGGGGCGTGAAGTGCACCACTCCCACGTCCACCTTGATCGTAAACAAGCATGCGTCACTGTGTGGCACGTGTGGCAAAGCACAATTGAGCAATTCATCTTTAAATCCCAGAGTGTGGGCTGCTGAAAACACCGTTTCACAGCCATACCTTTCCACACTCCTCTGGCCTCATAAGAAGCTGTGTTCGATTTGAGAGGACTCATGTCCCGGTTGGCTCCATCTATTCCATAATACATCCCCTAGATCTGTGCCTGATGACCACTTAATTTAAAAATGAAGCCTTACAATAGCCTTTACAGTCCATTCCAATCATCATTAAAGTCAGGCAAATAACAGACACCATTAGGATATTTTAGTTGGCTTTGAATGAATAAAAAAATAAGCTACAGCAGCAGTTCTCACTATAAGTCAGGGCCTCAAAACAGTGAAGGCAGATGGTCCCTAAGGACTATTTAGCACCAAACTCCTGGAGAGGGGAAACAGGACACCATCTACTATGGGTATGGACATGATTAATCAGGTGGACAGAATTCAGGCACACAGTCTGCACAGCCACCTAACTTTCTGGTGGGAACTTTACATGCCCCAGGAGGTACAGGCAGGACTGAAACTGAAATGGAAACCTCCAAAAAATGTCACTGAGATTGTTTAGGCTGCTCCCAGCTGTTGAGATTCTTTAATTATCAGAAAATAAAACTTTTCAGGCATATCTTTTAAGAGATTTATACCCAGCCTTAGTCCAAAAATGGGCTCAGTGGCTCTCGGGGATACATTAAACACAACAAAGGGAAAACACTGAAAGCAGAGACAAAGGGAAATGAAATCGAAACAGCTCTCGAGGTGTACACAGCCTGACAGAGACTGTGACCCTGGAAATGGAAGTCTGTCCGCAGCCCACCAGGGGACCTGGCTCCAGGAATTGAAACTGCACTCTGAGCATCCCAAAGCTGTGCTGCTGTTTTCTGAATCCCTCAGAGGGCATCTTCTCCTGAGAGTCTCCCTAGAAAAAGGCTGCAACACGGGGCAAGTGCTGTTCTGCTTTGACTTCAGGGTGGAGGAAACATCATGGCCTATGGTGTGATACATCATGCAAACTACATGTTACACACTGGATTTCCACATACTCTGAAATGCCTGTCCTCACCTTTCTTCTTAATTTGGGATATCTGATGTGATACGTGAAAGAAAATGAACATGCTAAGACGTGCTCAGCATGTTTTCTTCAGGTCTAAGGACAGCCCAGCCTTCCCAGCCTTCTAGGGCCACTGCCTCCTGAGAACCACCAACAGAGAGGCTTTACACACCAAAAATGCCTTCCCCAGATGTTTGCCAGCTTCAGACCATTTTAATGAAGATTTCATGGTGGACAGTAGTTATGAGTAACGGCTAAATACAACGTTAAAGGTTCCTAAATTTTGCAAGTTTTTCTAATTGTGCTCTCTGCGTTGCTTCACCAGGTTAAGTTAGCAACGAGTACTTCTGTAGGGCTCTAGAAGGCCAGCACCTTCCTTAAGACTTGAAGAAAACACACTGAGCATGGTGGTCAGAGGGGAGAGAGACTGAGAAGGTGAGTTAGGGGTCAAGAGAGGAGAATGCTGCCGTCAGCAGAGAAGATGGCTCCCTCTTAGAGCACTTCTGTGGAAGGAAAGAGACGATCAACAAATGCGGCGCAGTGGGAGGATCAGCCCAAAGAACACCACGCAAACTACATGTTGAACACTGGATTCCACATACTCTGAAATGCCTGTCCTCACCTTTCTTCTTAATTTGGGATATCTGAGCAGGTTCTATGACATTCTCTAGATTTCTCCCTGCCTTGTCATTCTGTGACCACCACTCCTCCTTTCCTGTCACCATCTGAGCTCCCTGGCATCCCTGTCCCTATCTCTCATTCTGCCAACCTTTATGACTCATTTCCTCAAACCCATCCATCCAATTCTCCCAAATTACACAGTCGATTCCAGCAGCTGTGCATTCACCAGGAATGATCCAACAACCTGCTGGTCTCCAGAGAAAAACATCTTTCAGCAAAATACAGCATAAGATAAAATTTAACCCCTACCCAACCCCAAACCATCAAAGAATTAAAACTCAGGATAAGTTTGCATGATTCTAAGACTCTAAGAGCAAAGGCGCAGATTTGGGGTTGGAGCATGCTCCCTCCCATTCCTTCCTGCACAGAAACTGTCACTTCTGGCTTCTTTGAATTAAAAATTTGGTTTCATCGTTATTTGACTAATTTCATTCTTTTGAGACACAGTTGGTGTTTGCAAATACAGGAAACATCTAGTGTTTGCTTTACTTAAATATTTTAAGATCCTGCAGAAATATAGCAGCACCCATGTAAATGGCAGCAGATTTCCAAAGTTTGAATACAATTCTGACACTCAGTGAGGTTAGCTAACATTTACATTGCAGCTAAAAGAAAACCTCCTCTTTCAAACGCAGCACTACTTAGTGGGGGCCTCTATAAAACTCAGAGGCAAAAATAACATGGTCAGTAATGCCTGCTGCTTCTAGTGTGGGAGGACCTCTCCTATACACCCTTTTCTCTATCCCTTTCCCAAAGAGACTTGTTGGAATACTCCGTATGACAGAGGCCATTTTCTCCACAAACACAGGAAGGCTGCTGTGTAACTATGGTAACAGATACAAAAATGCTTTTTACTTATAATTGAATGCTTATTTAAAATTACAACCATTATTTTTTCTTCCTTGAGTTTTATAAAAATGAAATCACGATAAAGGCACTAGATGCACTTAACATATTCTAGCTTACTGTGGCCAACTTCTTTCCACAGTCTATCTGCAAAACAAAATGACCTAGTAATATTTCAAATCTAAGGGACTTATAATGGATTTTTCTCTTTGCCTCTCTAACCATCACAATGCCAATGCTGTACCAGGCAGTTTCTCAATGTCAGCAGCCATGACCATAACAGCCTGAAGCACATGCCTCTTTTCTGGGCCAGCATATCTAAGGCATGATTGGTTATCAGCTCAGAGCAGCTACTTTGCATTCAAAAGGGACAAGGGTCAAGAAGCTGTTAAACCTCAAATCTTGGATATTACAACTCAGATCCCTAATCAGTGATATATAAGGGATAATGTGCATCCTGACTCCTGATGATGATGTGCCCAAGAGCTCAATTACACCCTATGAACACACACAGTCCACTGTCTGGAAAAGGGCTGCCATTCCAACACTCCCTATGGTCCTTGTCCCAAACCCAAATTAAGGACAGAATTTCAATTATAAAACCTTAAAACTTTAACAGCAGTCCAGGTATTTCAAACCAACATATTCAACAAAGATAGACTGTCAGTACCCGAACAGCTTTCTTTAAGGTTTATAATTTGTGTTACTGTAACAAGATTAATTTCTGTAGACCATCCCATACTTTTTTTCCTCCTATAGATCTTTGCAACCATTAAAAAGAACAGATTTCAACAGTAACATAGTATTTCCTCTCAGAGCATGAGAGGCTGGGAAGAACCAGGCCTGGAGAAGGACAGTAGGCTTAGACCACAATGACAACACCAAGAACTGCCTGGGGGGAGGACAGTGGAAACTTCTAGAGTGTGGATTCTGTATGTAAACCTATGTGACTTATCCCTGCAGTCCTAGTAACAAATCAGCGCCTCTGTCCAAGAGATGTGAAGATTCATGGAAATGAACACTTCATCCTAAAGAATGCAGAGAAGAACAAAAACTAACAGTTTAGAATTTCAGTTCTATTTAATTAACCTGGAGTTCCTGGATGACCATGTGGAAAACACCTTCCTAAAGCCAAGACTTTTCTCACAGACCTGACCTTGGTGACCAAGGCACTGGGGGCCCTGTGTTAGCTGTCCTGCATGTGCTCCCACTGTGGTCAGCAGGTATGGCAGGAACTGCTTGGCTCCCCTTGGGGCTCCCTGCAGGACACAGTGGACAAGCACCCAGGTCTGGCCCCAGCTCTGCAGATCCAGAAAAACTCCAGCACCTCAGGACTGATCAGTCCTTAAAGATGGTTTCAATGTGAATAAACTCACAAAAGATTAAGAAATGCTGCTGCTATTAACATTAACATTAGTATTGATAATATGGATGTCAATATATGAATTCAAAATGAGCCAAAAACGCTAACAGACCACCTCGAGGTGCCTAGCCAGTACATCCTTCCTGTCAAACTCCCCATAACTGCAAGCTCTGGGGTTATTAAGGTTACACAGTGCTGTGGAATCAGAGCAAGGGCACTAGAGCTGACAGCTGTAATGGCCTGTGTGCCCCTAGGGCTGGGCACTGAGTTCTCTCAGGGGTGTGCTACAGGCAGCCAGACCACCTCCTCTTTTGTTGAAGCTTTTCTTCTTCACATGTTTTCCATATATATATATATATATATATATATATATATATTTTTTTTTTTTTTTTTTTTTTTTTGCAATGCTGGGTTGAACTCCATACCTTACACACGCTAGGCAAGTGCTCCCCACAGAGCTACACCCCGACTTTCACATGGGTTAATGCTGTCCCCTGCTCTTCCTATTTCTAACACGTAAAACATTCTGGGTTTTCTTTTTGGTTTGTTTTGTGTGTTTTAACGTAGATTGGATCCCATCTTTTACATATTTATCTCACTGGCTGAACTCACAGAATTCTGGTGGGGAGGGAGCTCATTGCCTCCTTTGGCATTACCAGAGTTATAAAAAATAAGAGAAATGATTCAGAATAATTAATTCTCGAATTTGGTAAAATCCAAAGTCCACATGAACTCACCTGAAGACCCTGCAGTGGGGTCAGGGCTGAGATGCTGGGGAGAAGAGAGCAGGCCCTAGGGGGGCAGTCGGAAGTGGGGGGAGGAAGAGGCCAGGGAGCAGCGGTGGCGGAGTGGACGGGCACCTCAGCCCAGTCTCAGGTACACCAGTGAGGACGGTCAGAAACACCAGCTCCTCAAATAATGTTCAAAGGAAATATGCTATGGGAAGAGCACAAAAAATGCATATCCACGCCATTCTGAGACTGAAAAAACGAGTTTATCATGCAGCTTCACCATAAAATGCGTGGACCATATTCCAACATGAGGTAATGAAGACCCAGAACATGAATTCTCAAGATTCTTCCTCAGGAAGACAGAAAAAAGAGTAACAAATGTAAAAATGACAAATAACAGAGCAAACGAAAATGCAGCTGTAGACAGAAGCACACACCTGCAGGACGACCTCAAGGAATCAACACCAACACACCAAGGAACGTTCCTCTTCATTTACAGCAAAGTCCTCACTACTGACAGTGAAGCCACAAACTACCAATTTTAAAAGTTAGTGAAGTTTTCAGATCAGTCTATGACATTATTTTAAAACTAAAATGGCCATAAAGATGGAAGAAAATGGCAGACTGATGTGTTCAGAGCCGATGCTGTTTATTTCCTAAGATTGGTCAGAAGAAAACCATCATTTTAAGATCAAATCAATTACATTAAATTTGTGAGACTAGAATAGGTAAGTAGCTTATCTTTGAATTATTTTCAACATTGCATAGAAAGCTAATAAGAAAAAATGCTATTTTTTAAAACATGTAGAACCCAACTTCCCCTGAGAATTAAGTGGGCAGAACTGGAAAAACACACAATGGGGTGCCATCCCAGATCAAGGGGAACCCCAGGCCTAGAAGATGAGCATGTGGGACAGAGGGCCGCCGACCGAAGACACCGCAGCTGCCCCTAGTGGACCAATGCTGCCTCTGGGGAAAGAGTCACTGTCAATTCATTCACCAAGCTCTGGCAGCCCAGGGACATCCCCAAAGCCAGCATATTGCCAGCCCGTCCCCAGCCCCTCCATAGCTGAGAATGGCCCTTCGATGATTTTGTTTCAAAAATGTAGAATGTCATATAGACTGGAAATAAGATGATGACATGTTTTTTAACAGGCCAAAGATGACCTTGACTGTATCATGCACACTCAGCTGTATTTCCTGAGCTTATGAACAACCTGTTCAGTAGTCCTACTGCCACTGACTTCCATGTCCTTTCTTCCACTACAAGAGCCTCCCAGAGTCCTTGCCTCCGACCTGGGCCTCTTAAACACACTCTCCATAGCTCATCAAAGTGCTTGCATACCACCAGACCCACGAGAGCTAACTCTTCCAGTTTCTAGTGGCATTCAAAGTCCTCATTAGAAGAAATACCGGCCAAGTGTTTCCCTTTTCCTCAGGGACCCTTAGGCTTCTCTTCTGAGAGATAATACCCTTGTCACCCTCTCACAGGCTGCTCCTGGGATCAGGCGATAGATGGTGAAAGGGAAATGAAAATAAACTGTTAGGTTCTGCACAGAGGCATAGCGTTATTTTCATAAAGTGTTCAGATAATGACTGATGCTTTCAAAAAGAAAAGCCAGTCTGAAGAGCCAGGTTAGCATCACTAGGCAACACATTACGGGGATTGCATACAATTTTTTAAAATAGAAACAGAAATGAAAACATTGTAAAGAAGCAAACAGAGGGACTGCCTGACTCAGGGTGAGAACAAGCATTTTATGTGAAGCGATTTCAGAGTTAATGTGTCTCCATGACCTGCAAAGACTACCCTAGAAAGAAATGGTCAGCAAATGAGAGCTGGACATGTGCTGTCCTCAAAGGAGGAGGGCAGTGCTCTGCTCGCACTATTCTGGGCCTCAATCTCATTCCTGCAACTTATCATTTTTGGGCCTCGGTCAATTACTTCTCTGTATACTGGTTTTCTTATCTGTGAAATACAGACTCCTTTTACCTCAGAGGTTTGAGAACTAGAGTGTCTTAAACAGCACCCAGTATCTAGGTAGTAGTTCATAAAAGACAGGTATTATTATCAGCCAAAGCAAAATAAAGACTTGCAAAATTACTTAAAATTCTAATCTTCTTCAGAAAGGATAAAATTATATTTTAAATCATTCAAGAGTAACCCACAGTCTAATTACTGATAATTCAAAGCAGCTCCTGAATTTTTTCAAACCCCTTCTTGATTCTAGGCCCTGCTCCTGGTGCAGGAGACCTGGCGATAGTCAGGACAGACAGGAGGCCTTGCCCTGGGAGCTTTACAGTGCAGGGGTCCTGAGTGGAGCTCCCCGGCCCCTGGTACTGGCGACTGAACACAGGGATCCACCACTGAGCTATAGCCCCAGCTCCTTTGGTTTTGAGACAGGGCCCTGCTAATTGTCCAGGCTGGCCTCAATTTGTGATCCTCCTGCCTCAGTCTCCTGAGCTGCTGGGATGACGGGTGTGTGCCATCACACCTAACTTTTTGCAGAGGGGTCCTAAGCCACAGTAGAGTATTAGAGGGGACCAGAGGCAGAAGGACTCTTGAATTTTAAATTAGAAACAAAACAATTTGTTGACTGACTGACTACTGAGTAGATGCTACATAAGGAATCAAGGATGACTTCAAGAAGACGTGGGGCCTGCCGAGTGGAGGAAGGACGTGGCACCAACAGATGCAGGGAGACGCGTCTGCCGTCTCTGTATACCTCCAGCACGGTTGGAGGCCGGTAGTTCAGTTTTGTGCCATAAGAGGTCTGCGGTGTCTATCAGTGAAGTGGATCGGCAGATGGAAGCAGATTGGGAATCAAGGGAGAGGGTCAGGCCAGAGACTTACGGGGCCAAAAGATTTACCTAGAGAAGCCTCTGGACTTAGAAGATCTAATTCCACTTCGTGTCCACGTGAGCAGCAGACCCCAGTACCGCTGCCTCACGTTTCCACACACGCCTCCACGCCCGAGCGTCCTCCTCTGGCTCAGGCTGGGAGGCCAGCCCTGGGCTTGCCGTCAGTGACAGGGGGACCTGGTGGGGCTCTCCTGCCACGGCAGGAACAGCAGCGCCGTGACCGTTAGTGCTGGCAATCAGCCCCCCTTCACCCGGTGCTCACACTCAGAACTGTTCACACCTTTCCAGGAAACAAAATAAGAAAGTCCACACATTAAAACAACACTGTGGCTAGAAGCCAAATCCACAGTCACTAGGTTTCTGAGAGGAAAAGAGAATCTTGCCAAATGCCCATCTGAGAAAAGATTAAAACAAAAAATCTGGAAAAATCCAGATACTGAAAATGTGTCTTGTTATTTTATTTATTTTTTAATATTTTTTTAGTTGTTGATGGAACAATACCTTTATTTTATTTGCTTATTTTTATTTGTTGCCAGGGATCGAACTCAGTGCCTCATGCACTCGAGACCAGAGTTCTACCACTGAGCTACAACCCGGCCTGCTGTTTGTTATTTTAAAAGAAACAACTAATGTCTAACATAAAAATTATCTTCTTTCTTACAATGGCTATAAATTTCTACCTTGTAGAATTGAAATTACTAAGAATGCAAAAGGATAGCAGTAAAATATGTTGTTTTAGACATTCACAGTTCAGAGCCTCAACTCTTGCATGGTTTTACTTGACATGTTTCATCACAAAACTTTCCCAAGTCTCTAACTTACAGACACTCCTGTAGCCTTTCTTAGGGGAGGGAATTAAAGAAAATGGGGCACTACAGAAAACAAACACACCTGATCAGACTGCAGCCAACAGCTGTTGCTGGTTTTTTTGTTTTTAATTAAAAAAATTTTTTTTAAACTTTCTTCTGAGTGGTCATTCTGAAAGTTAGCAGTTTTGTGAATCTTTGTTTCTGACAATAAGCAGCAGATAATACGGCAGTCTCAACTACCATCTGCAAAGCACAATCCAGCTAAAAATACTCCATTAAATACTTAAATTTCTGAGGACATAAAATAATAAACTGTTTTTCCAACACAGACAAAAATTCCAAAATAAATTATAACTATGTGACTACAACATAATATTAAAAGAAAAAGGCCCTTTTTTTGGTGGGTACCCAAATAATTCCTCTTCTGTATGCAGCAACACAAAAGCATTTTAGCTTTCAGGTTCTGACAAATAGTGTTGAAATAACTCCCTCCCTTCCCCGCCTCTCCTTTCTTAATTCTCCCACAGTCCAAAAAATGAGATGGAGAACCTGGTATTTATCTTCCAGCAACATCAGCACATTTCACACGAACTCTCTGATTTCCATGTGATTCTTTATTTGCTATTTTCAAGTTAACTTGGAGCTTTACGAAAAATACTCACTCTCAGAAACAAGCCTCACATATGTGGTTTCTCTTCATCAGACCTGCCTAGAGCTAATTTGAAGGCAACTGGCAGAGGGGAATTAAACCCCTGAAGGATACCAACCAAAGGTATGGAAAAAGAGAAGTTTCTAGAATGTTTAGAGACTGAAGTACAGATTGTCAGGTATTTAATTTGAATTACAAGCTATAAATCTGTTTTTAAGTATTATTTTTAATATGAATAAATGTTGCTGGAAAACTGACTTTCCATTTTTATGAAACCTACTAGAAACTTTCTTGTAATGAACAAGTCACGAACGGAATATACGTAGGCTGTGTCTGTGTGTGATCAGTGTTCTCTATAGACTGTTTGTACATGCCGCCCTTTTGCTTGTGATTATAGTCACAGTATTTTGCTACCACAGCCACTGCAACAAAGTATGTCTTTATTCTCTACAGGACAGATTTGGGAGCACAGGCCACGAACCCTTTTATGCTTAAAGCCAAAGAGAGGGGAAAAAAATCTCAGCAATACAGTTTAAATGCCAGTAATTGGGAATACAAGGAACAGAATAGTGATCTTTATTTTGGTCACGGTTTGGTTCTAGCTGGTTAGCTCAACACAGATTGATCAATGTGTAAAGGTTATCTGACCCAAGAATGCAAGAAGCAAGTAAGCAGATCTCAGGGACCTCCTCGGCCATTTCACCACTGGAGAAACCCCAGGCTGAACATGGTCTGGGAAAGCAGTAATTTAGCACATTAGCCAGGCTCTGAAATGCTAAAATCCAGACTTGAAAACAGTTATTATAAAACTGCAAACATGTGCTTAGTTTTTCCTCTAGAATGTTAACTTTTGTTCTATTTTGGTCTCAGTTAAGGAGAGAAATTTGGAAAACAGAAAAAAAAAATGAAATGCCTAATAGCAGGCAAATCCTAAACACATGTTTAGAGATAAGTCTGACTTCAGGATTTACAATCCAACTGAAATCCTCTTCTAAAATTACAGGATTAGTATTTCAAGATTATGTACAAAAATACAACAACTCAATCCAGGCCAACTTAACATCTTAGAGAACTGATGTTTATAATCACAGAAAGTCGGGGCTCTCAGTGGGTGGGGCCCAGCACTGACTGCAGACACCTCACAGCCAGACCCAGGCTTCCTGGTGAGTCACGTGAGGCCGAGCCACTTGTCCCTTTAGGACCCTATGGAGTCCTTCTGTTTCTGTCCTAGTGGGAAAGGGAACAGGTGAGACAGTTAATGATGGTTTTTGTCCCCAGATATGGCATTTTCCCACTTTCCGTGGGGAACCCCACAAAAGGAGTTTCACAGAAGAACGTCCTGTGGCAAAGGGGAGGAGAGGTGCGGGATGAGGGGCAGGGGAGGTGCCAGGTGGGGAAGACTGCATGGCCTGGGGGGTTTTCTGGCTGAACACCCCAGTGGCATCAAATAATGATGCTCAAGATTACAGCTGAGGTTTCTTTCTGTTCCAAGATTCTACAAAAATAAGTTAAATCAGCTAAGGAAGGTTAGAGGAAAAAGCAAAAAGATCTAAATGTTTTTAAACATTAATGGTCACATCATATAAAGTAAATAAAAACACTAAGGTCAATTATAAACCATTGAGTACTTTCTGTGATTCTACTATTCTAAGCCCTTAAAATCTATCAATGTATTTAATCCTTTGACATAGGTACTAGGATTCTCCCCATTTTCCAGAAGAGGATACTGAGGTTCAGAGAAGTGATCTGGGCTGTTTGGATTCAAAAACCCAGGCTGCCTTTGGTGAAGTATCTGTGAATCACAACAGAGCCCCTGTAGCATATTATTCAAAATTAATTCTTAAAGACATAAATAATAATAAATAAAAAGCCAGTATTGCACTATTTCAGGAACCTTACATTTCTCTCAAAGACAGTAAGTACAGCCAGATGGATGGTCCCAACTAGAAGGCTCTCACGTTCTCATAAGCAAAACACTGGCTTGCCTGATCCGGTTTCTGGTTCCAGGGACCTGAAGGAGAGCAAGCACCAGTCCAGTAAGGACTGTGCAATGGATGGGAGCCAGAATAAGGGAGCACTGGGCCAGGACCCTGACCCCCCACTGCTTTCCTTTCCACCTTAAATTCTGAAAACTTCTCTAGTATATATTCATAAGTCATGTTAAAGAAGTTTATTTCCTTATTATCTATACCATTCTTTTAAAAAGTCCATCATAGCCAACGTCCAAGACCTGGCGACTGTAGAGAGCAGGAATCTGAAGGGCCTGAGCTGCCTCACGGCCCGTGTCTGCACACAGGCATCTTCAGCACACTCTGGGTTCCCAGGAGCAGACAGCTCCTTGCTTCCTGCATGCACTGAGCACGGCCACGACAGCACGCAGCAGCACCGCAGCCTTGCTGGCCTGCGGCGAGCATCCCTTCTGGCTGCAGCTCCTGGTCCACCGGGGTGGGCGCTCGCGCGGGGCATGCGGTGCCGTGCCACTCGGACACCTCTGGCTCCTGCTCCAAAGGGAAGCTTCTTGTTCACTGACTCTTTCTTCCCCTCACCCTGCCTGTCTTCTTTCCCAGCTCTGGTTCTCTGGTTCTCCACTGCCCAATTCTGACACAGCACCATCAGAACTAAGCATCGGCTCTCCAGGGGGACAGACACAGGAGCGACATCATGGCCTCGGCGGGCCTCCAGCTCCTGGCTTTCATCCTGGCCCTATCTGGGGTCTCTGGAGTGCTCACGGCCACTCTGCTGCCCAACTGGAAGGTGAAGGTGGACGCGGGCACCACCATCGTGACGGCCATCGTGCAGCTGCAGGGGCTGTGGATGGACTGCACGTGGTACAGCACAGGGATGTTCAGCTGCACCCTGAAGCACTCCCTCCTGTCCCTCCCCACCCACGTGCAGGCCGCCAGGGCCACGATGGTCCTGGCCTGTGTTCTGTCTGCCTTCGGGATCTGTACTTCCACTGTAGGAATGAAATGCACGCACTTAGGAAGGGACAGAGAGACCAAGAGCCACGCGGCCTTTGCTGGAGGGGTCTGCCTTGTGTCTGCAGGGGTCTCTGGTTTGATACCAACGGTGTGGTACACGAAGAACATCATAGCCAACTTCCGGGATCTGGCGGTTCCCGAGGGCAACAAACACGAACCTGGAGGGGCTCTCTACATTGGATTCATTTCAGCGGTGCTGCTCTTTATTTCTGGCATTATTTTCTGCACTTCTTATATAAAAAAGAACCCTGAAGCGTGGCCCTCCCCGCCCAGGCAGGAGCCCTCCCCTCCCACACAGCCGGAGAACAATCCAGCCTACAGCCTGAAGGACTATGTGTAGAGAGCTGTGCCGCACCCTCGCAGCAAGGCTTCTGGCGCCGGCTAGGACTGCACTGTAGACCCAAAAACATCAGACCCGTGCTTACCTTTCTCTACCTAAAAACTACAAGTACTTTAAAGTGCCAACTAACTAGCACACACAATTATATCTGTCTCAAGATTTCTTTATATTTTTTTAATCATTGTTTTCATATTTAAGGGTTTATAATTAGAATCGATTCTGACTGCATTAAGTAAGGCAATTAACCGACAGTGTGTTGTTTTTAAAGATGACTTACTGACACCTCTTCTAAACTGGATTCTACAAAAGAACTTAACTGACAGCTCTAACAAGCACCTTCCACGGTGTTAAGACTACCTCCTTGGGCAATGCTTGAGGAACCTGCTTGTTTTAAAGCCCCAGGGGTGAAGGGGCCTCTGGGAAGAAGAGCTGCCCAAACCGCACAGGGCCAGCCTGCCCTCCGCTCTGGTTTTCTCCTACGGAGCCACCCCCAGGCACCGGGTCTGAGCACAGCACAGCACCGCAGGAGAGCAGGATGAAGGGAACCGGCAAGCACTGCCACAGCGGAGACGCACCGGCCCCGGGCTGATGGAGCAGTAAGCCCAAGTCAAGTGACAGTCTGTCTTAAAATGCTGAGGAACTCTCTTCTGCTTCTAGCAAAAGGATCCTCAGATTAAGTTCATTTTTCCTACAACAACTGAGACTCACCGCCCCATTTAATCTACTACCATTTGAACGGTAAGTTATTCCAGGTTGTCATTTTTCCTTCAAATCTGATTCAAGTTAACAAAAGTTCTCTTATAAATGTGCAGTTTCCATTAGTTAATGGATGTGAAAAAAATTGAAACACAAAGACTGCTTTTAAAATACGGGTTAAATTAGTTTATGATATGTAATTTAAAACTTTTAATAAGAGAATATCAACTGGATTTTCCATAGCTGCAAGGACAGCACTGCATGCTGTCACTTCTAATAATTCACTTGTTAATCTATGCTACTAATGGTTCATAATACAATGGGAAAAATAAAAAAAAATGACTTTCTTTGTATACTGATAACTCAGCAAGTGGGAAGACGTTTTATGTCAATAAATAATTTTCATATGTGCATGCAGAAATAGAGACTAAAATACTTTACACCTGTTCTACTTGGAACATCATCATTTTCCTCTGCAAAGGAGATTCCATTAGCTATTAATGGAATAGCAAAAATGAAAAGGTACTATTCATATAAGAACTAAGAAGGGAATCATTTCAGCAGAAGTTCAAATGATTGTTTAAAATACGTCTTTTTTGGAACCCCCCCGACACAATCAGTTGGTGTGTGGTACTAACAAGGTCTGTATTCCAGTGGTCAAAATGTTATTTCCTAAACAAAACAAAATGTCATATTAAAAAGAACTGACCAAAAAAATGTTCTAAGACTGCACTGCCACCTATATGAGTGTCTCGCCTTGCTTAACGTGTCTGTGTTGATACAGTCTACACAGCCTATTAGCGTCCACTTCATGTATATTGATGTACTTCTGTACCTGCTTCAAAGGTGACCTTTATTCCCATCAGGAATGTTTCTCCCCACCTGTGCCTTGGCATGATTCAGACTCTCGGAGAGATGGCACTTCAGACAAGATGAAGGCCAGATTCCTGTGCACTGCAAGTGGCCATGAGGAAGGATGACGCCACAGCCATCCCCAGCTGGGCTGCGTTCTTCCCTCTGCCCAGGACCCACTGGCTCACAGTGATCTTCACCCTGCCTCCATCTCTGCCCTCAGAAATTGTCGTTTAAACGAGTTATGAGTTTATACAACAGCGTCTCCAACCAGAATGGGAGTCGAGGTTCTGTTTCCACGTCTGTGTCTTCAGTGAAGTGCCACTCCCAGTGCCACATGCCAGTCCTGTCCTACATCTCTGCATACACTGGCTGGTTTGCCTCCTAACACTACCAGCTTACAGGAACTGAGGCTGGAAGAGCTTAGGTCAGTTACCTGACCTGCCCAAGGCCACCAGCTGATAAAAAGGGACATGGACTCAGCCCAAGGGACCAGACTGCAGAGTTAAATGCCTGGGTGTGAACCCTAAAAGCTACACAGTGCCCCCACGCGAGTCTCAGTCTCCTATGAAAGTGGGGACGGAGACAGCCCCTGCACACAGAGCTGGCTGAGCACAGATGCAGTACAGCGAACGCCGCCCTACAGGTCTCACTCTAACAGTGGATTTCAGTGGGGCAAATTCAGACAGTGCCTGGAAACATTCTGGGCTCTCACAACTGAGGTGCTGCTACTGGACTCCAGTGGGAAGAGACCAGGGAGGCCACCAAATAGCCTACAGTGCAGAGGACAAACCCTGTGACACAGAATCATCTAGCTCCAAATGCAGGCAGTTCTGAGGTTGAAAAACTTTGGTCTAATATATTGAATACATTTAAATATGTGTTTTTTCTTTGACTAAAAAGTTACCAAAATAAAAGGTAAAATGGTGAAAACACCCCCCTGAATACCATGCTAGGATTTACCTGTGGAACGCGTATGCATGTATATATGTATGTATGTATGTATGTAGTTTGTCCTGAAGGGTTCTTATGCTGAAGCTTGGTCTCCAGGGAGGTGGTGCACCTTTAAAAGGTGGAGCCTAGTGGAAAGTAATTAAGTCTTGGGGGTTCCTCCCTTAAGAGTAAATTAACACTGGTCTCACAGAGTGGGTTAGTTCTCACGAGAGTGACGTAGCAGAGAGTGAGACCACCCTACACGCTCGCCTCCTCTACACACAGTTAAATGATAAACACTTAAATTATGCCAGGAGAACTGGGAAGACCATTAGGACGGTGTGAGAGAAACGTAGGTGATGTCAGCGTTGGTGACAACCAATCAACTACGAGAGTAAAGTAACTGGCGGTGGGGTGGCACTTAAAATGACCTCTAATCTAGGCTTGCGTGACCTGGGCACATGAAGAGGTCACGAGTCAGTGCTATGGTTTGGCTCCTGGACACTCCTCTAAGGTCCAGGTGTGAGGGTTTGGTCCCTGGGGGCTGCTATCAGGAGGCGGTGGGACTTCAGGAGGGGGACATGGGAGGTGCGCTTAGGACACTGGTTTGGTCTGCCATGTACACCTGCTATGATATGCTGCCTCCTCAGAGTCTCAAAGTAATGCCACCTTGGTCTTGAACTGGAAAACTGTGAGCCGAAACAAACCTTTTCTCTTCAAAAGTTAATTATTTCAAGTACTTCATGAATTTCATGCAGTGATGGAAGATGGATTAATATAGTCAGCATACTGACTATGAGGAGGAGGAGGCCGGGGCAAACAGAGGTGATTTCAGTGTGTGACATGGACAGTGTTTCCTCAGGATGTCTCCTTCATCACTGTGTCGGTAGCTCTACACAGTCTATACTCTATACTCAGCTGACACTAACTTCATTTTCTTTTTTTCCCTTCTCCCCAATCATCTCATTTATATAGAGAGAAATATTATATGAAAGAGATAAATTATATGGTTATCTCAATGGATACAGGCAGAGCACTTGGTACAATTCAGTATCTACTCTAAGGATTTATTTTTAAGGATTTAAATCATAGCCCATAATTCTCCAAAACACTGTTGCATACATTGTGATTATCTCTAAGAAATTTTGCTTTCATCTCATTTCATTTTATACATATAGAGCCACCTGCTTTCAAAAAGAATTTGAGGCAACTTAATAATAACTGCAGCATGATAAATATAAAACACTGAGAAAAGACTAAAGTTACAAAGAAAGAGAAAAAAATGATCTGAAATAATCCTGGTTGAAGCATGCTAAAGTACTTGAATATAAAACTTAGTTTAAAATTTCTACAAAACCTATGCAAATAAGGCCATGAAAGTTTCTTAGGGCACTGTCTGTTGGTAGGAACCTCCACAGGATACTGCCGGAGCCTGCCCAAGTTCTGTGCACTGGGCTGGAGCACCATCCCCAGCTCCCCCCAGTGCTCACAGATCTGGAGCCACCTCTGCTCAGAGGGCACTGCACCCCCACTTGCAGCATGCGGCCCCCAGCCCAGGCCTGACTGCACAGGAGACAACTCTGGGGGGCAATCTGTGCTCAAGAGGGCTCCTCTCCCCCATGGGAGCAGTGAAGAATTATTTCAAAATCTGAATTCCGACCGTTTGGTTGTCTTCCTTTATCATAATATATCTTACGTCCTCCTAGATAAGTGTTTTCCTAGATCACAAATGAATCCCCCTGCATGTAATATTTACAACATAATGAAAAACATGTGAGAGAAGTGCCATATGTTTAATTTGAAACAAACAAGAATTCAGTAAAAAGAGAATCAAAGACATAGCTAGTTTTTCCCAAAAACATAAATATTTTCTTGAGGGTTAATCACAAAGGAAAGAAATTTTAAAAACAAACTATATACCTACTAATAATTTCTAAACACCATAAAACATTTGGGTAACTAAAACTAAGAGAAACTTTCCAACAAAATATTCTACATCCATCCTGAAAAATCCTTGGTAAAATTTCGTCTGTCTAGGATTCTGGTTTATGATAATAACCGTAACTACAAAAGCCTTTAAGCCAAGATTTTGGTTTCATCAAAGAATGGGTTTTAGGCCACTCAGAATGCTTGAAGCACACACGTGACAAGAAGAAAGCCAAGTATTTGGTTACTGGACCCTTTCATCATAATGGCCACCTGCCGCAGGAGAGAAAGCCCCTGAGAGCACCAGGGTGCTGATCTGATGATACTCTACCCCCTCTCGTCTTATTCTGGAATAAGTCATCTATAGCGTCTTTGCAATCCTGCGGTGCAGAGGTGGAGGTGGGATGGCTAGTGAGTCTCCTGAGTTTGATTCAGGAAAGCTGATGGGTCTGCTTCAGAAGTGGAAGATGGACTAGCTTCTTAGGCACCTGAAAGCTCAGCTAACTGTGGTGACGTCAAGAGGAAATGCAAAGGTGGCAGCAAAGCACATGGACACACTCCAAGATCCACAAATCGTTTTAACACTAAAGGCTGGAGCCCTCGTTCCAAATCTACAACCTGAACCTGCACCTAAATCTATAAAACCATACTGCACCAGGCAAGCGCTCTGCCACTGAGCCCTACCCCAGTCCCCATACACTTGTTATGCTATCTACTTTTATTTATGGAGCTCAAACTATGTAAAGACCACTCTACAAAAAATTTATATTTAAGAATTTTAGTTACCACCAAGAGATTTCTACCCTTTATCAGACTGTGAAGCTCCGTATCTGATTTGTCTCTCGTCTCCTCACTGATGTTGCATCCCCAGCCCAGCTTCTTTCAAGCAGTAGGCACCCAATTTACATTCAGTGAAGAAATAAATAGATTTTATACTACATGTCCTACAGTAATTCACTGAACAGTGGTTTTGCCAAAACAGGCACTAGCTTTTTAATTATTGGCAAAGAAACTTTGTTTCTGTAATTAAAACTTACTCATATAACTAGCATGGAATAGTCGAAGCCTAAATTAACATTCAAATGATTTTCCACAGATGATTTATTACAAGTAACACTGCCAAAGACGTGTAAAAAAATCATGATGAATAAATAATGTCTGATGTAGCATTAGTTAGAATCTCTTCTCAGAAACCACAAACAATACTTGATTCCTTTTCCCAAGGACTGGGACGCCTCTGGGAGTTGGAAGGGTGACGAGATGGTGAATACTAGTAATCAGTCACCCTATCTAAGGGAGAAAAAGATCAGTGTAAGAACTATTTGTATATTTTTTGTGGTTTTTATTCAAAAGAAATAAACTATGCCATAGTTTGCTATAGATAAATATTAGATCCTAGAGACTATTTCCTATGACACACTACAGGGAAATAAAAATTATAATGAAGATCAAATTATGATATACTAAATTATGATCATACGCAGAAACTCACCTCTGGCTTGGGGACAAAAGCCTGGCCTGGAATCGTAAAGATGTGCTCCACGCTGCAGAGGTACTGGGCCATGATGGAAAGGCGGCTGCGCTGTTTGCTTCCTTTTGTGGCTGTGAGTCTCTACAGAAGAACAAAAAATGATTTTAGTGAATAATAAATCCAGTCTGACCAAAAATAACAGAGCTAACATCCCACTGTATCTGATGTTGGACTTCTGGAGGTAAATTATAAAAGCATGGCACATAGCCAATAGGAGGAACAGTTTCTTCCAACATCACCATCAACAGATGCACACCTCATTCATGTGATTATACCTTATACGGTCTGTGTCATGCGTAATGCACTAAAAAATCAGGGAAGAAATCTTCCCTACCACTGACTGCTGGGGATTTTCAAGCCACTGTCACATTCTATAGAAGGTGGTCCAGCTTTATAGAACAACTAATACTTGATGATGAAGTTAGCAAGCATAATAAAAAAACCAAAGATGCTCAAATACTAAATTTCCTGAATTATCCCAATATATGAATGAACATTTTGAAATACCCCAACACAAGAATGAACATTTTAACAGTGTGCTTTTCTTTGCTGGAGAACTGACTATTCTTGACAAATAATGTCTGTAAATAACTAATAATTTATTCTTTTAAGTACCTATTTTTATTTTGAAATGTATTAGTTATAATCAAATTAATTAATAAGTGCAATAAAATTTTAGTTAAAATTGCAGGATTAAAAAAACCTTTGATTTCCATGTACAAAAAAAATTCGCATACATTTTTAAGTTAAATTCCATATATATAAGGCCAAGAATGACCAAGACACTTCTGAAGAGTACCAGCAATGTTGATAGGGGCATTCACCCTACCAAGTGTGAAAATTATAGCAGTATGCCGTAGGCACAAACCCAAGATTTGGAGAGCTGATAGTGATAGATGTGATACAGAACTGCTAACGGGAAAAGGGATGGACCATTCAACGGAGATATGGGTATAACTAGATATCTCAGGAGGAAAAAGTATGACCCTCCATAGTAGGGAAGAATATCTTAAATATGCAAAAGCAGAAGCTCATTAAAATGAATGTCTGTACGATAAAAACCTATGAAGACAAATTTCAGCCTGAGAGAAGGTATTTGCAGGACTAAAGGATCTGTGTTTGGAATGCAGAAGGAATGCCTGCATGACAGGCATTAATAATCCTAAGATAAACAACAGAAAATATGGTAAGACAGATCACAGACGAGCAACCCTCAGGGGCTGAACCATGAACTGTGCTCAGCCACTTTACAGATCAAAACCACAATGAGATGTTGTTTCATATTCACGAAACGAACAAAACATTTTTAAAAGAGCCTGCCAGAACCTAGCATTGGCAAGTACACAGAACTACAGGAACGCTCGAGCATGCTAGCAAGGGAGCGGGGAATCAGCACAAGCACTCCAGAGCACGATCTGGCAACGTGTAGTAAAGTGGAAGTTATACAAACCCTCACGACCCTTTAGTTGTGTCTCTGGAAAAACACCTTAGAATGGTTTATGTGCTTGCACAAGATGTGTATATGAATGTTAATTGTAGTGTTACTGCATTATTAAGAAAAGCAGAAAAACATATCAGTTCATCAAGAGGTGAATGAATAAATTGTAGTACTTTTGTGAATGAAATAAGAAATAATAATTAAAATGAATGAGCGGTCATCAATGTAGGTTAAATCTCAAAACAGTAAAAAATTAAAGTGGCAGAAAATAAGTCTAGTGTGACATTTATATAAGAAGACACTGTTGTTTGCATTGATGTCCTGAGCTGACCTGTTCTAACAGCCCGGTTTACTCTGCTGCTTCTAACGGCGGTGGACCTGAGACCCACACAGTCTGGCTGGTTGGAGTTCTGCCTTAAGATCAGAAACTAGGCTCTGCACGAGATGCTGAGGAATCTTCTCACGAGCAAACCTGGAGATTCTGTCACATCTGTTTCGATAATCAGAAGTCATCCCCATCTCACCCCATTTCTTAAATTTTAAACATCCGGTTCTTGTCTATATTTAAGACAACTGAAATTACTGGGAAGCTGAGTTCAAGGGTTCAAGGTGATAAGTTGCTCTAAGATACAAGACAAAATCCTTCCTCATCAAAGTGTAAAACCAAGAAATGCATATATTCTCAAGCAAATATAAAAACAAACCACCATACAGATTTCAGTTAAAGAATAAGCTTCTGAATCAAATGACTGAAAACATTTCTAGTTCTCCATGAAGGAAAAAAAAAATGTTTTACTACCAGAATAAAGGTGGAAAATGCAAAATGCATTATAATTAACATCCAACTCACACAATTCAAGGCAGACCTTTATAATAAAATCTAGTATGAACATAATCACAATATTAAAAAATGAACCAAAATAAATGCCCACATTTTAAAAATTATTATTTTATTCTGGATTTCTTTCCCCCCTCACAGCTAATATTTTACTTTATGTTTGAAAGGTATGCATCAAGTGATGAATTCAAGAAAATTTAAAAATAACTTTGACTAAAAAAGGAAAACTGTAAGGCATGAAAATTATTCTAATTTCATGTAAAAGCACATTTAAGTATATTCACTTAGAAAACTAAGCATCCAGTGTAACCAGGAGGGGGTGTCTTAACCCACTAGCTTGACCCATTCAATCTCTAGCAAATATCCCTGGGTGGTGGAGGTGAAAACATGTGAACCACAGATTTTAATTTGGAATAGAGCAGCACATATCACTGTCCCTAACTCATAAGGTAAAAATTCAAGTCACAGGCTGGAAAGCCCTGTAAGAGACTTCATTAAAAACTAGCCTAAGAGTTAAATGGCCAACCAACCATTTGAATGTACAGCACCATCAAAATCCATTAGGAGTTACATGATTTAACAACAAAAGGCCAGGAAGCGAAACCAGCTGAGTTTTTAAGTAAACAGCAACTGCTAACCCTTGAGCTCTGAAAAGCACTCTGAGTATGAGAAAACATGGGGTCAAAGACTTCCCAAAGACAGTGCTGCTTTTCCTCTTATTCATCTCAAACAATTTTAAGTACAAGTAGAAAAGTTGTGCTTACAGTTGAGAAGCCACACAGCCGCCCATCAGGGACAATGACAGCCACATAGTCAGTGGCAGGAGAGGCCCTCCTGCTAGGAATGTACCCATCAAGACAGTGTCTCCTGGGCATGAGAGACAACAGACAGGCTGATGCTGGTCCAGTTAGGAAAAACCTCAGGACCAACCACATGGAGGAGTTAAACCTAGTGACTTCATTAAGCCAGACTGAGCCTCCGTTTTCTCAACTACAAGGTGAGGTTAGATGAGGTCTGTTAAGGTCTCTTTTAGTGTTACACAGTCTGATTCTATTTTATGAGCTGTAATGTAATATTCTCTGTTATGTCGCCTCACGCGTACTGGCTGAATTCTTGTATTTTAATCCTATAGTCCTGGAGAAAGAAATAAGAGTATGGTGTACATTTCTGGTTTTTTATTTCACAAAGCCAAAGTCAATGTTAAAAAATGTTTTCTGTGGCTAAAATACAACACAATGTTGCTAGTGTCCCACTGAAACTTTCTCACAAAAGATGTGAAAATCACTACACTTCTGATGCACTCCATAAATTGTAGACTCGATAACAACTCTCCTCAGTATTATGCTCAAATTTAACTAAAATCAACCTTTATTTGATAAAAGAAAACTGATGGCCTTTGGTGACACGGAAGCAACACTTACTAACCATGGCTGACAATGAGTTACCTCTTAAGCCTCTGCCCCTGCTCTTCCCTGGGAAAGAAATGGAGTGCATGAATGAAATATCACAATAATCATGTCACCTGAGAGAAAAACAAACCCACCCACTGTGGAGTATTAAGAAACAGACTTGGTCTTTCTCCTGATGGCTGGCAGTCTCCTGGGGAGAGGGTGTCTTGTTATTCATCACATCTGAGTTTATACTAAGGAGATCACATGGTGGGTGAGGGGAGAGGGAGCCCCCAGAAGGGGCTGGCTGGTCACCAGAAAGACCAACTGATGACGCATTACTTAAACCAGAGATGAAGGGGTTCCCTGAGTTCTGAGCCATTCTGACAAACCGTGGAAACTGATGAGGGGTCATAGGACCCCCAGTTTACAGCTGGCTGCTCAGAAGTTTTGGAGGTCCAGATTTGTGACTGGTGTCTGATGCACTTGCAGAACTGAGCCCTAAACCTGTGCATCTGACAATAACTACAGGTGGAGAGTCTCAGAATTTAATTAAATTATAGGACACCCAGCTGGTGTTTGGAAACCTGGAAAAATGCTTGGTGTGGGGAAAAAATACACACACACATCTCATGTGAGAATGTTGTGAGTATAAACAGAGTGGTTTTTGTCAGAAATGACAGTTCCAAAGGTTGAGAAAACAATGAAGGAAACTTCAAGCATAGGCCAGTTAAGACCAACAGAAGGTAAGATTCAGTAACAGGAAATGACAAGAACCGTGGGGAGCACTGACATCATCTTTGAGTTCCCATGAACACAAATGGGTCCTACATGTTTGTGATAAAAGCCCCACAACTATTGAGAAGATTTTATTAACGAATACTACAAACCAAGTGTTCTGGGCCTTGGCTTACTGTTCTGGGCCTTGGCTTACTGGCATTTGGGGATGATTGATGCTGGGCCAGTCCTTGCTGTGAGGGGCTTTCCTGGACCCTGAAGGATGTTTACCAGCATCTCTAAGCTCTGCCAACAGGAACCTGAAGCATCCTCTGGCTGTGACAACCAAAAATGCCTCTAGAGATTGCCAAATGTCCCCAAGAGGTAGTGGGACAAAAGTTTCCCCACTAGGGATGATTATAAGAAGGGACATAGGTGGAGAGAGAGATGGATTTGAGAAATCAAATTCTTACAACACACTCAAATGATCTGAGAGAGAAGAATCTTAAGAATCAAACTCATGTAGTCACACAGCCTACTCTCAAAGGAATTCTGAAAATAAGTTTTGTTCCAAAATGACTATAAAGCTGAATAAAATACAGGAAATGTTTTTCACAAACTGAATAGACACTGCAGGTCTGTGATCTGAGGAAGGGAAGGAGGTAAGCCAAGACTCTCCCTGGCTACCGAGGCCCTGCCCTGCACAGGCTGTGGCTCAGGCAGAGGAGGGCTGTACCTGGGCCCAGTTACCTTTCACCTGGGGAGACAGGATGGAGGTCAGAGAGGCCTGGATAGGGAGAATTCATTCATTCGTTCATTCATTCTCATTCCCTCCTGTCTCTGCTGTCTGTCTCTCTCTCACACAGAGTGAAAAAGAGGAGGTGAGCGGGGAGCCAGAGTTCCCATATGCTGAAGGTCCCTTCAAGCCTCAGGAGCCCTGATCTGCCTAAGGACTGGAGAAAGAACCCCGAGAGCCGTGGAGCTCACACAGGGCGAGGAATGGCTTGTGCTCCCCTCAGCTAAAGGCAGAGAGGTTCTGTCCCCAGCACCACACAAACAAAACAAAAAATAGTAATTTTAAATATTAGTCATGAATAAAAATGCCATGGAAAACATGACCACAGTGAAGAGAGAAAGATATAAAAAGGCCCAAATGGAACTTTTGGAGATAAAAATACAATATTTTAAGTAAAAATTCCATTAAATAGAATCAAAGATGAATGCTGGAGCAGAGAGTGGTGAATGTGAAGAGGCAGTAACCAGAATTTTTATGCAAGGTAAATTACTAAAATTTCTTTTCTTCATAACAAGTAACCAAATATTCCCAGAATGACTAATTCCTCTCTTCACTGTTGACTTTTTATCTGGCCATGAACATACACTAAGTTGTTGATTCTGAATATTATGATGCAGCCAATGACCGGTTCTGCGCCATGTCACACCGCTCTGAACATTCAAGTCTTACCTTGAATTTCAACACTTGAAATGAGATTATGAGATTCTTTTCTCTTTGTTTCTCCCTCTCAACATTTCTTTTGTATTCTTACAGGTCTCCTCAAGATGGTCCTGGGAAATTCACCACATTTCAAGATAAATTCCATAAGGATTATAAGTGTATTAGATATACAAAGTTTTCTGGAAATGATCAGCAACTTTACAGTAATCATTTTTCCTTCCAGGGGTATGAAACATTTTTTAAGTGAAATTCTGAGACTCTTAGTAAAGAATCATGGTTATTTTTTCAGATCTTGCTTTTCTTCTTAGGTTTTCAAAGTAATTTGTTATCTCCAATTAATATTCTGTTTACTTCTTATTTCAATAAAAATCTCTTTGATTTGCTTTACTCTCTGATGGATTAAGTTATCTATCACTAATTCAGTCCTAAACTTTTGTGTAACTATTCTTTTAATAAGTGCAAAAATGATAGATACTTGTTAATATGGCTAATGGGGTGAATTGGGATCCACATGTTATAAATAGTAAAATTATTTCTAATTCAACCTTACAAAAAATCAACCCCAAGTGGATAGAAATGTAAAGGAAACAAAAAGCTCCTAGAAGATAACAGAAAGGTGTCTCCACATTCTCTAGATATAAAAGGATTTCTTCAACAAAACACAAAAAGCACTGATTATAAACTTAAGAATTAAGAAAATCCAATCTTCAAAAGACATTGTAAAAAATACAACGACAAAACTCCATCCATCAGGAGAAATTTGCAACACATTTAATAATGTAAGAACTCCTCTGAATCAATAAGAAAAGACAAGCAGCCCAAAGAAAGGTGAGCAAGCAGCTCACAGAAGATCCTCAAGTAACCTAAAAGGCCAGGAAACATAAAATGGTGCTCAAGTTAAAAAAAAAATAAAATTAACAGACCAAATAAAACACCACGACACACCATCATCCTCAGATTAAGAAAATGCACAGATCTGTCAATACCAAGTACTGGCAAGAAGTGGAACAAAATGAACTCTCTGCGGATGGCATTGCAACAGGCGTTCTCCTGAGCACCACCCAGCAGAGCAAAGACCTACAGTTCCACTTTACAGCACATACCCCAGGGAAACCTTGCCCTTGTATGACAATGTTCATGATAGTTTTGTTTGTAATAATAAAACACTGAAACTAATTTAGAGTCCCCCAAATAGGAGAATGCACAAATTATGACAGTCAAACAGTGGGAAGTATATTGGACTATGTAAATAAAATATAGCTAGTAGTAACATGAGTGAATCCTACAAATGATGTTCAGGATAAAATATATACACACACACACACACATACATGTATACATGTGTGTGTGTGTGTGTTTGTGTATAATAAACTCAATTACAGAAAGCTCAAAAATGGCTCAAGATAAAGGCTATTACCTATATGGACAAGTCTATGTGATAAGACCATGGAGAGGAGTAATAAATCCAAAAGTCATAGCACTGGTTATCTTGGTGGTGGGAGTGGAGAAGAGAGGCAATCAGAGTGAGCCTACTCACAGTGTGCAGGCCCCCCTTAAACCTCTGCAGCTTGAAAGCTGCCCTTTCCATCCTGAATGAAGGGGCCCTGCCTGCCTTGGGGATGCAAGCATAGCAGGCCAGCTGAGCTGGGGGTGGAGACAGTGCACGTGCTAGATAATGAGGGCTTCAACCCCTGCCCTTCTCAGCAACAAGCTGATGATGACATTCTTCTTCATCCTAAGAGTACAAAGGACAAATCTATGCTGTCACAGGCCAGTCTCCACATGTGAACACACAGGCAATATGTTCATCCTTCTCTGCTCGTGGCTGTGGCCCTCCCGGCCCTGCATTGACCACAAGGCCTTCCTGGTGGACACACATCAGTCATGCTCTCCGGGAAGCTCCCAGCAGGTGTCAGTCATCCCATTACATGTTTAATGTTTGGCTGAACCATTGTTGGGTTTTTCTGTGTACAATGGAGCATTAAGCTAGAATACACAGGTACAAATGCATTATCGTTTGGGATTTTGATCATTTAATAACCAGAAAAAGTTAAGCCACAAAGTTAATGCTTACCTCAGCCACTTCCTTTTGAAAAGTCAAAGTCATCTGAGTTCTGCCATAAGTAAAAGGTCCATCTCTACAAGAAACGTTTTCAAGCCATTTGATAATCAGTGGTGTTGAAACATTAAAAGGCAGATTTCCAATTATATGTATATTGGGGGGATCTGTTTTGACAAGGAAAAAAAATAACTTGTAATAATTTCATCAATAAATTCTGAATACCATTTTAATTAAGAGTAAAATCAAACTGGATATTAATAGCATCAAACACAAGTATCTGAAAAGATAATGACTGAATATTGTTTGGTCCATTGATTCTTCAACATTTTTTCACAAAGTATTCACAAAGGACTCTACTTAATTAGTGCCAGTCAGGTAGTGACAGTGCTAGGAATTCTGACTTAGAAAATGAATTAAAAACGAGTTGAACATGATGAAGTTTAAGCACCTCTGGGGTGGCCAGGGGCTCAGATGCCCTGGAAGGCGATACAGGCTGGGTATAAAGATATGAGTGCCAAAAATATTTGGGTAGGAAGTAAAGCCACAGAAGTGGAGCAATCCAGACAAATCTGTAGCAAGAAGACATGCTCAGAAAGAAAAACAGCAAAAACAACACATAAGAACTCAGTGGAAAGAAACCACTGGCAAAGAGTTGTTAGAGAAAGTTCACAAATGTCAAATAAAAAACAGGAGGGTATTGGCGTCAGGGAAGATGAGAGAGAGAGAGAGAGAGAGAGAGAAGGGGAAGGGAGGGGAGGGGAAGGGAGGGAAGATAGGGGGAGGGAGGGGGAAGGGAACACACACAACGTGGGCAACAGCAAAGGAATGCAGGAGGATGCAGTCAGAATAGGTCTGAGGGCAGGAGATCACTGTGAGCCTAGCTGGAGCCTGTCCAGGGATGGGGGCAGGTAGGAGGATCCAGGCAGTGCCCAAAGGTCTATCAGAGGATGGCACTGCAAACACAGACCACCCTGAAGGAGCCTGGCCCTGGGGAGGCAGCTAGATAATGATGTGTCAAAAACCTCTTCCATTTTTGTCAAAGGTTTTGATGAGCAAGAAATATACTCTATCTGTGTACTCTGAGGAGCTTGGCACACAGCAGATACCCAGTGAACACAGTCCATGAAAACAGAGTGCCCTGGTTAGAGTGTGAAAGAAAATGGAATAAAGTTAAAACCAAGGCTTGGGTGTGGCCTGCTTTACATTTCCTTTTTCACATTTAGAAAAAGTAATACTTTGTAAGAGTTTATCCCATGTATATGGTATTGTAAAAATGACAAGTTTACTTGCACAGAATCTAAAACATTTGAAAATTTGAGACAAAGAAATTAGAACTAAGAAAAGGTTACTAGGTTTAAATTTTGGAAGAAAGAAGGAAAGTAAAAAAACGACAATGCACATTATTTAATTCTGTTCAGTAGTCTAAAATATAAACATGTAATAGTGAACCCTTATAGTAAAAGTATAATAAATAATTGTGATATAAATAATGACAAAAGAAAAATTTTAGAAAACATGCCCAAAGTACTTACCATCTTCCCAGTGTCTTTTAAGACTTTCTGGAAAAGCCTTTTCTATCTTAAAGGTCAACACATCTCCATGAACAATTCTCAGTTTTCCAGGCGCTGCATCAGAAAGCATCTAGTTTATAAGGTCAATAAAATGAGCTCACACACTCAGAGCAACAGAACTACAGCGTTTAAACCTGTGCATCATTACATCTGCTGGAAAAGCCAGAGACCCAGAGTGACCGTCCACAAACTGACAGAGTTTCTCTTCAACACAGGGGGGTTAGGGACAGTCACAGGTGACACAACAGCAGCTCAGGATTGCACACGTGGCACATGAGTGTAACTCTGGCCCTCAGAATGACTTCTACTTCTGTATAGAACTCAACATAAACTACACTCCTATCTCTAAGTCTTACAATTACAGACTAAGGACGTGATAATGAAATTCTGAATAAGAAAAATAAGCTTGAATCCAACTAAATCTTTATAGTCTAGATACCTACACAGAATTCTACACATTACCTAGATTTTTACCTTAATCTATGGGTAGATTCAAACTAAGTAGAAAGTCCCTAGTCAATGCCATGCCCCATTTGGCATTCTGAGACTACCTTCACCTAGCAGCCCTAGCCAGAACCTTTCTTGATTCACAGGCATTATCCACCTATGAACTGTCCTGGATATAACTGTCCTGTGTATATACAGTTCCACACTTGCTCTCTATCAGCCCCTTTCCACCTTCCAGTCATCATTTGCTTTTTCCCCCCTTTCCTTCAATTTTTTTTTTTTTTTTTTTTTTTTTGTGTGTGTGTGTGTGGCGGGGGGTGTACCATGGATTGAACTCAGGGGCACTCGACCAATTTTGTATTTTTTTAGAGGTAGGGTCTCACTTTGCTGAGGCTGGCTTTGAATTCGAGATTTTCCTGCCTCCACCTCCTGAGTGGCTGGGATTACAGGTGTGTGCCACCATGCCCAGCCTTCCATCAGTCTCTTTAAGCAAAAAAGAAAACCAACAACAAAACATGGCTTCCTTTGTAATAGATCTCTTCTGTCTTAATTTCATTCACTTTATTACCACACTCCCACAGTACATAATAAAAAGCTGGCATTTGGTTTGCAAAGGCCGTATGAATAGGCCAACTATAAATCTGTATTATGTGTCCCTGCGCCCAATACAAAACTTGATCTTCAGTAAAACAGAAAGCATGCAGCTCCTAGCTTACAAAACTTAAAATGCCAGCGTGAACTTGCCAGATGAGACGTCACTCCAAAGCAGACTGCAAGGAAGAGGTGATCCTCCTCCTACAGCAAGTCTCAGCTCAGGGGGCCCAGAGAACCTTGGTCTAGCTCAGCTGCCGAAATTCTAGAACCTGTTGAGGGCTACACAGGGATGTTCAGTCAACAAGTCAAGGGGGACTCTGTCCTTCTTCTAGTTCCATAAGCTGACCTTCTCTCCTAATACCGTGTCCTCACCTATTTCAGGTAACTAACAGGAAGGATGAAGAGGTGTCAGAAGTCAGGAGTCAGGCAGCAGCCCTCCACTGTGCCTTGCCTGTGACCCTGAAGGCACTTAAGATCAGAGTTCATGTGCTTAGTCTCCTTCCTCGGCAACAGCATGAGTGCCTTAAGGCAGCACTTCTTTCCTATCTACTTGAGCAGTACTTGCAGCAGGTGCTAATGCATATTGAATAAGGAATGAACACACGAATGATCAAACAGCATTCAGCTTCTTGGAAGCTGGCTCCCAAAATGTGGGGCCAAGAAACTTGCAAAGATTTACTTCACTAGTAAATGAGGTAGAATTATATAAATAATATTTCAGAATTACATAGCTGAAATGCTTATATAGTTAAGAGAATAAACATTTTAAGTTTGGAATCTTCTAGTTTTACTGGTTAACCACTGCAGTTTAGCAAACCTAACAGCATACCTTTGGTACTAACATACTTTGGGATTATTTTAAATTACCATGATTTGCTAAAACTTAACCTGATGGGTTTCAGCCGATAAATCTCAGAAAACATAATAACCACAATATACTAAAGAGCTAGCTCTTCATAGGACATGCTCTTACTGTATAAACACTGAGAATTTAATGACAGCACTGACCAAGATTAGAGAAAGCTAAAATTTCTCCATAACTATGTTTCACATAATTAAAACAAAACAAATTAGCATTTCAAAAACAAAGTGGCAAAACTAAAAGTTTATGTTACATAATGTTAATATACAGAAAGTAATTAAGTAATTTGTAATTAGGACTACAAACAATGTAAATTTGACTGTTTGGTGTTAATTCATATGCTCTGACAGCCACACTTGAAACATTAACTTTTTCCACACTCAAACACAACTGCATACCAGAAAACTGACAAAGACACGAACCTACTTTCTTTTCCTAGGTTTAAAGTTTCATGTCTACTCTATTTCTTTTGAATTCCCAGTTAGGTTTAGGTCTCAGTCAATGACAAGCCAAATCCAATCTGTAAAAGGTCTACCCCCTCCTTGACAGCCCTGTGCTCCAGCTCCCTTTGTGACTCCCCACTGCAGAAGGAATGGATGCTGGTGTTTGCTGACTTCCCTGAAGACCTTGGGGCAATTCTGAGGGGAGAGTGCAGTACAGACTAACTGATACTGCCATTACAGACAAAGCCTTCTACCCAGAAAGGACAGGGGACTCTGTAAACTAGTCACAGAGGAATGCTTTCACCACTGAAACACTGCTGGAGGGGGATGTGGCAGGGTGGAAGGATCCCTGTTGCTGCCCTTCAACAACATGCCCAAGGTGTGACCACATAATGCGCCCAGAGGCACAGTCCATTGTGAGATCATAAGTGTGGGCACCTGATTTCAGCCAGGTGAGTATTCATAGATACTCTTAACCTGGTCCATCATTTAAATTTCCAAAATGAGATGGTCTTCAAGGAAAAGACTTTCATTAACTAGGACTACAAAATAAAAGAGAAAACCAAACCATGAAAAGGAGAAGAATGTATTTTTTTACATGTGTGCTAAGAATTCTATCGTTACAATTGTTAACACTCATGATTTGCATAATGAAATATATAAACCTTACTCTCTATTAGAAGTAATTAGACCAAATCTCTAAGAGAGTCATTTTTCTTTTTCCTGAAACCAGGTTTTGTAAAGGGTACATGGAACAATATAATGGATAGTGCCATTCTATGGCCATTAAAAAAATAAAACACAAGACTCCTTTAACAAGTCAGTCCCCGTAAAAGCTTTTCTGTAGGGAGGTAAGTAACAGTGGTCCACCTGGGTAGCTTTTTCGGTGATTTAATTTGATGAGGAAAGAACAATTTTTTGAGAACAAAGAACCACATGTAAAATGGATATTTTGTGCATTTTATGCCACCTCCTCAGGGTGAGGAGCTCATGGCAGCCAACACTCAGAGTGGGCTAGGCATTCATCACCTACTTCCTGATTTGCCTTAGAGTAGGGCCTGAATGCTGCTGGAGTAAAAACTTGCAAGAGGGCTGGGCAAAACTGTCTCACAAGTAACATGAGAATGAAAAAATATGCAATTAAAATACGACATGTAAAAACTTAAGATCTTTACTTTTATGTAGACTACACAAAAAACAGCAGTGCTGTTATTCAACAGGAGCTTCATATCACAACACCTTTTTAGGGAGAAGACTGCAGCATGACTTCAGTCAGTGTGCTTGTTGGTTAGACTGAATCAAATATGTATGGTAAGAGCTTGTGTACTTGGCCTCCTTAAGGGATCTGATGTCTGCTTACGTATACTTCCCACACAACATTTACTCCTTTATTTGTTAACATTTCTTAAGAAAATCAGAGTGGCATCTTTTTAGACTACACTGGACAATTCTCCTAAGCTGCCGCAGTCTGGCTGGGCACAAATCACGAGCCACTCAAACAGGAACAGACTTTATTTCCGAACTCCCACGAACGCCACCCACGCGGCCTTCTCGGGACACACCACACACCAACACACCAACGGGAACTCCCTCCACCGGAACTTCACCAACCAACACGAACTCTCCAGGAATCCCCGCGAGAGCTCAACTGGAACTCAACGGGAACTCTGCGAGAACTCAAAAGTACTGGCAAAATGCTAGGTGTTTTTATCTTTGTGTGCTAATAATACATCATCCATATAGTGAAATACTTGTAGTTCAGGATTTTGATTTTTAAGTGGCTGGATTGCTGTTAACATAGATTTGACACATAGTTGGGCTGTTAGCCATCCCTTGAGGGAGTACTTTCCATTCATATCTCTGATCAGGACCTTCATGATTCAGTGCAGGGATAGTAAATGCAAAATGTGGACTATCCTCAGGATGAATTGGAATTGAAAAAAAAAAAAAAATCTTTAATATCTATAGCTAAAACACTAAGCAGAAAGCATTGCTCCTGCTTTTCGTGATGCTGTTGGTCACTGCTGCCTGAAGAGCGGTGGCCTCGTGGGCACAGAGGTGCACTAGAGTTGGGATTATTTTAAATTACCATGCTCTCTACTTGATTTATAGCTTTTCTGCTACTGTAATAACTGCTACCAACACTGACCTTTATCCTTCTCCTTCACAGTGGACTGCAAACCACTGCAGCTGTTTGGCACATTTTGTTTAACCAAGTCTGTCTGTGCTGTGACTAACTGTGGTCACCTCAGTTAGGCATGTCTCAAGTGAACAGTCACGTCAAAACAGAAAGTCAGACAATTGCTCTTTTTGAATAATTTGCTAGAGATGAAATAATTTCAAAATTTTATTATCTCTAACTAAAAAGAGCTTTCTCTACAAGAATGTGTGAATTACTTTGTCCCTTATATGATGACAGTATTTGCTTTGCATCTGGAACGCCCCCTGTCAGATCAGGTTGGGCAGGCAGCAACCAAAGTTGGCAGATTTAAAAGGGCCGCTGAACAGGCTTTATTGAGATATCACTCCCGGGCGGAACTCGATCAGACCCACAGAGGAGTCAGGGGAAGGGTCTGAGGAGAAACCGAGTGGAAGCTCGACCGGACTGGACTTATGGGGCTTACAGCAGGAAGGGAAGGGCTTGGGACAGGAAAAGGTGTCTCTAGGGTCCCTTGCCCCCTTGGAGTTGGTCAGGGGAGTTGGCTGAACTCCAGGATTGGCCAGGGGGTCCTGCTGACTGACAGGCGTTAGTCAGGAGATCTGGCTGATTGACAGGCGTTTCCGCCGGCATCTGATTGATGTTCAAAGCAGCGCAGGCTGCTTTGTTCTAAGTTGCCACCAAGTCGCTGCCACCGACCTAACACCCCCCAAGAGCTTATGGACTATGCAGCAATGTTCAGAGGTGAAATGATTAGATCATAATAAGAAAATCTGACCTATCAGTGGATTAATCCATCTGATGGATTAATAACTGGGAGGTGGTGAAAACTGTAGGAGGTGAGGCGTGGCTGGAAGGAGTGGACTGCAGGAGGCATGGCCTTGGAGCCTGGATCTGCCCCTGGCCCTTCCTGTTTCTCTCTGCTTCCTGGGTGCCACGGGCTGCAGCTTTCCTCCACTGTGCCCTATACCAAGATGTCTTTGCCTTGGAGCCAATCAGTCTCACTGAACCTCTGTAACTGTGGGTCCAAATGTTTCTGTCGGGTGTTCTGGTCAAAGTGACAAGAAACTGGCTAACAGACAAGAGAAGTAATAATTATATTAGTAGCAACCATCCACTGGCTCCTGAGAGTACTCCAGGTTCTTTACGTCAGTGTCTACCTGCCCCGTAATCTCCACAAAACATAACTATTAATCCCATGAACTTTCCACTATGCTTCTGAAGAAAAAAATAATCCCTGCATTAACCTATTATAAAATGCAGACATTATCTATTGTCTACTAATAGTCAATGACACACCTTCTGTCTCCAAAATTCCATGATACAAGCATATGATTTAATAGTCACTAAGAGTCCTTGAGTTTCCTACTTTGGCCAAGATGGAGCATCAGGGACCAAACATATTCTTCTATCTTAATCTAATAACAAAAAGGCACAAAATACACAAAACAAGAATTTTCAGATAATGGACAACAAGAAATACAAACATTCTGCAGCTCCAAGAAGCTCCATGGACCTCGTACACAGAAAACATGAAGAAAACTACACCAAGACACATCATGACCAAATTGCTCAAAACAAAGAGAGAATCTTCAAAGCAACCAGTAGAGAAAATGGAGGCACAAGATAAGGATGACGAGATTTCTTGTCAGAAACATTGCAAGTGAGAAGATGGGAGCAATATCTTCAGGGCACTGGAGCTTCCAGCATATTATTACTTAAAACAGTCAAAAAGGGGCTGGGGTGTGGTTCACTGACAGAGGCTTGCCTAGCACATGTGAGGCACTGGGTCTGATCCTCAGCACCACATAAAAATAAAAAAATTAAAGTTATGACCATCTACAACTAAAATAAATAAATAAATAGACAAACAAACAGGCAAAATGAAGACGTTTCCAGACAAATGAAAAGGCTAAATGATTCATTAGAACCACATTACAAGAGAATGCTAAAGGAAGTCGTTAAGGTTAAATAAAGGCACTAGATCAAAGTATGGATAAAGAGCTCTGGAAATGGTAACTATGTGAAGAAATATCTAACAAGTTTTTATCATTTTCTTAATCTTTTTAATACAGAATATTAATATTGACTGTTAAAACAAAAGTAACACTGTCTGTAAACTTTATAACATAGGAAAAGGCAAAATGTAGGACAAGATGGTGCAGGGCCTGGCAGGAGATATGCAAAGACGCTGAGGCACAATCTGCAAGCTGTAAGTGAAGTGACAATGCCACTTGGAGACAGACTGCATTAAAGATGTTCCCTATAAACTTCAAGTGACCACAAAAATAATGACAATAAGCTACAGACAATAGGTGGAATACTGTACCCCCATCTGCCTGCAAGATGTTTACCCACTAATCTATGAATCCTTGGGGGAGTGATCTGAGAAAGAAAAGGGATTTTGCAGATGTGTTTGAGTTAAAGATATTGGATTGGGGAGATTATCCTGGATTGTTTGGGTCCAATAAAATCACAAGGGTCTTACAAGAGAAAAGCAGCAGGATTAGAGTTAATGGTAGAGATGCAGAAACAAGAGATGATGAGTATGGGTGGCCCCTAGAAGCCGAAAATCAAGGCATCAGATTATCTGCTGAAGTCGGTAGAAAAAACACAGCCCTGCCAATCCTGATTTTACACTTTACATTCCAAGAACTTTAAGAGAATACAAATTGTCCTTTTAAAGACATTGAATTTACGGTGATTTGTTACAGCAGCAATAGAAAACTAATGCATAAGGTACAGACTGTCAAATCAGAGGGAAAGGATCTGACTAGACACTGCCTACAGAAACCTATTTAAAATATAAAGTAATGAACAGAGAAAAGCGATATAAAAGAGATAGAGTATTCTGACACTGATCAAAAGAAAGCTGGAATAGCTAGGTAATACAAGACAAAGTGATTTCAGAGGAAAGAGTATTACCAGGGAACAAGAGATCATTTCATAATAATAAAGGGGTTAATCCACCACAAAGACAAAGCAATCCTAAATGTTCATGAGCCTGATAATAGCATTTCAAACAGATGAAGCACACTGACAGAACTGCAAGGAGAGAAACAAATCCGTGATTATTATTTGGAGATTTCAATACTATTCTCTCTATCAATGACACTTCAGTAGACAAAATAATCACCAAGGATAAAGAAGACCTGAACAACATTAACTTGATTTAATTAGAATGTACAGACTGTGTCATCCAAGGACGGCAGAATGCATACAGTTACAGAATACCTGTTCTTTTCAGAAGAATGCATGTTCTCTTTAAGTGCATGAGAACCATCTCCCCAAACAGTATTCTAGGCCATGGACTAAATCTGATAAGATTCACCATGCTTTAGGTCACGTAAGCAGGTTCTCTAATCACAATCCAATTAAACTTAAAAATAATTACAGACAGAATTGAAAAAAAAAAATAACCAAATTTGCAAGCTAAATGATACATTTCTAAATCATCTAGAAGTCAAATACAAATCAAAAGGAAAGTGGAGCTGAATGTTAAATGAAAATTCTGAACTACTTCTGAAATCTTTCCTTAAGTCTACATCTCAAAACTTCTTTGAGGGGCTGGGGTGGTGGCTCAGTGACAGAGCACTTGCCTAGCATGTATTAGGCACTGAGTTCAATCCTCAGCACCACATATAAATAAATAAAAGTACATCAACAACTAAGAAATATATTTTTAAAAAACCCTTCTTTGGAAGTCTTCCTGTAAATTTAGAATCTTAAGGTGTATAATTTCTGAAAGAAAATGAAAATTAAAATACAACATACCAAAACTTGTGGAATTCTGTTAAGCAGTACTTATCAGGAACTTTATAGTACTAAATGTCTACAAGGAAACAAAAAAGCCTCAAATCAATGACCTCAGCTTCCACCTTAAAAAAGCCGTAGAAAGAACAATGAAGCCCAAAGTTAGCAGAAGGAAGGACATGGAGATTTCAGAGCAGAAGTCAACACAATTGAAGACAAAAAACAACAGAGAAAAATCAATGAAACTGAAAGCTTTGTTTGGAGAAGATCAATAAAGTTGACCAATCCACAGCCAGAGAAATCAGGAAAAAAACAGACACAAAATGACCAAGACCAAAGAAGGGAAAGGTGACACCGCCACAGGTTCTACAGGTGGTCTGATATTAAAAAATATGATTCCTATATTAATGAACTAAAAAGAGAAAAACCATGCAGTTTTGCACACTCAATATTTACTCATTATTTCACCCCTGCACCCCCCAAAAACAAGTGAAACCTCAGCAAATCAGGAATAGAAGAGACCTTCCTCAGCCTGATAAAAGGAGATCTAGAAAAAACCTACAACTCACATCACGGTCTGTGGTCAAGACTGAATGTATTTCACCTAAGGTCAGGGACAACACAGGGGTGTGTATTCCTACTACTGCTATTTAACACTATACTGTGGATCCTAGCCAACAATATAAGACAATCGATCACCAGAAGAATCAATCACAGATGCTGGAATGCAGAAGGTTAAACTGTGTTCATTTGGTGACAGGATAATGTACACAGCAAATACTAAGCAATCTACAAAACAGCCACCAATAAGTGAGTTTAGCAGGGTTGCAAGATACAAAGTCTATCTCTAAAGAATCAACTGTTACGGATAAATTTGACAAAATTTGATGCACATGCAAAACTTGCAAGACAAATCAGAGAATATATCCCATCTGATTCAAATGTATGATATGTTAAGATCACTGTACTGTCATGTGTAACTAAGTAAAATAAATTAAAAAAAGAAAATATGGAATATACTACATTCAAAGATGAAGAGAATATATCATTAAGAAGTCAATTCTCCCCCAAATTAATCTACAGTTTCATTTTTAAAAATCCTGCCAGGCTTTTTAAAAAATGAAAAATTTGATAATCTGATTCTAAAAATATAGGGAAATCAAGGTCAAATGACACTGAAAAAGAAGAGTAAGGTTAGAAGACTACACTACTTGACTTCACGTCCAAGTATAAAGATACCATAATCAATGCAGATTGATATTGGTGAAAAGATAAACCTATGAACCAAGGGAACAGAATTCAAGGTCCTGGTACAGACTGACACGTATAAGACAACGATATTAAGCCAATTCAATGAGAAAAAAGAAAGATGATTTCAACATATGGGGCAAACAAAACAAACCACCAAAAAACCCGAGCCCTCATCTAATAGCACACACAAAAACTCACATGCATCACCGACCTCAATACAAAGGTAAAGCAATAAACATCTTGGGGGGAAAAAGGAACAATTTCTACCAATCCTGATTGGCAAATATTTTAAAAATATGATAGGAAAAGTATCATGTTTATTTTTTAATGAATAGAAATGTGTTTAATCAACATGTAAAGAGACAATAGGTTGAAGATTGAAATAAATATCAAATATGGGAATTATTTAAATAGTAAATACAGCAGATGCTTATTACTTAGAAAACAGTTATAGTATGTTAGAATTTTTAATGTTATTTCTTTTTTCCATATTTTTTATTGGTGCATTATACATAGTGGTGGTATTTGTTTTTACATAGTCATACTAAAAGCATATTTAAGAGGAAAAACTGATAAATTTTGTGCTCTTCAAAAAACATTGTCAAGAAAATGAAAAGATGAGTGACAGCTGAGGAGACAATATTTGCAAAACATGTATCTGAACTATATAAAGATCTCTTAAAATTCAACAAGAAGCAGAGAGGGGAGAAAAAAAAAAAAATCTGAACAAACAAATTCTCCATGGAAGATACAGATGGCAAATAAGCACATGAATATATATGCAATATGATTCTTCATTAAAGTAGTGCCAATAAATCACAATAAGATACAATCACTCCTGACTAGGATGTGAAAAACACTATACTATGAACTAGCAAGAAGAAAAACCCTCATGCTCAATGATGGAAATGCAAAAGGGTACAGCTGTCTCCCAACCTATATATCCACACACACGAGTTTCATAGAATGTTCAAATAGCTTTATTTTCATGTTCAATGGTAAAAAAGCACCTGAAGTCCAAAAGTAGGTGGATATATTTACAAAACTGGCATATCCCATAAAATGGAATACTATTAAGCAACAAAAAGAAGCAAACTATTGGTAAGACACCTCAACATGGGTGAATCTCAAGAGTAATTATGCCAAATAGAAAAACATCAGACAATGTTTTCTCTTTGGCATACTGAACGATTCCATTAATACGAGCTTCTACAAAAAAGGAAAGTGATGAAAGCAATCCAATGGTTGCCTGGAGACAGGGAAGGGGAGGAGGAGAGGATGGGTTCCTAGGAACACAGGCACTCTTCATGGAGAAGTTCACTATGTTGACTGCGCTGATGGTTTCGTGTGATCTTACATATGTCAGAACTCAGTGATTTTTATATTTGCAACATAGGCAATTTACTGAGCATCAACTGCACCTCAATAAAGGTGTAAAACAAAATATTAGCATGGCAAATTCTTCATAAATATTTTCTATTGTTGTTATTAATGTATGAAACCTTTAAAAAAGACAAAAATGAAGAAGAATCTGAACTGTCTGAAGGGAACACGTTATTGATGAAGTTATCTCCAGCTCAGAAATGACAGGAGAACCCATCAAGGCTTCAAGCTCCCTGTGCTGTCTGGAATCTCTTTACTCCCCTCCAAGGCACAGAGAATCCACTGAGCCATAAAAATGTAAAAAATAAATAAGACAAAACACCAAAAAATGAACACCAAGAACCACACAATTGGAATGTTACAACATCAAGAGAAAGAAACCCCAGGTGCCCGATGCAGGCTGGAGGAGTGGGAGAAAGCCCCACCATTTCCACAGCACTGCGGTTTCCAGCGCGCCGGGAGTCACATTAATCTTGCCCCACACTCATTCCAGATGAGCAGTCTCCTGATCAATCCTGAGTCACCAGAGGCGCCTTTATTATTGTGGACAACAATTTAACCATGCATTTATAATTCAGATTTACCAAGTGCTTGCTAAGTGTCAGGCATCACTTAGTCCCACCAACCGCCTACGAGTAACTGAAGCTGAGACAGCATCTGCCCAGTGTCATACAACTAGGGTGGAGCCTGACGTCCACGTTCCTCAGCACAGAGCCGCACCGTGCTGTGTTCCGGAATCAGACACGGTTTCTCACCTCCACAGCACTAAGTTATCACCAGCCTTCCTTCCCTGAACTGCCTCCTGATTACACTGTATGAACTAAATTAAGCTACAAATGATACACTTTCAGCCAGAAGACTTTTTATAAATTATTATACTTTCTTTAAAAAGTAATTCTATTAGCTTAGAAACCACTAAAATGGAATCCTTAAAATAGATCACTCTTCTTCTGCTTTTACTCAGTTTTATGATTAATTTAGGACCCTCTAATAGAAAGTGGTTTTACATATTGAAACATTCTTTATGGGAAAAAGAAGCCTATTTGATAATTTAGTACCCAACATTTCTTTTTAAGGTGAGTTCCTTTTCTGCACAGAAGACAGAATTAATTTTACTTCTTCTGAAATGATGAGCAGTCAAATATATATCTCCTATAATTCACCTCGAACTTAGCCTTGATGTTGGGAAAAAAGAGCACAAAATTTCTGATAACCCATAAGACATATTTATTTTACTATCGAATGACTCCTTTCGTCAGCTCACATGACATACAGATACACACACAGTTACAGAGGCCGACTGCCTTCTTAGTCCCCCTGGAGTCACCACTGACGCCTGTTCTGCAACAGGCACTGCCACCTGTAGTGCAGATTCAGCAAGGAAACAAACACACTGAACTCTCTACCCTCACGGCACCTGCATTCCAGAGGAGTGAACGGAGAAACCACACACACACCATGTCCAGATCTAATCACAGGAACCTTGAAAACCAGAGAGGGTTACAAGGCACAGACTGGAGGACCGGGGCAGGGGGTTGAGAGAGGGGGGCACTGGTCTTTAAAACAGCCTGTCTTCAAAGAGCTTCAGATCAGATCACAGAGGAGAATATGTAATTAAACTGATTCACCCCTTTGCCTAATAAGAAAGAATGAATGTAACAGACGAGGAAATTTGAGGGTTAAAAAATCCCTTTAAGGGAGAAAAAGTCAGACAAGTACTCCTTCATATCCAGAAAATGCTACAACAAACCTGAAGGGAATTATGCAGTATCCAATTTCTTTTTATCATCTCATGAGCTCATCAATAATAACATTATTCCCACTTCCACCTCAAGTTGAGACACAGTTCTTAAAACAAGAACATGCCCGAAAGCAAAAATCACTACTAAATCCCACATTTGATCAAGAAATACGTACCACGTTACAATCCCAAAATAAATCATTATACAATTCTTTAAGGCCTAAATACCAGATAAAGATGAGAAATAAATTGTTGTTTCTAAAAAATCTGATGTATGCACACAAACTCCTACATCTTTAAACAAATTTTCTCATACTGCTCTGACAGAATTTAAACATTTTTCTATTAATATACACACAAATAAATATTAGAATATACTAATTTTAAACCAATTTGCCCTCTTCTATAGAAGAAAGAATGTGGATACTTTTATTGTTCTATTATAGTCACATAATAAACTGTCAAAGGCTCAGGGCTCTTTCAATGTTTCAGAATTACACAGGAATCAAACAGAGGCCCTTAAGTCATTAAGTGCCCCCTATGAGGAACTCCCTTTACACGATGCCTGGCATAATCAGTTCCACTGTTTGCCGAGGTTTTAAAAACTTAAGTCCCTTCTTATTTCAAATCCATGATCCTGTCTCCCTCAATTCCCACCTGTTTTAGTTCTTAGGAAAGATCAAAACAAGCTTATTCTCTCTACTGCCAGCCTCTGTAAGGCAGCTAGAAAGACCCTCACTCAAGGTTTCTTCCCTCCCGCTAAAATATACCATTCTTTCACATATTTCCCATATAATAATAGTATCTGTGTTTTAAAGATGTGTGTACCACTTCATTCAAACCTCATCCTAAATCTATAAGCAAAATGATATAACTTCATTTCCTCACTTACAAAATTCTCTTATAAGAATGTTTAAGCTTAACAATTAGTCTCTCTAGACAAATGAATGTCTTCTGTCTTTTGCTTGTGGAAATGCATTTTGAACCTAAATGAATGAGGTTCACAAAAGTCATGCCAATGAGTCATTTCTGGCCATTATTGATTTTCACTTTTTTAAGGAGCAGACATGATATACCCAGACAATGATAAGTGATTTTTAAAGAAAGGTAACTAAAAACATTTTAGCATCATTGTATTTTCAAGCAGTAGTCAACAGACCATCTGGGGAAGCTTTATAGAATGCAATTTCTAGACCTCTCTGTACAGAATCAAAATCTCTGTGATTCTGATCTGTAGTCTAGGAGCAATTTACGTAACCTTGGTTGCCCTGAGGCCTAAGAACGCTGGCCTAATATTTTAAATTGTGTTTTTGCTCCCTAATAGACACTTTAAGTATCTTACCTGTAATCCAGGAATAAATCGAGTATCCTTTTCAACCACCAAGAGATCAGCAACATTGGCATTGAGAATGGACCTTGTGATTCCCCCTGGCCCGGGACCCACTTCATAAACATAAGCATTTGTCAGATTGCCAGCTTTCCTTACAATTTTATCTAGAGGGGAAAAAAAAGTTTAATTATCTTGATCATCTTGGCAAATTTCAATGTTTAAACTTTAAATTGTACTAATTCTTTAACAAAAACAGGATTATCATAGCACATTTCCTTAAATTCAGCAAAATGACATTCCCAATCAGAATCTTCCATGCTGCTAGTTGAAGGTGCAAAAGCAAAAAGTGCAGTCAGCCTCCATTTTTACCCACAGACACCTATTTGGTAGTCAGAATGGCAATCGCAACACGTTCCTGGGTGATAAGACTCTCAGAAATTTTAATTTTTGGACACTTTCAGATAAAGGTTAAATTCAGCATTGGAGGTTTTCTAAGCTTTGCAAATATGCATGCTAACATGAAAATAATTCTTCTTCGAGTAGTCAATTTAAGTCAGCAGACCTTAAGAAATCAGAAGGGTAGAATACTAATGTTTCATTGCAACTTATCATTACTTCTGGAAAAACATACAATGTGTTGGTCTTATCGACTGAGATATTAAAATCTGATAAACTGGGCCTTCTAGGATAGGAAATTTAGCTACTAAAAACACACCAGCACTTTTCCTCTGACATAAAGTTCCAACTTTGCTTATTTTTGGTAAGCTTATGTAAGCTGAAAGGCAAAAATTCTCTTTCAAAGACAGTCTTTTAATGGATGCAGGGAGGGAATTAGCATCCACTGACCATTTATGTTATGGGCGATTTTCATACATCCTCTCACCAAATTCCTCCTATACATAACTAACAGCTACTCTTCCAATTTAATTTCTCTGAACTTTACAATTTCCTTGTCTATTGTTTTATTTGTACATAGGCATCTAAAAAAGCAATGGCAGAGAAAAAAACTCCAATTCAGGTGTAAATTATAAAGCCAGTATTTGCTCCCTTACAGCTACCAAATGCCTTAGAGGGAACAAGAATGATTAATTAAGCATAGGCTTTATGTAGTGAATTTAAGATTCTCATTTTAAAAAATGTAAAGCTATGAAAGTAGGCAGGACAGTGTTTTCACCCTCAAACTTCTCAGGCATTCAAATACAAATGAATATCAAAGATGTAACGTCAAATCATTAAGAGTGAGTGTCCATCTTGGTCTGCTCCTACATGTATTTTAATCTCCCTGTGTGCTTTGGTTTTTATAGGAAGAGTGAATTATTATCATCTACAATCTGGAACTTATTCCTGAGGCTCAGTAAAGACTCACAGGAGGGCTGGGGATGTGGCTCAAGTGGTAGCGGGCTTGCCTAGCATGCATGAGGCACTGGGTTCGATTCTCAGCATTACGTAAAAATAAAATAAAGATATTGTGTCCACCTAAAACTAAAAAATAAATATAAAAAAAAAAAGACTCACAGGAGAAAATGTAAGTGAAGCTTCTTTTTGCTGTTAAAATAAAAAGACCTGTTATCTTCAGCCCTAAGAATGGTTTTTATATTTAGCATGTGGCCTATAACTAGTTGAAAGGCTGGTACTAGTTAACCCAAAGAATGTTGGAAAATGGGCAATCTTTTAAAGCTCTTGTAGTAGGCCCCTCTTCTAAATAAATGACTTGAGTGGAATTAGACTGTTTTATCCAAAATGATATTGCTACAGACAGAATGAAAAACTCAGGTCCAAAAAATTAAAACAACTTATTTATGCTTTATAAACTGTACATCATTTAATAGAAACGTTATGGGTGATTCACCGATTTTTTTAACTTCTACAGGGAGGCCAAATAGTAAACTGAAATATCAAATCTCAAAACATGAGTACTGCAGCAGTGAATCAGTGCACATATTTATAATAGAGCTTACAGCGATCTCATACAAAAAAAGGGGGTGGTAAACAAACAGAAACGTATCAACTCATGCACCTCAAACTGGTGAATTTCACTGTTTATAAATCTTACCTCATAAAGTCACTTAAAAAAAATAAGGCGTGGGAATGTAAACTACCTGCTCACACTCATAGCTTGTGCAATATGTATTTACTGATTATTTGCACCCTCGAGGATTTCTTAGACTCAACAAATGTTTAAATAACGAATCCTACAAAGATTTCAAAACGAGTTATGGCTAAAAGCTGCACACGACTTTAAGCCCTAATAAGTTCAAACTGCACTAAAAGCAAATCTGATGGGCACGTGCAGGCCGGCGGAGCGTAGTGAGCAAGCAAGACTCCACCGCCCCCAGCCCGTGGGGAGCTCAGCGCCCGCACCGCCAGCCTTCGCGCGCCGACACCCCAGCACGCCGGGCTCCGTGCAGACATCGCCCTTCACGTGTCTGGGCCGGCGGGACTCCGGACTTCTGTCGTGCAAAGCGAAGTGAGGACCTGACCGAATGCAGGTCGCCCACCTACACAGACAGGGCTGTCCCTTAAGACCCGCCGGCGAGGTCCCAGCGAAACCCCTCGCCGCAACCCCTGGGGCACCGGGGATGCCACGGGGGCGCACTGGCTAATGCATCCACCTGTCAGCCTCAAATCCAGAAGAAAATTCTGGGATAGCTGCTTCGCTGCTTGCAGTCTGAACAACTTAATGAGTTCCCGAATGGTGGGCAGCGGCGGGAGACGGAAGCTGCTGAGGTTCCCGGAGGCAGCCATTAGGCCCACAACACACCACCCGACCTTTCCCGGACTCCGCCCCCCCCCGCCCCGAAACGCGCGGCGGGGGAGGAGCCTGAGGCAGTAGGTTCCGCCTCCTGGCCCTCCTTATTGGTTAGCTGTCCTCCCCGGAAGTGACGAGAACGGACAGGAAATCCGGGTGTGCTGATTGAGCACGCGCAGTGTCCCGCGGAGAGCGGTGCAGGATGGGTGCGCGGTGGTTTCCGCCCTTGAGCCTGTGGAGGGTCGGTGGGGCTGGACTCTCGCGAGTGGGCGGGGTCTGGGAGAGTTGGGGAGCGCCGCAGCCGGGTCACCGGGGGGCGTCGCAGGCCTTTGTGCTCCAGGCGCGGGTCTGTGACAGGTAGAATGCGGGTGACTGGCGGCAAAACTCCCTGTTGGCTGGGTGTTTTAAGAACTCAGCTCGCAGGTGCTGCACGGCACGTACGTAACTGCTGTCAGCCTCAGTCCTTAATCTGTTAAATGGCCCTCTTGTCTACTTCGAAGTTGTAAGCGCTGATTGAGAGGCCCCCAAGTGCAAAGTTAGAACATGGTGGAATGCGGGGCACCGGGCGGACGCTCAGTAGTGGTGGGCATTACAAGTTAGGTGGCAGATGGATGCGATTCATTTCAGCACATTGGTTGAGAGGGCCAGCATTAGAATGCAGTTCCTCGGGCCCTTCACACTGTGTCCAATGGAGGAGAAACCCACTTTCTTCATGTCAAATTAACCTGAGTTTCGCCTGAGAATACCTCCACTCTAGAGTCCCTCCTGGGGAACTGTAGCCTTGCGTAGTACCTAACCTGAAAACCTAATCTGGGAGTATCCTTTTGTAACAGCTGAGTCTCAGCTGATTACAAAAGCAGGGCTCTAGTTAACTGCAGGCGGCCAAATGATTCAAATAAGGCAAATCATCTATGTAATCAGGTGTCTGTGTACCTCACTATTGTTTTCTGTCCATAAATCCTGCCAAACGACGTTGCTGGCTGGAGTTCTTTGAACCTGTTGTGGTTCTAGAGGCTGCCTAATTTTAGAATCGTGAATAAAAGTCAGGATCTTTAATCTGAGTTTGTTGTAATGTTGTTAGTATTTTAGACTTTGGAAAGTGTTTTCAGATACATTGACTTAAAAAAAAAACTTATTTCAGCCTTGTGAAATAGGACAAGTAATACTAACCTCAGCGTACTAAGTTTTTAAAAAGTTATTGGAAAACCAAATAACAGTGGTTATGATGTTGAAGTGAGAAGTCCCTTGAAATTCCAATGGAGACCCCAACCACCTTCTCTTACAGCTATCTTAGAACTCTGAGATAATCTGATACAGCTTCTAGCTTTAGAAAATAGAGATGTGACCCCCATAGTGGTAAGGAGATTTGCCTGATGCGGCATCAAAAACGGAGGTTTAAAGTTTGAACTCTCGACCCAGAGGTCTTATCTACCATAACACACTAGACCTGGAAAAACATTCGCTCATTTTATCTTCACCATTTTGTTTTCCCATCACAGTTTTTATGAGAATGAGATTTACTGTGAAGAAATGAAGGTGAGCTGCTCAGGGTCACATAGCAAAGTACATGAAGAAGGCAACCTGAGTTTTTCCTCATCTGAGTACCTATCTTATTTGCCATACCTCTCAACTACTGTATCAGCTTAAATTATTTTTTAAATGAAATAATTTAGGTTAATTTTATGGCACTATTTAAATACATAGAAATAAGAATCTAGGTATAAATTTAAGCTTACAATTTTCATATGACTATTTAAAACACAATTACTATAAATCTATTCAAACTTACAAAGCCAAAACCAGTTCTATTGTTAATTTACAATGATGATTGATGTTAAATCACTACTCTTAATGCTGGCTGGCTGGCAGGATTCCTCTTTTTCTTTCAAATTCAACTTATCAATGCTATAGTATGCCACATTTTGATTGAATATTCTCATCAGTTTTCTGGATTCAAAATACTAACAAATCTTTGTTCAGATTTTTTGTCATTATCATTTGGGAGAAGATGGATGTTACATATTAAGTCTGCCTATGTCTGTTTTCATTAACTTGAAAACAATTGAAATTGAATTATTTGGTATCATTTCTGCTATGAGTACTTCTACTGCCTCAAGTCATAAGGAGGGTATTCAGATGACCCAAAATATAAACACATACACTTCTTACAAGATTAACAGCAACCTTTATAATTTATTTAAAAAATAAATTCAAAAATGCAAAAACACAGTGTCATGGAGAATTTGTAGATTCCTGAGAATTTGTCCCCAGATCTAAATAGGGATTTGTCTTAAACCATGCCATTTGCAATAATCTTTATTTGTGAGGTTATGGCCCATCACCCAGCAACGTCCCTTGCTACTTCTCTTAATTCTCTTTTCAATTTTGTGTTGTTGGTTCACAAAGATGTTCAGTGACTCACTGTCACCCGGATAGTAAGTGAAGAAGCTGAGTGTAGAAGACAAATCTTTTGATTCTACTGCTTTCTGAAAAACATTGTATGTGTTAAATAATTATTGAACCAAATAAAAATTCCATCTTAGAAGAATCTTCCAAGCTTTTAATAATTCTTGAGATTCAATTTTTATCATCATAAATATCTGATCCTCAGTCTTTTAATTTCAGAAAATTATGCATAACTCCTTGCAAAATCCTATGAAATCAGCAGGGGGTGTTTTAGTAGTATATTTCACATATTAATGCAAACAGCTTTCTTCCTTAAAAGAGAAGCATGCAGTTTCATCAGTTTTGAAGCTTTGAAGCGTCTGCTCCATCTAGATATAGATTTTAATATGCTAAAATATTATAATTAAAGCAGAAATTACTAGCCCCACCTATCAGTGAAGATGAAGAACTACAAATGATTCATACCAAACTATAATGCATACCAAACTATAATTCATGCAAACTATAAACTATAATGCAAACTAATTTGCATGAATCCCAGAATAGCTATATAGGAAAATTACTTATTATTTTAGTATTTATTTTAATGAAAATGCATATGTGACTTTATTTGATATAAGTCATTTAGTGTCTTTTTATGGGAAAAGTGCTAATTCTAAAAGATTGTCATTTTACAGTTCCCTGAAAGAGACTTGAAAGCCACAAAGAGTAATATCTTCCTGCCATGTGGGAATTTTCAAAGAAAATTAAATGTGGCTTTGAATTGCCAAATTGAACTTTAAAAAAATGACTATTATGGTATGTAAAGTGCCCTTTTCTGATAGTATTTTATAATTCTGTACAATATGACTTGATGCTCTAGAGAAATATTAAGAGCTACATTTCATACACATTTAGTTTCTTTCTTTCTTTCTTTTTTAATGGATGTTTGCCCACCGTTCACAAAAGAATTTAGTGACCTACCTAGAGGGGAGAAGGAAAAACGCGATGGTTCTGAGCAGAGAGACCAAATGCTTATTCTGTAGGGACAGAAGCAGGGCAGCTTATGGCAAGCAACGCAGCCTAATTGCCTGAGGGAATCATGTAACAGTTACACTACTTTTTAAATATGGTGTTTATCACTATTCCAGGCAGTACTCAAAAGCCTGCTCTTTGTCCCCAAAGATCTGTGAATTATTGTCAAGTATCCTAATGAGGCAATGAAGACAGGAAGCCCTTCAATTTGGGATGACTCAGGGAGCATTGGTAAAATTTTTCCCTACACAACAAAGCAGGTCTTTTTGTGAATGAAGAAAAAGTTGGCATGTGCTAAAGGCATTGTACAATATTAACCTTCATTATATTATCTGTTTGTTAGTTTAAGCCTCAACATTTAATTGGAAAAAGTCAAGAATAAGTGAAACCATGAATATGAATACATTCACAATGAAACTTTTCTATGAGCTCAAAAAGCAATGGGGAAGGTGATTGCTGTGTGAACGGGAGGTTCTGAGCGCAATGAATAAATGTGTATTCCTGAGCATCTTGGTGCAGCCCCCTTCCTCTCCCTGGCAGACATCTATGGGAAGGCTAGTTAATAAGGGCATGCATCTGTTTCTTCTTTTTCTTTCCCAGGTCCCCAGTCTTTGCCCATCCTTGCCTCACTTCCTGAAGACCAAAGTGTATGCTTAGGCCATAGGATGAATGCAATGCCTCTTTGCACACAGCATGGCCTGTGCTCTGTGTGCTTCCCCATACAAGCGAGTGAGTAGGAATTCATTCCCAACCACTGGCTGCCTATTTCTCCAACTGATAAGGGGAGCCTTGCTTAACTTGGAAGAGGGCCAGAGCGGACCTGTTGGCACCTCTCACTTCCCTTTTGACTTCCCCCTTTGGGTAAGCCTGCTGTTGGACTGTCCATATTCCTCTGTACCCTACTAGGTTTCCTCTCCTCTAAATCGCCCCCAAGTTATTATGGTCCTCACTATTCTCCACAGTCCATTTTAAATCCATATTTACCTAATGAATTTCAGTTATTGGGTTAATGACCTAGGAGATGCCTTTTGATTATCTCCCAGTTATAGCTATGCTTGCTCCAGGTTGGAAACTAGGACCTGGAAGACATCCTGGCTAAAATTCTACCCTGGCCATGTCACTCCTTCACCTAGGATGAACTGAACCAGTTCCTGTTTCAGGTGTCAGGGTGGAAGCTATAAGGGAGAGAAAAGCCAAGCTACTTTTAAAAGAAATTTAGCAGGTGAAGAAGAGCAAGAAAGGAGAATTTGTGGCTCCTAGAAGCCAACAGAGCCCTCATGTGTGTCCTATCTTCCTCCCAATGCCCGTACCTCTATCTTAAATAGGTAAGAAAAGAAATTAGATGGGGCTGGGATTGTGGCTCAGTGGTAGATCCCTCCTCTAGCACGTGCGAGGCCCTGGGTTCGATCCTCAGCACCACATAAAAATAAATAAACAAAATAAAGGTATTGTGTCCAACTACTTCTAAAAAATACATATTTTTTTAAAAAGAAGAAGAAATCAAACACCTGCTGAGCTATCCAGCTCCATCTGCATCTCCAGTCCCTCTTCACAGCCAGAGAGTCAGGTAGACCAGCTGTTCTAATCTCATTAGTTCCCTTCATTCTTTAGTCCACTCCATTCTCGCTTCTAAAACCACCATTGTGAAAATTCCCAAGGATCTTTATGTTTCCAAATCCAAAAGACAGTCTGTATCCTCATCTTACCTGTGGATGACAACAGGAGGTGGATGTATCAGCACTGACTACATCTCGGGCCCAATCCTAGAACTGCCCATATTAACTTGTTCAGAAAGCACACCATATCACCCTCTTTCACTAATGAGGAAAGTGAAGCACAGAGGAGCTGAGTGTCCAAGTTCATACAACTCTTCACTGACAGAGAAGGTGCTGGACTGGGACAGACTAGAGCATCTGCACACTTCAATTTCACCCCCCTTCCCGCCCCCGCATGCACCCGGACTCACAGAGACTCTGACACAGTCTGTTCTCTTGTACGGACAACAATTCCGTGTCTTTCTCTTTCTCACGAGCTGACATCTGTTGCTCCACCTAAACTCTCAAGCATATGATTCTCAGTCCAAGATCCTCCTCTCTCTTTTTCCTCCATGAAACTGTCTTCCCACAAACTTTCCCACATAATAACTCACCCTGGCAACCTACAAGTTCACGGCTCCCTCCCGATGCCTGAATCCCATTTCCATCACCAGATCCTGAAAACTCTCCTAGCCACATAGGTCACACCTGACTTCTGTTTGTACTCCCTCCATCTTTCACACGGCTCCTTGCAGCAGCTTTTGGTCTTCTTGCTCTGCAACTCATTTATGTCCCACAGTAGCTGTAGAATACTGAAAAGCCAATCTCCCACCTCATTTAATTTGCCTTCCTGCTAAGTTGCAGCCATGCTGGGTCTTCTTTAAATTCCACAAGTATATCAAGTTCCTGCTTCCTCTCTTTTTTTGCAAACACAATTTTCTCTGTCTGGAATGATCATCTCCCACTCTTTAGGTGGCTAGCACCTTCATTTTTTTCTGTCTTAACTTTAAGGTGGCCTTCTCACCCAGAACATTTCTAGATGAACTCTAACAAGATAGGGAGTTAATTTGACCTATGGTAAACTTTCCCTAAGGTTTTATTTTTACACTTTTCCTTTAATTTTGTTTTTAAAGCATAGTCTTAAGTGTCATACCAACAGATTTCCTTTAAAGATTCCATTTTGGTAGAAGGGTGCCATAGAAACTTTTTCTTCTTCTCCATCTATGTCTCAGTTAACTGATTTACTAAGAGGTGACTGAGTCTAATGATTGGAAAGGATTCTGGAGGTCATGGAGCTGGAGCAAGATCTTGGAGGCTTTCCTTGGGCAAGCATTGAATCCTTGGTTGCTACTCTGGGGGGACTTCTAGGGAGTCTGAAGAGAGAAACTAGTGTGGCCCAGGCACCAGCGAGGGGTAGATGGGGATACTGGGAGCATTTATTTATGACAGACATGGCTGCCCTATTTCAATATTTTAACAAGCACATTCAGGTGAGATGTCAATCAGTAGCTTTTTTGCCCAGGGGACTACCTTTTCTGGGACTCTCCTTCTCAGCTTTTTCTTTGACTCTTTTGGTACGACTGTCACTCAGTTCATTTATTATTTTTGTGTTTACATGTTTTTCTGGGCATATATGTCCATTTTCCCCATTGAAATATAGGATCCATGGAAACTGGGTAATATCTATTTGTTCAGGATTGTGAACTGATTATTCACCTAGCACAAATCCCAACATACAATGGGTGTTTAATAAATATTCACTAAGTAAATGAATAAAAATGACTCCCTATAATTAGTTATGGGACACTTTATTGTCAAAGGAATATGTAGCTTCCAGAATTAAAGCTGACCTGGAAACTTAGCACTCCAGGTAGCTGTTAGATCATCTGGTTGGTCTTGCTTCTTCTCAAGACCAACTGCTGTGAAACCATCTCCTCTGCATCCCTAGCGAGCTCACATTTCCAAGCCAGATCTGCTCATGCTCCTCTTTAGCTCAAAAATATCCCAGGTTTCTGTTTCCCATTCAGAAGGTAAAAGTTCAGACTCCTCACTATGCCATTTGAGGGTCCATGCAGTCTGGATCCAAACTCGTGTTTGGGTATACTTCTGTTCATGTCTCCTTTTGTTCCCCCCTAGTGTATCCCGAAACTTGCTTCTCCACAAGAATCCCTCTGCAACCTTATTTATTTGCTCTGCTGAGTGAAATTCTATTCATCTTTCTGGCCATAACACAAGCATGACCCTTAGCGAGAAGCCTTTTCATGTGGACCACCTTCTCGCTGCACTCCCTGTCTTGGTCCGAACCCCTCCGACTTTGAGTGCCTATAGCACCTGCTCATAAATCCAGCAGAGTATACAATACATTGCAAAATGATTGACAGAACGATACGCTGCAATATTATATAACAATAGGATGTTGGGGTCTCCTTTGTCAGACTCTTCACTCTCCCAAGAGAATGATGTGCTTTATTCATCCTTGTGTACTTAGCACTAGCATGGTATCTAACATGCTGATTGTCAAGTTGAGCATGAGATGTATTGCCTGACTGGACCTAAATCATGGGGCTTGTTGAGAGTTTTAGACATATGAACTGCATAGCAAGGCATATTGAATAGATCAAGGGAGCTGAAGCCAGGCAAATTTGTGAGAACCCAGGTTTTGCACTTTTACGCATTATTTGACCTTGGCCCAGGTACCTAAACTCAATGGAACTCAGCTTTTGTGGTAGGCAGAATAAACTGCCCCCAAATGGCCACACCCTAGTCCCTAAAACATCTGAATGTGTCGGGAATTGCATGGCAAACAGGTATTAAGGTTGTTAATGGAGTTTGGGTTGCACTTTGGCTGGTTTTAAGAAAGGGAAGAGAGTTGGAAGCAAAACCAAGGAGATGGTGGTGTGGGAAGGACCCTGGCTGATTTCTGCTGGCTTTGAGAGTAGGGGAGAAGGGTCAAGGCAGAGAGAGACAAACCTTCAAGACATGGGAAGAAACTAGAGAATGCAAGGGATGGATTCCCCCCTGAAGACTCCAAAGAGGGATGCTGCCCTGCTTGACTTTAGCCCACAGAGGCTCCTTTCAGATTCTACACTATGGAACTGTAAGATACAGACTTGTGTTGTTTTCAGTCACTACGTCTGCGGTAGTTTTTTACCACAGCCACAGAAAATTAATATAGTTCCTCAACTGCGATGTGAGAATAGTAATAGACAGTGTTTCATTGTAGTTCTAAGATAATGCACATAATGACAAAATGTGGAGCCCCACACTTTGAAAGTATTTAATTAATGTTAATTATTTCCCCTCCTTTCTTCCTCTCTGAACATACTTATCTAGAAGATATATATCTAGCTATGAATAACCAATATATGAATGGTAGGGTGTTAAAATCGATACTCTTATGGTATTGAAATCAAATAACCATCAGGATGTGGTCCCCTTATTGTTGTTGCAACATATGACAAAGTAAACCCAGAGGATTACAGGCTCATTTATTATTCTGCGGCTCTCATGAAAGATGACTTTGCCTTCTGCAGATTTTTATTAAGCTTGGCTGTTGCATATAACTCTTTATTCTTTTGCTTCATTATTTAGAGGCATTGACAATTTTAACACTGTAGAGTTATCTTAAGGATAGAATTACAAATGTTATACCTTAAAACAAATATGCCATTTGATCTAACCATTGCCTGGTTTTAAAGTTGTATTTATTTTAGCCTATTTAGTACCTTTCTTGTTCTTTTGGGGGATGATAGTGAGGAAGGGTGAGTGGTTCTAATCTGGCTTAAAGGTTTAGGTAATAATTATGTCATATCAAAGCTAGTGGCAGTACAAAATGTAAAATCTCAAACTATCATAAAATGTTAAAATACGCTGTGAAATGTATTCATATGCTATGACTGAAATTCTATTATTTTAGATGATCTTTCAAACAGTTTACTCAGAAGTCTTTTGAATGGGAGAGAGTGGGGGAGGGAACTGGCAGTTATAGCTAAGGACTAAGAATCACTACAGTAATCTTTTGTATTGCATTGTGTTTTATTATACCATACCATATGATATTAATCATATCATACCCTACCATATAAAATCATACTGTTATTTCCATACTACCTATGAGTTAAATAGACTCTTGTAGTCTCACCCAAGACTCCACTTAAACTATGTCTACAAGAAAAATGCCTTCCAAATTCCAATGGATTTGCAAATGATGATGCCAAACTGGGCTCTGAAAACTGTCCCTGTCATTGTTATACTTTTGTGCCTCAATCTGTAGCTACTCCTGTATTTTTCATATGTATTTTTCAAACACTTTGGACTATGACCCACAGTTAAGAAATGCCAGTTACTGTTATAACCCTGCACAACCACCCACCCACACAAAAATGTCATAAAATGCTGTGTGATGCCCCCTATCTTAGATGCTTCTATTTTAATCTTTATTTCTTCTTTATAAATGATTACTACCCCCTATTACATTATTTTTTACTGACAATAGATTCTGACCTGCAATTTGTAAAACACTGTCTTATTATTTGTCTCTAAGTGGAATGGGACACCCTGGCCCAGTGTAGGGCCTCTTCCTGTGTTCCTTCTGCCACAATGATCATTTTTGTAACTCTTATGACATTTTTTGCAGGTCACTAGCAAATGTGGTAGGTGTGTAATTTTTTTTCTTGTATAAATGTATATATTCTCAGTTTATTATAAACGATGATTCTGATCACATCAGAAAGACGTCATGCTGTTTTCTCACGCTGGTACTCACAGCCCTTTTGAGGGTCATTGTCTGTATCCCTTTCTGACATATTAAGCACAACAGCTTGCTCTTTTCTGTTACAGGGTAAAGGCTTAATAGATCACCTTCATTATTTAAGACACTTTGGGAAGAAGTGGCTTGGAAGTTTATCAACTTAGGAGGCTCTAAGTTTAAGAAAAAGAATCTAGAATTATAAATACTAACTTCAGTATCAAAGCCAAAACCTGACATAAACTTTTGGATTGTTATCAAATTTGAGAAGCCTTTACAAAGTTTTCTACATATGTGATCTGTATGTTTTTAGATTTTTTTGCACAATGTCCAATTTAACTCTTTGAATAAATGACACTCATCAAACAACTTGCCATCGAGTCCTCATTATAGTAATGTCTTGTGAAATTATATTATATTCATTGATATCAGTATTTGGTGTCAAATAGTTGAGATATTTAATTTTTTTCCAATGTATTGTATGATTCATTTCAGTTTGTTAATTGGATTATCAAGTAACTCATAAGCTTATCGTGATTTATTCTTGTTACTAAATTAACTGCATTTGAAGTGCCAAATGCTTCACTTGCAACTTACTTCCTGACAGGGGAATAGTTTCTGTTGACTTTATTGCTCACTCTTTTGCTTTTGTTTCTTATGCCATTACTATTAAATCTAAATGTTCTCTCAATTTCTTAAAACCAGAAAGTTCACCCAAATCAGGAGTCTATAATTTTGCATATGTTTTACTTAAATCTTCTGTAACATCTTCCCAAATTTCAGTTAAAATGTGCACTATCCGCTGAATTTCCCCCTTGGCCAGATTTCCAAAGTGACCTCCACCACTGGAGTACAGGCTGGGAAGGCACAGTGGTCTTACCTGATGGTAGTTAAAATGTCTTTTGCAGTTTTATAAAAACACCACCACACGAGTTCATTTCCAGAACATGTCTCTGAGCCTCAAGAGAGGCTTGGTCAAGGTAAATGCTCTGATGTTTCAACGTGTTTAGCTTCATGGTCAGTCTCCTGGATTACCGGGAGAAAAGCCGGACTGAATAACTTCTGGGGACACTGTGATTAGGTCGCCAAGGCAAAACCAGGGCTTCTTAATAATACAGTCATATGTGCTGCCTGAAAATCAGACCCGAGGAAGGACATAGGCATGGTAGTTGGTTTGTTGGTTGGTTCTGTTACTGTTCTTCCTGGGGAGGCAATCCCAGGAAGCACACACAAGCAGATGGGGGGAAATGACGTGGGAAAGAGAGAAAGTCCATTTCAATGTGGTTCAAGTTCAGTGCCAGGGCTCTAGGAAAACTGGAGCTCTCAATTCCTGGGGACAGTTTGTACAATCGTGTGCAAACCAACTCAGAACTGTCCCACCAGAAGTCGGAGAGCTTCCCAAAGCCCCCTGGCACAGGAAACAGAAGGGGAGGTGGAGAGCTGAGTTTGCCTGGAGCCACTGCTGCCTAGGAAGGTTGGAGGACCCTGGGGATGTGGGAGGAGCAAAGCCACACTGCATCTGCTGCACCGTGTGAATCCCTGTCACCTATGAATTCAGGAACTCAGACTGACTTAGTGATCAAGACTCTCCAATGCTGTAGTTCTTTCTGATTTCATTAAGATGACTTTGAAGTTTAGTAGAGAGGGGATTCAAAGACCACGTGGGTTGTTCCTAACTTGCCAAAGGAAATTCTCCAATCCAAGCATTTAATCCCAGAATTGAGACATTTTAAACCAAAGATAAGCATTTTCTTTAAATGAAAAGAGGACATAGTTAGAATTTCTAATTGCTTCCAATTAAATTCGATACCTTCTGAGTATAATGAAAAGCGATGAAACATTTTTGTGTATGCTAAAGTGAAATATTCATTCACGAAAATGAATTTTACCACTCCAAGGGTTCCCAAGGTGCAGCATTCTCATTGTGATGAAGGAAAAAGTTGATTGTCTTATGCTCATCTGCCATGGTCATTGATGAAGGACCAGATTATCTAATGGGGAAAAAGATGAATGAGATTGGTTTGGTGGGGAAAGATCACCAGGCTTATGTAGAAAGCTGGGTTTTGTCCCAGTTTAATCAGCTGCATAAACACTAAGAAGCCGCTTTTCTTTTTTGTGCCCCAGTTTCCTCATCTGTATGTAGAGGCCTTGATTGGTAATCCTGAAGGTCACCTCCAGCTCGGAGGTGCTGTCATTGAAGCATGATGCCAGTCATGAGCACGGTCTTTCTATGATATCGTGAGCATCACCAAATAAGTTAAACTTTTGGACCTTCTGTTTACAGCTTGCCCATTTGAAAAATGAAGGGACTGGGCTAGATGCTTTTTAAGGACATCTCTGTTCTATAGTCCCAGTGAAATAGAAATGTTAGAGGAAAAATCTGGAAGCTGTTTAGAGGGACCCCAGCCTGGCCACTGGGTGGCGATCTTGTTCCATGTTAGGACAGATTTTATGGCCTTTACCGATGGCTCCAAAGTTGGAATTAACTAAGCATAGTAAAGAAAGATTTTCAAAAGGATACCGAAATAAAAGCAGGTCAGCAGAAACTGGAATTATGGAGGAATGACAATAAACAGCAATGCCAAATAAGAGACATAAAATCCCAATCGTCAAGGCAGTAAAACAGAGGGGTATGGCAGCGTGTGTTTGGGGTATTATTTAAAGGAATACGGGGATTGGAGTACATCATAAATTTATATAGTTTTTGAAAAACATGATTTAAATGTTAACTCTAACATTTAAAGATTTTACTTGTAGGGTCACCAGACACCCAAAGTCTGTACTGAAGTACAAAAGTCTAAGTTTAAAAAAATCTAAACCAAATCAACCATAGGTTATTTCTTTGTCTAAATCCAAAGGGAGCATTTGAGAGAATTGTAATAGTCTTCCAATCTTTAAATAATAAACCAAACCAACCCCTCAATAGGGGTTGTCCCGTTTTATGAGGATGTGGTCTCCACCTGGTGCCCGGTGTCCCTTTACAATCATTCATGGGCTTATGGCTCCCGGGTTGGTGACCTCCGTGGCATTGGGATGAGGGCCATGTCTGTGGAGAGACTCAAGGGAAGGCACACAGGGGCACAGGGGCTTTGTGATGACAGCACTGTATGCCTCTGACTCTAGAAATGGCAAAATTGAAAGAAAAACATGATCTCCCCACCCAAACACAGTGAGGAAGAAGGGAAACCCAGGGACTCAGGAACAGGACAATGACAGATGGCATTCACACTCCTGAGTAGTGCAAATGATCGCCTGTACCAGGAGCTGGGATCGGACGGCAGGAGCATGCGCAGATCACAGCCCCTCACCATGGGGTCCTCTCCCAGCGGATCCTCCTCCTGCTCCTGATGGTGCGCACGGTTCCTTCTGAAGGCCCGAGCTTGGTCTCATTGCTCTGTTTCCAGGACTGTTCTCCACCCCTCCCTTCCTTCCATACAGTAATTATTGGCTCTCAAAATCCTCCCCCCATTCAACAACAAGATAAGTTCTATTGCTAGGTAACCTTTAACAATGAGGAGCATTCATTTTGCATTTGCTTAATGACACAAAGGCATTGTTTGCTGATTTCAGGAGATAGCAGCAGATCAAAGGTACCAAGGCCAGAGGAGCCGGCAGAGTGGCTTGGAAATAATGCTTAGCATTTATGTCACACTTTATACTCTCAAAGGAGTCTGCAATTATTAATTAATCATTGCACATGATAACTGGATGAGGAAGGTCAGTGTCATTAGTTATATTTTACAGGGGAAGAATCGGAGGGTGGAGAGATCCCCCCCCCCCCCCCCCATCTTTAACGCTCTCCTCTCAAAGTGGACCCAGGGCTGGGGGTTGCATGTAAAGTACAGGTGGCTGCAGAGTAAACAGGCTGGGGCTTCTTCCTGCCGTGCTCCAGCTCTGCTGAGCTGCCTCCAAACCCCCTGGACACAGGAGATCTTGTGGATTCAGGTGCTGCGCCCTTAGCCCTAACAGCCAGGTTGCTCTTGTTATATTTGACTTTTCCATATGTCAGTCATTTGGCATGTAATTTCAATTCCTTTTCATTCATTCAATGAAACCTAGTCGGGCACTTTGGTTGATTTGGGCAGGAAAATAGAAATGAAAAGCAGCTTATTCTTCAGATGATTCTTGTCTTGGAGAGCTTTAGTTTCTTAGCAGGAACACGCACACGCACACACACACACACACACACACACACACTTTCTTGTGCACACCTCCTTAGGAGGAGAAAGGAGTCCTTTCTCCCTGGGAGAATGGAGGAGGTCTATGCTGAGGAGGTGAGTTTGGTTAGACCTTCAGTGGGGCTCCTGAGCCCCAGTCCCTGGAGAGAGAAGATGTGAGGCTTCCTGAAGGTCAGGGCTCTCAGTTCTGCCTTGGGCCAGGTCTCCTGTGGACTGGTTGATCACCTCTCCTTGTGCAGTGTCTTAGCAATTGTCTTAATAATTTGTATAAATGGTAAATGACATTTTTTTAATAGAACTATGAGCAATTTGAAAGAGACTAACTCTTGTAGCTCGCAGCATACTGTAGAAAACAGCAGCCCGGGGAAGCGCTGTGTATCGAGTGGCTACTCTTCCTACTGCTTTAAGTGGCCGATGTGGCAAGGAGTTTTGAGTCAGTTTTTATTCTTTTTTTTTTCTTTAAACAAAGAGAACTGAGTCACTTGTTCAAAGCTCCATAGCTCTTCCAGCCATTTAATAGGAATTTGGTGACCTATGCTCAGCACTAAGCCCAGAGATCCAAAAATGGTGACCTACTCAGACATGGACGCTCCCCGTGTGCAGCTTACAGAATACTGGGAAAGCCGGATGTTGATAAAGACATGTCAAAATCTGTAGCTCTGTGTCAATATGGAATCACAGCCTGGGACAATGTCCTTAAGGGAAAACAAAAGTTGCCATACAGGAGAAGCTACTGCGGGGACCTGGTCCTGACCACAGGCTGGGGGAGGGGCAGATAAGTGGAAGTGCTCAAGTTCAGGGGGCACGTACTTGGAGGCTCTGATGTGGAGGCTCTGATGTGGAGGCCGAGTTCTAGAGTCTTTCAAGAATGTGAAGCAGGCCAAAGGGAAGAGCAGGTGCAGAGGCCAGCGTGTAGGAGGAAGTATTTGAGAATCTGAGGAGAGATCTGCTGCGCCCAGCTGGAGGAGGGCCGTGGATGGTGTAGGACCTTGTGGGCAGGTGGGGGCTGATGTCCAGGAACCTAAGGTTTTAGAAATCACAAGCCTTGATGTGGTGAAAAGTGAGTCTGCACATGGTGGGGACTGGTGGGGGGGGGCTGGAGTGTGAAGAGGGACTCTAGGGGGGAGGGTGTTGCAGTCATCCTGGGGGGACACGGAGAGGCCAGCGCAGGGATGCGTGAGGCCGTGAGAAGCAGATGGGCCTGTGCAAAGCCAAAGGCAGAGCTCTTGGTGGAGAGCAGAGAGGCAGAGGTGGGGGTCGAGGCTGATGCCCCAGATCCCGGCTGGGACAGTGGGTGAGGCTGTGCTCAGGATGGGCACTGGTGTATTAGGAAGAAATCAGGGGGTCGAAAAGAGTGATAAGGGCAGAATTTGAGTCTAGGTCAGCTGCCAATCAAAATGTGCTTCTCATCTATCCTTTTGTCTCCATTGCTTTCTGTAGCTATAACTGGATACCACAGACTGGGTAATTTATACAGAGTAAAGGTTTATTCAGGTCACACAATTCTGGAGGCCAGGAGATTGAGGGGCTGCATCTCGTGAGAGCCTTCTTGCTGGTGGGGACAGGGGGCATCACAGGGCTAGAAGTGGAGGAGGGGAGACACAGCTGACCTGGCTTTTATCATAGATCAAACCTCCAGGCAGGCAGTTACCCCATTAACTATGAGTAGAGTACTCGGTTCCCAGGACAGGGCCCTGTGACTTCATGACCTCCCAGAGGTCCCACCCGGCCCCACCTTCCAGAGCCTCACAACTGGGATTAAACTTCTGACCTGAGCTTTGGTGGGGGCTGTTTTTGGAAACTCAGTGCTGAATCACACCTCCAGCTGGCCCCTCCCAGGGCCCTCAGCTGTGGCTTCTGCAGGAAATGAATGCACTTCCCTCACCAGTGAGGGACGGCCGTGGCGGATCTGTCCATCCTGCAGGCCTCGCTGGCCCTGCACACTGGGCAAATTGTCTCACAGTTCTCCCTGTGAAGAGGAGGTCACCACGCCACCTTCCTCATCGTGGGGTTAGTGGAAGGATCACAGTTGCTGCCTCATTCACCTTCACAACCCTCAATTAATACAGAAAATTTGAAGTTAGTATGTTATATGATTCTCATTAATTACAATTATGCAAACATAAAATCATTCTGAATAAATAATATAAATGACATTATTAAACACAATATAATATACAATTTGAATTTTTAATCACAATAATTAGAAAATCAAATATAGAAATAATAGATATGTAACAAGCCGAAAATTTTAATAGCAGTTAATTATGAAATTTCCATAGCAACAAATAAACAAATGCTCTAGTATAATTAGAAGATCGTTACATCGTAATCTTTAATTTATGTCAATTTAATACTTTGTATATTATTAATGCTAACTTAATATTAGCTATTACGTAGCCATTGGTATCATAATGAAAGCGCCTGTATGTTTGAAATGGAGCTCTGCAGTCTAACAAGTGGCAGAGTATGTGGCCGCAAGGTGTTGAGCTGATAAGAGATTAAAAAAAGAAGTTTAGATACTAATTAGTAAGACTGTGAGAAAAGCAACTTCTTAATTAGAAACAGGTTGTTTTGAATGTCGGTAGGTCATCAAAATCTCAATAAACATATTCTCCCTTGTAAGTCCACAAGGAATGTGATATGTATCAATTCTATTAAAATAAGACATGTCACTAACACCTGTCAGAAGACTGCCTTAATAAATGTGTGGCTCACTCATCTTTGAAGTTAACTATGTTATGATAAAAATGTGAAAAATCTTCAGGACAATAAAGCAGAACATGATGTGGCAGTCTTCTCAGATGTGCTTCTCTTGTGCAGTGTATAACCTAAATCACTGTGTGCACTGGTTCTAGGAAGGATTACAAGAAGCGATTCTATAAACTGAGTAATCACTAAATGCTGGCTTTTAATTTAAACTCTTAAACTTACATCATACATGAAGTGCTTTAGGATTAAAGTGCCCTGACTCACAACTTAGGTTCTTTTTTTAATTAGTACAGAAGGTAAATTTTTGGTGTGAATGAAGAACTTCAAAGAGAGATGCTCAAGTTGCATAAGAATTTTATCAGTTAACTCCATCTCCTTTCTTCACCAGCACCAAAATACAGCAGGCATAACTGTAATTATGGGGTGTATGGGGCCTTGTTATCAGCTGAAGTTGATGGATTGTTCTCAGATACACTACAGAGAAAAGTACGCATTAGGGCTTATTTTGGTGTTTTGCTTTAGTTCTTTTAATGGCAGCAGCTGGGAAGGCACCCCGAGGCTGATTGCTAAAATACAAATAACTAGTCGCCTAGTGGGGATTTACCTGGAAAGTCAAGGGAAAGAAATGAGAGTCATTGAGTGCTCAGGGGTAAGTGTATTTAAAGAAAAGGTAAAAATAGAACTTTGCCATGTGATTTAAAATGATGCAGAGGAAGGAGAGAGAGAATGAAAGGGATTTTCAGGTACAAGAGGGAGATCCGTGGCCAAAACACTGGAAGGATGACCAAGCCCAGGAGACCAGAGGCCAGCAGCAGGGAGCCGTGTGGAGCAGGAATGCCGGAGCCCAGCGCTGATTTTGTGCAGGAAAAGTGGAAAGGAAAAATACCGGTGGAGACAAAGACAAAACTTCCTTAATTTTGTTTCTGTTCATTTGTTTTCAGAAAGTCATTTTGTTTTTAGCACCCTGTCCTAGTCGTTTCAAAGGGCTTTATCTTTTTAAAGACAAATGGCACATAAGTTCAACGTATTATTAATATGTGGGGTTAATAATGGAGAAGTGTTTCTAAGAAAAGGAGAGAGAGAGAGAGAGAGAGAGAGAGAGAGAGAGAGAGAGAGAGAGAGAGAGAGAGGAGAGAGGAGAGAGGAGAATAGCAGACAAAAACAAAGCAACAGGAAAAACTTGACGGGAAGTAGAAAAACAAGAAAACTGTTGTTAGAGAGGCAGGGAGCAGAGGAAGGCGTCCAGCCTCCACGGATGCAAAGTCATAATGATAGGAACGGCTTTGCTATTATGTACGTGGATTTCCCTGCTTGTATGTCTGTCCATACTTAAAAAAAAATCAAGATTGATCAGAATGATTCATAAATAATAAGCAACCAGAAATCAAGAGTAACCAGTACTCAGACGTTGGCCAACTTTTTTCATGAAGTGGTAGATGTGTGACATAGCAGGTATTCCAGGATTTGTAGGCTGTGGGTCTCTGTCACGCCACTGTTGACTGAGAGCATCTAAGGGCATCATCTAAAGAATGATGGGTGTGTTTCAATAATACTTAATTTACAAAAACAGATGGTAACTGGATTTGGCTGACGGTTTGCTGAAATTTCATCTGAAAAATCAAATCCCCTCATTTCCAGATTTAAGGAAGTCTTGAGTATTTCAGAAAGCTGCCAAAGCCTAGTTGAAGAAGATGAGTGGTGACATACGGTCTGTTTGGGCAGATCCGATTGTGTTCAGGGACACTCAGTCGCACTGAAATTCGGGTTCTCATACATTTTCTGAATGCGTCACTTTGGATAATGTAGGATGATAGTTAATGGGTCTTAGGTCTTTATTGTTTGTTTGAGACAGGTTCTTTCCATATTGTCCAGGCTGGTCTTGAACTCCCAAACTCAAGTGATCCTCAGCCTCAGACTCCCAAGTACCTGGGCTTACAGGTGTGCATTGCCATACCTGGTGTACAGGGCTTATTCTTGAAGTAACTAGTCTTTCTAATATATATATATATATATACACACACACACACACACACACACACACATATTAGTAGAATATATATAATAATATATAATATTTCTATTTAATAAAATTTATTCATATAATATTATATGTAATAGAATATATGTTATATTCTAGTACATATGATATATATTAATATATAATATGCAATATTATATATTAATATAGTATATGTTATATTTTATTATATATAATGTTATTGTTATAGAAAATATATATCATAGAATATAATGTATATTCTATTACATATAATATATATAACATATATTCTATTATATATACACACACATTTATGTATGTGCATTTATATAATACATATCTATATTTCTTTCTCTCTCTCTATACACACACACACACACACACACACACACACACACTTTTTTGTGGTATACAGAAACCCAGAGGTGCTCTGCCTCTGAACTACATCCCCATCCCTTCTTATTTTTTATTTTGAGACAGGGTCTTGCTAAGTTGCAGTTGGCCTTGAACTTAGGATCCCTCCTGCCAAAGCCTCCTGCACAGCTGGGACAACAGGCATGTGCCACCCTACGCAGCTCATGTTAACTATTTTGGGATGGGTCATCTCCCTAAGATCTATTCCATGTGGACCATGCACCTTTTAAAACAGCATATGAGTTTATGTTTGTGAAAAAGAAGATTCAGATTCAACATTCAAGCCAATGTTTGAGCCGAGAAGCTCATTGAAGGTCGTTTGACCAAGTCCCTCAGCACCCTGCGGAGCCTCTGGCTGGCCCTGGTGAGGAGCCGAGGGTCTGGCATGGCCGGATGTCAGTTCACCAGCAGTGCTTGTGGCTCCAGAGCGCCTGGGTCCAGCAGCGTCCCGTCCCTTCCACAGACTGCGGCCAGCTTCAGGTGGGTCAGCTGGGGCTCCCAGGAGCTGTCTGCCCTGCCCTTGTCCTTCTGGCCAGTGGCAGCACCTGAACGCCTCCCGCTGGCTGCTAAGCCCCGCGGAAGCCAGAAGACGCATTCCTGGTCTTGGTGGCGTTGCCCAGGTCTGGCCTTAGGCCCTGGTCCTCGCCATGTGAATGCCCAGAACCCGCTCCTTCCCATGAGCTCCTGGCCAATCCGGATTTGTTGGGGCAGCTCCTGCTCGGCTTCTCCTGTCTGCTTGCCTGTCACCTTTGCTGGCCCTTGTCCTTCCTCATTCCTCACCTCTCCTAAGAAATCCCTGTAGCCCCCTACCCCCTGGAAATGTGGGCAACCACGCCATGAGCCCCGGACCCTGCCATTGCTCTGAGGCGGCCGGGGGGCTGCACATGCCCTTGGGATTGATTTGATATTTGGATGGGACACTAGCCACAAAGCCACCAAGGAACCTGGTCATTGCCTGTGTGCTTCCTCCCCCTCAGCGTCAGGTCACCTGGTGTTTCAGGTAGAGGTGTGCTGCTGCGAGAGGGCACCTGAGCCCTGACATGCCGAGGGGTGCCCCTCCGCAGGCATGACCCGATGTCCTCATTCTAGGGTGACTGTTCAGGTTTGCCTGGGATCACCCCAGGCTGTCGTTGTCCTGGAACAACTGTGAACTGAGCCCCAACCATTGTCCCGATTAGTGTGAAATAGCTACACAGTGGTTCTCCATTTCTCATCTGAAAACATGGGGTAATATGGGAAACCCTTTCTTTTTTATAACGCAGTTAGGAAGATCAAATGAGATTATGTCTATGGATTAAAGGATTGGAAGCCCACCTGCCCTGGCTGCAAGAGGTGATGTTATTATTTTTTTGTTGTGATTATCTGTTTTGGCTCTCGTCGACTGATTGGTTTGGTTCTATTTCCTTGGATACGTTTTCGACTATTGAGGTCATGAAACAAGTTATCTCCAGGTTGGAGAGCTGTTGTTATAGACTCGGTTCCATTAGCAGTAAAAAAAAATCTCATTTTTTCAAGTTAACACTTCATTAAAAAATACAATTGATTTTTACAAAATAGAACCATGCCACCGCCATAACTTTCCCCCACGATTCTTGCTGGACTTCTAAATGACGAAAAAGGAAAAAGATAATGCGAACAGAGTGTTAGGCAAAGGATAAACAATAAAGCACCTGCTATAGCAATACCGGCCCTGTGTGAATGGTGTGTGCACACACAGTGTTTTAATGGACTTAAGAAATATATAAGAAATGTGCTACGACTACATTGTCCTGTAGCTGTTAGTTTTCAAGTGGACAAATGCTTTCAGAAGAAAAGGAAAAAAAAGATGAGGCTGGGTAAACAACAAGATACCGAATCATATGCTAAATAACGGAGGCTTCCTGTAGGTCAAGCAGTGACATTTCTTCTTTTTAGCCAAACAGACAATCACATCTGTAATTAAACTGTCTGATTGTGTTGCTATATCTAAGGTTTTGCCTCTGGTGTAATAATGTGCTTTCTCAGATGGGATTGCTTTTCTATTGCTCTTTATTCCTGAGTGACCTGATCTCTCCTGAACCAGGGGAAAAATGGTGCTTAAATAAATAAAGGAAGGATTTTTTTTCAGGGTTTGGCAATACTACCGGGAAAGTTATCTCTTTTAGGATCTGTGATGACGCCCCTGAGCAGTGAAGGAGTTAACTTTCCCCAAATAGAAAATTAACAAGTGGAAATTAAAATTTTCATAATGGCAAATTAAAAGTGGGGATTCCTTAAAGAGGAGGAAGGTGTTTATGGATTTCACAGGAAGATTCTTAGATACTGCTGCTTACCCTGACTATTCAGTGTGATTTTCTTTTAACCCCACTTGTCCCATCATCTTGGATAAAAACTTAAACTGAGAACATATACCACTTATGGTAACTTTGAAATAACTATTATGTTTTTAAAGGTCTACTGAGAAAAGTAGATGAGAATATATATAAATGATACATAAGCACTAGATTATATTTCCAACATATTTTAATGCACCTGTGTCAATTTCATTGAAATAGTCACAAAATGAAAAAACTTGGATTTAATTAATTTGGTGAATATAATGTGTGTTAGAATACCTCAGAAGTTGAAAATTTGGAGCCTATATGTTCTGTTTGATCTGAGCATTGAAATGATTTTTTAAAAATTTTATATAGAAATATGAATTTCTGGATTCTCTTTAAACATTGGGATATTTCATATGTCAGCACATTGGCTGGAAGTACTAGTGGCCAGGTGTCCTCCTAGTGATGCCCACATTAGTGGCAGGGGCCCCCGCCAACCCCTCTCATGCCAGTCCTCCAAGAGACTGGGTGTTACATTTGCAACTCTTAATCTCAGTCTGCATTTACTTAACAAATTATAAAGACCTGTTACATGCAAAACCCATTTGAAGAAGCTTAAACCAAGATGTGCATGACCCTGTTAACCCATCCAGGCATCTCACGGAACCACAGTCACAAGTCCTGTGGACTCCTGGGCTGGGAAGTGCTACATAAGTCTTCCCTGGATATTCAAAATGCATGCTATCTTATTATAATCTCTGAAGAGCCTCCACAAGGATACATGAAATATTTTTAAACTATTGTTTATCAAAAATGCTTCTAAGTGAAATCTCTTACTTCTTATAGGACTAGTTCTGGGAAGCCCACTTAGCAAAACCGTGATCTATAGCTTAGCCGTACACCAAAGGAGTCTACTGACATTTACAGGTTCATAAACAAAGGAACTAAATTAGAAACTAGGAATTCCTTACAAATATATTCAGAAGGAAACACACACACACACACACACACACACACACACACAACTGAATTAAAGACGTCTACAATAGGCCCTTCAGATGTAAGGGTCAGTTGCCATTTTTGCAAAACACTAACGTTGGATGGAGCTTTATACTTTCTCTTTTTTAACATCTCTATTTCCAAAGAGAATTTTTCTAAAATCTAGTCAGCATGACAAGTAGGAAGACTCGATGAATATGAGCTGTTCTGAGGACTGATTTTCTAATGTAGTCACGTCTTCACTTCTCATAGCCAAATCCTGTGGGTTTTACCTCCCAAACTCCCCTGGAATGCACATCGTCCTCTCTAAGGCACTGGCTCCCTGCAGCAGGCACCTCTACCATCAATCTCAGGTGGACTGAATGAACTCCCTGTCTCCCTCCCATGCTGGACCCAAATGAATCAGGTTAAAGATGGGAATCAGATCACATTTCTTGACACCTTTGAGCAGGCTCCACTTGCTCTTAAAGATTAAACTCCACATGGTATCTGCAAACCCTCACCTGATCTGGGCCTGGGAGTCTCTTCCACCTCATCTTATTCTACCCTCCCCCTCTCTTTCTGTGCTAGTTCCCTTAAGCCTTTTCTCAGTTCCTCAAGGAGCAGCCCCTCTCCTGCCTCAGGGCCTTTGCACATGTTCTTTTTTCCTTGTCCACAACTTTCTCCTCTCTCTCTTGACCCCTTCTTCCATCCTTCCTTCCCAACTTCTGCTAAGTTTGGGTCTATTTGTTCACATCTCAGCTCAAACATGGAATTCCTTGATTCTACCACTAGGACCCTTCAATTCTTTCAGAACCCTCTGTTGGTCCCAGGGAGAAGGCTCTACTTTCCTTCTGTTGTTCATCATGATTTGCAATTACGTGATTTTTTTAAGGATTACCCTATCCATATTTTTCTCCTTTTGCTTACTAATCTCCTAGCACCTAAAACAATGAGGAATACTCAATAAACATAAGCCAAGAGGTATGTAACAGAAGTTGGATTTTTTAAAAATGCACATTGATTAAAAAAAAAAAACTGTGACAGAACTCACCTGTTTGGATTTATAAATAAACCAAAATTGTGATTGGACCGAGACACTGATCCTTACATTGTGGTATAGACTTGTTTGCTGATGGAGGTTGGGAAGCGGGGAGAAAGGCTGAAACTGAACTAGCAGCAATGAAAAACAATTTCTTTTTTTTTTTCTGGTGAAATAAGTAATGGTTTTCTGGTTGGATAATTCTACACACAGAAAATGATTGATTAACGCTTCCTGCAAGCCTGGGCTATGCAAATATAGCAGGTGTCTGTGGATATGCAAGGCTTGAACACAGTCTTCAATTATTTTTTTTTGGAAAAGTTGCCCTGGTTGAGTTTTGAGTCAGACTTCCACATCTGTTGGTATGCTGCAATTACGACCCAAAGGCAAAAAAAAAAAAAAAAGTAAAAGTAGTTTGGCTGTCCAGCACTCTAGCATTGGTGAATTAATAAATGTTCTAACTTCCTTGTTTAAGTTAAAAAAAAAATGATAGGACATTCATGAAGTCATTAAGTATTGCCTAGCAGTTTGTTGGAGGCTCCAGAAATCTGTGTTACATTAGCAAAATGAATGAGTGAGCCAGTTAAATTTAGCAGAGAAAGAGCCACTGGATTCTGTGGCATTTTGCACTTGGTCCTGGAGTGATGGAAGATAACCCAAATTGCTTGGGAATCCGCTCTAAACCTTCTAGCGCACCAGAGTTCCTTTGGCAAACACTTTTGATGTGGCATTAAAGGAGTCCTGAGGCGCTCTTAGGAAGCTGATCAGAAGAGGTTTGCTTGGTTCCTGAGAACACTCAACATTTCTTGCAGGATCAATGTCTCGGGTCCATTTTTGCCCAACTGCATTCCATTTGCAGTATCATGTTGCACGGTCACTCCTGGTCTTTCTCCTTAGGTCTCAAGCAGACCATGGTCACTTAAAGGTGGTTGCAGGCAATGAGCCCAACAGCAAAAATTTATTCTGGCTCATGATTATATTACTGCTCAGTTCCTCTTTGTCTTGTTTTGCAGAGAAGAATGTTCTTATTTAAACAGGAATTGCTGCAAATAGTGATTAGGATGCATTCATATATAACTGACACTAATTTTCAAAATCTAGTTTTTTTCATTATTGGTAAGATTTCCAAATTGGCATGTATTTATTAAGTGCCTGAGATGATTGCCAAGGTTCCTTCTAATTCCAGGAAAATTCTATTATTCTCTTCTTAGATAAACCATCTTAATTTCTGATTCTGTGACCCTGATTTATATTTGAGTCTGGGTTTAAACTCTGCTCAATTGAAGAGAATAACAGTATCCATTTCTAGGAGCACAAGCTAAGAAAACAATGAGTCACATTAAGTAAATGAAATAACTGTATTCACTTTAGAAACATATATTAATATTTTGATTTTTTAAAGTTGAAGGTAGTAATAGTATCTTACTAGCTCTTTGAAAGCCTGGATTACTCAAGATCTGAAGAAAGCAGACATGAAAGAAAATCTGGATATTCTAAATAGAGAAGAAACTTGGTAAAATACATGGAATCCTTCAAGAATTCCATTAATGTGAGCAACTATTTTAAATCCTATCAGTTAAATACATTTTTTTTTTTTAAAAAAAGGGCAAGCCTGTGTTATTTATCTAAAGGGTTCCTTGACTATTTAAAATGAAGCACGGCTTACGATGTCATGATTTTAAATGCATTTATTTAAATGTGTCATACTTAATATGCAACTTGAAAATCTCTGAGCTGACATGAAAACATATTTGTCTGGCTCTGATTTGCTCTTCTGAAGCCTGGCCATACTTCTTAGTCTTGCTTCTCTGGCTCTCAGGGAACTGATGAAAAATTCCTCAGGTCTTAGGATCATTTTCTGTAATTCAAATTCTATTCTGAAATGATCCTTTGTCGTTGGGCACTTCCACCCCTGAGATTGATTTAATCTCTTGAAATTATTGCCTAGTGTCTCCTCATGGTTGTCACAGTATTTGCCTTAAAAAAGGGTCCCCCCCTTCAAAGAAAAATGTCAAACTGAATGATAGGTTTTGCTAGATAGGACGTGGGTTGCATTACAAAAAGTAATCAAAATAAGTGGAGCGGGTTTTGGGTCCTCCTTCAGGGCCACTTAGGTGACCACGAGGTTCCCAATGTTGATCGCTCTTAGTGCAGAATAATCTTGCGCACAGACATTTTTATCTCTGTTCTAAAGTCTTTGAAGATTATGGATCCCAACTTTTAAAACCCAACTAACATTTTTCACTTCTTCGAAAGACATCCTGAATGAAGGAAGCTAAGTGGTCTCCACCACAGTAGCCCCCCCCGCCTCGTCTCTCTTAATTAGTTGTTGTGAGATCTTATTCTTTAGCCATCTTTACCCTACAACCTCTATTGTTATTTTCTGAAGTCTCTAAAATGGCCGTTAAATTTCTCGATGTTGGTTTTAATCAAGAATAACTATATCCCCTCACTCAACTTGCCAGAGATACAACAAGGTGCATGTTATAGACATAAATGCTTTGGAACGTGGAGCTCTTTCCCTTCTCCCTCGCTCATGGAAAATGGGGCTGGGATGACTTCCTGGAGGGAGACCAGGGATCCCATGGATTGGGTCCTTTTTGCTGCCAGAGCCCAAGGAGGAAAGGGGAGTTCCACAATGGCTAGGCTCAGGTGTTGGGGCACGGTCCACATTGTTGGGAGCCCAAAATGCAAAAGTGAGAGCGGAAGCTCCGTTGATGATTGATTGATTGATTGATTGATTCATTCATTCATTCCACAGATGTTTTCAGAAGGCTTTTGACTTTGAGTGGCAGGAGAAAAGACGCTTTGTGTGCCCCAGGGCTTTTGCTCCTGGTGAGCCAGCTCTGTTTTTAGGGTTTGTCTTGGTTCCTCTTTACAGGGGCTCCGTGTTCTCCTACCTGTGTTCCCAGGATCGGAGTTCAGTAGATGCCTTTTTCTTGAGGATGAAGTTCGCAGCAAGCTGTGGACCTAATGGAGTGGCGGCGTTTCCTGTCTGAGAGTTCCTCCCTAGCCCACGTCGCTTGCCCCCTTCCTCTCTACAGCAGCACTGGGTCTTGGGTGTGCCCGTGTGCCACTCCTCTCGTGCCCTCCCCTTTCCTCTTCAGTTCACATTCTTCCCTGGCTAAGGAAGGACAAGTGCTGGAAGGAGTGTCCCCACCCCCACTTTCCTCTTCCCTTTCCCGGCAGCTCTTTCGTTTTATGCTTGTTTCTTTTGCCTTTTAGTTGGCACCGCTTTCTCTTCTGTGCTCAGTGAAGTCAGTTTTTTTTTTTTTTTTTTTTTAAGCACATCCCACCATTTCTTTTCAAGGTGTCCAATATGCACTCTCTGTTCCTCTCTTTTCTTCATCTCAATACTTCCTTTTCCTCTTTGATCTTTCCCTCGCTCTCCTTCTTATTCTCTTTTAAATTTTTCAATAGAACCTCATTTTTTTTCTTAAGCAGTTTCTTTCTTCCTTTTCCTTGGTTCTTTTGTCTTTCCTAATACCTTAAAAGAAGAAAGACTAAGAGTTCTTTAAGTGTTGCTGGGGAGAGCACACCTCCACACCTGCCTCCCTCAGCAGGACGGGAGGGTGGCATTGGCTTTGAGCACCTGCCCCGCCGGGCCTGGTATCAGAGTGTCTAGGGCTGAAGGCCCTGGAAGCCACCCCTCAGCCTTTGCGCAGTGCTGGGTGGCCATTCGTCCCAGAACACAGCGGTGTTTCCTTTGTCTTAAGAACCCTCACCACGACTGCAGAGTTTAGTAAGTTTTGTAAGTTTTCAAAGTGCTTATGCCTTATTTTTTCCCTGGCAAGTTGAAGGAGGGTAGGCAGTGACCTCCAGGGGCGAAGGAGGCCATCCAGGACGAGTGAGGGTCAGGAGCTTCCCAAGACCTCCCCCTCCTGCCACAAATGCACGGGCCTGGGGTGATGGCGGGAGAAGGTCCGCGGCCTTGGCCCTCAGAGTCCAACCCCTGACTCTCCACTCTCTGGGACCATAGAGGACCCATCTGGGCCAGTCAACTTCTCATCACTGTGACCAAAGTACCTGAGGACCAGAACAACTTAGAAGAGGAAAAACTTACTTTGGGCTCACAGTCTCAGAGGTTCAGTCCGTGGTGAGCCAACTTCATTACTATGGACCTGAGGTGAGGCAGCGCATCAGGGAGGAAGGGCGGGGTATGCCCCAGGACCTGCTTCCTCCAGCCACACCTACCTGCTTACAGGTACCCGCCCCCCAGTTATCCATTTAAACTATTAATCCATCAGTGCTTAGTCCCTGATAATGCTACAGCTCTCATAATCTCCTCCTTTCACCTCTGACATGGCTGCATTGTCTAACATGAGATTTTGGAGGACGCCTCATAAACCATAAAACCATGTGTGCATCGTTTGGCAGAGGAGGCATTGCCCGAGGTTCCCTCCTTACCTTAACCCCAGCCTGGCCTCCCCCAGTCAGGAATGGTGAGACATGGATTCCTGACTCTTTGGCTGGTGAGGGAGGATCATTCACTTTTATAGATCCTTCTGGAATACTAGGGGACCCACCCATCTCTCTTTAGTATTTCTGTGTTTTTCATGGAAATACTTGTTGAGAATTTTCTTAAAGTCCATTTTTTTTTTTTTTTCTGGTTGCTATTTAAATAGACAGTTACTTCCCTGTTTTTTTTTTTTTTTTTTTTTTTTTTGTCCCTGTTTTCACTTTTTCTAATTTTACAAATAATTATCCATAATTGTGTAGGTTTGGATGTAGACTTTTACAAATATGACTTTTTATTTTCTAGGTCCTAACCTGAAATAATATAGATTTCAAGGGTGTTAGGAGGAGAAAACCTCACAGTTACGCTCAAGATTTTCTTTCAACCTAGAGGCCAGGAGCTGAAAATAGTAATGCAAGTGTGCAGCAGGATCTATTTTCAGCTTTAAAAAGGGAAATGCATATGAACAATAAATTGTGCAGATTATAAAAATGTAAATTTTGAACTCTTGAGAATAATTATCACTTCAATGTGTCAACACCGGTTGCCTCAAGGGAAAAAGAAGGAAGAAATATTGTCTAATGAAGTGATTTGGCAGTCCAGAATTTTCCCAGCAGGAGACCAGATCAGGGAGGAGTAATCCATGTGGATCCTTGTGTTCAAAAGTAAGGAGATTCTGCAGGGGGACACTCTCTGGATCCAAATGCGTAAGTGGGTGAGCAGAATCAGAACCAGGGAATTCAGACTCCTACTCAACTATTTCCCATCAGAAAATGGAGCACTAATTTACTCTTCTATTCAACAAACATTTACGGGGTTTCTGCAGTGGGTCAGACGGATGGAAAGTTGGAAGACAAAGGGAACAGGTGATTAAGTAGGAAGACACAATGTCTGTCAACAGAGTGACCTGGCAGGTGCTGTGGGCTCTGCTGGGGTGAGCAGCGGGGTCCTGGGAACTTGTAAACCTTCTGGTTTCTGCTTTCACTGACTATTTGTTTTATGTTTATTGGGTGTACTTACAAAATGTGTCTATGTTATGTCTATTTATATCTATCTCGTTTGCTTTTAACCTGGAGTAGTAAATTTAGCTTGCATTTCTCTGTGATTAGCCATTCTTCCACTTTTAAACCTCTTAAACTACAGCTTAATCTCCCCTAGCTTGTCAGGTATTCCGTAAATTTCTTTTAAATATATATATTTAAATATATACATATATATAAAATATACATATATATCTATATGTAATAATGATATGCATTTTATTCTCCGATTTAGATGTTGTTTTCATCATAAACCTTTATTGAATTTCATTCCATTGGGCCTGTCCACTTCTTCAGCTTATAATCCTTATTAATTATAAAGTGGTGGGGCATACCTTCCAAATTTTCTGTTCTCTGTGAATTTATCTAAGTAGCTAATAAAAATGTTCAATAGAACTTAATCTAGGGCTAACCACTGTTCTCTGCTAAGGTCCCTGTTCACTGGATGAATTTATGAGTCCTAACTCACCCAAACCTCCCTAGAAAGTTTTCCAAAGTCAAGTACAGCAAATAAAGTTATCATTAATTATATATTCAAAATTCATTATAAATAACTTTAATTTTTAATCAAATTTATGCCAGGGTAGAATTATATTTTTAAGTGATCAAGTGTTTAATAGTAAGTCAGGGTCCTTATATAATCATTGTAAATATTCTATTCTTGCTCATTTTATAACACCTGTTTACAATACAAATTTCTGTGGAATTTCCACCCTACCTGTGGTCCAATTTTACTATTTGAAACAATTGTATAACTTTATAGTTGTATCTTTTCCTTTATGACATATTATTGTATATACCAGTGATTTATTGGATTCAGAGTCCTTAATCAAGAACAATCCCCTGATTATAAATTAGTTCCTTCAGGAAGATGTAATCTGCTTTACAGTGTTATATTTAATGATGAAGTTTTCCAGGAATTCATTTTGGTAACAATAGGGGAATACCTGCACTACAAACTATTTTAAGTTTAAATTTCTATCCGAGGTCTTTGAGATTGAAAAAAAGGCTACCATTACATTAAATAAACTAACTTAAGATCATTTTTGTTGCTTTTTGAGACAGTCTTCTTCTACCTTAGTTTCTGTGCTTTTTAAGAGCAGACGATCTGAAACCTTATTTATGTCACTTAAGTGACGTAGAGATGTTTTGGTTTATTATTACAACACATTAAAGGGAAGGAAGAGGAATGATACAAAATGGCGACAGAAGGAGGGAATGAGAGAGGAAGGAAGAGAGTTTGCCGAAGAAGCAGCATGGAATAGATTAACGGCCCAGGAAACGAAGGCTGGTGGCACCCTGAGCCCCAGTTTCCACGGAGGAGACCCCAGCAGGGGAGGCCTCTGCAGCTCTGCTCCATGTCCCAGACTCTGGGCACCTCTTCCCAAGTCACCCCACACCTGCCTAAGCATCCTTGGAGCTTAGTCATCCCGAAGGGAAATGGACTCAGACTCAATCATAACATATAGTTAAATAAATCATCCCTTCCGTCCCTGGGAGAGTGGTCCCAGCCCCCCACTCCCATGGACAGTCAAGTCTGTGAATGGGCAATTCTCTTATATGAAGTGGTGTAGTGTTTCCCCAGAGGCTGAGACCTAGGATGCAAGGGCCACCTGTAAAACAGGAAATCCTCATCCAGCCTTGGTTAGTTCATGCTCCTCTTGGGCTTTCTTTGGGATTAAGCATTTGCCTCCCTGAAACTGTTCCATCTCTTCAATGCAAGAGACACTGGCTCATTTTGTTGTTGGTATTATTGCTTATAGGTGTAGTTTACATGTATGATTGAAACAGCAAAAACAAAAGGTCCTTTCCTTCCCTCACCCGGGCATTTCTGTGTCATTTCTCATTTGTTCTAATCTCACTCTGTCTTCCTCTTGGCCTGGGTTCCTCCCACAGCTCATTCTTCAAGAGAAACACCACGTGATGGTTTAAAATCTCCTCCTCCTCCTCCTCCTCCTCTTCCTCTTCTTCTTTTTCTAATGGCTGCAAAAAGAAAAGAGAGAAAGTAAAAAATCTATGGAAGGAAAGAAAAAGGTAGAGTGGAAGCTCTGCAGAAATCTGGGTTGTAACTTGGAGCTGTTCAGGTACCGACAGTGGAGTCCATCTTCGTGGAATACATTGGTTTGAAATACCTGGAATGCTATTAAAGTTTTAAAATTTACAACCAAAATTCTGAACTTAATTAGGGTTTGGAACAAGGATTATAAGTAGGATAAAACAACTTTAGGAAATTTTATGTGCATTCATAATTGTCGATAATTTAGCTTTTCCGAGAAATGCATTGTAGTCATGTCACGGCATTGATGACTTGGCACCCTGCTATTCTTGCCTGGAGAAGTTATAGCTTCAAGGCCTCTGATACTCAGACGGGGACAGTCATAAGCTTGGAGGTCCTTGAAGAAGACACGAGTGGGTGGAGGAACCAGGCAGCCCCAGGGAGCTTGTGGAACTTGACACTGAATGGGATTCTCCTAAGCCCCTGTCCTTGGTGCTGCCAGCATCCTCCAAAATCAGCCAGATGCCACCAGTTCTCCCTCACCCAAGTCTGCACATGACAGAACACTTTGAACTTGAAACCCTTCTCGTGTTGTTTCTAAAGTCTTATGGAGCATTCCCTGTAGCCTTCCTTCTTCCCACCAGTCCTTCTTGCATCCTCCACTTAGGGCTGTATCTCCGCTGGCTTGTCCCTGAATGGCTTTGACACCCTGGCAGTGTTGAATGGAGACCCTTTCTTAGACGATGGCCTGCAGTGTGATAGTGATTTAGCTCTGGCATATTATGGTCATTGAGACCTGGGCCATACATTCTTCAGTGTTCCCACCTACAGTATGCTCCCAACTTTCCACGGTTCATCAACAATTTCTTGACTTTATGATGGTACAAAAGTTACATATACATCCAGCAGAAATTGTACTTTGAATTCTGAATTTTGATCTTTTCTTGGGCTAGTGATAAAGCATGATAATCTCTCACTGTGCAGGGGATCCTAGACCCAATCCCCTGTGGATATGAGGGACGACCGTATTTGATGCTATGTCAAGGCAGAGGTGGTACAAATAATTCTCAGCAGTAGAGAATGCAGTGATCTCATTTTTCCCAACATTAACCCTTCCCCTGTTGGAGTCTTCAACAACTCTGTTCTTTTTCTTCCCAAAGACACATGATTTTTCTTTCTTTGGCTTTCCCCCTTTATAGTGGAGTTTCCCCCAACCCCTTCTGTCCCTAGACAGTGTTGCCCTCTGAGTGTGCAGAAGGAAGAAGTGTTTTCTGTGACAGTTCTGCATTCCAGCTGTCCCTAAGGGCTTCGCCTGTTTCAATCTGAGACTGGCTTCACTTCACAAGGAACTGACAGCCATGGAGAAGAAGGGCAAGGAGAATCTTAGGACCACTGGGCTGCTAGGGAGAGATGCTGTATGTTGACGGTTCTCTAAGAAAGCCAGAGTCCTGCAGAATCACATCCTTGATTGACCCTTCCTTCTTTTGCTATTTCATACCTCATTTGTTCCTGAATTTGGTCTTATTATTGCCACATTTTTGAACATCATTAGAAAAGCTGGGTTGGCATAAATTATGCTGATAATATCATCTATAACTCAGTTATCGAAAAGATGATACAGATTTGAGAGACATCATGTTTTACAATTGCTCAGACATATGTTTGAAACATACTCTAAACTATTCATCATGATATATTCTGTATATAGTTATATATAAGAATATATAATGTGTTATTAGCAATATGCTGCTATGTTTTACATCTTATGTAACATGCAGTATACTTAAAATGCATAATGCAATGTTATGTACGTGCCAAACCAAAAGATAATCCAACCTATACCTCATAGTAGCTAATTGTTCTCTCAAACATCCCATTTACCTCTATTTAACTAAGAAATCTTTGATGCTGAGAATAAGAGGGGAAAGACAAAAAAAAAAAAAAAAGACAAAAAATGTTTTGCTTTTTTGATGAGTATTTTGCTAGTTCATCACATTGGCTTGGACTTCATTATGTGGCATGTAATAAACGCCATATGATGGAAAACCCTAGAATTCTCAGCCTTCCCCCCAGGGATGGGCAAAGCCAGCATCGTTGTGGGGGAGGGGACACCAGGATCCCTGTAATTGAAGATGGAGCCTGCAGCTGCTCTCTGTGAGTAGGAGAGAGACCTTAGGTCACCTGCTGGAGGCTCCTAGGGAAGGCTGACAGTGAACATGCAGAGAAGGTGACCTTGGGAAGTGAGGAGGCTGAAACAGACAGGGTCAGGTTTGGGGAAACGTAAATAAAACTCAGTTGCATGAGACCCATGGATTCAGACTACTTTGGTCAGGGGATCCCAGGTGGCCTGAGGTCAATGTGCAGCCAGGAGAGGAGCTGAAGGAGGTGGGTCCATCCGATGGAAGCAGAAGGCAGTGGCCAGTTTTGCCGGGATGTCCCCCACTCAGGAACTCTGCTCCCCGTCTCTAATCTCATTCTTTCCTGCAGGTTTTAGAGGGTTTGAATGGTATTGGAGACAACCACAAAGAGCAAAAACAAGGTCCTTGAATCACAGAAACAAATGTTTGGTACCGAGTCAATATCGTGGCTATTTTTGGCTCCTGGGTCCTGGTTTCAGACTCAGCCCTGGGTCCCCTCTGTGCCCTCACACTTCCTGCATGTCCTCATCCATTCATTTGCTGAAATCCCAATGACTTCAGCGATTTTATCTGCGGCTTTGTTTTCTTGCCTCAGGTCCAGCTCATACCAGACGCCTACACCCTCCTTCCTCTTGAATGTTTCCGTCACTGCAGACTCTGTGACAACCCGGGGCTCATCCCCTCTGCCCTAGTTTAGCAACCTCTCCAGGGAGTGTTTTTCTGGTTCTCCTCACAGTGACACGCAGTCACAAAGCCTCAGAGTCAGCAGTCAGCATTGAACGGCCTTGCTCTGTCTCCTAGCCAGTCCATTCCAAGTCCTGTCGGGTCTTCTGTGTAAACTCCTTCCCCTCCTTTCTTTCCAAGCCTGTTAATCCCACTGTCTTCAGATACCTTCCATCTCTTACCCGGATCCTCTATGACACCACCCGCTTCCTTCTGCCAGACATAATAATGCCAGAACACTATTTTCCCAATACTTCAAGAGACTGTGTTGCCCATGCAATCCAGCTCGAGGGAGACTACATGGTTAGAGTTAGGGCTGGAACCCAGGATTTTCTCTTTTGACTCCAGTACGTTTTGACCAAAGTACACTGTATCTTATGACTGCCAGCCTAAAAATGCATTATTTGTCCTATTTTATCCCCCAATGCTGCAGTTCTCTGTGCTTTGTTTTAATCTGGAAGCTGCTTCAACTCTTTTTTGGGGATCATAAAACTTAAATAAATGAAAACAAATGTTGGTGAAAATAACATTGCTGTGCAGAAAGACAAGGCAATACCACCACCATGTAGAAGCCGGCTCTCATTGTTTTTGGAGACAGATCAACAGTGAGGATGTGGTTTCACTTGCCACCGGCTACCAACGCTGGATGGTTTCTGATTTGGAGTCTCCCCCTGCTGACTCCTGCTCCCAGGGAGACTGTCCCTGTCCCACCTGGGTTGGAGGGAGCAGTGTTCTGAGCTTGGGCTCTTGTCATGCTTGATTCAAATCTAGATAGCTCAGATCTCAACACTGTTAAAGAATAGAATACCATCTACCCGGGGAACACTAGCCTGAATCCCATTTTAATAAAATTTAAATCAGGGTTGGAAGGACACTAACAGGACTTATTTATGAAGACTTCACTGCTCCCCAAGCAGCCTGCCACAGGGGTCCTCTAGCAGCAGCCTTCAGGGGGATTGGCCAACAAAAGCGGAGACTTTGGAGAAATGAAGCTCCCCATTTGTAACCTCAGAGACACTGGAGAAGCACTCTCTATGGGCAAAAGAGCCTCTATGTACCATCTTGGGCTCCATCTTTGCCTCAACTATTAGAGGACTTGTTTCTTATGCCACTAAGTTATAGCCAATGAAATATTGGCTCAATATCTGAAGCCCTTATTTGGCAATTTTCATCTTCAAAGCACTTTCCAAATGTTAACTAATTAATCTGCTTGACAATGTTCCATTGAACACTTGTACAAAGTTTTATGTTAGAAAACTCTTATATGCTTTTTTATTGCTTTGATATTTCATTTCTGTTTTTTTCCCCCCTGGTATTCGTCTAAGGCCACATTAGCATAGTTCTTTGCTGACATGATGCCATGTCCATCTCCACAGAGTCTAGGTGTCTTTGAAATGGAAGATGCTCAAGCAAGGACCTGAGAAGAGGATATGGGAAAGAGGGAAACAGTCCTGTCCTTGAGAGTATCTGAAATGCCCGCAGAGATGGACCTGGAGCTCATGCAGACTCAGAGTGCCATCAAGATGGACTGGTTAGAAGCATGACCTTGGGACAGGGCTTGGTACACGGTAGTCACTCAATCAATACTTGTTGGCTGGATTAATGTGCTAAAGAACAGCCATGCTGCCCCTTCTACTTCAGCACATCCCTCTTCCCTCCACCCCTCCTATGCCTTCCCTGTATCCCTTCTCTCTGTCTCTCTGTCTCTTTTGAAATGGGAGCATAACTGTTCATCAGCACGTGATTAATACACCTGGAAATCCTTGATTGGGGTGCCCTTTATGTGTCAGGCCCCACACTAAGCTGTAGGGAAAGACAGAGGGGAGAATAAAATAGACCTCAGTCTGTCTTCATGGAGACCTGGTACGGAAACTTGGAGACCTCCTTCAAACCTTCCCATACACTTTATGCTTATTTTTTTTAATCTATAATATCTCTCATGAAAGAAGTTCCATGTGCTCATTTTTAATGGGATAAATACAATTTAATTTGTTCTAAGGCTTTTCCATTCAAACCTCAAGGAATTAGTGACTAAGGCTACTCTCCTACCATCTAGTTTTTGGATTTTAGGGTAATGAACCTCATTATGAAACTGGTGAGGATTATACAGCCACTCAACAGAGGACACACACACACACACACACACACACACTCACAAGTACATACATGTGAAAAAATGTCTGTACCATTTTAAGGAGTTTATAAATCTTATAAAGTCCATGGATCCTCGGTTAAGGTGCATCACCTTCCTCAATCTCAAAATGTCACTGTTTTGAGGACTTCATCTTGTTTGTATCAGCCGTCACTCTTAGATTTCATAGATGGGAGCATGCCAGTTATCAGCACTGATTCTCATAGGCAATGATCTTCAGGTTTTTGGTTTCTTTGAATCATCTCTGCCCTTGTTAAGGTAGGGCTCGAACTGCAGAATATTCTAGGCATACATAAACCATTGTTTCAGAGAACAGAATGTTGGTTTCCACATCATTTTTTGATCTTTACGTGGAATCAGTGTGACGCCTTTAGGGTACAAATCTGCGATGACAGCGTGCCGCATGTTCTGCGTCTGACTGGAACCTGGGAATCCATCATTTCCAGGGTAATTGGGATGGTACCAATACTCCCCTGCATGTATTCTCTTACACTTTCCTATAAGGAATTTCATCTGCCAGTTTTCTGCTCCCACATGCAGTCTTGTGAAATTTCCACGGCTTCCTCTGCATAAATGGGATGATATTTCATTATTAAAAAGAACTTAGTGTCATGTGCAAACCTGAGGATTTTATTATAAATAGTCTCCTGTTAGGTCTTAGCATCCGTTTGTGAGTTGGAACAATTTGGAAATTATTTTTCCTTGCCCTTCTCTCCTCTTTTGGAGCCAGTGTCCAAAATAAAACAGTTAATTAAATTCCATGTTTGGTCCCAAATAATGTATGGAAAAGTATTAACAGTGGATATCTTTGGTTGGCTGGATTATGGATGATTTTAATTTAATTCTTTTTGCTTTTCTGTATTTTCCATAGTTTCTACACAGAACATATATTGCTTTTGTAATAGAAGGTATTACATAATGTGCGTAGTTTCTCATGTAATCTTTTCCGCCCACATTTTTATTGTTGCATTATACTTATACATATTGATGGGATTTGTTGTTCCATGTTTCTACATACACAAAATGTAATAATATAATTTGACCAATAACAATCCCCAGCCCTTCCCCACTTCCCCTCCACTTCCCACTCATTGGTACCTTTCATCTACTGATGTCTCTTTGATTTTCAAGAGATCCACCCCCACCTTTCTTTTCCCTTTGTCTCCTTAGAGTCCACATATGACAGAAAACATAGAACCCTTAACCTTCCGAGTTTGGCTTATTTTGCTTAACATAATGGCCTCTAGTTTCACCTATTTTCCTGCAAATGCCATAATTTCATTTTTCTTTATGGCTCAATAAAACTCCCTTGTGTATATATACCACATTTCCATTAATCTGTTGATGGATGCCTAGGCTGGTTCCGTAGTTTGGCTATTGTGAATTGTGCTGCTATAAACATGGGTATGCATGTCTCATTGTAGCAAGATGACTTTAATTCTTCAGCGTACATGCTGAGAATTGGAATAGCTGGGTCATATGGTGGTTCCATGCCTAGTCTTTTAGGGAGCCTCCATTCTGATTTCCATAGACAACATACTCATTTGCAGTTCCACCAACAGTGTAAAAGTGTTCCTTTTTCTCCCCATCCTCTCTAGCATTTATGATTATTTGTATTCCTGATGACTACCATTCTGACTGGTGTGAGATGAAATCTCAGTGAAGTTTTCATTTACATATACCTAATTGCTAATGATGTTGAACATTTTTTTTCATGTATTCAGTGGTCATTTGGATTTCTCGAGAAGGGTCTGCTTATTAATTCATTTGCCCATTTATTAATTGGGCTATTTGATAATTTGGTATAAAGTGTTTTAAGCATTTTTATATTCTAGATATTAATCCTCTGTCAGAAAAATAGCTAGGAATGGTTTTCTCCCATTCCGTGGGGTCTTTCTTCATATTCCTAACTGTTTCCTTTGCCATGCAGAAGCTTTTAAATTTGATGCTGTCCCATTTATTAACTCTTGGCATTATTTCCTGAGCTATAGGGAGCCTGTTCAGAGAATTATTACTGGTGCCTGAAAGCTGGAGTGTTGACCCCATGTTTTCTTCTAGGTGTTGCACAGTTTCTGGTCTAATTCTGAGATCTTTGATCCATTTTGAGTTGATTTTGTGCAAGGTGACAGATAAGGTTCTGTTTCATTCTTCTACATGTGGATAGCCAGTTGTCCCAGCCTCATCTGTTAAAAAGCCTGCCTTTTTTTTACGATGTGTGTTTTTGGCACGTTTGTCAAGGATCAGGTGACTTAGATGGATGGATTTGTCTCTGTGTCTTCTATTCTGTACCATTGGTCTATGTGTTTATTCTATGGTAGTACAATGCAGGTTTTTTGTTCGTTTGTTTGTTTTTACCGTAGCTCTGTAGTATAATTTGAAATCAGGTATTGTGATACCTTCAGCATTGCTTTTTGGCTTAAAATTTCTTTGACTATTCTGGGTCTTTTTAATTTTTTTCCCAATGAATTTTAGGACTGTTTTCTAGTCCTGTGAAAAATGTCATTAGTATTTTGATGAGGATTGCATTAAATCTTTAAATTGCTTTTGGTAGTATGGCCATTTAAAAATAGTAATTCTGCCTATCCATGAACATGGTCTTTCCATCTTCTGAGGCCTTCAATCTTTTTCTTCAATATTCTTTACTTATTATTGTAGTATTTTTTTTTTAAACCTCATTCAGTTAGATTTATTTCTAGTTTTTTTTTTCTTGAGGCTGTTGTGTTTAACATAGTTTTCTTAGAAGATTCATTGTCAATATATAGGAAAGCTATTGATTCTTATATGTTAATTTTGTAACCTGTTACTTTGCCAAATTTGTTTATTAGCTCTACCCATCTTTTAGTGGATTTTTTTTGATCTTCTAGGTAGAGGATTATATCATCTTCAAAGAGTTATTATTTGACTTCTTCCTTCCCTATTTTTATCCCTTTTATTTTCTTCTCTTGCCTATTGCTCTGGCTAGAATTTCTAGCACTATATTAATGATGAGAGTGGACAGCCTTGTCTTGTCCAGATTTTAAAGGAAGTACTTACAGCTTTTTCCCTCTTACTAGGAGATTGACTTTGGATTTCTCATAGTCTTTATGATGTTGAGATAGTTTTCTTCTATCCCTAGTTTTTTTTTTTTTTTGATCATGAATGGTTGCTGAATTTTGTCAAAGTTCTTTCTGCATCTAGTGAGATAACTAAGAGATTTTTGTCCTTAATTCTGTTAATGTGATAACTTACATTTATTGATTTGTGTATAGTAAACCATTCTTGCATGTCTTCAATAAAACCACCTTCTTAATAAATGTTGTTGAACATGATTTGCTAGTATTTTATTAAGTAGTTTTGCATCTAAGTTCATCAGGGATATTGGTCTATAGTTTTCTTCCCCATGGAATCTTATCATAGTCTTTGGGAGTATTTAAACAGAGGATGACCACTGACTTTTCCTTTTCCACATGCTTCCTTAAAAATGTTAGGGAGGGATGAGCATGCTGGTGCATGCCTGTTATTCCAGCAAGTTGGGAGGCTGAGCAGCAGAATCATAAATTTGAGACCAGCCTCAGCAATTTAGTGAGGCTCTCAACTTAGTAACTCTATCTTAAAAATATAAATAAATAAATAAATAAATTAAAAGGCTAGGGATGTAGCACAGTGATAAAGTGCCTCTGGGTTCAAACCTCAGTACTTCCCTCCTCAAAAAAAAAAAAAAAAAATTTAGAGAGCTATATCTCTCTTTCAGAAACTACCTTACCGTCCTTAAAGGTGCATTATCTTATTGTTAAATGGACAGGGAATCATATCCTTGGTCCTTACTCAGGAATGCCTGTCCCTTTAACAGCCTGCCAATCCTCTGTTAAATTGATCTGTCTACATGTATTTCAAGGAATCCAAAATTTCACCCTTGACTTTCTTCTAAACTCTGGGGTGGAGCCCATCTATTTCTAGCAATTACTCAATTTTGGGAAAGAAAATTGTGACCGAATTCATTCCTGATTCAGTCAGGAACATCTAGTTTGTTACTGCTATTCAACTTTGTACCTGGGATAGGTCAATTCAAAAGTTAGTGAGAATGTGATCAATGCTTTCTTTTCATTTTTTGCTGTCTCCCTTTTACACCTGTGTGGACCTTTCTATCATGGTCATCAATTTATTGGTCTCATAGATCCCCTGGCTGCCTTTCTGCCTCCCATAGTTCTGGCAAAGGTTTTACCACTGAGGTTTGTTCCTCAGAAATGTCCACCTATCCCTGTTTTAGCTTTTATTTATTTATTTATTTTAACTTGGGTCTGTTCTTCTAGGTATGACATTCCTTCTATTTTTCTTCCATGGGCAGTTTTATTTTTATTTTAACACCTTTTCTTTTAAAACTTCACTGATAAACATATAAAATGTCCTCCATGATGTTGGAGAAATTCCTTGTCTTCTCCTCCATGCCTTACATGTTTCCTGGTCTCCCAAAACATTTTTAAAGGAATTTTTGAAGTTTTAAGAGGGATTTAAAAATTTTCTTTGGATTGTTATTTCAACTTTCTTATTTTTCTTAATGATGTTAAATTTCTCCATTGTTTCTTTTCCCAAAGTTGGGTCTCTGATCATTGATTTTTTTGTGGGCCGGCTCAGTCAGTTTGGAATCACTCTTACATAGAGTTCCCACAGGCACTTCCTAGTTCATACCTATCTCATGGAGCTATGGATCAGAGACCCCTTTCTTTGAAACTTCTAAAGTGACTTCTCCTAGGAAGAAGTAGTTGTCTCAATTAAAACCACCCCATGAAATAGTCTGCAAATTAATGGGTGGATAACTGAAGTTCCTCATTGGAACTACTTGGGTTGACTTTGTAACTTTGCTACTTTTTAGAGTATTTCAATTTTTGTTTTATAGTCTAGATTAGAGGCTGCAAACTTTTTCTAAAAAGAGTCAGATCATAAAACTCTAGGCTTTGCAGGCCACATGGTCTCTGTTGTGGCCATGAACCGTACTGACGTAGTGTAGAAGCATCTACAGACAGTATGGATAGAAATCAGTCCTACTGTGTTCCAGGAAAGCTTCATTCATGAATACTGAAATTCGATTTTTTTATGATTTCCATTGTACCGTGTATTCTTTTAATTTGTCAGTCATTAAAGAGTCAGAAAACAATTCTTAGCTGACAGATTATACAGAGGTAGGTGGTGGGCCAGACTTGGCTCACAGGCAGGAGTCTGCCAACCCCTGATCTGGAAGTTTAAGTATGACATTTCTATTCACAGTGATTGTACCAGATTTCCTTTACCCACAAAGTTTTGCAACTTGTTTGGGTTTAAGATGTCCCAAAATACACAGCCACATCCACTCCTGGGTGCCTCCACCAGATCCTTTCTATACGTGTTTTTTGTTTGGCGGCGAGAGGCAAGCTGGTTCTTTACACGCCAATTATATCATGGCCTCGTTTGGTTGTCAAGTGTCCCCACACGGCCATTTGATCTGGTAAGTCTTTAATGTCTCTTTGCAGCAGTTTTGCAGAATGGATTGGTCTTTTACCTTTATCCCATCCATTACCTCTTAGATTAAGGCACACTTATTTTATTATCCTTATTTTTTTTCAGATATGCCCTCAACCTCCTCTCTGATTTCTTTATTTGAATCTTTGGCAGCCAGGGTATCATGTTTTCCTCCCCATTTCTTATTTTAAGCTGTCTGAAACCTGAAAGCTATCTTTAACAGGTGGATGCTGTTTTACCGCAGGCGACTGCTTTTTATTCTCAGGCTCTACTTGTCCCCAAGGACATCTTGGTTCTTGGTGAATCCACAAATACCTCCCTTGTATTATCTTGTCTACATATTCAGTCTCTGGGAATCTGCTCATCTTTCAAATTCTTCCTAGAATTTACTTGAGGAACTTGGACTGAAGTCACTTGCCTTATAACGTAAAATTTGCCCAGGTATGATTTAAATAATATCCTTCCTGACATTGGTGGTCTGTCTGACGAAGGTCACCACAGGTCACAGGTATTCAACACCCAGAACATGGCCAACCCAACCTATTCATGAGCCAGTTTAATTAATCTACCAAGCCCACGTTCTCCCTGTTCAGAAGCATCTCTTGTCTTGGAGAAGTTTGACTGGGGCAAGATGATTCTGGAAACCTCTTAGGAGTTGAATTCCAAATGAAGATTAATTTCTGATCTCACCATTTAGGTATTTTTTCATTTTCTTTGGTGTAAATGAAAATAGCATTGAAATAAGATTTAAGAGATTTGAATTTTTGTTCTGATAATATGACCTTAACCAATCGAGTTAAACTAGTTGGATCTAAGTTTAGTTAGTAGAGAAACAGTTTTCTGTAGTAGGTCTTTAAGACTCTTTCCTTAACATCTGAGACTCTGTACGGGGCATGCTCAGGTGCTTTGACACATTGGCGTGTAGAGATGTCCATTCTAGGACCATGATGCTTGTGTGAAGTCGAGTCTTGCTGTGGCTTGGATGTTTGCCCCTTCCAAAACTGTTTGGAATGTTATTGCTACATAATATTACTAAGCGGTGGAAGCTTTAAAAAGGGGAAGAGGTCACAGTAGGATTAGTGACATTAAGAAGAAGTCACCTTCTCCCCTGCTCTCTTGACCTCTGTCATCTGCTTTCTGCCATGCATGACACAGCAAGAAGGTCCTTGTCAGCAGCTGGCCCCTGTATCTTGGACTTCCCATCCTCCAGAGCCAAGAGCCAATGCATGTCTGTTCTTTATAAATTATCCAGTCAGCAATATGGACAGAGACACGTCGTATGTTTTAATTGCTTAATTCCTTAATCTAACAACTACTCAAAGAACTTTGAAAATTGTTGCGTGGACTATGTGTATGAAGAATCAGAAACACAGATTCTTCTCAAAATGAGAAAAAAGAAAAAATAGTGCCATGTCCCAGAATTAATTACCACATTTCGTATACAGCATTTTCGGTTTGAGAAACATTATCCTGAACACTATTGGTTCCTGAACACTATTGCTAATGGCCAGTTCATGAACGTCTGCATATGCTATTTCAGTTCAAATTGGTTTTGACTTCTTATTCTCAGAGTCACTTTTCACAATAATTATGACTATCCAAGGCAAAAAAAAAAAAAAAAATCTGTCTTTCTTCTGGGACCTTGAACCAAGCTTTTTATTTATTTGTTATTTTTTTTTTGATAAAGCAAACTAGTTATGTAGAAGAAATAACACTTGACTTAAGCAAGACTCAGATAATTTGGATTTGATATCTTTGTTGGCAGGAATGAGATGAATTGAGAGTTGAGAAAAAGGTAGAAAGTCTAGCTTTTGTCCCTTCTTTTTGGTGTCTGATGTTTTCAGAGGGTGGTGTACAGGTGAGGTAGGGACGAGGGCTCTTTGTGCCAAGGGAATTTGGAAGTGTTCTGACCTTGTGATTTTTAACTTCAAGCAAATAGAACAGGCTCTGATGCACAGGCTTTATTTAGCATGGTGATTTCTAGATAAAAAAAGTCAAGGAGAAAGATGTGGTCTTCTGAATGTAAAATAGCCTGACTAATGTTTTGGTGGCATTCCTGGGTGGGTTATCAGGCAAGCCAGCCCATGGTAAGGCATACATAAATCATGGGCAGAGGATATAGAAGAAGACATGTAAAATTGTCTGTAGGCCCTGAAAGACAAATATTGCATGAGTTCAATTTTATGAAGTACCTAGAGTGCTCAAATTCATGGAGACAAAAAGTGGGGTGATGTTAGGTATTGGGAGGGGGGATAAGGAATTGTTGTCTATCTGGGTATGGAGTTTCCATTTCTGCAGTTAGATGGTGGTTGTACACTAATGTGAATATTCTTAATTCCCTCAAACTATACCCTTAGACATGGGTAAGATGGTGAGTTTATGTTGTATGTATTTTTACCACGATTAGAAAAACAGTTAAAATGATAATTGTATGTATGTTATCACACTTAAAGATTATAAAAAAATTTAATAATACTGTCTTAAGTTTATTTGGCTTATGTATAGCTGTTTTCCATTCTTACGAAAATTCATCATAACAGTGGTTCTGCATCACAGATTTTGTAATAGAAAACATCTCTCCTGATACTTGAAATTATTAGGTGATGAAGAGTTCAAGAAGGTTCCTGAGAGGGCCTCTTCCAGGATATAGATATTACAACAGTGAGATGTACGTTAGCATTTTTCCAAACCATCAAAAAATTAATTATTACGGGACCTGCTAACTCCACGCTTGTGGCCCAGAAGGCTTTGTTCTCCCTCTTTTTAAGTTGAAGGATAGATGCCCAGGAGACCTGGTGGCAATTTCACCCTTCACTTGGCTTCACTCAGAGTGTTCTCCAACCTGGAAATTTCTTGACTGTCAGACTCACAGAAGACCTGTTTGCCCAGTTCTATAAACTTGATATCTAGCAACACACAGTTTATTAAGCTTTTTAAAAACATGCAGAACTGAAATCTCAAATCAACCGTGTTTTACTAAAATACAGGCACATCTCAATCATTTCTGAATGACTCACGGGGCAGAGCGTGTGTCGGTTTATACGGAAGACCTGGGGAAGAGTTCAGCTCAATAGAAAAACCAGGCTTAAATATTAGGGTTTGAGGAAATTAAAAGATAATGTCTTCTTATCCAACCCTTGTCTAAGTTCTAAACTAAATGATAAGCAGGAGAGAGAGAGAGAGAGAGAGAGAGAGAGAGAGAGAGAGAGAGAGAGGAAAGTGTTAATTTTATTGCAAAACTGGAAAACATGTGAGAGAGTGGACTTCCACTTTGAACCTCAGAATCAGACAAATTGAACTGCCAGTCACAGGCAGAGCCAAGGCCCTGGCTGTCGGGACAGAACATTTCAGAACATTTGCCATTAGGTGTTGGCATGTGGCAACAGACCCAGAGGTCCTGACCTGCCTTGGCAGGGCCCCGGCTGCCTATGTCTGGCGCTTGCTCCCAAATTTGCCCATAAGTAATCCTCTTTCTACAGGAAGGGCGGGCGAGGAGGCAAAAAGTTTCCAGAGGGACCTGTCGCTTGCTGCTCCTTCCTGTGGGAGCATGAGGCCAGGGTCAGGAGCCTCACCCTCCTGTAGCACAGCTTGCTGGCCAGCGCTGAGCAGCTGTGGTTTTGCATTGACCACATTGCTTGCCACTCAGGTCTGGTCCCTGTGGAAGAGGCTGCGTTTAGAGCAACAAAAAACCTCAGAGAGAAGGTAACAAAAACCCACATCATGGAGGGTACAGGCCCTAGCAATACTGGCTTCTCCAGGCTGGGGAGGAACTGGAGACGATACCCCACATTGATCATCTCTGCTCTGGACTGTGGGTGGCAGCAGCCTTCATGGTAATGCCAGCGGGCATCAGTAGCAGGGATGACAGCTTGGAAATAATAAAAACAACCATAATGATAAAAGCCAATATTAACAAGCATTGATTGTGTGCCAGGCATTCTGATAAACAATCCACACGCATCATCTCATCCTTTTAAATTTTCTTGTTATGACTGAAAAGTAGATTCTGAAGAAGAATTACCCACCGACCCTTCACCTCACCTAGTAACTATTCACCTTTTGCTGTATTTGTGTCATTTTTATTTTCAGTGGAAATATTTTAAACCAAGTTATAGAGACCATGACAATTTACTCCTAAATATTTCAATACACACCTCTGAGAAATAAGGACACCTACTACATAATCATGCCATCATTATCCTTGACAAAATTAGGAATTCTCCAACATCATCTAGTACCCAGCTATATTCAAATTTCCCCAATTCTCTCCAACAAATGTCTTTTATAGCTCATTTGCTTAAGCCTGAATCAAATTAAATGTCACATTTGACTCTGATGTCTCTTAAATATCTTTTAATATGGAAAAATCTTCCTTCTTTTTATTTTTTAAGGTATCAACATTGCCTTAAAAAAATCATAACATTGGCTTTTGAAGAGACTAGAAACTATGTCCTTCCTAATGTCCCTCCTTCTGTCTTTGTCTGATATAACCCACCCTTATATCCCCTGTAATGAGGGGATAGATTAAGACTTGACATGTTGGAAAGAATACTTTATAGCATTTTGTACCTGTATTTCATCTGGTATCACGTTGGGAGGTACCTTACTTCTGGTTGTCTCACCATTAGTGACACTAGAATTGATGGCTGGTTAGGATGGTGAGGGCCTGGTCTCTCCAAGGGTGCACTGTATCAGCCACGCCCACCGCCATGGTCATCATCTGCACGAGACTGTGGTGGGGCTGCAGCCTCCCACCCGGGTATTCAGGCTCACGCCTTGCTTGTCCTGACTCCTATCTCAGTGTTGGGAACGCCCACCAGAGGGGCATGGCCGACATTTTTTCCTTACAGTACCCGGGATTGAACCCAGGGCTTCACTCAGGCTAAGCAAGTGCTTGACCACTGAGCCAAAGCCCCGGTCCTTTCTAACATTTCATTTTGAAACAGGGTCTTGAAAACATAAATTCCCCAGGCTGACTCTGAACTTGTGATCTGCCTCTTCTCCTGAGTTTCTTGGGATTACAGGAGTGTGCCACCGTGCCTGGTTATGGCTGACCTTAGTGAGTGCCCCTTCTTACCACAGTGATCTGGTGTAAGGGGAGAAGGAAAATCACAGAACTAATCTGGAAATCCCCAGAATCACTAATAGGAAGGCAAGAGAGAAAAATAAAAAAATATATATTTTTGTAAACTGGCATTATACATTTGAGGATATTTTGGCTTGTATATTCACTCAGGTTAAAACCCATGGTTAGGGGCTGGGGTTGTGTCTCAGCGATAGAGCGCTCACCTAGCACGTGCGAGGCCCTGGGTTCGATCCTCAGCACTATATAAAAAATAAATAAGTAAATAAAGGTATTGTGTCAACCACAACTAAAAAATATTAAAAAAAAAACAACAACAACAACATGGTTACATAAACCCAAATGTGTCTGTAGCCACTTTCCTTCCCACCAGGGACATAGGTGTGCGAGCGAGTTGCTAGTGCTAGTGGAAGGTTGGAAAGCGAAAGGTAGGGCCAGGGATATCATTCGTCAGACACTCCCTGTGCTGACTCTACATTCGGTTAATTTCGCAGAGATTTGGGTCATGCGTTGTTGTTCTTTGTCTGCAAAGTGTCGTTTCCTTCTGAGTGTAAGCCCTGTGAGGACAGGTGTGGTCTTTTTGTCTTTTAGAAGCTCATCTTTGGAGCCAGGCCTAATTAGTCTTGAACATGGGTCATCCAGTAGATTCTCCACATGGCTGCGTGCCAGTCAGTCCACCTCTGAGTTTAAGTCTCCTGGTCAGGAAGGTAGGAGGCGAGTGAGACACACCTGGAAGATCTGCTCTAAGGATTCGTTCACTCCACAAGTATTTTCCAGCATGATCTATCTGCCAAGCCCTGTCTAGGCAGGAGGAATTCAGCGTCCACCCCAAGACCAAGTCCCTGATTGTGAAACTTTCATGAATCAAATGACGGAACAGGTAAGACACTGAGCAGAGTTCTAGCTCACGATGAGAGCTCAGAAAGGATCATGTGCTTTGTTCCCCTTTGTACCACCGTCTGGGTCCAGTGCCGTCTTACAGCATCAAGGGGAGTCCGGGCAACCTGAGCTGACAGTGAAAGCACTTGTGGACTCACACCTAGGGCCGTGGGTGGGGTGCAAATGCACAGGTGCCCACTGGCTTTCCCTTCTGGGTCATGGCGGAGATTTGACAGGGAGAAAGTCACAGCAATAAGGAAATGGAAACTTCCTCATTGAGCATGTTCAGGGAAAATGTAAAAATACACATCACATACCATGCCAAAATAAAAATGTTTATATATGAATATATGTATATAAACACCCATATTCTAGAGAGAGAGTGAGTAGCTAGATTCCTAGAATATTTTGCTTAGAGTTTGTATCATTTCAGCAATTCATTTAAAATCTGCCCTCCTATTTCTAACAGTCCCTGTGTGTGTGTGTGTATTTCACCTGCCCCCTGTGGACTCTAAGCTCCCTGTGGACAGTGCTGCTGTTTATACGACGTCTTACCCAACACCGTGGTGGGGCATAATTAGTGCTCAAGGACTGCTAAGGCCAGCACCATAATAGAGGCTGCACCTTGCACCCCTCTGCAGACCCCAGGGTCTGGTCAGCCTTGCAGCGTCTCTGATGGACGCACACTTTCCACCTCAGACTAAGCCGGCATAGTTCTTTTCCACTCTGTATTTTGGTCACAGGTTGCTATTCCACACCTCCAAGCACTTTCTGCTAAAGAAGCTGACTGAGCAAACCCGGGAAGGTATTTTTCATTTCCTTTGATGGAGCATAATGCTTTCGTATATAAACACAATAACACAGTCATTACATATGCGCTTACATTATTGTAGTGGCTGTGCGTTCAGCAATCCTCCCAGCCAGGCAGGGAGCCCAATAGTTCTCTTTTCCATTCTGATCTAAATTATGTTCATAATAAAAGAGTTTTCAATCAAGGTAAATACAATTTCATCCTTGCCTAACATCTATATTCCTGTTCTCTCCTCCTTTTATTTTTTTATTTTTTTTTCCCCTAGAAATTCCTTTCCTTTTTATTCTAGGTCACTCACCCTGATATGCATGAGATTGTCCTCTGGTGGAATAACAGCCGTGCTCCTCAATGAGCTATAACAACGGCCCTAAATGCATCTCCTGTAACATACCTCTGTGATTTGCAAAAGTGGGAATAAATCAAAGCAGGGAAGAGATGCCACGTTAAGCCAGAAGCGAAATGTTGCATCATGTAGCAGGAGGCTGGGGGAGCGAGGCTGCTAGTCCTGGCAGCGCCGATATCTTTGTGCTTGTTACCTCCGCTGCAGCCCCATTAAAACAATCATTCTGAATCTGTGGGAAATTGTCACCTCTTTCTTTCCTGCCATGGCAGCTGGTAGTGGAGGCTGCAGACGCTGCTCATTCCCTTCAAGGTTCTTAACACACATGCAAAAAAAAAGAAAACGAAGCTTAATTTATTTAAAAAAAAAAAAGTGTCAGTGTACCCTCAGGCTCAGCGCAGGCACCAGGGAAAAAAGAAAAGATAAATGCCTCTAGGTGAACTGGCAGCGACTGCAATTCTCCCCTCTCGGTGCAGCTCCACTGTATGCATCACATTAATCACGCAGGATGGGGAGGCATTTCAAAAACTTAAGCAATTTTAAAACAAAGACGCACCATTTTAAGAACACAATAACATGGCTTTATTTTGTGATTCTTTCTTTGCAATGGCGTTGAATCTGAAAAATGTGCTGCAGATGTGAGTATAAATAATTAATTCCCTGGGTGGGGGCAAGCAGGAGAGGTTGGAGGAAACAGAGCAGGCGGAAGAGGGGCCCCTGCTGCCTCCCTGTCCCCTCTGTCACCCTCCCCAGACCGCAGAGCCAGGCCAGGTCTTCCTGGGCACAGAGAGGCTCAGCTTTGCCTGGCACCTGGAGGGATCCAGTCCACGGATGCACGGCCTTGAAACACCTGGAGTTCCCCTGGAGTTCCAAGGTCGTGGTGCACACCCAGGAGCCCAGTGATGACCCTGCAGTCCTGGGGGCCCTCACCTGAAGCTGAGCGCTGCTGTGGTCGCTCTACCTTGCCCTGCTCATTCGAGTCTCCTGATGTCCAGCCCCATGGCAGTGCCCTGGCTCCTGTGTTTTGTGTTGCCCTTCCTCATAGTGAGGAGTGAGTGTGTGTGTGTGTGTTTGTGTGTGTGTGGTGAGGAAGGGCTGAAGTGCCAGGGACTGGGTCTTTTTCTTTTAATACTAGGAATTAAACCCAAAGGCACCTTATCCCTGAGCCACCATCACAGCCCTTTTTATTTTTATTTTGAGACAGGGTCTCACCAAGTGGTTTAGGTCCTCGCTAAATTGCTGAGGCTGGCCTCCAACTTGTGTTCCTCCTGCCTCAGCCTCCCGAGTCCTTGGGATTATAGGCGTGCACCAGTGTCCCTGCTGAGACTGGGTCTTTTTCAGTCAGGCTGTGGGAGTTTCCAAGACACCCATCCCTGAGAAACAAGTCAAGGTCCCTTGTCACAAACACAATGACAAGACGCACCATTTTAAAAATACTGTTTTTGATTTATTCCCACTTTTGCAAATCACAGAGGTATGTTAAAAATACTCTCTCTGTTTCTAGAAAACCAAGTGTCCAAAATTTCACCTGTAATTGATGGCGTAGATGACAGAATGTCATCAGGAGGGAACTGGGGAAACCCCAGGCATTGAGGAGAAGCTGTCTGTCCCAGTGATAACTTGGGGAATCGCCCCTCGCCTAACAGCAAAAATCTACCAGGAATTTTCCCCTTCAGATTTATTTTTTTTTTTCAGGTAACTTTCCTTTTATTTTTAATTTGAAAAATATTGTGTATATTTATGGGATAAAATGTGATGTATACATTATAGAATGATTCAGTCAAGTTCATTAATCTATCTACCATCAGCTTATCATTTTTGTGGTGAGACTCTTAAAAACCCATTCTCCTAGCAATTTTGAAATATAAAATACATTATTTTTAACTACAGCCATCACCGCAGTAGGATACATGACAAAGACTCATTCCTCCCATCTGACACTTTGTATCCTTTCATCATCTTTTCTTTCTCCATTCTTCTCCCTCCTCCACACCCTCTGTGGGTGTGGTAACCACTATTGTACTCGGTGTCTATGAGATAAAATTCTTAAAATTTCACATTAGTGCCATCGTACTGGATTTGTCTTTCTGTGCCTGCCTTAGTTCACATTGTCTTCTAGTGCCCTTCATATTTTTACAAATGACAGAAACTTCCTTTTTAATGGCTATATAGCATTCCATTGTGTATACATATATATACACAATGGAATGCTTTCCTTTATTTATCCACATTTTTTTTATCCATCCATTGATGGATTGTTTCTGTATCTTGGCTATTGAGGTAACGGTGAGGTAAACGTGAGTACAGGTGTATCTTTAACATACTGATCCCAATTGCACTGGATATATACTTGAAGTGGGATTGCTGGGTCATATACTCATATTTCCAGTTGTTTTGAGGAACTTCTATATGGTTTCTATAATGGCTGCACTAATTTACATTCCTACCTACAGTATGTAATTGATCCCTTTTCTCCACAACTTCACCAATACTTGTTAGTATTTGTCTTTTTTTATAACAGCAATTCTGACATAGCTTTAGGATGTTTCATTTCCATTTTTATGACCACAAAATATTTTAAAATTTATTTTAATTTCTTCTTAATTACTCAAAAGTATTTTGTTTAATTTCTACTTATTTGTGAGTTTTCCAAGATTCCTTCTGTTATTAATTTCAAGTTTCATGCCATCATGGTCAGAAAAGATAGATACATAATATTGGTTCAGGCTCTTAAATTCGTTAAGATGTGTTTCATGGCCTAACATGATCTATCCTGAAGAATCCAAGAATGTTCTCATATTATGAAATATATCAGGTATATACAAAACTCCATCTTATGTACTACAAATTAAAAATCCAGTTTAAGAAATAAATATTGAGGACACTATTTCAGTCTCTTTTTAAAAATACCTTATATACAGAGATATGAAAAAATTTGGTATTTATGTGTAATAAGAATTGTAATGCAAAAAAGTACATGTATAATGGCATAAATTTATGTGAACATACTTTATGTACAGAGATACAAAATATGAAATATTGTGCTCTATATGTGTAATAGGGATTGTAATTAATTCCACTGTTGTCCTGTATTAAAAAAATAATAAAATCAGTTAAAAAATAAAAAAATAAAAATATCTGTTTCCAGTCTCTCTTTGCTCTCATCATAAATAATTTGGGGCTTAATTTCTGGAGAGTTCTGTCCACTTATAATATGCTTGTGATTGTGTGTGTGTGTGTATAAATAATATTGTTTTGCTTGCCTTGCAATTTTATTTAGTGGTTCCACTCTATACGTATTCTTCCACAATTTTTCCCTTAATATTATTATAAAATGGATCCGTGTTGTTTTAATTCTGGGATCAGCCAACTGTGGCCTGTGGGCCAATCCACCTGCTGGTTTGTTTTTATACAGTTCAGAATAAGCTAGGAATGATTTACATTATAAAAGCTTTGGTTACAAAATAAAGTCAAAGAAATAAGCGTGAGAGAAGCCATATGTGTCCAAGAAAGTCTTCAACATTAATTATCTGGACCTTTATAGAAAAATCTGATGCCTCCTTCTCTTCCATCTTGTCCGTGTTAATCGGTCCCTTGGTTTGTGCCATTTCACCTGGCACAAGCCAACAAGTGTGACTTTTTCTTTTCAGTTAATACAATTTAAGTTCTAAAACTTGCATTTGGTTCCTTTTATATCTTCTGTTTCTCTGCTGAGAATATTTTTGTCGTGTGTTTCATGAGTGATTTTAATTGTCTGGTGGAATGTTTTTTTATAATAGCTATTTTTAAAAGTCTTTGTCCAACATTTGTGTCATCTTGGTGTTGGCATCTGTTGACTTTCTCCTTTTGAGTTGAGCTTTCCTTGTTCTATGTGTGACAAAACTCTTGGATTACATCCTGTGCATTTTGAGTACAATGCTGCGACACTCCGTTTCTCATTTAGATCTCCTATTTTAGCAGGCCCTTAGCAGGTTTAGGTTCAGAATACACATCTTGGCCCACTTTTGTGGTCTGTGGCTCAAATATCAACTTAGTTTTCAAAGGCTCTGCAGTGCTATTTTGGTATGCTCTACTTGTGTGTAACCCAGAGGCCAATTTGAAACCTGGGCTGTATTGTTCACCAGAGTTCAACGCTCCAATCATTGGCTGTGTTGATTCTGGTTGGTTTCACACACTGGCCCCTTGGGAAACCACCTAGGACTTCATACGCAGATTTAAAGAATTCTTTTCTTCACTTCTCTTGTCTCTGTAACCCCCAGCCCCAGCACACACACTCTTTGGCCTCTGACAGATATTTCCAAAGTGCAAGACAGGAATAATTGACAGGTCTTTACCCATAGTCGCCCAGGGCAGAGACAGGGTAGAGAACGGCAGCATCTCTGTTCATCTTAGCAGGCGGCAGGTTTAATAGAGTTTATATTCATTTTCTTTGATGAGATTTCACATATTTTGTTAAAATTATTTATTGGCACCTTATATTTTTAATGCTGTTCTTACACTTTAAGCATTTTTTAAAAAGTCAATTTGACTTTGGAGGTAAGTTGACTGAATATTTGAAGGGTGTGGCACAAGATTATTATGTAAGTATGTAATGATGGTGTTCCTTTCCGTAGTTAGGGATTTACCTAAGGGAATCACTAAACAGAGACGGCAGCATTATTGAGCTGTTCTCTTTAAGACCAATGGGACTTTTGGAAGTAATTTGAAGGTGTGTGAAATTGATAAAGACTTCTTAAAGCAACTTTTCTTTTGTTCAGTTTGGGAAGAAGGACTGGGAAAAAGTAACTGGGAGGGCTGTGGATTTTCTTATGGAAATTAATAGGGGGAACCGCTTAAGATTGCAGAATAGGAAAACACGGAGAGAAAACAAAATCCAACATGATAATAGCTGGTGGGTGTGTAAGAAGCTGCTTCAGGTTGTTCGGTTGTGAGTGACCTCTGTGGATGAAACATGCTGACCCAGGCGCCTGAGTCAGGCCCACCTCTTAGAGCAGGGAAGGTCTGGTAGCCTGGTGAACAGCGCTTTTGTGGCAATAGTGTGCGTGGACTTTGCTTGTGAGTATGCAGTTACCCTGAAGGTGGATTGGACAAAAGCGATGGTGTTAACTTAGAAATTTCTATTGTTCCTATTGGAGCCCACAAAAGCAAAATCTAGCCAGGCGTGGTGGCACACACCTGTAATCACAGTGGCCCCAGAAGTTGAGGCAGGAGGATCTCAAATTCAAAGCCAGCCTCAGCAACTTAGCTAAGCTCCAAACTCCTTGGAGAGATTCTGTCTCAAAATAAAATGTAAAAAAGGGGCCAAGGAGGACTAAGCGGTTAAGCATCCCTGGGTTCAATCCTGGTAACAACAACTACAAGAAAGCAAAATCCACGATTTTCTGAAATGTTTATTAGAAAAGGTGCAACAAATGAAATTATGGAGCAGTAATTTAGTGCAGGCTTTGGAGTGTGATGAGGTTTCAATGTCTTCAGCTGAGGCATTTTGGTAGCTGATCGTGCAACAGCAGAAGACAAGTGGAGGGAGAGCAGGATTGTGAGGTGGCCCAGGGTTTGGGTTTGGATATGTAAACTTGGGGCTGCTGCTGCTTCTTCCAATGGTGAAGTAGGAGGTGAAATACCAGACTGGAAGGCAGGGGAGAAGGCTAGGTTAGAGTTTCAATTTGGGGTCTTATCTGGAAACAGATGATGTTTGAAGCAACAGGATTACCCAGCTCGGGAGGCTAAGGCAGGAGGATTGCGAGTTCAAAGGCAGCCTCAGCAACAGTGAGGCTCTAAGCCACTCAGTGACACCCTGTCTCTAAATAAAATACAAAATAGGGCTGGGGATGTGGTCGAGTGCCCCTGAGTTCAATCCTTAGCATAAAAAAAAAATAGTTGTCTTTCTCTGCTGGAAGAGAATTTCAGTGTTGCACTTTGTTGGGGGAAGGATTCGAAGTTTCAAAGTCTGGGAGCCTCTCCTCAAGGAAATATATGATGTACCCTCCCTTATCCCATTAATGGAGTCAACCAAGGCACAGGGCAGTCAATATGATCCCAGAAGATTGAATGGGGCTTATAAATCTGACATAGGCTCTGAACCACTAAACCAAGTTCCTCTTAAACAGCACTCCATGCAGTTGGTGTTCTCTCAATCTATAGAAAGACGGATAACACACGAGACACCCAGGCCAAAACCACGGTCCACACCAAAGCTTGTAGGTGAATGTCTATAGCAGCAGTATTCATAACGGCCCCAAAGTGGGAGCAACTCAAAGGCCATCGACCGGTGAATGGAAATGAACTGTGGCGTATTCCATATTGTTTGACACCAACATAGAAACAAGGCCCCGGTGCTTGCAGCAACACGGATGGATTTTGAAAACATGCTAAGAGGAAGAAACAAGTCATGCAAGACTACATATGGTAGAATTCCATTTATGTGAAATGTCCAGAAAGGGCCAGTCTACTCGGATGGCGAGCAGATTAGTGGTTGTCTGAGGCTGAGGCACTGGGGGACCGGGGGGACTGTCTGCTGATGGATAAAGGCTTCCTTGTTGGAATGATGAAACCATTCTAAAATTGATGACGGTAATGGTTAGACAACTCTATAGATGTACCAAAAACGATTGAATGGTATACTTCAAATGGGTCAATTTTATAAATTATATGTCAATAAAGCTTTATAGTTAGAAAGGTAACAGACAGCAGGGGTCGGGTGGGGTGGGGAGAACAACATCAACAAAAAAGATAAAAAGAAAGAAAACATGGTCTTAGAGATCGTGTGTGTGTGTGTGTGTGTGTGTGTGTGTGTGGAAACAACCCACAATAACCCACAATTTATTCATAAAACCTATAAAGTGCTTGGGCAATTAACTAACATAAGGTTAAAAAAAAAAAAAAAAGCACCAGGGATACATAGCAACTGTGAAAAGGTACTACAGGATGAAAGGGGAAAAGCCACGCAGAGAAGAAGAGGGTCCCCCAGCTGGCAGAAGCCGTCACTCAGCCATCCCTACCTATTTGTTTGTATTATGGAGAACTTCATGAGAACATTAGCGAGAGAAAGAAAATAAAAGGACCAAACAAATACAGGACCAAAACGAAACACTGAGAGATCCAAAGGGACATTACAGGTCTAAGGTCATACATCAAGGCTCGAAGCAGCATCTTTATAGAATGAATTAAAAAACTTATCAACATAAGGAAAAGAATAGACATTTCTAAAAGCTCAATTTCAAGTCCAAATCCCTCCTTCATATGAAATTCCCAAGTTTAAGTAACTATGAAAACTGAGTAGTTTTTTTTTAATTTATTCTTTTGGTAACCCACTTGGAGGCATAACATGTCCTGAACAGATGTGAAGTTATTTATAAGCTTTGTTTTTTCAATGTAACTTGGATATTCATATTCATAGTTTTCTTTGAAAAAACATTAATGCTTCTGAACACTGCCCAGACTCCATTGGGAATATTACATAACATGTGGAATATGCATTTGTTATTTTCTAAAATATGAAATCATTTTGAATTCCAAAATATATCTTGTTCCAAGGATTTCAGAAGGGATTATGAGTCAGTAACCAATTAGGAGAAATGACCGTCTTAAGAAAATGGGGCGGGGGGGAAACTTAATTAAAAAAACTAACAGGTCAGAGAAAAGAAGAACCAGTGATCAACTGTAAGAACAATTGATGTGTATAACATGTCAAAATACACTTTACTGTTAGCTATAACTAAACAGAACAAATATAAAAAATAATTGATGCTTCTGAAATAAGGAAACAAAGAGCTATAAATGTATTCAAAGACCTAATGCAAGAAAATTTTTCTGAAGTGCACAAAATAATGTTGTTCAAAAATCACACTGGAATATGAATAAAATTCATGAGAAATATTCAATTACAGAAGAGTTATGAGCCCAAAAGATAAAGGAAGAATTATTTAGGCATCCAGGAAAAAGAAAAGTAATTTATTTACAAAGGGAAGAGGATGAAGTTGGCCTCATACTTCACTGCAGCAGTATTCAATGACATTAGAAGTACTGTGTCATTGAACCGTACAAAGTTCTGAAAGGAAGAGAATATGGTCCACAAATACTAAATACTGCCAGATTATCACTTGGTAAAAAATGTGGCAGACTGACATTCTCATGTATGAGTTAAAGCAGAGGAAGTAACAAGAACTTCTTCCAACACTGCTTGACCTCCCACAGATCAGAAGCTTGAGTTCAATAAAAACTAAAGACTAGAGAAGCTGTGTTAGAGGGGGTGGTGGTGAGCAATGAATCCATTTCAAATTATCTTTTTCCCCCCAGTGATGGAGATCAAACCTAGAGCTTCCATCTAGCCGGGTAAGCACTTAACTACTGAGTCACATCCCCAACCCTGAAGTTCTCTCTTTTAATTAACTTACAGAACCTAACAAAGGCTATACTTAATCAATAGTTCTTTCACTCTCCTGAACAATGTGTGGACCTTGGGGTGCCCTAATTCCGGTGCCACCCTCCATCTCTCATATTATTCTTGTCTAGTACTTTAGTTCTACTTTTAAAAATGTTCCTTCTAAAGTAACCACTCATTTTCTCTTGCCATCAATGCTTAGAGATTTTGACAAAAGATTTTTCAATTTCTTTGCTGATCACTGCTTATTGTATTCCATTAATTGAATTTCCTTTTCTTAAATAGATCCTTTTGTAGTTATTTCAGAGAGGGAGGTAAATTTTAGGTTTTTGATGTTTGGAAATATCTAGATTTTTGCCTTGACCTTTGAATACTAATTTCACCAAGTCCAAAATTCTCCACTGATAGTTACGTTCCCTCAGCACTTTGAAGATAGTATTTTGTTATCACCTGGTGTCCGGTGATGCTTTGGGAAGGTCAATGTCAAAGTTACTGTTGGTCACTTGTAGATACAGCCTCTCCTCTCTGGTTGCTCTAGGGTCTTCTGTTTCAAGATGACTCTTCTCATGGAATTTCTTCTTCCCCCCTCACCCCCACCATCATCTTCTTTTTCTTTCCTTTCCTTTGTTTCCATTCTTCTCTTTTTCCATTTTTAAAATTTATTTTTTGCTTGTCTTTGTTATGCCCTCTCCAAAATAAACTTTGAAATATCTTCCATTTAGAGAGAGAGAGAGAGAGAGAGAGAGAGAGAGAGAGAGAGAGAGGTTTAAAATCCAGAATTTCTTTCAGCCTACCAATTTGGAACAATTTAACATCTTAGTATATTTAATGTTCACATTTGGAAATCTGCTACTTCTACTCACTTGAAAATGTCTCTCTGTAATTGTTTATTCATTTGTCAAACAATCTCGCATAATTTTTGTTAAGTGAATTTATAGGTTTGCTACATTTTTTGTTTCTATTTTGAAGTGAGAATTTCCTTTTTAAAACCTACATTTTCAGGGGAGGGGGGATAGTAGAGGATAGGAAAGGCAGCAGAATACAACAGACACTAGTATGGCAATATGTAAATCAATGGATGTGTAACTGATGTGATTCTGCAATCTGTATATGGGGTAAAAACGGGAGCTCATAACCCACTTGAATCAAATTGTGAAATATGATATATCAAGAACTATGTAATGTTTTGAACAGCCAACAATAAAAAATTAAAAAAAACCCCTACATTTTCTATTTGGTTATTACTAAACTAAATAAATCTACTGGTTACTATTATTATTTTTCTCCTGGATAGGTCAGATTCTATATAGTATGTCACGTGAGTAACATAAAGATTGAATAGCATCTCCAGAAGTCAAAAGATGAGGTAAATCTATTTTTAAGGACAAGAATATTTTATTTTATTAGACAAAAACTGGATGATCAAAAAGTACATTTGATTTTCAAGAAGGCAAGGGAAGAAAAGTAATAACTAGATATGAACAAGAGAAAAAATTTTGATGTATAAGTTTTTCTGCTAGACATTAGATCTGACTACAGAAATTTCTAGTTTAAAGTCTGAATCAGACTAAAATGGCGGAAACAATTACACAAATGACTGAGTATATTAAACTTAGTAGAGTTTGAATGATTTGCATCAAGTGACACTTAAAAATACTGAGAAATTCCAATGCAGGGTACTAGAAATCATTTTAGAGACATAATTGAATATATTCATCTTTTTTTTCTTTAGGGTAAATTTAAAATATACCTCAGAAATTATAGAATTAGTATCAAATGTTGAGAATAATGTAAAACAAATGATCAGGTCATCTTTTAGAAAAACTTGGAAGAGTGTATGTGGCTGCCTGATTTTGTAAAAGCAAATCATGTCAGACCAGTTTAGTTCTGTTTTATGACAGGATAACAGTCTACAAACATAATAGGCATTTGAAAAGCATAATTCCTTTTAATTTCAGTAAATGTTTTCTTCTGTTGTATATAACATATTATTCATAGGCTAAGAAAATATGGCTTGGTGTAGTGTTCTCAGTGGCTAGCTATCATTAACCAGTTTCCAACTGGATGCTGACATTAATAGGTGCTCACAGGAATTCCTGGTGGATTTCTTTGAAGGCAATAACTTGGTTGTAAACCTAAACAAAAGATTTGAGATGTTACTAATTAAACCTGTAGGTACTACTAAGCTACATACTGTTTTTGGTCTCTGGGTCTAAACTTCAGAACAATCTTGAAATATTAGAAGGAAAACTTCAGAAACATTAACCAACAACTAAGTAAGAAAACTAAGATGTGAGGAATGTCTTGGAATCCTTTGGGGGTGAAACAGCTGCATGGTATGAAAAACTGGCCAGATGGAATTTAAAATTAAAATGAAGATCCCAGTTATCTTGTGGGGCAGAAGTTGAGTTGGGATGTAAGAGTCAGGATCACCGTAGACAGAAATGTGATAATAATGAAAAGTATTTGTTAAAAGAGAACAAGAAAGAAATAAGGAAGGAGGGGAGGAAGGGAATGAGGGAGAAGGCAAACACAGAATTTAATGTCCTGTATGTGGCCTATAAGATCCATGAAAGTCACTTCTGCCCAGGACTGGTCATGCAGTTATTAGAACATAATGTCTCATTTTCGTCCACACTTTTAGAGTGGATGTAAGTGATTTTGAAGAAGAGCAATGAGAAGAATTGAAGGGCTAGAATGTACATCCTGGGCTGAAAGGCTAAAAATGTAGAGTTGTTTGGATTAGATAAGGGATAGCCAGGGAATAGCTTCGTTATCATTTTCACGTAAACGGTTTTGTAGAAGATAACCCCCATTGGTGACTTCTCTGGTCCTCACAGGATGAAAAAGAGCACAAAGATGCTTAATTTCAAATCTGAAAAGAGCGGATTTGGACCTAAATGCAGATGTCAGTCATCAGGGTAAAGTAACTTTGAAATGGTTTCTAAAGGAGGTTCAGGCCAAGTAGCAACGTGTCTCCAGACTGGATATAATGTTAAGTGTGACATCGAGTCTGAGAAAGATGACCTGAGTCATAAGGTAAGCTATATCCCACAGGCCAAGTTGGACCCACCACCTGATTTTTGTTTGTATGTGGTGCTGAGGATCGAACCCGGGCCGCACGCATGCCAGGCGAGCGCGCTACTGCTTGAGCCACATCCCCAGCCCTCAACCACCTGATTTTTGGATGATCCATTAGCTAACTATGACTTTTACATTTGCAAGTAGTTGAAAATAAAAATTTTGTAACAAAAGAAAATTACGTAAAATTCACCTTCGGTGTCCGTGAATAAAGTTGTACTGGAACACAACCACACCCATCCCTTGGTGTTCTTGTTGGTGGCTCCTTGGGCCCCTAACCATGGCAGAACTGAGTAGCTGAGATTGAGACGGTAGTTTCCACAAAGCCTGGCTATTTGGGACCCTGACCTAGATGATCACAGCACTTGCACAATGTGTAGATTTTACCTCCAACATCTAGAAGCTTTCCTTGTTGTAAAAAAAATGAACACCTCTGGGGTCAGCTGATGAATACAGGCAGCACATCCTTTGAAGGGTTTTTGACAGGGCTTTGGGTCCACAGAAGAACACACCGATGCTGCTGCTGGAGGGGTAGGAAAAGGGAGCAGTGTTACCCAGGGCAAGGCCAAGACAATCGCAGAGCTCGGAGGGGCTGTGGATGTAGGTTGCTTATTCATTTACTGACCTGCATCCATCCACCTCCTTTTTCCTTAGATTCCCTCTTCCTATTTTCAGCACCTTGCTCCCTCCCAGATTCAGGGGTTCACCCAGATGGCTGTGCAGGAGGTTTTGAGAGAGAGAGGGTGTCACCTGGATTTTTGATCAGGTGACCTTGATTAGCATCTTCTTGGATCCATGGCTAGAATATAAGCTTCCTGAGAGCAGAAACCCGATCTGGTGTGATTCCAGCCCTCAGGACAGTGCCCAGCATATAAGACAGTCAACACATCTTTGTTGAAGAAAAAGGTCAAGTTGATTATGATCTCTATGCTCTTGGGCAAGACCTGAGATGTTATTTTCCATAGATATAAAACCAAGACAATAATTACATGATATGTTTTATTTACATTATATGTTTTATGGAAAGCAAAATGAGATAATGCATCCAAAATGGTTTTAAAAGGGTGAGTTAGTACTAACATTCTGCTCAACCCTGCCTTTTTTATAGATAATAAAATTTATACAGAAGTAATAGCAACTTGATTTATTTCTTCTGTTGGAATTACTTTAATTTTCCAAGAAGTCCAAAACAAAGAGATGGAAGGAAAAAAGACATTGCTGAAAATGTGGTCAACAAACGCAGTCCTCTACAATTATGACATCTTGGATAACATGGCTGAGGAGATATTTTTACATATGGTGACTATTCCAGGGCGGCTCAAATCCCTTGTGACATCACAGTGCCAGCCTTCAGCTTGTCTCTGGAAGTTGTGATGTTTGTGGGTCTAGAGGGAGTTACAGAGATGATGTCTTTTTTTCCCCTTGTTTTGAATATTATTATGCCCTGTAGCATTTTTCCAGTCTTTGGCATGAGCCAAATTAGTTACTCTAGTCCAGATCAAAAATTCTCCAACTTTACCATGCTTCAAGTCATCTAGGAAGATGGTTAGAATGCAGATTCCTTGGCTCCAAGGAATGCATGGTTAACATGGAGCCTGGGTAATATTGACACACAATGTCCTGGGAGCTCCCTTTGAGGAACTGTCTTAGGAACATTCTTCAGACCCAGGACCAGTGCACTCTCCGGTCGTACTCCTTCAGATCTGGCTTTTGTTGGGGAATGCCTACATAGCCTAGTTCATCTTAGCTGACACAGAAGCAGGGTTCTCTGCCGTATCAGAGCCACCTTTTAATTATGTGTTCCAGAACTGTAATAACCATGGTGGAAGTCGATGGTTTAATGATATTTTAGACTAGCTTCAAAAGAACTTATCAAATGGCTTCATTTGTAAATGACAATATGTTTAAAATGTGTAAGTACGACTCTCAAAGATATCATTCCCCACAGCTAAATTTGACAAAGTAATTTTTCAGAAAATATTCCCTAGCCTGAAAAATATGACTTAATGAAGCAATTTACAGGGGGTTGCAGAGCGAAAGGACAGGGTCAGGGTGCTGTTGGTTCCACCACTTGGCTGCTGGGTGACTTTGGGCATATTAATTATCTTCTCAAAGCCCCCATCACCTCATCTGTAAATTGAGGAGCATAAATCTAGTTTCCAGCTCCTGGAATCTCTTCTGCTCTCGCAGCATCGCTGTGAAGACCAGGTTGGCCGCTGCAGGTCCAGATTTTGGCCTCAAGTGTGGCATGTGGTGATTTCTCAGTGACTCTTAGCTTATCTTCGTCATTATGACACACTGTGTCTGCAGGACTCTGCCTACTCCACGTAGCTGAACAGGAGTGGGAGGGAGGGAGGTATTAACTCGGAGGCGATGATAGACTTACTTGAATCAGCACTATGTCTTTTGAGCTCTGGAATGAAACATTTTGAGTGATGCATGAGTCAGGTAAAACCCTTTCCAATGAGAAGTCACAGCTCTGCTTTGTGTCTGATGCCCAGAGGGACCCTTGCATCCATTTTTCAAAGATGCTGTTATGGGTGGTGATATTTTTCCATTAGTGTAGATGTCACCAAAGAGATTGCCCACTGGCCCACTCCCAACAGGCTAAGATGTCCTTTCGTTTACAGCCACAGTCACTGTTTGCAGGAGCCAATGGTGCTCTTTGATGCTCTGCCTTTAAAACTCCATTTCAAAGGCTTCTGATTGCTGGCTGCCAGGTGTACCACTGGTGTCCCCAGCGGTTCACAGCTCCCCTGCCCCTTTGAAGTGATGGCTATTACACTGCACAGCTAAGTGCATACTTTTCTGTACTCAGGGTCCATAACTGTCATGGTTATGCGATTGCCAAAAAGTCTTACAAAGGCCATTCATTATCTATCTTTGCTTTGACCAAAAGGTCAGCCCTTCACCAGCTGGCTGCACATCACTGTCCCCAAGCAAGGCATTCTGTTGCCTGCCTGCTGTTGCCCTCTTGGCATTTACAATTCCAAGTATGAAGATTTCTTGTCACGAATGCCTACCGTGAACCACGGGGCCGAGATTCCGTGAAAAGCGGTTAAGGCGTAGACGCGGCAGTTTTAATTTTTTTATTTTTCTTTTATGAGGCAATGGACAAATGCAAAGGAACCCTAATGGGGTTGGTAAAGAAAAAAAAAAGTCTTCTATAAAATTTAATTACCCACAATTGCTCAGAATTAAAAAAAAAAAAAGATTCTCTGCAAAAGAAGTATAAAACCACGAGACACTATTTATTCTCGGGTTTACAGCTGCAAGCCGTGGAGTTTGCACAGGCGAGAGGAGCTGGATCAGGGACAATGTTAATGGCATTGATCAGTCTGGGCTGCTGACTTTGATGAGAAAAGGACACATTTCACATGGGCTGCAAAGATGGTTAACATTCACAGCATTATTTTTAGCTCTGATAAACAGTAAGGAAAATCCTCCTTTCTCCTTCTATATTTGCTAAATAACTACTGTGCTCTTCTCTGTGGGGCTGGTGTATTTTTCAAAACAGGGCAGCGATACCATGCATGAAAGGCATCCAAAATATCACCCGCCAGGAGATTTCAGCCAGCAGATATATGGGAGTGTGGGTGCGCCTGGGAGTAATCCCACCACCTTGCTGGATTCCCAGGTTCTGCTGCCGTGAGCTCTTCTCTCTTTAAATTGTGTGTTTGTTTTTATGTGTTGGCTTTTATGCTTGGTAAGTTATAACCCTGTAGGGGCAGACCCTAAACCCCATTTTAAAAAAATCAAATTACTTTATACCCTGAGTGCATTCTGCAAGTAAAATCGATAAACAGAAGGTTCCCGTGGATTTATGGAGACTTAGAAAGAAGGCACCGAGAGCTATAGACCCTGTTTCACACAATGGACACAACTTCTGGTTAATCTTTCCTAGTGAGTGTTTTTCATTAGAAAACCCTCCAAATGATTTATCACATAATTATAGTTTATACAACACCTTCTTTTTCATAAGCACAGATGATAATTGTGCTGGCCAGCTTTTTTTTTTTTTTTTTTTTAAACCTATCTTCCAGTCCGTTGTAGCTGCTGGCTGCATGACTTTCCTCTGTGTGTTAATTACTGGGCTGTTCATTACTTGCTGCAGACCCACCTAACAGTGCTCTGGTGTGACTCTTCTGCCCACTTCCCACCAGCTTCATCTTCTTTGGCAGGCTGAGACGTCTGGCTAGGACTCTGGTCCTAGCTTTCTCCTCCATCTCTCCATCTCTCCTCTTGCTCATGCTGGCTACTGCCAGGCTCTGAGGTGTATGGATAAAACTGCTGCCCTTGAGGGACTTAGGATCTTATAAGGGAGAAAAATAAAAGCAGCTGACTTGGAAGCTTTGGATTTCTGAAACTGGTAGAGCCATTTCCCCCCAATCCTATTCTCCTCCTCTACCCCAACAAAGCACTAAAATATATACACTTCATGCATAAATAACCTGCTGCCACAGCTCATAATTTGATAGATAACATCATCAAAGCAGCTTTGCAAAGCAATAAAGAAACCACCTTCTACTTTCTTACTCTCCTCCCTAATCCCCCCAACCACACGTAGAGTAATTCTAGTAATTTTTGTTGTGTTTTCACTTGGTTCTAACCAGAGAGGCAGATGCCCTCTGGTGGGAAGGTACAATTTAAATATGCTGACAATATTCGCATCCTCAGTTTACAGTGGCTTTATTTTTCTCACAAAGCTATAATTTATCATGTGTTGGATTTTCATGTAAGTCTACTTCTTTGAGTGTTTTGAATATTTTAGTCATATAATGAATGTTTAAGATATCCTGTTAGATAAAAGACCTTGTGTGCTAGCCTCTGAATGCTAATGTCTTAAAAATATCATTGAAAAACATTTTGCACATATGCACGTACAAATGAGAATTGAAGGGTGTGCACACAAGCAAATGTGGTTCCAGATGGACACATTTACTCCATTTAGTATAAAGGTATTTTTACATTTCTGAAAACAATGGGTGGTCTAAAATACATTCATGCAATATGGATCCGAAGCCCCCAATCATGTGGCAAGTTGACACCTCTTTTCATTGTTGGGTTGGGTCGAACTGCTTTAAAAAGGGATGTCATATGCTTATTCTTCCCGTCAAGATAAAAGAAACACTTCTGAAGTTTCCAAAAGTGGCCAGAGCTTTAAAGTTGTTATGATAATTAATTACATAAAGTTTACACCTAGGAGGCACGGCCAAGTTATTAGCAGATAAGTCAAAAGCAGCAAACTATAAATATTATCTGAAGCGTAAGATCAAACGCGGAAGCCCTATGGAAAAACCTCATATTCAATTAATTAAAAACAGCTGATCCAGAAATTCAGAAGGTTGAGCACATACACAAAATGTGCGTTTGACAAAGGAGTAGCTTGATGTGACAAAGCTATATTTATTTTCATTCCGTCTACCTTCTTGGCAATGATCAGCTGACTCCTGAATACTCGTCTGTAGCTTGGGAACATATTGAGGGTGTTGACCAAAACAATGAAATTTAGCTTCCCCTTGGTAAAAGACACATTTCTATAGATTAATAAGACATAGATGTCAGTGCATTATTTAATTAGCCTACTATATTTTAATTAGGAGAATGATTTTCATTGTTTTTGTTTAGAGTGCTTTTTTGTGTTTGTCTAATTGAAGCAATAAACAACAATTATCACAGGCATGTGAGTTTGGTAATAGCAATAAAAGACATTATTTTATACATATACTTACTATTTGCTGATTGCCTTTTAAAGCTATTCTTTTGTTTTTGCAAATTCAGCTGATATAATTACCAATATTAATGACAAATAAAAACAATAGATACGCTTTCCTTTTTTCTATTTCCAGCCTTTGATCTATTTTTAATTTCTCTCCCCTCTTCCTTATTTGTATTCGTTTTGATGCCATCAATTTGTTTCTCTATTACTGTTATTTTTGCAATTTTCTGTTTCCTTTAGAGCTTGCCCAACTCTCTTTGATCTGCTTCCCTTCAAGCTTTATTTTTGGTGCTGTTTTTCATGTTCTATAAAAAATACTTTTGCCCCTCTTCCCTTTATTCTTTTGATTTAACTCCTTCTCAGAACAAGAACCAACTCTAGCTTTGAGTGAACAGGTAAATGTTTTTTCAAGAGCAAGTCCTGAGAATCCTCGGCTTTGCACTGATGAATAGACATGGTGGAGAGCCTACTTCAAAGGCCCTCGAGAACAAAGGACCTTTCTGAGACCACTAGCAAATCTACCAATTCCTTCTGAACCCTCTTTGCCAAAAGATAGGAGCTAACACAGGACAAGCCTGTCTGCAGGAGTGGCCAAGTGGGCTTAGGAACAAACATATCCTTGACATAATAAGGGGAAAACATACTGTTTATCTCTTTAATAAGCATCCTGAGGAAAATTAATGTGACTTTGTCCTTTGTGCAGAACAGTAATTGGATTGTGTGTTTCATTTCTATCTGGACAAAGGCCAGGATATTGAAATACTTTTCAATATTAGATTTTCTTGTTTAAAAATTAGATTTTATTGGCATTCTCTTTCCGAGATTTCTTCATTAAAAGCTTCATTAAACATAAATCTCCTTTTACACAGCAGAAAACAAAAATTATTGCAACGAGGTCATTTTGAACGTCTTCTAGAAGGGCGGGGACAGCTTCCTTGCTGGAGACTCCTCTCTCCCAGGGACAAAGTAACAACTGACTTTGTGGGCATGAGTCTGATATTTGTCATATTGAGGTTTGAAACTATATAACAAGTTGCTGTGTTCTAGAGTCTTAGGCTATTCCAAATATGGTATTTTAAGAAAATCTTGTTGGATGTGGTGGAGCATACCTGTAATCCCAGTGGCTCAGGAAACTGAGGCAGGAGGATTGCAAGTTCAAAGCCAGCCTCAACAACTTAGTGAGGTCCTAAACAACTCAGTGAGACCCTGTCCTAAATAAAATACAAAAAAAAAAGGTGTGTGTGTGGGGTGCTGTGGTTAAGGGCCCCGAAATTCAATCCCAGTACCAAAAAAAAAAAAAAAAATTGGGCTAGGAAGTATGCTGTAGAGGCTTAACTCAACGACATGCAAACCTGGGGGCCTCTTCTCTCCTGAAAGATGCAAAGTCATCCGTGGGGGAGAGAGAGTTTGCAAAGCTAATGTGCTGAAAAATGCAACTGGACATCAAATACATTTCTGCACTTCGATTCCAGCCTCTAGAAAGAAATGAACACACTCCTGACAAGGCAAGTGGGGAGAGTGACAGCCACAGTTTTCCCAGCTTAAAACTGTTTTTGCTGCTCACTCCCTGCAAAAATTGGACAGGCTCACTTCTCAGCCCTGCAAAGCATAATTTTCTGGGCAGAGTTTGTGCAAACCCAGTCTTACCCTCAGTCTCCTGACGCACCGTGTTTCTGGCTCACACTTTCTGAGGGGAGAGAGATAATGAAATGGTTTGGTTTGAAAGGCCTTCCCCACTGGGCTGCAGACTTCATGTGTAACAGAAATAAACAAATGAGCTGTGGGATGTCAGTAAGAGAGGAGCCTAATAAAGAGCCGGACTATCTATAAGAGCTTACAAGATATATAGATCTCTGTTTAATGCCTGCAAAGTGGGAAAATTCCTTTTGTGATAATTGAAAACTGAGTGCAAAACATTGGTCAAAAATAAACTTTCACCAAAAGGTGAAAGTAGGAATAACCCACCCCCCAACCCCAAAACCCTAGTGATCATATATGAGCTTTGGACCTCTTAATTTCTACCTCTAAGTATTTTAAGGAATCTGTAGATGAAATTAACTTGTTTCTGCACTGGACAAGAACTGGATGGGGGTAAGGTGACCGGTGGTGACTCTCAGGGCTCAAAGAGACTTGGGCTCCAGGATCCAGGAACAGGTGTTGAGAAAGGAGCCCAGAGGAACTGGATTCAGAGGATCTAGAAGGTAGGATGGGTTGGCAAAGCCTGCTGGAGAGAAGGTGGCGCTCCAGCCCTGGAGTCTAGGCCAGGTGTCCACAAAAGCCAAGGCTAGAGGCAAAGGGGAACAAGTGGACTCGCGGATGAGGGGCCTGGAAAGAGCCTCCAAGGCCACTTGCCACAGGTTGGCAGCTCTTCTGGGGCATCTAAGGCTGAGCCCCTGGAGTAAAAGTGAGACTTTGCAATTGATTGTGCAGCTGGTCCACTTCCACCCCAACCTTGAAGCTAAAAGTTGTTGTTTTTTTGTTTTTAACTTTCTTGTTGGAAATCTGTTGCTCTCAGATGACTCAAGGTCAGGAGGAAATTTCCACAGACATTCCCTCAGCCTGTTTTTTACCCAGGGCTGTGGGCTCAGGAGCCTCCTCAATGAATACTCTTGTCTTGGGTGCAGGCTTTCTCAGGCAGGCTGTCCAGGAAGCAGGGCTCAGGGAGAGCTGGGGCAGCTGAAGTCAGAGTGACTTCACACAGAAGGAGGACACTGGAACTGTATGCCTAGGAACCCCGAGGGCCTCTGGTTACTTCTTCCACGCTTCTCTCTTCACAAAGCTCCTTCAATAATGATCCAAAGAAGTCTCACAATGTAGTGACAAATAATAAAGAGTAAAATGGATAGTTCTGGCACAAACAGACTACATGCAAAAAAATAAAAATGTAAGAAGGAGCTGAACTGACCTAAATAATATTCACCAAAAAAAAAATTCTATGGAGCAGAAATAAATACTAGGAAGCTACAAAAAGGTTAATAAAGCATAACTCCTATGAAAGAAGACCAGAGAGCAGAAATGTAAGGAAGCTGCATGGAGAAGTCACAGGTGATAGAGATGTAGTCAGAAGAACCCTAGGATGTTTTAATTTACTTCTGATAAAGTGGACAGAAAGAAGGTTGGGCTATGGAAGACCTAAGTAGCATGGTTAATAAGGTAGATAAGAATAAGATTTATTCAACTTTGGGACCTGCACAGGAGAAGGCTTTTCCCTACCCTCCAAATGTTGTGGGTTTTGGAACTCTTGTTGATCTCTCTCTACTGCATTGGTCATCTCATTTGGTGTTATGGCCTCCAACCCAGCTCCTGCCCTGAAATCATGATGCGTACGTACCACTGCCTACTTGACGCCAGTATGTGTAACAGGAATCTTCAGCTGAACATGTCAAAGAAAAAACTCCTGAAAGCCTCTGACTGACAACCAGAACGCTTACAGTGCCATCCAGGTAGAAATGGGGACTTCATCCTGGTTTGGCTCATGCCTCATATCCAACCCATCAGCAAATCAGGTCAGCTCCCTTTGCAACCTGCCCAGGATGTAAGGGCCTCTCAACACCTCCGCTGCCACGCCCCGCCTCCACCAAGCTACCTCCACCGCCCACTGCCTGCCTCTCCACTTCTGTCCAAGGCCCTACTATTCCTTAAAGCAGCCAGAGAGATCTCATGTCACTCCTGGGTTCAAACCTCTAAATGGCTTCTCCTCTGTGAATAAAATTCAAAGTCTATGATGATCTGCAACTGTCCTTTCTCCTAAATGCAACCCCCGGTTACTCTCCCTCTCATGTCCTCTGTCCCAAACTACTGGCCTCCTGGATCATGGCGTCTCCTGCCTCGGGACTTTGCTTGTTCCCAGACGCCTACTTGTTTCACTCCCTCACTTCCTTCAGTTTTGCCTCAGAGAAAATGTTCTGCCTTGATGACAATATTAGAATCTACTGACGTTCAAGAGCCGTAGGTGATGAGGGTTCACTTAGGGAGTTAGAAGAGCAATGATCACTGTTTGTGTTACTGCTTTATATTTAACTTCTTAACATACTGTATAATTTTAAAAACTATGAAGACAACACCATGAATATTATCATCTGTATTTTACAGTGGGGCACAAAACCTCAACCAAGCTGGCTTGTCCAAGCTCACCTATCTAGAAACTTCTAGAACCAGGAAATATAGGCTTCACTCCAGAGCAAGTGCTCTTTCTTCTTTACATTAAAATTTATTATATAATGATAATAATAACATTAATCCTTGAAACAATAATAGTAATATCAGCAGCAGCAGCTAAGCTCATGGAGCACTGTGTAGTGAGCACTATTTTAGGCACCTTACATTCATTCATTCACTCCACACTTAAGTGCTTGGGCTCCAGTTCCTGAGTCCTTAACCACTACCTTAACTCCCTGCTCAGTCTTAGAACATGTTCTCTCTGCTTTTGCTAGACATGCTAGATACGCTGTACGGTTGGACATAAGTGAATTCTCCAGTTGGGTAATTAGAGATAACTGTGCTCACCAAAGTTTTCTTGAAGGCATATGTTGTTTAAGAAATATCATCTTTAAATTGAGGTTAAGTGTGAAAATTTTCAACATAATCAATAATTGTCAGAGGCTGTAAGCCAGTTAAGCAGAAGTTTGTGGTTCTCTAAAGGAGATGTGCAGTACCGACTTCAGATTCACTTCCCGAGTCAGCAGTAACTTGCATTTCTCGGGGGAGGCTCCCAGCAGGCAGAGGAAAGAGAGCTCACCTTACTCACCTGGGGTGGTTGTAGGCTATCTGCTTGAACTCGTTATTCCAGTTGGGTCTCCCGTAGAAGGTTTTCTGCTTTAAGCCTGTAATCACATCGGTGTTCTCATCCCAATGTAAAGCTATGTGAATAGCCTAAAATAAGAATTGTGGTATCAGATGACATTTAGAACAAAAAGTAGGAGCCTCCTATAAATAAAGGATCATTAAGTTCATGTGTAGATTTGATACAAAAAGCCTTTTTTACAGGACTGGAAATGCTTATCATTATTAGCAGATACCATTGATGTTGCCTTTTAGGACAGGTATCATATTTCATGTATCTTTGCATTGAACCTACTGAAACGGTACATAGTAGGTATGCAATAATATTAGCCTAAGAAGGATATTTTTCTTTGAAAGGATGAGAGCCATACAGCAAATGTGGCTAAGGGAAAGCAACACTAAATGATTTCCCTTTTTTTCTGCCAGACTTCTTAAAAATTAATCTCCACCTGCTGTCCCTTTTTGCTTCATATTAAATCCTGAGGATTTGAGAAGGGCATTGCCAGATTAACGTGCCATGAAATGTCCAGGAAGAAGATGGGTCTCATGGTCAGATTTGCCTACTGGGTTGAAACAGTTTGATGTACAGTGGTTCCTTGAAATCCTTGGGGGACTGGTTCCAGGACTGCCCCTTCCCTGCAGATACCAAAGACTGAGGATGATGAAACCCTTTATAGAAAATGGCACAGTATTTGCATATAACCTATGCAGATTCTCTAGTATTCTTTGCATCATCTCTTGATTACTTATATATAGTATCTACTAGGTTGAAATCTGCACTTACAGGTGTGGAACCTATGAATAGGGAAAGCTGATCTTATACTGAGAGCCTTCAAATACTGGGAGGCTGTTGAGGCTGGCAGATAGGACATGGAGGCCAGAGCACAGCAAGGGGCATGGTGGGAGCTCTGTGCCCAAGCACTTGCCTTCGAATTCAGCGAATCCACTACTGCATCATGTCAGCCAATGAATAAGCAAGCGATTGAGGTGTATGGTTCCCTCGTGAGAGTGTTTTCAGTGGCTGTCATTGTTTTAGCTCCTGCTGAATTCTGGTAGCTACCCTGTCCTTTCCTCACGGGTGTGTGACCTGCACTACCCTTAGACCCATCACAAACCTTTGTGCTCACTTGTCTACACTTTGGTGCTTGATTGGCTTCACCTTCTGACTCTTCCTAATCCTGAAAGTCTGGGTAACAGACAACTCATGCCCAAGTTCCCACTGCACGGCCTTTTTCCTCGTCTGAGAAAGAGACCTGGGCCATCGAGGATCTGCTGGGAATGACGGAAGTGGCCCCAACAGGCCAGCAGATAATGGCAAACTGGAATTTCAGAACTCCAGGCTACAGGAGGTTTCCATCAAGCAAGTTTGACTCCAGGTAGCAAGACCACTAATGGAGAAGAGTTTGGGATTAGCATTCCAGGCAAACAGAGAATGGGGAAGAAAATGGCAGAGGTTTCTGAGTGACCTGTCAGGGAGGGGGACCATTAAGAACAAAAACATGGTTGTTTTGAAACATCAATGGCAGGATGTGCAGCCACATGTTCTGCAGCCCTGGCACCAGAGGAAACGGATGGGGCTTGATGGAGCTAGGTCAGGTTGGGAAGGGCCTTCAGCACTTGCTAAGAAGTTTGGACATTATTTCGTGAAGGCCTTACTTACTTCTCTTTGTAGTGCCGCCAATCACTGATGTTCAAACATTTGGAATTATATTTGTTCCATATTTCTCAGCCCAGTGTTCAATTAATCTCCAAACTCTTTTGATTTGCCCTTCATAATACTTCTTCCATCTGTCCCTTCTGTTCTTGTCATTTTGCCACTTTGAGGTTGTTGAATTCAGTCTAACAATTGGCTATTTCTATAACAGCCTCTTGATGCTTGATTTACTGACAGAATGCACCAATTATTTTTTCCTTAAATGTTGAGATTAGTGATTTCTTGCCTGAAACTTGGGAGTCTAAAGGATGTCCAACATGTCATGGGAAAAATTTAAGAAAATATCTATTTTAATTTACTTTTATTTAGGAAAAAATATATACTCTATTCTACTCTTGGAAGTGGCAGAGATAGGAAGGAGAGTGCAGGGTTGCATTGGCACCAAATTGACTTCAGATCTCAGCTGGGAGAACCCAAGTCTCATAACTCCCAAAAGACAGGAGATGTCTAAGCAGACACTGGGGATCAATTTTCTTTAGAAGTAGAAGATAAGGCATAGTTTTGGAAAAGAAAAGTCAAAAGCTGTCTCTATACTTCACCAAATGGATCATCAGTCAAAGATCCCACTTGAATAAGGGAAATGTTTGTTTAGAAAACATAATTAACACTATATAATTCATTAAGATGTTTTAATCTTAGTTTCCAAGAAACTCGCATTTCAAATTATCCCAGAGGATTAAATATTTAAGAAGGACTGTAAATAAGACCATAAATTTCATAAAGCTACTGAAATCCAAGGAAAGTCTATTCATTTGCAGAAGGACAAAGCCAAATTATAGCAATGTTCTACAAGTGTGTGTGTGTTTGTGTGTGTGTGTGTGTGTGTGTGTGTGTGTGTGCATGCTTGTACTGACACACACAGAACATTGATTTATAAATTTAGTGATTAATCAAAACTCATTGGCTCAGACTAACTTCCTTGGAGGTAAACATCAATGATAGTTGCAACTGAGATGCTGATTAGAATATATATTTTATAGCCTAGTAATCACTTTATTGTAAACTCTAATATTTGAGGAGTTGAACTGGATTCACATGTACTTGTCATCATTCAATATTATAACATTGACCTATTACTGTGGTCCATGTTTTAATATACATTATTTTCGGTAAACTCAGACTCAGTATTTCATTAATACCATGGATTGCAGAACATCTGCCTAAGCAAAGATCATCTTCATCTCAGGTAAACAGACACATACATACACCCACAGTTTCTAAGAACACCTTAAAGAAAAGAAATCTCCAGACAAACCATGCATCCCTTATTATTTTCTGTAGTTACTCAGATACTTTTCAATGAAAAAGGTTCAATATAAATACCTGGGAATCTTTTCTGTTTAATTCTGAACAGCTCAAAGAATGGAATTAAAATCAATTATGAACTCAACAGATGATATAACCAATCAATATTTGCTTGATGTCACTCTTAAAGTGACAAATGCAAACTTCTTTGGGATTTCCAATCTGGATTGTCCTCTGCTGTCCAACCTGTTTATCTTCTTTTCTATTCCACGGTAAGATAACTATAGGTCCTTTTATTGCTACGATTTATAGTTCTTTTTAATCTGGTTTTATTTTACTCTCCTTTCCTTTTTAGGAACATAAAGATAATTCTTTCATGCTGCCAGATAACTAGATAGCTCATGACTGAAACTGTTCCTTTTGTGTTAAGCAAGCCAGGTAATGATGCTCATTCTCAAAATCTTATCGATACCTGATTTTCATCCCAGCCAGTAAGAAATATATGATAACTCAGAAAGTGAGCTCTCCCCTGCTCGCTCATCCGTGTTTCCAGTGAGAGTAAGAGATCAGCAAACCATTCAAACGCCCTTGCATCCCGGCAAATCCAGTAGAAATACACCTGTCAGGAGAAAAGGCAGAACTGAGCCATCTCTTTTTTCATAATGTGCTGATAATCACAGACTACTTTATCTCCATTAAATTATTTGAGCCCAAATGGGCACTTCTGCAAAAATAACATGCTTTTCTTTGCCAGTGAACAAACTGTCACACTGTGATTTCTTTTGAAAAAATTCACATTGTGTTTGAAAAGGCCCAGAGTGAATTCAGAGTCAGGAGCCCGTGGGCTGTGCCAGTTCCTCTGGATGAGGATCAACTCACCACATTTCTGGCTGTGTTTCTTCTGAACAAGATTAATAATCATAACTAGCTGTGCCTTTCACTGCTCCCCAAAGGGGATAAGCCGTTAGACCAACCCCCTTCATCTTTACTTATGACCTAAGCTCGGGATTTCAACTCTCTTCTCCAGAGACCCCGAAGGCTTGGGCACTAATCCACTTCACCAGCCGAGGCCTCTGGAGAATGGAGATTATGGTAATTGTGGAATCAAGCCACACAGGCCAGAAATCTCTGCTCAGTGAGACATATCAGTGTCCAGAAAGGCTGGTGCATGGGGGCTGTGCCCGTGTGTCAACTGCTGTAGTGAAATTATGTCCAGGGAGATGACTTTAAAAAAAAAAATCAACAGCTCACTGGATTGAGCAAATGGCAAGTGACAAGGAGAGTTTTCTAAAACAAAGGCTTAGTTTTTGGGCTGTGAGTTTCAGAAAAATGCATCTAGAAGAAACCATGGGAGAAAAATCTGTTAATTCTCTGCATTTTCCTCATACTCCTACCCATTGCTGATACTACTCTTTCCTGCACCAAGAGATATCCCAGGAGGTATCTCCAGGCCTTAACAACATCTGTGGGGCTGGACTCGACCCCAGGCACTGCCAGGTGTGTCTCCAAAGGCCAGTGTTCTCCCTCTGTGCCAGCCTGCCTGCAAGCTCACAATCATGCCATCAGATTTATAGATGAGATTTAACTAATAGATCAAATACACGAGGAAAAGGAAATTGCGGAATGTGTACAAGGCTAGACATCTCATCAATCCTCTTCAGATTTTTACAGAAATCTACAATATTAATAGGAAGAGCAAAAGCTGGCAGAGTAAGACCCTTCCACTCAAGAATTAGAGACATGTTTGTTGGGCAGCTCCTGCTCAGAAGACACTTAAAATATTAATCCCAGGACAAATGATTCCTCAGTCCCTAAACACAAAGGATCCTCCTTCCTGCACCCTGCTGAAAAAGAAAAAAAGAGGATTGCCTCTCTCTTCCTGGCTCCCACCACTTCCTAGAGATTAAAATACACAGTCCTGCAGAACCCAGCCAATGACTCCCTCTGGTGAATGCCCTGAGAATCCCCACTAACGGGGTGTCTGTCATCCACTCGATCACAGACTCAACAGATACATACTGAATGCTCACTAGTGTCCAGGCCATTCTGTGTTCTGGAACAATCAAGATGAGCAAGAGAGAGACACACAAAATCCCTGACCTCATGGGGGAGTCTACATGTTAGAGGGAGAAGAAAGATGACAGGTAAATATGCAAAACAGAATATGCCAGATGATGATAAGTGCTGTGGGGGACACACAGGAAGACCAGGAAGGGTTGTGACATCAAGCCCAATGGCCAAGGGAGGTCTCGCTGGAAGGGGGCTTTGAGCAAAGATCTGAGGAGGTAAGGGAGTCAAATGGGGGATCTGAGGATGGTGGGGCAGAAGTGTAGAGGCCCTGAGACCTCTCAAGGAAGAGCCAGGGGGCTGCAGTGGAGGGCAAGCAGCAGGGGAGGAGAGAGAACAGGGGCTGTTCTATGGTTCTGGGGCCATGTTGACTTGAGTGGGCCAGGAAGGCCCTGCAGGGCCTGGCAGAGGAATGCCACCATCCCCGGCCTGTGGAAGGGTCTCCCTGGCTGCTGTGTTGAGAGCAGACTGGGGACTGTGGGGAGCAGTGGGGGCAGAATGGAGGCTGTTTGGGAGTCTGATTTGATGTCCTGTTGGTGATGAAATCTGCGACCTTCATCTTCCCTCCATGAGACAGTACATCTTAACTATTCTTGAGTACCTTTGCCCCTACTTTAACTTGCTTTGCTCTCAGGGGAAATGGAAAACCTGTTGACTGAATTGGACGCCTGCTCCACCGTGCACCCCCACCCCTTCCTGACTGGTCAGTTGTCTTCCCTCAGAATGAAGGGGGCATTTGGCACAGGCGAAACGCCATTGATTTCCTTCCTATTATTTCCCACCCGTGAAGGGGCGTACGTAAAATGCATTCACACCTGGACAATAAGCCATTCCAACGGTCCTTACTTGAAACGTTCCCACATCTTCACTTTACCCAAACTCTAATCTTTGCCTTTTCAAATAGAAATTATTTCTGTCCTTGCTCTCTGTGGCACAGCTGTGTGTCTGTGTTCTTAGGTTTTGCCGAGCCTTTTATTCTTTTTGCTTCCTTCTAATGGCTTTGTGTCTTTCCCCTCCATAATTGACTTATAGGTGACACTGGCAGCTTTGGTACAAGAGACTTATGAAGGAAAAATGGATAGGCCCAGAAGAAGTGCTTCAGGCACAAAGAGGGGGAAAAAAAAAGAGACTTTGAACGGAAGAAAAGGGGTATTTGCTTTGACTCTTTTTCATCCTTCTAATGGTAGGTGACACTTGCTGTGAAGGGACATAAGAGTTCCACCTCTGCATTTTGCCCACTAGAAAGGACCTGGTCAATAGTAGAACAAGTGTCCAAACAATGGGCTACAACTCTGTGATCTGTGCTTTCCGACCCTCACCCCACCTCAGTCTCCAAAAATAAAACTAACCCTAACATCAGTTCACTGTGTAAAGCAGGGCTTTCAGAACTCTGTCGCTGATATCAGAGACCAAAAATACGAAGATTCCTTTAAAAGATGCTACCAAACAGAAAGCCATCCTCAGTGAAGTAATGAAAGTTCTAAACTTTCAAGGTAGCCCAAGTTTCCCTCATTCCTATGGACATAGTGCTTGCCTAGGTGTTTTAGGTGGCCCCTCTGGGACTCTGCAAGGGCTTCTCTGTGCATATGGCCTGGCACAGTCCTTCACTGTCACATTATTCCCATGGACTGTCGACCTGACCCAACTCCCCCGTGTCCATCACATGTGAGCTACACCCAAAGAGCTGAGCTCTCTCCTTCTATCTCAGTTCCGTAGCTCCCAAGCCTGGGCTTCTTTTAAAGAATTCCTTAGGAAGGTATGCGGACTAATTCCAAGTGATCTGGAGCTGGTAGGAAATGGACCTGTGCTAATTTTTGATAATCAACATCAAAAAATGAAAACAAGAAGAGCTACCAATTTATCTTTGCCAGTGGACTCATAGATTCTCCCATCAAAGGTTGAATCTTTCAGGCTATTTCATGTCAAAAGTCCCTGCCCAAACCTGGATAGGCACCTGCAATCACAGGCAGAGCACAGCTCTGTAAATATAACTTGTAGTTCTTTAGATCCAAAATTGATTTTCTGAGGATGAATGGGGAAAAAAGTATTTATCTATTCATTTATTTATGGCTCAGGACCACTGCAAAAAAGGAAAGTGTCCATAAGGAATGAAATACAACACAGTCTTTAAACACCGTGAGCCCTTGGGTTCTATAACTTGTCCTGGACCCCTGGGAGGTGGAACTGGGACAGGTTATTTAACTTGAGACTAGGCTACCATGTGTGTAAGATGTCCATACACCGACCGAGGAGAGCTCATGAGGTCATTGTGAGGACAAGGACATGGTCCATGGAAGCAGGTAGCACAATGTCGGATGAATGAAGTGCTCAGAAGATGTTCACTGCGACTGCTGCTCCCATCATTCAGAAAAGCAAACAGATTGAGGATGGTGTGTTTATGTCATAGAGCTGAGAGGGACATTTGCCTTACATGGAACTGCATTCTCCTGGGTCACTCCTGAATTGTAGAGTTAATGATTACTGAGAGCAGATAAAGCTAAACTTTTTTTTTGGGTGGTACTGGGGAAACTCTTCTTTTGAGCTACATCCCTAGTCCCTTTTTGTTATTTTTTTTTAATTTTTTTTTTAATATTTATTTTTCAGTTTTCGGTGGACACAACATTTTTATTTTATTATTATTATTTATCTTGACACAGGGTCTTACTAAGTTGCCAAGGCTAACCTTGAACTTGCCATCTTCCTATTTGAACGCCCCCCATCCAGCCCCCATTGGAGTTGCCAAACTTTATTTCTAGCACCAGTCTTGGAATTGGAATTTCAGCATTGATCATGATGACTTAGCTCTTAAAGAGGAGCCCTCCTCTAGGGGAAGTGCACCCACCCCTGGCTCCGGGTGTGCTAAACACATGTTGGAGGTGTTTATAGGTCCACAGAGTGCCGGCCAGCGGGGAACAGTGTGGGCCACCTCCTGCAGGGCAGCACATACCTCTGTCTCCCACTCTGGACAACAAATCTACACTAGAGCCCAAGCTAGGACGCTGACAGAGACTCTGCATAGAGGAAATCATGACCACTGTCCAAAAAAAAAAAAAAAAGAGCTTCTCTTTCTGAAATGGTTCAGATTGCAAATGGTATTTAGAAAATATATACTATCAATAAGTGATACTATTATATTCTGGTTTCTATTTTGTTGTTACTGTCAAAGTAATCCTGGATGAATACAATAGCATACAAGAAAAAAATACACGACGAATATATTTCTTCTTACTGATAAGTCTCCCTAATATGTAAAATTTCTAATTTTAAAGCAATAAAATCATAATTTTTTTTCCCTAAAAAATCACTGTGAGACTGAGACCAGGCTTGGTCAAGAGTTTTTTCATGCTTAAGATGTTTTTCTTAAAACCATTACCCTAAATGTTAACTATTTCATGACTATGTTACCGCTTTGCCCTGTGGTCCAGGGCTGAACATTTGTTCTTTAACCCTTGTTGGACAACAGAATCTCTCATGAATAGCAAAGTGATTAAACAGATCGTGGGCTTGCCATAACGTGGAATATTCTGAAGGCACCACATAAAATGAAATAGATCATCAGGCTTTGACATTGACGTTGCTTCTGGCCACGTTCTAGTGGAAACTCGGAACGAAACAAATGGTATATATCCCCTCTCTCTACAGAGCACACACACATTTATGTGACAATGACCCCTCTGCATATAGGTGTAGGGCTGTGTACTTGCATGGGACCAAGAAGAATAGAATGAAACCCACTCACTCAGTGCTCAGTGGGGAGCTGAGTGGGGCATGGTTAATGTGGACAGGGAGGTGAAGGAAGGGAGATTTTTGAGAGACTTTTACGTGAATCTTTTACAAGGAGACTGTAGTCAGGTATGGCCTGTGTGGTTAATAAACCAAGGTGCTGAAAATACTAACACTGGACACCTCCCACGGGGCGATGGTAGGCCCGATGGGGTGCTGAGGTCTTCTGGGGTTGCCTGATCAAAGAGGGGAGCCCACGCATCTTCAGGGAGAGCAGACGGGCCTACTCCACCCTGCTCAATTGATCGCAGCTCTCAGTGGTTAGGAGAGATGATCAATTCCAGGAGTAGCCCGAGCTCCAGTGTGAGAGAAAGCGAAAGTAAATAATTTCTCAAACTAAACAGACTAAATTAAATGCATTTTTCATTCATTAGAAAAGAGAGCAGGTCCTCCTTTGTTTTATTAATATCTTTAAGCAGAGTATGGATTTTTGTCTTTCTTGGCCTCTTTCTCTTGTTCCCACTGGCCCATGCTGTCTTTTTATTTGAATTATCTGTTTATTATATTAGGTTAAGAACCCAAAGGCCATTTTGCCTGGGACACACTATAAATACCCATTATCACCGTTATCTATTATTGAACTGATGAAGAGAGACAATTTATGGAGAAATTAGATTATCTCAGTTTTTTTTTTTTATAATCTATTTTACTATAGTCTAAAGATTACATATACAGTAAAGAAAATGAACCAAACCTTCCAGTTGGTAGTTCCTGCAGTTCCATCTACCCGGCTGTGATATTAGGGGGAACCAAAATGTGTAAGCCAATACATTTATGTCAGCATGCTTCCCCCTCCTCCCCATTCTCACACACCTATTTCATTCATCATCTTGACAGTTTGCACAAGCAAACTGTCCTAATTTTTTTCAAGAGCTCTTTTCACAAATTGAGTGTGATGTAGAATTAATCATACCCGTTAGGCAGGATTGGAGGACTTTCATCCCTGCAGGGCATTCCTACCCCTCAGCCCTCGGAGGGCTTCCTTCCACTTCTGCTGCCCGCCCTCATCCCACAGGGCCTAGGGTTCTCATCTGCTTTCAATCCAGAGAAGTTTACTCTTACTTCTGGGTTGAAAATACCCTTTTAGTGTGCTGCAACGTTCCCTGCTTTCTTCCCAGCCAAATCTCCTACACTTCACTGTTCTTTTGTCTTCTTAGGAAGCCTCTCCTTGACCATGTCTCTCCCTTCCTATACTGCCCTCCTATCTCTAAGAAGAAAAGATGGAAACAAAGAAATGTTAAAACATCAGCTTCAAATAGAAAGTGCTGCTTATGACCCCAAAGGAGCCGCTGGTGCCTTACAGTTAAGTGCCTGCATTTCATTCAGTTTTATAGAACTGTAGGGTGAGAAGGGTACAGGAGAGGGGTCCAATAGAGAAAACTGGTACAATTTATTTATTTATTTATTTTGCTGTAGGCTTAGGACTTGGGACTTTTGTATATGAATCTATGCATTTATGCCAACTAGTATTTTACACACACGGAGGAGAAAAATTCTTTTTAATTGCAGTTAAGCACTTATGCTTAAAATTCCATCTCTGAACCCCTATTCTGTTTTTTTCTTCTTTCTTGTTACAAGAGAACAATGTGAAAACTGTAGCCCAGACCTGAAATGGTGAAGATGCTGTTAGATAAATATGTACTTCTTTGCTTAGCTGCACTTTGAAAATTATATAGCGGCTGACAGTTCAGTGGAAAGAGTAGTATTTATATCTCGAAAGCGCACAGAAGCCCTGACAAATATGAGTTACATAACCCTAATGATAGCTGTTCTCACACACACCAAGTTGCTTCAAAGGAGAGAAAGTTCCGAACTTGTTCTTATGCACACCAGCTCTCAGGAATTGCATCTTAAGTGTAATTCTCAGCCTCGACTTTCAAGAGCATGAAACCCTCACTTCTTTCATGAAGGAGCTTTGAAGTGGAAATCAGAAACACATGCTCTGGTCTTGACTCAGTGGCCCACCAGCTCCTACATAACCACAAATAAGAATGTCCAGAGGAGTCACATTCAAGGAGCTCACAGCCTGCTGGGGAGATAAAATATTTTGTGGATCTTAACGCAGGAAAGAAAGATAGGTGATGGAACAGGAGGAGAGCAAGGAGGGTAATGGAGGAGGGGAGAAGGGAGAGGCTATTATAGCTCAGGTGTGAGTTAGATTGTTGTAAGTTGTGTGTGACAGACATCTTGTGTCAGTCTGAGAGAGCCCGGCACATAGTAGGTGTTGAATAAATTCTGATTGAGTAAGTGAAAGTGAGACATATGATCAACACCGTCTCTGTGTGACCCCCAAGTGTGACAGAAAATGAATAATGGGCCACCCCTTTCAGTGGGTGTTACTTGGCAGACAGAAGGAGGAAAGGAAGCACTTGAGAGGCCTGACAAGTTGTCACAGACCATAACAAAGCTCTGCCCTGAGTTCCAGATGTACCCCACAGTAGCCGTTATGCTCTCTTGGTGAAGTTCCTGGGGTGGGAAGTGGGAAAGGGGCTTTGGCACAAGAGGGACCTAGATTCAGATGTGAGTTCTGATACTTGTTAGTGCTCTGTGCTTCAGACTCTTCATGGGTAAACTGAGAAAATTACTTATCTGAACAAATTATATAACAACTCGCTAAGATGATTCTATCATTCTTATTAGCTTTGTGATTAGCTTCCATTTTTCTCATCTGCAAAATGGGAATTAAAGTGGCAGGTACCTTGAAGAGATGGGGGGAGAAACCGTATGCAAAATGCTCTGCTAGGTAGTAAATGCCTGATCCATCTGGCCTGGTAGAGGTAGCATACCAACAATCAGTTTATATCTTGGCAGGTATGAATCACGTTTACATGATTTTATACATATCTACCCAGTGATTCTGTAGTCCACATTACTTATTTGTCTTAAGTGTTATTAAAACTCCTAGTTGGATATGGACTCTTATTTCTCCACTGCGTGGAGGAGAAAATCCAGTTCCAAGAGGTGGATGATGAACTGAAGGCGATACTTCAGTGACAGCAGAGTCAGGCAGATTCCCGGATCCAAGTCCAGGAGCAGATTCTCTAAGAGCCCCACAGCCTTCCTACCTCAGTGTCCTAGGGCTTCAGGGGGTGTTGGTATCATGTCCACCATGTGTTGGTCATGTCATGGAAAGAACCAGATGGAATCCTGACTCTGCCTTTTGTTACCTGTGTGTTTCCAGGAAAGTCACTTTAAATATTTCTAAGCATTGGTTTGCTTATCTAGAAAACAGGATTTGTATTATTTATCTCATATACAAGATCAAGTGAGATCAAACCAAATGAAAAAACAAATGTCAAGGACTTGTCATTAGAAACATCATGAAAGAACTCGTATCCTGTGTCTTACTTGGGAAAGCCCTGGCACGAGAGATCTTTGAGTCTGGTATTGCCCTCAGGGCTCACAGAATGCTGTTCTAACAGGTGTCAGGTGGACAAAGGCATTAGGTGGACAAAGGTATTGTGGGCCAATACGCTTGGTAATATCAGGTGAAACAAGACTGAATAAGGTTCTTTTCTGCGGAACTGAAGTTCTGTAGAACTTCCATAGGGTAGTAGATGACATGAATCCCCTAGAGTGAGATGAACTAGGAGCATTTCTTAGGTTTATCTAACCATGGGACCCTCTTTAGCAGACCAAGTCATGTGACTGGTGTTCCACAGAAGCACAAAGTTTGTGCTGGTTGAATCCAGCATCTTCCTTTGATGGATACAGGAGCTACAGCCAAAGGCTCACTCAGAGGATCAGCAGCAGGACCAGGACCAGGACCCGCCCAGCTCGTCTGACGTCACGGTTTGCCCTGTATTCACACCCCTGAGTGTAAAACAGTTCCTTTTTGCAGCTGCTCCAGTGCCTGTTGCTGGTCCTAAGGGGGTGATTGAGGCTCAAAAAATGATACTCCAAAGGATGGCTTTGGCATGCTCAGTGCTTTGAACTCAAGGAGAGCCAAGGTCTCTGGCCTCCTCCTGCTCCCCGCTCCTGTCTCTCATCCCTCTTTCCTTACAGTTCCCTTGGACCTTCTAGAATACTAAGCTACAGGAAGAAAAACTGAAGTCGACACCACACTCCCTGCCCACGTGAACTTTGTTCCAGGCACTTGTCTTTGGGCCCATTCCTCTCCCCTAAAAAATCATTTATTCTTCCTCTGAAACTGTCTACAGTGCCCACTCCCCTCTCCACTATAAAGAAAGTATTTAAGCTGTAACCATCTGGTCCTGCTTTGAATTTCATGCTTTGTGCGACTCCTACTTGCCTGCATGAGAATAAACTTGCACCTTTTCTCCTGTTAATCTGTCTCTTGTCAGTTGGTTTTATGGATTCAGATTATTAAACTTCAGGACCTGGAAAGGAAGCTCCTTTCACCTCTGCAAGATCAAGGTATGGAATGAAGTCTCTAGATAGGACAGGGGAAGAAAGAAATCCTGAAGAAATCTGGTCATAGCACATATAAGAATTGACAGGATCAGGGTTGGGGACTGAGTAGCAACAGCAGTGGAACAGGCCAGCGAATCCCAAGAGTGGCCGTGAGAATAAGAGACAACAGTATGTTTGCAAACAGTATTCATCTAAAGGGGCAAAGGGGAAGGCTGCCCACTAATGTCACCAACGGCAGCCCAGTCGCATAGCCAGTTGCAGCCTGTCCATATTTTATTGAGATGAGCAATTACATGTCCTGTAATGGCAATGAAGCAATAAAATTTATGTCTTGTCATCTTTAACAAGATTAGACATAACCCTTCTCATAAACGCAATACCAAATGGAGATTTTTAAGAACATAAGTATAGTTAAGGATCCTTGAGTTTATCCCTCATAGTTAATTAAAATCCTCCCCAAGAATTGGCAGTTGATAGATAGGACGTTGAACCTTTGAATCCAGGGAAGGGTGAACTTTGGATTCTTCCATACCTTGCTCAGCCTCGGCTGGCTCCGTGACTCACAACATTTGTACCATATGGATTTCAGAAGAGACGCGAAGGGAGTGACTCCGATTCCTGCCGCAATGCACACGCTCACAGGGTAGTGAAACACGTCCGTCAGAGCGGCTCCAAATGGCCCGTCCACTGCCAGCCTGGAATCACAGAGTGCAGTGCATTTGACCTTGAGAATACCTTGTTCTTGACACAAAACCAGCCACTCCAGTGCTTTCAAAGGTCCTATTTTGTGCTCAAAATCGCCCCATTCAGAGAGCACAGGTTCAGCATGAGGATTTGGGGGCTTGCCTCAGGGGGAGAAACCAGTTAGTCCTGCCCAGGTGCCATCTGGTATCCCCTGCATTAACGCACACCTCTTCCACCTGGTGAGCTCTGCTTATAGTTCTGAGATGTTTGCTTTGACTCCGAGCATCATGGAGCCCCATGGAAGAAAGAGAAGGATGGAGGTGGTTTATAAGGCTTTTCTTACTTTTCCTAAGGTAATTCTCTCTGCTTACATTGATTTGGTTACATTGTTTTGTCTGTTTGTATCATCTAGTCTAACAGAAATCTTTCATTTGGAATAAATTTACTTTTGAAATAATTTGTCTGTTAGGGAGAACTTCTGAAAATCACTATCTTGGGTAATGCTAACTCCAAATCTGTGATAATTAGGCCAGGGGCAACAAAGATGCTTTGTCTTTGCTTAGCAAATTTTTCTTTATAAGCATAAAGTATATTCATGGAATAAGTAAGATGGTCTTTAACACTGTCCTACATGGACTGGCTCCTTGGATTTATCTCACGGCTCATCACTAGTTCCCCCCGTTGGCTTTTCTTCTATTTCCCTAAATAGACAGGGCTGCCTTCTGCATGTGTTATCTTTTCACCTGGAATACTCTGCCCAGTTCTCCCCATCCCTTTACTTGGTTAAGAGTTACCCTTTCATGAGGTCCCATCCCCAATCATTGTTCACCTGGGGAGTCCCTCTTGTGTCCTAGACTAGATTAACCCCCTTCATATAGTTTAAGCGCCATGTACCCTCGCTTCTCATAGTTAGGATCTTTTCCGTGTGTGTGTGTGTGTGTGTGTGTGTGCGCGCGTGCACGCGTGTACTTGCATGCATGTGTGACTTAATTCCATCTTGAATTCTGGACCCTCAGGTCTATGGAGGTAGGAACCAAGTCTCTCTTTGTTCAGGCATCTCTTTGGGATAGAGGTGCTACATCTCAGCATCTCTCATGCTATCTGGCATGGACCGTTTAATAACATTTGCTGAATCAATTGTACAGGGAATGCTTAAAATATTTCAGTCAGCAGAATGTATTAAATGACCCCAACTATTCCAAAAGTACACATTTACATATGAACAAAGATATGCTAATTAAAAGGTTTCTAAGTTATTCCTAACCATTCCCTAAGGAGAGTCTGTGGAAGGCACCCCAGGTTGGCCCGTTTGGGCTTTGTTATGTGTTCATGAAAGTTCAATTGGATTTATTTAAAAATTTTCCATATTCTAGACTTCCTAATAATTCAAATTAAGTCTCTTCAAGTTAATCTTAATTAATAAGGCTTTATTACATATTGATATATGGAAATGGAAGAATAAAAATAAAATGTCATTAACGGGAAAATGTTAGTATCTTAGCCCACGGTAGATTATTTTACAAATAATTAAAGAAAATTATTTTATAAATAATTAGAAAAAACTGCCTACAGATTACATTGTCTTATTGTTATTATTTTTATAATTAGTAATACTTGGGATTTATTTGATACCGATTTTAAAAAGATATCAATTATACCCAAAGAAGAAGTATGTCCTAAACTCCACAGAAACACATGATAAATTTCTGCATATTTAGAATTGAGAATCCTCCCTCCTGTCTCTGAGAGGTCACGTTCGGATGTTACAGTCCAGGATACCTTGATGCCTTTGGGGACACTTCTAAGTTTGGGGCAATTTTTCTCCTGTCGTACTGAGATCTGTCTTCTGACGTCTCTCGTCTTTTGCCTTCCTGAGAAACACGTACCAGGTCTTTCTCCTTTCCTGTACCTCAGGCCTTTCAGCAGTTGAACACAGCTGTCATGACAACCATTATTTTTTTAGAGGCCCAAATCTCCTCGTTGCTCCAGACCCGTTGCAATTTCAGAATTGGCTTCCTTTGCCCTAATGCTTGTTTTCAAGTTCACTCCGATATCCCTCCTTGATTCCAAATCCTGGTTTCGAATAATGCGCAACAGGAAAAGAGTCATCTTCCTGGCCTCTGTGTCCTGCTGGGTCCTTGCTGTGTATGGTCTGCAGCAAGCCCCCTGCCACCATCAGCCTCCATCCCCTGCCTTTGAAGTCTTCCCATCCAACCATTACTTTCATGGTCATCTCTGTGGTGCTCTTGCTTCCTACTTTGCAAATATTAATCATAGCTAATTTTTTTGAGCACTTACCATGTGCTGCCATGAATCATGACAAAGCTTTTATAAAGAACCCCATGGCTGATTCTAAACCAAGCCTTGAGTACTGCTTTTATCATCTTCACGGTAAGATGAGGAAACCGAGGCAGGGAGCTCCACACATTCTCCAGGATCATGCACAAAGCTGGACTTGAACCCAGGCCCTCTGAGGCTGGAGCCCTGGTTCTGGGGAACAGGTGAAACGGCTGGGAACTCCAGCATCAACTCTGAGGAATCCTCCCTTTTACTTCAGGAGGCGTGGCCTCCTCGGCCCCACGTTGTCCCCCTTTCCGGGGCTGAGGGGAAGGAGCGCTCTGCTCTTGCTAGCCTTGATTCTCCTCCTGTGTCCCCACTCACCCTTTTCCTCTCGCTTTCGTGGGCTGGGTGAAGACCTTTCAGGGTCCAAGCACTGAACAGACGGGCGCTTTCCCCGTTATGGTGCAAACTTAAAACAAGGTTAAACCATAACCTGGGCCAAGGTCGTCCAATAAGATTTGGATTCTTTGTGTCTTGAAGATCTGAACGAATTCTAGTTTTGGGGGGCACTTTATTGCTCATACATAGGCCTGCACCTATGAAAGGCAGAGGGCAAACCAGTTTAACAAGTGACAGGAGGCTGCGCTGTTCACGAGCACTCATTTAGTTATTGGATAAACACTCATTGGGTTCTTACTTAATAGAGCTAGTTTTAGGAACCAGCAATGTTAAAGTGAACCAAACATATAACTCCCTCTCTCCACAGAGCCTACGCTGCAGAATGGGGAGAGACAGCAACGAGCAAACCAGCCCCTGTTTAGTGTGCCATGTGGAGGTAAGTACTGTGGAGAGAAAGAAAGGGTTGGTTTCTATGGGGAGGCAAAGAAGGGCCTCCTTGGAAGGAGATCTGAATGGAGACCTGGAGGGAGCACCAAGCAGAGATCTGGGAACAGGGTGCCCATGGAGGGAACAGCTGGGGCCAAGGCCCTGAAAGCAAGTAAAAATCAAGAGGACTAGCCCGCCACAAATGGATACATCCAGAGAATGTGGAACACAGACCCAGTGGAATACTATTCAGTCTTAAAAAATGAAATTTCCTCATTGTGACAACATGGAGGAGACTGGAGGACATTCTATTAAATTAAATATTTAATCTATTTCAATATGTTTTGTAATATATGTGTATTACATATATGTAATTACAGCTAGTGGGGTATGTTCACAAGGTCTGTATTGTATAACAAGGTGACTGTAGTTGATACAGATGATATGTTGAAATCTTGAGAACTGCAAAAGAGCGGATGTTAGGTGCTTTTCTCACAAACATGTTGACTCTGTGAGGCAATACAACTGACGATTAGCTAGATTTAACATAATGTGTGGGTCTCTCTCTTCCTCTAGATCTATCTATCTGCACACATAATGAATATGTACTTAAAAAATTGTGTGGTATGTAATAGGTATATATCTTTATAAGTAATTTTATCCATCAATTGAAACACAATCATAAAAATGAAAGAAGATTGGAAGGGCTAAATCAATGAAGGGATGGGAGGTGGAGCAGAGAGCTCAGGAGACCCCAGGGGACCAGATCATGCTGGGCCTGGTTCTGGACCATGCGCTCCATAGACAGAAAGCACATTCAGACAGAAAAGATACTGAGGAGTACACACTGGGCGCTTACTGGAGGATTGGCTTAACAGCCAGCTGGTTAGCAAAGGGAAGGGTGGCTGACAGACCAAAGAGCCGCTGCACACAGCGCAGAAGCCAGGCTACGAAGGTACCATCTTGAGGGTGTCCGTCCTCTAGGACGATGTAGGAGAGGGCAGGGACTAGGAAGCTGTCAGACACCTCTGCGTGTGTTTTTATTCCTGATTTTAGGCATTTGCACTGCATCCTGAACCTTATAATTCTGTTGTGTTGCCAAGTTTCCATCCTATAAAAGCAGTCTTAGCTGAAGAGTGAGGCGATGTCACCTGATTTGGGGCTCTGGCCTGAGCAGGTGGTGGTCATGCCAGGCTTGATATTACATCTTCTTGAGCACCGATGTTTGAAATGGAGGATGCAACTTTTCCTACCAATTGGACAGAAACAAACCCAGTGGGACATACTTGGTTCTCTAAACCATGGGAAGGGGACCACAAACTAATTAGATTCCGTGCCTTAAGTTATAATGGCACTTAGTCTGTCACCAAGAAATACGTAAATTAAATAATCTAAAGAACTCATTGCATCAGAACTCATTTTTTAAAAAAAAGTTCTTTTATCTTTCCTCTGTTCCCTCTGTGGGTCAGGTGCTGTTCTAGGCAAAGAGGAAAGACTGTGCTGCCCTCACAAACTTCATTCTAAGCGTTGTAGATATTTTCTACCCAGGTTCCTAGGTAGCAGTTGCTGTTCCTCAAGGATGGCAGAATTAGGAATATCCTTTGAAATACCAAATTCTTTCAAAATATTTTTAGCATCTTTTTTTTTTTGTATCCCTGTTTCTCTAGGGCCCTAAACATGGACTTCACAGGATTTGGGTGCAGCAGAACTAGGCCTTCTGCCGTTGTTTACTACAAAGAGCTAAGGAGCTGTAACTTACATTGGGACTTCTGTCATGTGCTTGGGACTTTTTGAGTAGGGTGTTATTGTGGATTGATTTGTGTCCCCTTGTTGACATACTGAATATTAGAATGTGTCTGTATTTGGAAATAGGACTGCAGAGGAAAAGAATCAAGTTTAGATGACACCAGATGGGAGCAGTGTAGGCCCTGAAATCCAATAGACTGGAACACAGCATCCTTCTTCCAAAGACCAACCTTCACAAATATCTGAAAAGCTCAGACTGTGATTAAAAAAAAAAAAAAGTTCACAGAGTTGTCTCACCCATGGCAGGTTGTATATAATTAGCCAAGAGATGCTTTTGGAACTGGGAAGGCAAACTGTTCCTTCTTCCTGGATCATTGCCTACTTTTGTTGAACATTTGTTTTTTACAGAAATGTACTAGCTTCTCCTGGAAGTCTCCTAAATGACACTTTTTAATGTAGATTCTCAAATTTTAAAAAATGGACTCAAACTTACAACCTGGCTTAAAGATACCGCTGAATTTGGTAGCATGTTGATGCTTTAAGATTCTTTACTGTGCAATGTTATGACTTAGACATAAAAGAGACATTGGCTCTGACCTTGGCAGGCTGTGGGACTCCTTGAGGGCCTGTCCCTCTGCACCAAAGGCCTTAAATAAAGCTCCCGTCCAGTCTCCGGCTACCCGGATATGCACACTGAAGAAGTCCTCCTGGGGGGCGGAGGTGAGGGTGAAGGGGTGCCATTCCAGAGGGGATATGGACGGGCACTGGATCAAGATGTACTGCCCTGGTGCCATTTTAAAGCCACGTTTTTTCATGTGAAGTTCTAGGACTGCAGACGGGTGACTTACCACCTAAAATAGAGCAAGACCATAGACAGTTGTCAGCCGTTTTATTCAGGTGAAGTCAATAAGAAAAGGGCTTTCATTTCATGAAAGTTTTCGAAATTTTAAATCGGCCTTTTTAAAGATATAAAATTCAATGATACCACTGCTTTCTGGGTTTGAACTTGAGCAAGAATGAAGTTCGTTCTTCACAGTGCTGTGGCTGACATTTGGGCAGCTGCATCCACGTGCAACTTCATGCCCGGCACATGACTCTGTGTCTCAAGTGACCAGGCATCCCCCAGCACAGTTATCCAGTTTGAAGAAATATCAGCAAGTATAATCTGCATATCATTTAACTGTGCTTCAAGTTATTAAAATGCTCAACAAAAGCATTATTTCCATGCTTTTAAAAATCTAGGAAGAGTTTATTACCTTTGTCAATGACCTATATGAATAAAACTGGATCTTTCTTCATGCTGAATGAGAAACAACCTTCCAGCTCTGAAATATTTATTTGTTAGGTCTTCTTTTGTTTTGACTAAACCTTGTCCAGTATCCTACCACTATCCTGAGTTTTAGATGCCAAAAAGCATTGCACAAGGACTTAGGACCTTCAGTGAGAATCTATAACTCATTGCTTATTCAAGGAAAGAGCACATTTTCTGCTTTGGATTTCCATCTTGTGTTTTGAAAAATATCTCTAGCTCTTTTTTTTTTTTTCCCCTGGCAAGAGGCATAAAGGAACAAAACCTAGTATCTAGACCCTGGGACAGTACTTTTCCATTAAGAAGAACATCTCAGTCTTTTACTCATTAGTTCTAGTTCTCTCCCTTCCAATGTTTGTTCTGATGCTTCGGTTAAATGGTCTCCCTAGTAACGGCTCAAGGTTTCCACCAGTTTTACAGCCTGGCTTTTGATGCGGCCTGACATCCTTTGGTGCTTTAACATAACAGCAACATTGAAACAGCTTAAAGCAGGAACAGGAGGCAATTTCTATATCTCTGCTTTCTTGAAGACTGTGAAGGGGATGTAGTATTCTGTTAAAGTTATACTAGCAGAGTGCTATAAGTTCTGTTAGCAGAGAATTTTTTTAGGCATTTAAAAAACACTGGGATGGTAAAGATATTTATAAAGCAACATCAAGGTGAAGGCTTTCTCTCTAGGCTTTACCTAGCACTATCATTAATTCGGTGGTTCCTATTTTATCCTAAACTCATTTCTATACTTAAAAGCTCAAATACATCAACTAATTGATGTACTTGAAAGTCTGAACTTAGAGATAATATTAAGATGGCCAATGCATGCATATGTAAATAAATATTATTTATATCTTCAGAAGAACTGGTAAATTAAAAAAGAGGAAGAGGATTAATATTTGTGAATGGAATTGCATTCAGAAATTCCTATACTTTTTCCCGATCAAAATGAAAACAAAAGTTTTTATTTTACTAATTATAAAAGGAATATATTCTGGTATTAAAAAATTAAGCAATCTAAAATTAATACAAAGAGCCCTCACTTAAAAATCTACTATTCCAAAGTAACACTATTGACATTTTGTTGATATTTGTATATTTAGATTTATCATTTTTTTGGGCAACAAAAGGCATGGAAAACTTACCATATAAAATCAAATGTATACATAATCAGTTTTATGATTATTATATGGTAAATTAATCAGTTCTCCATTGAAATTTTGTATATTACTTACACATTTCACTATGATAAAGAATGTTGCAGTGGGAAAATAAAAACACTTAGGGTTGGGGTAGAGTGCTTGATACTTTGTCTCCTGGACAAGATTATTGGTCTCTTTCTATCTTGCTCTGCATAAAGAGTTGTGAGCCAGGATACTAAGACTGGGAACACTACCATGGTGCACTCCACTCACCCGGGCAGAGCACTGTATAGGTCCTTCCTCTTTATTTTGAACCACCAGGTGCCCCTTCTTACCCTGAAGCTTCTTTTCCCTGTCCACTGCTCAGCAGTCCCAGGTGGGAGTGTGCAGGCTTGAAAATGTTTAAATGTTATTTGTATGTTTGCAAAATCTGTGTCTTTATATGGTGCATGAAGTTACTCTAGTGGAATACATACTCAACCCTTCTGTCTTCCCCACCTAGAGAGAGACTGGAATAAGGAGAAATAAGACAATTCCAGTGCTGTACTCTAAACCTTTATTGGAATTCTGCATACCAGTCTGGAGCCCTGATCCCTGTCTTCAGTAAAATTAGTCACACTAAAAGATGCTCAGGATATAAGCAATTATTAGAACAGAAGATGAGCCTCTAAATTACAGATAGTTCTGCAATAAAAATGGCAAATTAAAAACTTGGGCTAATAAAAAATTTTCATCTACACTCAGGCCTTTATTCAGACATAAAGCTCCACGCATACCTTAGTAATGACAACTTCTTGTTGAGATCGCCAGAACCTAATTATTCTTTCACATGCATACAAGACCACAGGGCCCAAAACCCATTTCCAAGCCTGCAGAGAGCAGAGAGAAAGAGAAAGGAAATGAAAACAGAATCCAAATATTTTCAATTTGAACCAAATCAATATATAATATGATGGGGTTAGACATTTTCCTTTAACTTTGGCCCAGTTATCAACAACAAAGATGACTCCCTGTATTAAATACTACAGCATTCAATTATTCCTTGAGGTCTACAAGCTTATTTAAGAGATTAAACTCTCCTATATTGGTTTTTATGCTTACTTGATCAATGATGTCTTTATGTAATTAGAAATAATTGAATTTGCAAAGAAATAAGGAAGCAGATTGATGTTTATGTTACATATGATAGGGTCATAAATGCTCCCAAACTCAGCCAAAGTCAAAGGCTTACAAAGCAGCATTACTCAGCCAACACAGGGCATGAAAAATTAAATGAAAAATCTCAAATAGTAATTTGAACATTGCATTACTACTCTGGGGTCTGTCTGAATATAACACACACACACACACACACACACACCCACCCACACCCCACACACAAACCAATATCCTCTGGAATAAAATATGAAGCTAGTTTCTTAGCCTCTTAAATCTTAGTTATATAAGATATATAGAATCAGAACAAAAGAGTCATCAGTTTCTGGAGACCCAGAACAGTGAACATTCTGAATGAATCAGATACTGTGTTAACCTTTCATGAGCACAGTCTGCATTATAGATGATCGATTTACCAGCAGGCTATTCGGGTACTAGGTGTCGTGCACAACACAGTGTCTTCACCTAAGAAAGGGGTAGGAATGGGATCTTAAAATTGATGAAGGCTTGTATTAGGTTGGAAATGGAGTCATCCCATGAGACATGTGGTATTATCTTTTACAGTAGAGAAATTAAAGCTCCATAAGACCAAACAACCATCCAAGGTCATCAGGCAATAAGGTGTCCATTCAAAATGTGAACTCAGATGTGCCTAACCATCCAGTCTCGGTTCTTGCTGGGACCCTGGGCTGCCTCTTCCAGTATCTACCATGTAATGAAGATGAAAACAGGCTTCTTTCTATCCAACACTACAAATGGTCCTGAGGCTTGCTCTACAAAACATTAGAAACCAACCCATGAACTCATTGAATTTCAAGATGTCAAGGTTCTTATAAATCTAGCCAAATTCTTTTGTAAAAGAAGAAAATTCAGGGTCCCTGGGAATGGGAAGGAGTCACCTAAGGAGGCAGAGCCAGACCTCAAGCCATGGAAAATGACCCCATGTTTCCTCTTTGGTACTCTAAATCCGCGCCCCTACATATGATAGGGTTATAAATGCTCCCAAACTCAGCCAAAGTCAAGAAAAGCAGCATTACTCAGCCTTACTCTCTTGGGAGCAGGAAGGGCCTTGCTTTCTTTTGAACTCAAGTGTTCTCTAAATCCTCACCAATGCACTCATTAATGACTCACTATTTACATATCAGTTATTCTGCTCTGTCTCTTGGGTTGACATATCACAAACCCTTTAGCATTATTTTATTTCTTTTGAGTTATCTTTCTTGTTGTATTTCTTTCTTTTTTGGTTATTTCTGGCTCTGTTTGCATGGTGTCTCTTCTCTCCTGCACCAACCCTATTGGCTGCTTTCCTGATGGCCTCTTGTGTGCCTCATAAAGGATGCATGTATGCAGGTAACAGAGCAATTTGACCCACTTATTCTTTTCTGCCCCCGTGGGGTTCAGCCACATGTTCAGATTAGCAGAGAGAACAAAACTCTTTGTGCACCTGGACTGGGGGGAGGTGGGAAAGATGATCAGGACAAGGCAAGAGATAGGAAGTGGCAGAAGGACAGGTTTGAATGGAGGAAATACAACCTTGGGTTCCTTATGCTTGAATGAACCAGGAAGTGCTTACAGAACAGCTTTGGGTATTTACAGAAATTGCAAGAATGCAATTCTCTCTATGTGGGGTTAGAGAGGTATTTGGAAAGTACATATTCTTTATGTATTTGTACAAATAATCTTCTATACACGTTTTAGAATGTTTAGACCCACATCCATCACTTGGGTAGTGTCAAATTAACCACAGCCTCTGATATTTCCAAGGTGATGAAATGGGATGGGTTATTTTTCCTTTAATGATTAGTCAGGAAGGAGACTACAAGCTATCAATCCATCTCATTACTAGTAAAGACACTGCTCTGGGAGGAGATAGCCCAGTTTCCTTCCCAGTGAGACTCCTGGAACCCCTGGAAGTGAAAGAGTGAGGATGAGATGCAGCCAGAGAAGAGCCTTAGGGAACTGGCTGGCCTTGGTGACCAGGACAGGCAAAGCAGAGTGAAGACAGGGGGCCCCACACTCCTGAGCCAGAGGGATGGATGGTGAGGTGGCGCCTGGCTCTGCGCTTGGAACTACACCTCCCCATCCTGTGCCTCGGGCTTTATGATGCTCAAATTTTCTGTTTCATAAAACAGGGAATGGTTGGAGAAATTTTTTGTTTTAAATCTAAGCTCCCTCAAAGCTTTGGCTTTATTCACAGAGATAAATGTGATGCTGAAGTTATGTACTTGTACACAGCATCAGAAACCTGACCGATAGATCTTGGGGAAAGGTCAGAGATCCAAGCAATCATTGTGGGGTGCAGAGAGGAAAAGTCACAGCCACAGGGTCAGGAGCTCCCATTCCATGATGTAGCTTTGCTGGGAATGTCCTTCGTGACCAGAGGGGAGACCAGAGGGGAGAAAAGGAAACTCCTTGGACCCCAATTTTTCCCATCTATGAAATAAAGGAGCAGAATTATGCAGCATCTGAGTTTCTTTAATGTTAAAATACTGTGTGGATTCTCAGCATTATTTTTTCCTTCTTCGGAAATACTCAGAAAGTCATGGTACAGTGAGTATTTTATGATAGAAATAAAACTATGTTGATTTAAAAGCAGCAGTAATGAAACTTGTTTCCTTCGCTTTCACTCCTGGTTTTTCATTCCTACCAGAAAATAAGAACATGCTGGCTTTGATTTTATTTTATGTGTGTGTTTATGAATAGCCTCTTTTTCTAGACAATAAGATCTCCCGGGGCAGGAACCACAGCTCTGATTCCTGTGTCTAGTGAAATGCAAGCACTCAAGAGCCACGTGTAAGAGTTCCCTGAATTAACTCCCCCTCACCACTAATATAATTCCCTCGTAATTAAAAAAGTCAACCTGAAGATTATTACTGATTGATACTGTGGTTAAATGAAGTGAGGTGCTTCCTGGGCTAAGGAGGACCCGGCATTTTTTGATATGGGATTGAATGAGCCATCCTGGAATCTGGAGTGCCCTTGTGCGGGTAGTTTGGGGTAGAAAGGAGGAGTCAGACACATGGGAGGGGAATGCCAGGTGTAACTGGTTCCTCTGGTCACTTCAGTTTATACGAGGGAATGAAGGGAATGTACAAAGCATTCTTTGTCCCCACGTAGGGATCGGTGTACCACAGAAGGTGAACTGGCAAATACTCTACTGATAAAAACACTGTGAGAACCCACTGAAATAAGAGAGGAAAAAGAAAGAAATGGAGTCTTGCAAAGACTGGGTAAGGCGTGATGCAGTGAAGCACAGGAGCCCTTCCTTGTCCTTGGGATGACTTTCGGTTTCAGTCTATGAGACATCAGAGAGAATATTGTACAGTTCAGCCAAGCGGTAATTGCACAGCCCACACACACTTTGAATCAGGATCCATTAAAAGTAATGGGAAAGAGTGACACCCTGAGTTTGGGTGTGCAAGGAGGTGTAGCAGGGGAGAGTCAACGGAGAGATGGTAAGTTCCCCCCTCTTAATGATAATTAATGTCAGCATACACTGCTGGGAGCAGGCCCTGGTCTGCATTCATGAGGTGTGGGAGAGTATTGATTTTTTTATGGAGATGCTGTAGCTGAAAATTTTAGAGAGGCATTCATGTTCCTCATTAATATGCAGGCTGAATCATGGCTACTGAGAGTTGAGTTTAAGACAGAGACAATCTATACTGGCCATTAAAAGAACCACAGTCTAACGGGCACATCTATTTCAGTTGTCTCAGTTTTAAACATTCCTCCCAGTAGTTTTACCCTTAAAACCTGGTGCTTAATTTAATATTTTGAGGGTTTAACAAAAAGCTATTATTTATATTCTTCTGATGTTGATGACTTAATTTCCTAAATCCCCATCATTCGCATATTAGTATATTCTGTTTATGCTACCTATTTTTGGACACTTTTTTCCTCCTAGTTTTAATCTACTGGCTTTAATTATTTTCCCTCATGCATCACCCAGCTGTCCCAAAGGTTTGCACCATTTTAAGACCCTGGATGCGACCAAATAGGATTATTATTTCTATTTACTTATGCTACCAACTATAATGACTGCGACATACTCAGAAATCTTACTTTTGAGATCTATGGACATTATCATCTACTCAAATTAATTAAGTCTATTCTTGGATAACAGTGCTATCATTTCATCCATGAGAGCCTAATTAGAAAAAGAAGGAAATGCATTGGACGCCCCTATTTTTCAATCCCAAAAGCTGTAGGAAGGAAAAAATAAAGGAAGGGAGCAAGGAAGAAAGCAAGCAGGCAACATTATAAAGAGGGTATGGTTCTCACTTGGCCGTAGCCATCCGAGGCCGAGCAGTGATGCTGTTAATTCTCAGAGTGGAGAAGGCAGCTATGCAGGGATACAGGCAGCTGAGGAAGCAGGAGAGCAGAAGGTAGTTAGGCACACGCTAACTCCTCCAGAGCCGTTACTGTGCTATTATGGATCCCCACAATGTCTGACATCCATATTTAAATATAAGTAGAAGAACACATTTCAAAGCCGAACAGGGTGCTTTTGGCAGTAAACCTCTTTTAAAATTATCCTTAACTGGATTTCTCCATTAGTACACTTAATAAAGAGCGGGCTTTCTCTAGTGGTGACATGGGCTGTTCTTTTTTCCAGGCATATAAAAGCTCTAGTTATCTTAACTGTGGGGACAGTTATTTTTAAAAGCTCCTGGGTTCATTCTTACCGAAGGTTCCTTGCCAGAAAATTGAGGCACAGGGCACAGGGCAGTCGCCCGCCATTCAGCATAGCGGTCTCTACAGAAGGTGACATTGTGCAGCAAGAGACTCTCCGGAGTTTGACCTCGAATAATTTGACTTATAAAAAAAAAAAAAGCACACACACAAAAATGTCAAACTGATTTTGTGCAGTTTTGTTATACCACAAGATTTATGTATTTTACAGCACGCTCTGGAACAACAATTCTATTGCTTAAAGTTTGGGCTGTCACTCATTTTCCTCAGCATCTTTAAAAATAGGCATTTAAAAAGCTTTGGATAACTTTGAAGATCCCAGAAAAGAAGTGCCCCTCTGTGGTATCCTGTGCTAAATTGAAAGTGTCTATATTAGAGAATTCATAATGAAGGAAATTGTTTGAACACATCCTTTTGTAGACTGTTGAATTTAATTAGGTTTCATCTCGTCCTGATTGCTGATTTGGGCTAATTGGCTAACTTTGTACTATTTGGTTCTTTTGCAGATTGATTTAACTTCTACCCTTCTTAGTTTGTTTCTGAGAGCTTAGAACTTTTCAAGTAAAGAAGACAAAAGAAGTGCCCTGAATAATGGTTATTTTTCCCCCCAGTGACCACTAGCAGGCTTAGTGTTTGACAGAGTCAAAATAGGTCACTATGAAATATGTCTTTGAGACTGTATTGATAAATTTAAGAGTGCAAAGTGAAGGCAGCCTTCATGAATGAAGTGCTGGATGAAGAGTCCTGTAATTCTGTTCTATTATATTTGTCACAAATGTACTACCAAGTGACCTTTGACAAACTGCTTTGGTTCTAGCTCCTGGGGTCACACACTGGCGTACTGACGGTGAAAAGCACCAGACTTTGAGGTCACATAATTTGGGGGCTGTGTAGTGCCTCAGTGTTTATGAATGAGATGCACCGATTTATTTTGCCAATAAAAAATAGACTCTTGGACTGAGAGATTTTAGTATGTCACACAAATCCATGTCCTGGACAGCCTTTGGCATTACAAGGCATGGGAGGAGGAAGCAATAATGCCTTTGGAAAGAGCTTGGGGTCAGTTAGAACTGATGTGTTGGTCTCTGTCTGGGTCTGTTTTATGGACGTCATCCAAATCTGATAGCACACCTTCGAGTTGATGAGCAAAGCTTTGATCTCCAGGTGCAAATAATGTCCAGACATAGCAAGGGTGAACACTGAATGGGAGCCAGAAGAGGGGCACTGTGAATGTCACCGCATCCATTGCCAGGCCTTAGACAACGTTCCCTAGACTAGGCCCCAGAGGGTTCTACAAATGAAGTTATCTTTAACATTTAAAAAAATGTTTTTGAACGTCTCCATCTATGCCATCCCATAATAGGTAGATTAGTGGGCTTTAACACATTCCAGTAATCCTACTTTTACTTGGCATTTTGTATAGAATTCGCAAATTACTTTTGCTGTAAACAGTAGCTGTAGAACACTTCAAGCTGAGAAGATTAAATGAAGCCCTTATCCCCAAATAAGCCTTTCAACTAGGTAAAAATGACTAAAAAATTTCATCTTGAAATGTTATTTGGATATCAAAAAAGTATCTCCAATGAAACACTGCCCACTGAAGTCCACTGCTTCTACAGTGCACCAGGGTGTGGACCAGGGAACACGGATTAGAGGGGTGACTTCTGGGAAGAGGATTTCTACACACCCATGGATATGGATAGAAAGAGCCTCACAAGGTGCCGCGGGGGTAAGAGCTGGGCATCGGAGGAAGGCAGAATTTGTCAATTCATCCATTCTCTGGATGGAACGCTGGGCCACACCCTCCACTCTGTCTGCCCCAAGTACAAATAAATAGGAAGGTTGAGATGTGCACACTCCCAAGAGCCAACTGCAGACACTTTAAAGCTGAAACAAAATAGAAAGTCTTTAACCTGTTACCAGCATAAAAAGGAAGGTTGACCAGGATATAAGGATTAGCAGTGGGAAGGGCACTCTGTTAGTGTAAAATACACCCCCAGGGGTACCCCTCTTGAACAATGTGTGCACAGTGTGTGCACAATGTGTGCATTCAGATAAGCAGCTGGACACGGCAGCTTGCAATGAGGCATAGGCAGCGTGAAAGTGTCACCCCTTGGAGAAATGGGGCTTGGGCAGGAAGGAGCATCTCCTATAAGGAGGGAGTTTGGAGGGGACAGCTGACTTGCTAAGGTGCGAATCTAAAAGAGTTGTCTTGGGCACCCAAGGGGACCACCGAGTCGCCAAGGCGCTGCCCTCCCAGGCCAGGCGGGTGGGGTTGCACACCTGCACTTCTGCGTCTGCGCAGAAGCTGAGCCATTGGCGTCCAGGCCCCTCGTGTGCGCGCTCTGCAGGGCCGAGTGAAAGAAGGTGTTCAGCTAGTCGGGACCCGAGGAAGAGCCAAGAGGTGTTTGCACCACCACCCGCCACGTGTTTCTGGAGGATGAAGATATGCCTTAAAAAATCGAGGGTCCGTTCGTTCTTCAAGGGCTTCTTAAAAGTAGAGGGTTGTGGCCTCGGGGTAGAGCACTTTCCTACCATGTGTGAGGCACTGGGTTCAATTCTCAGCACCACATATAAATAAATAAATTAAATAAAGGCCCATCAACAGCTAAAAAATATTTTAAAAATAGAAGTTTAATTCCCTAAGGATTGGTGCCCTAGGTCTGACTCTGCCATTCATTCACCTGGGACCTTGAGTGCCATTGGACTCCTCCTTATGAAAGGGGGCACCCTCACCTTTTCTACTTTCAAGATTGTCGTCAGGGTCAAATTGATCCTGCAGATGGATATCCAATGGGGGAAAAACACCAGTCGGTGAAATGAATAAAAAGAGCAAGCTCATTTGTAGACAGCAATTAGTGAATTCAGGTCATTAAGGAACTGACACGTACAGGTGGGTACATTGTGCACCCTTGAGTACTTCAGGTGCTGGTCCAGCTTCTCTGTGAGGGTTAACACTCTACAGGTGCTGAATGCCAGAATAAATCTCATAGGATGTCTGTGCAAAGAGGTATCTGAGAGGTCACATGGGGAAACTAAGACTCAGAAAACTCAAAACACTTGTGCCCAGTCACTCTGCTAAATAGGGGTAGAGTTGATCCAGGTCTGGCTGGTCATCTCAAATGCTCTGTGCTCTCCTGCATACTGGTCTGCCTAGTTGATGGATTTGGCTAAGCAGAAGTGAAATCCAGATGTCAAAAAATATATCTCCTGACTAATCCCACATAAATTGGATTGCAGAAACAGGTACAGAATGAAACATAGATCTGCTGTCATCCAGCATTCATTAGAATTTCTGAATCTTATAAACATGTCAAGACTCACTAACCGAGTGAGCTTGGAAAAATAAATAAAATACTTCTCTACCTAGGTGACTTATTTTCAGTATCACAAAGAGAAGTTTGCCACAGTGGGCATGCATTTTCACACTTAATAGGCGTCCTGTTGTCACCGCACATTGTGTTCCTTTATTAGAAGGACTTTCAAAGATTTTGACATTCATGGAGATAATAATCTGAACATGCTGAACATAACTTGGACTTACCCTGCCCCGTGGACAGCCAGGCTGATGAAGAAGATGGTGAAAAGATGGTGCGTGTACCAGAACAGCTCATAGGAGAACTGCCTGATGAACTCTGTTGAAGAGGTCATGATCAAGACCAAAGCCAGAGAGAGCACCAGGCCCGTAATGCCTGCTATTGTCGACAGCAGCTCAGTGGTTGTGTTCTAACAGAAACGGATGCCACGACATTAATATCTCATACACTTTGTAGTTTTTAGAGTCAACACTTGAAGGTTCAAGCAAAGAGCCATTCACAGTGTTTTGCTTGGAAGCATATTAGCTGGATAAGATCTGGGAACAACTCAAGAAGTGAGTTCCCTCACCCTTCCTTCTTCCCCTGTGCTTAGCTCGAATTTTATGAAGTGCCATGTCATTAACTACATTTTTTTCCCATTTATATAAATTAATTTTCATGTCCAACTTACTGTATTGGGTAGACATTAGCATAAAATACAAAGAGAGCATTTTAAGATATAATATAGCAAGTCAATCCATGTTGTTAAGTTTTTAATTTTTAAAATAAAAAATGTGGATCACCATGCTTAATTGCATTTTAACATTAATAAACACATTTTTTTTTGAGAAGTCCCTTAGGGGCATTCCTAATACAGCAGCTGCACACTCTGTTCCCCTGGTAGTTCTTCCTAGCTCTTGCTTTTTAATTGGAAAGACCATGACTTGCATTTCTTTCACGCCACCTTAGGGGGCCTGAAATAAGGCTTGGTAAATCCTAGGTGATCAATAAAGGTACAGCTATTCTTTTCTGGTGGATACTCCCAAAAGGCCTGAATTCTGACCCAAGAGTGCAAGGGACAGTTAAATAGCCTTTTAGAATATGAAGCAGAAGGCGTTTGGTTTTCATTGCGAGTTTCCCATATTCCTGCCCAGTCATTAGTATTCATACATTGTGCTACTATCGCTGAGCCGACCATGAGCTCAATAAACTCACACTATATCTTTTGTCAGTAAAACCTCATTAATTTGGGCTGCTTTGAGATCCGAAGGTAATTTGGACAGGGACTTCTCCATTGTTTATTTTTTCCTCACAAGGCAAAGAGTGAAAATAAAATGGAAAGGGGTCTGTCTAAAACATTTAAAGGAGGTTTTTTGCAGGTATACTTGAAATCCATTTCCAGCATATGCTGTGCTAATTTCAAATCATCCTTCTTTGACTATTAAGGCAAATTTCCTCTTTTCTCGCAACACGTTTATAGACTGGTTTGAGTTGCAATGAATCCTCTAAAGCAGTCCCACTCCTTTTCTTCCCAATTGCTGTGTGTAATACACTTTGTGTAACTGATATCATCTCTCTCCAAACACCCCAACTTAGAGGACTTTCTGAGCTTAGTCAGTACCTACATAGTATATTGCTTAAAAAATGTAAAAGTAATTGTGTTAATTATTTTGTTCAATTGCTTTAAAAGTTACTTATCATGTATTCTATTCATTATGTGATCTCTTTAAAATGTTGATAATTATTCTTATATTTGTGTAGCACTGGATTTTCTGGAGCTTTAGTGGGGAAATGGGTTAGCATCCCATTTCCCCACTAAAGGTGGGTGCACAGTGATGGGAGAGGTCTGCCCACGTGCTTAGGTGAAATTTGTGCTTCTAATTGCTGTCAAGTGAGCAAAGGAACTCAACTTGATCAACGGCTTGATATTGAATTATCATCTTAGGGTAATTAGGAGTTTAACATGGGAGAATCACTCCCAAAACAGATTTTGAATTTTCCTCCCTTCAGTAAAGCTGTATGAGTGAAATGGTCACTCATGGAGATGGCCCACATAACAACAGAGAGATTTCTACTGCTGCGTTGTGTTGCCTTCAAAGCCTTTTTCTTGGAAAATATAGACTTTTTAACACGGTCACCATGTTGGACACATATTGCAATATAGTAGTACGTGGAAAAAGTTGGGGTCAACCACAAAGGAAGAGGTCTGGAGGAAGAGGATTGTCCTTTCCTCTAAGGGTAATGGTTGTGTCTACATTTGGGGTTTCCTTTTTTCCTCCCCACAGGTGCTGCCACTCTGTGCATATAGGTCATTAGCATCAGTGGGGTCACTAGCCTTGCAGGTCTCGTTATGAAATTAGCTTCTTTACCTAGTGCCTGTTTTCATGTGGGCCAAAATATGAGGTGCAGGAGAAGGGATCCAGAAAACAATTTGCAAATTGAAAATGAAGACATCCAATTTATAATCTCTGCATTTAGATGGGATTCACATTCTTTATAAGTCTAACATTAGTGGAAAAAAAAACTGATCATGAGTTGCTTTTGAATTTTAAAATATTAGGTTTTTACATTAGGTGACTACATTCTTAAGTACCACCTATATATTTTCACAACATATTAATTAATTGGCATGTTTTTCACTTTGCTCATAACCTCCCAGGAACATTAATGGTTGAAAAAAATAAGTTTAAAAAGGTGAAAATGATAATAACGTTTGGCATAAACGTCTTCTCTCCAGCTCTTGTATTAAAAGCTAATGAAATATATTTTTCCTGATAAAGGGATGAGATAAGGAAGGATTTTTCAAAAGGGAAACTGGAACTCACTGTGTGGAAGGTCCGGACAGGGTTGAGGTAGCTCTCATTTGGGGTGTTTCCAAGCTTGGAAAGTGCTGCCAGGAGTCCCTCCGCATCCTCCGACTGGCTCAAGTGGTAGCGCTCAAGGTTGAACAAATGGGCCACAATGTGGATGGCTGAGGATGAGGAGATGACATAGGACATGCAACATATGGATTTTGTCCTTTGTAGTTACTCAGAAATGCGATGCCACTGTGATCAAGTTTCTCTGTTCTGGTTTTCAAACTCCCCAAGGAAAATTGATTTACTTAGGCATCTTTCCCAGTGTCTTGAATAGAGTGGATCAAATGCTTCTGAAAATGGTGTGTGATTCACCACATTCGTTTCAATTATGTTGAGAAAGAAAGCAATTCTCAATTCAACATAACAATTTTAAACATACAGTCTCTAGAAGTGGAATAGGTCTTATGATATCACAACATAATTATATATAAGATATAATGCTTAAATAAGACATGTGCATGTAGATAAAAGTATGAAATTTCTTAAGAAGGCAGAAAGCATTCCTCATACACTCTGATATATTTAATGATATACATGAATGATACCAGGATATATTGATTTTTGTTCTCTTTCAGACATTATATTGTCCATTCCTTCCTGTATATATTTTAGCATTTACGTATAGGTATACATATCCACATGTCTCGTGTATTTGAATGTGTTAGTCCTACTGTATTGAAATATACTAGTATTTATGGAACTAAAATACCCTCTCCATATTCTTGAAAAGTAAATTCTGTGCTTTCTAATTTTGAGAATGGGTGAATAAGATCAGGGACATAGATTATCTAGATGGCTGAGGATTCTGGGTCTGATGTTCCTCCACCTGTCTTGTGAAATCTTCTGGGCAGCCAGCAATCACAGTGTCTAGACAACTGCATGCTTTTGCTCTGGAACCCTAGTTGGGGAGCTGGTTGATACCTGCCTTTGTGATCAGACTCAGTTGAGGACTCATTTCCTGGGATTGGAATATAGGCAATTCCCCAGTTGATATCTCCTCTCTCTCTCTTCTATTATAGTCTATACCAGTTGTGGGTGAATTATGAGATTCTCCATGGTGGTCCACTGTAGGTGGAGGTGCGTAAGAGAAGGGGCAAATGCGACCAGCAGAAACTTCTAGAATATTGGTGTCATTTTGGTCCCTGTGGTCCTAATCACATATTTATTTAGAAATGCCATTTTCTATTTAGAAGAGATTTTCTGTTACCCTAGTCCTTTTTATCAGAACTATTGCCTTTTCTGCCTTGCAAAGTTTTACTCATGCTTTAAGACCTAATTCAGAAAGTTGTTTTCTGTTATAACTTCTCCACTTCCATAGGCACAGCTGATATTTTGATTACACGATTTCTCAGAAATGATTGTTGTGTTTATTTATGTTTGTGTCCCCAAGGGACTTTGACTCTTCGAGACTTAGTCCTCCTTAAAACTTTTGTGTGTGGCCCATTGCTTAGCACCAGCAAGTACTTAATAATTATTTTCTAAGTGGCTGTGATATTACAGAAAGGTAGAAGGGATAAAGAAAGAGTCAGGAAACCAATGGTTTCAATGTTGACTAGAGACGTATATCTGCTGGCATATATTTCTAGCACATTTTTCTTCAGGCTTTAATAAATTGAAAATCAAATCAAACATACTTTTAGTTGAGACCCCCCAAGGAAAGCAAGGCATACGATAGTGCTTCTGCATCTACGATGTTTGTTGCCTGTTTGTGAATTCAGTGAGGTTTGCATTGAAGAGAGTATATTTTCTCCTATGTGCTGCTATGGTTTGGGGGTAGTTTGGGGAAAGGTGTGTGTATTAGAAGCGTGGTCTCCAGTGTGACAATGTGGAGAGGGCCCTTTAAGAGGTGGGGCCTAGTGGAGGTCTTACTGGTGGCTCCCTGTGTCTGGCTTCCTGTCTCACCATTGCTGGCTCTCTCTCTCTCTCTCTGTGTGCTCCAGCCCTGGTGCCTCTGCCAGGAGGTGATGCAGCTATAGGGCTCTTGCCAGAGCTAGCACCATGTTGTTTGGAATTTACACCTCCAAAATGGTGAGCCAGTGCGTCTCTTTTCTTTATAAAGCACCCAGCCTTACTGTTTCTTTACAATAATGGATAATAGACTAATACATGAGCTTTGTTGACATGTGGCCATGGCTAGGAGAGAGCTGCCTCGTTTAGCCTCAACAGCCACAAAGCCAGAAAAGCTCCTCCAGCAGCCATCTCTTCCAAAATGCTGTACATACACTGGGAACTGTTTGCTAATTTGAACACACACATTGTCCGGCACTTCTAATTACTATTTTCTGATAATAACCTCAGAGTTGTTAAAAACAGGTGGGATTTCTCATATTTGAATGTCTACTCTACACCAGGCGTTGTTAGAAATGCATAGGCATATCATCCGATTAACCCTCAGGGATTAGTCTTGGTTCTATTGCATAGAGCAGTGTTCAGAAAGTTCATGGCAAAGGTGAGATAAAACCCTGTTTATGTGACTTCAGGGCCCCATCTTTTGACATATAGGCTTTACTGCTTTTTGGACTAAAAATATATTGCTCTGCCTTACTTTTTTCTCAGAACGGGGCTCTCCCACAAGTTTAGGTAAAGCTCTGTGAATGGCTTACTGATGCCCCTAATCTACCATTCTTAATTAAGGCTGATGACCCATGGTGACATTTGGTGTCCTTATTGTGAGCTAGTGTAACTGCCCCTTTGCCTACCACTTGAGATACCCGGGTGCTCCTCCTATTTCTGATTCTCCCAGCAGACACTAAGGCACTGCAGAGAAACTAGAGCTGTTCCCATTTTATAGAAATAGAAACCAAACTTCAGATTAAAATAAAATAAGTGACCAGTGTACTATTGCATAATCCACAGGGGACAGTCAGAAAGAGAATATGGAATAAATTCTCTTATATTCTTCTGTTTTTATAGCATTCCTCCCCCATGTAATGAGCTGTTGATCACAATCTGTTTTCTATTAGATTGATTTCCACATGAGGATTTGACACTGTTAAACTAAATTTAAGTGTGTGGATTGAATGAACAAAGATATTGAACTATTTATTTATTCTTATTGCCAGGTCTCTCCTAACAGAGCTGAAGAATCTAATGAAGTAGGATAAGAGAGCCCAGGACACTTTTCAAGAGGTGGCTTCTGAGGGAATAGGCTGAAAACCACTCTCCTCGGTATTTTTCACATATTTGAAATTCGTATCTTCAGTGTTTCTTTGCTTCAGCGCCTCCATTTTGTTTTTGCTTTACAAGGCAGAAGATGAAAGGTGGGATATTTTATCTGTCTCAGGAACTCTCAGAGTGAAAACTGCGTATGCCCATTTTTGTTTATCTAAACATTTCATTTTCCTTTTAGATCAGATCCTAATGTTATTGTGATCTTGGCTCAGAAATAAAGGTAGGCCAGCTACTCAATCCAGGGCTGCCGGGACTTCAGAGATGCCAGGGGAGGCGTTGTTCTTGTTCTTTTTTTCAGACATTGTATTTTCTGTTCTCTCTTTTGTACATTTTACTCTTTTAAAATACGAATAACCATGCTACCTATGTTATGGTGGCAGTTGCTCAAAAGATGTGATAAAATGTTGGTATGGCTTGACTTTTCTCTCTCAGTCGTCAGGATCATTTCACATATTAGATTTGTTGTTCGCATGCAGCACAAAGAACATGGAGGTGTTACCTAATTTCATTAAGCCCCGTTTTTTTTTTTTTTTTAATCTGTAAAGTGGGTGGATTGGAGGAAACTACAGTATATTTTAACTTCCTTCCAGCTATATAGCTCTGTATCTTTCTCTGAAGTTAATCAGGGATGTTTAAGATCCATAAAGGATCTTCAGACTACTATTAGAGTAATAGTGCAAATGTGAAATTCATGTTCTATATAGTTTTCAAAGTCAGCGCTGGTTTAGATGGGACTCGTCAGTCTTGCAGTAAATCCAGTGGAATCAACTACACAGGGGAGCTCTTTCTGTTGTCCCTATAGACTTTCCGTAGTACACACTGCTCTACCCTCCTTGGAAGAGCCAAGATGCAGAGGCCAGGACTGTAGCTCAGTGGTGGAACACCTGGCCTGGCATGGGACAGGCCCTGGGTTTGATCCCCAGTGTAAAAAACAAAAACAAAACAAAACAAAAAACCCCAAAAAAACAAAAGCAAAAAACTGAGATGCATAACCCACCCAAATGCTCCAGGCTAAAAGGTGCTATAACTGGGTCTTTCTACAATTTTATTTTCTCACCAAAGTACTTTTAAAAGAGAGTAGCAATCTTGGAAATACTACACATGCACATTTAATTGGTGTGTGAACTTCTGAGTTCAAATAAGGAGCTTTTACTGAACAGTGAACAACAAAAAAAAAAATCATAAAGGCTACAATTAGAGCCAGCTGCCCTGAGATAGTTCTTTTTCCTTCTTTCTTTCCTTCTTATTTTTCTGAAGATCAAAGGACACATAATAGAGGGGAATTTTGGAAGTGTGGTCAGTTCTAGCTGTCTCTCTGCCTGCCCGTCAGTGATAACAGTCATTTTGGAGTTAGTCACCTCCTAATTAAGCAGTCTTTGGAAACAGGGACCAGGACAAATCCTGAATGCACTTCTGCAGCCAGAATTTGGCAGAGACTTTGGAATTTGCGGTCTGATTTCTGCAGGAAGACCCACTGATTCTGGCACCCTGTGCCTGCTGTGTTTGTGAATTGAATTAGATCCTGTTGGGCAGGACTGGAGGTGGAGCGTCTTTGGGGCTCCCAGTCCCTCCAGCAGAACTGGTTAGTAGCAATTCTTTGGGGGTCGGGCCCTGAAGAGCTGGGGCTGTTGGTGCTCTTCTCTTCCTCAGGGGCCTCCAAATCTTTGCTTTTTCCAGAACCTTTATTCTGAGCTCTCTGCTCTCAAGTTGCCCCTGTTCTGTTTATTGATGTTTGTAAACTAATTTTAGCAACTCATCAGAAACTGCACCCAGGGTAATTGTGCACCCCTGAAACCTGGCAGACACAAGCCGTGGAATTTGCTGGAAAGAGCTGCCTAGGTCACTATTTACAGCCTCCTTTGATGGGAGCTCAGGCTCAAAGTGCTACTTTTCAATTGGAGGGGTCTTCAAGGTCTACCGTGGACCAGGGAATCCAGAAAGATCCACATTAATAAGAACGGAGAGGCTGTGAAAGTACGATTTTTATACCGGTGGGGTTATAGGTGCCTGAGCATGATTTATTAGTGTTTGAAGAATGCTCCGGCAGCTCTTATCATAGGCAGGCAAGCAGGGAGGCAGGAAGCCAGAAGAAGAAGGGCTCCTGTCACTGCGTTTTCGGTGATGCCCTTGATTATAGAGACCATTGTTTCTCCCCTTCCCTCCTCCTCCCTAGCCTACTTCCACCAGTCTCTAATTACATCCTTTAATGATCTGACCAATTAAAGCCTGCAGTTCAACTTGGAGGGGAACGGATGAGAAATTAGAGTCTGGCACGCAAACTTCAATGTGGATGCACTTCTCCCAAGGTTACACACCTCTATTAAGCCAGTCGACTATTTGAAAAGCAGCATAATGGGCGAGGCTAATAAAATAAGCGCAGGGACATTGCAGCTGCTCTCCTGTGAATGCACCAGAAGGACAAAATGTGGAAAGCAAGGTGTAGCTATGAAACCAGGGTTTAGCTTGTCTTTTTTTTTTTTTTTCCTTCCTAAAAGCACAGTTGCCAGCCGCGTTGCGTAGTTGATGTGAAATGTAATAATTGCTTTGTCAGGCTTTGGGAGAAGCGGAGAGCTTTCTTTCCACCTTCCTGCCTTTGCCTGGGAAGCAAACCACAACAGCGCGCTGGTTGCCATGGAGGTGTGGACGAGGGGGGCGCGTGGCTCTCAGATGCAGCTTTGACTCTGCTGGGAGAGCCTGGGGGATGTTTGGGAGCCTGGCAGAGCACTGGTGGTTCAAGAGGAAGTGGGCTGGGAAGAATGCTTGATGCTCTCCAGGGATTTGTGAGGGAAGAGGGAGAAAGAACGTCCTGCTGTCCATAGTTGCAGCAGAATGTGAACTTCTTATCTTGAACAATGGGTGTCATTTTGAGCCACTTCATGCCCCCTTCTCTGTGTTTCATCCACCCAAAGCTGCTCCTGGCTCTCTGAGCAACTCTTGTACTTGGGTCTTATACCTTTCCCAGTAGTTCCTTCAACCTCATGTCTATTGCCAAATCCCACTTATCCTCAGTTTGACCACATCTGTTGAGGATGTGCTATGTGACAGGGACCGCGGAAGTCAACGTGCATAAGGCACATCAGAGTCTGAGGATTGTCGCTCTGAGGTAGGAAGTGTGACCTCAGTCTAGAGGGGAGAGGGCCAGCCCTGAGTAAGTAGACCAGGATATGGTGATATGTGCATGCACTTCTCCCAGGGTTACACACATCCTCCAGTGAGGATGAAGAAGGAGAGGTGGAGCACTTCAGGTAAAGGGAATGCCATGAGCAGAGGTCCAGAATGCTCTGAAGGGCAAAGTCCAGTGGGGTATGGTAGGGACCCAGATGGGGCCGTAGAATCCGACTGCCAGGCTGCTGAGCTTGGGTTTGATCTTATCTGCAGTAGCAGCAAGTGCCAGTCCTGGCAATAATCTGCACATCTCATTGAGATGCATGAATTGTTATTACCGTTCTTTTAATTCCGTAGAAGACATAAAAAGTTTAATCTGACATCATACAACCAACCATTAGCCCAGGCTTTCAATAGCTTGATCATGGGGTTCTAGTGCTGCTGCTGGTTCTAGTGACTGAAGGATGCTCCATGGTAAAAGACCTGGCCACCCTTGTTTCAGAAGGCTGCAGCTGCTGTCAGGGTGTCCTGCACACGGGAGACATTCGGTGCATATTCAGTGTACAAAAATGAGGACTCTTAAGGTTTTAAAGGAAGCCTAGAGATTCTTTGAATTCCTTTTCTGAGGAGCCTACCAAGCTTTCTGGCCTCTGCTTGGACACTGCCCACAACAGAGAACTCAATGCCCTGAGGGGGCTCTAAATATCATTTTAGATAAGTTTCAAGGTGTGGAAAAGACTTGCTTTCTAAGCTGAAATTTGCTTCCCTGCCTCCATTCCTCACGCATTCACTTATCCATCAAAAGTTGTAGGCTTTGGGTCACCATGTGAATAAGCCTTGCTCTTTGCCCCCCATCCCTCAGTTGATTTTCTCTAGGACATGATGTCTTTGTACCCTTATCTCTTAACAAACCACAAAGACCCTCTGCAAAGCATTTCTCTGGGTTGGTTTAATCTGGCATTGAAGACAATCAATGGGGAGAATCTTCCCCTGATGTCTGACTGCACACCCAAAGTTGTGTTAATTGGCACTCGGGCACCGTCTGTCATGTCTTGTTGCTTAATTAAATTCACATTTGTTTTGAGTGTTCCTTTTACTCTGCTATTTTTTATGCATGAGAGGATAAAAACAAATGAGGAAAACATTTTATAGTTAAATTAGTTTGAGGGAAACGGTCCTGAATCATAACTCTTTATTGTTCTGATGGCCTTTTATTCCAGTGTCTGTTTTCCAACAAAACCACAATGCGGTTGATGATTTCCCTGCTTTCTCTCTTCCTGACCAGGGTCTAACCTTGGCCTGGGCTGCTAATTTGTACCGGACAGCCGCCTTGCCTTCTTGAATTAGAAGTATAATAATAACAACAGGACTTTATATGCCAATAAAGATTCCCATCTCTTCAAGATATTTCACAAATCCACTGGCTCAGTACTCTTCAGACTGAGCTCAGTACTCTCCTTCATATGACCTTCCTTTCTTTTTTTCTGTCTCTGATACCATTTGGTAGTCATTTTCCTATAACTCTGAGAGCTTGAGCACAGGTCAATTTTATTTCTAATGTAAATTACATTGAATAACAAGTGTTCATTTATCAAGTAGGTATTTGTCTCTGAATTATCAACAAGAGAAGCTATTTACAAATGAACAGGAAATCTCACCAACTTTCATAAATTTAAAGTTGTTGTATGGAACAATCTATATAAGAGTATAATCCAGAAATAAAAAAAAAACCCATTCGTATATGGTTTATCTATCAGATGGATGGTAAAGATTTCTTTTACTTAAGGGTGAGACTTGATGGAGGGATTAAAATCAGGTTTGACATTAGGTATTATAAAATCCATTTTGCAATTAATAAGTACTTACTTGCATTAACAGCTATCCCATAGGCAACCAGTTTGTGGAATTTGAGGTTTTTGTCTAATTGCCTTCTCCAGGGTCCTTTGCAGCACTAGATAAAAACAAATAAGTAAAAGCCCAATTCAGGGGAAGGTCCCAGTGACAACCTTGTCTTAAGAGTTAAGAGAGCAGGACTCAGTTCTGCTGCTAAATTTCTCAGGGTGAGACTACAGGATGTGAAAGTTAGCAGCAATTAGTCATACAGCAAAACAAAAGATTATTATTTGTTTTCTTGAAATTTCAACTCAATAAAAATTATTGAGTTGGTAGTTTTCTGGCTATAATTAACAACTCTCAAATAAGGGTTCTCTATGCATGCTTGAATGCAATTTCTTTATTTAGAAACTGGAGGTGATGGCCTTCCTCCTCATCCATGGGGTTTAAGTAATCTATAAATTATTCCTCACTATGCAGAAGGGCACTATATTCATGTATATCCAATATTCATAAAATGATTACGAAAATAAATTGATCATGATGTAAAGGTTATCAAAGGCCTCATTTTCCGTATGTTATTCTGTTTCAGATGGAACACAGTTAAGGTACTCAGTGCAATGACACTACTGTAATTAGGAAATGTCCCGATATGCCAGGGAGATGTTAAAATCTACGTACTGAGATTCATGTACCATGATTGTGTTTGGGTGAGAACTCAAATGTCTCCTGGGTGGCTCATCTCAACTGTATATTTGTCCTCTTTCAGTCAGAAACGGTACCAGCCCAAGCTGTTGTAATGCTTCCATCTCCACGGAGCAAATGTACCCACAAGAGGTGGAGCTGCGAAGGAGGCCAATGGCAAAAGCCAAAGCCACATGAAACTGGTTTTCAGCTTTACCTCTTCTTTCCTCTCGTGCAGAGAAACAAACCTAAGCTTAAGGAGGATTCCTGGGTATGGCTAAGTACATGTTTGTCTTCAGTAGCCTTATGTTAGTTAAGTTGTAACAACTTAGATGATTTCAAATATTTTAGTACTTACAGTGCTTGCTCCTCTCATGAATGAAATCAGGTTCCGACTGACAGGTAACAGAATTAGCATGCAGTTAAAATTCAGACACAGTGCCGATGCTCGTGCCCACGCCAGAGTCGACTGTCCATAGGTGAAGACACAAAAAAGATACCGTGAAGACGAGGGAGACTGGGACAACAGATGCTCTCTGGAACAGTAATGCCTAGGGCCAACTCTACTTACGCCCAGCATTGCTCGGGTGTAGTGGAAAGACTCCTCCTCTTCATACCAAAGGAAAGTATCGATAAACAGATATAAATTCACTCCCAGCCATAAGACCTAGAGTTGAACGAAAAGAGAACCCATCAATGCTATCTTCAACCTTTCCTCCACTTAGAATTACTAATTCTTTTGAAATGTAACAAAGAGCATATCCATATTAATCAGAATTGCTCCACGTATTTATTTCTCACAGGTCAGTTTTTTGCAGAGATCACAATGATAAAGAATGATGAACTTGGTTTTAGACACCTAGGTCAACCTCCAGTAATTTAACGAAAACTACAAAACCTTCTTAGTCAACACGGCTTGGCAGACAACAAGGAGGAAATCTTTTAAGGTGCTCTAGAAACATTCCAATTTCATAGACTAATTCAAAGACTTCACTTGATTTAGAGAAACCCTCATACATTATGCGAAAACAAACCACTTGACTTTAAAAATAATTAAAAATGAACTCAGTCGGAAAACAACTTTGCACGATTCTATAAGGATAAATTAAATACATCTGCTGAATTTTTTCTAGCAAGTTTTAGTCTTTTTAACTGAAGTAATGTTTCAAGACTTCTAAAGTCTCTAGAAGTCCTCCCAACAATCAGTCTCTTGAGTATGTACATTTAAGGCAAACTGACAAAAAAATGACACTTACTACTATCGTGATGGACAGACTCTCATTCAAAATCCAGCAGCCCCTCATGGCCATTTTCCTCTTTGCCATTAGCCGTTGACTCCTTGCAGTCACCTGAGCCTGGATGTGTGTGCTGAAGAGGGTCACCCTTCTCAATCACTTTGCCTTTTTGTCTTGGGAAGCACCTACTGGATTCAAGGAATTTCTAATTAAGGACTGCCTGCCACAGGCAATCAGCACGCTGACATGCCTCCTGACCTGGGTAAATACAAGGCGGGTCTCTGTCTAGTGATTCCTTTCTTCAAAGATTTCATAAGAAAAGAAAGCTTGTTTTATTAACTTGTCCTCTTGTACTTTATACCCCATTCATTTTCTACACGATTGCAGTCTCGATGGCAATAAGTCCACATGTAAAACTGGGAAATAGCGCGGGGGCTGCAGGAGGCACGCAGGGGAACGCTTTGACGTAGCTTCCTCTACTTTGTTTTTACTTCTTTGCTTCTTCCCCCCTCTTTCCAAAAAGGTCTCCAGAGAAGATATGGAGTGGGGGCTAAATATGATCAAATGGTGGAATATGGTGGGGAAAAAAGATTCTAAGAAAAATCACAGATAGGAAAAGTCTTACAAATCTAAAAGTGTGATTATTATTAAAAAATGAGCTTTTTATGGGGGTGGGGTGGGGTGATTGATGGAATAGAACCCATTCCCTGCCCCCCCCCCCCAAGCCGACTTAGTGCACAGGGAGGCAAGTGAGACTATCTTCTCATACTTGGACAATACCTGAAGTCGCTGCATTTGAGCCTGATCATTCTCTGATTTTGTGTTGTCAAAGTTATTATAATACAATGATTATGTGTCTATTCTGGTAGGCAGAGTTATCCCAATTGAAGCAATTCTCTGGCTAGTTCTGGCTCAAGTGTTTCATTTAAAAATTTCAGATAATTAAGATGAAAATAGGAGATTTGTATCATTGGGATAATTGCCAAAGCTTTCTGTGTTTTCCTAGGGTAGATCAATTTCATTGTCCTAAAATAATTATTTTTTTTAAATTGTAAATCTTGTAAGGACAGTCACTGTGAATAATTTTGACCCGTATGTATACTAGCACTTAGTTAAGAACTTTTCAAGTTTTGTCTAATTAAATCATCCATTGCCTCTAGCAGGTAGACAGTATGAGCCCCATTACACTAATGTAGAAAGAAGCTCCAATGAAACCACTTGCTGAAGGAGTGATGCGCTTGAATTCAGTTCTCTCCGATTCTAGCTTTTTAAATTTTGTCCATTACCTTTTAATGCTTTATTTATAAACTCCTAGTATATGGATCTGTGCATAAAAGCTACCTAATAGATACACATTTCAGTCCTATAAATCAGAAGTAATGTAAGTTGTAGGAATTCATTTAATTTACAAATTTTGAATATGTTGTCATGTGTGATGAAGTTATTTCTATATAATGCAGTGAATGATCAAACAGTAAACATAAGTCATCATTAATCATATATTTTTTTATCCTACATTTTGTGAGGCTTTGATATCTTGGAGCCTGCAGTGGTTGGAATGCGTCCCCAAACTTGTTGCCAACTTGATCCTCAGTGGGACGGTGTTGGGAGGTGGGGACTAATGCAAGGTAATGAGGTCAGGATCCGTTAATGGATTGATGCCATTATTATGAGTGTGTGTTCCATATAAAAGGAAAAGTCAGGCCCTCATTTTGCACTCTCTCTCTCTCTCACCCTCTCTTTGCCCTTCCACCATGGCTGGAAGTTAACAGTTAGTCAATTCCAAGCTACTTGCCTGTGAACACTCCTTTAAAATCCAAAGTAACCAATACAATGCAGTGTTCATACCTCCCAGCCACCTCCTTTATCAGATGCTCACACACCAAGCCAACTTTTTCTCTCTCCTCAGTCATCCCAGGTCAGGTACTGGTGACAGCTAGCTGGTGACCACCTATTGCTCAGAGCCTCCTGCAGTTATTCAAACTATCCAATCCTAGGCCCACTCCAATGCTGATAACACCTTGCTCCTTCTTCCTGTGGAAATCACAATAAAACTTTGGGTCCATAGTTTCCCTTTGATTCTTCTAATTCCTGATCAGTCTGGTGCTTTCCTACATGGCCCTGAGTGACATGGGGTGGCCCTACTCTTGGGACTAATAAGTAATAAACACTTCTTTCAAAGTAGATGTCTTTATGTCTGTTGTCTTACCACACCTGAGTATAAGTCCCAGATACCTTTATGGGGGTTAGGGATTGAACTCGGGGTGCTCGACCTCTGAGCCACATCCCCTGCCCTATTTTGTATTTTATTTAGAGACAGGGTCTCACTAAGTTGCTTAGGGCCTCACTATTGCTGAGGCTGGCTTTGAACTCATGATCCTCCTGCCTTAGCCTCCAGAGTCACTGGGATTATAGGTATGCACCACTGTGCTCGGCCGGTTACATTTTGAAACATCTTTATCTCTAAACATGGAGAGATTTAGAATCACAGTTTGAACATTTTGATGAAGAAGTGAACTTTCTCCTTGCCATCCAGCCCTGACTATGAGTTACTATTTTGAGCCTCAGTTTCTGCATTATTTAATGGTATTAATTATAATGCCTACCTCCTATAGTCAATGTTACTGCTTCTTTACCTGTGCATACACACACGTACACAAAAACATACCAAAACCACAGGTAAGCAAGATGGTGCTTCTTTTGGAGAAGTCATAGGTTTCATAGTAAAAAATGTTATAGATTTATTTCTCCTTAGAAAAAGGCATTATGTTTTAAGATTTTCCCCTCTAGAAATGTATAAAAGCACAGGTATTTTGGCAGCATTCACTTGAGATAAGAGTGCAGTTAGTGAAATATCTTCAGTAGTTTCTTTAACAACAAGCAATATGAAGATGTGGTCTTTATATTGAATTCTTTAAGCCAATAATCTTCTATGATGAAATGATTTGTTATTTCTGAAGTGTTTAGGATTTACATATCTTAGAAGCCTTCTTCAATTGAGTTATAAAAGTCAATTCAGAGAGAACACATCCAGAATTTTATAATATCTTCTATTTTCGATTCAATGAGTGTGAAGAAGAGTTAAAATTTCCCAGCCTTCTGTACACTATTATAAATGAGAGACATATATTGATCTTCTTGGTTTGGATCCCTAATGTCCCCCAAAAGCTATGTGTTAAAGGCTTGTTTGCCAGACTATGGCACTAGGAGGTGGGGATCTAGTGGAAAGAAGTTAGATCCCTGGAGCCAGGCCCTTGAAGGGGATATTGGGACTCTAGCCTCTTCCTCTCTGTCTTTTTACTTCCTGGCCAGTACAGGTGAACAGACCTCTGTACATGCTCCCCGCCATGATGTTCTGCCTCACCACTGGCTCAAAGACTTGGTGCTAAGAGATCATGGACTGTTAAAACCTCTGAAATCATGGGCTAGAAGAAGCATTTCTTGGTTCTAAGTTGTTTATTGTAGGTATTTTGTCACAGCAACAGTAAGCTAACACATGCTGAGGAATAATGTATAATCACTGTTTTGTTAGTTGCTTAAGATATTTCTAGTACTACAGCAAAAATACTACTTAAAAGTCTTTGTTTAAAATTTGATCTTTATATGCTTCATCCTTATTCCTAAAATGTGATTTGTTGATTCCTCATTTTGAATATGTAAAGAACATCATGTTTTAGTGTAACTACTATTTACTTATAGAATACAACATTTCTTAATGGTTGTATTATGAAAATATGACTCATGATTTAGCTTGAATATTTTCTTCATAAATTTTATTTTTGTAGAACTTGGAATGATTTTTAGCTGACTCATATCAAAGAATCATAAGTAAATTTTAAATTATGTTCAAATTCATTCAGGGCTCAGTAATTTTGCATACCAAAGTCCAATTCAGTCTAACCTTCAGGGTCCTTTATGAAAACACTCAATTTTCACAAAGGAGACATTGGGTTACTCTTATTATTTGTTAACCTACCTGGTAAAAATTTGAGGGGTGCGTATCATGCCTGAAAGGGCTGCCTCCGTTTTTACTTTGTTGAAGGAATCTATATAGATGCAGATTACAAGTTAAATAAAGACTGAACATTTTCAAAGAACCAGGGACAGATTAAAGGGGCTACTTTAAGCAGGAAGGAAATTGTGCAAAATCTCTAAAATGATATAAACGCTTAGCATTTGATCTATTTTTTTCTAATTATTTTCATCACTAATAGGCGGTGCCTCTCCCATGTTTCAGAATTGTCTCAGAAGAAGTGAAATTTGCCTTGTTTGCAAGGTGGTGCTTTCTCTGATTGAATGGGTTTACTGGTTGGCTCTCCCAGCCCACCACAAAAGAGGAGGGGGATTTTGTTCTCCTAAAGCTCACCAATAGCAATTCTTCATAGTGGAGGGAGTCAAGGGGGATAGAGCAAATGTTTGCAAAGGCAGGTTAATTGCTCTTATGTTTGAATGCAGACTGTCCTAACCTTGCTGGATTTCTGGACTGGATTCATTCTATTACATTTTTAGTTTTGTTTTATTTTTTAGTTTCTTAGTTGATCAGTTGACCCAACAAAGAAACACTTTGATCTTCAAGGGCAAGATTGATCACCTCGTAGCTTCTGCTGCTGCATACTAAAATCTAGGTTCCCTATAGATACAGCAGCGTTCATAGAGTATAAAAATAGCATTGCCAAATGAGCTTCTTCTAAGCATTAAACATGTTCTTGCCTTTTCCTAAAAGCATATATAAACATTTAAGCGTTAAGGTGAAAAGAGATGAAAAAATAAAGAAAAAAATTGCTCACACATGTAATTCCCAATACTTACATGATTATTTTGAGAAGCATTTATTGTGACAATTATGTAATTATGTTGAATAAATCATGTTGCATGAATTCCATCTTAAAGGAAAAGCAGAATAAAAGAAAAAAGTGAAGAAAGCATACATATGAAAATAGCTGAGTTTAAAATAAATCTAATTAAATCTATGACTAATAACCTAACTTTTGTCAATTTAAGTGTACTGTGTATTTATTTTAGCAAGTATGTTTTTTATAATACCTCTTTTAAATGGCTTGTATCACAAACATACTTGATTCTCCTGAGTTTGAGCTTTCTCCCCTCCCCTGCCTCATGATTCTTAGGTTTATCCAACGCACTAGCAATTTCAAATGAATACCCGCCGAGATCACTGCTTATGTGCATCACACAATCTTAGGCACAGGGGGGTTTTGAGGTCTTGCTTCTGCTATTGAGAACCTGTGACACTAGGGAGGTGACGGGGACATATGCAAGGACTGAAGAATCATGTAAAAGTGAGGGCATCCTGAGTGGTAAAGATCGCACACTTGGGGACTCCCGAGCATGGAGAGAGTGACAATCTTCTTTTTCTGGTCCTCTGAGCCCAGAACTTCAGTGATTTGTTGGCTTTCCCATATCCCTGCCTTCATCTTCCTCAATGCTCACAGACACTTGCAGCACATTTCTTCTTCCCGTGTGCCAAGTCACTAAACCCTTCTTGAAATCGTTGGGAGAATCGTTCTTATGAACCTGAAGACTCATAAGAAACCAGAGTGACTAATTCAACATTTCTTACCCTTAACTGAAAGGCACCATTCAAACTCTCCTATTTGTTGGTTTTAATTTCTTGGTTTAAAAATCCAACAAAAGCCAGGATTATCCTGCTCTTTAAATATTATATATTGTGTCTAGCACACATCAGAAGTTAATTAATGTTAAATAAGAAATACAGAACCACATCCATTTCTGCGCTTCTCAGCACAAGACAATTCTATACAAACCCCCACACAGAGTGGTGGGGATTCTAAAGCAGTCAGTGGCTTTCATTAAAGTTTGAAAGCACAAGGAAAAGTTCTCCTTTCCGGGTAGTGAATCATTTCAACCTCTGAGTTCAGGAAAATTGAAAGTTTAAGAAGTCTAGTCGAGAAATCCCTTCTTTGCATATCCAAGCTGTTCATCTCTCAAAAGTCAAAGTGGATGCCAGAATTCCATAGATTTCATTTTTCAAGATGAACATTCATATTTGAACATATTTCAAGCCAGATGGTTTACAGTTCATGTATTTGTTGGCATTTTCCTGCCACAACAACTAAATATTGAAGACACATATTTGTGATGAGAAGAGCACTTCCAACCACCCTTTTCCCGCTGCTCTTTCACGCTGCGTGCACAGCGGCCCCCCAGCCTCCCTCCGTGCCTGCTGCCGCCGAGGCTCTGCGGAGGCAGACGGTGAATTACACCCATTTGATTTAATAGACACGGGATAGGTGAAATAACATAAAACAACCCTCCTGCAAATAAATACTTCTTGCAACACTCATCAATTTTCCGGTAGCAAATAAGAAGGCAAATGAACATGTATTGAAATTCTCTGTTTTCACCATCCGTTTGGACAAGCCGGAAAGTTTACTTTCCATCTTTTTGGAAATTCACAAGCCAAGTCTGCCAAACTGTGGGATTGTTTGACCAGAGTTCAGAAAAGAACAGGAAGCCACAAAGGTTTTATTCATTTTTATTTTTTAAATAAAACCATCAGACATGAAATTCTGAGCTGGGGGAAGAGCTCACGTGTGTCTTCAAGGACGCCAACGTCAGTCATCGCGGGCGCTGGTGTCCCTCTTCCAGGATGAAGTCGGGTTTTTGTTCATTTGTCATCTCGTGCAATTTAGTATTTTTTTCCCTACCCAACTGTTAATGTGGGTATTGTTAGTATTTTAAAGGTTCATTTTGTTGACAAAAGGCCATTAGGAAGCTAAATCAAGACAATACAATTTTTTTTTAAATGAAAAAGAAGCACACGGTCATCATCCAGTGACCCAGGACAGGCACACACAAACAGACGCAGCAATTCTTTTTAGTGATGGTTTGCAGGGTCCCATGTTTTGAATAAATATTCCTAGAATTATGATTCTCAAGATGTGAGTGAATGCTTAGGGTTCATTTACTGCCATTTTCTCATGTTGAAGAGAAAACAGAGACCAGAGAAGTTAAGGGACAAGGTTAAGGTCATACTTGTGGTTAGTGGAGAAATGAGACTGAAGTTGAGTGGTCAGTTTCGTTGGCTAGTTTTTTTTTTTTTTTAAACCTCTGCTTTCCTGTCTTTGCTATATACAGTGGACAGAGAAGAAGGAATCAGCAGAAGTCACCTCCTGAGAGCTCACTCAGAAGTGGGATCCCAGGCAGTGGAACCTGGAAGTGCTAATAGGAGGACCTTTCCACTTTCCAAAAGCCAGGAAAATGGGTATTTTGGGAGGGTCTTTCAGAAGCCAGGCATCTTATATGCTGGATACGTAACCCTCACAGAGTTATGAGGAGGTACCGTAAGCACGGTGTTATAGATGAGGATGTGAAGATTCAGAGAGGCTACAGAACTCTCCTCAGATGTAGAGGGGAAGCCGAGTTGTGAGCTCATCATACCCAAAGCCTAGTCTTGTGGTCTGCCTGCCCGGCCTTGTCACTTCTGAGTCCCAAGCACAGATGCTTAATGACAACACCTGATGACAACTTCCCTTATCTGCATGAGTGCTTCTGTTTTGATTGGCGTCCAGAGCTACAGGCGTTTTATGGTGGCCTGGCTGATTAACTTGAATCAATAAAGAAAAAAATGTTATTCAGAATGACTGGAGTCATTAAGCTGTGTTTTCAGTCCCGTGGAAAGAGAGGATCAGTCATCGGGTGCTACTCTGCTCTCCCTCACTGACAGCGCAGCTCTTGAGAGAGTGTACATTTAATATCAAATATTTAAACATGGTGCTTAAAATGTGAATTTTCCCAAGTGAAGAACGTGACTTCATAGGACAGTGACCTGAAGAATTGCCTTGTTCGTGCTATGTAATTTAAAAGTAAAATTTATTGTCCCCATTCCCATATCTTAGCAGTTCTTTTTGCCAAGAATAAGAAATAAAGTAATTGCTCAAGACCCATATTAGAGTGTTTAGAGGACGGGATTGAACTCAACCTCATGCAGGCTAGGCAAGGACTCTACCACCAGCTACACATCTAGCCTCGGAATCTTCAACGAGAGCAAAGAACTCTTTGTAAACATGTTGAAAATCAGGTGTATTGGGCTAGAGTTGCTTGTGGTGCCTGGCTCCTCTCTATGGTGTCATCCCTCCAAGCTAATTTAAGTTTCATTGGAGTTGCAGGTGCTACAAATTGACGGTCCCTAATTGTAGATCTTCAATTTTTCAGTTCAAAGTCTTTTCTAGGAGGTTGCGGCCCCTGGATTCTACAGGTGAGGTATCATGACTGTGTATCATTTGATTAATGGATATTGGTTGTGACTAAAACAAGTTTGGAATTTGTAGGGCAGGTCAGAAAGTGAGGTAAGAATTGATACTGCACAGCTGGCTGAAGGCTCAGGCAAGGCAGGATTTCTCTCTTGTTCTCTTAAGAATTCCTTCTACGTGGAAGAGCTCAATCTTTGCTTATAAGGCTTTCACTGATTGGGTGAGAGTCACCCATACATAAGAGTAACCTGTTTTGCTCTAAGTCTACTGATTGACATGTCAATCATCTCTTAAAACAAAACAAAACAAAACAATACCTTCAAGGCAACATCTGTATTGTGGCTGGCCAAACAACTGGGACCATAGCTTAGTCAAGTGGACATGTAAAATTAACAATCCCCTGCCTTATACATTCAACCCTTTTTGAGGATCAGTTTAAATATGATCTCCTCTGTAAGATGTCTTCCCCTGAAATAACTCGAGTCTAGTGTGGAAGGTTATAAAAAAAAGGTGTGGTTGCACAGCAGTACCACCAGGGGGCAACAGCCTGCTCATCTTGGGGAATAAGGAAGAGACACATTTCAGGGATTTGTAATTTAATCAGGAAGGAAAAAATATGAAGGGTCTTCCAGGGAGGGAAGCCAACATTTTGTCACTGTGACAAAATACCTGAGAAAAACAACATAAAGGAGGAAAGATTTATTTTGATTCACAGTTTCCATAGTCGCTTGGCCCTATCACTGTGGGTTTGTGGAAAGGCAGACTATCATGGAAGGGAGGGTTTGGTGGCGCAAAGGTGCTCACCTCATGGCAGCCAGAAAGGAAAGAGAAATGGAGAAAGGAAGAGGCCAGGGAGAAGATACATCAACAAGGGCCCATCCCCAAGGACCCACTCCCTTCCAACTAGCCCCCAACTCCTAAAGTGTCCACTACCTCTCAGTCCCTTCAGATCATCAGTGGATTAATCTGCTGATGAGGTTGGAACCTCAAGAGCCAATCATTTCCCAAAAGTCCCATTTCTGATCATTGCTGCATGGCAGGCCAAGTCTTCAGCCCCTGAGCCTCTGGGAGGCATTCCAGATTTAACCATAAAGCAGGGGGAGCCGCAGTTGCAAAAGCAGTCACAAAACCACAGGGGTGTGAGGGAAGGGCAAGCAGATAAAGAGGTCAAAGGTGAAGACCAGAAGGTGAGAAGAGACATGGAGAGATAGCCAGGGCCAGGTCACTCAGTATCCTGGGGGACATCATTACAAATTACCATGAAGTCGGCAGCTTCAAATAGCAGATTTTATTCTCTTACAGTTCTGGAGGTCAGAAATCTAAAATCAAGGTGTTGTAAGTGTTTCTTCTCTCCATGGGCACCTAGGGAAAATCCCTTCCATGCCTCTCTTGAAGTTTTAGTGACTGTTGGAAATCCTTGACCTTCCTTGGTGTGTTAATCAGCTTTCTGTCTCTGTAACAAAACACCCGAGACAGTCAAGTTAAGAGGAGAAAAGAAAAAAAAAAAAAAAAAAAAAAGAGGAGAAAAGGTTTATTTTGGCTCATGGTCTCAGAGGTTTCTGTCCATGGTTACTTGGGGAAGAAGAGAGAGCGGAGGAGAGCTGAGGGAACAAAGGCCAGTTTCCCAACATTCTTTTCAAGGGCACGCGCCCAAGGACCTAACTTTCTTTCCCTGGGCTCCACCTCCTAAAGTTCCAGCATCTCTTAATAGTGTCACTATTGAGGTGGCACCAAGGTACTAAGCCTTTAGTATCATGGCCTTTGGGGACATTTAAGATCCATCCAATAGTGCCTGGCTTGGGGCAGCATAACTCAGTTTCCTTTGTTCTGACATGGTCTGCTTCCCTCTGGGTGTATCTGTGTCTTCTCCTTTTCTGTCTTTTTCAAGGTCACTCACTATGTATAAGACCGCCCTCATCCAGGGTGGTGTCTCCTTGAGAGACCTCGATTATATCTCAAAGATCCTTATTCCAAATAGGGCCATGTTCTGAGAAAACACATCTGTTAGCTGGAAAGGTCCCACGCCCTTCAGTTTGGGATTGTCACTGTAGGGAAGCATTGTAAAAGCATGAAACGCAGAGGTACTGGCCTCAGACTTCTATAGCAAGAAGATGATCTGGGGTCAGGGCGAGGGTAGACTGGAAGGAGTGATTTGGAAGTCAGAAGGCAAAGTAGGACGTCACTGAAATAGACCAGGGGAGGGTACATGAAAGTTAGCTCAAGGAGAGCTAATACCCAACACATTGCTGAGCCCCATGTGAGTGCTTTCTGAATAAAAATGTGAATTAAGGGACATTTAGAAAATCGACAGCATGAAATAATAAAACTTGTGGAGGCAAACATTTTTCTTATGGAACTATTTCAAATATCAAAGAGTTCTTTTTTCTCTTTCAAGAACTAGATCTATCAACTATCACTCTTCTTTCATTTTCAAATGAAAAATATAACCATATACATAACTAATTAAATTAATATAGCTTATTATGACAAAAATAATTTCTTTTAACTTTGTGGACAGTACCACATTTTATATTAAGCTGCTAATACTCATAACTCTATGATTTTGAAATCAGCCAAGCTTGAAAAATTATTGTCTCTGACATTCCCAATGATCAAAGCAACCCCAATTATAATATTATATTAACCAAGCTGAAAAATAGTATTACAATTTCTAACCTTTCTGAACTGTAATTAGTCATCTAACTATGTATCCAAATTTATTTGATATATTTGCATAGTTAATTAATTATAACTTATTTAAAAGTATTCCATTTGTAAAACTTTGCTTAGTCTGGAAATCAAATTGCCAAGTTATAAATTCATTTTAAAAAATCTTCTTTAAATTGTGTTAAGATACGTTTAAGACATTGAAAAGATATAATTCTTTCTTTTCTTAAAATTTAGACTTTGAAGAAGAGATGAGGGCTAAGTTGGAGGAATCTGGTAAATGAAATGCCAAGATTTATGAAAAGCCTCGAAATCTCCTTCAGAACAAATGACCAAATAATGAACTGATGATAAGATAGTGCTCCTAAAAAGTGCTTGATGCACTCCCAGAGAAAAAGCTTTCAAACTTAAGGAATAAATGCTTAAAAGGGTGCATTTTTGCATCAAAGTCAAATTAGCAATAAAGCATTCCCATTGGGTACAAAAAGCATAGGTATCACGCCCAAGATTAAATGTTTAAAAATCTCTTGAAATGACTACCAGAAATTAAACTGCATGCAAATTTACCTGAACTCAATTTTCAGGGGAGAAATTTGACCCATCGTTCAGATGCCTACAATTACCAAAATATCTGGATGAGGAAGGCTTCTGGGTTCCACCTGTCTTTTCTGCTCTGTGTGAATGTATCTGAAAGTTTGCTTTTGGAGGCTCCTGATCATGACCGTGACCTTAATAGATACAGGGAACAACACTATTCCTTAAGACTCTTGGAGATGCCAGCTAAACTAGTTCTAACTATTAAGAAATGCATGTGCAAGTTGATGACACAGGTGGAAGACTTCAGGTATATAAATGAAGAAGCTCCAGTAGTGGTAGTGAGTGGGGTTCCCAGGTTGGAACTTCGCCCCAGGACCTGTAAGTTGTAGATGCCCCCTGTGTACCCAAGGAGGAGGACCAGGCTTCTTGTCTGCAGTAGTCCATTTTCTGTGGCTGTTACCATGATGCTCAGACAGGGTAAGTTTTAGTGAAGAAATGTTTATTTTGGCTCACAGCTCTGGAGATCCAAGGTCAAGAGGCTGCATTTGGTAATGGCTTTCTTGCCGGCAAAGAGCCAAGGAGGCAGAGGGCATCGTGTGAGAGTCGTATCTTTTCGGGTCTCTCTTGTAAACCCCTGGGTTCATTTTCGAAGGCTCCACCCTCATACCTTTCTTGAATCCTGATCATCTCCCAGGTGGCCCCCCGCCCATCTCTGAACACTATAGTTGATTGTTTCTACCCCTTTTATTCTTCCCCAATTCTGGGGTTTAAACTCAGCAGTGCTCAGCTACTGAGCTATCCCCGCCCCCAGCCCCTATTATTTTATTTTTTAAATTTAGGAAGATGGTCTTGCCAAATTGCCAAGCTTGGCCTCAAACGTGCCGTCCTCCTGCCTCAGCCTCTGCAGTAGCTGGGGTTGCAGGCATGTGCCACTGTATGCCGCAGTTTCCACTCTCTTAATATATCACATGGTGATTAAATTCCAGTACATGAAGATTCAGAGGATGCACCCAAACCAAATCCAAACCATAGCACTGCCTAATGGAGGAAGCTGTGAGATCCCTAGGAACAGAAGAATGTGAAGCCTGGAAAGAATGGAGCATTCCTTATCATGGGAGAAAACAGAATCGCCTGGAGTCAGAATTCTGAATTATACTGAAAGTTGAAGAAGCACAGAGCCACAAATTAATGTAAAAATGTTTCATGACTGGTGAAACTTTAGGCACTGCTGAACATCCCACAGAAGGCAGGGCTCTAATATTGGGTTTCTCTTAAGGCTGAAAGATGACCTTACACATAAATATTTTATACATACAAGGTTTGGCACAAAGGAAGACATAGACAGTATGTTGGATAATTACCTTCTAAATGATTGAGAAAAATAAAGCAGTAATTACATGCAGAGGAATTTGCTTACGGTTTATGATGTGTCTTTGTAGGACAAAATGAAGTAAAACATTTTTCTAGCAATATTATTCTGAATGTTGCATGAATTGAAGGATAAAGACAGGGGCATTTATCTTGTTGCCATTGAGAGCCAAGGTTTTACGTGTGGGGAAAGAAAGGATACAGATGTGAGATCGACATGGTGAAGTGGCAACTCTGTAATTATGGATTTGAATTAGAATTATCAGTAAAAGGTCATAAAATGTTTCATCTAAGCGATTATTTTCTTGCTATGTTCAGGGGAAAGGTCTAGAAAAAAAGTAGAGTGTCCACGGACAGTGAGCATCCCTTGGATCAGGTCCTGGTTTCTAAATGTTATTCATCAATAAAACCATGAGGGGCTGAGTCTAAGGTTTGCTGAGCAGGAAATTGAAAAGAGCCTGGGATATATCTAGTCATAGCAGAAACTATCAGAGACTCCAACTGATATGTCGAGGAGACTTCAGGGCCCAAGTGGAAAAGTTCCTGCTGGTCAGAGATGAGATAATATGAGGATCAATAAAGATCATGATATATCAGATATATAGAAGGTGCATGAATTCACACAGATTCTAAACAGGAAGCACTTTAGTTGTCACATTTGGAAGCTGTTGAGCTATCAATAGTATTTTGAAAATTGACAAATAAGGAAAAGAATCAAACATTTTTACTTCTTATCCTGTTGTTCTGTTCAAACTGTCCCTAGTGTAATCAAATCATTGAAGAAGGGGCCATTTTCTTTTTAGGACTATGGTCTTTCGACTTGTGATTGCAAATGAATAATAAAAGTTAAGAAGATCACTTGCAACCTCTGATTCTAACCATGACCTAACTTGAATGCATTTATCAGTTCTGGGTGCTAACATCACAAAAAGACATTTGACCAGAAATTGCACACATTTTTATGGTTCATAATATTGGGCAGTATTTGCCAAACAAAATATTGAAACTTTATGTGATCAGGCGCCAACCTACTCAGTTTCATCAAATAAAAGACAACTACTCAAAAATTGGAGGAAAGCTACAGATGACAGAATTAAGAGATATTAATCATTTGCAATGTATGCAACTTAATAAGAACTCGACAGAACTATAAAAAGTTATGAGATAGTAGGGAAAATTGGACATTGAATGATCTGGCCATATTCATTTTTTTCTTTTTAGGGATGACAACATAAATGTAGTTATATTTTTTCAGAGTCCTCATGATTTAGAGATGTATACTGAAATGTGTGTATGGGTGCAATGACATAATGTGATTTTTTTACTTCAAAATAATCAAGAGATAGGAGGAAGAGGGTGGGGTAACAAATGAATAAAGATTAGCTCAGAGTTTATTACTTTTGAAACAAGGACAGGTACATGGGAGTTCATACTATTTTCTTTTCTAATACTTCCCACAATCAAAACTGCTAGAAAAGGAAATAATAGATATGTGAAAGAGATTTCAAAACAAATATGTTTACAATAGTAAAATTATGTATGAAAGGAAGACTTTAAATCATAAAATGAAACAATGAAAGAGAAGTCAAACAAAATAATGAAGATAAAACCAAAACAACTAGCCCAATATAAATTATCTTTTAGCCTCAGAGTATACTATCAACAAGTATACAAAATTTTGAAAAAATATGTAAAATATGATTTTCAAGAAAATAGGGACTAATCCAACATACTTAAGGAAAACTAGAAGACTCGAGTATACAGTAATGTTTAAAGAAATGAACTAACAATAAAAATTCTATACTGCCTTTCCTAATCCAGTGATTAGACAACAGTTCCAAGTAGTTTAATGAGAGTGTTATTGACCCTTTAGAAGAGACCTCTATCTTATAAGAACAATTTCATGCTCTTATAATCTTGATGACTAAATTAGATAAAGAAACTTAAAAAAGAACATAGACGATTTTGTTTTGAAACTTGAAGTAAAATTTCTAGGAAAACTTGTATAACCGAGAAAACTGAGCAAATTGAGCATAAGCCTGCATAGGAAATCGTTAAAACCACTTAATGTATATTTGGGAAATGAAAGATTTTTTTTAAGATGAGAAAAATCTCTTAAGTATTATTACATTAGTAAATTCAGATCAAAATCCACATGATTATCTCAATAGATGGAGAAAATTACTGTATAAGACTAGTACTCGTGTATAATGAAAATTTAACAAATTAGGAATATAAGGTTCAGGCCATAAGCTGGGGAGCCTCTAACACAAAGCTATATTAAACATTATACAAAATGATAAAACTTAACATTCCCATTAAAGGTCTGCATGAAGCAAGATTGTTCACTGTAATCCTCTAATCCTGTTCTTACAGACCTAACTAGGAAATATGACAAGAAATCGAACTACAATATTTAGAACTATAAAGAGTCTGTAAATGATCATCTGTATACATGATCCAAGAGAACACACTGTCAAACTGTGGTAACTACTAAAACATTGTAGGAATGTCCTCCAGAAAAGTAGTCCAGTGAAACCAGGCAACTTGAGAAGAAGCCACACGTTGGTCAGCACATGGACAAAAGGAAATTTAACTTTATTAAAAATCATAAAAATACAAGTTGAAGGGGGGAAAAGCATCCTTTCTTACTTATTTGGCAAAATTAAAATGGCAGGCTAGCTGGGCATGGTGGCACTTGCCTGTAATCCCTGCAGCTCAGGAGGCTGAGGAAGGAGGATTATGAGTTCAAATCCAGTCTCAGCAACTTGGTGAGGTTCTGTGTCAAAAAATAAAAAGGGCTGGTATGTGGCTCAGTGGTTAAACACCTCTGGGTTCATTCTTTGGTGCAAAAAAAAAAAAAAAAAAAAAAAAAAAAGTAAAGGGCAGGCTATATTGAATTGGCCAGGATAAGGGAAAAAGAGCTGTGGAAGCTGCTGTTGGAGTGTGAACTGCAGCCACTTGGGGAAGCTATTCAGCAGTGTCCTCAACTGAGGCATTGGTACTTCCTATCATCTAGCAGTTCTGCTGGGTATCTGCCTGAAGGCACTTCTCAACACTTGTATCCAAGGAGTTATGGACAAGACGTTCATTGCAGCTTTTAAGAAAGTAATGAATTTTAAACCACCTCAGGTCCATGAATAAGAGAATGCATAAAAGGCACTTCAATCTGAGCTGTGTTCATTCTTGGAATTTTCAGTATCGTCTTCATGATTCCTAATCAAATCCATTTCTTGTCCCGTGCTTTGCCATTGATGTGGTGGACAAATGTGTCTTCCTTGCTTCGTCAGTGATTTGTTTAATGATTGCATTTCGATATGTTCTTATGAATCCTTAAGTAGGAAAAAAATCAATCAGAAATTTCAAATCACAAGGCTCTGATTTTGATATCCCTCATTATGATGTCTCTAATTAGTAATCCACGGCTCAGCAGAAAGAAGAAATTCATGGGGTGGATGGAGGAGGATGTGAATGGAGAAGCGTCTGGGGTGAAGATTCTGGGAGAAGCCGGGCACTCTAAAGGACAAGCAAGAATTGGGTTGAAAGGTCACAGGAAGTAGCTTTTCAAGACCAAGTTCTAGGCAAGGTTTTAAATTTTCTATTTGAAAAAAAAGAATTATTGAGCAAATATCTTACAAAAGGCCATGTTATCAACCATTAAAACCATTTTTAAAGCATATATAGCTTTTTAAATAGAGTCCTGTTGTTGACTTTTGGGTACGAAGCCTCCAAGACTATTTTCTTCCTTTATGATTACATGTTAATTAAATATTCTGATTACATTACATTGTGATTACATATTCCCTTGCTCCAGTCTTTCTAAAGGCAGCATTTTAGACGATCTTGAAGTAGTCTTTCATAAATTATCACTTAATAAAAGAAAAGAAGCGTAGCCAATTATAATTAAGTGTTCAAGAGCTAACAATTTTTTTTTTCCTTCTCAAAAATAAGTTCTGGGAAATTTGTGCAGCCTTGTATTCTGAGAGGCTAAAAAAGCCCTATAGCAACTGAAAAACGACATTGTTAAATAAATGAGGTGCAAAATTTGATTTACCTTAATATTGTTACAGTCTGGTGGGGAAAATCCACAATATTCTTCATCCTGTCACTTACAAATTAAAAAAGCATCCTTTGTTTATTTCAGTCCTATGAGGCTGTGGCTATCAACATGAGCACAGATGCCATGATGGATCCCGGTTTTGCAATGTTCAGGTGCTGTGAGTATTTGTCACATGCATGCACATACATGCTGACATATTTAGGCCTACTCCTTGAGAGCAGGCATGATTTGTGCGTGTGTGTGCACATGAGTGAGTGTACACGTGTGTGAGCATGCACACACATGCAAAGAACCAGTGAAATGAATTCCAGTTACAGTTCAGGGCAGGTGTCATACTCTTGCTCACCTGTCTTGAATAATTAAAAAACTTTCACTTACCTGCAAGTTTGGAACTATTTATCATGCAGCTGTTTTAGGAGAAAAATTTAAACTTTTGGTAATTGCTCTACTAAATCATTATTTAGGTTTATGTCATTGTATCCATTCAGTTTGGGGTCACTTAGAAAGGTAGGATAGAAATGCCATTCAGGTTCAGAGTTAGTTTAAGCAAAATTAATTATCTGTCTAGTGGTTTATCTGGATTATGCTGGATCTGCAAAGTCAAATTCTGCAATATATAGTTAGTCAAATGCATGATGTAAGGATAACTGGAAATTTACAATGTAGTGCTCCTGACTATTCTAGTGGAAGTAACAATAGTTTTTTTTTTTTTTTTTATGTGGGTTTGAACTCAGGGGCACTCGACCACATCCCCAGCCCTTTTTTTGTATTTTATTTAGAGAGAAGGTCTCACTGAGTTGCTTAGGGCCTTGTTAAGTTGCTGAGGCTGGCTTTGAACTCATCATCCTCTTGCCTGAGCCTCCTGAGGCAGGTGGGTGGGATTACAGCTGGGTGTCACTGTGCCAGGCTAGAGTTAGTTTTATGTTATTATTTCCTCTTAAGTTTTTACTGTGGGTGTTTACCTTTTGTTTGGGTGACCACAGGGGTTTATTTTCTGGTTATTCTGTGTTGCCAGCCGTGGTGCCTTTGTGGTGGGATTGATAATTTACAAGTGGAGGCAGCAGAGTTACATACAGGGTCAGATGGAGTCAACAGCAGGGGTTTGTGTGGATCCTGTCCTTGCTCTTACCATCTGGCTACCCTTGGCTAAAGCACTAACCATTTTGTATCTCAGTTTCCATCGCCATATAAGGGGCTAATTATAATACTTACCTTGCAGGCTGATTGTAAGGATGCACTAAGATGATGGACATCAATTCCTAGGCACAGTGCAGCCTAGGTACATAAGATGCATACCTGTCAAAAGGGGAACCAGGCGATGTTACCCAGATATGCCACTCTGGCCTGAGGATTGCTTTGAGCCGAAAGCCTTTGAGAAGAAGTAGATATCAGAAAAGTTCCCTGCCCTCTCTCTATTTGCCTAAAAGCAGGACATGTATTTCCAAAGCTGGCCCTCCTCCCTTCTCTACTAGGAAGGATCAGAGTCAACTGCTGGAAGTAACTCTGTCTTCCTACCAGCTTGCACATGGCACCAGAGGAATCTGTGTACCAAACATTAGTAACCAGCTTTTATAAACCGTTGGTTTCTCATATATATATAGCCTCTCAGTTTTCCACTCTTTAAAGAAGCCCAAACCCACTTTCCTCAGCCCTATTATTTCTCTATAATTCCATTGTTCTTTGTTGAAGATTTGACATAAGCCAGAGTTCTAAGGCACCTCTTTGAGTTGTTCATTCCCTGAGTTCCTCCCATGCAGAAGTGAGATGAACATGTTAATAAACATTTGTTTGGTTTCTCTTGTTGATCTCCCTGTCACAGGGGCCCCAGCTGAGAATATAGGAGGGTAGAATGAGAGATTTTTTTCCCCTCCTTATCTACACATGCCACAGAAATCCATAAGTTTCCTCTGTGAAAGAAGCTTGGAGCCGATTCAAATCTGAATCACTTTTGAAGTTTAAAAAAAAAAAATACAGATGTCAGGTGGAGCTTAAAATCAATTAGATCAGAATTTTTGGCATTTGGCCTGGGCATCATTATTTCTTAAAGCATCTTAAAGTGACTCTACAAGTAGCCAGTGTTGAAAACTTGTAACAAATGAAGCTTTTGCTTTTAAATCAATCAAACAAAAAGGACAACAACCCCCCCACCCCCTCCACACCCCCCCCACCCCCGCCATAAAGAAAAAAACCCAAAACCTAAACCAAGGCTTGTTTCTTGGGTGTTTATGATTCTTCATTGAAAAGCATCAGCATAGCTGCCTTCATTTTCTCATTTACAGTTTTCGTTTTTGAATGGCGGGGGATGGGGTCAGACCCAGGCCCTTGGACATGCCAGGCAAGCGCTTTACTGCTGAGCCGCGTGCCCGCCTGTGAGGCTAGGCTGTGAGGGTCCCGCCCCTGCCCTGGCACACACCACGATGGTGTTCCAAGCAGAATCTGCCACCCATGTGGTGATCACTCTCTCCTTTGTCTCCTCTTCCCCTGACTTAATGGCAGCCTCATCCAGTTCCCATTCAACACCTCCGGCTTCCTTTATGAACCTTTCTTCTTTTGTCTTTCTCTTAAGTGTTGGGGTCCCAAGTGTTCATGACCCCTTTGTTTCTCACGCTCCATGGGGTCTGCCAGCAGTCTCAGCCATGCCGATTGGTTTACCCATATGCTGGTGGTCCCAAATCTCCATAGCCCAGAATTTCACCTTAAACTTCGGAGTTTGTGTTACAAACCTTCTCGTTGTCATCGTTGTGGTTGTACCTTGAGAATACTTTCTATCACGTGGTATGGGCTTATTTTTTTTTTTTTAAGTTAAATGAGTCTGCTAACGGGCAAATGGTCTACAAGGTCATCCAGACGAAGCAGTATAGATTCCATCCTGCAGGCCATGAGCAATCACTGGGAAACTTAGAAGCATTAAGCTGAGATGAGCAGAGGTGCATTTTAGAAAAATAACCCTAGTCCTAATTTAGGAGATAATAGGAGAGGAAGATCATCAAGAAGACAGGATAAAAATATAGCAAAGTAATATCTACTCAGTTTGAAGCTAACTAGAGTATGCTACCCCAAGACTTACCACTCCAGAATAAGGATTATTTTGAGATGAAGACAATTGAGGAATAATAGAGATAGGAAAAGCTCTAAAACCATAAATATGTATGGAATTATATCTACTCCCCCCACCCTTGTTACTCTGTCTTATATCATTTTAATTCATAGGGCTTCAGCAACTGAACTTAGGCAAGTAGAAAAAAAAGATCTTTTTCACACCCTACATGTTTCTACTGTTTGCCAGGCACTGAGACATGTATGTTCCATCTTTTGTCTCATTTTTTCAATGTACAAAGTAGCCTGTGATAAAAGTTTTATTACCATGCCCATTTTGCTAATAGGAAATCTGAGGATTAGAGAGAGATTTATTTATGAGGTCATAAAGAAAGTTAATGTTGGAGCACTGTCCCAGGAAGAAGTTGTGAGGCTTTGGGTAGTAGAGATAGGAATCAGAAAACTGAGCAAATATTAAGGGAACATAACTTTGTACCAAGTTAGTGAGGTGGGACAAGGGGGAGTGGGTTGGTATGGGGGTTCGTGACCTCTAGGTTGCCATTCTGGGCGTATTCATCAGTCTTTGTAGAATTATCAACCAAAAGCTTCAGTTCCATAAATTATATACTCCAAGATTGAATTTACCATTTGTATAAATATGCTTTTGGATTTTTTGTTCTGGCCTCCACCTTGATATGATTCTTTCTTCTGTCTATTCAAATCATATAAACAATGTCAACATTTCAAAATCTGTATCTCAAATATTATCTCTTCCGTGACAATTTTCTTATAATTTTTTTGGGGGTACCGGGGATTGAACTCAGGGGCACTTGACCACTGAGCCACATCTCCAGCCCTATTTTGTATTTTATTTAGTGACAGGGCTTCACCTGGATTGCTTAGCACCTCACTTGAGGCTGGCTTTGAACTCACAATCCTCCTGCTTCAGCCTCCCAAGCCACTGAGATTACAGGTGTGCACCACCGTGCCCAGCTAAATTTTCTTATAATTTTAGCCAACATAGAATCTATATCTTAAAATGTCTCATCTACATCTAAAACTTTAGGCCTGTGATCAGAAGTCATAGAAAATAGGGGTTAAGTGCATGAACATGAGAGCCACAAACACTGTTGGCTCAAGTTACCAGCTGATGACTTGGGCCATGTCATGGATTGACTGTGCCCACTTCCTCCAGGTCATATTTGAGATCCTTACACCCAAGGGTATTAGAAGAAAGGGCCTTTGGAAGGTGAGAGGTCATAGGGATGGGGTCCTTATGAGTGGGATTCTTGCCTTTATGAAAGAAACCCCAAAGGCTCCCTTGGCCCTTCGGCCATGGAAGATTCCAGCAAGAAGCCAAAGGTTCCTGAGGACGCTGGCCCTTACCAGGTGTCAAATCTGTTGGTGCCTGAATTTTGGACTTCCCAGCCTCCAGAACTGTGAGAAATAGATTTTTGTTGTTTACAAGCTCCTGGTCTATAGGATTTCATTGCAGGGTGCTGAATGAACTAAGACAGCCAAGTTAATTAACCACTTTGAACTGAGCTTTTCTCAGCTGTAAAGTGGAGGTTTCAATAACAATGGGTATAAAGTACAATGAACATTAAGTGAAAGAACGCATGTCAAATGCTTCACCTTGCCTGACACCTGGTGAGCACCTATAAGTGTTGGGTAGCCATGTACCATTATTCCGAAGTACCCCAGTTTTTCTCAGTGTTCTCATGGTGTTCGGTTTCATACACACAACCTTTTCTTCCCAGGAACAATGTAATTATCTCAAGGGCTGGGAAAGCATTCTGCACATCTGGAAAATTGCTAAATACTTATTGAGTACTGAATGAATGGATGATCATACAACTTCTTTTGCTTTTCTTCCAGTGGCTAACAAAATATCAGACCCAAGATAAACAATTAATAAGCACTACTTGGGTGTTTTGAAATTATTAAAAAATAGCAATGAGTATGTTCTCATGGTTGACTAACTTAATTGAATGGAACTCTAAATATATTGTCACCAGAGGAATTTTCTCTAAATTTCATAGAAGCAGAACATTGGACTGGTGCCTTTTCTTGGTGTCATTGGTGACGTGTAACCATTGTTAGGACTACAAAGGTGGAGTCCTTTAATTTATCAGGAGGGTGCAGAAAAATTCCTTCATCTCTTCCATCCACTTTCCTTCATCCTTTCCTCCCTACCTCTTTTTCTTTCCTCCCCACATTCCACAAATCCATCTCGCGTGCCTACTGTGTGCAAGGTGCATGCCGGCGTTGAGAGCTGAAGAGAAACATGAAAATTCAGTGAAGGATGAGAAGCACTTACCACCTCAAGGAGCTTATAATTTAGAGGAGGGCACAGACCCATAAATAGAGAGTTACACAGCAATATGATAGAAGAAAACACACAGTGCTATGGGGCCAACATGGGACCACTAACTTTAGACTTATTACACCATTTCTGTCATTCTAGATACATTCAAGATATAATTCTCTTGGCATACTAAATTAATGTGAAAGACACATCATTGTGACCTTCAATCTAGAAGATGGAGGGCAAGATTAGGTTGGAGCATCTCTTTTTCTTCTGACATTATACATCTGATTTCACTGAAATATAGTACACAATTACTTGAAATGAGTGCCTATAAAGGTTCATAAAACTAAGTGACCTTTCAAGATATAGAGGAGGTAAAAGGTCAGTGTCATCACTCTCTATGAATCACTTCATTATCAATACTTTAGACTTTGAAGTAAAATAATGCAAAGTTTACCTAAAGCAACGACTTCAGATAATTAAGCCACTCTTTGGTATTTCATATTAATATTTCAGAAATAGGGCTCAAGAGTATATTTCTAGATGCACAAATGCTGATCAATTTTGGGTTGATCAGTCTTGCCTTTATAACTTAGTAAATTCTTATGCATTGATACAAGTGCTTCTCTTTACATGGCATGTGATCATGGTACATTTGTCACTCTGATATTAAAGACATGGCACAAGTAGATAATGACAGAAGTCGCAAAGCAAAGATTGCAAAATGTATAAGAACATTTCTATTTAATTGTATGCTGTATTTCATTCTCTACCATATTTACCTTTTATTGAATGTTTTAATGTGTGCCATTAAGTAAATGTCCTCACACATTCATAAATATATTCTGTATTGTTATTGCAGGGGAATGCCCATTAAGGTATCTGACTTATTAAAAACAAACAGCTACATGTGTACTTGTGCTGCCACCCATGTGACAAACTACAAACTTGGTGTCATTACAGTAGCCATTTATGGGAAATGGAATAATTATGCTGCTGCTTTAAATTACAAGAGGGGTTGTCATTGGAACCGTGGGCTGTTAATATGGGTTGCCATCATTAAGGATTTATCAGGTTTTCCTTTCTACTCTGAGTTGGCATTTAAATATGTGTAAATTCATTTACATAAGAAATTGAAAGCCATTGATTAAGGCGATTGGAACAAGAGCTTTCAAATCTCACTAAGTTGTTTTCTGCACAGTTGAAGATGAAATAGTCCTAAATCAAATTTTAGCAAAGCATTCACAATAATTACATCCAAAATGACAGCAACAGGCAAAGGTCAGAAAATGACACTTTCAAAAAGACAATTTCTAACTTAGAGAAACTGTAAAAATAAGTTCCATTAACCATCAATAAAACCAAAACAACAAAAAATAGGAAAAATAAACTGATCAGTTTTGTACATCACGGACAAAACAATTTGGGTTTTTACCTAGCTTCATTTAAAAAAATATTAATATCAGATTCCTTTATAGTGATCCTATAGGGATCTTTCCTATGTAGGGATCTTTCAAATTGTCACTTAAGGATATCAAATAATTCCATGTATAGCAGCCCATGGCTTTGTTTTCTAAGGCTTTATCTAACTGTGGTCAAGTCCAAAAATATAAAATGGAAAATTCCAGAAATGAATAATTCAAAAGTACTAAGTTGTGTGTTATTCTACATAGATAATACAATCTTGTACCTCCTACTCTGTCCCACGCAGGACACAGTCCTTGCTGTGTCCAATGTATCCACTCTGAATATGCTGTTAGTCATTTAGTAGCTTTATTAATTATTATTTCAGCATACTAGGTATACAGTGCTTGTTTGGATAGTCTTTATTTTACTCAATAATGGTCCTAAAGCACAGAGCAGTGATGAAAAGGAGGTACTGAATATAAAACACAAGGGACAGGTTAATTTCGGTACTATGTGGGTACACCAGAGGGCACATAGAATAAAAACCGTATGTACAGGGTTTGGTGCTATCTGCAGTTTCAGGCATCAACAGGGAGCCTTGGAATGTATCTCCCACGGGTAAAGGGGAGTCCTGTGCACCCTACTGCTTTGGTTTTCTGTGGTCACATAAACATGATACAGTCTGGTAGAAAGAAGTCCAGCAGTGTAATCTTTTCCTCTAAATAACTGTCTGTTAATCCACTCACCCCCTGGGATTGTCTGAGTAAAAGAAATGTCCTAGACCAGATTATCTTTTAAGGTCCCTTCTATCCCTGATGTTCCATAAGCGAGAAAATTGTTTGAATGTCAATGTGGATTTGCAGTCACACACACACAAAAAAATCCCACTCCTGCTTAGGCTGTCTTTCGTGGTGTAATGGTGTGTTTACACTGTCTGGGGCTTCTTCTCATCTTGGCAGAGTCACTTATTGCAGAGGGGTTGGGGGAAAAACTGTCATATTAGAAATATTCAAAATTACAGTCTATTTAAAACAATTAAATAATAGTTCTGTGTTTTGCTATTGTGTTTGCATTTAGAATAAAATAGCTATTTAATCTGTATAACAATTTGAAGCTAATGATGGTTAAATCACCTAATACTGCTTGATACCAATGCATATTAATCTGAAATTTAACTCCATTTATAAGAACCTCAGTCTCCAGGCACTTGTATTAGATCTCTTCTAGAAAATGATTTAAAAACATTCTGACATCAAATCCTTCTTGACTTTGGAGTCTGAATTTGAAAGTACAAGAATTTGTCATATTGGATCATAAATCTGCTCTATGAGAACTTCTTTTCCTTAGATTCTAGAGTTCAGTTTATGCTCCCAACAACAATTATACTAATAAAAATGTCTAAGCAGGAGATAAGCAGAAGGAGAAAGTACATTAGAAGCCAAAACAAGATTTCTTTTTCTTTTTTTTTTTTTCACAGAGAGGAATAGACACCTCTTTGGCATTCACCATTATAAAACACAAGATTAATGCAGTTCTCAATAAGAAAGCTGTGCATAAAATAAAACAGCACAGCCATTATCCATCTCAATGGAGATGCCTCCAACTTACAAATCCCAACAATCCATAAAAAATACATGATGTTATTAGGTGGTGGAAGTTGGCAATATATTGTCCATAACTTATTTATATAAGTCTGTTCTGAGAAGCAATGTTTAACTCTGCTGGCAAAGCAGATGGGAGGTGGGGCTTGGGTGGTTGTTTACAGAGTCTGAAGGTAATCGATAGACAAATACTTCTTGAAAAAGATGAAACCTGGGACATCTTAACCTCTCTATCATTATCTCTTGGACCAGTTCTCATTTTCCTCCAAGCTTATACTGATTTCAACCAAGCAATGTCATCTCATTTTTTTTTTTTTGTCTAAAGTTTGTTTTTCTCATTCATGGATTTACTATTTTAGTAAATGTCACCCAAATTAGAAACTGGTGGTTTCAGGCAATCACAGAGGTGCTTGAAAAGACTGCTGCTGTCTAATTGGCGAAAATACTGGAGCCTACCTTGGGCTTCCATGGGACTAGGTTTGGGATATCACCAATCTCTAAAGAGAGAAGTTGTTTGTTATCTGGGGAGGTCTGTGGGTGTCAATGAGAAATATGATTGAATCTAGATATTCAGGGGTCCTGGACTCCTGAGAGTGTGTGGTCAGACTTTGTGGGAAGCAGACTCCTTGGTCAGTTACCATAGTTCACAGATGCTTTGATTTTCTGTGTCCATATTCTGAAAATTTTGTTTACATGACTATTTCTAAAGCTTTATCTATTTGCAAACTACTTTCACCTCAAAAAATAAAAAAGAAAATTTTCTGTTTTTAAATAAGGAGTGGAATAAAAATGACTTGAATTTTTATTCAAGGAGTCAAAACAATGAGTAAGTAATGCCAAAAGAAGAACTTAAAAATTTGCTCAATATTTCGGCAAGGTACCCAACTCCCAGCTGGCTCTCAGTATTTATTTCTTCATTCATTTTTTTATGGGAACTAAAAGTTTCCCATTAGGATATAAAAGGCCGTCACTGAGCTTTAAATGTGAGAGTGCCCTCCCAACCCATTTGGTAGGGATAGCTCATGTCTTTTCAGGTCATCCGTTTATAGGGAAGTTAGATCATCTTTTCTTTCTAGGGATACTATGCAATTGATTTCTCAAAGGTCACCAATGAACTTCTTCAAGTGAATTGAATTTAAAATTTAGTTTGGCCTTAAAGGGCTCCGCAGTTCAATGGGCTAAATCGGGGATTAACAATTAAAATTCTGAACCCCATTTTTCTGGCATCTGGTAGCTCGGGAGATTTCATGGTTGTCATGTTAACAAGGGCTACAGGCTCTGGCTCCTGCTCAGATGTATTTTCCTTGCACAATTGATGTTGGAGGTGTTTGTTCTTTTTTAAAGACATAAATATGCCTTGAGAATTTTAAGATTAGTGCACTTTATAATTTAATATGATTTATTCTACCATAATTTAATATGATTTATTCTATTAATTAGAACATGTTAGAGTCTGTAAACAAGTCAGGATGGCGCCTGGCATTTTGCCAGAAAAATGTTAGAGTCTGTAAACAAGTCTGGATGGCGCCTGGCATTTTGCCAGAGGGAGTGGTTTGTGACGTAAAGCCAGCGAGCCATTAAGTGTGGAGATTCCTTATTGGTTGAGTGATGTATCTAGTTTATGCTAATTAGATAAGCTGTGTGGAATGTATAAATACCGCTCCTGTCCTACAATAAACGGCTCCTACTCCTGCTGTATCAACGTACACAAGTTGCTCGTCCACCCCCCCCCCCCCCCATTTATTTTGCTGCAGCCGGACTGCGGCAAGAACAGTTCCCATGCTGAACAGTTCCAGTTGCATGAGGATAGGCAATGTTGACCAAATCAGGGGCATCCATTTATGAACAGGTGGGAGTAGATGCTGTGGGGTTAAGACCCTGGAAAATAATGTTTGTCTAAGTTTAAAACAGAGCAAACAATAACAACACTTGCGTGTGTGTGTGTGTGTGTGTGTGTGCGCGCGCGAGAGAGAGAGAGAGAGAGAGAGAGAGAGAGAGAGATTGAAAAAAAAAGAATGAACCCTTGAATCTGTTATTTCTACTTTAAAAAATTTGAAGTTACTACTTCCAGATTTTTTTTTTTAGAATTTTAAAAATTTATTTATTCTAATTAGTTATATATGACAGCAGAATACAATTCAATTCATATTACACAACTACTTCTAGATATTCTGAGGGATCTTATGTGTATATACATATATGTATACATATATATACACACATACATACACATATATATGTATACTTATTATATGTTTACACACATATATAAATGCATATTTTTCACTTAAGAATACACTATGGATGCTTTGAGCTTATTCTTTTTAATGGCTGTGCTAACCCATTAACTTGGTAAATATTTTATTTAAGAATGAGTTTCTTTACTTCTCTGCACCACAATTGTTCCATCTGTTAAGTGGGGATAATAATAATACTTATCTCATAGGGTTGTTTTGAAGATTAAATATGTCAAAGTATATGAAGAGCTTAGACGGGGGTCTGGATGGTAACACCTAGGATTAAAGGACTTAGATATGCTCTTCACCATTATAACTTTTGGCCACAATCTGATAGTTGTAGTCTGTAGAGATATTAAAATGTGTCTGCAGAGTCAGTTGTGTTTTCAGACAGTGGTAAGTGCAGGAGAATCAGAGAATTATTTTCCACACTTTTGTATGCGGTGTCATTTTGCAATTTAATTTTAAGTGAACTGGAGCATGAATGAGATAGAGTGTAGGAGAATCCCTATAGAGGGGGAGAAGTCAGTTCTGCCTTTACTCTGCCACTGGACATATGAGACTTTGAACAAGTCATCTCTGAATTCTGGAGCTAAGGTTCTCCATATCTAAAATGAGGATGTTGGAAGAAATGGTCTCTAAGTTTCCAGTGGCTTTGATGGTGAGCTGGTATTGTGGAAATGAAGAGAAGGTACCACAGGATGCAGCTTCCCCCAGAGTTAAGGCTCTGGGCGGGCAGGTGCCTGATGTCTTCTTTTAACACTGAAATTGCAATGACTGGAGTGTGCCTTTTCATCTATTGGGCATTCAGTAAAATTTCACTGGAAGAATGTTCTAGAAAGATGATTCAAAATGCAGAATGAATACCAGGCACACAATAGGTTTTGTTTTTTAACTGATCATCTGAATTCCTCTCTAGAAACTTCTCTGGGAATTTAGTGGGGATTCCTATTTTATCTTTGAACATCAGAAAAAAAATTCTAAATAGATTTAGTATTAGTGCATTATTATATATTTATTTCTACTACCACATGAAAATACTCTTAAGTGAATCAAACTAATCCTTGCAAAATATTTCTTTCTAGGATATTTTGTTAAACTAAAAGAATGGAGAGTGAATGAAAAATTCTGTGTACTTGGTACGTACTAAGTGAAAAAGTCTAGGTCCTCTTAGGGAACTACTTAAATGCAACAATGAAGTTGAAAGGACCTCTTGGACTGTTAATTGGAGCAATTTTTTTCACAGTGAGAAATTAAGATGAACTTTTATAGAGTAGCACAATTAGATGCAGTTATATTCCACTTTGATAACATTAGCATTTGTTATGTGATTAGAAGAAGAGCCAGAGATTTTGTTAGGTGAAAGGACTAGCCCCTTAAATCTGTTAGTTCTACTTTCTATTTAAAAATTTGAAGTTACTACTTCCAGAGATTCTGAGGGACGTTATGCAGCCTGATGTGTAGAGGCCTCTGGAATAGAATTATTTTTCTCATGCTGGAGTATGGATTTTTAAAATGCCAAGTTTCACTTAATTACACAATGAAACCAAACTCCTGTTCTTAATCAGAAATATTGTGGGGAAAAGCTATGGAAAAGCAATGAATTATAATAAATGGTAGTGAGTTTTAATATAAAACTCACAGAAAGATGCAACAGGTCAACCAATCTATGAACCTCTGGAGGCTAAGAAGACAGTAAACTTGACATTGCACAGTATTTGACATACTGTGGTATTTGACATACAGTGAATCATTATTTACATTTTATCCAAAAACATTTACCTGGGAAAAGGTCATGACGTTAAATTTGGAGACATTTACAGCATTTGCCAAATGTTTACTATCTACATGAATGTCATGCTTCTCAGTCAAAAGCAGGTTGGTGTGCTAAATGTCAATTATTTCAACTTGTTTGATGGTAGCACAGATTGCCAGGCAACATAAAAAGAGGTTTAATAAATATTATATACACTGCTAACCATTAATCTTGCCTAGCAGAGGCTCGAGTTTTACGTATAGAGGATTTATGACAAGCAACAGCTCAGGACATTAAAACTCAATTATTGCCGTCCTGGATGGCGGCCCTATCATTAGCTTCTGGAAACTGCACCCTGTTCCCCCTGTTTCTGCTATCACTTTTGAGAAGGCATTGGGGAGGATGGAATTATTTCAGGAAATAGCACTTTGATGTTTTCTTTGTGTGTTTTCTGGTCCTTTTTAGAATTAGCAGCAAAGGAGGATTACCTAGAGTTATGTTGGTCGGAAATTGAATTGTTCCATTTTTTTTTCCCACTGATTGTAAGGCATAACGATATTTTGCAACAACTCCAAAGAATAGTCCAGAAATGTTAAGAGGGATGCAATAGCATCGACTACACAGGAGTTGTGAGGGAGCAAGCAGAAGTGTTTTGTATTCCATGCACTAGAACTCGAAGAAAACATGTTAGTAGCAAAATATGTATATAACACAGGGCTTGGTTATAGAAGCACAAAAGTCCTTTGGATCAAGTGCTCAAGATTTGTATTCTAAAAAGCTGAAATCTGTGCACGCATGCGCGCGCGCGCGCGCGCACACACACACACACACACACACACAGACACACACCATAGCCTTTTCTTTGGAATTAAGTTTGTGAATAAACTCAGGTTACTGGCTGATGTTTGCTATTATCTGATAGCATTTATTGAGCACTGCTGCATCCAAGGCATGGTACCAGTCTTTGGTATAACAGATCATTATAGTAGGAAAGATGGTAAAATAGAGAAAGTTAGACTATTTAAATACTCCAACAAGGAAAGTAAAACAAAAATAAAATACAGCTGAGAGTTTAGAAGTAGACATTCTGAGCAATAGCAAGAACATCTTTGTGGGAGTCTTAGGCTGTACTGGGCAGGTAGAAGAGGGTCAATTGGAATCAAGTGGCAAAGGACCATCCAGGTAGAAAGATACCAGTGGCTGGGGTGAAGATGTCTGTGAGGTGGGAGGTAGGTACTCCCGTCAGCTCTGCCTAAATTGAGGATTTATGAACAGAGTGTGTGAAGTCAACCTGAAAAGGCAGACTTAAATGGCTCAGAAAGAATCCAAGCCTGGTTCTGTGGTGTGCACCTATGATCTCAGTTATTCAGGAGGGTGAGGAAGGAGGATCACAATATGAGACCAGCCTGGGCAACTTAGAGAGAATCCCTCTTAATAAAAAGGGGAGGAGAGCTGGGGATGTTTAGAGCTCCTTTCAGTTCAATGCCCAGTACTGCAAAAAGAAAAAGAAAAAATCCGATTACTGGGTGAGCATTTGGCTTTTATTCTGCAACCAAATGGAACTGTTGGAGTTCTTTGAACAGATCAGAGTTAGATTGGCAAAGATTAATCTGGCAGGGTCAGGAGAGTGAAAAATGCCATTATTGGAAGAATAGAGATAGGCAGGGAGACTCACGGATGTTGAAATTAGGGCAGGAGGGCCGGGGACAGACTGTCTCATTCTATACAATTCTACTTTTTTATTTGCAGTGCTGGGGATTGAACTCAGGGCCTCGCATGTTAGGCAAGTATTCTACCATGGAGCCACTCCCCAGCCCACCTGTCTTACGTTAAGTGCTGGGCTGGCAAAGGCAGTCTTAGGAAGGAGTGGCTTTTCCTTCGGGGGAGACCTCCCATCAGTCCGGAAGTTTCCAGAGTTCTCTGTTGATAAAGAGAAACCGAGCTAACAGGCATCTTTGTTCATGTGATGAAGGGATTTTGAGAAATAAGTACAAAGAATTAGTCAAGAGTTTTCTTCCCTTGAACCTGTGAGGATCCACTGGCGAATGTTTATGGTAAGCCTCTTACATACCAGATGCAAATGCAGTTTGGTGGAGCTGATTTGCAGCTAATGCCAGAAGGGTTGAGTCATCTTCCAGAACAAATAACATAAGCAATTCTTTCAGCTTTGAAATGTAGGTCTATTTTAGAATTTGAGACACATTGCTGTTGTTCTCTAGCCCTGGGCATGAGCAAATGAAGTTTACTATCTGTATTTATAATTTTATTTGACACATAATAATTATACACACTTATGGCGTGAGTGTAATATTTTAATACATACATACAATGTATTATGATCAGATAAGGTTAATTGCCATATCCATCACCTCACACATTTCTTTTGTGTTGGAAACATTCACAATCCTTGCTACTTGAGATTTTGAAATAAATAATTAATTGTTGTCAACAGTAACTGCCTTATTATTGTGCTGTAGGACATTAGAGTTATTCCTCCCTATGCATCTGCACTCGTGAACCCCTTTACCTTGCTCTCTCCATCTCCCCCTTTCCAGGCTCTGGTAACAGCTGTCCTATTTTCAAAAGGGTTAAAATCACTTCCTGGATCTCAAGATCTCACTTCTTTCACATTGCTGGGTCACTTGATGTTTGCAACCTCTTAATATTTATTAATTCTAAATAATGAAGGTCTCTGATAAAATATAATGATGTTATCAGAAAAACTAAACCCCTAGGTTATTTTCACTTCTTAGTCCAAATTCACAAGTTAGATTTCTCATTTGCCTAACGGGGACTTGAAGGAAACATCATAGGTAAATGATGAGGAAAAATGTAAAGTAAGAGTTTTCCCAAGAGATGGAAAAAAAAAAAAGGTCTTGGGGAGGATGGAATTATTTCAGGAAATAGCACTTTGTGTGTTTTCCAGTCAAGCTGATGCATAGGTAGGTAAACAAGTTGCTAATTTCATAGTTAATCTATGGATGCCTTTACTTCCTGAACTTAGCTGGAGTCTTGGGGATATTCAATGACCTTAAAAATTGTTTTCAGTATTCAATTGTATGTTTAAAAGGTAGACTTCTGCTTGACCTTTAGAGCATAGAAGAAGAATTGGAAGCCCCATGTTTTTCCCCAATCAGAATAAAAATACACAGGAAAAATACATCTTCACTATTCAAATACAGAAAGAGTTAACTCACAAGGTATGGAATTTCCTGAGGGCTGAGTAGGCAATTGGGGTTCTTTTCATTGGTTTGCTGGGTGAGTAAGATTTAGGTGTCCACTGGGTGGCTGGACTAAGGTGATTTTTTATATGCCTCACAACTTAGAGCTCTTTACCCAGAAGAATGCAGGGGACGATAAAGAGATCATATTAAGGACTTGTGCCTAAAGAAAGTGGCTGGAATAACTCAATATGCTTTATATGTCTCAGTTAAGTGATGAATTGAAGAGATGCAATAACTCTTGACTGCCATCCGAAGGGTAAAAAGAAGGGTAGGAATATATATGGTGCCAAGAGGAAGTATAACAAGAAATAATGCCATGGAATTTACTAAAGGAGACTGTGGGATCTGAATTAGAAACATTTTTTCAAATTAGAGCTTCAAAATCTAATGTGTTTTGGCACTGTCTCCCAAGGGCCTTCCTTGAGAAAGTCCTTTGAAGCGCTCTGCACAGCCTTGGTTGGAACGATTTAAGCAACATGCCCTTTAGAAAATAAAAAGCCTTTTCCAGAGGAGAGGGGGTGGAGGGATCGCACAATTTCTTTTCAACACAAAATATTTTGATGTAAGGTGCTTCTCTTAGGTTTATCCCCCGCAGACCATCTCTTCTGTAAACAGGCTGCAGGCCCATCAGGCTTACTGGTGCCGACAATCACAAGCAGCACATTAAGAAAGAACACTGGAACCGGCTCTCCGCCGGCTCCCTGTGACGGTGGGCATGGAGTGACAGCAGCCAAGTCTTGGGCTGCCTTCTGTCATCTTTCCTCTTGGAAGTGGGTTGGGGTAAACTGGACACCTGTGCAGATCTTTCCCTTCACCTCACTCTCTAAGCTAGGCTTCAGAGCCTCGGCAGGTGACCCTTCGCCCAGGAGAGGGAGGAGCTGGGAGGGAAGCATGCCTTTCTCCTCATGGCTGGAGTTGCGTGTTCTCTGACACCAACACAGCCTAGGCACTGGCTTCTCTCCCTTCTCCTGGGTCATATCTGCTCTTCACTCTTGGGACAAGTTCACCTCTCCGCCTCACTTCTTTTTCTTATCCAGAAAGGTCACATTGTCACTTGTGTTCAAAACAAGGAGAGAACTGCTTGGACCATCTGAGCAATACCAGAAGCCAACTGCCCTCAGTCAGTCAGAGACCTGGATCCTTCTAGCTGGAAAACCTCCCTGTGTCACCTTAGCACATCTCTGGAACATTCTGGAGCGTAGGTCCTTCCTGTGTAAATCAAAGGTGTCCTGTTTTTCCTCACAGGACTACCACTGGGATCAAAAGCAAGGACACATGTATGTGCATTTTTTTGGTTGTAAAGTTCTATGTTACCCTTAGTTACTGTTATTAGCAATAAAACAGACAAAGCTTTCTTTGGTTCTTTGTATTTACAATGACCTCTCTGAGAGTGACTGTGTCACTCCTAACAAGATCTAGGTTCTCAAAGAGGAAATATCATTTAATATGTTATACTTTAATGTTGTAAAAAAATCTTCAGGAGATTATGAACATGGTTTATGGGGTAGAGAAATCAGGGAAAATCTGGGAGGTTGTTTCAAGTCTTTGGTGGACTCTGGAAGGAAGATATCTGCATCTTCCTTAGCAGGGGGTGGCCACGGAAGGGAAGTGGACAATACAGGGACAGGTGATATGAAAGGAAAAGGGGAAATGAGGGGCTGGTAGAATTAATTTTTGCTGGGTTTCCTCTGAGAGAAGCTATAATGGGCTGAATTATGTCCCCTCACAAATTCGTATGTTGAAATCCTAACCCTGTGTGATTTCATTTGGAAATAGGGGCCTTTAAAGAGATGATTAAATTAAAATGAGGTCATTAGGGTGGGCTGTGCTCCCATATGACTGGTGCCCTTATAAGAAGAGGAAATTTGGATACAGACGAGTACAGAGGGATGATTACGTGATGAAAAGATAGAGAAGAGTCATCTACAAGCCAAGAAGAGAGGTCTCAGAAGAAATCTGCCCTGCCTGCACTTTTATCTTGAACCTTCTGTCTCCAGAATTGTGAGACAATTAATTTCTATTGTTTAAATGACCCTGTCTATGATGCTTTGTTATAACAGCCGGAGCAGACAAGTACAGAAGGCTCAGGCAGCTGTAGCTGCTTTCTCTGTCTGCAGGAACCCCACCTTGCCTTCCTGAGACCCTCCTCCTCAGCAGTCATCACTGAGAGTGTGGAGTTAGAAGCTTCCATCATCTCTGGTTAGCGGGATGCCTGGGGGTGATGTATGTAAAGGTTATAATAATGGAAACATCCCCCCACCCCTGCCCATGGTACCTAGAACCTGGTGCTCTAGGTACATCAGAATAGGCCAGGAGTTGTTCACTACAGCATGCTGGCCAAATCTGGTCTATCACCTGCTTTTATAAATAAAGTTTTGTTGCAACACAGCCATATTCATTTGTTTATGTGTTGTTTATGGCTGCTTTTGTGCTGCCATGGCACATGGGCAAAGTCGAGGAGTTGTACAGGCACCAGCTAACCAATGAAATGTGAGACACTGTATGCTCTCTAGTCCTTAACAAAATAAATTTGCTACTTCCTGTTGCCAACTAAAAGGGCCTTGTTAGGGTTACAGATTAGATGTCTTTCAAAAGCTCACGTGCGATAGACAATACAAGAAAGCTTAGATAATTGGGTTATGAGAACATTAACCTAATCAGCGTCTTAATCCCCTGATCAGGATTACCTGAGTGAGGACTGCAGGCAGGCAGGTTTGGCTGGAGTAGGTAGGTCACTGGAGCATGAGGGGAGCATGCGCTCTCTCTCTCTCCTCCTTCATAGCCACGCCCTGACCTACTTTCCTCCAGCAAAAACTTCCTTCTGCCATGATGTCCTGCCTCACCTTGAGCCCTGGGGAATGGAGCTGGCCTTCTGTGGACTGAGACCTCTGAAACTGTGAACCCCCTCTAAAACACTTTTCCTCATCTAATTGTTCTTGTCAGGTTGTTTGGTTAACAGCAGTGAAAATACTGGCTATGCGATAGGCCTCTTGTGCCCAAGGCCTCAACCATCCTGGGTGTATGGCTTTTGAAGGGGAGGAAGAAATTTGTGAGCTAGATGGGGTGGTGCACGCCTGTAATCCCAGTGGCACAGGAGACTGAGGCAGAAGGATTGCAAGTTCAAAGCTAGGCCCAGCAATTTAGTGGGGGCCTAAGCAATTTAGCAAGACCCTGTCTCAAAATAAAAACTAAAAAGGGATTGGATATGGCTCAGTAATTTAGTGCCCTGGGTTTAATCCCTGGTACAAAAAAAAACCCCAAAACCCCCCAAAAAACCTATAGGGTTAGCCATACAGCCAAGGTCATTTATAAATCAGGAATTGCATATTTAAGTCTTCAGCAACTACTCTTGTGGTGACTCTCCCCATATAGCTTAGCATGTTTTCTTAATTTCTACATTTACATCAATTTCCACAGTATGGGGAAAATTATTCATTCAGATCATACAAATTGACTTCTTCAGAGTACCATATACTTTAACTGGATACTGTGGGATACCAAAGTCAATAGAAAAAAGATTTTTTGTCTAAAGTAATTTTCACATGTAATAGTTCAAAATGCCTGGTTAAGTAGGGAAAATGGCAATACATTCATAGGACTGATCATTTAAGTGGCTATTACTTAAAATAGTAAGAAACTTTAAATGCTTTGGGCAATTGAAATTAAAAATAACAAAAGAAGTACAAATTTGTGTACTGAATATCATAAAATCTTATCAAAAGAAATTAAAGAAGAGGTAATTGGTTAGAAAGACATCCTATCTTCATGGATGACAAGACTTAATATTGTTAAAATGGCAGTACTTCTCAAATTGATCTATTAATTCAGCTTATTAAAATCCTATCTGCCTTTTTTTGAGCAGAAATTTACAGGGCAGTTCTAAAATTCATATGGAATCTCAAGGAAATCATAATAGTCTTAAAAGAAAAAACTAACACTAGAGAAGACTCACTACTCAATTTCAAAATGTACTGCAAAGTTACAGTAATCAGGACAGTGTGTTACTGATATAAAGACAAATGTACTGGTCTGTGGAATGAGGTTAAGAGTTCAGAAATCAACTCATATATTTATGATTTTTTCCTATGAGAGCACCAAAATATTTCAATGTAGGAAGAGTAGTCTTTTGCTGGGAAAATTGGATATATATAGACTAATGAATTGTTAGACCCTTACCTTATGCCATGTGTAAATGTTAACTCAAAATACACTAGAGACTTAAATGTAAGAGCTAAAACTATAAAACTACTAGAAGAGAACACAGGAGTAAGTCTGTATGATCTTGGATTAGGCAATGATTTCTTAACTAAAACACCAAAACCCCAGTGGCTAAAGGAAAAAAATAGAAAAATCACACTTACCAAAATTAAAATCCGTGGTGTTGAAAGTGGTATCATCAAGAAGTGAAAAGAAGGGGGAAAATATTTCAAATTGTGTTTCTGATATGGCATTTTCATCCAACACATAGAAAGAACTATCATAATTCAATAATAAAAAGACCAATAACCCAATTAATGTGCAAAGAATTCAAACAGAAAACCCTCATAAGAAGATAGATAGGTGACTCATAAGTACATGAAAAGTTGATCAACATAATTGTTCACTGAGAAAACACAAATTAAAGTCACAGGGAGATACCCCTTCTTACTCATAAGGATGGCTGTAATAAAAATAACTGACCATAGCAAGCATTGGTGAGGATGCTTTGGAGAATGATAGTGGGAATGTAAAATTGTGCAGCCTCTTTAGAAAGCAGTTTGTCAGGCTCTCAAAATGTCAATCATACCATGTAATCAACATTCCCCTGGTAAATATACACTCAAAAGAAATGAAAACATATATCCATATAAAATTTTGTGCATAAATGATTATGGCAGTATTACTTATAAGAGCCTCAATGTGAAAAGAAACCAAATGTCCATAAATTGATGAATGGATAAACAAAGAGTGGTATGTCCACGCACTGGAATGTTATTCAGGTATAAAAAGGAATGAAGTTCTAATACACACTACAGTATCAGTGAACCTCATAAAGTGGTAAGTGAAAAAATTGAGTCATAAAATACTATATCTAAAAAAAAAATACTGTATCTTGTATGGACCTGGTATTTACATATATATTTCAAAATTATATAATTGTAATTATATATAATTAAAAATACATCTATGGACAAAAAAAAAAGCTTTTGTCGGGGTCTGGACTAAGGGAGAATAGAAGAGTGACTTGTTGTGAATGGGGGTTTCTTTCTAGAGTAATGAGAATTTTCTGAACAGATCGTGAGAAATGGTTACACAAGTTTGTGAATATATTAAACCACTGAATTGTAAGCTTGAAATGGGTGAGTTTTTGATATGTGAATCTGTAATGACTGCTTATTTACTGTGTTACCCTGAGCAGAAGCAAGACTTTGTCACCCCAATATAATTTCTAGATCCACCTTCTGTCCCTAATTCTTCAGTGTGTTTCAGCCAGATGTCTGCTTTATACTGGTGATAATATCCTTACAGAGAAGCTAGATGCAGCCCACTTGATTGGCTCTGCTGGCCCTCATACCCCACATGGACTGTTGATGATATGTCACAGTAGCCCTTTGCAGTATCAGTGTTAGCTTGCTTTCAAGTCACCCATTAAAACTCCCTATAGAAATCTGTTTGACTAAATACATTGAATGAATAAAGGTGGTAGTCCATGAGACCCTCTCTCCCCAGGTACCTTCTGATACCCATGTGTGTGGCCTCCAGGCATGATAGGGACCATTCAGGACCTGTGAGTAATAAAGTCTTTATTTCCATCTTATGTTTCTCCTAACCATGGAAGGGTACTCTCCACCTTAAGTTTTCTATTCAAAACAATTATACCAAAACAAAGTTGCTAAGAAAGAAAGAAGGAGAACATAGTAGTTATTTAATAAATTTTTATGGAGTGATATTTTTTCAAGAAATATTTTCAGCAGATGAATTATATATTAAAAGGAATTGTCTGAAAAATCCTATATTGCTGTGAATTGCAATAGGACATTGTGAAATTCCTTTCCCTGGAAGACATTTTCAAATACAAAAAGTTTTTATCTGCTTTAGATGATTTTGATGTTGTCCTTCTTGCAAATAAGAAGAAAGATGATATGACATTTAGCCCTAACGCTCCACTCTGAGTTTGCCCTTTACTGGTATCTAGGTGTAATTTTTAAAATAAACTTTGACTCAGTAAGAAAATAATTTTTATTTTCCTCTAGATTTCTCTGGTATCCCTTATTGGAGTCCATGGGCTATAAGTGAGCTATCAGGCTCTGCTACTGTCAGAGAGAGAGAGAGAAGAGAGAGAGTGAGAGTGAGCGCTAGTGCATACTCTCCTGGCAAGGGGCTCAGTGTTCTCCACAGAGTTCTGTCCCCATGGAGAATTTTCTAGGGAGCAACCAGCATTTTTCTGTCCTCATTTTATTGTTGGTGATCATGATCATGATGTCAAAAGGTTAAATGCATACAGAATCATTTGCTTCTGAAATATATACATCTGGGATGGTGTAATTGATAATTTGTTATTGTGATATTAAATGAAAAACTATAGAGAACCGATGTGAAGAGTTAAGACCTGTTAATGATCTTGAAATGAGCTTACTCCTCTGGAGAATTAACTCAATGCTATCAAATAAGTAAATGTGATCATTCCAAATCATTCACTGTCCCTAGAGTCACTTCTTTATGCCATTCTAAGTAGCATTCCTATAGTTTGTTCATAATCTTGCTGTGAGTTAACTAATGATCAGTTATATTACCATCGTCTAAAAGCATGATTACAATGCTCTTATCCTGACGTTTAAAATTGTCTAGGAATTTTATTCTCAAAAAGAAGTTAGCTTCCTTAGCTCAGAAATAACAACAAAGACCCTTTTTAAAGGATTAGGTCATTTGCTGGGTGAGATGCAAATATTAACTTATCTGCTCCACTAACCCACAATGACCTTGTGTTTGATGACTGCAAGAAATTCAAAGGAAATTTTCTAATCTTCACGGTCAGCTGTGACAGCCTTGACTTTGTATCATAGTGTAAGAGTTAAATAAATTCAAGAGAGAATACTGTTTTAACTCTCTGGCAATGATATTGTTATTTTCTTTTGTTATTGAATAATTGAAAAGGTATCAAATAGCAGTTTCAATTATTCATCAAGTTATTTCATTTACTAGACTAATGTCTGTAGGCAAATAACTGACACTTGAATTTAAAAACTAGCAACATCTCCATAGGTTTGTTTATTGGGTCATCTCTGCTAAAATCCTCAACTATAAAAACTTCATACAGATTGTTGGTCAGTGTTTATAGAGAGGGTATCGTACTTGTATTAGTTTTTAGTTTCTGCAATAACAAACTACCATTAATTTAGCAACTAAAACAACACCCGCCTATGATCTCATAGTTCTGTAGATCAAGAGTTCAGGCAGAATGTAGCCCAGCTGGGTCCTCTGCTTAGAGTTTCACAAGGCTGATTCTTTCTGGAGAATTTGGGACAGAATCTGCTTCTAAGCTCATGCAAGTTGTTGGAAGAATTCAGCTCCATGTGGTTGTAGGACTGAGGTCTCCATTCTCTGGCTGGTGTTTGCTCTTAGAGGCTGCCTGAGTTGCTCCTAATGAATTTCCTGCAGTGCTCCTCCAGTAGCAATGGGTGCTGCCAATCTCTCTGGTTTCCCATCTGATGCATCTCTCTGGCCTCTATCTTAAAAAATGTTCTCTGCTTCATTGTAAGGGTTCATGTAATTTGATCTGGTTCATCCAGATAGGCCAGGAAAATCATCCCACTTTAAAGTTTATAATTTTAATTACATCTGCAAGGTCTCTTTTGCCATGTTTTATAACATATTTCAGTTTCTGGGAATTAAAACATGGAAATTTTATGGAGCTGTTACCCTGCCTACCGTAGTATTGAATAACAAGGCAGAGGGTTTTCATATTCCAAATATTAAGAATTTGGGGGTTTTGTTTTAAAGAAAGAGTACAATGATGAAAAAATACCCCTATTGGGTGCTAAGCATAAGTGTAGACAGTACAATTATATTTCTGTAATTCCAGAATATATTTCCAGAATTTTGAGCTATGCAATTTGTTTCTATAAGATATATTTCTATTCCTTCCTTCCACTCTAGAATTGCAAGCATGCAGCATATATTTTGATTGTGTTGTTACTTCCAAAATAAAGATGTACTATATTTTACTTGCAGAATTCCTTTAGCTTTTAAATACCTTTTTGCAGACCTGTGCATATACTTGTGTTAATTCCAGTATTCTGACTTTCTGCCACACCCTCTTTTGTTTTAAAGCCCCACAAATTAAGTTGGACCATGAAATCAGAACATTATGTACTGAAACCTTGCCTCCATCATATTCTTTCTGACATTTTTGTTACATCTTACATTGGCAGTCCCTGGGAACCAATGCTGCATATTTGGTTATTTCAGCAATACTTAGCCTCCTTACATCTTTCCCATTTTGTGTCATTCAATCCTCTACTGACATCCTTAAACCTTTCCTGCTACAAGGGAAGATATTTACCTGAAAATGTCACCTCAGAGTAAATGTTACAGCTGTCAAGAACTATGAAGAATCTGAGGTTTTAACCTATTTGCAAGTTAATAAGTTTACCTGTCAAAATTTCACGGATGCTTGGAGAAGATACGAGACTCTTGTGTCTGAGACAGAGGCTATTATTACTCATGGCACAAGAGAAAGTATGAAGTTCATGTTCACAATGTTTCCCATGCTCCTTGGGACCCAGAGACATGATGTGATGCAGACTAGATGGACACTCCATATGCAGTGGGTTTGTCTCACAGCTGAGGAGCTGTGAGCTTTTAAAGGGAGCACGTGAACAATTCTTTCAAAGGAGACTGCTAGCAAACCTTCCCAAACTTTGCCTGAAAAGAGACATTATCTTTATATATCCTGAGTTGCAAACAAATTGCCCTGGTGCCCCATAGGAAGATACTACATTTTCCAAGGATGTTGCTATACAAATTATTAGAGTCTGTAAACAAGTCAGGATGGCGCCTGGTATTTTGCCAGGGGGAGTGGTTTGTGAGGTGGCGCCAGCGAGCCATTAAGTGTGGAGATTTCTTATTGGTTGACTGCTGTATCTAGTTTATGTTAATTAAGATAAGCTGTGTGGAATGTATAAATACCTCTGTTGTCCTACAATAAACGGCTCCCACTCCTGCTGTATCAATGTACACAAGTTGCTCATCACCCCCCCGGTTATTTTGCTGCAGCTGGACTGCGGCATAAATATCCTCCAAAAAATGTACTGAAAAAAGTTACTTATAATTCTGATCCTAAGACATCTATAAATGCAAGAGACCCATGGATAATTGTCTTCTAATAACTGCTTCTTATTTACAAATATCCCTTTGGAGATAAGTAGGTATGCCCATCTGATATAGACTAGCATTGTCTAGGTTCTTTTTTTAAAATATTTTTTAGTTGTCAGTGGACCTTTATTTTATTTATTTATATGCAGTGCTGAGAATCGAACCCAGTGCTTCACACATGCTAGGCAAGTGTTCTACCACTGAGCCACAACCCCAGCCCAAGGTTTAAAGGTTAAATTAGAGCCACTTAAAGTTCGCTAAATTATATGTACACACTTCATTATTATTTATTGTAAATGAATTGCTTATATATGTATATATACATTCAGACATACACATACACAAACAAATGCTCTCCAGGAGACTATTACAAAACAAGCAAAACAATTATTTATTTCTAACATTTATTCAGCAGAACAAATGAAACAACATATCATTAAAAGATTAAGTGAGACATGGTTTAGAGAATTATGCTCACAGATTTCAGAAAGTGTGTCTCAGGGAAAATAAGCCCTATTTTAAACCAGATTGTCCAAAGTGTGTTTTTCAAATACAGGTTCTAGTAGTTGATCTTTGATAAAAGAATTCATGATCTAATACTTTGGGGACATCCTATTTAATTTGTGTCTTTCTCAATATGAATTAAATGCATATTGTACATTAAACACTCTTAGAAGTCCTGACATGAAGAAACTGGTTTATTTTGTTTAATTCAATATTGTCCTATTGATTTGAAAATGAAGTCATGGTTGTGTGTGAGTGTCTCTATGCAGAGTTCTACAGAACATACTTAAGGAGTTTCTACCTTTCAGGAACTAAGATTTAGATTTACCAGGTCATGCTTTTCTTATTCAGTACAGGCTATTTAAAGTTTGGGAATGTACCTTTGAGGTTGATTTATTCTGCATATCACATTTAAATATTATGTTTTTATTGGCCTTGATTATCCAGAAATGTCATTAACATATTCTGTGTCCTTCTGCCCCTCTGATGTATTTATAAGGTCAGCCCCAGTAGTTTAATTTTTATATTGATGAAGAAGTGTGCTCAATGTTACAGGATTGTTTACAATGAGTTTGAAATCAAAGTAGAAAAAAAATCCATTCCAATCAATGAATTGGTTTTTAAAATGTTGACAAAATAGTCTAGAAGTGAGAATGCAAAAGGGTAAACATATTATTCCAATGTTATTTTCATTATAATTGGTATATAAAATCAATGGCATTGATTATAAAAAATCAAAATGCTCTAAATTAAACCATAATTCAATGTTTACTGAAAGCAGTAAACATTGACATGTGTGTAGGTATGTCAAATTACTTAATAATTCACAATAAAGATAAACATCTATCTGAATTCTTTGCTCTTCTGAAATATAACAGTTAGTTAAAAAACTATCGGTTGTTATGAAAGACTCTAATTTTAATCTAAATTAATCTTATACCTTTTGAAGTCTTTCCACACTGTTAGTGTCGGTGTTCAATAGCTTTATTTTTCCTCTGCTCAATAAGATGTAAAACATATAACAGGACAAACAATGAGACAAGAACAGTTTCTGTTAATCCAGATGTTTTAATAAATGAAGATGATTTCTTTTTAATTATATTTTTTTCCAATCTGTTTTTAAAAATAAACTTAATGAGGTATAATTATAGAATAAAAGGAATCAATTTAAATGAATAATTAGATTCATTTGAACAAATGTATAAAGTTGTGTGAGCATCATTATAACCAAATATAATATTTTTACATCACCCCTAAGTTTCTCCATGTCCCTTTGCCCTGGACTCTGGAAACTAGCGATCTTCCCTTCAGCATAATAGTGTCTTTTTTGTTGGGTATGTGATGCTCTGTGTCTGACTTCTTTCACTTGCATAATCCATTCACAATCATCTACCTGGATGGGTCTGTCAGTGGGCGTTTCCTCTCCTGACCAAGCAGTATCCACTTCTATGTCAAGGCCATAGAAGGCAAGGCCACCCCTTGAGGCACACTGACTTATTTCTTTTTTGGGGGGGGTACTATAAATAAAATTACCAAGAGCCTTGGTTATTGAGTCTTTTCATTTCTCTTGAGCAAATATGTGGGAGTAGATTTCCAGATACTTTGGCAAAGTGTATTTTTGGCCTAAGTGGAAAATGCCAAACTGGTTTGCAAAGTGGCTGTAGCAGTTTTTAATTTATGTACACATTACAGCCACAATGATCCAATTATGGAGACTTAATATCTCAGCAATAGGGAGTCTCTTAATCCATTAACATAGTATATCTCTTCCATAATCTAAGTTCTTTTTAATTCCTCCTAGAATTATTTTGTAATTTGCAGTAATTAGGTCCTCTCTAATATTAAATTTATCCTCAAATATTTCCATCATATGTCATTATTTATTTAAAAATCTATTTGCAATTATTTGTTATTAGTATATAGAAATAAGATTTATGTATTTAAACTTTATATTTTGCAAACTATTTTAGTTTTTCTTTTCTAATCTGTTTGTGTTTTCTAGCATTTGTTATTATTCTTTCAGTATCTGTAGAAGTTGTAATGATGTCACTTATTCTATTTCTAATATTGGTCCTTTATATTTTTCTTTGTTTCAGGCACTTGTCTTTTGGTTACATTGGATTTTCTCTATTTTTATCTTTTCTATTGTATAAACCTCTTTATTATTATTTTCTTTCTTCTGATAACTTTGAATTTAATTTTAAGGACTTCAAAACTTTTTCTTTATTTAATAAGAATACTTAATGCTCTAAAGTTTCCTCCAAACATTTTTTTTTTCTGCTGCATCCCATGAACAGTGATGTGCTTGCTGTATTTTTATTATAATTTTAAACATTTTTTCTCATATCTTTAATTTTTTGACCCATGAATTATTTAGAAGTGAGTTCTTTAATTTCCATGTAAATAGGAATTTTTCCATATGAATTTCTTTTTTGACTTTTGATTTCATCCTGTTGTAGTCAAATTTTCATGAATTCAGCCCATTTAAATCTGTTGAGACTTGTTGACTATCTGTTGGTGAATGCTCCATGCAGGGTTGAGGGAAATATATATTCTTGTTTTTTTTGGAGAAGATGGATCTTCAGATGGGCCAAGTTGATTGATAGTGTTGTTCCTCATATTTCCGATATTTTAAGGATTTTTCTCCCTTATTTTTATCAATTACTGAGAAGAGATTGTTGACATATCTAACTACAGTTTTGGATATTTCTATTTCCCTTCTATTAAAGGCCTATTACTAGGTATGCACACTTCTGGGATTGTAATGGATTAGCTTCTGTATTGCCCTAAAATGTCCCTCGGAATCCCTGGGCATATCCTCAATCTGAACTCTTTGGTGTTAGTATAGCTATTCCAAATTTCTTTTGATTATTTTGCGTTCTGTATTGTTTCCTATTCTGTTACATTTGACTTATCTGGGTCCTTATATTTAAGGCCATTTTCTCAGAGAGCATATATCTAAGGTTTTTGAGTTTTTAAAATTACACCTGGCTTTTTGCCTCATTTAATGAGTGTTTAGCCCATTATATTACATTAAAGGTAATTCTTGCTATCTTTTAATTCATGTCTGCCATGTTGCTAGTTGTTCTCTTTGACACTCCCCCCGCCCATACTCACATTTTTCCTGCTTTTTAAAGTTAGTTATTCTTCCTTCTGAGTCTTTCCCCAGCATTTTGGGGTTTTGCCTTATGCATGTGCAGATCAGTAATCAGGCAGTGATTTGAGTGGACACATCTGCAGATCTCTGGAGCTTTTGGTGTAGCTCCACCTTCTTCACTGATTCTGCCTACAAACTGTGGACCCTCTGGCTTCTCCAGACCCCAAACCCTGTCCTTCAACAAACTGAGATGTCCAGTCTCTGTTCTCTACCCCACTGCCTTTGCCAGGCAGGAAGCTGGGGTGAAGGTAAGGTTCACCCCAATGCTCTCACAGATCACCAGCCTACGTCTCCTGTCATCACGGTCTGAAAACACTGCTTTCATGTGCTTTATGTAGTTTGCTAGCTGTGTCCAGCATGTGGAAATTCCTAGAGCAGTTCACCCTTCTTGGGTGGGAGCTTTGATGATGGGAAAGTTGTCCGTATGCATTTATGAGAATGGTGTTTGTCCTAGTCCCCACTATGAGAGAATACTCCTTACCTTCCTAAGCATCAGGCTCCAGACCTTGATCATTTTAAATAAAGTATTAGTAAATTGTCATAGACTAAACTACTTGAATCTCAGCACTGTAGACTTTTCATTTTTCTCAGCTGGAGCTATTTAAAGAAACAGAAAAAGATTTTCTGAAACCTCATTAATTTGTCTTCATTAGGCTTTATTTTACTGTCTGAAATTGGGGACTTTTATTTTTTGTTGTTGTCGTTCCTGCCAATGTCACAGTAGACTCTAGAACCAATGGTTTTCTCATTTGCAAAATGTAATTAAAACAATACAAATGCTATTTTTTCATTTTTTTGTAGGAATGGGAAAACATGTAAAATAGAGTAGAAGTGTGAAATTATCTAATTATCTAATTATCATGATTACCTTCTGATGTAAGCAACTTAAACTTCTCTTTGGCCTTAGAAATGAACCTGTGGCCTGCTTTGAGAAAAAGGAAACTACTGACAAATAAGAAAGGAACATGCTGAGCAAGTCTAGAACAGGCACAGAGTCTGTCCTCATCTGGGTGGAGGACAGAAACCACAGATGAACTCCTCAGCATGTGACATTTGAGCCGAGAGAGTCCAGGCCAGCACATACCACCATGGTCATTGGGAGAAGTGCATGAGCTGTCACAGCTCAACCTTTGGCACAAGAACTCTGTGCAACCTTCTAGATCTTTCTTCTCCAACACAGGCAAAGGAAGGCTTAAGAGAACAGAATTCTCTCTCCTTTTCACTTAACAGGGAAGAGTGGTTCGATATATAACTATGCAAGCCCAACGTGCTCACGCATAGGTATCATTTTCTTCACAAAAATAACCAGCTGATATTATCAGATTCCCTGCCTTGAGGAGCATAAGTAGCCTTTTCAAAGGCACTGTACAACTACCTGCACTTGATAAATCAAAATTTGTAGTTTTGCTTGAGGAAACAAGCTGCTTAAACAGGCTCATTTTAGAAAGGCTTTTCTGAGAACTTTCTCTTTTCACTCAATCATTTCAAGTATGAAGCCTAGTGATTTGGGCATCAAGGGTATTTATTCAATTTCTTTTCACACTGTACTGTAAGAAACGAGAGTAATAGTGCTCATTTTTCCCCCTGATTTTACTAGGTGATAAGCAATTCCCACTTCAATATCACACAGAGCTGCACTTAGAATGCCTCTAGGCATTGCTGAGCAGAGCAGGACTAGCCTCCTTGGCTTTCTTTGTTGCCCCCAAATCTTATGAGCTGCTGCCAAGTGTTGGTTAGGCTTTCTAAGGTGTCAGATGACAAAAAAGGTGGGAAAACAGAGTTACTAGAATGTTCTGAGTCAAATGCCTGATTGCCTCTTTAACAAGTAACCACATCTGTATGAAATGCACTGTGGTATGAGGTTGGGGAGATGAAGGTGAACAACAGAAAGATCCTGTTCTGGAGGGGCTTGTCATCTGGTGACATGCTATCCATATGAGATCAGTGGGTGATGTGTGGTGATAGAGGTGAAGGGACCTGTCAGAGCCAGGAGATGCCCCAGACAGCTGCAAAATACCCATAAAAGCAATTCTCACTTTCTTTGTGAGATGTTACTGAAAGCTGTGAAAATCATGAGTGGAATGTGTTCCCTACTTCTGCAGTCCTCTGGTGTAGGAATCGTGGTGTTTAGAGAAGGCTGCTGTGATAGATAAGCTGCAGCACTGTTACAGCAGAGTAAAAGGGAGATTCATATCAGTTTCACAGGAAATTCTCTGAAGGACATTGTATCCAATTTTTTGCAAACCAATACTTCAAAAATAATTCTATTCGAATATTCTAATAATGCATTTATTCTTCTTTTAAAGTTATCAAACTACAAGTTTCATTTGATTGTCATACATATATACTGAAATGCTTCCCCTTGGTTTTTGTATCACATATAACCAATAACGTTATACTTCTGAATTACATTACCACTGATTAGATCAAGACAACTTTCTTCTGATAAAAATGCCCATCGGTTTTGCATAGTAATAAAATAAATTTGAACAACCACATTTGCAAGTGACCCTCCTTAAGGCTCAGGATTTGTAGCAATCTATCATTTTTCTAAAAGAGCCTTTTGAGTCCCATGTACTTTAAGACTGCAATGCAGGACTGGTCGCCTAACCAGGGAACTACTCTATCTGGCCATCCTCTGTTGACTGTGATGTTCAATGTAACTCTCTTTGAAGGACTGAGGAAGTCATTTGAGTTTGTTTTTCCAGATATAACTATTTGATTATTTAAAAGAATTTATAAACTCTAGTGCTGTGTATTAATTTGCAGATACACAAAGCTTTTGGGATTTAGTCCTTTCTGAATGTCAAGAGCTACTAAATGACTTAGGACAATGTAGTTTCTTAGTATCAGGTAGCCAACTGCATGAATTTTTAATTTCTCCTCTTAAAGTCTGTTTCCCCAGATCTTAAGTTTGCTGAAGAGCATCTGCATTAACAATGTACATTTGGGAAATGGAGCTTGGAGTATTAAAACACTGTCAATCATGAAGCAAGAACATAGCACAGTTCTCTATCAGGGCAGGTATATTATTAACCCAGGCATTTCCTTTCCTTTAAATTCTTGTATGTTCTGTTTAGTCTCAGTAAGACATCTATTGGGTCTCAGATTATGGGTCTGGGATTCTTTGTATTATTACTATTTAAGAAACATTACAATAAGAAGATGAAGAATTGCTGACAGGAAGCAAACAGTTGTTTTAGAGGGAGGTTTGTTTCATGTGGACATAAAAACCGGAGCCTTCAAAATGGAGCATACATTTGGAATTTAATATTTGGTATAAGATATTCTTCTTCCTTAAAATGCCTACAAGGTTGATTGAAAACAATTGGCTCCTACATGTGAATTTTGACATTCCCACAAATGCTCAGCTACCCTGCAGTGTGTATTACAGAAATCTAGTGCACCAGCCAGCCCAGTCACCGGCACTGCCCAAATCTAATACTGCTAGCAGGAGCCATTGTGCCATTAGAGGGGGCTTCACCTTATAGGGCCAGACTCTACACAGCAGCATCTAATCTACCTTGCAGTTAAGTTCATAGCAACAAGATGGTACTGCCTGGCTATATATGCTAAATTCCTTGCATAGGTGGTGTTACAGTTCTACTCTAAATAAAGCAATCAATCAATATTTCTTCTCTGCTTACACTCCAATCTTCAGAACTGCTTGTTACGCTAGCGAGATGGATTTACTTAGAGCAGTGAAAGACATTCAGCAAGTCCATCCAATTTCTTGATTTATTTGCTATTGATGCATAAAATAAGCTTGTCTGTGAAATAGCTGGGTTGAAATTGCTGTTCTCATGCATTTTCATTGTTATTATTTGGCTAGACTGACTCTTGTGGGTCAAATTAAAACTCATTCATCCAGAGCTACATGAGTGACAATAGATAGCTTCTTCAGTTACAATCAGAACCCGTGCTATGTTTGAATAAAACTGTTTAAGAATCGCAGATAATATCTGGATCTACCAAATATTCTAAAAGCAAAGGTGGAGGAACATCCATATGAATTGTTCACCTCAGAAACTGGAAGTTAGCATCTAGATTTTATTGTCACTAAAAACAAAGAAGTATAAGCCATGAGCCTCAGAAGGCAATGGTAGCATATGTGGAATCATCTACTACAACAATAATGACAGCGATACCTACATTTTGTGTTGTCTTAGAGTTAAAAAAGGATTTTCATAGGTATTGTGGTTTCTGATACAATAGTTCAAGCTTTTTAAGAAATAAACTATTGCATGCTTGTATGAAGAGTGAACAATTTATAATGAAATTCTTAGAAATTGTTATTCAGGAACATTTCCAGTCCTATCTTCTTTCCCTATTTTTTTTATTTTTAAACCAGCAATATAAGAATTTTTTAAATATCGGAAACATCTGTTTATATAGTTAACCAAATCTCCCTATCTTTAACAATGTAAAATTCTCTAGAAAATTTCAGGTGTTTCATTATTTTTACACAAAAAAAATATTTTTTGAAGGCCTGGGAATGTAACTCAGTAGTAGAGCAGTTGGCTAACATGTGAGGCCTGGGTTCAATCCCAGGTACTGACAAAAAAAAAAAAAAAAAAATATATATATATATATATATATATATATATATATATATATATATATATACATCACACACACACACACACACACACACACACACACACACACACATTTGCAATATTCCAAACATTAAAAAAATTCCAAAGGAAACAACATTTAGTCAATGTGTTACTATTTGAAAAGTATATATTTTAAAATTTTAGGCTCCTGGTACCTATACAACATATTCTTTATTTTTTTTAAGGAGCTTATCATTCTAGTCCAAGGCTTTCGTTGTATACATGAGGAAATGAAGACATGCAAATCAAATCAAAATGACTTTCCTAGGTCACTCATCTAAGTTTCTTACTGTTAGACATTCATGGGCTTTAAGTTCATTGTCCAGAATAAGGTAAGGATTTCACAATTAAGTGTGTCATTTCATTGTGTAGAGAGAGCCTTCCCCATCTTGATGCATGGACTGATGTACCTTAGCTATGAGGGGAATCAAATGAAAGTAAGAATGGGACAGATAGAATTCCAGTATGGTGGTCATGTCAGTGATTTCTTCATCTCTGTGCACTGTTTTTATGTACTTTTAAGTCCACTCAGCAGATGAAGCCAGGAAACAAGGATGGCCACTGATGGGGCCCGTACAAGCTGGTTCCGCTTTGGTTTTTTTCTTGTCAATTCCTTTCATTTAATCTAAATCTTCTTCCTGTGTTTCCAACTACCACATTTTTGTTAGATATGAATCACTCTTTACAAGTGTCTTTTCTTGTCTGACTGTATTTTTTTTTTTTTGTAGGCAAAATGCCTGTCCTTTTATTAAGGAATTTGGACACTATTATTTTTTACTTAATAAAAAAAATTATCTTTTTATTTAAGAGTTTGGATAAGAACTAGAAGCATCTTATATTTTGTTACTTTTGACAATAAAATTAAGTCTAAAGTGAAAGAAGTGAGTAACCTACAGCATATCCATTTGTCAACGTAACATCCTGAGCAGCACACTTTAAACTTTTAAGCATATACATTTTTAAAAGATTTCCCTATAAATAGCTAATGGGGTAAAGTCTTAATGTATGAGAGCTCTGAGTCATCTGTCTCACTCACTGCTGTTATCATGAGATTGGGAACAGTGTTTCTCACGGAGAGGGTATTTTTTCCTCCCTGAATTTGCAGATGGCTCCAGATGTGTTGCAGATAGCTGGTATAGGTGTTTTAGGTAACATATCTAAAGAAGATGGTTCTTTTATTATAATTTAAAGTAAAAGTTAATTAATAGAATAGAACTTATCAATGGGAAGTATCACAGGAAGGTTTTGAGAACTCTTGCACGTGTAGATTTTGGTCAGTTCATTCAACCTTGTCTTTTCACATGTGGATGAGTGATGGAGACCAAGATATAGGTCACATTGCAGTAACCTAGTGGTCAGCTAAGGAATACTGTTGATATTTAAGTGAAATGAGTTTAAACAATCATGCATGGCTCTGTAGGAGCTCAATGCTTTCATCAGGTTTTCTGTGAGAGATGGTGTCTAATGGATGGGGAGGCAGTACCTTATATTCTCATGGTTGCCTTTGGCTATCTTTTGCTTCTGCTGAACTACTGTTGTTCATTTTTAAACTTGTGACTCCTCCTACAGTTTCACTCTTGGTGTTGATGTAAAGGGGGTACATGGATCCTTTTCCTCAATTCTCCTTCACCCCAGAACTTTATTAATGCAGGTCAGTCACATAAAGTGGAGCTCCTAGTAAAGCTTTGTGGTTTTCATGGGTGAGAAATATCATAGTACTAACATCAACAACATAAAATCGCATAGTAGGTAATTCTAAGATTTATGAAACAAAATTTTTCTTCTTCAGTTTAAGAATACATAATCAATATATGTGTAAAACTCTTTGAATAGTATGGAAGAGTGTTATGGTTTGCATATGAGGTGTCCCCCAAAGCTCTTGTGTTGATGCAGGAATATTTCAAGGTAATATGATTGGATTTTGAGAGTTGTTTCCTGATCAGTTCATTCTAGTTTGAATGACTAGATGGTAATTGTAGGCAGGTGGAGCATAACTGGAGGAGGTGAGCCACTGGGGGAGTGCGCTGGACGGGTGCATCTTTCTGTGACCATTTTCCTCTTTCTCTTTCTCTCTCTGCTTTCTGACACCACCATGAGAACTTTGGCCAGAAAAAAGTGTGTGTAAAGCTGGGGCCAAAGGAAAGTGTCCTTGTTGAAGAGAATATAGCCCCTAAAGAGATTCTAAGTACTTTTCACAAAGATAATAGGAAAGACGGCTTTAGGACATCTCAGAAACTTGCAAGGCCAAATCTACAAATCCAGGAAAGAGAAAAGAAAATTCCTTTGAGAAGAGATCGTCGGGGGGATGAGGAGTTTGGTTAACTGGGCTAAGCTTCTCAGGTACTCAGAAGCCACTGCAACTGTGATTCCAGGCAGCCCATGTATTGACAAGCTGGCAGCAGATCTTGACATCATTTATGCAGTGCTGGTTCTGCAGGAATGCCAGATGCTGAGTTAAGTGGTCCTGAAAGCTTCCATAGAGATTTCAAAGGAAAGCTTGGGAGATCAGGAAAAGCTTAATAGGCCTAGAATCCTTGAGAATATGATGCTTGAAGCTGTGAAGGGGAAAAGGTGATGCTTGAAACTGAAATGGAGACCCCAGGAATTAAAAGATGCCAATAGCATAGAGTCTCTGCCAAGAAAAGTTGCTGGTTGCATGTGTCCTACAACCAGCAAGGCAACAGGGGCAGGGCTGCTCCCTTTAGAGAGCACATCCCATGACCGAATGTCCTAGATGCTGTAGGCAGAGTTATAGGACCTGGCCGGGTTTTGGTCTTGCTTTAACACATCCCTTCTTCCTATCTCTTGATTGTTCCCTTTTGGAATGGAAATTTTACTCTGTGCCTCTGTATATTGGATATATGTAACTTGTTTTTGATTTTTGCAGGGATTCACAGCAAAGTTGGCCTTAAGTCTCAGGTGAGACTTTGGACTTGGACTTTGAGGTCATGCTAAAACTGCTAAGAATATTGGACTCTTGGAGATGAACTAAATGCATTTTGCATTGTGAAATGCATATGAGCTGTTGGAGATCAGGGGTGGAATGTTGAGTTTTGGAAATGAGGTATCCCCCGAAAGGTCTCCTATCTATACAGGAATGTTCAGAGGTAAAGTGATTGGACTCTGAGAGCCATCACCCAGTCAGTACACCCTAGTATGAATGGCTGACTGATAACTGTAGGCAGAGAGGCCTGGCTGGAGAAAGTAGATCGTAGAGGATGTGCCCTGGAAGGGTACATCTTCCTGTGGCCCCTGCTTCCTTCCCTCTTTCTCTCTGCTTCCTGACCCTCCCACGAGTGGAGTATCTTTTCTCTCCTGGGCCCATGCCCCGTGATGTGCTTCCTTGCCCTGGGCTCAGAGCAATGGAGTGGGACATCTTTGGACCTAAACCTCTGAAGCCATGAGCCACAAATAAACTTTCCCTCCTCCAAGTTGTTTTGTCATTTTTTTTGGGGGGGGGGTCACAGTAATGAAAAGCCGACTAAATCAAATGATTTACAGTGGGAAATATTCTTTCATTAGATCTTTCAGTTGCTCTTTTCAGAAGTATCCTTCTGTAACGTATTCATGGGTCTACAACTTTATATATGTGTCTCAATTCTGTTTTTGGAAGCAAAATAGGACCATACCAAGGTCAATACTTGGACCTTGCATTCCATCTGACAAAAATATTTTTCGGTATTCTGTTATCAACACCATAGATCTGCTTGGATATTTCAGTGTCTGAGATGTGCCATAATTTATTACCCAGTTCTAAGGGATGTTCAGTATGTTTCCAGTCTCATGCTGTTTCAATGTACTTCCATGTGCACATGATTAAACGTTTGGTTAAATAAAGTTCTATGAGTAAAATTTTTTAGTTAACAAGTATTTGGACATTTAGGTTCAATGAATATAACCAGGTTTCTCTTTCAGAATAATTTGTCTCACTCTGACCTCTAAATCCCATTTGTAGTTCCACTGGTATATCATTGAATTTACTGAATCATTTAGGGGAAGTAATATTTTACTATTTTATTTTAGTATCTAAACCCGAATGCCTTCCAATGTATTTGTCTTATTTTTTGGTAGCATTAAAATTTTCCATGCTTTAAACTCTGCTCATTTCTTGTTAGAATTTTTTTTTTTAAATTAAAAATTATCTGATATGGATTCACATGTAATTATACAGAATAATACTGCAAGTTCCAAACTTAACTCACTTTTATCCCAATGTTAACATCCTGCAAAAATATAATACAGTATTGCAAGCAGGATAATTAAGTCAACACAGTCCAGAGACAGAACATTTCTTTCACTGCAAGGACCCAATGGAAAGCCCCTTTATAGCTGCACCCCCACCCTACCCCATTTCCTTTTCCTCATTGTGACCAACACTGATTTGTCATTCCAGTTCTATGAATTCTGTCATCTCAGACTGTTACACTAATAGAATAAAACATTATATAACCACCAGGGGTCCCCTTTCTAGACTTTCCTAGAGATTCATCCAAGATGCTGTTCCAAAAGTTTGTTTCTTTATAATGCAGAGTGCTATTGATGGTGTCATCATGCTGCGGTTTCTAGAACAATTCAACCACTGGATCACATCTATTTTCAGTTTTTGTGTATTATGAATAAAAATGTTATAAAAATTTATCTGCAGGTTTTTGTATGAGCATGCTTTCATTTATCTCTGGGATAAATACTAAGAATACAATTGCTGAATCCTATGAAACTTGGTGTTTTAGTTAGCTTTGTTGCCGCTGTGACCAAAAGAGCTGATAAGAGCCATGTTAGAGGAGGAAGAGTTTATTTGGAGCTCATGGTTTCAGAGGTCTCAGTCCATAGCTGACTCCATTGTTCTGGGCCTGAGGTCAGGCAGAACGTCATGACAGATGAGTATCGTGGAGGAAAGCTGCTCAGGACATTGCACCAGGAAGCAGAAAGAAAGACTGCTCCCCTTACCATGGATAAAATATAAACTCTAAAGGCACCGCCCCAATGACCCACCTCCTCCAGCCACACCCAACCTGCCTATAGTTCATCCCTATCATGGGGTTAATGCACTCATTAGATTAAGGCTCGCATAACTTTCTTGCATTGTCTCACACATGAGCTTTTTGAGGGACACCTCATATCTAAGACATAATATTCGACTATTCAGTTTTGGGGGTCAAAGACTCTGCCTAGCCCCATCTTCTGAATATTTTCTCTTATGTTTTATACATTTATGATTTACATTTAAGTCTGTGATTAATTTTGAGTGTGAGTTTTAAGTTTTTTTAATTAGGTCTGAGATTTAGTTTTTTTTTTTTTTTTTGCCTATAGATATTCAATTACTGCAGCACATTTGTTGAAAAGGTTATCCTTTCTGCATTGAATTGATGTGCAAATTTTTCAAAGAGCAGTTAAAAGTGGTGCACACCTGTGATCTCAGTTACTCAAAAGGTTGAGGCATATGATTGCAAGTTCAGGGCTGGCCTGGGTAACTGTCTCAAAATAAAAATTAAAAAAGGGCTGGGGATGTAGGTTAGTGTCAGAGCACTTGCCTACAATGTCTGAGGCCCTGGGTTCAATCTCCAGTATCAAAGAAAAAAACAAAACAAGAAGTAGTTGAGCATATTTGCTGGGTCTGTTTCTAAATTAGCTATTCTATTCCTCATTTATTGAGAAGAAGTTGTTTTTTTTTAATAAATCATGAATGAGTTTTGGATTTTGTCAAATACTTTTGTTACATAATTGATATTATCATATTTTTCTTTTTTAGTCTGTTACTCTGGTGAATTATATTGATTGATTTTTAAATGTTGAATGGCTTTGCATTAATTGATATAACTTCTAGTCTGAAACAGCATATAATTCTTAGTATAAATTTTAGCATTTCATTTGTTGTGATTCTATTGAAGAATTTTATATCAAGCTTTTTTGAGAATTATTTTTCTGTAAATTAATTTTTGTAGATTATCTTTATTTTTGGTAGCAGAAGAATAGGATTAGTTTGGAAATGGTCCCTCCTCTCCTATTTTTCAGAAGAAATGATATAAAGTTAATATTAATTTTTTTTCAGTGTTTGTGAAAATTCTCCAGTGAATCAATGTGGACCTGAAGTTTTCCTTTGGGGAGATTTTCAATTGCAAATCCAATTTCTATAATGGTAGAGAACTCGCTGGATTATCTGTTTCATTTGGTTGAGTTGGTACTTCCTGGGTTTTGAGAAATCGTCCCATTTCGTCTAAGATGTTGAATTTATGGGTATGACAGGTTTTGTGGTATTCCCCTATTAACCTTTTAAAAGGCACAGGTTTGTGCTGTTTTCCTCATTTCATCCTTGATATTGGTGATTTGTGTCTGTTCTCTTTATTTTTGTCTGTCTTGCTAGAGACTTATTGATTCCACTTTTATTTGAAGAACAAGTTTTTCATTTCAATGTTTTCCTCTTCCATTTTACTGACTTTTTCTCTTTATCTTTATGATTCCTTTCCTTTTGATGGATTTGAGATCGTTTTGTTCTTTTTTAGCTTTCGTTCTTGAGGTAAGAACTTAGATTATTGATTTGGCACCTTTTTCTAATATAAATATTTAATACTGTAATTTTTCCTCTCAGCGCTATGCATCCCATATATTCAGATAAGTTGTATTCCATTTTCACTTAGCTCTCTGTGCTTTTAATTTTTTCCCTTGAGAGTTCCTCTTTGACCTATGAATTATTTATAATGTGTTATTTAATTTTCCGCTGTTTTGAGATTTTTCTGCTTTTTTTTCTGTTATTGATATCTCTTTTTATTTCATTATGGTTAGAGTACGGAGCGCTGTGTAATTTTGAGTCTTTTACACTTTTGTTTTCTAGTTCAAGATGTGGCTTATCTTGGTAAATGCTCAATTAGCATGTGAAAAAAAAGTGTGGGCTTGGACAGGGTTCTAAATGGGTCAGTTCTGTTGCTTAGGTACTCTACCATCCCACCAAGGTTGCTGACCTTTGCGATCCAGTAGTTGTATCAGTTACTGAGACGGGGGTGTTGGTGACCCAGCTGTAACTGTGGGTTATTCTCTTTCTTCTTTCAGTTCTATCATTTCTTGTTTTGTGTGTTTAGGTGTTTTGTTGCTCAGCATATACATATTCAGGATTGACAGGCCTTTATCCTTGTTACATAATATAACATCTTTCTTCAACTCTCCAATTTTCGTTGCTCTGAGGTCTGCCTTACCTAACTTTAAGATAGCCTTTCCTGCTTTTTAAAATCATTTTTGTGGTTTATCTTTTTTTTTTTTTTCAATCATCCTTTTATTTTCAACTGATTTATGCCATTAAATTTGAAGTGGATTTCTTTTAAATAACATACAGGTAGATCATTTTCTTTTACCCACTTGCCACTTTCTACCTTCTAATGGTTGTATTTAAACCATTCACTCTTCAGCTTATTTTTGATATGTTAGTGTTTAAGTTTCCCATCTTATTTATTTACTTATTTAGGTTTGTTCGTTTCTTCTGTTTCTTGTTCTCTTCTTGCTTTCCTCTGATTTACGTAATCGTTGTTTAAGGACTCTACCGATGCATTCTGAGTGCTGTGGGGGTGTGACTCTTCCTGTTTTCTTAGTGGTTACACTGGGTGTTGCACATACTTATTGCGGGCTGTTGGTATCAGCATTTTACCACTTCAGGTTAGGTGTGAAAGCCTTACATTTACCCTTTATCTTTTAATTGTCTTAACTATCAGATGATGGTATGGTTTTGTTTCAACCATAGGATGTGTTTTAGGAAATTCATGAGAGGGGTGGCAGGCTGTCTTGCTTTCCTTACTACTCCTCCATCTTCATCTCAGGAGTACCTTCATTTTGCTTCTGTGGAAGAATGTCCTTTAGCCATTATTTGAGGCGAGCTGACGGGTCCCTGCTGGTGGTTTGGTTGGTGGAGGGCATCAGAAGTCACTAGACCTGTCACTTCAGCATGTCTCCAAGTGAAGGAATGGAGTCTGACCTCTATGGACACAGTGAGCTTCTTGGGCTCGGTGCCTGCTGTGGCCAGGTTCTCTTTCCTGCCTAATGCCCCCTGCCCTACCCTGTGGCATCTCTGCATTGAGGAAGGGACACTGACTGCCGTTGTCACTGGGGCTTGAGCTCCATCCATGGTGGCTCTGCCTGGCACCTTTGTTGTGTGCAAGACTCCCATTGTCTTTGGGCCTACCAGGCTACCTTCTGTTGTGTTTTGAGAATAGAAACCCTGGGCATGGGGCACCTTGTTCTCTTGGGCAGGGGTTGTACGAGGTCCTGATGATGAGTTGGCAGCATAAAACATAACCTTTCTGTCCTGGGCTCCCAAATCAGTTCACTTCCTCCTACCATCTCTCAAGTTCTTTCATATTCTTCTGCATTAATTCCAGCGTTTCTCATTGTACTTTGGAAGAAGCAAGGAGAGGCAAGTCTTTACCAGCCATTTTGTTTGGATGAAAATTTCTCTTATTAAGAGTTTTTTAAAGTTAGATTGTTATATTTTTAAATATCCTTTACTACCACCAAACAAGGGATTTCTCTCACGTTACCCCATATAATACTTGCCTTCTCTATTCCATCTCTGTCCTCCCCCATCTTACCTAGGTTTTCTAGACAACCACCAATTGTCACTTGAGTGTGCAGAGCACTCCTCCCCCAGCCCCCAACTTGTAACTCTGCTCCAAACCCCTTGTCTATCCCAAAGTCATCCATGGGGTAAGTCGAACAAAAGAGCCTCCTGCTCCTTTGCCGAGTGCTTTGTCCTTGGAGGACATTTGCTGTTTTAAATCGCCTCCTCTATCACCCCTATGCATTAACACTAATGGAGATGGAGCGGTTTTGCTCCACCTTTTGACCAAAGCCTATGATCTTTCTAAAGGTTGGGATTACATCCCTAGTACCAAGCAAAGTGCCAAGCACAGAGAGGATCTGCAATAAATGTGTGTTAAGTGGTCGGAATAAAAGGCAGGCTGTGAGACTCTTTCTTCCACCGTGTGAATAGGTTCAGCATGGCAATAATAGGTCTGGAGGGACTCTGAAAGGTCAATTAGTTCATCTTTCTGCTTCTGCCCAAGAACACATACTGGATAACTAGGTAGCTGGTCTGATTTTAAGTACTTTAAAAGAAAAGCAAATTACAGTTTCCTTTAGTAATCCATTCCAGTGTTTAACAACTCTCATTGTCAGCAAGATTTTCTTTATATCTAGCCTTAATGTCCCACATTGCATTTTTAAATCTTAGCAGGGGGAAATGTGCAGTCAGGATTTGAAGGGTTTTTATTTTGTTAATTACTTTTGAGCAAGTGAGCAAGTATTTACAAACTAAATACTTTCCCTGTGGGGTGCCTCAGTTCCTGGCTGCCCTTCATCAGGAGGTGTATGCATTTTTCTGTCCTCATCACTTGGCTCCACATTGCCAGTGCCCTGATGCTGGTTCCTCATTCTGGAATCTTCATTGCACTCAGGGTCCCGACCTGTTCTTTGTTAGTACCCTCCAACACTGACTTTAGAATTAACCACGTGACTTATGTTGGCTAATGGTACCATTGAAATTCCACAGAGCAAAGCCTGGGGAAAGCTCTTGACTCTTCCTGCCTGTTTTCTTGTACCTCACCATGACATGCCTGGGTAACACGCTAGAGGAACAAGAGAGCCACATTTAGAAGAAAAGAGTCTTACAAGGTGGGGCCATCCAAGACCAGCCAGTCCCCAGCCAATGCTTCAGCTGACTGTAGACACATGAAGGAGCTCAGAGCCAAGACAGGCTGAGCCTGGTCCAGATCATCAGAAAAAACTTCTGAATGGATCCCACAGACTCATGAGAAATAATGGGTAGGTATGTTTTATTATTTAACTTATTTTTAAGATTCTCTTTTTACTTTACTTTCTTCATAGTTTTGATTGGTGCATTATACTTGTACATAACAGTAGGATTCATGGTTATATTCTCATACATACACAAAATATAACAAAATAATTTGGCTGGTAATTTCTGCAGTGGTTTATATGCAAGAAAAACTGAAATGATCCTCCGGCTCTGGTGGAATTTGAGCTCAGTAACAAGACCCTCTTGCTGCGGGTGAATCATGTGAGTCTCTCTCTGACTCTTTTTTTTTTAATATTTATTTTTTAATTGTAGTTGGACACAATGCCTTTATTTTACTTATTTTTTAATGTGGTGCTGGGGATTGAACCCAGGGCCTTGCACATGTTAGGCAAGTGCTCTACTGCTGAGCCACAACTCCAGCCTTCTTTCTCTTTGACTCTTACCGTCTTACTTGTTGCCTGTGCATTTTCCTCGTTGCTTTGCTCTGAGTGGTCTATCCACATAACTCACTGTGGACTACTCCTTTGCTTTTGACTCTCGACCGTTTGTTGACCAGGATTCTAGTTATTTACCTCGACGCATGTTTGGTGTATACCAGTACAGACCCCTATATGATCTTGTCTCCTTGCTTGATCTTTGAAGTATTGTTAGAGCACTCTCCATTCCAACCGTAGTGATAAATTATTATGTGATTATATTCTGACTTACAACTAAATATATTTCAGGGTAATTAGGTGCCCGGGGAGTTAACTAAGACAGTTTGAGTATTATATGAAAGAGTCCAAATATGTAGGCTTAATCCCCATATCAGCTACTAGCTTTATGCACACATACATAAAATATCACCATTTCATTTAGATTATATTCTTAAATGGGTGAAAAATTACATGAAAGCACACCCCTTATAAAGGATTCTAGGCAGAAGAATTTGGGTGGCTGTGTCAACAATAGTTAGGATCCGGACGCACATTCACACAGACACGCTTTGGTGACTGTGGGCAGGAACAAGTCCATGTATGAAGACAGTATAAACACATCTTCATCACAGTGGAGGAAAACAGTAATTGATCCGTATATGATGTGATCTCAATGTTTGTCCCACCTCCTGTTCTCGGTCCCCAAATTCCTATGTTGAAATCCTGATGCCTAAGGTGATTAGGTATCAGGGGGTGAGGGCTTTGGGAAGAGATTAGGAAATCGGGATGGTGCCCTCATGAATGGTTGCAGTGCCCATATAAAAGAGTCAGAGAGAACTGTTGCCCTTTCTGCTACGTGAACACGAGAAAGCACCATTTATAAGCCAGAAATTAGACCCTTACCAGGCACTGATTGTGCTTTGCTCTTGGACTGCCAGCCTCCGGAACTATGGGAAATGAATTTCTGTTGTCCATAAGCCACCTAGATCATGGCATTTTTTTATGGCAGCCTGAAATGACTAGTAGTATAGAATTGATAATTAGAGAGTCCCTGTGGTACTAACTGGGCATCTAAGATCATCAACAATCATTTTTTGAGAGTTATCTTGTATAGCATAATTCATGAATAAAGTAAGCATTAAAAAACTACCCCTTCCCATGGCAAATCCTCTTAGATTTTTCTATTAAGATTTTTCTATTACCAAATAGAGCAAATGTTGAGTGAACTGATGTCTCTGTTGTGAGCTTCACTAAAGAGTGAAGGAGGTTTGAGTTAAAGACGGAGGGCTGTATCTCAAACCAAGAGGTTTGGGGATTTTCATCTGCCACCGGTTGACCTTTGCTTGTTTTTCTTCCTGAGAAGAACAGACAGGGAAGCTGGTGGGCTACAGCTGGGAGTGATGGTTAGAGGGTGGCCTGTGAAGTGAGGCAGGGAATGAGCTCACTGGCTGGAACAGAGCTTCCTCCAGGCTTCCTGCCTGCCACGTGGAAGCGGGGAGGAGAGACTTCACCGCTCCTCATTTTCCACTTACACTCGGGAGACAGATTGGTGATGGAGCGGGTTTTATTCAAAGCCAGCTTTGAGGAATATAGAGGAGACTTTTTTCTTTCTCAAATCTGCATCTTCCAGGGATTCAGAGGCCTGGAAAGCTTTCATAAGAGGAGAGGAGGCACCGTGGGACAAAAGGCAGGGAATATACATATGTAGATTTAGCTGGGCTGTGCTAGTCAGAAACCTGTCACCGTCTCCAGGTCCCCTGGCTTCCCTCAGGGCAAGGGGCAGCCCCTCACCCTGCCCTCCATTTTCAGTCTGAGGCAGTTCAGAAGTTAAAACAATTGGGAACTTTTAATTTCAAAGGGAGTCTGTTTCAACATTTCCTTCCACGTTATCTGTTCTGTGGAGCAGAGTGGAGATATGCACAAACCCCCTGAACAAGATAAATTTGTTTAGCAAGGGTTTCCTATAAACATTACTTTGAAGATATGCTCTGAGGGATGCAGCTAATGACTTAAAGGAATCAAAGACATTGAGATATTTTTATAAGGTGTGTTTTAAGATAATATTAAACTGCACCAAATCCAAAGGTACCCATGTTTTTTTTCTCAGTGTTCTTTGCATTCCTCTTTTATTAATTACCCAACTGCTTTTGGAACAACTCCCCTGTCCTAGCTGCAGTCCCCCATTATTCATCCCAGAAATGACACTGCCACTCCCTACTGTGACAGGAAACGCAGGCACCTGCTGTAGATGTCCTCAGTGTTACGTTCTGTCTCTCCTGCTCTCAAAACCCTTAACTTTGCTATTCTTTCTTAATCTTTTTTCATACATAGTTAAACTTCTCTACTGCCCTGACACCGCTTCATCCTTTTAGTTTAACTCTTTTTTAAAATTTTACTTTTTTAAACTTTTAAAAAAATTTTACTTTTAAAAAAATTTTAATTGATTTAAAAAAATAAATAGCAGAATGCATTACAATTCTTATTACACATATACAGCACAATTTTTCATATCACATAAAGTATGTTCACACCAATTCATGTCTTCATACATGTACTTTGGATAATGATGTTCATCACATTCTATCATCCTTGCTAATCCCCTGCCCCCCTTTCCCTCCTACCCCTCTGCCCTATCTAGAGTTCCTCTAATCCTCCCATGCTCCCCCTCCATACTCCACTATGAATCAGCCTCCTTATATCAGAGAAAACATTCAGCATTTGTTTTTTTTTTTTGAATTGGCTAACTTCACTTAGCATTATCTTCTCCAGTGCCATCCATTTACCTACAAACGCTGAGTAATATTCCATTGTATATACAACCCAATCAATAAGTCGGCCAAGGACCTGAACAGACACCTCTCAGAAGAGGATATACAATCAATCAACAAATATATGAAAAAATGTTCAACGTCTCTAGCAATTAGAGAAATGCAAATCAAAACTACTCTAAGATTTCATCTCACTCCAGTAAGAATGGCAGTTATTATGAAGACAAACAACAATAAGTGTTGGCGAGGATGTGGGGGAAGAGGTACATTCATACATTGCTGGTGGAACTGCAAATTGGTGCAGCCAATATGGAAAGCAGTATGGAGATTCCTTGGAAATCTGGGAATGGAACCACCATTTGACCCAGCTCTCCCTCTCCTCAGTCAATACTCAAAGGACTTAAAAACAGCATACTACAAGGGACATAGCCACATCAATATTTATAGCAGCACAATTCACAATAGCTAAATTGGAACCAACCTAGATTCCCTTCAGTAGATGAATGGATTAAAAAAATACATACACAATAGTTTAACTCTTTCTATCTTATTTTCACTGAATTTAATTAAACTACATACTCAAGGTAAAAGAAAACACCCAGCTACTTGGGGAATCCAATAACCTTTTGTCAGTGCTCAGACTTCTGGAGCTTTCTTGAATATTCAACACTGTTGGACAGCTCAATCCCTGCCTTGAACTATTTCCTTGTTTTTTTGTGTGTGTCAGTACAATCTACTGGTGTGTGTGTGTGTGTGTGTGTGTGTGTTTCCTGATCACTTTTGTAGATGCTTCATGGCTCTTCTCTTTCCACATGCCCATGAGTGTAAAATATTCCTACAGTTCAGGCCTTGGCCCTTTGTCTTTCTTTCTTTATATTTTCCTCCATAACTATATTCCATAAGCCCTCCATTTACCCTACCCTTTTTGAGAGATAGCACACAGCCATGAATGGTGGGAATGTCAGCAGAAGGGGATAAATCCATAAACCGGGCCTATTCTACTATGCACCCCTCTCTCTAAGTTTTCCTTTACAAAGCAATTATACTTGAGACCACTCTTGCCCTGCCTGGCTTCATTTACTAGTATATGCTATATTCTTCAGCAAACAGCCTGTTATCTGCAGGAGAAATGCAGGCCCAGAGTCTCTTCCCCGATAATAAGAACAACACACATTACTATCCTGAAGGGGGACTTTTGTGACCTTCACAAAGATCAAATTCCAGGATTCAGGGAGACAGAATAATCAGAAGCAGAGCCCCCAACCATAAAATCTGTAAGAACAAGTTCCAATTAGAGTGGTCAGCACGGGCCGAGGTGACTCAGAGTTGCCTTGGATATTTAGCATGTCATTATAATAGTAAATCTCCCCTCCATGGGGTAAGACCAGGTACAGCGGGGACTCGAAAGTCTGATGCAATCCTGCTATCAGTCAAAATCAGAAGGTGCACTCTCAATACAATTGGAGGGCAGGAGGGTGCACCATCCTTCTTCTCTCTGAGAGGACTCACTCTCTTCCTTTCTCCCCAGAGAGTGTTCTTTTTCTTTTCTCTTTTAATAAACCCCATGCCTTTTGCTACGGGCAACTGTTTTGAAGTTCTTCAGGCAAGATTGCAAGAATTGATGGTTACCTACTTCCATGGTCACTTCAGCTGGGCAGGAGGATCTTGTTCTAAGACACTTTTTTCCCCCAATAGGATTCCAGCCCTACCTATTACAATATTCAAACCTGTCCACAGAATATATTCTTCAATATCAGGCAAGTCATACTGACCTCCATAACTATTGAATAAAGAATAAATTGATTTCAACTAAGTATCCAATTTGATATTTCAGAGCCAAAATAATTTTGTCTAGAATACATTACAAGGCAAATAATGATGTTTTGTTATTAAAACAAGTGAGTCAACCCCGAAGCCATGAAATTCAAAGGTTCACGTGTCTTCTCTTCACTGTAGGCGGATGAATTTGTTTTTTTCTGGCTGTACTCACATTTAACCCAGCTTCCATTTCTGTTCAGCCACAGTGAGGGAAATGGCTGCCTGACTTTGCTTTGTTTTTTGACGAAGCACAACAGGGCATGCCAGGGGAACTCTGTGGGGAAAGTGCAAAATTAAATGAATTTTATTCAAGTACTGAATTTTCAGCAAGTCAAAGAACTTTTTATTTGGTATTTTCATCCAGCTAGGCTCTTTCTGCATAATCTGCTCCTTTCTTTTGTTCCCTGTTGTTCAATGCGTATCTTCTGATGCTGAATGTGCCCTGGGGAGAGACATGAGTGATCACAATGGCCCAGCATGGATCTTGGCACATGGTGCAGGAAGCAGCACAGCACCAGGCTGCAGGGCTCTGAGGGGTGCATGGCTTCTCCAGGCAGTCCCAGGGGCCTCGGCACAGTCAGGGCTCTGCCTGGAGTTCACAGACATGCATCTAACAGAGCCTTTATTCTTGGGATGGGTCTCAGCATCTCCCTAGTTATGTCAATCATTTAGAGCACTGAGTTTTACAGTGTTGCTGCATATTCTTTCATTTCTTTTTCCCGTAAATGAGAAAAGGGCTTAAGGAAAAAACATTCTGTAGCTCTTGAGCTCAAGTAGCAAAACCAAACTAGGTACCAATGGCTCACACTTGCGAGAAGAAGGGAACTTGAATTACAGCACACTAATAAAGTAATCTTTCCATTCCAAAATTCGAAAATTCGAACATGGTCCCATCAGTAAACTAACAATGACTTGGATTCAAGGATTTAAGACCCTTCTAAGATCACTTTTGTATAAATTGTGTGGATGGCTTCTTTTTCAACTTGTGGAACTAGGTCTTTTTATTTTTATTTTTTATTGGTACCAGGGATAGGACTCTATGTTCAACCACTGAGCTACATCCTCAGCCCCATTTTTTTATTTTTATGTTAATTTTGAGACAAAGTCTCTCTAAGTTGCTGAAGCTGGCTTTGAACTTGTGTTTCTCCTGCTTCAGCCTCCCAAGCTGCTGGGATTACAGGTGTGCACCATCATGCCCAGTGAACTAGGTCTTTTATGTCAGCATGTTCTAAAATATTACTGATGAAAGTACAGACTTTGAACCAATAGCATCTATACCACCTGGGATATGGATTCTGCAAGTGTAGAGTTATAATCCTTATCTAGGTCTACTGAATGAAAACTTACATTTAAAAAAATATTCTCAGGTGGTATGTGTGCATTTTTAATTTTGAAAGCAAAGTGATAATATATTGCATCCATTTTTCTAAATTTCATTCATTGATATTTTAATCCAGTAATCTTTCTCTTATCACTTGTTTATAATTTGACAAAATATCAAATCACTTCAACATATACATGGTAGAGTTCAGGAATTCTTGGTTGTACTTATGAGAGTTTATATCAATAAAACCATTTTTAAAATTATCTAAATGCCAACATGTGAGACTTTATTTCAAATTCCTGGCTTGTTGATTTGGTAAGACAGTTCTGAGCTGGTGCATGCTCTTTCTCTCTCTCTCTCTCTCTCTCTCTCTCTCTCTCTCTCTCTCACACACACTCTCTCTCTCTCTGACACACACACACACACACACACAATGCCTGTGGGCATGTAAAAATCTAGTTTTCTAGTCCCAAGTAGAAAGCTGGTTAAACATTATATATTTGAAGCACATTTTAATTGATACAGTAATTTTAGAAGCTCTGAATGTCAAGAATAGAAATGGTTCTAATAAAATTCTATTGCTAGAGTACCTGGTTTAGGAATATTGTTTCCCTGTGGGCTATTATGCTTGCTATGATATCTTTTCCAAAGAGAGACATATTTGATCAAACTCAAAACTACAGCGCAATACAGTTAAGTGTAAGCCCAAAGTCTTGAGGTATTCTTATTTTTATAGAAGCAGCAAAACATGATTGACAATATATCCTTGCTTGTCTCCATTATGAGAACAGCCCCTCAGATGGAGTTGAAATTTCTCATTATATCCTGGACTTACTGATCCCCCAACCCCAGTGCCCTTAGGGCTGAGCTAGAGTGAGATCCTTCCTCAGGGGAGGAGTTTTTAAAAGTTGGGAAAGACACCTGCACTGATTATAGATCCAGACATCGGAGAGGAAGGGATGTCCATCCCTGGGGGTATGTGGTCACCTGACTCCATCTGAGACCTTGGTTAGAAGCAAAGAAAGGCCTAGAAAAATGTGTAAGACAACATTTAAGCAGAACCCAGGGATATTATGGAAATTCTTTCAGTTTGACTACTTCATTTATTCTCTTACTTATTTATGTATTCATCCAATAAGGGGTTGTTAAGTCCTGTCATCTGTCGGGCACTGTTGTGTTCTGGATTTACAGCAGTGAACAAGGCAAAGACCCTGCCCTCGGCACCATGACCATATTAGCAGGAAATCATCGGAAGATTTTGAGTGGGGGCGTGCTGTGCTTTAGTTATGTTTTAGAAAGCTTCCTCTGGGTGCGCTAATGAAAGGAGATTGCACTTATCATGTTGAATGGGACCAGTGTACACCAAGGGTGTAGTGAGAGGCTTTCTCTCACCCATCTGGGCTTATGCGTACAGATGCTCAGACCTAATTTCTTAAGACCCCAAGATAGTTCACTCATGCTAGCATTTCTTCAGGTAGCCCTACTTAAATTATGTTTTTGAGTAGAAGAGCCCTCCTCAGGCTAGGTAGCTTCATGCTGAATGTCTGGTGCAGACAACGATAAAAATATTCCTAAATTGGAGTAAAATCATGATGGCTGCTGGATGTCTTCTGAAACTTCATATCTGGCTGGTATTAACAAATCGAGTCTTGATCGTTCAGTGTATTAACTTGCATGAGGAATGGATTTGAGAATGAAGGCTGAAAAGCTCACATTTCTTGGTGACATGTTATGTGCCAGATTCTCTAGGTATGGACTTCTCTATGCCTGACAATGTGTGGTGTGGTGGATGCTTTATCCCAATTCGCAAGTGTGGAAAATGCAATCAGAGTGGTTAAGTGTCTTCCATGTTCCACAGCATGACTGTGATGGGAACAGGACTGGGAAACCCAAGCTCTTCCTCACCGCTGTGCTGCTTCTGTGACCATGTCAATGCTGACAGCTGCTCAACACTGCAGGCTCTGCTCTTGGACCACTCACCACTATTGCAACACTTCAGGTTAATTGAATGTATAGAGTTGGGACCCTTGCAATCCTTACAATTCTGTTATATTCAGGACATCCACCGACATCCATCTTGAATTGCTTGTTATACATTATCCTTGTCAAAAGTCTGGCTGGCATAGGTGGTACAGCAACATGGAAGTGACCGTTACCCATTAGGATGGACAGTACCAAAAGAAAAGGAAGGCAGGTGTTGGTGAGGATGTGGAAAAATGAAAACCCTTGTGCACTGTTGGTAGGAATGTGAAATGATGCGTTCATTACGGAAAATAGTATGGATGTTCCTCAAGAAGTTAAAAATAGACTTAACCATGTGATCCAGCAACCCCACTTCGGAATATTTATCCAAAAGAATTGAGAGCAAGGTCTCAAAGAGATGTTTGCACACTCATGTTCATCACAGCATCATTCACAATAGCCAGCAAATGGAAGCAACCCAAATATCCTTTGACCAATGAATGGGCAAAGAAAACATGGCATTTACTATAGTGGAATATCATTCAGCCCTTAAAAAAGTAAATCTTGTGACATACTTCATGAATGAACCTCTGTGATATTATGCTGAGTGAAACAACCTGGTCAAAAAAGCACAAACACTGTATGATTCTAGTCACAGGAAGTGTCTATAGTAGTCAAAGTAAAAAGGTGGTTGGCAAAGTCTAGGGGAGAGGAAAGGGAAGATAAGTGTTAATGAGTCTAGTTTCAGATTTGCAAAATGAAAATGTTCTAGAGATTGGTTGCACAACAGTGAAAATATACTTAACATGCCTGAACTGCCACTCAAAATATTTATGGTGGTAGATATAATACTATGTCTTTTAGCAAAAGGTAAAAATATATACTTATTAGTACATAATTATCATTAGCACTTGAAAATCTAGGACAATAATTAGTAATGTCTTCCCACCTCAGTTTACAAAACGATGTAGGATGTATAATATTTGCTGGTAGTTTCTTTTCAGGGATACCAAATATCTCCATGGATGCTTCTGTTGGAATGTCTCTGTTTTAAACAACTGGTATTTAAAGACATGTCTAAACTCACTTCCTTCAGTGTAGTATGGATTTTTGGGGTATTAGTGGTGTTTCAATGTGCAAACAAAGCACTTGCTATTTTTTTTTTAAAAATACACTTGCTATTTTTTTTAAATCACTTTGTTATAGACATTAATTTCTTCATAATCTCAAATTCTCACATTTCCTTTTATCAAATGAAGTCACTCACATGCTCTATGCAGGAAAACGTTAGTGTTTAACTTTCTCTTAGAGGGGCTTGACAAATTGCTAAAATAGCATCATGTTTTTTACCTCTATCAAGGGTCAACTAAACAAGACTTTATGAAGAATACTTCTCTATCGTTTGCAAAACTGCTATGAAACTTAATTTTGTTACATAATCCTAATGTTCATTAATAAACACATCTGCATTTGATCCCTCTGATTCGTCTCCGTCTAAATGTTTATTTTTTTTTATGCAGCCGAATTCTTTATTTATTATAAAATTGCATTATCACTCACTTTTTTTTTTCACTTAGCTTCCAGAAATTTCAGGATTTTTTTAAAAAATTAAAATTTAGTTATTCTTCCGGCCAGATTTCTGGTAATTAACACTGTCATCACTACGAAGCTCTGCATCTTTTTTATATTTCCTTATAAGAAATTTTAATACTATTATGGATTTAATAAAATAAAATTTCAGGACTTGTGGATGCATCAAACAGCAATTGAATTTCCAAAGTTGTCATCGGCAGGCTTTTCACTCCTGTGCTACAGACTATTGAAGCATTTCTCAACTGTTTAAAAACCTGTCCCTACAGGCAGAAAGGATGCACGAGCGCTCTTGAAGGGGTTTGGAGTGTGTCTCAAACAGCCCACTGCGGGCATGATATTTCTTTGTAGTTTGGTGTTTTATCTCCTCTACAACACATCTGCATTTTTTAGAGATAAAAAGATAATTTTTAAATCACTTACCAGTCAACGTACTTAACTTTTCCTCCTCAAATCTTTGAGTAAAATTAGGACTCAAGGTAGATGTACTGTTTTTATGTTATGACTTTGAAATCCCTTTGATTTCTGACACTGGGATACAAGAGAGAAATTCAGAACTGAAAGTAAACTTGCATATAACCTTTTCCCCCAATCCTCCATATTCTGTGTAATGAAATTTAGGGAGAGAGAAGTTCAGCTGTGATCACCCAGGGTAGAATTTGCTTTTGCTCTCCTGGACCCAGGCACTTCTTATTATCTCACTTGCCTTATTTTAAGATCTTGCATCCAATTAAGTCACCCAGGATGCTGTTCAAGTGAGATCCAGGTTACTCTCCAGCTCTACTACCTGAAGAATTTTTGTGTTTTTGAAAAGCAATGACCATGCTGAACTTCATTAATCTGAATGGAAAAAAAAAAAAAAAACATGTCAATGTATTATTTGCATCTAGATGCCCAGCCTTCCATAAAGATATATCGTTCCTTAAATACATGGCCCACATGTGGATGTTTTAAAGGATGCACAGTGTTCCAAAACTCTACTGTACACAAAGGTGTGTGAAAGTTTGTATTTTAATTTCCATTTTCTGTTCACCTCCATTTGTGTCAGAATGTAAATGTCACAGAGAAAGACATCAAAAGAGAGAAACTATTTGTATTTATTAGTTACTGGAAATTTATTGAAACCCTTGAGTTATTATACCTTAGCTAGTGCTGTCCAGTAGAACTTTCTGTGGTGATGTGAATTTCCAGTAGACACTGTGCAATATGGTAGTCACCAGCCTGATACGGCTGTCAATCACAGGAAATATGACTAGTGCAATTGAAGAACTAAATTTTAAATTTTATTTAATTTTAATTAATTGAAAAATAGCACATGTGGCTACCAATGACAAGTTTTGGACAGGGTAGCCTCAGAGTCTTACAACAGAAGTGAAGCACGGACACACGTTTTTGCTAAATGAGGTGATCAACTTTCAAAACATAGATGCAAAGAATAGGCAAATAATTTTATTTGTAGTCTTTGCAGAGATATGAAATTAATCACTGATAATCATATGAAGAAATATCTCAGAACAGGAAAAACCTTTCTTTTTCTCAAAGGGGCATGAAAAAAGAGTTTAGTGACAGTCATAAGATTAAACTTTCTTAAAAAAAAAAAAAAAAAAAAGGGAACACTATTGCCATCTAGTGGCTCCCGGGCACTGGGACAGGTCGGGTTTTTGAAGGTGCTCAGTGAGAAGGCCGCAGCCTGGCTGTGTTTTCACAGGGGCATTTCACTGTGTGTGCTGAAGGCGGTCCCTACCCATTTTGAGGAATACCCATGTGATAAAAGTCAGTTTTAGAGAAAAATAAACAATCTTTTAGCCTCGAATGGGTAAAAAAATATGGTCAGCTATCTGAATTCAGTAACAATGAGCTTTTGAAAAAAAATAATAGTAGGCTCCTATGGCCTCAACTCCACAAACTGTGCATCATTTCAATTTTTTTACCAATGTCCTCCTTTACCTCTTTCAAGTATCATGAAAAAGGAAAAAGGAGATAAAATAACCTGTAGAAATTTCAAGATTCTACATGAATCAAAATAAAACTGTCCTGCTGTATTTTAAACTTCTGAAAATATTTTTGATTGTCATTCGTGGCTCATTTTACCTGAACGCATACAAACAGGCACACACACACACACCTGTAGTAATTCAGTTTCCTCTTCCTCATCCCTTTTCCTCTCATTCAAAGAATTGTAGGATCTTCTGGGGCAGAAACTTGGCCTTTGGTAGCATGATGCTTGTCAAATATTAAATGCCGTTTATACTTACGCATTGATTTGTCTTCTGGATCTCCTCCTGTGGAAGGGTCCTAGGTACTCTCCTGGTACAACTGAGGATATGAATGTTGCTTTTATCCTAGAAGTGCTTATGTGACCAAGGAAAGCAATAATAAAAATGACTTCACATACCTGATGGAGATGAGAAGGAATAACACTACATGTGTAATTATGAGGGATACAGGGGAGGAGAGATGATCCATCATACATACTTTAATTCTTCCCAGCTGATTCTTGAATGGTGCTAATGATTGATACCAGAGATATCTTTCTAAATATAGTAATAATAAATTGACTTTACACTTTTATTTGGGAATCTACAATCAACAATTATGTTAGGGCATTATGAAATACCTTGAATTCAGAATTCTGGAAGTTTCTTCTAGCAAGTAATAATCATGCACATGGCACAAGTCCTAGACTAAAGATAGGAGGTACCTCAGGAACTTAAGCATCAGAGGACTATTTATCTCAAAAAAGAACTTACGGATACATTAATGTGGAAGAGGAAGACACGCATAGTATTCTGTAGAAAGAAATTGCAGGATTTCAAACATATTGTAATGAGCATGCAGTGTAATCTGTGCTATTATAGGCAAAAATGCCAAATCTGAGTCCAGTGGAAATGGACTAAGGAGAGAGCTAATGCTGGTCATTGAGGTGCGCTGGAGGAGTCAGGATAGGAAAAGAGCTTCCTGGATCATTGAATTAAAAAGCGAATAAAACTTCCTTAACTTTTAGTGGAAAAGGTAAGAGTAAGAGAACATACAGATACAGAAGATGTCTGAGAAGTAAGAGACAAATGAGCATGATCCCCAGAGATTAAGAATACAGAAATATTAAAGTTATCAAAACTGACAATAATGAAGATTAACATATGAAAACCAGGAACATTTCAAATGAAGAAGATAGTTCTTTCCTTGCCCAATTTCCCTTTTTCAGGAATAAATTCATTGCCCAAATGTAGGTCAGTGAAATAATAGCACATCTTGAAAGTTTGTACACCAGGAAGTTCAGAGGAACGTAATTTATCTTGAAGGACATTTATGAAAGAAAACCCAATGCATAAATTAATTTTTTCTTCTGCTGAAATATATGTAGAAGAAATGAGGAACATTCATCCCTATCATATTAGTTTGAAAGAAAAAACAAAAACAAAATCAGTACTTCCATTTTTGGCCATATGGCAGACTAGGTAACAAAACTGACCTGCAACTAACATCTAGAAATACAAGATGAGATATAATGAAAATTCTTTGAAACATAGAACTGAGTTAGAAAGGGAACATAGTATGGGAGCCAAAAAAGGAGGAGGAAAATGGAAATCATTGCTGTAAGTGTGAGCTGCAACTGTGTAATCCTAGAACGTTGTTCAGAGAAGCATGCATACAGAGATAAGAGAAATTGGAGCTTAGCAAGGAAGAGAGGTGGAATCCATACAGCTCACCGCTCCATAAAGCCAATGAAAGGACTATGTGCTGAAGGAAGGGCAATCTTAGAAGAGGTCTACATACCAGCTTGGGAAGGATGACAAAGAGGACTAGTTATCTCAGCTTCAAGTCTGGGAGATTCATAAGTGCAGACATAGCCTCACAATGGTCTCGAGACTTTGTTTATATATTGTCTAAAATGTCTGTAAATTCCAAGGTAAGAGATTAACATGAAAAGGTCCTAGGCTAGTGATAACCCCAAGGCTCTTAGCAGAGCAAGAATCCCAAGGAATACTTTCATAACTTAGACCATAAGAGATTTCATTGATAAAGCTCCTATCTTCAAACAACGAGTTCACAGTGTATCTCAAAACTCAAAAGAAAAGCATTTACACACTCAAAAGTGAGCAGGTAAAATAAACAAGCATATTAAACATCAAGAATTTGAGATAAAAAGATTGAAACATGGAATAAAACATAAAATAACTATTGTTAGTATGTATAAAGATGTTAGAAATGATGGAGAAGAAAATTATAGATAATCATAAAATTAAAAATACAGACTTGAAAAATCTAGTAGATTAGACAGCTGAACATAGACTTTGTAAACCATAGGATATATTTGAAGGGATTACTGAATGTTTAGTACATGAGAAAAAATATGGAAAAATATAAACCAGAATAGAATAGTTTCAATATAGTAAATATGAGAATCAGAAAAAGAAAATAAGTGAGAATGAGAAGAGTTCAAATTCAAAGGTGCCAGGCCTAAGATTTTCCAGAACTGATGAAAATCATGCACCTTCAGATTCAAGGAGCACAATGATTTCCTGGAAGGATAAAGAGAATTTTATTTCTAGAATTAGTGAAAAAAAATCAGAATGCCAAAAGAACAAAAACAAAATTCTACAAATTTGTAATAATTAGGTTGTTCCCATACTTCTCCAATTGCAACAAAAGGAAGTAAGGAAATAAAGAAATAAGATTTCAAAGATCTTTGAGAAAGAAACTTCAACTTGATTTCTATACCCTGCTAAACTAATTCATAGACAAAGACATTTGCAGACAAAAACAAAAAAGACTGGGAGACTTTACAACTTATTGAATGAAATATCAAAGCAAGAAATATGGCACAAATAATTGTCAATGGATAGCATCGGTAGAGGTAGACATGGTTCCTGTTGGAAGACTAACAAAATGGAAAAGCAAGGGAAAATCAAGAAAAGGCAAAGACCAAAAATGAAGTACTAGAAAGGACAGAGTGTGTTCACCGACAGCTTTGGAAGATGAGCTCCCTGGGTTTCCTGCCTACAGCCGTGTGCTCTGCAAGCAGCACAGTTCCTGGCAGAATGGTCACCGCAAGAACATTTGTGAAAATTTCCATGACAAGGCAAATGTCCTTGGCAGTTGTGGCATATTAATTTCTAATTTATGGAACAAATTAATTTATTTCATCATCATCTTTTTTTTTTTTTGGCTGTAGCTAAGGAGAGCAGAGGGAGAGAGAAATTTTCTAAGAAATTAAGGGGTGGTTTGGGAGGACTTAATATAGGAGAAAGGGGTGGTATGGTGCAACAAGTCAAAATCAGCTATAATTTAGTTTCTGTGCATTTTATGCATAAAAATGATTTTCTGGGGTCTCCTATACCAAAATGATATGTTAAAGAGCTTTCAGAGATTTAATTACACATTTAAGGCAGTAGCTCCACAGTTTTTAAATTAACTGAATTTTTTTTTAAAATAGTAACTGAATTTGCAACAAAGAGGGATATTTTAAAAATAATATGGCAATCTAGGAAAACTGAGTCCTATTCTTCTCCAGTAACGGGGTCTTCGAGGACTGGGCCACTGCAAAGACTTCAAGAGGGAGAAACATGTCACAGAATTGCAAATAATATCATTGAGGGATGTTCCCTGAAGGTATTTTTTTTCCTTTGCCAAATTGTTTGAAGTGTTGCCAGAATCCTGGGGAAAAGAACTTGGACAGGCAATACTGGGTCAGCCTCAGGATACATACTTGTAACATTTCCAGATATATATGCTCATTTTGGAAGCTGACATATTAACTCTCAATGCTTCCTTTTAATGTTTATTGCTTGGAACAAATGTGACATTAAATGAGTATTGATTTGGATATGGTCTCACTGTCCATTGTGAATTTTATATTAGAAAATCAAACTGTTCTCAGAGGAGGCTGATCCGTACTCAAGTTTGATTAAGACAAATCTGGTTTCATGGCTTTTGCTGAGTTTACCTTGTAGGAACACCCTAATATGGCAGACACCCTGCTTTCTTTCTTAGGCCCAAGAGAGGGACAGACCGGGAAAAAGGACACACATCACAAACTAGTGGGGGGGAAAAAAGACGTCAGACATTAAAAGCATTTATTCTCTCCGTGCTCTGACATGAGTTGTCAAATGATTAGATCCTGATGTTACCGGCATGAGAACTGAGAAAAGCAAATCAAAAGATATTGTTGCATTCAACTCGCTAACAAGATGTATTTGAAGGTGAAATTCTGCAGTGGGAGGGCCACAAGTGAAGGCCAACAATTAAAATTTCACAGACTTTCTTTCGGTTAAATAAAATTTGCATCTTGCACAAATTAATTGGAATTTTATAACAGATGGAGCCGGATCTAGGGTCAGCAGAAAAAGAGTTTTCAGTTGATTGATGAGACGATGAAAATTTCCTACTTCCTTTATATAATAAAAGAACTTCACAGAGATAATTTGGGTACATCCGTGCAGTTTGGGCCTTACCGATGACAGGCTCGAACTCCAGAGTGAAAATACACCAGGGCCACTTTGGTGTCGGTTCTGACCTGACACTTCTCTCGTTGGAATGTGTTTTTCTCTCAGCTGTGCTGGCTAAGTGACAACACAAGGAAGGTGAATTCTGTGTCGTGTGATTTGAGGACATTTCAGCTCTGTGAACTAAGAATCTCCAAGTGGCATCTGTGAATAGACTTTCTTTTGATTTGTATTAAAACACATTACACCCAACCAACCATCGCGTTACATGGTGTAAAGAGCTGGTCTTTGTCATGGGAATGAGTTCAATTTGTGTACAGTTTTGCTGGAAATGTCTAGACATTTCTCCTTAAGAGACACAGATTTTTTTTTTCTTTTAAAAGACATGGAAAAAAAATAAAAAAACCCCAACTTTACATGCTTTCAAAAGATTGAAAAGATTGGAGGTACAGGCAATTGCAGATACCTATGGAGACGTTTTTCTGAACATTTCTCTGACATACCTCCTCAGTTTGTTGTCCTTTGGTGACCTGCATTGTGGGCTGCTGCTCACAGCAGTGGTTGAATATACATTTGTCATTGAAGGGACTAAAAATCCCCAAAGTGTTACTGGCCTGGGTGTAATAAAACAGACAGCTGAACTCGAACTGATTGAAATGCAGTCTAGCCTACAGCTACAGGCACAGTTAAAGACGCGGGCATGGCGATGCTTATAAATTGACTTAGCTTTTAACACTGGCTCCATGGAGTGCCTGCCTCCCCTGTCTATATGCCGGCTTGCTGAACTTGAGGTTATACCAAAAATGACATCCACCAGGAAGAGCTCAACGAGCAAAAGAGCTTTCTCCCACACCACCAACATAAACCAGGCATGGAGACACATTCTGAGTGTGTTTACGTGTTTGTGTACCCATGCATATACACAAAGACATAAAGGCTCTGGAGAGTGCAGGTTCAAGGGCAAGAACAAATAACAGCAGCAGCAGCAGCAGCAACAACAACAACAACAACAAGTTTTCATTGACTCATTTAACACAGACTCTTCATCGACATCCACTGTGGGCAGGGTACAGGTAATTTAGGATAAGGACTAGATTTCTATATTTACATCTAAGGTTGGAAATTAAACTTTGCCAAGAACACTTTGAACACCTTCAGTTTGTCATCTGCAAAAGCACACTCCAACGACATTTCCAATGCCATCTTTATTGGCTCTTAAAAGAGAACATTGCCTTGGAAAACAAGCAAGGTCGTTGCTATTATCATACAAGAGATTTCCAAGGATTGACCACAACTCTGAGCTCAGAGTTATTTTTAGATGTGCTCATGGAGTAAAATGACTAAATGACAGTTTGATTTCAGAAACAATGTTTATCCCCGTTATAGATCTGCCGCCCACACCATGGAGACAATTCTCCATCACTGCAAGTCCTTTGTGTTTGTATTCATATTAAATGTTAACTAACAATGAAATAAGGGACGGAGATGAATCTGCAGGATCAAGAAGGTACTGTGCCTACTTGTTCCGGGTTGGAAAAAGGAGGATCAGTTGAAAGCAGAACAGGTAAGATAAATTAACCTATAGTAGACTGGAATGTTCATGAAAAACACTTTTAAAATCTGCTAGCGAGGAGTAAGTAGTCCTTATCCATGACCATCACAGAGGGTGAGACCATAGTAGAAGTTCAGAGGGAGACGTGGGACAAAGTTAGACTGGGGGAATGGGAATCTCTTACCCTCATAAGATGAAGTGTATGCACCTATGGAGTAGACAGTCCAGGCAGAGTGTATATTTCAAATCTAAAATAACATTTCTAGCAGATTGCATAACCCTGAATGATAACTGATGCAGAGAACTAGAAACTGGATAAAAGTTCTCCATACTTCTAGGTTAAAACATGGCTTCTAGTGATAGTTTCAAATGAGAATATGATTTTTTTTCTCTTATACTACTGGCACCTTTGCAGCCCTTACCTCTTCCTTAAATCAGAAGAGAGAGGGAGTAGGAATTTTTTTTTTTGTTGCCACATTAAGCATTGTTTACTTCCATAGTTATCTTTCTAATTACACATTAGCACAGTTTACATGCAAATAAAGCAACTATATAGGTCTATGTGTGAATTTGCTTGTACTTGTCCCTGTAAGTGATTGCAGCTAATTTTGGTAAATAATTTATGTTGCACTTAAAGGCATGAAATGAATTTACAAATGAGAAAAATTAAAACAATTGTTTCACACCCTCTGACATTTCTTCACATCTTAAATTTGAAGGTTTTTTTTTAATCTCCCTAGTTGGCCTTAATTATCTTTGTTTTTTTATAATTCCTCTAGAAGAAATTATCAGAAAATCATCTTGGATTTTATGTCATCATATTGATGGCACCAGATTTTTTTTTTTTTTTTTTTTTTTTTTTTTTTTTTTTACCAATATGCTTTTATCCACTACATTGTAAAAGTTGCTTTGGAAAATATCCCATTATTGCACACAAGACTTAGTAACTGAATTTAACATTAGCAAGTATAATTTAGCCACTTGCTTTGATTTGAAAGATCCAAGTGACCAAAATACTGTGATCTTCTCAACTACCCCATGGTAGATGCAACTTTTTCTGTATATGTAGGGAATTCTTTTCTTGGATTCTTAGGTAGGGATCCAAACACAGACTTCACTTATGAAAACCAATTAACTCATGATCCGGTAGATATTTACGCTATTATATATGTACTAAAACCCAACAAGTGGTTGAATATACATATTTGGATAAAAGCTGTACTTTTAGGACCTCAGACTCTAGAGGGAAACGAGCATGTACACAAATACTTAATACACGATTGGATGACTGCAATAACAGAGGTCATTGTAAGAGGCTCTGGTGATAGAATGGAAAAGTTACTGAACACACAGCTAACCTGATGCTAATAGTCAGTCTGGAGCCTGTCTGCTGGGCTTTGAATACAGCTTGTACCCTCTACTAGCTATCCAACAGGACTCCTGCCTATAAATAAGGCACAGGAAATAGCAAATAGCTCTGAGATTGTTGCTGTAAGTAAAAAGTGAAATACTATTTAAAAAGCACTTAGGTTAGAAATCACAAAGCATAGGTGTATAATATGTTTTAAAGTGTCTATTAATTAATTTGCTTAGAGGTCTGGGGTGAAGGAAAACTTCAGGGAGGTATGTGTTAATTGAATCTTGAAGGATGGATGGGAATTTGTCATTGTAGACAACAGGGTTGATCAGATGGGCGGCTTTCGAGGGTTCCATTCTACATGGGGTGCTAAAACATGGTCTGACAATTAAAAGATGGGGAAATTGTATTTATTAGGCCTCCTCCCAGGGAGAGCACTGATTGGAGTTTTAAGGAATGCCAGGAAGAGCGGTCGGGGTAGAGGAGGGAGTCTCCCAAAGGCTGTGCTCATGTAACAACAGATGGTCACTAAGTGGCTTCCTGGGAGCTGGATCTGCTTAACTGCTACATGGTTATTTAGATGAGCCCTTACCCACGAAGCTTTCCATCTTTCCTCTAGCTTAATATTAATTTGACAGAGTGCCAATTGCTAGATTGCCTCGAAGCAAGGTTATGTGGTTGTAACAGTCAGGGGAGAGCTTGGATACAGGCAGAGAGGCAGGAGCACCCATGGAGGAGTAATTCCAGGTGGGGGTAGAACAGGAGCTGTTGATGAGAAGAGTCACGGCCAAGGCTGAAGATCCTCAGACGCATGTTAAAGGGTCCAGGCTCAGGTCTCCAGGCAATGGGGAGCCTTTTATGGAAATGACAAATAGATTTATAGTGAGGAAGATTCTCTGTCTATGAGGGGACTGGATGCTGGAAAATACATAGGAGACCATTGAAACAGACCAGGAGCCTTTTGATGAGAGCCTGAAATGAGTCAGTTATTGTGTGGATGAAGAGGGATTGGACCAAAGGACGGGGAGAGGCAGCCACTGTACGTAGATTAAGTGACAAAGTAGATGGCGGTGGTTATTTCATGGTTATTGCTATTCCCATGTATTTATGGTGATAAAGGTAAAAACCCCCGGTATGAGTTGGAACCAGGAAAAGCTTGAGTCACACTGTAGCAGTAATGGCACTGGGGCATTGCAGGGGATGTCGATTTCCTGAAAGAATTCGAATCAACTGTGGACCATCATCATTCAGAAATTTCATTATTTGTAGTTTCTCAACGCAAACGTAGTTGGGAGTAAATTAAATCTTTGTGCACTTTTAAAGAAGAAATCCTCAGCAACCTTTTTCATCATAAAAGATAAGTCAATCTGCAAATGATTCAAGAAAATCATACAAACCCTACTATTTTTGATTGGGCTTTAATTATATCAAGGCTTCATCCAGACCTTTGTTTATGTCTATCATTCTATGAATTCTTTCTCCTATCCCCTTCTCTGAAAAGAATTTGACAGAAGTCTGCATATCCTTTGAACTTTAAAACCCTTGGCTTTCCAGTGGCTTAATTACGGATTCTTTAGCTTAACTAGGTTATATATATCTTTGTTCCATCCTAATTGGGCTCTGAGCCAGGTCTCTGAGCATTTCCTGATTCAGATTTCTGACATATTTTTCATTGTCTCTTCATTGTCACTCCTCTCACCCTAAAAGAAGGAGCTCTGCCATCCACAGATTTCCTCTAGGCGAGACTGGAACTTCTCCATCACATAATCTCACTTGCAGCAGAAATTATGTTAAACTCAAAACAATAAAGAAAACGTGCATAATGCTGTAGTCGGAGCCTGGAAATGATGTCCGGCCTAAAGCCCTTTGTGTGGAGAGGGACTTCCTGGTATTAGCTGTTCCGTGAGCCAGCATGGGCAGCTCAGCGGCCAGCGAGAGGCCACATCAAAGAGGTGCAGCCCTTTCAACTGTTGCTCCTCTGGAAAGAATTCCACAGGGCAAACCTGTAAAGGGGGAAATAATGTGTCAAGCAGGCTCTGGGTTTTGGTAGATTGTAGGAAAAATATCTCAGATTGAAAGCAATAAATTCCACCAGAGGAGAGAGAGAGGTGGGAGGGGAGGTGTGCAGATAACATTTGTGTGAGATGAACTTTACACATGTGATAATATGTCACTTCCATGGGAAATCTGTGCGATGGATGTGGTGTTTTTCCCTTCCATAGCTGAGGAGCTTGAGATCCTAGGTGAAGGTGCTCAAGATCACCAGCTGGTTAATGGTGGAATCAAAATTAAAATCTTTGGCCCACGATGCAGAAGACCATGCCTCTATTTCTGGCCCATATTGTTGGACCAATTTTTTTTTTCTTTTGAATTTTTTAAAATCTAATATTTAACTCTGATCTTCAAAATGTGATAACTATAACAGGACACACCCACATTTTTAATGTCCTCTGCTTCTAAGTTTATTTCTAAGTTGATTATTTGGAACTTGAACAGTTTTGCAAAGAAAATGTGATACAGAAATGGAGTTATGCTGGGAGTGGTGGCAGACACCTGTAATCCCAGCAGCTTGAGAGGCTGGGACAGGAGGATTACCAGTTCAAAGCCAGCAAAAGTGAGGCCCTAAGCAACTCAGTGAGACCCTGTCTCTAAATAAAATACAAAATAGGGCTGGGGATGTGGCTCAGTGGTTGAGTGCCCCTGAGTTCAAACCCTGGTAACCCAGGGTTACCAGAATTTATATTTCAAGGCAAACTCCCTTCTAATCTCTCATGTGGGGTCCTAAAATCAAGGTGTATTTTGAGAAAGAACCTGTGGATGGCGAGAAGGAAGAGAAGAACTCATTTCTTGAGGTTAAGCTTTGCTCTTGGAAGTACTGCAATTGGTGAAGCTTTTTTGGTGATATCTTTTTATATCCCTTCTTTCACCATTAGTGACTGCTGGTATCTTTCCTCAAAAACCACTTGTATCAGTCTAGGTCCAGCCAGGAGACAGAAACCATGCAATAATTTAAAGAGTGGAAATGTAATATAAAAATCATAAAGTTATGACTGCAGAATAACTATAAAAGTACAGAGATAAAAAGGTGACCTAGGGTTGAAGGAGAAGACCTTAGAAAGGACAAATTTGACAAAAGTGCCACAGTCCAGGCTGCAGCAAAATAACCGGGGGGTGACGAACAACTTGTGTACGTTGATACAGCAGGAGTGGGAGCCGTTTATTGCAGGACAGGAGCGGTATTTATACATTCCACACAGCTTATATTAATTAGCATAAACTAGATACATCACTCAACCAATAAGGAATCTCCACACTTAATGGCTCGCTGGCGTTACTTCACAAACCACTCCCTCTGGCATTTTGCCAGGCGCCATCCAGACTTGTTTACAGACTCTAACATTTTCCAGGCGCCATCCTGACTTGTTTACGGACTCTAACACAAAAGTATCCTTTGTTCAAGGCTGCAGTCGAGACCTTACTGGAAAGGTACGATTGCAGCCCCTGGATGGTGGAGACGTTCTTTGGATTGCTCAGGCCTGAGCTGGTCCAGTCATGGGGAAAACACGAACGAAGCAAGCTTCTAGGGTACATGCAAGTCACGGGGTCTCAGATTCTGAGGTGTGTAGGTGAGCGAAGGCTGGTGGGCAGGAATTCAGAGCAGCCAGAGCGCTGCTATGGGCAGGGGCCAGAAGCAGTGGTACTTGCATTGGGAGAACTAGGGACGATGTGGTTGGAGCCAGGCCAGGGCAGTAAGTTCACCAAGAGGCTGCACTTTGGGGCAGAGCAGTAACACTGTCCTGTGTAAACCTGTAACATACCTGTAAAAGCAACAAAACCAACCAACCTCACGACAGAACCAGCACAGAGAGCCCTTACTCCTACAGTGTGCGGCGTCCCTCCAGGGCTTCCATGGGCAAAGCTGTACATGAGGCTGTCTGTAAAGGAGAGACTCACAGGGACCGAAGGGGGAATTTAGAGCTAAGAAGTAGAAGTTGGTGACTAGACCATTATTTCCTTCTTCCTCTGTGAAAACAATTTCACATAAATACCAGTAAAGAAGAAGCAAATGAAAGTAAATAATATTTTTATTAATTGCGAGCAGTTGATCACATATCATCCTTGAATGTGGCTGGATTTTTTTTGAGAGGGGCGCTTGTATTTTGCCAATGATGAGCACAGTGCCTGGCTTTTAGCAGGCTTTAATAGATCTTTGTTGAATCAATGAATCTCAGTAAGGTTTATATTCTTATGAAAGAAGTGTGAACTATTAGTGAGAATCTATAAGTGCCATTCACTGTTCACTTTTACATAGGAATGTAAGTGCATCGAGAAGGGAGCAAGATAGCATAGATAAGGGGAGAGATTCTGGACAAGTGAATAAATGATTGTTTCACTGATGGGCAGAGTTGAGTGCAGATATTTAGATCCAGTCCTTATTTTGCCTTGGCCATTATAGCTTCTTCCCTTTTTTTTGAGATTACAGATTCACCAGACCTTCCAAATTGCTTTGCCGAGTGTTTCTAACACAGAGATGAGATGGAAGGTTCCTCTGGGTTCGGGGTAATAAACAGGCACAGTGGGGACTGTTTTCTTGATTAGGATTAATTTTAGTTGGGAATTATTGTCATTAACAGGAATGAATAAGTGCCTTATTGAGAATGTGTGAAAATCTGGTTCATATCTATATTTTCCACTTTTCTTATTTATTGTCTAAATATGATTTAAATTTTATTATTGCCAGGGGGAATCAGCAAGCCTCATATTTATTATCTATTTATGTGTCTATTTATTAATTTATTATTTATTATCATAAGATAACTCTACCCTTTTCAAAAAGTAACTTAAAGCAGACATAATTAAGCCATGTAAAAGATTCATTTTAAAAAAGGGCAGGAAAAGGGATTTTAAAAACATAGAAGGAGGAAAATATTCATACCAGAAATTAGAATTGTATGGCTACGACAGAGGATGAAATTATTGGATGCCATATGTTGGGTGCTTAGAATATTGGTTTAATTAGAAAAATAGTTAACTTGAGATCCAAATATCTAGAATTAGACTCTCACTCTGCCATATGCCTGCTGGGTGTCTTTGGTAATCATTTTTTTTAGTCTCCACTTTCTCATCTGCAGACTAGACGGAGGTGACATAGACGTGTTGCCGTGGTGATGGTTACAGGAACTCTGGCACATGCACACGTTTTCTGACACTGTCCACACCTAAGATGTCACTCTCAGGGAAGCAATCTCCACACACGTTTTGTATTTGATATGTGAGCAATAAAGTTGGTATTTAATTGTGAAGAGATGAACTCCTATTTGCCCTCAGCCGTAGCAATAATCCAGTTGTTCCCAGGTAGATGGTTAGGGGTACCCATGCTTAGTAGTGTTCAAATGTTATTGAAAGGAAAGTTCCTGGTTTGATCTTGGCTGAGACTCCCAAGCTCAGGACCACAGGGTAGGAAAGAGCTAACATGGCCTAGACATCTGTATGGGCAGATATTACCAGTCACTCAGGCAGACACAAAAACACTCCACAGAAGGTTAATTTTAAATAACACTCCTCCTGATAAGTTAGCTATGAAATATACCTCGAAGCACATTGCAAATTCATGCCCACAACAGTGAAGCCTTATTATTCAGAATGACCCTTAAGAATATCTGTCCCCAACAGGACGTTTGATTTGGGATTAACTGTGTAATTAACCTATAGCTTCAAAAATGAGATCTTGAGAGCAACACTCTGTCGTGTAATCATCAGCTAGGGATTCTGAGCATGTTCCTCGGGGCCTGGAGTGGGCCTGGAACAAAAGTGGGTGGTGAATGAACGCAGTCTCTAACTCTGGCTTCGTCTCCTGAGAACTCCAGAAAAATTTATTCTGAAGAAGCCAATGACTTCTGGCTGAGCACCCGTTATCTTCCTGTTGTTCTCCTTGTCCAGAACAGGGATGGCATATTGAGGGAGGGATGTCCCTTGGGGTTCTTCATGGCTTCTCATCTCTTCTTATTCACCAGTCTTGGTGTGTGATTGCAACCACCCCATTCACACCACTTCTTCCAATCTTCCGATTCTATGGAATTCCAGCCCTAGAGAGCCAGTTACCCACCATATATCCAACGAAGTCAGTCCTTTCATCTGTCACGGACATCTCAGATTCAACATTCCTCAGACTCCTCATTTTCTTTCCCAAACATCCCCTACTGTAGGGCACGTCACATCAGAGTAATAGAAACCTATGATGGAGAAAAGGAAACCTAACTTGCAGACTGATGCTCACTTCCTGGTCTTGGGGCCACTCGGGGCTAAGATGGTGCCTGGCGATCAGCCAGAAGGCGTTACTGTGGGTCGTGACAAAAAATCAGACCACCTCTAGAGCGGGCTCAGACCCTGCTGACCTTTATCCTGATTGGCTCCTGTGCTTTTATTAGCTGTGTGTGCTTCCTCAGTAAAGGAGCTCCAGCCTTGACCGGTCTCCCTGACGAGTCTGATTGTCCTCCCGCGAGGGAGGGTTGGGTGCGGGTGGTCACTCGGCCCTCTCCTTTCTTGGCTTGTCCTGGCCGGGGCGTGTTCTCTCTATCTCTCCTGAAGGTCGGGAGGGGACGAGGGCTAAAAATCCCAACACCCTATAACAAAATTGACCTCAGTCGTTAAATCCAGAAACCGAGGGTCGATTCTGGACATATCCCTGGTCCTCACTGTAACCACTTTCCAGCCAATTGACAAGCTCTGATTTATCCTCTCCCAGGAACATCTCTCAGGTAAATCCCCTTCCCCATTCTCACGGCTGCTGCCCAAGTCACCACCACTTTCTTAATTGTCACCCGGCCAGGCCACCTCATTGCCGCTCACTCTTCATCTTGGAGGATTGTTCTAAAGCCCAGATGTGGTTATGTCATTCCACTGAGAGGCGCTAACTCCTCTCCACCCTTCAGACTCAGTTCAGCAGTCACTTACTGTGGGAAGACTTGTCTGATTCTCTGAGAATTAGCTAGGAAAGTGTCAATTATTCATGGAAAACTTGGAGTTTTTTTTTTTCCCCAGCTTTCCCACCCACAATCTCATACTCTTTGTTTTCAACTTGAACCCGACAGAATAACTGCCACAAAGAAAGGTGGAGAGAAGGTGGTTGTTCTGCTATCAAAGAGGTTGTGAGCCAAGAATACATCATAATACCCATGGAGTGGACCTCAAGAAGCATGTCTTTGGGGCACTCAGAGGGATTCAGAAGTTTGCCATGGAAGAAGATGGGGACTCCTGATGTGCTCATTGATACCATGTGCGCAATTGTTTGGAAAATGAGATTCACCAAACAAGTTCTATACTTCACTAAACTATGTCCCTGTTTCCACCTTAAAAAAATATACAGTTTATGTGAATGAAAATTAACTGCTGATTGCCCAAGTTATAAAAAAAATTATGGAAATGGGGATTGTGAATGGTAAGGATACAAGGCCAAAGAGTCCTTAATATGTTGGACCAGTTGAAAAAAATATGGGAATTTATCTCAGAGTTAGTAAGAATAGCGGAACATCTTACAAAACAAACACCCTCGAAACCACAGTGTAATCATGTATTTTTCGAGCATTGCATTCTAATTCCATCTCCACCTTCCTATGTCCACCTGCTTTCCACTTAGACCCATCAAATCATTTGTCCCCTCACCGCAGCACAATCTCTTGACCACTGGCAAATTGCTACTAGATTATTCTCTCTTCCTTGCTGGTTTTCAGAGTCCATTTTTTTTTGAGCTATTTCACACTGCATGATAAATCTCTATTTCAGGCCTGCTGCCTTGATTATATCCCTCTGTTTCCCCCAACTCTGTCAGAGATTCTCACTGTCTGCTGAATCAAATACAGTCTCCTAATAATAACCTCTAGAGATTCCCATCAGGCTGGCTCCTTCTCCTGGCCGGCTCTTGTAGAGCTGCAAGCCAACGGAGGCACTCTTCTTCCCCATGGCTCTCTTGCTCTTCCCACTGAGCTCCCCCAATACAAAATAACAGCCTTGTGTTAGCCTTGCTCAGATTCATCTGTCCCAGAGTCAATTTTGGATTTACCTACTCAAAGAAACTTCTTCCTATGCTTCTCTTTGCAGCCTCCTACAACAGTTGCTGCATCTTTCTTTGCACATACTAATATCATGATATTTACTTGAGTTCACTGTTCATGTTAATCACATATTTTTCTGACTTCTCAAATCTTTTAGAGTGGGAACAATTTCTCTCTTTCTACACATGGTATAGCTTCAAGGGATTAGAAATGGTACCGTTTGTCCTGTGGATCTTCTACAAATATTTGCTGATTTAGTGATTATTGCGCGTGTATCCAGTATTCCAGCTACAGAAAAATGAGTAGTCTAGACTGTGTGCTGTGTGTTAATTGTTGATCAGGACTGGAATGCATAATATAACTGAATTAATGTGGCAAAGATTTTGAATACACTCAAATCCTTGGAAACTGCCTCTCATAAGACCTAATGGAAAATGAATTTAGAGATAAGCTTATATCTAAGAATTAGGTGGGAGTTCTGACTGAATATGTTCATTTGAAGGCTTTGATTGCCTTATATGTTAGAAACGTAAAGAGCTATTTGTATTTTTCATTAATTTCTTATAGAGTAAGGACTTAATCTATATTCTAGGTCTCATATTTGGCTTCAAAAATTATAAATAATTTTGGGTTATTTCTGATTATGATCCATGAAATAATCATTCTGAATTGCTTGTTATATTTTGTAAAAAATTAATGATTTCTAATGCTTCATTTTTTTGGTTATATTTTGTAAAAATTTAATGGTTTCTAATGTTTCAATTTTTAAAATTCTTGGTCACTTCCTAAAGACATATTGTGGAGGGTAGAATTCGAAAGATCTCCCCAGATTCCTGTCCCCTGACTAGTCAACCAAACGCTAATGTAGGTGCTGTTGTCAAGGGACTTTGTAGATGTAATGAAAGTCACTAATAAGCTGACTTGACGATAGAGTCATCTGGACTCTCTGGGTAGACACAGAAATTGTACACCTGTAAAAGGAAAAGAGGAAGGCAGGACAGAGCATGGACCAGAGAGGTGTGGCAGAAGAGGATTCTACATGCTCTGTCTGCTTCTGAGAAATAGAAGGTTATGTGAAAAGCTGAGGGGAGCCCTCTAGGAGCTAAGAGTGACCCCCAGGTGGCAGCCCCTGAGGAAATGGAAACTTCAGTCCGACAACCCCAAGGAACTGGGTTCTGCCTACTGCCTGAGTCCGAATGGAACCAGTTTCTTCCTTTCAGTAAAGGCTCAGCCAGCCAAAATCTTGATTTTGACCCTGTGAGTTCTATGGTGGAGAAACCAGTCATGCCAGTGTAGATGTCTGACTTGTAGGCAGAAAATGAATATTATTTCAAGCTGCTAAATGAGTGGTAATTTTACACAGCAGCAACAGGATATGAATACACATATCAAAAACACAGAAAGGTTGATTTTTGACCTTTTCCCTTCTGTTGGAAACCTTTTTTTGGGGGGGGTACTGGGGATTGAACTGGGGGACACTTAACCACTGAGCACATCCCCAGCCCTATTTTGTATTTTACTTAGAGAGAGGGTCTCTTTGAGTTGCTTAGCACCTCGCTTTTGCTGAGGCTGGCTTTGAACCTGCGATCCTCCTGCAGCATGATCCTCCTGAGCCTCTGGGATTACAGGCGTGTGCCATTGTGTCCGGCTGTTGGAGACCTTCTGGCTCATTTCATTTTGGATGGCCCTGTAGGTTCCACCCTGCAATTCATGAAGGTCTGTTGATAACAGTTATATGATAATATTTGCTTTAACACAGTTTGTTAGGGAACACAACTTGGTTTATAATTCAAGTAAATTTTCTTTAAGAAAATTCTTTCTCAATTTGTATTCACATTTGTACACATTTGATAGCTGGTTTGATTTGAGATGGAAATGCTTTATGAATAACTTTTTTCCCTTACAATTTGGAAGATATTTTCTATTATCTTCTGGTTTCTAGAGTTGTTAAAATTTCTTTTTGCTATTTTTAATTCCTGATCTTTTGTATACATTCTTCAAATTTTCTCTAAAGCTGTTAGAAATCTCTTTAATCCTGATGCTTTGATGTATCATGACTTCAGGTTCTGATAATAGATCTTTTAAAATTATGCATCATATATTTACAAAATTATATATATTCATATATGGGTGTGTGTGTGTGTGTATGGCATTTGTATGTACACACACACACACACACACAAACACATATATTTTGTCCAGCCTGGGATTCTTCCAATCTATAAATTCATTATTTCATGTCCTGTAAAACTTTCTTAAATTTGAGGGCTGTGGTTGTGGTCAGTGGTACAGTGCTTGCCTAGCACATGGGAGGCACTGGGTTTGATCCTCAGCATAAGAAAGAAAGGAAGGAAGGAAGGAAGGAAGGAAGGAAGGAAGGAAGGAAGGAAATTTTTTTTTTTTTTTTTGATGAACTCTTCCCGTTTTTTTCTGTTTTTTCTAAAACTCTATTCAAAGGTTGGACTCCCTTGCAAGATCCTCTTATATCCATATTGTTATTACGTGTGAACCGTCTTTGTATTCTGTAGATTTTCTCAATGTTATATTTATCCCGTTATTAATTTTATTTCCTTGTAATTGTCTGCCATCATGCTTTTTAGTTTCTTGAGTTTTCTTTGTGTCTCTGAATTTCTCTCCTCTCTTTCTTTGTATGTTTTTCAGTTAATAACATTTTGTTCTTCCTTGCCATGATAGTTTCAGGGATTTTTGTTTTTTAAGTCTTCATCTCTTGCTTTCACTGTCTCCGTGTCATCCACACTCCTCTTTTGGGGGTTGTTTTGTCTCTGTTATGTGAGCGGCAAGCCTCCATGGCAAGCTAGTTTTCTTTACCATTTTGAGCGAGTTGAGCAAATTAAAATGGATGGAATCTTCTCTGATGGAAGCGTCACCTGTAGCACTCTATGCATGGCATGCTATTTGTGCACCGATAGTGAGGTTTCAGTGTACATGGGTCTAAGCACATTAGACAGGGCCGCGTTTAGATTTTGGTTCTAATGAAAAAGAGGGAACACGCATCTTTCCCTGCCAAACCGTATAAGGCTGGTGATGAAGGTCTTCCCTGGTGAGTTGGGTTCCAGGCAACAACTCTCAGCCCCTAGTGGTGGCACCAGCTGTCATCTGCACCGTCCAATCCTGTCTCAGCTGCAAGATGACCAGGGGTTAAAGTAGTTATGTGGTGTGATCTGAGAAGAGTAGATGGGATTTCCCTCTTTTGTGGAAAAACGTTTCTTTTGTTAGTCTGAAAATTCCACCTTTGAAGAGAAGGTATCACAGGCGATTGTCCCATGTTACCTTGAAGAAGAAACATGTTTACAGAGCATTTCACATGCACACTAGCTCCCTCGTCATGGCGATTCTGTGAGAATCTTTCTCCCCACCTTCCGGGTGGTTTTGGAGGCAATTTGGCAGTATAAAGAGCACTAGACTAGAAGTTAGGAGATCTGGATTCTAGCCTTGGCTTACCACTTAATTAGTTATAGATGAGGCTGTTTATGGGGGGGGTACCCCCCAAAGAACAAAAATGTTAAAATCTGACTAAATATACCTTCTTAGTTTCTTACAGGCTGGGATAATCACGCTGTTGGGAGCAGTAAAAGCAAGGAAAGAAATTCCGCTAAATTAAACCTAACAAACATTTATTTAAGGCCAATTTAAAAAACATTTAGAAAGAGGAGATAGGAAAAGGGAAAGTCATTGGAAGAAAACAGGACAAGCTGACTGATAAAAGGGCTAAGCTCTGAGAAGGAGAGCCCAGGAGTGGGCTTCCCACCCGGGCTTGCAGCGTGGCTGCCAGAGCTGTACGATAAATAGGTGTTTTCTTCCTGGTCCGTGATACCATAGTTTGTGGGAGGGAGACTTCTTAAGTACCTTAGTGGACTTAAATGATCTCATGTTAAAACACAAGGCTATAATAAGTTTCATAATACAAAAATGAAATGATTCTTAAAACATGAGTCTCCAGGATATTTTGCCATCATGGCTAAATCTTAGGACCCTCATCTCAGTGTCTCAGAAATACCTGGCTACTGGACATCTTAATTTTTAATTTGTTATTTTTAAATAAACATGACAGTAGTCTATATTTTGACATATCATACATACATGGAGTATAACTTCCCATTCTTGCAGTTGTACATGATGTGGAGTCACACTGGTCATCTATTTATATATGAATATAGGAAAATTATGTCCAATTTATTTTGCCTTTCCTACTCCCCTTTGTCTAATCCTATGAACTTCTATTCCCCCCACCCCACCTTATTGTGTGTTAGCATCCACATATCAGAGAGAACATCTGGACTTTGTTTTTTTGGGATTGGCTTATTTTACTTAGCACGATAGTCTCCAGTTCCATTCGTTTACTGGCAAATACCATAATTTCATTCTTCTTTATGACTAAATTATACTCCATTATATATATATATATATAATATATATATATATATATATATATATATATATATATATATCACATTTTATTATATATATATATATATATATATATATATATATATATATATATATATCACATTTTATTTATTCATTCTTCTGTTGAAGGGCACCTGGGTTGGTTCCATAGATTAGCTATTGTGAACTCAGCTGCTATAAACATTGATGTGGCTGTGTCACTGTAGTAACTGGACATCTTGATGCAAGAGTCTGAAAGTTAATGTATGTGGAGAACCAGAAGGAAAAACTAGTCATCCGATGTCCGTATCTTGGTTTAGGTGACCTCAGCTGTTTGCCTGCAGTTTGTTGGATAGGAGGAGAATGGGTAGGATGGGAAGAAGAGAACAAAGGGTTGAAGATAGTTCTGGTTTTCTAAAGGGGTGGAAGGTCATCTCCAAATACATCTTGCCATGAGCACCTTATCTTTACATGTTTCCTGCTTTGGTTTCTCAGTTTTCATTTTTAACGTCTCCAAATTCCTTGTTTTCAAGTAAGAAATTCAGTCTTGTGTATTGGTGAGAAATACACACTCAGGGAAACAGTTTAATCACTGGGAAGCATTGAAGCTAATGCTTCTCTTCTGTAGCTCCAATTTGCCCTCTTGTAAAGGGGAGAGATTGATTTGGCCATGTGGATTCTCAGTTGTCTACATTTCTTTTTTTTAAATTTTTTTTATTGGTTGTTCAAAACATTACAAAGCTCATGATATATCATCTTTCATACATTTGACTCAATTGGGTTATGAACTCCCATTTTTACCCCAAACACAAATTGCAGAATTACATCGGTTACACACTCACATTTTTACATAATGGCATATTAGTGACTGTTGTATTCTGCTACTTTTCCTATCCCCTACTATCCACCTTCCCCTCCCCTCCCATCTTCGCTCTCTACCTCATCTGCTGTTGTTCAATTCTCTCCCTTGTTCCCCCCCTTTCCCCTCACAACCTCTTATATGTAATTTTGTGTAACATTGAGGGTCTCCTACCATTTCCATTTGCTTTCCCTTCTCTCTCCCCCATCTCGTCTTTGTTTAATGTTAATCTTTTCCTCATGCTCTTCCTCCCTGTTCTGTTCTTAGTTGCTCTCTTTATATCAAAGAAGACATTTGGCATTTGTTTTTTAAGGATTGGCTAGCTTCGCTTAGCATAATCTGCTCTAATGCCATCCATTTCCCTGCAAATTCTATGATTTTGTCATTTTTTAGTGCTGCGTAATACTCCATCATGTATAGATGCCACATTTTTTTTTATCCATTCATCTATTGAAGGGCATCTAGGTTGGTTCCACAGTCTAGCTATTGTGAATTGTGCCACTATGATCATTGATGTGGCAGTATCCCTATAGTGAGCTCTTTTAAGATCCTCAGGGAATAGTCCGAGAAGGGCGATAGCTGGGTCAAATGGTGGATCCATTCCCAGCTTTCCCAGGAATCTCCATACTGCTTTCCAAATTGGCCTCACCAATTTGCAGTCCCACCGGCAGTGTACAAGTGTACCCTTTTCCCCACATCCTCGCCAACACTTATTGTTGTTTGACTTCATAATGGCTGCCAATCTTACTGGAGTGAGATGGTATATTAGGGTGGTTTTGATTTGCATTTCTCTGACTGCTAGAGATAGTTGTCTACATTTCTAAACTCTGATTCCAATTTTTGGTTGATTTTCTTGGATTTTTTCATATCTTTTTTTAATGATGACATTTGTTCTTTCTTGTATTTATGCCTCCAGATCCTTCCTCCCTGCGGTCCCTCCCTTCTTTCCTGTGAAGTCTTTAGTACACTGCTGAACAGTATCATGACAGTGGGCACCTCCTTCTTTCTGATTTAATTGAAGTCCTTCTCATATTTTATTATGAAGTGTATTTATGGTATAAAGTTGACTTTGATTTAAAAAACATTCTGTAAGATAGTAAATTTCTGTTTCTCTAGAGTTTGATAGAATCTACCATAGCGCTAGCCATGCCTAGTGGATCCCCCAAGAGTGATATCTTCATGATTTTAATTTCTTCAATCAAGATAATACATTCAAGATTTTATTCTTGAGTCAACTTTGAGAAATTCACTAACTTAAATTATTCATAAATTTACAAATACACGTGCACTTACAATTTAAAATATCTTCCTTATATGGTATCATTTTCCCTCCCAACGCTAATTTTGACCTTTTGGAGAAAAAAAATTGTCTGATCATGCTTAATGGTTTTTCTAAAAAAATTACTTTCACTGGAAAAAAATCTGAAATATATACAAATGTAGAAAGAGTAGTTAAGGAATCAATATACCATTCTCTAGCTTCAATAATTACAAGCATGGACAGTTTTCTTTCACTTATACTTCTACAGACAATATATAATTTCAAATAAAAATATTTAATGTGTTCAGGTGTCTGGAATCAGACACTTGTTCAAGAACTCTTTCATTTTAGCAGAAAACAAATTTAGAAACCACAGCTGAGTGTTAGGGGAATGTTCTTTGGTATTGAGTTAATCTTTAGTTTTAGGTCTTTCCAGTGGAAAGGGCTAGAAAATGTGTTTTTAAATAAATTCATCATGAGTTTGGAATGATACTTTTAAGGTAAATGTTAAATATTTGCTTGATTCCAAAGTCAAAATGAAGAAAAAGGACATATTAACAAGCAAAGCCACTGTGTATTAACTTATCTTCCTTATAACCATTATTTAGCTTTAGTTCTTCAGACAAAGAGACAGGGTAAGAAGTCTGATGTCTTTTCTGTTGAGATAGTTGGCCTCTTGGACTAGCTTTCTCTCCTTTCATTTTAAACCTCTAAGATTTTAATAGATCATGACTTCATTTTGGCTATTCCAGGCAGGTCTTTCAAGATATGTGGTCACTCTTCAATATATAGCTTCAAGTCCTACTTTGTTTCAGAAAATTTTTGTTGAATTGCAATTTTTGTGTGAGTTTGAGTCTTTGGAGACTACCATTATATTTTTATTTATACATAATCCAAATCAATTCATTTCTCTCAATTCTTATTTATCTTGTTGTTCATACCTTTTCAATTTAAAATTTTCCTCCTTCAATTTAAAATTTTCCAACTTCTGTTTTCCTTTAAGGTACTGGCACTTGTGTTCTTTCCAGCCTATCTTCCTTATCGATGATTTTAAAAAATGTTAAGTCTTTCATGAATTGTGCTACCTCTTTGCAAAACTTTCCTTTCTCAAACCTCTCCATTGCTGAATTTTTCTCATTTGCATTTGTATTGTTTCATAGGTTCCAGTGTGACTTGTGTTAAAACACGAGAATAGTTTTATCTGTAGAGTTTCTTTCTGGCATGTTTGTATTGTGTGTGAAGATGCCGTCTGGCTCCTGTTTTGCTTAAAGTAACTTTATATGACATTTGATTGAAATTCTTTCTTGTTGTTGTTGTTGTTCTTCTTCTTTAATGTAACATGAGTATACTTTTACTCACAGAAGGCGGGTGAGAGGGTAGTTTCACTCCCCTGCCCCTGTTTAGCTTCTTAGCCCTAGAAATATTTCTATTTTTTTTATCAATAATGGAAAAATAGCCTCACCTTTTCTGAGATCTGCCTTCTCTGCTTTCCTTCCCAACTTTTATATGGACCTTATCTTGCTTCATGGTACTTACTTTGGATTTTACTCCCAGCCATTTTTCTTTAGTGTAAGGCATTGTTTTGGAATGGAGCTCTGGTTTGCTGGTGTTATGAGTCCTAAGGTCCAGATGTGCCCAGCACCATCAGACCTCTTGGAAAGTGAGTTTTTGCCCAGGCCTGTTAGGTGGATCCTGGAGCCTCCCCCCCCATCTCCCCCCGCCCCGCACCCCGTTCTCAGGTTACCTTGCTGTGCTCCACAGTGAATGTCTCTGGGTTTGGGTGGCCTGGGAGAAGCCCAGAACTCTTCCCACTGCCCCCCTCCCCTACCCGGATGCCTTGGGATCTGGAAGCTCTCAGTGGTTTGTCCCTGTCCACTTTGGGGGATGTGAGATAACCTGTCACTTAGCTTTTTGCATCTTTGCTTTTCTCTATTTTATGGTGGTTTGGGGCACTTGAAAAACAGACCTCCTCCAGTACTGCATTTCTTATCTAGTTTGGGGTTCTATTGATCAACTCATTTTTTAAAATATATTTAAATTTTTGTTTTGACCTCAATAGTTCTTTTTTTTAAAAAGGAGTTTATCTAGATTCTTTCATTAAAAGCTTAATACATTTCTTTTCATTTGTACTTAATTTCTAATAAATACTTTTAAGACTTTTCTCCCTCTGAGCATGACTTTGGCTAAATCTCTTGATTTGGGTACCTAGTTCAATGCTGCTTGTTTTTCCAAAACTGTGCTATTATATAAGCAACATTTATTGACTGTAGTGAAGTATATTGAAGGCGGAAGGTGTAGCTCCGTGGTAGAGTGCTTGCAGAGGTTGCACAAGGCCCTCAGTTTGATCCTCAGCATTAACAACAGCAACAACAATAGTAATAATAATAATTAATTTTACTATGGTCAATAAGTTTTGTTTATATAATAGCATATTTTGGAATTTCATGTTTTTCCATTGATAGACTTCTATATGACCATTTTTTAAAATATTTTTTTAGTTGTAGTTGAACCCAATACCTTTATTTTTATTTGTTTTTAATTTTATATGGAGCTGAGGATTGAACCCAGTGCCTCACACATGCTAGGCGAGCGCTCTACTGCTGAGCCACAACCTCAGCCCCTATTTGGCCAATTTTTGTGAATGTTTTGTGGGTATTAGAAAAAAAATGTATATTCTCTGTATGTTAGATACAAAATTCTCTATAAACTTTGAGATCTACGTTGCTAATTGTATAAATCTCTATTTCTGTTTTTCTTTTCTTGAGTTATAGGTTTCTGAGAGACGTGTGATAAAGTAACCAATCATGATTATGGCTGTAGTTTTGTCAATTTCTCCTTTATAGTTCTATCAGTTTTCCTTTGTATATTTCAAAAGAAATATTGATGAGTTCATGGAGTTTATAGCTGTCATGTTCCTGAAGTAAATTTTTCCTTTTGTCAATATGAAAGATCCCTCTTGCCTCTTCTATTTCTTCTTGATTTGTATTCTTTTAAATTTTAGTTTCGAATCCTACTGTTGAAAGTTTATTTTCAGTTTCAAATGCTCTCCTTGTCTTGGTAGGTCTCTTGGGATGGTGTGAGATGGGGATTGCTTCCTGCTGCCTCATATTCCAAATTTCATGTCATTTTTACCCTGTTTAGGATGCTGTAGTGGAATATCACAGACTGGGAGGCTCATAAACAGCAGAAATGTATCAGTCACAGTTCTGAAGGCTGTAAGTCCAAGGTCAAGATGCTGGCAGTCAGGGTCTGTAAATGACCCTCCCTGATTCATCTCTGTGACACCTTCTGTGTCCTCATGTGGTGGGAGAGAGGCAGCCTTCTTACAGAAAAGCACTAACCCTCATGACCTAGCCACCTCCCCAAGACCCCATCTCTGGGGCCCATCACCTTGGGTACTAGTTTTAGCATGTAACTTGGAGGGGCATACCAACCTTCAGACCACAGAAATTCCCTGACTGTTCTCCATGCCTCCCTGCTGTTCTTTGCTGTGCCTGATACATTGGAGTCGTCCCTTCGGATTTTATTTCTCAACTGAATCGAATTCCTGTGTTCCTGTGGGAGGGTGGACAGAAAGATGACATGTGGCTGTGTGGGGCACGGGGTAGTGCCCAGGGTTTAGCCATTGTCTTGTACACCCTGTTTTAGTGGCGGGCATCGTCCTTTCCCTGCGGAGCTTCTGGTTCTTCTTCCTCCCGAGTCTCCCAGGTTCCTGGGGGCATGTTGGCACCACTCTCATTGATATTCCATCCTGCAAGTTCTTAGCTTATAGCCTTCTCCATTTTACTTAGTCATCTGCTTTTCATCTTCCAAATGGTAGTTTTATTTACTGTTCTCTTCTCTTGTTCTCTTAGTTCTTGTATTTTTATAGCTTTTTTATTCCTTTAATGGTCATTTTATTGAGTTTCTGTGAAGGAGAAGAGATGAAAGTATGTGGCCCCAGACATATTTCAAAATACGTGTGTCTTAGTTTTCTGTCTCTGGTAAGTTGCTATGATGCCATCAATCTTTCTCTACATTTTACTTTTACAAATCTGGAAATTTCTATTTTATAGTTTTATTTATTTATTTATTTATTTATTGCTGGTAGTGATATATGGGCAAGATTGTGCATTTGATAAATAAAAGGCTTGATTGTGAGAAATATTCAAGGAAACAGTGATGCTAATAGCCAGCAGGCATTTGCTAAGTTCAACTGATAGAAAACCAGCTTCATTACTTTTTAAGATAGGCCTATATCTACATCACATTCTGTTTCTACTAAAATTTCACTATTCCTTTTGTCAAAAATGCTGAGCCTGAGAAATGAGAACTTCTCAAGTAATTTTGCATTCCATGCTTTTAATTTGAAAATTATTTTTGGATCAAGTCAACAGAACAAGTTTTGCCACGAGGCAAGGGAAGAGACCATTCTTGCATGTAAAACGTGTGTGCTGTATCAACACAAATAGCTCAGGACCCATGTATGTAAGAGCTGCAGGACTCGGCAGTAAGCATGTCTCTACAGAGTTTGGTTTTGTTTTAATCACTTTGGTAATTAGAGAGCATCTCAGTGGAAGACAATAAGTTTGACATTCATTAAAATAGCTCACATAGGGCCGGGGATATAGCTCAGTTGGTAGAGTGCTTGCCTCACATGCACTAAGGCATTCAATACCCAGAAACACATCCACACACACACACGCACAGACACACAAACACACGAAGCTCACATGATTATGTCTTTTAAAGAATTAACACAGTGGCTGAGATTTGAGGGTTTCTTTTTTTTTCTTTTTATTTTTTTGTATTCCTTCAATATAAGTGTGCTTTTATTTTTTGAGATTTACAGTTTGAGTCTCCAGTGATTTCAGAGAAAATGTTGAAAAACTATTCTAAATGAATAGTGAATTAAATATCTAAATGAACTTCTGTAGACCAACATTAAATTTTAATATCGTGGAATATTCTGATGTACAGAGAAGGTATACATTATACATATACATGTAAAAAACTTACCTTTTTAGTTCAGTCTTTTTTCTTTCCTATCTTACATGCTTTTGAAATATCTTTGCTCTGCATTTATTCCACATAGAATTCAATTTATTAAAATTTTTTTATGAAGAGATAAGACCATGTTATTTATTTTTTTTCTGAAATAAGTGGAAAAAATGTACAGTTCCATTACAAAACAATTTTGAGTATAAAACTGTAGCTACATTGGTGTTATGGGACTTTAAAAAGTAATTAAGTGTTTCAATGGGTTTTGTACACAGACAGATCTGGAATACTCTAAGTCTTGGGTTCTCATTCGAAAAATTGGAAGTTATGAGGTTGAAATGAGGTAGCGTAAGCAGGTTGTTTAGCTGAGTACCTACAATGGTTATGTTCTTACTTCTCTGTCATAATTTTATAAGAACATGTTTGTTTAGCTTGGAAATTTACACTGCTAATAGAATGTGATCAACACTTTGCTCCTATTAAAGAAACTGGGAAGATGTCTTGAAGTTATAGAAGATTTGAATAAAAATACTTTGGGAATTCTATTATAATTTTAAGAGTAAAATGGGTTGGGTCAAGTTTCATGTCCTACACAGACAATTTTTTTATTAGCTACCAATATAAAGAATATAATTGCTAATGTGAATGATTTTTATGTCATTCATTCTTTACTTTTCAGGAACATTAAAAACATGCAAAATAAGTATCTTGCAGTTTTACTAGCTAATAGATATTTAAATAGATTAACAAATTATGTCTCGGTAAATAACATGGTAGAATTGCTTGAAAAAAAATTGGTTTTTGCATCATAAAATTTTTACCCTAGAATGTATTAAGCAAGTTTATTTTCTCTGGTTTTATACATTTCTTTCATCAGTTTACTGACAAGTCTCTTAGTTATGTTGCCTTGGGCTGCAAATCACAGGAATCCTGGAGAAAGAATGAAAAGCAGAAAGTCTGTTCTCCTAGGAGGAGCTGTAATGGAGTAGTTCTAGGAAGAGTGAATTTTTTAAGTTAGCTCTGGTAAGGCCCACATTTTGCTTGAGCAAAAAGGTTTAAAATGCCTCACGTTTCCTAAAGACTGTCAACCACCTTTTCAGGAGCCAGCGCTTGGGCACACGCCCATGCCTAAATTCATCAGGAAGAAAACAAATGTATTTATGATCACCCTAAAATAATCAGTCTTTTCCTGCCTGGGACTGGGATAGGCCTGTGACTGCAGGGCCACCTGATGCATGATCAAATAAATAGCTTTCTCCTGGAAGAGGACAGTGCCTTGGAGTCAAATAAACACCACGGATCAAGCAAAGCCTTGAGCATCTTGTTCTACTGTGTCCCCTTCCCAGACCAGGGACTTCTACTGGTCCCTTCACTTCTGCACTGCCTGGTCTTTTCCTCTCCTCCTCATTTTCCCCTGTTTTTTCCTCCCTACCCTACAAGTCCCTTCCACAGCAAAAGTAAATTCATCTCCTGTTTCATGAATGATGGTTTATTTATAACAATTTGTGGTCTTAGTATTTTTCCAAAGGGCCTCATTTTTATAAATTTATCTCGATGTTTTCCCCAATGTAAACAAAGGGCTTCCTCGAAATGTTCTCAGTGTAAGCTGAGTCATGGCTAAGATTTCTGGAAGCACAGGAAGCCACCAGCCAGACTACCCTTCTTCATCATCCACCTAGGGATCTGCTCTCACTTGAATCATCTTTTTTTCTCAAAGATGCCTTTTCTGGCCGCCTGAATCAGGCCCCTGATGATTCACACTAACAGCACCCAAACACACATTTATTATATACATCACAGTTACAAGATTTAATTTATTTTAAGACTCATTTCAGACTTTGATGGAAGAATTAAAGAGAAATGGGGACCAAGATCATGCTGTGTGTGTGTTGCACTTTTATCTTCAATATCCAGCAAACCTGATGTGTGGTAAACACTGCATATATTTTCACAGAACAAATCAATGAGTAAAACAAGGAGCTAAAGTAGCTGAGCTTGAAAAGGTGAAGGAGCTATCTTGGAAAATAATAGTGAATCAAAGTTGGCATCTGTTGAATGGAGAAAAAAATCATTACTAAGAGCTGCATGATTGAACACAAGCTTAAGGCAGAAACTCAATGGGAAATGGCTGTTGTCACATCAAGTTTGGATTTTGGTAGAATACTTAGATGGAGATGTGTGTGTAGTCCAAAAGTTGGTAATGAAGATTTTTGAGTTAATAGAAGCCAGAAATACAGATTTGGAAGAATGTGTGGGCATCTAGTGGAGAAAAATAACTGAGTGTAGAAGATTGGAAGAAATGTGCGTATTAAGATAATAAGGAGTTGAAGATTATCAGTGGAAGAAGATAAAAAAGTATAACCAGAGACTCGCTGGGAGAATGAGGAATTTTAACACCAAGAAGGAAAGAGCAAGAAGATAACCCAAGAGCAGAGCTCAGAATAAGGTGCAGCCAGGACGTGCAGGAGGTGGACTGGGAAAGGGCTGGGGACGGCTGCCATGCTGTCGAGTACAGCAGGGAGAGTGGCCCTCAGGGTTCAGATACTCAGGGTTAAGGGAGACTTGGGGGAGAAGCATCTCATTGGAAAAGAGTGGTGATAACGGAAAATGAACAATTACATAAAATTTCAAGAGAATCTCATTGAAGAGGGAAGGTATTTTTAGGAAAGAAGAGATGAGCATGACTGTGGCAGAAGGAAGGAGGCCATATGGAGGAACTAAAGATAGCTCTCACATAAAAATAGGAGCTTTATGTATTGTTATGAATTTTGCTTTTTTTTCCCAGTCTTTGTGTTGTATTCTTGACATATCTCCCAGACTTGAAAAATTCTGGGTTTTATTCTAGCTACCTTAAATTGTAACAAATCAAATTTGTAGTTTCAGCTTGTAAAATGTTTTTTCCTTCCCAGGAAACTGATGACCTTGAAATAATTTCAGTTAGAATTTTTTTTTTTTTAACCTTGTGTTGTCATTGGTATTAGGACTGTCTTGTATTCCTTCTCAATCCAATTTTCTCTGACATAAGTTCTGGGAACTGAAAATACACTGCAGAAAGCAAAAAATAATGCGTCACCGCACTTAGAAAAGAAGACCTCTCGAGGACGTCGCTCTGGCTACTGTACCCATGGCTTGTCTTCTGCTTTAAGACAGATGATGATCCAGAGTCACGATGCTCTTTTCAATCTTCTGACCCAATTTAGAGACACCTTTGTGGTGACCAACCCAGATCAACATAAGAAAAGTTAATGTTCTCTAAAGAGCCCCAGCAACTTGGGAGGCTGAGGCAGGAGGATTGCAAGTTTGAGACCTACTTCTGAAACTTAGGGAGAACCTGTCTCAAAATTAAAAAAATAAAATAAGAAGGGCTGGGGATATAGCTTAGTGGTAGAGAGTCCCTAAATTCAATCCCTTGCACTGCAAAGAAGGAAAGAAAAGAAATCTGTGGACATGGGAAGAACTTTGGAATCTTATGTGCCTTTGTCTCTTACAGATCCTGAAGATGCTGACCTACATATTACTCTGGGCTCATCTGATTTCTTTCCTAAAATTAAGTGAAGTGATTTTTCTTTTTTTCTTTTCTTCAACTGTTTCTTATTGAAAAGAAAATTCTTTGTCTTTTTTTCCGAACCACTGATTCAAGTCCTTCTCTAAATTTTAAGCTCAAAACCTTCCTTGGGGTATTCAGTGCATGGCCTTTGATGTAGTTTGGTAATTCTATGTTTTGTGGAAGCAGAGTTTATTCAAATGAAAGTGGTTTGCTATTCTTTCATTGTGCTTCTGAAAAAGTTATTAGACTTCAAATGTGATGGATCCATGCAATAACCTGCCTACGGCCTGAATTTCCTTCGCTTGGTCTTTTTCTAAACTGAATTACAGGAATAAGTTGTTTGTCAGCCTCTTCTTTGGTTTGCAGGTAGGAAAAACAGTTATCTGAGCTATTTTGGTTTTCATTATATGTTAAGATAAAGACAGAGTAAAGCTTTCTAGGGAGTATTTAATGTTTCAAATATGAACGTCAGTGTTTCAAATATGAAATAATGAACTATTGCAAAGCAAGGATCAGAATGTAAAAAAGGCAGTTCATTGGAGAAGAAAGTTGGTTCTAGAGTTACTGGTGGGAGCAAGGGAAAATAAATGATCAGGCATCTATTCCCCAGAATTTTTTTCCATCTCTGTATTTGTACTGAATGTCACATATGCATGGATATAAGCATTGTCCAAGGCCAGTATAAACTGTGGCCTCCTTAATTTCGATCAATTTATTGATCACATTTTACTCATTTTAATATCTGCTTTTCTTCTTACTATTGACATGAAGTGATTTTAGTAGGGCTATATACTTTCCTATTATTTTTATACAGAAATAAAACACTAGTTTGATTTTTCTGTAACAAAGATAAAGCACATGCTTAAATATTGTTCTGAAATATTCACTGAACTACATCCGAGAGCATTATCCATAATTCTTCGAGTTTGGGTGACCAGTAAATTCCCAATCCATATTACCAAAAAGACAGAAATGTGTATAGATGTACAATGAGGAGAAAACTATGGATATCTATCAATATGCAGAATAAAATAGAGGTGAGTAGTAACTTTGGGAGGACGACTCAAAGATCACCTCCTCCAGTCCAGGAGGTGCATTTCCACCATCTCACATCCTGCTCATTTGCTGAGCTAGGCACAGGTGAGGACGTGGGAATGAGCTGTTAAATCTGTGTTATGGGTTAAGTTGTTATATTAATGTCATGTGTTGGAGGAAAGGTAAGTTAGAGTCCTATGTTGGGTAGATAGCCTTCAGATGTGGACTTATTTGGAGATAGGGTCTTTGTGGAGAGCAGGCTGTGCCCTGCTGTGAGTTACTCCATAGAACAGCCGTTCTCAGGCTGTGTCTAACCCTGAGTCAATCCGTTTTCTGGAGCAGTAGCTTGCCATGAGCTGCTGCATTTTGGGTACAAGTGCCAAAGCAGAATGACTCTGCAACATTGTTTGTACAAGTAAACAGCCACTTTCTGTCTGGTCCAACCATAAGGCACACATTGACAAATATTTTAGTTGTGCCAACTTGTCAAACTAAATCAGGAGCACCTGGACACGTGGGCATTTCATCCTATCAGCAATACCCAGATACAGGTGATTATCAACCCCATCCAGTTGTAAGCCCCTCACCTAAGACCCATAAAAGCAGGAGCTCCCCAAGACTGGGCATGGAGACATCCTGACCCTGTCACCTGCTCACTCTTCATGAACCTTGCCCAGAAAAATTGCCACATCCATGAACCTCTTGTTCTCTGTCCCTGGACTTCATCTCAGCTTCTCCTGTGTGTGGGGACAATGCACAGCCACTCGAACCTCAGTGGAACTGGTTCATGAGATCCCTTATCTACAGCGACTCTTTGCATTTATACCTACTCTCGGCTTGTGCCCTTGGCACAGCATTCTGTTACCCTGTGGCCACCTTAACCCTCTCTTAGTCCTTCTGTAATCCATGCATACATTGTGTGAAGTACAATGTGTGACTTGAGTGTACTAGAAATTAAGATTGGAATGGAATAAAAGAACTTTCCACTGCTCACCTTCTGACCTTGCTGTTGACGAAAGTGGTATATCGTGGGAATTTGTTGTTATTCAGTGAATTCTGACATTAGGGAAAGACAATCACATGCTTGGTCTATGTTCATGGCACAGCTCACTCCCCAATCTTAATTGAATCAAGTTAAACTAGTCACTAAGGCCCTAGCCCAATATGATAGGGGTCTGTACAAAAAGGGGAACTTTGAACATAAAAACAAATGCACAATCTTCACATGGCATTGTGAAGCCCTGATTTCATGTGAAGACTGTAGTGATGTCACCAGCCCAAGAGCTTCCGGTAGCCAGGAGAGATGGCTGGGACAGACTCCTCCCTAGAACCTGTAGCAGGGAACATGGTCCCGTCCACATCTTGATCTGACTTCTGGTCTCCAGGACTATAAGACAATAAATTTCCATTTTTTAAGTCGCTCAGCTTGTGCTGCTGTGTTATAGCAATCCCAGCAAACTAATAAACTAAGCTAGGATAGGCCGTGTCAGATGGCATAAACAACTCTCCCGATCTCAGTGCACGAACACAGAAAATTCACTTCTTGATCATACGAAGTCCAGTGATTGGTAGTCCTGATTGGTGGACAGCATTTCACGCAGCCATTCAGAGGCCGAGCTGTGCTCCATCCTTTTGTTATCTAAGGCCTGTGGTCATTTGCTGGCCTCTGTATTCACACAGCTGAGGTGGAGGGAGAGAGTAGGAGGAGGGTGGGACTAGGGGAAGGGAGAAAAGTTATGTTTGACTAAGGACAGCAGAATAGTATCCATGAGTCAGAAATGTGCTGGTATACAGTATCATTATCATTAAAGATGTTTGGACATTTTAAGCACTTTATACCAGACATTTAAAAAGCACTTTACATATATTATTTGTCTCATTTGGTTGTTAATAATTGGTACTATTATTAACCTCTTTTAGAAAAAGATCTATAATGGTCTATTCTACTATATCATGTCCACTGTCACAATAACTTCATTAGTTGCTATATGTTCCATCTCTAAGTTATTTTTGTCCTCTTCATTAACAAAATTTATATGCCACACTAGGTGTAATATGTACTAAGGACTCTATTAGCATATTAATGTAATTTGCCTGGCCAGTAAATACTGAATTCTAACTGATACGGATATGAGAACCCCCTCCTCCATTTTTTTCTCTTCTTCTTTTTTTTTGCCTTTTCCAGATACAAATTAAAATAAATTTCAAGTTGTTTGATCCTTGGCCACTATTAACTCTGCACACATTGTCTTAATTAATGCAAGTTGTAACATTTTATATAAATGTATTTCGTTGGCTATAAACAATTCCATGAGAGCAAAAGAAAAAAAAATTAAAAAGTTGTTTTTAAAAATCCAAAGCAAGCTAGAACTCACTGTTGGAATTTCTATTTTATTGCAGATTTTTGATACATTGACAGCCTGGTTGCAAATACGAATGAGGTTATTTATTAGGTAGTAGTGCCCAGAAAATACAACGAGTGAGGACAAGGAGGAGAATGCTTTCAGTTTAATAAAGTCAACATCTGCACACTCAATAGAAGTGCTGTTTTTTTGTCGAGATTTTTCTCCGCATATGAAAACCATGCCAGGGTTTAGCTTTCCGACAGTTGTGCTGACGGTTCTAATTGAAGAATGAGTCATGGTCACAGTGTTCCTGTTGGAAATATAAACTGAATGGACCTTCTGAGTAAAAGCCCAGCCAAAACAGTGAACCACCGACCTGGAATGTTTTAGCCATGTGGCTTTATTTTGTTTGTGGAGTTGAGCAGAATTAGAAGGCTTTCCATTTACAGTTATTTGCTTTGGTTATTTTTTCGGACTCCTTTGATTTATTTTTGTAGTCTTAGCTATACCGGATTACTTTCAGTCCAGGACTAAAAGGTAGTTTGTGGGGATTTTCCAACCTCATTGAAGTTTAATTTATGTACAATTAACGGCATATATTTAAATTACATAATTTGATGAGTTTTGACATATGTATACATCTGTCAATTAACACTCCCAGAAACAGAATAAAAAACATTTCCATGTCTCCAAAATGTTCTCTTGTGCTCTTTTGCAATCCGCCCCTTCCTTCTGCATCCTGAACATGGGAAATGACTGATTACTTTGAGTTTTCCAGAATTTCATAAATGGAACCACATATGTGCCTTTTGTCTTTTTTCACTCAGTATATTTATTTTGAGATTCATCCATTTGTTGTGTACATCAATTTTTGATCCTTTATTTGCTGAGTATTATTCCATTGCCCAGATATGTCGTATGTGTTTTTCTTTCACCTTGTGGGCATTTGGATTTTTCTAGTTTGGGTCTATTAAGAAAAGAGCTGTTATGAACATTCATGCATAAGTCTTTGTGTGTGTCCATATGTTTTCATTTCTTTTGGTAAATATCTAGGAATGGAATGGATGGGCCATATGGAGGTATATGTTTAACTTTTTGAGAAATTGGCAAGCGATTTTGCAAAGTGGTTGTGCCATTTTACATTCCCGCCAGCAGGGGGCGGAAGTTTCATGTGCTCCACACAGCTGCCCTCTGTATTCAGTCTTTTTGGTTGTTGACATGTGATGGGAGCATTGATTGAGTATCAGTTCATGGGTTTTCTTAACAATTCCCAGACTTTCTTTGAGGAATTCTGATTTTTTTTATTCCTCCAAATCTTTTTGCTTGTTTTAAAAATAAGGTTGTTTGACTTATCATTGAATATAAGAGTACTTTATGTAGAGTGTTCTAAGTAGAAGTCTCTTATTTGATATATTTATTAATGTTTCTCCAAGTTGTGGCTTGCTTTTTTTCCCTCTAAATATTGATGGTATCATTAATTCAAAGATCAAAAAGCTTTTAATTTTAAGGAGGTCTGATTGTTCACAATTTTTCATTGATTGTGGATTTTGTTACCTAAGGGGTGTGTGTGTGTGTGTGTGTGTGTGTGTATGTATATATAAATCATATATATATATATATATAATTTTTTTTGTCTAATTCAAGGTCACAAAAATATTCTCCTATGTTTCCTCTAGGAGTTTTATATAAATTATGTATGTAGCTCCATGCTCTAGTTTGCATCTTTTTTTTTTTAAAAAACTTTACTTTTTATTTTTTGCCTTAGATAACTTAGCTAAAAATTATTCCAAAATTATGTAAAATAAATGTAATTTTCCATTATTAAACTTTTGTTTTCCATAACACATTAAAAGGAAAATTAAATAATAAAAACAGACATAATAAATTCTTGTTTGATATAATCATTTAAATATCTTTATACAGCAGTAATTCAAACAAAAAATACTTCCCTTACTTAAAATGTAACATTTTATATTAATTAATCAGGAGGCTAAAACACTAAAATTGTCAGATTCAGTAAATCCTTCAAATATTTCATCTATAGAGGCACAGCAAACACTTAGTGTAAATTATGAAAGGTTTTTTTTTTTTTAATTTTTTATTGTTGGCTGTTAAAAACATTACATAGTTCTTGATATATCATATTTCACACTTTGATTCAAGTGGGTTATGAGCTCCCATTTTTACCCCATATACAGATTGCAGAATCACATCAGTTACACATCCATTGATTTACATATTGCCATACTAGTGTCTGTTGTGTTCTGCTGCCTTTCCTATCCTCTACTATCCCCCCTCTCCTCCCCTCCCCTCCCCTCTTCTCTCTCTGCCCCCTCTACTGACATTCATTTGTCCCCCTTGTATTATTTTTCCCTTTCCCCTCACTTCCTCTTGTATGTACTTTTGTATAACTCTGAGGGTCTCCTTCCATTTCCATGCAATTTCCCTTCTCTCTCCCTTTCCCTCCCACCTCTCATCCCTGTTTAATGTTAATCTTCTTCTCATGCTTTTCGACCCTACTCTGTTCTTAGTTACTCTCCTTATATCAAAGAAGACATTTGGCATTTGTTTTTTAGGGATTGGCTAGCTTCACTTAGCATAATCTGCTCTAATGCCATCCATTTCCCTGTAAATTCTATGATTTTGTCATTTTTTAATGCAGAGTAATACTCCATTGTGTATAAATGCCACATTTTTTTTATCCATTCATCTATTGAAGGGCATCTAGGTTGGTTCCACAGTCTTGCTATTGTGAATTGTGCTGCTATGAACATCGATGTAGCAGTGTCCCTGTAGCATGCTCTTTTTAGGTCTTTAGGGAATAGACCAAGAAGGGGAATAGCTGGGTCAAATGGTGGCTCCATTCCCAGCTTTCCAAGAAATCTCCATACTGCTTTCCAAATTGGCTGCACCAATTTTCAGTCCCACCAGCAATGTACAAGTGTACCCTTTTCCCCACATCCTCGCCAGCACTTGTTGTTGTTTGACTTCATAATGGCTGCCAATCTAACTGGAGTGAGATGGTATCTTAGGGTGGTTTTGATTTGCATTTCTCTGACTGCTAGAGATGGTGAGCATTTTTTCATGTACTTGTTGATTGATTGTATGTCCTCCTCTGAGAAGTGTCTGTTCAGGTCCTTGGCCCATTTGTTGATTGGGTTGTTTGTTCTCTTATTGTCTAATTTTTTGAGTTCTTTGTATACTCTGGATATTAGGGCTCTATCTGAAGTGTGAGGAGTAAAGATTTGTTCCCAGGATGTAGGCTCTCTATTTACCTCTCTTATTGTTTCTTTTGCTGAGAAAAAACTTTTTAGTTTGAGTAAGTCCCATTTGTTGATTCTAGTTATTAACTTTTGTGCTATGGGTGTCCTATTGAGGAATTTGGAGCCCGACCCCACAGTATGTAGATCGTAGCCAACTTTTTCTTCTATCAGACGGCGTGTCTCTGATTTGATATCAAGCTCCTTGATCCATTTTGAATTAACTTTTGTGCATGGCGAGAGAAAGGGATTCAGTTTCATTTTGTTGCATATGGATTTCCAGTTTTCCCAGCACCATTTGTTGAAGATGCTATCCTTCCTCCATTGTATGCTTTTAGCCTCTTTATCAAATATAAGGTAGTTGTAGTTTTGTGGATTGGTTTCTGTGTCCTCTATTCTGTACCATTGGTCCACCTGCCTGTTTTGGTACCAGTACCATGCTGTTTTTGCCCTCTCTCACCACTTCTGTTCAACATAGTTCTCGAAACACTGGCCAGAGCAATTAGACAGACGAAAGAAATTAAAGGCATCAAAATAGGAAAAGAAGAACTTAAATTATCACTATTTGCAGATGACATGATTCTATACCTAGCAGACCCAAAAGGGTCTACAAAGAAACTATTAGAGCTAATAAATGAATTCAGCAAAGTGACAGGATATAAAATCAACACGCATAAATCAAAGGCATTCCTGTATATCAGCGACAAATCCTCTGAAATGGAAATGAGGACAACCACTCCATTCACAATATCTTCAAAAAAAATAAAATACTTGGGAATCAACCTAACAAAAGAGGTGAAAGACTTATACAATGAAAACTACAGAACCCTAAAGAGAGAAATAGAAGAAGATCTTAGAAGATGGAAAAATATACCCTGTTCATGGATAGGCAGAACTAACATCATCAAAATGGCGATATTACCAAAAGTTCTCTATAGGTTTAATGCAATGCCAATCAAAATCCCAACAGCATTTCTTGTAGAAATAGAGAAAGCAATCATGAAATTCATATGGAAAAATAAACGACCCAGAATAGCAAAAACAATGCTAAGCAGGAAGTGTGAATCAGGCGGTATAGCGATACCAGACTTCAAACTATACTACAGAGCAATAGTAACAAAAACAGCATGGTTCTAGTTTGCATCTTGAATGTCTCCCAAAGAACTGTGTTAACAGCCAAGTGCCCAGGGTGATGCTACTGGGAAGTAGTGAAGTCTTTAGGCAGCGGGATCTTGTGAGAGGTTCTTAGGCCACTGGACACATATCTTGAAGAATACCGTGACATTCTAGTCCCTTTCTCTCACTTTTTAACCTCTGGCTGATAGTAAGGTGAGCATTTTTATTCTGCCACACACTTCCACCATTATGTGCTACTTACTAGAGGTCCAGAGGAAAGGGACCAATTGATCTTAGACAGGAACCTCCAAAAATGTGACCCCAAATCAATCTTTTCTTTATAAAGTTGACTATGTCAGGTATTTTATTATAATGATGGAAAGCTAACACAATCTATTATACATTTGGATTAATTTTTGTGTATTGCAAGGGTTAAAGTTTAATTTACATTTTAAAATGTATATAGATAATTTAGTTGTTCCAAAACTATTTAATAAAGACTATCCTTTTCTCATTGAATTGCCTTGACACCTTCAACAAAAATCAGTTAACAATATATATGTGGGCATATTTATACAATCTATTGCATTTGATTTTCTCTTTCTAATTTCAAACTGCTTTGATTACTATGCACTTATAAATAGCTGTTTTGTTTAATAAAAAATATATTACTTTCCAGAGTGGTTTTAGGCTCACAGAAAAATTGAGCAGAGATTTCTCATATATCCCCCATATGTGTACATGCTTAGCACCCCTGACACAAACAGAGTGTTTGTGTCCTCACAAAACCCATATGTTGAAACCTAGTCCCCTATGTGACAGTATTTGGAGGTGGGAAGTGACTAGGTCATGAGAGTGGAGCCCTTGGGAGTAGAATGCATGCTCTTATAAAAGAGATCTCAAAGAACTCCCTTACACATGAAGGATGGTGCAGGATGGTGGCCGACTATGACCAGGAGTAGGTCCTGGTCAAATGTGGCAGTGCCTTTAACTTGGACTTTCCACTTCCAGAACTGTGAGAAATCAATTTCTGTTTACAGGCCATCCAGTCTGCAGTATTCTATTAAAGCAACCCAAATTTCCTAAGAACTCCCCTATTATCAACATTCTTCCATTAGAGTGGGATATTTATTATAATTGGTGAACGTAAATTGACATTCTATCATCCAGAGCCTATAGTTTATGTTAGTGTTAGACATTTTATGGGTTTTGACAAATGTGTAGTGATATCTACCCATAATTACAGTATCATACAGAGTAATTTCACTGTTCTAAAAGTTGTAAATGCTGTAACTACTCATGTATCCCTTCCACTAACCCCTGACCTTTTCACTATCTCCATAGTTTTGTCTTTTTCAGGATGTCATATAGTTGGAATTAAGTAGTATGTGGACTTTCAGATTGACTCCTTTCAATTAGTAATGTGCATTCAAAATTCCTCCATGTTTTTCTTTTGTTTAATGCTGAATAATAATATTGCCTGGATGTATCACATTTTATTTATCCATCAACCTGCTGATGGACAACTTGAATTGCTTCCAAATTTTGGCAGTTATGAATAAAGCTACCATTAATATCCATATACAGATTTTTATGTAGACACAAGGTTTCGATGAGTACATACCAAGGAGTATGATTACTGGACATTGTTATCAGTATGTTTAGTTTTGTAAGAAACTGCCAAGCTGCCAAGCCACTTTGCATTCTCCCTAGCAATGAGTGAGGGTTCCTGTTGCTCCCCAGGCTGACCAACATTTGGTGATGTCATTGTTCTGGATCCAATAGGCGTGTTCTTTTCTAACAGGCATGCTGGGGAGTCTTATTGTAAATTGAATTGCATTCCCTCAATGACAAATGATGTAAAATATCTTTTCATATGTTTGTTTGTCATCTGTTTATCTTTTTTTGCTAAAGTGCCTATTCTAGTCTTTAACCCTTTGTAAAATTAGGCTTTTCAGAAAAGCTCTCTGAATTTATTTTGGAATTTATTTTTTGTTGTTATTTTTTTTAATCATGTAGGATAAATCTTTGAACTTTGTTTTTTTAAGTAATTTCTTAGTTTATTCTATATCTCTATCTATCTATCTTCTAAAAATAGTTTGATAATTTGTACCCAAAAGAACATTGATTGAAATTATGTTAAATTTATAGATTAATTTAATTATAAGTACCATTTTAATGATATTGAATCTTCTAATCCATGAATATTATATCTCTTCATGAGGTGTTTGAGTGTTTTGAGGATTCTCTGAGATTTTGGTAAATAGTAACAGTTTTACTTCTTTTGTTATAATATTTATATATTTCTTTTATTTTTTTCCTTTACTACAGTGTCTAAGACTTCAATTATAATGTTGAATAGAAATGGCAAGTGTATTCTTACTTTGTTAATCATTTTAGAAGGAAATGTTTGATATATTTTTTTTTCATTTAATATGAGGGCGGTGTATATTTATCAGATTGAGGAACAAACTTTCTATTCCTCAGTTTATAAAAATGCAAATGTATCTGCTGAATTCTCTGATTTTTTGTGTCCATGTTAGTGAGGGATATTGGTCTGTAATTTTTAGGTTTATACTCAGAAAATGAGTTTGTCAGCACTCTCTCTCTCTCTCTCTCTCTCTCTCTCCCTCTCCCTCTCTCTTTCTCTCTCTCTCTCTTTCTCTCTCAGTTCTGTAAATGTTTGTGCAAAAGATTAATTTTATTTTTTTCCTCAGTGTTTAATAGGATTTACCAGTAAAATCATTTGTCCTATTTTTTGTTCTTAAATTTTTTTTACTAGTTCAATTTCTTTGAATGATAAAGGAATGTCCAGATTTTTATTACATATGTTGTAATTATTAAAAGTATTACATTCAATGAATTTTTTTTTCATTTCACCAAAATCGCCAAATTTATTGACTTTAAAAATATTTTTATATGATCCTTTCAATATCTACAAGATCTGTATTGATTATCCTCTTTTGATTCTTGATATTTGTAACTTTTGTGCCCTCTTTCTTGATTAGTATAAGATAGGAGTTCATCAATGTTTTTTTATTTTTCCAGAAAATCAAATTTTCTTCTTTGCTCATTTCCTGTTTCCTTTTTTCTGTTTATTTCTAATCTTTATTATTTTATTATTTCTACTTGCTTTCGTTTTGTTCCTCTTTTTTTTTTCCGTAAACTTTTTGTTGGAACTTTATGTAATTAATTGAGTTTAGATTTTTTTCTTTTCTGATATGAACATCTAAAGAACTAAATTTCTCTCAAAACATTGCTTTATGCATCTCACATATTTTAATATGCTGCTGTTTGCTATTCAGTTCAACATATATTCAGATTTCATTTGTGGTTTTTTTTTTTCTTCAACCCTTTGATTATTTAGGAGCATGATTTTCACTTTCCAAATATTTGAGGTATTTCAAGGTACCTTACTGATAATGCTTTGTAATTTCATGTGTCCAGAAAACGTGAATTATATCATCTCAGTCCCTGAAAGTTTTTGAGAATTGTTTTATTGCCAATATTGGCAATGTGCCATGTGCACTTGAAAATTGTGTTTTCTACTATTGTTGGATATAGTATGCTATAAATGTCAAGTAGATCAAGACAGTTAATATGGTGGTTTAAATATTCTAAATATTTCTTGATTTTTCCTCTTTAAATATTCTATAAATTTCTGAGGGAGGGGTGTTAAATATCCTAGTGTGATTTTGTAATTCTCTAATTTTCTCTTTAATTTTGTCAATTTTTGCTGCTTGAACTTTGATTCTTTGTTGTGAGGTACACACATACCCATGAATGTTATGTCATCATAATGAATTGTTCCCATTTATCTTTAGGAAATGTCTGTCTTCTTATCTGTAATTACTCTTTGTCTAGAGATCTCTAACATCTAATATTGAGATTTTCCCTCTATTCTTCATTTGCTTCTTATTTAAATCATGCTTTATTTATTTGCTTTCAACCAATCTGTGTCTTCATATTTAAGGTAGGTCTCTTAAGATTTTTTGTGTGGCAATTTTGCTTTTTTTTTTTAAGACAAAGATCTATAAAGTCATCATTTACTTAGAATTCTATAACTTATGGACCTATAAATTAAATTAAATGATTTTTTAACAATAACTAAAGTTCCAAAATAAGGGATGGTGATGTTAGGGAAGAACAGAGGTACCTTGGATTAGGCAGAGGGAGTGAAGGGAGGGGAAGGGGTATGGAAGTAGGAAGGATAACAGAATGAATTAGATATTATTACCCTATGTGCGTATGTTGACTACATCACTAGCAATTTTGATTTTTAAAAATTCACTCTGATAATCTCTGACTTTTGATTATATTGCTTATATTATTAACATTGAATGTTAATAATATAATTTATATGCTTGGACTTATGGCATCCATTTTATTAATTTTCTGTTAGTCTTTCTCACTTTGCTTATGTCCCACCTTCCCTTTTCTACCTTTTTTAGGTTGTTAGAATAATTTTTACCATTGTATATTAATTTCTAGGTTATCATGCCTCATTGTTATTTTTCTCATACCTCATTGTATTTTTAAAATATGGTTGTTGTAGAAACAACAATATATATCCCTAATTTTTCCCAGGCTGCTTAAAGTTAATATTATACAATTTTATTTCAAGTTAGTAAACTTACGATTATAGGAATCATTTTGATACTTATTTCACATGATATAGTCATATATGATACAACTACATACATTGAAAATCTCACAAAATGATGCTTTAAATTTGATTGTAGCAATACGTATTTTATAGAACTTGAGAAAAATATTTCCCAAGATATTTACCTTTTCTAATGCTTTTCATTTGTTCCTAAAGCTACATATTTTTCTCTGAATACGTTTCTCTTCAGCCTGAAAAAATGCATTGAGAATTTCTGACAGTGAAATTCCATTGGCGATATACTTCATTAAGTCTTCTTTGACTTAAAATGTCATTTTTAGCTTCATTTTTAAGGATATTTTTCACCTGGTATATAATTTTGCATTTAGTTTAACTTTAGTGTTTAAAAGATATCAATCCCCCATCTCTGTCCTCCGTGGTTTCCAGTGAGAAATCTGCAATTATTTGCTTTGGGATTCCTCTATATGAGGCAACTTTCTCCTCTTCCTTTTGACTGCTTTCAAGTTTTCTTCCATATCTTTAGTACTTTGCAGTTTGAACTGTGATGTGTCTAGATATGATTTTCTTTGAATGTATATTTTTTATGGGTTTCTGAACTTTGTCAATATGTAAAATTGTGTCCTTCATATGACTTGGGAAACCTGGCTGTCCAAAAATTTAGACCTTTTTTCTGCTCCATTTTCTCTTTCTGGAACACCCCTAACATACTTGCTAGATCTTTTGATGTTTTCCTACAGCTCCCTTAGGAGCTATTTTATCTGTCCATTCATCCTATTGAATACTGTCTTTCCATCATTTCATCTTTCTTCTGATATTAAGTCTGTCCTGTGGATTATTTTGTACTGAAATTCCCTATTCTTTCCTTTATTTCGAATACTTTTTTAACCTCATGGAACATAATTAAAATAGCTGATTGCAAGTGGTCATTTGATCATTTCAGTATTTAGCTCAACTCAAGGTAAGTATCTCTTATCCTTTTCTTGAGGATAGATCACATTTTTTTCCATTTCTTTGTATGTCGATTTGGATTGTATAGTGCGTGCAGAATATTATGTTCTATAGATTCTGAGTGCTGCTATGTTGAATGGTGTCCTTTTGTTTTATTAGGCTACCAGTTCAGTTGGCACTGTCTTGCTTCCTTCAGATGATTGTTTAAATTATATGCCAGTTTTAAAATGTCTTAATCCACCGTTTTGAACCTGTCTCATGTATGTGATGTTGAGGTGCCAGTCTGAGCTGGCATCGTTAGTATACAGAGAGGGTCCACATCCTGGCCAGAGCCACTCACTGCTCTCCTGCCAGCTGTTGCTTCAAGTTTTGCTTCCACTCCACATTCTCCCTGCTTTTTTCTATGTTCAGAATCCCAAGATACTTCTCTATTGTATTTTGTCCTGAGTTTACAGTTTTCAATAGAGAGATTGGTTTTTAGAAAGATTACCCTGCTGTATTAGAAGCTGAATTTCCAATTAAAAGGGCTTTCAAAAGAAAACTTTTGCTAGTCATCGTAACACATTTTGAAAATTGCAGCACAATTCAGAACTCTGGATTCAAATATAGATTATAGTCTTAGAGATAAGACTTCATTGCTTAACTCTTTGTATATTTGCTTAAGTGAATCAATCTTTATGAACCATAAAACTTCATCCTTAAAAGTATGACAGTGACCCTATTTCTGTCTAGCTCACAGGTATGAGGGTATATAATAAAATCATCTTCAAAGTACACATTTTTGTTCATTATTTTCAAACTCATTTATTTTGCAATACAAACCACAAAAATGCAATGACTTCCTAACTGGTCCACTCTACCTTTGAATTTTCCTCCCTGAAATATATTTTCCTGAAAAGTGAATTTTATATTCGGGGCCCTCCACATCTGTGGTGTACTTTCTGAACTTCCATTCCATAACCTCATCTCAGTTGAACCATATATACCCTGTGCATTTCTTTTGTGTGCTTCTGTCCATGATTTATTAATTTTAAATAGAATTTCCTGATTCTATCATATCTGGCTATCTGTATTTCCATGAAATCTAGCTCAAACCTTTCATGGGTTCATTTATAGCTCCAACAATTTCTCCTCTCCCCTCCCCTCCTCCCTTCCCCTCCTCCCCTTTCCTCTCTTCACCACTTCTCTCCTCTCCCTTTTGGATCATTAAATTTTCCCTTTTTCCTTCTGGATTAGTTGCATTCACATGCTATAATTTTGCTCATTAAAATGTCCTTGCTGACTTCATGTCCCCCTCTGGTTACCTACCATATCTCTGCTCTCCGTTCTTAGTGACTTGACTCTTCTATCCTCTCTTGAGCTCTCTCTGACCAGCCATTCATTTCCACCAAATCACTAAACTTGCTCTTGTCAAGATCATTGGTGGCTTCCATGTCACTTAATCTGATGGTTATTCTCAGCAATAATGTTGTTCCACCCCATAGCAGCATTAGGCGGAACTGATGGACCCCCTTTCTTTGAAAAGCATTGTTTCATTTTTTTTCCTCCTGCCGCAGTGGTTGTTTCTTCTGAATTCCCTTTCTTTTTCATCTCCTGATTTCTGACCATTGAACTTCTCTAATTATACTCACTCTGTTGATGGTCTTTTCCAATATCGGGGCATTAAATATCGAATCCTGGTTTGTCCTTTCTGAATTCTAGACTCACATATCCAATGACCTACTAAACTGACTTTTTAGGTGGTATCTCAAGGAAAACATGACAAAAAATAAGTTTATTTTCCTGCCAAACCTTTTTCTTCACAGTCTTACTTATTTTAAAGATGATAACTTAATTATTTCTATTCCATTAGCCCCAAATCTGTGTCTTCTCTGACTTTCACTCTTTCATGCTTCTTATTTCATCCTCCCCAAAATCTTGCTTGCTCTGCCTTCCAGTAACAACAGGACTCTGACATGTCTCCACATCCCGAGTGTCCCTACACTACTCTAGACATTTCCAACAACCTCTTAATTCTCCTCCTTGCTTCTATTTTTGCTCATTTATATTATATTCTAAAAAAGAGCAACAAGAATATTCACATCTGATTCTCAAGTCAGGTCACCCTTTGTCTTGAGTCCCTCCAGTGGCACCCATCTTTTTCAGAGTAAGAGCCAAAGTCCTTAGGGTGTCCCACAAGGTTCTGTCCTCTTCGGCTGCCTGTCTCCTCTCCTCTTCCACCGTACTTGGCCTGCCTTGTTCTTACTCTCCAGCCACCCTGTGCTGTGGCCCTTTTTTTAATATACCAGATAAACTCCAGCTTGACAATTTCTGGGCACGCTTCAAGGATTTAATGGGAGAGTTGCCATGTAATGTAATGTTTTAAATTTTACAAGAATGATATAATTACTGATGCAAATAAATGTCAGTACAGATACATACACTTCATTACTATTATCTTTGTCACCATCAGAGTGTGAGCTAAGTTCTTGAAACTCTACTTAACAGTAGGAACATTTCACTCTTTTTATGCCCAGATAAATCCCTCAGAATCCAAAATACAGCTGATATTGAAGTTATAAAACATGTGTGTGTACTGATAGGACATGCAATTATGACCATTCAAAATGGAACTAGTAGGTCAGACTGACCTCCCTTGCTGTTGGTTGTGGACAGAGTGGACTATTAAAGTAAATTTCTTCTGCTGAGTCATTTGACATGGGGTACGTTTTGTCAGAGTTTAGTCTTTCATTCTGCATTGGTCATGTCTTTTATTTTCCAAATACAAGTTCCAGAAATAAAGAAACACAAGATTTTTTTTTTTTTTAAATTAGAATAACAAGAAGCAACTAAAATTGAAGAAAAGGAACACAGGTGCTTGTAAGTTAGAAGCAGCATATTTTCCATGGACAGGGAACCGATCTTGAGGGAGATGAAATAATAGGGCCTTGCTGAGAGTGTGGGCAGCAGATATATTCTCAGACTCCCGAAAATGACAACTGAAGTGAGTACTAGAAGTATTTTCTCAGCTGAGCACTGTTCATTCCTGTACTAGGTCATGGGAGAAGGTTGTAGACACATCTTGCTAAGATTTGAAAAATAAGGTACTTTTCCATGGATCATTTCCATGGGTCAGATGTGGTCCCCGTAGAGGGCGTAGGTGCTGATTGTTGACCTCTCAAGGATCCCTTTCAACCCTATCATTGTACAATTCTGTAACTGAGTAGTGAATGAGAGGATCATCTAATTAACGTTACAGTCAAATCTGCCTAAGGTAGGCTTATATCCCTGGCATTTCTGAAAACGCTATAGATGCGATTTCCTTGAAAAGATCCTCTTAAGAGATTGATAGAGGACATCTTGCTGAGTTATTGAAGTCATCCTGCCTTTTGGCTTCGATGAGGAGTCATTTTGTTTATCACAGGACAATGTTTGATGGTTAATTAGTAGTCATATGTAGTAACATGGCAAAACAATCAAGTATTTTGCTTTTGGCAAGAGCTAATGATTTTTTTTTCATAAGAACAGTATAATGTATGATTTTATCTTTCATTTTTTTTTCAGAAAATAAAAATATTTGCATACATTTCTGCAAGAGTGAGCCCTAGTATTACAGAAAAACTAAGAATCAACTAAAACAATAGCTTAGCATAAATTAAAAAAAGATTGGGTGGTAACATAACACAACAAAAAATAATACTTGACTTGCCTCATTGCACTGAATTTCTGCACAGCATAAAACTTTCATTGGAAGCCAAAACAGTGGAAAAAATAAATGGATACTATAAATTAAAACTGGAGCAATTACAAAGGACATCCCCAAATAATTCTATATTCAGGGATTCCAGTTTTATCATAAGCTCTTTTTGTTTTGCAAAACAAATTTCATTTCCAGATTAAGGAAAATATTTTTGATGCACATGATTATAACAGGCTAATGAATCAAGACTCTAAGGCTTTTACAAAATAGTGAATTACTCAATATTCCTAATATGGTACAATCTAACACAACAAAGTTAAATTTCTCTTATTATAAAAACTCTCTTTTCTACGTTCAAATGATTCCCAGTGATGAACTTAAAACAATACTCATTATAACATCTATATTATTCCTATTATTGTATTTATAAGGTATAATTGTATTTCATGGGCAGGAAGGAGGTAATAGCCATTGTTAAAAAGAAGCCAAGAGTCTATAAATAACTATTTCAGATATTCAAAGGGGAAAATGTTGATTTGCTTAGTATAAATACATGTGGATGATTATCGGCCATTCATTTTGAACTCAGTTTACTTACTCTGATTTTCATGGTTGACTGACAGGGCATATATCCCCCCAGTGAAGAAGATGCATCTACACTGAGCTTCCCTGCTGAATTGTTTACCCACAGGGGAATTTTCTTAGACAATGGCAGAATGTCTCTTTTTGAAAATAGAAACACACTTGATATGAGAGAGAGAGAGAGAGAGAGAGAGAGAGAGAGAGAGAGAGAGAGATATTAAATAAACACATTGATAGCTTTCATTTATGAATTTTTCATATTAAGAACTTATGTTTATCAATGTTTGCCCTTCGATCTAAGTTTGATAACTGACTCTGCTGCAATGTGAAATGAAAAATGCTTTCTTTCTACTTACATGGGAAGTATTAGGATGCAGGACGGGTTCCTGAATGGTGACTTTAATCTCTCACCTGTAGCTGGGGTGCTGACGTTCATATTTTTGTCTCTTTGGATCATGATGCTGTGTGACCTCCAAGACAGAAGCATCTGTGGTACTGGCATAGTTGCCTGTCCTCTCCATATTTCTCTCTCATCACCCATGGTGTGGCTACTTCCTTCTCTATCATCTTCTATCGCCTTAGTAAGATTGTTAGAATTGTCACTGGCTCAAAAAGAATCCAGGAAGAAAACAAGGAATAAATACGTGAATAGCTTAAGCATATATTTTTGTAATTCTTAACAATTCTTCTCAGACCCAACTGCTGCACTTTGGATAAGGGTTCCCTGAAGGTCCCCAATGTGGTGCTCTTGGGAGGTGGTGAAAACTTGAAGAGGTGGGGCCTAGTGGGAGGAAGTTAGATCATTAGGGTGTGTCTTTGGAGGGGACTGTGAGTTTCCAGCCCCTACCCCTTTCTATCTCTCTTTTTTACACCCTGCCATGAAGTGAATGGGCTTCCTTTGTGATATGTTCCTGCCATGAAGTACTGCTTTGCCACAGGCCCAAAAGCAAAAGAGCCAACCAACCAGGGACTTAAAACTCCAAAACTGTGAGCCAAAATAAACCTCTTCTCTTCATAAGTTGATTACCTTGAGTATTTATCATAGTCATGGAAAGCTGACTGGCACTCATCCTCACTGTGGACTTCTACATGTCCATAGTTTTCCTGAGGATATTTTATATTTGAAAGAAGTAGTTGAAATGAAATGGGTCTGACTTTTTTTTATATACTTGGAACGACAAGAATTCAACTCCTTGAAAATTCAATGTCAACTTCTGAGACACAAAGGGGTTTTTCATTTTTTTAAATAAGATAAGACAGGCAAGTAAATGCATTAATAAAAATGTTACATATTATTGGGGGCAAGAATAAATTCAGACTGATTTTACTTACTCAGCCTCTCTACAAATTTTGTTATGAAGTAGCAGGATTCCAGGTCACCTTTATATGATTCATTTTCTACATGTTTTCACCACCTTGCCATGTTCTGAGTCACAGCTGGTAGAGGTGGCTTGATGCAGTATCTATCTCTTCACTGCCCCTAATTGTAGAGTTGACATTTGAAGGCAACACATGGACTCTGACACTGGGAGAAATAAAAGTGAGATCTTTGGAAAATGTTGGGAAGTTTTTAAATTCTAATTTATTATATATGATAGAAGAATGCAATTTAATTCATATTATACAAATAGAGCACAATTTTTCATGTCTCTGGTTGTACACAAAGTAGAGTCACACCATTCACGTTTTCATACATGTACTTAGGGTAACGATGTCTGTCTCATTCCACTGTCTTTCCTCCCTCCCTCCCCCCCTTCCCTTTTCCCTTCTTTGCCCTATTTAAGTGCATCTATTCCTCACATTCTGCTCCCCAAGTGGGAATGGAACCACCATTTGACCCAGCTATCCCACTCCTCGGTTTACACCTGAAGGACCTAAAAACCAGCATGCTACAGTGATGCAGCCACATCAATGTTTATAGCAGCACAATTCACAATAGCTAAATTGTGGAACCGAACTAGATGCCCCTCAGTAGATGAATGCATAAGGAAAACTGTGGTATATATACACAATGGAATATTACTCAGCATTAAAAGAGAATAAAATCATGGCATTTGCAGGTAAATGGATGGAGTTGGAGAATATGATGCTAAGTGAAGTAAGCCAATCCCAAAAAAACAAATGCTGAATGTTTTCTCTGATATAAGGAGGCTGGTTCATAATGGGAATTTTTTCTTAAATTTCCAACAGAAGCTATAGTAAAATGAAGACCTTGAGACACTACATGATAGCTATAATAAGCACCGGTAGTCCTAACTACTTGGGGAGGCTGAGATGAGAAGTTTGCTTGAGCTCGGGAGTTTGAGGCTAGTCTGGGCAACATAGGAAAACCCTACCTCAAAATAAAAATGTAAAGAAAGGAGAGATTACTGTTACATTTGGCAATTCATAAGAGAATGTAGTCTTTTAAAAAGAAGAATACAAAGACTTTTAGAGGTTCCATCAGTTTGAATTTCACCAAAAGCAGATTCTGAAAGAAGGATTGGGGTATGAATAGCTTAGGATATGGTCCCCAGAAGTGATGCATGGTAGAATAAACTGAGGCAAAGATGGGGAGGACCAATAAAATGTGATAAGCAGATCATCCCAGAAGGGTAAATGAGGCTTTGGCCCAATGGGACCCTCGTAAAAACACTTGAGAATTGCCCTGTAATGGAATGGAGATGCTGGGGCTGCACCAATCCCCATCTCTAATGGTTGAGGATCATCCCTGTGGGTTTGATTTCCTAACACTTCTCTCTTCCCTCAGCTGAGAGCCATGCACACTCTTCTGGCCAAAGAAGTCATTCTGGTAAAGAGATACCTGAGCCATGGTATAGGCGAGAACTGTGCAGGTAGGTACTAGGATGGGGTGAAGGAATGTGAGTAGGGCCCTGAGAGCTGTATACTGCTTATGTTAGGGGAGATAACATCTATGAAGCAATAATGATACTAATCTGTTCATCAGTTAGGACTCAACCACTGTGAGGGAAAGGGATGGGGAACTGTTGAGAAAGTCTGTGGGAGACTGTTTGTGTGTCTGGAGGAAGACCTGCGTTTTCTAGAGTAGCTGGGATAGTAGTCAGGAAGGAAAGTGAGACACAAATTGGGAGTGAGAAAGGGTTAAGTCAGAACCTCTGAGAATGCTCAGAACCTATGCTCATAACTCACCTCTTCCAACTTGAACACCAAAGGCGAAGCCAGCATTCTGCACCAAAGAGTGGCCTTACTCTGGTTGAGAGGTGCTGGAAGTGGAGACGCAGCAGAGTTCAAAGAACTGTGTGATCAAAAGCTGAATCCTGTCAGTGAGGTGGGCCAGGAGATCAGTGGCTGTGAGTGGAAATCACAACCTTCCTACACAGTGGCTACTGCTTCCCTTCCACCTTCCCAATCTCACAAACATGTTTCATGTGGTCACTCTTTGACCCCAAGCAATGAAGGGAAGGGAATTCTGGCTATCCCACTAAGGTTACAAGGTACAAAACCACCACATCTTACCCTGGGGGAGTTCCATTTCCCGGGAAGAGCAAGTGAAATGTGCAGGTACCTTCTGAAAACCAAGGAGACAAATTATTTTGAGCTCTAAAATTTATAACCTTTTAGAATTTGAGAGATAGTTGAGTGTAACAGTACTCTGAATTAACCTTTATTTTAACAAATTTATTTAAATGATTTCTCATGGCATTAGATGATCAAAGTTTGATTTGACCAGTCCTTGAGTGGAGGCAAGGAGATCTCCCCTTCTGTATGGTTAACTAAGCCATGAACTCCCCTTTCCTTCTACATTTCCCCAAACATGAAATTCAAATCAAATCAGAAATTCTTAATAACTAGTCACCACATAAACTAAACTGAGGAGTTTTATGAACCATTTTGGTCGTTTTAGGGCGCAAATGAATTTGTTTCATCCATTATTATCCCTGTGTTGGTATCCTGTTTGGTATAATACTAAGACAGGTATAATAGTATCTAATCCATTATTTTTTAAATTTATTTTTTCGTCATAGGTGGATACAATATCTTTATTTTATTTGTATGTGGAGCTGAGAATTGAACCCAGTGCCTCACACATGCTAGGCGAGCGCTCTACCTCTGAGCCACAATCCCAGTCCTTAATCCATTATTATAATGGTCAACTTTTATAGGTTTAACATGGCTTCAAATAATGGATTGAAGATGTACTCATTGGTTGAAAACAATTCTGGAATTTTCCACCAGGATGTCAAAGGACCCAAAGCAAGTACACAGTTTGCTTCCAACATAGGCGGGAAAAATACTGTGGAATTTTCATGCCCACCAGGAACCTATAAGCTAGAGAGTTATCTGGGTTCTCTTAATGTTAGTCTTATGGAATCCAATATTAAAAATTTCACCACCAGGGAGTTGGTGAAGGCTCCTGAAGGTAAGATGTGAATCATAATGTAAAGCTGACAGTTCAAGGCTAGCAGAGGACTGGGAATGCTCCGGACAAAGCCAGTGGTAATAGGGTACTGGGGGCCTGGCTTGAGCCTGCTCCCCTAAGCTGAGCCACTCTTCCCATCTCCCAGGTGAGTGGCATCACCTTTGTAACTTGAACCAGTCCTGGTGGAAAAGCTTAGACAACAGATCTTGGCAAACATGATAAATCGAGCCTTCCTCACGCCTCCCAGCCCAGGCTGTGAAACTGGTGCAGCTCTCCACTGGAGGAGCATGCCTGAGGCTACAGGGTTGCCTCCCCACTTCCGGATTACAGGGAGAAGTTCTCTGCACAGGGTCATGAATGGTGATTGATAGGCGTGATTTCTTAACTGTTTGTAACTGTCCTCTTGAGATTTGAATTCAGGCAAACTGGAAGCCTTTACTCAGCACTAACGTTCATTCACTCATTTATTCCTTCTGCAAACGTTTTCAGCATACCTACCACGTGCCCGGTGCGGGCCTGGTGCCAGGTACACAACAGCAATTATGATCGACACGGCTCTTGCCTTCACAGGGTTACATTGCCAGAGGGCCTCAATCTTGGCGCTTTGGGGCTGTATTATTCTTTGTTGTGGGACAATTAGAGGTATCTCTGGCCTCTGCCAGCTAGAGGTGATTACCAACTAGGGCTAGTTGTGAAAATCAAAATGGCTCCAGACACTGCCAAATGTTCCTTGGGGAATGAAATAGCCCTTTTTGGGAATGTCTGTAGTAAACACCTGTTAAGTAAGTGAAGCTGGTTGTGTGAGAGAAGCTGCCATTGGAATAGACACAGTTTTCTCTGCTTTACAAAGAGAAACTGATGCACTTAAAGTAAGAAATTACTCTGATGTAGAGTTAGGGATAAGGCTCAATGGTAGACCACTTGCCTAGCATGCGCAAGGCTTAGGTTTGAGGTCCAGAACCTTATACAAAGCACACACATACAAGCACACACACACACACACAAATTAAAATAATTCCTAAATTGGACAAATAGGAGAATTCAATCTAGGTAGCTAGATGGTATAAACTTTGAGTGGTATAAACTTTGGGTGAGTAACTTGATAGGCAAGATCCACAACATTAGTCATGGTTTTAAAGAATCATTAAAAACTCAATGTTATTCTATGACCAAAGACCACATATAAGAAGATAAAACAGAAGTTTTCTCTAAACAAATTTCTGACAAAGAATCGTAAAGGATCTTGATAAAAAAGGGAAGTAGGACTGTCTGAAAAACCTCCTGTGATCCTGTGATTGCTAAGGGACTATTTCATGAGCCCATGGTGAAAAATGATCTGCAGAAGACGTGAAAGGAGTCGAACATACATACTGACGGATATGCAGATGCAGGGTGATGCACGGAGTCAACTAGGGCTTGCAAAAAATGCTAACAACAACAAAAGGATGGTTTAAAGCTGTGTTTGGAGCAAGGAAGAAACAAAGGAGGGAGGCCCTCTACTTGGAGCAGATGGTGTAATGCTAGCAGATGACGGGGAGAGCACAGACCTCCATCTTCAGTTTTGCTAAGCTCGCCCCACTAAGGAGGATCACGTTCCAATTGGAAAGATATGTTAGAACAAATATTCTAAAAGAAATTGAAACCCAATACAGCAAAGAAGTCACTGAGCACTTGTTTTTAGCATTTAAAAAAATTCAGTTTTATCTTTTCATTCATTCATCCATCCATCCATCCATCAGAATGTACTGAACAAGTAAAAAGCAATCACTCTCAGTTCCTGTGTTCAAGGATTTCATCCTCTGTTGGAAAAACCAAAAAGAAGAAGAAGAAGAAGAAGAGGAGGAGGAGGAGGAGGAGGAGGAGGAGGAGGAGGAAGAGGAAGAAGAGGAAGAGGAAGAGGAAGAGGAAGAGGAAGAAGAAGAAGAAGAAGAAGAAGAAGAAGAAGAAGAAGAAGAAGAAGAAGAAGAAGAAGAAGAAGAAGAAGAAGAAGAAGAAGAAAGTAAAATTCTCTGGGCTACCTGGGACGCCTGGTATCCCACGTACCGCCATTCAGGGTCATTACAGGACTCAATAGGGGCCTAATCTGCTGTGACGCTGGACAGGTGAAGTCACAGACTTCTCAAAGTTTGATAAATAAGGATTTCACAAGATGGGAAAATGAAGGGAAGAGACAATAAAAAGGTGCTCCTGGTAGAAGAAAATGCCCGCTTACAGGCTGAAAAGAACATGATGAGCTACTGAAAGAATCTGCCTATGTGGTCACACAACCACTGTTGGCAAATTTTGAGAAGCCATGGTGCATGGTCTTGGTTCCAGAAACCTGGGGATGATAAAAACTTGATTATCTAAAATGGGATCCTGCAGAACCCTTCTGTGTTCTCCAATCTGAACTGTTTCCCCTACATGTGCTCATGCTACTTCCTGCTCTTTGTACCAGGCACCACAGCACATGTGGATGATGAGGAAGGAAGAGGTCACCTGTTTGCATCCCTCCCCTCCACACCTGGTTCCAGGTAGCATATCTTTAGGTTCCAATTTATTTTTTCTCCGTGTGTGGAACTGGTCCCACTAATTCTGGTGGGATCAGCTTGGGGGTTGCCAACTGGGCAATCACCATGGCCATTGTTTGTGGTATGCAAAATGGGTAGAACCCCAGTGGAGACCAGTTCCAGAGGGCTTGGGAACCTGCCCTCTGGAGGGTTAGGTGGAGTGACAGTGACTCATGGAAATATTTAGAATTATGTTTAGGAATGTATTACCACTTTGGGGTTGGAGATTTTTAGTGAGATAATATAGCGATCCTTGGCAGGTCTCTTTTGACATTAGCATGCAGGGATCCAAATTGCAGATGATAAATAACTGCAAGAGATAGCTCATCAGTTGGATGGAAGAGTTAAAAATGAAAGAAAATCGTTTCCAGTTTATGATAAAAAGCCAAAAGAAAAAATGTGAAATTTATCCCAGAATAAATGTTATTCTCTGAATTCTGAAAAATCTATTTTATGAGTGCAGGTTGGAGGAGACAAAATGATTTATGTAAAAGAAGGCTTGTAAAGTTTAATTAATCATGAGCTCAATATCGGCCCGTAATATGACGTGGCTGCTGAGAAAACACAGGTGATGTTTCTTTTCTTTGAAATGCTCTGTCCTTGATGCTTTTCCAATTCCAAAACCAATACGTGCCTTGTTTAAAAAAGTGGAACCGAAATGAAAATTTAAAAGGATATGAAAAGACCTTTCTCTGCTTCTAGTTTTTGGCTCCTTTTTGTCCCAACAAAGAATTATCCATCCAAAATGTTAACAGGAACAAAATCCCCAAACCTCACCTTGTATTTACTTATTCACCCTATTATTCTATATGCTGTGGTGTCCTGAAAATTATCTCCAAGAAATTGTTTCATACTGAAGTTTTCCCCTCTGTAAAATGGCAATACTAACAGCATCCACCTTGCAGAATCGTTATAACAATAACAAAATCAAACGTGAGGTATCTAGACCAGGGTGGAAGAAAATCAAGAGGGGCTGGGGTTGTGCCTCAGAGGCAAGAGCGCTTGCCTGGCACGTGTGAGGCACTGGATTCGATCCTCAGTTCCACATATAAATAAATAAATAAATAAATAAATAAATAAATAAGGTATTGTGCCCATCAACAGCTAAAAAAGGAGAGGGACCTTGGATAGAGTAAGACTCTGCTAAACACCACAGCAGGAGGGAGCTGGCTGGCCTTCTGTCTTGGTGAGGACAGGAGTTTATGGAGCTTTAGCAAAAAAAAACGGTGGCCAAACTTCAGAGAGCTTGGGAGCAGTTGCTCAGAAAGTTTGCCCAATGGGGGAGCAGTGGACTTGCAGACCAGCAGCTGTGAACTGGGCGATTCCTCTTAGCCAAAAGAGGAAGGGGCAGAGCCTAGGGTCGGTGTTACTCCAGGCCTGGGGGGAGTCTTCTTGTCCTTCAGGGCCTCCTGCCAATGTACTCCACAGAACTTGGTTGATGGTGCTCTGTTCTCAATCTCTATCAAAGTGCTTGCCAAAGCCACATGGGAAACAAGGAAAATAAAGAAAGATGACACCAATAAGAAGAGCAGAGCCTGTTTATTCAGAGTTTGCTATGGCAAGGGAGTGGGTCATGTCACTGTCTTCCTGATGAGGCTCCAAGGGAGGCATAGGAGGAGGAGGGCTCTGCAGTGGGACAGGGCAGCTCCAGCTGTGCCCACGTGGGAGGCCTTGGGCGCCAGGAAGCAGGAGGTGCAGGGTAAACTGCAAGCAGAGTGCGCCTGGTGACCTGTTAGGGTGGGTTTTAGCTTTTTCTGGCTGGTCTTCAGTTGGGAGTGGGGACAAAATTAGGGAAGTTGTCAATTGTTAATCAAGTCTTGGACATTGGGGCTGAGTGTTCCAGGTATTATTGTTTAGCTTCTTGGACTGTTGCTGAAGACAGCAGTCCGGTTCTCTGGGTGAATGCTGTTGATGAAGCGTTCCTTTCCTGGGAAGGTTGCTGCAGAGTGTGGCCAACCTTCTGCTGTTATGCATGCGGTGGTCCTTGTCAATTTATTCAGATTCATTCTCTCACTTTGAGGTTCCTCTGATTATCTCTTCCTTTGTAATTTTCTGTTTATTTCATCTGGTCTAGTGCAGAACCACTCCCTCCCTCCCCCCCAGAAAAGGCTCAGATTGCTCACGTTTTCATTCAAGTTGATTGTTTCTAACATAAATTTTATGATGTGAGGGGCTAATGATTCTGATGCTCCAAAGTTCAGGTTCTTGAGTCTTATTAAAATTCAAAAGCTAAGGCTTGCACACTTATGTCTCGTTCTGTTGTCTGATGGTTCCCAGAGGCAATGACAAAGAAAAGGAAAGGGCAATAAGGGTAAGAACATTTAAAAATAAACAGCCCATAGCACACAGTACCTCAGACTCACCACATTTATCCGTGTGACATTGAGTTGCTCTCCCTGGAACCTCCAAACAACTTGGGAATGTTTGGAAGGATTATTGAAGAATAAGCTTTTGGAAATAAGATTTGAGTCAGAATCCAGCATGTGGTCTAGAAACACCTAGGGTTAGGTCAAGGCAAAGTATCTTTTATTTACATTATATATTCATTGTGAAAGTAAATTTACCAAACTCAGCTATGAATTCACTTTCTTTTTAGGCAACTTGTCAGTACATACAGCTCAGTTTTCCAGTAGCTTGTGCAATTTGTTATAGATTTTTCAGTGCATAATTAATCAGGTCTAGTGTCTGTATGCTATCACTGAAAGGTAGCTCAAATGAATTTGCTTCAACATTGCACCGTTGTCATTTCTCAGTTTGTCTGAAGTTCACTTCTAGTCGCCATTTCCTTTGACAAGTTCCATTTTGCATTCAGGTTTGATGTTTTTAATTTATGTTGAGAGGGCCTAAGTATGGTTTTAGCATATCTCCTTGATTTTCTTGTTTCAGAGTATAGCTAAATAAAATACAGAGTTCTTGATAAAATACAGTTCCAATAAGTTGAAACTTTTGTTGTATTTATTGCACATGACTTTGAATTGAACTTTTTTTTTTTTCTGTGCTGAGGATTGAATGCATGCTAGTCAAGTGCTCTACCACTGAGCTAAACCCCCAGCCCTGCAATATTTCTTAAGATATTTATAAATTAACTTTTGGACGATGTAAATTAAAATGTTTCAAGGTAAAAATATTAATATTATAGAACTACCTGATAAAAATAAACCACAGGGAGCAGCTATTAAAATATCCCTATCAAGCCTGCCCCAAGGAGATATTTTTGCAATAAATACATTTTGCATATGACATTTAAAGCAGTTGATTAAGGGAATGGAACGATTGAAAGTTAGCAGGGGTAGAAATAAGATTTTTATCCTGTGCTTTCTCTGCTTTTTCTTTATGATTGCTTAGGAGCTGCTGCACTAAGGTGGTTCATGAAGCTGCGGTTGTAACCCACTGGGATGCTTGTATTTAAGGATTACTGAGTTCTGCTTCCTTCATCCTAATGTCTCTTACTTGCAAAACTTGGGGAATATGAGAGATATTTTTATAGGTTTATATGAGTGTGGTTGTTTATGGAAGACTTATAATTTGACTAAAGAGGGTTATCTTGGAAAAAGGCATGGTCAGGTATGTCCTGCCACACTGAATACTAATATGCCTTTGGTAGAGGCACATTACACTTTTATTTCTGACTGTACATTGAATTATTTACACCTTCAAGGCAGCTGATTGAACTGCAGCATCAGTCAATTAGCAAATCAAAAATTTATATGATTCCAATTTAGCATGGAGTCCTTCTCTCTCTCTTTTTTTCTTTTTAGATTTTCACCCTGACAGTGACAAATTACTCCTCTGCTGGCTGAGATTGGAAATTAAAAGCATTTAGAGTTGCTCATGCATTTATGCTAATGAGAACTTCTGATATGATTTGCATGCAAAAGAGGACAATCTGAAAGCTCATCAGTTTTTCATGCTTCCGCATTTTGATGTAGCAGAATTTTTTTTTTCTGTTTTTCCGCGGAGCAAATTTTTTTTTTCTCCAGGAAACAATACTGAATGTGAACAAAAAGAGTTCTTTCAAGTCAGAAAGTTCTTCTTTTTACCCTCCAGATTCTTGTCAAATCCTGCGCCTGCACTTTCAGAACTGTAGCCCACGTTCATTAGCATTTTAGATGTTTATCAAAGGAAGGTTCCAGTATCTGCCAAGCAAGATTATAGCTCAGATTCATTTTCAATTCAGCAAGGGAGGGGGTGGAAAAAAGATCTGGGAACCGACAAGAGGAAGGACATGCACTCTGACAATGTTCTTCATTTAGAGCAAATTTGATTAATCACCAAAGGTGGCAGTTTTAACTTTCAAACATGGCTCTGACAAATTTTAGGAAGGGTCTTAGTATAAAAATCTTCCACTGATATTTGTATAAAAGAGAGCATTCAAAATGAACATAGAAAACTTGAGGGGAAAAAATGAGAAGAAACATATTACCTAGAAATTTTGAAAGGAATTTAATAATTTTCATAAATATGCATTTATTGAACCCTTGAGATAGCAAAGGGTGAATTGAAAGGATGAAAATACATAATTAAAAAAATCATTATTATTAGAAATTCGTCTTCCCTCTTAGGGTTCTTCTCATCTGATTAAAAACTAAAAATGCTTACTATCAAAATGTAGTTGGTGACATGGAAAATTTTATTTAGCCAAAGTAAGTTTGCTTGTGTTACTGTGAGTTGTCATTCGATGCAGTTCAGATCTATTTTGTACTAAGTACATGAAGACAATGCAGTGCACACCATAAATATACCATCTATCTACTCACATAAAAAGCCAAGAGTCTTTCAATGCACATAATCTTATTTACCTAAGGTGTTTTAGGGAGCAGTTCTTAGACTTGCCTTTTTATGCTGGAATTTACTCTGATGGTGAAAACCCTGGCATTTGATGTACCTGTTTGCATCTGGTGCTCCAAGCTGCTCTCACATGGAGCAATGTGTGCTAGCTGCTGAGGGCATTGCCTAGAGTCTGGGATCCCTTTGGATCACTTCCTTGTGGATCCCTTAGGACTGTGCTGTTACACCATTTTCTGCCCCACACCTCTTTCAGGAATCTTGGACTCCCATTCTACATTGTCACTGGATTGCAGATGTTTACTTCCAGTGACCCTGGATTTCTGCAAGTATAAAGAACACCTTAAGCCAGAATTCTATTTTGGGTGATGATACTTGGAGCAAAAGCCACTTCACTGCCAATCATATAAAGTATAGCACATAAATTTACAATGAGATTATAGCTATGTATTTTTAATACTATGGTTTTTATTGTTATTTTAGAGTGTAGTCCTACTTGTAACAAACAAATTTGCTGTAACACAGCCTGCTGTGTTATGCTGGCAGCAGCCTCATTAGTCTCACATTTATTGCATCCCTTGATTGCATCAAGAGGCCACATCAAGATTTCTTAGTATTTATTAAGAAAAAGCAAATTTCTATATATAAGGTATTGGATTATAATATTTAAAAGTTCAATAGTTGTCAGATTTGCAATTGGGTTTTGTAAAATTCATTAAATTACTTGGTAATTAAAAAAAAAAGAGGCCACATCAAGTGTTTGATTCATATATACACACCATTATGTTTGCACAACTGATGACGCATTTGTCAGAATGTATCCCTGATGTTAAGTGACATGTTACTGCACATATAGGAAGAGTCAGCAGAGAACTTTCTCGCTGACATGCAGACCAGCAATAAGATGACTGTCTACAGGACTGAAGAGGGCCCTCTCCAGAAACCAAATTACCTGGCACCTTGATATTGGACTTCCCAGCCTCCAGAATTATAGGAAATGAATTTAATTTGTCTAACCCACCCAGGATATGGTGATTGTTATGGTAGCTTCAGCAGACTAACATATTAGCAAGGGAGACAAGAAATACAGTGAGCCTCTGTATTCATAGACTCTGCATCCATTGAGGCAACCAACTTCGGATAGAAAATATTCAAAAAGAGATTGAATTTGCACTGAATTTTTACAGACTTTTTTTCTTATCATTTTCTAAGCAATGTGTTATAATAAGTATTCATTCACATTGTATTTGGCATTATAAATAATCTATAAATAATTTAAAGCATACAGATGGATGTGTGTAGGTATACCTAAATATTAGGCCCTTCTAGATCAAGGATTTGAACTTCTAAATGTCCTGGAACCCATCTGCTACAGACACCAAGGGACAATTATGTTTGATTTCTAGACTTGGGTCTTAATCCTATTTGTTGTGATCTATGCTATGCTGCCTGCATATGGTCTAACGTGACCATCTTATGAAATAAACTTTTGATCTGTTATCCTCCATGACCATTTGATTTAGTAAATCAATCTATCATTTTGTATGGAATTACATAAATGAATATTCAATGACAGATAATTCGGTTTGCTGTGGATCGGGTCATGTGCAATGTGGGAAGTAACGCTGAACCGAGTAAGAGCTTGTGAGTTCCTAGGCTGTGTAACCCCCTCCCACCTGCTCAACACAGATGCAGTATAGCCATTTGTCATCTTGGAGGTGAGCCATACAACATTCTACTCCAGGGCTGCAGGTCTTCACCCAATGGCTAACGGGGCAGAAAAACCAAAGACAGACTTGGTGGGATAAAGAGGGCTGGCTGCAAAGGCTTGAGTTTTGAGAAACTGCAAAAAGAGACACTGAGAACCCCCTTAGTTAGAACTTCAATCCTGCTATGAAAACTATATTGGAATTTTCTTGGAAAATTCCTTTTTTAGATTATGTGTGCAAAGGCAAGGATTAACATCTTTTTCTTTACACAAAGGTGTGTGTTTTAAGGCTTTCTATGAGAATACAATAACATCTGGTGCCATGTCTCCATCCTAGGTGGTTCATTTATCTTTTCATATCTAGGGAAGTGTAAATGGCACCCTGCTGTGAGCTGCAGGGACTGCTGGAATGGAGTGGGAACAACCAGGAGGAGGCAATGGTGGGGACCCCAGGTGGTGCTGCAACTGCAGGAGCACTGTCCTGTCACAGAGGGACAGGAGCGCTGAAGTTCTTATTCTGCTTTGCTTTGCCTTTGGCTGGCAGAAACTATCTTTTAAGTCCATTTCTGGTATAATTATTTGTTCCTGTGCTTCCTAATATTTGCATTCTTTTAGTTTTATTGCCTATTTGTTTTTCATTATATTTGACTTCTGATTCTTTCAAGGGGTGTCAATAAATCTAACTAATAATCACTAACATTTATTGCAAGCATATTAAATGTAAATGTTTAAGTGTTCAAGGTTGATGTGTTTTACAGTCCTATGAAGCAGAGTATTTTACAGATGAGGGGATACAGGCTTTGAAATCTCTTGCCCAAGGCACAGAGTTTCTGTACGTGGCAGAGCTGTGATTAACACAAGGGCTTGTCTGTCTCTGAAGTTCTCAGTACAGGGTTGGTGGCTGGGACATTCTGAGATATTATGACCTGAGGTATTCATTGTATTTTCAGCTCCAGAGAAGGATCAAGAACCCAGCTTTTTGGAAAGAAATCAGTGGGCTGGATTCTATCTCTATGAGTAAATGCACTCAGGGGTGCTCATGGTGCATATTGTGTTGCCTTTTTTAGATGCTTCTTTGAGAGGCCTATAACAAATAAAATGTTCAAATTAATGATGCAAACAAACCAGGTTCTTTGACCCTTGCTTTATCAGTGCAGATTCTCATCTGGGCTAAGCCAAGCCCTCGCATCTGCACTAACGTTACTCAGAGAACACGTCTCTTGCATGGGAAAAGTCCCGTCCATCTTCCATTCTAATGGAATCGTCTGCAACAGAACAGCATAAGCTCATATTTACGCAAACCATTACCTGTGTCCAGCGGACTGTTCATTTACTGAAGGGTTTTGAATGTGCTTGTGTTAGAGAACCAGGCACACGATCCTGTTTCTTTAGAACATGTGCTTTGGGGGCGCAATTCTTCTTGCTTTGACAAATTACAATGATGATTTTGCCAGATGGAATATGGACTCCCCAAGGAAACATGGGGACTGCTAAGGACTCTGCAAAGGCAGCAAAACTTGTTCCACTTGGAATCAGAGGTGATAGTCAAAAGTCAAATAGAGGTTGTACCAACACCCTTTACACTTACAAAGCCCCCTTTACAAAGGAGTCCCAAGGCACAGTGCATTTAGACTTGTAAAAATGTCAGCGGTTAAGGACAACACAGAGCAGCAGCAAACATGACCTTTCGTGGAGCCCTGAATACTGACGGGAGAGTGGGAGGTGTGTGCTTTTTATGGGAAGTACATTATACTAGCCGCATTCTCTCGAACCTGCCATTGTTCCAAATGTGAAACTTTTATCCCGTGCCAATGGAGTTTTGTGTTGCTGTGTGATGGCAGGATCTGATCCTAATTCAGCAGCATGTCTGAGATTTTTGCTACATGAAATAAAATTGCTACCAGGCAGCTCTACTATGTGGACACTGTAAATTATGGCCGATCACTTTGCTCTTTTAAAACAAGACACAGCACAAATATTTTCATTCACACTGTAATAATCTTTCTAAAATTTGAGTGTTTTTCTATCTTGATTTTTTTTCTCAAAAAATGTTGTTCTTTAAGAACTTTTAAAAAAATTCCACACCAATGATATTGATCATTAACAGTGTTCCTGTGGGTGTCAATGGACTCCTTTTTCTCTGCACTGTGTGTGTGTAAAACGTTGCTGATCTTTTATAGGCACAATGGTCCCGTATATTGGAGAGACCAGTGTTGTTGAGATTCTAATATTTCAGATTTGCAAATTCTAAAATTTCAGATTTTTAAAGCTACTTTATGGTTTTAAAAAAATGTTGTAATTTTCTAAACAAGGCAACCCATAAAGTTTTACAATGTGTTGCACAAAATAACTTTATGCTACCTTTTAGATATTTTTCTTGAGTAGTTTTCTAATCTCTCTAAGGCTGAGACAAGGAAATGACATTCTAGGCCTTGGTCAGTAGGCAGTTCTAAGTAAATTATTCATTGTTTGATATTGTCAATTTCTTCACCAATCATACCCCACCCCCATTTTTTTTTTGGTGGCAATGATAGATGACAGAAGAACTCAGAGATGCTTTCTGGGTGACTTCATCCTCAGGTTCCACATTTTGTCTTAGAGGATTTCCTTTGACTCATGTTTATGATTCATTTTTTAGTCTCCAGAATTATGAAAGTAGATTCATTTTATCTCTAAATATAAATCAGACTAATCGACAGTAGTTTCCAAATTACTCCAAATCCATCATAATCTGACTCTTGAAACATGAATATTCTTTTAATGGATTATAGATCTTCAAATTTTACCATAAAATTCATAAAATTTAGCAGTGGAAAAGATATGCTGAATTATCTATCTCTGGTTCTGATATATCACATGCGATCTTTGTAGCTAAGGACTTAAAATCATAGAAATTCATACTTTCTTTCTCTCAGCTGGCTGGGAGACGCTTCTGAGACTGTGGTCTGCAGGTGGGGAGGGTAGTACCATGATGAGCTGACTTTGGATATGCTCCTCCTAAAGCTCAGGCAGAAGGAGCACTGGGTCCCTGGGGTATATACTCATGGCAGATGCCTGAAAGCAAAAGACCAAATGTGTGATCACATTTTAGGTCTCTGCTTATGTCATGTCACTCTTTTGCAGTTCACCAAAACAAGCCAAATGGCCAAGTCCAAAATCATTGGATAGGAAAGTAACACTCCCTATCATAAGACCATGATAAATGTTTGGCTGTATATCACCATCACAGGAGAGTGACAGTTTTGACCAACTAATCCATTTCTGGTTAAATTAGCTCTAGAAGATCATGTTATTTAAAAATGGTAATCTATCACAAACCCCAATGGGGATGTGGTATTATTACTATCATTTTATAAAGAAGGACCCTGGGACAGATAAGTCACTTGCTGAAGATTACCAGCTAAGGCATGGCGGAGCCTGTTGCAAACCATGAGTCGGACTCCAGAGCCCTGATGAACCTCCTACATGGACAGGACAGCTTACAGCACCAGTCTGTCATGGAGAGCAAGCAAAAGCAAAAAGTAAGTAATGAGATAAAGTAAGAAAATGAGAATAACAAAAATTCCTCAGACTCCACTCTCATGCAACCTGGAGACAAATATTGCATTTTATTATAATTTATTATTTTCTACTAAAATAGACAGAGTTTATCAAAACTGACCAAAATTCATATACAAATCATAGGAGAGATGTGCTTCTGAAACCATGTTGGAATAAGTGAACTATCAGGTGACACAATGGTGGCAGATCTTAACATTCAGGAAATACATATTTCCTGTAAATGAGGGAAGCATCACTCCACAACAATCCAATGTCACTCGCATAAAATAAAAAGCTTTACAACCTGGAAAGAACCACTAGGAAATCAGGCAGAAAGTGCATAAGGCAAAAATTCAGAATGTGATGAGATGACAGATCTAAGAAAATACTAGAATAATTCTGGGCCAAGATTTACAAAAAGGAATTGTCATCCAACTGGTTCGAAGGTTCCTCAGGGGAGTCTGCAGGGGAGGAAGGACAGAGCACTCCTGGGAACACCCACTAGAAAACACTGCTGTGGCCAGATTAAAATGCTGAGATTTCACCATTAACGAAACCTCCTTGAGGGCTGAGAAAGCGCCACAGACTAGAAATACAGGAACTCAAAGAAAAGACGATGAGAAAACAGGGAGAGCTGAAATGGGCATCTGGCAGAACCTAGGGGAAAATGCAAGTCACCCAAGGAGAACAGACCCCGTGGCCCTGCAGGCAGGAGCCCAGAGGCTGGGGCCAAGGATGATGAGCAAAATGAAATAGGGAATTGGAAATTCCTTCAAAGAGATTAGAGAAGACATTCCAAAGGTCGTATAAGGTTAAGGAGTTGCAACACAGACATACACGGGATTGGAATATGAAAAAAGATAAGCAAGAAGAACGGAATGGAACAAATATTTAGAAATGTAATTCAAACATTTTGAAAAATACAAGAGTATATTATTATACTTTACAAATGTATTATACATATTTAATACATATTATATATAAATTATATAAAAATATATAATTTAAACAAATGTATAATAAATATACATATAATAATATATATTTTATATACTACATATTTAAATTTTTTAATAGAGATTATTTATATATAAAATATATATGTAAATATATTGTGTTAAAGACACACCTGGATGGTCAACACTGTACGAAAGCCTAATAGTTATCGGTCTTTTAAAAAGAAAGAAGGAAATCTCTATACAACCAGGTTCCAAGAGGAAAGTGTTCAAGTTTTTCCACAATAACCTTTTATTCTGTACTTGAACAGCAGGAAAGCATCAGTTAGAATGCCTCAGTAATTGAATAATGTAGAGTAGAATTAAAAATGGAATACAATGGACTACACACTCTAGAAATAGATGCCAAATGCATGGGAAGTGAAGGAATTAGGACAGAGTAGCAGCATGAGCCAGTGTGTAAAGGTAGGTAATTCAACATAAGGAACAGTGACCACTGAGTTATCATGGGAAAAAAATGATATTCAACCCATACATCATATTTCTTTCCAGGATAAATTTTAAATGAATTAAATAGTAAAATGTGAAAATAAAACCATGAAAGTTATAGAAGAAAATATGGAATAATCCTTAAAAATGGAGTCAGCCTTTTTCATGATAACTCATAATTCAGAAGCTATGAAGGGTTGATAATTCTGCATGAAAGCAAAGATACTGTGCATCATTGAAGCGGAGCATAAGGAAAGTCGAAATACGAATAAACAACAGGTAAGCTTTATTTTCAACTATGCAATAAATAAAGATCTTACATTGTATTAAAAAATGCCCAGAAAACAATATGAAAATGGGAAAGAGAGAAGAGCACACGGCACACAAAGCCATATTGATGTTCGGCAAGATGTTCACTCATCTCAATATTAGTAAAGAAACACAAATCAAACTACACCAAAGTGTCCCCACACCTGGGTAATCTAAATACCTAAAGAGACTTTGAGGACCTGGCCACCTCATTCATTGCTTATTGAGAGTGTACGTTTGTACGACTGCACAGGGGAATGATATCTTAAAATATTTACTATGTTAGCTGTCTTTCCCCTTCTTCAGACTTCATTTTGGAGTATGGGTTTTCTTTTTATTTCATTATATGCCGAGTGTTAGATTTTGTCAAATGCTTTTCTCAGCCTCTGTTCAGAATTCCCATGAGTTGCTCTTATACTTGGTTAGCAAATGAACTAAACTAATGAAGGTCAATGGATGGAATCATTCTTTTTGTCTCATTCAGGGGAGGGCCATGAGAATGGATACCCTGCCTGGTGATTTCAAAAATGAGAATTCGACATGGGGAATTGGTGACAATAGGTTAAGAGAGCTGAAAGAGATGGCTGGGGGTGCTAACCTAGTCCAGGAGACTCATGGTCTCTAGGGCTACAGAGATCAGCAGCGGGGGCCATATTAATAGGCCACAGGACCTAAGAGCCTTGGGGACCAGAACCGCAGGAGTTGGGACCCCAGGGGAGAGGCAGCAACTGCTGGAGATACCCTCTGTGGTGGGGAGTTTGGAGAGTCAACCATGAATTTTCTGTAAATTCTACTCTTCAATTTCCTTCTGGTACTTTCCACTGGCCAAACCCTATCAGAAGCTACTATGCCAAGGAGCAAGGAAACCATTTTTAGAGTCCTTCCATATGGAACAGAACAGGAAAGGGCAGACATGGATCTTTAATCCATTGTTGAATGTATTCTGATTATTTGATTTGGGCTGAGCTGTGGTCTGTAGAGTAGTTTGAGGATCTTGCGTGTCTCTATGATCTGGAACGTGGGGATCATCTTTCTCTTGACCCATACTTATTAAATTTGTTAATTAAATTTTAAGTTTAAAAAAATGGCCCCCATATCCTTAATTAATCTCCTTTCTCCCATTTTTTTCTTGTTTTAAACTCAGGTCTCCATTTTTTTCTTTCTGATTAGTTTGGCCAGAAATTGGCTTACTGTATTATTCTTTTAAATTATAAAATAAAGCTTTTAGTTTTATTGGTGAAGTCTGCTCTTTTGTTTTGTTTGCCTTTCCACATAATTATTTTCTGATTTTATTATTATTTAATTCCTTTGAATTTAAGTTATTTTTTATTTTCCATCATCTTGAATGGAATGTTTATTTCATTTTTATCAGTTTAATTTGAGACCAATTTAATATGCATTAAGGGCTCATTTTGCTCTGAATAATGGTTAGTCAATAGCCCATGGATTCTGATAAGTATGACTTTCATTGTTATTTATTTCTCAGTTAATAAGAATTTTATTTTGCTTTCTTATTTTTATCATGTAAATTCTCAGCTTTTGAAATCTTTTCACATAAAGAAAAATGCTTACCTGCATGCCTACAGCCAAATTAAATATCAATTTGTGATTAAGTACAAAATTTTGCCAAAGTTTCGTTTCATTTTTTTCTTTTACCTTTTTAAAGAAATGAAACAGTAGATAAGGCTAAAACTCATTTTTTTCACTCGTCTTTTGATTCAGAGGATAATTCTATCACTCCATGTATTTTTGAAATAAGTTCATGAATCCAAAATCATGCTATTCTGTGTTTTAAACTTTCATAATTTTGTCATATAGCAAACTTTTTTTTTGCACATTTCACTTAATAGTAAATTGTAAATTTGGATCTGCATCATTCATTTTAACTGCTGTATGGTACTTCACTGGATGAGTAAACCACATATTTTTTTTTTTAACTTTGAGACAGATTGCTTTAAAATGTTTCACAACATGCATAGCAATAAATATGCTTTTATATGTTTTCTTATGTAGCCATAGACATTTTCTAAGATAGTTATTTAGAAATAAAATTTCTTGACAATAGAATATTTCTAGATTAAACTGTGTTGAATATTTCTAGATTTTCCTTAAAAATATTTATTGTTTTACACTTCCACCAGCAGTTCCTATTTTCTCTCACCAGTATTTGCTGTTTTCAGTTTAAATTTTACTAGCATATTTTTAATTTGTAACCAGGTTTCTTGCTCTATGAATTGTTTATTAATATACTTGCTAATTTTCTATCAATTCTTTGCCTTTTTCTTATTGATTTTCATGTATCCTTAATATCTTATATACTTAAGTGTTTTGTTAATAATATTAGTTACAAATCTTATAAGTGATTTTCTTTTCATTAGTCACCTTTCACAAATCCAAAATTTTAGTTTAATTTAAATCTCATTTAATAAGTTTTTCTTTATCGGGGATGCTTTCACATCTTACTTAAGAAATCATTTCTTACCCTAAAGCCATGAAGTTATACTGTTTTACATTTTATTTAAAGTGTTTATCTTCAAAGGGTGTACTTATTAAAAACACAGTGCATACTTTTGTCTTAATCCTTTTGTGAGCCATCAATCAACTTTTGACTTTTCTTGTATGATCTATCATTTGCCTCATTGGCATTTATTGACTTTTTCCTCTGATTTGGCATGTTTTCTCTGCCATATGCCAAGATCTTGTTTGTATGTGGATCTCTTTCTATGCTGTTTTCTGTACCCATAGGATTTTTGTTTATCCCTGTGCAAAATTCTCCCTGTTTCCATCTTTAGGATTATGGTAGGTCTTAATATCTAATGAAGCAAATCATTGTTGCCCTTGAAAATCACTCTGGATATTCTTTGTTTTTTTTTCTTCATATGAATTTTAGGATCAGTTTGTCAATATTCATAAATAATCTTTTTAGAGTTTTGATCAAAATTAATTTATAGATTAATCTTGGGAGAATCAGCAGCTTTTACATTATTCTTTCTGGATTTCTCTTCTAACTTACGTTTTCTATGTTGGCTTTCTAGAAAGTTTCACAACTTTTTCTATGACGATCTTTTGCTACATTTATTCCTAAATGTTTTAATGTTAGTGTTCCTGTGAATGTTATCTGTTGGGAGGTGAAAATGTGTCACTATGAACGGAGATAAAGAGGAAAGCAGAATGTGTCATTACAGAAGGAAATGTGGGGTGTCACTAGATGGAACCTTTTAAAGCCAGGTAGCCATGGCTGTGGCAGTGTCTAAGTCCAAGGCAGGGTGAAGGGACATGTTTCTGTTTGACTCCAGACTCCTATCACTTCATTGAGGAGCTAATACCACTCACTTAGATCCAGAAGGGCAGGTGGTATTGCCACAGCATCTGCAGCCTGCTGGTTTGAATGTGTAGAGCAAGAGCTATTGCTAAATTGAGAAACTCCTTGGCCAAACCCGGACAGGGCCCAGGGCAGTCACGCTGGACATTTTATAACGCTGTAATAGTGGCTCCAATTTCTAAGATGGTAGAGATTGATTGTAAAGTAAGCATACAGATGGCTTTGACCTTAAAGTCCCAAGGAGCCCAGCTCCATACAAAAGTTCCAACTTCCCACAGGCAGTAATGTGGCTGATTATGAAGATGTGGGAAGTGGGAACAAAACTTGGATATTTTATACATAACATATTTCACTGCCTCTCAGAGGCATAAGAAGTTCAAAGGAATCTGCAAATTTGCCTTTATGCTTCTTTCTTCTCCATTTAAAGTAAAATTTCTATATTTTACACTGTTGACTCAGGCTTTATTGATATTCTTTTTGATGCCAAGGTATTCCTCTGCAGAAGATCTACAAAATGATGAGCTAAATGTGTATTCAAGTCCCCAGCATGATGGATATGGGACGAAGGCAATCTTGGTGACCAACAGTCTAACACTCGCCTGTGCTGCTATGGTTTGGATGCGAGGTGTTCCCCAAAGCCTTTGTCAATGCAGGAATATTCAGAGGTGAACAGATGGAACTGTGTGAGGTGTGACCTCGTCAGTCCATCCTAGTTTGAATAGTCTGACTGGGAGGTAACTGCAGGCAGGTTGGTGTGGCAGGAGGGGGTGTGTCCCTGGGGGGGTGCCCTGGAAGGGTGCATCTTCCCTGCAGCCTCTTCCCCTTCCGGGCCCTCTGAGGGGAGCAGCTCTCCTCCACACACCCTCTGCTGTGATGTTCTGCCTCCCCTTGGCTTCACAGCAATGGAGTCAGTTGTCTATGGACTGAGACTCTGATACCAAGAGCCAACATAAACTTTTCCTCCTCTAAGTTGTTCTTGTTGGGTATTTTGGTCACAGCAATAAGAAACTTGACTGAAACACAGAGACATACTCCCTTTCCCATACGCATTCTTACCAGTCTTTCTTTTGAAAATATGAACTTAGGGACTTAAATATTCTACTCGAGAGCCCTTTGGAAAGCTATTTAATGAATATTTATAGGGAATATTTGCCATTTGAGCTAGTATTTCCTTTTGGATTACCAATTCTGCGAGGGCCCCAAATTCATCTTTCCTGTGGTGGGTAAACCCACTTCATACTTAATTAGTGTTATGCATGAAGTAGATTCTTAATGTCACTTGATGCTCAAAGTCCATAATCAGTGGAGAAAGTTTTAGTCAACAGTTTTATGTCTCATTCTAAACCCCTGCTTATTCTACATCAGGCAACAGGTGAATGAAAACACAGGATTGGAGTGAACGCCACCTGATCTTGAGAAGGTGCAAGTGTCGATGTTAAACAAAAGGAAAAATTCCCAACAGCTGCAGGTGCCCCCATTATGGGGATGTTGACATAGTTTTAATTTTCTTATCTCTGGCAAATGTTGCTATAAAGTTTGTGAGACAGATTCCCCCCCCCGCACTTTTTTCCCCCCAAAGGAATGTTTTGGGACCTACCGTAAAATCCACAGAGGATGAAACAGAATGAAAAGGTAGATATCAAAGTCTAGGGGAGGGCAATGTTGAGAAGTTTATTTTAAGAAAAATCAAAATGCACCAGCAGATGTGTGGAGGGAAGAGGGAAGGAGATGGAGGAGGAACAACCTTCACCTTCAGGACACTGGCGGGCCCTGAAATCAAGCAGACAGGCTTTGGAACAGCGCGTTGAAAGGGGAAGAAATTTTATTCAGATGTCGAACTGGTTCTTCTAATTTTTAAATTGAATTTATTTTTAAATTTACAGACAGTAAAAGTCATTCTTTCTGGTGTGCATTCCTAAATTTCTATATACGCCAACAAAGTCTGCAGATCATTCCAGTCACCTAAGTAAAGTCAGCTGTGAATGAACACACACACACACACACACACACACACACACACATACACCGCAACTCCACACAATGTCATGGGATTTTCTGGCCCCCACACACAAAAGACCAGAACAGTCATTGAATAGAGGACAATAGTGATCTTGTTAACATTCTAGAGATCTCCAAGGGCACAGTAAGATTGTCCCGCCCCAGAGACCTTCCCCATTGTCCCAGCGACAGCAATTTATATGCCTGCGGTGCCAGGCTTTGCACCCAGCTTCATTTGAATTACTGTTTTGATGACTTACACTTTAAGGTTTGCTGGGACTCCTTGTCACTAAGATTTGTACCACTGAGATAAATATTAGTGAGTCAAAATTCACTACCTCTTCAGTTAACTCCTTTGTCGTGAAAGATATCCTACTAACGTGGAACAGGGTTATCTCCTAAGCCTTTGAGGGGGTGTGTGCTGATGTCAAACTGGGAGCTTGCATGGTGTCATTATCTTTTCATATGACCTGGCAGAGACATAAGCAAAAATATTGTCATGGTCTCATTGGAAATTCCATGGTTAAGTTACTTTCAAATAAATAATGTAAAAGAAGGCAAACTTCTATGGGAGTATGATCTTAGAGACGGAATTAAAAGATTTAGGGAGGCAGAGGAGGAAATTCTGTCTATTTGTGCTCAGCACAAAGGCTTTAGGTAGCATGTAGTGGATATGTGAAAAGAGAAAAATATGTTCCATTGGTATTTATCCATTTCATTCCAAAATAAAATGGGAATTTTTATATAACCTGAAATAGTATACATATTTGTATTTCATTTCCCCTTTCTAACCTCAAGACATAATAAAGTGAGGTGGAGTGGGACTTCTTATAGCCTTTCATGTAAAATTGACTCTTTAGTAGATTAGTAAGGATGCCACTTTTTAAAAACCTGCATAGCCCTGAAAACACTGTTGTCTGTTCAATATATATTAAATAATTTCAAAAACATCACTATTGAACTTTGAAATATTGTGTTATTTTACTAAGTACTGCCCTGGAGGATTTTTTGAAGAGAACATTATTTGTATTTATTTTCCAAATAATTCATTGTTTTAATATGGTGTGTCTATATATGGAATGGGATTTCCCACTCCACCCAGTTCACTGCCACATCTCTTTGAGACTCAGCTGGGACCAGCCTCAGGGATGAGGTCTCTCTCCAGCTGCCCATACTCTCCAGGGATAAGAAGAGTCACTTACAGCAACACTCCAGGAGGTTTTTGTCCAGTGAAGCTCCTCTGATTTCTTAGTGAGAGCCCCTGACTCTGTGATACTGCCTTGTAATTCTATTGACAACTTCCATGTGCATGCAAGAAGCTGATTTTCCCTGTATTGGGAGAAAGAGGCTCTAGCAGTCTGGATTCACCAGCTGTTGAACATATAGATTAGAATTAGACCTGAGTGAAAATTCGTGTGCAAGCCAACATCTTGCCTGCAGCTCTCTAATGAGCCCCTCTTGTATTGGTAAGCCTTGACCTCTAAAGCTCTCAAGTTTGTCCTGGTGCACTGTTTGTAGGAGACATGGAGGGAACTGTGAATTCAGGTCAACTCTCCTATAAACACCAGTGAGCTATAGGGGCAGCCCCAGCTAATTTCAGGAAGGCAACTAGGGAATACTGTGGCCGTCAGCACTGTCTTGTGTCTGCTTCTGTCTCAGAGATGGCTTCTGGGAATGCATTTAATCAATGTTTTATCCCCTCTTACATGAATGGGGCCAAGGCTATGTGTTTCAATGAGATTTTGATTGCAAGCTCTCTTGAGGGGGTAATACAGTTATATTATACTTTTTATGCAGCAATACATGGTAAATGTTATACAAAAATAATTGGACACATGATTAATAGCTCGTAAATGTCCACTTAGCACAGGGTGGTACTTTGTAGGGAAGTGTCAATTTTCCGTTGAGAATTGAGTTTAGGTCAGACATCACTGAACACAGGCAGGAGACTATATCTTCCTAAAACAAAGACAAAACACAATGTGGTCTTGAACCGTTAAGAAATGCTCAACCATAAACCTATGCTGTATTCCCCTCTGCTTTAGAAATTTTATCTTTATCCACATGCAAATGCTGTCAGTGATTGGCAGGATGGTACACATGTTAACTTCAGCTTTTCCTATTTCTCAGACAGGATTTCATCAATAGCATCTGATAAATGTTCAGCGCCATGAGATCAGCTTTTATCCAGTTCACCCAGACTGCCTTGGCATAGTCACCAAAGATCTGCCGAGTGGGTGAGTAAATCATCAAATGCCCAAATTCCTCATCAATATTGTCAGTCTTCGAACTGAACCTGCATTTGCTGGTGGATGAACATTTTTATGAGGGTAATGGGAAAATGTTTACAGCCATTGAAAATAAGTAAAGCCAATTGTCAACCAGATTACAGTGGGTTTTGAAATGAGCAACTGGGATTAGGACATGGATTGGCATGTAACTGTGAGATCTTGGTCCTAGGCAAGAGCTATCCTTTCCCATTTCTATTCCCTTTCAATAAACATCTCATGGATCAATTAAATCATTTCAAAATCTAGTTCTGACTCAAGAACCATGCTCAAATCTCTAAGTCTGGATCCACAGGGATGTGGCAACCTTATAAGCCACAGCAGTAGGTGCACAGGGAGAACAAGCTACCTTTGACTGGGTTGGGGGTACAAATTTAGAAGACAGCCATCTAATTAAGGAGGTATCCACTGAGCTTGTAGAGAAACCTACCTGAGCCCAGATTGCTGCTGTAAAAATTGAAGAAGGCTTTTAAACTTTTTCCTTCTTCATTTTTTTTTTATCCAATCCAATTAGATTTCCTGGGAAAACCTACTTTCTGAAAATGTAAATATTAGTGGACTTTCATGATTTCAAACTAATGCAGAGTTATTGAAGAACATAACTGGTTGCTTAGCAGTGACTTCATTCCTACAGCATGCCTTTAGGGGTCTAAGGATCTTAAATGTCACCTACATTTGTTTCAAAGGTATGATGTACTGTTCAGCAAAAATACCCTAGCTGGGTCCAGATGCGGCAGCCTGTGATTAGAATATTTCATGTTCAAATCAAAAGCTGAAAGGCCAGTGACAGCAAGATCCCCACTGCAAGTTAATAGTGAAATCACTGAGAATTCAGGGTAAGCGTCAGTAGGTTGAAGGACAACAAAAATAAGAAAATCATTACAAACCACCAGCCCAAGAGTCCACAGACGCAGGTTATAGTCATCAAAGGAAGCCGCTGTGCTTCTGTTCAAGGTACGCTCTTGCCCTGAATCCTATGCAGAAAAATAAGCTTGTTGAAACACTTTTGGTGGAGAGGTAGTTGGCCACATTGGAAGATATAGGGTTGCAGGGTGGTGTGCCCCAGAGAAGCAGGCCCAATTTCTGTAAGTATATATAATATGAAAAGTCATATGTAAATTCGTAATATACATTTATAGATACAAAAAGCTGATTTTTCTCTGAGCATCTTCATTGAATCGTAGAATTTACGGCAAGAACAGATTTTCAGCCCAGAGAGAATAGCTATCTCATATGTATAGTCATAAGCCACACATTTACATTGTGATCAATACCAGACTGTGTATGATGGCGGTCCAATGAGGTTAAAATGGAACTGAAAGATCCCTCCTCTGGTGACTCTGAAGCCGACGCTGAAGCCTTCATGTCACTAGTGCAGCACTATAGTATAGTACCCATGTATTTGTGGTGATACTGGTATAAACAAACTTACTGTACTCTTCCAGCCACATAGAAGTATAGCAATGCAATTATGTGCAGAACATAACACTTGATAATGACAGTAAGTGGTCAATTAGTGGTTTATGTATTTACTATGCTATACGTTTTATTGTTATGTTGGTATAACAAAGAGTTACTTCCACTTATAAAAAAGTTTACAATCTGCCTTGTTATGCCAGCAGCATCCTCAAACATCTCATGTCTACTTTATCAAGAGACCAAGTCCAGTGACTGGTCTATACCTTCTGGGTTTGTGTAAGTAGATTCTATGAGGTTTATGCAACAACAAAATAATCTAATGATACATTTCTCAGAATATATTCCTGTTTTTAAGCACCACATAACTGTATATATATATAAGAGAGAGAAAAATAGAGGAATTCATGCTATGGAATTGGTGTGGATTATAGGGGCTGGTAAGCCTGAAATATGTAGGGAAGCTGGCAGGCAGGAAATTCAGATAAGAGTTGACATTGCATACTTAAAGTTGAATTCCTTCTTCTTTGGGAAACCTTTATCTTTGCTTTTTAGTCCTTCCACTGATTGAACAAGACCTACTCATGTTATGGAGCATAACTTTTACTTAAAGTCTACTGATACACATGTTAGTTACACCTAGCAACATCTGGACTGGTGTTTGAGCTAATATCTGGACACAACAGCCTATGTAAACTGACATATAAACTCAACCTTCAGGGTAGGCTTCTCCAGGTTTGCCAGAAGGCCATACTTTAAGAGACAGTCTTGGTGAACTCAATCCCTCATTCTTCCAGGCTTAGAAACCTGATTCCATCAACACCTTCAGAGAAATTCTGCTCCCAGGACTGACAGTTAACTGGAACGCCAGTTCATAAACTTGCAGTACACGTGTCATGGCTATTAAAATATTTACATTGGCGTACCCAGCACATCTTCTCTACATAGACACATCTACTTAAAAGACAAATGGTAACTTTCATAAAGACTATGATTGTAGTGCTGTTATTAAAATCATATAAAATATATAATAAATTATCTGCATTCAAAAAAAAAAAAAAAAAAAAAGAAAAGAAAGAAAGAAAGCCAAATTGTTATCAGAAGTTTGCTATGATGGAACAGAGGATGCCTTGTTTAGCAAAATAAGCCAGACACAGTGAGATGAGTGGTGCATGTTCTCTCTTGCATGGGGAAACTAAAAAACAAAAAGGAGGAAAAAAAAACCCTGAAAGTAGAGGAGCGACTACCAGGAGCTGGGAGAGTCCCAGGGTGGAGGATGAGGCTGGAAGAAAAGGGGAGGATACGATCAATGTGTGCTGCATGCGTATGGAAAAAGCAGAGTGCAGTTAATATGTGTTAATAAAAAAGGAAGAACAGGACTGGGGTGAAGACTACCTGTACAGAAAAATATCCATTTTGATTATATAAATGATTTAGGCATTATTTTAGCCAGGTATAAAATATGGGATCAAAACTTGTTCCCACTTTTTTATTTATCTTCAAGTAAAGTTTTTTTTTTTTTTTTTAAGTTTTCTAAGTGAAGAAGAAATGAAGACAGTAAATTACATATTGCAGATGTGTGATGGCACGAGGTTAAGTTGACACCTTCATCTCCACAAGAGGAATCTTGCTGCCAGGGAGTTGGAATGATGCTAGGTGCTTCTCACTTTCCCTGAGTGGTCACAGATCCACCAAAAGCCCTCTTCTTCAAGCTTACAATGCAAGCACTTACCCTTTTGATGGACACTTTCATATGTTAAAATATTTAATCATTTAAAACTGTTTTACTGGTAGTTATTCTGTTTCTCCCTATATTTTTTCTCAGACATTTTTAAAATTTAAAAAAATTTTATTGGTGTATTATATACATAAAGGTGGATTCACTGTTACCTAGTTGTACGCGTAGAGGATATAGCAGTATACTTTGGCCAATATCACTCCCTGATATTACCCCCTTCCTCGGAGATCAGTACTATTCCCTACTCACTATGCTTTTGCTGCCGGTATCACTTGCCAGCGACAGCAATGTTTCCTAAGGAACAGAGAAAGACATGGGTGGAGAGTGTGTGAATGCTAAATTTGAAGTTCAGGATACACCCCAAGGAAGGAGGATTAATATTGGCTTTGGATGGGTTTTATATTCAGAGCTTTGTTACCAACTCCCTTATATGTAAAATGAAGATAATGAATTTAACATGTGTGTTATTTTAAGAATTAAAATAATTCAGATAAAGCAACTAACAAATACAGACTGGCATTGAGGAGGTGACTCAGAACCAATAATTCTCTGAGTTTGCTCCTTCTCACCCCACCCTGCCCTAGGATGTGAATGCATTTGAAGGTAGAGAAGGAGGGTGATGTTCATCTTTCCTCTAGAGCCAGGGTGCATATCCTTGGCAGAGTTAGACCACGAGACCTCCATCGTAGTTGTGGTACATTCTAAACAAGGCTCCATGAGCAAATAAATGACAGTTTCAAGTGATGCTCTAATGTGTCTCTGAGCAGAGGTCAACACAAGCTGAGCAGGCCTGTGTCTGAAGTGGACACCTGGTCTGATGAAGAATGTAGAGGCGGATGGTCAGCCATGAAGGATGTCATCAAAAAAAATTCCTTCTTTCAGTGAAGTACAGACAATGAGAATTGCTGCTTCCCATATCCTGCTGTTGTCTTTGCCTTCCATGTTTGAGGCTCTGCGCTATGAATGAGGATGCTAGCGAATGTACACTTACAAGTAACTTCTGTGAGTGGGACGGAATGATAAGACCTAAGAAGTGCAGGCTGCAGTCTGGTTTATGCACATTTTAGCTGTCCAGCCTCTGCCTCCTGACTTCATCCTCTGAATTTCAGCTTCCTCCTGTTCATAACCACCTTCAGCGCTGTTCTAAGGATCACATAAGGAAAGGCCCCTAGTTGGGTGCTCTTTAAATGTTCATCATTCAAATATTCGAGTCTTAGTTATTACCGTAATTAAATAACTTTGTAATTGAAAATTTTTATGTACAATATTCTTTGCATTTCTGTATTACCTGTCATTTGAGATCATAAACTTCTCATGAAAGTTAATGAATAGTATAAGTATTACATATGAATATATTTAAAAAATGTTTTTTAGAAAAATACCGAGTTAGACTACCTGCAAGTTTCTTTAATTCGACTGGTGCCATACATTTCATATTGTAGGGTACAGAATTTTAACATATGTTTAATCGTTGTGCCTTCATTTACTGAGGTTAGGTTATTTTAAATCAAAACCCATAAAGAACAAGATTATACCGTGAACAAAGAGACAAAGGGAAGCTAGCATGATAAATACAAATTCTTACTTGACCTGGAAGTTGGTTTAAATTCTCATTTCTTAGCCAGAAGAGACAGTAGTTACCAGGTTTGCAATATTTTCCCGAATTTAATCCTGACTGTAGTGGCCAGATTTCAGATTTAGTTTTGCTCAGGCATTTGCTACAGTGGTGGGCAGAAGCCTTGGGAGAGTGATTTTTGAGGAAAGACCTGGAAGAACCAAGGGGGTGAGGGAGCCTGGCTAATGTGTGGGAGCAGAGGCCCAGGAAGGGAGGCCCTGAGGTGGGGCAGGTCCAAGAAAAGTGACCGAGTGCCAAGTGCAGAGCAGAGCCTGGGTCACACCAGCAGAAAGCAAAAGGGACATCTGGTGGCTAGGTAAAGCCATAGGCTCGCATCTGCCGATCTTGCGGATGAGGTTCCCTTTATGTAGAGTTCCTTCCTGTTCCAGTCTGTTCACACTTTAGGAACTGACTCAAATTCTGCCCCCACTGCCCTGTCCCTCCTCTGGGTTGTCATAGCCGAGTGTGTGTGTCCCAGTGTGTACAGACTATCCAGCTAGTATCGTAGTTCCACATGACCTGTTGTCTAGAATTTTACTGCTCCTAAAGCATTTCCAAGGATGTGATTCTCTTTGGTGGTCAAAACTCACAGGTGACGATCCTGTGGTCCTTGATGGGCAGACGAGGACAGAGTTTCAAGTGGTTGGGCAGTAGCTGAGGGCCAGAGGTGGAACATGGGGTTCTGTCCCAGCTAGGGTCATCTCAGGACCTCCACCCTTAGCTGCTCTCTCTCACTCCCCTGCTGGTTGTCATTAGGCTGAGGACAAAGGCTGCATCCCTCTCTTTTTCCTCCCTTCTTTCCTGCTCTCTGCTTTCTGAAGCAGACCCTGCCAGGCCTCCACTTAGGTCCCCAGGCCAATGTCCTTTGGCCTCAAATGGTCTACTGTGAATCCTCTCCCAATATTCTCCAGCTGTTGTAGCAGCTTTGCCCCAAAGAGGGGAGACAGGAGAGCCTGGGAGTTCTAGTCCACTGGGGATGGTCCTTAGCCAGTGGCTCAGGGCGATGCTTTACACCCCAGCACCCCGCCCTTGGCGGGGGGGGGCGGGGGGGGGTGAGACTTTGTCTATGGTGTCCGTTTGCTGTTCCTTCCTTGTCTTGTCCCCTGAGCCACACTGTCCCAGTCCCACCCCAGGAGCATTTCCGTAAAAAATCACTTGCACATGTGTCCTCCTCCTTGAAATTGCCATTTCCACCCTTGGACTTAGAATGCTTAGCCCCAAACTCTTTCCCCACCCCCACAGCTTGGCACAATGTTGCTTCATACAGTAGATCGATAAGTGTTCATTGAATGAAAATTGGCTGCGGAACCACCATACAGCAGATCATCAATAAACTGTTGTATGCCATCATTTGTTTGTGCAACAGACATGACTATGGGCTGTCTCCTGTTTATTTATTATTCCTCTGCATTCATAAAAACAAGCATGACTCTTCTCATCAGTTACAAGAGGGCGAGTCTATTTTTAACCTAAGGGTTTTATCACCTTGGAGTTGTTTTTCTCTCTCATATAAATTGTGAAAATATGTTAGGTTTCTCAGAGTCACCAAAAGCTGGTTAGCACATTTAATTAATATATGATTTTTATAGTGAACTTGCAAAAATAGTGCATATAGTATTTTTAACTTGAAGTAGAAGTCTCCTATTGCTAATGAAGTAGAAAACTCAGTTTTTTTTAAAGGAATAAAAAGGTTTGTTGTGGCTATCGATTTAAAGAAAATACAGACTTCTGAGTGAAGGATTCATTTAATATTAAGTAATCTAGATTTATGAAGTGAGACTCAAATAATGAAAAGAGAACTTTTAAATAAAATGATCTGCATTTTTCAGGAAACTTCATTCTCTTTGAATCAAACCCCACATGCGTGCACAGGTGTGCATACAAGCATGCAGGTACACAACGCAGAATGTGCTAAGGCGAATGTTTTTCCGATTATAAAAGCTATGTGCTCCAGTGTCCTTACAGCTGGGCCTTCCCACCCTCTTCTCAGCCTGCTCAACCAGGTGAGAGCTTTCTCTCCTGGCCTCCCTGGGCCCACAGCATGCCCTCCAGGTCATTCTTCGCACCTCCCAGTGAGCTTCCTGAAAGAGTCTGAGACAGGTTTAAATGCCGCACCCATATTCAAAGACCTTTGAACATTGGAATTGCTCATGGATCTTTAAATCTTCATCCATTTAATTTTTTTTCCTGATTGTAAATATATGTGCTCTTGTAGAAAAAGAAATTCCAGAAGCATTAGTAGACAATAATAAAATTATTCAAGATCCAATCACACAGAGATGATTATTCTTAATAATTTAGGATAATACCTTTCACCATTTTCCATATATATTTAATATATATACACAAAATACATTTAATTATTGGGGGATTATTTTTTAATAAAAATAATCCTTACTGTAGAAATAACTTATCATCAGACTTTTCTGATTTTATATATCATTAGACTTTGCCACTGATTTATTCTGCAAAGACATAACTTTTATATGTTATTCTATAGCCCATCATATCGCTATATCATAATTCATCTAATCCTTTCCATATCAAAGGACTTTTATACTGTTTCCAATATTTTCTTCTTATAAAAGTTATATCATAAATAATGAAAAGTTTATATCATAAATAATGCTGTAATAAACATCCTTGTAATGTGAATATAGTCTTAGAAGTAAATGAATGTAATTGTAGAAATATGTTGTGTTTGGAAACCCTGCTCTGAGACGTTGCTCAACGTGCTGAAATCTTAACAATTTGTTATTCACATACACATATTTTTATTTTATGTAATTATGTATATTACTAAAACAGCATATATACATACATGTCTATGTATTAAGTTTAATATTTTTCGATCCAACAAATATCCATGATTCCAAAATAGCCTTAAGAAAATTACCAATACCTAAGACCCTTGTATGTTCCCCTCTATTCACCCCAAAGATAATCATTACCTTAAAATTTGTATGAATTGGTGCTTGTTTTTCATAGCTTACAAGCATGTGCATACTAAATATGCTGTTTAATTTTGCCTGCTTTGGTACTTTGGTACACACGAAACAATGCTGTATGGACTGTGGCTTTTTGTTTCTTTTTTGCAAAATTTTTTTCTTTCAAAACTTCTCAATGCTGGTGCATGATGCTGTAGGCCACTCACCTTCATTGCTTTTCATTACTTCTTCAGCAAAATTTGGAATGCTGTATATTATGTTCTTACAAACAATGCTGCCACACATGCTGCCCTTTGTGGTTTTAGCCTGGTGTATATATTCAGTTTTTTCCTTCTAGGGAAATAATTCATAGTGGAATGTTAGGACGTTCTTATATGCTCATGTGCCGCTTTATTTAGCAATACCAAATTGCTTTTCAAAGTGATCGTACTAATTTATAATCCTTTCAGGAATGTATAAGAATTTCCATCTTGGCCACACAGTCTCATCAAAGTATTCAATTTTCACCAACCTAATGAATTGAAGTGGTACTTTATTGTGATTTCAATTTGCATACATTGATGGAGGGAAGAAAATATAATTCTCCTCTTTAACGCTCAGAGGTTCATCCTTGGGATGGTCTCCTGTAACAAAAGTCAGATTAACAAGAGAAAAAGCAGCCAGTCTACGGTTGCTCGTGGTGCACATAACACGGGAGAAACCTCAGTTCAAAATTCACTTGAAGCGGTGGCTTAGTGTCTGGATTACACACTTTCTTCAGTGAAGAACAATATATTTTCAAGACATGATAGGATGAAGGAAAATAGTCCAAGGCTTCCTAGGGTGGGAAAATTGTGTGAAGCCAGCTCCTGTTTTCTCTGTGCCATCTCTGAGCTGGTGAAGTTTGTGAGGGTGAATTTATACTCTCTCTTTCAGAGGGAAAAGGGAGGAATAGAAAGACCTTTTGTCATCATAAATCTGAGTACTGCTTTTGGCACAAAGGGGAAGGCGGAGAGCCCCTGTGCATCAAGGCTCCTTCCCCTTCTGCGGAGGCACACCTGGTTTTCTTCTTTGATACTCATGTTTCCCCTTCTGGATCCCTGTGCTTCCAAGGTCTTTCAATTGTGTTCATTTCCTTATTGGTTCACATAAGACCTTTATATGTTCTGAGTACAAATATTTGTTACATTTTTTCGCAAATATCTTCTGGTTTAAGGCTTGCCCGTTAATTTTTCTATGTGTTTTGTTTTGTTTTGTCTTTATGTGCTTTTTCTGAACAGGAAAATCTTGATTTTAATAGAATTCTAATACAAGTGAGTCCCTGTGCTGGTTCTATCGGGTTTAAAGAATCTTTCTCTACTCCAAGATTATAAATATATCTTCCTAGAGCATCTTTTGAAAATATTACTGTTTTGATCGTTACATTTAAGTCTTTAATCCACCTAGCCTTTATTTTTGTGAGTGTGGTGAGGAAGGGATCCACTGACATTGCCCTTGTGGATGTGAAGTTGTCCCAGTGGAGGTGACTGTGCAAGCCCCCTCCTCTTCATTGCCGCAGTCCGGCTGGCTGCAGCAAAATAACCGGGGGATGACGAATAACTTGTGTACGTTGATACAGCAGGAGTAGGAGCCGTTTATCGCAGGACAGGAGCAGTATTTATACATTCCACACAGCTTATCTAATTAACATAAACTAGATACATCAGTCAACCAATAAGGAATCTCCACACTTAATGGCTTGTTTTTGTTACTTCTCAAACCACTCCCTCTGGCATTTTGCCAGGCACCATCCAGACTTGTTTATGAACTCTAACATTCCCCTGGCAAAATGCCAGGTGTTATTTTGACTTGTTTGCAGACTCTAACATTTCCCCCTTTTGTTTAATTTAAATAACGACCATAGTGGTTTTTACAGAAACACCATAAATAACCTGCTACAAACAGAAGGGAAGGATACAAAATGCCACAATACCAAGCCACTTGATGGCTCCATGCAAGAAGCCCTTGGAAAAATTATACCAGCAATGACACTGTTAGCAAAGATACCGAGTTACAATTATAGATTACAGTTTGTTGTCTCAGTCCAGGTAAAGCAGTGTCTCAATAGATTAACTCACAGTCCAGGTAAATCACAGTCCAGGTAAGTTCTGCAGGCAGCTAGCTTAAATCACAGTCCAGGTAAGTTCTGCAGGCAGCTAGCTTGATCCGAAATCTCGTCCAGTTTTCAGCAACACTGAAAATTCTTCCACCTTGGTCTCCACCGGCACTGGGACAAAGGCAGGAACTCCGGATGGCTAAAGAAAATCCTGTAGTATTCCAGCAGGCACTAAGAAAACAACCTTCTGAATGATTTAGTACATTATCTCAAGGTTTTTTACATTTGAAATAAGCCTTAATAGTGCTCATTACTCATTAGCTTCCAGGTGTGGGAGAACCACTGTAGTTTAGTTATTGGCATTGAAAATGACCAAACATCAGGGACACCAGTAGCGTCTTCTGCTGGCTGTAGCGCCTGGGCAGCCCCAGATGGCCCTGGGGAGTGTCCCGGACTCAAGCTGCTACTGGGCACAGGGAGCAAGAGCCTGCGAGACCCTGCCTCCAGGTCAGGTCTAGATTTGGGCTTGCGGCAGTGGAAGAGTCAGCTCCCCGGCCAGGAGGCAGGGAAGGGCCAGTCGCCGCCACCTCTTGGAAAATCCTTGCTGCGCTGTGACCAGCTTGCACACTCGGCAGCCGCCTCTCCGCTTCACGCACCCTCCGGTAACGAAAAGTATTTAGTAATAGCCTTTTGCTGCAACTTTTTTCCTGATAATCCTTCCTCCTCTGATAATCTTTCTTCTTCTGAACTTTCTGTTTCTTTCTGACTAGAGTTCCTGGGCTTCTATCAACACATGCCCTAACTATTCTTGGTTCCATTGGGGTGCCTTCTTCCCTTAGTAATTTACTTCTCACCCCTTCCATATTTTCATCACAAAGACAATACAATACACTGAGACAAAACAAGACACAAACATACTGTATCAATCTTCTCCATTTTCTCAAAATGGCCATTTTTCCTCTCGACCTATCTAGGGACGAGCAGATTTGCTCCCGTCCTATCTTTGGACGGGCAGCTTTTTTTCGTCACTTACCCCCGAGTGTCCCGGGGCTCCCCGTAACGGGCCACCATCTGCCGCAGTCCTGCTGCAGCAGAATAACCAGGGGGTGACGAACAACTTGTATACGTTGATACAGCAGGAGTAGGAGCCGTGTATTGCAGGACAGGAGCAGTATTTATACATTCCACACAGCTTATCTAATTAACATAAACTAGATACATCAGTCAACCAATAAGGAATCTCTAAACATGTTAGAGTCTGCAAACAAGTCAAAATAACACCTGGCATTTTGCCAGGGGAATGTTAGAGTTCATAAACAAGTCTGGATGGTGCCTGGCAAAATGCCAGAGGGAGTGGTTTGAGAAGTAACAAAAACAAGCCATTAAGTGTGGAGATTCCTTATTGGTTGACTGATGTATCTAGTTTATGTTAATTAGATAAGCTGTGTGGAATGTATAAATACTGCTCCTGTCCTGCAATAAACGGCTCCTACTCCTGCTGTATCAATGTACACAAGTTATTTGTTACACCCCCCCCCCCCCCTGTTATTCTGCCGCAGCCAGTGTGAGTGTGGTGAGGAAGGGATCCACTGACATTGCCCTTGTGGATGTGAAGTTGTCCCAGTGGAGGTGACTGTGCAAGCCCCCTCCTCTTCATCATCTCAGGTTCCACTTCTACCTGCTGTACTTGCTTTTGCTGTCATTTTCCCATCCTTGCATGGCCTGTCTTTCTAATCTCATAATCAATCTTGCTATCTGCTTGGACAAGTTGCATTTTCTTGGTTGGACCAAGAAAATTTTTAAATCACATCATCAAGTTTTACACACACACACACACACACACACTTGCTCACACAACAAGAAAAACCCTATAGTATTTTTATTAGAATTGCTTGAATGTGTTCAGCAATTTCAGAAAAACTGACTCTATTCCTATTTGGGTTCATCTGCTTTTATATTTTAATAAGGTTTTCCTTTCCATTTAAGGTTCTTATACATGTTTTGGTTAGACTTACTCTCAGGTGGCCTATATCATTTTGATGCTATAGTACATTTTATCATTATTTAAAAGTCCCTTTCCATTTATTATGTATGTTTATTGATCTTACAACTGGAAAACTTAAATTTTCTTATTAATTCTATTATTGTAGACTATGTTGGAGCTTTTTCATAGGTAACCATACTATCTATAAATAATACTACCAGTTTTTCAGAATTTCTTTTAAATTTAATCTTCATTTTATAATTGCTTAAGACATATACAGAGATCCAAGGATGAATCCCTAAAACAAAGAGTTATTTGAAGAAATTTTATGTCCTTCTGTCCATATGTATCTCATCCTTGGGTATATTATAACATTGTACATTTGCTTTTCTATATCTTGCATTTTTCTCTTAACAGATATCCTGGGGATCACTCTAAAGCAGTATATAAAGTGTTCTTATTAATACCTGTATAATATTCCATTGTGTGTATGTACCACAGGTTATTAAGTTCCTATGGGTGTATATTTGAATTATTTCTTCTTTTTCTTTATGATTGCTTTAGTTCATAGCCTTCTGTCAAACCTTTAGTATTTTGCAAGTGTGTTTTGAGGACTGTTTCTTGGAGTGATGTTGCTAAATTAAAACCGTGCATGGGCAATTTTGTTTGATATGGTCAAATCCTCTTCTACAGGACTTGTATTATTCTGCATCCTCACCAGCAATATATGAGAAGGCCTGTCTCCCCACAGGCTCCCCAACAGAACATTTTATCAGGGCTTGGATTTTGCCAGTCCAACATATAAAAATAGTATTTCAAAGTAGTTGGAATTTGCATTTCTTATGACATGAAAAATGAAGCAACATTTTTTCTTTGTCTTGGGAGCTTTACAGTTTCATGATACTATTTCAAGGTATCTTTCTTTTTATTCATTCTGTTTGGGTTTCACTGGGGTTTCTGAATTTGAGAATTGTCTTTCAGCAATTCTGGAATTTTCTTAGCTGCTATGTATTTGAATTTTGCTTTTCTATTATTTTCATCTTTTTCCTCTTGTAAAGAAGAATGTGTTTTGGACTTTCTTATTTTACCCATTTTACTGGAGCTCCTTTTTAGACTTTATAACACTTTGACCCAGTGCTGTGTTCTAGCTATTTCTCCTTCTCCCAGTGTGTTTTTTTCTCTGACCAGCACAGTCTAATATACTATTTAAGTTTTTCATTGAGTTTCTGATTTCACTGATCATATTTATTACTTTTGGATGTTCTTTTCTTTATATAATATTTCTCTGGTCAAGATTGATGGTCTCATAGGGGCAGAAAGGGGTGATCTCATTCTGCTCACCAGAAAAGGTCATGACTGACGTCTGTGTAACAATAGAAAGGTTATTAAGAGAAAAGCATAACAAATTCATTTTATCATAGTTTTATGTGACATGGAGCCCTTCACTGAAGATCCAAAGATTCAGGGTGAACTCCATTTTAATGCTTAGGTTTCCGAATGTGGGTAAACATATAGGACAAAAAGGGGCCAACTGAATGTAAACAGAGTGGGTGGGGAAAACCAGAAAACCTGTGGTTCAGAGTCTTCTTAACCCTTCTGGGCAGCACTGTTGTCTTTGAGGACCCCTTTCTGGGATGGAGATAATAAGACCTGCAGTTAAACAAACTAGTCCAGATAATTTCTTTATGGCCAGCTCTTATACAGAAAGGAGATGATGGTGGGTGGGTGAGAGTAATATTTTTAAGTTTTATGGCTGGTTTGGAGGAAAAGAGGTTTTGTTTTCTATGGCTGGTCGCAGGAGAATGAGATGCGGGAGAGCAGGTGAAAGTCAAAGAGAAATTTGCTTCTGAAGAATTGTGAGACATTCACTTTGGGATGTCTTTTCCTGAGCCCCACCATTTTCCCCTTCTGTAACTATACTGTCAAGACCCTCTTGTATTCTTTTCAACAGTCTGCTTCTGATAATTCCAGTATCTGCTGCCTGGTGGATCAGTTCTGTAGGATGTTTTCTGCTGATTCTTCATCATGGTGAAGCGCTCCCTTGTGCGTGCCCGCTCGCATACGCATGCGCACAATTTGGTTACGCAATGAAGACTCTTCGGAACTTGTGTACAAAATGTTTTGAAAATTGGATTTAAAGAGTTTTGCAATAGAAATGATCTACACATATGTTGTCAGGTACCTGGATATCACCACCTTAAAATAAAATTTTGGTTTCCATTTTTCAGGCCACAAAAGTAATTTAAATTCTAGCCTCAAACGTAAGGGTATAGTTTGGGCACTCTTAGGGAGCTAGTGTTCTTTATGTCTGCCCTGTCCTGAGCTAATTATGGAGCTGGCCAACTTTCTTGTGGGTTGTTTTCCTGCCATTGTCCATTGACAGTATCACTTTGAGGAGAGCTAGATTTAGATAGCTTTTGATCCAGACCTCACTCCTAGATTTTGCTCTTGTCGCCTGTGCTAATGTAACCTACCAACCATGGGCAAATTTCTCTGGCTTTTCCTAAGCTTGCTTCTCTCTGTGCAGTCACCCTTCATTTTCCAGTTGTCTATGACTAGCTTAAGCTTGTTTTCAAAGAGTCTTTTAAATTTGTGTATCTTTATTAAAGAATAATATGCATACAAAGAGCGCATGCGCGCGCGCACACACACACACACACACACACACACACACACACACACACTCTCACACAGGTGCTAAGGACATAATGTGGTACATATGTACGAATTCAGCACCCCCTTGTCAGTACCAGAGAAGAGGTAGACCATGACCTATAAAGGCTCCTTCTGCACTTCCCTTAGCCATCCTGAGCTACGATGCAGCAACAGCCCCCAGGCATGGCAGCCACAGCAACCTTGACCTCACCTCCACAGAGGAGTGGAGTGGAGCCCCATTCAAGAACATCCAGGCTGAGTCCTTCCATTTACACAGAGCGGCAAGCAAACAAAAGAATTGCTTCTTATGCTCTGATCACTGTTTTTTGATGATCTGAATTTGGAGCACAGTCTCTGCACACATGGTTAGCTATTGGCTGAAAGTAGACTCCTGGTCTTACATTTTGAGATACAAAAGTGGTAAATATCACATAGCCAAATCTACTGTTTATTTTTTTCCTCTGTGTTATTTATCCCATTTTCTTTTGAACAAGATCAGATAGCTGTGTCTCTGCAACGTCTTCTAGGTTTCTTGTAAATAAACTTTCTGAGGTTTGTTTTGGCTTAGTTCATGTACTGTGACTTTCAGTTAATTGATTGTTCCAGAACAGTTTATTTATATGGTCTTTCTGGGTTACATTATCCTCTTGGTTTTATTGTTTGTTCAGGCATCAGTACACTACTCTATTCTTGAACTATTTGATTACCATTACTTTGTACTATGTGCTTTTAAATATACGTTAAGGCAAGTGTCATCTTATTATTCCCTTTTACTTTAGAAAATTTCTTCAGCTATTTCTAACATTCAGGTTTGTTGGTTTGTTTTTTAAGTGAGCATTAGCACACTAGAACTACCCCAGAATTCCATTAGGGTAGAAGTGCATACTTCTATAAGTAGATTTGAGTAGATTTTAAATATCCAGCTACCAAATAAAAGAACATGGATCACCTTTCCATTTATAAAAAATATCCTTTAATGTCTGTCATGGGTTGATGCACCCATTATGGTACGCATTTTCTGGGCATTTATTATTATGAATAGGCTCTACTTTTTCATTCTATGTTCTAACATGTAATTGTCAGCCTATAGAATAATTATTAATTTTTGAATATATTTGATTCATTTTCAGCAGCCCAATTGAATTATTTTATGTTGGTTCTAAAAGTTTTCATTTGATTCTATTGCATTTTCTTTCTTTTGCTTTTCTTTCTTTCTTGTAGTAATAGGGATTGAACTCTTATATATTCTAAATAAACAAAAGTAATGTGCATATAATGACAATTCTCTCTCTTTTATGATAAGTTATTGCCTCTTTCTTATGTCCAAGCACATTGGCTAGACCAATGAAAAACAATCCTAGCACTAGTAGATGCCTGTCTTCTCTTTTTAATGAGAATATAAATAGTGTTGCTATAATTTCCTAGACAAGCATCTAAATTTAACTGGTTATCAACTTCTTTCTGGCAGTCTTTATATATAACAACGTTCCCATTTTTGTATGTTGAATTGTGGCCAGATGGAAAACATTTTTAATTTCTTTTTTTTTAGTGGGATAAATGATTGGCATATTTTATGAACCATATATATCTGAAATGTATTTCTATTGTTTCCACCTATAAACATAGACAAAATATTCGAATTTTGACTGAATATAACATTCTTGAGCCTTTAAATTTTGCTTTCAAAATTCTATTATTTCTCCATTTTTCTAACACAGTAATGCAGAGATGGTTGAAGCATGCTTAATTTGGACAAATAATAGCCTTTCTAAATTTTATTAGTTGTCTGGATATTGGAAGCCTATTGCTACGGTTTGACTGGCCCCTCCAAAATTCCTGTGACATTTCATTGCCAACTTGACAGGACTGAAAGGTGATCTCCTCTTTAAGAGGTGATCAGGTCTTGAGGGCTCCACATCCTCAATGGATTAGTGCCCTTGTTGAAGGGATGAGTTAATTATCTAGAAGCAGAAGCTCTTTCTCCTGTGCCCTGTTCTGCTGTGGGCCTTTCTCTCTCACCATCTGACACCCTGGTAACAGGTGCATGGTGCAGTGTGCACTGGGGAGGCCCTGACCAGAAGCAGCCCTTTGAGATTGGACTTCCCAACCTCCAGAATGGTAAGAAATCCACTTCTTTTCTTTATAAATTTCCCCTTTTGTGGTATTCTGTAACAACTGTAGAAATTGGTCTGATATTTCTTCCTTAATTCTTTTTCCACATTACCTCTGAGATTGGGGTTATTTGATTTTTATCTGGAGTATGGTGAATTATTTCAGTCTTGTGCTAACGTGTTTATTTGACTAACAAAAAATTATTTTAATTATATCAGGCTTTCTTGTCTATTCTAATTGTTCCATCCTCCTCAGAAACAAGTATAATTCTGAGATATAATTTTGATTCTGTGCAATTTTATCTATTATTTTTTATATTGTCTTTCTTCTCTCTGGTCTTATTTCTTTGTCCTTTTCTCTGTTTCAGATCTAGAGAAGTTTTGAAACTTATTCAACATCACTAATTCAGTTTTCTGTAGATTGATCTTTCTCTTTGCTGTCTAATTTGAATATAAATGCTGTAAATCCCACAACAATTTGCTCCATAATAATGCTAATTCTCCTATAACAATTGACTCCCTCTTCTCCACAGCTGAATTCTCAATCACAGCAAATTAGTTTGCCTTCTTGGGGGGACTGGTGCAGGGCAGGGAAGGCAAGGCCAGGAAGGAAATAAGAGACTTTTTGGAAATACAGAGGGAGAAAGAAGGTTCCCTGTTATCAGGATAGTCTGAGTTCAGATTCACTGAATTGGGCAAATAAAACAAGAATCATCCACTGAGTAGGCTTCTGGACTTGCTACCACTGTCCTGGAAAATCCCAGGCAGCCACAGCACCCATGGTTGTGCCTCAACATTGAAGTGGAGTTGAGTAGATGTCATCACCACGTGGGGTCATGTAATGGTCTATAAAACATGGATTTAGTTTGTGCAGTTTGGACCTTTGCAATAACACAACTCTACATGTTACCAAATTAAATTTGGAAGGGGTGGATTTTACTGTGCTACTATGCACTATTAGTTTCATATTTTTTTTTATCACGATTAAAGTATTTGTGCAGGAATCATAATAGTGTCATGAAGATAAGTGTGCACATATCCCACATTTTAATTGCTGGTTTTATAGGTCTGTCCACATTACCCATTCATTACTCAGCAGTGCAGGGAAGGGCTGTTTTTCTTTTGGAAATCTGACCTCTAAAAGAGCATCTGCTCTTGCCATTTGAAGACACAACCATATTTCCTCCTTTGTGTGGATGCTGGTCCAACCTCAATCCATGTTATATCTCTAGAATCTCTAGAATGTGCCTATTATCCATGTGAAGGTGAATCTCTCCCCTCTCACTGGGGCTCACATCAATGATGCTGCTCTTTGATCTGAGATTTGTGGATGTGTCTGCATCATACATCCTAGACCTGTGTGCATCTTCTCCCATCTGTCTTTTTAAGTTCAACAGATACTTCTACAAAGAAACCAGTGGGTCATGGCCAACATTTACCAAGAATCTACTCTGTGCCAGATGCTGGCAACCTTTCATTATTCTATTTCATTATCACATCCACACTAAGAGGAAGGTCCTAATATTAGTCCTATTAGGCACATTAAGAAGCAGGATTATGGGAGACATATATAACTTCTTCAAGATTACAAGACTCACCAATGGCACAACCAAGCCTGAAACCCAGGTCTGTCTGACACGCAAGTCTGTGTTCTTCTTGACCTGAATCTAAGACTATCTCCAGCCGCCTTTGACCCTTAGGCATGGGGCAAATTCATGGAAGAAGATGTCTGAGTACCATGTTAGAATAAATTTCTTAAAAGTTATGCAGTTAGAATGACACTCTAAACCTAATTTGTAAGTATATTAGCTGAGACAGTAAAAAGTGAACTTTCATGTTCAAATGAAACAACTATGTTTATAAGCATAGCATATCTGCCTATATGTAAAAGAGATGTTTTCTTCTGATAACTGCCTTAAGTTGTACAACTTTTTCCCTCTTCTCTAGACCCTAGTAAACTTATTTTAAAAAAACAAAACTGGATAGACTATGGGAAAGAGGGACAAAGAATTTGGTACCACATTGTCACTGTGATCTGAGTGTTTGTCCACCACATTCCCAAATCTATAGGCTGAAATCCAACCCTTTGAGGTGATGACATTACAAGGTGATTAGGTCATAAGGGTGGATCCCTATGAATGGGATTAGTGCCCTTATAAAAGGGGTACAAGTGAGACTCCTTGCTCTTTCCACCATGTAAGGACATAGCAAGAGGGTGCCAAGAACCAGGAAACAGGTCTCACTAGGCATCAAATTTGCCTTGATCTTGGAATCTCTATCCTCCAGAACTGTGGTAAATAAATTTACTGTGTTTATTTATAAGCTACCCAGTTGATGTTATCTTATTGTAGTAACTGACTGGACTGGCAAACTATTTTTCTAAGTGGTATCTTAATTATCTTACCATCTCTCACATTTTCTTGATTTGGGATTATTGAGAGATTGACATCGACCCTCTCTACCCATCCTTTCTCACTAATGGCCAATAATGTATTTTGTCAGTATTTGTTACCAGAAGACAGAACAGGGCAGTTAAGATGTAAAGTTTCATGTGAAACTCATTCTTATAAAATAAAACATATCTCAAAAATCACCTTATATATATATTTCTATAATCTTATGAACTAATATTTTTGCTTTTAAAGTTGATCATCAAATCTCTGATCTATTGAATCGAAGTAATTAAACATAGTGGAAAGTAAGAGAAATCAGAGAGAGGCTGGGAGGGAAGTGTGGAATGAATTCCAAATCCCTCTTAACAATGACAGGTTGAAGGGAGGGCTTCACTCTGCCTAGAGAGAGCTGCAGTCAAGACAGGGGTGCTGGCTCTGCAGCTTGTCTCCTCCTTAAATTCTAACCAGCTTGTCACACACACACTGTACCCCACTCCCCAAGCACACACCTGTGCTAATGTGCTAGTGGCCTGGGAAGGATGAGAGGAAATGTAAAACAAAGGAACAGCAGGACAAAACCAAAGGCCTGCTACTGCACTCCCTCCACAGAAAGCCTGGTCCTCACACCCTGCTTCCCCGGAGTCCTGTCAACACACGTGAGACCTGCCCTTTCTCAGAAGTGGAGGGGCAAGCTATGGAACGGGGTGGGAATGGGGTATGTAGGTGGAACAGTTCAGAGCTCCCTTCTGTTTTATGTAGGCCCTTGACAAATTAGATGAGGCCCACCCAGCCACTGGTGAGGGGGGAATCTTCTTTACTCAGCTCATTGCTTCCAAGGCCAATTTCTTCTGAAAACATTCTCACAGAATTACCCAGAAATAATGTTTCACCAGCTACCTGGGTATCCCTTAGCCCAGTCAAGTTGGACAATAAAATTCACCATCACTGGTCTAGCCCTTGTCCACTTGGTGCCCATCTGCTCTTCTTCAAACCACATTCAGTCTCCAAATAAAGATAATGACAAGGCAATGGTTCTGCCTAACATAATATAATTATCTCACATATAAAAGCTCAGATCCTGGGCATCTGACTATAGTGTCTGTCCTATGTGGTTGCTTGGTGTTGTGTGGTAAGACAGAGGATCCTGAACAGTTTTCTTAACCCCACTCTATTGACTTTATTTTATTGGGAATTCCTCCCAGATTCTGGCTCCAGGTTTTCCTTTGCAGGTTTTCTGCAGTACTTTGAGACAATAAACTTTGCAGTATACTTGTGGCTTTTTCAGGATGAGGTGGGAGAAAGTTTCTAAGCAGATGCCAGTTTTACTCCAATGAGTACTCGTTTTAGATGATTCAATGAATGTGTGAAAAATCCTTAGGAAAATGCTTCCAATTTCTTTACCTAAAGCCCATCATTAACAGGGTATATTGAATTCATCAGTATCCAGTTAGAATAGCAAGAGATGGGTTTTAAGCTACATTAGGTTCTCTGTTTCTCAAACAGTTCCACTTTATCAGATGCTCTGTGTGGAAGTAGAAATATCAAGTTGTGCATGTGCGTGTGTGTGAGTGTTTGTGTGTGTGTGAGAGAGAGAGAGAGCACATGCACACACATGTGTGGGTGCCCTTGTAGCCTCTGACTCCAAGACTTATGATAAATGATTCTACCCTCCTTCCATAATTTGGACTGTTCAGTAGTTTGGCATCCCTCTCCAATATTTTTTTTTTGCTGATAATTTTCTTTCCTTTATTTTTTTTCAGTTTCTATTACTCTACAGATTTCAACTCCTGAAATTTTATACCTGAAGCCTTGCCATGAAATATTCAAAAGATGCTATATTTCATAGTGCTGAATAAGCAGTTTGTTTATCCTCCCTTGGCAAGAATGCAGCATAACTTTGTTTCTGGAAAAGGGGCTTATGTGGGGTGGTTAAAAATTCCATTTTGATAATATGTCTATGATATACTGCCCAGTATTCATAGAAAGCTATTAAATTGCAGATTATACCAAAATACTTCAGCAAGTGACTTCTGTTTCTATTTTGCTCAGATGAAGACTTTTAGCCACGAACTTTCTATTGTTCTGCAAAATGACTCTATTTTCCTGGCCTTGTTTCTTTTTCTGCCTTTTCACGGGGAAAGGACAAATATTCCTTCCTTCACGCAAACTACTCTCCTGGGACTCTGTGTTCCTGGTAGACCTGCTGTCTTCCTCTGAGACCTCACTCTCTTTCTCATCCTCCTTCCAGGATTTTAAAGCCTCTCTTCCTGCCCATTTCTCTCTTTCTTCACATACACTCCTCTCTGCTTAGGAATTTTTTTTTTTTTTTTTTTTGGTAACTTGACTCTTTTGCTTACTCTACCTTATCCAAATAAGCTCTCTTAATTTTTAAAAGATCATTAAATTTAAACTGAGTTTTTACAACTTAGTCTAACCTGTAATACTGAATATGCATTTAAATTTGGCAACAATCTCTTAATTGATAATTAGGGGCTTTTTCGTATTCCTCTTTTGTTCTACCACTTGCAACTACCAACCATTTCTTCTTAAACTTCACATTTTTTTTTTTGGTACCAGGTATTGAACTCAGGAGCACTTGGCCACCGAGCCACATCCTCAGGCCTCTTTTGTGTTTTATTTAGAGACAGGATCTCACTGAATTGCTTAGAGCCTTGCTTTTGCTGAGGCTGGCTTTGAATTCGCAGTCCTCCTGCCTCAGCCTCCTGAACCTCTGGGATTACAGGCATGTACCACTGCGCCCGGCTTTTAAATTCTCCATTTTAATTCCATATTGCTTTGTGTTCATTTTCTTCTCAATTCTTGCAATTTTTAGATTTTCTCTTAGTGATTTCACTCACTTCCAAGGTTTTACTTTTTAGAATTCCCCACCCTTCTTGGTATGAATTATCATATATTCAGATATATGTAATTCACATATATAATTCATTCATATATATATAAAATTCATATATATATATAAAATTCATATATATATATAAAATTCATATATATATATAAAATTCATATATATATATATATATATATATATATATATATATATACAGTCTCCCAGTATCTACTGGTCTTCAATCCAGAATTTCTTTTTCTTATTTAATTGTTTTACCTGAACTCAAATAAAGGAAAGAAACACACACCACACCAAACCAAATAAACAAAGCAAGACAAACATGCAAACAAAAATCTAGGCAGAGCAAAACATAAGCAAACAAAACACATGCCCTGCATAACTCCACTGAACGTGTTGCCCTTTTTCCAAAACCTGTTTCTCCGCGTCAGCTCATGTCTTGATCCTGAGGCTGGTGCTACCTTCTGTCTCTTTAGCTAGATGTGGCCAAGTCATTTCCAGCTCCTCCGTCCCTCCCAGGTCCCCCAGTCCAGCAGGCACAAGGCAGGACAGGAAGGTGGAATAAGCTATAGGATAACTGGGCCCAGTCCTAATCATCAAGGCTTTGTGTATAACTGTGATAAAAGTATTGATCAGGAATTATTGAACTATTGATTGGGAAATCCAATGCAAAATGAACATGTGGGCTCCCTGTTAAAAAAATTATTAAAATTTGGTGAAAAGAGAGCATGAAACCCAAGGTTGGTACATGGAAACACAGTGCCCCGTGTGGCTCCCAGATCACATCTCCTGGGGCTGGCTCGGCTGTTCGTCTTCCCTGTCCGCTCAGCGCGGAGGCTCATGTGCTCTCTAAAGCACTGTCTTTTGCCCTGAACTTGGGTGATACCTACTGGCTGCTGAATCTCTGCCTTTCTTCCTCACCATCTTGCTGGTGCCGACTTGATGGTGATTGCTTCTTATCCATATCCCATCGTTCCTCAGTCCATCCCACTTAGATTGTCACCTCTAACCATTGTTCATGAACCAAAGCCCAAGTTTAGATTTTATTTGCACATCAACATTGCCTTCCACCCTTATTGCATGGGTTAGTCTGCTAAGGCTACCCAAGTTAAATGTCACAGCCCTGGGGTGTAAAACACCAAAATGCTCTTCTCTTAGTTGGGAAGTTTGGAAGCCCACATCAAGGTGAGGGCAGGTTGATTTCTCCTGAGGTCTCTCATTTCCTGATTTAGCACATGGCTGTCTTCTTCCTGTGCCCACCCTTGGTCTGTCCTTACTCTGCACCCTGATGTCTCTTCCTCTTCTTCTTTTTGAATCATGTCATTTAACCTTAGTAACCTCTCCTGTCTTGCCCAGCATCCTGGGTCCAGCTGAATTGATACATGAAGATGACCAGTCTCATTGGGAGTCGGGGCTTCAGCCGGTTGTTGGGGAAGAGTAGATGTTACAGTTCAGACGTAGCATTTGCTATTCCTTACGTGATTTTAAGAGTATGGAGAGAAAGCTCTGTGTGAACATAGCACATTGCAGACACTGCGGCACCCTGGAAGGCTGGAGGGTGAGTGTGTGCTTCCTGCTGTCACACTCCCTAAGCAGGTCTTACCAGTACCCTCTATGCCTTTGCTCCTGTTGGGTCCCAGGCATAAACCCAGCCTCATTCTGTCTGGTGATGCCCTCTCCTCTATGCCTCTGACTGGCCCAGTCTCTGCTTCACACTTCCACATTGAAGACTCCCCTCTCTATGCATTTGTTGGCAAGGTCTCCTCCTGAACTATGATCTCTCTCTCCTCTGAATCTGAAAAACACCCAGGGTCCTCCCACCCATTTAGACAATCTAGGACCTCATCTCCTCCTTCCATCCCTTTCCACCCCAGGAGTTTAAGAGATCCTGGAGGAAGGATGTTGTGGCTAGGTCTGTGCCTCTCACGTGGAATGTGCCTACCCAGCCTGGTGATGCTGTGTGTGTGGATACAGTGTGAAGGCTTTGCATCCAAGGCTGGCCTGAGATTGGAGCTTTCAACAGACTCCCAGACACTATGGACACCAAAGCTTTGAATCACAAGATGCTAGATTTCTTTGTCAATAGCTATCCCCTTGCCTACTCAGCCTACCTTCACGAACAGGAAGCATGCAGGTATTTTACAGTGAACTATCCCTTCTTGATTAGCCTCTTCTTAACCTCTGTGTGTTAACCTAGGATGCTGGACAGGGCAGAGAGCACTCTGTTTTCTGGGTCAAAGGCAGAAAGGTATCATTTACCCAGACATTTTTGTGGCAGTGTGTTCTTTGTTGGGGGACCACCGGGTGACGCATATGGAGAAGCACGAATTCCAATCAATTAAAGTTCAATTTTCCTCCACAACATGAAACTTTGCAGGCCTCTGCTTTCAAGAAGAGGCTAAACACACGCTGCTGTGGGCTGAAGAGAACAAGAAGGGAGCTCGTTGTGTTTATTCTTTGAACACGCAGGGCATTTACTTCATGTGAAATTATTTATTTCTTAGAATTTACTTTATTCTAGAAGAAAAATATAAATGTCTTCAGGGGATTTTATTTTGAGAAGCCTATTCTTTTACTCTTGTCCTTCTCACTTTAGACATAAGATAACTTTGGATGCATTAAATTCTAATGAATAAGAACATATTTTAAAGCCCTTTCTTTGTATTTTATTCAGTGGCCGACTGTAGTTTCCTACAAAATGCTTTCTAAATTCAGTTTCTTATCATGAATTCCATCCAGAATAAAATATACACTGGCCCTGGAGCACACCAGCTGTTTATGTATCGGCCAATATATCTCACGGAGAGCTCTGCATGATACATAGGCGATCATTTAAAAAAATAAAAATAAAAACTCAACTCAACATCAAGTATTTAGAGCTGCTCAGTTAGAAGAAAAGGCAGGAAAGAAGAAAAGAAGGCAGCTTATTAATTAGCTCCTTTTGCTTTGAACTGTGAATTTTTATGCTGTTTTCAAGGCTTCTATTTTTACATATAATATTTCAGAGCATATTCTTGCATGTTTTAAAGTCAAATGGAGAAAAAGGGGGTCCAAAAGAGTGATCTTTAAAAATTAAATTCATTTATAACATTTTTTTTTTGGGTAATAGATTCTGGGAGCTGAAGAACAACAGGTCTCAAAGTCACCACCCTTTTCAAACAATGGGCAAAGGGTGAAGAGGTGTACACAACAACACACAAGCCTTTGTCCAAAAGGGAACCTGTTTCTAGAGGCGCTGCCATGAGGGAATTCTTATAGTGACGTCCCTAGCCTGCCTTCTCATGTGCTGATGTCAAAGTAGGTGTTAACCACTCCTTAGGCATGCTGTCCGCCATCTTGACATCCATCCAATCAGGTACGCACCAAAAATCCACCCCAAATCTGCTAGGTGGTGCTAGTCCAAGGATAATGGGTTTGTGACCATGCCTGGAGCTTCATGTTACACAGCCTAAAGACACGGAAGGCAAAGTCGAGCATGACATCACTAACAGATCCATTTTTCAGTGCCACAATGAAGACCAGCCATCATCTGCAGACTGTAGCTCTTTCTTGATCACAGAGTTTCAGTCACACTCTTTGCCAGAACCTGAAGGACACAGAGGGTTTGTTTATCCAGCTCTCAACCCCGCCAACTGCTAGAAAGTCAATTCCGCTAATTATTGGCAGGAGTGGGATCCAATGACAGCCTTACCATTCTCACTGCCAATGAAGACAGTTGGCTCAGTGTGACATTTCCCTGGTACATGATCCTGTGTGGTGATAGAAGTCTTTTCAGCCTTATTATGGGAACCTCATACTGTCCTTTGACTGATTTTAAGAGTCTTGAGGGCTCAGTTTTCTGCAGATAGAAGTGCCTATTTAAAAGCCTTGTAATTGATTGATTGATTGATTGATTCCTTTATTTATTCATCCATCTCTCCATTCATCAAAGGTTTATTGAATGTGCATTATGTGATAGAACTATGCAGGGGACATGCAGCCCAGAGGCTCACAGTTGAGAGAGTAAGACAGACTAGTAACATGAAGATTACAGGTGCAGAGAGCAAATGTTGGAACTCCTCAAGGAGAGACTCCTACATCATCAAGGGAATAGGGTTTGTATAATAAGTTGATATCAGCCACACCCCCTAAGGGAGCACCAGGAAGATTGTGTCTGTGGATTACAAGTGGAGGACTTGGGGTGAACAGTTGGGAGTAGAGATAGGAGAAAAAAGTCATTACCGAAAACATGGTAAGATTCATTGGGGCCAGATATTACAAGGTCTTATCTGCCAAGCCAAGGAGTTTAGACTTGACTCTCATGGACATAAAATGGAAGGATTTTTGTCAAGAAGGAACTCTCTGTACCAATATAGCGCAGAAGTGGAGTGGCATAGCATTATGCCCCTACCCTCATTTGAAAGAGACTTTGAAGTACATCCAAGACTGTATTACCCATTCCTGGTCTCCAAAAAGAAGAGGACAGGGCTCTTGTAGAACTGGAGAGGAGAACTCTGCCCCTTTCCACCCAGATTCTTCACTGTTTTCCTGGTGACTGGCTCCGTCCAAAGGCCCAAGTGGCTGTAAGTGATAGTCCTAGTCTGTAAAGATGCAATTTTTTAGAGAAGTTCAAGAGAGTTTTCTCACCAGCTGTCAGATCTCTTTCTGGGTCCTTGAGAAGAACTACATAAAACTCTGATCCAATCAACTTCAGCATTAAGAGAGGCTTTATTGAATTTTTCTGGGAAGTGAAGCTTACTCAATAGCTTCAAGAGCCCAAAGGTATAATGTGGTATTAGAGAGCTGGTGAATACAAGAATGAGGTGTTGATGATTTGCTTTTGCTTTATTATTTTTCAAAAATACATTCATTTTTTAGTTGTAGTTAGACACAATAGCTTTACTTCACTTATTTATTTTTAGGTGGTGCTGAGGATGGAAGCCCAGATCTTGATTTTGCTTTTTAATATGCAAAATGTGACAGAGTTGTGGTGAAGGTTCTACAGCACCATTAGACAGAATCTTAACCTATGCAGGCTAGGTATCGCCGTTGCCTCTGAACGTAGACCCCCGGTTGTCGTCTCCACTGAGTGGAAATCACGCTTAGGATTGGTGCACGCTTCAGCCTTGATTTTCAACTCATAGTGAGGTCAGCTGCATTGGAATTATAATTCTTTACAATGGAGATTCACCGATGTTGCCCCTAACCTGCTGGACCAGAATTTCTGTAGGGGAGCCTAGGAATCTATATTTTAACAAGTTCTGCTGTCTAGTGACTTTTATTGTTAGGCTATTTGAGAACCACTGTACAACTGTTCCTATTGATTTTAAACTATGGTCTACAGCATTAAATACAGTCATGCCTCACACAATGACATTTGATTGATGACAGACTGCATATCTGATAGTGGTCACCTAGATCAGGTTGCCTCGTGACTTCATGGCCATCTTAGTTCATGTTAAGTACACCCTGTGGATGTTCAGGCAACAAAATCCCTGAAGGACACCTTTCTCATATTCCCTTTGCTAAACACTCCACAACCACATTTTTCTGATATTTTGTGAACCTCTTTGTTCTCTAAGCTTTCATGTTGAGTCACCATCTTTAAAATCATGTTATACCAAAAGGCACTATCAGAGAAAATGATCACTCATCCCTGTGTACTTATTAATAAATTGTTGGAATTTATTCCTGGAAATCCTCATGTATATTTTGTTGATAACTAAGGTACATGTGGTAATCTGATAATCATTTAGCATGCAGAGAATATGAAATTGAAAGTTCCTTTAAACCAGAAGGTCAAAAAGGATCCTGTGAGTCATCTCTGATGGAAGGCCTACTCGTCTGGATGTGGCACAACAATCCAAAGAGTGCTGGCAGTTACCAGAGCTGGAAAAGGCAGGAACTGGAATGGATTCTCCCTCAGAGCCTGCAGAGAGAGATGGCTTGCCAACACCTTGATTTCAGCCCAGTGAAACTGATCAGAGACATGTCACCTCCAGATCGATAAGCGTATATGTTTCTATTGCTGCAAACCATAAGGTTTGTGGTAATTTGTTACGGCAGCCATAGGAAACTTACATCCCTGAGAACATTATTTTCTGGCTGGACATATTTTTAGAGATGGTATTTCCCCCAAAGGAGGAAATATAAACTCAACTTCATTTGCAACAGAGTTTAATAGTATTGTGCGATTACCCCCGATGCATAGAAGAAGAAGGTCTCTTACATTTTTAATCGAGGGAAAAAAGCAATACATAAAGAGTTAATAATTTACTGATTATCTAAAAAAAATGGAATCCTTTAGAGTGAACCCTGGTAATCACCTCTAGTCCTAGTAGCCCCTTACATTGCTACTCTGTGCTTGACAGGACTCTGACTCACAGAGGGTCATTTGAAGGAGAATGCAGAAGTCACCCATAACTTACTGGTATTAAACCATTTTATCAGTAACTAAAGACATGTTTCCTCAAACCATAGGATGACAGGCTTTCTTGGAGAGCTCTATACCCAGAAATTTGGATGAAGAACATAAATGCAAATTCAGAGACACAGTTTGATTTTACTGGGAGAAATTTCTGCAAGGGTGTCTCATATCCTGCACGTAGTGAGAACAAGGTATGAACTGATTTTGTTCAGGACTATCTTTTTCAAGTCTGTTTGATTAACAAACAATCTCAGAAGATAGAGATAGTATCTTCTTCCAGAGCCAGGCAGGTTTATTTACAATTTTAGTAGAGTATTTCCCTTGGAATAAAAGGCAAGTATGTTTATTGTCCATTATAAAAATAACTGTGTTCCCAAATCTCTGGGTCCTTCTTCTGTAATGTGACCCACAATACACAAGCAGTAATTGGGCTACTGTACCTATCTTGTAGAAATGAGGGTGTTATGGTTTGGATGGGAGGTGCCCCTCAAAAACTCCTATGTCAATGCAGGAATGTTTAGAAGTGAAATGAATGGATTGTAAAAGCTGTAACCTAATCAGTCCATCCTAGATTGAATGGATTAACCCGGGGTAATTGTAGGCAGGTGGGGCATGGCTGGAGGAGGGGGTCACTGGGTGGATGTCCTAGGAAGGTTCATCTTCCTGCGATCCTTTCCCCTTCCTCTGTCTCTGCCTCACTGCTGTGAGTGGAATAGCTTTCCTCCACCTGCCCTTCTTACCTGATGTTCTGCCTCACGTTGAGCCCAGAGGAATGGACTTGACTGACCATGAGCTAAACCTTTGAACTGTGAGCTAAAATAAACTTTTTCTCATCTAAGTTGTTCTTGTGAGGTGCTTTGGCCACGGCAGTGGAAACTGGAGAACACAGAGGACTTGGGGGATTGCTGTGGAAGCTGACACTGGCTGCTGCAACCAAGTTCTTTGCTTTTGGAATGGAGTTTTATTTCGCTTCTTTCATCACTCATGAAGTTGTGGCAAAATAATTGTTACCTTGAAAACATGATTAAATCTTAGACCCTTAAAACTTCTTTACAGTGTGACTTTAGGAAAAGAAAATATAGAGACACACATTTTCATTCATGATTGATAGAGTACTTCCTCTTGAATTTGTGAATAAGCAGTGTTTATCTCATTTGTATAACTCACAGTTCTATTTTTCTGGGACCCATTAATCCCTCTTAAAGGAATTACTGTTAGAAACATCTAATAGTCTGCTTATCTAACTTCTCTAATACATTTATAACCATACATATACATTTAACTAGCTTCTCTACTACATCCATCAGCATATATATTTAATATACTATAAACTTATTAAAGTTATAGGTAATAGTATTAATAACACTTCTAATTACACTTCTGTCATGATTAAGTCAACATGTGGAATATTGGATTTACCAAAAGGATAATCCTCTATCTTCCATAAAATCTAGACATTATTGTTAGCAGTGTTTCTGGTCAAAAATTTAGCCTCAAGTAAGTTATAAAAATTTATTAAAAATAAAAGTCAATAAGGAAAATCTAGGAATTTCAATTATAAGCAGTTTCTAAGAAAATTGTTCTTTAAATCCCACAGAAATCCAGTCTACTAGGGAAGGCAACAGCAAATACCACATCCTTAGTTACATCAGCAAAGTCCCTTTTGTCATGTCAGATGATGTTCACAGACTGTCACGAGTAGGGCACGGAAACCTTTGTGGGGTCCTAATTTTGCCTACCACAGTCCTTCCCTTGCGCCCCACAGATTAACATCCATCCAAAATGCAAACCATTTCACCTCATTGCAGGGTCCATGATGGTCAAAGCCTATCATGCATCAAGTCAGAAATCTAATCTAAATTGTCACAGCTCAGAAGTCCCTGATCTCATCATCTAAGTCAACTGAGTTCTGTTCAGGTGAGACTCTGGGTGCTTTCTCCTGGGGGGCATAGTTCCTCTCCACCTGTGATCGATGGAATGGAAGAAAAAGTCTCTCTCCCAAAATACAACGGTGGACAGGTGGAGGATAATGATGTGGACATTCAGACTCATTAAAGGAGAAGCAAAAGGCAAGGCGTTACCAGACTCCAAAAACTTAGAAATGCAACTGGGAAACCCCCATGAGGGCTCAAGGCTTGAGATTGGTCCCCTGTGGTGCAAGGCTCTGCCCCTCTGGGATCAGCTTCATCCTTTGGGTTCTTGGTTCTCCCCTCAGAAAGGTGTGTTTCTTAAGTTTTTCATATTTTTTTATTGTCCAAATTTCCTTCTGGTATTTATTTCTAATGTCATTCCAATGTGATGGTAGGATGAGCACACATGTATAAAATGGAATTTGTTTGAAAAATAACGATGCAAAGGAGGGAGCAAAGCTGGGCAGCCACACAGCTTTGTTCAATAGTATGCAGAACCTGTGTTGCTGTCTAGCTCTGCCCCTTTCTGTCTCTGCTGATTTTTCAAACAAATTACATTTTATACACAAGGGCTCATAGCACAGCTTTGTGAATACTGTGTCCTTAAGTCAGGCAGAAGAAAAGAGTTAAAGTGAAAATAGGTTTTGGGTTGTCTTTCTTTACTGTGTGCCCACTGTTCTTCATCGTTTCTTTTGTGTGTGTTCTAATTACTCTACACTCCCCTTTCAGATTGAAGCATTCTGTTATTTCTTGTGGGGCGTGTCTGCCAGTGATGAATCCTCCCAGGTTTGGGTTATCTGGGAACGCCTTAGTTTCCCTTTCACACTTGAAGGAGAACTGTGCTGTGTACAGAATAGTTGGTGGAACACCCTCGCCTCTCAGCACGTTGAACATCTATGTCCACTGCCTCTGGTCACCACTGTTTCTGATGAGAAATCTCCTGAGTGTGAAGGAACATTTTCCTCTTGTTGTTTTTAATGTTTTTCTCTCTGTTTTTGGCAGAGGTTTGAGAGCGTGGATTTTTTTTTTTCTAGTTTATCCTACTTGGAATATACTACATTTATCAGATGCCCTGATTCATATTTTTTACATCAAATTTTACAAGTTTTGGTCTTTGTTTCTTGAGATAGTCTTTCTGTATTTTCTGCCTCTTATTAGAATTTTCAATTTTAGACTTTTTTAGTTGGAATGTTTGTTTGATATTTCTGTCTTTTCAATGATGTCCTTTACTTGGTAAAATAAACTTCTCAGACTTCCCTTTAATTTTTTTAGACATTTTTCTTTAATTCTTTAGCCATAATTTTATTAACTGGTTTGAAGCCTTTGTTTAGTAAATTCAATATTTACACATTCCCAGGGATATGTTTTTATTGACCAGACTTTTTCCTGTTTCTGTGTCATACTTTCCTATTTCTTTATGCTCTTATAAATTTTTTGTTGAGAATTGAATTTGTATTCACTTGATTTTGTTGAAACTGAATTATATTACATTCCAAGTTCTATAATATAACAAGTTCAGAATTCCAATCATCTTCCACCCACCTCCATTCTGTAAATTTTTGTTGGTTTTATGACTTTTTTGCTTAATAAATTTCCTGGTCTGAGTCTGTTTACTCTATACCTTTGTCATTTACAGCTGTGGATGTCTCTGTTTGATTAGTCTTGTGATGAGATAATACACGGAGTCAATAAGTCTGCCCCAGACTTTGAGGAGTTGACAAATCTGCTTGGCTTTCACTTCCTGTTTCCACAGAGCCTCATGGTCAGTCAGAGATGAGTGGTCAGCACTTTCACAACTCTTTACTGGCCTATGCATAGTCCTATGTGTGTGCCTGGCCTTTACCTTTCCAGGAAAATGTTGGAGTGTTTTGTTTTTGTTTTTGTTTTTTTATTGCAATATTGGAGATTGATTTGCTGAGGTTTTTCAAAGTTCTCTCTGAACATCTCATTTCCTATTTTTTTTTCTGGGTATTTGATCAAGTTTTTTATTGGTTCCAACTGGAACCACTACCTTGGGCAGCTGTGATGTTAACAATTGCTGCTAATTGTTCTCTACAAATGCTTGCTAAACTGCAAGCATTTATTGTCAAAAGCAATAAAGACAAGTTCTGAAAATGAACTTTCAGTGGAGCTAACGTTTATGTCAAATAGAAATAGTTCTCCGAGCATGAAGTTGGGAAAATCCAAACCTGTTCTGCCCTCACCCAATGAGGTTGGGCTGCTGGCTTTCACAGCTCTCATGGTTGAGCTGTTAGTTCCCAAGACTATCTCAGATCCAGTGGGAAAGGACAGGGGTAAAATGTGTTAAAACACCATGGCACCTGCTGTTCCTACTGATACTCAGCTGATTTTCCTTGAATAACACTCCTTGGATTTTTGCAAGCCTTTGGTTAATTCCAGCATTCTGAAAAATCAAACTTGGACCATTTTTGCAGGTTTTCTTGCTTTAATGGAGGAGTGAATCTTCAGAGATCCTTATTCCATCATTCTGAAAGTGCTACTTTTTCTGCCTTACTGAGTTCTTCTCATCATGTAGGTCAGACATATGATGTCAATCATGTGTGGAAAATTCTAATCTTTCCTGTATCTCCCAAAATACCGTGGTTGGTGACACTGTGCTTGTTAATTGCCTTCTTCTTATCTGTCTCTGTCATAAAGTCCTGGATGCAGGGATCATGTCCTGCTCACTATTGAATCCTCAGTACTTAGATGCCTGACACATTGGAAACCACTATTGTTGAATGAAAGAATCTCTTTGACTTAATTTTAAAACGCACATGCTGAAATAATCAATTAGATATTTTACCAATATAATTTTGGTTATCTCTTTCAGTCTGATGTCTTTAGGTTGATTTATTTAGAATATATTTCATATTTTTACAGAGGGCAGATATCCTTCACAATAAGATAAATATTTGCTTATCTTTCGAGACTTAATAGAAAATTTACTTGGCCCTAGAGATTTTCAATTTTTTTTCCTTTTTTTCTGTCTTCTCTCTTATGTCTACCCTGATACAGGAATTGCCAAGATCAGACATAAAAGGGTAACAGTGACATAAAGACAGTCTTAGTAGTGTGTGCAGAAGAGGAAAAGGGAAAATCATTCTCCCTTCTCCCTCAGTGATGAAGGGGTGGCGTTTATAGGCTGATTGCATGAATATGAGTTTCATGATTTTTTTTTTAATTCTAGCACCAGCAGCAGGGTTCCTTCTGCAGAAATCCTTGATTGAGGAGCTAAAGGCAATGAGAAATAAGTGTAGCTGCTAATTAGACACTTTGAACGAGCAGAGTGGGAAAACGAGCCACAGAGAACAGCACGCCTGCCTATACTCTCTGAATCTGACAATCCAAATTTTTAAACTGCAAAGGCAATACACATACTGTTATTCTCTCTGGACATTTTGATTTGGAAGTCTTGTCAGGCCGGTGAAAATATTGGGTAAATCAAGTTAAAAAATGAATCACCAAAACATCCCCTTATTTTTAAGTGAAGTAAAAAGTATTGACAAAATATCTGGAGGTTGAGTTTGCTGTCTAGTGTAGTCTCCCGTTACATGTAACAAATTCATAAAAAGAATGGTATTGACATTTTAATTAACAGCGTTCTTTCTCTATCATGCTCTTCTTTGTCACCCAAAAGGTTGCCAACTATTAACAACCTAAGAGCACAATAACATATTCTGATACTGCGTAATTCAATCACTTTGGAGGCGACCGTGTGACTATCTGATGATCTTTGTTCAATTTCACTCGACTGCAAATGTGGTCAAACTGCATTTATACCTGACATGCTTAAAATTCTCTGGTTTGTAACACTGTCTCGGTACAGGCAGAGCAGCAATCAAGTCCGGCATTAAGAGGTAAAAGTACATGAATGTTCTCTTCTGCAGGCCTCCAGCCAGAAAATAGCCTGCACCACTAACAGGGAGCACAATGGCTACCACAAGCTGAAATTAGGTCTCCAACACAGGAGTCCTTTATGTTAGTTACGTTGGAAAATCTTACCAGTGATTCGTTTCTTTTTATTTGCCATGAAAATTGAAAACATAATTAGGACCTAACTTCCTCTATGTTAATATCATATGACTCTGATTTGTAGGATTTTACTTTCAGAACAATTGATACGCTCATGTTAGAGAACTTGCTTTCCAAATCAACCTCTTTCTTTTCTTTTTCCTTAATATTGATTGACAGATTTGCTCCAAGTAATTTATTTGCTCACTTAGGGGACATATTTGGTGTAGTAACATCATGGTTCAGACTTGACCTAGATTTTATGTTGGGTCCAGACACATTTCCTGAAGAAAAAAAAAAATTCTGAAAAATGCAAATTTAGGTGTAAAGCTTTTCCTATCTTGGCTATGAGGGACAATAAATTATCATGTTGAATACATTTTTAGTTCAATCTTCAATCTAGTGGAACAGTGTCCCATTGTGTTCCAAGAGTGGCTTGGCATGCACATTAGCTGAAGAAGACCAACAGGAAAATACAGGGGGAATTTCTACTGCTCTTTCTTCCAAGAACAAATGAGGGAGACTTTGTCCTTCATGTTCTACCTCAGCTGTCCTGTTGAGAACCTGTGGCTTGACCAGCCATTTGCAAAATATCAGCCTGGGCCAAAGCAAGGTAATTCCCAGGACCACACCAATAGCAGTGGCTTGCAGCTGTCCAATACCTCTCTCCTGTATGAATGCTGGGTCCTTCTGTGTCCTGTGCAACTGGGTTCCAGCCTCAGCACTTGCTCAGGTTGTTAGGACCATACAAAACAGTGACCAAGGCATCAAGCTGATTGTCACTAACATGACCTTCATAGACTTGCACTATGAAATTATAAAGTGGAGCTGAAAGAGCAATGAAACCATCCTCCAGCTTTCTGGTTGATAGGGTGATTCCAACCAGAAGTTAGCTACTTCTTAGGGGATCCAGGACCTGAAGAAATTTCCCTTCTGCTGTGTTATTCAAGACAAAGGAGCTCAAAATGCCCTCCAAGCTGTGATCTGTAAAGATGACATTTAAACCTGAAGGCCTGGCATGACATACCTAACCCAAAGTCATCATTTGCAAATGACCTCTTGACTTCACTGTGAAAAAATTCCAGAAAAAGGAACTCTTCACCCAAAATTTAATTCACTTTCTATAAGATGGATTCCAATTTTCACAGCACGTTGTTATCTATTTCAAAAAAACTGGGGCATGCATATTCTCTTCATTAAAATGTTTAAGGATTAAAATGAGTTTTCTGTGTTTTATTTATTATTATCTTTAAAAGTTGCAAGCATTAATGTTGTATCGTACAATTTCTAATTTTAATCATGGATTTATTAAATAAAAAGCTTATAAAGTATATTACTCAGTTTTCATATCCATCAATTACTTTGTGTGATCAAAGCTTCTGATCTTATAAAACAGGCTATGGGCATCATAACCCTCAACAATTGATGGTTCTTCTGAAAACACTGAAATTTAGACTATGCAGCTCTGGAATTGTGAAACTGGAATATGAGTTCTTAAAGCCCTGGAAGACTTTACATGTCTCATTCAGCTACTTAATTCCAGGGCAGAACATAAAAAACTCTGGAGAGTAAAAGGAATTCAGTGTATGGACAGATAGAGATAAGATGGAAGAATTACCTAGCTCAGACAGTCCAAGGCAGAACAACCTTTGATAAGAATGCTTCATTTAAAAATCCTGAAATCCCAGCCAGGGGGGAACATTTCTCTGAGAGGAAGAACACATAAAATTCAAGTGAGAAAACCTAATTTTGAGATGTGGTCATGAATCTTTGCCTCCTCTATGTCATCGACTTTCTTCTCTTACCTGCCTGGGTGCTTATGAGCTGCCCCCAGCCCCTTTCCCCCTCCTTCTCTTTGCTTCCCATAACCTGGCAGTGCCTTGGTTGAGTAGAGAGTAGACTGGTCAAGTCCAAGGTAAGCATATGTTCACCACATAGTGCAATGAAATAAAGACGGAACTTGAAATGAGAGCAGTGGTTGCGCTGCAGCTTGCAATCTGTGTGACCTTAGAAAGGTCTCTTGCTTTCTCCAAGCTTCACTTCTCCTAGAAGCCCGATATGCTGCACAGGAACATTGTGGAGCACCAACGAAATAATATATGTCAGAGTGTTGCATAAACCATAAATGAGCATTATCTGAGGCAGCTATAACTATTTCTGTTTTATGTTTGAGTGTTGTCTTTTATTATAATTGCTCTTATAGTTTTCATATTCCTCCTGTAAGAATGTAAACATCTCATGGGGTAGGCACTGTCCCTTATTCAACACAGAAAACCATTTAGTAGTTTGTGCAGAGTGAAAGCAATGGTTCTTTAAACCGAAATAGCCACATGAAATAATAATAAAACAGTTTCAGGTCAACAAATTGTAAGTTCAGGAAGGCGGCCAAAGCATTCCCGGAGCAATCCCCGGAACCCCAGCTGCAGAAGTGACTTATATACTAAGATTCACCCTTTCTTAGGATTCTCATCTGCATATTCAGCATACTCACCTTCCCCTTTTTTTTTTCTTAGAACATTCCATGTGGTTCTCAAGGGCTGGCGTGCCTTATATATCCAGACGCAGGTCCTCTTCTAGCACATTCTGTCTTCCTGCAGCAATACTATATCATACTTATAATAGCATTGATTTCGGTTCCTTTTTAAAGTTCCAAACTTATTGTAGTCTGCTCAGACCATTTTTAAGAAGAAATATGTCATTACTTCTGACATTTCTGACTTCTTTGAAAATGTGCTGCATTCATCTTGTTTTGTGCTGTGGAAGAAAATATAGATTTTGTATTTCCTGTTGCTAATTTACTATATTATCCATTTGCAGGCAATCTGATTTTCAAAGTTGGAATTTTTAGGAACAGTTTCAAAGACAAAGAAAACAGAAATAGCTAAGAAAACCCCGTGCTGCTCCTGACCAGGGTTACCATAACAGAACGGATATATGAGGCTAAGGCTTAACACACCTCAGCTTCCAAACTCATAAAATTCCAATATCTCTGGGTGCTGCAGCTGGTGAGCACTGAGCAGACAAGGGGTTAAGCAAGCTTTCTATTTTATGGGCCCTTAAATCCTAAGTGATGTTCGGTGTTGCACATTACGAGGGCAGCCATGAAAGGGTATATATAACATTTTTTTTACTCTTCACATCACCTAAGTAAGATTTTTGAAAGCTTGGTAACATCCCAGGAGCAAGAAAAGCATAAAAGCATTCACCAGACACAGAAGGTGGAGTAGATACATTAAGATCAGCCACCACTTTAGAAAATATATGTGCACACACATGCACACAGGTGCACACAAAGGAGAAGGTTTTAGGCTGGCGTTTATAAAACCAATGTGAGCTGCAGAATATTTAAAAGTTTTTTTTTTTTTAATGTCAGGGTTTCAATATAACCTGGGAACATTATAAAATATGGAAATACCCACTGAAGTTGTATTTACAAAAATATAGTGTAGTCATCACTTCTTGGTTCAGAAAGATTATGTGGCTAGATCTAAGTCTTCTGTTTGGTTTTGCTTTAAAGTAAAATTTTAAGTTCTAAATCTTGCAAAATTCCTCAAGATCATGCAGTTTATATGTTTTACTGATATTCGTTTTATTATTTGTTCTTTGTAATTCATGTTAATTTATACTTACTGAAGTAATAATCTATGTAGAGTACTTTGACATTCTGCATTTGGAAGCATTACTTTATGGACTGAAAGATTATAATAGGATACAAGTGTAAAGGAATGAAATTCACACGTACATTTGTGAGTAATTCAAAGTGCTCCCTCTTTTGTTTTATAAAAGGAATTTGACAATCCAGTGTTCAGAAATATTTAAAGCATGGCAAGAATAGTAAAATTCATCATCTTTTAAATATGAGAGATCATATATACATATCATGAGTACACATATCCAATTTTTTAAGTAATTGAAACAGGTATAAATCAGACCTAAAGCTCATGAAAAATATCTTGGTGCAGGTTGATCTGTGTTAGATTTTGTGTCACTAAAACACACTATTTTAACTAAGTGGCTTGAGCTATCCTCCATTATTGAGCAAAGAAGGTACAAGAACAATATTGTCTCAGACTCAAGTTTGTGAAAACTGACTACAAAAATAATCAGGCTCTTACAGATGGATCATAATATTGCATAGCATATAGGATTGTAAAGTATAGTTACAAATCACTTAGCACAATTCTTAGTAAAAGTCCCAAGCACTTTATAAAGTCATCAGTTTTTATTGATTTGCCTACTGGTAAAATGAAGACAATGTCTATCTTTCAGTGGTTTTCATAAGATTTATGATATGTGTGATCTGCTTTCATGCGTCTGTTAGAATGACTGCGTTTTGTTTTCTTTTACCTTTAAGTCACTAATGTGATGTATTACATTAATAGATTTGTTTATCTTAACCCTTTTTTCCTGGCAAAAGTTCAATTTTAGGCATGTTGCATTAACTTTGCTACCCAGGTTGTTTCAATTTGGTTCATTCAGAATATTTGCAGCTGTATTTATGAGAGAAAGCAGTCTTAATTTTTCTTTCTAATGTTGTTTGTTTTGGTATTATAGTATTTGATAACATATATTGGGAAGTTTTAGGCTGGCTTTTATGAAACACTAATTGAGCTCTAGAATATTTGAGCTCAATATATGAAAAAGCTTATTTAAAAATGGAATTATTTTTCATTCGTGTAGTAAACTCATTTTAACTAATTGTTCAAGTTCTTTGTTATATAAGTTTAGACTTTTTAATTTCTTCTTGAGACAGCTTTACTAAATTTATTTTTCTAAAAAGTCATTAATTTTCTCTCACTTTTCAAATGCATTGGCACAAATAAAAAAGGTGACAAAAATACCCACTTCAGGAAGCTGTCAAGAGAAATAAATGAAATGACAGGTACTGTATATACAGCTCTTAGAGTGAGCCTAAGATATCCAAGAGTCAGTGAATGCTAGCTGTCACTACAGTGCTGTTGCTATTACCTTTTAAATCTGCTGTTTGTAGGCATGTGCATTCTTCACAGCTAATATTCACACACCCCCTTCTTCATATTACTTTGTCCCAACTTTCTTTTTCTTATTTGAATTGACCAGAGATTTCTTAACTTTTGTTATTTTTTTAAAACTACTTTTTCTTGTATTGTTGATTTTTTCTACTGTATTATATGTTTCTAAGTAATTAATTTTTACATTTTTTGAAAATTCTTTCTACTTCTTTACCTATTTTAGCTCACTGAATTTAATATTTTTGTCTTTTCTAAATATATATATATTTTAATGAGTATCTTTTCCTCTAAGAATACTATTTGTTATATTCAATTCATTTGTTTTCCATTTTCTTGAGAATAAAAATACATGGTAAAATTAAAACTATATATGGATCCTAAAAAATAGCACAAACACTACACACACACACACACACACACACACACTTGAGACAGAAAGAATGAAAACCATAAGGCAATAGAATAATATCTTCAAAATGTGAAAGAAGAGTAACTTGTCAACTTAGGCTATAAAACTTTCTGTTATTTTTATATGGGATTTATTCTTTCTGACAACTCTTAAGATGCTTTCTTTATGTTTTGTCTTCCATTATATTCTTTTATGTGAATGCAGCTAGGTTATAGTTATTTTTTATTCTTCCTACTTGGTTTGTATGGTACCTAATGAATAATATATGCTATGTCTTTCATCAATTATATAAAAAAAAAACCTCAGCCAATTTTTGTCTTTGAACAATACTTTGCTTCCATTTCTCTGTTCTTTTTTTCTGTAATTCCGAGTAAAGATGTTTAAAACTCCTCATTATTTATAACTTTTAATCTTTCTTTCCCAATTTACATCTTGGTTGTCTCTCTGGGCTGTTATGTTCTCAGTAATTCCTTCAGATCTATCTTCCAGTTCCTTAATTATCTCTTCAGCAGGATCTAATCTGGTCTAAAAATTAATTGATGTTTTAACCTCAATGTTTATATTTACATAACAAATCACACATTTCATTATATTTTTTTCTTTTAATGCTGTGCTTTCAATTGTATAATATTCCCACTTATGTTATTATTTGGATTTTATCTTTTCATTTTTGGAAGCTTTATGGGTTATTTTTTTGATCTCATGGGTTCAATTTATGGTTTCTTCCTCTTTTGTCATATTTTAATTGTATCTTATATTTCCTAAGACATATTGCATATGTGCTCTTTTGTTCTGTATCTGATAATTTCAATATTTAATGTCTTTTCGGGTTTGAGTTGGGTGTTATTTCTCCTGATTCTTGTTTATGTGCTTTTGTCTTTCATGTGTGTTATAGTTTAAAAAAATAATATCCTGTTTTCATTAGACCTTTATGGGGATTATTTAATTATTGTTATGAATTCTTGAAAATTATGTAAAGCTCGTCTTGAGGGTGCATTTCCCCAGTAGGCTTTCTATCTATTTTGTATTTGTTTTGGCAAAGTGTCTGGGGCATCATCGGCCCCAAGTCATTTTGAACTATTTCTTCAGTTCCTGGTTTTTAATTTCAACAGTCAGGAAGGTTGGTTAATACCTTCTGGGGGCAATGGACCAGCAAAAGGATTGAGGGAGGGAACAGTTGGACTCATATCCAAAACCTAGCTATGTCATATTAAACTACTTTGCAAAAAGTATTGGGATTTCAGATTTTTTTAAAAATATTTTTACCACAATAATTGTTGCAATGCTATCCTAAAATTTTCTATCTTTTTATTTTTCATTCTTTCTACTCATATTATCAGTCTGATTCCTAAGAGAAGAATAACATCAGAGCCTTGCAGGAAAATATCTAGTAAAATGTTTAGCTACTTTCCTGAGACATATGACTCTAAGAGACCTTCCTCCTCCCCAAGGCAGCACAGCTTCTTCTCTTGCAGTGCCAGTACTAGTTACTGATCATCCATTAATAATGCCCTTCTCCAGCTCCAGTGGATTGCTGTTTAGTTATTTATTTAAAATAAATATTCATACTCTTTCTTTCCAGCTAAACTATGAGATCCCACAGTCAGGAACCATGTCTTTATTGTTGAATATCTTTAGTTGTCTTAGGGAGTTTGCTAATTGATTGGTGCCGTTCACTTTGCTCATCATTCTTTGAGTGCCCACATCAGTACCTACCTGACTTCACATGGTTCTGATACTTATCTTTCTAATTTTAATCTTTCTTCCTGTGGGCTGCCTCTACTTCTGTAACCCCAATTCTTATTTTTCCAATCCTCATCTACTAACTTCATCTTCAACTTCTCCACTTTCAGAACTATAAGGCAGCAAGTACTTTAGTTATAAAATTCCATCAAATTTATCCTAAAATTTACTAAATATTTTTTTCATTCTAAATTTTCATTAGTCCTGACTTTATCCCTTGGAATCAAACAGGTGAACCAATGCTTTTCTTTTAATACAAAATCATGCAAAGAAAATAGAAAGGACTCCCTTAAACCAGGCACCAAACTTGAGTGCTGTATTTACTAATGACATTGCCTTTCTATTCCTGCAGCCTTGTGGCCTATCTTACCTTCCCAAGTGCAGGCTTTACCCTCACCAAACCCAAGGTCCTGCCCCTAAATGTCCACACATGTCCTACGCATGTGGCGAGCTTTAATCAGTGGAGTTGCTGGTGTAGCACAGAATGGAGAGCCCCCTTTGACTCCTGTGTCTTTTACTGGGTTGCTTTGTATCCCAGTCTCAGCAAACCGAAGCATTACCTTCCTCTTCTTCTCACACCTTAGCTCACGGGTGGCCTGGTAACCTCATTCTCTTTGGGTGTTTCTTGTTGGCAATTCTCCCTGATGTTGCCTATCTCCCTTACTTCTCTTATGCTGGGATTTGGATCTCCCCAGGGCTTGTTCCATACCTAAATGCCATGGTTCTCTAAATTTACTTGGTTCTGTGACTCTCATCATATTCCAGTAGGTTGCTGCCCATTACAGATTGCTTATCACCAAGCACCTTAGTAAAACTTTTAGAATAGCCAAGGAAGTAAAGATGCAGTAGATAGAGTACATGGAGAGAGAGAACGTTCCTCTGCTTTGAGATCTTGAGTTGACATTGTCAATATTGCTGTGCTTTGGACAATAGAGATGGACAAATTTGTAATGGGAGATATGGCTGGGTTATAAGAAACCCTATAATCAGAAACATCAACTTTTGGGGACATATATTTTAGACACATAATAGTATCATTTAACAAAAATATCAATTAATGCCCCCACTACCTCCATAAGCTTCATGTATCTTTAATATGTTCCCTCATTTTATTTGTCTGAATTATATGTAGGATACAGTAAGTGAGCTGTACAGTATAATAAAAGCTATAATAATGCTACTAAAATTGCTTTTATGCGGTGTCATGATTGGCCAATAAGTTATAAAAATCCCATTTTAATCTTTTGATCGCTAAAGAAAACTGTAGAACCCAGTTTTCTCCTTTTCTCTGATTCAAAGGATTCCTAAAAAACATCACTTCTGAATTCCTGCTGTTTAATACAGTGGGGTTAGGGCAGCGGAAATGAAAATGCATAGGAATATACTTTCTGCATATAGTTTTTGACAGGATTGGAGCACAATCAAAGTGAAATCTATAGTTTAATACTTACTATTACATAGAAAACCACAACACTAAACTTTTTAAGGATGAAGAAAGATATTAAAATCAATATTAAGCACCAGAAAGTATTAGTCCCAAGAAAATGTCAGATGAAAAACCTCTGGAGATCAATATTAGAGAACAAAAATTTCAGATACTTTCACTGTGATATTGCTGCTAAAAAGAAATTTGCACTAGTGACATTCACAATATGCAAGATTCTCATTAAAGGAACTTCAGCTTCATAAGTACTTGTTACAGAATTGGATCGTTTTCCAAACCTTCTTTGGGTTTTACTCATCTAGGAGATTCTGATGCATCAGGCTAGGGTACAGGAACAGTAAAAGGTATGCTGGGCAGTAGTGGCACATAGCAGAGCGGGGAATGGCAAGTTTGGGTGTTTGTATTAATTGATGACGTTGCTATTGCGTCACCAAAGGAAACAAGTTGAGAAGCATAATTTTATCCTATTGGAATGATTTACCCCTGTAGAATAAAATTATATTTCCTTCTAAATTCTTAGAATGCTACCTAATTTCCCACTTCTTATCCAGAAGTAGAATCAGCACTCAAATATTAAGTTAGATAAGAAATTCAGCTTTGATGTTTTCATTTTGGGTTGGGACCCCATTAAAGAACCTTTTGCATTGGAAAATGTTTCCAAATGTCACCATGTTTTGTGTATTACTACACAAAACAACTCTCAATACCTATAAACAGTGATGAGTAAGCTCACAAAGTAGATCCTCCATGAAATGTGGTCCCTGATTTTGTTGTTTGGCAAATCAATATTCAAAGTCATGTTGATAATTCCTTTATGATAACTCATTTATTATCCATCTTTCAGAAGGCTTGGAGAAGCACCTGTTATCATTGCTTAGCCACAAGGTCAAGTGAGGCTACTCAACCTCTTTGATCCGTTTCCTAATTTGTATGATGTACATAATACCTGCACAGGATCTTTCATGGTCTGGAATGATGAAATAAAATGAGAATGTAAAAAGTGCTTTCAAAACCTGAAAAATCCTATGCAAACATAAAGATGTCATTCCGTTTGGAACCCACAGTGATAAAAATACACTTGCATAACTTGGTGCCACTGGTGACAGAGGCAGCAAGGAGAATTCATTCTTCATCAAGGTCCAGATCCTCCTTAGGGATTAGACAGCAACAGGGAGGCTTAAGCCCCGATGTGGACACTGCCGAGATGAGTTTTATCAGTGCCAGATCTGTCTCCTCTCCATGTGCATTGTGAGTCGAGGACCTCATTTGCCTGAAAACTGCTCTTGCTGATAGTAGCAGAAAAGATGCTCTGGCCCTTTGACTCTCAGAATCATTTGACAAATGAATCCAGAATAGCCCCTTCTAACCTATCAAGAGATAAATGCAATATCATTTGAATATGCAAAATTGGGTAGAAAGTCCTCCTTAAACACATTTTCACATCATGTTGAAAGAGGTTCATAATTTGACGAGGATGTGTGAATCTAGATTCTGATATAAATAAAGCAATTTGCAGCCAACGTTATAAAAACTAGAGCTTTACTTCACCCATTTGAAAACTGTCCTTTGTCTTTCCCCATCTCTATAATTAACTAGTTCCTATTCATTAAACAATGAAACAGACAATTAAATAGTAATAATAGTGCTTTAATTATGAAGGTATTGTTATCTGCATAGAATGTGGGAAGGGAGATCACATTAGCTGTGTTGGAAACGTTTGCTTGTCTGCTTTTGAAATGCAGAAGAATAAAAGTTCATCATCTCAGGGCCTCTAATGGAAAAATAGGACAGAATCTTCACCCCTAGAAGACCATTTCTGATAAACAGGAGTCTCATTTATTAATGGGATAAACATCGATCAAGACGTGTGAATTCTGAACAAGCATCCTCAGTGTTCCTTCAAGAGGCATTCCTCCTGGTGCTAAGAACCATCAGCGAGTATTTTTAGATGCAAGGATACATGATTAACATGAAAGTCCTGTGCTTGATGACTTTCAGAGTTTGTTAAGCATCATAATACTGGAGTTAAATCCAATTTAAACTACTCTTTAACTCGCCTTCCTTTTTATCCCTTTGGGTTGAGTGTGATTTTTATCCTAGAGTTGGCTCTAGTGTTCTTATTTTATGTTTTGATACAACTGAATAAATCATCATGTCTCTAGTTATAACAAAAACAAGCTGCGTTACCAAAATAGGTTTTGTCCCTATAATTGATAACAATTCTCCACATTTGAGGTTTTGTTTCTTAGGAAAGAGTTTCAGATACAGAGAATTTTCTTTTTGATCATTGCAAAATCCTCTTTTACTCAGTAAAATCCTAGGCTGTGGGCAGCTTTGGGAATTAGAAATCCATATTTTCTGATTAAATATAAACTTAGGGTTTATTAAATGTTACATATTTGTCAACAAGAGAGGTAATAATGTGTGGCATTACATCTGGATTTGAAGGTAGGCTTGGTCATCTAGAAGCTCTGTGGCCTTGGAAAATGACTCCTTTGAACATTCGTTTCCCCATGTGAAAAATGGGGCTGCAATTGTAGGCTTTGAGGTTTAAATGGTCATTCCAAACACTTAGCGTGGCTCCAGGCTTAGTGTGCTTAAGAGCTTCACTTGTAATTATCAGATTACATTTCTTAGGCTTTGTGTTCCGCAGTATCAGTGTGCTCCTTGATAGCCAGTGTGAACCACTGAATCTTCCCCTCTCCCCAGAAGTTGTAAATAATTAGTTATGTTTTGTTTCATTCTTTCTTCTTCTTTTTTTTTTTTTTTTTTGGTATTGTATATTGAACTTGGAGGTCCTCAACCACTGAACCACATCCCCCAGCCCTTTATTTATTTTTTATTTTGAGATCAGGCCTTGCTAAGTTGCTGAGGCTGGTCTCAAACTTGCAATCCTCCTGCCTCAGCCTTCTGAATTGCGGGGATTATAGGCAGGTACCACTGTGCCCAGCTGTTTTACTGTTTTCTTAAACAGGTACACTTGTACTTTTGCACATTTTTCCTATGTGAAAACTTTACAGGAACTTAGCTGCGGGCACCTGATTCATGGGTCTGAGAGCTGGCTCTGGATTCCCGGTATCCAGCTCCTGGTCTTATTATTTTCAAAGCACAGCTCTTCTTTCCTGAACTGGAAGAAATTTGCTTTTATCAGTGAGATATTAAAAATCATTTAAAGTTAAAATCTTGAAGATTACAATTTGACAGATTCCCTTGGGAGTTCTGGTCCATTTCAGATTGCTCCTACAGGTAATAATGATACCATTTTCAGGCTCTTTAGATGTTGCTGATAAATAATAAGTTGATGGCAGAATATTAGTTGGAAAGTGGTTAAAAGTCTGAACCAGAGAATATTTGACATAAAACCCAAGTATCAGAAAGAATTAACTGGAATGTGTGAAATTCTAATTTATAAGGCAATTGCAGAGAAGGTACAATCACAACTCAATGCATGTTTAGAAGTCTGGATTACATCTTTTTTCCTCTGCATATACAATGTATCTTTCCTTAGTGGCCCCTCAGGCTAATGTTGGCTGTGAGGCTCTTATGAGAGCATATGGCAAACAGATAATTCTGTCTTTTAATCCAAGAAATAATGCTTCTTCATAAGTAAACATGAAGTCTCCCTTTCTTCTGGAATGGAGGAGAACAGATCCCAGAAACGGTAACAGCCGTGACCCCAGGATCTTATAAAGTGACCCTATGGCTGAGGGACGAGGTGCTTTCTCCATGAGAGTATCCATCAAGTTTCCTGTTGGATCTGAGTAACATATTGATGTTCAGTGTCACACAGATCACCCAAAGCTCAACAATTTACTTATGCTCTTTTCTGAGTCTTACCAATGAAGAATTGTTTTGGTCAATTTAATAATCAATTTTTTTGCCAAGGTCATATTGTATTTCATTAATTCACTGCCTAGTATCTTCTTTTGTTAATTAGTGAGCTCATGAAATCAGAGAGAATTAATATCCTTATCTTTATCCACACAGTATTCCTAAGTGATTTTCAATGTTATGTAGCCACAGCTACTCAATTTTATTCCAACCTATATTCCAGACTTCACATAAGCACCATTTTGTATTGGATTACAATCACATCATTATCAATTCATTAGCACAAATGTTTTTTGAGGACCTACTTTAAGGTCATTTTCAGGGAAGATTCTGTCATGAATTAAACACAGACTTGTCCTCAGTTGCTTGATTCTCTACTCAGGTAAAGATACATTACCTTGTGAGGTAAGTAGAATAAAAAATTTACCTTTCTATGACAGATTCTGTGCTAAGTGTCTTATGCACATTATCTCATTTATTCCCTCAAATATGTGATGTGCTAGGTATGACTGTACCCATTTCATAGTTAAAGAAACTGAGACAAGAGAAGTTAGACAACTTGCCAAGGTTCAGGTAGCTGGGGAACTGCAGGAGTAACTTTGAAGTCATTTTGACTTCCAGCAATATATTGCTCCTATGTAAATACAGAGTTATAATTCAAGAAGGAAGACTTCAAATGCTGTAGGAGAGCAAAATCAGTTCTCATGAGATTCCAGAGAGGGAAATTTCAGAGAGATTACCTGGAACTCCAAAGATCAGGGAAATTTCACAGATGTGGTGGCACTCATTCAGAATCCTGAAGGATAGGTAGTTTGTGTCATCTTGGAATAAAAAAGCATTCAAGGATATGGGATAGATGGGACATTGGGGTAAAGGGAGAGACACCGCTGGGAAAAGTGACAGTCAAGTTGGGCAGAAGCATGGAGCCAATGGATAGCAGGAGGAGAAGAGGGTGAAGAAGTAGGTTGTGAGAAATTGACAGGAGTATTTGATAAAGGGATTTGGACTTAATTTGAGGCACAGTAGAGAGCTCTAGAAGGTTTTCAAGGAAAATCATATTATCCCAGCTGTGTTTCTTTCTGGCAGATTAATCTAGGGGTGCTTGGGAGCTGGAGTGGCCAGTTGGTCAGAACTGGAAGGTGTGATAGACAAAAGTGAGATGTGTCTTCAAGGTTCTTGCAAAATTGAGATGACTACAAGATTTTGGGTGACATTCTAAAATGTCCACAGTAAGAGATCTTAACTTTCTCTTGGTTCTCTTATTTTATGGGTCCTTAGTTTTGGAGGAGGGAAGATGTCATTATTTGCTTTGGTAGAAGTTGAAGTTGAGGTGCTCATTGAATGTCCAAGTGGAGATTTCCCAGAGGCAGTGGGAACGTTGGGTAAAGAACTGGATATATAGATGGGGAAGTCACCTGCCTCCAGGCAGAGTTACCATGAGAGAGATGGTAGAAACCTGAGGGAGAAATTCCGGAGAGGAGTACCAAGACAAGAGTTCAGGGACTGCTTAGTTTTGAGAGCAGGAAGAAGAGAGGGGGAGGGGACAGGAAGAGAGAGGAGGGGAGGCCTGGGTGCTACTCACGCACAGTCTCCATGGAGCTGACCTTTGGCTTGCACACCAGGAAGCCCAGACTCGTTTGCTCAAGATCCGACGGTGGTGTGGTAGTGACAGAGCGGGAAATGGACTCTGAGGCTCCTGACTTGGAAGTCTGTACTTTTTCCTAGGCCAGAAGTCATCCAGCTCTCTGTCAAGGGCCCAGTCGTAAACACCTCAGGCTTTGAAGGCCCTCTGGTCTCTGTCATACCTACTGAATCCTGCTCTGGTGGGAGAAAGCAGGCCAAGATCATCGGGAGTGGCCATGGCCAAGCCCCAGGAAACTAACTTTTGGACACTGAAACTTGAATTTTCGCTTAAAAGGCGTGCAACAACAAGAAGCTGGGGGGGTTTGGCCTGTGGGCTGTGGGCCTTCAGAGGAGATGGGTGGGAAGAGGTCAGAAAACTACAGGTGCGCGCCATGACTGCTGACTTGAATCTTTATCTCATCACGAGGGAGGGCACACAGTTTGTTTTAAAGTCTGTCTTGTTCAGATCCTGGAGTCCACAATGACAAATCAGCACAAATTCAGGCCTGCTTCTTAAGGACGGGAATTTAGTCATCCTCCTAGAATTAGGTTTTAGGGGTTGCTCCCAGGCGCAACTTGGTCAGTTTCATTCCCTCCTGTCTTTCATATCCTTCTCTCCTCTTTGTAGATCCCTGGGGAAGGTGTACTCACCCTTCACACCTGAACTCCAGGTACATGAGCTCCATTTTAACCTTGGTTCTGGTATTGCAATCCGGCTGCTGGTGACACATGCTACATCCCCTCTTCTCCTTAGGAATGAAACTCTAACACAGGAGACAAGGAAAGATCGTTCTCTTCCCAATCCTCATTGAGAATTACTATCTCAGGTTGTGTTCTTATTTGAAAACCAAGTATGAGACACCAATAATGAAGTTTCTGAGAAAGAAATCAGGAAAATAATTCTGTTCACAGTAGTCTCAAAAATAAATGAATTAAATACCTGGGAATAAATCTAACCAAAGAGATGGAAAACCTCTTTGGATATCATAGAACACTGAAGAGAGAAATTGACCTTAAGATAGAAAGGACTTCTGTGTTCTTAGGCAGAACTAATATTGTCAAAATGGGGGCTGGGGTTGTGGCTCAACGGTAGAGGGCTCGCCTAGCACATTTGAGGCCCTGGGTTCAATCCTCAGCACCACATAAAAATAAATAAAATAAATATTTAAAAAATTATTTAAAAAATAATATTTCAAAATGGCCATGTTACCAAGAGTGATCTAAAGATTCAATGCAATCCCCATCAAAATACCAATGACATTCTTCACATAACTAAAGAAAAACAGTCCTGAATTCATGTAGAAGAATGGAGACAGAGAATAGCTAAAGCAATCCTGTTCAATAAGAGCAATGCTGCAGGCATCATAATACCTGATCTCAAAATTATACAATGGAGCTACAGTAACAAAACCAGCATGGTATTGGCATAAAACGAGACATGAAGTGGGAGAACTTTTGTATATTCGGTCTTTCACCTCTAACTCAGGTCCCCATGTAATTACATTTAATTTGTTGAATGCCTGTTGTTGGGATCTAAGTTCCTGTTATATATACATATACAGACCCAAAGCTGCTCTATATTTTTGAAAATATATGCTTTCTTCTGATTATGTTTTAGTGCTGTTTTATCTTTTTCCTTCTCCTCTTCCTGGCAATGCAATTTCTCTTAATAATTTTGAGGAGGTTTATTTATTAGGAAAGACACGATTGAGAAAGAAAGAAAAAGAGTTTTGTTGTTGTTGTTTGTTAACTGGACGCCAATCTGTAGAGGGAGAAGTAGATTTTACCATCTTCACGGCCCATGTAGTCCATCAATATTTCTTCAAAGGTCCAGCATTTTGAGAAGTTCAGGCAAAGGTTTCAAAGGCAGGATGGGCAAAACTCATATAAGGATTTAGGCAAGCGCGCACTGCATGGGCTGCGACCTGCCTGTTAGGCCCACTGTCCCCCTGGAAGCATCTTCAGGGGCCATCTCTCCATTGTCCCACTCCTCGCCACTGCAGGGCCCTGAAACTCCAGCTGCAGAGGCAGACAATGATGAGATGGTACTTGTGGGAAGAGCTGGTGTCTCTGCTGCCACTAACTAATGATGGGAAGGAGAGCTCAGGGCACTTCACTGGCCACCGTCCTTACACTTCCCAAATTGTCACTCTTTATTTATTTATTTATCTTTAATTTGTTCTACTTAGTTATACATGACAACAGGATGCGTTTTAATTCACTGTACACAAACAGAGCACAACATTTCAATTATACTGGTTATACATGCTGTAGAGTCGCACCATTAGTGCAATCATATATGTACCTAGGGTAAGGAGGTCCGTCTCATCCACTGTCTTTCCTGCCCCATGCCCCCTCCAGTCCCCACCCACTCTTTTGTTCTATCCAAAGTTCCTCCATTCTTCTCAACTCCCCGCCCTGCCCTCTGTTTCTGGATTAGCATCCACTAATCACATTCGGCCTTTGGTTTTTTGGGATTGGCTTACTTCATTTAGGATGATATTCTCCTCGAGTTGGAGAATATCATGCTAAGCGGAGTAAGCCAATTTGCTTGGCTCAAAAAATGGGGGGCAATATTAAACTCATTCTGAACTGATAAACAGCATCAAGAACAGAAGTGAAGCTGATGTGGGACATTTGGAAATCAAACCCAAAGATGAGCTTCTGATTGAAGCTGGTTTCAAATCATTGCTTTGAAACAATAGGAATAACTACTCCCGTGTACTAAGGACTTGGTACATCCCAGGCCCTGTACTGGTCCTTCACAGACATTCCTTCATTTAATGTCCACACTTTACATGGATGATTATTGTCCTTCTTTGGTAGACACTGAAACCCAGGGAGATTATTTACCTTGGCAGGAATCGAACCTGGGTGTGACTGGCCCCCAAATGTATACTGACCCTAAACACATCAGACTGAGAGAACCCCCTATTTTGGTAACCTTGACTTCAGATCAGCTTCATGTTTTTGACCTCTGTGACCTTTGTGAATCTTCAGGGAGTTCTAATTAGGAGGGAAAAGCAACTTCCTTGCAGGACATAACAAAATCAAGCAAGAGGAGCAGTCCTACGAGTATCTTTTCCAGTTTGAACAGTTTCACTTGGGAGGGGAGCTGGGCAGAGCTCAGGTAGGGGTGACCCAGAGGTGACGCAGAGGTGACCTTGCTCCTGGAACTGAACAGGCTTATCCCTGGTGAAACAGATTGGAGACGATGGGAGCAACCACAAGGCAGCCTGGTTGCCTAGGAAGGTGTTAATTCTTCCTTCCCAGGAACATGTACATAGGAGGGGAGCCGATTCCAACAGTTATCGGGATCTTGGATGACATGTTGTATGAAATTCTCAAAGTGGGACCCTTACATACATAATTTATCTCTGTAATTAAAAAGGCTAATTTTAAAAACAATACAGATGCAACACATAATGGTGTGATTTCTTGTCACAAAACAAATTATTACCTTGATAATGTAATACTATAATTTACATTGCTGCAAAATACAGTACTTTCACGAATTGCAAGATAAATGTTGTCTAATTATTTTCCTCCTAGTTCTCTCTCTCTTTACTTGCTTTGCTCGTAAGATGATAAGAATCCAGTTGTCAGTGATGGGTTGAGTCTCTTGTCAGCATTTGTGCAAGCGAGGACAAAATCCAGGAAGGTCCTTTGGCTTGGTCCCATTGGATAAGCAAAGCAAATGCCATCACATGCTTCAATATGAATGGGCGTGTTGCAGAAAGTCTCCAGGGGGGCTGTGTTTTTTGTGTGTACATTTCTTGCAAATTCTTCAAGTATTCTGCAGGCGAGAGCAAGGGCCTACTGTTATGGGGGTACTTTAGCCATAAATGACCATTATATTTCTGAGCAGCCCCTTCAATTCCCCTTCTTCCCTCCTGGTTACAGCACCATAATTCTCGGCCGGGAAGGGAGTGTAAATAGCTCTCCCACCGCTGATGCCACTTAGCTGGCTGCAAATTGATGTGGATGGCTCTTTAGCCGTGGAGACTGTGTCTTTCACCTTCACAGCACTGGCGTTCATTGGCCTGCGGCTTCAAGCCTGAGATAAATCCTTAACTAGAGCTGCGTGCTATGCATTGCAACACATCAGAACTCACCCAGCAGACGGAAATTTCAAACATTTTGGAAATTTACACCTTGTCACTCTCTGAGGGCAATGATTTCAAGAAATTATGCCATCTCTACCCACCTTTGCATACTAAGGCTAAAAACCCAGAGCCATTTCTAACTCCAGCTAAAGTGCTGAAGGTCAGAGGAGTCAAGATGAGCCAGGGCTGTGTGCATGTTTCCCATTATTATGCTAATCATATGCATGGTCTTTCTGCACTTACACATCCATTTTCAGGGCCAAAAAAAAGTAGCTCGGTGTTTTAAACAATGCTAAGATTGTAATAAAACCGTGAAAAATGACTGCAAATCTCAAGTAGAGACTCACGCTTTGCCCTTGGCTTGTGACATTTGTGAGAAACAAGTAAAGGTAAAAGCTAGAGTGTGGTATCTGAAGTCTAACTTTTTTGTTTGATTTGCTTTCTGACTTTGGTATTGGTATCTTAACACACGAACAGCCTGTTTTCCATTGTGAGCTCTCTTGTGATTTGGGTGAATGTTTGGAAAGAAGTTTTGGGCTCTATATTGGCACATTTTCTATGAACCTATCTCGTGCCTTTGACAGTGACACTATTTATGAAGTTATCCTATTTTTTGAGACTCCAAACCAATCATGGATTTCCCACCCCATGTTCTGAAAATAGTTACCAGGAAATTAGCTTTCCTTTTCTGGATTAAAAAACACTCCAATTAATTTAACCCCTTCTTATCCTTTCAATTGTGTAATATGTTGATAATTTTAAATTTCTTTTGCTAAACTCTAGAGGTTAATTTAACTGAAAGACATTTATTCAGTGGGGAGTTACTGACTACTATTTTTTTTTGACTCACCATGGTACAAAAGTAATACACATTCAGTAGAAACCACACTGTGCATTTTATATTTGGAACCTTTTCTGGGCTAACATTTGCAAGCACAGCTCCCAGTCAGCCTGGTGATCGTGAGGAGAACCACCCATATTCTATGGTGCACTATGTTGTGAAGCTGTTAGGTTTGGTGGGTTGGGTAGACAGATGCTCTTCCATGTACAGTCGGGGGAGGTCTCAATAAACTCATGCTAAATTTATAAACCAAACATGCATTCAATATGCTAAACTACCAAACATCATAGTTAAAATAACATGGTACGGTCAGCCCTCTGCATTTATGGGTTCCGTATGGATTCAACCAAATCAGACAAGAAATATTTGGGAAAAATATATTACTTCTATACTGAACACATGTAGACATTTTTCTTGTTATTATTCCGTAAACAACACAGTATGACATCGACTTACATATTATTTATGAGGTATTAGGTATTGTAAGTAGTCTAGAGATGATTTAAATGCACATAGGAGGAGGTGCATATGTTATATGCAAATATTGCACCATTTTATATGAAGGTCTCGGGATCTGGGGTGTGGCTCAGTGGAGGAGCACTGGCCTGGCATGCATTCGGCTCTGGGTTTGATCCCCAGTACTGTAAAATGAAAAAAAAAAAAAAGCAGAACAAAACTTTTAAATAAGGGACTTGCATGTCCGTGGGTTTTGGTGGATACCCAGGACAGCATGCTGCAGAGCACTGGTTGTTTCCCCCGAGGACTGCAAGGCTGGGTGGGGGCTGCTGCTCACTGCTGCTGCCCAGCATTAAGAGAGAGATCCTAGCAAAACTGCTGTCCCAGGAAAAAGATCCAAATCCAAAATTCAAAACTCGATTTCTATTGCGTGAGTATGACTTTCCCACCCTTGCAAAGTGGGAAAATCTCAAGTCCAACTGTGGTAAATTGGGCACCATATTACTAAATGCATTTTTGACTTACCATATTTCCGGTTTAGGGTGGTTTATTGGGATAGAACCCCATCATAAATTGAGGGACATGTGGGAATCATTAAATGGAAACTAGCATGCAATGAATGCTGTGTTCCCGATATGAAAAAGAATACTGAGAGATTGCTCTTGAGCTCAGAGCACAGGATTAGTTCTGCCACACGGAGGGGAGGGGACAGGAAGGCTCTCAAAGCAGGGCCTATGCCATGCATGGGCCAAGAAGATGAGTGAACATGATTGGCAGGGTGCCGCAGCAGAATAACACGGGGGCGGGGGAGGTGATGAACAACTTGTGTACATTGGTACAGCAGGAGTAGGAGCCGTTTATTGTAGGACAACAGAGGTATTTACACATTCCACACAGCTTATCTAATTAGCATAAACTAGATACATCAGTCAACCAATCAGGAATCTCCACACTTAATGGCTTGCTTTTGTTACTTCTCAAACCACTCCCTCTGGCATTTTGCCAGGCACCATCCAGACTTGTTTACGAACTCTAACATTCCCCTGGCAAAATGCCAGGAGCCATCCTGACTTGTTTACAGATTCTAACAGCAGGGGGGAGGGAAGGGCTTTTCTTAAAGGAAGCAGAACACATGAGGAAGGTCCAGGGTGATTTCTGGGGCTGGGAGTGTGGAGCAGCCTGGGAACAGGAGCCCAGCTGTGCTGCAGAGCATTTCAAACAATAAGGCTGGGAAGGGGGTGTGGGACAAGTGGAAGAAGGTTCTGAGTGATTTACTCTGAGTACTAGAAATGTAAATTGAGTGTCATCACAGACTTTTTCCCCCAACCATCCCTCAAATCCACAGCTCTCATTATCTGAATCAGCAACATTGTCACCTAGACTGTCTCATCCCATCAGTGTGCTAACACCTCCCCATACAAGAGCAACCTTCATAGTCTTTTATCTTCTCCCCTCAGCAAGCCTGGCATCATGCTGTATGTGTAATCTTCATGCATCAGACAGTTTCAAAGAACTGATTCTGAAGTATCCATGGTCTCGGGAACACAGGACAGAGCCTCAGGCCCTTTGCACAGGCTTTCTGCCCTGTGGTGGACACACCAAATCCCCAGGTATCCTCAGCTTTGCTCCATTAATCAAATTTCCCACTTTCTGGAATCATGTTTCTAGATCAAAGATGTTGTTTCAGGCAAGCCACAGGGAAACACATACTCCCTAATGGACAGGAAGATTACGCAGCTTGACCAAGAATAGAATACCTGGCATGGAGCTATTTGTTAGGCAAACAGGCTGTCCCTTATGTGTGGAGCGCAGAGACTGGATGGGTTACAGATGGTGCCCCTGCAGCTGGAATCCTAAACCACTGCCAGGTAGTGAAAGAGCAGCATCATGGGATGCCCAGGGGAGGGTGGCCTGGCCTTGCTGGGGCGAGCTCGGCTAGCAGGAGCTGGCCTTCCCTGTCCTTGCAGCCCATCTGCCTGCCTCCTGCTGCAAGGCTTCCCCTCTGGCCAGCTGACCTGCCGGGGCTTCCCGGAGCATGCCAAGAATTTTCCCCTTCCCTCGTCACGCTCCACGCGCTTCCTTTGCCCGCTGTGCCGTGGTCTCCTGGACACAGTGGCCTAACCCTGACTCCTGTCTACCAGTCCAGCAGGTCAAGGGCCACCGTTTTCTCCGGGAGTCCCGATGGAGCGGGTGCTCTGTGCACCTGCACCGCCCTGCGAGCTTCTCCAGGAACAGGGCACTTACACACACCCCATTTGCTCCTAGTGTTTGTTCTGTCCCCAAACTCACCGCAGCATCCTCATGTGGGTTGGGTGAGGCCAGGATGAGGGTGAGATGAGAGAGACACAAGACCCCTCTAGAATCAAAAGGGATCATACTTAATGTGATATTTCAGAAAATCAAAACTAATGCCAAAAAGTGTCACGATGAGATGAACATCGGCATTTTAAATAAAGACAGGATCCATATCACTGATTTTTCTTTCTGCCTCAGGCTCCAATATGGCTTGGCACAGCACCGAAATGGATCCTGTCATGATTTAAAATGTCGACGTGATGTTCATCATTGATTTTTGCATTAATTTTATTTTTAAAAAAATATTGCATTAGGCTATCACATCTTGATTGGTGAAGGTATTTGGTACACCATTCAATTTTGTACCTAAACACGATGCCTCAGTTGCCTTCCCCTAGTGTGACCGTGGTGCTGCTGGGACAAGGTCTTATTCCTCCTTGAACCTAAAGCTCAGCTCAAGGACATACCTGTGACAGGTGCTTATTAAATGCTACCCTATCTACTTCTAGACTTAGTTCAAAATGAACTCCAAAATAGGGCCAGGCGAATTTGTGAAATCTACGGTAAACCGCTGACTACTTATCAACATTCAGTTCAATTTCTTCTCCCAATATAATCTCAATGGTTGGGAAAGCTGTTTATCATCTAAAGGGAAACTGACCCCTTAGGCCTGCTCTTCAGGCTGATCCTGACACCTCTTTAAAGGATCCCAGATGAGCTGACTTCCTTTCAGGTGTGCACTGAGTACCTGCTCCATGCCAGGGCCTCCCCGGGCATCCTGCCTGCTCTCGTGGAGCTTATTAAAGCCTAGGAAGGCAGAAGATGGGTAACGTGATGAGGCAGAAAATCCGAGAAGCACACACAAGATCGAGAAGCGATACAGATGCAGGAGTGATCTCAGACATAAATAAAGCGGCTTCCCCAGCTCGCTCTCAACTCCAATAGCCAAAGATCATAAAATAAAGATAAGTTTTCTTTCCTATTTGCCCATCGAAAATTGTTACTTACTTTGGGTGAAAGGATATTTGCAAGGCGGCTTTTATGATCTACAGCTACTCTCACCTCGAGTCGAAGCATTTTAGGGATCAATTTTCACAGCACCACAGGAAGACAGGGGATATATATCTGTTAGTTGCCTGGATTTCACTTCTGACAGTGATTGAGATGGCGAGGACCACCTCTACCCCGGCACATGCCCACTTGACATCAGTTACCTGAAAAACGACTGTAGATTATCAAAGCCGAGTGTGGCCTCTGGGAATACCAAAGGCGAGGCAGTCTGGCCTGTATTTCACCAGGTTGTGGTTTCGGCCACACTTTGTTCGCATATGCATGAGCTTGTCATAAAGGAGAAAGGGAAAGCTGTATTGAGCATTGGACACATAATCACAACTTCATTTTTCATCCATGTGCATCCTGCCCTTTGCTTGAGTCTAAGGACTTTGCTTTCTGTCAAGTTTCAGGAAATGTTTATTAAGCACGTACTATGAACTAGCACTGTGCCGTAGGTGCTCAGAGCACAGAGATATATTAGGTAGGGTCTCTGCCTTAAAGGAGTGTGCAGTAAGGAGGGAGAGAGCAGGCAGCAGGGTCCCGTCATCACTGAGTGTCAGCATGCGTTCTACCGTGAGTTTGGGGCACTCTGGCTGTAATCAGGGTGGGCTTGAGGGTCCTGCTGATGTGTGTGTGCCTTGGGCAGTGACTTGCCATCCTTAAATCTTGATTTCCTCTTCTCTAAAATGAGAATATGGCTTCTTATCTCATAGGATTGTTGTTGGAATTACATGAGCTAACATGTAACACGGTGAGCCCTCAATAAATATTAACCATCATTAATATTGTAATGAAATATCGTCATGAGGAGATCACATGCAGGCTTCTGTGGGAGCACAAAGCAGAGTCAGCTTTTCCAAACCAGATGGAGTGCATGGGTACTCAGAGGAAAAACCAAGTGCAAAGTAAAAAAAAAAAAAAAAAATGGAAAGACATGCATGGTACGTGGGGACAGGGGCGGGGAGCAGGGGCCTGCCAGGCTTGGTGGTGTTCAAAGGAGTAGAGTCCTACATAAGAAGCAAGTGAATGAGCAGAATGCAGAACTGAGGGGGTTTATGGGGCCAACTGGCAGAGGAGTTGACTCTCACCAGCACTGAGGACGTCGGAGAGACTCGTGGAGTGACTGTGGTCGTCGCCCCGAAAGGAAATATAGACATTGAGAGAGAGGGAAACAGTGGTCTCTGCCACATCCTGGCATTTAAACACGGGGTCTGGCACTTAATATATACTGCATTAGTTGATTTAGCAATCCATTGATTATTACCCCTGGGTTATTTATGGGGCCTGCCACTTTAATACAGAAGGGATGTTGGTTCCATTGAAGTGGTTGTGCAATTGTTCATTTGGGACAAGTTCTCCCATGGTCCCCTACTTCATTCCTAATTTATTCTAGTCCTGCAACTCCACATCTTTGTTATTGAAATGAATATCTTGGGATATAGCCAGTTCGGTTCTCCCCCAAAAATCATTTTTAGAGAATCATTGGTCGGTTTTGCATAAAATAAAAATTAAGAAGTCTCCTGTCAACGGAAGCAAACGTCAAGGCAAGAAGAGGGCTGTTTGGCGGGTGATGGATGCCAGGGCAGAGGGCTCCCAGGCTGGGCAACCGGATTCATTTTCTTTCCAAATCAAAAGCGTCTTTGGCATCTCCCTATTGCATTTGTCAAACACATTCAGGACACCCTTTCTACAAATTGCTACCTTAGTCTCAAATTAGATAGTTTTAATCAGCTTTCTCTTTCTGTCCACAATGTCTAAGTAATACCAAATTTGGGAATAGCGTTTTAATTATGCTACCATTATTAAGGCAGCAGGTGGCTTTTAATGAGATCTTGAAACAGAACTATTTCCTCTATGTCCAATCAAAATCCACATTTTGCTGCCTTGACAGAAAACACTAAACTGTTTTTCTCAATTCTGGGGAGATGACTCACTGAAGATTGTGATTGTTCTAAAAATTAAAGTTCCTGATTGAACCTGTTTTTGTGTTTTGCATGACAGGGAAATATATATATATATTTTGGAAATAAACAACACCACTAGCCCAAATAAAAAGTATTTCATGCAGATTAGCCTAAATCTAGTGTGAACAATTAGTTCTGAACTACAACTAAGAAGCTCTATTTTTTAATTCTTCAACAGTTTTATTGAGAGAAAGCTGAAAAATCTGTGAAAATGCATACACTTATTCAGCATGAAAGAGAGTTCCAGCAATAAGGACTTTTAACAATTTAGCTGAGCAAAGAGCTGCTATTGCCTTCTGAAACCCAAATAGATTGTCAGATTTTTTTTTGTTACTTTTTTGCGTATAGCTCAGAAAGTTCAGTAAAATGTCTCAGAAATTACCTTCTCTGTATTTTTGAAAAACTTGTGGGTCTAGAAGTAAAAAGAACCCAGATCTTCCATAGGGCAAATAAATGTTGATTTTAAATTGTTCTTTTAAAGCAGCATCAGAACCTCTACACAGAGGTATGAAGTAAAGAAATATCATTAACACAAGTACAGGAATGCTTCTTATGCGGCTAAAATATTAAGAAGTTTTATTTATTGATCTTAGGAATTTTAACTTTCATTTTCTACACACACATACCTGTTTACTTCCAGATGAACCAAGAGATTTACAGGATGAGGTAACCAGACTTCTGTGTTTCCAGGTAGTACCATGAATGTGGCTTAAATTCTTCAGTGTGAAACCTGCTCATCTCCTTTCCCCTCTGTCTTCGTCATTTTGTGTGGCTGCAACAGAAGAGTACAGGTTGGGTAACTTATTTACAATAAGCTTATTTGGTTCAAGGTTCTGAAGCTGGGAATTCTAAGACTGACAGGCCACCTCTGTTGGGGACCTTCTTAATGCATCAAACATGACAGCAGGTATCACATGTTGAGAGAGTGCATGAGTAGGCAAGAGAGTGGGACTCACTGTTAACAACACACGCGCCAGTTAACTAACTTACTCCTGGGACAATGACATTGATCCATTCCTGAGGCAGAGCCCCCACACGGCCTGATCACCTCTCGCCAGGCCCCACTTTCCAACCCTGTGGTTTTGGGGATTAAATAAGTTTCAGTGTGAACTTTGGAGGATGCACTCAGATCATAGCACTGCCACATTTAGGATAGTGGCTTCCTTGTTTGCCGACCTACCTTGCTATGTAAAGAAAAAGTCGAAAGTGGATGTTTGTCCCACCAGCAACTGGGAGTAACTTGGATTCTAGGAAAAAGGGGGATCAGTCACACCCATGGAGTATCTAGCGCCAGGGACTCTAGTCTTTCAATCAGCTAAATATGTAGCCCCAAACGAGTGATGCGACAAAAGTCTCCCCCAACGACAGGTTGGCTCCTGTCTTGTCACAGACCTGTTTGAACCACTATCTCATCCTGTAAAAGATCACCAAGGAAAGCCTGAGCCAGGGCTGGGAAGGACTGGACATTCTGAGCTCTTGTAAGTGGTTCCCTGAGGACGGAGGGGAGGAGGCAGATGTTAGGCACCTGGGCAACTTGAAATTGGTTCTGGAAGCAGTGGAAACCCACTGAGGCATTGAAAATGGAAAAGTGGCACAAACAAATGTGTATTTGAGAATTAATTCAGTGACCAAGACTGAAAAGAAGGAGGTGGTGTCGGGACCGAGCTGAGAGAGGTGCAGGGAGCAGGGTGGGAAAGAAGGAAAGAGAAGGAGTGACGTGGGAAGTGCCAAACCACGCGGGATTGGTGATGGCGGGTAGTACTGGGGACGTGGAATCCAGGACCACTGGAACACCTGCACCGAGAGACGGGGACTTTCACAGCAGACGTGGAATTCCATCACCTTGAACAAGAGGCAAAGGGGAAAAAGTCTCAGAAAAGTCAGTTCTTATAGGATTGGGGGCCACCACCTGTTCATATGGTGTCTGATGTCCCCATAGAGTGAGTCAGATATCAACACTGTGTTAATTCCTGCTCCATGGGTATTGCCAATTTCCTTCTCATGTTTATCTCTTCCTCTCTATTCTGTATTTTAACTTGCATTTAGTTTTCCTGAAAGGACTCAATACGCTCACAGTAAAAATTCTTTTTTAAAAAAAATTGAAGCAAAAAGGAACATTCATACATTGCTTGTGGACTGCAAATTGGTGCAACCACTATGGAAAGTAGTATGGAGATTCCTCAGAAAATTGGGAATGGAACCACCATTGTCCCAGCTATCCCACTCCGTGGTTTATACCCAAAGGACTTAAAATCAGCATACTATAGTGACACAGCCACAACAATGTTTATAGCAGCTGAATTTAGAATTGCTAGACTATGGACCCAACCTAGGTGTCCCTCAATAGATGAATGGATAAAGAAAATGTGATATATATATATATATATATCACATATATATATATATAAAATGGAATAGAATATTACTCAGCTTTAAAGAAGAGTGAAATTATGCCATTTGCCAGTAAATGGTTGGAGTTGGAGAATATCATGCTAAGCAAAATAAGCCAATCCCACAAAACCAAGGGCTAAATGTTTTCTTATTGTGGATGCTAATTCAAAATAAGGTGCTGGGCATTAGGGAAGAATAGCGTTACTTTAGATTAGGTAGAGGGAAGTGATAAGGGTAGGGGAGGGGATGTGAGAATAGGAAAGATAGCAGAATGAAAATGACATTATTATTGTATGTATATATGTGACTGCAGGACCAATATGATTCTGCAACATGTACACTCAGAAAAATGAGAAATTATATGTCATCTATGTATGATATATCAAAGTGCATAAATGCATTCTACTGTCATGTATAACTAATTAAAACAAAAAAAATAAAAAACAAACTAAAAAAAAAAACAATTGAAGCATGAGTAACTCATGAGTTGCATGTGCTCTGTCTGGTAGTGGATGTTGTAAGTATTTTATGTCATGCTTCACTCACTGGACGGTGATTGGAGCAGATTCACCAATTGCCTGGGTGACACAGACACCCTTTCCTCTTCTGTGACCCTCATGCCTCAGTGTCACAATCACGATGTGAAAGGGACTCAGTGTTTCAATGGTGAAGAATGTAAAGATGCTAAAAGATGTGGATCTTTGTAGGGTAACTTCAATAACAGCATCACTGATAAATTACTATAGTTATTTATAATTATAAGAAATATAATTAGCTCACTTTGCTAAAGAGAAAAAAAAGGTCGGGGGAAGGAATATCATGAAAACAGAAGGGAGACCAGCAGAGTAGAGGGAGGGATTCAGCAGGCGAGGGGGTGGGGGGATGGGGTGGCGGAGGTACTGGCAAATGAAATACAACAAATTATATTCTGTGCAGGTACAGATATAATGAACTCCACTATTCTGTATAATTTTAACATACCAATAAAAATTTTTGAAGATAAATATGATTTAATCAGGCAAAAAAGAAAAAAATAGCTTGCTTTCTTTGAATGTGGTGGGGAAAACACAATTCTTAATATTTTGAGTGATATTGAACATTTTAAATGAAAATTACAAACCTTTTAAAATACATTATTGTGAGTCAGTTTCATTTTTAGAATTTTCAGGAATCAATATTAAACTGCCCATTTTCCCAGATTTTATAATGAAAACAAATTAGAAAATGGGTTTAATAGGTATAAATTTATTTCACAGAAATGATTAGAAGGACTCTTCATGAATGGTAAGAGAGATTTGAATACTTACTGTGACTGTGTCTGCCATCTTATGATTTCAATTTGAAAGGAAGAATGAAGTAAGGTTTTCCAGGTCTCTTTTACAATGACAAATTCATTCATTCATTCATTTACTCTTTTCTGCTCTCACATGCTTTCATTCATTTAAGAAGTATTTACTGAGCATCTACTATGTGTGGACAATTCTGGCCAAATAATAACCATTCCCTCTTCTAAGAGCTCTTTGGTTATCTTCTGGGAAACTTCCCGCCACTGTTAGAAATCTTGCTGGTGGTAAATCTGAGAAGCTCTGTCCTACCACAAGCCCCTGAGCTCCACAAAGCCTCTGTTTTCCACATCTGTCCTCTTATTGCCCTGGGACACCTCATGGGAAGGCATGAGACCCAAGGCCAGACACTCTCTCCTGGGGTGTAAATGTGGAGGGGAGTGAAACTTTTGTAGAAATTTGGTTGGAACTGGTCCTTTTCCTTCATTTGCTGATGGTGGGACAGGGCGGGGGTGAGGAGGGGTATCTTCTTTGGCTTCTTGATACTTCTTATTGCAAACATTTTCTTTCTTTTCCCCTTTTGTGATTTTTCCTTCTTATTCTTCTAATAACTTCATTTTTTCCCTTGATTTAACCAGATCTCATTTCTGATGTCGACCATCAAAGAACCCAAGTGAGCTAGCAAAGACAGATACCCCACTGTAAGGGACTTGCAGTCTAGCAAGCGCACAGCAGATCTTGATATCAAAATGCATATGAATGACAGGCTGGTGTGTTTCCTAGGGTAATCGACTTCTTACGCCACCAGCATGTCAGACTCGTCAAATGCTAGAAGTAGATGAAATCCTCATTAACTCACAACTCGGTAGGAACAAGCAGTGTAGCTTAGGTGCCTGTTCCTTCAGGTGAGTAGATTTACAGTAGGTAAAACATCAAATAAAAACGCTTTCATCCTCAAGGCAACGGTCGGATATGAAAAATAACCTTAGATCTCTAGCACTGAGTGGTTGACGGCAAAAGCAATCTGCTACCACAGAGACCAAATCTAACCATGCAACAAGTTAATGCAGAGGTAAATTTAACTGTCTCAAACAAACAAACAAAAAAACCCCAAAAATAATTTATATTATTTTTGGCATTTGATGACACTAAAATAGGCTTAAATCAAAGGAGCCAAGGCATCCAATGCAATTTAATCAGAAATGAATCCATTACAGAATATACTTTTATTGCTTTGAGGAGGTAAGAAAGAATAGTTTGACTTTTTTTTTTTAATGGATATAACTGCACCACTTTCTTGTGCAGCTTCTGCATTAGAGTTGAAAGAGATTTTTATGCACAAATGCCAATAATGGTTTTAAACAGTATAAATACTTGCTCAAAGATGGATCCTAATGCCCTCTTTGGAACTATTGTGGTCTATCAGGTCAATAATACTCATTTAAAAAACTCTCCCAAAGTATTTTCATACAATAGCCCCTGAAGATAATGAAAGGGCCATTATGGTTTGCTGAGTCAATAACCTATATTTTTAATACATACTCCAAAATTCATTTCCTTTTTCTATGTCAACGTCTGTTTAAACTATTTCAATTAATTATAGTAAAGAGGGAGAGCTGTAATCGGTTTGAACTTTAGCTGTTATTCATCATTCAGTTCTTAAAACCAGTTGCTTTTCCTGCCACGTTAAGCTAGATTCTTACCCATGGCTTTGAGCAACGGAACCTGGAAAAAAGGATGTGGTAGAGAGAAAGAAGAATGTCACTTACATGTTAGTGCAAATATAAATAAAAAAACCTCTACGACAGTGACTTGGAAAACTGGGCAAAAGGCATTCTGTATCCTCCAACTGGCCAGGTTATTGCAGATAATTGCAGGTTTTCTGGATATTTTTTTTTTAACTTCATTTTATAAAATAGTTATATCAGAAATTTAAATCTGGACAAACCAACACAAGCATGACCAATGGGCTCCAAATAGCCTCTTCTCAGTTATAATTTCACATTTATTTGATTTGTGAGAGAATGAAATACTTTAATGTTTAAAACACAGACATTTAAAACATAGCTTATATATTTAGTGTCTGACAATTGAGACTCAAATTGCGTCTACTTTTACAGAAATGGTGCAAAGGTTGTAAGGGCTAAATTGATAAATTTATTCTGAAGGGAGGCACTGACAATTTGAATAAGGTTATATTTATTTTTACATGTCTTGTTTGTATGGATATATGCCTGATTTAAAGTGTTGGGATTCTGCAATTTTGCTGTAAGTTTTTTTTTTTTTTTTTTTAAATATAACCACTGTATGTTGGATGCTCACGGAAATGAGGCTCCTGTTTTTCCTGTTTCTCTGTTGATGGGTATTTCAATAAATATTTTCTTCCCCTTCCTCTATACTGTGGTTTTGTGAAAATACCTTTCAGCTTAATTATTTAACCTTGGCTTGTTTTGCTAGGTGAAGAGAGGCTAGCATTTTTGCTTGGCTCTGTTATTTGAATCTGACAAGGTTCACAGTTTAATTAAGTTGGATTTTCTAACCTGCTGGTCTTGTCTGCTGGCTGCAGTGAGATCCCCAAGCAGAGCAAAGTGGTGGTGCTTGGTGACACCACACAGCTGCATGAGACAGAAAGAGAAAATGGACCTGGAGTCACCTGAACCTGGAGCTTAAGGGGAAATGAGGTACTTTAGAAGAGGGGGCTCAGGGGCCACAGTGGGGGGGTTGCCAGGGTTGAGTCGGCACAGACTTTGACTTTATTACCCCAAGCCCTGATTGACACCACCACACTGGTCTTACAAACATCGGTGTTCAAGTGAGCAAAATAGTGACACAAATCAGAGCCATAGACACAGTCCGTCTGTTCATCCAACAAACTTACAGAGTGCCTAAGTGAGCCACTCCCCAAGGGCTTGAGGAGAAATGACAAAGGGCCTCTATCTTCCTGAAGCTACACCAGATGCCAATCAAAGTATTATACACAAGAATGTAAAACCACAACCACAATAAGGAAAGGTGGTAGATAAAATAGTTAGTTGACCTGGTTAGCAAGGGGTTTGGCTAAGAGAGATGAAGTTTTATTAAAAATTAATAATAACCATCGTCCTAATGCTAGTACTACCAGTGATAAAAGGTAACATTTACTCAACATTTATTATATGGCATGGGCACTGTAATAATAATGTAATGGTGTGATCATTATTACTTAATCCTGATGACGCTCTGTAAAGTAGGTACTGTAGCCAGCTTCATTTGACAGAAGGTAACACTGTGATACAGCAAAGTTGAGTAAGTTCCTTAAGATCACACAGCTCAAGAGGGAAGAGGAATAGGAATCAACACAATCCAGATTGAGAGGTTTTACTCTGAACCATCACACTTGAACCTCCTCAGCAAATTGAACCTGGAATTCTCACTCCTCTGCCACTAGAAAATAATTAGAATAGTGAATAAAGTACTCTCTATTTGCCAGATGCTAATCAAACCTTCTGATTATGTTAATTCATTTAATCCTTTAGACATTCTTTAAAATAGGTTATGTTGTTAGCCCCATTTTACCAGTAGGGTAATTACAAACCACCTCCAGAGTTCTTGTCCAGAAGCTCTCTGCTGTTGGGCCTTGCAGTACCCAGGTGGTAGTTAGAAATGCAGGATGCTGCTAACTGTGCCAGGAAGGGTGCCAGCTGTCCCTCAGGACTAAAGACGCAGCTGAAAAGGTCTTCTAGAATGTGGACTAAGTTGTAGAGATAAAAAAAAAGTTTGCTTCAATATTGCAAACACACATATAATCTCATCATGAATAAAGACAGAAATGGGCAATAAAGTAGAAACTTTGTCATATAGCCTAGGATTAAAACCCAGTAGACCAGCTTGCTGAGTAGATCTGTAAGGAGAAAGCTCAAATATATGAATTAATCCAAAGGAATCTGCAGTCCCTAAGGATTGAGAATATCTGTGTCTAGGCAAAGGATTTTGAAATAACTGTAATGTATTTCTGATTTTAGATTCATTTGCTTTTTAAGAAAAATTTAATGTTAAAAAGAAAACACTCTTGTGCCAAAGTTCAGATCGTCACTTTTGAACAGATTTCCATAGAGTTAAGTCAGGTGCTTGTCATGAAAGGTCACTGAATGACACGGGTGGAGTCAGCCTAAGCAGGAAGAGCGGATATTACCAAGAGATGGATGGAGCCTCACTTGTCACAGTTAGTCTCAATATAGGACCACTAGGTCCTCACACAGCCAGGAATAATAAGCTGTGGTTCTAGAGGTTTCAGATTCAATTTTCATGATTTGTTAGGCTAAACCTTTCCACTACAGCTAGTTCTCACCTACTGTCAGGCCAGAGGACACCAGGCAATAGAAGACCATTTTCTGTGATTTCAAACCTTGGGTCAAGTGTAGGAAATTCACTTCTCTCTCCAGATCTGAGACCAGGGCTTATGCTGGAGAGCACACACAAACTGAGCTGTAGTTGGGCATGTTTGGTTCAGAGGGGAAGACACAGAGGGGAAGGTTAGCTGCAAAAACAAGATTCTGCTTCATCTGGGTGGAGGTCAAATCCATCTTTTCAGTGGTAACATTTCTAACTAGGGTGATTGTTAATTTCCTTGATTCCCATTATTTAGTTTCTAAAGGGTGCAGATTCCAAAGCAAGAAGTTAGGAGAATCTGATCCTTAGGTCTGATACAAATTCACATATGGGGTTGCACAGGGACACATTATGGACCCTTTAAACATGTAAATCTAGAGATGGGCTACTACACAGTTGACAGACTGCTCTTGAAAGCCTTCTAAGGACTCTCTAAGATCTCCTGGGGGGATTTCACTTCCCTCTACTGCAAGGCAATCAGGATCTCAGGCTCTAAATCCCAACATTGCTGTTACTTGCTCTTGGTCCTTCGAGGGTGACAGTAATTCTTGGCACACAGTGGAGGAGAGGGTGCATATATATTTGGGCCTGACACCTGTAAGGCTTCCAGTAGAGAAATAATGATACACCAAAATTAAAGCAATTAGTAGAAAAAGTTAATTTTTCCCATGTATATTAATAGAAAGCCTCATCAATATTTTCTCTATGAGCGGCATGTAAATCAACTTTTCTCCCTACTATTAGATTGTTGCTAGCTTTTTGAAAAGTCATTTTAAAGCATCATTTTAAAACCAATCACAAAAAAGTTGTAAAGAACTGTCATCTTTTCATCTTTTATGCTAGAATTTATGAAGTGAGCTCCCTCTTCCTCTAAGTGACTGATCTAAGAAATTCACAGACCTTTACTTAAACCATGTGAAAATAAAAACCTAGCACGGTATTTCTATCATGAGAGACATCTTTCTTTCTTCTGCCTTCACTGTGTTTGATCATGGACAATGAGATATATAGTTGTATAGAGACACGTCCATTTGCCTTTCCCCAATGACATTCCCACTAATATTTTTTTTTTCCACCATTCATCTTGACTAGTTTGATTTTCTCCTGGTTGATTTTTCTCTTCTCTTTTGTGAAGGTTTCTGCTCAGACTACCAATGCTTTCCTTTCTTCTTCTCTTTTATCAGTTTTGAAAAAGGGGCTGTGAATTTCCACAGAGCTATGTTTGTTTTTTTGTGTTTTTTCCTCCAATGCTGAGGACAGGCCATTTATATTTTGGTGATGAAGGATAATTTGACTTTAGTAGAATTGTCTTTTCCATCAAGAGAAGGAAAACATGGCTCTTTCCTGTCCCACTCAAATTTTAATACCAAAGAGCGTTAACACAGATTTTTTTTGATAGACAGTGGAGTCTATCAGTAAGCCACAAATTTGCCAAAAGAATTCACGGGATTTATTGACTCCATATTTCTTATTTTACTCTATATTCTGGAAAGTAGGAAATGGAGGGAGAACTTTGAGCTTTATTTTATAATAATGTTACTGGGTTGTTTATGAGGGTCATGTTTGAATTATGAATTCTTTCAGGCTCATAAGTCATAGGGGAATAGTAACTACCGTAGACTCATCAACTTTTTTAATTCTGTGAAACAAATCCCTCTGGAAAAATGAATATTAATAATTAGACAGTATCCAATTAGGGGCCATAGGCCAGAGCTAATCCCTCAACTCAAAAATCCACAAAGCACATGTAACAGTACAAACTTAAGCTAACAAACCCTATTAACATAAAATTAATGATAATAGTACAGTGTGAGAGATTTCAGCCCCCTTCAGTAAGAACTATTGACATAATTGTTTTCTTTTTCTATGAAATTCATTTTTAGCCTAAGCTTTTCATTTTGCCCTTTGAAACAAACATATAATTTTCATCTTACATCCATTTAAGAACCCATATTTTGATCAATTCTTAAATATGAGCCTTATTCCTTGCAAATTAAGAACACAGTGAGGCCTATATTTTCTTTGATGTTAACAGAGAAATTCACTGTCTTCAGCAAACTCAACGAGGAATTACTCCATTTCTAATTCACTTAGAGGTGTCCGATAGGTTTTTCCAAATCCTTTGGAGTTCTGTTAGGTGTATCAGCTTGACTCTAGATGGGCATGTCTCTTATCATAGCCGTCCTTAAATGGTACTTAGGAACTCCAGTGTACAGAGAAGACAACGGAGGCTCTGATGAGTTAAATGAGTTGTTCAACATCACCAGTTAATACCATTTGGATGAATTCTGGGGGTAGGATACACCCTGGGTTAACATGGTATCTGCACTCTACAACTTCCTGTCAGTGACACAGAGACTTAATATGTCCTCAGCCGCATTGGTCCCTCCTTAGGAACCATGAGCTGGCCAAATGGAAGGAAACCGTTATAAGCAGAAGTAATGGAAATGAAATTGGTTTCCTTAAACCCAAATCCATGTTCCTTTTGGATCTGATCTAGAGATTTTCTTAATTCTTCTACAGCCAAATAATATATTTTCACACTGTTCTTCTTCATCTTGCTGGAAGCTTTGCAAGGTCATCAGGGACAAATATGGAATAGGCTTGTGTGTCTTCTTTAGAGACACAAAACAGAAGTTTGCACATGCAATAAAATTCACCAAATGTTTCCAGGGAGAAAGGTGATTTCATTTAGCCTCTGAACAAAAGAGGAAAAAGGCATTCAGATATGTTAAGGCCTAAATGATGTAGTAGACACAAGTAGACATAGCAAGAATACGCTACAAACTGTTCCCTTTATGCCTAATTCAGCACACAGATGCTTTTTATCTCACTAAATCAGAAGTGCTAAGGCTTCATCATTAACCAGATTTCCCCCCAATAAAACGTCAAGGCTAATTTCTGGTTCCATGGATAAATGGACTTTTTTTTTTAATCTTAAAAGTTGCCAGGAGTCATGTTTCTGTGGGACACCAGGGTCATACTTTAAGGCTGTGCTTGTCTTTTTGAAATGAGAATAACTGTTCATTTAGTAGTCAATAGTCCTTGACTATTCTGAACTATGGAAAAAAGCAATAAATAACTTTGTTTTGATCCCTTTTATCCACATTCTTATGAAGCTTCCGAAAATATTTATCTTAGCTAATGCAAAAATGTACCCTCAGTAGTTTAAAAAATGTAGATTTAAGACAAAAAAAAAAAACAACCCACCAATTTTGGTCCACCCAACTGGCAAAGCTTGAGAACGGTGACCATGGTCTATGTTGGCTAGGGTGTGGAGAAATGGGTATAATTTTCTACAGCTGGTAGGGTTTTAAAATTGGTACAGCATGTCTGTAGAGCAATTTAGCAACAGCTGTCAAAATATATTAAAAGGCACCTAGTTTTTGATCCAGAAATTCCTTTTCTAGGAATTACTAAGGAAAATATTAGAAATGTGTAGAAACACATTCGTCCTGAGATTTTTTTTTCTTGTGCAGTTATATATAATCAGAAAACTTGAAAAATTCAGTAATAGTGCATTAGTTAAGTAGATTGTTGAGTATCTACATGGTGTAAAATCATGTTGTACCAGAGGGCCTGACCTGAGAAAATGTTCACAACTCTTCTTTGGCACTTCAAGTGGAAACAGAGTTCTGTGCAACAGTGTGCCCACAGAGGCTGCACTGCTCTATTGACATCTGTTTCTGGAAAAGAAAAAAAAAAACCCAAAACAAAAAAACCCAAGATTTCCCTGTGGTTTAATCTGTGTCATGGATTTCCAAAGTCTTCTTTATTATCACTATGATTATTTAATTTCTTTATTGCTCCTCTTTCTTCTTTCTTTCTCCCCTTTCCTTCCGTCCCTTCTTTTAGTTTTTCCTCCTATCATTCTTTGTTGTAAGAAAATGTGGAATAAGTAGAAAAGATGGTCAAGGAAATCTCCCGTGGGCAACTCTTCCCTATTTAGGGCTCGCCTTTCTGAGCGGCTTCCAGCCTTTCATTGATGTTGAGTTATTTTCAAGTCTCTCTTTTTTTTTTCTATTGATTAAAAAAAATGACAGTGGAATGTATTACAATTCCTATTACACACCTGAGAGTGAGGCTTTTTTTTTTTTTTTTTGGTCTTCAGATAAGCCAATTAATTCTGCTTAATCGAGGTTCTTCTGTAGACCTTCCTTTCTTTAGGCAAAACCAGTGTCCATTTGTAAATTTGATTCAATATTCCTTTACTCCATATTAATTTGTACCTCTTTGACTTCTCCTTTGAAATTGGTTATAACATCTTTTCTGGTTCTCTCATTTAATTAATAGGCTAAATAAAATATTTGACAACTGATCATTACATATCCATATGAGAGTCATGATTTTACCTTTTTGGAAAATTACCCTTTAACATTGGTTTCCTACTTTTATTACTTGAGTATGTATTACCTTTTTGCTAGAAAGGCAAAACAAAAGTTACTGTGATTTAAAAGAATATATTGTGCTACAACCCTATATTTTACAATGTCAAAGTGGCATTTTTATAAAACATTTCCCATGAAATTTTCTTAATATTTCTACAAGTGCATTTAAAAATGTATTAGATGCATAGTATTTTCAGACCGATATGCTATATTGGAGAGCATCTAAAGATGAAAAGGACTATGGCTATCATGTTAAACATCTTTTAAGAACTATTATTTTCTGTACTAAACATCAAAATATCCACTGTTTCATTATAAAATATCTTGAAATATCAGCTCTATTGGTGTTGACTTTTCCAAAGTGGCTTCGGCTGTTTGTGGCTTAATCCCCACCTGGCAGAACAATACAGTGCCGAGAAAGAACGGGGCATCTTTGGGTCTGGCTGCTGTGGACCTGCAAAATAGTCATGGGCAGGTTCCTGGAGTCTCTCATATTCACAGGAGTCTATTTGCCTTCCCAATCGGACCATTAAAATATAGTCCATAATGAAACAAAGAGACAAAAGGGGTTATAATAAAAAAGAGCAAGATACATGACTCTCATTGGGAAGGTCAAATCACCTTGATTGTGCATAAGATGTCATGCAGATTAGGTTGGAGAAAACTCTGGCCTTGGTCATAATGGTATTTAACTCAATAACAAGTGATTTTTCACAAAATGAATCAATCTTTGTCTTTCCTTCTTTTTCCTCTTCTCCTCTCCCCCCACCTTCCTTTCTTGACAAAGTCCATTTATGGAATGGGGATATGGAGGGAAGTGTTTTTCTTTTCCTTTTTTTGGCACCAGAAATTGAACCCCGGGGTGCTCGACCACTAGCCATATCCTCAACCCTTATTATTTTTTATTCTGAGACAAAGTCTTAATTAATTCCTGAGGTCCTCACTAAATTGCTGAGGCTGGCCTTGAACGTGGCAATCCTCCTGCCTCAGCCTCCTGAGCTGCTAGATTACAGGCATGCACCACTGCACCAGGAGGAAGGAGGTGTTTTTGTTGAGTGTTTTGAAGCTCACTTTCCCCACTAGAGGCTTTCCCTAACTTCTTGAGGCTTGCTCCTCCTTTACTCTTGTCCTTGAAGATGGGGTGAGAGATGGTTGTAGATTGGCCAGGATCATGAAGCCAGTGCTTTTCTGGCTCAACATTAGGAGACATCAGAAAGAGGATGCAGGACTCTTTGCCTTGGCTGGTGTAACTGGCTGGACTCCACAGAGGCAGAGCTGGGGGAGCTCTTGGTCTGGAAACACCCACTTCTTGGGGGAAAACACTGCTTCTTTTCTTTGGTCTTAGCTACTTGGGTGCAGATTGCTGCTCTACACCTTCCAGGCACTACTGATGCCAAAGGATCAGGGCAAAGGGAGGGACACAGCCCAGGCATCACTGCATACTCCCAGCTAACAGATGCATCGCCCATAGTTCTGATGGCATTCTAGGGAGTCTGTGTGGTTTCAATGTGGCCCCCCAAAAGCATGTGTTGGAGACAGTATTGGGAGGTGGGGCCTAATGGGAGGTGTTTAGTTCATGAGGGTCATGAATGGATTAATGCTGGGTGTAAAATGGCTTGAACCTGCAAGTTCAATCTTGCTCTCTCACACCTTGACTTTGCCCTTCTTCTGTGGGATAATGCACTAAGAAGGCCATTGACAGGTGCTGACCCCTTAGTCTTAGATTTCTCAAGTCTTCAGAACTGTAAGTCCATAAATCTCTATTCATTAAAAATTACCATTCTATTATAGCAATGTGAAACAGACTAAAGATATAACCTATATTAAGCAAAAATGGGGTTCTAATATCGTCACATTATTAGATTAAGCACTGTCAACAGTGTCTTCTCCCAAGGTCCATAGTATCTATTTCTGCTTTAGTTAGCAAGATCTTGAAATAAATAACACCCACGGATTGTAAGTCAAGTGTCCTTGGTTTCCAGAGAGATGCATTTCCTGATGTAGCTGGTTCGAAGCACAAACTCCGGGAAGCGGCAGCCTGGGATTTTGCCTTTGGTTCTGATAGTGCATCATACCTAGGTCTCACACTTTTGATTTTCATACTATATCATATCCTAGAACTTACACTTTGGATTTTGATAGTGTATCGTATCTTAGATCTCACACTTTTGTAGCATTAGGTAGAAACAAATCTCTTTCAATTTCCTCAGCTGCAGTAGCAAGATTTTAAATCACTGAGTTCTCCAATATAAAAATGAAATGTATCCCACAGTGAGAAGGTTTTCAGACACTCCTCTTGACACTCTGAAAATCTCAAAGTCCTCCGCTCTCACATCCCTCGTTAGAATTCACAGGTGACCCTCCGGCTTTGTTAAACAGTCACCCTATCTATTCAGCTTTGCCTGCTAAAATATGAATTGTGGCATTTGGGTTACTTCTTTTCCATATTTCTATTTGTGCATTTTATTTTTCTAGAGTTTTGAATTAATATCCCACTTACAACTAGAACATTTAATTGATTTTTGAATATCTATACTTTTCCTATGAGTAAAAGTCAGTTTAGACTAAAGAAAATTAGGAAAATAATAAAAACTATTGAGAGAAGAGAGAAGGGGAGATGTCTTCTATTTCTTAACAATTACAAATGTGTTGCCTTGTGTTTTATGTTTTTTCCCCTAAACTTATAATATTTGACATAGTTCCTCTAATTGTGGTGTGCATAAATTTGTGTCATGAAAGTAGAACTGAAAGATCAAGATTGATGCTTCCTTGCCTTGTCCCCAACTCTGTCCTGTGCATCCTCCATGGTTCATCCATGAAAGATCAATGAGAGAAAAGGCACAGAGAAAAAAATCCCAAGTACCTCTTCATGTTGAGGCATGGCTAGAGGATTTTGCTTGTTGACTTGTTATGTTTTATCCACCCCTCCCAGGTGGAGGCATTGCTAGTTGGCTATTCTTTTAAAAGTACCGAAAAAGGTAACATTAAGTAAGAGAAGAATGACCTCTAGGATTCTGAGTCGTCTGAAACTTTTTACTTAAAACAATCCTTTTTTTTATTTTAAAAAGAAACACATGCCCTTTGCTAAAAAAAATCAAAACCCACAAATAAACACAAAGCATTATTTTTCTTTTCAAAACTAAATACAAAAAGCAAATATCTAACAAGGTATCATCTGCTCTCTCATGTATTCAGAGACCCTGAGCACCATTCCCTCAAAGACCCTTACTCATGAAATCTGTAAATGCTTATTAAAATTTGCACCTTATTCCAGGATCTCTTCTAAGCACAATGGAGACTAAGACAGAAAAATCCCCTGTTCACCAGGGGCTTACATTCTGGTGGAGGGAAACATATTGTGAGCAAAATTATTTTATATTGTCATGAGATTTTCATTAAGGAAAAAGCAGGGTGAAGTAGCAGTGGCAGGAGGAAACCTATCTATCCACCATTGATCATTGTCTCACTGCCTGAGATCATGGATTTTCTACTTTGTAACTTCTTTCAAATCCTTGTTCTTCCAAGGAGGGAAGTGGAATTCTAATTCCATCTAAGCAGGAAAGTCAGGCCAGTTTCAGAACTGCCTTAGAGCCATGGAGTCATGGCTGGGTGACGTTGGTGAACTTATTTCTCTACTATGTATCTTAGCTCCTACTATGCATTCATAGTTTCTTTTAGGAAATAGCTTTTCTGAACTTTGGCTCATAGAAGAATCTGAGGAGTGCCCTGAAATGGTGGCACTTTTTTATGTTTGCAATATCCGTGGATGGTCTAAAGATTTCACGAAAATCACAAGAAAAAAAAAGGTAACCTCAGTGTTGAAAACCACTGGATTTAATGTCCAATGCTCCCTTTCACCCCAATAGTGTCAGGATGCCTTTATATTTATTTTAACATCACTTCTGATGTACGATGTTCTGGTTTGGAGCAATATTTTAGAGCTTCAAATAAATTTTCCTTTGAAAAATTTACCTCTTCTCTCTGTTTTAGGGTCTTCTAATCTCTTTATCTCTGCAGACTTTTACTTCGGCCCTTGAAGGATTGGCTTACTTCACAGAAGTTATTGCATCTGAAGAATCATAGACACACAAATGTTCAGGCTCAGGTCTGAGGAATTCACAGAGCAGGACTAACAATGGTTGCAGTATCAAATCCTAGGGTCAGGAACATGATCATTTTAACAACTGATCACAAAACAAAGTATGCATATGGTGAAAGCTAAGAAAGTGGCAACTGCCTTATATCTTAATAGAACAAACAGGTAAACAAACAAACAAATACCACACTGTGAAGAAAAGGAGCCCTGGCTTTGGGGTGGTGCAAAAATACTTCCTGGTTCCTAGATGTGCACATTTTTCATTCTGAAATATAAATGAATCCATCTCTTTTTAATCCATTGCTCCCAATGGAAAATGTAATCAATGGTAAATATATTTATGTATGCAGAATTTTATACTTCATCGACATCCTCAAAATGAGTTTTTCAGCATCTAGAAGGAAAACTCTCCAGTACATGCCAAGGAATGTAAAGTACCTTCCTTCTGATGTGTGTTACACACTGACACCGACGCTGTGTCAAAGACAAATGTTTATGTTCCTTCACCCGAGTGTCGTGTATGCCCATTCATTTGTGTTTCTAATATTGAGTGTTGGCATCGATTTCCCTTTCCTGAAATTAAAGAGGGGAGCTCCAGATTTTAGATGACAAAAGAAAACTCACAGACGCCTGGATTTTAGTGACATGGAAGAAAGCCTCAAGAGCGGGAGCCAGAAGCCAGCTGACGTAGTGATATTTTTTAGTCCATTATGTTAATAACGACAGTTCCTTGAATGGATAGGTTCAACTCACCTGAGGATCTATGCACATATCAAATAGTTGATCATACTTAAAACCCACTTCCAGTGCTCCTTAGCTCAAACTCTAGGAGGGCAGGTGTTTGGTCCACCCGGTTCACTTTCCAAATTTCAGCGCAGTGCCCGACATCTATAGAACACTTAAGAGTAATTATTTGAATGAATAATCTGATGGATGGCTAAATAAATGAGTTAATTAATAAAAATGCCTGGAGGAATTACTTGTTAAGCCCTCGGGTGACTCCTTTATTTTCTATGGTGAACATGTGTACATTTTCATGATATTAAGTTCTCAAAAATCAGATGCTATACTGATTCTTTTATGAGAATTTTTTTTGTCACAGTTTATTCAAAAATTACAATAAACTAAGGACTTTATATTATATTTCTTTTTAAAAATATTTTATTTTTATATTTAGATGTGGAATAACTAAGCATTGTTAACTGCTTTGAGCAGCTGACTAGATCTACTTATTCTGGAAGTTCTGAAATCCTACTGTGGCTGAGGAAGCCAGAGCTAGAAGGGCTTAAGGGTCTGGGGAAACGTCCCTGGTTCCAGAACAAGCCATCAGAAGCAATGAATTTGTCCAGAGGCTTTGGGGAATCTAAGGCTTGGCTTGGAGATAGGAAAAAACCAGTGTTATAAACTGGCGGTTGCTGCAGGCTGAAGACTCAGAATCAAGCCCGTGATGGTGATATGATTCCTGGCGAGCGCTTAGGTAAGATGCTTCAAGACAAATGCTAATCTCACAACAAGACACCCATCATGGAGCCTCTATCTCAGTCTATGTTAACATGACATAGTCTAGGGGCAGCCTACCATTCAGAGAGGGGACGCATAGGTGCCAAGAAGAATTTCAACATTTAGTCTAATACCTGCTCTGATTCTTATGATCCAAACCCAATTCCATGTGGCAATGCTGATTTCATAGTCCATGTGGAGGGGCTAAGTCTGCCTTCTGCTCAGGGACCAGAAGGGGCTAATCTGTAGGTAAGAGGCACTGGCATTGCAGCTAGGCTTGTGTCAGGCAAAGACTAACAAAGCTTCTATCGAGAAGCTAGGACCAAGTCTTGGTTCCAAAAAAAAAGTACCGTAGTTATTTACAAGTGCTATAAGTATTGTAGTCAACAATAAGAGGAATATGCAAATGTATCAATCGGAAGGCCAATGTTATCCCACCTGTGAAAACCGTTTTTATGTTCAAGTTCCTCCCTGGTTTAGTGTTCAGGTAGGAGCTTCCCCCCAAAATAAATAAATAAATATTAAGAAGAAAATGTCTGGATTATTGCAGAGGGTTTGAGGGTTTGAAGGAAAGAGACTTCCACACTGGAGATGGGAGGGCTACTGCAATAGGGAGAGGAGACTATTGTAGCAGGGTATATACTGTGATAATTATTAGGTCAGCAAAAGTCTCAAGAATTAGGTAAAAATGGATTTTTTTGTATAGAGAAGAGTACAAATCTAGGAAGAGCTAGGTGGGAGGAAGTGGGATCAATATCTGTGGCTTGATTAGACTGTGGGTCTGAGGATGTTTTACCTTGAGAACAGCCTATTCTCAGGAGAAGTTGTATGCTCCCTCAGGCTGAAGGTGGGCCCAAGTTCAGGGACCTGGGGGGAAAGAAAAGTTTTACCAAAGTATGTTCCAAGTGATCAGGGGCCTACCAGTTCAGTCACTAATTTATGAGCAAAGAAAAGGAATTTAGGGAGTTGGTGTCTGGCCTTGTTCTCACAAACAAAGGAGCATGCATCCCTGAATGTCTGTCTCCTCTGAGTTCGTTGTGGAAGGGTGGCTTTTTGCAGTAAGTTCTTTTCTAGATCACGAAAAGTGGAGGCTTCCTTGAACCTTTCCTATTCTTCAGGACCATAGGGCTCAGGTAAGATTTGATACTGCCAAGCTCAACTATGGGGCAGGCTTTTCTCTGTTAGGGTCTCACTCTAAACCAGAAAAGTGTGGGAGCTGCTACAAACCCTGGCCACTACTTCAGGTGTCTCTGGTCATTTCATGTCCAGGTCATTCTAATTGCCCAACAGTAAGTGAAGAAGTGAGTAGATCCTTGGTATGATGGCAGAAAGAGCTTGGTTATTGAACCACTCCCCAGGCACCGATGTGGCGGAACTTCTCCCATCCAGCCCCCTGCAGGCAAACTGCCTAACTTAGGAGAATTTGTGAAATCCCTCTCTGCCATGTCAGATAGTTAAATCCACTTATTGGGCTAAATATATTGAGGAAATTCAGAATCTTGTTATCATGAATAGTAAATTTCTGAATGACTAACAGAACTTTTTTCTCCCTATCATGCTAATACAAGTGATTGACTCAGCCAAGGTCAGTCAGCATGGTCATAAACAATTATCCTCTTAGTGGTTTAATATTGGGTGCAGGAAAGGATGTGGTAGTTGTATGCAAACAACCACCAAGAAATGCAGTCACAATTTTTTTCTGAATATGTTTAAAAAATAAGGATCCATATAATGTCAGGCCATTGGCCTGGGAGGCAAGAGAGGCTAGCTCGAATACAAATATACTGTTTCTGATGAAGGAAACACTTTTTTATTCATATAAAGTATTTATTAGGTATTGGGTTTTATAAACAGTTTGGTCCTAGAGTCTTTATTTTAAAAAGGTTATTCTGAATGCATTACCGGGTATCCTGTGGAATATTTCACATAAAAGGAAGCAGAAAATGTATAAATGTAAACAGGCTAATTGTATGCAGATATAAATTATGGATGTTGGTCTTATGAAAAAGTACTGCTGATTTGCAGGGGTCTTATTCAGCAGCTCTGTGTCTTGTCTAAGGGGATATTTAGTATGGCTGTGATGTGCAGAATTTAAAACAAAACTTTGAATTCTGGAGAATAAAATATAGCCCATTGTACTAGGACCACCCCGTGGGGAGGGGAGGTTTTATCTCATTTTATTGCTGTTGGCATCGGTACTCATTAGCTCTGTTATCCCACGCACGCTCTGGTCTGCAGATGCCGTGCTGAGGCAAAGGTTTGGTAAGGGCTGCTGCTGTTCCTTGATGCTTCTCAGGAATCACTGCAGGTGACACTGTCCCCCAGTAGTCTTCACAGTGTTCATGGCTGGAGTGGCTTGTTGCATGCACAGGTAAAGTTAGAGACGTGACTCAGGCTACTAGAGCCCCCTCCCATTCATAAAACAAATAAAAACATGAAACTTATGAAGAACGCCAGAGGATAAAATGAGTCATGCTGGATGGTGCGAAGGAAAGGACGATGATAGGATTACTCTGCGTCCTGGCGATTTGCCACGCCATGGCCAATTTTAAGCTATGCCACCAAGTTTAACCTTGGATTAAAAACAACAACAACAACAACAAAACCCAAAAAACAAAAATCTCTCATTCCATTCTAAAGCACTGAGGAAAAGTGGAAAATGAACAACTTCAGAAGTATGAACTAATTGGCTTAATACTTTATGATAAGTGACACAAAATATTCTAGAGATCTATGTGGACACACAAGCCTTTAAGCTGTCGTATGATGTAAATGCTTCCTAGCAAATAACTGACTTGAAAGGCTGCCTCTCTTTCCCAGACACTGTCTACTTGTTAATCCAGTGCAAAACAGAGCTGAAATATAAACAAAGGCCTTTTTTTTAAAAATTCTAAATCATGAGAAGTAATTTGTGTTTATAATAATAGGAGTTTCTAGTATCATCAACAATGAAATATACTTTAAAGGATACTTAATCCAGTCTGAAGTTGGCAGCCCTATGAGACGTGGAATTCATCAAATCACAGAGCTTTTCTTCTTCTTCTTTTTTTAAAAATATTTTTTAGTTGTTGATAGATCTTTACTTTTATTTATTTTACATAGTGCTGAGACTCGAACCCAGTGCTCACACATACCAGGCAGGTGCGCTATCACTGAGCCATGACCCCAGCCTCAGAACTTTTCTTCTTGATGGAATGAAAACACGAGGTTTCAGTCCTGTGCCAGGGCTGCTCTTATGTGTAAACAAGTCACTCACCTAGAGAATGCTTTATCCAGTGAATCAGACTCTAGACCAGATAATTTGTAGGAAGTTTGGTCTTGACTTTTTTTTTTTTTTAACTCACTACTCTTTGTGTACCTGGTCAAAGTGCTGTTATATTTCTTTTCTTAGCAACCCCAACATTTCTTAGGCAAGACATGTTACCCAAAATATGCCCAGTCAACTTAATGGGTTATCTAATTTGAATAAATTAGATTATATCAAAGTGTTAATATATTAGCTTCACCAAATCAATATATTTAGATTTATACTGCTTTAAAACAGCAGTGAGCTGGCACTGCAGTGTCATCGATTCGGCTCATGTTCATTAAGTGCTTATTGCAAGCCCAAAAGACACAAAACTATTCTCTTACCCCAGCAAGGCAGGCGCTCACCAGTTTGAAGATGATAGAAATTAGGGCCTTCGATGTCAAGGATTTGCTGCTGTGCCTTGCTGTCTTGGATATCCCATGTAGAAAACTCTCGGTCCAGTGGAGCCTGAAAATGGTTCAGTTCATTTAGGATGTGTGGACAGCCCAATCTCATCCTGAAGTTCTGATAACCTAGCTTGACAATCCACACTGCCTTAATTCTCCTAGCAATTACCAAAAGAGACCTGTCATCTCTGGAGCTTTGTGATTTTGGAAACAAAAGGCATCCATGTTTTTCGCAGAAAATATGGCATTTTGTTGACAGTTGAGGATTGAAAAGAGATTGAAAGTGGAGGGTGATAGGATGTTCTGCTTAGGTGTACAGAGTTTGCTTCCCTCTCTATCTCCTGCCACCCCTGGGAGGAAAGGTAGACCCTTCCTGAGGCAGGCATCCACTCTGTGGGGTGATAAGGTTGGTAGGTATGTGATGAACTATAGGACATAATTAAATACCTCCTTGGTTGGACAAGATATCTCAGCTCAAAAAGTGGGTTCCCTTATTAAACTCTAAAGTTTAAAATATATTTTATTATTACTAAGATAGCTCTGTAAATATAGCAAAAAATGTTAATAAAGGCGAGTGTATCTGAAAATTATTGCTACAATAACTGGAACTCCATAAAATTTCCAAGAATTTTGATGACTTATTATCCCTTGGTAGAAATTATACTTGTATATAAATGCTGTTATAAAAATGCAATAGTAGGATTTTGGAAGGTTGCTTCCTTGTAGGGCACCCAAGAGCTGAATTATCAAAGGGAACCCCAGAAAAGAAGGGCAAATTCATCTGAAACTTAGATTGGCTTATTGAATACATCTCTGACCTCTCCTTTACCCAGAGCTTGCAGATGGGCTTTGGGCTGGAGTCATTTGACAAGCAGAAAACTGGACTTCAGTAGGCAGCCACAAAAGACTATGTGACCTCTGATTTAGGAAAAAAATGTAGAGCTATTTCTGGATATTGGAGATGCCAAGGTAATGCAGATATGCTCAGAGAAGTGGCAGCCCTGAGTTCAAGGTTAGCCAGGCACCTGTAGAGTGAACACGAAGCCAGGGAAGGTTATCAAAGCATCATCAGCAGTGTGCTCCTTCCTCACATGACCATTTCCCAGTTGAGTTTGGACCATGAATTTAGACTTCACTTTACCATCAATAAATTAAATGTGGTGATGTGGAGATGAAGTTGATTCCGTTATTGTTTTTCAAGTTTACTGTTCTTGTTGGTTTCCTCCAGAAACTGAAAGAATTGATTATCCATATTTAGATATCAAAACCACTGATTCTACCATTCTTGATTACAGGGTCAGGCCAATTTAAAACTCAAGATTCCCAAAGTACCTGTCATACCAGCAGCTTGGGAGACTGAGACAGGAGGATTGTGAGTTCAAATTGAGCCTCAGCAAAAGCAAGGCTCGAAGCAACTCAGTGAGACCCTGTTTCTAAATAAAACAAAAAAATAGGGCTGGGAATGTGGCTCGGTGGCCGAGTGCCCCTAAATTCAATCCCCAGTACACCCCCTCCCCACCAAAAAAAATTCCCAAAGTGAATTATGGGCACCATACACCAAACTATGTACATAATGTGCTTAACATTTCACATTAAATTGCTAAATAAGTTTATTGTAAGGTGTTACTCTGAGTTCCCTCCCTATAACATGTACCTGAGGTAATCAACTCATAAAAAGAAAAGGTTGATTTCAGCTCACATTTTTAGAGATCTCAGTCCATAGTTGGTTGGTCTGTTGCTTATGGCCCAGTGATGAGGTAGTACATCGTGGTGGAAGCTCATGGCAGAGCAAAATCACTTGCTTCATGGCTAGGGAGTGAAATAAAAGAAGGGGTTGGGGTCTCACTATCTCCTTTGAGGGCACATCCCCAGTGGCTTACAGACCTCCTCCTGGGCTCCACCTCTGGGAGATTCCACCACCTCTCCATAGCACCACATTGGAGACCAGGCCTTGGACACCAGGGCCTTGGGGAGACATTGCAGATCCAAACCACAGCATAACATCAATGAAAAGAGGGATTTTGTTGAAATAAAAACAGGGCATCATGTTGAAAAATTCAGTACTCTTGAGCTTGATCGAGATCCCCAGAGAGATGGTTATAAAACAAAGAGCAGAGGCCAACTAACGGACTCAAAATTGCAAAACAAGTGTCTGACAATGGTCTGAAAAGAAACCCTGGTTCTTCTCATGAGGAGCATTGGTTTGTGTCTATGGCTGAGAGAAATTGCAGGGTAGTTATTCCACGGCATGCACGATGAAGCTTAGCATGTGTGTAAACTCATGATTTCTGTTGATTTATGTGATTTGTGTCTAATTTATTCATCAGTGAATACTGAATAAATACATATGAAACAAGATTTTGAATAGGTGGACCTAATACATTAAGAATTTTTGTTATCTATCTTAACACTCATAACCTTAAAACTTTGGATGCATCATTCAAAATACAGGAGGATCCCAGCCCTTCTGTTCTTATGTTAATAAGCTGGACACCGAACAGCTAGGAAAGGGAAGAGCACTTGTGAATGGATTGACTGGTTTCAGGGGTATAGCTATCAGACTATTCCTAGGAACTAATAATTATCCTGTGCAAATTTTTATAATGGACCTGTTTTAACTTCTTCTTTAATATTTTTGTTAAAATTTGAATATATACAAAATAATATTTAAAATAGGTAAAGTATTGAAAGCAAAACAATGATTCAAATATTTAGGAACTAAATATGTATATTTTTTCCTAAGCACAGTCTTTCGGATGTGTTTCTACCACACAATTTTTTTTTTTTTGGCACAGTTGCGATTTGTCTAGGTGTAGTTAAACTGGAAAAATGTTCTCTAATCTTCACAAACTACATCCCTAGGTTTCCTCTGCTTCTATTTTCCCTAGTAATCCGGGGGGAAATCAGATGTCATGACTAGAATTGGACGAGCTGTAAGCTTCAATGCCTGTTCTGCCAAGGACGTGGTACGGGCCAGCGTCCCTCATTACTCAGCCTCAGGACCCCTTCTTGAGAATGACGATGCAGGGCCTGAAGAAAACTTGTAGGCTGTGGTATAATAGAAGAATATCTTTTCCTCCACACTGCAGCCATTTTTAGATAATGAAAACCTATAATTTTATTATTAATAAACACACAAGACTGTCTTGATTTAGTTGTGATTAGAACAAATATGTATTTCTATAGAAATTATTATTTCTATATAATTATAATTTCAATTTCTACTGTGACTCACTGCAGATGCAGCACTTTTTTTTTTTTCGTCTCATTTCTTTATTTCTTTACCCACCAATGTGATTCTGTAATTTTCTTGCTTAATAGATTTAGCTCAGAGCAAAGCCAAAGCAAAACAAACTGCAAGAACCCTTCCTAGCTGTATTTTCATTTACAGCTTGTGAAGCATTTGGAGAGTTTTTACACGTTTATTGTCACAACAACTTGGCAAGTGAGGCAAGACAAATATCATCATTCCTACGGTATAGGCCCCGAGAATCAGAGCAGTGGGTGACTTTCCCAAGGTCACATGGTAATGGCTCCAAGCTCTGCGGGGATGCCATTGGGTGCGTCCCTATACTTGGGGAATGAGAAGCCACTGTGTATACATGCACGTGACCCTGAATGTCAGATTTGCTCCAGACTTCCCCTCCCCTCTCCTCTCTTCTCTGTCTTCTGTTGTCTTTCTTCCCCTTTCTCTCCCCCTCCCTCCCTTGCTCCCTCCACCTCCCATCTGGTTTCCCTCCTCCCTCCCTCCCTAACTTCAGTCTCCCCATCTTTCCTTTCTTTCAACAAATACCAGTGAGCACTTTAATCAACACTCTCCTAAGTAGGGAAGGCAGGTGATGACCAAGACAACTCAGGGTCTGGAGCCTGGTGGCTGTGGATGGAGCTCAGCTCTGACGCTCAGTGGCAAGACATCACAGAAGTGGATTTTGTTCTACAGGAGCCTAAGGCAGGTTGGAAAGGCATCATCACAGTGCCAGGGTCAGGATGGAGTGGAGGAGACTCTCTACAGTTCACTCCCCAAATGTCCCATGTCACTTCTGCTCACAGCCCACCGGCCAGAACTATTCACATGGCCCCACCCTAGTGAAAAGGGAGGCTGGGAGTCCACGGGGAGCAGACCCGCCATAGCCCTGTCCTTACGGAGCTTTGGTCTGTGGGTGGTGGAGACGCAGATAATTAAAAAGCAAGACATGAATAATGCAGATGGAAATGGGCACAATGACAAAAGTAAGCAGTCGAGGATAATATCAGGTGTAGCCAAGTGATGTGAATCAGGTGTAAGAATGGAGTGGTCAAGGAACTTCTCTCTGTGATTAACATTTTCTATGAGACAGAAGTCTGGCACCCAGACTTCTGTCTCATAGAAAATGTGCGATAACTTGGGCTACTGGTGTGGCTCAAGTGGTAGCTCGCCTAGCATGCATGAGGCACTGGGTTCGATTCTCAGCACCACGTAAAAATAAAATAAAGATATTGTGTCCACCTAAAAAACTAAAAATAAATATTAAAAAAAAAAGAAAAGAAAATGTGCGATAACCACCGTGTGTTGTTTTAAGCCACTAAGTATCTGGTAGCCTGTTATGTTTGAAGCAGTATAAAACTACTACCGTGGGTAGTTTCCTTATAATTCAGTAATAATTATCTTGTGTAAATTTTTATGATAGACCTTTTCTTTTACTTCCTCTTTAATATTTTTATTAAAATTTGAATAGATACAAAATAATAATTAAAATAGGTAAAGTATTGAAAGCAAAACAATAATTTAAATACCTCCCAGCTTAATAGGAATGTCACTAATCCTCGTTCAGTTCTAGCAGCTCCCAGGCATTGGAAGTAAGGCATATCTTGAAATTTATGCCTTTTATTCCCTTGCTTGCGTTTATACATTTACACAGGTGTGTGTATCCTTTTAAATAAAGTCCCATTTGTTTTGCATACCTTTGACATTTGTAAAAGTCATCTTGAAAATGTTGTGCAAATTGCTTTTCATGCTCAATATCATGTTTTGCACTTCCACTATATTGATATCTGTAGCGTTTATTTGCATATTTTTCACTGCTAGATAGCACTTCATGTTACAGCAGACCATGATATACAAGCCTTTCTTCTGTGCATGGACATTTGGATTATTTATTTCTAAATTTTTCAATTATAAACATTGCTAAAACATACGTGATTTTCTATTACTACAAGTACAACAGCTGAATCCTAAGTGATGTACATTTTCAACTTTCCTGAGAAAGGTCAAATTATTCTCTAAAGTGGTTGCATCAAATGACACTCCCACCACTAGATTGTGAGTGTTCTCAATAATATTTATTACATAAAATATATTACCTAGATTATATTTATTTTAGTGTGAATGCTAGTATATGTGTATATATACTTCCCTCTTCCCTCTTTCGATAGAAAAAATATATATATTTTTTAAAATTTTATTTTTAATTTTTTGTAGTGCTGGGGAGTGAGCCTAGGGCTCTCACACATGCTAGACCAGTGTTCCACTGCTGAGCTCCATCCCCAGCCATCCGCTATTCTTTATTTTTGCCAAAATTTGTTACTAGCAAGTGTTTAATGATTGCCAACCTGGTGAGTTTGAAATTGCATCTATTAGGTTCTTGCTGGCATTTCTGTGATTCATGGTGCTGTTGTGCATCTTTTCCTAGATAGTTAACAGGTCATTTGTATTTCCTCTCATGTGAGGGGCCCCTGTAAGTTGTGCACTGGGTCAGAGGACACAAGTGGCACACCTGAGGCGAGTAACTGGAGATGTGAATTAGAGGATGTCTTGCGAAGCTGTGGACGGAGCCCCAGGACAGGTGACAGTGCAGATACCTGTGACACACTTAGGCTGACCTGTGAGGGGGGCCAACAGTAGTTGGACCCCAATTCTGTTCATGGGAGGGGACCAGAGACAGTTGTGAGATGTGGAGAGGATGCTGCAGCCAGCCCCCGGAGAGGAAGAGGCTGGGAGACAGGTGAGTTGGGGACAAACCTCCCACTTAGCTCGCAGCCTGCCAGTGCAGCCTTTGTGTGAGTCCAGAGAGACCCAGGGCACCAGGAAGCCCGTTGTCTGGTCTCTACAGGCCCTGAGAGTGAAGGAGAGAGAAAGAAGAAGGGATCTGAAAAGGCAAAGTAGAAAAGGTGCCCTATCAAGTGCCATTTTTCTACCAGATTGATTGAGTTTTCTCGGTAAAAATAGACACCTGCCTGGTCTATTTTTTTTATGGGACTGCTTTCCCAACCACATATTTCATATTAAGTACAAAGGTTTTATTTACGTTGAGTCAAAATTTGTCATCTTGAAACATCTGGTTCTGGATCATGTTCTAATCCCCCTTAAATGACAGACCTACAAAATCCTAGATGCTTGCATGCCCTCCTTATTTCTTCAAGACCTCCCCTCCAGAGTTTCAATTATCTATTTATTGGCACCATATCAAGTCGACCGTTTACACAGAGTTTGCAGGTCACTGACCACATTGCCCACCCTCATGCTCTCAGGCCTGGTCTTCTCCATCTGACTCACGCACAAATGACTTGTAAGCCTAAATTCTCACTGTTCTTATCTGCCTGCTATATTTTATCTTATTTGAGTCTAGTCTTGGATATTCCTGTTGGAAATTGTGTAAATTTGATTCATAAAATATATCAGTCCTTTTTCCAGTCTTGAGTCATCTACAATCATTATTAATGTGGACTTTGATTTAAATAAACTTAAATTTAAATTTGGCTCCACTGCTGACAGTGCGACTTTGTTCAAATTTCTCATCTTTTCCATGATCCATCTTCTTATTAATAGAAAAGCAATAATATCTATCTTTGTGGGGCCTATTGTTCATTATTTTCAAAAAATGGAGCATAGACCAGAATTAGTAAGATAACATAGGTGAAAAAGCCTTCAGAATAGCAGCTCTGGGGCTTAACAGGAGCCCAGTTTTTGATGTTGGACGTGCTTTCCTTTTGTGTTTTACATAGGGTAAGACCTCTGCTCTGGCTCGCCTCAGCATCCATCTGCCTAAAGTGATACTGAGATTTGTCTCAGCTGCAAGGCAGAGAGAAAAGCCCATCAAAATAAGATTATCCAGCAAGACAGTCATTTTTCCCTGATGAACTTGGCCTTGAGAAAGTGATTTGTCCTCCCATATTTCTTTGCCTCCTTCTTCGTTCAATGGGAAGACCCAATACACAGCATTCTGTGTGGTCTAGGAGAGAGATCTTGTCCACCATTAGGCTTTATCTAAAAAGGAAATTTTATGGGAAGAAGTAAAAACATGGAACTGTCAGATAATCAGATACTTATTCCTGATTTCTTCCTTGTGCTTTGGCCCAGAAAGGAGGCGATAGTTTAAGTCAAATAAGGGAAGCCCAGAAGGCAGGAAATCTGTCCCTTCTGCTCACTCCAAATGCTGAGAGGAGGCTAACTTGCAGACTGGCCTACACCAGTGCAGAACGCAGTTACAGCAACGTAGTTTAGTGGTCAGGCAGATAGAGGCCTTTGTATTTAGTGTCCCCAGGCTTGTTCCTGTGCTGAATGGACATAGGCATGACCCACACGTCACGAATGTCTCAGTGGGGAGCTTGCCATAGCAGAGACATCACGGCTGTCACACAGGGTCCCAGAAACGCTGTCAAAGCAGGGAGTGAGTGGATGGCACAGGCAGAGTGGGTGGGATGTTTCCATGCAACAGAAGAGGGAGGGTGCTTAGGTAGTCTTGAGCCAGCAGGGGGCACCACTGAGCACTGATCTGTCCAAGAGAGCTCCCAGAAGTCACGTCAGCTTCCTGTTTCAGCTCCCAGTGTGGGTTCAGAGAACACAGAAATCACCTCACCTGAGGAAGGGACACCTTGTCCAACTGCCACAGCTGTGGAAGCCATTCCATCTGTACTCAGACCTAACTTAGGTTTCAAAATGGAAGAGTGCTTCCTTTAGTAGGGACTGCTTGTGTTAATGTGATGTTAAACGAAATCACACCCATAGTTAAATTTTTCCCACTTACCAGTAGACAGAGACTCATAAAGAAGAGAGCTGCACAGAAGATAAACTTTTTATCTTTGTAGAATCAATTTATCGTATGATATATATTTAAAATACTTCTTCATTAGATATTTAATAAAATGTTAATTTCCCATCATGCTTTCTCCATCAGTAAATTTTAAAAAGTTGTTTAATATCCCTGTCCTAAATACAGATGCTTCATTTATATTGAGGATAGATGATAAATTCATTCATGTAAATTTTTACTCTAAACTTTTATTTAAAATTTATTTCTCTTTTGCTGCTTTATTCCATCTAGAAACACAACTCAAACTGGCTTAAACAAACAGAAACAAAAATGTGATTTTTTTTTGTTTGCTTATGAATCATTCTAGGATGTATTCCAGGTACAGTTGGCTCTAGTCTTATGGTGCATGAGTATCTGGAATTTATTTGTCCCATCTTTCAGCTTTACTTCATTCATAGGGGCCTCAAGCCCACAATGGCTGCCTGCACACAGTGACTCTTAGTGGTTCCAGATCAATTTTATCAGGGTCATGACCAGTGCACAAAATGATATTTTTGTGCCAACAATCAACCCATCCTCAAAACAAAATTTTGGAATTAAGTTTGTTGGCATTCTGGGATTTCTTGCCTATTCCTGAGATGATTGCTTAAGCCTTGGGACAAAATGCCCTGAATGGTCAGGACTGAGTCAGGTGCCCACCTGGATAGTGAAGGAGTCGAGGCAGCTTCATTGGAACCACTTGGATTAAAGGTGGAAGGGGAGGATTTCCAAAGGAACCAGGGTGCTCTTGCCAGAGCTGTTCTGAACAGAGAAGGCCTGCAAATGTCCACATGTGCTTTCACCACTAGTCTTCTGTCCATAGCTCACTCTGTTTGTCATTTACAAAGGTTCCCCAGGAAGGCCTCCCACAAAAGTTTCCCCAGGAAGGCCTCCCACAAAAGTTTCCCCAGGAAGGCCTCCCACAAAAGGTTCCCCAGGAAGGCCTCCCACAAAAAGTTCCCCAGGAAGGCCTCCCACAAAAGGTTCCCCAGGAAGGCCTCCCACAAAAGGTTCCCCAGGAAGGCCTCCCACAAAAGGTTCCCCAGGAAGGCCTCCCACAAAAGTTTCCCCAGGAAGGCCTCCCACAAAAGTTTCCCCAGGAAGGCCTCCCACAAAAGTTTCCCCAGGAAGGCCTCCCACAAAAGGTTCCCCAGGAAGGCCTCCCACAAAAGGTTCCCCAGGAAGGCCTCCCACAAAAGGTTCCCCAGGAAGGCCTCCCACAAAAGTTTCCCCAGGAAGGCCTCCCACAAAAGGTTCCCCATAGAAGACTCGCCCCACAGAATTCTCAGAAGTTTTCTCACGGAAGGACCCCTCAGAAGGCTCTTCTTGGAAAGTCCCTCTCAGAAGGTTCCTCATGGAAGATTCCCCTGAGAAGGATCTCCTTGGAAGGTCCCCCGTAGAAGGTTCCTCATGGAAGATTCTCCTTGGAAGGTCCCCCTGAGTAGCCTCCCTTAGACTTCTTCCTGAGGAAGTTTCTCCAGAGAGGTTTCCTGATTGGAGCTGCTAATTCTTTCAGTAGAGCATGCAGGAGGCGTGTGAGGCCTGAGCCTTGAGTTTCTCATGTCTTGATTGAAGAGTGGTCTTCCCCTCTGTAAAAGATGTCCTCTCCGACTGAACTTTCCACTGTGGGGATGGTAAGTAGAGCGCTGAGGACCACCCAGTCAGCAGAATTAGCCGTGGGTTCCCAGCAGGAGGCAGATGTCCCTGTTGGGTCCTCCTCACCTGATGTTTTCTGGCTGCTTTTCTCATCAAGATCTCAACTCCCTGGCCCATATATTTATTTTGCCTTTTCCTTGATGATGACCATCCTTGATGAAATGGAAAGCTAATCAGTGTTGGGTGAATAAAGAAATAATGGAAAAAGAAGAGTAAATGAGCTGTTGAATAAGTCTGCCTTCTTTTTATTAACATTATAATCTCTGCCTCGGCAGTGGAGGCTCATTGACCTGCTGCTAAAAAAGGCTCTAAAAGACATTTTTGTAAAACGATTCTTTCCCTATAAATGGCTCAGCTCACTTTGGACTAAGGCTTCCGGCACCCTCTGTGGTACAGGAGGATTTTAGGAAGGGGGCCATGTAGGAATGGCCCGAGTAGGAGATGTGCTGCCTACCCTGTCACCACATCCCTTTAAGATTCAGTGTCTTGGTTTATAAAATAAGTGAATTGCACTGAAAGATGGTGACATCCCCTTAACACTAAAATTTTCCCTTTCTGAGACTGTGGTATTCAGTATTTGAACTTTTCAGAGAAATCCCTGTGAATATGTCATGATGTCTCAAATGCCTGTCGTCATTCTCAGGGGATCAAATGTGGTGATCTCAACTGGATAATAAAGAAAAAGGCAACCCGGCCAGATGTGAGCTGGTGGCTGGCCTGGTACTACTAAGCCTCATGTTCTCTGCTTAAATAGCTTCTCAGACATCACAACCAGATGAGCATGCTTGTTGACCACGATAGATGAGGGCAAAAACTAGACCCTCTGCCGTCCTGTATGAGCACCAGGTCAGAAGAACTTTGAACAAATCACAGAAGTGCCCAAGCTTCACCTCTCCCAGCTAACATGGGTGTCTGCTGTTCTTTATGAATGGGAGGCGTCCCCATAGATAGAAATTATTTACTTACACAATTATGGAATTGCCCCCGCCCCATCCTGACAGTAACCAATCTGGAGCAAACTACTGCTTTCTTATAAAAAGTCCCATCACAAGCGCAAATCTCTGTCTGCTCCCCTTCTGGATCCCCATGCATTGGTATATAAATCCAGCTTTCTGACACAAGTGTGCTCCTGGTGGTCTCTGGTTGTTGAGTTTGATGGAAGTTTCCAGCTCTCTTTCATTGTCTTCCATTTTCTGTCTTGGGGTACAAGATTGCAGCTTCCTTTTTTTGGAATCTCATGCTCTGCATACTGGAGTAAGTGTTTGACTAGACTCCCTCCCCTTTCAAATGACTTGTGACCTACACAGTGACCAGTGGCCCATCACCATGCCTTTTCCTCCCTCCACAGAAGCGACTCAGTTAAGAGAAGTAGCGTCTATTCTTAACTTTGCTCTCTTCCTCCTCCGGCTTCCATATTGGAGCACGTGAGGTACTTCCAACATAAGTCAGATTTCACACTGAGTTTCTGATCTGAAGTGGCTTTGGTGGGACCATTCATTGCCCTTCCCCCCCTTTTTTTTAACAAAGCTGTCAAGTGACTCTAAGTGTAGCCACTGTTGTGACCATTACTTTAAGAAAGCAATTTGTCAGCATGTCAGATTCCTGTGTTAACAATGTTAGCTACTACCATGCATCTCCCCCACCTCCAGTCCCTGAGTCCATGTCCTCTCTGTCCAGTCCTAGACCTCTGATCCCCAAAGCAGCTTGTCTGTCCTCTCAGACTAAGTTGGTGTTCAGGATCATGCACCTTGCCCCATCATGCCCAGTGTATAAACCTGGGTTGGGGCTTTGACACACACACACACACATACATATGTGTGGTGTGTGTGTGTGTGTGTGTGTGTGTATCATGCCACAGAGGGTACTGGAGCTGGAGCCCTATTCTTGATGTTCGTGCTTCTTGGGCTTTACGCCAGATTTGGATCCCTGCTCTCAAGGTAAAAATCACTACTCTAATACTCATACATTCTCCCTCATTTCCGACTTTCACATTCCTGACCGGATCTCTGTAACCACAGTTTGTGGGAATTACGACTAGAGGTTGCTGAGATGCTCAGCTCTGAAGCGGGTTTGGCTTCCTGCAGCAGGAGTCCTCCCAGGGGACTCAGGTGGGTGGCGATGAGCAAAGGACCGGTGACCTCGTGCTTGTTTGCTGGGGGCAGCTGAGTTTATGCTGCATAATTATCAAGCACCTCCTTTGACTCTCCAGAGTGTTTTGGCTTGGATGATAAATTACCTGATCACCTGCCACAAGGCCAGTGACGATCTGCTGAGTGTTGCCACCTTGCCTCCACATGCCCTGAGAAGGGACAGTCCAGGGAGCCTTCCAGCAGTCCTCCCGGTGGCCCGTTCCCTCGTCATCAGGAGGCTTCATCTCCTGCCTGTTTTGTGAAAAGCAAAGAGAGCGCTTTCTCCATTTTTCATGTGACACATGAATGCACAAGACACTCTTTCTTCCTCCTGTTTTGAGTAGAAAATCTGTTAAAGGGGAGGAGGGATTTGTTACTGAACAGGGAGGGCCTTCCTTATGCAGGTTTTTATTTTTCTGAGTTCCTCTCCCTTCTTTTTCATGGAGATTCATCCTTCATTCTATTATTTTATTCATATGTTTGCATCTTTCAGACCTTATTGATCTTATTGTTCTGATTCAAGTTTCATAAAACATTCTATTTAGTCCACTTCTTTTGCTTCCCTTAGAGACCCATATTCTTGATTTCTGAGAGCAGTATTCTTTCTTTGAGAGGAGAGTTAGTCACCATGGGGGACAGTGCCATGCCCCAAAAACCTCCTGCCTGTGTCTCTGAATTTAGCCTTTATGGAAAGTCAGATTCAGTTTTATGAACCACCTTTGAGCGGCAACACCGCCCCATTTTACTCCACGTTTTATTGTACTTCATAGCATCACACAACATAGCAACACACAACTCAGTGTGTATTCACTGCCGAGTTTCTCTGTTTTGTTTACTGTGTTCTTTCTTCCCCTGGACTTTGAGCATGTTTCAGGCAGGAGATGGGTTTTCTATTTAGTGCATATTCACACTGGTCGCCAGTCCAGACACACAGATGCAGCACATTTGTGACCAATTAGTAGCCTATCGCTGGTACAAACATGACCGTGATCATTGTAGACTTTTACCTTTGTGTGGGGAGCGGTTAGCTGTGTGCTTACTTCTACTGGATGATGATATTTTTGTGCAGCCCTGCTATGGTAATTGGCTTAGATCAACCAAAATATTTTGTTACTAAAGCAATTTTCTTGGTGTTTCTGTGATTTGATGGAGTGGTTCACTGTGGATAGTAATGCTACGTTGGCAGACTTTCATTTTATTTTATGCTGTGTCTTCCTCCACATTTGCTTTGGATGGCCTGCAACGTATTCATAGAAATTGCAGCGCCTTGAATATTTGGCTACATTACTTGCTGCCTCACACCTTGTCACCCAATGTGACAAAATGACAGGGCTTCCTTAGAAGAGTAAAAGCAGAGAGGCTATATCGGCATTAAGAAGCAATATTATTATTTACTCAGTGTTATCATTTGAAGGTGCATGAGGTTGACACAGTAATCTCAAAAGGATTAAAAGCACAGTGACAGAATCTGTAATGTTTATTAACAGGCCAACATAAATGATAATTTAGTGGTTGGAATGCTAGGGCTGAACACAATCAATTTGGATTAGATGCACGTTACCAAATTGAATACCTTTTATTTCTGCATAATGTTGGATCGTGAATCAGACTTTTATTTATAACACTTGACTACAGAAGCAATCGAGATTCTGAGTTCATCTAAAATTACTTATTATCAGAGAAAGCACAACAGGTTTTAATATTTCAAAGCAGGCTAGGTTACTAATGGTAACTCTTTAATCATCGTTTTAAGAAAGGTGGAGAACCAATGAATCTGCTTCATCTGGGGATAATGTTTTACTATGTCAGAGGGAGAACTGCCCGATGTGGGATTGGATCTAGGAGAATTTACTTTTTGTGTACGGATAAAGAGAGAAATAATGGGCAGTACTTTGCCTAACTAAAGGGAAAGCATTCGGGATACACATGATGCGAGAAGAGAGTTGGTATTAACTTGGAAAGAGGTTTTGAAATATCCAGTGATAATGTATCCGGCGTAATCCAGAAAGCAATAAAGCTTTCCTCAGAGAGAGAAGTTGCTAGTGAGCATTGGGGATCTGAGGGGCAGTCATGAATGTGTTTAGTGCGTGAATGAGATCGGGGGTGAACTGTCAGTTTGTAAGGAAGATCAGTTGGTGGAACAGAGGTGTCTCATCCACAGGGGAGCTGAGGGCCTTGAATTAAGTATATTTTCTGCTAAACCAAATATTGTAATGCTTTTCGGTGGAGAGTAATAGTTAAGTCATTAGGCTCTGTTTCCTCTATTTCCACTTGGCATAGCCTACCATGCAGATAGCTGGGAGTGTCTATCAATACTGATATACTATTTAGAGCAAATGTACATGGTACCTGGAACAATTACTTGCCACCACTACCCCTCAGCATTACATATTGAGAGCATGTGCACATCACAGATTTCAAAGAACAGCTCAAAGGGAGAGCAGTGACTTCCAGGAACATATTTTCAAAGGAATGTATAACATAGACCAAAAAAGTATTAAGTTTATCTGTTGAACTCTGCACTTAAATACAAAGATTGATAACATTGTAAAGGTGTCTGGCTAGTACTCACTATAAGATTATTTTTTCTTTAAAAATTCTTTCTATTAAAATGAAATGTGGGAACCATAAAATAGATTGGGATGTTGTAAAACATTTACATTCATCTTAAAATTAACTTTCCTTTTATTATTACTTGGGTACCCACTATTTTTCTTTGAAAGAATGTTTAGGTGATTTTTATAAGATGAAATTTCAATAAGATAAAAGTGGCTACAATAATCAATATTTCTATCATAGCCTCATTTATAATATCTATCAGATTTATTTTATTGAAGATTTTCTTCTTTGCTTTAATAACTTGTTTTATAATTTTAAAATTACCTCTCTTAATATATTGGCAATTCTTTAGTGTCCAGAAAAAATGTTCTCATTCACTCATTTTTTTTTTAAACAAGGGAGGCCCTTAATGCTTAGCTTTCCTATGTTGGAACAATTCCTTAAGGTCTTCACTTTGGGGTAATCATGGGGAAACACAGAGCACTATGTGTTTTGGTAAACACACACACACACACACACATACACAAACACACACATACACATACACAAAGATGAGGTAAACAGGGAGGTGGGTTGGAGGCAGGGAAAGTGTTTAGTGTAAAATAATACCTACACCAACTTATTTAGGGCACAAATGATTATTCTCATAATATAAAAAATTTAAAAAAAGTTTTAGACAGGTATAAAAGCTTTATCAAGATCATCCAACTAGTAAATGACGTCACAGGTATGCAAAATAATATAATGATGACACCCATTTCTTCCCCCTCAACAGAACCACCTTCTTCTGTGGGCAAACTCTTCTGTGCCTCTGGGTTGCTGGCTCTTCGCTGCCTACTTTGGCTCACTTATAGCCGGTGCCAAGGTCAAGTTGGCCAAAGCTGGCGTGCCTTTGCCATTGTGCCAGTGGCCAGTCAAAGGCCCGTGGGCTGGCAGGTTGTCACAATAAGTGATACTGAGTATTTATTTCTACATAGAGCCCAGAATTCTGGGATTATTTTGATAGGATCTTTGTGCTCTAGGAGGCGATAAAGTTGGAGCACAATCTTGACAAAAACCCTCCCCCACACCTAGTTTCAGGTGGGAATAGCATCAGAGGTCCTCGGGAGTTCGCAAACCAGAATGACTGTGGGGGTTTTACAGTTTTTTAGTGTTTAAGACACTACCAAAAATTCTGAACATAATAATAAACAAGAATCCAAAAGCAGGCAAGAAAGAGAAATAATTTATAACAATAATACAAATATAAAACAAAAAATGAGATGATACATTTTAATACGAAATCAGTAAGCACATAAAATATACCTGTTTCAATACAAAAATGAACAAACTAAAATTTTAAAAACCCAAGTACCTGCTATTTACAAAATGCGTAACCAATATGTTAAGATACATAAACATTGAAGGTAAAAAAAATAGAGGATGCTCCATGAAAACACTGGCCACAATAGAGCTGATTTAGCTGATTTAGAGACAAGGTAGACATTAAGGAAAAAATTGCTAGTCGACATAAAAGGAGGTGTGTAAGAATAATAAAAGATTTAATCACCAAGAAGATGTAATAATCCTAAATTCAGAGTGTGTGCACATTGTATACACACACACACACAGCAAAGGCACAAAATATATAAAGCAAAAAATAATGGACAAAAGGGGAAAGAGGCAGATTTCCAATCATCATGGGAGATTTTTAACATGTCTCTTTCAATAAATGATGAAATAAGCACATAGAAAACCACTATAGCTGACAAGTGCATTCTTTTCAAAAGCCAGAGGCTGAAAATACAGGACAGCGGAGGTGACCCCTTATGGTGACACCCGGGCCTCTGCCTCACTAAGCCACGTGGGTTCTTCCCAGGTGCCCGCCTGGTACATTTGCACCCCCTTTCCACCCTCTGCTCCATCACGTGAACCTTCTGGTCTTCCTCGAGTCGTGTAATCCCACTCATATTTTTTTTCCAGACCTGGTTTCAAATGTGATTGACTTTCTTTCCTTCTTTGGGGCTTTTGCAGAAGCTGGGTTCTACCGGGCTATTTGAAGGCTCCTACCACGTTGCAGGGTTCATAATGAAGGAGGGCACCGTGACTTCTGATGGTTACAAGACGCTCTAGACGTGTTTGTTGGGTTATTTTCCAGGTCACAATCCCATTCTCTCTCCCTCTTTACTTCGATTTTAAAAGAAAACATCTCTCCTAAACTGCTCCTTCCTACCCTGTTTAACCCAGTAAGTCCCACCACCCCAGATGTGGAACACCTTTAAGAACCTAAATCAAGCAACAAATAGATGACTTTCAATAACTTTTGAAATAAATAGTATGCTTTTAGGGTTCTGTTCTTTTGATAAAAGTAATAGATAAATGATCATCAAATGTTTGAATATATGTATTTCACATATATGAAATATATACAAAAGACCTCTAGATGGTGATTTCCAACCTATTTTAATGCAACTGTGTCAATTTTGTTGAAATATTTGCAGAATGGAAAGCTTGGGAATCAATGGGTTAAAATATTTAGACTATTAAAAGTGTAGCAACCACTGAGATGATCAAAGTTTTAGAATTATATAGAAACACAGAAGCTTACAGTGTGGCTGGAATGCAGAGGAAATCTTGAATTGCCTTCTGGATGGCATCACTAAAGCCTAAAAACCAACAATATGGAAAGTGCAGGATGGATAGTTTAGGTATCAGTTAGCCCTACATGTAAGTTTCTATTACCAAGGCTTAATCGTTAAGTAAGGCCTCCTGCTTTTGCCACAGAACGAGTAACTGGGACTGGTCATGCTTGGGAATGTATTTTCTTTTCTTTCTTCTTTTAGAGACACAGAAATTTATTTAGAAAAGCCAAACATTCAGGGGAGGATTGGGGGCATCTCCAAAACAAGAAACGGCAGCCAGAAATGTATTTTCCAGGTCTGAAGGGATAGGGTGAAATGTGTCACAATTTGTCAGCTGCCCTGTGTGCAGGCTGACCTTGCAGTTTCAGCCCATGGAGAGGAGACCCTTCCTCTCTGCCTCACCCAGGAGTGTTGCAGGCCACCTGAAGGAGGTAGCAAATGAACTGTTTGGGTTGGAAAAAACAATGATTATCCTGCCTTCTTTGAGGATAGTCCAAGGAAACAATAAAATAGCAAATTATAAAATGGCAACTATTTTTTTGACAGCCCTTGTCTCATTTGTAATTATTAACTGTGTAGTCTTTTAAAAAAATCTTTATTTATTTACTTATTTTTTATGTGGTGCTGAGGATCGAACCCAATGCCTCACACATGTGAGGTGGGTGCTCTACCACTGAGCCACAGCCAATGTTTCCTACCTAGTGTATCTCTTCACTGTCCCCCAGGACAATGAGCTCCTGTGGGACATGGCCTTGTTTCCAATCATATTTTTTGTTTCTTCTCGGCCAGATCTTGACCACACAAGCTTAAAGCCAAATCTTAACCATAGGACTCACCACCCAAGCAGCTGGCTTTCTTCAAATGATGATTTGTTACACATTTTCTTTTTCCAGGCATGCATCCACAATCTCTCCTTTTTCTAGAAGATTTCTGGATGCAATTATTTCTCAATAGCTTGATGCTGCTATACTAATCTAGTAGTATACCTCCATCAAAAATTTTTTCTTTTTTTTCATTTTAAATTAATTTTTTCCTGAAGATTATGTTTTTTACACCTTATTTACCATGAAAGATTAAAACACCCAGAGGAAAACTAGTTGATAAGTTTCAAAACTAAATATTCAAAAATTAAGGGAAAACCCCAGATATCAACTTGTTTTCTTTAGACTTGGGTAATTCAGTCCCACTTACAAACATAAAAGGCTTTTATGCTCACATATTACACTGTCCTGACATCAAGGTGTGACCTTTTAGAAGAACAAATAGAAAATTAATTCTTCTTATTGGTCTGTAAACATTAGGTTACTTTTCTTTCCTTTTTCTTTTTTTTTTTGCTGCAAGAGCTATTCTAAGCTATTTGTCTTTTTAAGCTTTGCAAATGGGAAATATATTAATGTAGGTTACTTGAGTCTATTAGAAATTCACCTCACTGTCTATTAACATATCTCAACTCTTCCTCAGTAGCACTTCTACCTGTATTATTCATTTTTCATTATCCTATAATCCAGGGCTCTCTGCTGAGACTCTGTAAAACACAACTATTAGGTCCAAACTCAGGGATATTCATCTGTTGGGACACGGATTAGATCATCAAGTTATTTCAGCAGGCTCTACCAACTGCCACTCAATTGTAGACTGAATCTCCCACCAGCACCGATTCTAGCTGCAATCCACGATTGGAATTTTCTGTATTCCTTTCAGATTGCCTCTAGCACCAGCTTGAAGTAACTTGCCAAGCGACTGTGAATTTTTAGCTACTTAGTCAATAGACTGGCAACCTAAGACTCCTGTATATTTTCACCCAAATGAGGCTTTACAAACCTCAGTTTCCCCAAGGAAAGCTCGTACTGAGCTGAAGACAAAAATTTTACATTTTATCAATTGTGGGTCAGAACATCATCTGTCAAAATCAATTGTTTTTCTCCTCACCTTTTTCCTGATTAAGAATTCTAGCAAAATATGTATGAGGTGAAGCCACAAAACAAACATGATAAACTAGAAAGTTTTAGAGTTTTAAAATCAGTTCAGTGTTCGAGCAAAAAGCAATTGACTATAGAGGTGAATTGTGGGTTTATCAGAGCACCTTAAAAAATGTCATTAAGTTGGGAAAAATCTGTCAGTAACAGGAGATGAGTTAAATGATTGTCTTGTGTCCATTCAGTGGGATTCCATATGATCACTAAAACTAATGAGGCAAATCTATTTTGTTGACTTGAAAGGCAAGTTATAGAATGTTATTTGCCATGCACAAGTATGTATTTAAATTGCTGAGGCTGGCTTTGAACTTGGGATCCTCCTGTCTCAGCCTCCAGAGCTGCTGGGATTACTAGTGTTCTGCCTGGGTATGTATGTAAAAATCATGGCAATTATTAAAAGTGATTACTTCTAGGTTAAAAATTTTCAGGGATACTTATTATTTAATTTACTTTTCTATATAATGGATTCTTTTTTATTAAAAGTGAGCACACAGACTTTTGCTTCTATTCTCAAAGGAGAAACAGGGGTCAGATTTCCTTTTCTATGTTACACACCTGAAAACCTAAACAGAATATGTGAAACAATGCTGTTCGGATGTTGGGCAGCAGAAAGTGCAGGTCAGCAATACTCCAGGGAAGGGAAATTTGTGTTGTGAGCTGCACAGACTCTCAGCAGACGCCCTCAGCTGAGTCTCAGGGCTACCCAAGCTGTACCTGGAGTACCCTGGGGTGAGGAGGCAAAGGTGGCATCTGGGGAGCACGAGATGCAACAATTAGCTGGGCAAAGTGCCAGTGAGATGAGTGTGTCAGACACACTGAGACCTGAGGTCCTGCCAAGGAGTGGTACCTACAGCTCTGACGTGCTGAGCTCATGCTGTCATGGAACTATGGAAAATTAGGAGGAGAATTAGGAGAAAAGTAGAAGCCACATCAAGATGGAGATTGCTCTTGTTTGTAACAAATGAGAATGAAACTAGAAAATTTACATAAGAAAAAATATGAGAAAAATCAATGACTTTGGTTTGAACAAAGAGGCTTCAAATGTGATACACAAGAAAAACACAAACTATAAAGAAAAGCACCAATAAATTAGGCATCACAAATTTTTTTTAAAAAATTGTTTTTTAAAGATACCATGATGAAAATGAGAAAACAAGCCAAAGAGTTGGATAAAATGCTTGTAGAATATATATTTTTTCAAAAGATTTGATAGATACATATCAAAAGATTTTCATCTATAAGGTATAAACAACTTTTAAAAATAAAGAAAATGAGGCAACCCAATATAAATTGGTAATCCTGTAAATTGACATTTCATCAAAGGAGATGTATAGACTGCAAGTGAACACATGAAAGGATCCTTAATCTCATTGGTCACCAGGGGAATGCAAATTAAAATTGCCATGAAATACTAGGACATTAAAATTAACAATAGTGTGTCTGGTAAGCAGAATGACAAGATGACCTCCAATGGACCCCATCAAATGATGCTCGGGTACCATCTCTTCCCTGTGGGTATGCTGGGAGCTGCAACCATAAAGAAATATTACTCTTATGGCAAAAGACTCTTGAGGACATAATTAAGCTCAAATCTGTTAACCTTAAAATAGTGAATAAATGTGGATTGGCCTAACCAAAGCACGTGTCTTTTAAATCTGGATCTAGAGGTCAACACGGAGGAAAACATAGAGGTTATGAGAAGGATTCTATCTACCAGCGCCAACTTTGGAGATGGAATGGGTCTCATGTTGAGAAAGGCAAATAGTCTGAAGGAGCTCACAGCAGCCCATGGTGATGTTCAGCAAGGAAATGGGGCCCTGGCCTCTACAACATCAAAGGATTGAATTCTGCTGCATCATGGGAGCTTGGAAGAGGAACCAGAGCTCTGATGAGAACACAGGTTGGATGGAAGCATTTTTTTTAGTGTGTGACACTCTGAGAAGTGAATTCAGCCACTCAAGCCCTGGACTCCTGACTGACATGAATACAAGCTATTACATGTTTGTTGTTTTAGGCCACCAAGTTTGTGGTAATTGGCAGACTGCAGCCAGAGACTAATACACTGACCATCACATATGTCTGCAGAGATATAGAGCAACTGGAACTCTCAAACACCGCTGGTAGAAACGTAGAACAGCACTACTAATTGGGAACCGATTTGGCAGTTTATTAAAAAAAAAAAAATCTAAAAAACAAACACTAACCCCCACCCCCCAAATAACAGCACAATAAAACACCTTCCTAACATAAAACACAGCTAATCTACTCCTTGATATTTAACCCAAGAAAAGTGATAACGTGCATCCCACAAAACCGTTAATAATAATGTACATAGCAGATTTATTAACAATAGCCCCAAATGGTAAACAACTGGAATGTCTATCAATAAACTAATGGATGAAAAAATTGTGGTATGAAATATTGCTCAGGAGAAAAATGGAATAAAACATAAATAAATGCAACAACACAGATAAATATCAAATATATTTTTTTTTGCTGAGTAAAAGAAGCCAAATAAAAAGATTGCATACTGTATACATTTGTACTATACGGTTTCATTCATGTAAAATCCTAGGAAATTCAAACTAATCTTAATGACAGAAGGCAGATTGGTTGTCAAAGGCAGTTGAGGAGTATAGTAATGGGCTACGTTGAAGGGAGAAGAAATGCTTGCGAGTGAAGCATCTGTTCATTATTTTGATGCAATAGTTGTTTCATGAGCATACACATATATCAAAGCTCATCGAATTGCACACTTTAAATATTTGTAGTTTATAGTATGACAATTCTACTTCAATAAAGCTGTAATAAAATACAGATATCTGTAAAATAAAATAGAAAGGGAGATAAATGTTCATGGTTTCTTGTTCCATTCCAACTAGCTCTGTTCCCAACTAGTGTGAACTCAGGCAAATATTCTATTTCTGGCCTCAGTATACACTTTTGTAGAAAGAGTTGGCAGAATGACCTGATACCTCAAGATCTCTCCTATGGATCTATAATAAAATCAACTTTCCTGTGTTTATTAAATTCCAAGAAGGATACTCACTTCACATCCTGAGATGTGACTTTGAGACACTGATGACTTTTCCAAGACCACAAAGTGAAGATGTAGATGATCCAGGGCCAACAGCCCACCTGACATGACCTTCATGTGAGCTTAGCGCAGGTAGGTTCCATTACCCATCCTTTGACCTACACATTCCCCTCCCATTGGCCATCTTCTCCCATGATTTAACGTCAGGTGTGGATAATTTTTTGTGTGATTTGTGGAATGTCACAGCTCGGCTCTTATTCATGTTAATGTAAGTCACCAGGCAGAACTGTATTCACAGTGCTGGGAATTTATGCTAGAACAATTTCATCACTAACATAACAGCTCACAAATTACAAGGGTTAACCGTAATTCTGAACCTTACTTTTTATTTTCTATCATTGCCTTTTCACTCAAGAAGAAAAGTGGAAGAGAACAATCCATTGTATATAAGATAATATGTAATTTTTTCCCTTGCTGAATTTAACTTCACTTGAAAGAAGAGACGATATAAATCCCTGAAGAGACCTCTCACAGGAGAGAGCAGTTATAAGCTTCCGTCTCTTTTGTTTGCAAGTATTTCCCAAGAGACAGCATATAGTATTCTATATAATCAAGTGAAAAACACTATACTAATTAATTAATTTAGCTTATGAAACAGAGGGAAATAGGCTCATCAGAAAATTTCACCACTATGAATCAGTCCTGCACCCTCTTCCTGTCTGAAGTGGGCCATATTGTTGCTGAATTTGTAATTGCCTGGAGGGTGAGCTGATTAACAATAATCGGTTTAACTTTAGAGCAATATATTCACATCATGATTTACACTTTTATGATGGATCTAAACTAAGAATTTCAGGAGGCATGTGGAAAAATTGATTGCACACTCACACAAAAAAATGTAGAGACAAAACAAATCCATAGAGACAGGAAGAGAGGCACAGGGTGCTGAAACTACCCAGATCTGATAATACTTTCTTTTTTTTAACCCTATCTTTCTGTACTTTTCCTACCTACATTTGTGTTTCTTCTCCTATCTCAGATGATTCTAGCCGTTCTTAATGTCTTAGAAACAAGAGACGAGAGAAACTCAGAGACTGGGGGTCAGGTTTCACATCATTTTTATCTTTGTTCTTTTCATTTTGAGTGTTCTCAAAGGTCTCAATTGCTCAATGGCAAAAGGCGCTGGCCTGTGGCCGGATGTCCCGCCTGTGTGGAGCCACCTTGAATCTCATACTTGAGGCGAAAAATACTGCAAAAGTTTTGTGCGTTGGAAGCACTGTTTTTTTTTTTTTATTATTTTCGATAATAAGGAAAGGCATTTAATTTTTAACTTTCAAAGATAGATTTATCAAGGTGCAACTGATCTATAATCAATTGCACACATTTAACATGTGTAGTAAGTATTGACATTTGTATACATGAAACCAACAATCAAGATAATGGACATCTCCATCATCCTTGGAGGCCGAATCCATGACTTCATTTTGAAAACATTAAAAATTGGTAAATTTCCACTGAATAAATCTACATTTTTATTTATTTATTTATTTTTTAATTCCAAATATGGACCAGCCTTTTGATGGTTACCCCTGCACCCCATCTCCAGTTTGCCTCGCCCCTAGAGCCCTGCTTTACTTATTGATGCTGTTTGCTTGGTCTTTGAATTCACCATCCCTGCCAATCAATGTACCCTCTATCTTGACATGAGCATTTACCAGTCTCCAAACACCATAAACTTTTGTTTGCTTTTTTCTTGCAAATGGCTCTGCCAGCCTCCTTTGAGCAAACTCAACAGTTAACCCCTTAGTAAAGCTTTCCTTTTTTAAGATCTCTTTAGGCAGGATACATTGCTCCTTGCTCGGCTGCCTCTGCCTGCTGTTCTTATCATTATTACAGAACATGTCACATTGTTGGTTGGTTTTACATCTTAGCCCTTCTGCTAGATAGATGACCACTCCTCAATTCTGAGACAGAATTTTTTTGTTTTGTTTTGGATCCTCAGAATCTGACCTAGTGCCCCATACAAAGCAAAAGCCTATGAGACATGTTTTAAAATGTCAAGTTAAATTGATTCTTTAAAAGATGAGGCCTTTAATTTATATATTCCATTCAAGAGGAAAAGAATTCATAAACATAGCCCCCATTTTGAAAAAACTAAACATTTTAACTGCAACTTCAATTCAAATATACACATGTGTATACAGAGGACCTTGAGGGCTGCCTGTTCACTGAGTTAGACCCAATAATCACTGGGGCTCCCTGGGACTTCACAACATTGAAGCAGAGTTCATCTGACTTGTAGGTGAAGGTTTTACAATCTAATTCCTCAGATTTTGGAAGGTATATATTCATTGTGTGGATTAACCAATTGCTAAATTAATAACATTCACGCATGTATGATTGGATCTTTCATCCATGAACACAAAAGAGCAAAACACATATGTACCTTAATAAAAACTCTTCTATTTGGGAGCTTCTTGCTCAGAAGTTTTCTAAATATAAGCAAGTTCTTTTGTCAGAGAAAAAATATTCCTAGCTAATTTTCCTTCACTTTGGTGACTTGGTGACAGCCTCCATTCTGGTTCTGACCAGAAGCCACATCATATATTTCTGTTGCATCTACATAAAAAATATTTTAAAAAACTACATGCTGCAAGTCTTTCCTTAGATTATATGTGTTGGAGTTCAATTTCGTTTCTCAGTAGAAAGCATGGGGAAAAAATTGGCTAATTTTGAAAATCCAGTTGTTTTCAAAAATCATTTTGTGACTGCCTCCCATGTTCAAAAAGCTCTATATTCACTATGGAGAATATAAAGAAATGAGTAATACCTAGTCCATCTTCTTAAGGGTCTCATAATGTACTGGGAGAAACTGAAAAATATATGAGCATTTTAGGTAATGGGAACAGCTCAAAGAAAAGCCCGGAGATTGGAGTATCAGCCAGTGTATTCATAGAACTGTCAAGTGGTATGTGCCTGCCTGAAACAGTGATGTACTGGTGTTGGGAGGGGACATTTGAAGCTGGGGACCAGGGAGAGGTGGGAAGTCATTTTGACACCAGAAGGTTTGAATATCAGAGATGAGAAGTCTGGATTTTTATTGTATATAGGTTATCAGGGAACCATTAAATATTGTAGAGTGACATGTCAGACTAGAAATGAATATTTGGACATCTGCTTGTCAATGTATCAACTCAGCATTTATGCATAGAATTTTAAGGTTAAGGTAAATTTGTGCTTCTGTCTCTCTCTCTCCCTTTCACCCCCCTTTTCTTCCTGTCCCTTGTTAATAAGACCCATGTTACTGAAGGTTTCAAGGGTAGTCTCAAATTATTAACAGGGTATGACCACACTTGGAAAATGAACCATCTCTACACCCCAGAAAATTCAGTCCCCAAGGATGATTATTTTGCAGCATGTTTAGGATTTATGTGGCTATATAATGTTGAGAAAATTTTACTTTAAAAAATAATTTTGTTAAATATTTATTTGATCTTGTATTAAAAAATGATTCCCACCTGCTAGGCTCTGGACCACTGATGGTGTCGACTGTTATCCTGCTTACTCCAGAGTATCTGGTTGTATTTCAAAAATAGGAAACTTTTTAAAAACAAGAAGTAGATAGCAAGAGAAGGCAGGGTTCAGACCCACAGGGTGACTGCATTAAGACTCTTTTCCTGTCCTCTTTGCCATCCTGATAGATGATGATAATTTTCTTTTTCCCTGCTGATAATAAATTTAGGCTTTCTTCTATCAGTGCATGAATGTTTCCAGCATTTCTCAGTTTAGCCTTGATAAAATTATCCTTCAGAGGAAGGCGATGGAATACCCTGCCCAGGCCCCTTAGGGATGGACCCTTAGGGACTGGCTTCTGCCTGATCCAGAATATGAGGCAAAGATCCAGCCTTAACAAAGCTGAGCACTCCCTGTACAAATTGAATGGCCCAGGGTTGCAGTCAAGGATCCACGAGGTAAGCCAAGGCCCCCGCAGGCTGGGACAGGTCAGAAAGCTGAAGACAGAGTAGCGCCTGATGGTCTGTGTGTGTGTGGACCCTGGGTGGCTTGCCTGACATGCTGATTCTAGCAGAGAACCAACACCCACTGAGAAATCATCCAGGCCCACAATCTGTCCAAGGGCAGCCAGGCTAACCCTTGAGTTTTCATTGCTAGTACCTGTCCAGGTGGGCCCAGGCATGCTGACGTTGATGAAGTCAGACTAAATTTCACCATGGCCTCAAGTGGGTATTTTTACCACCCCAGTGTGGATGTTTTCTGGCTCAAAACTCTTTCATTGGCTGGGTCATGTCATTGTGGGGTGATTCAAGGGGCAGGGCAACCAGAACAACAGTGACAGAGAAGTATCCAGACATGTTAGGTCAATTTAAAGAGCCTTTTTCTCCGGCCAGTTATCAATCCCTGGCCCTCACACCTAAGGAGTACATTCTTAGGCTTTACAGATAGAAAGGGGGATTCATGCCTAGGTACCCAAGCAATCTTCCTCTGAAAAAGAGAACTTTCAAGAAAACAACTGTTAGCAAGAACTCCTGGTTGGAAAAGTTAAAATATTTAATGAATATGATTTTATAACTGAAGAAACCATGAGCCGAACCTGCTTACAATGATAATTTGGGGTTTAATTAATTAATGACTAAAGTACTTTGGAAACACAAAGGACTATATAAATGCTAAATATTATTAAATGTTAATAGCCATGTTCTCGAATAACACTGATATTAATTTAAATTCCTAAACCTTATTATCAGAATGAAATGCATGCTAATGAGGCTTTCCTAATAAATATTTTGTTTATGATGTATTTAGAGTGGTATTACTTATCTTGCTAGAGCAAGTATAAATTACTGCACTTGGCAAAAGGGTTGCTGCCTTTTCTTCACGATAATTAAAATGGAAATGTAGAGAAATATAATGAATATATTAGGCAAAAAATTTTGTGTCAGAGCCACCGAGGTTTACTCTGTACCAAACCAGTGATTCTATTTTTTCTTGAGTAGTGGTTCCAGTATTTTGTTTGTCTCTTTTTGTCTTGTTGGACTCTCTTGATTGTACTTAATGAAACCTTTTAATTTTAAACAAATTGGAGTAAAATTTATACTTTCAAGGAATTTTTTATAAAGTTCATGTTATCCTTTGAAGTCATGGGAGGTTTTCTGGGATGATTCTGAGGAGGCTTAGGGACTCCTTTTTTATGTTATTTCTTGCCTGGGGCTACTGATAAGCCACTGTCCTTGCTGACCATCACGGAGGTGGGCTTTCCAAGCTTTCTGGTCCAGGCACTGACTAGGTAACAATGCTAGAGCTTGCTTCTGGGGTATTGAATCATTTGTGTTTCAATTAGTTCAGGTAGAACATATTCTTGTATTATTTATACATGGTCTTTTCAAACTGTAGTGTCTGCTTCTCTTTGGGATAGAGATGGCTTAATGTAGACCCCCTTCAAGTTTAGAAGTCTGAAATTTATCCATACTCTAGAATCACAGGAAACAGAAGACTTTTCTTGTAACCTTCTTACGGCCGGAGAGATCACAACCTTTATTCATACATGTGAAAATAATATCTAAACCTAGAAATAAGTTATGTGTCAGCACAGTGCTGAGTATTTTGCATGCATTATCAAATTCAAAACTAATGAAAAACTCCATGAAATTGGTAATAGTATCATACCTTTTAAAAAGCCCAAATGTACACATCTATTTAAAACAATCCATTTGTAATTTAGAATAATGCATTTTATTATTATTTGTAATGATACTTCATAAAGTTGGGGTAGTTAACCACTGTCATTTTGGGGCAAATCCTTTCTAAATTAATTTTGCTCTAGTTCATAAAATTTTAAAGTATCCAAGTAAAAAACATTCTACTTAGTCATATATGGAAATTTTCCTTGGGGATTGATTACTTTGTGTCTGAATTTAGGAACCCTTTTCCCACCCAAAGAGGAGAAAACATTTCACAAATAATTTTTTTCTAGCTCTCTAATTACTTGACATTGTTTAAATATTTTTCTCTACTTTTTGCACTTAATCCATTAATCTACCTGAAATTCATTGTGATGCAAGTTCATTATTTTCCTTCAAGGGGATAGTCGTTATTTCTAGAATTTTGATAAAACACAATTAGAACTTGGAAAGGAAGCCACGTTTATCAATGTGTCGATAGTTGGCATCTCTATGCCGTCTGACCAGTGAGGGTTTGTAGCATGGGATACAGCATAAGAGAACAAGCCAGCTCCCAGGGGCTGCCCAGCCCTGGAATGTTTGGCCAAGTCCTCGGAAGAGGCAGGACTAAGTTCTCAAGGAAGTAGTTGAATGTAGGAAAGCTTTGGATGTGAATGGCAGAAACGGCTGCCCTGACAGACCAAGGACCTTGGCTTTGGAGTTGCTTCCATCATTTTTTTCCCAAAGGTCAAGACTTAAAGTCACACTGATAAAGGCGGCTGACGGAAGTTTCCAAATGAAATGCCATCACTGCATCAAGCCAGGAGGGAGCTGTGGCACAGAAGCTCCTGGTGACAAATGGCTTTAATGCAGCCAGAATATTGGCTACGATCCAGTCATGTAGGAAATGGATTCGTGTTCTCTCATTGTTTCCCCCCCCCAAACAATGGCAATTTTGAGGCCACTAGGTAATAGCTTTGCTGTTGAACATAAACAGAAAAAAAATTGCTGATTGCTGGAATTATTATTTAGAGAAGATGGAAAAGAAATTAACGTACAACAGGTCCAACATGTTGGTGATGGTTAACATACTCTGAGAACTTACTGTGTGTGTATGTGCTGAATAGTTCACCCCATTGGCCCTCACAGCACCCCCATACCTAGAAGCTATTATCACCTAAAATAATGAATCCTTACTTTATAGAATCCACCTAAGAAACAGAGAACAAGGGGTTTGAACTTGATTTCAAAGCCTATGCACTTAATCACTATGTTGCCTATTTGAATTAAGTACAATGATTCTTTAAATAAGGTTTTGAGTAAAGAATGGATGATTAATTATTGGGGAAGTATTGTGTATAAAATAACATCACTTGTAAACATTTAAGAACAGAAAATATTATAATTACCATTAAAGATTTACTGCATAACCTTTAAAGTCTCTTTCAACAACTTTAAAAAGTATATGAATATGTGACCAGTGAAACTCTACATCATGTACGACCATAAGAATGGGATCCTAATTAGAATAGGTCACATTCCATGTATGTATAATATGTCAAGATACACTCTACTATCATGTGTTTTTAAAAAGAACAAATAAAAAATTTTAAAAAGTAAAAATAAATCTTCAGATGATGGAATAATTGAATAAGCACAAAATAGTAACTATCAGAAAACCATATTTCTTATCTGAATACCACCTATTAAGAAGAAAATAATTTAATCTGCCTATTCACCAGTTTTTAAAAATATTCATATGATCTTTAACAAAAAATCTTTCAAAAGGATATAAGATTATGATACATAATACGATTCCACTGTAATCATTACCACATAAATTCAAACATTTAGACATTGTATCAAAATTTATTTAGGAAAGAAGGAAGTGAGCTATTATCCCATTCTTTTCATTTAACCATCATAACCATCAGAAATTTGCAGATCTCAGATAAGGAAATGAAGAACATAAGTAAATCTTCAGAAATAAAATGTTCCCTAAAATAGTAGATGACATTGACACAGAGGCACAGAAACAGGTAAAAAAATAAAAGATTGAAAGCATTATGATAAATACAGGCAGATAAAGCACATTAGCATATGGGAAATACCATCTTAGTATTTTTATCAATATCCAACCCATCAAAGAAGTCACTGAAGCTTAAAGGTGTTAGAGGGAAAGAAAGATGAATATGTCTAATTTTTGTGCTGTTAAAATCTTGGCCATATTCTTTTTTGTGCTTTCCATAGCTCCTACAATTCATATACCAAAAATATGTTTGTGATAATTATTTAAGATAATAAGCATGCCCACTCATATAAATTACTAGTCTTCTGGCTCTTCATAAAAAGAAAATTGCAGTGTCACTCTAACACTAAACATTTTAAAACTCTTAGCCCAAGCTTTTCTAATCAATTACAGCCCTTCCATCCCTCTTCCCTTCCTCCTTTCCTCCCTTCCTCCCTTCCTTCACCAATCATTGAAAAACTTTCCCTTTAGGATTCACAATGTGCTTTTGTCTTACCCATGTGGTAGAAAGGCCCATGAGATAGAGCTCCTGCCATCTGGGATTTCAAGATTTGTTAAGGGAAATAGACATATTATAAAGTAATCAGAATAAACTAAGTATAATTAAATCTGTTGCAGTGGGCTTGACTGTGGCACAAAGGAGGCTTTGGACCACTCTGTCTGTGTGCACAGGAAGGACCTCGGAGAAGGAGTCAAGGGTGAGATGGGCATGTTGCGGTAGTCACCAGGAGGAGCAGGGGAGACAGGGTCCAGCAGCTGTGGACGAAGGGCAACCAGATGTGCTCCTCAGGCCCAAGCCAAGGTACTGTTAGAAGAGGGCTGAGAAATAATGCTGGAGAAATTGGCTGGTTAAGGAATTCTCATGGCTGCCACTCTTGTTCTTCCTCATCCCACCTCCAAAGTGGAGAGTACATTGAAAACATTTGCAGAAATATTTGGGGGCAGGGGGTCTCAGAACCAGGTGTAGAAGTCATTCCTGCTTTAGCCCTTAGGGGCCAGCTCAGGCAAAGACAGCTCTGCCACCCATCCTGGTAGAAGGCCTGGCTGTCTTTCCTCCATGTAGGCCTCCCCATTGCTCTCTGCCTTCTGGCACTTGGCACCGGCTTCTGTCTTTACACAGGGCCACAGTACAGAAGGTCTTGGGGCTTCTCTCTGACAAGAGGCCTCTGTGGCTCTCTGTGTCTCCTCTAGCTCCCTTCTCATAGGATCAGAGGTCTTGATGGACCAAGAGCCCCGGGAAACAAATGCACCCATTATTTGATCACCTAACCCTCTCCTCCCAGCATCCCTTCTACCCCTTGTAGAAATAAAAGCAGAAGGAGAGACTTGGGGAAAATTTGGGTTTACCTAACCTAACCCAGGCAAAATGATCCTTTTGGATCCCTATGGGCTAGCCCAGTTCACCACCTTCCATATTAGCATTGGAGCAGAGTGAAAAGGAGCCTTTGGTTTGAATTTTTCTGTATTCAGATATTTTTTCTGGAAAGCTCTCAGAATGTGGTCTCAACATTTGGATGACCCTGAGTATGTTCTAATCATAACAATGTCTATCTATCTTGTCTGCTAGTCTGTATGTCTGTCTCTCTCTCTCTGCATGCACATCCAGCAAAGGCAATGTCATCAGGGGGCTTGAAGTGTCATTCTGGGCAAGAAGTTAGGTAGGTGTTGACATGATCCCATCAGCATTTCTAAGAGACCATTAGGAAGCTGCATGTGGACTAGACTATGAGGGTGGCAGGGTGGAACACCGATCCAGGAGGCCCACTCAGGGTGTGGCGGACTCCAGTCAGGGAGAGGACAAAGGAAGGCGTATTTTAGTCAATAGGGCTTAGTCACGATTTGAGTGGGGAATCTGAGTGGGAAAATGGGTGAATTCAATTCGCCAACTAAAGAATGTTCTCAGTGTAAAGAAAGACAGTGGATTATATTTTTAAAATTGCTAACAAGTTAGATTAGAATGCCTCTGGAAAATTAAATGTGGAGACTTCCAGCTTCTAGATTTAACAAATGGTTCTGGTCCTTGTGAGAGAAGCCCAAGCAGATGGGAGGTCACAGATACACAGGTGAGATCAACTAGGGAGGGTGTTTGGAATATGAAGAACACAGAGCTGAGAATGGAGATGCTGTGAATCTAATGTGTATAAAGCAAATAAAGAGAAACAGAGATGGAGGGAGGAAGATTGAGGGGAAAATTACCAAGATTCAGAATTTTCTGTGGTTTCAGACTATGGACTATGGGCCAAATCCAACCTGCCAGCTGCTTTTGTTAAAGTTTTTTTTTTTTTTTTTTTTTTTTTTAAATGTGTTTTTGGAACTCAGCCAGATTCATTAATTTATATTTGAGACTGTGTGGCCCACAAGCCTAAAATATTTACAGGCTTTCAGAAAGCTTGCTGACCCCTACTTTCGATCACGGAGGCATGACAGAGTCACTATTTTTCTTAAATGTCAGCTATAGAAAGAGTGAAGCAGACGACTTAGAGATCCCATCTGTCTCCATTGATCTTGCAACCACTGGGGGAAGAGAATTCTGATAGTTATAAAATAAGCTCATCAGCTCTAGTGTCAACTAGAAACAAAAACTGGAAAATAAAAACATAAAGCACTTTATCAAAGTGGACAGGGCCCTCACTAGTCAATTCCCCATCATGAGGAGAATTAAACAGAATCTGATCCTTGGTTTGGAGGCATTCACTCAATTTTGGCTAACTGTGCTGAGAGATCCTGAAAGGAACATTGAGAATGGTATTAGAAGATGCTGAATAGTGAGGGAAGTGTCAGAACAGGAGACTAAGAGCATTAAAATCATTCCTGCATGCAGACCGCCAGGCGTTGGAGGAAGCCAGCTGTGAGCTTGATATATACTATAAAGAGGCACAGATTGCTTCACCAGATCAACACAGAAACTGATTAAAAAATTAAAGGCAGAGGCGGTTGGAATGTACAGAGATTGGAACCAGGGAACCAGCTAAATGCCACAGGAAATTCTAAGACCATCTTCTCCACCATGTCCCTGGGCTTCCAAATGACATATTTTAACCACCAGGTACCAATGGGTCTCATAGGTACCATTAGGAGATGCTATGATTTCTGCACATCACTGCTGAATAGCCCAGTTCTTATTTAAATTATCAGTATCTAAGAGCATTTGGAGTAATATCTATGAATTTAGTAGAAACAAAATAATTGATCTCTTGGGAAAGGCTCAAGAAAATTAAATGAAACTCAGTGAGCTGGCTTTGAACTTTAACCCCTCTTGTCCCACATCTGGTTTGAAAAATCTTCTCTTAGAAGGTGGTACTTATTGTTTGTAAAGAAAGAATACTAACAAATTCATTCTATTGAGAACCTTTATATAAGCACATCATTAGTCAGATCATAGAGAATGAGTGGATGGTTTCTACTATCTCTTTTCAGACAAGACTGGCTGCAGAATTTGTAAAATGAGAATGTGGGCCCCTTATTCAAAAAGGGAGAAAAATGCCATTACAGGTACTGATATATACTGCCTTTCCCTTTCTTTTATGCTCTTTCTTCTCAAATTGTCATGGTGGTTTTTAATTTAATGTTGTCCTGAATAAAGAAAAAGTGAAAATTTTAAACCATTAATATGCAATTTTTTATTGTGCTTTGCCAGTTTTGAGATGTTTTTATTAGTGCATTGTAGTTATACATAATAATGGGGTTGATTTTGACATTTTCATAGATGCATATAACATAGTTTGCTCCATTTCAATTCTTAGTTCTTCTTTTCCTCTCCCCCTCCCTTCCACTGACCCCTCCCCCTCTACTCTAATGGATTTCCTTCCACTTATTTATTTTTAAAAATTGGTGCAATATACCACATTTTCTTTATCCATTAGTGTGTTGATAATCCATTAATCTAAGGCTGATTCCATAACATTGCTGTTGTGAATCGTGCTGCAATAAACATTTGTATGAATGTATTACTGTAGGATTCTGATTTTAGTTCTTTTGGATAAATAACGAGTGGGATACCTGGGTCATATGATGTTTCCAAATCTAGTTTTTTGAGAAATATCATATTGCTTTCCACAGGGGTTGGGCCAATTTGCAATATATTAGTGTACCTTTTCCCCACATCCTCACCAGCATTACTGTTATTTGTATTCTTGATGATTGCCGTTCTGACTGGAGCAAGATGAAATCTCAGTGTAGTTTTGATGTGTGTTTCCCCGATTGCTAAGGATATTGAAAGTTTTCCATATATTTGTTGGCCATTTGTATTTCTTCTTTTGAGAAATGTCTGTTTAGATCATTTGACCATGGATCGATAGGATTGTTTGTTCGTTTGATGTTAAATTTTTTTCAAGTTCTTTATATATTCTGGATATAAATCCCCTGTTAGAAGAGAAGCTGGCAAAGATTTTCTCCCATTCTGTAGGATCTCTCTTCATGCTCTTAACTGTTTCCTTTGCTGTGCACAAGCTTTTGATTTCTGAGACCATCCCACTTACTGATTCTTGGTTTTATTTCTTGAGCTTTAGGAAGAAAGGAAGTCAGTGCCTGTGCCAAAATGTTGGAGTTTTCTTCAAGCGGTGACAGTGCTTCTGCTCTAATTCCTAGGTCTTTATCCACTTTGAGTTGATTTTTTGTTCAGGGTGAGAGATGGAGGAATCTAGTTTCATTCTTCTACATATAGATGTCCAGTTTTCCAAGTACCATTTGTTTAAAAGTCTGTCTTTTCTCCAATGCATGTTTTTAGCACCTTTGTCAAGGATCAGATGACTGTATCCATGTGGATTTGTCTCTGTGTCTTCTTTTCTATTCCATTGATCTATGTGTCTGTTTTTATGCCATACCAAGCTGTTTTGGTACTATAGTCCTGTAGTGTAATTGGAGGTCAGATTTTGTAATGCCACTAGCAATATTCGTATTGCTCAGGATTACTTTGACTCTTCTGAGTCTTTTACTCTTCCATAAGAATTTTAGGACTATTTTTCTTAGCTATAGTAAAGCATGTCATTGGTATTTTGATAGGATCTCATTGACTCTGATTGTTTTTGATGATATGGCCTTTTGACAATATTAATTCTCTCTATCCAAGAACCCGGGAGGCCTTTCCATCTTCTCAAGTCTTCTTCAATTTCTTTCTTCAGTGTTCTATAATTTTCATTGTAGAGGTATTTCACCTCCTTGGTTAGATTTATTCTCAAGTGCTTTGTATTTACCTGGTAGGGGAGACACCATGATCACAAAGGTAGTTTTTCCAGGAAAAGTCTCATCTAATATAGAGCAGACATCGTGATCTTGCGATTTTTCCAAATGTGGGAAACTCAGCTGTAGAATTTGTGGTAGTGGGGGCTGCTTTTATGCTTTCCTATTATATGGTAGCCCTCAGTGTTAGATTGGGATAGTGTTGTTTGGTTGTCTATTTATGTGTGTGTATGTATGGTCTTGGAATTTTTATCTCTTGAACAGATATTTGTGCTGGTGGCTAATGATTGTTTCTCTAAATCCATATGCCTGTAAACTCTTTTGAAAATTCTTTCATGGGCCTCCAAGATTGCTTAAGAGGGTGTTTTGATTTTTTTTCCTAAACTGTGTTTTCTGTTTGTTGACACTGTCCAGTTCTCCTTTGATATCTTCATTGCCAGTTTTAAGGGTAAATATAAGAGCATTTCACTTATATTGGGAATCAATGAAATGAGAAGAATCACAGACAATCAAACATGAATATGTTAGATCTTACCAAAATGGTGGAAATTCTGCATAACACCGAATCAACTGCTTTTATTTCACTTTTTGATATGTATACACTCTCTATCTTTGGTTTACTGATAGATTTACTCTATCTTTGGTTTACTGATAGGGAAAAAAACTGAAAGAAAAAAGAACACTTCTCTTTCCTTGTCCTTACATGTCATCCTAAGTGGCTGACTAATGTAGGTAAGTGACGTGAGTAAGAAAGGATATGATACAGTTCCCAACGATCTGGTCACTAGAGGCCACCATCACCTTTCTGCATTGGAAGCAAGCTCCGGTTCAGATGGAGAGTGGTCTGCAGGGCTCTCAGCCCCCTATCTCCTCAGCTGTGGGTGAAAATGCTTACTTTGTTCTCAGATTGAGCCTGTTTGAACTCCACCCATCAAGGATCCACTGGAGTTCTGTACTGATGGGACCCTGTGACTATCACTTATGAATGGGTACAAAGACCTGCAGACAGCATCTTGAGCTCCATCTCCTTTATCATGTGCCTGCTACGTCCTCTGTTCCATGGGACTTCATTTACAGAACCCAAATTCAGAGATAAAATCGCAAATTTCAAGACCTCAACAGAAGAGTCCTAACCTAAATCATGTGGGACTCTTCTCAGTGTGGTCCTTAGAACTGCACAGGATGCTGGTCCCATGAAGTCATCTGGGCCTCCAGGTTCCAAAGAGAGGCATGCTCTTACCAGCCAGTGCCCTGTCATCTCTAAGAGCAGCCAGCAGAATGAGGAGCTGAGCGCATAGAGACTTGGTTCAATTCTAAGCCCCGCATTCAGCTTTCAGGGTTTGCAGATGCTGCAGCAGCCAGGAGACTGCTAAGTCACCCAGGGTTCTGGGCTCAGTCCTAGAAACTGCCTAAGTCACGTGTCAGAGCTGCCTAAATAGGACTTCATTCTGCTCCAGTGGATAAGACTGGCATCAAAAATACTCAGCTGTCAAGAATTAACTGGGGATGTTTGTCTTTAGGAGTCCCTACCATGAGGAAAAGGAAGACTCCCCAAGAGACCCCTATACTTAATTCCTCTAAAGAGAGGCACTGCCCAGCACCTGCACTATAAGAGCAGGGCAGGGCCACATGGGCACTTCACCTATGCTCAGGTTCAGACTCGGGAAAGGGTAAACTCAACACTGGATGACAAAGTTTGTTCACTGGCACTCCCCAGCCGTCCCTGCCACCCTGTAGTGGAATAGTGATAGTGAGTTACCTTGACCTGGAAGCAGCCATGTTCACTGCATGTTGCATTAGACCCATAGGCCTGCATCCTCATCCCAACCTCCTGGACACCAGGGCCTGCACTTGGGTCAAGCGCCTGCACAGAGGACATGAATCTGTCTTCTTTGAGGCCTACACCTTGCATCTTATTTATCCAATATTCATCTACTGAGTTTCTCAAGCTTCTCCCTGAAGATCTGTATTGGTGAGAAAGAGGTCTGAGGGCAAAGCTGGAGGCAGCCACCTAGTAAAACTGCTTTGAAGTTCCACTTTACTCTTCTAAATTCATGTTGAGTTTTGCATTCTACCCATAAATTATCCAAATGTATTTTAATATAGATCCACTTTAATTAACCCTGTTAAATCACTTAACTTTTCTTCTTAAATTTTCCAGAAGAGTTGATCCTCATGGAAGATATGTATCCCATGACTTCACATAACATGCCCACCCAATTTGTGAAGTAGAGATGCATTTGATTTTTTATTTTTCTCTCCAAATGTTAACTGAGCACTAATTAAGGCAACATGCTGGCGGAACAGGGTGAACAAATGTAGATGCTGTCCCTAGACTCACAGCACTTACAAACTAGCATCAGCCAGGATGAGAGCCTGGTGTTGTCTCACTGGAATCACACAGTATGATACCATTTTGCATTTTTGATAATTGATGCTTGTGTAAGGTAAGAACTTGGGCCTCAATCCTTAATATTCTTTCTCTTACAATAAAATATGCTTGACTGGAGGTTGAGGGTGGGGGCTGGTGGGGAGAATGAGATGGGAAAAAAATACAAAAATAGTTATTGTTGCAACCAGAGTTTCAATGAACATTCATTAGTAAAAGTGAATACTCCCTGGTTAATTGAACGGCATTTAATCACTACAAGGTCATTCGGTGCAGACAGACAGCATGGGCCCTGTGAACTTGCTCCTCGTATTCCATTTCTGGATTTTTATGAGACTTTTCCACCTCACTGGAAAGTCGTCTTAGTCAATCAATTTTTCATATTTGGTTTGGATCACTTTCCTCAGGTAGATTAAGATCCAAGTGTGCTTTTGTGTTTTTAACTATATTAATTGCTTGATCAACTCCCATTTCAGAGAAGCTCGGGGAAAAGCTTTGCTTGCATCTCTTCTTCCCTGAAAATTGCCTCTCAGTCTTTTCTTTTTTGTTTATTAACCCTGCACTTGCCATGCAAATGATACAGATTTTTCACTTCTGGCACTAGTAAATTACATTTGTATTTGAATTCCACTTGAAGCTTTCATAGGAGATTGGGCTTGTTTCTGTTCTTTCTTTCTGGTCAAGCCATGGACATCTAAGCCTGTCTCTGACTCAGTGGTGTGGCAAACAAGTTTCATTCTTATGAAATGATTTCCAAGTAATTCAAGATGGAAAAAGAAGAAGAACATGTCTTCAAATGCAGAACTTTTTCTTTCTTATGAGCAACTAAATTTATAGGGTGGATAAAGGTTTAATTGAACATTTAATAATCACCAATAATCAGTGAAAAGATATAAGCATGATCATTTGAGTATTTTTACTTTATGTACTATGGATAAGTATGTTAACATTTAAAACACCTGTATCTTTCAAAGGCTAAAGCAAAACAATCATGTAGTTCCAAGTGGAATGGTGCGTTCAAGAGGTCCACGTTATTAATAAGAATGGATCTCAATCTTGCCATGAATAAAAGACTAACCCCTAGTATTTGTGTGGACCTCTAAAGCAGATAATAAATCTTGGTATTAAGTAAAACCTGACAAATTTTCCCTAGAGAATTATGAATAATGAGATTGTGTAGATAAACAATCCATCACTCATTTCTGTATAATAGTTCTAGTGTGTTAAATATCTATTTTTAATATTCTAAAATAGCTCACCTTCAGGAACTCATTGGTATACTAAAGCATTTACAATTGTAGTATTTTCTTTACAAATTACTTCAGAGATATCTCCTTACAATAATGATTGTTCACCTGAGAAGAAAAACAAAGAACATTAAAAATATAATTGCCTCTGATGATATGAGATTTCTCTGAACTCCAGTTATGGAGAGCTAAAGTTTTATTAATTATTTCTCGTGTCCTATTTCTAATTTCTCAAATACCTAAAAAATGAAGACACATAATATATTGAAAACTAACTACTGTCTTTCCTTTCTTCCTATGCATCTTTTCTAATCCCATTTCATTTTACCCAAACTAGACTGATTGTTGGCCCCTAATATCTTTATACCTCCAACTTCACTGGGGTAAATCTTTCAATTTGCCTGAAATTGATTCCCCGGTGCCTGCCCCTCATCCTGCTTTTCAGTTTTCAAATTCCAACTTCTTTGTGATGTTGTCCCTAAAATATTCTCTCTTCTTTGAAAAACTAAATTTAGGATGTTGTGAAATAAAGTATTAGACAAAATTTATAAAAACATGGGCTTTTGAGTCAGAGCAAGATTTAAATTGTCGCTGAATACTGGCCATATACCCTTGGGCAAACTGAATTCTCAGACTCTCCTTAGCAATGGCCATAAGACTGTGGTAAAGGTGCAGTGATTTACATAAATTTACATAAAAATCTCGGTCCAGTATCAGTCCAATAGAAAGAGTTGACTGGTAGCTCACTCTCACTCCTCAGTCTCAGCACTTCCACTGCAGCCAGGACAGATCACCTGTGTGAGGTGGGAGAGGACAAGCCTGTTTCCCTAACTAGATGGTTGTGGTAAGAAAGGGCCTATGTTCCTATGCTTTTGTTTATCACAATGTCTAATACAACTTCATTTCACTTAATAATATTTTTTTTTGTACTGGGAATTGAATCCAGGGACAATTAAACACTGAGCCATGTCTCCAGCCCTTTTGTATTTTCTATTTTGAGACAGGGTCTTGCTAAGTTGCTTAGGGTTTTGCTAAATTGCTGAGGCTGGCTTTGAACTTGTGATCCTCCTGCCTCAGCCTCCTGAGCAGCTAGGATTACAGGTATGTACCACTGCACCCAGCAAAAAATATCTTTTAATTGGGATAAATATCTTGGATGGGAGATAATCTAAGTTAACTATGTGAACAGTTTCTTCTGTGCATACCTAAATGGCTACTCATGAGTAAATTGAACCACTCTCCCTTTTTTCCCATCTTGTCTTTGTATGGGGGTGGGGGGTTATGTTTGAAAGAGAAAGGGACAAAAAATGTGTATGTGTGTTTACACTCAGGATTAGGTGGCAACTTGGCAACTTCTGGACTGGGAGTCAACTAACTTTGTTGCCAAAAAAAAAAAAAAAAAGAACAATGAACAAAAGATCGGTCTTTCTCACCAATTTATTTTCAGAGTATTATCAGCTAGAAAACAAAACAAGTTTTCCTAATACTAAATTCTTACAATTTAATCTAGTCCATGGTATTTAGCTCAGTATCAAGTTTTCAAGCTTTTTTTAGCTTTAGAAAATTATAATTTCTGAGTAACTAAAACTTGAGAAATAAAAGACATCTTGCGAGCATAATTTGTAAAGCATTCAGTGGTTAAAATAAGAAAAATTAGCCTTTGAGTGAAGCTTAAAACACGTTTGTCAAAAGCTAGCAGCCAAAACACAGGAAAGCAATTTATCCAAAATTAGCTTGCTCTGAAATACTAAGGTTAATGGAATCAAGGAAGGAAAAAGGTGGTGAGATAATTTGGCATCGTTAAAACCTTCAACTTGGATGGGAGATAATCTAAGTTAACTATGTGAACATTAACTCATGTCTTAAAAATGCTCCAAACAATTGGGGCTGTTAGGAAAAATATTCCAGGAAGAAAAGCATGGGATGATTTTTGTATCTGTCTTTTAGAAGGATAACATGAAACTCTCATTGAAATCCTTTTCCGGTGAGGCTGCTTTTAACTTATAAATAACTTCACTGAACACTAAAGACTACAAAAAGAAAATGGGAGTTAATACTAATAGGAGCGCAAGTCTAAGTCGTACAATAACTTGAGAAAAAGGGAGTTTTTGAATCAATTTACAAAAATATCTCTCTGGGTATCACTTGGGGCTTTTAAAATGATAGAAAGAAGGAAATGATGTAAAATAAAACTATGAGGTTTGGTATGAGGCTGCCTCATAGAACCTGCTTCTTTACTTGTATTCAGCATTTTAGTTATATTCATTCATTCATTCATATGTGAATGTATAAATGTGTCCTGAAAAGTATGACCATAACCATTGCAAAAACAAAAATGCAATCATGATCAGCTTTCCTTTAATGCAAATGAAAAAGGAATAATAATCATGCTTATTTTAATAGATTCTCTTGGTCCCATTACATATACATAGTATTTAATATTTTTAAAGCCAAATAACTCTGTTAGAGTGGCTTTTTCTCCCTTTGGACCCCTTAGGAACCCAAAAGGTGTAAATTAAATGAACCAGGATCCAAAGCTTTAGAATTTATATTTTTTAAAAAGAGTGATATTATGTGTTAGTGATCTTGTTCAGTCATTTATAAATAGTCACCTTTGTAAAGCAAGAAATAACCTTGTTTAAAAAACCACTAACATTGTTGTTCTATTGTCACCTGCTGGTAATTGAAAATGTGTTTCTGTCAGTTCTACCTAAGATGGAATGTAATTCCTTCTAAGATCTTGATCTTAAATTGGTAGCGAGAAAGCCAAAAAGGAAAAGCAAGAAGTCTTTACTTGTTCTTTGCAGGAGTAATTTTGCACTGCCCTTTCTGATAATGTGAGTTATTATTCTTACTGACTCTTGGAAGGCAGCAATAGGCTTCTATTTTTTTTCTTAAAGCTCTGTTTTCCTCAATTGATATGGAAGTTGAGTCCCTGCCTGGCTTTAGAACACACATTTGTAGTGTTTATTTTAAAATAAAATCCAGATTGCTTTGTTACAGCAGGCATCTATACACAGTAAATAGTGGAATCCTTGCCGCGATCTCCTTGGCTTTTTTTTTTTTTTTTTTTTCTGAGAGGCTACAAATTTGTTCTAGAACGTGAGAAACCTCATAGCTTAAAATGTAACAATGATTTTGGAGAATTAGTCTTAGTCTCAATATCACGGACCTGGGATAACTCAGACTGTTGCTAGCCTCAATTAGATAAGTAGTCAAATCTGATAATTTAGAACATCACACTCTGCAATGCTTATCTGTATTTCAAGGAACGCAAACAGAATTTTAATTACACTTGAAACACTGCCTGAGGTAATCATATCACAGAAAATACTGAAGAGCTCTTTGGAAATTCATTTTTTTTTCCCTATTGGAGGGGATAGAGAAGACAGCTGGAAATAAGAGTAAAATTCTATCTTAACCATCAGAGAATTTGAAAAGTAAACAAGCTGATTCAAATGCAATTCTCTCTACTCATCAACCAAGTTCAAGGAGACCCTTAATCTTGGCATTGGACTGGATTTATGAGGTTTAAGCACAGCTTTTCACTGGAGCTGCAATTGCATCTGTATTATTCCGGATGGAGACCATCCCAACTAAACACTTCCAGGAACTGGGAGTTTCCTATTAGCCAAGCAATCTGGCCCACTCAGTTTACAAAGAGTTCTAAATGGTAGAGTGATCCCTATATTGAGACAAAAAAAAAAAAAATAGCTTCCTCTAGAACTCCTTTTTATTGTTCTTTGCACTGTCCTGTGGAGTTAACAGAGTAGATCTAATTAACTCCTGTTTCACATGACAGTCTTTCAAATATTTGATGATAGGCACCATGACCAGCGTTTCTAGGTTCTGTGGTTCAGTGGTGTTAATTTTATTTCTTTTGATTTCCTGCACACTGCAGGGATCAGGGAATGGGGTTAGCTTCTTCCTTCTTTTTCTTTTTTAACCACAATAAAAATGACTTGTCAAAGGGTTACTTTTCCACTGCCTGTTTATAGGCTCTTTGCTAAGTTAAGTAACAGGCCCACTGTAGTCCTTCAATACATGGGGTATTTCATATCTGAAATGCATTTTGAAGTTTAAAGTTTCTGATCATTAGGCAGATAAACATTTGGACTTTTAAACAAAAGACCACCTTGATGATGTCATATATGGAATAAAGCACTGATTATACCGTAGGCTGAAGACTAAAATTTTCTATGTCTTCCTATGCTGTCTATTAGACAGTGGTTCTTGTGGCCTGCATGTGTTAGAAATGTAAATTGGAAGCTGGACCATCGTGTGCATGTTCGAAGAGTACAAGTTTTTGTGATACGTAAGAAGTAGCGCTCTTCTGCCTACTTGATTGTTTAGCTGTTGGTATAAGGAAGACAAGTACCCTTGTTTATAGTGCAGGGGTCTCACCCCTATAGAATGTTTTTCTCAAACATGTAAATGAATTTACAGTGCATGCTTCAGAAATTTTCTTGGCAAATTTATCTGCTGAGGCATCCTGATATCAACATGCTGCAGATGAGCAAATAAGACCTCTGGAGCCTGAAACCCCTTCACTGTGTGTATCTAAGCAACCTGCTGGTGGTGGTGGGGACAGCAATGGAGAGGAGTTCCACTGCCAAGAGAAAATTTTCCAAATGCTAGACCCTGATGGAGTCTGAGTATTCATCAAACTAATCACATCATGCACTTCACTGTATACAGTAAACCAGACCTGAACTGGAACATAAGAGGAAAAAAATCAGATGAATTTTATAGGGAACTTTCTGAGACCACTTTACAATATCTAAATGTAACTTTATTTCTTTGCAAGTGAATCTTATCTCACTGTGGTTTTCCAACTGCCAATATCTAAAGATGAAAATCCTCAAGTCTGCAGGAGCTGAGGAAGGAGGAAACTTTAAATTTAGTATGGACCTTCCACATCCAGAGGATAAAGCTTGATTTTGTGGCCTCAGTGGTGCATAGATCCCATAAAGCTAGTCAGCCATTGGCTAATGTTCCAAAATCTCCAACGCACCAGTTAGAGCCAGGGAGGGAAGTCCCATTTAACTGGGCATCTAAGATGCTTTACTGACAAAGCAGCACCAACAGCTCTGTCTGGGGTGTTTCAGCACAGCGCTCCCCCCGAAGCTAATGGGATCACTGTACTTTTATTAGCTTTTCTTATGAAGCATCCGTTTAATGAAGCTTTGGGTAGGAATTAACTTTTTCCCCCTTTGGGGCCCAGAGAAATTCTATGTAGTTAAGGTCACTCCACTTAAAAGGATTTTCCTCCCTACTTCTCAAATGCATCAATAAAACAGAGATCTCGACTTCTTGCTTTAATACAATGGTGCAAACCCACATAGGAAAGCCAGTAAATGATGCATGAAGAACTCATAGAAAATATGCAGAACTTAGAGCTGCCTGGAGTAATGGTAAGTACAGTCTGGTAAAGACGAAGGATTCTGGAAAGTGTCCAGTCAGATGAAGCAGGAAGTTCACAAAGGGAAATTCTCTCTTATATAAAATGGTAAAAACCCAAATTCTGGATGGTATGGAAATCTATAATTTTTTTCTCTTAAATAACAATTAAAATATGGAGTCAAAAGCATTGAAATTTTGGAGAGCATAATCAAATATAAATATTAAATTAGAATTATTATAAAAGTATGCTTTGCAGTAAGATGTTTTGTTTTTATATGGCATCCACCTACATTTGGGGGCCAGAAAGTTGTGAAACTTAGAAATTTCAATTATCCATCAAATATCAATCATCACATTTACATCCATAAATGTGAAATATAGAAAAAAAATATAGAGGAGAAGCTCCACACTTCAAAATCATTATGATTTGGTCAGGATGAAGTTAACACAGAGAGCTAACAAGTACATGACAATGCTAAATAATCTGGCATGCAATTTAAGTGTCAGGGGACATCAGCACTAAGAAAGGAGGTGTCCCTATGGGCTTCAGGTACCATGGATGGTGTCATAGAGAACTGAGGTTCTACAGGGTCCGGAAGGATGCACAATGGGAATTAGGGAAAGTGAAGAAAAGAACATTTTCTAGGTAGATTTTTGACGGGGAATTGAGGAGCAATGGGAGATGTAGGTATGATAGAGAAGAGATGTTGGGAAGTCTTCATGCCATGGACCTGATTTGGTGTGAGGACGATTCTTGAGTCAGGTAGAAATAACATGGCAGCAGGCAGAAAAGGTCAAGCAGAAGAGTGGAATGAGTCCTGCGTACCCTCCTAAATATCAGAAGTTGAGTGGAACTCAAAGGCTGCCTCTTATGACCGGCCACTTAACTGTGCATAAAGAAGCATGAACAAAGGTACCCCAGAGCAGGATGAATTGTGAGTCAGGACATGCGTGCAAGGCAGCGGAGTTTCGGTTTTACTCTGGGGGCAGTGTTGGTGGGTGTAAAAGAGAGGGAGACAAGCTTGTTCCCAACATTCATGTGTGAGGGGAGGAGCAGCTGAGCTACATTCATTAACAACTCCGGTTGCAACTGAAGATTTCAATCTAGGAACTGAAATTATTTAGTCCCACCATATGCAAAGTTCTGGTTTACATCCAATGTATTGGCCTCAAAAATATATCTCAGGTCATAAACTTGTGACTCTACATGAAATAATATTTTATGTGAAAATAGCATTGGTCATAATTTGCTCGATTATAGCCCGGCAAAATATCATGACACTAAAATCCAACAAAATGTTAACTGGTGACAACTGTGATTATGTCTAACAAAATACATATTTGAACAAGGTTCTTACAATTAAAATGAGCTCAAATGTCCCAAATAGTAATAAGTTATGAATACTTTTATTTATTTATTTTTATGTGAAGGAAGAGAGAGAGATTTCCCAAATCTATTCCACCTATCGAACATGGCCAGGAAGGAGTAAAGTACATTTTAAGTTTAACTTTTACCTCATCAGCCAAGGGAAAGGAGATGATTATGAATAAGCTTTACAAAAAGAAAAATGAACAATTTCATCCCTACAAGAAAACCAGCAAAGACCACTTTTTAAAAGATTTCATCAGGAAGGGAAGATAAGCAAAGCCTTGTTTCAAATCCATACATACCGCAGACAGCCTGATTGTTGGAGTATAATTTGGTGGCCTCTATATTTGCACATATACTGTTGGTGCAAAACAAACAAGCAAACAAACAAAAAACTCAGGTACTTACGTTTTCTCTTTATTTCAGAGAACCTTATGAATTTAAGACTAGCAAATCCATTGCCCAAGCTTGTGATAGCAATGCGAGATAAGCACACAAGTACAGGGGCTCTGAAATTTCTCATCACACAAAACTGATAAAACCTAACATGCAGAGCACCTGAGAATGCCAAGGGCTGAAATGAGATTGCACCCAAACAGCACCGTATGGGGTGCAGTCAAAGGAAGAGGTAGGGTGAGTGGGCAGGTAACTGGCCGATGTCCTCATTGAAAGACAGACTCAGACCACGGGCACCCCAGAGGTGTCAGCAGAGGGTCTGCTCCTGAAGCAGTACCAACAGTCAGAAGGACTGTCAGAAGAACTCCTAACCAAAGCCTAAGTTTTCTCTTTAAGAACGTTTCCGATTGTTGGTTCCACACTTCCTGAAACTTACTCTTTGCCAATGGTATGGGTTGAATCATGGCCCCCAAAAGACATGCTAAGGTTCTAACACTGATACTTGTGAATGTGACCTTATTTGGAGTAGAGTCCTGCAGATGGAATTAACGTGTAAGACGATGTGGGTCATACTGGGCAGGGCTGGCCCTTCATCCAACGTGACTGGTGTCCTTGGAAGAAGAGATGAGACATAGACACCAACTCAGAGATACTTGCAGAGTGTCATGTGACAAAGGAGGCCAGGAAATGGACGCTGTGGCCATAAACTAAGGGACATGATGGATGACCACATGTGCCAGAGACAAAGAGACCAGTGTGGAGCAGATTCTGCCTGGGGGCCTCCAGAGAGAGGACAGCCATGCTGACACCTTGCCTTTGGATTTCTATCAAAACTGTGGGACAATGAATTTCTATTATTATAAGCCAATGAGATTGTAGAACTTTGCTACAACAACCCTGAAAACTAATGCACCAACCACGATCCCTTACTAATTGTCTTGTAAAAACATCAGCTTTCCTCAGTGTGATGGCAAGCTCCATGTAGGCAGGGTCCCGGTGCTACACTTCTCTTACCTGGTCCTAGGCCCCAAGCACGTAACTCACTGTTACAATAGAAACCAAGCCCTTCATTTGCAGACACAAATGCCGTGCAGTGTTCTGGAGTACCAAGTTAAGATTATTGAACAGGTGGCAAATGGGTGCTAAAACCTGCTGGATGCTAATTACCAAATGGAGGAAGCCTCTGGAGTGTATTTGTCCTAAAGCAAATTGCTGTATATTTTACTTCGTAATTGTTTTCTAATGATTTCTATGTTGTCTGCTTCCATAAAATATTTTACTTAAGTGACATAACTAACAAGCAAACAGAACAATTACAACAAAATGAAAAATGTTTGGGGGGAAAAGAAGGATAAAGAAAGATCTACTTTCAGCAAGAAGTTAATTATTACAATTGAGTTTTAAATATACCTCTGAGCTTACTGGCAGCCAAGGAAAAAAGGTTTTATCGGTGGTGGTTTTGAATCAAAGGGGAACTATTCGACTTCCGCCCGAAGAAATGCATTTTCTCTTAAAGCGTTTAAGAATTTTTACATGAATTCTTCATGTGAATTTATTTATTTATTTATTTTTTGCAAATTAATATACAATCCACAAACTAAACTGTTGGTTTCTTGAGCAACTATGTGGCAAAAGACATTGACATATTTTGCAAATCAATGTTACTGAAGTAATTCCTGAAAGGACTTTGAGGATATTTTAGGATTTAGTTCTTCATTTATCCCACAATAATTTTCTAAGTACCTGAAATGTGTTGATGATTCTGTCAGCTTTGCATCACTGTGACCCAAACACTTGGCAAGAACAACTTAGAGGAGGTCAAGTTTATCTGGGGCTCATGGTTTCAGAGGTCTCAGTCCATAGATGGTTGACTCCACTGCTGTGGGCCCGAGGTGCACATCATGGCAGAGGGTGCAGAAGAGTAAAGATGGCAGCCAGGAAGCAGAAAGAGAAGGGCTTCTAGGGCACACCCCAGTGACCCACCTCCCCCAGTCCCCTGCCCACAGTTACCACAGTCAGTCCAAACAAGAATGGGCTGATTCGGTTGCTGCTCTCACAGTCCAGTCATTTACCTGCACACGTTCCTGTTTCAGCCTGGAAGCTCTGCAGGGAGGCCTTGAATCCAGACCACTCCAGGCAGGCTGAGACGAACATGCAATTCCTGTCCACGAAGAGCTCTCTGATTAGAGGAAAGACAAGCCACAGACATATATTATAATAAACCATGGGAGGCACCCTGACACCAAAATGGAAAGGGCCTGACACACACAGTGCCTGTCCCGGGATGTCACTTCAGGATGTGATTTAGGTAAGATTCAATGGAAACTAAAATTACACGGTTCCATTGCCTTTCTTCGCAGGAAGGAGGCACTAGGGAAGGTCTGGAGGTGGTGGTCTGTGGGCCTTATTGGACCATGACAAGGGTTCTGTTTATAAAATCACATGACACTTTCTGGTACATGTAAACATGGCATTTTTAAAAATTAGAGTTCTGGCTTCTCTGAAAATGGAAAGACAGCAACAGTTGATTTCATGTATGGGTCACCCAGGTTTGGGAAACCACTGTGCTGGACGATCCCCTACAATAATTGAGACTCCAGTCAGCTCGTGATGTTTGTGGAGCAGGTTCACCTGATGGGTAAAATCCCTCTGTGCTCCAAGTGTGAACATTCCTATTTTTCAAATAACTTATGTTTGTAGATCGAAGGCATTCAAGTTGCACCATTGTCGTTCTGTTGTAAAAATTTAAGACTATGCACTTATTGTTATCTGAGTGTAATGTCAAGCCACTGTCAACGGTCGTGAGCTGCAAGGGTACCTGCAAAATACGCATACATTATTCTTTCCTCAAAAAAAGTTTTATCTGTTTGAACCACTGAAGGAACAAGTACTCCAAACCCCAAAGCTGTGCAGCATCTAATGAGGCAAGTTGCACAAAGAATAGTAATGACAAAAAACATCACTTACTGAGCATCACTAATATGTCAGTATTGTATTTCACGTTTATTTGCATTTCCCATTCAATCTTCACAACAAACATGTAGCCTAAGGCATTATCCTACCAGCAAGGAACCTGAGTCTCAGACAGAGATTCAGCAATGTGCCTGAGGTTACAGAGCTGCTAAATGGCACAGCCAGAATTCAAACCCAGGTCCAACTGACACTAAAAACTGGGCTCTCCAAAACCATACTATTTCATCTTCAAAATAAAAGGTTACTGCAAATCTATAGTGTATGCAAACTGCGTGTGCACATATCCACATATATATTTGTAGTTTGTATATGTAGTACATATAGTGCATATATATATTATGTATTATGTGCATGCTACACATAATATACCTACATATTAGATGCTGCATGTCCAACAAATTAACAATTATGACAGACACAACATATTTTTGAAACCATTTTTGGAATTCTGTGTGTGATACGATATTGTAAACAGATCTAGAGGATTCCAGCCTCAAATAACTTGGCAATCTACCAGGCTCAAAATCAATGGAAAATGGTCAAATTGTTTAGAAGGTAGTATTGAGAAAATTAATTCATCACATTGAGAATTATAAAGATACCTATAGAAATGCAAATCAAAATAATGTTACAATATTTACCACCTATTACCTTGACAAAATTAGGAGCCTGGTAAAAGCCAAGTTTGGGCATGGAAATAGAGGCACAGTTCTCAACCCTATTTATGTACTAGAATCACCCAGGACGCTTTAGCCAATAATACTGATGCAATTGTACCCCCAGAAATTCTAATTTAATTGTTGACTACAGCATAGGTGGCTGGACTTTCAGAATCTCCCCTGTGTTTCTCATATGCAGCCAGGCTTTAGGACCCATGGGATAGAAAGTTATGCCATCAGTGCCCATGCAGCCATTCTGTAGAGCAAGTATCATACTCAAATGATATTTATATGTAGATGCCACATGATGCAGCAATCCTGATCCTGAATATCCATCCCAGAAATTGTCAGGAAGGTTCAGAAGACACATGCTCAACCCAGTGCCACTTCCATTAAATCTGGAGAAAAATCTCCCCATCACGGGGTAAATGAAAATTCCTGTGAATATTCAGGTGGGGAATCCGACACAAGTGCCTGGCATACAGGGGAGGTGTCTGGGAATGACCTAGAGAGTCATCAATATACAGATGGCATTTGAAGTTTCAGGAGTCGTTGAGGTCACTTAAAGTTAGCATGTGGATAGCAGGGACAAAGACCAAATCTTAGATGCTCCTCCATTTAGGGACACTATATAGAAAAAGTCAATAAAGGAGAGTAAAATAGAGTGGTTGGTGAAGAGGAGTACAATAGGGGCTGGGGTGGGAAGTGGTTCAGGAAGGATCAAGAGGCATGGAATGGTCCATCTTGCCACCTACCGCTGGGATGTCAAGCCAACCTGTGCTAGTTTTGTGCTGAGGAAAAGGGCCAACTGAAATAGGTTGAGAATGGGAGACAGGGAGGAAGGAGCTGTGGGCTTAGTTAATCCACTGGTGGAAGTTTGGTACAATTGTAAAAGAAAATTAGGTAGACACTTAAATACCTAGGAGATGTGGGACGAGGTGGTGTTGTTTTAAAATATGGTTATCATTAAGACATAATTGACAGACCTGGAAAAGGATCTAGTGAAGATGATTGATTGACATTGCTGGAGAGAGGATGCCAGGAGACAGATTCTCAGCACATGTGGGGCAGGCTCCGTGGCTGTTGGCACAAGTCAATTGGTGGAACTGGGACAAGAAGGGACATGGTAATCATTTGTTTCTCTTTTCTTTGTATATATGAAATACAACTGTTAGCCCAAAACGGGAGGCTTAAGGCATGCTGGAGTCTTGATAGGAGGGAAGAAGTTGTGAAATAGGGTCTCATTTGCACAAGAGAACTCTTGTCACTGGCTGGGCCATCCTGTTCTAACTAAGGTCACAGTTCAGATGCTCTTTTCTTGAGAAATTTTCTCTTAGCTGCTTTATCTCAAATTTAAAACTCAAAGTGTGGTCTCTACTGAAGGGTACCACTTTTGCCCCTTGGTACCCAAATCTCATGAATTCACCCTGTGGTGGCAGAACTTCCCCATGCAGCCCTCGCCACGTGAAGCTGTCCTGGAGGACTCTTCTCCTCTGTGCCTATTTCCTGAGGCAGAATCTGGGTTAGAGCTGGACGTTCAGAGTCAGGCACAACGTTCACCATGGTATTTGTGAAATGAGTTGTCAAACGTTGCCTTTGAAGCTCTGTATCAACCGAACCCGTCTTACTTCAAGTAGATTTTAAGGCACATGTGATTACTTTCAACTAAGTCTTAAAGTGTTCTCTTTACGATGGGAGTAAATAAAGGCTAATTATTAAATAATCAATAATGCTGTCACCTTGGTTAGACATTTAAGTATAATTCTACCTAGAAGAATCCCATGTGTGCTTTTCAAATGATTATAGCAATAATTGTGAATAAACAGATACAAAACTTTCAAATTCAGAGACGCATTTCTCCACCATGTAGTCCTCGCACGTCTCGATTTTATAGAGCGATATCCCAGCAAAACCAGTGTCTTTTAGCACTGAAGTCAAAGGGATCAGATTTACAGTGAAGTGAGTTCAGAAGTATGGTAGCTCACTCTAGACCTCTTTGGGCTCTGCATACTCTTAATACACTGCAATCTCTTTTCCCCAAGAAGCTAAATCTGGATTTGGAAAAATAAATTTTCATTTTCTGTACCAGCTAATCTTTTACTAACTGAAATCAGTGTGGACAACTGACACTTAGATACCCTTAAAATCACTTTACTCAAATATTAGCAGTAAAACTAAGTGGCTCTATGCATGAGAAACGCGGGAAGAACTGTATTTTTAAAAAGCCGGATCTGTTGTAAACACAGTCTCTTCAGACCCAAATCTTTTCACACCAGAAATAAGTTTGTTTTTGTTTTTGTTTTTTTAGCTATCAAGAAACATCCCCAAACACTTTCTAGATTAGGAAGAAAACACCTTCTTTGTGGATTTAGAATCATATGATTATAATTCCCTCCTTCCCTACTCCCTTTCCTCCCTCCCTGTCCCTTCCTTTTTTTCCTCCTCCATCTAATAATAATTATTTATCCAGTGTCTGCTCTTCACTATGAGTTGGAAATATAAAAACATAAAAGGCCTGAAAGTCACATTCTAGTGGGATAGAAAATTATTCTATGTACCTAAAGTGTATTAATTAAAAATGTACATTTAAAAAAAACTATAGCAGTGAATAGGACCAGAGTGATATGTGCCATAAGAGAGAAACAGGTAAGGTTCTCCAAGAGAACAAGTGAGGGATTTGGGGGAGGAGCTAAGAACCAGGGAAAGGTCAGCTTTGGGGCAGAGGGTGATAGATGTGAGCTGGAAGTTGACAGGTACATGGAAAACCAGATTGAGAGAATTGATAAATTGGTTTAAAGATTGCAGGAAATTTTGAACGGAATACGATGGTTTCTTTAAAGTTGTGTTAATTTTCAAATATGTGATGTTTTTGAAGATGTTTGATTGTTTTCTCTTTCTACTATGATTCCATTATACTTAGAGATTTCAAAATTTATTAATGGCCCAGCAGATGGTCCATTTTAACTGAAGTACATAAATTTTTACATGAAGTGTAGCATGAAGTTGTTGGTGGATTGTACTAGAAATGTCAATTAAATCATGGTGGTTTGCAGTTGCTTTCAGAATTTTATTTCATCCCTGATTTTGTTTTTCCCAGCATTGGTGCCTGGAGTGGCGGGGTTTAAAATCTCCACCAGGAACTGTTGATACTTCTATTTCTTCCTTCACTTCTGTCATATTCACATTAGACAAATACCCTTATGATTGTTTTCTCTTCCTGATAGGTTCACCCTTTCCTCAGTCTGAACGCTGTCTCATGAAGGTGACTGTATCTCAGAAATATGTTCATGGCATCCTCATTTCTCACCCTTTATCAATACCCTATTTGTGTCTTTATGAAGTGTGTTTGCTGTAGAATCACAAATTTGGGTATTGCCTTTCCATTCTATGAATCCTGCCATTTACTTGCAGCATTTAGTTAATCAAAAATTAATAAAATGGTTGATACATTGAGAGTTGTATCTACCATCTTATTATTTTTATTTGTCCTTTCTTGATATCTTTGGTGTTAAATGATTTCTTTGAAGAACTCTAATTTATTTATTAGCTTTTTAAAAAGCTACATTTCTTCGCATTATTTTTAGTGTTTGTTCAAAAGATTGCAATAAACATTCTTGACTTTTGAATTTCTTAGACTCATTATTGCTCTACTTCAAATATATAAAACTTGGAACCATACAAGTCCATTCTCAACATCTTTTTTGGTTGGTTGTCGTACTTATCACATTTATGTATGTTGCAAATGACATGATTCAGTGTTGTAATTTTTCTTAAGTAATTCATTTATATTTTAAAGATGTTAAGAGGAAAAGTTATCTTTAATATTTACTCATGTTCATCATTTCTAGTTCTCTTCATTTTTACAAAAATATATTTTCCCTTTACTTCACTTCAGCCCAAACAACTTCTTTTTCCATTTATTCGTTGTGCAAGTCTGCCAGTGATGAATTCTATCAGTCTCATTAGTTATAAATGTTGTGATTTTCCCTTCGTTTATGAAGACTATCTAGACATAAAATTTTGGATTTATGCCCAGAACAATATCCCCAGCACATTGAAGATATCATCCTGCTGTGTTCTGGCCTTCATTCTAAGATAAAAACTGTGGCCACTAGTATTGTTATTCTTTTATATGTAATATGTCCTTTATCTCTGCTATTTTCAAGTTTTACTCTTTACCTTCAGATTTTAGTAGTTTGATGGGCCCAGGAAGTTGGCTTTCTTTGTGTTTATATTCCTTGTCAGCTTGAGATTTACCAAGCACCTTGAATCTGTAAATTTATGTCTTTCAGCACATTTAGAAAATTGTGGCTATTATTTTTTCTAATAGTTTCTCTGCCTTTTCTTCTCCTTTGCTTTTGGGACTCCAAAAGCTCTTTGATATTACCCCACAAGCTCTTCATTATTTTTCTACTTTTGTTCTTCCCTATTGTTCAGACAGACCATTTCTATCCAGAGTCTCCAAGTTCACTAAATTCTTTGCCATTGCCAATACATCAGCTCTTTATTTCATTTTAATTTACAAAATTTCCACTTCATTATTTTTAAGTGACTTTATTGATGTATTAATAAAATTTATTCATTTGAGCTATACGGGCCAATGATTTTTCGTAAGTTCATGGAGTTGTACAACTATCACTACAAACCAATTTACAGCATTTCATTATCTCCCAAGAAACCTGGAACTCATTTAGTCATACTGTATTCCTAACTCCATACCCGGGAAACCACCAATCTTCCTGTCTTTAGAGATTTGCCAATTCTGGATGTTTATTAGAAATAATACAATACAACATGTGATGTTTTGCATCTGGCTTCTTTAGCTTAGTATAATGTTTTTGAAGTTCATTTATGTTCTACCATGTATCAGCACTTTGTTTCTTTTGATTGCTAAATAGGTCATAATCATCTGAATGTACCACATTTTGTTTATACCTATTCACAAGTTGATGGACATTCGGGTTGTTTCCATTTGGGGACTACTGTAAATAATATCTCTATAATCATTCATGTACCACATTTTTGTACATGGGCATATGTTTTTATTTTTTATTGAGTAGATACTTAAGAGTAGAATTGCTGGGCCTTATAATAAATTTATGTTTAACATTTAATAAACTGTTAAACTGTTTTTCAAAGCTGATACCATTTTACAATAAACACTCATAACACATGAGGGTTCTAATTTCTCTATACTTATTTTATATTTCTTTATTTTATTATTATAATCATTCTGATGGATTTCATTGTAATTTGAATTTGAATTTACCTAATGATAATGTGCATATTAGACACCTCTATCTTTTGAGGTAAAATATTTGTTCTAAATTTTGCCCATTTTTAAACTGGATTATATTGAAGTGTAAGGGTTCTTTCTATGTTCTGGATATAAGTCTATTGTCAGATATATAGGTGTCCTCCCACTCTGTGACTTTTGTCTTAATAGTGTCTTTTAGATTGCAAAAGTTTTCACGTCTAATTATCAATTTTTGTCTTCGGTTGTTACTATGGTGTCATATCTAGGAAATTTTGCCTGACCTTAGGTTATGAAGATTTATTTGCTCCTAAATTTACTTTTTGGATTTTCTTTTAAGAGTTTTAGCTTTCACATTTAGGTGTATGAATCATTTTGAGTTAATCTTTTGTACCGTGTGAGGTAAAGTTCTAAATTCTGTTGTTGTTGTTGTTTAACTATGGATATTTGATTCTCTCAACATCATATGATATATTTGCCTTTCATCATTGAATTGACTTAGCAAAGTTTGAAAAAAATATTCAGAGATATATATACATGTATATGTATATGTACATGTACATTATATGTGCCTGGTATGATATGATATGAAGTGCACAACTTCATTTAAAAAGTATTTTAAAAAAACTTTTCATATATATAGATATATATCTATATAGAGATATATATATATCCCCAAATATATGTGTGTATGTGTGTGTGTGCGCACGCGTATGCAAGTGTGCGTGAGTGCACCTGCATATATATATATATATATATATATATATACATTTTTTTTAATGGTATGTGAATTTAAATCCAGGGTCTCACACATGCTGGGCAAGTGCTCTATCACTGAGTTACATCTCCAGCTCTTGGTTGACCATAAAAGCAGGGGTTTACTTCTGATCCATCTAGTCTGTTCTGTTAATCTGGTTGTCTACCTATGTCCGTGCTCCTATAACTTTGTAGTAAGTTTTGAAATTGTAAACTCTAAGTCCTCCAAATGTTTTCTTTGTGGCTGTTATAAAAGAAAAAACAGCTTCTATTCCTCTGCTGAGATTTCCTATTTGTTTATCATGAGTCTACTTCTTAATTCTCATGAGCATAATTGTATTAGCTGCTTTAAAAATTGCCTGTTAACTCCAAAAACTCAGGCTTGGTCTCTATGATTTTCTTTTCTCTTGAGTATGCTCATGATTTCTGTTTTTTTAATATGTCAGACAGTGTTGAACTGTTTGTTGTCTGAACATTATGGAGCATCCAGATTTTTAAAAATTCTTTAATTTCAATAACTATCATGCAATAAATTTAGAAATAATGATAAAATTAGAAAATCACTCTTTTCAATGCCTCATAAACAGTTGATTCATATGCCAAGTGTCAATGGATGATATATTGATTGGAGCAAGATAGTGCAGAGGACCCAGTTGTGGGCCCACATGGTAAAAAATGAAAAATTAAAACAATCTTAACTCCTATCTCAAGTAGTGAAACTAACATCACCAACAGTGAAGAGTGCATTATGTGTGGCTGGTATGATATGATATGAAGTGCACAACTTCATTTAGAAGTATTTTTAAAAAACTTTTCATATGAGTATAATCAAATCTATAGCCAACTAACAAGAAATATAATGGAAACAGAAGATCAGGAAGAATCAATAAGACAAATCCCAAATGTGGGCCATTCTATAAGACAACTGGTCAGAACCCATCAGAAAGTTAATTCCATTATGTTAGAAAAGATGTGGCATCAGTGGACGGTGGCACACGCCAATAATCCCAGCAGCTTGGGAGGCTGAGGAAGCAGGATCACTTCAAAGTCAGCCTCAGCAAAAAGCTAGGCACTAAGCAACTCAGTGAGACCCTGTCTCTAAATGAAATACAAAATAGGGCTGGGGATGTGGCTCAGTGGTCAAATGCCCCTGAGTTCAATTGCCAGTGCCAAAAAAAAGAAAGAAAGAAAAAGAAATGTAGAGGTCATTTCAAGATTAAAATAAAGAAATAAAACCAAATGCAGACCGAGAACTTTGACTGGATCCTGATTTTAAACGACCAACTTCAAAAGATATTTTTTAAAGCAAAATAATTGATGGAATGAATTTTGTATGGGGAAGATTATATTACATGAAGGATTTTTTCCTTAATTTTATCAAGTATGATAATGGTCATTTGTTTATAGAAGAAGACACTTTTTAGTTTTTAAAGAGATACATAAGGAAGAATTTAGAAATGAAATGTCATGATTACTATTATCCCACTTTCAGGTGGTTCAGAAAAACAGAAATGTTGGGTATCTATCTAAATACATCAGATACAATATTGTGTAAACCATTGCAGAACCTAGCTGATGGGTATCTATGCTCATTGTGTTGTTCTTTCATCTTTACTAGGTGTTTGAAAATTTTCACAATAAAATATCAAAGAAAAAAGCCCTTTCAGCATCTGCTGGTGTCCAACAGCTATGACATCTGCGTAAGAACAGATCCTAACCTACTTTTGCTATTCTGCCAAAGCCCACCAGGGCTTTGTGGGGTTTTTTTCCCCCTTTGGAAAGAGTGCAAGACAAATTTTCATGCTAGTATCTGATTATATTGCTTATACCTGGGAAGTAATTCTTTCTTTATCTAGATGTAACATCAGACAGGGAAAAATATTTTCAAGCCCAATGGAGAGAAGTTTCCATTGTCTCTGGAGCCTTCCATTAGAGTGCATGATGAAGAACTGACCTCCCTGCTCAGTCTGGGTGTTACCATCCAGTCTGACTGCTGCATCTTTGACCTGGCAATGCACAGCACAAGCCTCTGCTGGCCCCGGAACCGGGCAGTGTGATTCTACTCGCAGTTGGGGGAGAGTGTCCTTTGAAGGTATTCTATCAAGAATTCCATCTCTCCACTGTCCCTGGAGGTCCTTCCCCACCCCTACCCCCACCCCTTCATCCAGGAAATAAAAGCCATAGAATTGTTCAATCAGCTTCATTAGGTGGCTGGTGTCGAGTGCTGTTATCATCTCTGCCATGATTTGATGATATCCTCTTGCTTTGTTATTTTCCAGCTCCTAATTGCACCCCATACTTTTGACATCTCTATTGGATCGATGTTAATGTCAAGTTGTCCTGATTCATGTGCTTTATTGAAATCTCGTACGGACGAAGGCAGCTGAAATATGAATCAGTTGAGGACTTTTTTGAAGTGCTCTGCCTACAAGCCTTTCTTTTTGACTTCTGTAGCACCTAGAAGTGGTTTCATTTTTGAGAAAAGAATAAAGGCATATGAGATTGAACTTGTACATGATGTTAAAAGTGCATCAACTTGTGTTCAAATTAGGAAGGCAAAGGCATGAAAAGTAGTCTAATAACATGGAATACTGCGTAAGTTTTAGGACAAATTAAAGTGACCAAAAGAAAAAACAATTTTTTTTTTTTTTTTGTAAAAGCAATGACTAGAAAACAGAAACGCACACACATTCATACAGATTCAAAGAAGAAAACTAAAATCAACCATGAATACCCTCCCTTTTGTTATCCTTTCGTAGTGACTTTTTTCTTTGTGTACAAATATCTGCTTATTCATTTTTCATTAAAAAGATGCAATAATACAATAGACATTTGATTCACAATCTGCTTCATATATATTACATGCCCTGGATTTCTTTCCGAGCCAGTAAATATAGATATTTATAAGTTTTACAGTTTTCTGTATGATATTCTTCAATAATTGATTTAAACAATTCCCTCCATATAAACATTTATGTTGTTTGAAAAGTTTCCAGATCCTATGTTTGAAAACTTGCTGTTTCCCACCTAGACCACCCATGCCAGCCGTCATTTCTCTAGTTCTATTTGGTAAAACTCCAGTCTATTGCTTTTCAAAATGGGTTCTGCGACAAATCCTTCAACATGTAAATTGATGAAACATTAATAACAAAGTAAAGCAGTGTTAATTACTCAGGGGAATCTATGAGTTTTTAATATGGTAATAATTCTCGTGAATCAACAAGAGAGGGATATGGCAATCATCATTTCCCAAACCTATTTCATCACCCAGCATTTCAAGGACTTGGTGTTCCATGAAAAACATAATGTTCTGATTCCATGTAACCCCTGTCTTAAATTCATTTCTATTTTGGTGTCCTGCTGCCAATTCAAGTTCAGATGTTTTCCCAATGGATTTATCATTTTTATAATTAATGAAAAAAATCACTCTAGTTAAGAGGATGTTTATTGGGTATCTATTATGTACAGGGCACTTCCTAAAGCAATAGGGATATATACAACCATAAGAATCAAGTCCATGTGATTAAGGAGCTCATGGCTGAGCTCAGTGATTAATTAATAGCCTTAGTGACTCTGAGCCGTTCTGCTGTCTCAGGTCTGGCCCATCAGAGAGAGTCCATAGTCTTTTGGGCATAAAGACTCAATTAATACCACTTAGATGGACCTGGGGCTGTTGATGTAGCTGCTCAGAAAGAAGTATCTATTCTTTCTCTCCCATAAGGATCTGGGAGAAGCTGGTTATGGGGCTACTAACTGCAAATTTTGTCAAAACTCAAGTAAGATACACAAGAGCTGAACCAAAAGGTAGAGGGCAGGTTCTGCTGGGCCACGTCCAAATGTGGACCCCAATTACATGAGCCAATTTGGGGTTGGATTTTCTGGGACTTTGCATTCAACTGGGTCCTCGCTGTTTCTTCCCTTATTGAAAACTCATTCAAAATGTGTTAGGAAACTTTCTTGGCTGAGGATGAATATAATTAAGTATAAAATAAAATCCTTTTTGATGATTTAGAAAAATGTAGTGTGAATCATAAAAGTTGTTTTTTTAAACTCAATCTTTGATCTCAGTTTGTTTTCTTATAATTGACCTATTTTTGTCCTGAAAGTAGAAGCATGATGAATTAGGATTAATTGAAGGTTTTGTTCAGGTTTGGTTTTAGTAGCTAGAGACCTGACACTACATAACTGACATGACATAATCCCAGGAAATGACCAAATTACCTAGATAAGCTTAAGCAATATTTACTTGTTTCTTCTAAATTAAGAATATTATTGTTACATGATCCTCTTTAAGCCAAATTTCACCAAAGCCCAAAGAAGCCCATATGAAAATGGTTTACACTATAGACATCTTTAATTCTGAGCCCTCCTCAATATTCTACATTAAACTATAGCCCCCTGAAACCCTGGCTTAATAGCATTTTTATTAATCATTCGTTCTATGCATCCCATCCTGTGACTTCTTTTGAGTGAGAACTTTTTCCCCTGGTAAATCTGCCCCATTTCCATCTCAGTAGATGATTGTGCTTTTAATTTCATCATCAGCCGGAGTTTTTCTAAATTTCCATGATGATGGCTGAGACCCTCCAGCCTGCCCTTTCTCCATTGCAGCCTGGGCTGGCCTTTTATAGGCAGATTGGTTTAGACATTTGACAGCAATGAAAGATTGTCAATGGAGCTGTTTTCAGCTCAGATGAAACAGGCCTACAAGTTTTGCTTGTGTTATTCAAACAGCTATAATAAATGCGTAAGTATGAAATCTAAGTCTGTGATACTAGTTCAATAGGACAAAGGTTAGCAGCTCTCATGATATGATAGACAAATGGGCCTCTGCTTCCTGGTGACCAAGACTCCTGTCCTGAAATGTGCCAGGACAAGACTCTGAACGCAAACTATCTTTTTTGTTAATTTTATTTAGACTATAAGATTTGCCTTTAAAGAACATAAATTTAAAATAAATAAACTTCCTCTCACTCTAGTCTTCTTAGCCTTCTCCTTCCCTGACTGATGAACACAACATGTTGAACCTCAATTCATCGGCAAGCCAGCTCTGAGCTCTAGATTCTAGAAAGCAGCTTGATTTGGCTTACCAGAGGGATCAACAGGATTCTTTTTTTTTTTTTTTCTCATCCCACCCCACTCCTTCCTTCCTTCCTTTCCTATCCCAACCACAAACTTGCAGGAAAAATCTGTAGGCTTCTGGTTTAAACTTGACTGTCTTCAGAGCCACCCATACTAACCTGTTCAGTGGCTCTGGGAGATCTACTTAGCATAATTGTAATGATGTCGCCAATGGCTCCCTGGAACACTATGGAAGAAAGTTGGTCTCTTGATAGGCTCTTCCTCTAGGGCAGAATTCCCAGTGCAGGCTCTATGAGAATGTCAACTTTTTGGTTTGATCCAGAGTCAACGGGATATTTATAAAATAGGGGACAACGTATAACTTTTATTAAAAGTAGGACAGCAAAACAAAAGAAATAAAGAAATACAAAAGGAGGTACTCAGGAGCCACTTAAATTTTTAAAACTTTTTTTCTTTAGATATTTGATAATATATAAATTTAACCTTGGATTTATTGGTCTATGAAAGTTGTATTTGAGGAGAGAGTTAGACATAGTGTGATTTCATAAACAGACAGTAGAAGGCACTCCTCATTAAAATCGGTAGGCTAACATTTCCGATAATGTTGTCCCTACTTCCATTTCAGTCACATGAAAAGTTGAGCTTTGTTTAACAGTCTGAAATTCTTTGGGAAAAAAATGAGTTTAAATTCAGTAAGTGCGATACTGTCTGTGTTTGTTTAAAACAGATACTAAAATCATATCGCATGTCATATCATTACCAATTAACATTAATTTTCCCATCGACAACTTCTGAGACACCATTCACTAAAATTAATAGGCTGAACAAAGGCAGAAGTAATCTACAATACACCTGAACACCAACAAATCTGAATTAATATTGATCAATTCAATCAACATACAGGAGGCTGAAATTAAATTAGTAAAATGCCTACTTGGACTGGGTTAGATAAGTTGGGTAGGTTTATCTGGAATTCACCAATATCCTGTTTTTCATGCAAATCACAAGTTTGTTCTCAAATTCTGTCCTTATGCCACTTAGAGCAGAGCTGGAAGCGGCCAGGTGGATCCTGAAGCACACATAGCATATATGCATGGGCAAGCAATTAGAAGAAACTATCTCCTCATTTCAGAAGGGAAACACTTCAAGCACTCATTATGCTTCATGAGACATTACACACAGAATGGTGGAAGATTCTAGTATCAGAATTCTACTGGAATAATTTCAGGTGCATGCTTGATTGGCCCTAATTCAATGAGCCTGCTCAGTCAGCCAGTTTGTTTGACCCTGGACAGATGACTTGGAGTATATTGGAAGGTTTGGGTCATGGTTGTGCTTTCAAAAGTAAATAACACTGCACAAAAGCTTTCCATGAAGTTTGACTTTATACCACTTCCCTCCTAAGCATTAGCCAGACCTCTCTTACCTTTATGCTTAAGTCTCCTTCTTCTGAGCTATGGATGACAAGACATGTTCCTCTGAAGAGGCTGCTGGTGGCTTCTGCTTAGTGAGAAATCAGTGTGTTTGAGGAGAAGGAACATAGGTTTTCTTTCTCCTTGACTTAACTCTAGCTAGACTCTTCTGAGTCCCTTTTCTGACAAAACTCCAAATCGAGCTCTGCTTTGGCCCCATTATTCTGGGTTTAGCAAGAATCCTGCTGAGTCATTTTGGTTAAAATCTCTCACCCTTGCTTTTACCACCCTTGACATCTTTTCACTCTGGCCTGCCTTGTGCAAAAATCCTGTTAGGTCAGCTTAGCAATTACCTTGCCGCTTACTAATTTTCCATCGCTGACCTCCCAGTCTCATTCCTTGCAAAAATCCCCACTTTTCCTTATTGTACTTGGAGTTGAGCTCAATCCCTCTCTCTGACTAGAAAATCCCATTGTAGTTAGTAGCCCTCCTTGACTAAAGTCACCTTTACTATCTTTAGGGATAGACATGTCCTCAGGGGAAGGTTGCCAGCTCCTGACTAGTTATTGAGAGAATCTGTGTGTTTGGGTAAAAGAGTATTAGGTTTATGAACATATGCACTGTAAACGGGGCAAGTCATGTGAGCTTCACAGGTTTCTTATGGGCAAATTTGGGCTAATAATAACAACTTCCCAGGTTTTGCAAGGACTAAATTAAGTCATGCAAATGAAATTTTGTTTGTAACCTGGTAAATTAGTCAAAGTTTTTGTTATCATTTAAGCATTTTAATTTTAATTTGCTTATCATTCTTAGACATTTACATATTGTATATTTCAAGATAAAACAAATGCTTAAAATCTTCAGTATTACAATTATATTTAAACGTGATTCTCAAGATTTCAAATACCTGAACATGTTATTGGGTCTTATGTCATAGAAGCAAGAGACAGAGAATTAACATTTTGGTGGTATGAGAGGCAGGACCAGAATTCCTTTACACATCTCAACAAAATAGTTGTAAAATCCAGAAAGATCAAATGAGAGTTTTCTGACTGTGACATTTTTAAATGGAAAAGTCACAAAGTGCTCAGAATTTATATGCTTTCACAAAAGTATAATTATTTAAAGCTTTGTCATAATTGATAAGCCACCATGTTCATAGACTACTCCTCTGGTATTAAACCTGTTTCCCTTTACCTCCCACTGCAAAAGAAGAATTTACTGGTCTTTAAGAGGTTCCCCTGGTTGAAATCTTCGGTACAATACTTGCTTAATGAGCTGATTAACAACTGTTACTGAGAATTAATGGATCAAATCACAGTGGCAATCACCATATTGCAAGTCACTGTGTTGTATTAAGTTATGATGGGGCCATACATTTTACGGTGATGACTCTTACAATGAAGGTATTTGAACAGATTGTGTCATGGGTCTCATCGAAGGAACTCCAAAACTGTTTTGAACATAGGAAAGCCTTTTGGAATCCCCTAACAGTAAGCACGAACAGAATCTATTAGCAGAACATTAGGCCATTAAACACATTGAACATTTTATTTTAAATAATTATTCAGAGTGCTTTTGAAATCTATGTTAACTTTATATACTTATAATCCAAAGACAATGGCAGCGTTTCCATCTGATTAGGCATCTGCCTTCACATGGCTTGCAGCAGACTGGTAGATAAATGTAAATGGCTGCTACAGGGGGATCTTGGTTTGGTCAATTTGCTGCCTTGCAAGATAGTTTTCAGTTTGCAATATTTTTTTTTAAATCGATTTTTGCACTTAAGTGGTTTTCAAAATATTAATCTTTTAAAAACATGTCTATTAGTGTATTTCCATTATTCATAATAGTGGGGCTCATTTTGTCACAGTCATAAATGCATATAACATAGTTTGCTCCATTTCAATCCCTGGTATGGTATCTGAATCTTGAGTTTTGCATTCTGTTAGAGAATGCTTTAATAATGAGATGCTTTCTCAATAAAGCGGTTGTAAAATAATGAAAAGATGATTGATTCCATTATATAAACAGCAAGCAATGTGTTATCATGGGATAATATTGAAATTATAGGTATAACTAGTTGATTGTATGATTTTCTAAATATTTAGTTAAAAATCTGGAACTACTCATTAGCCTTACATAAATTATAACATCCCTTTTGCAACACAGACTCATGGTTTAAACATTTAAGAAAATAATTCAAAATGACTTATCGCTATCAGGTGTGGGAAAATGTCTGATTAAATTAAAATATGTTTTCTTAATTAATGTACTCAAACCAGGTATGCAGGTTAAGTAGAGTTATACAAGGGAAGTTTATCAAATTCAGAACATTTTAAACAAATTTAATACTCATAATTTATTCTAATAGACAAATAAGATTATGTAATAAATATTGCACAGAAGGTTGGAATTTATTGGGAAAGGCCCACAAATAAAAGTTTTCCAAGTAAAGACCAATCAATTTCAGCTGACTAAAAGACTTATTGATACAGGTTTTTATTTACTATGTGTTTCTATATACATTATTTCTAACATTATTTCTTTTCCTAATTAGTTTGATTTAATTCACTGTGTACATGTGCCAAGATTTTTCCAACTTCACCCAATGCAAACCACTTTCAACCAAATTAACTTAGTCACTATCTTCTAAACACACCATGGAAATCCCACCCAGGGAGCAGAGTATGAAATATGAGTGGAGGCTGCAGGGCCACATACCTAAGTTCAAATGCCAGTTCCACTGCTTACTAACTGTGTGACCCAGGATAATTTATTGAATTTCTCTATGCCCCAGCTTCTTCACGGATAAAGACCTAGATTCTCCCAACGGAATTTCTGCAGGAAAAAAAATGAGCCAATACCGATTTACTGCTTGGACACACCTAGTACCAAATAAACATTCAATATGCGTTAGCTATGCCAAAAGGAAGGAGAAGCTCACGTAGGGCAGTAATAAGCCCATTTCCTTACTTCTAATTCTCACAAGAATCTTGTAATAAAGGAAGTACACCTTTTTATTAATACAGGAACTGAGTTTCAGGAAGAATAGTAATTTGTTTGTTCATAGTTGCTCACTTGTATGGGTTCTAAGGGTGTGATTATGGAGTCAAACCCAGGTTTTTCCAAAACTCCTCTGTTGTCTCTGGCTGTGTGTCAGCATCATCGAGAGAGCTTGGCAAGGCACCAACATGAACTTCCTGCCTCAGCTCCAACAGGTAAAGAATGTGGATACCATCACTTCTGTCCTTACAATAGAAAAAGCTGAACAAACCAAAAGTCAATGATTTTCTTGGACCCATAGGAGAGGTTATAAAGTAAATCACCATCCTGAAATCTAGAGAGAGAGGTAAATACAGTGAGTTATAACTCAGGTATTCTTACCTGGTGCAGAATCTGCTGCTTACAGAGAATTTTGGATGAACTGCTGAGGCCTGGGTGTAGACCAGTGTGAGAGTGAGAAGCCCTGGAGCCTGTCATCTGTGGGGCACAGGTGAATGGATTTACCCCTAGGAGTCTCTCCAGATTCCCAAGGTGAAGAGCAGAGAAAGTTTTCCTCCTGGTTCCGACAAGGTGAAGGGAAGAGTCATTGTAGTGAAGTGCAGCTGCTTTCTCCAGAACAAAGACCTCTGGGAGGACTTTTGTCAGAACCTCTCCCAGCAGGAGGAAGGGCATTTCTTTCAAGCCAGCCCCTTCTTGCCTCCTCCTCCTTAAAGGGCAAAACACCAGTGAAGGTCACAGTCCCAGGAAACACTCCCATTAAGTGACTGATATTCATTCAGAAGACCACAGAACCCACTACCTCAGGGGGCTGCGGTACAGCAGAAGGGATTTCCCATGAAAGAACTGCTAAGTGCAGCCCCTCTCCAAGGAGAAGGTAAGATGGCACAGAATCCACGGGAAGACCAAGAGGACCACACTACTTCGAAGCCTTGGCGCCTACAGCTACAGCAAAGCTGAACACAGTCCCCTCCTGGTCAGTCCGCAGGAAACCTTGACGGAGGCCTATTACCTCAGGTTCTAGGGCTCCATACGTCATGTCTGCTTGTTCACAGAATTTACAGAGATAACCAAGGCAAGGAAAAACAGCCTGAAGAGACAAAACAAACATTCCAGCCAAACTCAAAAATGACACAGATGTTCAAATTATCAGACAGAAAATTTAAAAATCATTTAAAATTAAAATGATAAATAATGTAGGGGCTCTCGTGGGAAAAAGTAGGCAGGGTTTGAGGAGAAGTGAAGGGTGGAAACTCTAAGAACCAAAATGAAATGCTAGGAAAAGGGAAAGAACCTGAAGAAATGAAGAATTCATTTTAATAGGGACATGCATAATCTGGACACAGACTATGACAGTGAGCTTTTGAAGATCAGTTAATATAAATTTACAAAAATGAAAGTTTTCCTTATTCAAAGAGAAAAAAGAGTGAACAAATTAGAACAAGTGTCCAAAAACGTAAGACAATTTCAAAAGGTATACAGATGCATCATTGAAATGCCACAAGGAAAAGAATGAAAGAAAAAAAATGAAAAAAAATATTTAAAGTAATAGTTCAAAAAAATTCCAAAATTAATGAAAGACACAAAACTGCAGATCCAAGGAGTTCAGAACACATCATTCAAGGTAAACATCACCCTTCTACCCCAAAAAGAACAAACAAGCAAAATCCTCAAACATCTACTTGTATTAGATGCAATCTGCAAAAATACAAAGATAAAACAGAAATTTTTGGGAAAAAAAAAAAGTCCAAAAGGAAAAACAGTTTATGTAGAGCAGAGTAAGGATAAGAATTACAGCAGATTTCTAGTCAGAAATGATGCAAGAAAGGGGAGAAATATTTAGTGTTGAAAGCAATATACAGCATTGGAGTGAAATATCTAGTGTTAAAAGAAAATGCCAATCTAGAATTCTGTGACTTTCCTAGACAGACAAAAACAGAGAGAATTAATTGCTAGCAGATGTGCTCAGCAAGAAATGTTAAAAATTCTTTGGGGAGAAGGAAATTTATGAGTCAGAAACTCTGATCTATAAAGGAAGAGTATTGAAGAAGGAATACATGAAGGTAAAATATAATCTTTCTTTTTCCTTTTCCTTAGTGGTTCTAAAAGAAAACTGATTAATAATACTAATATGATTTTGATGATTATAGCATATGCACAAATGAAATGAACAACTAAAACTGTGATAAACTGTGGGAGGGAGGAATTGGGACTGTTTCTTAGAAGGTAACTTACCTTGTACATAAAACAACTCAGTAGCCCCCTCTTGTCTGAGGAGGATTCATTGTAGGATTGCCCAACCCCCGCCACAAAAACACTTGAAACTACAGATTCTACTGAACCCTCTCTATACCATGTTTTTCTATATGTACAAATGTAATGACTTTTCCACCTTCACTAAGCACTCACCACATATGGTGACCATACTTGGGCATTTTGAGGTGCGACCACAAAACTAGCATGAGTTTCTTTTTCCCTTCTTCACAAATTCCTGAAGAGAAGATGTGTTCTTATTCCACAGTAAGAACAAACCTCTCTATATGGGTTTTTTTTTTCTTCCTTATTAAGCCAGGAAGTTTTGCCTTTTCATTTAAAGAAGCTCTTTGTGGCTCCCTTTGGCTTGTACAAAGTGCCTACATCACCACTCTGTGTCCTAGAGCCCTTGTTATATAAAACAAGGCTTCCTTGGACACAAGAACCGAGACACTGTGACATGACACTGACAGTCGAGCTGGGGAAGTGCTGAAGGGTTGGGTAGAACATTCAGCTTGATGAGCTAGCCACCAGGATGACACATGTCCTCAGCAGAACAGAGAGGGACAGCATGAGCTGCCATCCCACTGCTCAGAGTGACATGGTCTAAAATACAGACTAGTTTATTTCCGGAATTTTCCATTCAGTATTCTTCAGACCACTGTTGACTGTGACTGAAACCATGGAAATCAACACTGAGGATGAGGCAGGACTACTCTCTAGTGGAATTGCAAAGTAGACTTAGATGACATCAAACTACCTGCTGAGAGCTGTAGGAATATACTAAATAAAAGTTTTAAAGTATAATTGAAATGTTAAGGAGGAGATAAAATGAAATCACATAAATGCTCACTTAAAACCAGAGGAGGCAAAGGAGAAAAAAGAAGCAAAAAGTAAATAAGAAAGGTTACAAGAATGATAGATTCTGATCCAACTTTATAAACAAAACACTTTCATATTTTAATGTTTTTATTAGTTCACTATAATTATAAATAATATCAGGATTAATTTCGACATAATCATACATGCATGAAATATAATTTGCTCCACTTCATTCCCCAGTGCTTCCTCTTTCCCCTCCTTCCCCTCCTTCCTCTCCTTCCTCTACTCTTCTGGCCTTACATTTATTGCTTTTTAATTGGTGCTTATAGATATGCATAATGATGAAGTTCACGGTGGCATATTCACATATGTACATTTCATAATTTGGCCAGTTTCATTCCTCAGTTGCTTTCCTCACCTACCCTTCGGCCTCCTCAACCCCCCTCTTCTACTCCCTTGTTTTTACCTTTTGTTTTCATTGGATTCCTCCCTGCTTTTTGTCTCTTGTTTTTCTCTAGCTTCTGCATATGAGAGAAAACATTTGACCCTTGACTTTCTCTGTCTGGCTTATTTCACTTAGCACAATCTTCTCCAGTTCTAACATTTGTCAGCAAATGCCCTAATTCCATTTCTCTTTAGGGCTGAGTAAAGCTCCCTGGTGTACATATACCACATTTTCATTTGTCTGTTGACAAGGATCTGGGCTGCTGATTCCATAACTTGACTATTGTGAATTGTTTTGCTATAGACATTGAAAACATGAACTGTTTAAAAACATCATCAAAGAAAGAATGCTAGAATGAATGAAGAAGGAAAAGAGAGAGAGAGAGAGAGAGAGAGAGAGAGAGACCCAACTACATGATAGATTGTCTAAAAGAAGCCAATTTCTTGGACATTTATTTGCTTTGGGAGACCTTGACAGTTTAGAAGTTGAGAAGTACTGGTCAGCTATTTGCCCAATGTTCCTCATTTTAGATTTGTCTGATGTTTTTCTCCTGATGAAACTGGGGTTAGAGATTTGAAAGTTCAAAGACGTAAAGCGCCAACACAGTACCTCAAAGGTGCAAAACATCAACGCAATCATCACTGTCTATGCTAACTTGTATTTCCTGGCTGATTGCAGTGATTCCCGTGAGCAGCCAGGGCTGAGTGGGCCAGCCACTTGCATCCTGCTCCTCAAGTCCCTCACTTTTGATTTTCAAAATGCCTCATCCAAAGACCAGCTTAGAGTCTGAATTATCAGAGAGTTTTGCTTCCTACACTCAGGGTCAGCCTCATGGGTGTCTGACCTGTGCCGACTCAGGGCTCTTGTTTGATGCCCCGTGCTTGGTCTGGATGTGGTGCTATCACCTTCTTGGAATTCTTAATGATTTTTGAAGAAGGAACTCTTGGGATTATATAGCTAATCCTGAGTGCCACAGCCTGGCAGTGTCTCCCATCTTTGAGCATGAAGGCCATTCATTTGCTGTTTCATATGCTGTCTTATGTCTCCTCTTACCTTTTTAGGTCCATAGTTCCCCTTCTAAATGAATTATAGAATTTTTATAAAATTCTTATTCATCATTGTAAGCCATCAGCCACCAGCTGGGAGCTCAGATATAGTAGATTCTCAACAAATATTTTTTGACCATTGTACAGCACAGCTAATATTTCACTTATTGAAAATATTGCCATTAAGTCACTCAAAATAATAAGCCCTGTAAATGAAGGGCCAAAATTGGTAACCCTGATGGAGCATTAAAAAACTGAGCTTCTTCAAGGAAAGATGAACACAGATAACTGATCATCATGAATCCAACTGGGGAATCTGCAAAAGAAGTACTCTAATGGTTATGAAAACGTCACACTGAATAAGTGGCACCCAGGAACTTTTAACACATTCATTGAGCAAAGAATTCAATGCCTTTGGACTATATCCTGTCCCTGGTCCCCCTGTCTCTGTCCCTCAACTTTCCTGTGCCATGCCCACCACCATGATGTTCTGCAACACCCCAGCCTCAGAGCAATGGAGTCAGCCAGTGTGAACTGAGACCTCTGGAACTAAGAGCCAAAATAAACTTTTCCTCTTCTAAGTTGTTTTTGTCAGATATTTTGCCTACAATACCCCCAGTTTTGCCCAAACTCCACTCCTTGTCTGTCTGCTGTGTTGCTCTGTGGTTTTCCCAAAAGAGATGTGGAGAAATCAGATGACTGACAGGTCACATCTTTAAGTGATGTCGATCAGGTCTCACCATTTCTGGCAATATCTGTAATCTGATTTGTTGTTCTCATGATTATGAGATTCAGTGGATCGGGGTGGTGGGGAGGATGTGGGAATCTGTATTTTAACAAGTGATTCAAATACTTTTCATGATCAGAAAAACCTGGGCTTTGGTGGGAGAACATTTCCTGCTAGAATAGAATGCACTTTCTTTCTAAGAGGTCATCGGGCAGGGGTAGGTTTCTCAGATGCCCAAGCCTTCCTGCACTCTGTAGCCTTTTTGCGAGCACAGTGGCAAGTCTCAGCACATTCAGTGATTAATAGCACATGATTGGCTTGATGTCATCCACACTGATATCCTGGGCTGGCCTGCTGGAAGTCCCCAGTAGTTCCTGTTGGCCCCTAGTGCTGTCTGATTCCTTCAGATACCATCAGATACAGCATTGTCTCAAAATGGCTGGACTTTTGCCTGGAGCCCCCATGTGGGTTGAAAAGCCAGCCCGGTCCCCACACTGCCTCTCTCATTTGGCTGTCATCATAAATTTATATGCCCTGGGTCCCAAAATTTATTACATGTAGCTTGAAATACATTTGTATCAATTGTGTATTTATTTTTTCATTGCACATTTATAATATTTCATTTCTACCACCTGGCCTTTTGGTAGACCCATCTGAGGACTTAGCCAACATTTCTTACCTTGTTTCCAAAGAAAAATTTATCTGAGTTCCCACCGATCTCCACAGTAAGTGTTGAAACTCAGCCCCTGTAAGTTAGGAACGCTGGGTGCTCACCGATTCCAAACCACAGAGAGGAAAGGGAGTCAGGAGGCCAAGACGGCCCACCTTCAGAGGAGACTGATCGGCAGATCCCGCACCTCTGGATCCATCTACTTGAGTTCTGTGGTTCGAAAACAGAGCAGGAAACAGAGCCCTTCAAGGACACTTTGAAGCAGTCTGGGAAGTGCCACAAAGCTGTCATTAACTGGGTGCTCGTGCCCCTCAATCAGCCATAGGGTAGCTCCGTTCCCATAAAAACATCACGCTGATCAGGCAGCAAGAACAGAGACTCAGAGGTGGCTGGGAGGGGCAGCAGCTCTTATCCAAACGGCTGACAATACCCCAATCAGTGCCAGGGGCAGCAGGTCATGGGCAATCTTTTCCCAAACCGCTCCTTATGGAGGAAGAAATAACTTCAGCATCTCCCTGGCTCTTCTGTTAAGAGCTGACTTATGTGCTGTGATTTAAAAAAAAAAAAATAAAAATAATAAAAGGATAATTTAGGATCCACTGTCCCTTTTGTAGCTATGCAAGATATAAATTATAGTGTTACAAAATGTAGCCGTTTTAGTTCCCAGTGGGTCCTGTTCTTTGTGTGTATATTTATCCAATTGTCTGATTCACTTAAATTTGTAACTACAGGGTCTTGCTCTGGGTTTACAAAATGAATAGCTCTAAAAAGTCAAAGCAGCAATCAATTCTTTAAAACCCAGATTTGCCCTGCTTGGAGTCATATAAGGATAGCTTCATGATTATCCAAAACAGCACTGACCTAGAGACAAAGGAGCCCCTCGACCCCCTACAGCAACTCGAACTGTGATTTTTCTCTTTACTTTGAATAGCGCTCCATCAGTGAAGAACTACTCTGGGTGATATTGATCTCCTGGGCCTTGTTCAAAAGTGAGATGACAGGTCTATTTTGGATGATAAGTAGATAAGGATTATAAATTCACCTTGAAAATAAATAAAAATAGCTCATCTCACCCTTTTATTTATGTCTCTCTTAGAAGAGGAAGTTAACCTACTCTATAGAAAACAATCTTCTTCCCAGGCTTGAGGATACTTTGCAAACCTCAAAACCAGCTTTTATTGGGTTTGAGTAATTTTTAAGCCACTAAAAGAATTAAAGATCTAATTTTTTCCCCTTTACAATCTGCCTCAGTCCGTGCTAAGAATCATTACTGTAAATTTTTGAAAGACAAGCCCAAGTGAGCTTTCTAACTAGGGCCCAACCTGATATTTACAAGGAAGCCTCCCCTCTCCTCCCTGGCTGGCACCGTCTAAATTCCCTAACATCTGGTACGTCCTACTTTTCAATTGTGAATTAGAAGCTACTAACATAAATTCAATCTAACATTTACAGTCTGCACATAAAGATTGCCTACAAATCTGGGCTGCAATAGAACAAGAATATTAGAAACTCAAATGAACTTGATCATCCCTGGGCCTCTGAAAATCACCAGCTAGCCAGGTTACTTGTTGACTTACATCGCCACACATTTATTGAGCATCTGCTATGTTCCAGGCACTTGCCAAGGTCTTGGAATTGCCTGAAAGCAGAACAGTTATGCTTCCTCAATGCATATAAATAATATACCAGAGTCAGAGATAAGCCAGCAGGTCACTGTGGCTCTTTCTGACATCTGCTTTGATAAGGGGGGATCAGGATATTCTAGAAGCAGAAAGAAAGCATGGTTATATGTTGGTCAAGGAAGAGCTCTTGAGCATGATGTGTTGTGGGAACTAGAATCAGTTCACCAGGTGTCAGGCACCCTAAACTCATCAGCATATGGCTCTAAAATATATGCTATTAAAAAACAAATGGAGGTGAAGGTTTTAAGGAGAACTCTTGGTTCTATTTGCAAGTTCTCGTGAGTCTATAATTATTTCAAAATTAAAAGTTAAAAATAAATAATAACAAAAAGATGATACTGAGGGACTGCTCCTGGGACAGCCTGTTGTCCGTGTTTGACTCCAAGTGTGTGACACCTTCCCAGTCTCCTGGAGGCCCTGCTCAAGAGAGTCTGGCAATTGGTTTCAAAATTCTTAATATTTTAAACAAGGGCCCTATATATTTATTTCATACTGAGACCCACAGATTATGTAGTTGTTCCTGCCGTTTTCCATGGGGTTCTTGTTATTTAAGAAAGAGAGTTTGGATTAGGAGGTTTCAGAGCAGGAGATTTTGGGTAAGGGGGAGGATGGGCAGAAAGAACTCAGAAAAAGGATGAATTAGGTATCCGAAGGCCCTGCCATTTCTATACTTTAGTTATGGCTAAGGCTGTCTTTCAATGCAACAATATTTTTTTAAAGACTTGAAAAAATTGTATGATTTCATAATAATCAGTTGAGGCTTGTTTTTGTAATATATATAATTTACATGAAATGTTTTGTCGTAATTGGACAATTAATTCACCAATAGCAACTGTGTTTTCCCGTCCTGGTTGTGGCCACATACCTTTTCATATATTTTGTGTATCATGAGAGCTTACTGCAAATTGAGACGTTTGCACTTAGAAATGGACGTGATTTTGCCTGAGAAGGAGATACGCGGGGGTTGCAGAAAGATTCAAGGTTCAGGAAGGAGGACTGATGAGGGAGAACAGGTGAAAGGGAAGGAGGGAGAGGGAAGCGTAGAGGGAGAAACAGTGGATAGAGGCAGCTTCTCAGTGGAGGCCACATTGACCAGAGACTGAGGTGAGGGGGCAAGTCTAAGTCCCGAGAATAGAATCACAGAGAAGCCAGAACGCCTGGCACAGGGAAGCTATGAGAAGATGGCAAAGAATGAGGTCAGAGAGGTGTCTTGAGGGACCTGGGGGATGACAGCTTATTCTAATTTGACGGGATTGTAGATATACAACTTGAATTATTAGCTCTTACAAACCCTCCAATATATCTGGTCCTAATTCCTGGAACCAATCAGTGGTACCTTCTAAGGAGAGAGGATATCTGCAGGAGGGATGAAGTCAGGGATCTTGAGATGGAGAGATTATCTAGAGTTGTCTGAGTGGACACTAAATGCCATCACAAGTGTCCCTATAAGAGAGACAGAAAGAGGTTCTTCACACACAGAAGAGTAGGGTGTAATATGACCACAGGACAGAGACTGGAATGATACTGTTTGTCAGGGAACCCCCAGAAACTGAAAGAGGAAACACATTCTCCTCGGTGCCTCAGTGCCTCGATACCTCTGGAGAAGGTGTCCACACCCTTGCTGTTGGCTCAATGAAATTGACTTTGGGCTTCTGGACCCTTGAACTATGAGATTAATTTCTGTCTTTTTAAAGCACCAAGTTTGTGGCAATTTATTACAGCAGAATACAAAATGAATACAGTAGCACATGGATGATGTTTAATGACAGGCTAGATAAGGTTGCCAAGGGAACAAGTGTTGATAGCAAAGAGAAGATGCTGGAAGGTAAACTCTGGGTATCTCCAGCATTTAGAAAAGGAAAGGCAAGGACTGATCTGAACTGATGAGTGACTTCCATGTGTGCAACACTGTGTATGTAGATTGAGAAAATATCCAAAAGAATTAATTTGCCAGAGCAGAGGTGATCATAAGTTTCTAACTTTTCTGCAAATTTGCAGTGTTTAGGAAACCTATAGACTTTTCACAAATTAGGAAAGAATATTTAATCAATTTATTGTATACCCGAAGGTCAGGTCACTCTAGCTAGCATCTGGGTGACACAAATGTGATAATTTTTTTGGTTTCCTATGGTAATATGTGTGTACCTATGTATTAGATACAGAACATTTGTATCAAATTGGAGAAAAACCATAAGTCAAATGATTAACTAAGACTTAATTACAGCCTATAGAATATATTTTAAAATAGTGGGTTTGAGTCACAATTTATTTTTATTGGTTGTTCAAAACATTACAATGCTCTTGACATATCATATTTCATACATTTGATTCAAGTGGGTTATGAACTCCCATTTTTACCACATATACAGATTGCAGATTCACATTGGTTACACATCCACGTTTATACATACTGCCATACTAGTGTCTGTTGTATTTGAAGTAGGATCTGATAGCTCCATGTACATCGTAATCTGATTGATGACTGAGCAGACAGAAATTTCTGACAAATTTAATCTTCTCTGCAAAAATACAGGTTTTTGACTGAGGGGGTGGACTGAGCCCATAAACGGGAATGACACATCATCATTTTTATTAATTTTGGTTAATATTTTCTCTATGCAAAGCAAAATTAAGTGATGAAATATGCAGTCCTTAAATGAAAGAATGTGCTCAAGAATGAAAACGCCATTAATAAAAACCCAGTGAATAGAAAGCTCCCAAATAAAAGTCAAATTATTTCAGCTGAGTGATCAGGGGCTTGGGTGTGTCCACATGAACAGAAGTGGATTTCTTCTTGAAGGTAATATATCACTTAAGATGCAGGAAATGCACACAGGTTCATGGTATCAAAATAATCTCATCAAAGCAGAAACACTGCGGGAAATGGCTTTCTGGTTCCTTGTAACAATTTCAAATTATTATTTTCCTTTTACTTCTTTTCCTCCATCTCCACTCCTCTTTCTTTCTCCAAAAAGATCCTGTTAGCCTAGACAAATGAGGCAAGTCAATAACATCCACCCAAATAGACAGGATATATTGAGCCAATTCAAAGGTGGGTGAGCAGCAGCTGTGGTCTTGCCTGTGAAATTAGCTCAGAGGTGGCTTCTGCACAGCGAAGCATTGGACTCCTTCATTTACACCTTCCTGTCAACACTGAAACAGTGTAGACTTAGGTAAAAACCTGTTTGCCGGTGCTTTAACATCCAAGACTGTGTGTATATATGTGCAAGAGGAAAGAAAAGAAGGGGAAAGGGAGAGAAATGATGCTTTTCAATCTCTTTTAAAGATTTTTAAAGCAGACAGCCATGAAACAGATTGACCTTTTATTACTTCTGAATTGAGGACAGCTTCCTCTCTTTAAAGCTTCAATTATATTGCATTTTTTTATGATTTTAGAAGATACCATGGTAACTTAGGCAATGAACCCAAACCAGGCTATTTAATGTATTGAACCATGTACCATAAACCTCTGCAGTTTTACCAATCTAAATCAGAAACGACTCAATTACAATGGTTTTAGCTGAATTTTTCAAATGCAATTAAAATATAAGGCTTGTAGGAAATATTAAATCTAACCAGAAGAAAAAAATAAAACAGGTATATGTAAGTATTATAGATATGTAAGTTCATTTGACATTATTCTTTTAATATGTGAAGTAGAACTTTAGAGTTTTTATCACATGTTAAAAGTCACTTATAATTCTATGGGAAGTGTTCACATTTCAGGAAAGATTTAGTGTCTAAAAATTATACTGGCTTCTTGCTTGTGCAAAATTATTCCATGACATAGAAAAGTATTCATAATAAAATTGGAGTGAAAAGAGGTTATAACAACAGTGGATATTATAAAATATCATGATTTCAAAGTTACTTGAATATATGTGTGTATATAATGAAAAGACAGAAGTAATGGAAATAATGTTAACAGCTGTTATCTTGAATGTTGGAATTATAAATTGCTGGGAGCCATTAGCCAAGTAGGTATGACAATTTCCTTGCCAGCGTACCCCACGTTGCAGTGACATTGAATGTAGGTGACCTTGCTTAAGGACCAGGGCGGATTAGGGTGTTCCCGGTTTAAGATAATCGTGTTTAGGGCGTTCCCAGTTTAGGTTCCAGGTTTAAGGTTTAAGATTATTCCTGCTGGGAATAGGGCGTATCCTGCTGCCTGAGTTCCCCTTGAGTTCTCACGGGATTCAGACAGTATTTTTTGGGAGACAGAAGCCCAGTGGATGTGGATTTGGGCAGAGAACGTGGATTTCCCCAGAACGTGATTGTAGATGGCTGGTGTGAGTTCGGGAATAAAGAGTTGCTGTTTGAATCTACAAGCTGTGTGGTGGCTCGTGATTGTGTGCCCAGCCAGACTGCGGCATTTGTGCCCAGCCAGACTGCGGCAATAAATTATTTTCTCCTCTGTGCATTTCTGTTTGTTTTAACAAATTTTATAACATACAATTTCATTTTAGTATGAAATAGAGAACACCAACACAAAAAGTTATCTTAAAAGAAAAATAACAAGTTCAAATTCCAACTATTAAAATAATAGCCATGAAACTTATCTATATTAAAAAAAATCTATATAGTGCAACAATATATATATATATATATATATATATATATATATATATATATATTTTTTTTTTTTTTTTTTTTTTTTTTCATGCAGAGCAGTGTTGTGATCTTAAGGTACACTCAACATTGACTTCAGCTTTTTTCAACATTGACTAAAGCTAGCCCAGAGAATTGAGCCAATCAGAAAGCAGTGATTTATTTTGGTGGAGAAGTGGATATTAATGTTGAGCCAGGAGGTGGCTGTTGAGGACAGTTTCCCAGAGAGGAGGAAGTTGTGTAGAGAAGGAACCTCAGAGGACTTCATGGGGTACCTTGAATCTTTGAAAAAATACAAAGTTTTGCATGTTGTAGAACAATGAGGTTCAGGGCAGAAGAGCCACTTGGGGTTCATAAAAGAAAAACTAAGTTAGAAAATATATAGTTTGGACAATGCTCAGAGATGCAAGCTTCCAAGTATCCAGAATAAAGATTGAGATCTCAAAAAGTTTGTACCTTAAGACAAGGGATATATTAGCCCCAGGTATAATATATTAAAGTCCTCAACCAAATATTAACAGTGTAAATCATGCTAGAACAAAATACAGCCTTCTTTAAATAAAATAATAATAATAACAATAATAATAATAATACAGAAGCTCAAGTATGCAGCACTAATAATATTCAGCATATAAATCAAAATGTATAGAGATATATAAAGTATCAGGAATAAATAAGTAAAAGAGAAGATAGAAGAAGTAAACAAAAGGAAACCTAACAAAAATTATGAAAATTTAAATTTTATCATTTTGAAATGTAAAAAGAAAATTGTAATGTATGGATTTAACAATAAACCATACACCAGTGAAAAAACATTAGTGAAGTCAAAAATGGGTATTTGAGTCCACTAAAGAGACAGAAATCACAAGTAATTTAAACAGAGGAAGATAACATAAATGATTAAGCTATGATAGAAGACTGTAAGGTACAAAATAATTCTAAAGAGAAACCTAGGACTGCGAAAAAGGTAGACAAAGAAAGACAGACGTGGAAAGCAGGCCCACCTAAAGCCTGAAGTTCAGATTTCGTTAGAGAAGGCGAAGTTGTAGCCTTCTGAATTGCAGAGAATTTTTCTGGATTTCCCAGGTCAGACTGCTCCGTAGTCACAAAACAAGCCCCTTAGCTGGTGAGAAGGTGCTCAGTGCAAATCAAAATATCTGCACTAAGAAGGTATAGGAAACATACCTCTAGCCACAGTGACCCAGGGACACTGAGAGTTGGGATGCTCTTGCAGGCGGGTGGTCTAGAGTGTACAGTAGCTATACTGAGAAGTCCACAGAAGAAAAACTTCGAGGGTGGCAGGGGTAGAGGAGCAGGCCAACAGGAGTCAAAATGTGGGGTCAGTTGGAAGTTTTGGAACTTGTTGGGAGGTCTACATGAAGGTGATGACCAGTTTACGTCAGGTTTACAATGTTATAGAATATTTTGGGCATTTGGCTAGGGAAGAGGGTCACTAGACGCCAAACATCTGCATCACTGACTAATTATGCAAGAGTCCGACCAAAAGAGATGCCACCTGTTTTCTGAATGTCCCTCCCATAACACCTACTGAGTTGCTTAATAAAACATGTATAGAGGGGGAAATGGCACAGAAAAACAATATGTATATAGAGAAATAACGGTAAAGAAATGAACTGTTTCACATAAGACATGAGGAAGGGACAGAGGAAAGGAACATGAGAATCTCATTTGTAGCAGGAATATTTTTCAAACCTCGAGGCTGAAACAAAGAAAGTTTTAGATAGTCAAAAGTTTGGGTGAATCAGTAACTAATTGATCTGCACTGTGAACAATGCTAAGGAAAGTTGTTTTATGTAAAAGGAAATGATATTAAACAAAAGTCCAGAACTACAGGAATAATAATAAAAAAGAATCATAAAATGGCAAAAAGTAGGACAAATATAAAATAACAATTATTTTCACTATTTATCACATCTTTAAGACTAGTGATCATTAGATTAGGAACAATAAAAATGTGTGATAGGGTTTGTAACATGCAGAAGTGAAACACTGGTATATAAGACCATATCAGTGAGTAAAAGTGTTCAGTGAAATCACATAGTAATAAGATACTTACACAAAAATGAAATAGCTATTTATAAAGTTTATTAAGGAATGTCATAGGCCAAGTTATGGATGCATAGTGCAATTTCTAAAGAAACCATTGAAATAACTTTTTAAGACAGAAAAATATAGCTAAAAAGCCAATGGAGCTATAAAGGGAATAATACAAATTTGAGTCATGATAAAGAAGGTAGGAAAGAAGAAACAAAATAACTGAGGACCAATGGGATAAGTAGAAGCAAATAACAAGACAGAAGACTTAAATATATGAACATATCTATAATTATATTAAATGTAAATGTAACAAACTGAGTTTTTTTAAAAAAGCACAGATCTTAAGACTGAATTTAAAAAGCAAAGCCCAGCTGTGTGTTGTTTTTAAGAATGACTTAGTATGAACATGGGTTAAAATATATAAATTTTTAAAAAACCATCAATCATAAGAATGCTGGAGTGCCTATCTTAATAACATACAAATTGTATTTTTTAAAAAAAGTCACAAACAGAAATGTTTCATAGATATCAAAAACACTTTTAAATGTTCAGGAATACTAGAACGAAGAGATACTACATAGAGTTCAGAGATAAGGGGGATTTTTTTTGGTGTGGGGGGGTGCTACTGAGGATTGAACTCAGGGGCGCTCAACCACTGAGCCACATCCCAAGCCCTATTTTGTATTTAGAGACAGGGTCTCACTGAGTTGCTTAGTGTCTTGCTTTTGCTGAGGCTGGCTTTGAACTTGTGATCCTCCTGCCTCAGCCTCCTGAGCTGTGAGGATTATAGGTGTGTGCCACCATGCCCAGTGAGGAGAAATATTTTTTAATGATAAAATGTCAATACATCATGAAGACATAACAATCTTAAAGTGTACCTAACTCTAGAGCTTCAAAACATATGAAGGAAAAAATGAGACAAGAATGGTAAAAATGGACCAATTTATAATTATAGCTGAAAAATTTACTCCTCTCCTCTCAGCTAATAATAGAATAAATAGAAATGATATAAAACACTTGGATAGCATCCTAAACCAATTAAAAGATTCATATATTTAGAACAATATATTCCAGGACAGTAGAATGCACAAGTATAAAGGGAATATTTGAGTTAAAATCCATAAAATGTCTCAATAAATGCCAAAGGATTGCAATGTTACTAAGCATGTTTGGAAACACTGAATACTTGAAAATTGATAAACACATTTCTAAATAAGTTATGGGACTAAGAATTAATCACAATTAAACTTAGAAAATATTTTGAAGTGAATTGTAGTGCACACCCAGCATGCTAAGATGGATGGGATGGAAGTTCAGCAGTGATTAAAGAGCCCTGAGTATGAACCTGGAAGGTTTATGTTCCAAAGAATAAAAGGGTCAAGTCACTGCTCTAAGTTATCAACTTCATAACTAGGAAAACAAGAGCAAATAAAAAGCAAAATAAACAGAAGATGATTTTAATTGAAATTAGAGTAAAAAAATCAGTGGAACAGAAAATGGCAAAATAGTAGAGAAAATCATCCAAACCAAAAGTTGGTTCTTGGAAAATATTATTGAAAATAAGTTGACAACAAGATTGACTAAGAAAAGAGAATGCCTAAAAGGAGAAGGAGAAGGAGAGAGGAAGAGGGGAAGATTGAGAGACAGAAAGTGAGATAGGACAGAGAAGTACAAAGGACAGTATGAGGGATGAAAAGGGTATATTTCTACAGACCCTACAGGTATGAAGAGAATAGTAAGGAGAATATTGACAACATTTTACCAGAAAATTGAGCAACTACCTTAAAATTGGTAAATACCTCAAGAGTCACAAAACTTACACAAGAGGAAAGAGAAATTTTAGGAGGCTTATATTGGTTAAAATGTTGAATTTATAATTAAAAACCTTTCTCCAGAGAATATTCCAGGACAAATATTTGAGGAAGAAATAATCACAACCTTAAATGAACCATTCCCAAAATACAAGATAAGGGATGAGGTGAGCATAAACATGGTACCAAAGCCAGACAAGACCACCATCCATCAAAAACATGGATACAAAAGTCCTCAATAAAATATGACCAATTCAAACACATTTTTATAAAATATGTATTAAGGAAATCCAGAGACATATTCAAAACAATTACTAGAGTAAAACAATTACTAGTGAGTAAACTTAACAAAACTGTCGTATACAAATAAGTGCAAATTTTGATGTGTTCCTCTAGATCTGTTACTGAACTTTTAGAAAATGAAATAAAGATAGCATTTATAATTGTGTGAAAACTTGAAGTGTGTTCAGTACGAAGTATGTAGGTCTTTGCACTAAAATCTTCAAATAATGCTGAAAGTTGTAGAGATGTAAATATATGAAAAGCTATTCTGTGTTCATGGATTGGAAGACTGCTATTAATTAATAAGATCTCAGCTCTTTGAAAAAGAAACTAATAAAACTATAGATTCCACACAGTCCTGATTATAAACCTACTAGGTTTTTTGTCTTCTTTAATTCTTTCTCTTTTTTTTGGTAAAAACTGAAAATATGATTCTAAAATTTATATGGAAATGTAACCATGGAATGCAATGCTGAAAGAGAATAGCAAGATGCACAATTTATCATACCTGAATGAAAGATTCACTATAAAGTCTGGTAATTTAGTTGCCATAATTTTAGTTGCTCAATAGACAAATTGATTATTGGATCAAAATAGGGTCCAGAAATACACATATACAAGATATTACTTATTGTTCACATTTTTGTCTTTAATTTTTGACCAAGATGCAAAGGTAATTTAGTGGAAAAGATAGTCTTTTCAACAAAGGGCACTGGACAAACTGGACACCAGTGTGGAAATGAAGGGACTTCACTGCCACCTCATTCCATACTCAAAAATTAATTCTAGATGAAATTCAGGAATAAAAGTTTCTAAACAACATTTGAGATGTTGTTTTCAAACTGGGGAGAGAACAACTTCATAGAGAGAATGGAAAATCAATAATCACAATAGAAAAGAGATAATAAATTAGAGTTCATCACAAGACTTTCTTTTCTTTCTTTCTTTTTTTTTTTTTATGGTACTGAGGATTGAACCCAGGGGCACTTAACAACAGAGCCATATCCCAGCCCTTTTTTATATTTAATTTAGAAACAGGGGCTCATTGAGTTGCTTAGGATCTTGCTAGGTTGCTGAAGCTGGCTTCTAACTCTTGCTCCTCCGGCCTCAGCCTCCCGAACCTCTGGAATTACAGGCATGCACCACCACCCCACCTCTGGCTAATTAAAACCTTTGCTCATCCCAGAACACTGTTAAGGAAAGGAATAGGCAAAACCATAGCCACACACTGAAGTGTAATTAAATTTGCAATGTTTGTACTTTCAAAATGGATCTATCTCCAGAAAATATAAAAACTTCAATAGCTTCAATTTTACTTCAATTAAAACCACATCATCATCATATAAGATGGACAAACCATTTAAACAGTCCCTTCAAGAAGAAAGATACACAATGTCCATAAGCACATTCAAATGTGATAAGGGTCTTCCTCAAGGAAGTGCAGATGACCACTCATACGGAGAGAGAAGAATAGTGGAAATTTAAAATTCTGGAAATACCAAATTTTGGCAGTGAAGAATTGGAACTCTCCATGGATGCTGGGAGAGCATGTGGTGCAACCATTTTAGAAAACATTTTGATAGTTTCTACAAGGAGAAAGATTCATATGTCTAGGACCCAGCATTCGACTCTTCCCCATTTTTTTTCAAAAGAAATGAAAATATATGATCATAAAAATATCTTTAGAGGAGTATTTCTAGATGTTTTATTCATAATGTCAAAAACCCCAAGACCTCAATGGATGGACAGATAAGTGTATATATAAGTGTAGTATATATGTGGCATATATGGGAAATATTCAATGTTCCATTGGAAATACTAATTATTTATTAACAGAGCAGAGAGTTGATACATACAATAACAAATGATTCTCGACAATGCAATGCTGAGCAAAAGAAGTCAGACACAAAAGACTACGTTCTGTAAAATCCTATTTGCATTAATGTAAATTAGGCAAGATGACTCCTTGCTGTAAAGAAATCAGGCAAGTTGCTGTTTCTGGGTGAGAAGGTTTGATGGTGGTGGAGTATGAGTTGATTTTATGAGGAGCTGCATACATTCTGTATTGTTTACATAGATACATGCATATAGGAAAGAAAATTGAATTTGATAACTCAGGTTTGAATATTTTACTCTATGTGTTACCTTTAAAAGAAAGGTAAAAATAAAAATTGAATTCTTGTTAGATTTGCTTTTTGAAGTATCATGGTTTAGCCATTGTGAAAGTACTTTTTGTATTTTCTAGACTTGAACAAATGAGTGCATATATTAAAAATAATGAGGCAGGTTTTTCACTGGGGAATAGAGTTTCCTATTATAATAGTAAAACACAGAATGTGTCCAGTGGTATTGAATTAGAATCGGAGGCATCAGTGTGAACTCGGAGCTTTGTAAAGACAAACACAGGTGTCTGTGTAAGTGTGTTTATGTGTGTTTTTTCCAAATCTTAATAAGCAGGGGACCTGGATCCAGGGAGTCACCTGTGGTGATGAGCACACCCCATGCTGGTCTTGGTTTCTAAATACCATTCTCTTCCAAAAGGACCAGAGCTCCCTGAATGAAAGGAAGAGTCCAGGGATGGCACACAGACAGGACACAGTGTTTCTGAAACTCTTTCGTGTCACAAAGTTAAGAAAGGCTCAGAGAATGACAGAAGAAACATCAAAAGGACCCAGGATCCAGCCCAGAGGAGTTCTCTCTGGCCAGATCTGGGACAAATTAAGAATCTAAATAAATAATGAATGTCATGGATTTTAATCCACTGACAAAAACAACCCCCAAGTCTCCTCTGATACTGATAATAAGTGAGAAAATGAACAAGCAAACAGGGCAAGGGAAGCCTCCCATTTACAGTACAATGCCAAATTATAAATATCAAAGGGCAAAGGGTAGAAAATTATGAATAATTGCTAAAACTGTTAGGTGAGATGTGTATGGGTCTAGGATATTTCGTAGTTTCAAGATATCTCCCCACAAACTATTTATTATTTACCAAGGGAAAGTAGTACCTTATAGGGAACAAAGCTTTTGGTTACCACCTGAGCCAAGCAATCCAAGTTACCGTCACCAACACGGGGACAAACTGATATCATATGCCTTCTAGTATTATTCAGTGAGAAAGACACAATACTCCAGTAGTATTCCTGAGAATAGCATAGAATAGAATTGAATAGTGAAGAAATCCCAGATAAATCCAAACTGAGACTCATTCTACACCATAGCGGGGCAGCATTCTTCATGAGGTTAGGGTCAGGACAAGACTGAAGAAGATCTGTCAGGTGAAGCACGCTTCTCAATTAGATCCTGAACTGGGAGATGTGTGTGTATAATGTGTATCATGTAAATACGTGTGTGTTATTTATATATCTCCATAAAATATACTATTGGGATGATCAACAAATATAAATAAGCAGTGCCGATTAGAAAATGCATCGTGTCAGCATTATCCTAAAATTTCCTGATTTTGATCGTTGTGTTTTCCATATTGAAGAGGATGTCCTTTTCCTTAGGAAGTCAATATTAAAGGATGGGAGTAGCTGGTAAAAGGTCCTGACATTTCCAGTTTCAAAAGGAGAGAGGGAAAGAGGGAGGGGAGAGGAAGAGGAGGAAGAGGAAAATGGAGCAACAGGTACAGACGTGGGGTCTAGGAAAAGCCTATGTGGGGATTTCATGTACTGTTCTAGCACTTTTTTTTATAAGTTTGAAATTATAGAAAAATTCAGAAGTTAAAGAAAATATAGTGGGAAAGACTTGGCTTACACTTCACAAAGAAAGATGGGAACATGCAGGTCTCTTCCATCGAGGACCACTGGGATGCTGGGTGTGATCTGTGGCCTCGCTGCTGGCAGTGGACACCCTTGGTGGCTCCTCACTGGCCTCGGAGCCACGTGGCATGGACTACCTTGGGGTTGTGCCTGGTGTCTCCCTCAGAAGCACTACATGTTGTGGCTGTGTGCTCTGAAATCTCAAGGCCCGGTCCTCCATCTGCATTTGTTGGGGAAGAGATGGAGCTGGTAGCAATTACTGGAAATTGTATTGATCTCTTTCTTTAGTTTTACTCAGATAAAAACAATTACATAGAGAAAGCAAAGGGAAAAAATTGCTGTACAACTTAGGCTAATTGAAAGAAAAATGCAGTTATTTAAAAATTTAACCAAGTTAAAAGAGATCAGATATTCTAGAATTCTCTTTAGAAGATGCCAGATGTTATGCAGCGCTCACAGGAGCCGCAAGGCCAGAGGCCAGCAGTAAGAAGCTACATCAGTCCTGCTGTGGTCTTCAGAGGAATGAAAGACTGCAAGGAGAAATCTAAATATCAAAAGTAAATGAACAAGTCATCCACATTATAAGAAAGATAAATTTCCAAGGACAAAACTGGACACTCATCTATGACTAGTGGCTTTTCCAAGCAGAGCAGGATGTGTCTGGAGGGTTGGACTTCTTCTGAAAGGAGGACTTTTTACTTCTCCCTACTCAGCTCGTCTCTTCAAAAATAATTTACTTAGGCAGCTGCTGTTTCTTGGGAGATTATACTTTTGCTCAAATGGCAGCTTTATAGAATTTTTTAAAACAAAATACTGATACCATATGAAACATTTTGATGAGATCATGTACCATCTACTTACATAGGAGTCTTACAGGAGTATTTTCAGCCAGCCTGCAAACATTGCCCGAGCCAAGCCTAATGTTTGGATGAACTGACTGCTGCCGGATACACAGGAATTCGCTGGTGTCTGGAATTTGCAGGGGAGTTTCTTTTGTATGCAATTTTTGCAGTGGAACTAGAGCCCTTGCTTGTTTGCTGTGCTGATTCCACATATATGCAGCATTTCTGATTCATTTATAAACACTTGTCAACAGAGATTTGAATCGTGGTGGTGCTGGATCGGAGAAATAAAAAGGACAAACTAGCAGAGCGGACTCACTCATGTGAACAAGGAGTCTATTAACTGATTTATTTATAAGGCTAGGAGGCAGAAGACAGTTGCCTTTCAAATTGTGTCACTACAATAGCCATTTTTATCTCCTGTAGTCTGTGTGTGTATAATTTAGTTTTCCTTCATAAATTATCCTTTCTATCTTTAGTTTTTCCCAAAAGTTTGTACTAGTCAAATGGAATAACAACCCTTACATTTAATAATAGGGGAGGATTATATGAATTTTAAAAGATGCTCTTCAATGAGTTCCACTTAAATGAGTGAAATTAATGTATGTGAAGTGCAAGAAGGTTTGGCTCTTAATAAACACAAAGTATTATTCTTTAAAAAAAGATCACTATTTAAATAGCTTAGAGCTTTTCTAAGAAAAAAAAGAAAAACACTCCATGAAGACAACCATGCTATTTCTTGTGATTAGTAAATTTTATTCCTGATACTGAGTTGGTGCTGGGAAAGGCAACAACGGACATTAAGGAAGATCTTAGAAAAGATGCTAGGGTGTGTGAGGAGATGTAACCCCCTGGGGGAGAAATGAGGTGCTGGCAACCACGGGGATCAGACAGTTTCCTGCAACAGCCTTCAGATGGCGCTATTATCCCTTAAGAGGTGAGTTCCCACCAACTAGTGGTAGCTGTGGGCTGGAGGGGAGAGAGGGTGAAGGACAGGTTGGGGAGGGAGGAGAAAGGTGAGGAGTTTTCATCTGGGAGGAGATGTTAATAAGCTGTGCCTGAAACTTGGGAGTGTCTGCAAAACACAAGGAAGAAACGTAAAACCTGGGGAGAGAAGGACTCTACAAGTTGAATTAAGTAACCCTTTTCTGATTAAAGCAAAATGGGTTGAATTTTTGGCAAGAAAATTTTGAACATTTTGGTGTTCGCTTTCTGATCTTTGGATGTTTGACCTGGCACGTAGAACTCCATGAGCAAGATTTATAATGTAAGACTGAATTTATACGCTGCCGTGTCTAACACTGGCTAGCTCTCCTCTCCCTGGCCTTCTATTTGCAAGTCAATACTGCAAACAAATTAATATATAACTGCACAAAAATGCTCTTATTTCTCTGTTGTCTTGGTGCCCATTTACCCAACCTGAAAGGGAGAACAGATCAGCCATTTTTAAAATCCATTTCAAGAGAGATTATAACAATTACCTATCCCGTCAGTCTGTGTCATTAAGTACAAATGAGTCTGTGATGAGAAAAGTCAAAGCTCCATTTTATTAGTCTTAATTTTAGTTTTTATTTTTAGATACCTAATTTGCTTTCACATTTGATACCTGAGACAAAAGCATAGTCTACTGCTGATGTCTCCGTTTTCCCTGCCGTGACTGTAATTGGGCACTCTCCTAGTGGCGGCACGCTGTTGGCGTAGATACCGCGAAGCAATGAAGACGACTAGATTAAAAAGAAATCTTTTAATATATTTGTGATTAACTGGCAACTATAATAAGAAGTCGCAGGGAAATGGAAATAAACAGAATAGGTTAACAAGGTAGGACACAGAGATGATTATGTGCACGGGAGGAAGAAAGGGAAAACAGTCGCCCAGCCTTCCCTCTGACACCAACCTGTTTGATAAATAAGTAATGGGGAAAAGAATTTCCACCCTCAGATTTACACATTTTGTACTCTTCTAGCTGTGACCTTTGTACACGGCCACAAATCCCGTGCTAAAGAGCAAGGGGCTATGAATTATGTAAAACAAGAAGCGGTTCAAAGGCTTTGCCTTAGAAATAAGTAGCTTCACCTTCTACCTCGATGGAGAAGACAGATCTCCTTCTATTGACCTTTTATCCAGAGTTTTGGGGAGTTTTTAAAATTTCCTCGACAATTTTGTTTACTCACTCATCATCCAAAAGATTGCTCAACAGATTGTCCAAACGAAAATTATTTTGTTTTTAAGCATAGCTGAACTGGTGATTGGAATCCAAAGTTCCTGTTGCTGATATCTGCCATGCTTAGTATCCTAGGATAAACTTCAGGACTATGCCTTTGTGGGAAAACCCTGGATAAATGACAGTCTAAAACAACAACATGTTGGCTCGTTTTCCAAAGATGCCCGACCAGAAAGTGTTAGGACAGCTGAAAAGCCCTGGGAGATGCCAGATGTTTAATATCAGAAAGTGGATACAAAAATGATAAGCAACGGACCTCAGCTATGGAATCTGGGTGATGGGCACAGAGTGATAGCTGGAAGCTGGTTTCAGTTATGTTAAAAGCAAAGAAAGGAAAATGTAGCCAAACTTACTAAAGGGAAATAAAAGACACGGGGTGGATTGTGATGATCATTATTATCCAAAGTACAGGTATGAAGACACGAATTGGTGTGAATATACTGTGTATACAACCAGAGATATGAAAAATTGTGCTCTGTATGTGTAATAAGAATTGTAATGCATTCCGCTGTCATATAGAAATAAAAAAAAAAGACTAATAAAATAGATATTATCCCTGTGAAATACAAGGTCTTAGAGCAACCCTACTCTTGCCTAAAGGAGGTGAGCCATGCACAATTTAGAGGGGGAAAGTACACAATGAGAGTCTGTCTTACAGTGAACCGCTCTGTCTTAACCATGACAGTACGCGGTGTTCTCAGCATTTAATTGGCCAAGCACTAAGTTTTATACTCAAGATCCTAGACTAAGTATTTTATAACTCTGTGAGTTACCTACAGAAAGAGAAACTGAACTGTCAAGAACAGAAGCAACTTCTTCACAGTCAATTAGATAGAATTCACACCCAGTCCCCAAATACCCTCAACCACTATGCCCACTGCCTTCACGTCTCATCTTCCAGGGTGGCTCGGTCTCAGCATGGCCCCAAACATGTTTTTCTATTATGTGGTCATCCACGTTGAAATTTAGGAAATCCATCTTTGTAGGACTGCTGTACTCTCAGAATAATCCCAGTCATTGTGGGATTTTGTTTGGTTTATCACCCTGAGGTGGTAACTGTTTCTTCTCTTTCATAGATTTCTTTGCCTGAGAACTTTGTGGTCCACATATTCCTTCCAGACCAGCTGGTATTCAAATCCTTCTGGCACTGAACTTTGAACATGTCTGTAATAGCTGTTTTCTCACAGGGGAGAGAGCACCCCCTTACCTGCAGGGTACCTGCATCGGCACCCATTAGCTCCATGGTGCTTTGGATGACCTGCTCAATTCTGTGGACTTTGAAGCATGGCTCCGTTAGATTGTACAGGGGCTAAGCTTTGATTTTATTCCTTAAAAAGTCAAAACCTATAATTAGACCAAAATAAAACCAGAAAGTTTCTAATTCTCTGTGGAGAAAACCACAGATCTATTCGTACTTAGTCTGAATCAGCTGGTGATACTATAGAGAGGTCAATCTGCTCACAGAGCTGTCTACCAGGGTATAAAACATGATTCCTAATAATACTGTGTTTCAAATACCTGAAGACCTATGAGAACAGCCAGGTGATTTCAAAACATTATGAACCATGTATTAGAAAAAAATGGGGGATATTGAGAATTTCTTTCCTATAGATCAATTCCAAGTTCTTACAGGAAAGGATAAATAAATAAATAAATAAATAATCACAATATGAATTCTATTATTTAAAATTTTCTTCTTTTCTTGTATAATTGTGAATTGCCTGGCAACAATTAAGTCACAAATATTTACCTTTTGGATATTGGCTGTGAAACTCCAGGACCAGCAGTAGACTCAGGTCTCCAGACCTTGGTGCCAAAGTTCTGAGGAGGTGAGGTTTGGTCCACAGAGTTTCATTGTTCCTGCTTTAATCAGCAATGGAGTTCTTTGGCTTGAAGCCTGTAGACAAAAGAGTGAAAATTACAAGAATCAAGATAATGCTACTATTTGGGAGTTTTCCACCTAGTTAATTCACTCACATCTATCACCACAATACACACACACACACACACACACACACACACACCTTTACACATATATGCACACAGATATATTATAAAATAATATAATAATAAGTATCTCTATATATGAATAAAATACAGTGGTAGACTTGAGTGAATGTATTTTTTCAGACCTGGTTCCAGTCGATCTCCTCTCCACAGAAGTCTTAGCAAACCCACTCAAACTTAATGTGCAGCAGCAAGATCTCTGTCCTGCTACTACTTTCATCCTCCTCTTGGATGATGTTACTAGATTAGTTATCGTCAGGTGGTATGACAATAACTCCAAAATAGACAACTAAATGGGACAAATACCTGTCTGTCTTACATCATTGAAGTATATAGTTATGACATGAGCAAACAGATACTCAGAGAGGTGAAAGACTTGCTTAAAAATACATACGTGCCAAATTAGGTTTTGAATTCATTCAGTTCTATATCTATTTGAGCCTATGGGGGCCTCTCCATTAAAATGAATGCATTAGGACAGTCCTGAACCTTAAGCAACATATTTATTTCATTCAATATTAATTTAGGATTTGCCTAGGTTGTTTATATAGCTATCATCCATTGATTTTTCAGTTTTATTTAATATTCCACTGCAAGACTATTCTACAATTTAATTTCCTCCTTCTCTTGGTGATGTACACCTTCCATCTTTGCTATGAAGCACAATGCTTCTGGAACATTCCTACAAATATCCATTGGTGCCACTTGCACAAATGATTTTCTAGATTTACACCTAGGAATAAAATTATGGAATCAAAAGGTACACGGCTATACAACCTTAATAGATAATGCCAATGTATTTCCCAAACTGGGTGTACCCACTTACTCTCATACCCCTCTGCGTATGTATGCACTCAACAGCTCCACATCCTGGCCAATGCTTGGTATTCTTAAGCCTTCTTAACTTTTCTTTCAATGATTAAAATGATTTATTATTCTGTGAAATGTCTTCACATATCATTTGACAATTTTTCAATTGGAGACTTATTTTTTTAGACCTTTTAAAGGAATCCTCCCACATTTTGGTCACACACTCTTGGCTATTTGTGCAGGAGACCATCTTCTCCCAGTCGGTGGCTTGTCCCACGTGCTTGTTCCTCTAGTTGCACAGTGTGGCACTGCCCTGCACCAATTTCCACATCCCCTTCGTGACTTTGGGTCCTCACAGTTCTGCTTCTCTTTGTCTTTTTGTATCTCAAGGCCATATTTTTTCATAAGCTGCCTGACCTGCAGGGACCAGACTCAGGCTGCTCCTGTCCTGGGAATCTCCCCTCTGCCTTCCTATCAAATCATCTGATGCGCTTCTCTCTGCTCACTTCTTTCTCTGGCCCTCCTGCCCCATGAGCTGTGTTAGCCACTACAGCCTCAGGTGGTCCAGTCACTGTTCCAGATGCTCCCTGGCTCCCAGGGTGCCCAGCACTGGGAAGGAGGGTGGCTGGCTGCCTACAGGTTTTGAAATAGAATCAATTATAGGACAGTTACTCCCTGGACCACTATCCCCGTTTTAAACTTATTTTTTAGTTATGACCCTGAAAATACAGAACATTCTTCTCCCAAGAAGCCATATGGTTGAACTTCAGAATCCAAAGCTGCCTCAAACATAAAACGCCCGTCTTCCCAGGAAAACCTCCTTCTCAGCACTTTCACACCGTTTGGTGCCTTCCTGCCTCGCTGCAGGCCAGTTATCTCCACACCCTCATTCCGCTGCTTCATGTCCTTTGCATTAGTTCATTTCTGCAGTTTCTCTCGTGGAGTGGCAGGATTGTCTGCGTTGGGCTCATCATTCACAAGAAACCTGGAGAAATCTGCATCACAGCTTCTTAATGATGAGGAAAATACACTAAAATACCAGCATTCGCTTGTCACAAGCCCTAACAGTTCTTAATGCACCATGAATAAAATAAGACCAATAATAAGGTCTAAATAAGTACTGCACGTTTTATAAGATTCGTAAAACTAGCAAATCTTTATGCTCTCCACGAACCTACCTTTCTCTCTCCCTCTATGGACCCTTCCTTTGTCCCTTTGTTCACAGAGAAAGTCAGTGTCAACTTTCAGTGCCATCCTCTGAGCCCAACCTTTGTGACGTGGTGTCTCACGGTGGGCTGGGTCCAGGGCGGGCTTCACTGAGGTGTAGTTGTGATGGGCCACACTGCCTGCCCGTCACTGATGGCCACTTGCTCTGGATGGGCTGGGTGACTGAGAGGGCTCAGAAGCTGCTGCTCTTTGTAGGGAAGGAGCAGAAATGGGAATGCAGAAGGCTAGCAGAGGGGCTCAAGGGCACATGAGCTGAGTATCTGCTCCTCCAGGTCCACCCCATTCTCCTTGGGATCCTGGTCGGAACGTGGCCGCGCACTTCCATGGAACATCTGAATTCTAGCCAAAGGATGAGTCCTCAAGAGTCCTGCGGAGGCAGTGGAATGAGGGGACCTTCACCACAGGTTCCACTCCAATGGGGAGAGCGAGAGAGAGACAGTCAGAGGAAGAGAGGGCGGAGGAAGAGAGGAGAGGCAGGAATGGAGGGAGGGAGGGGACAAAGAAAGAGCAAGCAGGGGCCTGGAACTGCAGTTAGAGCTTAATCCCTTTCGTCTGAGGCCCTGACTTGTTTTAACCCATAGCCCAAGAGTTAAAATCAAGAATCAACAAATGGGACATATTCAAACTAAAAAGTTTTTTCTCAGCAAGAGAAACAATAAGAGAGGTAAATAGGGAGCCTACATCCTGGGAACAAATTTTTACCCCTCACACTTCAGATAGAGCCCTAATATCCAGAGTATACAAAGAACTCAAAAAGTTAAACAACAACAATAACAAAAAACCAAATAACCCAATCAACAAATGGGCCAAAGATCTAAATAGACACTTCACACAGGAAGATATACAATCAATCAACAAGTACACAAAAAAATGCTCTCCATCTCTAGCAGTCAGAGAAATGCAAATTAAAACCACTCTAAGATACCATCTCACTCCAGTAAGAGTGGCAGCCATTATGAAGTCAAACAATAACAAGTGCTGGCGAGGATGTGGAGGAAAAGGTACACTTGTACATTGCTGGTGGGACTGCAAACTGGTGCAGCCAATTTGGAGAGCAGTATGGAGATTCCTTGGAAAGCTGGGAATGGAACCACCATTTGACCCAGCTATCCCCCTTCTCGGACTATAGCCAAAAGACCTAAAAAGAGCATGCTACAGGGACACAGCTACATCAATGTTCATAGCAGCACAATTCACAATAGCTAGACTGTGGAACCAACCCAGATGCCCTTCAATAGATGAATGGATTAAAAATGTGGCATTTATACACAATGGAATATTACTCAGCATTAAAAAATAACAAAATCATGGCATTTGCAGGGAAATGGATGGCTCTAGAGCAGATTATGCTAAGCGAAGTTAGCCAATCCCTAAAAAACAAATGCCGAATGTCTTCTCTGATATAAGGGAGGTGACTCAAAACAGAGTAGGAAGGAAGAGCATGAGAAGAAGATTGCCACGAAATAAGGAAAAGAGGCGGGAGGGAAAGGGAGGGAGAAGGGGAAATGCACGGAAGACGGAAGGAGACCCTCATGGGTTCACAAAATACATATATGACGGTGTGAGGGGGAAGGGAAGGGAAAAAAAAGAGAGAGAGAAATAAGTGTCACAGTAGAATGGGTAGACAATAGGGATGGGAGGGGAGGGGAGGGGAGGCGGGGATAGGAAGGGCAGCAGAATACAACTGACACTAGGATTACTGTATGTATACACATGGATGTATAACCAAAGTGATCCTGCAATCTGTACACGTGGAAAAGTGAGAATTCATACCCTATTTGAATCAAATGTATGATATGTCAAGATCATTGTAGTGTCTTGAACAATAAAAAGAAAAAAGATAAAAAAAATTAAAAAATATTTTCACTTAAAAAAAAAAAAGAATGAAATGCTGCGTGCTGGCTGGAGGAATCACTCTTCACTTTATGGTCATGTCGTTTGAACTTTAATAAGACAGAGGACTGAGACAGACACCTTGGGTGGAGGATGGGGGAAGATGGGGCACTGGACAGTGAGGGGGGAGAGAAGAGGCGAGCGACAGATGGGCAGGGGAGGTCACCAGAGGTTCACCTTCCCCTACTCGCTGCTCCTTGGTGTCAGGGCCTGATGGCACAGGTACAAGGCCTTTCACCCGGCGTCTCCCCTTCTCCTACACACCTCACCCGACAGATGCCCCCCGGCAACACGCTAGAGATGGGGCAGTACAGTGGTGGCTTTGGAGACCCCAGACCTGCACCTGGGAAGAGCTTTGTAGAATAACCATTTAGGATGTGAGTATTGTGATTTTATTTAACATCTGCCCATTTAACAGGATTTCTTTGATTTCTAAAGGTTATAGGTCTTCAAAAATAATTATTGGTCATTGTGCTTAAGTCATCCAAGCCCAGGTTTGCCCAGGGTTTGATGGGTGATGCTTGGGCCTCTCTTACAGGGGAATTGAAGGAACTTGGGCATGAGGAGTGCTGAGTACCACCCTAGGCACATGGCAAGAATTGGCCAATGTTAGCTGCTATTTGTATAGTGTAGAAATGAGAGAGAGAGAGAGAGAGACTGACTTTTTTTCCAGTTGTCTAACTGGATGCTGCTCTCCTTCCAGGATCTGCTCCTGGATGTATAACCAAAGTGATCACGAGCTTGGACAAGTCTTTTTCTCTTAGGGGCCTTCTCTGATTCCTCATGTATAAAATGAAGGGGTTTCACTCCTTGACCTTCAGGGACCAGTAGATCCTAATCCTCTGTCACTCCACTTACCCTCTTGCCTACACATGCATGCCCACTTCCAGATGACAGAGGGTAAGAAAAAGAACAAAATAACAAAGGCATTGGTCCTTCCCATGTTAACAATAAGAACATAAGAGCATACCAGCCTACGGTAGCCCCAGGGCACTGGTGGTATTTGTCCTGATCACTTAGTATCCTCAGCATCCAAGCTCTGTGGCACAGGGTCAATGCTCAAAAACATTTGTTGAATGCAAAATAATCATAACCTATTTAAACAGTGCCATTTTGTGAAGAAAGTGACGGACAATTATATGCAAAGACCTTTACGTTTGGTAATCAAAGACCTTCAGTTAAAATAATGACATATGATCTGTCAAATCAGCTGATGTTAAAAAATAACAATGCTCACATCCTCTGTAAGTGATGGATAAATTATCACCTTTTCCCCAGAGTGGGACAATCTTCCTGAAATCCATGTGGTGTTTTTTACCAAAAGGCTTAACAATGTGCACATGCCTTGACCTGGCAGTCCTACTACACCCGGAAATGTATTTCAAGGAGAGAATTAAGGCCATATATAGACTCAGCTAAAGAAAGATGCTGACACTCATAAAATTCTGAAGGAACCAACATGTTCAACTCTAAACAATGAGTAAATAAAAGACAACATAGTCTTTCAACAAAATATTATTTAGTTATCAGACATTGCATGTGAATATCAATTTTTATAAATACTCAAAAGAAATGTTGTGAAAAGGTAGTTTATGTAACAGCAGGAAGAGTGCCATTCCACAAAAATTCATATAAATCTATAGAAAAGGTCCCCCCGGCTTAAATACAAGATTAACTGTAGCTGTATCTGGGTAGTGAGGTTAGATATTTCTAGACTTTTCTCCTTTTTGCTAATTTTCTGGTTTTTCTACAATGCCTATAAAGTGCCTTAATAATGAAATTAAAAAAAAAATCTTCTTAATTTAAAAATGTAGCTTTAAGCTTTCACAAGCTTAGACTTGCAGGTAGTCTTTTGTGGTGGAATCTGAGCTGTGGTCTTTGCTCAAGCTTTCTAGCTCCTTCATTAGTGTGGCTAACTTAATCAGATTTTAAGCTCCTTAAGGGCAGGGTTGATATCCTTTATTCTTGAAAGTATCTTGCACCCCTTTTGGCTGCTTAATAAAAATTCACTGCTCTGAATTCAGTCAAGTATAATTTCAATTTCTGTTCTCATTAAACGTCCCCTATAAATCAATTTAAACAGCTCTAGTAATAAGAGTCTTGCCCAAGGTTTTCTTTTCCCCCCTCTACTGTGAGCCAGCTCCTCACAATCCCCGACACTAGGGGGGAAGAGCCTCGTTCAATAGCTGCACACATGTCGAAGCAGGAAGATATTCGTTTTGTGTTGCTCCAGGGTGACGGGTTAAGTAACAGGAAAGTGAATTCAGCTCATCTAAGAAAATCTTCTAATTATTCAAGATTGGCATCAATAAGAGATAGCTATGTGACCAGTTTACAGCCACCTTTCACTAGGGACACCTAAGCTGAAGAGAGAAAACAGCATCACAAGCGGTGCCAACACTGGACAGACGTAGGATCAGGTGACCTTTGACTGCTTTTTAAATCTAGACGGACCCTCCTTGTGTTTCTTATGCTACATTCCCTCCTAAGCTTGAGGGCAGGAGAAGGCCAAGCGCACAGATGCATTCTGTGGCTCAGTGTTCCACAGAGCTCACCCCTGGATTCCTGACCCAGGACTCCTTCCCCAAGCACCATGCCGTCATCTCCCACCCCTTCAACAGACACCTAACCACACTGTGCACCTTCCTCCAGCACCTGTGATGAACATGACCTGTCATTTATGGGATGATTTTTAAAAATTATGATTTCTTGACTAAGTATTCTTGTAAGTACTTGATGTGAATTATTTTGGCTCATACTCCCAAAATGACCCAGTGGGATAGGAGTATATGGATCAGAAAACCAAGGATAATGAAAGTTTGATAATGTACCTAAGCCACACCATTAGTATAAGCAAATGCAGAATTTAAACTTAGGTAGGTCTGACTTCAAACTCAGAATTCACTGCCAAGACGGGAGGCGCAATTCCTGAAATATCAAAGCTTGGTGGTTTTGTTTTGTTTTTTCCCCTAGACTTAGTTTTCAGATGTGATTTAAAAGGGAACTCTGAATTCCATTTCTCTCACATTATTCAGTATTTGCAGTGATACGCTCTGAACATTATTTCTTCACATTATGGCTTTTTCTTTTCTGGGTCATGTCTCTGAGGTCTCTTTCTGGAGACAGGCACAGTGGCTGAGCAAAGTTTGTCAGGGTTTTAACAGAAGCAAGCAGGGGTTCTAGGAGCTGCCCTGCGACCACATGCAGACTGTTTCTCTAGTCAATCCAGGCCCTTCCTGCCTCCGTTGCCCCCACCCAGCACCAATTTTTCTCAATGCACTGACACTGGGTGCCCTCATCCTCGCCCGACTCCAAGTGTCTCCATCCGTGGTGTGTCTTCTCATCAAGCCAGCAGACCCAGCCACCATTATCCAGATCACAGTGTCTCCCCGAGGGGCAGCTGGAGCCCAGGCTCAGGGGTTGTCAATAAGCCAGATGGTTAACTTCATGTGTTAACTTGACTGGGCAAAGGGGTGCCCATATAGCTGCTAAAACATGATGTCTAGGTGTGTCCATGAGGGTGCTGCTAGAAGAGGTTAGCATTTGAGTCAACTGAGCAAAGAGGATCTGCCCTCACCCCTCTAGGCAGGAATCACCCCTTCTGTTGAGCATCTTGGTAGGACAGAAAGGTACAAGAAGGGGAAACCTCTCTGTCTCTGTCTCTTCCTGAGTGAGGAGACTGTCTTCTCTTTCCTGCCCTGGGGCATCATAGCTCCAGGTTGTCAGGCCTGGGACTCTGGGACTTATACCAGTGGCCTCCTTGGTTCTCAGGTCTTTAGCTTAAACTGGGGGTGTGCCATCAGCCCTCCTGGTTCTCAGGCCTTTATGCTCTGACCAATCACACCACTGGCTTTCCTCCTCCTCCAGCTTACAGTTTATTTGGGGATGCCTTGGCCTTCATAATCAAGTGAGAGAGTTGGCAGGGGCAGCCTCTTCTTATCACTGCATTGTAGGCATTTTGCTTCTCTGGAGAATGCTGGCAGATAACAACAGGACATTCCGTGTGGCACCTTGGTCCCTCCTGCTCCCAGAGCAGCCTCTCTAGTTTAGAACTGTCAACACACCTCAGGCAAAACCGACCCTGCATTACAAGACTTTGCACAGGGGCCTCTCTGGGTCTCTGGAGTCATCTCGGTGCTCCCCGAAGCTAAAGAGCCTCCTCCCAAGGCACTCAGTGGTTCGCTTCCTTTTGATGAGACAGGAAGCTAGGAATGGAAGCCAGTTCAGTCCAGGCAGTTCTTGTGACTATTTCTCAGCCAAGCACATTTTATCCATTCTGCCTGAAAACACGCTCGGATCTCTGCCAGGCACACGCTGTGTTCATCTGATCACGTCTTGTCCAGGGGTCGGCCCCGCTCGGCTCTTCTGTGAACTTATGCCCTCTCTTTCCTCTGTACGCAGTTCCTGAATCCTGGGCCACCGCGTAGAAAGATATGCTTGGTTTATCTATCACAGCCAGAGGAGCCCAGGGGATACTTATTTCATAGCTAATGTGAGGAGGATAAACTTGTTTATAAATATTGATAGCTACTGATGTCCTGTTGCTGGGTACTTTAAAAAAAGACTGCATAACTACCCTCTAGGTTTTTTATTTTATAGTAATTTCATGAAATTAATGCAACAAATTCCCTTTAGTGCTGCTTACACTTATACTGTAAACTATAAAGAAAAAAATGTCCAAAGAAGACCTTTAAGAAGCATGAAGCCAAGAAAAGTAACTCGAGGAATGACTCTAATCTAGTTGGGTCCCCATTTCATGGTTATCATATGCAACTCATCCTACTCTCATTTCCTTCCCGTTTTCCTCAGGCAGTGTTGTCTCTCCATGCTCTTTAAATTTGTTCGATTTCTGTTGGCCCCTAGGGTCAGTGGGTCATAGGCAAGGATTTCTTGCACAGTGTCATATTCAGATACATGAGCAAGATATGTTTGGTTATCTCAGTTGACTAGCAGGTGTCTTTCTGGTTTTGTGACATTTGTATGTCTTGTCCTGAATACAGTGCCTGACAGTGCATAATATCTCAAGCTGTTTATTTGTTTAACTGTTTCTTTCCCCTACACTGGAACTTCACAAATGCAAAGATGGGCGTTCCTCTTTGTTAGATTTGTTAAATTGTTAGATTTCTTCCTGTAAACTTACTGCTCAGAAAAACAGGATATCATGAACAAGTCATATTTATCCTAACAGAATAATAGCTCTTTCACATTGGAAGTGCTCTTAATATAATCCACTCTATTAATGAGTAAAAGAGAAAAAAAAAACAACTAAAATAGAAGGCTTCCAGCAATGTAGGGAAGACAGGAATCTTCTTAACCTGATGTAGGTAACTTGGAGGAAAATAAAACACAGCAAACCTGATAAAACTTCTCTTCAAGATAATTAATGAAATATAATCACAAGATAATCTTTATTCAAATAGAAGAACTTGGTATCGTCAACATGTCAATTGCTCTCAGTTGATATATAGATACAAGGGAATTGCAGTCAAAATTCCAGCATAAGTTTTTATGCTTCAAAATCAGATCTGAAGTGTACAGGAAAGAGCAAAAGGGCTAATAGTAGCAGAAACCTTCCTTTAAGAAGAAAAGGGTGAGAGAATTTGGCCTAACAGATATCAAAACTATACGCAATGCTAAAGTAATTAAAATGGTGAGGTTTTGGTGCAGGGAAAACAGATATACTAGGAAACTTGACAGTACAAAGATGACATTTAAGATGGATAAGAAAAGATGGACCATCCTATAGACAGTTCTGGGAAACTGTTCATAAGAAAACAAACCAAATTGTGTCCTTTACAACACATCTAGAGTTAAATTCCAGAAAGATTAAATACCTATGCTTTAAAATCAAAATATTGAAAGTTTACAATATAACAAACACATTTTTATATTCTTGACACAGGAGTGATTTCTTAAACAAAACATACAAAAGTCAGTATCCATCCACAAAAGATTGAAAAATTCAACTTTGTTAAAATTAAGAACTTCTTTGCACATATATGTACTGTCAAAGTTAGAATCATATCATTTCTAAAAGTCATTTTAAAATATATGGAATGTTTAAAGTAGACAAAGGATGCAAAAGCATTTGGAGCAGAGAAGGTGTGATTGTTTAGTAAGTTCATATAAAGATGCTCATTAGAAATCAAAAATATATAATGACTTTTAAACACTATTGTCATTCATACTAGATTGGTGTTTCAAAGTGTGTCATTGCAATGGGGATGTCCAGCGACAGGATCTCTTCTCCTCCATTGATGGGAATTTCAACTGGCTTTACTGCTTTAGAAGACAACTTACCACTGTCTTACAACATTACACATGGATCTGACTCATGTAATGGAGACTCTCAGTCCCCTGCCCCATCACAGCTTTGACCAGCTCTAGATGTGAGCTGCAGGTGAGACGAGCAGGCTCCACTCACACTGAGGGCTTTTCGAGCATCCGCCAGGATTGTTCAGCTTATGTTTGGATCAGGCTGGAAGTATCAGCACTAATCCCCCACCGAAGGACCCTGAGCAGTGAGGGACTGGATGTGCAGGAGCATTGGTCGGGCTTCCTTGGCCCTTGGGAGCGATTCTGAGGGAGGTTAAACAGTCTCTTGAAGGTTCTCAGTAGCATTGGTTCCAATTGCCCACACAGCAACCACTCATTGATCCATTTACTGGTGTTCCTTCCTTCCCCACCTCCTTTCCCCGCTCCCTCACTGAGGTGCCTGGAATAACCTCCTGAATAAACTCAGGATCTACATTTTGCAGAACTCAACTAAAACACTCTGATGGAGCAGGTCCACTCCTAGATAAACAGCCTCGAGGAACTCTTGCACGCCTGCACGAAGGGAAAATGTTGATGCTGTTTGCAGCAGCAAGTGATAAGAAAGTCTGTCAATGGCTCAATGCCTGCTAGTGGAAGAACAGATACCTTGCAATAGAGTCATTTAATGAAATACTGTACGTGAGTAAAAGTTAGTGATCTATAGACGAATTAGTTGACCTCAATAAATTTTAGAAACATAATTTTGAATGGAAAAAGATGGTAAAAACATATACAGTGTTTTATTAAATTCAAAAATGAGGAAATTAAATGATATGCTAACATGATTTATAAATATATATATATATATATATATATTATACATATATATATAATATATATGAAATTTTAAAGAAGAACAGGAGAATGAAAATAAACCAAGATTAAGGTCAACAATTACCTCTGAGAAGGAGGCAGAGGACAGCATGAGGAGGGGGCCCAGGAAAGCTAGTAAACTTTGGTTGTGCTGTTTCTAAGGTTAAGTAAGTGGTAGGTTCATGAGCACCTGTTTTAATGTCATGCTTCATGGCTCATATGTTTATTAATAAAAAGTGGGGAAAATCATGACACATTTGAGATACAATAAAAAAATTTATTAAACCTAACTTTTTTTGTGAAAAGTGTACAGCACTATATACTGAAATACATTAATTATTTGAGAGATGATTATTATACCCAAAGGCTTTATATAGTTCTATGGTTTTTCCAGTTCATGTTTTACATATAGAAAAATACATAGGATTTATGAAGATTGTTTCATAGGGAAAATCTGCTTGAAACATTTCCACTCTTTTTCTAGGTTTCTTTGAATAGTGTTCCATATGATAACTTAGACTGGCCAGATGGAGAGCCGACATACCCTATATAGTCTAATACAAGATAACATTTTGATATTTCTTATAATGCTTAGTCTCATATGATGCTAATTTGCCTTTATCATGCTTGAACTTCATGGAAATTTCCCAATGGTAAGGGATGGGACTTGACATGTTAGGAGTGCTACCAAAAACATGCAGAGACACCTGACTTACACAGGAAAGGGGCATCATGGTTCTGAATTATTTTTATTTTTCTATTTGGAAGGCTATGGTGTTAGAATAAGTACTTATGTAATGTGTGTGTGTGTGTGCGTGTGTGTGTGTCTACATAGTTAAAAATTATTCAGTGATTTTTTAAATGAAAAGAGTAGCCTAACTTGATACATTTAAGTCAATTATAAATTCTGCAATTGTACATATATAATGAACATGAAATTCAATCCAATATCCAAAATTATGTGGCTGAATTACATGGAAACTGTGTGGGAAGAACGGACACAATGTAAAGACTGCATATGTTATTTCCTTTCAAAACACTGTCACCACTTATAAAAAGCCATTGAGCAAGCCAATGAAATAAATAAAACACCTGTTTTGAAGTGTGCTTCTTATAATGACAAGATTAAAAAGTCCATAAAGTAAAAAGCAATACAGCCTTAAAACACACTTAGATAACTTTCTTGTTTCTATACAAATAATTAATTTTAAATGATTCAGCAAAAGATTAATATGGATTGTCAGTCTTGGATTTCTAATTTTAAGAGTTATGATGGATCCAAGGAAGATGCCAGAAAGACTGTGTGGTATACACTGGCCTTGACATGGTAGTGAGTGCCGCCCTCCTCCTGTCAATTCCTGTAAAGATGGAGAGAGAAATCACAACCGGCTTGCAGGTCCACATAGAGAAGTGCACACACAGGTCTGCAGATTTCATGTGATGGATGGAACACTGTTTTAATCCTTTCCTTTGAATTCCAGATGCATACAATCTTCGTTATTGTCCCAGAAAGTGAGAAAGCCTAAGATTTGGTATTGCTTTTTACCATGTATATGAACTTTCAAAAGGATACTTTTGATGTTAGGAAAGAAAGACAAAGCAAAGAGAGAAAATTGCTTTGAGGTAGGAAATCCTTTGTTTGACTTGCCAGATCTGTGCTAATAAGTGACAAAAAGTTCGGAACTCGATGAGAAAGATGATTTTTGTTGTGTGCTTATATTATGGCAGGTATTGTAAGACAATGACTAAATTTCTCTCCCTTTCTTAAAACTCCTTTGTGCAAATACGAATCCTGAAGCAACATAATAGTAATAAAGATGTCTCGTGTTCACATAAAGCAATTTGTTTAGTAGTCCTCTTTACCTAGGGAGAAGAAAACCAACATTTATTGTATGCTGACTATGTGCAGTTCAGAAACCTGAAGTTTTTATGCATTTAAAAATGTGTTCATGATGTATTTAAGAGAGAGGTATTATTCTTGCTTATTTCACATGATAAAACAGATGTTAGAAAATGTGAGTTAATGTCCCAACCAGGAAGTGTTGAAGATGAGTTCCAAATTCAGGACCTCCCACTCTTCATGATGGCCACTTCTCTGCAGGGGCTGTTGCTAAGCTATAAGGTACCTCACATCTGTAACTTATAAATAGGCAGCACTGCAGGGTCTTGTGGCCTGGGTCTCTGTGTTTGGCATCAAAAACACTTAAGAACTTGATTCACTCTGTTCTAAACTGCCTATAGTAGAGGCATTCAAAAAATTTCAATTATCATTTTTAAGGAGGAAATGACCCTTCCTTTCAATTATTTTGCAGATGAGATTCCCATCCTTTTGGGTAACAAGACTGACTCATAATAAATCTGTTCCAACCATTCAAAAGACCACAATGGTAGAAACAGAGACCCCAGAGACTTGGCCCCCCAAAAGAAAAGCCCACAATTAGAAGCAAATGATCAGAACCTATCACTGAAAATATTGAATAATTTGAGAGAAATGGAATCCAGAGTTCCCTTTTCAATAGCATCTGAAAACTGAGTCTAGAAAAATAAAGGACCAAGATTTAATATTTCAGGAATTTTGCCTCCCATCTTGGTGGTGAATTCTTTAACAACACACACTGCAGTTCTTACTCCCAAATATCAACTGGAGCGAGTTTTCAGATGACTCTAACCATGTGTCCAATCACTATCCATATGCTACTCAATTTGGCACAATTCAAAGGCTAGTTCCTATACAAAAAGAGAACAAAAGAAAACTAACCCTTTTCAGAGGACCATGCCACTTAAATGTGACATGTTGGATAAATCCTGTCACTAGCAACTACTTATTTCTGGCATGCATTTGATTTTCCCAGTAATATTGATTCCTTTTTCTTTATCTATTTGGTTTTTTTTTCCTAGTGCAGAAGTTTCTAGAAGTAACCTCTAAAACAAAAACCCTCTCACATTTGCCTGAACTTAACCTGGGAATATACTGTAGAGCAGCATAAAATTCAAGTTCACATAAGTACTTGAATGCTGCTTCCTTTATCAAGTATGCACCACATCTTGAAAGAAACCACTGATGTTTCTTTGCTCATGTGTTTGATGAACCATACTTCCACTGAAGAAGATGGAGTGGGATGAAATGATGAAAGACAGGAACCAGAGAGGCTGAAAAGTGACCTAGAAATCTTCATTTTAGCAATCATAGCTGTGGCTGAATTCAAGTTTACAGCAGCAGGGGTGAAATTAGAGTACAAATTACCATGCTAGGCCCGGGAAATTATTCTCTGCTGCATGGTTATTAAGTGATAGATAAATAAATAACACTCTAGGACTGACTGACAAAATATAAGCGACCTAAAAGCTCAAAGGGGCACCATGCAAATAGTACTGTGTAATCACGAGGCATTTTAAAGCTAAAATGAGATTTGTCACAGCAGAGAAACCTTAAAATGGTATCTGCCTGATCCATCACTGAAGTAATTCACAGGGAGTCCTTAATCCCAAGGAACTTACAACCCACTGGCCACATACTGGCATTTATTTTTATTTTCGAAGAAGACCACTAATGGCTCATGGCGAGCAATGCATTATGCCAGAGATGTTTTCAAATACTCTGTTTCAGCAATTTGAAGAAGTCTCTCTTTACCTTGCAATTTAACATGTCTGACATGCAGTGGTTCCTTGGAGCTGATGGAGTATGAGGCTAACAACACAGGAACATGTGTTCTTCTACATCTTCCATTTTGCTGGTTAAAAGCATGGACAAAGTAGTATGCACTAAATTTACTTCAGGGTCCCACATGCTGCACTTTGCATTGGTTTCCATGGGCTTTCTCAGTTGACAGAACTCCCTGGCCCCAGACAACTTTCAAATGCAATGACAAACTGGGGGTGGGAAATGGGGCCAATGCACATGTCTTCAATGCCACTTTACTGATGGAGAGAAAAACCACTTGGAAAAGTACCCAGTTGGTGCCATTGGGCAATATATGTTTCCTTTCTAAATTCATTGGGTCTCAGTGCTATTCAATGGTACTAAGTCCTTTTCACATAGGGGATCTGTGTTTTGAATTTTGCTAGATCATCTTCAGTTGATTTCATCAACGAACAAGGGTTTGGATGCTTGGAAGATATAACAATGCCCTGCTATCTCCTTTCTCCCAAAGCTAATGTCAGTTAGAGACACAGGACAGACCCAAATACATTCAAAATTGCACAGCATTTACAAAGTGCAGCTAAGAAGCAATGGATCAGAGGTGAGTCCTCTAGCCTGCAGAGTGGGGATAGTTGACAGAGCAACACTTCTGTAATGGCTTTCTCTGAGAGCAAAGACATTCATTTCTGGTGAGTGTTGAGGCTTAGGTCTTGTGATTTTGCCACTGCAGAGTCAGGAGCAGTAGGAAGTAAATGGTTCATTAATTTATCAAAGTAGCAAGATTCCAAAAGGTCAAAATTACCAGTTGTATCATCCATAATAAGAAATTAATATCAGATAAATAAATAAATACACACACATATATGTATATTATGACCGGTATGTGTGTGTGTGTGTGTGTGTGTGTGTGTGTATCTGAAGGGCAATGCATGGCATAAATTTATTTGTTTAGTCTTCCTCATTAACTAGAGACAACAGAGTATCTTCCACAATCTAGTCTAATTTTCCTTTATTCTTTTATCTGCTCCCCAAGGACAAGCACATTTGAAGATGAGGCCACACGTGTCTGCACTGAATGACCTGCCCAGGGTCGCCCAGAGGCACTTGGAGAGCTGGACAGTACGAAGGCGCGACTCTGATCCCAGGACCAGGACTTTTGATTAGGGTATCAATCTGGGGTCTGGAAATGCATCTCAGTTTCTTCCACATACAAAAATGCGGCCTATCGAAACAATTCGCGCATGTGCGCTCTTTGCACTCCTTCTCGGATGATCAAGAATAGGTTTTAATAGTTTATCACTTTTGGCCTCACTTCAAATCCCTTCTATTATTTTCTATTATTTACCCAACAAATTGTCCACTCAACAAAATGGTTAAATGCATTTTCTTGGAAGATTATAGCTCATTATTAGTGTCAACTTCCCCCCCACCCCCCGCTTCTGAAAAATGTCCAGTTTGCTATTGGGAATGACACAATTTATTGTAAGTTCAGAAAACCCATAATGATGGATAATGCTTCAGAGGACAGCCTGGGAGCAGCATTTTGCCCCCAGGGAGGATGTATCTGACATGTGACACGTGGTCTGTACTGGTCACAGTTTTTTAGCTTTGGAATACTATACTTAACTTCCTTGTTCAATGTTACAGTGTAGATTTACAGGGAAACTTTGCTTTGAATCAGATGCTGAAAGCAACTCTTAGGAAAAATAAGAAACTAGTTGAAGATGACCTTGGGTTTGACCTGCTTCTCCTTCATGTTTTGGATCTCCTCCCTCTTTGCTCTTGAGTAGCACGATTCTTATCAAATGCCCAATGGCCCCATTCTTTCTGTGATCAATCCAGTCTTCTACTATTACACAAGATCTTCTCTCATGCCAATATGTAGATATCCTTGTCCCTTCTCTTGCAGTCCTGCATTTCCTACTTGCTGTTTGGATGAATTATCTATGGCAATGTAATTGTATCTACTAGTAGACGAGTTTTTCTATATAATAGTTGCACCATGACCAATATTGAGATAACTATGAAGAGGACTACCCCATCTTACCCAGGACATCACTGTCAAAAATGCAAACCGCTTCCCTGAAGATGACTCACTAGGACCAGAGTTTTTGTATTAAGCAGCATTTTGTTTTCCATTTTGGCACTGGGGATTGAACCCAGGGTACTTTACCACTGAGCTATATCCCCACCCCTTTCTTATTTTTTTTTTATTTTGAGACAAGGTCTCCTGAGTTTCTGAGACTGGTCTCAAACTTACAATCCTCCTGCCTCAGCTTCCCTAGTTGCTGGGATTAGAGGTGTGCCATCACACCCCATTGCTCAGGAAGCATTTGAATGCATCTTCGTGGTATGTTGTGAGTCTGTAAACACCAAGGACAGTGGACCCAGGAACACTTTGGAATCCTCCATCCTACTCATAAGCAACTGAATGACCACCAGATGGGCAAATGAGATAAAGGAAGGACATAGTTACCGAAGAACCAAAGATGCAAATCTTACCAGACTAAGTACATGAGCTTTAGTGACTCTATTTTCTATGCTTCCCAAATATTTTGTTCCAAAGTCTCTACAAATTATTTAAATGTCCCAGAAAAATAGAGAATTTTTGCCATTCATCTACCAGTTCCAGAGTGGCCCTTACATCTGGAATTTTTTTTTTTTGTCTGTGGGCATATCAAAGCAATGAATGCATATAGTTGAGAAAGACTAAAAGCAAATAGCTCTAAAATCTTATAACAAACAGAATGTTCCCTGTTTCACCCTTTCCCAATCTCACTCCCCAGATGCTTGTTACTAATGTGCTATTTCACAATCTCTTCACTTTAGAAATTCTGGCTTCTTGTTTTAAGGGAGGAGAGGAAAATTCTAACTACCTATTTTCTTCCTATGAAAAATTACATTGTTGTTTTTGTTGAAACATTGTTGAAGATTGAATGTATTTTGACCCTGAAGCATTGTTCACTGTAAAGCCAAGTAGAGAACTTCTTCCCGTCGCCTGTAACTACTGATCCTCATTCTCTCTCCCTTTCCTTTTGATTCATCTCCCTATCCCTACCCTTCTTCTGCCTTCCTCATCTTCTTCCTTTGACTTTGACATTGGGGTTAGCAATCATTTTGTATTAATTTGCTTAGTTTTCTATATGTTTACTAGAGTAATTTTCCAATATGTCTGACTAATGTCTATTAATATTTTCTCTGAATATTCCTTATAATATTCTTGTTTTTCATAAAGTGGAGTAACATTCTCTTTTTTTCTACTTCAATATCAGTGAGCATGTTTGGAATTTTACTTCTGTACTCTGGATTGTCCCTGTTCCCTCTTTTGAGATTGTTAAAAATGGTGGCCTCTGTGTTCCATGTGGGAGCTTCTCCTACACTCTATCATGCTCTTGGCTACCATCCAGATGAAAGAACTGGCCACTAAGAGGACAACTGGAGGAGCTTGTTTACCAGAACAAGCTTGTTATCAGTGAACTGTGCTCTAGAATGAAGAAAACATCAGCTTGTGTTTTCACATATGCATGGTCCAAGGAATACTTGCTGCCCAATAGACCCCCTCCACCACCAGCAGCCATTCACACAGGACTGGCTGTTTCCAAGTGCAGGCTTTCCAAGGTCAGCTTTTCCAGAGCACAGAGTTCAGGGCACCCTTGTCACTGGCTGAGTGGAGGAGAAGAGGGTATCTGGTATCTGACCTTTCCGTACATGGTCATTCAGTTCATCCCTCTGCATTCAACCTTGAACTTACCACCACTTTATACCTCACCCCATTCTCCCTGCACATAGGCTTCTCTATGGCTTTGTGTGGTGGATTGCTTTTGTTCTTCCTTGAAGAAATGTGCGGTTCATTTTTTCCTTCTGTTATATCATTACGAACCCTCAGTCAGTCTTCTGTTTTCTCAGAATTCTGTGATATTTCCTAATGGCTTTTTTTCCCCCTCTTCACCCATCCTCTTTGTCCTTGAGGGTTTTTATTTTTTAAATTAGCCACTTATTATTTAGTGGAATATCATGAAAGGACATGTTCAATTGGCCTCTTTTCCTGGAAGTCCCAGCATGAATATTTCATTGCCAAGAGAGGCTGGAGTTGCATTTATTTCTTGCATGATCTTTTTTTGCAGCCTCACAGTAAGTTGTGTGATAGCTAGCAGTGGATAGCCTCAAATTATGCAAGATTATAAAATTGTAAGGTATGTTTGAGACATTTTCTGATTTTCATAATTATAAGCAGGACTAAAGTAAGAGTTGGAGATTGTTAGTGATTCAGCTTTGAAATAAAGTTTTTTTCAATTATGAGTATTTTGAATTTGGAAATCATAAGGCAGTCAATTTAAAAGAAAAAAAATAGGTTACCACCTACAAGTTCTAATTAATGCAAATGACAATTATCTCTAGTTCTGTACACTAAAAATTAGAAAATAAACAGGAAACGGGAAATGCATGCAACTTATACATAAATAAAGGAAGTAAAGAAGGATTTTGTGAAAAATACAACATGCCTGCTGACATTCATAACCAATTTCACATTTTGAAATTTTCAAAGCAGTCTCATTGCTATAACATTAATTTTATTTTATATTTAGAAAATGCTATAAATTTGAACTGGAAAGTAAATAAAATAGCACTTAATCTGTTTTATAAGTTTGTACATGAGCAGTCTAGTTGGAAAGAAAAATGTTTCTTGGCCAAGTAGAGAGAAAGAAAAAAAATCTTTCACAAACTAAATGATCATCTTTAATTTCTTTTCTAGCTCTACAATTTTATTATTGCAAGTCTCTTAAATTACTCTGTTTCACCTCATCTATAAAATTGCAATAATAATACCTGCTCTCACAGAATTATGAGTATCAAATTAGGCACCGTACGAGGAACTCTAAATTCCTTTAGAAATGTAATTTATTATTACTAATCAAATCTGTAGAAATAAAAATGTAAAAAGTCCATGAAATTATCATACACCTTGCAATCTTCTCTTCCCACTACTAACATCTATATACAGAGTTGTCCCTGTATGTCTCCTTACTTTTTTTTTTTTAAATCCTAATCTAGTTTGTAGTGTAGCCTGGGTCACATGGTTGAATCGCATCTGCTATCAAATGCTGCCTCCTGAAGAAGCAGCTCATGAAATATAACTGAAGTTCTCACAGTGGTGATGCCACTTCTCTAGGAGCCTTCAGAGAAAGCACAACCCAGAGCACAAGTCTTCCTTTGTCACTGCTGAGCTTTCTCATGTTGGGTGCTGAGAAGACTCCTGTAAGCCAGCCCCAAATGCTATGGAACACAGCTTCCAATTTCATCCCCAAACAGCTTTTCAGCTACTACCTGTGCCCTCAAAATGCTAGGGAACCGGAAGTATTCATTTGGTGAACTTTTATGGCCTTTGATGAATCTGCCAGAAGTTCAGAGCATATATGAACTCATTTCATAGTTTCCTTGTGGTGTCTTATGCAATGAAAAGGGGTGAGGGAATTTCTCCTTTGTTCCATCAGAATCTATAGGTGATTTACTACAGGAGACAAATTTGTATGGGAAAAAATCTTACCTTCACTTCTTGAGGCCTCTTAAAATAAAAAACAAACATACAAGAGTTCTTAACTTTCCACTAGGTGTTCATGCACTACAGAATAACAGAAATAACCAGTCTACAACTTACTGTTCAGTTTGGAGAAAACATCCTATAAAGGATGCTCAGTAGATGCCCAAATGAAGGATTAGCTTTGTCATGGCGATGTTTCCCCTAGACTTGTCTCTTCCTAACATGGTTTTGCTCTTCTGTGAGTTTTGAGGTGTGTTTACTATGCAATACCTAATGACAGGCAGATTGGTTCTTTCCTTCACTGCTGGTGACACATCAGTAGGAGATATGAGTGAGCCGTTTTCAGTGCACTGCCATCCTTAGGAGCTAATGAAACCGTCTGTATATAATGGAAATATATCAAATACACATGGAAGCCATACTTGGCATTAAAAAAAGAGACTATGACATTTCTGACTACTGTAGGCTACCTTCTTTTCAAAAAGTAGGTAGGAGAAATTCCAACATGTGTCACAGAACAAGAACACGAGACTCCTTGAATGGTCTCTTCTCATCTGTCTTGTAGAACAAAACAAAAGTTGGCACTGGTTTCGGGAGCCCAACCTCTCATTGAAAAGACATTGCTGAAAGGTTGTTCACTGTGAATCCCAGAATAGGAAAGACGGGGTGGATACAAGTACCACTCTGAGAAGCAGTTTGGTAGAAAACATGGGGACTCTTCATATACAAAACCAAATAGCATCAGCTACCACAAGGAGGTCTCAACTGACCTGGCACCTGTAAGCCTTACAGTATCTACCAGTGCTGAGGAAGGGCGCTTGGATTAATAACAACTTACTATGTCACTAATTTTTAATGAAATAGATTATTAAAAGGTATTCAAAACTCCACAAGATGTTTTATTGGGGGGCTGTGATTCAAAAGGTATAGTGCTTACTATAGATGTCACTAGACACAGAAGCATATGAAGGTGGCCATCTCTGGGATCAGATAAACTTAATTACAGCAAATTAAATATCACTTATGGATAGTATTTGTCACCACAGGAAATCATTAGACAAAGAAGTGAAGCTAATTTGATCTATGTTTAAGCTCCCTGAATAGGGGCCTCATACTTAATTGATGGCCACATGGATGTGCTTGAACTCCTCTGAGTCTTGGTGACGCGGCCTCTATGGGGTTGGATGTGTTGCTAGCACAGCTTGCAGAACTCTCAAGTATTCCAAACACATCCTTACTGTTCAAAGGCTTTCTTATGAGACTTACAAATCTATTTCCTTCTGTTTTTTATCCTTTCCTTTTATTCTGACCTTTTTTTATCAAAATATAAATTCAAGTGGTTTTAAAAAAATAGCTGGAAATTAGGTGGCTAAATAAAGAAAATAGAAGGAAAGTAAGATGAAGCCTGTGGCCACATTAATAAGAGAAAAGCAGCGGTGAGGTCTTGAATGCTTGGCACAGGGAGGCTGCAAGAAATGAGCAACATTCGATGCACAGGACAGACGGTGCACACAGACGGCCTAGGTACTGAGGCCTGAGGCGGTTCGCCCACAAACACCCTTGTGAAGCAGGTGGTGTGGCTTAACATGCAAGCTCAAACAAAATGGCGCAGGGACTACAAAACACACAGACCCTGAGGAGCCTCAATAGCTGCCTCTTCTCTTCCCCTTTATCTGCAGCTCCAACAGAATGGACTGAACTCAGTAAATATCACTGAGTGTCCACTCCGTTGTCCGGCCCCAACTCCTGAGCTCCAACCCAAATATCATTAGTGACCAAGAGGACAGACCAGCATACTTGGCGCTCACTTGTACTAGAATAGCTATGGTGCTAAGGAGCTGGATCTCGCATCCAGACTCCATGGGAACACCAAAGCGGGAAATATTGGGTGACTTCCAGACACATGAATTTGCCAGCCTTACTGGTAGGTTTTGAAAAATAAAGTGGAGTCCCAATTACTCGCTATGAGTTCCTAGAAATTGTTCAAACAAGGCTACTTCAAAGAGGGTTACTGTCATTACATTTTGTGTACCTGTGGAAAGCATTAATGAATTCAATACCATAGATGCCACAATTTGGGGGATTCTCTTGGCTCTCGTTTACTTATTTATTTACTTACTTTTATTGTTCTGTAAGCTTTAAGGAAATAGATTGAACTTCTCTCAACTACCGAATGGCTGGGATAAATGCGCAGACTTAAACCCATGTGCTTCTTCCCAGAAGTGTGAGCAATGGGACGATAGCAGTAATGAGCTTGGCTTAAGCAAACTGACCCAACCTTGACTGGGGATGTTCAGCGGGGATGGGGAGCGTTGTGTGATGGAGCTGGCAGTGAGGTCATAGCCTACATAGGCTGTGCACATCCCTGTGGTCACCTCCTACATTACTGGTCCTCTCGCGCACACAAACCATGGGCCCTGGTGTAGCTAACACATCGTGAGCAGCCCTGCAGAGAGCCTCACATGTGAAACCGAGGCCTTCTCTCTCATAGCTGAGATGAACTGTGGCCTGCCCTCCCCCATAGACACTGTTTGGAAGCTGATTTCGTGACCTCAATTGAATAATGGGATGACTGCAGCCTCATGAAAGTCCCTGAATCAGAATATCTCAGCTAAGCTGGAAAAACATTCATTCTAAGGAGACGGTGTAGATTGAAGTATGTATATTATAAGCCCCAGAACAACTACTAAAACATCCTTGCAAAAAGATATGGCAAAAATGCAATACAAATTAAAGTGGTAGTCTAGAAAATGTCCAAAAGACACAGAAAGAAGGAGAAAAGGGGAAGGGAGAACAGAAAGAACAAATTAAGTAATGTCATCATATAGAAGTGTGTATAGTAAATATTAGTGGTCTAAAACACTAATTAAAATACAGAAATAAAGACTTTCAGAGTGAATAAAGGTAATGACTCAAATACTGTTGCTTATAATAAAGTTGTTTTAAATATAAGGATATAGGTAGGTAAAAGATAGCATAAAAACATAATTAAAAGAAAGTTTGGGTGGTGACATTGATATCAGAAAAAGTAGGTTCTAGAGCAAAGAAAAATACAAGAGACAAAGAAAAAAATATACAATCACGAAGGTATCAATTTAATGAGACAACATAATAGTTCCCTATGCATATATATCTTTAAAACACAAGGAGCAAAAATGAAAGGATTAAAGGAGAAATAGTCAAACCCACAATTTATACTTATAAGACTTCAGCACTACTCTGAAAGAAATCTATAAAAGTAGAAGACAAAAAACCAGAAAGCATATAGAATAAATGAATATCACCATCAACCAATGAATTGTACATGTTATTCCACCCAACAATAGCAGAACACACATTTTTCTCAAATACACTTTAGACAGTACTAAGATAGATCTCACCTGGGGGCTTGAGCAAACATTTTAACATATGTGAAATTAAGTCATGAAAGTAGGCTACCAGACTATCAAGGAAGTAAACTAGGATCAAGCAGAGATACGGGAACATTTCCAAACTCTTGCAAACTAAAAATATCCTTGTAAATAATCCATAGGTCAAGTATGGAGTCTTAGTGGAAATTATAAAATGTTTTGAATTGAAAGAAAAAGAAAATAAAACATCCAAATTTGTACAATGAGACCAAAGCAGTACTTGGAGTGAAGTTCTTAGCATTAAATGCTTATATTTGATAAGGATGTCTTAAATAAGTAAATTTCAATGATAAAAAAAGTAGAAAATAAGAATAAATAAATCTAAAGCAAATCTGAGGAAATAAGAAAACACTAGTGAAAGTAGGAACATACCTCAACATTGTAAAAGCTATATATGTTAAAGCCAAGGCCAACATCTTTGTAAATGGAGAAAAATTGAAAGCATTCCCTCTAAAAATTGGAACAAGTCAAGGATGCCCTCTTTCAGCACTTCTATTCTACATAGTCCTTAAAACTCTAGCCAGAGCAACTAGACAAAAGAAAAAAAAATAAAAGGATACAAATAGGAAAAAAATAGCTCAAATTATCCCTGTTTGCCAACAATATGACTCTATATGTAGAATACCCATAAAGTCTACCAGAAAACTTCTAGAATTCATAAATGAATTCAGCAAAGTAGCAAGATATAAACTTAACATTCAAAAATCAATTCCATTCCTATACACCAATGATCAACAGACAGAGAAATTAAAAAATTATTTCATTATTAATATCCTAAAAAAAAACTTGGAAATCAATCTAATAAAAGAGGTGAAAGATATCTACAGTGAAAACTACAGACCACTAAAGAAAAAGAATTGAAGAAAACCTTAAATATGAAAAGATCTCCCAATGCTCTTGGATAGGCAGATCAATATTGCCAAAGTGGCCACACTACCAAAAGCACTATACAGATTTAATGCAATTCCTATTAAATCCCAATGATATTCTTCATAGAAATAGAAAAATCAGTCACAAAATTCATTTGGAAAAACAAGAGGCCCAGAATAGCCAAATCAATACTTGGTGAGAGCAGTGAAGGAGGAGGCATCCCAATACCAGGCCTTAAATTATACTATGGAACTGTAATGACAAAAAGGCATTTTATTGACACAAAAACAGACCCAAAGACCAATGGAACAGAAAAGAAGACACAGAGACAAATCTATAAAAAGACAGTTATCTCATACTAGACAAAGACATCATAAACATACATGGGAGAAATGGTAGCCTCTTTTAAAAAATGATGCTGGGAAAAATGGAAATCCATATGTATATGCAGTGGCATGAAATTGAACCCCTATCTTTCACCCTGCACAAATCTCAGCTCAAAGCTGATGAAGAACCTAGACATTAGACCAGAGACCCTGCGCCTACTAGAAGAAAATGTAGGCCCAACTCTCTATCATGTCAGTTTGGGAACAAGAAGTAAAACCAAGAATCAATAAATGGGAAGATGTCAAACTAAAAAGCTTCTTCAAAGCTAAGGAAACAATCAAGTACAGAAAGAGAGAGCTTATAGAATGGGAGAAAATCTTTGCCACTGCACCTCAGATACAGCATTAATCTTTAGCATAGATAAAGAACTCAAAAAACTTAACAACAAAAAAACAGATAACCCAATCAATAAATGGCCAAAGGAAGTGAATAGTCAATTCACAGAAGAAGAAATACAAATGGTCAACAAATATCTGAAAAATGTTCAACATTTCTAGAAATTAGAGAAATGCAAATTTAAATCACACTGACATTCCATCTTACCCCAGTCAGAATGGCAATTATCAAGGATACAGGTAACAATCAATGATGGTGAGGATGTGGGGAAAAAATGTACACTCATAGGTTGCTGGTGGGACTGAAATTGATGTGACCACCCTGGAAAGCAATATGGAGATTCTGCAGAAAACTTAGAATGAAAAAACCATTTGACCCAGTTATCCCAGTCCTTAATATATACCCAAAGGACTTAAAACCAGCATACTATAGTGATGTGGCCACATCAATGTTTATAGAAGCTCAATTCACAATAGCTAAGCTATGGAACCAATGTAGGTGCCCTTCAACAAACGAATGGATAAAGAAAATGTGGTATATATACACCATGGAATATTACTCAGCCATAAAGAAGAATGAAATTATGGCATTTGTCAGTTAATGGATGGAACTGGAGACTGTCATGCTAAGTGAAATAAACTAATCCAAAAAAAAAAAAAAAAGGCCAAATGTTCTCTCTGATATGCAGAGGCTAACACACAATAGTGGGCTGGGGCAGGGAATAGAAGTTCAGTGGATTAGACAAAGAGGAATGAAGGGAAAGGAGGAAGAATGGGAGTAGGAAAGACAGTAGAATTAATCAGACATAACCTATTTTCAAATATGAATACACAACCAGTGAAACTCTACATGTTCAATCACAAGAATGGGATCCTAATCAGAATAAGTTATATTCCATATATGTATAATATGTCAAAATACATCCTACTGTAATGTATACTTAAAAGGAACAAATTTTAAAAACTTAAAAAAATAAATAAGAAAGATTAGAACAAAAGTTAATGAAATCAAAACATGAAACCAATAAGAAACAACCAATAAAAAAGTTGGTTCCTTTAAAAAAATCAATAAAATGGACAAATTCTAGCAATACCGACAAAAAATTAAAAGGATAAGATACAAATTTCCAAAATTAGCAATAAAAGAAAACATAACCCTACACTCTGTAGCCATTAAACATATAATAAGAGGATACCATGTATGGATCCATGCACACAAAATCCCTAATTTTGTTAGTGCTTCTCTAATGGATCCTCTCCTTTTTATTCCCACTTCTATAATCCAGTCTGGGTCTTCATTATTGGCATTTGTATAAATGCCACCAAATAATTCTGTCTCCTTCCTGTTCCTTCCTCATTACAAGAACCTATTAAAGTCTTAGAAAGTTATATTTCTAAATTATGTATTTGATTATTTTTTCTTATGGTAATTAAGAAATAAAATGAAAGTTCAGTGGCTTTCTAAAAAAAAGACCAATTCCTTGAAAACTACTAACTGTCCAAACTCATACATTTTGAAAGAAATAACCTGAATAGATTTATAAATATTAAAAACATTCAATTCATAGTATAAAGAACCCTTAAAAATGTTCTGCATCCATGTGGTTTTACTGGTTGATTCCATTTTACTGGTTAATTTAGGAAAATTTATTTATCAATATACAAACAAAGTATATAACATGGTTCATTGGCATTCATCACAGGAATGCAGTAACGGTTCAATATTTGAAAATGAATCGATGGTATACACCGTATTAGCAGTCTGAACAAGTAAAATCTCATGGCTCATGAACATATCAATTCATGTGAAGACATCATTTGACAAAAAATCAACATCCATTCATGAGTTAAAAGAAAAAGCAATCAAGAAACCAGAAATAAAAGGGAACTTCTTCAACCTGATCATGGACATTTCCTAAAATGCACAGCTTACTTCGTGCTTATTCATGAAAAACTGAGTATTTTCCTCCTAAAGTCAGGAATAAAGCAAAGATGTCTACCCTCCTATCAGCCAGGCAACCTTCCACTTCATGCTCCTCCCAAAGCAATGCAGGAGGAACAAGAAAGATAAGGCATCTAGACTGCACAGCAGTAAGTCACACTGTCCCCATTCACAGGCAACCTGATGGTCTGCACAGAATCTCCTAGAACTAAGTTAATTCAGTAAGTACTTAGGCCACAAGGTCAACATACAAAACTCAGCGGTACCTCTATATACAGTACTAGCAAAGACAGTTGGAAACCGAATTCTTATATGCAATTACCATAGCTCCAAAACTAACACTTCTGAAAACATATCTAAGAACACATGAACAAGATCAATGTGCTGAAAACAAAGGAGCACACCTTTTTCATGAACTAGAAGACAGCATATTAAAGATTTTCATTGTTCCCAAACTGATATACAGAGTTGATACAATTTCTATCAAAATCCCAGTAGGAGTTTTCTCTGTGTGTGTGAACTTTATGTGCCAAGTGAAGAAATGAGAATGGCCAAAGCAATTTTGAAAAGGAAGGATAAATTTGGGGGACATGAATTACCCTTTCAGATTTACTATACAGCTGAATGAATAAGGTAGGGGGTACTGGCACGGGGGCACCTCCACAGACCAATGGGAACATAATGAAGAGTCCACATGAGGACCCACACCTACACCAATATGGCTGATTGATTTTTGAAAACTGAGTAAAGATTATTCAGTGAAGAACAACAGTCTTTTCCACAAATTGTTGGAAAACTAGATATCAAAACTGGTATGTAAAACAATGGACCTCCATTTTTACCTCCACCTCATGCAAAAATTAACTTGATAGACCATGCATCTGCGTATAAAGCCAACACTGTAGAAGAAAACAGGAGCAAATCTTTGTTAGGCAGAGAGTTCTTAGATATGAAACGCAAAATACAAACCATATTATAACTGCTGCATTGGACTTCATTAAAATGAAACCCTTTTGCTGTGTCAACTATTGAGAAATTAAAAGACTCTACAAACTGCAAAAAGACATTTGCAATTCATATACCCAACCAAGGCCTTGTAGCAATATATAAAGAATGCTCAATATTTGATAGCAAGCAAACCACTCAATTTAAAAATAGACACAAACTTGAATACATTCCACCAAAGTAGATAAAAAGATAAAAGTAAGACAAGTGGTCCTATGGAAAGATGGTCAACATCATTAGCTCTTAAGGAAATGGGAAAGTTAGCTCCTGATAAAAACCACTACACAACTATTAAAATGGCTAACGGGAAAAAATGACGATATCAATGCCAACAATGAAGCAGAGCAAATGGAACTGTCAAACATCGCTAGTGGGATATGGAATGTCACCTAAACAGGGCAAACACTGTCGGTGCTTCGTAAAGTTAAGCATGCATTTACTATGAGACTCAGCAATCCTGTGCCTGGTTATTTATCCTGAAGATGCGAAAATAACACTCATGTCAACATCAGTACACAAACATTCATAGCAGTTCCACTCATAATTGCATAATTATCAAAAAAAAAATTGTTCACTGGACGAATGGTTAAACTGTACTCTGTCTACAGCAATAGGGAGTGATAAACTGTCGATACCAGAAACACACTGAGTTAATATCAAATGCATTTGCTGATCGGTGAAAGAAGCCAGATCCTAAACATTCCATGCCAAACAATTCCATTATACGACACCCTTGAAAAGACAGAGGTCTAGGGATGGAGAAGAGAGCACCGGCCGTGGTTTCAGGGCTGGGAGAGGATGTGATAAACAAGGGGGCTAGCATGGGGTACAGCGGGCATCTTCAAGGTGATAGGACAATTCCGTTTGCTGATTGTGGTAGTGGTGACTTCTTACTTGTGTTAAAAACACCTAAACCGGTACAAATATATTTTTGCTGTAGCTGAATTAAAAGAATTATATTAAAATAAAAAGGTATTGTAAACCATAAAATAACATACCTTAAACCAGAGGGCAGATATTAGTCCAAAGTATAGTGCTATCTAGAAACATTTAAAGTCAATTCTTGTTGAAAACTGGAGACTTGGACACGTTTAACTCTTGTGTGAGCAGAAGTTGTTGAATCTTGATCCTTATTCCTGGCCCTTATCCTATCGCTGATGGCATTTCCAGAGTTTTCCTCCTGGCAGGAGGACCTTGACAAACAAGTCTACTTGTGACAGAGAAGCTGAGAGGAGGGAGCCGGGCTGCCCGCCCTGAGCAGGCTCCGCTGCAGCCCACCGCCCACCGAGATAGAAACGTGGTGCCCTCAGCCATGCTGAGGCAGACCTGACTGAGGTCCGCAGGCCTGGGCCCTTCCCTTACAATTGGGAGGCACCTGTGGACAATGTGGCACCACCTCTGCTATTTATGGGGAAGGGGAGGGTGGAGAGGGATCTAAGGACAGTCTGAAATTTTTATGTAGGACATGTGCATTTTTAAAATAGCTCACACATTGAGAGGAAGTCTAGACAACATTATTCAATGAAGAAAAATAAAAAGATTTCAAAGGCATGATAGTATGAATATCCATATCCAGATGGACCGTTCAGTAAAAAACAAACAAAAGAAACATTTTTATATAAAACATATAACTTGGAGGCACACCTTTAGTATATAAAATATATACTATACAGCCCTTAAACAAGAGATAGCATTTTGTGCACTGGCCTGGTTTTGTCTCAGAGCTGAAGAATATGTTCTGAATGAATCCATCCTACTAAAAAAAAAAAAAAAAAAAAAAAACCCACAAATTTATGTGGATTTATATATAGTACATAATAACATTGATAGATAATTGTGCTAAATTTGTCCCTGTGACCAAACTACCTGAGATAAACAACTTAAAGGAGGAAAAATTCATTTTGGCTCATGGTTTTCAGAGGTGCCCATCCATAGTAGTCTGGCTCCAAGGCAGAAACATCATGGTGGAAGGGTGTGGCAGAAGGAAGCTGTCCACTCCGGGCAGCCAGGAAGGGGGTGGGGGGTCAGAGCGAGAGTGTTAGCACCAGAAGGGACCAGAGAGAAGATATATACCCTCCCAGGCTATGCCCCAGTGACATGTTCCTTCAGTCAGGTCCCACCTCCCACAGTTTCCACAACCTCCCAATAGTCCTTTTAGCTATCAGTGGATTAATCCACCAATGAGGTCAGAACCTTCAAATCCCCACTGTGAACATTGTTGCATTGAGGACCAAGCGTTCAACACAAGAGTCTTTGGGGGACACTTCATATCTAAACCATTACAGCAATATAGATAGTTACATGTACATGTGTGTAAAGATAGAAAAATAGGACATATTAATGGGATAATCTCAACCGTAGGTTTGCTTGTAAGAGAAAAATAAGTGATAAAAGAGGCCCTTTCTGCTTTATAATTTAAAAAAATACTTTCCATCTCAAAGTTAAACATGCAATTTCTTTTAAATGAAAGAAAAGACAATGGAACATACTGATGTTAACACTGGCTTCTTAGCCTGATAAAAAGAGATGTAAACTTTATCTTCTGTGATTTTCTGCACTACCGAAAATACTATAGTAAGTAAGTATAACCTGTGAACAGTAAAACACTGTTAAAATTACCATTGACTAGAACAACCCCCATCTATGCCCTAGCACACTTTCACAGAACGCCTTCACTGTAATTAAGAATTAACCATTTTCAAGTTCTACCCACACACATATTCTAATCCCAAATCTTTTTAATTAGTCGAACCTAATCTTCTAAGCTGTCAAAAAGAAATTCATAGAAATGTGAGAGATTTGTTTCAAACTTATGAATCGAGTAGAAGCACTTTTAAAAATCCCATTCACCATCCCATCACCCCAGACCAGTGAACCTTCTCCCCCGCATTCTGGATTATTTGGGTTCACTGTCGCATGGTTCAAGGATGTGATCACATAGCAGAGATGTGCGGCGTGTGTTTTATCACGACCAACCCCAAGGCCAGCAACTTAAAAGAGAAACTGCCTGTTCCTTGCTCACACTACCGCTGGCTTCCCTGGGGAACCAGGTGAGTCAATTTCATGTTTTCAGGTGCATTAAGGCAGGAAAAAGGGAATGTGAGGAGTCACACTATTGGCAAAGGTGGTGTGACTCTCCTTCTCTCCTATTTCATAAGCCAGAGACCATCCCTCACCCCCAAAAGGCAGAAAGATGAAATCCTACCATTTGCTCAGAAGAAACAGTGAAAACCTTTGTGAACAGAAACTATGACAACCAGACAGAATGGTACAATAGTCAGAAACTGACATTGGTAAAAACAGGAGGAATTTAGCCCATGAAGATACGTTTTTCATGTAACAGATTTGTTTCAAAATGCATGGTAAAAAAAGTTTGACACTTTTTTTCTATTGCCCTGAAATTGTTCTTGAAAACAGAATTTGATAGAGATTATTAAGCTTTTCTCTAAAGGAAAAAATAAAACCTTAAGCCAATTGGCCATTTTCACATAACAGTACTACCAAGTAAATCTAGAGAATTACTAGTTTAAAAAACAAAAGATTTGTATTAGATCCTGCCATTAGCAAGATTTAAAAAAATGAATATTTGTACTTAATTGGCTTATTTGACAAAGGATTTTTGAATGCCCACTAAGAGTTGTGGATTTGGGTCCAAAGTACTCAGTATCAATCTTTTGGGTGTCTGTCATAAATACTAATATGTAAGCATCATAAATAAATAAGATTTATTAAATCTGTCTGGAAATGTGCATAAACTAGTTTCTGGATTATGTTAGCACAGAGTCCTTGCCTGGAGGATATGGTATATGGCATGAGCCTGGCTCCCTGAAGTTAACATAGGCACTTACCCAGAAACTTAAAATTAGGACAAATACTTATGAAAATGTATGCGCTCACAGAAGTTAAGAAATTATGGGTTTTGACCTTGAGAAACAGCTCTGTCTATTCATAAAATATTGATAAGGCATTATGCATTCCTTCCTGCCCACCCCAAGTCTCATCTCCAGTTTAGAATCCCTGTTTCCCTGCACTGCCCTATGGTCACCCGATTTTCTATAGAGAAAAGCCCCCTGACTTCCGATGTGAGGACATTGTGTTTTGCAATCCCCAAGCACTTATGAACCATCAGGCCCTTCCCTTATATCTAATAAATAGGCTGCATTTTCACACACATCAGAGCAATGATGATACAAAAGTTTCCAGTTCTGGATGGCTGATATTTTTCAGTTTACAACTACATGTTTGGGTTCCACTGGAACACTCCTGAAAGTATCCCAAGGTCCAGTTTTAAAACGAATCATCAATAAAATAGTTAAATCCTAGAATTTGGGAATAATGTTTTCTTTTTTTAAAAAAAGATCATCCATTGAATTAAAAAAAAAGATATAATGGGAAATAATGTGTATCTAATTATTAATGTACTATAGAAATTAGCTTTTATATTGCAATTTATATTGCAATTACCTTCTTTGTGTTATAAAGCAGAACAATACAGAAGAAGAACTTCTTTATTAATGCCTAATAGCATGGCAATTTAAAATATTCAAGTTTCTTTAATAAGGTAGTGTATGAAATGTTACTTAATTTGACAAGATTAATTATACAATTAATTTAAGACTGCTCTCAATTAAATTAGTAAAAATTCTTAAGCTTGCTGCTTTTGAAAAGAGTGCTGGAATCTAGCATGAAGTGAGATACCTATTAAACATGATATTAATTAGACAAAGATGGAATAATGCATGTTTTGTTACCATAAAGGGCATTGTCAGAGAGTTGGTAACGAGGCATTATTTCATTACTTTAATAATAATGATGAAACCCAGCCCTCTAAACAATACAGACGCTTCCATAACAGGGCTGGAAAATACAGTGGCTTCGGTGCTCAGAAGAACTCAGGGTAACAACAATAAAGCCCCTGTCCTGGTGATCAGGACTGTATTTTGGATTCTCTTAGATAGAGGTGTCGCCACGGGTAGCTGACTGCCCTATGTCTCAGAGGTGGAAAAACCCTGCTGGACCCACCATGGTGGAGGCACTGCTCCTGAGCTATTTAGGACCAAGGGCTTGAGCTCATCAAAGTTCCATGTTTACTTAGATCCAAGTCAACAGAGAGAGGCCAATTAAATCCATTTCACTGAAGTATAATCACAAAATCTTCATTTATGTATTTACCATGAAGCAATCTAATTTACCTTTTTGGGGACCCAAAACCCCAATTCCCAGATCTACAGTGAGCCCTTTCATGATGTTAAATTTACTGGAAAGTCATATCAGTGATCTCAAAGCGTCTCTGATGCTTAAGAAATAGGGACTATAATTCATGCAGGCTGTGGTAGAGACCAGGGTTTTATTCCTATCTTACCATAAGAGCCCCTTTTATGGTGACTAGGTGTTCCCACTGCCTGGATTCGCTCTCTCTCCCACTTGGCTCTCCACCCATGGGGAAGTCTGGCCTAATTCACATGGGGGCTAAGGTGGAGGAGGTACTGACTGTCCATACTCTGCAAGCTGAATAGGAAAGAGGAGCTGGGAAAGTGGAAGGAAACCCACTGATCTGGGCATAATTCAATCTTATTCTGGGCTAGGAATCATTCTGAAAATTTTATGTAACTTGCACACTTTGCTTGCTAAGAGCTGAATTTCTTAATTCAAGCTTCACACTTCCAGGGGAACCCAAAGCTCCTAACATATTGAATGTAACAGTTCCTTGAGCTGCAGTTGGGGTTGAGGCTGGGTTTAAAGCAAGATGCAGAGTCTCTGCTAATTTATGTGGCAGGGGGAGGCATTTTTTTCTGCATCCAGACTCATGGGGTTTGTGTGTAAATCATAGACTGGAGTCAGACCCAATTCTTCCTGAATTTCAGCTCTCCCTTGGCTTTAGGCAGAGGAGCCACTGAACAGGGCAAAACCACAGCACTGTGCATGGAGATGCGTAGGAGAGCAGTTGCACAGAAAGCAGGAGCAACACACATTCCACTACTACCAAGGGTTCCCAAAGACCACTCAGAAGAACCAAGGTAGTGCCTGTGTGTTGAAACAAAAGAAAAGAGAAAAAAAAATTTCTCACAATTCTTTAAATGCATCACATAGGAGTCTTAACTTCCAAATGCAGGTTGGTCTTAATTTATAAATTATAGTCAGTAGTTCATGAGGAAATACACACAGAGAGAACGTTTCCTAAACTCATCATTTTAAGATAAGAAAAAAAAAATGCCATGTAAGTCAAGCCCACACAGGGAGTGGTAGGATTGGAACTCAAGTCCAGGTTTTTTTGCTCTCTCACATGTTTTGTGTTATACGCTGTCATTAGGTAGGTCTTGTAAAGTTGCTCACAATATAAATAACTATAAATCAAAAATGCCCCATTATAACAATCACTGAAAAAAAATGTTCTTTTGATTCATATTATACATGTTCAGTAAGACAGCTGTCCAAAGATGGTGGTCATTATGGAAACAAGAGCTTGCATTTATTGAGTGCTTGCTGTGTGCCTGGCGTCTTTCTAGAGACAGAGCATCTCCCTATTGACATCCACTATAAACTGGGGACCAGGTTTCCTCCAGAACAAACGATGGCATTAACACTTAAAATCAAGATTCTTAATGTATGGTGGAAAGAGCATCTCATTAGTATGTGCATTCTACATGCATTTAACTCTTCTCTCCAGTCACTTCACAGGTATTTAGAAGTGATCTGATTAAAATGCACCACACACGTATTAAAATTTCCATCTTACAAGAAGTTCTCCCTGACTCCACCTGAGTGGAATGCTTAAGTAAAAACAGTACAACCACCCTCAATAGGGATTTAACAAGAAATGTAAAAAGGTCCTCTAAATGGAATTGCCCTGCTGTCTATCATCTATCCATCTACCTATTTATCATCAATGTCTGTTGGCCCTGTTGGTATTTCACACACACACACACACACACACACACACACACACACTGTTTCACTCCTGGTCAAATCAGTCCTGTTCTTCACAGGACAGTCCTCTCTGAGAATAACGGGTTGTCTACAGGGAAATACTGTATTGAGCTGCAACCCACCAAGCTGTGCCTACCTGGGGTTAAACAGGTAGTGTCATGGTGTCCCACAAGGGCTGGATTTGTTTTCCGGAGACTCTCAGCAGGAAGTTTCTCTTTCTACCACAAACCAAGCAGAGCCTTTCACATTTCCTCCAGGTAGAGCAGGGCATGGCCTACCCAGGATGATGCAGCCCCCCAGCCAGCCCAGGGCAGATGGAGGAGGGGAAACAGGAAGACAAAGAGCAGCAGCCACACACAGGCCGAGTTCCAGAGCAGGTGGAAGGGAGCCAACCTTCCGTGGAGAGGCAAGAGCAAAGTCTACAGACTTAAACACTGGGCCTTAGGCAAGAGCTCCAGAAACAAAACTGAGGGTCACCGAGGGCTGGCCCCAAAGAGAGTGCAACTCTGGAGGCCACTGAAGAGGAACCACTTTGGGTGAGGACTAGGATTCCTTTAATCCAGATTTTCTAGAGGAAGAACTGGTTTCTAATATCAGACTCATTATACATCCTTCACAGCAATGTCTTTATTTACCACATGAATAATAATATGTACAACAGGACTCCCTCTTATCAAAGATGCTCTTTGCAAGCTTACAAAAATCCCCCGAATCACAAACACCACTGAAGTATGTCCCCTAATTTCATGTAGTCTGTGGATAGAAGTCCCAAGGTGATAGTCATTATGAAATAAAGACTCCCATTAATTGAGTGCCTACCTTGCGCCTGGAATCATTCTAAGCACTTTGCATGTGGTTCACTTGCTGAACCTGAGGTTAATCAAAGTGGGAGTCCACAGGCGTAGGACCTGCTAGAAGGCTCAAGACCCTTGAAGCCTATTCTTGGATCCCACAGCAAACTATGTCTACTGGATAGACAGGTGTCTGCAGAACAGTGAGCCCCACTGATTGACTGCCAAGCCATGAACCTCTGTACATAACCCTAAATGTGAGCATTGTTCAAATTTGGGCCTCATTAAAATAACCAATGATCACATCCCACTCAAGGTTGCCTCAAAACAGTGAAAATCAAGAATGTTAAGTTTGGGAATGTTACTGTTTAGAAAATTTACCTTTGCCTTTACCTCTCGAAACTCAGAATCAATCTCAAAGATAAATTGTTAAAAATAAAAAGACTTGGAAGATTTATGATAACACAAGAAAGGAAATAACTCCAATGCCTCTCAGCAAGGGGAGTGGTTCAATAAGCTCTGGTGTAGTTGTACAAGGGAATTCTATGCTTACGTGAGAATGAAGAATAAAACATCTATATTCCCAGTGAGAAGTGATCTCCAGGAATATATAGGTAAGGGAAGAAAGAAGAGAGCGAGAAAGGGAGTAGGGGAGAGAATCATGGTGGTTGGTTGTGGAGTAAGATAAGGGAAACATTCACACACATTTACTTTTATTTATGCAAAGGAGACTTGGAATGTAATAAAATATTAATGCAAATAGCCACCTATTCTAGGAGGAGTCAGGGCACTGAATAGAGGAGACTTGGGTGGAAGTGAGACTTTTCTGAAAATAGCATTATAATTATTCAGGTTTTAAATAGCTGTATTGAAGTATAACTCACATACAATAAGCAGCACATGGTTAAGGGCATGATTTGACAAGATTTGACTAATGAAACCATCACTGTAATCAAGATAGTAACGTCGCCACCAACACAAAGTCTTCTCCTGCCCTTTCTGACACTCCCCTTCAGCCCTTTCCTTGCCCTGCCCCTTTCTCCTCCTTCCTCCATCCCACCTGCAGTCTCCAAGCAAGTCTCCACCGGTCTGCTTTCTATCACTTTAGATCTGCTTTCTGTCACTATAGATCAGTTGGCGTTTTCTAGAATGGCATGAAAATGGACTCTTACAGTACTGATCTTCTCTTTGTTGGCTTCTTTCACTCAGCACAATTATTTTGAGACTCATACGTGTTGTTGCATGTATTAATAGTTCTTTTTACGGCAAAATAGTACTCCACTCTATAGATATACCCCAGTTTGTCCATTCACTGATTGGTGTTTAACCATTCAACGCATTTATCTTCTAGGTGTGGCCACTGCAAATAAACCTGCTAAGACTATTCATAAGGGTGTGTGGACATAGGCTTTCATTTCTCTTGGGCAAATACCAAATGTGGAACCAATGGATCTTGTGGTAGGTATATATTGAATATAAAAAAAGGCGGGGATGCTTTTCAAATGTGTTGTTTTACATGAATGACGAGAGTGTGTGAGAGTTATGGGTGCTAAACATCCTGACAACACTGGGAAGGCCAGTTGCCTTAATTTTAGTCATTAATTAGGTATTTAAAGTTCATTCATGGTAGTCTCATTTGCATTTCTCAAAAAAATAATAATATTCATAGTGCTTTTATATGTTTATTTGACACACATTTCTTCTTTGGTAAAGCATCTATTTAAATTGTCCATTTTTAAATTGGATTGTTCATTTTATTCATATTGAGTTTTAAGAGCTTGTTATGTATTCTGAATGCAAATATTTTATATGATACATTATATTCTACTTGTCTCTATTCTATTGTTGTGATAACTTCCAGTTTTATAGATATTAGAAACCCTATATTACATTGCTATTTTTGTTTAAAAAGTGAATTATCTTTTAAAATATAATATGTATGAAATATATTTAAACAGAACAAACACAAAGTAATAATATAACAAATTATATAATACTTAAATAGATTACATATATTGTATATCAGGTGATACATATAATATTTAAATATACATGTTTATTTATAATATTTATTTGTGATATTTAAATATACATCTTTGTTTCAGAGGAGAAATCTTTTTTCATCCTTTCCTTTTCTTTGTTCCTCTGTACCTAATGCCTGGTTTTTCTTTGACTGCTTTTTAACATTTTCCCTTACCATTTGGTTTTGTGCAGTTTAATGATAATGAACTTAATATAGTTCTTTGTGGTTCCTGGGCTTGGGTTTTCTGTAGTACCAGAATCTGCAGGTTCATAATTTCTGTCAACTTTTAAAATGTTTATATATTATTTTTTAACTATTGCTTTTAAATCTCCCTCTTCTCTCCTTTGAGGACTTCAGTTGGCATGCTTGAAGTTGTTCCTCAACTCACTGATGTGCTTTGTATTTATTTAAAATATTTCTCCTCTGTGTGTATAATTTCTACTGCTATGCCTTCATGACCACGGATATTTTCTTGTGCAATTCTAAGTTGGTATTAATCCCATCCAGCATGTTTTAAATATCAAACACGGTCATTTTTGGTCCTTAGAAGTTCAATCTGGATCTTTTTCACATCTTTTATATCTTCCTTTAACTTTTAAATTTATGATAGAATAAAAGTGTCCTATCTTTTTAAGTCCTTGTTCACTAATTTTAAAATCATTTCATTTCTGCATTAGGTCTGACTGCATTCTTTCTCTGATAAATTTTACTTTCCCACTTCTTTGCATGCCTGGTCACTTTACTAGATGCCAGAGGTTGTGACTTCTACTTTTTTTGGATATTCACTGTCTTTGCATTCTTATTAGTGGTATACAGTTTTATTAAGTTACTTGGAAACAATTTGGTCCTTTTGGTTCTTGCTTTTCATATTATCAGGTAGGGCCAGGTCACAGTTCAGTATAGAGCTCATATTTCCCAACTATTGTGACAAACCCTTCTGGGTACTATAATGTTCTGTGCATTACAAAGTTCTGTGAGTTGGCTGGCAGGCACACGTCCTGTCTGTGCACTGAGTACTGTTACTTCGAATCCCCTGGGACATACTTTCCCAGGCCTGGCCCAGGGGTTCACTCCTGCACTGATCAGTTCTCTGTTGAACACTGGGAGGGATATTTGTAGATGTCTAGAGTTCCCTCTGTATAGCTCTCTCCCCCTACATTTACTGCACAGCAGTCTCAAGTATATTGGAATTTCTCTTTACAACACTCATTCATGAAGTTAGGGAGTCTTTCATACCCTGCCTGGGTTTCTCCCAATTTGGCGACAAACTTGGTCAATTCATAGGCTCCATTTCATTTATTTTTTCTTTCTCAATTTCGGTTTTCCTTCAAAGCCTGATAGCTAGTGTTTTGTGAAGCAGTATTTTTTTTTTTTTTTTTTGGTCTGGATATTTAGTTGATTCAAGGAAAGGACAAATATAGCCCCCGTTTGTTTAATTTGTTCTGAGGTAGAATTCCTTTACTATACTATGGTAAATCTATTGGTAAATCTATGGTTTAATCTATTAAAAATTAAAAGAGAAAAATAGTCTCTAAAAACTGATAAAAGACTAAAATAAATTAACATAATTGTACACCAAGTTAATATCATACCCACCCAGAAAATAATCATTCTAATTTATTTAGAGCACACAATTTTGCCTTTTCATCTTTAAAGGTTTTTTTTTTTTTTTTTTTTTTTTGATACTAGGGATTGAACCCGGGGCACTATACCACTGAAATACAACCCCATCCCTTTTAACTTTTTATTTTGAAACAGGGTCTTGCTAAATTGCTTAGGGCCTACCCAAATTGCTAAAGCTGGCCTTGAATTTGTGATCCTCCTGCCTCAGTCTCCCAAATGACTGGGATTACAGGCTTGTGCCACTGCACCTGGCTCTGGTTATGTACTTTTAGGCTTCATAAGAAGGACATAAGAAAATCCTAGCTCTTATTTAAAAGCATAATTATTCACGGTAATAATGGTAATTATATATTATAATGTAATACAAATAAAAAATTATGCTAATGTGACGAGAGACAGAAAATTCAGCATGAGAGAAAGGATAGATATGATTACAAAAGATGCAAATGATTATAATATTTACTGATGAATGGAAATTTTAATAAAAATGATTTTTTTTTCAAAAATATTTCTTTCTTAGCTTTGTCTGTTGAAGAGGTCTAGACTAAATGACAATCCAATATACACACAAAGGACTCTGAATATGGACTCTAAGTCCCATTTCCACCACAAGAATGAGGACTCTTGGGAGAATTTGCCGCTTCCACCAGGTTGAGCTAAATAAATGCCAGTAGATCCTGGACACTTTTATTGTACCCAAACAAGAAGATTTTTAATTAGCTTCAGGACATGTGAAAAGAAAAAAAAAAGCTGGGGCCTTCCTCCCATTGATCAAACATGGGATAGTTTGACCATTAATAAAAATTATTGCTATAATTATTTAAAACATAGTGTTATTGGATCATATGATAAAGAGAGAAAGGGGAGAAAGTTGGTTTTATACACAGTGACTAGTAAATGGAACATAAGCTTTTTCTCTGAAAACCAACACTGAATTGGAAAGATTTAAGCATCTATCTTACATTCCTACCTCACATGTATTTCTAAATCGCTAAGAGACTCGTAAGGTGTTCTTCAAAGAACTCTTCCAGCCAGTTCTTAATCCTGTGTCAGAAAATATGTATGAAACTTAGAATTTTGCTTCTCTTTACCAAAGGCATAAATGTAAATGTGAACAGAATAAAAGTAGGTGGAAGTTTTGGTTTGCTTATTCTTGTATAAATCTAGTACATTAAAATTCCATTTGTCAAGAGGAAAATACCAATATGACAAATAGACAAAGCATTTTAAACCTAAGAAATGGATCTGTCTTTTTATACTAAAGTAACCATTTATGGATAATTATCTTAGCTATCTCTGTTTTATGAGCACAGCATGTACCAAGATAAGTGATGGTATATCTCATCCCATCAAAAAACCAAAACTTATTGGGAGATCCTGAGCAACTCCATACTTTTCCTGATGAGTTTGAGGCAATGTTTACTAGAGGATGAGGTGACTGGGCAAGAGGCACAGAAAAGATAAAAGAGTAAAAGGGCAGAAATTTTCTTTGACCACAACCATCTCTTAGGAAATTCTATTAGCAATATTCTCTATGAAATCAAAACTGAACATGAAAAAGTTCATGAGATAGAAGTCTTAAAAAAAATGAGAAAGAGCAAAACTCCAAGCACAATTTTTTTTTTTTCTAAAAAGGAAATATACAGTTTGGAGTACAGGAATTTAGGGAAGCCACCTGATGCCCAGCTATATGAGTAGTTTGGGCAAGTGACATTTCTGCACCAGTCTTTTATCTATATCGTTGGGCCATCACTTGCACCTATAACATAGGGTTGTTGAAAGAATAAAATGAGTTGATGTATACAAGTAATTAAATAAAGACTGCTCCAGAATAAGTGTTTGACAGAGTTAGTTGTGATTATTCCTTTGATGTAAGGTTTTTCATAAGCCCAACAAATTTCAATATATCTGGGTGAGGTAGTGAGTTACCTGTTCATGTCTTAGGGCATAGAATGTGAAACAAACCCAGAGAGTCTTTGAGGTTGAGGAGGAGATCACCTGAGAAGAAAAAGCATGCAGGTAAAATTGGGCCTTGTAAAGTCAGGTGGTGTTAAAGAGAAACATGGCCTCCTGGTAACTTTGGTGGCCAGCCTCATTGGTAGATCTATGAGGCAGTGTTCAGTAGAGACATCAGTGGTGCATAGGGAAAATAGTTCCAGGTCACAGCTAGGTTATTGCCCAGGTATTTGGAAGAAAGAACACCTCCTTCTATCTTACTCATCAGTGGGTCTTATAGTTTTTTCTGTTTTAATATCATTCTCTTTGCCTCTTATTTTCTGAGAAAGAGGTCAAGTCACCTTTAATGCCATCATTCGTATTTAATTTGCCATTTACTTCTTCCCCCCACCCCTTATTTGCTCCATTGAGTATAAAGGAATGCAAGATTCTGTTCTTTGATATTTTAACGTTAAGCAATTGGAATCCTGAATCTTCTGTAGGAGGAACTCTGAAGCACCACTAATGTCATTGATCATCTTAGTGAAGGTTTTTTTTTTTTTTTTTTTTTTTTTTTTTTTTTTTTTTTTAGCATTAGATTAATTTTTTTAGTTGTGGATGGACACAATATCTTTATTTTATTTATTTATTTATTTATGGTGCTGAGGATCAAACCCAGTGCCTCCACATGCTAGGCAAGCACTCTGCCACTGAGCTACAACACTACAGCCCCTTAGTGATGATCTTAATAGAGAGCTTTGATAGCTCTGAATTAGACATTCTCTAATAGAAATGAGAGTTCATAGGTGGAGGGGGCACACCAGTCTGGATAGAGTGGAGGGGAATTAGGTAGCGTGACCCCACTTGTCTCCAGGCCCTGATGACTTGCCACCAAAGAACTCTCAGGACTGGTGGGGCCATCAAAAACCTAACTGTTTCCATTTTTAAGAATTCATAGTTAAGTGTCTTAAGCCAAGAAAAAAGATGCTGTGCTCCTTTATCCCTCCCTTACAGCAAGGAAAAGAGAACCCAAATAATTATTGGATAATAATTTCTGGACTGAAAGGACTGTATAATAAATCACCCAGAAATCAATTTGAAGACATTCATAGAACAGGTCACTGGCATTGTTGCAAACAGGTCTAGACTGATCTAATCTTCCATGACAGAATGGCAGGGTTGCTGGATTGGGGAGAAATAATGGATATAATCTATCTCAAGTTCAGCAAGGTGTAGATCCTGGCTCTCGTGACATGCTCATTAATAATCCTGGCATGACATTCTCTATCAATGTTCCTTGCTCTGCTCTGACACAGGTTTCTGTTGGTCCCTATGGCTCTTCTGGGTGGTTTATTCCCACATTCATGAAGCCAGACTTTGGGGCCTAAGAATGTCGGTGCCCTCTGCAGGGAGGGTCCTGCTCTGACTCATTTCCTTGGACAAGGACACCACTTTCAAGCTTAGCACCAAGTCCCCTTGCTGAGCATCATCCCTGTCTCCTTGTGCTCCTGCAGCTCTGTTTATTTCTCTTCTCAATGAGAGACTCTTATGCTCTTGCCTGCGTCCACATTTAAAAATCACACCATCTGTAGGGAGATAATTAATGTGTCAGTCTGGGTTACTGGCTCGATATTGGTGGAGGAATTCTGTGGACATGGTTTAATAAGACTCTAAAATGTTTTAGGTGGCGTGGAAGAAAATTGACAAGAGGTAAAAACATGGCATGAACAGCTCATTGAATTATACCAAGCAGAGGCAGCATAGGTTCATAAAGATTAAGAGCCCAGATTCTAGAACCTTCTTATTTGGGTTTGAATCCTTAAACTACCTTACAGCTGTGTGTCCTTGGGTAATTTACTTAATTTCTCTCGGTCACCTTTTCCTTAACTACACTGTGTTTTCAATCTTTGTTTAGATACTGCTTTAATAGGATTATTCAAGTCAGTTTTACATAATTAAAGTTGAATGTATTAACTGATGGATGCTGGGTGAAAAAAATGAAAACTGTAAGCATTAGTCTCAATTGGGCCACTCCATTATGAAGTGTTTAAATTGTTGAGTTTCACAATCTTTATTCTACATTATAAAATAATCTGGATTTGTGCATTTATATTGGAAATTAACATGATTGGTAACATTATGTCAATAATTTTTTTTTGGAAAAACTTTCAGAACTTAATGTGTTCTTGAGATTGAGACTGCCATTGTAGTCAATTTTTAATGATTATAGGTGTCACTTAGAACAGGGAAATCTTGTTCAGGCTTCTTCCCATTTATAATTAAAAGCAGTTTTCACGAAGTAACTAGTCCTAGTTGTGCCTATTTGAAAGTATTTCTCTCTTTTATTTTTCTTTCTTGTAGACAAGAGTACTGCCTTAACAATTATGGATCAAGCCACACTCCTGGAGGTTTGAAACTAAGAAGCCTAAGGCGAACTGAAGAGTCCTTGAGGTTCTTTCGGTCCTTGGTGGTTACAAACTTGGTAAAGGACTCTGACTGAATACACCCCAATGTCCTTCCCTGATGGAAGGACCAGCTCTGATAGACCCACCTTCCTGTGAGCCTCGTAGACTATATGTGGCCTCACATACTTAGCATTTGGACTCTACTCACAGGAATGACATGACCCTGATGTTGGGAGGTCACAAGGAGCATGACCGGAGGCATCCTTGCTTTGGCTTGGTCTCCTCTGTCCGCTTGCTCGCTGTCTTGGTCTGTCTAGATTGCAGAAGCAGAACACCTGTGGTCTTCTTGTGTGTTATTCTTGGGGCTTATCAACAACATTAATTTATTACTCACTGTTCTGGGGGCCAGGAACTTTAAGTTCCAAGTGCTGCCTGATTTGATGTCTGGTGAGGGCCTTTTTGGTTCACAGATGGCCATTTTCTGCTTCCTTGTGTGGTAAAAGGTCTTTTTTACCAGAGCACTGATTTCATTCATAAGGACAGATGACCGAATCTTCTACCAAGATCCCTTTTCCTAATGCCATCATGTGGGGGTTAGGAATTCACACACAAGATCTGTCTGCGGCATCTCACCAGGTGCCATTCAGGTGTGCCTCTTCTCCATGGAGTTGCATGGGGCTGGGAATATAAACTAGCAAATGCCTTCTCAGGAAGACTGTCTCGAGTACTGCCAGAGAATCATCACAGGAAGTACCATAAGTGCCTTAGGAAAACGGCTCCTCGGGATTTCTCAAGCAGATGCTTCAAGAATCAGTAAAGGGACAGACACAAATCAGCATCTGAAAGCATCAGGGCTTTTTCTTTTTCTCTTAATCAGATTTAAATTTAACTGAAGCCAGGTTGGGACATAGTGGGTTTGAATTGAAAAGAAGGGCAGAGGCAGAGGGAGGGGAAGGTGCTGAGGTCCATGAAGAATGAGAGACAGCTTTTCTGCATAAGGCTAAGCCTATGACCTTAAATACTTAGCTGTGTACCAGCCCACCTACCTGTATTCTGACCACAGGACTTTTGCATATCACCAAGCACATTAGCTTTTAGTTTTGAGAACTATACACATAAAGATTGAGAAAAATTTTAGTAGGAAGTGGAGGAAGTGGTGTACCTTGAATTCTGATGCTTCTAGTCTTTTGACTATAACTAGCACAGCCATGAGAATGTTGAGTATACAAGTACAACCTCCCATACGCCTTTATCAGCCTGTTTTGAATTCAGTTAGAATCTCCCTGCTCTTCTCTTCAAGTCTACACCATAGGTCTGCTCCTGTTGAACAAAAAGTGAAACTACCACAAAGTTGGAAGTCTGCAAAAGAAGAGGGGAGGAGTTTCCCATGTTCAGAATTTCAGGCATCCTTTTGACACCCTCTGGAAACACCCCTGCAGCAGAGGGACTCCCCTTGGAGTCCAGGAGGGAAAAGCCTCATAAAAACCTTAATGCAGTCACCTTAGAGCAGGAAGAAGAGCACAACAGTTGTGTGGAAGAGGCCCTCGTACCCAGGAGCTAGTGGCTCCAGCAAGATGCTTAATATACTCCACCTCTGGGCACTGCAGGTGCTCGATGATGGGAGCACAATGGAGATGTGGACAAGGCCTCCTGCAGAGAGGATGTGAGGCTGAAATAAGTCAGTCAAGTGCAAGTGCTGAGCACAGTATCTGGACATAGTGAGTTCTCAATGATCATCACCATTAGGAAGAAAGAGTCAAGTGTCATTGGTGGGCTGAATATGTTAAAATATGTTTTATAACTTTATATTTATTTTTAAGTATGTGTAAGATATGTGTATGTGTGTGAGCACACACACGCGCACACACACATACATATAAGGGTTTAGAATCCCTTATCCAAAATGCTTGGGACCAGAAGTGTTTTGAATTTCATATATTTTTTTCAAATTTTGGAATACTTGTATATACATAATGAGGTGCCTCGGGAATGGACCCAAGACTAAAGCTGAAATTCATTATGTTTCAAATACTTTGAATACACTTCATACTCATGACCTGTAATGTGCAATTTTACACAAGATTTTTAGTGCACCTCTGTTCTGACGGCAACCCTTCATGCAAAGCCAAGTGCAGAATTGTCTCCTTCTGCTGTCGTGTCAGTACTCAGAAGCGTTCAGGTTTTGGAGTACTTTGGATTTCAGATTTTTGGATTAGGAATGCTCAACCCACATATGTTGAACATCCCTAATGTATTTATGTGCATAAAACAGAACAGTGTGACAACTTGTGGTAATGTTTTCAAACGGTATATAATTTGTGTAGTGATGGAAGAGGGAGATAAACAAACGATTGTTTCTCATGAGAACCTCTAATTTCTGTGCCTCCAAAAAGAGAGAAATTGAGGACTATGAGGACTATGGGTTTTTATCTTAATCAGAACTTTAAAAAACCCAAGGTCTATGGAAATGTTAAAAAAAAAAGAAAGAAAAAGCATATATACATTTTAAAACAAGTGAGCTGACACTTTCTTAACATTCCAGGGATTTTTTTTTTTTAATGTGAGACAGATTTAAATGGAGAAAAGAGCAAAAGATTTTGTAGAGTAACCTAGCTGGAAAAGCTTTCATTAGAATCTTTAAATTCCAAACCTAAAAAAAATGGTGTATTATTAGGACTTTCCATTTAGATCAAGAACTATTTTTTTTTTCAGAAAAAGAAGGGAATGGGAAAAATTTTACACTAGAGGTTGCATTTGTTTTCAGATATTACAGTTGATTAAAAATGGGGAAAACAGTCAAATGTCCAGCCCTGCTCTTTGAAGTATTTTAATTTTGCAGCATGGGATCAAAGTGTGGAGCTGCATTTCCTCTGCCTGTTCTGAGAAGGTCTGGCTGCAAAAGGTCATTCCAAACCAGTTTCCCTCTTTGAGAGCACTTACTTGTCTTCCTCTATGTGCATAAGGGTCTGAATTTGGCCATGCAAAATAAAAGATTTAAAGGAATGGAAGACATTGTGAGCACGTTTTGAAAGTAATTATTTATTTATTAACTTTTTATTTAGAAATAATAGTAGATTCATTCAAAGTTGTCAAGTGAGGATACACACACACACACACACACACACCCCAGCACTTACACATCACACACACACACACACACACACACACACACACCAGCCATTTCATCTAACAGCCTCTGCCTGGAGGCACCTTCAATCAACAGCAGCCTACTCACCAGAGGGAGGCCAGAAAGCCTCTAATTCTGATAGCATTTGTCCTGGAATCAGGTCAAGCCCAGGAGGCTGGATAAAAATGGAAGAATTATCTGGGGTCAGAACCAAGACCCCTGAATCAAAGCCTTGATCATCAATGACCAAACAAAATGACCCGACAGATTGGAAGAACATTTATATGATGCATATAATTTTCAGCCATTATCCCTTTCCATTCTCATAGAGCGAAATGCGCAATACTAAGCACAATAGCTCTTAAGAGGTTTGAGTCCTTCAATTCCATCAGGAAACAGAGCACAAATGCTGACTTCCCAGACTGCTAGTGTCACATCCATTATCTTTAATATGGGTGCTCCGAGAGTGGGAGATGTTTTTCCAGCCATGCTTTTAAAAGCTTACACGCTAACACATGTGAATGGGACACCCAGCCGGCTAGAGGCAATGGGATGATGTGCCCCATGGCTAGTACGTCTGCTGATACTTCTCCCTACTGAAGCCTTGCTGAGCATCGCAGATCAAAGTATGGGCTCATTCCCCAAGAAGCCCAGATAACCACTGGACAAAGATGTAGGCTGCCGCAACCTACTAATTATGCTTGGCATTGGAAGTGGAACTTAGTCGGGAGTTACTGATGATAGAGGGAGGCTTCCCCAAGCACTCGGCTGAAGACACGTTGAAGGAGCTGAAGGGACAAGATAAGACAAAGGAGGGGAGTGCAATGTTGCATGGGGAGATTACAACCTTATCAGTGATCTTAAAATGTTTCCTTCTAGCTAAATCCCTGGGTCCTGGAATGGTAGTATCATATAGTTGTTGCTCAAAACACTATTGCTGAATTAATGACAGAATTCTTGTTTTTTTCCCTATTTTTAATCACCAAAGAATAATATCAAATGGGGGAAGCCAGCTGGCTCTTTGAAGTAGATTTTCACAGGACAGTTGCCCCTTAAGGAGTGAGGTTTTAGTCTGGGTCTATGTATGTAGAAATACAGTTCTATAGTTTTCAGTTTCTAGTATTGCTGTTCTCCAAGTGACAAAGCTTTGCAGACTCTTGATTTGTCCTCCTATTCTATATAGCCAAATCTGTTACTAGATTTGCCCTCACGACCAGTCTCATTTTCATCAATTCAAATTGTGCTGCCATTGTATATCACATAATGTCTTAATTACTACATTAATTTTTCTAATCTTCAATAGACTTGATTTTCTTTTTGGTTAAAACTGTTCTATACATTATCAAAAAAGAATGTTACAAAAACAGATTTGTTTTCTTATAACAAAAGAATTTTAGCTACTATGGAAAAATTGGAATAGATAGTTATGTAGAAAAGTATGCAAATCATACCTTAACCGGGAACAGCCAGAGTTACCACGATGACTTGTATCCTAATGCTATTTTTTCTTAGCTTATGCCAATTTTCCTTTCACAAAACTTTGTCCTGATCATGCACATGGCCTTTGTTGCAGTTTGGGTCTGGAATGTCCTCCTAACTGTCATGTGTTGAAGGCTTGCTCTACAGCTGGAGGCACTACTGGGGAATGGCAGAAACTGTGGGAGGTGGGGTTTAGTTGGAAGAAGTAGATGACTGGGGGCATGTTTTCGAAGGGCTTATCCTTCCTTTCTGTCATTTTGCTTCCTAGCTGCCATGCAATGAGCAGTCTTCTCTGCCACACCCTGTGCTGTGACATTCTGCTTCCCCCCAGGCCCAAAGCAATGGAACCAACCAAGCCTAGAATGAAACTTCCAAAACTGTGAAGCAAAATAAATCCTTCCTTCTTAAGTTGATTTTCTCAGGCATTTCATCCCAGTGTTGAAAAGCTGATTGTTATACTTTTGTAACACACTGTATTCAATTTAAAATATATCAAGTATTTCTCAGAGCATTTTATTCTGTAACATTACTGTTTGAATGGTATCTATCTTATGGATAGTGAATAACTGATTCCCTTACTGATAGACATTTCTATTTTACACAAGGAATGCTGAAATAAATACTGTTGTCATAATATAATGAGTAAATTGTCTAATGAGTGCATTAAAATATTTCTAAAAGATTACTTGCATAATTTTAAGAGATGAAAACTTAAGTTTTAAAATTCGATATTGCCACATTGCCTGACAGAGAAGTCATATCAACTTAAACTTCCACCAGCAAAATGAAATGAATTGGCAATTCAGCAAATAAGCCAAACAAAAGATTAGATAAAGCTGAAGAAAGAATTGATGAAATTGAAGATAAATCTGAGGAATCACCAAGAAAATAGACACAAGGATAAAGATGCAGAAAATATTGAAGAAGAGTTTAGAAATGTGAAATATAGAATAAATCATGCCAAAATCTATGTAACAGGAGTTTAGAAGAAGGCAAAAATTAAAATGTGGAAGGATCAATATTTAAAGATACATGATTGAAATTTTTTTCCAGCATCAATGAAAAATATAAATTATTTAATTTAAAAAATCATAAGTGAGTCCTGAACAGGACAAAAAATAATATCAAGGAATGGAAGAAAAAAATCTTTAAAATAAGCAGAAATAAAATAATTCACTACCAGTGGAATAAAAATTAGACTGTCTGATAGACTTATCAACAGAAACAACAAGCCAAAAGATAATGAAATCATACATTCAAAGTTTTGGGACAAAGTGGATTTTACATATTAATGAAACTATTATTTAAGTTTGAAGGTAAAAAGAATTTTAGACAAAATGAGATTTTACTGCTTAAATTCTCACCAAAATAAGTAATAAGAAACAAAGTGAGAGTAAAGTTGTATTCAAAACAATTCTGGGGCTAAGAAATTCGGAATGCATGTCACAAATACAAAAACAAAAATCTAGTGACTCAATAATAGTCAAGATAGTGACAATAACTTATTTTTGGGATGGAAAAGCAGAACAGAACTAAAATAACATCTGATAACATTTGAAAAGGGAGAAAGGTATTTGGAATTAAAGTGATCTAAAGTCTTCTTTTTATTCAGAAGGGTGGTGGACAACCGGGTTAAGTTAAACTTTGTTAATTCAAGTTGTCCCATTCAAAATTTCAGCATAAGACTTGCAAAAAAATTCAATGAAAGTCACCTTAAAAAGTAAATGGAGAAAGAATATAAATAAAACAATATGTATTCTCTTATGCATATTTTAGGACCAAGCAGCTCAATCCTAGAAAACTTGGATGCAAACATAAATAAATTAATTAAATAATAAAGTATACAAGTTTTTGATTATAGCATTGTTTATAGTTGTGAAAAGGCTGAAAATTAAGTGGTAAATAAGCTGGTTTATTCACGAAATGATATACATAAAATAAATCAATTATATATACATAGATTAACATAGGTAAATGCTCAGAATGTGTTGTGAAAAAAGTAGGCTGTAAAGGGAATGTGTGACATTATTTTTGTAAAATGTTCAGGCAGAATTGTACTGTGTGTGCCTTCTATATGGTGTTCAGAAAGCAAAGTACAAAATATGAAAGAAGATACACTTTTCAGCTTCAAAGCACTTGCAACTTCTGAGAAGGAAGCAAAAGAACTGGATGGAGCTTTAGCTACATAAAATACCTCATTACTTTCAAAAAATACTGATTTGAAGGAAATACGGTACTATTCGTTAAATCTGTTATATGGTAGATGCATGAATGTTTGATGTATTATTTTCTGTTCTTCGTTGTATATTTGAAACAATTCAGACTTAAAAATAACATTTGAAAGAGAGCCTTTTTCTTGCCCAAATTACCAAAGTTAGAAAAATGTTTTTTAAACAGGTGGCTTCAGACAGTTTGCTACTCAAAAACTACTTAGCCCACACTTACAAATCTAAAGCAAATGACATCCTTTTAAAAGTACTTTGGCTAAAGACTAAACATTTCTTCGAGCGATATTCCGATTGCTCAAGAGCAATTTCAGAACTCCTCTTCCATAATTTCCTAAAGCAATATGTTATATGAGTTATCGTGAAGCTGTATCATTTTAGATTGAAATCTCCCATCAACCCCAGCCCCTCCCTCCTCCCCTCACTTTCTGGGGCGTGTACATGGTCGGGCTCCCTCCAGGCACTTAGCTCAGCAAGGTGACTTAGAGGTCCCTGCCCTAGTGGAACTTCCAAGTAACTACACTGTTGTGAGCATGAAATTCACCATGAAGGGGGAACTTAGAAATGATGGATAGGTCGAAAGAACATAGTTACAAGTATGAGGATAGAATTTTTAAAAGAATGTAAAACGGAACATAGTTCAAATGTCCAAAGAATGATAGAAAGGAAATGTAAGGTATAGAAAGAACTCAAGAGTAAAATGAGAGTAAAAATAAAAACTGTGATATGAAGGGCTTAGCGAGAGACCTGGAGAAAGACAGAAGGAGAGGGAAGGACAGACTGTTACAGAGTGCTTTTGAAGAACATGTCTAGGAAATGCAGCAGGAAAGAATGAGAAAAGGCAAAAAGAAAGATAGAGTATCAGGATAGCTTTCTAAATCCATCCCAATGACACCATAGGCATCTAACCCAGCCATTGCAAATGCCACTTACTGTGGTCTTAATTCCAGTTAAGGATGCTGAAATTCTGTGACATATGCAAGCTCAAAAGGACAAAGTTCCAACACTCTCTTAAGAGAATTCATTAGAACTTCATCTCTCAGATCTGGCTGGCGAAACCCAAGAGCCCAGCCTGTGATGGAGTGTGGCGCAGAGGAAAGACGACCGTTTTAACTCAGTGTCCCAGAGTCTGTTTCAAAACAAGATGGAAATTGCTTCCTGAGAGCTTCGGTTAAAACCGTGTAACGAATGTTTCAGCAGATCTCAAATATTGTAATTTATCACATGTTTATCCCCCAAAGAAATCTGCAATAAAATCCCGGAGTGTGCAAGATAAATGTGCTGGAGCGCATGGGCGGTGATTAAGAGTGCGGGCTCCCACCTCACTCGGGCCCAGCCTTAAATCTTCTCAGCAGCTTCCCACGGGGACAACCTGAGTGAACTTTCTGTTCTGAGCCTCAGTGTCCCCATCTGTAAAGGATCGCTAAGGATATGTACCCAAGCAGGTCATTTGGGGGAAATACATTAAAGTGGGCAGGTAAAATGTGTGGCGCTGCGCAGAGAGGGAAAGCACCCATCATGCAGATAGGGGAAGCACCCAGCCTGCAGTGGTCTTGCTAATGGCAGTGCCACAGTCTGGTAGGGCTGTGGCGGTCATCACAAATGCCAACATTGTCCTGAAGCAATAATCCACTCTTGTGGTTGCTTCCACAGAGGAGGCTTCCCTGACCTGCAGAGCGCATCTGCCACGATCTCTCATTTCAGCTTCATTTTATATTCAAATTGGGCTCACATTCCCTCCTCACCATTTCAAAGTGCCAGGCACTTGGCACCTAGAGCTGAGGCTGGCGAAATTGTCACCCAGCAAGGGCAGCTTTCAGGGAAATACTAAATTTTACTTTATAGGATGATGAACAAACAACAATTATTAAAAAAAAATGATTAAACTTATAATTGACTCCAAAAACCCCTGGGCATCTATTTCTGCAGGAGGGATGAGCTAGGCAGAGGAGACAACACACCCGTAGACAGTATTTGAATTATGTTGGAGTCAAGTCATTCATTCTGCTCTTGAAGATGAATATCTGGGATTTTATCCAACCTGTGTTTATCTCACAGAAAGCAATCTTATTTCCTTAATAAAAAGAGAATGGTTGGGGGAAAAGAACTGGGACGTGCAGCTTGAGATAGGTGGAAGGAGACATGGAACTTCTCATTCACCAGATGCCAGTCATTTGCACATCTACACTGGAACCTTATCTGTTATGTCATGGTGCTATTCCTTAAAATGAGGTGGCAATTAACTGTTACTACAGCAACAGGGCACAGGATGCACTGTGAAGGCAGAAATATCTGATTATGACCATAGATCACACAGGGAGTAAATAACGGCAATGAATCATCTAAGCAGAATAAGGACACACCTTCCTCGCCATCCACCCTCCACAGTCTAGTGCCCTGAATTTACAAATTGCAGAGAAAATTTGAGTACTACATGCTATGCCACAACAAATAGAAATCTCCTTATGTTAAATGAAAATGCTGTAAAGTAGAAAGCCAATGTCTGTGGCTGAGGATCTCAAGTCTGGCTCCCCAGTGGAACCATTCAGGATGCTTCTGAAATAAACATCCTGTGCCCGGGGTCCTCCTGAAGAGTTTTGACCCCTGGATGCTTCTAGGCTGTACTGAGCATGGAGAACCAAGGTCTTATGTCCTCATAGGAAAAGCATTAACTGGTATCAGTGAACTGGTTTGTGAGAAAACATTTTTTTAAACTGGGTAATAAAATAGAGATATTTCTGATTAATACGTGTTTAAACAGCAAGCAAGAAAAAAACAGCTTATATATTTGCTCATTAAGATAATTTTAAATAATAAATTTCACATGGGAAAAAAGGTCTTTCTTAGGATAAATGAGTATCTGGGAGTTGGGCAGGGAGAGGGGGGTTACCATGTTGAAAACTCAGTTTTTCAAAATGCACATTTGTGGTATTTTTCTTTCCTACAAAGGCCAAGTCAAAACTTCCCAGCAGTCTAGCACATGCACAATCGCAAAGCTCACCCCTCATTAGCTCCTAGACTTATTTGGGTTCCTTGCAGCTGCTGGGGTCTTACACAGATCTTCCCTGGAATCCTGCAGCCCTGGCAGGAGATGAGAGAGATCAGATGGTATTGCCACCATAGCAGATGGCTGGTGCCCCATCCCAGCTGCCCTGTGGCTCCATTTACCTCACATCTGACTGGGACTCCAGGGTAGCTACAGTAGGGCTAGAAGTTACTTTTGCTGCCTTGACATCAGGAAGATTGGGGCCCATTGAAATTCCAGAAGTGCTAAGTCTATAGCAAAGGAAAGACAAATAGGCATAGATTCACATGTGAAGAAATTTCTTTGGGCTCCAGTACAATATTGATTTGCACCCCAAAATCCTCTAGTAATTTCTTAAATGGATTATGAGGCAATCTAATGATTCATAAATAGGACTTTGCCCCCTGCACTGAGTGCAATTTAAAAGAACTCTTAAGATACTCTTCTGGTATTTATCTGCTAGAAGAGAAAATGTCTGTTCTTTTCAGATTCGTGGCAGACCTCTTGAGATTCTGTTTCTAAATTTTTATCGAACTCTTCTACCTCTCTGTGAAGGGTGTGAGGCATCTTTGCTGAATTCTAAATAGTAACTGACTGGTCATTTGCCTATGAAGATGAGACTGTTTCCTTGGTCATCTAATAATAACACTAGAGTTTTTCTAATTCCTATTTGAGGGTTCACAGAGAATAAGGAGAATAAGTGGAAGTGGATAAGTACATGCAGATCTTTAACAAAATGTCTCACAAATACTCTCTTGGTTAAACCCTTATGTAATCAGCTAGAGAAGTGCAAGCTTATGTTGGGCTTTTAATCTATTGACATGCTATAGTTCAATTTGATAAAAGATGGCTCCATGGTGGGTTACCAATAAAATATAAATTGTAGGTAATTATCCCACCAAAATTAAGTTCTTTATCATTTAGAACTAGGAACCCAGACTTAGGGAAAGCTTCTATTTTCAAAGAGTCGTCTTTTTTGAATACTTTTAAACTGCAGCTATTCTCAAATGTCCTAGAGAAACAAACAGCTGTTGCATCCTACGCAGAACTCAGGGTTCAAAAATCAGTACTAAGACTTTCCATTTTAGCCCAGCAGGGCCACCCAAGTGACATTTCCGGGGAATAGAATCAACTTCCAGTAAATTAGCAAACATACACCACAAATGGAAATATTCAATTGAATATTTATAAGAAATAAAAAATTGAAGGTATATGGAAAGGGGAATAGCTTTTTATTGTTGAAATGCCTAATGTTTCAAGCTAATCGTTTGGAGAGTAATTAACATTTTATGAGTAACTGTGCAATGGTGTTTGTTATTATTAAAGGAAAAAGAAAAGAAAATGCTTCCCAAGTGCAGTTTGTTTTTTTCAAGTTCTAGAGACGGATTTAAGGGTGTGTGCTGATGCAGTGGAAAGAGGACTTGGAATCAAGGAAGCCTCAGTATGGCTAGTTAATCCCTTGGTCTCCTTTCCTCTCCTCTGAAACTAAAGTGAAGGCCAGGCTAATTGTTTCTTGTACACATCTTGTCCCACATTGAGCCTCTTCCTCAAAGATTCTAATTCACTAGGTTTGGGAGATCCACTTTTAGCATTCAGGAATTAGATCTCAAAAGTGCAATGTTTAGCTCAGGTAAAACTAACATGTAGGTCAAAACATTAAAGGGCTCGCAGTTCTTAGTCCAAGAAAGAAATGCATGGAAAGTTGTTGGGAATCATATGCAAACAGGAAATACAAAGCACATTTAAGCCCAACTCTTCCAAAGGAGAGGCATCTCCACCTACATTTCTGAAAGGGAGCCCAAAATTTGAAAGTCTCTATTGTGATTCAGCGACACATTCAAAATCCCATCACTTTGGAATCTGGCTTCCCTTTCCAAAAAGGGCTTCTCTGCTGAGTCAGTTTGAAATGCTACAGTTCAGTGGCTAAAACATATTTGAATTCTATTTTCTAATAATGTGTCCTAGAAACTAGTGAATCTGTATGTGCCAGTCAGCTTTGCATTACTACAATGATACCCTGAGACTGCCAAGTTTGTATAAAGAAGGGGTTTATTGAGCATGCAGTTTTGAAGAGTGGCCGTGCCTTGGCTGCACACCTGCTTGGTGTAGACGGCAAGTAAAAGACTATATCTCAGGTCAGGATCAAAGGTGGGTTCAAACTCAGGCATTTAAAACAACCCTCCCAAAAGAGTACCAAGGAGACCCACAGAACTACCCCAGTGACCTAAAGACCTCCACGCAGGCTCCACTTCCTGAAGGTTCCACCACCTCCCAACAGTGCCACCTTGTGGACCAAACCTTCAATCACAGTGCATCCTTGGGGAACTAACCATATTTGGACCATAGCTCTGCATTTGTCCACCAATTTCTGCACCTGTGGGTGCCACTCCCATTACCCCCGCATCCAGGTTCTAAAACACATGGGCAGTCACACCCTAGCTTGTCAATGGCCTCATATTCCATCCCAGATTTATTATCTCTCTTGTTCACCCCCCATGTCCGCTTCCTCACTGAAGTCATCTAAATTATTGCGATGCCCTTTGGTCTGGTCTGCTAGCCTCCAGTTTACTTCCTCCGCTCATCTTTCAGTGCAGCTCGAATTAACCTTTCTGGTTCACAGCTCTTATCCTATTATTCACTTTCACAAAATCATACTTTTGATTAATTGCCTCTGTAAAGTTGTCAAAAGTCCTTCCAGAGTTGGAAGGCTCTCAATAATTTGAACACATTTAACATTGCAAATTATTTTATTCTATTTTTCTGGTCACATTCTATGATTGAGCCAAAGTAGGAATTGTTCCTATGTGAAGCACTTGAACCCAGAATGCTTCTGTTTGATTTGTTCTACTCTTTCATATACACTATATTGCTCTTCATTTCCACTCGTTGAAAGGATAATAGAGCAGATCTGATACATAATGCTATTTTCCTAACAGTCATTTAATTTTTATACTCTCCTTTCTCTTTTACATATGCATCCTCATAAAATGTATCAATTTTATACATTTTTGTATTCTCACTATGAGCCCTTGCCATTTGGCTATATAATTGTCAGAGTTTTTGTTTTTAATAGTTACATAATTTCCAGCCAACAGATGTGCCATAATTCAGTTAAATACTTTTCTATTGATGGCCAGTCTGGTTGTTTCTAAATTTTAGCCATTATAAATAGTGCTGTAATTAATAGCTCCATGTATAACATTCTCCTTTGGTTTTAATATCTTTTGATAATTTTCCAGAATTGAAATTACTGGGCTAAAGGTATGCTTTTTGTGTATTTTTGAAGTATACTGACAAATTGTTTCCAAAAAGTTTATATCAATTTCTATGGCCATCAATAACAGATACAAGTATATTATTTTTATTACATACTTGTTTGCTCAAAAGAAAACAAAACTATACCTCACTAATATATCAATTTTTACATTTAATTTACTTATTGGCACTTGGAATTGAACTAGGGGTGCCTAACTATTGAGTCACATCCCCAGTCCTTTTTACTTTTTATTTTGAGACAGAGTCTCATTAAGTTTCTGAGGCTGACTTTGAACTAGCAATCCTCCTGCCTCAACCTCCCAAGTTGCTTAAATTAGTTGTGTCCCACTACATCTGGTTTATTTTCATATTTTAATTAAATACATATTTTAGGAAATGCAATTTTTGTACTTTAAGTATTGGATTATCTTTCTGTGTAAATTATTTACATCACTTTGGGGATAAATTTGTAAATTTCAAAAGGCCATTAGCAGTGTCAGTCTCATTTTCTGGTCTATAGAAGACTTTAGCACTGCTCTGTTGCATCAACAATATTCAATAGATATTTGTGTTATCAATAAACACTTCTTAATTATTCAAGATTTTAGTATTTTTAATAACCCATATGAACATTTTATAAACTATGGGCATTGTCCTTTGTCATATTTAGGGTAAATATTTTCTTTATATCTTGGTTTAATATTATTTTAGCAGACAAAAGAAATCATGGTAGACTCTCTTACTATACTCTTAGTGCTTTCTTAAATTGCCTTAAAACCTAAAAGATGTACATATAGATAAGCTAATATATAAATTCGAGTTTTCATTTATTATGTTTTTACTGTTTCCATTTGGGAATAAACTTCATTTATCTTGAATCAATGGCTATCTTCAATGCTTCTCTTTCCCAGTTCTGCCTGAAGCTGGGCTATTTACCTGCAACCATAGCTACTGATGGCTCAGAACCAAAGCCTTTGGTTTGGATCCCACCTGGAGCCTCGTCTTTGCTTCTATAAGTAGGATCTATATATATTTTTACCCAGGCAGGAGGGATTTAAATTAATACAGCTAACACTTTGATATTCGGGATTAAGTCAGCATTGCTGCTATTTTAACCATAAACCTTTATGTCAGCTATAATAACAGATCTTCTGCAGTGGTCTCATGCTGGGTACCTGATATTTTAATGTGATTATTTTGATAAAGGGACATTTTGATACAGATATTTTTATATGTCCTAGAAAAACAAATCATTAAATTTTAGATATATTTCAATTACCAAGAAAAAATGTTCAACACTTTCAACCCTTCCTTAAGGCCTACTCCACCTGTCGATCACCTCACTGATCTCTGAACTTCCTCTTTCCTGGATGTCACAGCCAAATCAAAATTATGATTAAATTAAAAAATCCATTTTGTCAATATCTATAATAGACTTAGTAATTGAATTTCTGTTTTGTGTTTCCATCTTTGAAGTATTTTTAGTATAATAACCCACTTGTATTAGGGTTCTCCAGAGAAGCAGGACCAATAGGAGATAGATAGATAGATAGATAGATTATAGATATAGATATAGATATAGATATAGATAGATATAGGTAGATAGATACAAGAGATTTGCTATGGGAATTGGCTCATGCAAGTATGGAAGCCAAGAAGTCCCACAGCAATTTGTCTGTAAGCCGGAGAATGAGGAAAGCCAGTGTTGGCTTTCAATCTGGATTTGAAGGTTTGGGAATCAGGGGAGAAGATGGTGTAACTCCCATCCAAGGAGGAAGGCTTGAGAACTGGGGAGGAGAAGAGTAGGGAGATACTTTAAGTCCTAGAGTCCAAAGGCCCATGAGCTAGGAACTGAGGGCAGGAGAAGATAGAGCTCTCAGCTCAAGAAGACATAAAAAATTTCACCTCTCCAATATGTTTTTCTACTATTCAGAAAGGCCATCTATGGTTTGGATGATTCCTGCTCACATTAGTGAAGGTGCTAATCTCTCCTGGAGACCCCCCCCCCCCAGACCCACCAAGAAAGACGTCTTATCAGCTGTCTGGGCATCCTTTAGCTCAATCCAGTTGACATAAAATTAACGATCACACCTCCTCAGTCTAGAGAGGCTCTTCTCATTCCTGTCAGCATCCCTTCCTAGCAAGCCAGCTTGGTGCTGACTGCCCATTCCTGAGTTCTGATACAGGAACCCTGGCGACCACAAAGTCCTCTGACACTGTACCTAGAATATCTCTGTTGGAGATCTTCAGCTCCTCAGCAGAACCTGCCCTGCTACTTGTAGAAGCCCATTGTAAAACCTCATTTGGTGCGACTTACCAGGATAGCCAAGTTTAGCAACTTCATGCTGAGAAGCACCTAGCTCTCCCTTGAAGGGTCCTTCACCTCTGCTTCACTCTAGGACACCACCCCCTCCTCCTCTCCTGGGAGAAGCAGAGCCCCAGCTGAATTCCTGCTCTTCCCAGCCTTCTTGGTACTTACCCAACGTATGTTTTTTTGAAGCTATTTTTATTGTGCTTAGCTCATTTCTAATACATTGACAAGTCCTAGAAAGCCAGAGTCCTATGATGTTACATTTATACTTCCCTGAGTCACATCGAGTCATGTATGCTTTTATACAGAATAATAATTTTTAAAAAAACATGAATTTTGTCCTGCTATTCTTCTCAGGCTTTTTTCTTTGTTCTTCAATAACCCTCTGTTTCAGCAAAATATAATTACTGAGTCCTTTTACATCTTAGTTTATATTGGTTGCCCAATGGAGAAATCTACTTAAAAAGCAAACACACAAAAACAGCATCTTTTCTCTGCAAAAGTCATGTGCATCTTCCCAGATGTCTTGCATCTGACTTCTCCTCCCAGCACCCCCCATCTGGACTTACAGTACGTAACTGTCTTTTCCTCATTTGACATCTTCTCTCTTCCAGTCAGGGTTATGCTCTCTAAGCAGAGCAAATGTGGGGAGATGCAAGAAAAAACTTCAAAAAAGTGCTGCTCGTGAGCTACGTATGGGATTTAAAAAAAAAAAAATGCTTTATTTTGTTCTGCGTTTGGTGGTGTGATAAATTGGCATTGATCCATTCATGAATTCATTCAGGAATTGGCAAAATTCCTGGTTGGAAGGAGGGTTGCATACTTTGCTCATGAGCAGGAAAAGTCAACGGATCCATGGGAGGGGGAGGAAACCAATAATGTTGCTTCATTACCCCAAGTTGACTAAACTATGTTCTCTACCAAAAAAGGTTCTCATCTATTAATGGAGCATCTGTTTTATGCATTACACAGAAGCCCCAAATGCAAACAGTGGACAACCCACACAGCTTTGTTTCTGTGCTTGTACTTATTGGGGATTCAAATATACAATAATCTTTTATTTATTGTGCTGACATAATGTGCACATAAACACTAGATATTATTATCTATCTTCATAAATGTTAATGCTGCTAATTTAGTTACTATTAGTGATCTTACCAGTACTGTATAGATCAAAATAAACATTGCCATTTTTTTTCCTTTCTGCTATGTGCTTAGCCTACATAAGCAAGGGACTGGGGAGACCTTACAAGGTGTAGAAATATTTCTCTGTGACTTCTACCCATGTTGGATAAATGTTCATCAAGATTCTTTGCATTTTAGAGGATTATATTCTCAGCAATATCAAAAATGAGACAAAGCTTTTATAATTAACCCAAAAAATTCAGATAAATAGAAAATACAAAAACTGAGCCTCAGAGTTGAAATAGAGATCTTATTTTGACCAAAATACCAGGAAGGTATTATCCTGGGTCTCAAGTAACATGTTGGCTTGAAGGGAAACAGAAATTTCACATCATGCTTCTTCCAATGAAATATCTTTGTGGTCGTGAACTGTTTGTTATAGGAGGCCAAGGAGGGAAGTTGAATGTCAATAGAAAGGGTAGAACGAACCAGCCCACAGGTAGTGAGTGCTGATTGCAAAGGTCAACTGAAACAAAGAACTCAATCCCAAATCTTTACACACCTCAGAGCCTTCCTTAAAAATAGAACCTTCGTCACTTGATAACTTGTGCTTTCTGATTCTCTTACGGTTCTTTGCTACTTTACCGTGGCTTATTATACATTTGTCAAGCAGTTCAGAGTTGATTATAAAGACTTTTAGAGTATTTTTATCTCATTTTACTTTCCAGTTACACTATAAAATAAGCTAGCTGCATCATCAACCTCACTTGGAAGGAGAGGAGAGTGAGAATACGAGTCTCAGAGCAACCAAAACATAGGGAACAAGCACTGGAAATCAGCAGAGCTGGAAGGCAAATCTGCATCTCTGATTCTGGGCCCTGTTTCTTTCAGGTACTTCCCCCCCCCACCCCCCGGAAAAATCTTTAAACAGCTCGATCCAGTCTGCCTCCCAAAACTAAACTCAACATGGAAATTTTGACATCTCCCTCTTCTTAGAGCAATAGTGCCTTCTTTTGCTGAATGAGTTTCTTTAGAAATTAACATTTATATCCTTCCCATAAGACACTCCGGGGTGAGCATTACAGACGAACAATGATCTGCCTTGGCAGTTAATGGCACTCAGTCAAAACTACCAGGGCATGTCATGATTAGGTCATAATACCCACCCTGGAGTGTCTTACAGCTTAATTGTTCCCTCTTCCATTCCAGAAACCAGCAAAAGACATATTTTACTAATGTTTCTGCTTTGTTAATGAGTTCAGAATGGATGAACACATGTGTTCTGTTTCTTCTGCCTATCAAACATGTATTCAGAAATAAATGCAGGTCGCATAATCCCCAATTCCAGCTAGCATATTTTACTACAATAAGTTTGGCATGACTCTGATCCATCTGAAAGTGAAGATTTAGTATGCAACGTCTGTCTAAATAGTCAGACACTTAAAACTCATGAGGCTTCCCCTTCTGCCAATGTCCTTAGAATTTATCTCCCCATATCATCTGTTTTCCTGCTAAAAATTCCCATTAAAGGAGTTATATTTTAATCTGGACTAGAATTCACAGTAGACTATTTCCAACATTTTGAATGCAGAGTGAGTTATAACCTTACTAAGTAATTAAGATTAGGTGGTTTCCTTATCCCTGTTCACCCAAACTCTTCAACCAGAATAGAATTTTATTCATTACTTTCATAGCCTGCTTCTTCTACCATCAAGCCATACTCTCCTTACAATAGCACTATAGATAACAAGCCAAAGACTTGGAAGATACAAAAGTAAGTAGCAGACACAGGTGTGTGCAGCTGCCTGAGTAAGAAACTCTTGGCCACTGGACTAGGCTAGAATCCAGCTCCAGATCAATAAAAAGAACAAGGCTGGGAGCTATCTAGAGGCCTTGCTCCTAGAAAGTTCATGGTGGAGAGAAATTGGTTTTGAATTGTCTCCAGAATAATTAATAACATACAACAAGAGATTGATTTGTAATTTCAAAACTGCCCACAAAGCCCAGTTCCCACATGGTTTCACTGGGGAATCCTAGCAAATATTTAAAGAAGAACAAGATAAATTCTTCATAAGCTCTTCCAAAATATAGAAGTAGAGGAAGCTTTTCTCAACTCATCCTATGAAGCTGGTGTTACCTTGTTACTAAAATCAGACAAAGCTTGGAATCAAAGGAAGATCCCATAGTCTGATTGAAACCCCCAAAGCCAGCATCATACTTAATGGCAAAAGACTAAAAATTCCCCCAGGAACAAGATAAGGACATTTCTTCTCACCATTTCTATTCTACATTGAATAAGAGCTACTTAGAAAGCACAAGTGTTAGTGACAATAATAAATTGAAGTTCTGCAAAAACAAACTAGAAAATCTGAGGAATGATTTAAAAACAAACAAACAAAAGCCAAACAGGCCTCATTAGAAAGCTGGTGAGATTCCTAATAGGTCTGGCACCCTCTGCTTTTAGTGTTTCAGTTCTAAATATCTCTTCTCTCAGTAGGAGCACAGGACAAAGCTCCTCTGCAGGGTGGCAGAGAAGGGTTCCTCTGCAGCGAGAGCTTTGGAGAATCCTGGCAGCATCCACAGGAGGCAAGTTGGCTCCCAGACCCAGCTCACTCTGTATTCAGCCCACAGTGAACTCACCTTTCATTGAGATTCTCCCCTCATCAAGGTAATCGGTCCAGCAGTCAATAGCACTGAACCCTTTTATCAGCCCCACTTGGTAATTATAAAATATTTGCAATTATACAATATGCTAATTCTTAGACGTCTACAAACAGCTTAATCAATTGAGTGCATTTTATTATTTCTAGTCTAAACATTATGGACTCACATGAAGTCTCTGGGATCGGTAAATTATTCTAGATTGTTAAACTGCTGCCAAACCAATCAGAAGTTTTATTTGAATTTATTAGGCTTGCTACATTATTTAGCCAGCAAGATTGAGGGAAACAACAGAAACAAAAGGCATGCAGGAGTCACACTGTGAGGCTTCATCAGTTCTCATGAATTACAAGGGGGAAGCCATCTAAATTCAGGAGGAGCAGAATTTACCTGAATCTTCTACTGTGCAGTTGAAATTAATGGTAAACTAGATTTTTAAGGGCCTGGACGTCACCTTAGTTCCCTGTCACACGTGTGTCTGAGTACACTTATGGGTGTGTAATATGTGATTAGACATCTATTTTGAATAGTGTGTTTATGCATATGATGGGTATTTGTCTGCAGTTATACTGCTGATAAATTTTTTTTTTCATTCCCATCAGGATCTATCACATCTGAACATCCCACAAGAGAACTAGAAATGAACTGTTCTTCTTGCATTTACATCTACATATAGTCAACAGGAGCCATATATTTCCAAGTATAATGCCAGGCTTTTACCACCCCACCTTGTTTTCATTTTAACAAAATTTTTATACCACTGAGTCACTGAGTGCCCCCCTCCTGTTTTTTCTTTTTTGAACAACTGGACACTCTCTGGATAAACTGTGTTACCTTGAAACCTCCTCAAATAATCCTAGTTTTGGATGCTCGTGGAGATCATTTGAATACTGGTTTAAAACTCTAAAAGAAGATCATTTTAAGCAGATTTAATCTTTTTTTTTTTTCTTGGAGGAATAATCTCCCAGTTTTGCAGGGCTAGATGTTATTCTAATAAATCAAATTTCATTTTAAAAAGTAATATAGTCAGTTTTAACATTGTGCAGGACAAGAATGGAAAGTGGTTTTTAGTGTTCAAATGAAAGTCTTCCTAACCCAAAATAAAACTTGGAATGCCAGCATAATACTTGAATTAAGACAATTCTCTATTTTAAAAACTGCACTTAGAAATGAAGATGGAATGCCCTGCAATTATCAAACTTGACTGTGCATACTCAACATTTAGGGATCTTCTAAAAATGGAGATACTGATCCAAGGCCTGGGATTTTTCATGGGGATGCTGACTTGTTTTTATAGAAAGTAAGGGTAGCAAAGGACAATGAGCCCACGTACACATGCAAACACACATGCGCACACACACACACATGCACACATGCACTCACACACACAATCTAACAAGAGAACTTAAATATGTAAATGTGAGCAACTAGATAAATTAACAAGTTAAGAAGACATTTAACTCTTCCTTCCACATATCTAAATGTTTATATATATTTAAGTTGTCCGAAAATATTTTTGTGTGGGATACAGTCAGACTGCTTTCTATTCATGGTCATATGGACGACATTTCTCCTAAAAATTTCTTGCTCTGTTTAGCAGATCTGAGAGACATCTCCAAATTAGATTTTTTTTTTTTTTTTTTTTGAAGATCAGTTATTTGAACTGGAATAAAATAGAAATCTCTCTTGGTCAATGATTATACAAAGTCCTATGTTGAATGGACTCATCTCTACCATATAATGAAAAAAAAAGTGGTATAAGTTTTTTAAAAACTTCTAGGGAATACAAGGTAGAATTTTTAAAACACGTGTACACAGACAAGGAGAAAGAAACAACTCTCAATTCTATGCTGCAGGACCTTAGGACCGAAGTTCCAGCAGGAGGTGTGCGTGTGTCTCCAAGGGCAGGCTATTGTAATAAAGGGTTTTGTTTTTTTAAAGAAAGGCAACAAGTAGAAAAATAACAGAATAATTAATGCTAAATAAAAATGAAGCCTTACAGCCTGGACATGGTGATGCGTGCTTATATTCCCAGCAACTTGGGGGCTAAGGCAGAAGGATTACAAGTGCAAGGCCAGCCTCAGCAATTTGGTGAGGCCCTAAACAACTCGGTGAGACCTTGTCTCAAAACAAAAAGTAAAAAGAGCTGGGATGTGGCTCTGTGGTAAAGTTCCCTGGGTTTAATTCCAGTACTAAAAGACGGGGTGCAGGGGTGGGGGGTATTTTTGTTTAAATTTGAAAAGGTAAAAGTTTTAGAAAAACCATTTCAACTCTATACTTTTACAACTGTAGACACAAAGTTAGGTTGTCCTTAAAAATGCCTTCCTCATTGGGTCTCTAATATGTTGGAGGGAGGCGTTTCCAACAGAAAATTTATGCCATATTATCTAAAAATTTTCACAAGGGAGATGTGAATATACTATTGCCATAATAACTTTCCTAGAACTTAACTTTGCATTTACATGCAAAAATAAGAAAGATGTATGAATGTAATTGAGTAAAGTTATTTTTATCTCAATTGTGAACAGGATTAATTGACCTACTCATAGAAATAAAAATATTAACACAGCTTTATAATACTGTATTTTGTTTCAGTAATGAAACCACTCACTTGCTGCAGAAGGAATTTTAAAAACCATAATTTTTGTTTTATATTTTTAACACTCAAAAAATTATTTCTATAAAAAAATGTTAAATGTCTAGGATACTTAAATTGGGTTGGAAACAAAGAGTTGCCTTAAAATGAATATAGTTGTACTGCTTAGGGAAAAAGTGGAATGACAACAAACCAGTTGGGGTCAGTGGGGTCAGGGAATGGGGACACAAATATTAATGTTGCAAATCTTTAAAAAAGAGGGATTGTTTGTATCGTAAGAAATACTTAGTTATAATCACTCCATTTTAGTCCTTATCATGATTCCAATAAAAGTTTTATTTTCTAGAGATGTAATCAATTAAGCTTAAATAACTGTGTTGCTATGTGCCACAAACAAGCTTCAAATGGTCAAACAGCAACATTGTTCAGTTTTACTTCGCTACACCCTATTATTTGTGGCTAGTTACTTGTAGAATTATATTAATGACATTATAGTCATTCTGTAGTGGAGAATGAGATGCATATTGTTCCATTGTTATTTTAAAATCCTAAATTTAAGCGCTTATTAATGCATAGGGGCTTAATTGATCCCAAGAAACAATTACTATAAATATACTAGTGTCTAAAAAGATATAAACAGATAATGATTTGAAGAGAGAATACAAAGAGCTAATAAATGTGAAAACATTCATCTTCACTATTATTGAAGAGTACCATTAAAAATAAAAATGAAAGAGTTTGCAAAGTTGGATCTCTTTTTATAAAATTGGCAATTGTATAAATTTTTAAGGTTTTTTTAGAACCATTTCACAATATGTATGAGGAGTTTGAAGGATGGATATATCCTTTGGCTTAGAAATCATGCTTCGAGGTATCTAGTTAATAAAATAATTAGAATTATAGAAACAACTTATGAACATATTTGACATAGGATTATTTTCAATAGTGAAGAATTAGGAATAACTTGAATGTCCAAAAAATAAGTTTTGGGTTAATTAAGTAAGAGCATGCATTGATCTGAATGTTTGTATCCTTTCCACAATTTACATATTGAAATCTAATCATTAGTATGATAATATTAGGAGATGGAGCCCTTGGGAGGTAGTTAGGTCAGTCTTGAAGGCAAAGCCCTCATCCAGGGATTAGTGTCTTTGCCAAAGAGCCCAAGAGAGTTCCCTCACCCTTTCTACTGTGAGGGCCATAGGAAGAAGGTGCTGTCTATGAACCAGGAAGCAGGCCTTTACCAGACACCAAACCTACTGGCTTCTTGATCTTGGACTGTGAGAAGGACATTTCTATTGTTTATAAGTCATCTAAGTCTCCAAGATCTTGTTATAGCTGCCCGAGCAGTTTAAGAGTTTATTCATTCACAAAATAGACTATTTGGTATTCATCATGCTTTTGAAAAATTTAATGACCTAAGAAAATGACAATAAGAAAAATAGACATATAAGTTAAATGCTGCACTAATGAATTCATAACTACATAGCTTATTCAGAAAAAAACAATGGCTGGACACACACCAAACTATTTTCTTGTTCATTTCATTCTATTTTGTAATTTGCCCGATCCCTCCCACAACCTCACATCAGGGATATTACACTTTAGATCAGTAGAAAACTCAATGTAGTTGATATAGACTGTAGTTTCCAGAAAAGGCCAAATCATTAACATGTGCCTATTATGGGATGGGTCTGATTGTACCTGCTTGGATGTGCTGTGACATCAGCTAACCTGAGGTCTTTCTTGATAAGGCATACTAGTGGGACTTCTTTTACAGTAGTTTCAGAACCTGCTTCAAAATCCTTGCTGTTCAGTGGCAGACATTGAGTTCGTAGATGAAACGTTTAATATTATTTCACCAATATTATAAAAATCAGTCATAGGGGGGATTATAAGAAAAATTCCATTTGCATATTTCTCCTTTTGTTTTTGCATTCTGATTGCACAGAGCTCTTGAGCTCCTGCCCATGAGTCATTACCTTCTGGCCTGGCGGTTGCCAACTGCTTTCAAAGGTTCTACAGCTGAGAAGAGGCCCTGGAGAAGCATTCTAGTCATGTAGACACCATAACTTAAAACCACTTTTAAGGACTTGGCTTCAAATCCAACTTGCTGGTTTGACTTATAACAAGATGCTAGCAGTGTAATGCCATTGCTTTCATGAAAGATGGCAAAAGAACTATTAATGACACTAATTAAGATGTGTGAATATCATTTAGATACTCCTCCTTGTTGCTTTCCAAGTACAAGTTATGTTACCTAACACATTAATTGGTAATGATACAAGTGCATATCTTTCAACTACAAGGTCAGTTTTTAAAGCAGAGCTTTTATTATTAATGTGTTTTAAGTTCCTACACAGTCCACGTAGAGATTCCATTAACAAACCTCACTAGGCTCCTCCTTAACCCCATTACAGCCATATCCTCTCCCGTCTACCCCAAATATTACGTTATTGTGGAATGGAGTATTTCAAATTTTTATTTGGCTTTAAATATAATTGCTAAAGCATTAGATATACACCCAGAACTTATTTGTTAATAGATTTTCTCCTTTTGCACATGACTTCTGGGTCTTTTTGGCCAGTCAGGCAAAAGCCTAATGCTATTGATTTAAATTCCACATTCATCTACCCAGTATGTCTATCTTAAAGTAAAATTTTATGTCTCTAAAGCAAAAAAATAGAACAATTTTTTTTTAAATCAAATACAGCCAGGCACAGTGGCTCACCCCTGTAATCCCAGCAACCTGAGAGGCTAAGGCAGGAAGATTGCAAGTTCAAAGCCAGCCTCAGCAATTTAATAAGTCCCTGAGTAACTTAGTGAGACCCTGTCTCAAAATAAAACACAAAAGGGGCTGAGGATTTGGCTCATTGGTTAAGAGCCCCTGGGTTCAATCCCTGGTACCAAAAAAAAAAAAAAATCAAAGTACGACCTCTATTAATATAGTGGCCTACTTACAGATCCTTAGGATTCTCTATGACACAGTACAGTAGAGCCAGAAGAACAATTTAGCCCCAATGACTCATTTTACAGAAGAGAAAACTTGAGGTTCAGAAAGTCTAAGGCCCTGGATCAAGTTCTCAGTCCTAGGAGATAAATGCCTCGTCCTCATTGTCAGAGGCCGCTGGTGGTAACCAGGCACCCCCTATCAGGTTCAATAAGAATCAAGGAAAGTCGATTGCATGCCAGCTCTGTCATGTACCTGCTTCCTCTTGGACCTTAGTAAAATCTGATTGTCACTCAGGTAGTGGGAACGAACCCGCATTTATGCGGAACGTGGTAGTAGTCCAGCGTCCCATTCACGACTTCATATATTCTAACAAGGGTAAGGTGAAACATGTGTTCGCTGAACCTCATAATTGCATAAAAGGGCCTGTGGTTGTAACCACATATGAAAGACTGCTTGCCCTGTATAAAAATCTTGGCTATTCTTTTCTCTGCTTCCAAATTTTTATAATAAGTACAAATCCCCACTGTTCTCTGGCATATGGAATTACTGAATGAGGCCTGTTTGCTGTACAGTTTTGTCTTCCCCCATGCTAGATATGTTTAGGACATTTATTTGTTTTGGTTTTCTTCCTATTTATATACTGTTCTTACAGGTCTTTATGTGAATCGATTTTTATTCACTTTTACCCCAGCTTGTTGAATCGGAAGATCTAGGTCTTCAATCCAAGAAAGTTATTTGTTGCTTAAAGTTTATGATTGTTTTAAGCTTTGCCTGTCTCTTCCTTAAGCACCCTAGTTAGATTCTGGTCAGCTTTGGTCTTTATAAATTCCATTTTTATCATATTTTCTCACTACCCTTTATATTTCTCCCTTTATTCTTCATTCCAGGGAAGCCCAAATTATTTTCCAAATTAATGTTTCAATTTTCCACAACATCAGTTCTGTTCTTTACTGCTCCTGGCACTAATTCGAGTTTAATGATTGATACTCTGCCTTAATTCCTTCAGCTCTTTTTCCTGTCTCCATAGTCTCTTTTCATTCTTAGAATTGAGGGTTCATGGAGCTCATAAAATTTTCTATGATATTGAGGATTCAAAGAAATTTACCATATCTTCAGAATTCTAGAAAGTCATTTCCAGGGTTTTTCCTTTTCTTTCTTTCTTTCCTTCCTTCCTTCCTTCCTTCCTTCCTTCCTTCCTTCCTTCCTTCCTTCCTTCCTTCCTTCCTTCGGGTGATGTACCAATTACTGCATATTGTATCTTTCCCTTTCCTTTTTTTTTTTTCTAAAATAAGCAACTGTGTCCACAGGTGTGTGTGTGTCTCTGGACAGGAATATCCAGCCTCTCCTTGCTCTTTCTACTCCTGTCCAGTTGGTGGTGACTTGAATCCTAATGTAATCAAATCTAATCCTGAAGAACATATTGATGGTCATTGATTATCTCAGTTCAGTGTCCAGCTCTGCTTTTTATATTAGCACAGTAAGGACAGGAGTCAAGTACTTCTGTGTTTGAAAAACTGCATTTCATATGATTGTAACTAAATTTCACAAAGCTTGACCCAAAAAAAAGGAGATATGCAGAAATTGATTGAGGATACATGTAGTGTGGTATGGTCTGTAACATGTTGAACAACACAGGCATGGCAGTCATTAAGAACATGGAGAAATTGAATGGTTTTCCAGGTGTCTTTCCATCTATTCTGATTTATTAATTCAAGCTAGTTTCCTGGGGTAGAGATACCACGGCCTATCTTCTTAAATCCTCTTCTATTTTTCCCCCTGAAGTCGTAGCTAGTAGAAGAGAGGCACAGACAATATTCAGGTCACCTTTAAAGTGGCACCAGTGTAGGTCAGAGGAACAGCTAATTCTTAGGTGGAAACTTCAGATTCAGAACACTGGCCCAAGAAATTGGCAGTGAGGGAGAAACAAAGTCCTAGCCTATCTTCTGGGAGGGGGACAGGTTTGCTTCTCGACGCAGCAAAATCTGGGAGTGTGTCTGATTAGATTTCTCTATTCCTCTCGGTAGACTTTATGGTGGGTGGAATTTTCTTCAAAATTCTGGAAGTTAATCCAACAACTATATCCGTGTTCTCTTTTCCTGGAGAATTTTCATCCTTTCTGCGTCTTCAAAGGTAGTTTGGAAGGGGTGAGAAGAAACTGCCTCGGGATCTGTTTTAATTTTAGTCCCGAATCACTCACTTCAGCTGCACAGATAAATGAATTGTCACAAACTATTTACAGAACCAAATCGAGAACGATCCTCTCTCATCCTCACCTTACTACTCGGAATCAAATCTGCCTGGGAACAAATCAGGTATTAGATGTCTCTTGGTTGGTGTGAAATCATGTCAGTATGTTAACTTTCCACCTATATTAATCTGAAGCTTACTTCCAATTAAGTGGTAGCTACAAATTAAAGGAATTGGAAGCATCACTGCACAGTCAGCCGAGGCTTCCTTCTAAGCTGAAAGAGACCTTTCCTGGCTTACATGCCAGGAAGGCTGGCTCTACCATTTCAAGGACTTGGACCTTTTCAATTCTCTGGTATCCTGTTGGCAGGTAGCAAAATAAGTATGAAACAGATTCATGAACTATACTGGGGAAAATTATGTTTCTGGATTTCAACAAAGCACATGTTCGGGTGCCTCATGTTATCCCAGGGACAGACTGATCTAGGATGGGCAGTCGGATGAATTTGTATCCAGACGTGCAGCAAAGCAAGGTAGCCGCCAACCTGGCTGCAGACACCAGTAGCAGCAGGAGGATCCCTGGGACAGTGGCACAGGAAGTTTGTTTTTCCAAATTGATGGATATCATGGGGTTGGGAGGAATGAGGGACAAACAGAATGATGTATGCATATTTTTCCACACCTTTGGAAGTGAAATTCAAACAGATCAACGTATACTTCAAAAGCAAGATGTCAAACAGGCCTGGCTGCAGCACGTCACATGGCCACGTGGGAGGTGGCTGGGTGGCAGCCTCTCTGTGTGTAGTCACCATTATGTGATTGCCAATACAAATGGAAGAACAAACTGCTTAGGGTGCCTAGGGAAAGGTGACAGAGTTCCCAGCAGGAACTTTGGGCTTCTTCATGGGCATTGCCCAGAAGAGCAATAAGTTAGAATGTACCCAAGCCAGGGTCCTCAGAATTAAGAGCCCAGAATAGAACCCGGCATGTGAGGACCAGGACACTCACGAGATCCTGTCGCCCAGAATTCCCATAGGCTGCCGCAAAGCAGATCATGCCCACTAGAGAGCTCAACTAAATCACTTCTACGATGACTTCAAACTCCAAAACTCTGTGACTTTAGAATTATCTTATTGATTCAATAGTTTTTCTTCACTGCTTTCTATCAAATAGGTATCTCTGAAAAGAAAACACAGCAATGAAAATGTCCAAATAGCATTTTTCAAAGTATAGTAATTCCCACAAAGTTGTCAAACTAGAGAGTAGGATGAGAAAAACATAATAAGTGTTCCCGAATTTCCTGGTTACAAAATTGCTAACTGTGGAGAACTCTATTTTGTTTTATTTTTTTTTTCTAGAAAGAAAACGCATGTTTTCAGGACATTTCATAAATACAAAGAATAATATATCACTCACTTCTTTTCTCCTTTCTTCCATCACAACAATGAAAAACTAACTCAAATTCAAAGAGTATTTTGTGGGTGATGCACATTTTCAACAACCTAAAACCCAAAGAAATGCTGGTGTCAGCATGTTAAATGCAAAAAAAGCTGAGAACTGCCAAAAACAAAAACAAAACAAAAGCATTTCTCCCTGGAATCTGTCTCAACTTAGAAAACACGGGTGTATCCGTTATACAAGAATCACTGTTGATAATACTACATTCCAGTTGTAGTTGATGACTTTTTTCCCCACAGAGGTAATAATCATGTTTTTTATCTTTAATCTTACACATCTCAGATGCATCTCCGACCAATGAGAAGTTCCTGCAATTATAGATCTTTAATAGTACTCCACCAAATTCAATACTGAAAAAACACTTAATAGTAGCCAAATCATCCATGCCTCCTTTTAAGCCATTTTCTCTTTTTAAAATTTTCATTGAGGTTGATGAACTACAAATTACAAACTAATTGCATTATTCTTTTAAAAATAAAGAAATTTTTCCGGTCATGGTCAGGAAGAGATGTGACAAGGGACACAAGGTTAGAGACATGAGCTGGATTTGAAGATGGAAGAAGAGATGAGCCAGGGAGTGTGAACGGCATCCATAAGCTGGGAAAGGCCTTAAGGAGTCTGCCCCTGTTGACATCTTCACTGTAATATGGTAAGACCCATGTCAGACTTATGACCTACACAAAGGTAAGATCCCACACTGTCTAAAGCCCTTTGGTATTTCATGATAGCAGCATTAGATCCCAACTCTAGTAGAACCTGTTAGAATAAGGAGCTTAAATGATTTGCCTCAATAGTTTCAAATCATAGCTTGAACTCAGACCTTCTAATTCTCCTTCCATTTAGTGATTCTGTTCTTTTTTTTTTCTAATGCTTGGAGAAGAGAATAATCCTGATTATTTATGTAACTGAAATTAATATCCCAACCATAATTTTACATAGGATTTCCTTTAAATGAGTATATAGTTTGCAAGATAAAGTATTAAAGTAATCCATTGCTTTCTTCACTCCAAAAAAATAGGACTTAGTAATTAACTAGTGTTATTTACAGTGCCTTATAATATTCTCCTTAGCATTAGAGAAAGAGAAAGAGAGAGAGAGAGAGAGAGAGAGAGAGAGAGAGATTCTACTGTTTTCTCCCCCTGCCATGAATTCTCAAAGAAGAAATATCAAAATTAACTTATCTGTGTGTTCCCAAGGTCTAGACCAATCTTTGCCATACTATACTACTTATGCAATGTTAAATATCATCAGATACAGTATTTACTATCTATTTAGAAAATATTTATTTAATGATTCCTCTTCCCCATATGCTGGACATAAAGAATATAAAAATAATTAAGAAATAATCACTATTTATCAAAGGCACATAGTCCAGTGGATGAGACAGATACTTCAGCAAATAATCCAAATACAAAGAGAGAAAGCTTTTGTGGGCATTAGAAAATGACTGTGAAACTCAGAGGTGGGAAATACACATTCCACTTAGGAATTAGGGATCTCTTTATAATTAAAGAAAACTCTGGAATAACCAGTTAGTTTTTAAAAGATATTCCTGCCAGCCCATTCCAAGAATTCTTTGTTTCTTAAATGGTGCATTTGATTGCCCTTAGTTTGGTTGATCAGAATCCTAATTATCATTGATCATGGAAAACTTCAAGTTATCTCCTAGGGACTTCATAGTCCTAGATGGGAACCATCAAAGGGACCCTGGAAATGCTGGGCCGCCATGCTGGGATGCCTCTCCTAATTGGTTAAGACATGTGAAGGGACATTCAATGCTCTTTGCTTTTCAAACTGGTGACTTACCTTGGCTCTGCATTTTTATCATCCTGAAATAAACTTACCTTCAAAGGCCATGGTTCTCATAAGGGGTTGGGCAGTGAGGGGTTGAGAAAGAAGAGGTAGATATTCTGCAAAATCTGAGACAGCTTACTGTCAGAACTCAAGAGAGTGCTGTCATCTAGTGGATAGAGGCTGCCCAGTGTCCTAAAGTGCACAAGATGGCCCCACAGGACAACGAATTATCCACCCCAAATGTCCACAGGGCCCAAGCTAAGAGACTCTTTCCTAAAATTTATGCACTATAATAGAAACAGAGCAGTATAAGCATTTTTAAAATATGCATGTATATTTATGATATTTATGTATCAAACTAACGCTGACTTAAAGGAAATTAACTTTAAGTTTAACCTATGGATTTTTAAAAAAATCCTGTGTTTTATGTTATTCTAATATCACCTCCTTGGAAAGGCTCTGCAAGAACCTAGATCCACAGATGCTGGAGATGGAGTACCAGATAATTTAATGAATATACTTGGCAAAGTGGTTCTAGATGTCCCTCAGGCAAGAGGCTTATTGACTTTAAACTCTTCACCATATTCAACTTGTGACACTTGTGACATCCAACTTCTAGAGCTTCTGGAAAAATATTCAGTTAATGCAAAATTTGTATTCTTAGCTCTGAATTAAGAATTCAGTTAATGAGAGGGGATGGCAAGGTACGAAGGGACTCTCTTTCTCTCTCTTTTTATGACACATACTTAGTAACAAGTGAGCTTCATTCCAGAATAAAATGTCAAACCTGAAGTGAAATGAAATACTATCTATAATAAATGAGGTTCCTCATGATTACTATGTAGCACATTTTCTCAGGTAATAAAGTCATTATGTTTTGCATGGCTTTATTCTTTTGGGCCAAGGAGAAAGGGGGTGGGTTGTTGGTATTTTGTGCTTCTTTCTCTCTCTCTCTCTCTCTCTCTCTCTCTCTCTCTCTCTCTGGATGGGTTTCTTTTCATGCCAATTGTAATGTTTTATGATTATTCATGACTTAGACAATAGTGCTTTAGGCAGTCAATAGCAATTATGCTTGTTGAGAAGAACATATAATTCAAATTAGACCAATATAGATTTTTCCCCTTAATGTTTAGTTACCCAGTTAGATTTAAACTGAATATACAACATTTAATAAACGATTTGCATTAAAACCTCACTGACATTTAAAAGTAGTATGCCATTTCGTGTTGTTGTTATTAATACAGAGGAATAACACAAAATATTAATTTACTTCAAAGGTATAGCATAATAATTAAAATTAAATACTCCAGGTTTATACATTAGGTGATACATTTGTACTTTTGCCCTGAAAATGGTAACTTTGCACATTAGCTCGTAAGTATGTAAAAATCAGCAAGTGTCAGGCTTCTAAGTAATTTGTCTTAATGAATAATAAATTCATGCATGGTTTACGTTTGTAGCTTTTAAATTTAGCAATATTCAGAGGGCAATTTTGAATATATATTATCTACTATTCAGAAATCAAAAACTGAAATAAGTCAAATTAAGATTATAGAAGGTGTTATGTTTGAATTATGTCCTATGTCTAGCCCCCACCCACAATATATATGCAGGAGCCCTAACTCCCAATATGATTATATTTGGAGATAACTTTTAAGGTGGTAATGTTAAATAAGGTCAGGAAGGTGGGTCCCTAATATGGTAGGGCTGGTGTCCCTGTTAGAAGAGGAAAAAATCCCTAGAGCTTTCTGAACTTGTGTGTACACACACACACACACACACACACACACACAATATCTCATCATGAGGACACAGCACAGGTGGTCATGTGGAGGTCAACAAGAGAGGCCACACCAGAAGTCAACCTTGCCTGCAGCTTGATCTTGGACTTTCCATTCTTCACACAGTGAGAAAAATGGATTTCTTTTGTTTAGGCCACCCAGGTGATGATATCTGTAACAACAGCCTGATCAGATTAGTCCAACGGGGTTTTTAAATACCTGTATGCATCTTATCCACAGGCCATGACTAGGATCAACCAAATTGATTGTTTCACTGAGTTTCAGACTTTTTTTTTAAACCTAGAAGAGGGACCAGTGACCTCCCTGAAAGCTATCAGGTACAATTCCCCTATAACAAGGACAACAGTGGCTGACTGAAGCCCATTAGAAGAAAAAAAAAATCATCTCTGTTTTCACCAAATGCACGTGAAACATTTATCCCAAAACCACCAAGAACTTTCTAGACTCATTTAACTTAAATGAGTAGGGATCTTAAAAATATCCAGTTCAACTCCTTCTTCAGGGTCTGGGAGTAGTTTAATCTACAGGTGAGACTGGCTTCTATGCCAGGTGCCAGATTGACCTGAGCAGAATCCTGACTGCATCCTGTAGGTCCAGTAAATGTGACATGGGGCTGTTACAGCTTCCTGGAGTCTTGAAGTGCTCACCCATATGGGATGATGATGATGATGATGATGATGATGATGATGATGATGATAAAATAGGACATTAATAACAGCAATATGTCCATCATTGGGGTCTTATGGGAATTAGAGACAATGACTCTGAGTACCTAGCACTATACCTGGCAACATAATAACCTTTGGAGAAAGTGGACGTTACTGGCTATTGTCACTGTGACCATGTGAAAGAGGTACACAAACTTCTTACTACTAACAAAGCCAGAGGCTGAAAACTGCAAGGTCTATTCAGAGAGAGCTGACACCTGCCCCCAAGACAGTCATACTTAATTTAGAGGGTAATGATTAAAACCTGTGATAATTTAGAAGCATTTGAAGAGCTTGGTTATAGCCCAATAACCACCCTTCAATACTTTATACTCCCCTCATCTGAATTTATGTATGCAACTGCGTGCTTTTCAGTTAGAGCCAGTGGGAGGGAACGGCATTTGTTCATTTTTTTCTTTGCTTTTAGCCCCACAATATATTTTTCTCTCACACCACGATGGTCAGGATGATGATAACTGATTAGATACTGGATGCATTGAACAGCAAATTCAGTTTGATGTGCTGATGGATTCTATATGAAATGGAGGAAAACAGTAACCAAAGATGACTCCATGTTTTTAATCAGAACAACTAGAAGGATGGGTTGGACACAAACTGGATGAGGGAAGATTTAGGGAGAAAGATCTAGGTTTTAGTTGTGGACATGGTGGATTAAAATCATGATGTGTTTAAAGATCTAAAGTGAATTGCTGCAGCCGTGTAAGCAAGACAGGGAAGCAGGAGTCAGGTCAGAATGAGGAACCTAGATGGGTGCCCAGAAGCAAAGGTGAGGAACTGAGGGCTGTTGCAGGGCAGAATAGTGTGCTCGGGTGATTGATACACATTAGGGTTTTCTTTGGGACCAACGCCTTACTTCTCCATAGTAAGTGTATATAGTGCCATTTATTTGTGTGTGTGTGTTTTTTTTTGTTGTTGTTGTTTATCCCTTGGAAAGAGCTTTGCCCACTCTGGTAACTTAGCAATATCTATGGGACTATAGATCTATCAACATACTTTTTTAATTGCACATATTTTGGGGGTTCTAATGCAATAATTTGATAAAGAGAATACATTGTATAATGATCAAATTGGGGTAATTAGCATTTCCATTTCCTTAGTCATATTTGTGTGTGTGTGTGTGTGCGTGCGTGTGCACGCCTGGTAAAACTACATGACTTTTAAAATTTCCTCAGTCACAGGATATTGCAAATTATCTCAGAGGGATATGGCAAAATTAAATTTCTCAATTTTGTAACTTCATCTAATATTGTGAATGCATTCTTAACTACTATATGATAATAATTCCCCTAAAATCTCTGACCTAGTTATAGATTGAGATCATGTGAAATTTCAAGAGAAACTGAAGAGTTACAGAGGTAGACAATACAGTAAGGGTGGAAAGAATTAAATTGCTCAGGTTAGACATAGGGGGTGGTCACGCCTCTTCTGATCTGCTGCAGTCCTGCTGGGCAAAATAACCGGGAGGTGACAAGCGACTTGAAGGTTGAAGCGGGGACTGCTTTATTGTGGGGAAACTCACTGGGAACTGAGCGGGAACTCAAGGTAGCGGGCACCCAAGGTAGCAGGAGCCGCCTTATTGCAAAACAGCAGAGGTATATATACCTAAATGGTTACACACAGCTTGACTCAATTAGCATCATCCAGTTACAGCAATCAGCCAATAAGGAATCCCCACCATCTTAATGGCTCGGTGGCATTGCCTTACAAATGACTCCTCCTAGCAAACTGCCAGGCGCCATTTTGACTTGATATGCGGTCCCCAACACTGATCCTGCATTCCAGATGTATTGGATGGGATCTCATCCCTCTTGGTAAAAATCCCTAAGAAATTCTGACATGTTCTCACTCATTTGGTACAACTCTAATGCATTTTGAAAAAAAAAAAATAAGAGTTTAATAATTTAATAAAAGTCATACCCTTGCCAGGCCACATACTCGGACCACATACTGGTGGTCTATTTCCCACCAATTGAGAAAACTTAAGTTTAGAGAAATTTGTGAGCAGCAGTATATTTATGAAGAAAAGTAATGTACATTTGCAGCTTCTAATGCATTTTCATATAAGCACTTCATAATATGTTATGGTTTGGATGTGAGGTGTCCCCCAGAAACTCGTGTGTGAGAATGCATGAAGGTTTAGAGGAGAAATTATTGAGTTGTGAAAGCTTTAAACCAATCAGTGAATTAATCCCCTGATACGGACTAACTGAGTGGCAACTGAAGTGGTAGGGTGTGGCTAGAGGACTTGGACATTGGGGGTGTGTCTTTGGGGTATATAATTGTATCTGGCAAGTGGAGACTCCTCTCTCTATTTCCTGATCGTCACATGAGCTGCTTCCCTCTGCCACATTCTTCCGCCATGTTGTTGTGCCTTACCTGGAGTCCAGGGAAATGGAGCCACCTGTCTATGGACTGAGACCTCTAAAAACATGAGCTCCATAATAAACTTTTCCTCCTCTACTGTTGTTCCTGGTCAGGTCCTTCAGTTACAGCGCTGCAAAAGTTGACTAAAACATAATGAACAATAAACAAATTGAAGTCTTAGCAATGTGGCACCACATTGTAGAAATAAGGATAGACATTAAGGAAGTTTGAAGAAATGACAGAATTAGTAGAATTATTTAGATCACAAAATAAAATATGACCATGTTCATCATTACCTTGTCTTTCTCATTCTGACCTCTAAACAGTTAGCAATGTCTTTCTGTTCTAATTTGCAGTATCTCTTTTTTCACTGAACCATGATATCCTCTTATGAGTCAAGGTTCTCTATAGAAACAGAACCAACAGGTTCACGTTTACCTGTCTGTGTGTACCAATATCTATAAAGAGATTTATTTGAAGAAATTGACTCATGCCATTGTTGGAACTATCAGGTCCAAAACCCATAAGCAGATCAACAGGCTGGAAATTCAATGTCTCCATTGAGACAACATTTCTTCTTCTCTGGGAATCCTTAGTGTTTTGCTTTTAGGGCCTTCAGCTGACTGGAGGAGATCTACCCACATCTTTTACCAAACATCCACTGATTGCCATACTCTCCACATCTCCAAAATACCTTTACAATAATACCTTGATCAGGGTGATGAAATCACCGAATGCTACTGTTAGCCAATGTGACACATAACAGTAAATGTCCCACCTCTACCTCAGACAACTTGGTTACCTCCACTGATTCTAAAACTAAATCCAATCTTGACAGCATGGTTTTTGAGGTCTTTTTCAATCTGACCTACTGTGTTCTTTCTGGATTCTTCTTCCTTTACATTCTTTCATGTTACTAGTTTCCTCACCATTTTTCGGCCCTACGGAGGTACATCTACAGCTCCACATTTTGATTTACGCTGAACTATACCTTTCCAGGAAATAGTGATTCTTTTTTTTTTTTTTTTTTTGGAAGCAGTGATTCTTATCTCAAGCTCTCAGCTTAATATGTAGGAGTGGGGTAGATTATATTATATTATTTGCTCAGGCTTTTCATCAGGCCATGTCTGCCATGCTCATCTCTGGACATCCTATATGATCATACTACTTGCTTTGACCAGTGAGATGTGAGAAGAAATTTTGTAGGAGAGAAGCCGTAGACATAATGTGGTTCCCAGTACCACCATTGCTCTCTCCCTGTGCCATGAGACAGTGAGACCCAGGGAGAGAGATAGCCCTGCCTGTGTGGGTGTTGAGTGAAGAACAAGGCCAGGAACTACTGCAGAAAAGTTAAAAACAACTGAGAGAGAGAGAGAGAGAGAGAGAGAGAGAGAGAGAGAGAGAGAAGTATTATGAGTAAGAAATTATTTCTTCATAAGTCACTAATGTTTGGTATTGTTACTTTGAAATAATCTTATGAATACTGATTAATATAAGCAGGCACTCACCGATGTGGTCAATCAAAGCATAAATGAATGGATGAATTTAAGTTCACTTCTCCTGAAATGCACCTTTATTTATTTATTTACCATTTTCTGCCCATCAAAACCCCATTCATCCTTTAAGGGATAGTTCAATAGCCATCTCCTATTATTTCTAGCAATAATTAATGTTTGGCTAAGTCACTCTGTCCATGTTTTCTGCATTTAAGAATTTTTTCCTTCCAGTAGGTATTCAAAAGCAAACTAGCTGACCAAATAGAGGCCTTACTGGTTGGATTTCTAGAAATCTATTTCATTTATCTTGGATTTCCAGTGGCTTTTTTGTTTCCTAACATGACTAGGTCTTCTTTGTATCACCCACAAAACCATCACAGGTACATCTTAGCAAATGTATGTTGTTCGTGAAATCAGAATATTTTTATGAATGTAATATGAACTTATTATAGATGATGACAAGCAGCTATCCTTTAGGGAACAGCCTGAGAGGTTTGCAAAGGAAACATAATAATGATACCACAGTGGATTGCAGATAAATTATGAAGTCAAACAAGGGGTCAAAAAATAAGGCATATTTTGCTTGATGGTCATGAGTAAACGTTTCTACTGAGTTCATGCAAGGTTCTGGGCACTGACGTGAGCTCATGCCATATTCCAACATTTTGCACATGAAAAAAAATATGCTTAGTGAAGATAAAGTATTTTTCCATGATCACTGTTCTGGAAAGTGTATAGCTAGAAATTAGGCCCAGGTGTGCCTCAATCCAGAGCTCAGACTTTAATCATGCTGTCTTCCTAAAAGAGATTTGCAAAGGTCGTTTTGAGCACAGAGGTTTTCATGGTCATCCCTTTCAGTGGGAAGCTGTCCCTTATCAAAGTCTTCAGCAGGGTCCCAGAAGGCATCACCCCTGCCCTAGGAAGTTCACATGTGGGCTAGAAGTGGAAGAGACCCCCTAGAGTAGTATCCAGAAAAGGTGGCTTCACGGGGACAGAATGTAGATCGGTGGTTGCTGGAGAGTTGGGATGAGGCGGAGAATACTGTGAATAGGCATAAGGGACCTTCAGGGGCCCAATAAAACTGTTGTAAGATCAGATCATGATGATAGTACACACCTCTGAAAATTCACTAAAAGTTATTGAATTACATACTTGAAAAGGGAAAATTATATGGTATACAAATTATGTTATAATAAAGCTGTTAGAATAGTATACAGCATAACCATAGAAGGTGAGAGATATATTCATGTAATAACACATCAATAAGTAAAGATGACAAACATTTTTCCAAATTGCTATCCAAGCAGCTTCCTTATTTTTAATAAAAAAAAATGTGAGAAACATGAAGTCTTTGTATTTGGTGCAAATTGACAAACACAAGCTCCCTTTTCCTGCTGTGTAGTTAACGAAGCTGAATCTTTTACATGTTCCCATGACTTTTGCAAGTCAAACTGAGTTCTTCTAATGTAAGATAGTGAGTTTATCTTTGTACATCACAGAATCATGGATTCAATTTCAATTACTGACACTGGAGAAGGCGCAAGCCAACTGAACATTGTACACCATGCCTAACTTCAGCTCTCGTTTCAGACAAGGGATGCCCTGCATAGAACATTCACATGGAGAGAATTCAGTCTCCTTTGGTCATATACCCAACATTGTTCACTACACCCAATGTTGTTCAAATCTCATGGTCAGAAAATGCTCTGTGCTTGCCTGGTTGACATTTGGCTTATATTTTCCAGTGACCTTTTCCAAAATAGACTCTGTATAACAATGGACTAATAAAACATACACCTCTCTCTAGCCAGAGCCAGTAAAGCAACTTGAGATTCAGGAGTAGGTAACCAATTTAGTACTCAAAAAATATTCTTTAAGTTTTTTTTTCCAACAGTATTTAGAAGAAAGATTAAAACCTTTACAGGGAAAGTGAGGAAAATGAAGAACTCACCATTGTTTTCTTAGCTCTTACATCAGATTTTAAAAATACATATTTAAATTTTACAAATCTTTCCAACTAATCTGACCAGATCTTCGTTTCTTTCAATGCAGTCCACTAACTACTAGCACAGAGATCACCTGGCGGGGGGGGTGGGGTGGGGGGGGCGAGCCATGCTCCTCCACAGTGGTTCAACCACGTCTTTCCTCCAACACTGTCCTTAAGAAGATTTAAGCTACATAAGTGTCCCCGGCTTGTTATGCTTCACGTACAGGGCCCCTGTAGAGGGGCACACTTGTGAGCTGTCTCAGGGCAGGGCCTTCTTTCAGCTTTAATTCTATATTGGACTTGAGTTCATATGCCAACAAACTTCCAGGTAAGTCAAGTCTAAAGAGAACAGAAAGGTGAGGTGAAATATAATAACCCATTGCTAATTTGCAATGGATCCTGCCTTGATTTCTTATTTCCATGACTGCTGAGAAGTGAATTTGCTGAAAAGCACCTAAAAGGAAGAGAAGGAAAAGTAAAGGATCAGGGAAGAAAATCAGTCCTCCAGTCATTAAGTGTTCTTCTGACAGTCATGTCATTTTTTTTCCTGCTCATACATTTTGCATTCATACATCTACCGCGATTGCAGCATTTCCTACAGGAGGCACAAAGCCCAGGACACCTTTCTTGTAGAAAACAGGCCTGCACACCTGACAATTGGGAACAGAAATAGCCACTGAAGAAAACTATGCAATTAAGCTATTAGTGAGATTGTCACATTCTGATGTATTTATTTTCTTTATTACACAAGTATGACATCAGCTGATTGATTTTAGATATTATGCGTTTGTGACAAAATCCTAATGGTTTGCATTTTGTAGCATTTTTCTTTCCTTATATTATTTCTATCTCGACTTGGGGCATTACGTTTGATAATATGTTATAACCGATGTCAGTGTGATCCAGAACTGAAATGATACTTGCTTCCAAATCATCTCTTCTGCTTCTTGCAGTTTCCTGTTGACCTAATGGAGCAGATTCTGCAGATCAACTTGACTGCCTCAGAGCCTCTGAAAAGCTGACCCACTTATTTCTGTGAAAGGGGAAGTTTTAAACCTGAGAACAAGTACTACTCAGCTAAGTGAAATTAGAAAGAATAATGGATGCATTTGTAGAATAGTGGATGCCTTTGAGGTCTTTCCACTGGTTTAACATTATCAGGTTGTGGCTCTGAGTTTCATGCATTCCTATTAAACCTGTTTCTGCCAGCTGTCTCTCTGTCAGTTAGCTAGGTGGACAAATCATATAAAGCCTGAGGATAAAGTCTGAGTCATTAAAACTACTTTGTATACTTTCTTGTTTTCTTTTCTTTTTTTTATTTTAGGGGAGAATGAGAGATATTTTAAAAATTCTGGAAATAATTTAAATTTATAAATGTAGTTTTGGAGTAACATGGTCATTCATTTGAACACTGTCCTTTTACTCCTTAGCATAATGTTCTTGATTTTTTTTTTTTAGCAAAAAAGACTACAAAGGGTGAGAGTTAGCTTGCAAAATCTAATCTGCCTGACTATCAAAACTTTAACAAATGCAATTTTGTCATGAAGTTCCCATTAGCATCAATATAAATCAGTAAACTCTTGTTTTAAAGAAAACAAATCATGCTTTTAAAAAATCTAGTAATCCATGTATTTAGAATAAGGCAATTAGTGTCTGAGGAGGGGAACTCTATGCCAGACCATAAGAACTCTACCCTCAAACATTTCAGCAAACACATCTGTTTGTATATTTCTCAACTTATAAAACTCTGGACTTTTTAAGCAACATAATGGAAGAGGGGCAGGAAGTATACATTAGGATTCCCAGGTCTTTTAAACATGCAACTGAAGGCATTTCTTTCTAGCAATCATTTTCTTTAATTGCCTGCTGAGCTATCTGGGGTAAGGCTTGCTTTGCTTAGATACTGTTTTTAAGTCTTTAGATAACAAAGATTTCTTTCCTCAGCATATTTTAAATGCCCTAAATAGACTAGTATATTATATCTGAGTATGTCTTATGCATCAGGCCCAAGGATAGAGATTGGACGCTGATATTTGGAAAAATAAACATTCTCCAAAAGAAAACAAAATAACATCTACAGTACTGACTAATATGTAACTGGAGAACTCAGGTGAGCCATCTTTTCCATTATATTGTGCCCACATAACCTGACAATCAGATTCCCTTTTAAAAATGGAATATCTATTCTAAAATTCTCCAGAGCTGAAGGTACAATATCAATCCCCCCAAATAACATAAGGAAAATAAAATTCACCAAAACAAAATAGGGCTTTCACCACACACACACAGATATTAATTAATTAATTAAGTAAAAAATAATCCCAGAAATAAATTGGGAAGAAAACATTTGAAAAATATATCATTTCTCACCGAGCATTCCTTACAATTTTGTATGTTTGAAAATTCCTATTATGAGATAAATTTAAAAGTAAAAAATGAGAAAAATAAATGACATAAATATTTCACACAAACCAGGAAAACCCAACTGTTCCAACAAGAATAACAATAAAAAGAATGAAAATAAAAATATAAGACTACAATTGCATATAAAATTATATATATTTGGCTATTCTTACAGGTAACCAAAGATCCTATAAATTAAACTCCTTTTTTTCCTTGCTTGACAAAAATAAATTTTACATAATAATATGTTGTTATACATATGGAAAAATATGAATTTGCCTTTATTACCAAAGAAATATAAACCATGGCAATTTTTTTTCAGAGAGAAAAAATTTCATGATATTTATTGAACAGGTTTATTTCTTCTGTCCTGGCAAGTTACTCCTATGTATTTATTCCAGGAATATAATGACTCAAGTGTACAAATATACATGAAGTGTGTTCACCACACAACTTAGAGATAATCTTTAAAAGAATCTAAGTGACTTAAAGTAAGTTTTTATGCAAATAATTATGCAAATGTTTACTTCTTTGTATGGAAAATTATGAAACATTAATAGTAGAAATATCAGGTCATAGTACAATAAGGTATTATTTTATTTCTCTTAAATGTATCATATAGGGGCATAAATGTGTATACACATATATAAGGGGGAGAGATAAAAAGAATAATAGTGGTGGATATATATGTTTGGCTTATGGTCTTATTTATATTTTTAAATATTCCTATAATATCACAGATTCCATGTGTAACAAGTTATAATAATAAATAAAGTTGGTAGTTTCTTACATGGAAAATCTGGTTATCTATTTTACAAATACTGATAACACATTCTGACATCTTTGTCATACCTTGAGGTATTTTGCCATGTGGCAGACACAAGAATACTTGCTATCAAAATCCCTACTGCACAGAAGTCAGAAGAGTGATACAAAAAACCCATTACTCACTCTCTGACTTTAGAACATGGAAGTGCTTTTAACTCCATTTTTATCCCCCAAGTGATTCTGATAGCTTTCTTAATGTCATCCGCATATTTGTTCCAATCTTACATGTGATGGGCCATGAGGTCAGCATAGATTAAGAGACTATACTAGTTGGTTTCCATTTAATCTATGTCACTAGGAATAAACAAACAGCATTGGACCCTTTATATTTATGAACTGAACAAAATATCTTAAACTCAGAAAGTAATTGCCTTGAACCACTGAGGAACAACCTGCTCACCGGGTCTTCTGTTAGGAAGTTGTTTTGGTCTGAATGCTACCTTCCCCTCAGTCCTATGCTGAAGCCCTAACCTCTAATGGGATGGTAATTGGAGATGGAAACTTTAGGATTGCATGAAGTCATGAGTGTGGGGCCCTGGTCTGTGGGATTAGTACCCCTCTAAGAAGAGACACCAGAGAGCATGCAGAAGCCATGTGACCATACGGCAAGTTGGCAGCCATGTGCAAGTCAAGAGAAGACACCCACTTCTCTGGCATCTCGATCTTGCACTTTGACAGCCTCTAGAGTTGTGAGAAATAAATTTCTGTTGTTTGTTTAAGTCATCTAGTCTCTGGTGTTTCATTACAGCAGGCAGAACTGACCAATACAAGTCACACTTATCTTTTGAAAGAGAGATACGTAAGCAGAAACTATGAGCATTGGAAGGGGAAAGAGAGCTTCAGCAAGCCAGAGACAATGTCCCCAACCTTGTTATTTTTTTCCATAGGAGACAGTTGCACATGATATAGTTCACTTTATGACCTGAAGTCCCACCATAAAAAAAAAAAAGAAAGAAAGGAAAAAAGAAAAGAAAAACATGCCTATTGTTTTATTTCTTTGTAGAACTTATCCAAATTTGAGTTCCTTTTAAGTTTCGCCAGAGTCAAGATTTAGCCATAAAACTATTGATCAAAGCAAAAAATCAGACCAATATATTTCTACATTATGACAGACTTGGCCTGTCCCTTTGATAGACAGAATGTGGCAGGCAGGGTGTTAAATGTACCACATTTGATACATTTGATTTGTTTTGGAAATATATTCAGGAACAGTTTCTAGCGGTTTGGAGAATAAAATCATGCTTATAAACATTGTAGATAGTCACAAAATTTCTACTTGATATAATCAGACACAATGAGCCACTTTGAAAACATGAGTCTTTTTTTTTTTTAATGGGAACCAAAAAAGTAAAAACTATGGAAGTACTACTAAGATTCTAAGGATTATAGCAGAGAGACATAAGAGCCAACTGATAAACCCACACTGGTGTTTAAAGGGAAATCTGGGGACCCACAGTCATGTGCTTATGCTATATGGACAGCCCTGCTTTTTTTTTCCTAGAGAGATTCCAACCTGGATGGTGTCTTTGGAGCATGCTTTTTATTCCTAAAGTTTGCTTAACTCTGGTTCACAGAACTTCTCTAGCGTCCTGTGTCTAGTCGGCTCCTAGGAAATCCATGAGCTCAACTCCTATTCTTGGCATCTACCTATTGCAGCTAATACAAGACTGGAGAGAGGAGAACTAGCTAAAAGGAACCATAGGGCAGATCCATTGCTACATTTTACAGCAACTAGTAAAGGGAGACAGCAGGAGGTGAACTACCCCTGAGAATTTCCCACTCTGTTCCTGGGTTTCTCTCTTATCAAGACTCCATCCATGAGGCTGATACTCCTGTGAAAATTTACTCCATCTCTCTCCATTTCTTTCCTCTTTTCCTGGTCAAAACTACTGGAGGAAGCCCAACTTCTCAGTGGAAAGGCAACAACTTCCCTGTCCTGGCTACATGCCCCAGTTATAGTTTACCCATAAGGCGATTAATTTTATTCATGCTTAGAGCCGATTAAATGCCAGAACATGCATTTACTCTATTGGCATTAAGTAGTATTTAATCAAATGCCTGTAGATATTGGTAATATATTCCCATGGAATTAAGCAATTTTGACACACCTGTGTAGTTCAGCTTTTCATCTCTGTGACCAAAATACCAGACATAATCAACTTAAAAGAGGGAAAGCTAGGTTTCACTCCTTGGTCAGCCAGCTCCATTGCTTTGACCCTGGTGAGGCAGATCATCATGACAGACGAGTGTGGCATAAGGAAGGTACTCAGTTCCTGGCAGCCAGGAAGCGGGGAGAGGGATGGGGTGGGGGAGGGGGATCAGGGACAAGAAATGCCCTTTCAGGTCACCCCCCTGATGACCTACTTTGTCCAACCACGGCCGCTGTCTACACTTCCACCCTTTCCAGTAGTCCATTCAGCCATCAATGGATCAATTCACTGATGAGGTCAGAACCTTCATGGTCCAAGAGCCCCACCTCTGAACACTGCTGCATTGAGGACCAAGCCTTCAACACAGGAACTCTGGGGGAGATCCCAGATCCAAATTATAACAATTACCTTTTTATTAAATAATAGTGACACCCCCTACCGTGAAGTGCTTGACTAACATTGGTGAGACTGGATGATGTTTTATTATGTCTTCAGAGGTGGCAGCGGAGAGGGTCTGAAGAACTGATTAGCTACTGGGTCTGATGCCTAGGGAAGGTGTCGCAAATACAATTTGCTTTTAAAAAACAGTGTCATGATGCTTACAAAACAGCTGATTTAATCGCAACTTGTTTCTACTTATTGAAAACATGAGGAATTTGAGGTTAATTGGGAATTAAATGATTTATGAACTGACCTTAATGATCAAGACAGTACCTAGGATAACGTTTCTGAAATGAAGTGTGAAATATGAAATTTCTCAAAGGCTTTTAGATTTTATTCTAACCATTCAAATACTTTAATTCTCGTACAGTTTTCTACTTAAACACACATGCACACATGTGCACACACATTCTATTTTCTACAACTTCTTCAGAATAGAAATCACAAATATACATTTGTGATAATGACAAAACACCTAGGAAGTAAATTCCTACTTTCTTCTCTATGATAACATTTTTTTAAGTCTCAGTTTAAATGCTTTCCTCTTACATTTATTTTCTAATTCTGTCTTTTTTGTTCTTGATCTCTTTTATGATTAGCTGAGTCTGTAGCCATTAGTTTTGTCTTCTGGAGCTTTGCCCAGAGCTGTGCCACATGCCCTTGATCTGGGAAAGGACCATTATGTTTGGAGAGGTGCACATGCCCACCTGGGACTTGGTGGAGGCAGAAAGTGAGCCATGTGGCTGGGCTCAGCCCACCCCTCAGTAGAATCCCCTACTGCAGAAACCTATGTGTAACTCCTCCAATTTGAAAATGCCGCAAGCAACCCATGCAAGGTAGGTGGGGCTGAGGAAGTTTTCTCAGAAGGAATTAGGGCATAAACAATGTAATGATAATGATGACTTTCCCTGCCTTTTTGCACAAATTACTCTAAAGGGAGAAATGTAGAAGTAGATGGAAAGGCACGGGGGTTTAAAGGCACATGTCCACTGTCTCGCTCTGAATTGAATCATAACTAGGAGTATGTTTTTTTCCTAGAATAACTAGGTTAATTCTGAAGATTTCAACTCTTACTAGGCAACCTGTGTATATGAAAGTTCTAAAAATTGAAGAATATTAATGGGCATAGTTCTTTAAAAACATGTTTCTTTCTTCTTAAGGGAATGGAGGGGGAAGAAAATAATATACAGAATTATAAAAATCTCTAAAATAGAACCTGGAAGATGTTGAGATTCTATTTCTACTTGATTTTTACCATTGCTTTCCACAAATCCCCTAAATTCTCTGCCTCAGTTTTATTATTTAAAACATGGGGGAAGCTGGCAGCTGATCCATTTCATCTTAACTAACATTAGTCTAGCACTTCATGGCAAAAAAAGAAAAGTCATTATTATTTAACAGTTCAAAATTTCTTAACTTCATTGAAATATACAGTGAGGATCTATGGGCATTTAACGAAGTCTTTATTATTTAATGTCTACAAAGCAAATGTACAATTTATAGCACTTAATCCCTGCCAGAAATGGCAAAAAAATAATTACCTTAAGACCAAATGAGAACTTGATACACCCTGGAAACTTCAGATTGAAGGGGAAGCTAGGGCAGGAATAGCACTAATTTCCAGAATTAGGTCTTGTTACAAAATTTAAATGACTTAAAAAAATCAAGAAAGAAAACTATTTTCATTGCTGAAGTATTCACCAGTTTATTTCGCCATATTTTGCTTTGCTTTCAAAAAGAGAAAGTGAAAAATGCGTTCACAGAACTAAAATCTGCTTTTCCAAAAAAAGAGGACATTTCAGAGCAGATCAATTACTGATAATCTCTCCTGGTCTGTGGATTAGCCATTCTGATGGTGATTCCAGTATTGAGAATCAGGTTCCAGTCCCAACAAGAGCAAAAACATTTTATTTAAAGGATAGGACAGAAAGAAAGAGGGACAGAGGATCCTCCACAGAGGAGGAGGGACAAGTTGGTGCCCAAGGGACTGGGTGTGTCCTGCGCCTTTTACAGATTTTAGATTTCCTTTGTTCTCATACCCCTTCCGCCCCTTATCTCGCCTACTTGACCAAAAGGTGGTCCAGAAGGTGGGAAAGAAGCCCTGGGAGTACAGGCAGGAAGGGAGCAGCCCAGGGGGCATTCACTAACAACTCATTGCAGGGAGGAGCAATTCCCTACAGGCAGGTAACCTCAGCAACAGGCTAGAGGAGGGGGAAGGGCTCTGGTGGTATTAGAATTTGATTTCTTCTTGAATCAGCTCCCATCTTCCTGACCCAATCATTCATCACCTACACTGACTGTCCTTTTGCACCCCTGCCTCAATCATATCTGTAACCGTACAGTTTGGTTAAATAAGAACTACTGAATCATCTGTATTAAATTTCCCCGTGGGCTGGAATGCTTTCCTAAGAAAACCTGTCACTTGGTTTAAGGCAACCATGATGGAAGTCCTCATGTATGATCATACAGGGTGAACTCGATTATTTTTTGTTGATATAATTTGTGCACATGAAACACAGCTTGAAAATATGCCAGCAACAAATCCTGTGGAATCTTTGAGTCTACCAGTCTATGTGGTGTCTTTTTTAAAAAAAAAAAAGTTGCAAAATTATGAAAAACAGGTGTATTTAGCAATTCTTTTGAGACTCTATTGAAGAGGTTATAGACAACTAGAAGCACACTGGTGAAGAATTCCAAATCCACCTGTTGCTACAGAGATTTTCCTAGAGTTCATTTTTTTGGATTTTCAATGGAGAAAGCTTAATTACTATTATGAATAATAACCTGAAAAAGCTTATGGCCTTAAAAAATCCTGATTTTTATTGCTTTGGTAACATACAAATAAAATCAAATCATTATTTTTAGATCACTGGTCTCCAAAGTAAGGATTGCAAAATAATTTGATTGGCATAGGAAGAAAAGTGAAAAGTTTTATTTTTATTTACTTTTGTATCATCCATTTAAAACTCCATCTCTTTGTATGTTTATAATATATAATGCAATGATATACTTAAATTATATTTAATGTATAGAACATACTTTTTGAGGTTTACAGATGTTGATTGGAATGCAACTACTTAGATGTCATGGATGAACAGTGTCTGCTTCAGTTTTGGTTGACATCTCCAAAATACAAACAGAACAAAATAAACAACACTCAAACAACATAATCCAGAAGACAGAGCGCTACCATACTCACATGAGCAGAATTTCAAACTGGTTATACAGGCTTCAGGTTCAAGGTTATTAGACATTTGAAGGTGAAGTGAAAGAGCCAGTAGAATTTGCTGGGGAAAGAACAGACAGCTCTGGCTTTTCCCTCCTCCCTTCCTGGAGGAGAAGCAGGATTTGCTTCTCTCTCACTTGCTGCTGAATGACAAGGGTATCAAGGAGACCACTCTGTGGCTGGCCTTGTGTGCACTGTGACTGGGACAGCACTGTGAATTGGCATCTGGATTGTGTTGCTACCAGCACTTTGGCATTAACAAAGGTGATGAAGTAGGTGTGCTGAAATTCTCTCACCAAATGTTCTCATAAGACATTGATGGGAAGAATGCAGATGAGTGAAGGCATTGATCTGTCACGTTGAACCTTCTACACTCCCAGTCTTCAGGCACCTCCCCGTTCATACCAGGCCACACATGGTTTGGTGCGAGGCATCCTATTAGATTACCCAGCTCTGTTTTTGCTGCTCTCACCTCCGTAAGGGTTGCACGTGGATCTCTCAGCCCAGTGCTGGATTTATCTGTCTATCAGACTGAAACAAGCCGTTCTTCTTTGTGTCTGCTCATGCATTTGTTAAAGTTCACAGACTTTCCCAGAGGACTCAAGAAGTCCCGGGCTTTGTCTCTGACTGAGCTTTGTCTCCTTGTCTATGCCTCTTTGTTCAAGTCTGGATGTTTCCAGAGACAGCATTCTCCAGGCAGCTCAATCAGGAACCACACAAAGGCCAGAGAGACTGAGAGGCAGGCTCTCGGGGGTTTTGACAAAGTGGGTTAAAAGTTTCAGCAGGAATGTGTGCGCCATTGTCTATGGAGTTGTGCAGATGCTAGAAAATTGCTGGATGAGTATTAATAGTGACAATGGGGGTTATATTATAGATAGGCTCTTAAAGCTGATAGGAACATTAAGAAAAACTATTAAAAATGAAAGTATTTAATCATTCCAAATAAAATCCAAAAAGGTTTAATAGCAGATTATAGGCAGGTGAAGAATGAGCAAATTATATTATATACATGATATAAGGTGTGAAAGAGTTCAAGAGACCTGCAGGGCACAGATGACCAGCAAACCTAAGGAGAACTCCAAAGAAAAAGAGAACCTGAGAGAATGCAGGAGGAAGACAATATTCAAACCCACAACAGCTGATAATTTTCATGAATCATTTAAAGATAAATCTCCAGCTTCAGGAAACAAAAAAACTCAAGCAGGATAAAAAATAAACTGACAGCTATAGACAAATGATAGTAAAAATGTAGACTACCAAAAAAGAGATGGTTTTAAAAGCAGGTAAATTATTTAAAAAAAATTCTTAAAAATTATATTTAAAAAAAAAACCCACAACAATTAAAGGGAGAAACAGGTGACTTCCCAGCAGCACCATCAGAGGCCATCGAGTGCAGACAGATGGCAACTGTCCATCTAGAACAGGATATTCAGAAACACTTTTAAAAGCAAGGGTGGAATGCATTTTCAAACCAACATGGGCAGAGAGCTCATCACCCAAACTCCTTCACTCAAGAACTTTCAAAGGACAGGAAGCAGAGAGCAGGCAGGAGATGGTCCTGTCAAGGAAAACGTGCCTGTAGCTCTGAACATAGGTTCCATGCAACAAAAATGGTAAGAGTCAATATGTGGGGCTGACCTATCAGACAGAAGTCAGAGAAAATGCTCAGTGTGCCCTATGTATTATAGCCAGTGACACACATTCTAAAAAGAGTTTATTTTTGGAGAAGGGGGTATTGCATGGTTTTACTTTAGCATTCTAACATATAGGTATACCAACTTTAAGGGTGGAGTTTATAGCCTTAGTTGGGAGGAGAAAAAATATACAAGTGAGAAGACAATAAAGAAAATCCTCAGCTGAGAACTAAAGGAAAGCAAGAAAGAGAAAAACTGAAGAAACGGGATAAAACAAAACAGAAATAAATACAAATGATCACAAAATCCAAATCCACAGAATTTCAGAATGGATAGTAGGGAGGAAGGAAGGATTAGAAAAAACTCTTTCAGAAAACAGAGAAAGAGGAGCACTCCCTAATATTCTATGAGGCTAGTTTACAGTTTAGAACATTTACCAATGCTTCCTTCCTTTTAGTGGTAAATATTTCATGGTATCGTGTTCACTTATTGATGGACATTTGTGCTGTTCCACCTTTGTGCTATTAAGAATAATTTTGATACAGAATGTCATGTGCGTGTCTTTGTGTGGACACATTTGCATTTTTCTTGGGCATATGAGTAGTAATTCTGGGCCACACATTTAATACTTTGAGGAGCTGCCATATTGCTTTCCAAAGGAGTGGCACTATTTTACCTTGCCGTCCGTAATATATCCTCCACATGTCTCCAACACTTTGTTATCTGGATTTTTGAAAATTCTAGCTATCCTAGTATATTTGAAGTAGTATCACTTGTGGTTTCGACTCTCATGATGGAAGATGATGAGAATCTTTCGATGTAGCCATTTGTAATCTTCCTTGGAGAAATTTGTAATCAGGTCATCTGTCAAATTTTGATGTTATTTTTCTATTTCTGAGATATAAGTGTCCATTACATATTACATATTTTAGATACAGATTAATTATTATGTATATGATTTGAAAATATTTTTCCTATTTTTTAGGCTCTCTTTTACTTTTTTGGTGATGTCCTTTGATGCACAAAAGACCTTAATTATGATGAAATCCGATTTATTAATTCTTCCTTTTGTTGCTCATGTTTTTGGTGCATCTAAGAATTCTTTAACAATTCAAGATCATGGAGACTATTCTTAATTTTTAGTCTAAGAATTTTATAGTTTAGTTCTTATATTTAGGTCCTTGATCTATTTTAATTTAGCGGTTATGCATCATTGAGGTGTGTGTCCAAATTTATGTTTTGTTATGTTGTTATCCATATTATTTTTGTTGAAAACAATGATGCCTTCCCAACGGTCTTGGCACCCTTGTTCCAAATGTGTTGATCACAGATCTATATGTTTATTTCTAGGCTTTCAGTTCTATTCCATTTATTTATGTGTCCATCCTTGACCCTCTACTGCACCGTCTCGATTACTATTGTTTAATAGTAAGTTTTGACATCAGGAGGTGTGAGTCTTCATACTTTGTTCTTCTTTTTCAGGATCATTTTGACTATTCTGGGTTCTTTCAATTTTCATGTGAATTTAAAACATGTTGTCAACTTCTAAAAAAGAAAAAGCCATTTGTGATTTGAGAGAAGTTGCATTGAGTCTGTAGATGAGAGAACATTGTCATCCTAAAAATGTTAAATCTTCTGATCCATGAACATGGGATTCTTTTCTATTTACTGTGAACTTTAATTTCTTTTAACAATGTTTGGCGTATAAGATTTGCACTTTGTTAAACTTATTTCTGAGTATTTTATTCTTTTTGATGCTATTGTGAATGGGACTGTATTCTAAATTTCACTTCAGATTGTCTATTGCAGGTACAAAAATGTAAATCATTTTGTACACTGATCTTGTGTACTGCCACCTTGTTGAACATGTATATTAGCTCTAATATTTTTCAGTGAATTTCTTTGGATTTTAAATATAAAAGATCATGCCTTCTATGCAGATAGTTTTGTTTCTTCCTTTACAATTTATAATTCTAAATTTTTTTCTCTTGCCTAAACTAATCTCCCTGGCTAAATACTCTAGTACACTATGGAGTAAAATTAGTGAGAATGAATATTCTTGTGTTGTTCCTGATCTTAGAATGAAAGTCTTTCACCACAAACTATGATATTAACTCTGGGTATTTATTAAGTTGTTGATATTCCCTTCTAGTCCTAATTTGTTTGAGTGTTTTTAATCACAAAAATGCTTGGATTTTGTCAAATACATCCATGTTAGCTTTTAACTGCAGTCACCAAAATACCTGACAAGAACAAGAGGAAGAAATGCCTATTTGGGGCTTACAGTTTCAGAAATCTCAGCTCATGGTTGGCCAAATCCATTACTCTGGGCCTGAGGTAAGGCAGAACATCATGGGGGATCAGAGTGGGAGAGGAAATCTGTCCAGATCATCGCAGCAGGGAAACAGAGAGAGAGGAGCCAAGGACAAGATATAATTCATGACCTTGCTGCAGTGACCTACTCCCACCAGCTGTGCTCCACCTGCCCACATTTACCACCTAGGAGTCCATTCAGCTATAAATGGGTTAATCTACTCATGAAGTCAGAGCCCTAAGCATTACCTAAGGGCCCCATCTCTGAAACCTGCTGCCCGGGAGATTGTGCTTTAACACATGAGCTTTACAAGGGACATCCCAGATTAAAGCCATAAGAACAGTTATTGAAATGACCATTTGATTTGGGGGGTTTATTCAATTAATACAATGTATTATTATAGTTGACTTCCAGGTGTTAAATCTTTCATTCTTGGAATAAATTTCATTTGGTCACTGCCTATAATTATTCTAGAATTTTAGTGGATTTGATTTGCTGGACTTTTTGAGAATTTTTACATTCTATTTTATAAGAAATATTGGTCCATAGTGTTCTTTTCTTGTAATGTCTGTCTGTTTTGGAGTAAAGGTAATGCTGGCCTCATAGAATGAATTGGGAAGTGTTAACTTGTTAACTTCATGGGTAACTTTTTGATTACTAATTCAAATCCGCACTTGTTACAGCTCTGTTAATATTGTCTATTTCTTGTTGAGGGGGGTTCAGAACTTTCATCTTTCTAAGCATCTGTCAATCTCATCTAAGTCCTCTACTTTCTTGATATCCAATTACTCAGTGGTTCTTTATGATCCCTGTATTACTGTAAGGTCACAGTAATGTCCCTTTCTTCTTTTCTGGTTCTAATGATTTGAATATTCTCTTCTTTTTTCTTCATCAGTATAGATGCAGAATTGTCAGTTTTGTTGACCCTTAAAAACATTTTGTTTTATCAGTTTTTTCTATTTTTATATTCACTATTTTCTTTTTTGTTGTTGAAATATTATTTTTTCTTATTATGTTTGCTATAGACTTGTGCTATTATTGGCAAATATGTCACATTTCTATATGACAAAGGTTCAGAATTACACTTTATATATTTTATCACATATAATTGTTTTCTTTTTTAAATGTTTTCTGTGGTTTGAATATGGTTACCCCCCAAAAAATGGATGCAGGGATTCATCCCCAAAGTCTTTATTAATGGTATTAAGAGGATAAAAACGTATTCCAACCATGGTATTTAGAGGTAGGGCCTCTGAGAAGTGATTAAATTAGACTAGGCCTTTAGGGTGGCATCCCCATGGTTGAATTCTGGTAGCTTTATAAAGGCTGGAAAAGAAAGCACATAGATAGAAAAATACAGACACACTTCAATCATGGTGTGATCAGTCAAGGGATGCCATCATCAGAGCCTGTGCTATGCTGTTTGAATTTCCAGCACCCTGAACTGTGAGCTAACTAAACCTCTTTTCCTTTCATAAAAGAAAATACCTACCTCGAATTTTCATTGTAGCAATATAAAGCTAACTAATGCATGCATCAAAAAGAAAAAATTAAATGTATTACTCTCTTCTTTTTTAATTATTATTATGCAATTTTATTTACTAGTGTTCTTTGATTTAAATTACTAACTGGGGTCATTTGCATTCACCCTGAAATTTTTTTGTTAGTATTTCTTGTAAGGTGGTTTTACTAGTCACAGATTCTCTGTTTTCTTTTGTTTTGGTACCAGGGATTGAACTCAGGGGTGCCTGACCACTGAGCCACATCCTGAACCCTTTCCTTTTTGTTGTTATTGTTGTTTTTATTTTGAGAAGGAGCCTTGCTGAGGCTGGCCATGAACTTGTAATCCTCTTGCTTCAGCCTCCTGAGCTGATGGGATTACAGGCATGCACCACTGTGCCTGTCTCTCTCTGTTTTTATTTACCTAGAACATACTTTATTTCATTACGTTTTTTAAAGCTAATTTTGTTGGATATAAAATTCTTGGTTAATAGCTTTTTCTTTGAATACATTCCCCACTGTCGTCTGGCCACCATTATTTATGCTAAGTTACTGTTAATCTTATTGGGGTTTCCTCAATTTTTATTTGTCTGAGAAATTCATTATCTTGCATTTAGTTTTAAGAGATAATTTCACTGGGTGACAAATTCTAAGTGGCCATTTTTTTTCCTTTCAACAATTTAAGTATTTTATTTAAGCTCTTCCTGTTTTCATGGTTTCTAAAGGGATATCTGATGTCATTCTTATCCTTGAATCTTAATAGTTAAGCTATGTTTCTGTTGCATTTTGGCTTTCTTTAAGATTTTCATTTTGCATTGTATTTTTTGCAGTTTGAAAACAAAAAAAAATATTTTTAATGCATTTGGTTATATATCTATATGTAGAATTAATTTGGTATTATCTCAATTTCATAAATATGTGATTTGGTGTCTGTTACTAACTTTTCAAAATTATCAATCCTGATTCTTTAACTATTTTTCTTCAGTTTCTTCTTCTTCTTCTTCTTCTTCTTCTTCTTCTTCTTCTTCTTCTTCTTCTTCTTCTTCTTCTTCTCTTCTTCTCTTCTTCTTCTTCTGATATTCCAGTTGTGAAGATATTACATTGTAATTTTTCCATCATTTTTGGATTTTTTTATTTTTCATTATTTTCTCTTTGCATTTCAGTTCTAGAAGTTTCTATCAACATATCTTCAAGTTTGGTGTCCAGTGTACTTCAGAGCCCATCACAATCATTCTTCCTTTTCATTACGATATTTTTGATCTCTAACATTTCCTTTCCATCCTTCCTTAGAGCTTCTTTTTTCATGTCCACGTTATCTACCCATCAGTTCTTGAACACTGTTTTCTTATAGAATCTTTAACATACTAATCATATTTATTTTAATTTTCTGGCCTGATAATGCCCTAATGTCCGGTTCTGTTGCTTTATCTGTTTCTTCAAGATGAGGGGCTTTGGTGTTGTTGCTGTGATTTTTAGTATGCCTTGTAATTTTTTGTTGAAGGTCAAATGTACGACATATGATGTACCAACTGGCTTCCAAAGCAGGAATTGGCTCTTGTGTGCCGTGATTCTCTGTACTTCCCTGTCTCTCAAATTTTAAAGCAGCAGTTTTCTTTATGACTTTAATTTTCTAATGGATCTAAAACTCAAAATATATAACAGAAAAATTAAGGATTACAATGAGACCAGTAGCTGGTCTTTTGACAAGATTAATGAAATATCCAAATCTTTAACTATATTGACCAAGATAAAAGAATATGAGTCAACTCACTGAAATAAGAAAGGTATTGCTACCAAACTTACAGAACTAAAAGGATTATAAAATATTTTGAACAATAGTAATTCTTGAAGTCAATGAATGTAAGTTCTTCAATATTTTGCCTTTCAAGAATGTGCTATTTTAAATCTCTTGAATTTCCATATGAATGTTGAATTATATTGTCAATTTACTTGAAAGTCCTGCTGAAATTTGATTAGGATTGTGTCCAATTTATAGATCAGTTTGTGGAGCACAACTATCTTTAAAATATTTAATCTTCTAATCAATAATTTTCTAGTAAATGTCTAACAAGGGAATCTCTGGGAAGCAAGAGGGTACCAGTTCATAGTACTTGATAATTCTGCCGTACAAATACTCCCACCATGGATGATATTAAGTTATCAACCTGATGTCATTGAATGTGAATTCAGTATAGATATGCACAATTGAGTTTCAGGAGCCATTCTGAACCATTTCCACATCAACATTGCTTCCAATCCATGAATACAATGTGGTTCTTTATTTATTTAGCCTGTAATGTCTCTAAAAACTTCTTTGTGGTTTACATTGCAGTTGTTTACAAATCTTTTGTTGGATTTATTGCTACTAATTGAATTTTTATGCTATTTTATATGGTATTGTTAATATTTTGGCATTTTGTTTTTTAGCTAATATAAATATATGGAACTTATATATATATTGAGGATGTTGAGCAACTGGAATTTGGTATATTGTTTATGGTCATGTATAATAGTATAACTGCTTTAGAGAATAACTGACAGCTTCTTATAAAGTTAAACATATGTTTACCCTATAAAATAGCAATTTGACTCTTAGGTATTATCCAAGAGGAATGAAACCATATGTTCACAAGAAATACTTGTACAAGAATATTAATAGAAGATTATTCCATAACAGTTAAAATCTGGAAACAATCTAACTATCCATCAATAAGAAAATGGATAAACAACTTATGGTTTATCCAAAGGATAGAATGCTCCTAAGCAATGAGAGTGATAAACGACTAACACAGCAAACAAAAAGACTCCATCTCCAAAGCAAGAGACACAAACGCACTCTGAGTTTATTAACTTTCAGCCCCACAACAGGTAATATTATCTGTGACAATAATAATCAGAAAGGTTTCCTCTGAGCAGTAGGTGGAATTCAACTAGAAAAAGATAAATGGCAACTTTCTCTGTTAGAAACATTGTATGTTTGAAAATGGTATGCATCTTGTTTTGTATTGAGGTTAGTTGCCTTTTAATTCTGCACACTTTCAGTGTATGTAAATCATACCTCCAGAGAACAATGCTAAATGACTTACTTTTAAAAAGATAGTTTCTTACTGTTATGAAAAACTAGAAAGCAATGATGAATATCCAAACAAACAAACCTGAAAAACCAAGCGTGATGGTGAATTTCATACATCAACTCTGGCCGTGATCCCTCAATATTGAATGACACATGGTAGATGTTTCCGTGAAGGTTTTGTTGGGTTTTTTTTGATGTTGTTGTTGTTTTTGTTTTGTTTTTTGTTTACTTGTTTTTCCTGTTTTGGGAATGAGATCTTTAAATAAGCAGGCTTTGAGTAAATCAGTTTACCCTCCACAATGGGGGTGGGCCTTGTCCAATCAGATGAAGGCCTTAATAGAAAGACTAACTTTCCCCAGAAAAACAAGCAGTTCTGCAAGCAGATCCCTTTGGTCTTCAACTGTGACTCTTCTCTGAGTCCAGCCTGTTCCTCTACCCTACAGATTTTAGACTTGGAGACTCTCTATAATCATATGAGCCAACTCTTTACAATTAATCTCACTCTTTCTATATGTGTAGATTCTTTGGATTCTCTGGAGACCCCTGGCTAGGACACCAAGGGATAGCAAGAACCCAGAAAGGCAAGTGGACCACCAAACCCAGCTTTTGCTTTAGGGTGTCTGCTAAAGGACAACAAGTCAAGCTATGTATATCTAGTCCCTCTGTACTCAGGGAGAGGAGACCAAGTCCAGGGTCTATTCAAAACGATGATTCTTCTAGGAGTGTTGCCTGTAAATCCGGGCTCCCAAAGTCTCTATCTTTAGTGTGAATATCAATTAAAAAATTCCTGACCTCCACATCAGAGAACTGTCAGGGAAATTGCCTCAAACAGGAGCACTTAGGATAAGGGGGGAAAATATCTGCCTGAGAATTTGTAAACAGCCAGACTTCATGGGAATTTGTAACCTGAATTGATAATACTTTGATAATCTGAATGAAATCCTCAAGCTAAGAAATTAGAATAAAGTAATTCCAGGGTAGCAGGATTCCCAGGGTGTCTGGGAAAAACACAAATTATTTTGAAGAACTCACTTTAGCACAGACTTCAAAGAGAATGCGTTTTTCTTTCTTTCTTTCTCAGTGCTAGGAACTGAACTCAGGTCCTCACACCCTGAGTCACATCCCCAGCCTTTGCATTTTTTAAAATTTTGAGACAGGGTCTTTCTAAGTTGCCAAAGTTGGCCTCAAAATCACAATCCTCCTGCCTCAGCCTCCAAGTAGCTAGAATTAGAGGTCTGTGCAACAGCGCCCTGCAAAGAAATTACATTTTTACTGTTTCAACAAATCTAGGCCCTGCTATGGTTTGAAAGTTTTTGTCCCCAAACCATGTGTTGAGACTTAACCCCAACGTGACAGCATTGGGAGGTGAGCCTGAGGGAGGGATAGCTCATGAAGGCGGATCCAATAATGGCAAGTTTTTTGTTATTTTTGTTTTGTTTTTTAATATCGCTATGAGAGCTTACAGAAGGGTTGGGTCTCTGCCGCCACATGAGGACACGGTCTTAGCCCCCTTTTGCCCTTCTACCTTCTGCCACATGAGGATGCAGCCAGAAGGCCCTAACCAGATGCCAGCAGCTTGATTTCTGACTCCTTTACAGCTGAGCATTAAGTTTAGGTTCTTTATAAAAAGTCCCCCCTCTCAGGTTTTCTGAGATGTGATAACAGTCTAAATTGGGCACAAAGTAAAAAATTTAAAAATAAAGATAAAAATAAAGCAAACATGCTCACATAAAACAAGGCACCCCAAGAAAGAGCCAGCAAGAACAACAGACCTCAGATGCAAACACACAAGAAAATAAGAAATGGGACTTCTCGGACTTAGAAGGTCAAAGGTCTAATGTACTTGAAGTAAGGAGCTGGAACAGTAAAGAGCAAGTAAAGAGCAAGAGACTCTGAACTTCCTAAAGTTCAGACACATTCAAGAGCAAACTTCTAAATGTGAAAAGCATGATAATTTAAATTAAAAAATACATCAGGAAAATTTTCAGCTTATATTGACATGAAGAGCTCTAATCTGCAGGAGAGTACAGGGGAAGCATTTGATATTTGATATTTCTCTATGACTTGAAGCTAGGAAGGAGAGAAAGTCTAATATCTGATAGAAACAAATAATAATTTCAAAATTCGTTTTTAGAACAAAATGCTTACTTCTGAAACACTTATTTTCACTTACCAAATAAAAGTGATTATGACTATGCACAGATTTAGAATTTAAAATTTCAAAGAAATTTTAATCATTTTCTCATGTTTCCTTAAGTTCTACTTCCTGCATCAGTATTTTTCAAAATTTATTAATAACCATTAATAAATTATTATTATTAATTATTCTTTGCTTTAGAAAGTTCTTAGGAATGCAGGTGACATAAAAGAAATATTTTTGGAAATGTAATTTCCTAAAAAATTTTTTACCACTTATTTTTTTTATTTTAACCAACCTAGGTGCCCTTTGACAGATGAATGTGTTAAAAATGTGAGATTATATATATATATATATATATATATATATATATATATATAGAGAGAGAGAGAGAGAGAGAGAGAGAGAGAGAGAGAGAATGGAATATTACTCAGCCTTAAAGAAGAATGAAATTATGGCATTTGCCAGTAAATGGAGGGAGCTGGAGAATATCATGTTAAGTGAAATAAGCCAATCCCCCCAAAATAAAAGCCAAATGTCTTCTCTGATATGCAGATGTTAATTCACAATGGGGCTAGGGAAGAATAGAGTTACTTTAATTTCCTGAACTTTTAAAAGCCAAGTTTCCTTTAGGTAATAAATGCTTAAATGATTTATCTCCACCATGATAGAGAAATTTCTCATAGAAATTATAAAATCTCACATTCACAAGATAATGAACTTAAAAAAAGAATAAGTCAAACTCTCAAATTTGGAATCTTAAGTCCCATAATTCTTTTTTATCAATTTAAATTATGAAATTTATTTATTATGAAATAAAGTAATGATGATAATAAACACCAGCATCACAGAAGAAAACATTTTTCTTTTGCACACGCTGAAGAAATAGACCTTTAAATGTCTTCATGCCCCAAAACCATAAAAGAAAGAAAGCTGTTTTATGAGAAACTATTTTCAAGACTGTTCAATTAATAGCTAAAGATTACAAAATGCCTCACTCGATTAGAGTCACTGGCTTTACCAGCCTAAATAGAAATGATCAATATTATGTTTTGGACCAATGGAGCCTAGGTACTAGAAAGCATGCTACCACTTAGTGACTTAAAGTCACTAATGTACGCACACTGCCAACATACTGTATACTTGGGTTAACCCTGATCCAGAAAATTATAAAAGCAAAATGGCTTTATTGCAGATGGATGAATCTGCAGGCATTATTAAGAGTGCTCAGTTAATAGCACTAATTAGAAGCCCTCGAGAGAAATGCTTTATAGAACATTATTAGTTCTGCAAAGACACACCAAAACAAACTATGGAGTGTGGAATATTGAAAGCAATAAATAAGCTCTTTGGAACAAGGTATTAAACAAACACTGTGTACATTTGTGTTGATGGCACAGCTGAAAAGACAGACACAAAGGCTTTGTTTCCAAATACTTTGGAAACCCGAAAGCCACTGTTTAATTCACCAAAGAATCCATCTGTAAAAACTAATGTCACCAAAATGGAAGATCTACCAAATGAATATTCTATATTCTAGACTATGTTAATGCTATGTAGACAAGTGCATAGAAAGGTTCCTGGATGGCCTTTGAAGAATGCTTGACCTTGATTGGTGCACTCCTTGGGGTTGACTGCTAATGTCTGTACCTTTAACTGCCTTTGAGCTACTTTGAAAATCTGTAGAGATAAAGTTTAACATGTAGAGGGCCGTGGTGATGAAGTTGTTGGTGGGTGGTAATGTGAGTGGTCCTGTTCATAGAGACCCAAACGAGCTTTGTTTTATGAAGATACAATTAGTTTTTCCCATGTGGAAGAAATGTCTCCAAACATTCATTTATTGTCCTTTGGCTGTTGACCAGTTTGCATGTATTGCTAAATTTATTCAGCATTCCTCATTGCCTATGTATGAGGCTGTTGTTTGAATTCTCTTTTGTATTTGCTTTAACATCATATTGGATCCCTCATTAATTAATGAATTAGATGAAATCTTTGACACCTATTCATTTTATAGTTGCAAGGGAGTCCAATTAAAAAAATATACTAAACAGGAATGAGTTCTAATTTTTCACTAAAATTTAAAAAATTAATTTGCCTATATTCAAAATTTTATAGCTTTCATATTATTTATCTTTATCATGTTCATAAGATAAAATGAAAAGATGATAACTTGTTTCACTGAGCTCCGTACACAATGGATGATTATATCATTTTTATTGTTCAAACTAGAATATTTTGAAAATGCAGGGGGACACTGTTAATAATCACACTGGCACAATAGACTGGAACCTTGAAAATCTTGGGCAAACCAGAATGTATGGCCATTGTGCTAGTCAGCTTCTCAACTCCATGAGCAAAATACCTGGCAAGGACGTCTTAGAGGAGGAAAAGTTTATTTGGGACTTAGAGGTTCAAAGTTTCAGTCCATGAACAGTCCACACCATTGCTCTTGGCCTGAGATGAGGCAGACTATCACATAGGAAGGACGAGGCTGAGAAAAGCCACTCACCTCATGGCAGCGAGATCTCAAGAACTCAGGGACAAAATATAACCCCCAAAGCACACCCTGCTTCCTCCAGCCATGCCCTACCAAGCTACAGTTACCACTCAGAAATCCATTTAAATTATTAATTCATCAAGTGAATTAATCCACAGATTGGGCTACTGTGCTCACAATTTAATCCTTTCACCTTTGAGCATTGCTGCATTGTCTAATATGAGCATTTGGGGGGGACGTCTCATATCAAAACATACTAGTAACCCCAAAATCACCTCCAGGTTATTCCATGCCATAAAACTCTTGTTTATTGGTGCCATGCTGTGAAAACTATCTGGAAGTACTACTGCGTAACTTTAACTTATTCTTCTGCCAAAGCGTATTTAAGCTGTTTGGGGATTTTTACAATTATAAATAATTGTACTGAAAGCATTTTCTACATACCTCCTTGTGTGCACATGGAGATTTTCCCTGGGGTATATACTGAGGAATGTTACTATTGGAAGACATTACAAATGTGTGCCAGTCTTCACCAAGACTCCAGTTTGTTTTCAAGAGCAATTATAGCTGTTTATGCTCACACGTTGGTGTTAGAACCACTAATATCATTGTTACTTTGATGCAATTGTGTCTCACATTTTCCATATGCCTTTCCCCAATAAGAGTAAGTTCAAACATTTCTTCAAGCATATGGTATATAAAATATCTATTTATCTGTTGGGCTTATTTTCTCCTTGGTTATTTTGTTCACCTTCTTACTGCTTTGTAGAATTTGTTCAAATACCCTCAATAGTAAGCTTCTCCAGTCACATTGTGTGAATACCTCGGCTTGTGATTGACCGTTTCCCTGGGCTTACGGAGCTTTGGGTAGAAAGGAGCTCTTTGTTTTGATGTCAAATTTGTCAGCTTTCTTTCTTTTTTTCCGGTTTGTGCTTTGTGCATCTTAAGAAATGACTTCACACCTTGGAGTAGTGAAGACGTGGTTCAATATTTCCTTTGAAAACTTTCAGAATTTGTTTTTCACACTTGGGTCCTTAAGTGACCTGGCAGTGTTTGTGTTTCGGAGTAAGCTGTGATGCCAAGAGTTAGTTTTCTTTTCTTCCAGTAGTGGCCACTTAGCCCAGTTTTGCTTACTTTACTGCTAACCCTTTCCCTCACTGATCTCCAAGATTATCTCTCCCATAACCCAATTTCGGGGTATCTGTATATAGCTGCTTCTCTGTTCCATTAGGGCCTTTATCTATCCTGTGGCAATCTCATACTGTCTTACTCTACTTAGGTGATATATTTTGATGTCTAGTAGGGAAAGCCCCTCCATCTGATCTTCTTCAACATTTTGGGATATTCTCAGGCCTTTGATTGTCCACATACATTTTACATTCACTTTTTCAAATTCCTTGGGAAAAAAAATTCTTAGAATTTGCAGGAGAGTCTCTCAAGTTTATAGTTAAAATATGGGATAAATTGATATATTTAGGATATTAATACTGAATATTAATAAACATGGCATATGGCTCCATTTATGTGGACATTTTTATTATCTTTCAATAAAATTGTATCATTACCTCCAAAAAGGTTATGCATATATTTTATGGGATTAATTCCCGGTTACCTTATATTTTTATACCATTGTATTTTATCACTTTTTCTAAATTACAACTGATCTTTTTTTGTTGTTCACATGTCCAGTGATCTTGATGAACACATTATTAGTTAAGTCTAAGGGTTAGACAGAAACTGTATTTTCTCCCTTGTGGCTAGGACCCTGTGTGTGATGTGCAGACCTGGGACTTAAAATATGAATGGACACCATCTGTAAAGGCTACACGTCTAGTGTTGACGTCACTTCGGCAAGTAAATTATGAATGCATCTGGGTTTTCTAACATGGTTATGACAGAGGTTTCACAATCCAGATCCTGGCTTCATAGGTATCCAAATGTGTTTGCTGGTGCAGATCAGCAAAATGAAAACAGAAAAAGTCAGCATACTTTTCTGATTTAGCAAGAGACTTGTTGATTGCTTAAAAAAAAATGCACATCAAAAATACCTCAAGAAAATAATATAATACAGTCCTATAACATTAAATAGAGTCAATGGATTAAAATGTCCCTCTCAAAATAGAAATAACCTAGGATCCAACAGTTTTGGATGTTAATGTATTAGGCATATGAGAAAGAAAAGAATCCTTCTAATCTTGTATAGATTCTCTCAAAGAGAAAAGCACATGCTCTCTTTTGTTTTATGATGTAAATACAGGGTTGGTGTGAAACCCTCAAGGACAGCACGGGAAAGGAGTAATCAAAGCCTTTCTGGTTTTGACCCTAGCATTTGTGGTGTAGACGAACACACCAGGCAGGAATGGAATTAATGTTGAACAACATCAGATGTCCAAGCTCCTTTTACCAGTGGGTAGACCTTTCTCTCATTTCACCATTTCATAGAGAGTGTGGCCTTTCAAGAATTGCACCTTGTTCTCAAAAGTGAGGTGACTGAGATGTTAACGAGTTAATGATTTCATTCCACATTGTATACATATATTAAAACATCTTATTGTACCCCATAAACATACGATCCTAATTTGTCAACTCTTTGTATCTCATAACATCATGTAAACCTCAAATACATACAACAAAATTTATTTTTAAAGATAATATTTTTCAATTAAAAACGAAATCCAGCTTCCTGTGCAACTCTCAGTTCTATCTTCCCTCCTGTGTAGACTGGATCATGGTTCTCCCTGGTGGCCTTTGGCTGTTAAGCGTACCTGGAGGCCCATGTGTTAAATGCCCAAACCCCAAGGTGGCGCCATTGCAACGTGGACCTCTGACAAGCGGGAGGTCCTAGGGCATTGCGGATTTGCCCCAAAGAGGACTTGGGGCTCTGGCTCCATCCTCTTCCTATTTTTTGCTTTTTAGAGATGAGGTGAGTGGTTTTGCTCTGCCACGTTCTCCAGTCGTGCGCCCTCACCACAGTGGGCAACTTTACACAGGCCCAAACAGGAGGCTACTCAGTCATAGACTGGAACCTCCCAGACTGAGCCAAATAAGCCTTTCCTCTTTATCGGCCAAGCCCATAGGGCAACTGGGGTCTTCAAACTCAGCAGTTTGTGCTTATGACCCTGAGTCTCTCACTTAAAAAAACAAAAACAAAGGACTGGTTACTCACTCAAATCCCATCAATATCTTGGGGAGGGTCCAGGCACCTCACCAGTGTATTGTGCAGCTAGGATCATGAGCAGACTGCAGACTTAAAAGGTAACAAAACCATGAGAACCCTTGTTTCTTTGAATATGGTAGTTTCAAAAAAAAGAGGCCAGAAAACCTGGTTAACAATGAGGAAGAATCAGGATGCATAGACCAATTGACCGCAGCACCCTAGGACTTGTTATAGTCAAGAAAACTACGATGACTTGGCCCTCGCTCCAAATCAACTAAATCAGAATATGGGGAGGAAGGTATTTATCAAAATCTGTATTATGAGACCAGGGTGGAGCACCACAGGTCTAACATGGGCAACATTGCAATACTGGTGTCTGACGGTTTGAAAAATGGACTTTAGTCAATGGATTAAATTCTTAGATCCAGGGTTTTACAGGATGGGGGTTTCTCTTGAGGGGAAGCAATGCACAGCCATCCCCTCTTATCAATGACTTCACTTTCTGTGGTTCCAGTAACCCTCAGTCTACTATGGTCCAAAAATATTAAATAAAAATCCCAGAAATAAATAATTCATAAATTTTATGCAATTTTCATTTTCATTTTTTGTTATAATTGTTGTTAATCTCTTACTGTGCCTAATTTACCAATTAAGCTTTATCACAGGTATGTATGTATAGGAAGAAAAACAGCACATACAGGGTTTACCACCATGTGTGGTTGCAGCATTCACTAGAGTCTTGGAACACACCCCCCGACAGGTAAGGTGGGACTACTATAGCCACATTCAATCAATATTGGAATAGCTTAATCCTAAAACAAGAAATGAAGAAATAAGTAGGCAAGCCTTGGCCTGAAGCAAGACCGTCCTTGTCCTTGTCTCTCTGAGGTCCAGGTTACAATTAGCCTCAACACTGGGGTTCAGAAACGTCTGACCATCCCTCACCTGGGCAGTGAACTGGCAGTAGACCCATACCATGAGAAGCCCTGAAGCTAGATTTGGACTGTGGATTCTGAAAGTATTCATATTGGCTGGAGTAAAAATACCCACCCTTTATATTCTCCACTTCTTAGTCAAAGAGAGGTTTTAAATAAAACTATGTGCCTGCTTTTGTGCAAGAGAGCATCATGGCTTTGGACACTGTTCCTCCCTGTCCCAAGCCACAGTCTCCTTAGTGTAAATATGAAGAAGCACCAAGGAATGAGCAAGTCCCTGCACCTTGCAATAGCACTGACTTCTAAATTCATCTGCAAGTGTTTACACAGCCTTCACAATGCTCCATTCTGACCTGAACTTCTTCTCCTTCCCTTCTCCAAACACATTTTCCTCTTTTAGATTTTTTTGAATTTTTTTCCCTCCCAAATCTTCAAATAAACCAAAGACATAACTGTCTTCGTGGTGAGTTCAACAGAAAAATGTGTGGCTGGTGCAACTGTCTGAATGGAAGAGTTCACTCCAATGCAGTTTGGAGTTTACTTTGGCTTTTGTGCCTACTCAAAATAAATAAATAAATAAATTTGATTCATTAAATTTGGAAAAATGAATTTTGCACAGCACTTGGACAGAGGCAGGTCAGGCTGGGTCAGGTCTATTTGTAGGTCAATAAGTGGGGCTAATTCTGGCTTGGCTCAGCACAGCGGCAGCCCTGGAGTGTTCAGAAATGCTCTGTTTCTATTTAGGGGTCAGAGTTAAAAGAAAACATGTGCCCAGCTTGAACTCTGCATTTCAGAATTAGAACGTCACAACAGCCAGGGCCAAGAACTGCAAACCTCTATGTAAAAAGAGAGAGGGAAGGTGGAAAGGGAGCGAGAGATTGAGTTTGGAAGGCAGTGTGAGACTGAAATAAAGATCAGCCTTGTATTCAAAAGGAGTGGGTTGGTTATGCTCAGTACCCCAAATTTAATATATTAGCATCTTTATTTTTATGAAGCTAATCATTTCTAGCATGCCATCAGAGTGATTGCAGGTGGTTCATTTTTACTTATTCATTTTTTGCTTTACTCACTTGATGCTCATGGAGCACCTATGGTGTGCCAGATGACAGTAGAGACGGATAACCCAGTCTTTGCATTTCTGTGGCTGTTGCTGTTCATGGCCCCTGGTGCCCAGGACAGTCTTCTCCTGACCTGTCCTCTTCCTCTCATTCCCTGGCTCCCTTCCAATCTGAACTGGAGGCAGCTCTCAAATATCTGCCCTGATTTGGATGCTGGCTCAGCTGTGACTCGGTGCTTGACTTCTTGGCCTTCTCATTCTCCCTAAGTAATTAAGTCCCTAACGATAACGAAGCATCATTACAATAATATTGATACCTGCTGTAATCACTGGCGCTCTGGCTTTTCAGTTCTCAGTGTTTGCCTTGGACCAAGTCGCTCTGTGCTGATGCAACACAAGGTCACCCGATGAAGGGGCTGATAGTGGCGAGGACGCGCTACTTAGCATGCACAGAGGGTGATGCTTTCCTGCCGTTGTAGAGCTGATCTTTCAAGTTGTCCTTTTTTGACTTTCTCAGTTTAATCAGTTTAATCTCATCTTCCCTCTTTCCTGATTACAAGGGTTTTCTGTAGGAACCTTGCCTCCACAATAAAGACCATGTGGCAATTCATCCTCATATTGATTTGAACATTTCTATTCCTCCAATTCCTCCACCGATGAGCTGGTGACTGGGGAGGGGACCTGAAGGTGTGAGGAGGATGGAGAAGAGAGAGAAAGGAGGTGAGGAAGGGAATAGGAGGTGAACGCCTTTCCAGTGCCTTCCTTAGTAGGAAAATCACATACTGCAGTTATCTGAGAAACCTCAATCATCTTAAATGCACTGAAAGCAGAAATGACAACCAAATCGGAATGTCCCTATGGTGGGTGATTAAATCAGTTAAAGACAACTAGACCAACCTTTCATTTCCACACTGGAGAGAGGCACACATACACCAGATGGACACACACACACACACACACACACACACACACACACACATCTTTTTTGAAACCAGAGACCCTGTCATGTACCCATCTCCATGCTGGGAGATGAACCAGCAACCTTCCTCTGGGATTTAATGAGCTCTCCTTCCATCCATGTTTTCCTAGTCCACTCAGAGGAGTGAGCAGAGTCTCTGTGGACCTGGACAAGAGTGGACACATAGCCATTTGCTGAGAGAGAGGAAAAGGCAGAGAAGTGTGGTCAATACACATATTGATGAGTTATTACTGGCCTCATGAAGGATGTGCAGTCAGAGTCGTGCACACGGCTCTGAATTACGTATCAAATGAACATCACATACAACTTACTGTGTAATTCTTAAAAATTTTAGAAACAGGTAAGTTGGCCTCCACATATTTAACCACACCATGCCCAGAAGAAAATGGCACATAAAATATAGACAGTGGATTTTTTTTCTGTACTAAGAGAAAGATAATATGTTTTAGGCATTTATTTATTGGCAGTCTGATAAAATGGCAGAAGAGGAAGAGGAGGAGGAAGAGGAGGAGGAGGGAGGAAGAGGGAGGAGAAAGAGAGGGAGGAACTTCTACGCAATTTTAGAGAAATAAAATGCATTGCTACTTTCTAAATTCTCAACCACTTTCCATTTGTTCTGATGCAAACTGCAACAATCATTAAATGTTTAGTGAGTGATGAAAACAGTTTTATTTGCAATGATTACACTTGGTTCAAAAAAAATTGTAAGTGTATGATTTAAAATGGACCAAATCTTTGCCCCAAACATTTATGTGCTTAAATGAGCTGCAGTGAGTGGGGCAGGGAAGGGGGAGAGAGCCAAGGGCTCTCACCTTCAATACACCACATTCCACTGTCCCTGGTGAATCTTTGTACCTGATTTTCAGGGCTCCTGGAGATAATGATATACTATAGCCAGCTGAAAAGAACATCTGTTTTAAGAACTATGAACTTACAGGAGCCATTTGTCTGTCTGATCTGTTCCCATTATTTTCTCCCCATTTTGCACCTTTATATTTCTCCATTGATCAAATATACACAAAATAAGGGGATGGAGCAAAACAGTAAATGGCCGTAATTTCTTCTTCTTTCAAAAGGTTACCCACCACCTCTCCTGTTAAATAATTCTGTGTGATATAAAACACCCAACTTTTTTTTTTTTTTTTTTTTTTTGCAAGAGTGTGTTTTCCTTTTCCTTTAAATGGAAGTCTCTGGCTCACTGGGGCTCACAGGCTTAATGACAATGTGGTGGAGTTAGCCCAGGAGAACAATGCGCCCATTAATCTGCCTCATGCTTAATTGGTAACCACTGTATGGGCTGGCATTTCAAACACAGATTGCAAATGTACTTGAATTAGTTACTGTTTAATTGATACAACTGGCACTCAGCCTAGAACCAACATGCAGCTACTGTAAAAAGAGACTTGAAAGGAAAGAGAGAGAGAAAAAAAAAAAAAAACAAGGTGGGATTGTGATTCACTCTTTATATGTTTATATCAATTATTTGTGGAATATAATTACATCTTTTTTTCATATTGCTGTAGCAAGCAATAGACCAACACAGGCCGCTAAAAAATACCTGTAGTGCTTGCCGACAGAAGGAGGGGCAGCAGTCCCCAGCTCCCTCTGTTCCCTTCCCTCATTCTGTCCTCCCCCTTGCAAGGGTAGTTAAGTATGTACGACTGAGGTTGGGGAATGTGATATTTATCACAAGATGAAATGCCTGAGAGGATAATTTTGACAATCTCTCCAGAATAGCAGGATTTCAAGGAAATAGAAAACTATCGTGGCAATAATTCAACTTTATTTCCATCCACACCAGTGTTACTTTGAACATATTTTCAACAGAAAAAATATTAATTCTTTAAGATTAATCCTTCCCCCCCCACCATAGTTCCATGTGCACATACTGTGCAGGAACTATTCAGTTCTACAATTTGCCTTTGAACTGAGAATATTTTGATTCCAGAAATGTGACAATGATATGATAGCTATACCATTTATTGAGCATCTCTTACACGCCCGGAGTCACACTGTGATTTAAAGTATGATTTCTCCAAAAGTTGTGCTTTCCTCCCCAGTCTGAGTCTTTATTTCATTGATTAAATTTGTGTATAAAAGGACTGAGAAAAAAAATAAAAACTTTCTTAACCCTTCTTAAAAGTCACCCACTTTTAGGCTTTAATAATTTGGCTTGATATAAAATATGAAACCGCTAGGTTAATACTGATCATGTGAGAGTTGATGGCTTTTCATACCCAGAATTCATATAAAACAACTGAATTTCTTTTTGCAATCTGCAATGAAAATCCTGTCCTTGTTTCAGAAGTGGTTGTTGTGTATCTAGTGTGTATCTAGTTTGGTCTTCATATATTGGGTGAGCCTTAGGAAAATGTGACCTCGATAAGATTATCAATGGGTTCCTAATTACCACAACTGAAGGCAGGTTTCTATTCCATTTTTTAAAAACAATATTTTTCTATCCTTTGTAGGAGACCATGACTTTTCTTTTCTCAGTCTTCCCAGTGTGCACTTGACAGTGTTCTTCTTGGCTGTCTGACAGGAGGTTCTCCGGTTTCCTTCCTGCCCCTCTGACTAGTACTTCTCAATCGCTTTGGGATCCCTCTTTTTCCCCACCCAACATTTACATGTGGAAAGTTAATATCTCAGATTTCTCTCGCTATGTGCACTTTCCCTGCATGGTCTCTGACTCCACCTGTCACTGTCAGGACGGAAACTCTACATCACAATCCCAGAGGATTTTTTTTTCCTGCAATATAATACACACGACTTTAAAAATCATGGAGAGAAATCTCAGAGAGACATTTCCAGTTCTCCCTTTGCCCTTAAGCTTGCTCTATTACCATCCAGGGCCACAGACACAAAACCAAACGGACTCCACCAGGTAGTCTAATAACAGCTCATGAAACCTAGGTTAATACTGATCATGTGAGAGTTGATTGTCATGTCCAAGGGCAGACTCACCTTCCAAACCCACCCTTCTGCTTCCTTCTCTCTTGTCAAATGGTGTCTCCCTGTACACAGTCACCCAAGCTATTGTCTTCAGAGTCTTTCTTGATCTTTCTCCCAGAGGAATGACCTTCATTCCTCCCCATCTCTACCAACTATTTGATGACCATGACCTGCAGATTTCAGTGCTTACTTACTTATTTTAAAGCAGTATTTCTTCCTCCCTGTCCCCACTGTCACTGTGTTGTTCAGATTCTTCTTACTTGTCACCTGAACTATTGTAATAGCAGCTCTTAGGGTTTGGGAGTGGTTGGTCCTCTATGGGTTCATGGGCTGTAGTTGAATGGTGGACCTTTAAGAGGTGGAGACTAGGGGGAGGTCACCAGGGGTGATGCCCTTGAAAGGGATTGAGCATTTCTGATGGGACCTCAGAAAGTTCTCTCAGGGTGCATTGTTATAAAGAAGGACAAGCCTGGCCCCTCCCTTCTCTCTGCTTTCCTCTTTCACTTTGTGATCTCTCTTCTCACACTCCTGTCATAATGTCATCCACCTTGATGTGACAGCTAACAAGGCCCTCTCCAGAGCCACTGCCACGCTCTTTGGACTTTCATCATTTAAAATTGTGATCTCAACAAACTTCTTTTAAAAATAAGTTACCCAGCCTTGGGTGACCTACTACAGTAACAGAAGATAGATGAATACACGGTTAACCAGTTGCCCATTCTGTAGAGATAATCCCAAAGCATTAAAACATACACTTTCCTACTGAAGATTCACCAGAACCTTCACAAACTTCAGGAAAAGGCTCCTCTATGTTCTGATCCCTACCTAGTTCCCTATTTCCCTTTCTTCATTTACCCAACCACTCTACTTGGTATTCCCATTTCTCTTCAAGGCTCAATTCCATTGTCACATCCTGCAAAGCTACCTCCATCCTCACTAAGGTGAGTCTCCACCCTCTGTCTCCCATTAGTTCCCCACATCCTTCAGTTACAGATTAGATCTCCTGGCTCTATAACTGTAAACCACTCCTATGACTTTCTTGTTAGTCCACAATCAAATCTTACTTTTTGGTGTTTTTAACTGTTCAGATGCTTTGTATATTTTTAAAAAGAGTTCTATTTCTTAGTATCTTAGAGGAGATATAGACTATATATACATTGGACTCAGTTTTATAAACTGAGTATAGAGATACTTACTCTTACATTTATTTTCTTTGCCACTAATTAGCTGAGTGACATGGGGCAGATCACTGAGCCTCTTTAAGCATTAACTTTATCATCTATGGAATTATTTCTAAGGTCTTTGTAACACTGATGTTCATACTTATGTGGTTCTGTTTACATTATGTCGTGTAATTACACATTTAATAAAAGCTGTAGTGGTTTACCGTTGTTGAATAAGAGTGATCCCAGAAATTAGTTTACTTTTATGTATCATGATTCTACAAAGGATTTAAGGTAGTACATTAGTCAGCTTTCAATCCCTGTGACAAAATATCTGAGATAAACGACTTAAAGGAGAAAAGATTTATTTTGGTTCATGATGTCAGAGGTTTCAGTCTGTGGCCACCTGGCTCCATTGTTTCTGGGTCTGTGGTAAGGCAGCACATCACGAAAGGGGCGCGTGGTGGAGCAGAGCTGCTCACCCCATGGCAGTCTAGAAGTAGAAGGAGAGGTGGGGGGAGGGGTAGAGAAGAGAGAAAGGATAAAATAGACCCTTCAAGGACACATTCCAGTGACCCATCTCCTCCAACTTCCCAAAGCTTCCACCACCTCCCAACTACACCATCAGCTGGGGACTAAGCCCTCAACACATGAACCCTTGGGGGACATTCCAGGTCCAAACTATCAGAGGTGGATCACAATAAGAACATATTGGTGCACGCCCATAATCCCAGCAACTCGGGAGGCTGAGGGAGGAGGATTGCATGTTCCAGACCAGCCCCCGCAACTTAAAGAATGTATCCCCTACCTGGTAACAAGGAGGATGAGAAGGTGTTAGGGAGGAGAACGGTATCCAAGAGGAAAGTAAATAAATGTAAAAGCCCAAACCAGAGCAATGAAAGTAGATGCCTCTACCATAATGGTCCTACCTAATTATGAGAGGTCATTTTCAAAGTCCATCCTGAGATCTCTGGCCTCCAAAATGAAAAGAAGGACAATCTCAGACAAAATTTATCACAGGACGAGTAAGGCTTCTCCAGGGTAAATGTCTAGTAAGGTTTTCCTCTTCATGTACCAGGGACCAAATAATGCACTAGACAATGCTTCATGGGTGGATGTGGTACATTTAGAATAAGATCCCACTCCAGGGAGTGACAGTGCTCCCAACTCAGGTTCTACTAGCATTTGCTGTCAACGCTATTCAATTCCTTTGGCTTATCCTGGTTTCACTGTGTGTGACCTTGAACAAGTGACTCAACCTCTTTGTCCTTTAGGTGTCTTTATCTGTAAAATGAGGATGGCAACAACAGTTAGCTTACTGTGTTACTGCAAGGGTAGCATACAATAAATAACATGAGTTGCCTAGCAAATAGAAAGTGCGATCATATTACATTGTATGGCCTTGTATATTTATGCTGTATGTACTCTTCGATTAGTAGCAGCACCAAAAAACATGAACAAAAACAAATAAGAAAACACAGTTTTCTCTTTCTGAGTATGTCAGGGATCATGTATTTTTAGATTGCTTTTGTTTCGGGGTTTTTGTTTCATTTTGTTTTTTTATTTTAAAATTTCTATTATTGTTGTTGATTTGTTTACATATTTATTTTTGCAGAACTGGGGCTCAAGCTGAGGGCCTGTGCATGCTAGGCAAGGGCTTCTCACACCCTTCCCCACTTGCACATTGTTAAGTGTGATGTTGGTTACTCTAATAGTGCAAGTCATCATTAATTCATAGATATGGAAATTTTGAAAAATCCATATACATTCAGTTCCTTTTTTCTTTCCTTTCTTTCTTTCTTTTTCTTTTTCTTTTCTTTTTTTTTTTTTTTTTTTTTTTTTTTTTTGGCTAATCTTTCAGTTTTAAACAAATTCGCTCTCTGATAAGATGCAATCATATATATCCCCTCCTGGAAGAGTGAAATAAGACTACATCTGAGGTGGGAAACCTGGATGCTCTTCTAGTTTAGGGAGCCCACATGGGCCTCCTCCTCTGTAATGTAGGAGAATTGGGAGTACGATTAAATGTTCATTCTAGTTTCAAATTCCTGATTTAAAATTTTCCACTTCAATTTGAAGTTAAATATCCTTTTCAATCAAGGAAAACAAATGAATAAAAATCTGGATGTAAAATATCGCTTCTCTCTGATGTATGGATCTTATTTCCCTAAATTTCTTAACTCTACAGAGAATTGAGGCTTTCTTGCTTAACTTTCAGTTTCCTTTGAAGTTCTGGAAAATTTCAGGCTAATCAATCCCCAGGTGGCCCTATTTCAAGTGTTACCCTTTGCAGCAAAGAGTATCTTTCTGAGCTTTAGACCTAATTTTTCTGTAAGTGTTCTCACCTCATTTAAAAAGAGGGCGATGCTTCCTACACATCGGCCTTTTCCTCCTGAGCCATCTTACCTCTGACCAACATGGCAGCATGGCACCTCCAGGAGACACTCACTAAATATTTCAGCCCCTTTCTCCACACCCGTACTCCATTCTCCTCAAAGATGAAGCAAGATGATCAAACTCCCTACCCCCAAGGAGAAAGAGTTGTGATCTCAATTGTTCAAACCCTAGGACCTGGTATTAGCACAACTTTCAAGTAGATAAAAGTTGAAGCTCCAAGTGGATTTTTCCTCTCTGGTGTGTTTCTTCCATGGAGGGAAGAATGTCAATGAGGGCCACAACCAATTCCCCTTGGAGAAATCCCGGCCATCTCTTGGTATCTTTAGCTCTGCCTCCCCTTGGGACTTGCCCTGCCTCAAGCAGCAGCACTAGATGGGGTGTGGGGGTGGGCATGAGAAAGCTTGGAGCAAGAGACCTAGCACTGGGGGAGGCCCCTTCCCTCTCCCCTCCCCTCTTTCTCCCTCCCTCTCTCCCCACTTTCTCTTCCAGTTCTATTTCCTCCCAACTTAGGAGGTCTGCTTTAATTCAGCCTTCTCTTCTACCTGAAAGGTAAAATTAGACATCCAAGTTTGGATCTAGGGAATGAATAACCCCGTGGCTCTGCCAGAAAGAATGCTCCAAGAACAGCCAACTCGTTGACTCCATGAGTGCTCCATGAGAGGCTGACTGGTCATCTGTGTTAGAGATGGAGAGCAGAGCCCAGCAGTAAAGATGTGGGACATGCCTGGCTTTCTCTTGTGACCGCTTTGCCCTTGGGAGCTCACTTCCAAGAGGTATCTAGGGAAAGGCAGGACTCAGTTATTTCTGAGTTCCCTTGCCAAATAGCACACATGATAATCACCTTAATTGCAATTCAATTATCATAGCGACAATTTGGCATAGTTAATTTTAACCCATTCCATTATTTTCGGGAGGAATGAGAAAGGTGATAGGTGGCTCCTTTCTGTTCTGTTCCTTTTTTATGATCAGTGGGAGTGGGAGTATTCCTCTTTTAAAGGCTCTGCTTCTTTTCCAACTACTATGCACATGTAGCAGCGGCATTTAGGAAACAATGGACATATTTTTAAAGCCGTACATCTCAGGAACTAAATGTTGCTGCTTGAGGACTTTATCAGAAGTTTTTCCAGTCCTGCTCTTTTAAAGCTTCTGAATATTTTTTTCCTTATTTTCCAATAAAATCAATTTATAAGCTTTCTCATAGTAATTAGTACCTATATAACTTACTTTTACATAAACTAAATAAACATCTAAGGTATAGAGGCTACAGCCTGAATTATTATTCTTACCTTCTCCTTTCAAAGCATATAAAGATACTTAATAAATATTGGCTAAAAAAATGGGTAAAAGTTATAGAAAGATAATCATAGGAGAGATGTAGATAACAAACAAATGTAGAAAACATACACCTTCATCCTAGTAATTAGAGAAAGGCACATTGGAACTATAAAATTAGTGATAATAATGTTTTTTAATATTTGATTGATGTTATAGAGTTATTATAAAACATGAAAAGATAAACTTTCTGGGAAGCACTTTGGCAATATGTACTAAAAATCTTTAAAATTTATTTTGTTGAAGAATATTTAATGACATGGAGCAATGAGTATGTAAAAGCCAATCTTATTATGTTTCACTAACTATTAGAGACCCACCGTGTGCTGAGCACTGCTTCAGTGTATAAAACAAACCTGAGTCTTCAAGGAAATTCTATGGAAGGCAAAGGCCACTCACTGGTAACAAATGCTATAAATCATATGTTCACAAGCCCCTTTTGCCTGTGAGGGTTCTAGCTGAAGACTCAGAAGTCCTCCGCACTCAGTAGCTGAGTTCTGCAATAGAATGGTGGGCAGCGTGTTATTTCAGGCAGGCAGTAGGGGAGCCAGCCCTCTTGGAGAAGGTGACTCCCGCAGAGACTGGAATGCAAGGAAGGAGTGAGCCCCATGAGTGGAGCTGGGAGTGTTTGAGGAACTGCAGGAGGAGCCTGTGTCTGGAGCAGAGGGACTGGGCAAGAGCCAAGGGTGTGGGATCAGATGAGATTGAGTCCTGGGAAAATGTTACTTAAATATTCATCCCACTTTCCTGGAAATGTTAGAACAAATTTAATGTGAACTTGACCTTATCCTCCCCCCTGCTATTCATGATGAGCTTGGGTCAGCAGAATTTGTTACTGTATATACTGTGACTTATTTATGGATGCCATGATCAGAGCACCTTCTGCTGTGAAGGAGATGTGTCCTCCTCTAGGAAGAGTGAATTCAGATCCTGCGGACTGTGGAGGGCAGAGCAAGGACTCTCTGGCCCACTCTGACTGGCAAGGCTCTCTCCTGGGCACAGCTCTCCCTGGCCTTTGTTCTAGAGCCTAGGTTTGAACACATTTTAAAGAGGCTTCCCATACAAGGATTAAATTTGCTCAGAGAACAATACATTTTCAAGGGAATTTATATTTATACTTTTAGGTGAACCCAGACATACTCCTGAGCCATGCAGGAGGTGACAAGAGCAGTGTCAGTCTTGGCTTTCTTCCCATGGCTAGTGGACCAGCTTCTTAATCAGGAGGAAATTAGCCAAGACCTAGGCTTCATCTGCACAAGGTTTTGAAAAAATAGTATGACTGGTTTATACCTTCTGTGAATGATCGCTTGAGAATCCATGCCTCTCTAGCACTGAGTATCACCTACCTCTGCTCATGAATCCTAAGGAATTTTGAAAACTACAGAACACCCTCATACATGTTTCAGGTCGACTTCTAAAGTTTTAATCACAAATTCAAATTATTGCAAAAGATTTAATTTCTGGTAGATTATAACTCTTGACATTTAAAAAGAAAACTATTATATCAGTCTTTGAAATGTATCAAATTGAGTATAAATACCAGAGCAATTTGCTATCCACCATTATCAATTTAAAAATATTAACAAGCTGTTCCACAGTAAGTAATTTGACATTGTTCATTTTTCTTCTTGAACTTCTGTTTCCATTATATTTAATCATTCATCTCTGCACCTAAAATAGGAATGTACATTAAAATTCATGTGTGTATTTATTATGTCACCTGGGCACCAGGAGTTAATTACTAAATTATTTTTCTGCATTGACTTATCATTAGCATTATTTTATTACAAACTCTGGTAATTACTAAAAATAAAAGTTAAAATTTACAAATGCCTTCATTATTGCTGAAATTTGATATTGTCTGGCATTAAACCCATCTTTAATTTTTTTTGTAGATGCAATGGCAAAAAATAATTTTTGACTAACTAAATAATAATGAGGTCACTTACCTCCCTCCAAGTTATCTGCCTAATGCCAGAATGACCATATATTTTTATGATTACTGAAAACTTGTCTAGGATTGCCTTCGATTTTGTGGAAAGAAAAATATTTCTTAAAAATAAAATGACTTGCAAAAGTATTTTTAAGGAATATTTTAAAATTTAATCCAGACACTACACGTCTTTCTCAGTTTCAAGCCTATCAAATAACAATCACTTCTACCATTTCACTTGGAGGCATCTTGGGCTAAGTATGCTAATATTTTATATGCAATACGCTAAGAAAGATTTTTTTTAAAAGTAATGTTTCATCTAAAAAGTCCCTTGCTAACACAATATAATTTTTTTTTACCTTATCGCATATTTTAAACACATTGTTGTCAGCATTTGGAGATTCAGATTCAGCTCATTTAATTTATGAGAACTATCCACTACGTAAGCTAAATGACAAATGAGTCCTCTCTTGTTGAAGCTACAGGTCAAGTCAATCTCCTCTTCTAACTGAGAATGTACAATTTTACTTTTTGGTTCAACAAAATACATTAATATGCATTCCATGACAACCATACCCCAGTTGTGTTCTAATTGTAAGACAGAAAGACAAAATGATAGATAAATCGAGCTCAGAGCCAGGTCACGAAACTGCCATGTGGATGGGTAGATGGAAAGAAGCCCGGCCCTCGTGGCTGCCTCTTAAGTGAAGGAGTTGAAAAAAGTGACGTGGTTCCATGAGAAAGAAATTCAGAGTCCTTTTCTTTGTACCCAGGAGCCTCTTACATCATAAGGTAGTGCTCCAAAGAATGAGAATGGGTGAGAGGAACACTTTGTTCAGTAAGGATGATTAGGAAAAGAGAGGTGAGAAGAAGTACCAGGACACCTCGCCCCCAGCCTGTGGTGTTAACAAGTTTTGCATCACTGTGACCAAAATACCCGATAAGAGCACCTGAGAGGAGAGAAAATTTGTTTGGGCTCATAGTTTCAGAGATATTACTGCATGGCCAGCAGCTTCCTTTGCTCTGGGCCCACAGTGGGGCAAAACGTCATGGTGGAAGGGCCTAGCAGAGGGAAGCTGCTCTGCTCACAGCAACCAGGAAGCAGGGGAAGGATAGGGGTTGGCAGGGAGGTTGAACTCTGTCCAGGGCACACTTGCAGTGACCCTGATCCTCTAGCCACACCCCACCTGCCTACAGTCACCACCCAGTTAGCTCACTCAACCTGGGATGGATTGATTAGGTTACAGCTCTCGTGATTTCAATCATTTCACCTCCAGACATTCCTGTAGTGATACAGGAGCTTGGGGTCACCTCACATCCAAACCACAACACCTGCTTCTCACTCTGCGAATGGGCACACATGGAAGTGGAGGACCTAGATGGTGATCCTTCTAAGCTCTCCATGCCTGTTTCACGTTCAGAAAAACAGCGTCTCTTGGTGAACACTCAAGTAGAAGGATGAGATTGTCTGCCCTCAAGGAATGTATAACTTAGAGAGGAATGTAAATATGTGTGAGTACCTTGGGCCTTATATATTCAACAGACTACAGAAAGTGCTGTCATGTGAAAGGAATATAGCAATGACTTCAATACGGCCTGGCCCTCAATGATCATCATCTAGTCATTCCAAGAAGAGAGGTCTAGATGTTGCGAGAAAGGTAGAGATGGAGGAGTATGTGGGTTCACACATAGGGAAGATAACCTTCTGGAAGGCCTCTATGAAGGAGGCTAGGTGGGATTTGGTCAATAGAATATGGAACAGGAACATTCCATGATATATGTGAAATATTTAAAAATGCAGACATCTGATTTAAATATATATACATAATATATTACATATATATAATATGTAATATATACACAAATATGCATATATACATAGATAACATATTATATATAATAAATATAGCATTATGTGTAATTACGTGTTTTTTATATATATATATATATATATATATATATATATATATATATATATATATATATATAAAATGTTCAGTGGACACATATGGGAAATAGGGTTGGCAAAGGAATTTAACTGAATTGAAATTTAGAAGACCTCATGTGCATTCTAAAGACATTTAAAATATGAAATTCTGGAAAGCATTTTACCATCTAGAAGCCTACTGAGTTGCATTCCCAGCTCCCAATTTTTGGTTGTCACAAATTGTTACCAAGTTGTATCTATTATGAACAATATTGCAACAAGAAATTACTATAGATTTCTAAAATGTAATTGTTTGAAATTATGCACATGTGATTTAGGAGGATTTTTAAAGACTGGGCCTTTTTACACTTAAACCACTGTTCACAAGATACTCAATTATATTGGGTATTTTAAAATAAAAAAACTTCATCAATATGAAAGATGAAAAATGGGTCTCACTGTAAGTTATGTTTCTTTGCCTTCTAGTAAGGTTGATATTAGATTTCAGATAGGTATTGGCCATTTATTGAGTTTCTTTTTTGAGGACTTACCATTTATGTTACTGTTTTTTAAAAAACATTTCTGCAAGGGAAGAAAGTTACATAGGAAGGATCATGCCTGAGGAAATATTTAGCAGGGGAATCCAGAATGAGTTGGAGAGAGGACAGTTTGGCAGAGGTCACAGAGGGCTGGCTAGCTGGAGAGGGCAGAGGGGAGTTTCACAGGGACCTGCAGGTTCTGGGCAGTGAGTTGAGGCCTTGAGCAGCGAGCAGGTGAGGGAATGGAGACAGGCGCTCTCAGTGCTCTCGTCCTGCCTGAAAAGCCAGGCCCAGGCAGGGTGGTAGAGCTCAGGACTAGGCAACCTTTGCATGATTTGCTGAGTCTCGTCAAGATGAAAAGGAAGAAAAGTGGCCTTTGGGATGGCACTGACCTCACAGGAGGCTAACAAGAGCCACATGGGAGGCACAATGATAGGTCTAGTTCTCTGAACCAGGAGCATAAGAGACAAAGGGTGAAAAATCCAGAGAACTTTCCTGATGCAGACATTAGGAGGCCCTTAGAAGGCAGAGGGAATGCAAGGAGAGAAGCCAGGGCTGGGAAGTCAGGCCCTGGTGCTCCCTGGCACGTGGACACGCCTGACATCAGATCTACACTTGGATTCGCCACTGTATCTTCACCGACATGAGGCTTGGTACCTTATTTCACAGAGGTGGAAACTGAGGCCTAGAAGCCTGTGCACATCTGCCTGAGATCACGGAAGGTAAAGGTAAGAACAGAAACAAGAGCACAGGTGTTCCAACCCCTGGCACTTTGCTTTTAGCTCACCCTGAATGCCTTTTATTTGACTCAGAGGCAGTGAGAATCCTCTGAAGATCTCAAAGTGGCATGATCAGAGCTGGCAGATGATGTTATAAAACCAAATATATTAGTCACTTTCTGTCCTTTGAAAGTTCTCAAAGAATAGAGTAGAACTTAGCCATGACTGGCATATTTTTATCTAGTTCAAAGGTTCATCAAAGTCCTTTACAGATTAATGAGTTAAAGTTTGCTTGCGACTGTGTAGGTAAACGGAGCAACCTAATTATGTTCTCGGCATATCAAATAGCGCAGCTCACTTTGCCTAAATCTAATTTAGATATTTATACACTTTCTAAAAATAGAAAATGGAGAATTATCCATTATCCAGAACTAGTCATTCAATTAACAAGGAAAAAATACTAAAGAGCCTGATCCCAATCATTAGAAAATGAGGGCACAGTGAGATCAAGGACATCAAAGCCACCAACTGTCATAGCACACGTTGGCAGGAAAGGACCCGGCTACCCTTGGGGTGACTGGCATTTTTCCAACTGTAGTCTTAGTGCAGGGCCCGCTGTATTTTGAATCCCCCTCTGTGAGGTAGATGAGAAAACTGAGAGTATCCATAGATCCATAACTTGCCCAAAGAGACTAAGATAGGATTCCAACCCAGACAGATGGCAATGCTGCATGCACACTCATAACACATGAGCGCCCCTTCCCGGCCCCTTAACAGAGAAGCAAGGTTCCATGTAGTGCAGCAGGGGACCAGCTCCTGTCATCCAAGGACTTCTCAAAAGCATAGACTTCTTCCAGCCCCTCTACTTCACTAACACAGACAAATGTGTCCTTTGCTCCTAGCACCCTCAGAGTTCAAAGTGAGAAATAATGACAGAATTGGCAGTCCTTACCCTACGTTTTCTTTCTGCAAATGACACAATTTATTCTTTCAAAAGACACAAATTGGGCGGATCTTTTCTCCATGCTTCTCTTCTTGGGTGTTTGCTATATTACCTGATTGGGCAGAGGTTGGAGTGACAGGTGAGGAAATGGAAATGCAATCAGCAGCTATGGAAATGCCATGCTTATATTAAGTGCATGCTAGCGTGCCCCTGATTTCTCCCCAGGGCTCCAGGAGCGTGAGTTTGTCAGCACTGATCAATGGAGGCATATGAACTTCCACAAGGGGCTCGGAGACTTAAGGGAGTCCTCACTACAACCCTGGGCTCCTTAGAGTTCCCCAGAGCTAATTCTTGGGGAATTTGGAACAATGTTGATTAAAAAAAATGACAAAAACTGGATTGAGATGCCAGTTCTGACATTTCTTAGTTGGTTTGTATTATTTAACTCATTAATTATTAATTAACTCATCTGAAGCTTTCCATCTGCAAAATGAAAAGTACAATAGTTTGGTTAGAGAAGGTTGTGAAATAACTTATCATGAGCACTTAGCTCATTGCCTGACTTGTAGTAGGGGCCTCTCCAGGGTTGACATTCCTTAATATCTAAGGAGAAATCAAGGTAAGAAAAGAATTTCAGCATATTTACAGTATCTCCAAATGTATACCTCACAAGAGTGAAAAATAGAAGGTGGTGACCAGCTAATGTGATTCAGATTTAATGACATAAATAAAGTTATAAATGATTTTACTCCCATGTAAATCGATAAGTTTCAGTGACGGGTTATGTAGGTAAGAGTAAATATGCATAGTGGTTTATTTGAAAGGCTTGCTATTTTCTTTCCTAAATTGAACTGTAAGTACAATATTTTACAATGGTTCCTTTCAAATGTAGCTATTCTCTGCAGCAACCATTTCCTAACCTAACAAATTCTACAGTTTCAGTAAACACTTGCCATTACAGGTTAAATTTTACCTCCTACTGAAAAAGTAATGATGCTAGGTGACTTTCAACACCTGTAATATCAAAAGATCAAAACACATTTGGCAAAGGCACGGAGAACTAAACTCCTACTTCCTGTTCCTGGGGCTAGAGCCACACTGACAGGATCCATTGGAAATAGATGTGGAAATCAGTTAATAGAGGAGGAAGACTGAACTTGGTCATCCACCCTAAATTAAGGTAGATCACTTGTTCCCAAACCAAAGATGATTACAGACACCTCTGAATCAACCTCTTTGAATTTCTTGCTTTGGACTGGAATATCATTTCCTGTATCCTTCCCACTGAGGAGATACTGCATTCCTTTTTATCCTAATTCTTTAACAAAGGATAGTTTGTTGGGAACGAGAAATTTCCGGGGTTATTTATCCTTTAGAAGAGACTTAGATCAAGACTCTTAAGTGCTTGGAAAGAGAAGGACAATATTGTCACTGTATGTGCAGAGTTCTCAGGGTCTGACTCAGTTAGATCTTGGAGAATTGGGGTGTCAGCCATTTTAATGTCAGAAAGAGACGGCACCTGCAGCATGGAAGGCAAATGATCATGGAGAGAGAAGCAGATAAAGCTGAGACAGTTTTTAAACCCCTCTGCCCCTCAAACTTTGAGGTCAATACACTTTCTCAGGTCCCCATCTATAATTTTTTTTAAATTCCATTTTTTATTCTTCAGGCTGAACAATTTAAATAAATGTATTTTTTTTCTGCAAGGAGACTGAATTGAGCCCCTTTATTCCCCTTCTTGGTCTATTCCCTAAAGACCTAAAAAGAGCATGCTACAGGGACACTGCTACATCGATGTTCATAGCAACTCAATTCACAATAGCAAGACTGTGGAACCAACCCAGATGCCCTTCAATAGACGAATGGATTAAAAAAATGTGGCATTTATACACAATGGAGTATTACTCTGCATTAAAAAATGACAAAATCATAGAATTTGCAGGGAAATGGATGGCACTAGAGCAGATTATGCTAAGTGAAGCTAGCCAATCCCTAAAAAACAAATGCCAAATGTCTTCTTTGATATAAGGAGAGTAACTAAGAACAGAGTAGGGACGAAGAGCATGAGAAGAAGATTAACATTAAACAGAGATGAGAGGTGGGAGGGAAAGGGAGAGAGAAGGGAAATTGCATGGAAATGGAAGGAGACCCTCAGGGTTATACAAAAGAACACACAAGAGGAAATGAGGGGAAAGGGAAAAATAATACAAGGGGGAGAAATGAAGGTCAGTAGAGGGGGTAGAGAGAGAAGAGGGGAGGGGAGGGGAGGGGAGGGGAGGGGGGATAGTAGAGGATAGGAAAGGTAGCAGAACACGACAGTCACTAGTATGGCAATATGTAAATCAATGGATGTGTAATTGATGTGATTCTACAATCTGTATATGGGCTAAAAATGGGAGTTCATAACCCACTTGAAGCAAAGTGTGAAAGATGATATATCAAGAACTATGTAATGTTTTGAACAACCAACAATAAAAAAAAATAAAAATAAAAAAAAAAGGAGACTGAATTGAGGTTTAGATGTGTTCAACTTGGTTTAAAAAAAATCACTAGTGGGAGAAGTATATAAATGTGTTCTCCAGATGACAATTATATACACTCACAGACTCCCAGAAAACCTGGGATTTAGAAACCCTCATGTGTATGAAGCACTGTGCTTTGTTCAACTAAAGACTGAGACTCTGGTCAATTCACACCTCTGCCCCAAGATGGAGTTCACTGGCCTTCCAGATCTTTCTGGCAAGAGGAGCTGTTTTGCCCTGGGAGCATTCAGGTTTGGAGAAGACTCAGGCAAGGAACCGGGGTTGTGCCATGTAACTAGCTGGGAAAATAGTTGGAACTATTCTGGGTCTCAGTGTCTGGGTATGTAAAAATGAACACAGCGATTTCTAGTTTTCGGAGGATAGTATGGAGAGCAGATGCAAAGCATTAAGTAAATGTACACTACAAACTATAAAGCACCCTGGAGATTTGTTTTGAAGACTTAGAGCCCAGCCCCACTAGGCAGCAGCTGCACAGTAACTATTGGTGATGCTGGATGAAAAGGAACCATGAACACAATTTCAAGTTTCACTTCAAATTTGCACCATGCTACTGTTTTTAAGAGAAGCGTAAGGGCTTCCAGTTACCAGGACTGTCTCCAATTTCTCCTGGAAACGTTTTGGAGTTGTTTTGTTTTGGTTGTGAATAATGTCTCTTTATGGATTCTAAGCCTGTCTCAGTGGAGGGTGCTTCAGCCCTGTCTCCTTTTCTTTGAGAATTTCCTTGCATTTTATGGCATGCAAATATCAAAATAACAAATCTTAAAGAGATAATATCTAATTAAAACGTATCAGTAACTAACTCTAGTGTTTAAGATTCAAAAGACAAGAAAGAAAGAAAGGAAGAGCAAGAAGTAAAAGATGCCAAATTTATCATCCCACTTGGGAGTCACTAAAGATTTCCTTTTGTTTGTAATATGAATGATTAAAGAGTCTGTAAATTTTGGTTAAGTTAAAGATTTGAAGAGGAAAACAGAGTGTGTAACTTTCAAACAGGCAGAGATAAATATGTAAAGAAAAAAGTCTGGAAAGAAGTGGACCAAAACGTCAACCTTGTAAGGAGGGTTGTTTCAGAGCAGTTGAATTATTTCATCATTTGGCTTTTCTTTACTTTCTGAGTTTCCTACAGTGGGTACACTTCATTCTCACAGACAAAGTAAAAGAAAAGTCTCCAAGCCTCCTGAGTGATTTATGGGAGGCAGGGGAATGCCTGGGAAGGGCTTGCTGTAGTTGTAAAGGGGACTCCCCTGGCTGCCCAGTGAAAGGTAGGGCAGTGAGTGGCCAGCAGGGCAGACAAGCTACATTTCTCCAGCTGCTCCACAAAGTGGGCTCTGGACACCTTCCTGAGACTCTTGCTCTGGAAATCCCTCCTATAAGCTGATCTCACCAGCTTCATGGCAGGAGCATACAGGGCACCTGCTGTTGATCCAGCTCCTGCTATGGAGACGTGGTTTTTCTGGAAAATTTATTTCTGTTTCTTCATTTAATCCTCAGCACTCTACAAAGTAGACACCATCCTTTATCCCACATCTGCAGATCCAGGATGAAGTGAGGTCAGGTGGCACCTGAAGGAAGAGGGGTCCCAAGGAGGATGAGCCCCTCCCTGCACAGGAAAGCCCCAGACAGACCCAGCCCCTCAGGTCTGTGCATTCTCAGAGGGGACCTGGGCTCCTCTTTCTCCTCCCAGGGCTGTTTATTCACCAAACCTTTTTCTTTCAATTCTACTTGACCCCTCCAGGCCCTCTAATAATTTCCACACAATTGTTGTGAAGAACAGAGTTGCTTTGTATTTGAGTCCTTACAAAACCACTCATGTCCTGGGTGCTCTCTCAAGGACTTACACTGAACAAAAGAGTAATTTAAACAACTACCTTCATGTAGTCTGAATAATTATGTTTTCCTTCCCTTCTATGTACCATTCATCTTACCTTGGGCTAAAAATTGGCCATCAAACCTATTATGTCTCCTGTGATGGAGGCAGCTGGATGCAAGGTGCACGACTTCTTTGTGGTCAACCCCATGAGAACTGCCTGTTTGGGGGCTGTATTTGCTCTTTAGAAATGCTGTTTGGATTCTTAATTAGGTCCACCCTCCCCTTCCGGTTAACTTGACTACCTACTGCCAGAGTTAATAATTAACAAGGTGTCACAAAACCTCTCACAGTCACTCAATTCTTTGCTCACCTGCCTCCCTGTCTCTTCCTGCTGCTTCTGAATTGCTTGAAGTCCCCTGGGATACAAACTCCCTATAATAAATCATGGCACAAAGGCACAGACTTATGTGGCTCTAACTGAAATTCACAATTGGGCAAGCCCAGGAGGCAATCACCTGGCCATTGCCCTAACCCATATGCATCCTCTGTGCTGCTGGAGCACAGGTGAGCATGAAGTTTTAATGAGACCTTAGCTGCAAATGCATTGTGCAATTACTGTTAAGATGGGCGAACATTTGGCCTGGAAAGAATTGCATTTTAAGCACTAGGGTTTCCCTATTAGCTGTTGCCAGCTATTAATTCAACCAGTTTGTTTATACATTTTGACAATTGTTCATGTGAAAGAGACCTGGGGATTTTATTTGACCACAATTTCATTATAAGCTAACAGTATGATATGGTGCTAATAAAAAGTTAATGCAAGTTTAGGCTACATTAAGTGAATAGACCAAATAAAGGCAGGCGATAGTCCCACTATACTTTATGCTTATAGGTACATGGATCTTATTCTTCCCAGCTAACACTGAGCAAGTTGTACATGTGAAGAATTGGCATGGAACATCTGAAAACATAACTGTTCGCAAAAAGCCAGGACGTGTGGCTACGGTATACAAAGAATAGCCATCTATTCATCCAGCCACTCATCTGTTCCTTTATTGGAGTAGACGTCTATTGAATACACACTCCATGCCAGGCTTTGTTCTAGATACAAAGGTAAGGCAGGATCACTCTCTGATCCTGAGAATTTTGGTTCTATTACAAGCTACAAATAAAGCAGCACTTAGGGCAAGGGAGGTAAGAGATAGCTTCTGGGCTAAGTGGAATTGCTATAAAAAGAAGTTCTAGAAGAAGTGGGTGCCATAGTCTTGCAGCATCAAAAAGGCTCTCCTGAAGAAGTGACATCTGAGAGAGCATCTGATGGTTGAGTAGAGGTCCAGGAAATGAGATTGTGGGAGGAAGGGAGACAGAAGGAGTGACCCAGGTGGGGGGCGGGGAGGTAGGACTCAATGTGGCTGCAGTATCTAGAGTACAAGAGCAAAACTAAGGCCCAAGAAGCCAGTAGAGATCCCTTAATCTCTAAATTGAGTTGGAGAAATGCAGATATGTACAGAGAGATGATCAAAGCAAATATAAACAATCGTGTCCAATGCAAGAAAGACCCATGGAGGAGGCTCTGCGGGAGCACCAAGGTCGGAGACTGGCTTTCCTGGGAAGAAGCCACTCTGGAGGTGGGAGTTCGGTCGTGTTTTGGAGGAGAGGTGTTGACCACACAGAGTTGCCCTGTGAAGCTGCCATGAGCGATTGGTCACTGGTGTAGTACGTGGTGTGAGGAGAGAAAGATGGGAGATGAGGCCACAGGGCAGAGACATCCTGGTGTTGAAAGGGTGGCTGGATGTGGAGAGGGATTTTAACTTCATTCTGGGGAAATTAGAGACCAACAAAGGATTTTAAGCTCACACACAACATTTCTGCTTTCTATTCCTGCATAACAAAACACTTCAAAATTCAGGAGCTAAAAATAACAGCAATGTCTAATCTATAATGATTTCATGGTCAACAAAGAAGTTCTCCCCGGGGGTTCGGCTGGGGTCTCTCATGCAGCTGCATCCAACTGGGAAATCAGGAGGGGCTGGAAATCCAAGAGGCCTCACTGGAGCTTGGGGCCTGCATGCTGACTGTTGGCCACAGTGTCTGTTCCCCACATGACCCCTCTTCCTCCAACTGTGAACTCTAGGCCGTCCTCTTTACAGTATGGTGGCAGGATTCCAAAAGGGAAGTTTCTAGGAGAGAAACCCAGATGTGCTAGCACTTAATCTCCGGCTGCTCCGTGATTGCTGATATATGCCTGGTCAATCCCAGAGTCGATGTCAGTCATGAAGATTCAAGGCATGAATACCGGGGGACATGACATATTGAGCTGCCGACGTGAAGCCTACAAGATACCTTACCACACTGTGGAGGGCCTTATGGAAGGGTCAAGAAGGATATTATTTAATAACTGTTATTATATTCCAGGAAAAGGGTAAAGAGGAAGCATATTCAAACATAGAATAATATGGACTAGAACCATTGCCACGGTCAAATAAATAAAACTTGGCGAGGGGTTAGGGAGCACCAGACAGATTGAGGATAAACAGGGATAGAAAAATTATACATATCAGTCTAGGGCATTTCAAAAATAGAGGTGATGTTTGGGGAATGACAGATAAAGGCAGGGTGATACATTAGATTAGTAAAACAAAAGCAAAATAATCATCCAAATCGGTTAGTGTGAATAATTAGAAACATAAAAACCAAATGAAATAGTCTCATTTGGGAACTCTGAATATGATCAAGAAACTGAAAAACCAGTATTGTTAAATTTGAGGTCAAGTAAAATAAAGATGAAGATTTGCCATTGAGATTGGTAATCGGGAGGTCAATGATAGTCTTTGGATTTGAGTTTTGGGGGATGGTAACAAATTACAAGGAACTGGAATGACTGGGATGTAATGAAGTAGAAATGCTGCTTCTCTGACTTTTTTTTAAGATTCTCCGACCCCAGCAGCCTCTGGTATACAAGTTATTACTGTCCATGTGGCTCTGTGAACACTGAGACGGATGGAGCTACCCACCTAGAACTGGTGTCCTGCTGGTTAGGATGCTGTCCCAAGGTCACATGCCCAGCCAGGCATCTGGGAGCTGGAGGATAAGCTTCCATGCTGGTTATAACCCCTATCCCAAGAAACCACTTATTATTCTAGACAGCTATAGTTCAAGGGGGAGTTGTGGGGAGGAGAAGAGAGAGTGAGAAATAGGGTTGTTTTTTTTTTTTAAGAAAAAGTCAAGGACTCTGCAAGATGGATGGATTTTATAAATTACTTGTGCCATTTATATTATATGTTCTATATTATGTTGCCATTTACAGCTAAAATCCAGGTTGATCATTATGAAACAATGTTTAGTTTAGAAACTGACTCTATATTAGGGTTATATCATAAGGAAGACATATTGCCATATTTAAAAAAAACAAATTTCCAGTCACCTAAAAAGTTATTCCAAATGAGACCAATATTCTGCTCAGGAGTCGAGTGTGCTATGTTTTATGTTACACACAGAAGTCATAAAGTCACACAAACTCAGACCCCAGGCCATGAAACAAGGAGTCCTTTTTCCTCCTCCTTTTATCTTAAACATTGCCAACCCCTAAACAAAATGAGCTCAGGGATGTGATTCCAGCGTCTCTGGGGCCTCCCCACCCTCTGATCCAGGCAGTCTGGCCTCTAGGTTTCCCACTCGGGCACGGACTCCACTGCCTGAGGCCTCCCTTGTATTTCCCAGAATCCACCAAGCAAGGAGACGGGAAGGTAGACCCTCTATGAATCCTGTGCCCCGCTGGGCTTCTGCTGCTTCTGTGATCTGCTCTGCTCTGATTGACACCAGGGTTTCATTCAGCCACTTGGTAGTTCTCAAGTCCCTCAACTCACACAAAGCCCAGTAAGAAGATGCCTTCGTTAAGAGTACCAGGGCAAGACAGGAAGGACTGTTCTCAGGGTTTCTTTACTTGGTTCTCTGTCTTCTTCCCTCATGCTCGTCTTCTCCCTTTGTTCTGGGAGGTGACACCAATCTATTTCATGCAGGAGCCGCTTCCCTGATGTCTCAGTTTTTTCTCACCTCCTCGGGGACGATCCATGCTAAAAGTTTCCCAAGAAAGATGCAAAGGCGAAGGCTGATGCCAGCTACTAACGTACCCCAGTCCTATTACATAATGAAGAATACTCATTCAAGGTCTGGTGGTTTATCCAGGGCAACTGTAAATGTTATGCCATATTATTATTTTTAATAAATATGATTCATTCAAATATTAAAAATAATTAAATGTAATATCCTTCTATAACATTCTATAACTATATGATGTAAAATTAAGAGACTTATAGTCACATATGTAGACATGTCTGTATATATAACTTTAAAAATCTGAAAACATAATTTATTAGATTATGCATTCAGTTTTTGTTATTTGGAAAAACTGGACATTGTGTTGGTAGGAACCATGCCTTGAATATGTGTGAAAAACAGATTAGAAGTCTATTCAATTACATATACCCATTTCAATTTTTGCAGAGAGAAACTAGGAAGATAGAGATAGGGTTTCTACAACCAGTAGCCATAACGTGCCTGGTCTCCAGATGGACACCTGTCTAGAGCCACAGAGCCAATGTCAATGGTCCCTAATTTATGATGGTCTCACCTAATGACTTTTCAACTTTTTGATGGTGGCAGAAGCACACCTACACAATGACCCAGTCCTGTTTTTCACTGTCAGTTCAGTATTCAAATTTAGGAGATATTCGACACTTGATTATCAAATAGGCTTGTGTTAGATAATTTTGCCCAACTTTAGGCTAACGTAAGTTTCCTAAGCATTTTAAAGGTGGGCTCAGTTAAACATAATGTTTGGAAGGCAAGGTTTATTAAATGCATTTACGACTTAGTATTTTCAATTTACGAAGGGTTTATCAGGATGTGACCTTGACATAAGTCAAGGAGCACCTCTGCTGCTTTGGATGTTTACCAAGATAAGCCTTCACGGTTCCACACACAAAGGTACCAAAGAATCTCAGAAAGACTGTCAAAGGCACTTCTCTACAATTTCTGGAATCCAGTGCAGTTCAAGGGGTCTGGATTAAGAAGGGAAAGGCATCAGGGCTGACTCTTGTATTTATGTGATGCATCTAACTTTGGGGAAATATGTTGACTTTCATGTGCCCCAGTCCTCCTATCTGGGGAATAACAAAATCATCTCCCTTCTCTGCTCATTGTGGTTCTAAATGAGTCAGTACATGTGAAGGTCCTGGAAGAATGTTTGGCAATAATAAGCACTCATTGAACTCCAACTGTTGGAATCATTTGCAGACTTCAAGGAAGGGAATTTTTAAAAAGCAACATCTGAAAATACTTTTTGGTCTCTCACAGTAAAGTATAGATAAGATTCTATGTAGTAACATCCATTTGATTAACATTTGATCATTCCTTTGATATTTCATTTATTACTTTCTGCCAGCAGCATAAGACCTCATAACCAAAGGGTTCTGAGGTCTCTGCCCTAGTCCTCCCCAGCCCTTTCCAGGTGTCCTGAACCTGAAGAGCAGCCATGGTCACCTGCAGCCATGGTCTCCTCCCTGAGGGCATTTGTTTTCTGGTCATCAAAGGGTACATCAGATTGGAGGGTTTTGCTGACAACCTCAGAATTGAAATCGAGTATCACCTCAGAGCAATATTTCAGCATGTTTTCCCCCGAAGTAGTATTCAGAATAAACCAAGTTTTCACACTGGTTTTGAAAAAATGTTGCTCACTCGGCCCTCTAAAGTGAATTATTCTTTGTGATAGAGTACCTTATAATTGGGATTATATTTGTATATTCTTGTTTTTAATAGATATTACAAAGTTCTTGATGTTAATTATAAAATGTAACTTACAATGAACAGCAAAACTAAAGATAAAAATGACCAAACCAACCAAAGATAATCGCAGTTGAATTTGGGACAAGAATTAAGTCTTGTACCATCTGCATTCACAAATACATACTCTCACAAACATGAAATTATATAAAAGTAATATTTTGTCACTGGATGTCTTAATTAGCACACTTCCATGACCACAAGTAGGGGTCTTCATTATTTGCTGTATATTCTGAGTGATAAAAACAAATCCCTTCTTGAACACTTAGATTTCTTTCCACACAGGATTATAAAAACTGCTAACATATTACTCTGAACATAGATACCGAAGTAAATAGGAGGAAAGAAAAGACTTAAAAGAATAGACTGAAAATTACAAACATTTATATGTTGAGGTTTGCTCCTAAAATTATACACATGGGTGTGTCTTTTGCTCTAAGTGAGAAGTTATATATATGGGTCCAATTCAGCCATACATTTAATTTATGCAATCAATACACATGAATCCCTTAAGCTTTGTAAACTCTCTGTAGAGTAGGTTGTTCCTTTTCAGAGTTTAATAATGGAGCATTTGGGAAGTTTCACTGAATTCTACAATAATCCATCTCCACAACTCCCTCCGCATAATATTAAAGCATCTTCAGTCGTATTTTTTTTTTCTTGCTCTAAAAAAACAACCTTCTGAAAGGTGCCAAGCTCATGTACCACCTCTAACACCAACATTTCCCTGGCCAGGTCAGCATGAAACTCTTAATCCAAACCTAACAGGGACCCAGAGAGGTTGCTAGAATATCTATGATGAAAAGGGTTGCATGTATAAAGGAATTTATTCTCAGCCCTGTGTGTGTATCCCAACATACTCATGCACATGTACGAGCACACACACACTCACACACACACACTACCCAAAATCCCAAGACTTTAACCAGCTTCTTCATTATTTTGACAATTGTTTGTTGAGAAATTTAACTAAATTCATCAAAGACATATAGCCTAGAACAACAACAAATTCTTTTTTTTTTTTTTGAGACTCAACTAATAATAGCTTATATTCAGTGCAGCAACTTCACCCAGAAAGATCCCCAAGCGCTCGATAGAATATATACATAGAATTAGCATCACTCACCCAGTGGAGGGAAGCAGTGGGATCCAGTAGCCATTCTTCACCTGCCACGGTACAAAGCCCAGCACAGTAGGATTTAAGAGCATGATCAAAGAGTAACTTTTCTAACTGAATCTCCAGGGGAACATAGGGTGACAGTATAATTATCCCAGTTAGAATTTAACCAGCCACAGAATTAATACTACCACTACTCTTGTAGGAAACAAAGAGACAGGAGAGGACTCAAAGGTCTTTAATGGCCCAAAGAGGTCAAGCCCTCAGTTTTATATCTCACCCCAGAGACACATGAAATATTTCCCCCATGACCAGGATGCTGTCCAAATCTGTCCCTTCTATTTTTTTTTTTAACTAGACTAAAGAAAATAGTCATTATTTTAATAGCTTTTCTGTTGCTAAGGTTACCTGGAGACCCTAAAGCCCAAGGCCTCTGCAGGTGCCGCAGTCCGGCTGCAGCAAAATAACCCGGCGGGTGACGAGCAACTTGTGTAGATTGATACAGCAGGAGTGGGAGCCCTTTATTGTAGGACAACAGAGGTATTTATACATTCCACACAGCTTATCTTAACTAACATAAACTAGATACAGCAGTCAACCAATAAGGAATCTCCACACTTAATGGCTCGCTGGCGTTACTTCACAAACCACTCCCTCTGGCAAAATGCCAGGCGCCATCCAGACTTGTTTACAGACTCTAACATTTGCCAGGTGCCATCCTGACTTGTTTACAGACTCTAACATGCAGGTAATCACAGTGGAAGACAGCTTGGTCCCCCTGTCATGGTCATGGGAAGAGCCCATGGGAAGCATTGGTCCGCAGAAGGGCTGCCATGTTTAAAGCAGAAAGACATACAGGATACAGGAATGTCCTTGGAAGGTGAGGACTTGACTCCTCTGGTTGCTATTCCATCAACTAAAACCTTTGGCAGGGGGAGTCTTGGTATGTTGTGATGGGATAGTCCCCGAGATCATCCTTAGTCTCAGTCACAACAGCAGCAGTCACTGGAGGGCAGGCCGGGCATTTCTTCCTGCTTTGCACATTCTTGTCCTAGATACTCCCACATCTTGGGTTCCCGAAAATCACTGTGAGGGTCTGAAGGCCAGAGAAGCTATGAAGACAGCCCCACGCCTCCCTCAGAGGAGCAGCTCCAGGCCCACAGGAAATGCCCCGCTACAACTATTTTGTAAGCTGCTTTATGAAAGTTGATCAAAAGTTTTCAAGTATTCGCACATCCTTAATTAGTAGCTTAGTGGGTACTTCCACCAAGATGCAGGAGGCACCCATGCCCTCAAGAGAAGCAGGCTAGATCTGGGCATTTTCTTCCTTTATGCCGGGAAGGTTGGAAGAATAATTTTACAATTAGATGACATTAAGGATGATGAAAGCCAGAGAGCGGAAAGCAGCCAGAATTAATTACTTACTTGAGGGTCTGCTCAGGCCTCTTTGGCAGTGTTCATGCTGATTTTATGATGGCAAATTAACCCGTGGTGTCCAGCTTGGAGAGAGCTCAGAGCTGCTGGAGGCTCCAAGACACCTTGGGGGTGGAGGGCTGAGGGTCCCCATGCCCCCTCCTCCTCCGCCCCAGCCCGGCTTCCCTCTGCATCCTTTGTACCCTCTCGCTAACTTCATGTGTTTGGTCACTAAGTGGACATGAATTTCTAGAAATAAAACTCCCTTTGAAGAATAGTATGGTTATACCCTCCAGCTCTCCAGCCCACCTCAGCTGCCTGAGGCCAGCTCACATGTCTACTTACAATGGACAGATGAGCATCAGAATAAATGAATAAATGACATACAAAAATCAAGCTCCTGGGGCTAGGGCTGTAGCTCAGTGGCAGAGCGCTTGCCAATGTGTAAGGCACTGGGTTCAATCCTTAGCACCACATTAAAAATAAACACATAAAATAAAGGCAGGCTGTCCATCTACAACTACAAAAACATTTTTTTTTAAAGTCAAGCTCCTGTGACTCCTTTGCCCAACACATATTTAACCAATGTTGACTAAATGCTTTACGATAGACACAGGGAGCTCCTTAGGGAATAGGAGAAATATAAAGAAGTGCAATATGTGGCTATGACATGAAAACACACAAATGTGAATTTAAACAAGAACATAAATGCCATGCCTTCAGAAATAGCGTAAAACTATACACCATATTGAAAAATTCTGCTCCAAGTATAAATACTGCCATATAGTCAAGGTAAAAAGTAATTATTTAGAGAAACACAGGAGAATAATTACTTCAGTGCCTGTGTTTTGTATAAAAGTCATTTTGGGATTAAATCCATCCAATAAGACTAAATGTGTTTTAACGATGCCAGGACACTAATGAAATTTCTAGCATCCTCATGAGTTGGGTCAGAAGCAGCATTAACCATATTCAAATAGAAAGAAGCTGAGAAAAGTGCCATTTATTTTCAAAACAAATTTGAAGCTTCTTAAATTGAAGTAAGTATACAATAAAACCATAATTATTTAATAGAAAAACAGAAAAGCGTATAGTAACACATATATCAGAAATATAGGAAAAAACATGATTTCTGTGATTAAGCATTAAATAAAGCACTTAATTCTCTCTGTCCAAAGCAAAATTGGAAATGTGATAAGAATACAATTCCCTTTTCATAATGGAATGTCTCGTATTAATTATTTAGGTGTGATAAAATTTCCTTCTACAAGAAACTGTATTTGAACAATATAAAGGATATAGTTTAAATGATTTTTTGAAGTGTGTAGGAATTTTCATATAGTTTTTCCTACCTCAAGTCTTAATCAACATTTGGAAAGTGGCAACAATTCAATAACAATGGGCAAAACACATGAACAGAGATTTCCTCAAAGAACATGTACAAATGTAAATAAGCTCCTGAGAAGACATTTAACATCATTAGTAATCAAGGAAGCGCAAATGTAAGCCTCAGTGAAATCCTGCTATACATCCATCCCAAAGGTTTAAAGTAAAGACTGAAGTTCCAAAGATAGGCAGGAATGCGACAACTTGAACTCTCATGCCTTGCTAGTAGGAATGCAAAATGGTAGAAGAACTTTGGAAAACAGTTTGATGCTTCCTTATAATTTTAAATACCCTTACCATGTGACAGAGAAATTCCATTCCTGGGTATTTACCCAAGAGAAATGAAAAATTAGGCCTATGTAAAGACCTGTTCATAAACGTTGTTACTAACTTTGTAACAGAACCCAAAAATGGATAAAATGAAACTGTCCATCAACTGTTAAAGGGATAAATAAATGGTTCAACATCTATCCAATGGTAGGCAGAATTAATATTGTCAAAATGACCATACTACCAAAAGCACTATCCAGATTTAATACAATTCCAATCAAAATCCTAATGACATTTCTCATAGAAAAAAAAGGCAGTCAGAAAATTCATCTGGAAAAATAAGAGACCCAGAATAGCCAAAGCAATCCTTAGTAAGAAGAGTGAAGCAGGTGACTCACTATACCAGACCTTAAACTATAATACAGCGCAATAGTAACAAAAACAGCATGGTATTGGCACCAAAATAGACTGGTAGGCCAATGGTACAGAATAGAGGACACAGAGACTAATCTACATAATTACAGTTATATTATATTAGACAAAGGTGCCAAAAACATACATTGGAGAAAAGATAGCCTCTTCAACAAATGATACTAGAAAAACTGGAAATCCATATGCAACAAAATGAAATTTATCTCTCACCATGCACAAAACTCAACTCAAAGTGGATCAAAGACCTAGGAATTAAACCAGAGCTACTGTGTCTATTAGAAGAAAAAGTAGGTCCAAATCTCCATCATGTCAGAATAGGTCCCAAATTCCTTAGTAAGACTCCTGTAGCACAAGAATTAATATCAAGAATCAATAAATGAGATGGATTCAAACTATAAAGCTTCTTCTCATCAAAAGAAACAATCAGTGAGGTAAATAGAGAGTCTACAGCTTGGGAGCAAATTTTTACTACACACACATCAGATAGAACATTAATCTCTAGGGTATATAAAAACTCAAAAATCTTAACCCCAAAAAGCAAATAACCCAATCAATAAATGGGTCAAGGGACTGAACAGACACTCCTCAGAAGATGATATACAATCAATCAACAAATATATGAAAAAATGTTCAACATCTCTAGTAATTAGAGAAATGCAAATCAAAACTACTCTAAGATTTCATCTCACTTCAGTCAGAATGTCAGCTATTATGAAGACAAACAACAATAAGTGCTGGCGAGGATGTGGGGAAAAAGGTACACGCATACATTGCCGGTGGGACTACAAAATGGTGCAGCCAGTATGGAAAGCAGTGTGGAGAATCCTTGGAAAATTGGGAATGGAAACAATATTTGACCCAGCTATCCCCCTCCTCCATCTATACCCAAAGGACTTAAAAACAGCATACTACAGGGACACAGCTACATCAATGTTTATAGCAACACAATTCACAATAGCTAAACTGTGGAACCAACCTAGATGCCCTTCAGTAGATGAATGAATAAAGAAAATGTGCTATATGTACACAATGGGATATTATTCAGCATTAAAAGAGAATAAAATCATGGTATTTGCAGGTAAATGGATGAAGTTTGAGAATATAATCCTAAGTGAAGATAGCCAATCCCAAAAAGACAAATGCCGAATGTTTTCTCTAATTTAAGGCTGCTGATTTATAATATGGTGGTGGTGGAGGGGGCATGGGAGGATTAGATGAACTCTAGATAGGGCAAAAGCAAAAAGGGAAGGGAGGAGAGGGAAGGGGACATAAGGGTAGGAAAGATGGTGGAATGAGATGGACACGTATGAAGACACGAATGGTGTGACTCTACTTTGTGTTGAACTAGAAATATGAAAAATCGTGCTCTATGTGTGTAATATGAATTGTAATGCATTCTGCTGTCATATGTAACAAATTAAAATAAATTTTTTTTAAAGAATCTATCCAGTGGAACATTATTCATAAATAGTTGACAAAAATCATCTCTACCTGCTTGAAGTTCATGTTTTCAAGAGTGAGACAGTGCCGGGCGTGCTGGTGCACATCTGTAATTCCAGCGGCTGGGGAGGCTGAGAGAGGAGGGTCGAGAATTCAAAGCCAGCCTCATCAAAGGCCAGGCACTAAGCAACTCAGTGAGACCCTGTCTCTAAATAAAATACAAAAAAAAAAAGGACTAGGGATGTGGCTCAGTGGTTGAGTGCAGCTGAGCTCAATCCCTGGTACCCACCCACCCCTCAAAAAAAGAGTGAGACAAGTAACTAATAAACATATATGAATATTGGTAGGCAGTAAACTGTATTATAATGATCGTGGCATGGAAAGTTTAGGGTGCAGGCAGGTAAGACATCTTAGGGTGGCTGGTCAGAGGTGACCTGTGAGAAAGTGCTACTGAGCAGGAACATGGAAGAAGAAAAGGAGTAAGTAAACCCAGCAATTTTCTGTGTGTATCTGGGAGAGGAAACAGAAAGTTCAAAGACCCCAAGGAGAGAGCAGCGGGGTGTGCTAGGTGATCAGACAGTCCTCCCGTGTAGAAGCAGGTCGACAGGTCGGGCTAGGCAGGGCTTAGTGAGAAGTAAGGTAGCACATGGACAGACACAAGGTCATCCTCTCTGTGGCGCGCTATAAGTCTCAACCTCCCAATCTTAATTCGATGGCACTAGAATTTATAACAACAATTTATATTTGGACACGATTGCATATAAATGGCAATGTCCTCTTTACTCTTCCCTCAGAGGAACGAGGCGCAAAAGCAGTTTTTGCACCACATTTAGTTTGCTGCTAACAATTAGCAAGTGGTTAGAAAAGCAGCATATATTTTTGAATCTCCAGGAAAACTTTAGAACTGGCTACCACATCTGCAGCAAGCCGGGAGATTTCACATAGGCTGTGCTGTTGCCATGGCAACACGGCACCACTCCCTCCAGCAACTGTAAGAGCAAGGTGTCGACATAACATGCTTTAGTGATTTTACCATCTTCTGATGGAAGGGGGAGTCCAGGGAGATGTTATCTCAAGTAACTGCCGCTTATTCTTAGAAAAACATTCTCAGAGGAATTGTAGTTCCTAAATCAGTCCTTTGTTTTCTCTTACTTAAGGAGCACCCTGGCTATGGAGGTCCCTATCTGGGATCTACCTTGCTTCCTTACTGCTTTCCTCCAATTCATCATTTCCCTGTTATTTATTGACCATCTACTATGTGTTAGAAGGGTGGAAAGTCTTAAGTGCTGGAGATAGCGTGGTGGGTGAAGCCGACTCAATCCCTGATTCATGGGGCTCATGTTCCAATAAGGAAGACCGATAATAAGTTTAAATGAATAAAGAATATAAGTGGAAGTAGTGATGACTGCTATAAAAATATGTTATTATGTTACCAGAGAAAGAGAGAGAGTATAGGTCCCTGTGGTTTTAGCAGGGATGATCAAGGGAGAGTATGAATTGAAGGAATTAAGGAGGTGAGGAATCTCACACTGGGAAGGGAGAACCAGGGCAAGGACTCTGATGTTAAAACGGGTTTGGATAGTTTAAGGAACTAGGGAAATGGAAGTGAGAGGTTCAGTTTAGGGAGGGCCTAGTCATGCATGGAAAGGACCTTGGGTGTTATTTTAATATGACCAGAGGGTGTGAGTAGAGGACTGGACTGCTAACTGGAGAATGTTAAGAACCTTGTATATATTTTTAAAGCATTATTCTTCCTGTGGAGTAGATACTACATAATGAAAATATTGGTGAGAAGAGCCGAGCAGGAAGATTTAGAGGTTTCCTCTCTATTCTAAATTAGAGATGTTGATGACTAGGCTAGGGTGGCTGTCTTCATAAATTATGTAGCATTTGAACACAGCCTTGAAGGATGGGGTGTCTGGGTTATATTCATCTGAATGTAGAAATGAGATTACAAGGACTTAAGTAACCCACCACACAAGAAATGGGATTATTTTTCTGTGAAGTTACAAGTCTGAAGCTCTATAGTGCAGGATTCAAAGAAGTCTCCAAAGACACAGGCTCCTTTTTGTTTCCTACACCCCCGCCTTCAGCACGTGCCTCTCATCCTCTTGGTTGCAAGATGGCAGATCCACCTTCTGACATAGCAACCACGTTCCAGGTGGACAGAATAAGGAAACAATTCAGAAGAAGGAGTGTTGCTTATTGTATTGGAAAAGCAAAATTTCACAGAAATCCCCAAGGATCTTTTGCACCTGAATGATACAACATCACTAATCCAGAGGGCAAGAGATTCTGAGGATGGACATATCTCTAACTGGTCCATTTTTACTACAAAGAAAGTGGGGGCTGTGTTTTAAGAAAGAAGGAAAATAGAAATGATATTTGGTTGATATATGGTTGACCCATGCCAACTATAGATGGGTAGGGCTTACACAGGCATGAATGGGTGGAAAGCAAAATCACTCCAAAGAACAAAGAGAAGACACAAAGGAAACATCAACAAAAACAAAACCACAGGTATTTAAAAAGGAACTGGGGTAGTCAGAGAAGTCTCCCTCATCCAACTGGGTTCAGATCTAGGAGTGGGTCACTGTTAGAAAAATTGAGAAGTGTAGTTGAAGTCAGACTATGTGGGAGTTACAGGCATTTGGATTTTACGCACTAGACAAACTAACACTACTGAAAATTCAAAAGAATTAAAGGAAAATCAATAAATTGTCAGCATAGTAACAATCTCTAACCTCAGGGCCCTCGTGAAGACACACTGAGATAATTTGTGCAAAGTGCTTAGCCCAGTTCCTGGCACAGAGGCGCGAATGCCATTATTATATGATACACTGAGAGGGAGAAGGAATGCAGGTAGGGAGCCCAATTAGGAGGCTTTTGCTGAGTGCAGAGAGGAAAAGCAGGCCGGAAGCAAGCTGGATGAAAGGAAGGTTTTCATCATCTTAACAGCAAACATGTAAGAGCCACCAGACGAGTAAAAGAACGGGCTGCTTTGCACACATGGGAAGGGAGGGGATGGCAGAGCCAATGATGCTCGTTCTGATCATGTCACAGAGAAACGCTGATGTCAGGGTGGCAGGAAACTTCATGAATATATTAATTTGTGTTTTGTTCTAACTTTGGCAGAAACAAGTGAGAGGTGTGTTCCAGCCACCAAAGCAAGAATTCTTTGTGCTCTGAGTCTGGCCTCTCTGAACTTTCATGGGGCAAGTTCACAGCGTTTTGTTGTAGGGCCAAAAGCACAGATTTAGAACACACGGCAGTCTCCCATTCAGGCTGTGGCTTGGGGGAGTTAGGTTTAGGTTGGGTATGGAATGAGATAAAAGGCCAAGAAGAGGAAAAAGGACAGAGGCGGGTTTCCAAGGCCAACTGGGTACTGGTGGTTCTAGGAGGGGTGGCACCTGAGTCCTCCTCCCATAGCCCCAAAAGCTAAAGGGTTTTCTTCTGGGTTGACACAAAATCAGAGACCAAATTGCCCAAACTTGGAGGTGGGGTGCAGAACACAGAGGCCAGGCAGTAGGCTTGGTCCTGGCAGAGAGAGGAGCCATGGGGGAACCCCAATATGACAGATCAGGAAAGACTGTCTAATCCCTGGATCTCCTACACCCCAAGAGTGGGGCCTGGTAGCGGTGCTGTCCCTCCAATTCAGTCCCAATATCCTGGAAACCGCACAGACCCTGGGGAGCGGGAGTAGGGGGTCCCTTTACTGAAAGCCTCATCTCACTGCCTCTGAAGATGGAGAAACCACCTTTACTCGTACATGTCTTGGGAGCCTAAGAGCAACCATTTGCCATTCTTGGAAGTGTCGAAGAGTCCAACAATACAGTGCTGAATGTTAAAGGCTTGATGATTTCCTACCACCAGCAGAACGGAGAAATTAACCATTCTAGCTCCTCACCTTGTGACCCCTCCAAACTTTAAAGATGACGAGAGTGAATGGCCGCCCAATGTCAGGGGCCTGGGGGTCATGTCTGCTTCAATCAACAAAAGCAGATCCATGTTACAGAGTCTAGATTTAAAATGTCATTTTAAGGTTTTATGGTCAGACCATAAAACAAAACAGATTTATGATATAAATAAAAGACAGCTCCTTTCCTTGGAGCCTGATCACAAAAAGCCTTCCTTTTTTTATCCTAGGTGCTTTACTCTTTGGGGCCAGTGCCCTTTGTCGAGGAGGAAAGTGTGTCCCCTCTTGCCCAATGGGAAAAAGCAATAGACTGCCTGCTGGCTCCTCTTTTTTCTATGGAGGTCATCTTAATTGGTCCCAAGCTGATTTAGAGAGAAAGAGACTGGGATCCTCACCTGGAGAATTGACTTCCATTATGATTGAAGAGCTGAGAAATGCTTCAGGGAGGGGAGACGCCTCCCACTCACTGCAGGGAAGAGCTCCCCTTTAACCTGCTTGCCCGGTGCAAGGAACATGCGCTGGAGCAAGGCATTTCTCCTGCAAATCAAAGCGCAGGAGCTGCCACCAGCTGCCCCTCCACTTTGCTCAGTCCATTTTTGGTTAACTAATTGAATTTTCCTTTTATATCCTCCATCCTCGTTTCAGGCTGGCAGACAGCGGTGCCACTGGCAGCTGACTTCCATGTCTGAATTGGCTGCCAGACCTGCCGCAGTCAACTCCTTCTTGAACTCTCTGTGTGCTAGTTCAGAGAGCGCTGTTCTACCATCGTCCCACCATGGCACTTCCAAATGGCTGGATATAATTGGGTTCAGAGGAGTTCAAAGCCATGCTCCAGCATCCTTGTATCAAAGCTCATTGAGCAACAGGGGAACCGTGCACTGAAATGCAGGCATGGGGTGAGGAGAGTTATTAGTGGAATACATTCAAATCTGTCACGCTAGATTCCTGGGTACACAACTGGTTTTTGGTTCAGCTTTTAAGAGTTCAGGTGTGGTCCCCAGGAGATGGCTTCTATAATCGCTGTAAAAATATCTCATTTGTACTAATGCACTTTGCCTATTTCATAGCAGATCCTTTTGAGACTAATTTACATTTTTTTTTAAATGTCAAGCCTTTCTCCAGAGATTGTTCATTCATTATATTTATTTTCTTGGACACGATTTTAACAAACCTTCCCCTGAAGAGCGTGTAGCTATTAACTTTACCGAACGGTCGCTCAAGAGAGAGTTCAAGGAAAATGGTCTGAGGGAGAGGACGGGGCCACAGCACCTCCAGGGCCTTCATCTGCCCCCAAACTCATTTCATTAGCTCTTCATTCAAGGACCAAGAGCCAGGGATAGGAAGGGCCTTCTATCATCCAGTGGGATGGCAGACTACAGCCAGGGCTACATGCTGGCACATTCTGATCCTAGTAGGCCATGCTTTGGGACCCCAAGAACAGAAATCACGTGAAGAGAGTGACATCCAAGGATTCAGGAAAGGAATGAGGGAAACATGAATTATGTGGATGCCAGATGGCCACATTGAACACTCTAATTTATTTCTCATCTTTGCAATAATAAGATCCCTAGACCGCCCTGGGGGAAGTTCCACCTTCCAGAATACATGCTGCCCACCTTCAATAATAGCAATTAAAGTGATCCTAAATATTTCCGGAAAGTACCATGTTCATTGGAGGACTGCCCTCTAGTACTCAACTGATACAGGTCATCCTCCATTTGAATACCTTCAGTGCCTGGAAGTCAGCCTTCTCCTTTGTCAACAGTTATTACACAATTCTTGCTTCCTAGAGTTAAATTCTGTTCCTAGGACTTCATCATTTCAGCATATCATTTAAAGCAAAAGACAATTACTCACTCCTCACAAAAATAGCTCTTCCACTTAGAAAACCAGGCATTTTTATTGCTTACTCATCACACGTACATTCCGCAAATATTTATTGAGCGTTTACATTCGGCCAGATCTAGGCTGGGAGCCGAGCCACAGTGATCGAGATGATGGTGTCCCTATCCTCACAGACCTCAGAATTCAGGGAGGAGAAATGACAACGATGCTAAATATCATATTTCCCTTTATTTGCTCCTCTTGAGATCAACCGTTTCATGTCCTTCAAAGCTTCCTAAATTAAAAAAAAAAGAAAAAAATCCTCCTCGTACCCTCTGCACGACTCTTCTATCATGGTGCCAGTGACAGGCACTACAGAGAGAGAGAGAGCCGGGATCTTTGACATTGTGCCCTGTTGTGCTTCTTCTAGCATTTGCAGGGCACACTATGTCTTCAGATTTCATTTGTGTTTAAGGAAACCCATTTCTTCTTGTTCCTAAATACTAAGAAAGGGAAGGACACAGCCAGGATAGAGGAAGGGCTGGATTTGATTAATACAGTCAATCCCTTTTGCCAATACCACTGGAGGGGGCTAAACTCAGGCACCAGGCAGTTTTGGTGAGAGATCTTTTCAGAAATACTGCTCTCGGCAGGCCTTCGACAAGCCCACTTTGATCTCCTAGGCAATGCTGGCGATATCTGGAAATGGCAGCAGTTGTTTTGTGTTTTGTTTTGTTTTTTCATGCACCTAATTGAGAACATGTTTTATTCAAAATTAAGGGTCCTTGACACATTTACCTAAGTGATTTCAAAGCAGATTTAGCAAGAAAGGAAATAATACAAGTCCCAAAAGTGTCTGGAGCTCCCTTGTATTCACCTTTCTCTTGGGGCCAGCACTACTGAGCCTCTCAGACACATGAGGAACTTCTCCATCTTCAGTCAGGGCTTGTCCTGTTGTCACTGTGAATATCCTTCTGGAATACCTCATCTAAAGTAGTATCTGCCATTAGCATCTTTTCCCTTACCCTGCTTTATTTCTTTTTCTTATTAAAACTAAAGTTATATTGTTAAATATGTATGTATTTGTTTATTGTCCATCTCCTCCAGTGGACCATAAGCTCAAGGAGGCCAACAACTTTGTACCCCCCAAAACCACGCCTTGGATATGTCAGGCACTACATAGATGTTTGTTGAAGGACTGAATGGATGGACAGATGAATGGATGAACTTGTTAAGGGGAAGAAGAAATCCCTACACTGTCTGATCTCAGAACATAGGAGTCTAAGGCAGAAAACTTCTAGATGTCCTGCAGAGCTCTATGCCTCGTGGAAACCAAAATTTGTGACTGCTATGCTTCTTCAGACCAGGCCAGATTGCAACAAATCCTTAAGTGTAGCTCTTCTCTCCTTTCTCTACTCCATCTATTTCTCATTTGACAGTTCTTCCCTACCTTTTTAGGAGCAAAGAAATAAATTCTGCTTTCTGATGCAGAACAAGTAAGAAGTTTCTATCTACTACCGTCTGCCTCCAAATATAGCTGCAGGCCCTTCTTTGTACATGAAGACCAGTCAAAGGTTGAGCCTCCTCCATCATTTCGGCAGCAAAGTCCACACACGCTTCCCCAAGATACCTGTCCTCTGTTATCCAGTCAACCACTCGTGATGGTACTGATGGGAAGAGGTTTTACAGATGTAGATAAAGCCCTGAGTCAGTTGGCCTTACAATGTGGAGGTCATCTGGGGTGTAGGGACCCTGACCTGATGAGGTGAGTCCTTTCAAATCAGAATCGTCTCTCTGGCTCGGAGCAGGAGAGGAAGCCAGTGATTCCAGCACAGAGGAGAGATGACACACTGTTGCTGGCTTGCAGGTGGAATCTCACACATGAGAAGGCGTGCACATGACCTTGAACTGAGAGAGGGCCACTCACAACACACAAGTGGTGTTCATCCTACTAAAACTAAACCAAATCTGGCTGGCACCTGAATGAGCTCATGTGCCAAGACTTCCCTGCAGCCTACAGATAAGAGCTCCGACAGTCCACACCCAGATTTCCACCTTCCAAGACCTTTAGCAGAGAACTCAGCTGAGCCCCACCATATATGTGACCCACACCAGGTGTCTGAGCCACAGAATAGTGAGTAATACATTCATGTGGCTTTAAGTTACTTCATTTGTGATAACTGTTACACAGCAAGAGAAAACTAATACAATTGCCATCACTTTCATCATTACTAAATTCCACACATTGTGTTGAGCCCTTTACATGATCCTCTCATCTAATCCTGGCACCAGCCACAAGTTGGATAATACAAATATTCTGATTCTATAGGCCATGGGGTGAAGTTAATAGAGGATAGATGATACACACACATACACACATCATCATCATCATCATCATCATCTTCTTCTTCTTCTTCTTCTTGATATATATATATATATATATATATATATATATATATATATATATATATCTTGAACAACAACAACAACAACAAAAAACTAAGCAAGAGTTGATCTGGGACAGGCCATGATCCAATTAGGCAATTGGAGGAAAGAAAGAACACTCCCAATACTCTATAGGCCCAGAGATTACAGAGATTGTGTGTGTTTGTGCGTGTGTGTAAAAGATTAATTCAAATCCAGGCAGCCTGACTCTAGGCCAGTCTGGACCCAGATTCTGCCTCCTTCAATCACCCTGCCCCAGGTCCCCCCAGGGATTCTCACACAGCTCCTCCTCTTCGGGTTCTAGCTGGGAGTGTTCTTTCTTTGCTCCAGTTGCCTAATGGGATCATGGCCTTTTCCAGATCAACTCTTGCTTAGTTCTTTCTTGTCCAAGAGCTATAGTCACAATAAACTAGAAAAGAAAGAAAATGTCTGGTGGGAGTGACATCCCTTGATGTGACAGACATTTCTGTATGTCACTCAAAGTCCAGCTTCTCACCTGCTGCCTCACCAGGGAATACCTCTTCCCAGGGATTCGGACATTGACACATTTCAGTCGTATTCAGATCGTGGGCTCACAAGCCTGAGGATCCACTTTCCAGTCTTCAAATTGAAGACCTGACCTCAGCGTGAGGTGCCCACATAGTAGCCATAGGGGAAGCCTGGCTTTAGCTGCCTCTTGAGAAATCTCTCTCTCTCTCTCTCGTGTGTGTGTGTGTGTGTGTGTTAATTAGGAAGACACTATTGCTTTCTGAAGGCTTCCTTCATCCTGGTCTTCACAACCCACACGTAGCCTTCATATTTCAATATCTTAACCTAGAGCTAACCAGAAAGGCTGAGTGCAAAGGGATTTTAAAAGTGCATGCTGTGCTGTCCCTTGAGAATAGAAGTCCCTTAGCTTTTAGATAGTGAATATCCCAGATAGGAAGATACTCTATGGAAAATATGCAAGATTTTGAGAAAAATAGCAGCATTTTTCACTGATAAATTTTTAATAGTAAAAATAAAATATCCTTGTGACTTTAGAAGTTCCTTACCCTTCCTTGATTCAAATAAAGTCAACAGATCACACAGTTTCTTGGAAGTAGGATAACACTCTGAGCAGAGAGCGGGCAAATGCATACAGATGTGGGTTTGGGCAATTCCTTAGTAATGGGAGTGTGGCCCACACCTGCCGCTATCAGGCTCCCCATCAGGGTCGACTTGGGGTCAATTTGAAGTTGTGTTTATAAAACAGAGAAAAGTATTTTCCTTTGGACTTTGGTAGAATTACAACAGAATACCATTTACCTTAGGAACATTCCAGACTTACATGATCTGTCTCAGCAGGCTCCAAACTTAGGTCTGATCCTCAAGAATTTTATGAATCCTATGGATGGGGGGGCGTCATTTTCTTGGGAAAGGGGGTTCATTTCAGTTACATATGATAATACCTGACAATGAGGAGACAACAGTTCATACTCTCACAGGTGTGAGGTATGAGTGAAGGATTCTGGGGACACTGCTAGGTCAAGGAGTCAGATATGTATAGTGGGAAATGTTTGTGACAGAAATCAAGGAATAACAGATCTCACAGTGGGGTCTCTCTTGCCTGGACTTCCAAACCTAGAGTGCAGTTGATTTTTTTTTTAAACTCCAAACATAAAGAAGTGTTGTAAGTAGTTTAAATATCTAGTAATTCTTAACCCTCTTAGAATCTATTCATGTGGAGGGAAATACAGCATGATGTTCAAGCAGGACTGCCATAACAGAATTGGGTTCAAATTTCGACTTCACCACATTGGTATACATCGGCACAAGTAATTTAACTTTTGTGCATCTACTTCTTTTTCTGTACCATGAAGATAAAAGTGTTACAAGACTGAAATGAGGTCATGCATATCCACTTAGAGACACTGAATCACTTCTGACTAGCACTCTTACTATTAAAAGGGGAACAGTCTCTGACATCAAGAAAACAGAGAATTAGCAAGTGATACATGAATCACATACATGGAACACACTGAAAATGAATAAAGAAATAATGAATAAAGAAATAAAATAAAATGAATAAAGAAAGATAATTAGACTGTGATGACTTAAAGGAAATATGGCAACAGAAGAGGTCAGAGGAATGAGAAAGATTGAAAAGAATCATCCTCAGAGTCTCCCACTGAGGCCCAGGTTCTCCTTTCCTGATTCCTCACACACAGGAAATAGAACTGCAGAATCGGCATCCTTCTTCCCAGTTACGAGCATGGCTGGTCAGGAGAAGCCACAAGTCACCCAAACTAGTATCACGTGCTATGTCATTGCACTCTGGCCCTCTTTGGCAACTTACATAATGCTCCCCCACCTTTTCTCCAGAAGTAGGAGCCAGATAGGAATTTCCGGGGTAAAACCTATACCAGAGACCCGTCAGAGACTATATTCAGATTGGAAACTCAGAACTGGAGAAGTCTCCAGTCTATCCAGGCAATACCAGTAAGAGAAAAATGACAGACGAAAACCAAAAGGCAACAAGAGCCTTAAAAATATAAGTTGCAAGACTAAGAACATAAAACATGAAAACTTTAGGTCCACACAGATGTGAGAAAAAAATGCTAAATAAGTTAACAGAAGACCAGGCTAACTTTAGCACTCCAGTCTCAAGAGATGAACAAGAACCAGAGGTGGAAAGCTAGGTTGTCTGGAGTTAGCAGTCCCAGATCTAGCAAATAAAAACACATGACTCAGAGTTAAACATGAATTTCACATCAACTGAAAATATTTTTTAATATCAATATGTCCTGTGCAGTGTTTGGGAAGTATTTATACTGAAAAGATATCTGTAGTACACCTGAAATTCAATTTAATTGGATAGCTTATATTTTACCAGTGACCCTGTCTGGTTAATCCACTAGCCATTTGGTAGTTTGTGGCAACACTAGATTCCTATCAATCAGATGTTAGAAAAAGCAGGGGCTGGGAGGAGTTTGCAGCACCAAAGAAAAAAGTTAAGATTCACTGTGGTTGGACATGCCAAGAGCAAATACCCATGTTAGAGTTGTGAATGTGAAGTGAAAACGAAGACCCAGGAAAAGAAGTTAGAGAACAGGAGATGTTTTCCATCACAAAGTGCCAGAAGGATGTCTCACCCTAAAGCCAGCCAGAGGGTGGCTTTATCTGGAGTTTCTCTTGAAGTTCTGGAACTTTCCACCTTGATTCTCAGCAATCCCCATCCTCCCTCTCCTCCTAACAGGAAATGGACACTTTGATATTTAGATAGTTTTCCCAGTTGGTAAGCTTTGGTGCAACCTACTCTGCAGGTAGCCTTTCTTGATATGGATAGACTAGGTCATGATTTATGCACTGATTCAATAAATATATATGGAGTGCCTGCTATGCATCAGTGTTCTCAGGGCAGACATGCTTATGCTTATCAAATGTATGTTGGACGCAGCCCCCCTGCATCAAATACATTAAAATGGCTTCTTAAAATGCAGACTTCTGGGCACTATACCCGTTATAAGAACCTATAAGGGGCCAGGCACTATGGCATCAGCCTGTAAGCCCAGCAGCTCAGGAGGCTGAGGCAGAAGAATCTCAAGTTTGAAGCTAGCCTTAGCAACTTAGTGAGACCTTGTCTCAAAATAAAAAATGAAAAGAGCTCGGGATATGGCTCAGTGATAGAGCACCCCTGGGTTCAATTCAGGGGCAGGGGGATGGGTGGACCCATAAGGGAATCTGGACATTTGCATTTTCCTAAGTGCTTCAGATGATCCTTAGATTCAGAATCACTGATCTATCAACTGTGTAATGTGAGTAGATATGTCAGTGTCCTTGACTTATGACAAGTAGGAGAAAAGCAACAGGTGACCATGACGTGTAGAACGCTAAATGTGGTTAGGCTGGTACCAGGGAAGGTGAAGGACTTGCCTAAGCCACGTGGCTTGTGGAAGTCTAAGATGGGACATGCATCAGTTTTCTATTTCAAAGTGCAGCTCTCATCCCACTGTAACTTGGTCATTCCAGAACCTCGACCCCCCCCAAACATGAGTGTATGAGTGTACACAGATGTCCGCTTGTGGACACGTGTTTGCTCCACGTACATATGCGCCTGCGCACGTATCCTTCAGCGCTGGGCACCTAGCAGAGACCCTGTGACCACGCAGCTGTGTGATGATGGGCTGAACCTTTCCAGCAGAAAAGAATGCCTATCCATAAGCACGGGTGCTTTATTCTCAGTCTTCTGCGAGCTTGATCTAATGCTGGTGTGTGCCTCTATTTTAAGGCTCATGAGACCTCGCTGCCAACAGAAGGTGCTCTTGATGCCCTGAAGTCGGTGGCACGGTTCCACCCTGACACACCTTGCCACTACACACGGAAGGAAAATCACGCTCCCTTCAACAGCACCTGCGCTGGGAGCTGCTGCCGGCTCTTCACTGGCAACATTTGCTTTTCCCCATCATAACAGAAGCCAGGAGAGGGCTTTATTCCCATTTTGCAGGTAGAAAGACTGAAACAGAGAAAGGATGAGTAAGTTTTCTTTTGAGACACTAGAGATAAACATTAGTCCCAACTGAGAGCAAATCCCCACCTCCTGGCTAACTCCAAGAGTGGAATTCCTGGAATTCATGGGACTCCTTCCTCATTCCCAGCTTTCTCCTTCCTGTGTGAAGCACATTGGACCCTCCTTCCTAACTTCCTCACTTGAGCTCTCAAATCAAGGATGGCAGCAGAATGGAAATCCCAAAGGAAAACATTCAGAAGGAGGTTAGAATGAAGAATGGTCTAATATCTATTTAGTGCTCTGTAGCTTTCAAGGGCCAAGTAGAAAGACAACCCCTGATTGGACTAATCTCTACAATAATCTTACACAATAAATATCTCCAGTATCATCTGTCCCATTTCATCAAAGAGGTCAGGGATGCCCTTGAGATCCAGCAGATGAGAGGGGCCAAACTCTGCTTGATCCCAGAGTTCCCCTCCTGGAATAAGCTTCCCAGTGGTTCTGGAAAAGGTTCTCAGGTTGGAGGGTCCTTCTCTCTTAGTCTCTCAATTATATGAGTTGGATGCTTCTTTTGCAAAACAGCATTTGTCCCTCACCCCCACTGCAGAAGCTTAGCAGGGCCTCACATTTTTTTCATTTAAAATCCCAAATTCCCCCAGTCTGACAGCTACTAAAAAAGTAAAAGAATTATAGTTGAACAGGAACATGAAACACAGCCTATCAAAGATGCCCAGATTATTATAAACCTAGATTATTATAGCTTCCTCAGGTTTTTTATAAGTAGAGCATTTTTAACTCATGAGAAATATTCTTATATATACATATATGTATTTATAGACACTCCCTTATAATAAACACAGAAGCAAGCACACTGTTCCCAGAATCTTTGGCTTGGCTAAAATATGATGATATTCTTAGTTCTTAGTATGGGGGGTGGAAAAAGCCTCTGAACACTCTGGGCTTTTTATAGCTCTGGCTCCTGGGCAGCATTCCCTGCAGTAGCAGCCCCGGATAGCAAAGGAGCCAAATAACGCTAATGGGGCAAACAGAATGTAATTGCTTATGTGTGCTGGTTATATCCTGAAACAAATTGTTTCTTAATGCTGAGGTCAGACAGGGTTTAATTAGGAGAAATACAATTGGTGTAAAATTCTGCAGCAGGCTGCTTGTTTGGTGTCATGCCAAGTCAACATCTAGTCTCTCCAAATGGAAATTTTCATTAGAGGCCATTGGCAGCCCTAGTTAGGCTGAGTTTCAACTTTTCCGAGTCTCCTGGTAGTGCAAACCTGAAACTCAGCATATCCACTGCCTAATAAAGGGCTGTCCCCCTTGCATTCGCAAACATTTGAACATGTGCACACTGTCTTTCTCTGTTTTTCACATATCCAGCTGCCCCAGTTTCCCCATTAGCAAAACACGCATTTCCCACGGGAGCCGGATGAACCGAAGCAATCTTCTGCTTTTTTTGACCATTCTTCCTCCTCCCCTATTCCCATGTTAATTATACTTAATCTTGGATCAGCATATTATTGCTTCAAAAATATTTTCATAGGCATCAATTCATCCAATCTTACCAAGAAACAGAGCGGTGAGTGGTTTGTATATTTACAAGTAGCAGACTCATCGAAGGTCACATCTAGGATTGGCTAAGAATAGATCTCAGACCTCCGGATGGTTGGCCCTGGGTGTGAGCTGAACCACAGAACCTAGTGCTTACACACGCTGAAAAATCTGTATTTGCTCATGTCAGTGAAACACATGCAAACTCGACTCTGTTTCTCCTTTCTTTTTGCAAGAGTGAACGGTGCTATTATTCAAAGCTGCACAAATTTCCCCAAGATTTTGCAAACATTCTTTATTAGATGTGACCTTTCCTTTGTTGTCCCCCGTTTCATGCGTGTCTTCTCGTACACTCAAAGATCTCGATTAATGCCTTCGGCAGTCATACTGCTATTTACATTAATTTTAAGAGCCTAGACCTTCACACCTTCAAGGATAAGCTTTTATCAGTGTTTCTAATATAAATCTTGTGTCTCAAAAGTGTTTAATTTATTTGGAAAATTTTGCTTCCAGGCTGTAGTGGTTTTTTCTCTCTTTCTCACTCTCTTCTTTCTTCCTTCCAGCTGAAGGCAGTTTTCATTATAGTGACAAAGACCCCACTATGTTAAAGAAAATTGCACAGAGAGACCCCAAAAATCCATCTACCCAACAAAAATCTAAGTCATTTTCCCCTGCAGTATCATATCAGCAGTAACCGTCATGGGTTTAAAGACATATGGGACCAAGTTTTCATTTTTATATGTGATTCTGATTTGCAGAGACTCAGGTTCCTTGTGAGTTGAGCTACCTTTCATTGTGGTGCTGGGCCTCTGGGTCCATGGTAATGTGTCTGGTTAGGGTCAAGGGAAAGCTCTGCACAGGGCAAGCAATTATTAAGCAATCCCTTGTCCTCAGCCTTGCTGAGCCGGAAGGCCATGAGATCTCACTGGAAGGAGGGGTCAGGGGTTTCCCAGCTGCCCAGGACTCTGTTCCAGAGTCTGTGAGACGGAGAGTTATGGAGCTCTCTTGCCATAGACATATGACATAGATGCAGATTCCTTGCAACCCTGCCTTCCCACAAACTGACAACCCACTAGAGTCACCTTGGGCTTTAGACCACAGATGCCACCACTACTGTACATCAACCTTATACCAGAGATGCAAAGCACTCTTGAATTTGCATCTACAGGATAGAATTTTCTAGTATTTTAAATTTTTCTTGTGTTACCCTGTGTACCATTGAGCCTTGCATGAATTTGTCCTGAAATGGTAGATTCGTTCCAGCGCAATTGATACACTAGGGAACAAGTTGGGGTCCAATGTGAATTTTCATTTGCTGATGCTCAATTTTGTCTCTAAGAAACAGAAAACTGCATGCAGCTGAGCTGAGCTGCATAAAATACTGATGCCTGATGCAGTGGCGCTTGCCTGTAATCCCAGCGGCTTGGGAGGCCGAGGCATGAGGATGGCAAGTTCAAAGCCAGTCTCAGCCACTTAGCAAAGACCCTAAGCAACTCAGTGAGACCCTGTCTCTAAATAAAAATATCAAAAAAAAAAAAAAAAAAAAAAAGAATATGCACACGCATCCCTCAAATACCCTACTGGCCATTCTGTCTCACAGTATATGCTATACCCGCAATCCTTTCACATTTGTGAACTTTATTATTTAGAAAAAAAAACACAAAAGCAGGACACAACAAATAAACGTACACTCATTCCACATCCCAAAGCTTTCGGTGTGTCCTGGTTCAAGGTGCCAAGCAATGCATGCAAGAAAGAAAGCACTCTGTTCAAAGACCTTCAGTGGATATTGCTATATCCAGCAGCGGTCCCTTTTGATGCTAGTGATGGCTGGTTTGGTGGTTTCAGAAACCCTGCTACAACTTCAAATCCATAAAAGAATTTCCAGCGGTGATACAGAAGTTAATTAAAGAAAGGACATACACAGCATCAAATTTCCAATTTTGATGAAACAGGTATCTGTTATAAAGGCATGCCTTAAAGGACTTTCATCTGAAAGGCAGAAAAATATGCCCCGGGATTTAAGGTTGCAATAGATGGCTCAACTGTGATGTTCAGTGCCAATTCTGAACATAGAACACTGAACCACACTCCAGCACATCTGGTCCTACAATTTTCCAATCAGTTTCAGATAATCCCCTTCCACCCCTTCACGAGAACTCCCAGAAGCAGTGCTTCTGCAGCCCACTCCCACAGGTGAACTACTGGTTATTTCCAGGGCAAAGAGCCATGTTTATTACATGACTGAATTATGTATTCCATAAGCTTTTAACACAAGTTCAACTGTACTTGTAGTTTTGATGTATCCATGAAAACTTTTTTGAGTGTTATCCTTTCCTTAAGCCCTGTGATTTTTATTGTGCAGTTTCACATAGCACAATGATTTTTTTTCTCAGGACACGTATGTTCATTAAAGCAGAATTGACTAGACTTGATTATTATCTAGGGATGGCCATGGTCTTCAAATATTTGGAATACCATAGATTGAGGATTTTACATCTGATGCTCCCAGAACTAAATTTCTAATTATTTCACCATGATTTGTTTCACCACAATTCTTGTCACCTGTGTTCATTGGTGTCTCCATCCTTCCATTTTCTCAGCCTGAAAACCCTGCAATTATCCTCCATTCCTCCTCATCTGACCTCATCTCCTGATGATTACCTTCAAAACACATCCACCTGCCAACGTCTCCACCAGTCCCAAGTCCTGGATTATTCCAATGGCCTCTAAACTCATCCTCTTCCTCTGCTTATCCTGGCCTAAGGCTACTTTAAAACCAGGAGCCTATAACAGCTCCTGTAACAGATCATAGCACTTCTCCTTGCCCCTCCAGTGGCTTCCCACCCATTCTGAGTAAGAGGGACACAGTCTACACAGCCCTCTGCCGACATACCCACCACTCTTCCTCTGGCTCAGGCCACCCAACAGCACTGCCAGGGCCCTGGCCATCCCTCACCTGTGCCACATATTTTCTTTTCTCCCAAAGGTTCTGCTTGAACTGACCCCTTCCCCAAATGGGATTCACCCAGGCACCTGCATGGCTGGCTTATTCTGTCACTCACCCTGGGTCTTTGCTTACATGTCACCTTCTTAGCACACTATTTAAATTTGAGCACCTTCCTCCAGTATTGCCAATCCCCTTGCCTGCCTTATTTTTCTCAATAGCATCATAATGTGTCTTCCTACGTGTTTCTTGCTTTGTTTACCAGCTTCCTCCACTGGAATATGGTCCCTTGAAGACATGGATTTTTTTCCCTTTCCTATTCACTGCTGTAACCCTAGATCCTAGGACAATGCCTGGGATAGAACTTATTGAGTAATAAATATTTGTTGAATAAGTGAAGTAAGGGTTTGGTCTCTTTGTCAAACAGAGGAATAAGAAGTCACAAGGAGGCTCCACTTGAGAAATAGTCAACCAGTCATGCAAGGTGTTTGGGGAGACAGGAAAATTCTCTGTAACTGGAAGTGTTTTGGGGGAGGGGAGTTGCCAACCACAAACAGGTGTTGTGGTGGGGGTACTGGCACATGGTAAAGCACCAAGGATAAATAATACCCAAGGTCCCGTCCTACAATGGAAGTCCACGCTTCCCACTATTTATGTTAGATTTCTCACCATTTGCATTCATTTCTCAGAAAGGACTAGAATGAACCCCATTTTCTTTTGATCACTTAGTAGTACAGGTAATAGGTTATGTTATGATGAAAATGTCCTCTACCACATGAGCTACCTCCTACCTATCCCCCTTGCTTCAAAGGCTGTGGGAACCATCAAGTAAGATACTTATGAAAGCACTTTGAAAGAATAACACGCTCAGCAGAAATGTAACATAGATATGGCATGAAAACCCTCCTATGCAAGGAGCCCTCTGCTCAGCACCTTTTTAAAAAATACACAACCTCTTTATAGCAATACCACAGAATGAGGCCTCCATTTATGAGGCACCAGGGCACAATTGCACTTTTTTTTTATACCAAAGCTATGCTAAAAACAAAGGTTCTGATTTGTTCCCTGGGATGAGGAAAGGGTACAATAGTAGTTCATTGCTGTGGTCATAAACATTGTGACAGTTGAATTAATGTTCCTCAATATCAGATTAATACCAATATACTATCCGTATCAATCTTGAGAAACTATATCAAGATTTTCAAACTTAATTTTACATGGGGGGTGGAATATCTCTCTCTATCTCTCTCTCTCTCTCTCTCTCTCTCTATATATATATATATATATATATATATACACACACACACACATATATATATACACACATATATATATACACATCCACACACACACACATATATATGTATATATGTATATTTTTTCCCCACTGAAATAAACTTCGAGGAGGCAGAATAGCTATTCTGAGACGCACATGCCACCAAATGTAACCAAACCAGGAAACTCTGAGAAACTCTAAGACACAAGTCTGCAAACGCTCTCTCTTCCATCTTGGCCTGCATGGTTTGAAGGAAAAACTCACTCCTGACATTCTATTGCTCTTTGCTGCTTTCTTGTCTTTCTTGTCTACTCTCAGAGACAACTGAGCAGCCAGAGGTGCAGAAAAGCCCCGAGTCTCCAGCTACTTCCAACTGCCTTCACTGGGGTGGGTTCTCCCAGGGGAGGGGCTCCAAGAAAGAAACCACAAATGAGTGCTCACGAGTTGTGGGAACTTTCAACCTCACTTTCCTAATTTTCTAAGGTACAGAGAGCTCATCCTCAGACTTCAGGGTTTTTGAAGACCAGCCTTTGTGGGGGCTGCCCAGACACTTGCTCTTGGCTGGAAGAGGAAATAGGTTTCCCTCTTACAGATGATGCAGAACTAATGAGCGAGGGCATTGTCATGGTGCTGTCCGTTACCAGCCCGCGTGGACAAACCAGGGCATCTGGTGTTCAGCCAGAGGAGGAAGGCCTTCCCTCCTGCATGGACAGAACACAGAGACCCACCAGAGACCACTGCGACTGGACTCTGAGGGCAGCCTGCGGTCATCCCTGGGCCAGTGGCTGAGGACTGACTGTCCTTCAAAAGCCTTCCAGGGAGTGATGAGAAAATCCCCAGGAAGCCTGGGTGAGCCATGGAGCCCTGAGCTGCCTCCTATTTGCATGCAGTTCAGGAGAAGGAGAAGCTGTTAAAGGCAAAGATTTGAGCTGCACTGGGAGCTTTGGCCTTTTCAGTGGAGGGACCCAAGAGACTGCCTGTCAAACAGAAGTCTGTTGCTAAAACCACCTCGCTGAGAAAGCTGAGGGAGTCAGGGGGGCTGAGGCTGGAGAAAGGGGGAGTCGCAGGAAGGTTTGACTCACCTCCACCAAAATACAGCAAGGGGGAGGCAGATGAGGGCAGAGAGGGAAGGAATAAAGGAATTCACGTGGCTCTGTGTCTCCAAAAGCATTTCCCCCTGGACAGCGTGCTGTGGAGATGCATATATATATTTTAAATTCATTAATTCAGTTTTACAAATAAGAAAGTGGGTTTCTTTCATTTCCCCTGATTCCATCTTCCCTGTTCTCCATTCTCCCCGATTCTCTCCATGGTGATCCCGCTGCGAGGCAGGCGTGGGGGAGCAGAGCTGAGAAACGGTGGGGTACGCTGCTACTTCTTTGCTCTCTCTCTCTCTCTCTCTCTCTCCTTTTTAAAAATCGCGTCAAAGCCCCTTTCCTTCAGTAATCCTTGATATTCCCTGAGGAGCTGAGTTAAGATTTAATTGTGAAATTTGCATAGTAACTCAGCAAATAAATTCTCCCGTCTCTCATAGACCTTTCACTGCAGAGGGCCGTTTTAGTTATAAATCACTTATTTCGAGATCTCAACTGCATCAGCATTTTGTGCCCCTGAGGAATGTGGAAAGGGGAAGAAAATCCAATGACATGCAGAGTTAGCGTTTGGCTTTCATTTCTTGGTGTAGGGCAGTGGGAGGCAGAGGCTGGATGGGGACAGAATAACAAGTGCCATCTTTGGACCTGTGGCTCCTCCAAGGAAAACCTGTGTGGGAACAGCCTGGCTCCCCAACACGTCCATCCGAGTCACCCTTCAGCCCACGGCAAGCTGGGAAACCCGAAAAGATTTGCAGAAAGGGCACAAAGGTAGGACAGTGTGCTGGTTCCCTGCCGTTGACCCCTGCTGAAATCACGGACAGCCAGTTGACCCTGGTAAAATGTGTGGTGCTGGATCTGCAAGTACTCCTCCAGGGAGGGTCAGGAAGATCACAGAGGACAGTGTGTCCCAGCCTTGTCTAAGGACAGCTGAGGTCTTGGCTCCCATTTGGGACTCACTCTAGCAATGAGGTTTGTTTTGTTTTGTTTTCTTCCCCCTTTTCTCGGGCTGAAAATATTCTGGATCATTTCAGAATGTTCCAGAATGTAAATATGGTTGTTTGGTTGAATCAAATAAAAACAATTTCACCAGAGCCCAGAAATCTCTTCTATAGCATCTCTGCCTATTTTATGTTGGCATCACAAGGAGCTTCCTCTCTCTGGCATGCATCCAACACAAGCAGGCTTTAGGTTATCGAGGGCGGTCGCAGAGCAAGCCCGGGTTATAACAATGGAGAAGGAAACCCAAGGAAGGTACAAGAAAGTTTAAAGACAGGGGAAGGAGAAGCGGCTTTGATTATTCACCCTGGGAATCCAAACTCTCTGTCCAGAGATAACAAACGTGAGTGGTGCTGAATGGAGATGGCTACTGGACCTGTCTTGTATCTCTTGTCCCTTAGGAAACCCTAGCAATCCTCTTGAGACAAGATCTTGTGTGGATTATCAGAGGTTAAGCTGCTAATCAACCAAGATGTGATCATCTCCCTTTAAAGAATATTGCTACTCTTGAAGAAAAAAAAATTTAAAAAGAGCAAACAGGAATTTTATGCAGATAACTTACATTCACCTAAAAACTTGAAGATTGCTGATCAAACGCAAGCCTGGTAGTCATATTTCCTTCAAACAACTGATTTCAGTTCCTTATTTATTCTGTAGCTGATCAAAACATGGTGCCCTAATTTTCAAGTTATGCTTGTCAGCCCCAGGAGATCAGTGAAAATTTAAATTCCATAGATGAATCAACAAGTCGACGTATCTCTGCAGATGCATATCTTCCCACTGACATGCACCAAGTGGTCCTTCAATATAAGAGTTGCCTTTTCGTCTCCAATTGGAGTCAATGAAGGATTCAATCTAAGCTGCTTTTTTCTCCTGACTCTATAATCACATCAACAATAATGTTCCCCAAGAAAATGTTATCGCAGAAATTATAATGAACATAATGTAGGTGGTTAGATAAACAATACTTATTTTAAACCAACACCTGACTAATGAGTGAAATACTAGTAATGTTACATTACAATCAGGAATAAGAAAGGTACCTAATCTACTGCTAATAATTATTGTTTTGGAAATTATAGCTAATATAATGAAACAGAAAAACTCAAGTAGGTATAAACATCAATAACGGGAGATAATGTCTATAAGTTACAGTTGTACAATTATTAAATGGGAGATTCCAGAAATAAACAATTTATACATTTTCAGTTGCATGCAGTTCTGAGTGGGGTGATGAAATCCTGGGCCTTCCTGCTCCATCCGCCTAGGTTGAGAACCGTCCACCTGTCCCCACCATATACACTATCCTTTCATTAGACAGTCACCACATGTGCTGCTGTTGTATCACAGGGCTTGTGTTCAAGGAGCCTTATTTTTCTGAATAATAACCCCCAAACACAACAGTAGTGTTGCTGGCAACTTGGACACGCCCAGGAAAAATCATGGAGTGCTTAAAGTGAAAACCTGGAAGCTCTTGACTTAAAAAACGACAACAACAACAACAACAACAACAAAAAAAAAACAGTATAAGCTGAAGTTGCTAAGACCTACAGTAAGAACAAATCTTCTAACAGCAATATCGTGAAGAAGCAAAAAGAAATGTATGACAGCATGGTTGACACACCCCATGCCACAAAAATGATGGCCACAGCGTGTGGTAAGTGCTCCGTGTAAAAGGGAAAGGCATTAAGTGGTAGGCTATGGTGCTGCCCACAGTTTCTGGCATCCATTTGCATCTAGATTGTTCCCAGCTGATAAGGGCATACTGTATGTGACTGTACACCAAGGAAATCAAAATGATTCACCCCAAAGCAGTAAAACTAGTGTCACGATGACAAGAAAGTATGATAAAATAAAGCATTCCATTAATTTAGCAGTGAAAGTAAAAGCCTCAGAAAAATAAGATGAAATAGACATAGGCTGGAATAGCAGACAGAGGACAATCTTGCAAAACCCCAGAGCGCCCCACAGTCCCGAACCCCGAGAACAGACTGGGAGATTAGATAAAAGACGATACACAAAACTGGATTTTCTTACCCCTTACTGGTACTCTGGCAAGTGGAATGTCGGACAGCCAGCCATTGAAGTCCACACCTTTGTAAAACCAGAAGACAGAGCTGTAGAAAAGACAGAGGTTTCCAGATAGAAGGAGCCCAGGAGGAGCCCCAACACAATGAATCTCCACAGTCACAGGTAGCCTCGTCTGAACACCAAGGACAAGGAGACCATTCCCGCACCTTCCACGGGGAGAAACACGGGTCACAGAAATGGGAATTAGATGAGTATCTGTTGTCTCACCAGGAACTCTGTGTTCTAAAAGAGTTGTATTTAACCTAGAAGACTATGCCTAAGCACTCAGCCCTTAGCCTTGAGACCTTGTAGAGGGCTGAAGACACACTCTTAGAAGGGGTTTGGAACAATGTTCTCTGGGCTCAGGGACACCAAACACCTCTTGGACCAGGTTTGGGGATCATCTCAGAAATGGGGTTCAAGTGGAAGTTGTACACCAACAACAAGGGTCCCTGCCCCTTCTCTAGATGCCTTCCAGAATACTGGTAGAGAAACTTACTTTGTGCAGGAAGATGACTGGAACGTTCTTCTACAAGGGACTGATGGACCCAAGAAAAAAGACAAGCTAACATTTAGAGTGGCATCCATAGAAAGTTCAGGTCTCTACTCCAGTTCCCCAGGGCCCACCAATCAGCAATTCTGCATTTTTCTGTGCCTCACACTTATAGATAAACAGACACACAGGATAACCTGACATTTGAAGGAAACTACAACAGGAAAGAAAGACAGACACAAAGCCAAACAAGCTGAGAGGGTCTGGACATAAAGACATAATGACTACAGAGAGGAAGAGGGAAAATCTTCCAAAAATATTCTTACCAAGATAAGATATTCACCCATCAAATAAGAATGGGAAGCTCTGAAGTTATTATTCAGTGAGTAAGAAAAATGCATGTGATGTTAAATTATGTTAGAAAATTAGAAAACACATCAATTAGAAGTATGAAAAATTAGCTAAGAAAATCTCACAAAAAGTAAGACAAAAAGACAAGGAAATTACCAACATGAAGAGATATAAAATTAGAAGTCCACAAATCTAAATATTAGAAATTTTAGAAAGAAAGGATAAAGAAAAATCAGGGAAGACATCATAAAAGATCTTGGTATTCATTTCTCCCTTTAGAAATACCATCAGTGTCCATTCCACTAAATTTAAAATAGCCCCACTAATTCATATATTTTAAAATTATTTTAAAAAGAAATCTTAGCAATTTGGTAGGGAGGAGGGAACAAAATAAAAACAGACCAGGAAAAGGCACCTGGAATGTAAAGAGACTGCTGGAAGACCTTGAAGATCTTCCTTCAAACTTCTATGAGAAAGTATTCCTAATGTAGAATTCTGATGCATCCAAAATACCCATCAAGAGGAGTGTAGCATAAACAGATTTTTAGATGATACAAATTTATTAGTAGGATCTTAGTGTGTTCCTAGAACTTGTGCTTTACCAAACAAGAAGTAAAACAAAGGGCTGGGGATATAGCTCAGTTGGTAGAGTGCTTGCCTCATATGTACAAGGCCCTGGGTTCAAACCCCAGCACCACCACCACCTCCAAAAAAAAGAAAGAAAGGAGGACACTGGTGAGATTCAGTCAATGATCAACAGAGGTACCAGGAATTTCCAGACGATATGTTCAAGGAAGACTCAAAAGGACAGCCACACGTCAGGCCCAGGGAACCCTCAGTCCAGACAGACAGGAAGACTTTCTGAGACAGATTGAGGTTTTGAGAAGAGTTCACAGTTGTGTGGATGGTTTAGTGATTAATTGATTAAAAGTTTACAGATAAATACATGAAATAATGTGTAAGATTCAATAGAACAGGAAACCCCAAGTAGAAATTTACCAGGAATTTCGAATCTGGTATTCAATATGAACAATGTTTTACATGAACTCTGATCAACTCCAGGGCCAAAGGCGTGAGTTGTGATTCCATCAGACTCCTCTGAAAGATGTGATGTGTGCTGGAGGGGACAGATTCCTGGAAAAATCATGGATCTCCAGCATAGGAAGATGACCTCAGCATTCAATGTAGAAGAGGCAACTAGCTGCCCCTTTGGTAAGAATGGAGAGGGTGGCTGTTTGTTTACCCTGGTAGAGTGACAGGTGCTACTGAACATAGGTGCCTCCGATTTGTAAACCAAGCATCTATGAATATGACTCTAACTCTGTTTAATAGGTGTCTTCTCAGGTATCTCTGATCTCCCTTCATGAAATAGCAATCCCTCATTCCCCATGCCTCTTTCTCAGCGTGGTTCTGACTTACAAACTGATTGTCCCTGATTGAGAGATCGTTCTGTTCAGTCACTGTCTGAGCCCCTCCATTCCAATCAGGAGTGAATATCTGGAGGTCCAAGACTTGGCTTTTATTTGTGGAGGAACTGCTGGCACTTAGACTCACACCTAGAATAAATAGCAATTAAACAAGGAATCCAAAACATATTCTAAATTGGACATTTTATTATTTATGGGGTTGATATTTGTTTATTTTAGGGTAACTTTTTCCACCTTGACTGAGATACAATTGATAAATTTTGTGAATGATCGAGGTATCTGATGTCATGTAATATGTCCACATCATGAAGGATTGCCACAATCAAATTAATTAACACATGCATCAGCTTACATGGGTTCCAACATTTTGTGTGGTGGGAATACCTCAGATCTGCTTCCTTAGTAAATTTCAAGTAGACAATATAATATTTTTAACAAGAATCCCCACACTGCAAATCCCAGAACCTATTCATCTTATACTCAAAAGTTTGTATTCTTTGTCTGACATCTATTTCCCATCCCCATTCCCTGGCAACCACCATTCTACTCTGCTGCTTCTTCTGTAAGTCCCATTACTGTACATTCTATATTCTGTAAAAGTGACATAATACAGTCTTTGTCCTTCTGTGCCTGCCTCATTTCCCTTAGCATGGTAGGATTTTCTTTTCTTTTTATGGTTGAATAGATTGGATTATATCTAGATACCACTTTTCTTCATCCATTCATCTGTCGATGGACACATTCCTCATTTCCATAATTTGGTGATTGTGAACATGCTGGAATGAAGGTAGAATTGTAGATAGCTCTTGGAGATACTGATTTCACTTCCTCCGGATACACACCCAGAGGTGGGATTGCTGGGTCATATTGCAGTTCATGTTTAATAGGTTGAGTAACCTTCATTCTGTTTTCCATAGATGCTACACCATTTCTCACTCCTACCAAGGGTACACAGGTTTCCTTTTCTCCATATTCTGGATAGAGCTTGCTATCTCTTGTTTTTTTGATCATAGCCACCCCAATGTGTGAAGTGATTTTCATTGTGGTTTTGATTTGCATTTCCCTGATAATTAGTGTTGTTGGGTATTACTTGTTGGCTATTTATGTGTCTCCTTTCTTTTTTTGTTTTGTTGGTGCATTATATGTCTTCTTTTGAGAAATGTCCATTCAGAACTTTTGCCTGTTTTTAAATTAATTATTTGTTCTTAATATTTTTGAGATTTCTTTAACATATATTTGATTATTAACCCCCATAAGACACAGGATGTGGTTTGTGATTTTTTTCTCCCATTCCATAGGTTGCTTTTTCATTTTATTATTTCTTTTGCTGTTCAGAAGTTTTTCAGTTAGATATATATATATATTTTTTAAATCTTTGCTTTTGTTGTCTGTGGTTTTAGTGTCATAATCAAAAACATCATTGCCAAGACCAATGTCAAGAATCTTTATTCCTATCTTTTCGTCTAGGAGTTCTACAGTTTCAGGTCTTACATGTAAATCTTTCATCCATTTTGAGTTCATTTTTGTGTATAGTACAATATAAAAATCCAATTTCATTTTTTTCCTTGTGGATACCCATTTTCCCATTGAAGAGATTGTCCTTTCTCTGTTGTGTATTTTTGGCATCCTTCTCAAAGACTATTTGACCACATATGTGTATTTCTGGGCTCTGTGCTGTATTTTGGTCTATTGGTTTATGTGTCTGTTTTTATACCAGTACTGGAACAGTGTTAATTACAATAGCTTTGAAATATATATGTAATCAGGAAGCCTGGTTTCTCCCACTTGGTTCTTCTCTCTCAAGGTTACTTTGACTATTAAGAATAGTCAAAGTTAGCTTTTGGTTATATATGAATTTTAGGACTTTTTTCCTATTCCCATGAATATGTTATTGGAATTGTAATAGTGATAGCATTTAATCTGCAAATTACTTTGGGAACTTTGGATATTTAAACAATCTTAATCCTTCCAACCCATAAAAACGGGATATTTCCATTTACATATGTCTTTTTCTAATTCTTTTCATCAATATTATAATTTTCAGTATACAACTATTTTATCTCCTTGATTAAATTTATTGCTACATATTTTACTCTTTTTGATATTATTGGAAATGAGACCATGTTTGTAAGTTCTTTTGGGGATAGTTTATTGTTAATGATAGAAACATGGCTAATTTTTGAATGTGTTATTTTATCCTGCAACTTTACTAAATTAGTTTATTTGTTCTAACAGATTTTTATAGAGGTTTTAGTGTTTTCTATACATTAGATCATGTGATCTGCAAACAGAAAAAAGTTAACTATTTCCTGTCTAATGTGAATGCCTTTTATTTCTTTTTCTTGACTAATTGCTAGGTCCTAATGGCTAGGACTTTTTGTACTATGTTAAATAGAAGTGGTAAAAATGGGCATCCTTCTTCCCTTGTTCCTGATCTTAGAGCAAAACTTTAGCTTTTCACTGTTGTATATAGTGTTAGCTGTGGGCTGGTCATATATTGCCCTGTTATGTTGAAGTACATTCCTTCTACGCATTCTTCATTAAAAATTTTTGTGATAAAGGATAATGAGTTCATTCAAATGCTTTTTCTCTATCTATTGAGATACATGAATTTTATTGTTCATCCTATTAATATGGCATATCACATTTATTAATTTTCTTACGTTAAGCTATCTTTGTATCCCAGAGATAAATCCAACTTGATCAGTGCATATGATACTTTTAATGTGCCATTGAACTCAGTTTTCTAGCATTTCATTAAAGATTTTTGTATCTATGATCATTAAGGATTTGGACTCTTAATTTTCTTTTCTCCTGATATCCTTCTCTGATCTTAAATGGGTAAATCTGGCCTTATAAAATAAGTTTGGAAATGCTCTCTCCTCTTCATTATCTTTTTCAGAGTTTGAAGGAACGGTGTTGATTCTTCTTTAAATGTTCGGCAGAATTTACCCATAAAGCCACCTGATCCTGGGCTTTCCATTATTGGGAGGCTTTTGATTGCCAGTTCCATCTTCTTACTCATTACTTTTCTGTTCTGATTTTCTATTTCTTCATTATTCAGTCTTGGAAAGTTGTACTTTTCTAGAAATTTATGTATTTCTTCTAGGTCATCTAATTTGTTGGCTTATAGCTGTTCATAGCAGTTTTATGATTCTTTGTAATTCTGTGTAATCAATTGTAATGTTTCCTCTTTCATTTCTGATTTTAGTCTTCTCTTTTTCTTAGTCTAGCTGAGATTTTATCAATTTTGTTTTGCTTTGCAAAAGCCAACCCTTAGTTTTGCTAATTTCTTCTTTTTATTTCTTGTCTTCATATCATTTTCATCTGCTCTAATATTTATTATTTCCTTCCTTCTGCTTGATTTGGGCTTAGTTCCTATTTTTCTACTTACTTGAAGTATACTATTAGTTGGTTCATTTGAGATCTTTCTTTTTTCTTAATATACATACTTATCACTGTTAAGTTCCCTCTATGAACTGCTTTTGCTATATCCTGTAAGTTTTTGTATATTGGATTTCCATTTTTATTTGTCTCAAGATATATTTTGATTTTCCTGTGGATTTCTTCTCTGACTCATTGGTTGTAAAAGACGTACATTGTTTAAGTTCCATATATTTGTGAATTTCCCAATTATCCCCTTGTTACTGATTTTTAGTTTCCTAACATTGGGAGCAAAAGCAGCTTCATATGATTTTCAATCTTATTAACTTTATTAAGCCTTATTAAGTCTTGTTTGTGATATAATATATTCATATTAGGTCTTAAAGTATACTTTATAAGTTATTACATAAAATTACATTACTATTTTTATTTCTATTGCACTTTTTATTTTTGTCTGTCTTGATGATTTTTGCTTCTAAAACCAGAAGCACTGTGAAATTACAATTTGACAAACTTTGTGCAGCTCTATGTTGTGGAAGAAAGTCATTCAATTCAAAATCTCATAGGACTCCACTATCATGAGATATCTGTCTTTCTAACCAAAACAACAGTGTGTGAACATTGAGAACATGCTCAGACTGTACTCAAACTACAGATTTCTATCGTGAATAATAAATTATGTCAAGGGGCAAAAAATTATTTATGTCTTCTTATGTCAGATTTGTATGTTAAAAAAAATTCTAAATTTATGAGATCCTAGCTCTTGCTTTAAAGATTAAGCTAAGAAAACAAACAAAAGGATTTTGATGAAAGCATTTTGGATTGATGTTGAGGAAAAGATAAGACCCCAAAGAGCACAAATTTGCTCCGCTAACTAATGTGGCATGAGGACTGCTCGCAAATTTCTTGGGGAGGGCAATTCTTTTTGAAATAATTTTCACCCCAAGACCCCAGAATAAATTAAGAACAAAAAGACTGGTTCAGAATGCATGCAAATTTGGGGTGCACATTTGATTATGAATGTGAGCTTAGTTGACTTAAGCAATTCTGCTTTCATATTTCACTAATTAGGTAGGGGACAGTTCTGATTGTGATGAGATTGTCCCACTCAAGCTCAGATTTCCTAGGAGACACATTAATTAAAGCAATTCTCCTTCCTCCTGAACTGAAACTTTACGGAGGCTAAGTGTTCCTCCCCGACCCCCATCCTGTCACATACTCTACACCGTACCTTCCTCTTGAGAAAAAGAGTGACAGCATAAGATAAATAAACAAATAAATAAATAAGAGGCAGAAATAGCATTGCAACCCTGGTAAGTCTGTCTGAACATTTTTAGAATATTTCAAACAGAACAAATACAATCTAAAAGCAATGGCACAGAAAGATGTGACAGGACAGATCTTGTTATAACCACAGGGAGATGAATACCATTAAACCAACACTTTCTAAAGCAAACGTATAAATCTATGCATATGCTTGAGCTAAGTGCCCTATGATAAATGGGCAGAAGAACTGAAACTAGATATATATTATCCCTTACATGTCTACTCACTCATCACTCAAAATAAGGTGCTCCAGTATATCCACATGGAGAATACTAACAAATGTTAGAGAAATCTCTATGGCAATTGGTTGAGAGTCTGATGTAGATAACAACACAGGAAACGCCATGTAGGTCCTATAATCAACTCCTGCAGGTGGTGGGAAAAAACATAGAATCGAAATGGGGAAGAAAGAACTATTCTCTCCTCTCCTTGACTTCCTCTCTTAACTTCCTCCCTGTTCCCACCATTGGCATCACCACCCTTATGGAAATGCATACATATACGTGAGATGTTGGGGTTAGACCAGTAGAGGGACGGCCACCAAGTTGGAGGAGAAGGGACCCTGGAATGATACCAATTTAGACTTGAATCACATTTCCATGGCTTCTTATCTATAATTTCTCAAGTGGTTTCTGACCACACTTCGTTATCTTTAAAACATGAATAATAACATAGACGTCACAGACTTTTGAGCCAATAAGTCCACGGTGTCTACTGTGGCAGCCATTCACTCCCACCAACAACACAGATCAAGAGAGAGTGTTTCCAGGACTGGGGATGTGGCTCAGTGGTAGAGCACTGGCCTTGCATGTGTGAGGCACTGGATTTGATCCTAAGCACCACTTATAAATAAAGGAATTGTGTCCATAAAATTAAAAAAATGCTTCCCTTGATCTACAAATCTGATGATTTAGGAATAAGGATGTATATAGAATGAACAACAACAAAAAAAAAAAAACCCAGAAACTTCCAAATATACCTATTGATCTATCAAAACTGAGCATTTTCAATTAATTTTACAAATATGTATTATCTACTACATGCTAGAAATCATCTCTGTCATTCCTAACCTTATCTAACAAGACTGACATAATAGAGGGCTGACAATTTGCAAGGCTCGTCATCATTTGAATTATTTTGATGTACTTATTAACAGTGTATGTTGAATCGATGTCCATTTAGTTTCTCACTTAGAGAGATATAAAAAGGGAGGGGTGGGAAGAGAGAGTGAAGGAGAGAGGCCAGCCTGTCTATTTAGGGATCTGGAAGCCAAAGCAGCAACAATTCTTCATCTCTGATATGCATCCCCAAGTCCCTAAGAGCATATCTGATTATTAAAAATGAACGTGCAGAAGGCTCTGATAGTCATAAGGGAGTGCAGAATTGTTACAGTTCAGATGAGAACCTCCAAAGAAATCTTTTTGATGGAAGTTGCACATAAAGGAAAAGAAATAAAATAGGTTCTAGGGCCTCACTACCTACTTTCCAGAAATGAGACTTGTGCAGATCCTACTGAGGATCTCCCTGGCTCTTAGTAAGTCCCTCTGAAGCCTCGTTACCCTGCCAATCATGTTGGATCATCACAGTTCTAGAGCTGCCAAGGGACAGTCACCACAAATCCTTCAGAGGGAAACCCAGGGAGACCCATGGTAGGCTCCTAAGGCTCGACGGAGAGGACAGAGTTCTACTCCTCACTATGTTTCTGCAGTGATTTGTGGAGTAAATCCCTTAATTCTCCTAGCCTTGCTTTCTTTTCTTACCTCAATAAAATAAAATTAATTATTCCCATAGACTTGCCTCAGGGAAAATCCCAGGCCTACCATTGCAATCTCACAAGGAGGGTTATTAGCTCGGAAGAAGTAAAGACTGATGGGTGGACAAGGTGTCATCATTGCCATCCCACCTGCGGGGATGGAGGTCCACAGTCAGTCACAGAGGGTCCCAAACCTGTAGGCTACGAGAAAAGGCACACACATCAGTTCATGAATGTTCTGTAGTAAAACCAGGTAAGGATCCAGGACCCCCACACACAGCAGACAGGGCAAGGATCCAGGACCCCCACACATGGCAGACAAGAGGGCAGCTGCTCTTACCAGGACTGTGGGGGTTCCTCTGACTGGAGAAAATGGGAGTCAGAATTGGGGGGGGGGGTTCTCTTGGCATGCCTTAAACAAGGACTGACCAGAGACACTGTACCCAGTTCACTCAGAATCCAGGGAGAACAATGACTCCAGAGAAGCCTTGACAGCAGGTCGAAGGGGTTTCTTATCACATCCTAACCAATTTCCCCACCCCTGCTGCTGACCAGGACCAGTGGGCCACACTTGGTCTCTGTCCCTGGGTTGATCTCTCACTGGAATTGTCTTTTGGCTCCAATTTGAAATCACATTGATGCCTAGAAAGAGGTAATTACTTGTCAGAAAGCCACACGGAGATTGCTTCCAACCTGAATACTTCTTTTTCTAAACCCAGGGACCTGGGTTTGGGTTTGGGTCTTTACATAAAGAGTGACAGAGAGTAGAGATTTACAGACGGACCTGATGCTGCAGAATTTGAAATTATGTAGACGAGGCTTTTCAGAAACCATTTTGAAAGTCTAGTATATCCAACAGTCTAAATACCCTAGATTGCATTTATTTCTAAAGATCTTTGAGAAAAGTGTGGGGCCTGTTAACTGTCTTGTCTCCTTCCTTAGCTCACAATTCAGTAAGGCTTAAATTACCCCCTTAGATGATTGTCACAAAACAGGCCTGTCTTTGCCTTAATTTCTACAATGGGAGGGTCTAGGAATGGAGGGATAATAACTTAGATCCTATAGCACACCTGTGTGAAGTAAGTTCCCAAAATAAAGATGTACTCATTTTTGTATTAGGAAGATTGTGATTGCTTAGGTTGGTGAATTTTCTACCAAGGCCTATTTTTAAAAATTGATAAAGAAAAAATAAGTGTACAAAATAATTTTGGGCCTATCAAGGATTTTAGTGAACTGTTAGGAGAACTAAGCTATTTCATAAAGCAAAGTGTAAAACCCCATTGTGGATCTTTTTGAACTGGTCAAAAAACATAAAATAAAGAGCAGAAGTCAACAGTCATTTCTCAACCTCGGACAAAGTTAATAGTCACTGCCTTAAGAATCTGATTGTAGCAAATCCTCTGATGTTAATTTCCTTCAGTATATTTATTAACAACCCAAGAGTGTAAAATGTGCTGATAAAATATAATTTGCATAGTTTGTCAAAGGTAGGAGAAATTATGAGGAGGGTAGAAATAAGTCACAAATGTGACATAGAACTTAGCTAAGGAGAGAGGGATGCTGCTCTGGGACTCAATTTCAATAATTATCCCCAAATTCTTTAAAGTGAATATGAGTTGTTGGGTAGGTGTCATTATATGTAGGAAAACCACGGTCCACCTTGGTTCCAAGGGCTAAGTTTTAGCTAGTCCAATTTGTATAATACATGGCAGAATTCAGAATTAGCCTGAAAAGGATGACTCATGTAATCATAGAAATAGATGTGCTGTCCTAGGCCGGGGGGAACTGAGCACATCATAAACTCAATACAAAATACCTGACTCCAAAGCAGAGACACTGTGCGTTGCACCTGGAAAGACTCTTCCCAGGTAGAGCTGTTCAGAGGTGATGTCTTCCTGGACTGTGCCTGCAAAATGTTTGCATTGGCTCCAGCCTCTCAGTCAGCAATCAATGGAAAACTCCTGTTCATTAAAAATCAGCCATCAACAGAAGGGACAAAGGGGCACAAGTTGACCAAGGCAGCATTTCCCCCATGTGTTCATCTTATCATTCCTCTACTTACACCTTCTGGTGATTCATATGAGCTCTCAAACAGGACCAAGTTCAAGTGCTCTGCTTTCCTACCAGCCACATATTAATTCCTATAAAATTGAGTTTTCGATCCTCTGACTTTCCAATTAACAAGACTGGGTTGTGGTTTGGGCTTTAGAAAAGAGGAAAAAGAAACAATACATAGAGCTGATCATTTTGCCCCCACATTTGTAGTAAAAAGACAATCAGGGTAAAAAAAAAACCACATGAACCAGTGAATTTCTTTCAAATTTGAATATAGAAATAAGGCCTGAGTAATTGGCTATTTCTGAGAGCACACAGTTCTTCCGTGCATCTTCCGATAGGTTGAAACCCAAAACAATACATCACTACTGATGGAAATATCAAAATAGCACTTAAAGTACTTCAACCACCAGAACCATACATTCCACATTCGCCACAACCATGTATTCCTGTGTTTTTATTTAAGAAAAACAAAACTCTCCACTTGGGAAAATTATTCCAAACTAGAATAGTTCATTTTCTAAAAATATTCTAAGTCTCAAAACAAATACTTAAAGGGAATAGAATTTTAATTGCAAAACAAGTCAGCACTTTCCTATCATATTAAAAAATAGACTCTTCAGTGTTCCCTCTCAAGCCATACCACACTTAGCCAATCTTTTGCTAATTCTGTAAAGGGCCTTCCACGGACCCTCAAAGATTCATGGAGAGGAGACAAGAGGGCAGTGCCGTGTCTCTCAACTCCTAGAAGAGTCAAAACTCTACAAGGGTCAGAGTGTGTTCATGAGTAAGTATGGACTGAGTACCTGTCTGATGAGTTACCATGCCTCAGAACAGAAGCTCATGGCAACAGCCAAAGATAACCTAAGGACATGTGTAGTGGTCAGAAATGAAGAGAAGGAGGCGGAGAAGTTACCAGACAGAGCAGCACAAACAACAACAGCCAGAGCCAGTATAGGTACAAAGCCAGAGTCCTGGAGGTACCCAAGGCATTGGCCCAAGGCTCACACACAAAATGTGGAAGATGCAGGATTCAAATCTATATTGGTCAACCCCCAAAAGAATGTTTGCATATGACAAGATGCTCTGTGCTGTGGAAGGCTGAGGCCCTTTTTTTAAAAAAATTTATTTTTTAGTTGTACACAACATCTTTAGTTTGTTAATTTATTTTTATGTGGTGCTGAGGATCGAACCCAGGGCCTCTCATGTGCTAAGCATGTGCTCTACTGCTGAGCTACAACCCCAGCCCTGAGGCCCTTTTTTGTATGAGAACTTGCTCAGGATATGGAGTTATAATAGCTGTGTCGCTCCTGTTGCAAAGAAAGGGACCAGATGGTTGAAAGTCAACAGCCATCACCTGATGACTTTCCACTGTTGAGCTTAGTACCATAGTAAGTTCTGGGCAGAAACAGAAAAACCAAGAGAAAACTCATCCTCAAGAACAACGTGCTGTACACAGTTGTGCCCAGTAAATATTTGTTGAATTAATGCATAAATGGATAGGTGAATGCCCAAATAAATACGGTGAGTCTTAGACTATCAACACATCTATGGATGGGATCACTAGCATCACTGTTAAAGAAGCAAGCTCTGGTCTCCTTACTAGAGGGTCTCTTCCATTTCTCTCTCTCTCTCTCTCTCTCTCTCTCTCTCTCTCTCTCTCTCTCTCTCTCACACACACACACACACACACACACACACACCCCAAGAGCAAGGTGCTCATCAGTTCCCTTAGACACAAGTCCTACCCCAGACTTGGCAAACTGCCTTTTCTGCCCAACCCACAGGATTGAGAATCTGAAGTGAAGTGGAAAATCAGGGCTGAAATAAAGCCATATTTGGGCACAAACCTTGAGAGATGAAAGAGGAGAGGAAGCACGAGTGCAATTAGAGGGTATTAAATAGGAAGCGTTAGTTATCAGAGGGGAGCTGAGGAGCAGGCTGCAACCTGTCAGCCCAAGTGCGCAGATCCCAGGTGTTCAGTGCCTCCCACCCTCCTCGCCCCCTCCCTCCCTCTCTCTCTCTCTGCTAGATTAATGAGCCTGAGGAGACACCTCCAGATCTTTTCCATGTGTTTGGGTGGGATCACTTGCGACTTTCCGCCTCTGACAGGCTTGCTGCTGCTCAGCAGTGTCGTGCAGGAGATCCGGGACACTCAGATCCATCCCCCTCCACTGCCAGGGTTCTGCCTGTGTGCACATTTTCCTGCACAATAACCACAACCCAGGGAGCCGGAGAATGAGGCCTCCTCATTCAGGGCAGGAAAGATGTTCCAGGGGGTCCACTGAAGGAGTTCTAGGCTGTTGAGGCAAGTGTTGTATTTAACCTTGGCATTCCCTCGTCAAAGATCCGCCAGCCGGGAGGAGGGTCAGAAGAAATGGAGAGAGAAAGGGGAATCAGAAATTCCTCCTGGCACAGGCTCTTGGTGAGAGAGAAGTGAGCGTGCCTTGCACAGAACGAGATCTGGAGGAAAGGCTTCTTATAATTCTGCTGCCCAGTGCTGACAGCCCTTGGCATATTTTCAGCACGAGGTACATTAACAAATAAGGAAAAGCACCCCCCTGGGCCTCTAATAACATTTATTTCATGCATCATTTCCTCGGAGGAATAGTAGGCTGTGTGTTTTTTATTCCTGGTGTGTCCCGTCTCAGAAATAATGGCCATGCTCACCTGTTTACTTCTGCGTGTTTTACAACCCTCCTTAAGCTTTGTTTGTCTTCCTCCAGCTCTTCTTTTTCTTTCTATGTGCCCTGCACCTTGCAGATCTAAGTGAAAGGGATACAACCGCTAATATACAAGGTGGAATATCAGAGTCTGTGGCGTCTTGGGCAAGACATTGCAAATCTTTTATGGAAGGAGGCAGAGTAAGAATCCAGAATAAATAAACCGAATGGCCTAGGCAGTGTAAACTGAGATCAGGATAAATAAGCAAAAACTGGAATGATTCCCAAGCTTCTTCAAGCCTATCAATTCTTGACACAGGCCAGGCCCTCAGGGCTCCTGTGTTGAGCAGGGCTAGCCAGCCTGTGCTATCACAGTTGGCTGCATAGATCACCGGCCATTCAGACGAATTTCCTGGGCCTGGGACGAGGCTGTGTACTCCCAAGGCCCATGCCTGGTGATTCAGGAGCAGCCCCAGGTTTGCAGGGCCTGCCCGCCTCGTGCCCACCAGACCCACCAGCACCACTATCCCTACAAACCCCAGCGAGGCTGTGGCTGGAAAGAAAACGAAGGGGTTGACCTTTCTGCACAATCTCAGTGACCCTCTTCTCCCAGCCCATGATCATACAAGGACCCACCAAGCTCTCCGCCAGAGTGGACTCTATTGACCCCCAACGACAGACTTCACCAGCTCCCACCAGAACCTCCTCAAGGGAAATGACAAAGTCGGGTGCAACCCACACTCCAGCCTGCAAAGCGATGAGCTCTCATAACAACAGAGAAAAATGGATGGAATAAAAATGTTCAACAAAAACCAGAAAGCGGAACTGTGCCGACATGACAGCTATAACCACACAGAAGGTTGTTCATTTGGGTAAAAGAACATAGAACATGAAAGAATGAAAACGGCCATTTATTTCTGTGGTGAATCCGGGGTGAGGTTTTTCTTTCATTTCGATTTTCATTAACATAGAATGTTATTTGTGCAACATGGAAAAACAAATGAGGTGTCCGGTCACGCCGGGCTGCATATTAAAGTGACCAGGGCTGTAAGCTGAACCTGAACTGAAATTTCCTCAAACCCACAGTAATAACCTCTGGAGCACACCGCCAGGCCTGCAGCTGCGCCTGCAGATGTAACTGAATTCAGACCCTCTCCTTCTCTCACGGTCTCTCACCTTGTCCCCAAATTTGTACCAGAACACTTTGTTTGTTGTTTCCCGCAGCCTTTTCAAGCCACCCAGGGAAAGGTCAAGCCTTGGGCAAATGACCGTGTAGTTATGGAGCCACATCTTCATCATTTATTAATCACCTGGCTTACTTAACAGCATATTAAGTTCCATACTGGCAGTTTCCCATCATTCCAGGAGTCCTTGACTATCTTACCAGGTGCTCAGAAGGCTCGGGTACTGCAGGAGACCTGAGAGATAGAAGGAGATGAGTCCCTGCCCTTGGCGATATTCGTCCACTAAGGGGCAGCTCATTGCTGGGAGTGGGGATGGAGAAGCAGCTTTAGAAGATTCAAGGAGGTGAGCTGAGCTGCCAGGACCCAGGTCCTTTCCCATATTGGGTCTCTGTACGCTGAGTCACTTCCGTAATGTAGGAGCCATTCCTTTATGTCATCATTTTTAAGAAGTCTCCAGAACCGGGCTGTAAATCATCCACTGGGCCCCTATTGTGTGGCGAGAAGGGAGAAGGGGGAGGAGAGTAGATGGCAGTATAATATTTATGAAAGGATTTTAAAAAATAAGTAAAACAGAAAGTGAGTAATTAGGTTGAGAGAGATTTTGTATAAAGACAGCCCTGGAAAGATTTACAGTCGTAATCTCTAATTTTTCTCGCCACCGAGGGCCACCTTTATTACGGCTCCCAGTAGGAAGCACATTGTCACAGATTTCTGTCTGCAAACCACACAACATTGATTGCTTGCTGATGAATGTGCTTCGTCGTCTGTGTTCACCGGCAACATACAGGGTGGCCAGAGTTTTTCATCTTGTCGTGAACTAACTTAAATTAGCATAACTGATTTTAAATGATTCCCACTGCCAAAGATGGGGTCTTTGTATTTTGTCCTCATAGCCTCGCTGCGGGCTCCCGTTAAGCTTTGAAAAGTGTTGGAAATAGCGCAAGAGTCCAATCACTACCCAAGTCCCCAGGGGTGCAGGGACACTAGGACAGAAATGCTGGGATGCTCCTAGCAGAGACTGTAGCAGCCACAAATACCCGAGGCGGAGGCCATTGAACGCAGCCTCAGGCCACACCATGCTGGTCTTGAAGGAGGTCATTTTGCTCAGAGGAAGATACTTATGGGTCCCCTGGAAATTCTCACAGTCCCTGTGGGTGTTGGTGGACATGCAGGGGGGCTGAGAAGGTCTACCTGGTTAGAGTAGAGGACCTACCTCTGGGTGCCTGAGCTTCATTTCCAAATTACCACCCACATCTACCGTTCGTGCCTTTCCTACTGTCACTTTAGCCATTCACATTTTAAAGGATGGTGTTTTGATTTCAAAGAAAAGGTGACTTAGCATTTCTCTGGGGATTTAATACAAGATTGTCATTGCTACTTTCTCAGTTTGGACCCTCTCTCTTCCTACCCTGAATTTGATCATACCCTGTGTGCACTATGATGAGAAGAAAATAAGAATGTTTCCTGTCTTCAACCCCCAATAGCCTCACAGACCGGACTGTGGACTCCAGTGGAAGTTAGAATTTGGCGTGGAAAAGAATGGAGACCGCTCCTTGCAGGACCACACCACAGTCCATAGTCTTCGGCCAGCATGGTGAGGAAAGGAAGAGCTCTGCAGAGGACAGGGACAGAGAAGTATGGAGGGGGACAGGCTTCTCCAGGAAAAGCCTGGGTGTGCAGGCTTTTAGGACAGGAACTGGGGTTTCATCTGCATTGCGTCACTGCCCTAGGAGCCAGTGCCCAGGAGAATTCCATGATGTGCTGCAGGGGAAGGCCTGCGGTCAAGGACTGACATCCTCTCACTGTGTTCAACCGAGCAACTCCAAAGGGAACTCAGTCAGTGGAAACCAGAAGCACAGGGTTTAGAATATGGAAGATCCACATGCTGGCCCACTGGCAACCAGAGATTTGGCTTAGGAACTGAGTGTTCATGACTCCACACTGCATCAGGGTACCCAGGATGAAACATAGATACTAAGAAAATGTAGAAGAAAAATTGGATGAGATCAGGAAGTTGAATTCTCATTGCCTTTTGGGTGTCCTCACAAAGAAAGAAGAGAAAAATGGAGAAAAGGAACTGTCCGAGTGTGTATTAGTTTCCTGTGGCTGCTGTAACAAATGACCATAAATTGGATGGCTTAAAAGAAAATAAGAATGTTTCATACCCTTGTGTAGCCAACACCATGTCAGGTGGGGACATTCCAGCTCTCTGCAAGCTCCCCAGGCTGTGCTCCTCCTAACCCAGGCCCTGCCACCCCAGCTATGGGTGAGGTGACGACCATATGCTTTCTATCAGTATTGATTCCATTGATCTTTTCCATCTGTTGTGTGAATGAAATTGTACAGATTGTAGTGCACCTTCAAGCCTGGTTTCTCCCACTTAGCATAATGCTTTGGAGGTCCATCCATGCTGGACGTACGGGTCGGGTCGTCTGCTCTCTAGCTGCGTTGTTGTGCAGCATATAAATGCACCTTGTTTGTTCATCCATTCACCAGCTGATGGGCATTTGAGTGGTTTACGATTTGGGCTATGAATAAAAGCTGCTGTGAATGCGTATTTTAAAGACACATAACTTTTAAGTTTCACCATAAACTCTTTTTTTTTTTCTATTTCAAAATAATCAGGATTCTGAAGCCTCAACCTCTTGGATCCCCTAGGGTATTTCTGAGATGAGACAAATTAGACTATACTACATCACTGAGTTTTCATTTTATCTAAGAGCAAATATTTAAGCCATGTATAGGAGAAAAAAACAACAAACGTGTTTTTGAGAAGAAGCCTACAAATATTATTTTGATCATTTTATTTCTAGCTAACTCTGTCATGTTTTTTATAAATTTGATAATACGTAGATATCTGTGATTGATGTGAAATAGTTTTGAAACTATTTTCTTCTGATTTCTGACTGATTTATTCCTTCCAACAAAAGTTTAAGAAGGTTTCTCTCAGTCTTGGAAACTCCCTCCTCCCTGGCTTCATGACTCTTGCTTGGCTGTGCTTAGATGAGGGCTATGCCTCAGTGCTCCTCATCGGGAGGCAAATGACAGGCTGGATGTGGGGAAGGAGGCCAGGTGTGCTGAAGGAGGCAGGGTGTGCTGAAGGAGGCAGGGTGTGCTGAAGGAGGCAGGGTGTGCTGAAGGAGGCCGGGTGTAGAGGAGAACACTGAACAGAATGTGAGAGACAGAAAGGACGAAGGCAGGGCTTTGTGACTCAGGGAAATGAGCCCAAATCAGAGGACATGTAGAAAGCTTTCTTGCCTACTGAGGGCAGTAGGCCTGGGGAAATATAATCAGATACTCGCAAGTAAAGAAGAAGCATAAATCTAGTCCAATGGATTGTCTCTTTTTTATATTAAAAAGGCTACATGAAATCTATTATAGATGCAAGGCTACATGCATGAAATATAACTTGGGTCATCATTAAGTCATAGAAAGGGAATTTGAAAGGGGGTCCTTCTCTTTCCACTTCCTCTTCACCTCTCAACATGCTCAAGTGGGGCTCCCACCAGCAGTAACTCACAGAAGTGCTCTGACCATGTCCCTAGGGGCCTCCCAACTGTTCAGAATGTGGTCCACTTGACCTTTTCCTCGTTCTCGTTATCTCTATAGGCTTTGATAACCTTGATCATGCTTCCGAGAAGCTTCTCAAAAGCTTCCTCTCTCTCGTTTAAAATCATCTAAATCACCCTCCATGACAGGCCAAAAATGTCTCCCTGAAATATTCACATCCTAATTCCTATAATCTGTAAAAAGCTCTTTATATGGGGAGGACTGGGGGGAGAGATGGAGCACTGTCTCTGAAGATAGATTAACTTAAGGATGGTGAGATGGCAAGATTTTCCTGGGTCACTCAGATGGGCCCCAAATGCACAATAAGCAAACTCAAGAGAGAGAGAGTGAAGTGGGGGGAATGAGAGACATTTGACAACATACACAGAGGATAGACCATGTGAGGGCAGAGCTCTGAGAGATTTGAAGATGCTGGCTTGAAGACTGGACTGGTACAGCCACCAACCAGTGAATGCCAACAGGAGCAGGAAGGGATGAGGAATAGATCTTCTTGGGCCTCCAGAACCAACGTGGCCCTATTGATGCTTGATTTTAGCTCAGTGGTACTGGTTTTAGATGTCGCCTCCAAAACTTTATCAGGGGCTTTATCAGCCAGGCTAAGACAGAAACTATGGTCGTATGATGTGGGAAGTGTAACCAGAGACACCTGCAATAATCCAGACCCAGATGGATGACAAGGTCAAGGGAGGATGGCACGCAGGTTGTCACAGGTTGCTCTCCATGAAAATCAGAAAGAGACACCACTTAGCATGCAGGATGGCTTATCCGTGCAAGTTCTTAGGATCCATGCCTGTGGGGAGAGGGTTGAAAGCAGGATGGGGCAGAGGGAAAACTGAAGTGCCACATAGTCACAGCAAGTCTTGGCCACTCCACAGGGAATTCTGAGGATGGACAGCTGTCCTCAGTAGGGCCACAGGGGGCCCAGCTTTTTGTTTTGTATCATATTAGGGGCAGGCTGCCCCTGGGAAAGGGGCATGAACCTGCACTGAGGACAATTCCTCGGCTGTCCATGGATAGAACTCCCAGTGGCTGGAAGAATTAATCCCTTGGGCCCAAAGGTGGACATGTAAGTGGAGAAATCTGAATCAACTTCATGGTTTCTATCAATGTCAATTTCCTGGGGTGGTAGGGCACATGCAGCATGTATTATACTGTTACAGTCTGTCTCTCTCAGCCTGGGTGAACCAAAAAATAAAAATACATCCCCAGAATTATTAACAAGAAGGTCTGACTTCACATGGGGTTCAGGCTTGAATTCATACTATTTAATTGGTCTGGGAACTCCCAAGCAAAGGAATCGGTACAAAAGCAGTCTCAAAGTAGCAATGCCCTGGGGAATCTGGCTTCAGCAAACAGAAGATCTCTCGGGAAGGATACCTCTTCAATCCAGGCAGCAAAGGAGTCCAGAGATAAGGCCCCCCAAAGCCTGAGCTCAAGCTGACAGAGACTTGGGAAAGTCATCCTCCACAAGCAAAAACAACAAATAGGAGAATCAGATGCTTAAGCAACCCACATCATCAAGTTATTAAAAATAGACAAAGAAGGACGGATCTTTTGTTACTTAAGAAGACAACAGGAAGAATTTACAAAATTAAAAATATGAGTAAGTCAAGAGAAACTAATACAGGGATCAACATATATGAAAACAACTTTCAAAATATACAGATTAAGTAGGAGTTTGGATACAGGGAATGAGAAAATTTGGAAACTATAAAATGTAACTTATGAAGTAACCCAAAATGAATGAGAAGTTGAAAAATTCGAAAGAGAAATTAAAGGACCTAGGAAAGAAAAGTTCATAATTTATCAAGTAGGAGAGACTACGAGAAAATGGGGAAGGAAAACTGAAAGGGATAATGACAGAGGATTTTTGAGAAATGATGAAACATATTAATCCTGTGATTCATGGAATTAAAATTCCCAAAAGGGAAAAAGTCTCTCTTTCTTTTTCTTTTTTTGTACCCAGGGATTCAATCCCTGATACCAAAATCAGGATGAACCGCTAAGCCACATCCTCATCCTCAGCCCTTTTTGATTTTTTTGTTTTGAGACAGGGTCTATCACTAAGTTGCTGAGGTTGGCCTCAAATTTGTGATCCTCCTGTCTCAGCCTCCTATGGGATTTTAAGCATGTGCCACAGCATCATCCAAGAATAACTATCTTGAGATTACCAAAGCAAAATGTTCCTAAAAACAGCCAGAGGAAAAACACTCTACTTAAAACAGAAAGGTACTTCAAAGAAAAATGATTTCTCAACAGCAACAATGAAGATAAAGACAAAAAAAAAATCTAAATTTTACATTCAAAAAATAACAGTTAAACTACATATCTTTTTTTAAAAAAATCAAGTGTGAACATGACCTAGCAATGAAATTTTGGAGCATCTATCCTAGAGCATCATGTGAATGTTCTGTCATGCACGGGAACCCAGACTGTTAACTCACACACCTTCTTCAGAGTGTGAGTGGTTAAACTCGTACACATCCAGGCCACAGGATGCTGCTGAGCAACAAGAAGAAATGCAGCACTGTTACACACAAAAGCCCGGATGACTCTCCAGAGAAACGTGCCGAGTAGAAAAAGGCAACCGTGAAAAATTACATATTTCATGGTTTCGTTTATATAATGTTGTTGAAATGAGAAAATCATGGAAACAAAAGGAAAAACAGATTAGTGGCTGGCCATTAGGGTTTAAGGAGGGAGGGAGAATGGGGCAGGGTTTCTATAAAAAGTAGCACAGGAAGAACTCGGGCAGTGGTCCAGTTAAGTATCTTCACCGGGTGTTGCTCAAAGCGATACATGTGACTGGAGAGAGGGAGATGAATGTAGGTGTGAGGAGAAATCTGAATGAATTCTGGTCTGTACCAATGCCCATTTCTGATGTTGATACTGTACTATACCTGGCAAGATGTTCCCCTTGGGGAAGGCTGAGGGTCGGGGTGAACAGACCCACATCTTTGCAACTTTCTGCAAATCCATAATTGTTTAAAAAACTTAAAAATAGCATTGAAAAAAAATCAAAAGTGGACTGAGTTATGTCTAAAATAGGAAAAAAAAATTTACCCCCAGGAAGAAATTTATCCTCACTGAAGGAACTCCTAGTGAATATATTTAAAGAAAAATGAAAATTATCTCATAGAAAAGAGCAACTTTGAACAAAGAAAGTGACATACATGTAGATAAATTTTAGTAAAGATTGACTAAAATAAAAACAGTATCTAATTTTGAGTGGTATCAAAAGGTAGACACAAAACACTTTAATAGCATGCAGGATGGAAAGGGTTTATTCAAAAGAAAATATGTCAAGGTGCACATGACTCAGGAAAAGCTAGAGATACTGTTTGAGACCTTCTTAGCTCTGTGATTCATGTTAACATTTAGAGAGTAACCACCAGAAAAAAAACACAGATCAAAAAAAGACAGAAAAAAAGAAGGAAAGAAAGAATAAAAAGAACAAAATAAGTTGGTAGAAATAAATTAAAAAACTCACAATCATAATAAATATAAATGGAATAAACTCTGTAGCTAAAGATTAGTGATATCACACAGATTATTATAGAAACAAAACCAAAAACTAGGAAAATAAATTCTAGTTATGCTCTCTTTATAGAAATGTCCACTAAAACATAAAGACACAGGAAGTTGGAAAATAAAAGAAAAAAAAACAAGCAAAATAAAACTGGTCCAGTCATATTAATATCAGACAATAGGAAAAAAATTTTTTTTGACCAGGGATTGAACCCAGGGGTGCTAAACCACTGAGCCACATCCTCAACACCCCCCACCTTTTTAAAAATTTTTTTTGTTTTGGAGACAGGATCTCACAAAGTTGCTTAGGGCCTTGCTGAGTTGTCGAGGCTGGCTTTAAAGTGGCAACCCTTCTGCCTTAGCCTCTCAAGCCGCTGGGATCACAGGCATGTGCCACCAGGCTCGGTTCAGACAATAGAAATTTTAAGGTGAAACTTAAAACATTCAGTATTGTTTGTATTTGTAAAAAACTTGAAACAAACTAACCACCAAGAAGATAAATAAGTATTGATTATGTACATGTATATGTGTATGCATATATATACATACCCATGTATACACACACACACACATATGTCTGTATGTATATGCACATATATAATCAAGATACTTACAATGTAGGAAGCCACCCATTCTAGGGCATTCTGTCTCAGCAGCCCAGCCTTGGGCCATTCATGCCCACCTCCACAGATGAAACCATTAAACCTTATGAAATAATCTATGAATATATACATAATTTTTTTTTTTAACGAGGGAGAAGAGGTATACACCTGACCGTGACAGTTCTGTGTCCCATGTTACCTCTAAATGCCAAAGAAACTTCTGTGGAGCCCACTGTGCTTGTGTACTGTGGTGTTCCCCAGCCGCCCCTGGTCAAGACCTTTGTGCACAGAGCAGTCATTCACATTCACTGACGCTGCCTGACGTGGTGGCGGCTACACAGAAAGCTGGCATGTTTAAGGCAAATGTGAAAGCAAGGATGTAAATCTGATTGCTGTCAAAGGAAACAGAACTTTGGTTCCCAGGGCCAGGAGAAGTGATCTGTCCCTAGTGGGGCAGCCAGGACCTTCTCCCCTGGTCCCACTTGTCACCAGCCCTCCTGTCATCAGAAGCAGGAAGCAGCGCTGTCGTAGGGGCTGGTGGCAGAGCTTGACCGTGCGCATCAGATCTTTCAGGATGATCCCTTTCCTGTAGCTAATTCCGCCTACTCCACCTTAAACGTCAGCTGTGCCCCACAGTTAGAAGCACAGGGGAGGGTGAACCGGGGAGCTGAGATGAACCATGACGTTATCGGTTGATTCTTTGGCTGTTACTGTCAGACATTTAAGTGGAGAAGGCTCAGAAGGTCTGGCCCCATCCCTTCTCCATACCCATTCTCTACTCTAGAAAATCACTATGGAAATTCCTATAGTCCTATATGGGAGTTTGTTTGGCAACGTAGATTCTATAAGGGATCCTCCCCAAACCCTGTCTTTAGGGAATTATTAAGGAATTGCTTTATTTAACCAATAGCCTTCTGGACAGAGACACCTAACACTTAACCAGTACAAAGCAGAATTCGTTTCTTTCCTTCCTCCCTCCCTCTTTTGTGCTCTTTGGTTTCTGTGAAGGCTCCCGCCATAGGCTCTGCCTCAAATCTGGCTGACCTGACCACCATCCTTCCCGCCCTCCTACCCACTCCTAATCCAGGGCCAAGGGCCAAACTACTCTCACGCTGTCTCTCCCACCAAATTCCTCCTCCCCTGCTTAATTCCCTAGTCTTTCTTGTGAACTATTACAAAAGCATCTTCAGTTGCTTCTCTGTCCTGGTGCCATGTGACCAAATACTATACGACTGAAAAGTGACATCCTGATTACATGTCATCCCTTGTCAAATCCCTCAGTGTCTGCCATTACTCACAGGATAAAGTCAGAGACATGAATAGGCCGCTACAGTCTGGCCCTACCAATTGCTCCAACCCCTCTCCTAACCGTTCATTGATGACTTCAAATACATGGCCACAGAACCAAGCTGCTTGCAACGGTACCAGCCTGACCTGGTCTTTGTTCACAGCAGACCTGCTCCTCACCCTCTGGGCTTTCAAGACATGGTTCAGGCCTCCTCCCCTCCAAGATGCTTTCAGGTTTGGAAGCATTTCTGTCCCATAGCATGGAAGGGGATGTGCCTGTGGCTTGTGCAGGGTTCTTCCCCAGCCTCTGCCATATTGAATTGAAACAATCTATTTAAATGATTTTCCATAGCGTATGCTCCTTTTCACCTTGTCCTAGCCAGCAATAGCAGGACTAGGAAGCATAACGGATTTTGAATCCATGTATGTGCAGCACTTTGGGGCCTTTACACATATGCTTTATTTACTTAACGCGTTAATCACCTGCTAAGCAGGTTCTTCCATTGGGAGCCTGGGAAGGAATCGGGCAGGAAGGCAAATGGTTCCCAGCCGCCTTCTGCATGCAAGAAGATCCCAATGCCTCTCCCATTTCAGAATCTCAAAGCAAGTTGAGGTGGAGAAGGGAAGAAAACAGTCGAAATGAAAATGGTTAAGTTAATTAATTGCAAGCTCGCTTGTAGGACCAGCACGTTTATTTAATCAGTTGCCTAGTAACCCTGCCTGTGTATGATGTGAATCTGATCAGCGTGCCTCGGGAACAAATGATGGGCCATTCTTTCTCCCAGCCACCCTCGCTCCCAGCCCACTCTCATGTGCTCTGGGGTTTGGAAAGCCCGAATTCCCCCCCATGCCCACTATCAGGGAGGTTGTGAGGTGGAAACAGATGCGTGTCTTCTTCCTCTTGTCCTCTCTGTCTCCTGGACAAGGTCGGCCTGGACACGGGCTTTCAGCTGATGCATGCTAAGACAAGAAAAATGACCCACATCCTTTGCCTTTACGGAATGGTCTGCACACCAGGCGCTGGGAAGAGACACTTGGCTCTCAAAACGGTTATCATGTATGGACCCACATCAATAGACAAGAAATGCGTCCACAAAACACTGCAGGCCAGGTCCTCTGCCGGTGGCAGAATGCAGAGGGGAAAATGAAGAGGGGGACTTCAGGCTGCTGGTGTTGTGTCGCATGAGCTTTTGCGGTGACCTTAAACAGGGGGCAAGAATAGATGATGAGTTTAATTACGTAAGACCAGCTCAAGATAAACCGTGCAGTTTTGTTTCCTCTTTGAAAAGAAGGAAAAAAAAAAAAAAAAAAAAACTCAGGCTGTATCAGGCAACTGAACACTGAGCACCCCTTTGGTGCAGGATTTATTGGAGGATTTGATGACAAGATTTGCTTGTAGATTTCCACCTCCCTTATGTGATTTTCCTAGCTGGTCGTTTCGAACACCCCTCCCCCATCTTTATCCCCAACCATCCTGTTCTGAAGCCAAATAAAAAGGAAACATCAATGAAATAAAGACCCGTGTTTCTGCTTTGACACGCCGTGACCACAGTTTTATACTATTATGAGGTGGGGTGTCTTTTTTTCCTTCTTCTCCATTCGTCAGTCTCTGTGGATAAAAGACTCCATCTTCCATAAAGAATTCCCACCAGAAATCTTTATAAGCCCTCCATCAGAGAGACATTCAGCCGTCGTGCTGTGCAAAAGCTAATCTAATTAAGACAGGATCTGCTAAATTTAATAGCCTGCTATGAATTTTTACAGACATCTGGTAGCTGGGAGTTGGAACAGCTCTAACAGAAAATTCACATTGTCCAGATGACCAATATCAGGGTCAAATATTTTCTTTCTTTGGGGAATTGATATTGTCTTGGTATAGATGCTATTTCCAAACCATGATATCCTACAGGTAAATGCTCTGGAAAGAAGATTAAGGATGGAAACTCCTACATCTCAGCTCTCCATCTGCCTAGCAAAAGCGATGACATTTCCATTGTTTCATGGATGAATTTGACAACACACACAGAGGGCTGGCTTCATGGGTATGCACCCTGAATTGTTGCACCTTATACTAAAAAGCCTTTGCTCTGCTGTTTTGTCTTAAAATTCTTACTCTTGAACAGGAAGACCTATATTTTTACTTTTATATTGAGTCGTCCAAATTTTGCAGTAGGTTCTGTGTTCACAAAATTCTTTGCATGATGCTTTTGCACTGTAGACACAATTACTACCCCCTCCTACCCTTCAGGGTAATAGTATAAAATCCAAGCCAGTAGATTTTTGTCTTGATTTTAGTAAGCCAACTTCCTGACCAGTGGTCCTATGTAAGGTTACCTCTCAGCACCTCCCCAACAAGGTTCATATCCATTTGCACAAAATAAACACTCACACTAATATAAATGAGTTAAATTTCATATATGCCTATGTGTTTATAGTTGCAAAAAGGATCGATTATACACAAAATGATTATCTCTGAGGCATAATAGATATTAGGACTTATTTTCTGGAAGGAAAGCTGTTTTCACTTTATTTTGTCTTTCTTGTTTTTTAAAAAATGATATATATATTCTGTCCATTAGAAAATAAAACATAAAAACAAAATCTAATTTTTGTTTTTTACTTAGGCTCCACTAATCTTTTCTTACACACAAATGTGAGCATACATTCATTCCGACATTTTAATTTGTTTTCTGAAAAGGTAAAATGGAGCAAGTTGGAGCTTCTTCAGAAGTCAACCAGTTGTTCTGCTTCCAAAAGCAAAGCTCACATTCTAGGGTCCAGCACCTAATGGGGCTGATGGAGGTTTCCCTCCTTCACCTCATGTCCACAGGCAGAAAGGCTCTGTCAGCAGAGACCCCCTCTCCCAACACTTCCTGCTCCGAGAAGGCACGTGCACGCACAGGCAACTTTCTGTAGCACAGGAAATCAAGGAGGAGAAGAGCAACCCATTAAAAACCTATGTTCTGACAATATTTTGCTCTCAGCTGCTGAAAAACATAGCATCTAATAGGCTTTGAAGTGAGAAGCAGAATTCCTATGAAATGAGATTTTTTTTCCCCCAAAGTATCTGATGGAGCAGTGCCCCTCCACCAGAGCACAGCATGAATGACCTTGGGCAATGACAAACAATATAACACCCCCTCCCAGTCAGCCTGGATAATTGCCATGTTTAATAATTAAGCATGTGGTCTCAACTTGTGCTCAGCATTTCTGTAAAGTTCTGTGGGGCACCCAGGGGTGACTAGTGGACAAGGGTCAGGCTGCCAAGCCAGTTCTCAAAATGTGAATGGTTAAGAAATTCTTTGCTTCTTTTCATCCAAAGAGTTCCCGTCTCCCATGATAAAGCCCAAGGTATCTCCTGCATGGAAGAGCAAATTCCTCCAGTATTGTTTTAATCCATATCCCTGGGGCAGCTGAGTATTTAAAACAACAGAAAGAAGGGCCTCTGGTCCTCCTGCAGAGGTGTTGAGTCTGTTTTCTGACTCTTCTGTTTGACCATAAGTGCTACATGGGATACTCGCCTCTTGAGCTGCTTAGTCTTGTGCTGACTCTCGATTCTGGTCTTTGGGGGATCAGACCCATTTGTGTGCCTAGGAAAGAGCTGAAAGAGGCAGAGAGGCCTCTTGCATAAAGATGTCCCCACGACAAGTCAACTGATGCTTGAAGATGAAGGTATTGGTCACCTTCCGAATGTCCCAGTCCCTCCCACAGCAGGGCCAGGACTTTCCCAATTCTGTTTTCCCCAAAACTCCTTCCCAGGCGTGTGGTGCATGTGGTGGTGGCTGCAGGTCAGGACAAGCTCAGCTCTCTCACACACACTCTAGTTTGTGTGTCTGGGTGAGACCTGGTGCTATGTAACTGATTGGAGCTCTGTTTGGCTTAGCACTTGCTTTTTCCTCCCAGTAGTGCCCGGAACACAGAAAGGACAAAGTAGATATTTGTTAAATAAATCAAGAGCATGATCGGTATCATTCCCGTGTGTGCAAAGAGGCCCAAGGTGCTTTTAACTCCAAGCCCATCTGTTCCTGCCTGTCCCTTACTGCTGCCTGTCAGAAAGGAGGCGTTAACGATTTTCTCAGCTTCTTCTAAACAGACACATCTTAGTTGGCTTACGCCTTGGAGGAAGCACAGTGCTAACAACGAGAGCATGGATGTGGGAGCAGGATGCCCGAGGGAAGACATCCCCGCACACCATTTAGCAGCTGTGTAATGAAGGACAAGTTACTTAACTTCTCTGTTTCAATTTTCTCATGTTTAAAATGGAGATAATGCAAGTTTATATAGTATATGATTGTAATAATAAAGTAGTTATTATTTTGAGGTACTGAGAATGGTGGCAGCAAACAACAAATATCACATAAATGTTTCCAGAAGAAGTAAAAATGCCGTCTCCAAGAAAGGGTACTACTAATGAAGTTTCAGCTTAGGAGTGAACTTTACATTCATCCTCAGGTGATACCAGAAACTGTGCTAGGAAATAGTTGAAAGCCACACGAGAATTCAGGTGAAAAGTTGAAAACGGGTGATTGGTGATGTCTGGCTTGGGCTCCGATAAGGGAAACGGCGAGACTTGTGCCCCTTTTCTACCGTTCCTTGGTATGCGTATGAGTTTGCAACGTAATATGTCCCAATGGCCCAAGCAAAGGGATGGGAAGACCAGAAATGTTGCAAAACCATTTTTGAGCATATTTGTGAGCCGGGTATTATTCCAAGTGCTGAAATACAAAGATGAATAAGACGGCCGCTACTCTCACGGTGCTTACAGACCAGAAGGAGACATGGGCCTGCAGACTGTAAGCTAGTCGACAGGTGCAATGGCAGAGCTGGGAGAGCATTAGGAGTATGCCAGCTGGAAGGGAGAACAGAGTCTGGGGGAGTCCACTTCCTTCGGCAAAAGACCATGTGCTACCCAAGTTGCCCACGGGTCTTAGACAGCTGTACAAATGGACCAAATCTATGAAACAGGGATTCTCAAACACCAGATAACCACCCACACTGACCTGTGATCTCAAAGAGAAAGAAAGCAAGATAATCCTGTGACTGCCCTAGTCTGCCTAATGCTCCACGGCAGATTCAGGTCAAAGCAGAGGAAGAGACAACTCCGAGCTCAGTGGCCTCTCTGAGTGAAGGCCACGGAGGATGGCGTCAGCACACACCAAGGCAGGTGTGGACTTGGAGGACTGAGGGCCAGAGAGAAGGATGCGCCACAGAGAGAAAGCGGGTGTCGGGATGGGAGGACCCAGCGCCTGGTTGAGATCTGCTCAGCTCACAAATGGTAAGACATGTTCAAGGCTATCAAAGAGAACATGACCAAAAAGAGAAGATGCACAGAAAGTACACAGACCCAGGTTTTGGCACAAGGCAAAATCTCTTAACTAAAAATGCTCAGGACTGGTCCACAATACACCTTTAATTTACCAGAGTTTAACCTTCAAAAGGGTTGATACTGCACCCCTTCACTCATGGCCTAGCTCCCAATAGCGTACCTTGAAGCCCCTCTCTTCCCTCTTTGTTATTAGATGGTTTACATAGCTGACAGTCCCACAGTACATTCTTGTTGCTTTTCTTTCAACAATCTATTATCTTTTAAATAAATCTAAAAACAGGGAAGGAAAGGTCTTATATTCACATACGTATTTACTATTGGGGGCAATATCATTCCTTTTGTAGATTCCTATATCTTTCTGACATTCTTAGTTTTAGCATTGCTTTTCTTCTGTTTACGTTGGGTTTCAATTGTCTTTCTTGTTCCAATGTCTATATGTGTAAATTCAAATAATTGATTTCAGAGATTTTCGTTGTTGTTTTTGTGCATGTGTATGAAAGAGCAATAAAATTGATAGCCCTCCAATGAGTAATTAAGAAAAAATAAAAATTATCAATACCAACGGAAAGAAAATTACTACAACAATTTCTACTGTAACAATTTTGCTGATTTTGTAAAAAAAAAAAAATAAGAGAATGCCATACATAATTTAATGCCGATAGATTTGACAACCTGGGTGAAATGGCAACAAATTCCAGAAAAACACAAATTACCAGAGCTCATTCAAAAAGAAATAGATAAAGTAGATAGTCCTACATCTATTGAATGAATTGAATTTATTGTTAAAAAAACTTCTCACAAAGCAAACTCCAGATCTAAATGACTTCATTGGTGAGTTCTACCGAACATATATCTACACAGTGTCTTCTGGAAAATAGTCAACAGGTAAGAACACTTACCAACCCATTTCATGAAGCCTACTGGCTTTTTTTTTTTTTTTTTTAATTTATATATGACAGTGGAATGCATTACAATTCTTATTACACGTATAGAGCACAGTTTTTCATATCTCTGGTTGTTTATTCACACCAATTCCTGTCTTCATTCCTGTACTTTGGATAATCATCACATTCCAACATCATTAATAACCCCCTGCCCCCTCCTTTCCCCTCCAACCCCTCTGCCCTATCTAGAGTTCATCTATTCCTCCCATGCTCCTGCTCCCTATCCCACTATGAATCAGCCTCCTTATATCAAAGAAAACATCCAGCATTTGGTTTTTTGGGATTGGCTAACTTCATTTAGCATTATCTTCTCTAATTCCATCCATTTACCTGCAAATGCTGAGTAATATTCCCATTGTGTATATATGCCACATTTTTTTTATCCATTCGTTTATTGAAGTACACCTAGTTTGGTTCCACAGTTTAGCTATTGTGAATTGTGCTTCTATAAACATTGATGTGGCTGTGTCCAAAAATTGGGAATAGAACCACCATTTGACCCAGCTATCCCTCTCCTCGGTCTATACCTGCTGGCTTCTATCAGAACTAGATGAAGATATTAAAAGAAATCAAAACTCTAGGCAAATATTATAGCAAAAATAATGATAAAAAATTCTTAATGAATTTCTAAAACTTTCAATTCAGCAATAAATGAAAATTCCAATATCAGTTGAGGTTTATTTGAGGTGTTGAAGGTTGATTAACATTTTTAAAAAGTTAACTTCATTTACTACATCAAGAGACTACAAAAAGAAGAAAATATATGTTTATTTCAATCTATGTAATAAAAGAATTCAATAAAAGTCAGTAAGCTAGGAACAGAGAGAAACTTCCTAAATCTGAAAAAAAAGAGTATTTTTGAAAATCCTATACCTACAGTCATACTAAATGGTAAAAGGCTGAAGGCTTTCCCCTTGAGGATAGGAACAAGGTGAATTGCACTTACCTCTTGTATTCAACATTGTGCTAGAGGACCTAGTCAGTGCAATAAGGCAAGAAAAAGAAATAAAAAGCATCAAATTGGAAAGAAAGAAGTAAAACTGTCTTAACTTGTAGATATGATTGTACAAACTCACAATCTTTTTTAAAAAAAAGTCTAAAAAAGAAGCTAAAAGAACAAATAGATGAATTTAGCAAGCTCACAAGATAAAGTGTCAGTAAAAAAAATTAATCATATTTCCATATGTAGGCAACACAAAATTGAAATGAAGAAAAATCTAGAGTAAAGTCAAAACCATAAAATACTTATAAATAAACTTAACAAAGCATGAGAAAAGACCTTTGCTTATAAATTACAAATCATGGCTCAGAGACATTTAAAAGATCTAAACAAATACATCATGTTTATGGATCAGAAGGCTCAACAGTATTAAGATGTGAATTCTCCCCAATTGATCTGTAGGCTCAATACGCTCTCAATCAAAATTCTAATGGGCACTTTTGTTGTTGAAATTGACAAGCTGATTCTAAATTATAAATATATAAATGCAAAGAACCTAAACTAACCTCCAAATTTTAAAAAGTAAGAATGAAGTTATAGGTTTTGTGCTACTTTATTTTATAACTTTGTTCAGGACAGTGTGATATTGGCATCATTTAGACATATAGATGTATATTACAGAATAGAAAGTCCAGCAGTAAACTTACAAGTATATGGCTAATTAACTTTGACAAGAGTGAGTATGTAATTCAGTGGAGGAAAGGATAGTTTTTAATCAACGAAAGGTGCTGAGACAATAATAAACCCAGGTACTAGCCAGCCTTCAAGATAATCCCAGTAATTTTTTTTCTTTTTGGTACTGAGTTCTTTATGTAGATCCCTCCCCTTGAGTTGGAACTGGTTTATGTGATCAACAGTACATAGCAGAAGAGAGGTGTGTTCGTCAGCTTTTCTTTGTTGTGAACAAAATATCCAAGAAGCAAAACTTAGAAGAGGAAAAGTTTATTTTGGCCCACGGGTTCAGAGCTTTAGTCCCCGGCTGCCCATCTCCGTTGCTCTGAGCCTACAGGGAGACAGCACATTATGGCAGAAGGATGTGACGGAGGAGCACTGCTCGCCTCATGGTGGCCTGGGAGCAGAGAGAGAGAGAGAGGGAAAGGAAGAGGCAAAGAAAAGATCAACCCTTCCAGAGCCTGCCCCCAGTGACCCACCTCCTCCAGCCGTACTCCACCTGCCTAGTCACCGCCCAGTGAGTCCATTCAAACTCAGATGGACTTGTTAGGTGACAGCTCTCACAATCCAATCATTTCCTCCTAACTTTCCTGCAGTGACACAGGAGCTTTTGGGGAACACCTCATATCCCAACCAAAACGAGAGAGAATATGATGTCCAGGTAAGAGTGATCCTCATAGTTTGGAGATCAGATCATTTGAAAAGCTTCCTGGCTCACTCAATAAGATCCACAGTCCTTACCTTGGCTTAGTAACATCCTTGATGAATGTCATTTTGAACTCACCTTCTACCCACCTTGTGGGCACATTGATTTCTTATTCCTTGAATCTGCCTTGATCTTGAAATCAGCATGGTTTGCCCCTTTACCTCACCGGTCGCATATTGTCACTTGAACAAAGTCTGTCCTGACTACTTGTTTAAACACCCAACCCCACAACGCTGAAGACTATCCCTTACCTTGCTTCTCTTATAACACATGTTACCAAGTGGCACACAGTGTTTATGTCCTGCCACCTCCCACCCCACCCCACCCCCGCCAATGCCCAACACACTTGAAGGTAAACTCTATGAATGTAGTGATTTGTTCTAGTCATAAAAATGCTGAATCCCCAGTGCCTGGAAAAGTGCCTGGCATGTGCTATGTGCTCATTAAATATGTTGAATTAACAAAAATCCCTGTACTTTATCAGACTGGAAAGACAGAAAGCCAAGAAGAGCTAAAATGATACTGAAATTTGAAACAAAAGAAATACAAGAAGAAAAGGAAAATGGTGCAAAAAAATAGGGGATTATCACAAGGCCCTGGGGACTCCTCCGTGGCCCAAGGGCACAGTCTGGGTGAGAAATAAAGAGTCTCTCACAGCTGAGGGCTGAGAACTGATGAGATATCCCATGAGATATCCCAAGGTACAAGGTCTAGAGCTGTCCATGAAGCCTTGACTCCAGATGTGTGGCTCTGCTGAGAAGAACCCAGATAGAAAACAAGGGAAAGAGTCTAGGGACAGCATTGGTACCACCTGTGGGCACCCTGATGACACCAAAGCTGACTAATTTGGGGGGTGACCTTGCAGAGCAGTTGAGTCGTGTGAAAGAATGAAGTATTTCATCTGAAATGAGAAACTGGGGGCCAATATGTTATATCCTGACTGTGCAGCTGTCATTAAAATTGAAATGACATTAAAATCCTGGATGCCGGAAGCCATCCTCAGCTCTGATTTCCCCACCACCTTTCTTCCTGAAGCCCCAACTATCCCTCTACTGACTCCGCCCTAATCTAGAAGGCAGAGGCGCCAAGCAGGTGCCTTGGTTGAGGGGGGCAGTTGTCTCCCAATGTCCCTCTCACTGGAAAGTTTCTCTCTGGGTTTCCCTTTGGTGAGAGACCACCCAGCTGCAGAGAGCAGTGCTGCCCCCTCCCCCCCATGGTAGGGATGCCTGATGACTGGGTTCAGGCCCCAGGGGATTCCAGCGTGGCTGCTCTGTTCACCTCCTTGGTCATCTCAGTTTTGCTTGCTGTGGACAGGCTCCTGTCTGCTGCGTGGAGCACGGCAAAGTCCCCGAGCCAGACTGGATCCCTATGACCCACTCTGCCCAGTCCATGAGAGAGATGGGCTTCCTCCTTAGTGTCTCCGTCACAGCTGTGTGCTGGTGTCCTGCATGCTGTGATGCACAATGGTATAGAGGAAAAGTACAGACTGGAGTCAGAAAACCCCAAGTTCACGGCCTGGACTGACCACTCAGCAGGCCTGTGTGGTCCAGTTGTGTTTCCTTAAAGTGAAAACCATATTAAGATCTTCCTTTGTTGCAGAGCTGGGTCCTTCAAACTTGACATACCCTTCACATGTCACTCAGAGTAACAGGCATGAGTTTATTGAAGGGAGAGGATAAGAGAAAGGGGATATTCTCAAGGGAGGTCCTCTCAGAGAGGAGAGGGACAATGTGCCTCTCCAGCACTGCAGTTTTATTCGGATCCCAGAGATGTTTCCAGAGAGTCCTGCCCAGGTCCACCTCTTAACTTTTGATTGACAGCAAGATGATATCAGACTTCCAAGTATCCATTGCCATGACAACTCTAGGTCACTTTGGCTCATGCTGACCAGTTCTAATTGGATACTTAACCATACATTCTTATAAACCTTATTGTTAAGAGAAATTATTCTTGTCTCCCTGAATTCCAGGATCTGGTCACAAAAGTCTCCTGGGCTCCTCCCATCAACATTATCTTGGGCCTGAATTTCTCCTGCAGATAACAGGTAGTTTGCTGAGGAATAGGACCTTTCCTGTCCACTTAGGCCAGGCAGGGCTGTGGGTAAATAGCTTTTTGGCAAAGAAAGCATGTGGGGGTCAGCACAGGGGACCTGTTTTATAGAATTATTCTCTTACTCTCATGTTCCCACCATCCTTGTCTGTCTGTCCCTCACACCTTGAAGGCTGTGTGTTTACAGTTTGGGGAGCATTGCAGTGGCTGATCCTTGGCATCTACTCAGCCAATGGGATACGCTTATTATTGATTTTATTGGCCACATACGAATGCCTATCAGAAGCGATAGGACTTGGGCAATTCAGGAAGCAATAAAGTCCCTGGGTCAACTTGCCCCATTGTCACACCCTTCTTCCTCAGTTCCTGCCACCAAGCATTCATGCCAAGCTGGGAGGACTGTCTGCAGAGGTCAGGAGGGACAGTCTCCATGGCTCCCCTGGGCCTCTTCCAGCCTTCTTAATCTTACCTAAATGAAGTTATTTTCCACCCCCACCATGCATTGCTTCACAGGCGCCTCGGTGACAAGACGCTGCCTCCTGCTCTCAAGTCAGGCACTTTCCCTTTAGATCAAGAAGCTACACACTGAAGACAAAGCAATGCCTCCATGATCCTCCAAATCGGATTTCTGTGGCTTGAAAACCCTCAGTGAGGAAATGCCTGAAAATAACTTCTCAACAGGAACAAGACCAGTGACGGGCCACATCCTCCCCAAATCCCCAGGGATGTTTTCCTCCCCCTTCCTTCTCTCCCCTTTAAAGAAATCTGTGCTTCCCCTTTGCAGCTTTCACATCAACTGCAGAAATCTCAGATAAACACACAGGGAAAAAAAAAAATCTTTCCAGATATGATGTACTGTAATGTTTACCATTTTAAAAGGATCAGTTCTTAGTCTGCTGCACAGTAAATCACCCATTTGTTTCACTCAAATCACTTCCCATAATAAAGGATTCATGTAAATGCAGCAGGAGCTCTGTCATCCCCAGGTGATAGGCTGGCATGGTAGGATTTATCTCCACATCCACCAGTATGAAAAGCTGGTGCTATGCTTTTTACCTACGACCAAAAGAAAAGAAAAAAAAAAAAAAAAAACAGGGAGAAAGTTGCAGTTTCGGCTTGTGAATTCATCAGGAGCTGACTTCATGAAATCTTAATGAGCAGATTCAAGTGAAGGCTGAGGATAACTCACTCAGGCAAACAAAAATGCATTAAGGCAACATTAAACCCAAGAAGAGCCAAACTTATAGCCTAAAAATTTAGTCCTTATAGGTGAAATAAATAGCGCTTTTTTGGTGTATGAATATTTAAACATGGAGGGACAGACAGGCAGACAGCCACAGGGATTGGAGCACAAATAACCATAACTCAGATCCCATGATCTAACACTGTACAATGAATCTTTCAGTAATGATGAGTTAATAGCATCAGGTCCAAAGCTGCCCTTGGGTTTGCTCAGAAAAAGGCAGTCAGCAAGGGAGAACTTGACCTAGCTTTATGGTAAGAATCCCTGAAAACAGAATGCATTCCAATATGTGGAGGCGCAGATTCACAACAGGTTGGAGGTACCCAGTGTGTGTGTGTGTGTGTGTGTGTGTGTGTGTGTGTGTGTGTGTGTGTTTCCTACCCAAAGATGCTTCTTCTATGCAAATAAACCTAACCCCATGGGCTTTCTCTGCTGGTATCCGTGGGCGGTGCTCCGTGGACTTTCATGGGCCTTCCAGGGACCCACCCTTCTGCAGGAATTCACAGGCAGGTTCAGCTGAAGTCTGGGTGAGGTTTCAAAAAAACAACAGCAGAGGGAGAGAAGCATTGTGAGGAGGCCACTCATCCCAGTAACAGAGAGGACCCCAGCAGGCTCCGAGTCCCACAAACATCTGTGGAGCACACTTTCCTATGCCAGATGCCCACTTGTTCACCAGGACACTGTGGAGGGAAACGTCACTGTCCTTATCTGTCTCCCAGAAGAGGGAGCCCAGACCTGGTGGGATGAGGGCTTGCTCCTACAGAGCCAGGGAGGTGGTGAATCAGGGCCCCAAACCAGGCCACCCCCCCCCCTCCTGGGGAATCTCCTGCATTCCCTCTCCTCCACGCTGTATCAGTCCAATTCTGCTGCCCACTTGAAAATCCCTGCCCTGTCTGCATGCAATGGCTCCTTCCTTCAGCATTACCTGCAAGCAGTAAAGACCCAGCATGGAGAGGGAGCTGCTGAGCCCTGAGGGATTGACTACAATGCAGGAGGACGGCACCAGGTTCCAGTCCTGTGTCCCCTGGGCTGCCACATGGCCTTGCCCTGGTGGAAATCCCTGTGCTGGTGGCTAGCACGGCCTTCTTTTTAAATAAAAGTCCTTCACACTCAGAAGGTAGAAGAGAGACACAGAGCTGTAAAGATGTCAGTTGGACTATTCGAACTAATGGTTACTTTATCTTTCTATAAACATTTCATTATTAATTCTGTAAGTGGTTAATATGAAGCCCTTAACCATGCTTTCATTTAGAAGGACTTGGTAAAATCACCCACTTGTTAGGTGTATAAACTGGGGGAACTGTAATACAAATATAAGCCATCATATTTTGGTCACATGTGGTTAATTTTTCTTCGATAAAACACCGAGGAACCCAATATGGAAATGTCAAAATTGCCTCAGAGTGAAAAAACTCAATTTGAATATTTATGTCCATGCTCCAAGTTGAGGCAATCCAGCAAACTGTTTAATAAAGACAAAGGAGTCAGCTGTTTGTGCATTTTAATTTGCAAAACAAAGAGCATCACATAAATGTGATTTCGTTATATGATTACACACTTTAATTTATTATTCATGCATCTTATTTTCTATAACCAAAACAACAAGACATGTGTTACAAAATATCAACATTGCCACAATTTAGACCACTTACAGTAAAAGGTGGGTTAACTGAGCGCAGCCCAAATGTAACAAGGGCGAGTGTGTGCACATATGTACGTGTGTGTGAAAGAGACGAAGAGGATATTTTTATCAGGAAAAGTAAAAATCACAAGAAACCAGCGAGAATGTGGGGTACAGTTAACTTTCTGAGCCCTGAGCCACTATTTTCTGGTTGAGGTGTTGTTGATGGGTGAGAAGGCATGTTCTGGAAATGGAGGCCTGGCCTCTCCTGCCTCTGCTGCTTGGCTGGCCTCCGCGGCTGCCTGCCTCTTCACAGCGGCTCAGAACCCAGCTGTGTGTCTCCAGAGCTCGGTGCCTCCCACTGAACTGGAAAACCACCCCTAGTGAGAAACGTCACTAGGCGCCAGCTGCCCCTCAGACACGTGTGTTCTTTGTGCTTGTTTTTCTTAATACGCATATCATAAAAGTCACCATTTTAATCATTTCTAGCACACAGCTCAGTGGCATCAAGTGTAATCACATCATTGTGTGACCACCATCCACCTCCAGAACTTTCTTCATCTTGCAAAACTGAAACTCTGTGCCCATTAGACACCTGCTTCCCATTTCCCCCAGGCCTGGCCACCACCATTCTGTCTCTGTCTCTATGATCTTGTCTACTCTGTGTACCTCCCTTGAGTGAAGTCAAGCAGATTTCACATGTGAATGAGCTCAGACAGTGTTTGTCTTCCTGTGACTAATTGCCTCAAATTCTACCTATGCTGAATCGTGTCAGAATTTCCTCCCTTTTTAAGGCTGAATAATATTCCATTGTAGGTGCATAGCACATTTTATCTATTCATCTGTCCATGGATATTTGGGTCATGTTTGTTTTGATGGTTTGTACTGTTCTTGGATCTTTTGCTTATTTGTTTCATTTTGATTCACTTTGATGTCTTTAGATGGGATAGATCTTCACCTCTTCAGTCCTCACCCCCTTTTTGATTCCTCCCCCCGCATTACCATTCTGCCCACCTGTCCATGCCTTTCAATGAAGATTAGATTAAGAAGATCATATTCTCCTTGCTAAGGCAAGGACAAGGATAATCCATATTAGAAATCAAGGATGAAATCAGAGAAGGAGTTTCTACCTAACCTCTAGTTACTTTTAGTAAACATTTAAGAAAAACATCTATTCTTCAAAGCGCTCAAGCCTTTGAGGTTTTAATAGGTGGAGTTGAGGGGCTTTCTCCTCTGATTTCTAAATCCTGCATTATTCTATACACATCAAATGTGGTCAAACTGGCAAGTTGCGTACCTCCCATACCCTGACAGAAACTAAAGTAATTCATTCAACACATTTTTATCAAGTATCTATAACTTGTAAGGCTTTGGAACAGCTTTGTGGATACAAACGTGATCAAAAACTTTTATGATTTTGGCCTTGTGATGCTCAAAAATTCTAACAGGTCAGATATTAAGTGAATAGTATTTAAAGTAATGTAAAATTGCAACATGAAAGTAGGCCAGGTGAAATCAAAGTGGTGACCAGAGTATGAAGGCCCAGGAGCAAATAGCAGGGGGCCTGACGTAGTGGGGGTTGGGGTGGGCAGTAATGAGCAAGGAGGGAGGGGAATGCAGCACCATATGGAGGGAGATGGTATAGGTATCCCCATTTTCTTCCTTTACGTTCATTAATTTAGACATTCAGAGTAAGTCAGTCAATAAATTTTACTTTACATTCACTGTGTTCCTGGCACAGTGTTAGTCACTAACAATGTAATGATAGACGAGATAAACCTGGCCCTTACCTGTATGACACTTAAATCCTATTGGAGAAATGCAGTAAAACACCAATAAAGAATCAAAAAAATAAGTAAAACAAAGAAAATAATGGTAAATGCTGTAGGTGCTACAGAGGAACCTACTAGGGCTAAAATAGTGAATTACAATTTGAGAGGAACCACTTTAAGAACCTCCTACAGAGGAACCACTGCCCACTAGGGCAGTCAGGTAAAACTTCTTTGAGAAAGAAACATCAAAGAGGAATCAGAAAAGATGAAAATGAGCTGATAGTCTAATAAGATGAAAGGAAAAGTATTGTGACCAAAAGGAACAGTACGAGCAAAGTCAAGGATGACTTCAGAAGTGCCGTTGTCCGGCCTCGCAAAATAACTGGGAGATGACAAGCAACTTGAAGGTTGAAGGGGGAACTACTTTATTGCGAGTGGACTCAGAGGGAACTCAGTGGGAACTCAAAGTAGCGGGAACTCAAAGTAGCGGGTACCCGAGGTAGCAGGCACCGCCTCTCTGCTGGACTGCAGAGGTACATATACCCAACTAATTACACACAGCTTAACTTAATTAACATAAACTAGATACAGCAGTCAGTCATTAAGGAATCCTTATCCTCTTAATGGCTCCCTGGCGTTGGCTCAGAAACCTCTCCTCCTAGCAAACTGCCAGGAGCCATCTTAACTTGGTTGTGGCCCTCATCACAGAAGGTCACTGGCTGGAGGAGTTTGATTGAAAGGTGAGGTTTGTGACATGGACAGGAGACTTCTAGGTTTTGGCAATGAGTTTCAGGGTTCTTATTAGTTGCATGTGTGTGTGTGTGTGTGTGTTTCATATAATCAGAAAAGTAACCAGATCTGATCTGCATCTTTGGAAGAATGTTCTTGCTGCTGAGAAGAGTGTGGCCCAGAGATGCCATTTGGGAGCTGCCGAGGGGAGAGAGGCTGTGTCCTGGACCCTGTGTGTTCATGGCCTGGTTTTCTTTGGCGCCCCTCCCACTAGAATGTAAGCTCCACCAGGAAAGTCCTCTGTCTGCTGTCGCTCACCGCTGTGTTCCCAGGGCCCTGGCAGTGCCTGGAATGCAGGAGACACACTCAACAAATATTTGTTGTTTTTGTTCTGTCAGATCCTCAGCTCCCTGGCTAATGCTCTTGAAGTGTTTACTTTAACACACCAAGATAATGACCAGGGTAAATTTACTGAAACAGTATCTGTGGTGGGGGTTCTGATCATTTTCACATGGCCTGTGAATTCTCACGAATGTGTCTGCAATCTCACTCTACTCTCAAGCAAAGATTTAATATCTGGAAGCAGCAGTAAGATTGCAGATCACTAAGGCTTCATTACCTTTACAAAACAGACTACAGGGCATTTACTTGTGTGCTCTGAAATATTATCATAAAACTAAACCTTACTTGTCAAAACAAACAAGCAAAGTAAATTCCAGGCGGCATTATAGCTTCAATAGCAATCGCATTATTTTTACAAGCTAATTCATAAAGCAGATAATTCATAATGGCACACCCCTTCATAAATGTGAATGTGCGAGGCTCTATAGCATTAATACATCAATGCAGATGTGTAAATAACTATACTGATCCTTCAATAAAAGTGTTTTATTCTCATCACTATGGGGCAAATATGCTGCCTGAATAATTTACTTCTTTTTTCTCCTCCTGAAATAATATTTTGAAAGGTAAAAATTTAGATTCAGAAAAATGAGGAAAACTAAGTTTGATTAGAGTCTGCCAAACTTTAAAACAGGAATATGAATGATAACTCATAATTGTAACAGTAAAAATAATAAAGTGGCTGGTCTGAAAAGCTCACTATTTCACACACTGGAGCCAATTAGTCTCCCAACCACTTCCCCGCATTCAGTCATCTTGGCATTGTAAAAATAAAGCATCTGGATGACCAGCTACATTTTTCTTTTCTAATTTAAATGTTTTTACTCAAAGTTATAGCAACATTTAAAGGAGAGGCAGGGCTTTTAAAAGATACTTACACACAGCATGCTTTGATTTGATCTATCATCACAGTAAAAACACCTCTCTGTCATTTAACTAATCTCTCTCTCCAACTCTGAGTTCCCATTCTATAGAGGGCACAGGACAGGCAAATCTCATCAATGCTAACATAAAATAACCCTTAATATGCATGTGATCATTTCAGTTCCAAATACCCTTTCATATTCCAAACTGAGTCAATATAGAAAGAGCCAAACTTGTTTGAGCTCCAGCTGGAGTCTTCTAGAAAATCATACTTTGTACATACATTACGTGGAAAAGCAAACTCATTGTAAGACAAATGTATATCTATCCTGATTGTTATTAAGACCCATTGGATCATATCCAGTTTCCACTGACCGCAAGTGCCTACCTAAAATCACTCATTGGAATTATAAGGGCTTCTATAATTAAAGATTCCAGTTAAAACTAACAGCAACTTGGTGTCTGAGACTTGATCAAATTGCAGGTTTGCATCCAGTGTGTGTATTGGGCCTTATTTTTCAATCCCTGTGCAGTATTTGCTTCATTTGGAAGGTAAATTGGCATTTCCAACTGAAATGATCAAGTGCTTATTAAGAGCGATTTCAAGGTCATGTCTGCTAGGAAGCAATTGACCAGCCTATACAGCGTCATGTACACTGAGTACAGCCGTCGGGGAGCGTAATTCCTGGAAAGGGAAAAGGTTATTCAATTGAACTGTGGAAAGAAGCAACAGGAAGCTTTAAAATAAATGAAACAGGAAAGAATGAACAATGTCCGCGAGCATTCTTGAAATAAGACTCAAGTATAATATGCATTTGTTCCTGAAAATACCTTGACTCGAAGGCTTTTGAAATTCTCTGATTGAAATTGCCCTATGAGTACAAAGCACCAACATTTTTAGTAATTATTGTCATAAAACATTAGCAGCACAAACATTTGTAATAAGTTTCGTAAGTGTAAATATCACATATCCTGCTAACACTTTGGTAAAATAAACAAACATATACACTGATTATTATTTTTTATTCTTTTGCACCTGGAAAACAAACAGCCAGGTGAGTAAAACCATCAAATGTACCAAGTGGCATTCAATAGTCTAAAATAGGATTCCAAAACAAGGGTTTCCTTTCCCACTGTGATTTCACTTAACGCGTTTTTTATTCAACAGTCGTATTTTAAGCACTAACTTCAAAGCACTATGTTAGGAACTGCAGTCCAACAGGGTACCTGAAGAAAGCCCTACCTTTCAGGAGCCAGGAGCTCAGTGGAATATCCACAGGTTTTACTAGTTTATCAATAGTGGTTCTAGTAAGAGAAATATCATCACTCATAGTGGTTGAGTCTCAACTTAGTATGGGTGTAAACATGAAATGTTTAATTTCTGTGTTTCTTCATATGCAGCCCAAGAGACTTCTGGGGTCCTTTTATGTGGTTGGATTAGGTGTGAGGCTGGTTCTCTGTCTTTTTTCCAAATGTAGAGGCTATTCATCATGACTAACAATGGAACAGGTCATTTCAAAAGACCTCTTCATTTAACAGTCTCTAAACCAAAATCTGGCTTCAGTGCATGCTATGATTTAAATATGAGATGACCCATTAAAAAAAACTCATGCTAGCAATGTTGCATGAATGTTCAGAGGTGAATGATTAGATTTTGAGAGCTATAATCCAACCTGTGGCTGAATCTATTTGATGGATTCCTAATGTGAACGGATTACTGGGCAGTAACTAGGCAGGTGTGGCATAGCTGGAAGAAATCAGTCACTGGGGGTGTGTCTTTGGGGACTAGATCTCGTAACCCTGGCTTTTCTCTCTCACTCTGCTTCCTGGATGCCCTGAGCTGAGCATCTTTCCTCCTCCACACCCTTCCACCATGATGTTCTGCCTTAAGTCAGGTCCAGAGCGATGGAGTCGCCTGTCTGGGAGCTGAACCTCTGAAACCATGAGACCAAAATAAGAAATAAGCTCTTTCTCCTCTAAGTGGTTCTTCTCGGGTATTTTGGTCAGTGATGAAAAGGTGACTAACACCAAGTACCTTTTGGGTATGTCCCAAGCCCCAGAAGAAAATATGGTAAACAGTCAATTAAGATTTGGTACTTAAAGGTCAAGAAGGAGAGCGCCATTGAGTAGCTGTCCCTCCCCTCCCCCTAGAAAAGTTCCTACCCAACCTCATGCTCAAGTCCTTCACAAGTTTTGCTCAAGTTGGGGCAGCTCTCTCTAATCTGAATAGTTATCCAGGGCCTCTCTCAAAATCCAATTCCAATTTTGGTCAGGTTGGAAGTTTTAAGGAGTGAGGGACAATTCAAGGAAGGACGATTAGTCTTATTTCTGCCAGGTGAGTCAGTTATCCTACGAACAGAGGAACTCTGGTTTTGAAGGTTTCTGAATATAATATGGGAGTAGGTGTTGGAGTACAATGCGGCTATGTGGGGAAAAATAACAAAGCGAGGCAGTGCCCTGAAATACAAATGAGGGTTCAGACTGTGGGAACTCTGAGTAGTCCTGGACTCCACCAGTTAGATGACACTGCTGGCTTTTTGCACCAAAATGAGGTGCGGAGAAACTAGAAAAGGCCCTGGTGACACAAGGCTGGGGTTCTGAAGCTTCCAGCAACTGGGGATGTTTATGCTGCATGGAGAAAGCTAAGAGACAGTTGTAAGTCCAGGTGTCAGCTTCATAAAGAGGAGCCAGGAGGGACGGACAAATGGACAGGCTGAAAGGGTCCGGCAACAGCACAGGAATTTGGCTCATGTTGGTTCAGAAGTTATCATGTGTTCTTGGGGGAACCCATCAACTAGGTAGAGATGATCTGATTGCTGTCTGGGGGGAGGAGGGCAAGACCCTGGCCCTAGAGAGAACTGCCCAACCCCCTCAGCAACCACTACCCCCAGTCACAGTCCCACAGGTAAGGAGGGCATTCTGCTCTATGGCTGGCCCCACCTGAGGCAGCCTCTGCCAGTCAGTGCAGTGATTATCATCCCAGAGCAGGAAGAGAAAAAGCTCCGCTTTGGGCAGAGGGCGGGCCCAAGATGTGTGCTGCAGGAACTTATTCTTCTTTTCCTTAGGAATAGTTTAAAGGCTGATTCTTTGCATTTGTTTGATTTTTTTTTTTTGAGGGGGGGAGTCTTTTTTTAATACCTTTATTTGTTTTTATGTGGTGCTGAGGATCAAACCCAGGGCGAGCGCGAGGCCACTGAGCCACAATACCAGCCCGGGGGGAATATTTTTAATAATAAAATAAATGCAAAAATAAATCATCAATAATGAAAAATATAGGCATAAGTACATAAATTATAGAATGGTACTAGCTAAGACTCTGACCTCCAGCTACAGGTGGCTTTTGAGCACATGGAATGTGGCTATTCTGAGTTGAGCAGTGCTATAAGTCTAAAATACACCTGGATTTCAAAGTCTCTGAATTAAAAAAAAAAAGAAAGAAAGAAAAGAAAAGCAAGAAAGACACCAGATTACAAAATATCAACAATCATTTTACATGGTTTATATGTTCAAATGATATGTAGTGTATATTAGACTAAGAATATATACTATTGACATTAATGCCACCTTCTATTTCCTTTTTTAAATGTGCTATGTGAAAAATTTTAAATTAAATATGTGGCTCAGATTTGTGGCTTTCATTGCATTTCCTTTGAGCAGCATCAAAACGGAAGGCAAAATAAAATTCCCCTTCACTTTCAGCATTCCTGTTCTAAAAAGCGCTCACAATATTTCATTGATTCACGGAGACTTTCTCTGATACGCATACAAATAAAGGCAAAGACATGTTATACCTATTTCACTGAAGTTGGCTTTGTTTTTAACCTAGCGCTTTGTCTAGGAGAAAGTCCAGTGTTGGCACGCGTGTGTCACTGCTGTATGGATGCTGCATGAGCAACCCCAGATGCACTTAGCATTCCCTTATTTGGAGAATTTAAGGGTTATTTTTTTCCACAGTTTTTCTTTGTATGACATGGCTGCAGTGTTTGCTGGGCCAAAGGGAATGAGGACTTTTAATTTTGATGAAGACTACCAAATTGCCATCCAAGAAGTATTCATCAAACTATATTACCACCTAATATGAAAATCATTCATTTGCCACCCCTTTGCCAAGCTTCTAAGGCCAGCTTCCTGGATAAATTATGTATCATTTAAATTTGTTTTTCCTAGTAACTGCTGAAGTTGAGAGGGTTTTTGTTGTTGTTGTTTTCACTAGGTTAGAACTACTACAATTGCTAAGCAGTAGACACCTTATCCATTCTCAAATCTTTCATTCAAAACCCAGACATGGTGGCATCTGTGGTCCCAGTAACTTGGTAGGCTGAGTTGAGAGGCACCCATGGGTCCAGGAGTTCTAGGGCAGCCTGGCCATATTGCAGACCCCATCTCAAAAAATTAAGCCAAACCCAAACAACTGGAACTCTAATTTTTTTCCCCACATTTTCTTCATGTCTTCACTTTCAGATGAAATCCCAGAATATCCCTTTGTGTTTCCAATGACTGACAGAAAGTGCAAGTTATCCAATCTCTTTCAGTCACAGGAACAATCTTGTTTCAAGAACTAAAACATCAAGTCCAGACTCATAAGCACAAAATGCTTTTCTTCATTCCATTAAAGCTGGTTTGTCTTCCAGCCCTGCCTCTGGCGCTACAGCATCTTCCCTCCCCTCCTCCCCAGCCCCCTGGAGAAGCTGGTACCTTCCTCCCCATCTCTTTAACACTTGGGATTTTGTTTTCAGTGCTTATAGAAGCTCTCTACATATTCTAGATATTAATTCTTTGTCTGATATATGCATATATATGTATATGAATATATATATACCCACACATATATGCATATTTCAAAGAATTAATATCGAGAATATGTAGAGAGCATACACACACACACACACACACACACACACACATATATGTATATATAGCAAATATTTTCTCCCAGCCTTTCACTTTTCTTTGACTTTATATCTTTTACCAAATGTAGATTTTGGAATGTTGATTTATCAAGCTGTTCTTAACTTCTGTAGTTTGTGTGCTTAGCAAAGCTTTCTATACTTCGAGATGACAGAAATAGACTCCCATTTTTATTTTTGTTAAACCATTATTGAGATATAACTCACATATGTTACAATTCTCTCAACAAAGCATACAAGTCAATGGTTTTAATATGAGTTAAGCATATCTAACCCCCAAATCTGATATGCTCTAAAATCTGAAGACCCCTGACTTGGTGTGACAGGGCACAGTCAAGATTCAGGCACTCCAAAAATTTTGTATAAAAATTACCTTCTGCCTACATGTATATGTCATATCTGAAACATAAATGAATTTTATATTTAGACTTGGAGCCTATCCCCAAAACATCATATTACATATGTGCAAATATTATAAAATTTTTTTAAAAAATCTGAAATATTTCTGATCCCAAACATTTTGCATAAGGGATATTCAAACTATATAGTCACACAGGGTGCAATCATTGACACAATAAATTTTTAATCACCTTAAAAATAAACCCTTCAGGAATATCCCCAATTCTCCCATGCCTGCTAGTCCTGGACAGCCCCTGCTCTAATTTCTATCTCTATGGATTTGTTTGATGTAGACAATTAATGCAAACAGAGCCTTAGGATATAAATGTTTGGCAACTGGCTTCTTCCACGTAGCATGATGTTTTCAGGGCTTACCCAAGTGCAGGGCCTGGCGGTCCTTTATCACTCTCTAGGCTGGTTGATATTTTATTGTGTGGATGGCCACATTCCATCTGGGCAATCAGCAATTGAAGAACATTTGGGTTGTTTCTGGCTTTTTGCTCTTATGAATAATGCTACTATGAAATTTGTGCACAAGTATTTACATGGATAGATACCTGTTTGCAATTTTCTTGCATGTATTTGAGGAATTGCTGGGTCAAATTCTAACTCTAGGTTTAAGAGTTAGGCCTGGCCAGTTTATGTCTTCCAAAGTAACTGCAAATGTAACCTTCCCATAAACAGTGTATGAGGTTTGCAGTTTCACCATGTTCCCACTAATCCTTCTTATGATTTGGCTTTTGGATTCTGGCTGTCCAAGTGGTTGTGAGGTGGTATCTCATTGCAGTTTTTCACTTACCTACCCATGATGAGTAATGGTGTCAAGAATTTTTGTCATGTGCTTATTAATCGTTTATGTATCTTCTTTGGAGAAGAGTCTATTTGAGTCCTTTGCCCATTTTTAATTGTTTTTTATTGAGTTTTAATAGTTCTTTGTACATTCTAAGCACAGGTCCCTTATTAGATACATGATTTGCAAATACTGTCTCCCATTCACTGAGTTGTCTTTTCACTTTCTTATATAGTGTCCTTTGATGCACAAAAGTTTTTAATTTTTATTCAGTTCAGCATATCTGGGGTTTGGATTGGTTTAGTTTGGTTTTGTCACTTGCGTTTTTGGTATCACGGTAAGAAACCATTATTAAATCCAGGGTTGTGAAGATTTATGATCTCCTCCAAGAGTTTTGTCATTGTAGCTTTTATGTCTTTGATCCATTTTGAATAAATTTTTGTAAGTTTGTTGAAGTAAGGGTCTAAATTCATTCTCCACACGTAAATGCCCATTTGCCCCAGTACCATTTGTTGAAAAGGTTATCCTTACTTCATAGAATTGTTTTAGCAGCCTCGTAGGAAACAACTAAACATTAAAGTGACACAAGACCCCTATGTTTTTTCATGTTTTATACATTTAAAAAATTTTTACTTAGATTTATGTTGAGTATGATGTGGGGTAGTTCTGCTTTATTATTTTCTAAATAGATAGTTAATTGCTACAGTACCATGGCTGAATAATAGCTGTCTCTGGATTTCACTTTGTCATATACGTTTTTCTCCTACGTGATCCTGTTTAGGAATCCCATTAGGAAAATTTTCTTCCAAGAGTTTGTCTTTGCAACATCATCCATGTCAACAGGTAATATGACATATTGGTCTAGGAACTTGGTCCCTTTTCAACAATAAAATTTTTATCTCTTATTTTCTCTCCCCCATTATCTCTATTCTCTTCTCCTAGAAGAGATGGGTATTGGAACTTTGGGATCTAACCCTTAAACCTCAATTTTCATTTCATGCTTTCTAACTCTTTGAGATTTCCCATTATTTTCTGGGAAAAGAGCTTCAATTTAATCTTTACACTAATTTACTGTTCGTTTGTGCTTTTTTCTTCTAATTCCAAATCCTTTACTTGATTGTTTTTTATTTTTATTTTTTTACAAGTGAGTGACTGTAATGTCTTCTCACATCTTTCTGAGGACATTAATTCATTGTAAAAGTCACGGGCATGCCTCTGCACCATGCCCTGTCCCTGTGCCCATCTCGCTCCTCATTCTTGGCATGGACCCAAGCCAGTCATCAGTACCTGCATATCTTTGCCTAAGGGCTTTCTCTTGCTCTGAAGCCCACATTGCTACCAAAATAGAGGGTGGAAGTAATGAGGAATTATTCTCTGGCAGCGGCCCTGGTGACTAATGGGAGTGGGTTCTCCCTCCCTCACCCTCAGGCCGGATATCTCTGACTCATTCGTTCCTTCTTGGTTCCCAGTAGGACTGGGGTCCAGTGGCCCCTGTGGCTAACACTCTTTACTGGCTGTGGTTCCTTCCCTTTATCCCTTTCTCACCTTCCAAATGAACTCAAATCCCTGTCCCAGGGTCTGTTTCTGGGGAGCCCAACTGAGACACCCACTCTCCCTGAATTCCGTTTCCCTGGGCTGCTTCTTCCGTTCATTGTGTTCTATGCCTCTGCTTTAGTGATTGTAATTCTTGTTTGTCTGTTTATCTCATATTTGAAATTCCCTGCTACCTCATCTGTGAAGATGGGCAAGTTCATCTTAGAGGAAAAGAGGTATGCGATTAGCATTTCTTTTTCAATCTCAACCCCTCCTAGGCACCCACTGCCAGGTTTCCTAGTCTGGTTCCAACACCTTTGTTGGAGGCTTGGGGGCGGGGCAGAAGAGAATAAATATTAAAAGCAAGAGTTTAATTTCATCAGCACAAATGTGATCTGGTGACGGTGCCCTCTGGATGAGGTATATTCCCACTGTGAGTTTTTAATGCACGGGCACTTTGTAGGGTCCTCTGGGAGTTCCTACTGCAAGCCTCTGCCTGTAATTCCTTTGATGCAGAAAGACAGCTGAAGACTCCAACCCCCAGACCTGGGGCATTCACATAGGTTTTCTTTCTTCGGACCCTTGCTATCTAGGGGGACTTCCAGGGCAAAGTCCCTTTTAAGCTCCAGATCAGCCAGCAGATCTAATTGACCCACAGGTAAAAGAATGTACAAAGCAACCAATGAAACAAACAATATAATCAATAATAAATAAAACAGATAAATCAATGCATTCTTCATGCCCCTTTCTCTGCTTTGGAAAAGGCCGTGCTTCCTCTCAATGAACCCACCTCTCCTCACTCCTACAGGAATCTTTTAAAATCTTTCTACTTCTCAGACATAATTCAAACAGCAACCACTTGGGTTCCCCCACATTTCAAGGGGAACATGCCAGACTATTCAAGTGGCTCCATTAGTTGGCTGAAAGTCAGAAAGCCAGGGCTTGTGCGTTTGTCCTCCTACTTTGGCCTCTTTATAACCCTCAGATTTCCTCTTAGTGTGATTTTGGGGATGTTGGATAAGAAAGTCTACCTTACCCCAATCTGATGTTATATTAATTGCTCTAGTTCAGATGTTGAATATCGCCCAAAGGTTCCTGTACTAAGACCAGGTCCCCAGTAATACTGTTGGGAGGTGCCGTAGATCTTTAGGAGGAGGGCCCTGTGGGGGGTACTTAGGCCATAGAGGATATGTCCCCAGAGAGGATTATGGAATCCCAGATCCTTCCTTTTTCTCTTTTGCTTCCTGGCCATAAAGCGATCACTTTGCTCTGTTACGTGCTACATGCCTTGGCCATCCTGGATGCCCCCAGAGGCACAAAGTGGAGCTCTCTGATGTTGAACTAGAACCTCCAAAACTGGAAGCCAAAATTAACCTTTCCTCTTCATATTTTAATTACCTCAGGTATTTTGCTATAGTGACCAAAATTGTTCACTGTAGAATAATGTACAAAATAATATCTTTTTATATTTTCTTATGTAAGTTTCACTGTGTTTTTCACATTAAGGACTAAAATAACTCAAGGCATCCTTCGTTCCCCTTAAAATCACAATGCCCTAAAGTGCCCAGGTAGTCAACTGCTGTTCTTCCCAGGTTCAGGAAAAGGGCAGACTCCGGGAATGGGTAACTCCCGTTAGAACAAGCACAATTAGAGAAATGCAAATCAAAACCACTCTTAGATTTCATCTCACTCCAGTCAGAATGGCAGCTATTATGCATACAAACAACAATAAGTGTTGGCGAGGATGTGGGGGGAAAAGGCACACTCATACACTGCTGGTGGGACTGCAAATTGGTACAGCCAATATGGAAAGCAGTATGGAGATTCCTTGGAAAATTGGGAATGGAACCACCATTTGACCCAGCTATCCCTCTCCTCTGTCTATACCCAAAGGACTTAAAACAGCATACTACATGGACACAGCCACATCAATGTTTATAGCAGCACAATTCACAATAGCTAAATTATGGAACTAACCTAGATACCCTTCAATAGATGAATGAATAAAAAAGTATGGCATATATATACAATGGAATATTACTCAGCAATAAAAGAGAATAAAATCATGGTTTTTGCAGGTAAATGGATGGAGTTAGAGAAGATAATGCTAAGTGAAGTTAGCCAATCCCAAAAAACCAAATGCCGAATATTTTCTTTGATATATGGAGGCTGATTCTTAGTGGGATAGAGAGAGGGAGCAAGGGAGGAATAGACGAACTCTAGATAGGGCAGAGGGGTTGGAGGGGAAGGGAGGGGTTATAGAGTAATTAATGATGGTGGAATGTGTTGATTATTATTATCCAAAGTACAGGAATAAAGACACGAATTGGTGTGAATATACTATATTGTGTATACAACCGAGATATGAAAAATTGTGCTCTATATATGTAAGAATAGTAATGCATTCTGCTGACATATATAAATTTTAAAAACCCTGAATGCAGTACAAAAATAAAGGCAATATTAAAAAAAAAAAAAAAAAAGAACAAGCAGTTATTGCTCAGCTTTGGCTTTAAAATAGATCTTTAAGTGCAAAATGAGTTAATCATCTTGGGAACTGAGTTTGTAAATAGAGGAGTTAGTATCTAGATCCCCATATCTCCCTTTTGCTTGTCTAGAGGACACCTGACTCACTTAGATGAAAGAACTTGATGCCCAGAAGTTTCCATCCTACCTGGGAAAGAAGAGTTTTCCTAGCTTTGGATGTGGAAAAAGGATAAGAAAGGAAGAACTGGAGGAAAGGTAAAAGACCAGTGTCTGGTTTTTGTGGCTGGAGGAATTAAAGATGGAGCAGTGGGAGATACTCAGAGTTGCATATCACTTCCTGGGCACAGACTTTGACATTAAGTGTCCTTTGATGAGTAGGACATGTAGGACATGGCACCATCCACACAGTAGCCAAACAGCCTAAGAGAGGAATCTTGTCAAAGCAAGGACCTGAGATAGGTTCCCCTGTGTTTCCCAGTTCCCATGCAGAATGGAAGGGATCTGGTTCTTTGGGCCAAAGACACTTGCCGTGTTTTTCAGTGTGAAAGCTTCCCTAGGACTTGATGTGCAGACTGAAAACTCTTAGTGTATATGACACAAAACTGTATTTGTATGAAGCTACAAATGGCTTATTCTAAGACATTTGTGCCTTGAGGAATTGCTCCTGGTTTGAAATTCTTGTTCTGGACTTAATGATTCTCTCCAATACTCCTGTCACCCTCCATTCTTAAATTGCACTAAGAGTTCCGAGTAGAAAAAGAGAAAAGATACAGAGATGAGGTGCAAGGGATCTGCCAGTATGAGCCCTGCCAATTACAAGGCAAGCCCCTGGGGAGGTCCTAGTCTAGGAACTGCAAGGAGTACTTGGCTGTGATTCAGAGGAGAACTGACCAAGCCAAGGTCAAGGGTGCTGTAAGCCTGAGGTTCATGTTGTTTTCCCAGCAGAGATGCCAACATGGGAGCTTCTCTGTGGCAAGGTCAGTGGGGCATGGCTCTCCTGTGAGGACACTATGCTGTGAGAACAGGTACCACCCGGGCAAGGAAAAGCGAAGAGGAGAGGGACCCGCAAAGCCTGCACATTTACCCGAGAGAAACCAAATGAACTCTGAAGATATCTTTTTCCAGGAACAAAATTGATTCACCTTTCAGGGGCAGTTTTTCCTCCAACCACAGAAGGATGGGGACCCACATAGAAGAGGAAATGAATTATAGAAAGTTAGAGAAACTACATTTTCTTTGCAATGAAAGCTCATTTCCATGTAACATCAGTCCCACCACGTATAATAGAACCACGATAAATACCTGTAGACACTGCATGTCTCTGGCCGGATTTTTTTTCTAAGTTTAAATGCCAGATTTTATTAACAATACTGACGATGAAATGTCCTGTATCTTTAGTGACATAAAAGTCAGAGAAATAGGATGTGCTCGGCTTTGCACTTATTTCCAACATCTGCCGCGATTACAAGACCATGGATGGAAACCTGTGAGTGGAAGGCCCACCACTTCTGCAGACAATCAATTACTTTACTGCAATTACAGTGGGAGACCAAAGCGTTTATCCTTCTCTTAGCTCCCCTATTTGTTCTTTCTTGGGAGGCATCGGATGGACGGGCACTTTTAGATGCTGCTGTAGATGGTTTCCCTACAGTAAAAGGCTATTAGTGGATTGCAAGACAGCCAAAGTTACAGCAAAGTGCATCTTCCCTGGTACAAAGGACACGGAGTTCTCTAATGGAATGACATTAGGGACACACACTCAGTGCAGGACTCTGAGTGCTCACCAATATCAAAACGAAAGGCCCTCAATTAAGCTGGACCTTGACTCTCTGGGTCAGGAAGGGCTGAGGCACCTGCTCAGCCTGCAAGGGAAAGAGCTGTTCAGGCCAAAGAAGAGGTATAGGGAGAAGCTGAAATGACAGAAAGAAGTAATAACAGGTAAACTTGGAATCACAAAAGTAGGTGAAAGAAAAGAACCTGACAGGAATAGAAGAGAAAATACCATTAGGGAAAATATAGTAGTTAAGAGAGCCAGGCAATGAAAGCAATAGAAAATAAAAGGGAAATGTGCCCCCCCCCTCATTTCCCCTCACGGGACTATGGCTAGGCCCTCCGGCCAGAAGGGGACACAAGCCGGGTTTCACCCAAGGGATGGCCCTTCTTAGCTCCTGTCCCACCCCTGGGCTCCCTGGTTCCTTCATGCAATTACAATGACTTGTTCATGACTTCTCGAGAATTGATTCTGTCCTCAGGCCAACTCAACAACCTGTGGAACACCAAGGGCCATATTTCTACTGATTGTTCCCTTGGTCTCTAAAGTCGCGGGATGAACTATTTTGTAAATCCTTAAGCAGCCCACAAGATTCAGTCCTGAGAAAAGCAAGAGAAGGGACCATCCCATCAGGCCTGTGAAAATCCTCAGGGATGCGCTGTCAGTTCAGGACCAACGGTGCTGCCTTTGACTTCTGTTCGTTAAATGCAAGGGGACCTTCTGAAGGGCCAGTAATGCTTAAAGACTTTAGCCGACACCAAGTAGAAAAAATACCACATGTACCCTAAAATTGGCATTAGAGTTAAAGAAAGAATGGGTTTTGAAATATTGAACACTGAGTTCAAAATGAGGATTTCAAACTAGGCCTTTTCCCAGAGAGACATAAATGTGCCCTTAGAATGTGCCTCTCCGGCAGCTTTGTAGCAGGTGTGCTGAGAGTCCCAGCTTCGCACACCTCGTCCAGGGAAACTTTGGGATTATCAGGGCCTCCTTCACCTCAAATGCCAACCACGACAGGTGTCTTTGGCTTAAAGAAACAAAAAGGACACAAGAGACTGCAATAGCTATGGAGGCCAGCCAGAAGGGGAGGTGGCGCCAGCTCACTAGACCTGCAACTCACCTGTTATTCAACACCAACTTCGTGCCAAGAACAATGCAGAACATTTAGATGAATTATTTAATTTAATATTTCAACACTGCTATGTTGTGATTATTATTTTCAGTTTTCAGAAGAAAATGAAATGTAAGGAGAAAAAGAGACACCTCCATGACCACACTGATAGGATAGGTAGAGCAGTGTTTCAAATCCAGTCTGGCTCTGAAGCCCCAGGACCATAAAACCTGTCCCTTGTAGTAGTGAACAGACACTGGCTCAGTGATTGGCTGACACAGCTGCTATCCTTGACCTTACCCTTGGGGTAACTAAGATGAGCCCTAAGGACACACCCACATTGGAAATCCAAACCTCTCTGCAAACCTTATACTGTGCCTGACACTACAATGAAAGAATAAAAAGAAGCAAGTACACAGCTTTAGAGTTTTATTTATTTATACCTTTTCTAAATTACAATATACACCCATAGTTAATATTCACATTTTTTTAGGTACTAACTTGTTTTTGTTTTTCCAAATCAAAAATGGATCTTCCATTGTAGCCTAGTCACTAAAGCTATTTGTTGACCCTGTTTCTACATGATCCCCAACTGACAAATAGCACTTATACTCTTCTATGGTCTTGTTGGATTATTAATTAAGCCACCCTGTCTGCTTTAGCATGGTTGATTCACAGGTTTTCCCTGGTCTGTATATTTAAAAAGCTTCACCTTTCAGTGTACAAGTAGAAAGTACATGTGCAACCAGGTGTGGTGGTGCCCTCCTGCAATCCCAGTCACTCAAGACACTGAGGCAGGAGGATCGCAAGTTTGAGGCCAGCCTCAACAACTTAGCAAGGCCCTAAGCAACTTCATGAGACCTTTCTCAAATCAAATTTTAAAAGAAAAAAAAAGGCTCTGAGGATGTAGTTCAGTGGTAAAGCACTCCTGGGTTCAATCCCTGGTATCTTCGAAAGAAAGAAAGGAAGGAAGGAAGGAAGGAAGGAAGGGAGGAAGGAAGGACATGTGCAAACATTCTTTCTTCTTTTATTTTTGAATATTTACTGCTATATCTGGCCAGCAAGTGCTCCACAGGTTTCTGTTGCTATAAGAGGAAGAAAATGTACTATGAGTTGAGTATATACTTTGCACTTGATGGGGGAAAATATTGTCAAAGACAGGGAAAAAAATGCACAGATCCCTTTTGTGGACCTTAGTTTGGAAAACAGGGAGTGTGGAGTCTGGAATTTTCTTAGTTTTTCAGGATTTAAAATTTTGCAAGATGTTAGACTCGTGATTCTTAAAATAAGAACATCTCTGGGTGTTCTACCTGAGAAACATAATCCTGAAGAGAAATAAGGAGATACTGTAATGCAATCAAGAAAAATAACAATGATAATAACAACAACTACCTTTTGAGGAGTAAAGTTAGATCATAGTAACATAATGAATACTCAGATGTTACAGTACCCAGGGTTCTAAGAAGAGAAAGAACCAACCGGATAGATAGATAGATATTTGGACAGGTAGATATATAGATATATCGATATATAGATAGAGTAAGTAGGTAGATGGATGAGCGATTTAGGGGAATTGGCTCACATAACTATGGAAGCCAAAAAGTCCCACACCAGGCTGTCTGCAAGCTGGAGACCCTGAGATTCCAACAGAGTAGCTCAGACTAAGTCTGAGGCCTCAAAACAAGGGAAGAAATGGTGTAACTCTCAATCTGAGACTCAAAAACATGGGGTGCTGCTAGTCTGAGTTCTGAAGTCCAAGTGCCAGGGAGCCTGGAGACCTAAGGGCAGGAAAAGGAGGGTATCCCAGCTCCAGGAGGCAGAGAAAGAGAGAGAAGAAGTCCTTTTTTTCCTCTTTTAGTGCTATCCTATCTGGGTTCCTGTCCCAGCTGGTGCCCACCCACACTGAGGACAGACCTTCCCTCACCATCCACCAACCCAGACACCAGTCTCCTCTGAAGAGACCCTCACAGACATACCCAAAAGGAACACTTGACCAGTTCTCTGGGTGTTAATGGAGTCACATTGGCACCAAAAATTAACCATCACAGAGGATAAACTGAGTTAATAGAGTGCCAACCTGGTATGACACTGTTTCAGCCAGTGTCTCAACGGTGAAATAGGTCACAACAGGTCACACCCTAGGTGTGCCAAACACGGGGAATGGAACACAGAGACTGAGCTGCTTAGATGATGGAAGAACCACAAAGCCAAACCAGGGACATTGATGCACCTCGGACATGGACAAGGACAGGTAGTTCATGTCTCTTCTAGAAGCAGAAGGCCAAAGAAAATATGGTGCCCACCAAGGGAGAGGCTGGTCAGCATATGCCAGGCCTCCAAGGGAGCAGAGCTGTGCCTGGAGAAGCTGCCAAAGATGAAAGAAGCCAGGAGGGGCTACCTGGCTCTCCCAGATCTCACCCGTCAATCTCCCACCAGTGCCACTCATTGGCTGAACCTCCCCAGCCTTCAGAAGGCAGGAGAGACCTGGGACACAGGGCTCCCTACAATCCAGAGCAGGGAAGGGGAGGGGAGGGGACGGGAGGGGCAGGCCAGAGAGCAGCACAGAGCCTGCCAGCTTTCTTCACTCAGGGGGAAATAGTTATAATACTTTGCGCTCATGAGAACTGCAGGAGTAAAAGTTAGATCATAGTAACATAATGAATACTCAGATGTTACAGTACCCAGGGTTCTAAGAAGAGAAAGAACCAACAGGATAGATAGATAGATAGATATTTGGACAGGTAGATATATAGATAGATGATAGATAGATAGAGAAAGTGTAGGTAGATGGATGAGTGATTTAGGGAAATTGGCTCACATAACTATGGAAGCTGAAAAGTCCCACACTAGGCTGTCTACACATTAAGATTTTGAGATGTAATGTTTTATATTGTAATGTGTTACATTACCAACAATGTGACTAAGGAGTCATACATGTGACTACTAATATGTACTGGTATATTACACCAATGTGACTAAATAATATAAAATGGCCTGAATACTAAGTAGCGATATACACAGTCTTGCTTCTTTCAAGAAAAACGTGAAAGTTAGACTTCATGATTAGGCTAAATTATATTCCTTTATTCTGCTTTATTTTTCACTTATTTTAATCTGATACTATCCTAGCCTCCAGAGGATGTCATAAAGTGGTCAAAAATTGACTCAGGTTCCTCAGGTACTCCCTTGGATTGGAGCTAACATGGGTCAGTCCTTAGTGAATTTTTCTCTCTGGAAAATGCTTGAGTAAGAGACAAATTTATTTTTAAATAAGAATTTAATCAATGACATTCAAAAAAAAAAAAATGGAAGACAGCGTTGCCCATGTTAGATGCATCCCCAAACTTGTGTTGGAGAGATAGCAATGGATACCTTCCATCTGAGTGGTCAATGGTTCGTCAGCTTGAATTATTTATCTTCAGAAAGAAAAAGGAATTTATGGCCCAGGCATATGCCCCCAGTGGCTGGCTGGTCACCAGCTCCTCCTGGGTTCCGCTCTTTGATCTGTCTCTCCCAGGCTTGGGGAGCAGTCTCTGTCTGAGGAAAGGGGTCAACAGGAACACTTTCAGTAACTTTCTCTCCCCCAGAGACGAAACTGATTATTATAACAAACACTTATAGGCTTTATTAGTGGTTAAAAATAGGAATTATTACTGATCAGGAAATCTCAAACTTATTTTTAATTGTCAGGTAGCATTGCAAAATCAACTGCTTTGTTAGCTTTTCGTTAAATCCTTTCATAAGCACAACTGAAAATACATCAGACAAAAATCTTTAATGTGGATTTCCTGGGACCCCGCGTCTGCTCAGCATTTCCCTTTATTCCAGTTGTACTGGGTCACCTGCTGCTTCAGCAGTGAGTCCCGTATGCCTTTGATCACTACACCGATGGGGCTTTTGTAACACTTGATATTTATAATCAGAGAGCTGCATGCAGGTTATTGTTACATATTCAGAATGTGCTTTTCTTTTCAATGAGATTGAGAATTATTCCCCCAATAACAATAGAAGTGATGGAGGTATTCAGTAGAAAAAAGAGCGGTTCCAATAGGACCACCTTGAATTTAAGTGCCCAGGACAGGATCATGCTTTGCCAAGAATGATGGACACAGGCTGGAATCTACTGAAGAGGAAAATGAAATGAGATCACATGAAATGCAGGCAAACTTTTATCTACTACAGAGAAAGAACCTCCTGGGAAAATATGGGCCTGCTAGGAAATAGTGCAGGGTATCAAAGGTGATTTATGTTTCCTGTAGTCAGTTCTGAACTAATTCCCAGAATGGCATGAAGGGATGCCAATTTGAACAGGAGACAAACTGTGCTCTCTGTCCATTTGAAATCATATCACCTACAAGGGTAATACAAATGGCTTGGATTTTTTTATAGTCACTTACTTCTAAGAAGGTCCAAGGGCTTCCTCCCCACGATCTCATTTACTAGCATGCTGTGAACTCTGTTCTCCCACGTGCAACAGAAGTGCAACTTCCCTGGGTAGAAGAGAGAGAGGAACTTCCTCTATTGCCCTCTCTGTTTAACCATCTCTGTACAAGCTCAGAAGAAAAGATGCTGGCTGGGCCCAAAGGTGTCCTAAAATCATCAGGGTCTCTCAAGCCAGCAGACATCTTGTTAGATCTGGGTTTACTCTGCCACTTTTCATCTAGGTAAATTTGGCCAAGTCATGGAAACTTTGGGGGCCTCAGTTCCTTTGTTTATCAAGTGGTTACAGTGGCTGGGCATGGTGCACACCTGTAATCCCAGTGACTTGGGAGGCTGAGACAGGAGGATCCCAAGTTCAGCCTCAGCAATTTAGTGAGCCCTGAGGAATTTACTGAGATCCTATCTCAAAATAAAACATAAAAGGGGTTGGGGGGTGTAGCTCAGTGGTAAAGTACCTTTGGGTTAAATTACCAGTACCCAAAATATAAAATAAAATGGGTCCATTGACACCCACCTGGAAGGATTATATGGAATAGAAAACAGGTAAGATGACTTACATTACTCAGCACCTGCATAATGCTCGATAAATTGCATTATTTGTTGCTTCATATTTAGTTGGCCCTAAGCCCAACATCAGGCCTACTTCTCTTCTCCTATCCCCACCCCACCATTTCCTCTCTTCCAAGCCCACTTTACTGGATGACTTTAGAAAGAGGGCGGAACAGGGGTGTGGACATGGAGAAGAGAAGCCCAGGATGGGAATTTTCTTACATTGTCATAAACATGCTCAGGGGCCAGGGTCCCTCCACCCCACCCTCTGCTCTCACATGGGAAAGGCTGTGCTCACCCACTAAAGGTCATTCAGCTGCTAATCCCTGCCCATGATTGTGGGGGAAGTACTGAGATTTCCAGGGGGAAAAACGTCAGTCCTTAAAAACTCCCTTCTGCTGGGATTGGGGAACATTCATCTTTGAACATTACTGTAGCTCCTTTAACCACATCTCAGACTACGAACTCAGGCATCTCACTTCATTCCAATAAGCAAGGTGCTATCCTAGACCCTTGCAGCTAAGGCCCTGCTCTCCAGAACCTTACAGTACTACGGGGGAAATGGTATTTTGAGGCATTTATAGCATGGAGTGAGCAGCAGGCGCCTGGCCCTGCAGGAGTGTCACGTGTTTTCTTGTCTTCTCTAGTCTACCAGAGCTTGCTGCAGAACTGTGCTGGGGGAGGCGAGGGGTGGTATTTAAAACCCTGTTTTGTCATCCAGCATTTCAAAATGAGATCTGAAGATGGTTCGGAGGAGAGGGACTATTAGCTTTGCAAGAAAATCATGCATAAATCATCATTATTTTGTTTCCCCCCGCCCTGAACTTTTCCTGGGCATTACAGATGAGCTCTCACATGACTGACTAAAGTAGTCTGAACTTATAAACACAGCAGAATTTCATTGTCCCTTTCTAAAGTGGTTTCCACAATTTAAGGAGTCTTTGAATGAAAGTGTATTTCCACACCTATAGATCTACATAGAAAAGAGCTATTTTTCATCATAGGTCTCATAGCATGTCTTTTGGTATCCAATACATTCATTTTCTAGAAGATAAAAATTTAAATCCCGTTGTTTTTGTGTGCCTCTGCTGTACGTGGAACACCAGTGTTGCAAATCAGTTTGTAAAAATGGGTCCTAATAAGCACAGCTGTCTCCTGCGTTTGTTCAGGAGCATCCCCAAACCCTGCTAGAAGATTCCATGATAAACTAAACATCAGGGGGCCCATACTCCCTTCCCTGTGCGGATGCCATTCTGCAGGATCTACCCTGACATTTTCTAAACAGACTGCGTGAAAGGGATGTCTTGTCTGCTTTGGCTGGTTATCATTCTTGTTTCAGAACGATTTCAGAAAAGACCATAAGCTGGTGACAGAGTGAATTTGTGATCTTATCCAATCATCTGGGCTGTTTGCAAAACTTCAGTAGGTGGCAGCGTTTTGTTGATAAATGTTTTGTTAGCCAAGTGATCTCATTTAGTGCAACTGTTGCAATATTAATAAACTGAACTTATGATCGTGTTTGCCAGGACTGAAAATATTGCCATTCTATCCAGCGGGTGCTCTTATCTGAACTGACAGCAACATTCATTGTATTAGAGAGGGGAGGTGTCTCTGTGTGACTGTGTGTGCGCTACTGCAAAAGGAAGCATGGAAGCGAAGGAAGGGGTTGGCAGGGGAGGCTGGAGGGGAAGAAAGAGAATATAAAAGAACTCAGAAAGGATGTCGTGGCCATATCCGGCTGGTTGGGACAAAACCCTGGGCGGGTTCAATCATTCACCCCTTCTTGAATGCCCAGTGTGGTTCACAGTGACCCTGAACCTGACGCCTGAGATCCTCAGGCAACTGGCTGAAGGTCTTTGGCTAAGGAAACAACTCAGCAAGACAGGAGATTGCAGGGGGTTGAATCTCCCTAACACCCATTTCAGGAACCAAGTAAAAAAAGCCCCAGGTATGCACCCAAGCTTCCCAGAGCTGGGCAATGTTCTATTACCTCTCCAAATTAAGTCAATGTTGGTCCAGCCCATCATGACCAGCCGGAAGGACAGGCTCAGTCAGGCCTCTGGAAAGAGGGATCAGCAACTTCTTTACCTAAATCTTCAGGCTATTCCCAAGGCTCTTCAAACCTGCCCCAGTTGGTCTCTGTCGTCTCACTTTCTTCAGTCCCCTACGAAACACCTCCTTTAAGGGTTCTGGAGGCCTGGGAAGCAGGGCTGAGAATACTTGCAAAAATGCCCACTTGTTCTGAGGATCCAAGGAACCTACCCACTCATACTCTATAACTGTGCACAGTCAGCTTGGCCAGCAATGAGGGGGTCCTTGTGGGAACAGAGACACTGAGCCCAGCATATGCTGCTGTTGCCTCCACTCTGCTTAAGATGCACCCCTTTTTCTGTTACCTTCACATATGAAAAAGATAAACTTTATGAATCAACTCAAGTCTTTCTCAGTGACAAAGTCTTCTCTCATCACCCCAGATGGAAGGGACATTTTTCTCTGGGGAATGCCCACTGTGATTACTGTTATGCCAGCTGCATGACCTTTGCTGCTCAAAAACAGAATATCAATTTGTCATTTCTTCCACTGGATTTTAATTTTTGAAAGCAAGAGGACCATGGCCTACATGGACCTCTGGGCACTCAATTAGAACAGTGCGGTTTTTTTTTTTTTTTTTTTTTTGCATGTATATCACTTACTTTTGCATTATATAAAAATACCCCACATGCAAGGCCCACTTTGCTCTCCAGACTACAAGCTCCTTGCATGCAAAGGTCTAACCATGGTTATCTTTGTCCACCCCTAGCACCTAGAACAATGGCCTGACAAAAATGACATCCAAATCAATTAGCAATGTAATTGGTGCCTTTATATTAAAATTAACATGCTAGTCAGTCTCATTGCTGCCAAAGAGGAACTCCTTTAATTCTTTTTCTGTAAATTCATTTTTCTAAGGTATCATGATCAAATTCCTCACCAAAGAGAGGCCCATACAGACCATTTCAGCCACCCTAGCAGGAAGCCTGAGTCTCTAACAGCTACTATAATGACTAACTGAACAGATCATGTTGACATAAACCTTTATCTCAACACCAATGAGTAATTTCTCTTATTTCTAGTTATAAAATCTTATCAAGGCAAAAAGATAACCATTTACGGGGAGATCATCTCTCCTTCCTTGCCAAGTCTTCCTCCTAATATCATTCAAAAGTTTCAAAAAATTCCAGATGAACATATTGTGTTCCCCAAGAGCACCCCAAGTTACTACTTGGCATAAATTTGAACTGAATCCCATTTTCTCCTCCCAGTGTCTACTGCACCATTTGAAATGCTTTACTGATTTATTAGTTAGCTCATCGTGTCAGAGAGAGGGGAATTTTAGAGTTTTCAATATTCCATCAACAGTGAACACTATTAGCAAATAAATATCTTCCAGAACCCACAGGGAGCACAGTGACGTCTATGCTAAGGATTTTATACAGAGTTGGAAAAGATGACGTGGTTTGGAGAAAGGGTTTGGACACAGTGTATGTGGGCAGCCCATAGTTATAAAACGACCATTACTTCAAGCCATTCTCTTAGACAGTGTGAGACAGAAAGGAAAAATGAGGAATGCTGGTGGCATTAAGTTTTCCAAATATGTCCTTCAGATAATTGAGACATCTATTATGACGTACTTCACAAAAGCCTCCCAGAGGTTTGGGATGGGAAAACAACCATTCTTCATCTTCTGTCCCATAATCTAAGCATTGCATTCTTTGATTTAAAATTGTAGTTCAAATGATCACCTTTTCTCCATCTTGCTCTCTCCCCACCAAGCCAACCGATGCCACATGTGTGCATGCACACCACACACACACACATCTCACTGTCATACTAGAGGTTCATGATATAGCTGACAGTAGGGCTGTGCTCTAAAAAAGATGAACCCTGTAACAACAACAAAAAAAAATACCTCAATTAATTAGTAAGAGCACTCCCTCCCCAGACTTAGATTCATGACCAGAATCTTGAGACCAAACCATCATTGGTGTTTCCAATGTCTACACTAACCAACAAAGTCCTACTCATTCCTTCTGCTCAGAATTTCCAAGGCACACTTCTCTGGAAACTTTGCTATCAAGTTGACCTGTCCCTGGATCTTCAGTATGGTCAATCCCATCAGATGATTGGCCATCACATTCGGGGAACAACCGGTGGCTCCATTCTTCCCTGATTCATCCTACACAAATCCCAAGCTGGTGAAGTAACTAAATGACTTCTACAGACTGAAGAAAAACACCACAGAAAATGTTAATCCCTTTCAGTGATGACATAAATGGGCTACATGACTATAACACCAAACAGGAGTATTTTTCATTTCTTGTCCCTATAATTGTTTCTCCCTCATATTGTCATCTCCCATGTAGTAGCACCATTATTATTGGGGAATTAAAGTTAATCTATAGTGGATAATAGTCTTCTCTCCTATTTTTCACATCTAACAATAATCACCTTAATGGAAGATCTAGAATTCATCTGACATGAATGGGCACTAGATATGATAGAAGTATGACCTTTAATTTTAGAATGCAATGTTAGAACACAACCCCCGTATAAAGGAGAAGAAGATTTTGAATTCTCAATATAGTACTCTTGATCAGTGATGGATCTTGGCCATCTTGGCTAGTGTCATTATTTAAATCACTTGTTATTAGAATATTGGCAATCAAATTAAATTAATTGCATATCAGTGTGGCCTGTTTGTCTGACATGAAGTGACATTGCAAAATTCATTGCAAGAACCACTTTTGTTTCACATTTGAGGGTGGTTGCCTGGTTTTCTTGAGTCCAAGAAACCAGCCGAGAGATGTCCAGAAGCAGTGGGAAGGAGATTCAAATCTGGGTACTGTTTCTATTCCAAATTAGATGGCTTTATGTAAATCACTCTCTTCTCTGGGCTTCTGTTGTCTTACAGACATTTGCAGTTCCAGTTTTAACATTCTAAGATGCTCTTAACACTTCATGATGCTGCTACAGGAAGACATAAAGATTATGGTTGACCACGGGAGCTCACAGAAATTTCTGGTATCTTTTCCAAAGTTGGCTTCATATCTTTTTGCAAAGATATGTCAGATCAGAGTCCCTACAGGGGCTACTTGAGTTATGCCCACAAAGGGCTCCATTTGAGCAGGTGAGAGTAGGGAGGAACAAAGTAGGATTCTTGAAAATGACTGTTCATAGAACAGTGCTTCTGCATGTGTGTGTAGCACCAGCTCTGGAGATCATTTTTCAGTGAAGATATCTTGATTTTGATCAACCATCTCTTCCTCACTTTGCACCTCTTCCAAGTTTTCAAGACCTTTAGGGTTGTAAGGTATCTGGGGCAGAGTGGAATTGCCACATGATGTTGTTTACATTAACTTTCACTCACTATTTTCATTTCAAATTCATGATTCCCAGTCTCAAGTAGCCCCTGAATACTGCCCTAGAGTCATTATACATGACTATTCCATTGATTGGCTCTCTACTCCTCTAGAAAATTCTTTCATATCCCCCAAAGCTCTATCACTTCCTCCCTTACCTTCACCCTCATCTGATAACTTTGCTTCCTACACCATTGGAAAATGGAAGCCATCAGTTGGGTGGCTTCAGTGAACTGTCACCATCATATCTACCTGTCTATCAGCAGGGGTCCCCATTCACTCTGCTTCCTCTCCTAGGGACTCTCTAATAGACTCACTGAAGTCTACTTTATCCTCAGCTATAAAGGCAACATTTGCAGTCTTATCCTTTGGTCCTCTTTCTTTCATCCCCACACAATCCATCAATAAATCCCAACACTTCATTTCCAATAGATCCCAACACTTCTCACCTACACAAGGGTGTTTCTCTGGTATTCCCCCATCTCCCACCCAGTTTTGTCTACTTTTTCATAGACCATTGTCATAGCACACAAATATGCTATGATTTCTACCATCTTATCACTCCCTGGGGGAAAAAAATTTGGTTTTTTCCACTCTATTACTTCTTTATTCTCCTTTATAGCAAAATTCCTTGAAGAGCTGTCTATACTTACTATCAGCAATTCCTATTTTCTCATTCTTTCTTAAAAGTATCCTAACTAGTATTTCACCTATACCCATGTATTCCATTCTAAAAATTGCTCTTATTAAGGCCAACAATGACCTCCACATTGCTAAATCCAAGTATTACTTCTTAGTTTTCCTCTTACTTGATTCATCAGCCCACCTCCTCCTCCTGACATTGTTTCTACTTAGTTTCCATGACATAGGACTCTTGGCTTGTCTATTACCCCACTGTTCATCTATATTTCTCTCACATACACCCAACCATCTCTTCAACTTCTTATTTTTGGTCTCTTCCAGGGTTTAGTCCATGAATTTTTTTTATCTACATGATTACATTATTTTCATACATAAACAAACACACACACACACACACACACACACACACACACACACATGCCACACTAGTGAACCCCCAATTATTCTATTACCCACTGAGAGATTTACTTTAAACTCCAGACTCAGGTATTCAACCATTTATTAATATTTGGATATCTGGCAGAATTACAAATTTAGCATGTTCAAAATTAAATTCTTGCTGTCCTACTTAAATCTGTACCATGTCACTAAAGCCTACTTTAGGCTTTCCAGATATTAAGGCAAAAATCAAAGACTTATCCTTGAGAGTGCCTCTCATCAATAAATCCTATTGGTCTTACCTTCAAAATACATCAAGAATTAAATCACTCCTCACTACCTATACCACACACACCCTGATCTGAGTTAGCATCGTGTCTCAGCTAAGTGAGTGCAAGCACTTCTGGTCAGTAGAGCAACATGAGTAGTAACTCAGATGAGATTATTTCTCTGTTTGAAATTCAATGAATTTCTATCTCCCCCAAATTGGAAACTAAAACCTTCTTTATGGCCTACAAACAACTGTGGAATCTCCCCCTTCACCATTAATCCATTGGTCTGATCTTGTATTGTCTCTTGCCCTCTGCTTGTTCAGCTCTGAGAACCTGCCAGGCTGGCCTCCTTGCTCCTGGAACACGGTCAATACACTGCTGCCTTCAACTTTGGTACCAATTATTCCCTTTGCCTGGGATTCGGTTCATGGCTCTTCCTATGTATTCTTCACGGATTGCTCAACTTTCCATTTCTCATGGCCTCTACAATTATATTTTATCACCCTCCTTTCTTCCCTAGCCCATTTCTGATTTATTTTTTCTAATAGACTAGTAACCTTCTAATATACTAAGTACTATCTTATACAGGCATATGCTATTTGCCCTCACTAGAGTATAAACCTTACAGAGAGTTTGAATCTTTGTTTCATTAACTGTCATATCCTCAGAAACTAGAAAATTTCCAGCACATAGTAGGCACTCAATTTTATTGAATGACTGAATCTCTCCTTTCTTTTTCCCCAATAATATTTAAGTATTATAGCTTATGACAATCTGCTACAATATAAATTCAGGGGCATCCTGTATGAAGGGACTAATATTCTTTATCTAAGTATTTTATATATAGTGATTATGGTTTTATTTCATTTTGTCTAGTGGGAAAGGCCTTAAATTTGAAGCCAGGCAAGACTGATGTCAAATTCTGGTCATGTCACTTGTCACCTAAAGAGTCTTCAGAAATTTTTTGAGCCAACTATGAAATTGATGTAATGAGGGAGCCTTCTAGTCAAGGTTTTGGAGAAAATGATATGCATCGATTTATATAAAACATGTAGCACAGTGTCAGGTACAGACTAGCTTCTCAATACACGTTGTTTTGAATGTTGGAACTGCATGAATTAATCAGGGGTGCTAAGACTCATGTAAGATTTAGAATTTAACCCCTCCCTCCCCAAGACAGCACTTTGATCAGAGGAGAAAATCTTACAGGAGAAAATTCCTAGTATCAGCAGATCCTAGAAGATTTTCATTGGTGATGGAAGGAAAGACAAAAGAAGAGCGATGGGGTGGGGAGAGCATCCCTGGGCCTCCTCACACTCCATGGGAATCCACTCTCATTAGAACGCTCTGTGTCCCTGTACCTAGTGCCTTAATAGAGTGAGAGACTGACTCAGGAGCCCATCCGTGACTTTGTAACAGAGACAGACTGTCTTTGAAGATTAAAATCCTAACAGCATGTCTCCCACAGAGATAAATGCCGAAAAAGAGAAAAGACAAGCGTGCAGGGGAAGGGTAGGGTGAAAACAGAGAGATGAAACAAAAACTAGAAATCATTTCTGGTGCAATAATTGCTGTATTAATACCTGACTAGCTAACATGCATGCCCCGTGACATACTGAATGAGAAATCTCAAAGACTGTAAATATAAGAAAAATGAGAATACTTGACCCTAACAGTTGGCATTCACAGTCAGATAGCAGTTGGCATATAGAGACTCCTATTCCCAGCCCACACATGTGGGGACACACTGGTGCCCAACATCCCCCTGCCTTTAATAAGCCAATAAATATTGATTCTGACCTGGTTGCCACTTGTTCTCCTAACATCTTCTTTCATTCCAAGGCTTCTTGAAACTATAAAAGCTAATTTCCAGAATCCCAGTCTGACTAGAAGGACTCAGTTTTCAATCAGATCTCCCAGAGGTCTGAAAGCAATCATTATGAATGAGAAAAAGCATTTTGTATTCTTCCCCATTCGCTAGCAGACAGAGGGAGCAGGGCTAGGCACCCACGGAGGCAATGTTGAAATTAAAACACTTGTACCCGCTACTCACCTTGGAGATCACAGAGGATGTGGGGCAGCAATAGCCTGACATCCAGAAGGAGGGTCAGCAGACCCTGAGACGTGCAGCTTTCACACAAAACTTATGATCAGAGCATTAAAAAATGATCCTCATTTCTCCTCACCAGGCTTCTCTCTCAGGCAACACAGCTCTTTGAGGAACAGGATTTTGAAAACACGTACGATGAGTTTTAGAAAACCATGTGACTGTAAGAACAAACTTGACCAGCACGTTGAAGCAAACTTTTTATTTCTCAGAGTCTCAGTAACTGCTAAGAATGTAGTGAGGACCTACCTACTATGTGCTCAGCACTATTGGGATAGGCCATCTGGGTGATGGATGAGAATAGTATGACTTAGTTCCCTAATTCCAAGAGATTTCACTAATAAGAAAGACAGAGATGCCTGTGAATTCAAGTACATCTTGAGGTCATGGACTTCTTAGGGATGCTAATAATCATCATGGAGGCCTTACATAGCCCTTTGTTGGAAAAATTCAAATATGCACAAAACTGGGCATTTGTACAGAGATTTGTATCTGCATGGACCTCTTGATGTCAACAATGAGGCTTGAGCTCCCAGCACTGTAACTCCTTTTAGGAAACACATATTGCATATTTAAAGTGGGATGCTTAAAGTTCTGCCCCATCATCACCATTTTAAACCAATTAATCAATCAGGGAGATTAAGAACGCCTGCACTGGGGAGTGGAAGGGGCAGAGCATCAATAACAAGTGTCTCTAATAAATTATGGTCACAAAAGGTCCATGTGGATTCACTGGGGAAGGCATCATGAGTGGATCTGAGTTGGAACTTGACAAATGGACAGGATTTCTATAGAGGTGCCAAGAAATGAGCAAGTGATAGCACCAAATCAGAGCTGAGGAGGAGAACCTCTTGGTGGAAGGACAAGGTGATGCCCTGGACTAAAGACCCAGGAATCAGTTTCCTCTGGAGATGTTAGGAAAGGGACCTTTTTATAAAGAATAACTGAGATGTCCAGAATCAATGAAAGCTATAAAGACTGGGGTTGGGATACAAGCAGCCACCAGGGGCATCCCAGCAGCTGGCAGAGTGGACAACGGACAAACCCTCTGGCTGGGGTGATGGGCGTGTTCTCCCGACAGGCTTTGCATTGAGTGACTGGGACTCGAATCCTGAGTAGACAGCACTGATAGAATGAACTCAGGTGACACGCCTGTCCTGGGTGGAGGGGACAGGGATAGGTAGGCATGAGAAGAGGCACTGAGAATTGCTGTCCTGCATACTCATCGATCTGTTCCTTTATTTAGCTAGACAGCAGGTGTGAACAGGAAGCAGAGGATCAGGGATGGATATCAGAAAGCGGAAACCAACAAAGGTATGAATGATCTTGAGCACAAAACCAAACCACCTTCCCTAGACTGTTGCATCAGATGTAAAAATAGGCCCAGTAATAGTAATTAAGTGTTTGGGGGAAATGAAATGAGAAAATTCGTGGAAACCTTTCAATTTGGTGCCTGATGTATGTTCAAAAATGTCTATCATCAGTGCTACTACAGTATTGTTGCAATTATCTAATTTAGCTAGATATGTAGGACAAGACTTGGACACCCAAATGTACTCAACTTTAGACTCCAGATGTATCCCATATTTAGTCCTACATCCCGAAGACACAGAGAGGAAAGAAGAAAGCAAATGTTGGTCAATCAGTGAACACTTTATATAAAGAGCTGCATATTCATTTTCTAAAAAAGTAAAATTAAAAAAAAAAAAGAGAGAGAGAGAGAGAGTGGACCTTCATTTCCTTCTGGAAGAAATTACTGTTTCTGCCTTCCTGGTCTCCCTGCTCCTTTAGCTACTTAGCAGCCTAACACCAAAGACTTCTCTCAATCTTACTAATCTTCCAAGGCCTGGAATTTCCTTTTTCTTACTCTTTTCTCATCTCTTCAAATTCCAGGCCAGTGATTCGCCCTCCAGATGGCTCTCCCATGCAGGAGGGGACTCAACTTCACACGGGGTTACCACAACTACCTCACTCTCCAACCTGCCAATACCCAGCCCAGCATGACTCAGACAAGGTGCACTCCTAGTGAGGTAGACACCTACGTGGATTTGGTTAGGAACTTTAGAGCTTATTTTTCCTGATTCTTCTAAAGGCTTCCGAGCTCTACCCCGTGCATGATACACTCACCCATTTCCCCCCATGCTTCTCCAGGGCAGGACCTCCACATTCAAGAATCAGCTTAACCCCATGCCATGATTGGAGAGGTGTGATTAAGGCTTTTCCACAGATACTTTACCTGGCCATCACCATTTCTGATGGATGCAACTCACTCCAGAGAGAGATTTCCAGCATCTTCTTTCCTATATTCCGCCCCACCTCCAACACTGAGAGAGCAAGGGTGATCATGAGGATGAGGAATAACACTTGAGAGTGAAATCAAAACTAGGAAGAAGCAAGAGAACCTTACACCGCTGCCGTTTCCCTTTTTCTTCTCACACTCATTACAAACAAACACGCCGAATGTCACATCACAGCCATTCTCCTAACCACATGTCACCCATCAGCCAATTTTATAATTATAAAATAGTCACATATTCTCCTTATTCAGTGAAACCCTGCATATGGGCTCAAAGATGCTTTGTTGAAAGTAGGTCCCATCCAACACATAAGGTGAGGATACCCATCTTATTATTTATGGCGAAAAAGAAACAAAGATTCAAGCTCAGATGCATGTTAATAATGATTTTTTTTTGTCATGTTGATCTGCTTGTATACAGCTTTTTTGAAAACCAGCAAAGATGGACACTATCAAAAACATATGGAACGTCAAGGAAGACATAATCGATAAACCAGGGGATATTCTCAATTGTACAGGCTGATGATCACTCACAGAGATGTTGATGTCCTTATGTCTATTCATTTATCTGCTTGAATCAAAGGGTTAGTGAAGGGGGAGGTGGGAGGCAGGGGGAAGCCTCGGCATGATTAACAATAGGTGCAAGGCAGGATGAACTAGATTAAACTGCTCCATATGCAAATTATACAAGTCTGATTGCATCAAACCATGCACAGTTTAATGAGTAGAGTAAGATGCCTTTATCTCTGCTTGGATATGTTCCTAAAAGGAAGACTGTTCCCAGATAAAGCACAGTTTAATAAGGAGATTTTTCATTACAGAGTCGATGAGCATTTGCATATCTCCCCTCAGCTCCTACCTTCTCTCTGCTTTGCCCTCTCAGTCTCTTTCCATCTCTCCTGCTCCCTCTCTTTCTATCGAATTCCCTCCCCTTGCATCTACAAGCCCTGCTCTGATCCACATGGCTATTCTGATTCCTCTCTCTTTTTTTTTTTTTTTGTAAATTAAAGTCAGTAAACATTTGCATGTTGTTGGCATATATTTTAGGAATGCATATACTCAGTGCAAATTAAAGAGTCCTACATAGATGAGATTAAAATCTTTAAAATATGATTTGAGCAGTTATTTCTCTCAGAGGATTTTCCATTTGTTTAACATTGCCATGTTTTAAAAATTCTTTAAATGGTAATTTAAATGTGTTTTGGTAATTTACTATTTATATATTTTTTAGTTTTACTTTTTATTTTCATCTTACTGAATTACTGTGTAAGTTTAGAGAACACATTAAAAACACAGGCTTTGGAATCTGAAACCCACTTCTTTCTCTTACCATCTAATCCTGTACAGTTCACTTAACCTGTCTTCCCATTTTTCTTCACTATACAATGGTGACAGTAATACCTATTCTTAGAATTATCTAAGGATAAAATTATGTACAGCAATCAGCACAGAACTTGGCACATTGAGCATGCTCAGTAGGGTCATTATTCTGAATCACATAGTTTCTATAAAAGTCTCAAATCTATTAAATATATAACTACATGTCTGATATGTACTATATAGATGTACAAAATGCGCATACATACATATACATGTATGTGTTTTGTATGTGATATAAATTATATTGACACAGCTGCACTGAACTTTAGGTCCCTGGAATTCCCTTTCTGACTTACAAGGGTATTTGGCATTAGATTGGGAAGGTAAAAGTGCAGCAGTGGCTGTGTTGCTTTTAACTGTGGGAAGCACAGGGCAGAGCTCAGCACAGAACATGCAACTCCTATGTCATCTCCTGTGTTTTGCCTCAGTGGGTCGGTGTGTGGCTGCCTTCCAGCTCGCTCAGGTCCTAGATCACATGTGTGTTTAGTTCCATAGTGAGGGCCACTCTATCATTGAAGGCATAGAGGCGGTAAGAGGCCATCTCAGGTCCAGGCTAGCCCTATTTCATGTTCACAGACGTCGTCCCTTCCTGAGTACATGGACCTGGACTTCCAACTCCTATACCACATGAGCCAACAGTCTCATATAGACTGTGCAGGATGCTTCCAACATTGTACGTAAGATCAAACCCTTATTCTATTCTTATACTTGTGTCCCTTTGAAACTTAACTAGTGCCTTGGAATAGAAGCAGTCACTCTCGAATTGGCTAATACTATGAAAAGCAATATGTTACAGATTACCAAGCCCTTTATAGACGTTGCTTCTGTATTCCTCAAATCTGAAAGCTCACGGAGGGGGAAAAAAAAAAGAGGTCTGCTTTGTTTGCATTTCCTATTCCTAACATTGAGCCTAGCTACTAAGATTTTGATATGAAAACATTGTACATTACAATTGATATTTTAGAAAGATTACAGTGGTTGAATTTTGTGGAGGGTGCAGGTTAGGTCAAATTGACAATGAACTACATATTTTAAATATAAAATCTTATACTTTCTTTTAATACACAATACAATCATGAAATCATCATTACAATCAACAGTGAACATATCCATTATACCAGAGTCCCTCATGCCCCTTGGAAATCCCCTCCTTCTCTCTTCTTTCCCTGTGTTCTCCAGAAACCACTGATCTGCTTTCTGTGCCTATAGATTCACACCTTATTTCTAGAGCTTCATATAGATGAAGTAATAAAACTAAGTACTTTTTTTTTGGGGGGGGGGGGGGGTTCTGGAATTTTTTACTGTACATGTTTATTTTGACATTCATCTCTATTATTGTGTGAATCACTAATTTATCTTTTTATTCGTAACATTCCATTATGCACTGTATTGGTTTATTCATTTACCAGTTCATAATCTTCATTATTTACAAATAAAGCTCTGTGAAAAATTTCTGCCCAAGTCTTCTATGAACATAAATATGCTCCTTTTTCTCTTAGGTCAATACCTTTGGTTAGAATGGCTGGGTCTTATTATGAGTTCAAGGTTTCATGAAACCCAAGTGGTTGCACCATTTGGATCAGTAGCAGCTCATGAGAGTCATAGTTTTCCTACACCCTCATCAAGTTATCACTGTCAGTTTTTCTAAATTTAGTAAATTCTAAAACAACACATGTCTGGTGGTTCATTATATCAGTCAAGGTTCTCCAGAGAGATATACAAGAGGGGATTTACTAGGGGAATTGGCTCATGCATCGTGGAGGCGGAGGAGTCCCATGACAGGCTGTCTAAAAGCTGGAGACCCCAGGATGCTGGTAGCCTGGCTCAGTTCAAGTTCAAAGGCCCCCAGAACCAGAGAAGCCAAAAGGTGTGACTCTTGGTCCATGGATGAAGGCCCCAGAACCCAGAGAGTGACTGTTACAACTCCTAGAGTCCAAAGGCCAGAGATCCTGGAGGTTGATGTCCTAGGGCAGGAGAAAAAGGGTATCCCAGGAGGTTGGGGGGGATCACCTTCCTTCTGCATCCTCTGTTTTGTCTGGGTCCCCAGCTGACTGGATGGTGCCCACCCACTTGAGGGCAGATCTTCCCCACTCAGTCCATGAACCTACATGTTTGTTGCCCAGAAGTAATTCTTTACCATTTCTCTAGATACTACTTAATCTAATCAAGTTAACTGTGATTATCCATCACACTCTTTTCTCTCATCACTTAAGATGGAAACTGAAGTTATTGATAAGAGATTTTCTTTTCTAACAGAAGTATTTATCTTGATAACCTTTGCCATAAATACAACTTTGCATCCCACAAATGGGGATATTGTTTTTATATTTTCCATAGCAAACCATTTTCCAATTTCTTCTTTGATGCATGGGTTACTTAGAAGATTATTATTTGGTTTCCAAATATCCCAGGATTTTCCAGAGATCTTCCTATTTGTTGTTTCTTATTTTGATTCAATTGTGCTCAGAAAACCTACTCTGCATTACTTGAATCCTTTTAAATGTATTAAGACTTGTTTCATAGCCCGGAATATAGTATCTCTTGATAAATACTCAGTGTAGACTTGAAAATAATTAACATAATGTTGCTATTGGTCAGAGTTTTATAAATATCAATTTGGTGAAGTTGATAGTGTTATCTACATCTTCTGTGGTTTACTAATTTTCTATCTACTTGTTCTGTCAATTATTCAGAGAAGGAATATTGAAGCTACTGATGATAGTGATGGACTTGCTTGAAACTATAAGTTTCACTTCATGTATTCTGAAGTTCTGCTTTGGGTAAACTTGCATTCAGCACTTCACATCATCTTGATACAACAACCCATTCATGATTATGAAATGATCTTCTTCTTTGGCCCTTGTAATGGTTTTGCTTTGAAATAGATTTTGTCTCATAATAATATGCTCACTCCAGATTTCCTTTTATTGTTATATTGTTTATGATATTTACCTTATTTTTATCTTGGTAATCTATTGGGTCCTTATATTCAAAATGTTCCATGCAAGCAGCATCCCGTTGTATCCAGTCTGATAATACCCATGTGGTGTTCAGACCATTAACACTTAATATGATTTTTAATATTAAGTAAATAGTCTACCACTTTGGATTTGTTTTCTATTTGTTCTATGTGTTCCTTGTTCTCTGTCTCTCTTTGGATTATTTTTACAACCTTATTTGATGTCCTTCTTTCACTTATTGGCCATAGGTATAGTTTTAGCTTAGTGTTGGTTGCAGGGTTTATTGAAGATATTTTAATTTACCACAGTCTACCTAAAGCAATATTTCCCCATCCATGTATTTCATAAAAATCTCTCAATAAGCACACTTCAGTTTTTACCCTCATGCCTTTTTGCTAGTGTAGTGGAAGATTTCTTTTTATATACATTGTTATTACTTTTGCTTAAATGTTTCATTACATTTAAAGAGGTTTAAATAATAAGCAAAAGCATATGCTTACCCGGTCACTATTTCTGATGCTCTTCATTCCTTTGTAGGAATCCATATATTCGTCTGGTATTCTTCTGACTATAGGACTACCTTTAATATTTTTTACATGGTTCTGCCAGTGGTAAATTCCATCAGCTATTGTACATGCAAAGAGGGCTCTACCTTGCTTTTGTTTTTTAAAGATATTGTCAGTTTGGAAAGATGGTGCTCTACCGTCTTCATACCAGGTATCTAGGCCCCACAAAGCAGGACCTGAATCCAGAACAAGCCTCCAGTCGCGGGAAACAACGCAAGAATGAGACAATGGACATAAACACAGCCCAGCTGGGCAAACAGTGAGGGTTCAGGCTACAGGGACTTCCAGGGCAACCCCAGCACAGGCTCACCAAATCTATTGGCACTAAGGCAAAAAATGGAGATTGAGTCCCACGTGGAAATTGGAAAACAATTTCTGCCCTGTTGGACTCAGTCCTGGGCCTGTGAATGGAAACTATCTCCAAGTGGGAGGCATTTGGGGAACTGGAGGAAACACAGGGAACATGGCATGAGACTATTTCAGGACATGATGTGTACTTGAATGTTAAATTAAACAGAGTGTTAATGCCTTTCTTGGTACATTTCCAGCTCTCCATTGTATACGTGAAGTTTTTCCTGTGTAAGTAGAAGATGAATTTGCCCCCTACAATTTCTAATCAAGACCTCAGTATACTGAAAGAATAAATAAGAATATACTACACTGTCTGGTGTTATTTACCTGATTTATGCCTCAGTTCAGCTCTACTTAGTTACAGGCAATTCAACCTACAAGATATAAGCCAATATTTGAATTAAGTGAACAAAGCTGGTATCTCTATCAAACACTTCCTCCATCCAAGATGGTAAATAAATACTATAGATTTGCGGAGCGAAATTTCATGTATTTGAATGGTGTTGGACTATTCAACACCATCCTTTCATTTTTATTGGTGAGGATCTTGGTAATAATTTGCTGCCTGAGGTTCAAAAGAACTGAGCAAATCAATTTCATTTCTTTGGAAGTTGTTCTTGAGTTATTAAATTATTTTAAAGTTTAATTGTGTTCCAAAGAGCTATTTCTGTGCTATGATCCTATCAGAGTTCACAAGCATGTGGAAGGTTATCAGTCAGTCAGGAAATAGGTAAGGAAGAACAATGTTTCTTAGCAAGAGCAACTCAGGTTTTTGGGTGAATCCTAACCCTTAGCTTTAGGCCCAAGGCCAAGTAGAGAGGAGCTCTAGAGAGGGACTCTAAACAATACATAATATCTTATATATCTGTGCATGGCACATTTATATTTATGATACAGGATGCTAAGTTCTCTTCTTTTTTTTTTTTTTTATTTTTTTTAATTGCAGTACTGGGAATTGAACCCAGGGATTTACACATGTGGGGCAAGGGCTTTACCACTGACTTACATTCCCAGCCCTTTTTAAAATTTTAAGACAGAGTCTAAGTTTCCCAGATGGGCCTCAAATTGTCATCAGCTCAGCTGGGATTACAGGCATGTACTACTTCATCCAGCTCCTTATTCCTGTTCTTTCTCTTTTCTGCCTCTCCATGTTGTCTGAACTAGGGAGAGAGTAAGCCCTCATTGGATAAGAATCATGTCACAATTCTTCTAAGTCTATTCAAGTAACTAGGTACCTCTTAATTTACAACGTGAAACTTAAACCTTTTAAAAATTAGTGTTTGTCTTGAGAACAGAGGACTCAAATGAGGAACCCAACCAGGACCACTGAACTCTTCCATCCATAAACCAAAACAAAGACCCAAGCCCACTCAGGAGAACTGGACCATCCTAACCATCCAAGCCTAAAGCCCAAGTGCTAATTAAGCTATACTTTTGGCAACTCTAGTTTCTGTGAGTTTTCTTTTTTTTTTCTTTGTTAATGTCCATGAAATAGTCATTCCAAGTTATCTAGAGGAGAGTAAGTAAAAATAAAATATGTTGCTTGTGCATCTGATGTGATTTCTTTTATGATCATTTAGATAACAAATCTGACTAATAAATAACTAATAAATCTGAAGCCTCCCACAGCCTGGCCTCTGCATGGAATCTTAACAAAGACACAGAGCCCAGCGGCCAAAAAATAAACATTAAAAGGGAACTCTAGTCTTTTACTTATGTTTCTAGAACATCAAAAGCATCCTAATTAATAATATACAACACCACTACTCCACATTCCTTTCCCCTTCCCTCCATTCTCTTCTATGCAGCTTCCCATGGTCTACAATCCAAAACTAACCCCACAGTCCCTGCCACAGCCATCTGCGCCACACGCCGTCTTCTCATCCACACTCTTTACGAGCAGGTCAGCTTTGTCCTTCCTCCAACCTATGGGTCTCTGCAGCCCTCTCAGAAAAGATCCAAGAACCAGCCTAGGAAGGGTGTTGGGAAAGGGATACAGTTTAACAAAAATTAAAGACCATAAAAAAAAAAATTAATTTCCCTACCTGGTAGAGTTCAAATGTGTCCCCACAAATTTTTCTATTGGAAACTTAATCCCCAGGGCAACACTGTTGGGGAGACCGTGCTTTAAGAGGCCACAATGAATGGAATAAGGCCACTATTACAGGAGCTGGCTCAGGACTGGGGAGTGGGTTTGTTATCAATGCCTGTGATCTCCAAGCCCATTTTAGGATATGGCAAGAGGCTCCAAGGTGCCGAGCAGAGGCTGGTGTTGGGCCCTCGGACTTCCCAGTCTCCAGAACTGTGGGCCAAATAAGTTTCTTTTGCTTCTAAATTACCCAATCTGTGGTATTCTGTTCAAGCAACATGAGATAAACTAAGACACTCCCACACAGAATAAATAGAAGTCTAATCCCAGAGACGCAGGCATTTTGTAGAATTAGAATACCCCTGGCAGAGAATTACCTAGATATTTCAGTGTTATTGATATTTTGGTGGAATCACTACCTTAATTCCCCAATTCAAATCAATAATGGAACATGTCCCTCTGTGCCATAATTCACCTACTGATGCCTCTTTTGTCCCAGGAGACAGCAAACAAGAATGCACAATTCGCAAGCAAGTACTATTTTAAATATTTTTAATGGTTGGAAAAAAGTGGAAAGGAGAGTAGTATCCTGTGACCTATGGAAATTGTGTGCAGCTTGAATTTCAGTGTTCAAAACAAAAGTCACATTGGAACACAGCCACACCCCTTCATTCCCAGGCCGTCCCAGCCGCCTTTGCACTTGGATAGTGGGGGTGAGTGAAGATAGACCACAAGATCCCCAAATCCTGAGATGTTTACCATCTGGCCTTTTCTAGAAAAAGCTAGCTGACCCCTGCTGGTCTCATAACATCCTGTCTTATTTGGTTCAGGAATTTAGATTAGCATCTGCTTAATATTTAGACAGCAAAAGGTCACTGTAGGTAGCTAACATGAACTTTTCCATCCCATAAAAAGAAAGACACCACAGAATAATTTACCCTAAAAACCTTCAGGCCTCAAACTAGCAAGGTCTATGAGAAATGTAGTCCTGTGTGCTCACGGTACTATTTTTGTTTTTATTAAAACAGAAGCAAGGACATTTATAAATTACTATTACAACATATTTAGTTAACAGCTAGGCCAGAATTCATCTGCATGAATCACAGCCTCTACTACTTCAGTATCTTTCTTTCTGTTCATCACCACAGGTGTACAATTATTTTCTACTGAATAGTGTTTCTCTTCTACCCTTGAGGTGGCTGCCTGTGTGCAGAGCTGGTTCTTCTAGGACAGAAAAGGACCTGTAAGAAGTCGTCTGCTCTTCTTGCAGAAGAAAAGCACAATGGAGCTACTGAATACACTAGAAAAGTAAGAGATTCTGTTTACATTATGACACAGGAATGCTACATTATTTGCATCTTAAATTATAATTTTATTTCCTTCCTCACTTCAACTTACTTCTTCTGAGCTCTGAATGAATATCCCAGGGTCTGGTATTATTTCATGTGAAAGCCAGGGTTACTTCCCACACACCCCCCTTCCACTTCCTCTTGTCTCCTTAAGTCACTTGAAAACATTCAGTTACCCTGCCTTGGAGGAAAAAGTACTCTAAGAACTTCAAGGTTACCAAACGCAAAAGCTGTCTTTTATTTATTTCAGTCAGTAGACAGAGAGCACAGAACAGGAATTTCAGTTGTACAATCTGCCCGTGCTTAGAAGAAACATTGAAGGAAATAGCAATAGGATTTCTTAAGACATTAAAAAAAAAAAAATATTACTCAGTTAATAGCCCTATTTATACCAGCATAGCAGGCAGAAATGCACAGTTAAACTGATTTTTTAAAAAGGTAAACACAGCACATTGTTATTAATGCATTTGCAAAGCTAAAGCAATGGCGAGCACTAAGTGCCTGGTGGAGAGGGGAAGCATTTGAAGTTATCAAAGAAAAAAATCCCAAAGTAAAAGAAAAAGAAGCTCTAGTTTAAAGTATAGTTGAAGCTACTACTTTTAAATGGTGTGAGTTTTGACATCTTCGAAAGAGATAAAGAAAAAACCAAATGTTCAAGAGCTGAGAGCAGAAGGGGAAAGAATAATTGGTGTGATCTGAAGGATGAGTTGGAAAGTTCCAGGCGCCCAGCTTGGAGAGAGCAGTTACCCTAAACTGTTACCCAAGCCCCGAAGTACAAACCCTCCTTATCTCCAAGGTTGGCCATAACAGCTGGCACGTGCGTGTGCGCGCACACACACGCATATACACACACACACGCACACCCCTCTTGTCCTAACAATGCAAGTTAGTGTGGTAGATAAGAGATGGCAACGAGATCTGATGGGCAGGTGAGAAAAGCAGAAGTCAGGCCCTGACCTGACTGCCCACCACTCGGGTGATTTTAGCAGGCGCTGTGGACTGAATAGTGACCCCCCCCCAATTCTCATGTTGAAGCCCTGGACACCGTTGCTTAGACTGTGGCTCTATTTGGAGACAGGGCCTTTAAAGAATTTGAAGTTACAATGAGCCCTTTAGAGTAGACCTCAAACCAACCTGACCAGTGTCCTTGTAAGAGAAAATCTGGACACGCAAAAAGGCACAAGGGATGTGCACACATGGAGGGAAGACCCTTGAGGGCCCAGGGAGAAGGCAGCTGTGCTCAGAGGAGCCTGAGGAGAAGCCAAGGCCTGACACCTCCATCTTGGAATTCCAGCCTCCAGCACTGAGAGAAAACACACGTCTGCTGTGTCAGAACCCAGTCCTGCCTTGGCAGCTTTGAAAGACTAATGTCACGGTAACCTGGAGACATGCTCCCTAAAGGGGGGCATTGTTGTGACCAGCTGTATCCTCAGGTACTTGGACAGTCTCTGGCTTGCACTAAGCAGTCACAGAATGCCCGCGTGACGTAGGGAATAGACTCGCATCCTGGGCCTCTGCTTCCTGGTCCGGGACCTGGTCGGTATCACAGGGAACTCACATGCTTGTGTGCCTTTTATCCACCAAGAACCACACCAGGTCTTCCTCATTATCACCCATCACCACACAATGGTGTAAGGCTCACAATCACCCCAAACCTGTTTCATCATGATATGAAGAGAGGAAACCTGTTTGTCCCCATGAGGAAAATCAATTACCAATTATCATCTGGAAGGAATGCAGAATTCTGGGGTGGTAGGTATTTTAGAATGATCATGACTTTGTGTACTCTGAGTCTCAAGGGACACGCACTTTCAGGACACATAGTTGTCAACACACCTTAAAGCTGTCACCTGTGCTTTTTGACATGAGCATCTGAATGAACAATTACAGAACTGAGGCCATTGGAAATCTCCATAAGATAGGGGTTGTTGTCACAAATACTATTGTACCCAACTGTGTTTTTGTATAACTCTGGTAATAATGCAAAATTAATCTCTGTGTTATAGGTAACACTTCCTGTTGTGCTAAGAGGAAAGAAATCTCAATTCGGTAAGATAGGCATTTGTCACCATTCAAAATATGACCACAAAGAAAGGTGATGACAATCTAGTTGCTTCAGTGTTCTGAGACATACCGTTCATCATTTTAAAGAATTCATCTGTGTTCAATTCTGCATGAATAGCCCACCAATTCTTGGATTCTTCACATTTTTGTTGCTGAAAATTACTAAGGGTAACTGGAATTTAGGTCAAGGTTTAGAGGCAGTTCCATTTAGGTGAGGGCTCTTTGGTTGGGACCCGGCAAGAGATTCTGCCAACCACCAGGTGGCAGGAGGCCGTCTTCCACAGGAGGAGGGAGTTCAGTTGTGGGCTTTCTGTGACCAAAGGACTCACCTTAGAGCCTTGGGATGTGCAGCAAGGGAGCCTCTGGAGAGACCTCCCGGGGAAGCTTCTCCTGCTGAGAAAGCACTGAAAACCTTAAGTCAGAAGAGGGATTACAAATTCAAGGCCACGGCACATAGTGAACTGCATAGTGCACCTTTCATGTTGACAGCACTCTCTGGAGTTGTGAGGTACACAACATGTATAGTTGTACAGGGTGGCCTAGAATCCCATTTCCTAAGAAAACTGGTCCTGGGGGGTAGGGAAATGAAGCATGAGCACTGTGACATTGTGGTGGTACACTGGGTGGTACTTCCCCTCGTATGCATGGATTGAGGGAAATTTAAGTCACTTGGGTGCAGGGTTTTCAGAAGCTGCTTAGGCTGAGCAACATTCTCAGCTCCAATATCTCTGAAATGAACTGTCCATGGTCAGGATGCTTTCCTGCAGGAGACTGACCTGGCATCTGATGTCAACCCAGGGCAGACACTAAGAACATCCAAGAGGACTGAGCAGGAAAGCCAATGTTTGAAAACCAAGAAAGTCTGGAAGCTTTCTCCAGTGTTACAAGAAGTTGGAACAGACCTTGCTAACTGCTGTATTGTTTTCCCTCCCTGCATCCTGCGTGCTAAGTCTTCCCATTGCAATCACACAGATGAAGAAGCCAGGGCTGAGCTTTGCTGAGCGGGTGCTTTTGTATCATTTGCCCAAAACCACACAGTGAAGAAATCATGAAGTCTACTTTGGACCTTGAGCTCTCTGGCTCCGTTTTCCTCTTCCTTTCCATCCTGCTATTCCACTTCCTCGTGTATATCAAACTAGATTTTGATTCATTTAACGGTGACTTTGATTTTGATGCATTAATAAGAGCTGAGATTAACTGGGCCCAAAGCTTACCTTTATCTCTTTCTGGTTTATTCACCATCTGCTGGTAAGTTAGGTCTCCCCTGTCTCCACCACCATCCCTTCTAGTGCAGCCAAGCTCCATTGGGTTTTCAACCAGAGTGCATCTGAAGTTTGTCCTCAATCCCATTAAAAGTTCCTGTTCTGTCTTCTGACTTCAGCAACGTCTAAGACTGGAATATTAGCAGCTCCAATTGCTTTTCTTCTCCTTCCAGGTCACAGTAACTATCACAACAACAATAATAACAGTGTTTTTGACATGAACCCTTTTTACCTGTAAGTATTCAAAACCACTTTGACTTAAGTGGTTGAAAGAACTCTGAATTGCCAAGGTTTAAATAAAATTTAGAAGAAAAAAAATAGCAGAAGAAACCATCTTAATTTAACATACAAAGAGCTATATTTCAGTTCTGCCCAATTAGCAGTGTTCAATATTATTAAAATCTGTTGACAAAAAAGTAGCAGATGCTCCATTTTCCTTGATGTTAATTAATGAAGTTTTTACCTCCAAAAAATTCAGAGAAACCGGATCTTTTATAATCAAATAGCTTTCGCCTACACAAAATCTACGTCTGGAAAAACATGCAAGTGTGTCAATATTCAAAAAAGGATAATTACCCTTTGAGTTCCCTAGATCTCATTTCTCTCTTAGTGTTCCAACCGCAATATGCACCAGTTTCTACCAAGATAAACAGTGATAATAATTACATGGTGGAAATTATTAGATCTCTCTGGCTGACTCTTTACAGCAGGAATGGCTCATTGACACCACCATAAAATTAGATTATAATGATCCTGACAAGGTACTCCACCAATTTTCAACCTATAGAGAATAGTTTTTGGAAATGTTGATTTTCTAAATTCTTTATTTTATATATATTTTTGAACATATACAAAAATAGAATAATGTAGTGAACAATCAATTGTCTATTATGCAGTTTCCACAATGATCACCCCTTGGACATTCTTACCCCACCTACTACCCTATCCTCACACTGTATCACTTCATGCGTAAAGTATTTCAGTGTGGATCATTAAAGAGGATTCTTTATTAAACATGAACAAAACAGTTCCATTGTACCATGCAAAAAAAGACACCAATTTATTAATATTAATATATGAATTTCCCTGATTAGCCCTTATTTGGGGAGGGCTATTTGGTTCCTTTGAATCAACTGCCAAACAACATTTATAGATTACATTTGGTTGACATAAACTATGCCCAAATCTTCCTAGTCTACAATAAACATTTATTTCTTGCTCATATTGTATCACTGCTGACCTGGCTCAGCTGAGCATGACTAGGCTGGGCTCCATGTGACCTCTATTCCTAGAAGCCTGGCTGACAGGGCAAGAGTAACCATTGTTCTCAGGGTAGAGGGAGGAGCAAGGAGATAGAGCCAAACCAGGCAAGGTCACTGGAAAATTCTGCTGGGACTTCATGCATGAATCTTGGACTTAATGACCAGAGTGATTCCATGACTAAGTCCAAATTCATTTTGGCTCCCAAATCAATGCCAAGGTTTTCTGCTCTGTTGAAAGTGGGGAGAGGAGGTTTCTGTGGCCCATTAAAGATTATACTATGACCTAATGCATGAGATACAGAACAAAGGTTCCCAGTTCATTTACATCAATAGAGGTGCATCTCCATCAGCCTCTTGTACCCCATCCATTTAAAACTAAAGTATAAAAACTGGAAGTATGAGACCTGGATTTCTCCACCCCAATATATAATAGAGAGGAGCTTCAGCCTCATGTCGCCACTCACAGGCTTCCAGTACTCATCCATTTGACCTTGACTCATTACTGGAGCTGATCAGGATGCTAGCAAATGCTATGAAAATAAACAGTGGTTTCTGCAGAAAACCCTCAGATTAAACCAAGTGAAAAGTTGTTGGTCACAGATCTACTCAGACACAGCAATTGGTAGCATGCACATAGGTCTCAAAGATAGACACAGAAGCAGCATTTCTCAAATTTACTTGCTCACAGAATTCTGTTTTCAGAGCATCTTAAGGAAGCAGGGTTCTGAGGAAAGTCTTTGGGAAACATTAGTCAGTGCGGTGATGTTCTATCTCTGCAGTTTGTGATGATTCCTGAAGAGTCCAGTGCCTTCCTGAATGTGATATTAGTACCACCAACAATCTGCTGCACTATTTGAGCTGCTTTTCAAAGCCTTCTGATGCCTGAGCCCTCCTCAGAGTCAAGATTCAGATTTAATTGGTAAGCATGGGTTCAGGGTTCAGGCATGGTCTAAAAGTCCTCCAGGTTATTCAAATTGTGCCTTGACCTAAAAACAATATCTATTCCTTCTACATTTGCTGCATGCTATAGGTGTGATTCTATATTTTATCCACTCTGGTGTCCTCATGCCCACACTCAGAAGATAACTTCTCCATGTTTGCATTCCTTACTTAAACCAAATGGCTTTCAACCCCCTCAGGGCTTATAATATTGCTTCTAAAAACAGCTGATCATCAAAATTAGATCAATTTGAAAAAAATTTATATTCCTGGACCTCAATTCCAAACATTCTGATTCAATTGGTTTATGGTAAGACACCAGGAAATCTGTTTTGTTTTGTTCTGGTTTTTTCTGATTCATTTTTTTGCAAAGTTCTCCAAGCAATTTATCGTGATTGGATAGTTTTGGGAACCACCCAACAGGATTCCATCCTGGCCTGGCTGAGATTACTAAAAGGCAAAATAACTCCAACCCTGGTCATTTCAGACACGGAAGCATCACAGTTTTAAGCCTATGGACTCCATCCGCATGAATCTGAAGTTCTAAAAATTCCAAGTGCTACCCTTGTCAGGATAATATCATGTCCATCATGAGCTCTGGTACTTCAGGATAACTTTTAACATCAAAGGCCTGATATTTTGTGAAATTTAAGGGGGAAAAAATAAAGGCACAGAGGTGATACCCTTCCTATCTCCTTTTTCTTGTTAATAATTATACAAATGTTAAACCAGTTCTGACTTAGAAGATATTTAATTCAGGGAACTAATTGATTTGGGGAATTTATGGGCCCCGGTCCATACATAAGAACAGACATAACACCAATAGTTGCAGTTTCTTTAGGAAGAGTGACCCAACTGATAAGAACCAAATTCCTAAGAGGATTGAGGTCAAACTGGGGAACAGGTCAGGAAGAGTTTCCCCGAGCAATTGATATTTGAGGTGAGTTGAAACACGTGCAAGAACTAGCTGGATGAGGGAATAACAGGGGTGCTTACCTGATAGAGGAGCTGTGAAGATTCAACTGTGTGTTTAGGATAGAACTTAAAACAGTGCAGGTCACAGGCGAAGTCCTCGAGTCATGCTGGCTAGTGCATCCATATTTGTCCTGTGTGATATTAGAATGAATGGGGAAAGATGCAAATGTATGATCCAAACATCATTTTCATGAAGGTCTCCAATCAAAACTCCAGAGAATGATGCTATTAAAAATAAAAACAAAGTGTGCCACACTGAAAATCAGGACAGGAAAGTCACCGTCTATGCAGTTTTGTTTTGTTTTTTTTTTTAAATTGAACTTTTTAAATTTTTTTTCCCACAGAATGACATGTCTGTGTGAGTTCAGATCTGATGCGTGGCATGAAAATGACATTTGATGTGCCTGTGATCTCCTCGGCCCGGAGAATGCGAGTTAGTGTTGGAGCCAGCGTGCAGTTGGGTCTTTTCCTGCCTGATTCAGGAGGGGAAAGAGGAAAGAGGCTAGGGCTGTTTGTGCACAGGCAGCAATTATCCTCTGAAACCCAGGGCCTGACAGTCGCTGCTCCTGGGCAATCGACACTGCTTCCTGCCGCTGGCTGCTTAATGCTGCAGAGGTGATGGGACCTGAAGGGAGCGCGCGAACAGGTGGTAATTATGACTGACACAGTGTCGGCTCGCGCAGACATGCAGCCGCGGAACAAAACACCGCAGTTAGCTAACAAGAGATCGGGGAAGGCTTTCTCGCTGGCACTGTGTCTCCTGTCTGACACTTCTGAAATTGGAGGGAGGGAGGGAGGCATTGTCAGCCTGGGTATTCAGAGGTATAATAGGCCAGCTGAGTTGAAGGGAGAATGTTTAACATTTGTTCCTTTAGCCGCGATTATATCAGCCACTGTTTTCATGTTGATTTGTCCACCGGCGCTCTGGGCTGGCAATTTTTCCCTTTTGAAAACGTGTCCTTTGGATTCTGTCTTTGATACAGTGCAGCTTTCATGCACACCCTACATTCTGAGCAATTTTCAAACTGTTGGTGGATTTCTCGATATTGCAGCTCAGCCTATATACAAAAGAGGTTTCACAATATAGACCATCTTTTTCTGCCTCGGCCTCAAAGGTCTTGTGGATAGACGTTGTCCCTTTCTAAAGATAAGCCAAAGAAATATGGGGGCATGTTCTCCCATCAATACTGCAGTCGGTTCCTATGAAGTTAGTGGGTGTCGCCTCAAAGCACGTGGACAAGCATGTCTGTTTAAAAAAAAAATCTACAATTCTACAATATTGGATAAATGCATTTGAAGATATTTTACCAGATTTCCCCCTCTCAAAAACATCTCGTTCACCTCATGTCCCCATTTAGTTTTCTGGCCCTGCCAACGTGGGGCCTTCTCTGGTCTTGGAGCCGTGTGACGGCATGTCTACTTCAATGTCAGGGTCCTGTTGTGTCATTTCCATGTGCTGCTTGCTGAAGAAAATGGTTTGGGTTTCTTCTTTGAAGAACTAGACGTAGCCCCATCAATGTGGCAAAATGACATCAAATACCAATTTGGAGACGTGTCTATGGTCTTGGGCATGGACAATAGTTTATCAACGCCTTTATCACTTATTTTTGTCCTGCCCTAGGAATAATCCATTAAAAATCTACTCAAAATAATTAGCATACTTTTGTCTCTATAACTGCAAAGGTTAGAAGATAATTTAAGGCCTGCGTGATAGTGATAGCTCTTTGCAGGGCAGTGGTAACAAAGGAGGTCACACTAATCCATGGGGTGGTGAATAGTTTGTAGATCCAGTCAAATTTAGACCTCAGTTTCTGACTTAAACTGGAAGCACTAGATCATTGGGTTCTGCAAAACATCCTGGGAATTACATGTTGTCTTCAGGTCCTTACAGGATGATGCTTCTCTGAGTCACTCCCTGCCCTTGTTTCTCCTTTTTATAGAAAGATTCTTTCCACCAACATGCAGACCCACAGTGTATCTTCAAACCCTTTCTTTAATACTCTGCTTTCTTCTCTCAAAGCAACCTCACGTTCAACTTCTATCACGTGCACAAAGGTAACTCCCAAGCTTCCAACTTGAACCTGACATACACAATCCTTCACTCAATATATTCTCCTCATGGCAGATAAATGTGTTTCAGAAAAGCTATTCTCAAGTGTCCCAACTGTCACTCCTTACTGACATCAGCTCTCCCCATGAGTTCCACTCCTTTTCTATACTCAATGGTGTATACAACTCTTGGCATCTGATTCTTTTTGTTGCTTGATTCTTCTTTTCTTGCACTTACTGAATTAGAGCGGTAGTTTGAAAGAAAATTAGGAATTGAGTCCAATCCTTCTACACTGGAGAAAACTGCAGCCCAAATAAAGTCAATTATCAAAGAATTCCAGGCCTTCCCAAAATCCTAGTGGCAGAATTGTGACTCATCCATCATGTAACAACCTTTTTCCAGAGCACATGTGTTGGGACAGGAGCTGTCCTGGTGCCATAACTACCAAAGCGAAGATGGGTCCCTGGCCTCTGAGTGCTGAGGATCTGTTTCAGGTGATGTCAAGCTCAGGTAAATAAGGAATAACTTTTGTACAGCACCGAAGCATGTGGGATTATCCTGGAAACTCCACAGGGGACATCTGAGCATGGAAGAAGTCAAGGGAGAGGCCAGAGAGGGGCAGGAAGTCACTGATCCGTCCCTTATACCTCTGCTGGACAAATCTTCCTAGTACCATACAATTGATGTGACAGCTTTTGAAAGTTCTTAGGGACAGCTAATTTAGGTAAAGCCAGAGTGCTTACATAACTATGTCCTCACTTTCATGGAGTCTGTTCTTTGGGGTAAACTGAAGCTGTATTCTATGTAGCCATGCTACTAGGCCACTTCAATTCTGTACGATGCCGACAGAAGCCAACCTTGCATTTCCTGTCACATTGCTTTCAAATAAGTTCTCTGAGCCCAGTCTTTCCTGGCCTTGAAGGAAATATTTGTCCCTCTGTTGGGTAAAATTACCCCTTCAGGTGGTCTGGTGGGTAAGACACTTTCTAAGAAGACCACAGCCTGGCTCCTCAGATGGACCCTCATCTTGTGTTTCTCCTTCCCCAGGAATTCAGGCCTCACTCCGTGCCGCTCCAGCCAGCGGCACCCTAGCGTCCTTGACTGCCCCCACATCAGAAGACATGGAGAGCTCTCTGCTGGATTTCCTTGAAGCTCCATCTTTGATTTGGTTTTAGGGAAAGGGAGATGGGCCATTCCTCATTGAGGGGCATCAGGGGAACCAACGTACAGCACACCAACCACTGTCCCTAGAGGTCCTTGGGACCAGCCTTGCGTGAGCCTCTTTCTAAAGGTCTAGAGATGGTGGCCTGATGCTGACAGGGTTTCACTCACAACCTCCCAGTGCTGTTGATAGTCTCCTACATGAATACACATGGGGACACACCTGACATCCCCAGCTTTAGAGGCCTCAACTCAATAAAACTGAGAGACCTCAGGAGGACTCACATTCAGCATCTTATCCTGCAGAAGGAAATTTTGTCTTCCCTGAGGGATGGAGAGGACTTAGACCCAAAGCACACTGTTCTTCTGCTATTTGATGATTCAATGACACTGAAAAACATACCTTCTCCCCATCACCACTAAGCAGCCCTGGACGGCTGGCTCCACTCTAGTTCTCCAACTCACCTGATGAGAACATTGCTGTGTCCTTTTGTATCAAGAGCAGTTTGGGGAGCAAGTTCTTTTGCCTGATTCTGTGAGTTGCCCAATCCAACCAAACCTAGCTACCCACCTTCAGAAAGGGGCTGTTTTTCTCCACAACCCAAGGTCCCCTTTTTTATTTGTTATAATTAGTTATACTTGACAGTAAAATGCATTTTGACACATCATAGTAAACGGAGTATAACTTCTCATCTTCTGGTTGTACATGATGTAGAATCATTGTGAAATCATATATGAACACAGGTAATAATGCCTGATTCATTTGTCTATTCTTCCTATCCCCAAACCCTCTCCCCTCCTTTCAATCCCCTCTGCCTAATCCAAAGTAAATCTATTCTTCCCTAGTCACACATCTCCCCCTTTATTGTGAATTAGCATCCACATATCAGAGAAAGCATTTGGCCTTTGATTTGGGGGGATTGGCTTATTTTGCTTAGCATGATACTCTCCAGCTCCATCCATTTACTTGCAAATGCCACCATTTTATTCTTCTTTAAGGCTGAGTGATAGTCCATTGTGTATACATATCGCATTTTCTTTATCCATACATCTCTTGAAAGACATATAGGCTGATTTCATAGTTTGGCTATTGTGCATTGAACTGCTATAAACATCAGTGTGGCTGCATCACTGTGGTATGCTGATTTTAAGTCTTTGGGGTATAAACCAAGGAGTGGGATAACTGGGTCAAATGGTGATTCCATCTCAAGCTTTCTGAGGAATCTCCATACTGCTTTCCACAGTGATGGCACCAATTTGCAGTCCCACCAGCCATGTATGAGTGCAACAAGGTCCTCTTTTTTTGTTGAATTGAATCTAGTATAAATTGGCCAAATGTTCATACTAGTATCCACTAAAATTTCTTCTTTCCTGTCACTTCTTCAGATTCTCCATGAAGCCCATTTGCTAAAATTTAATAAAATGCCTTTATTCCAACCATCTGTCACAAATTTCAAGAATTAGGGACATGAATTTGAACAGAAATTTTTGTTTGTTTGCATTTTGGTTTTTTTGTTTGTTTTTATTGTTGTTGTTGTTGTTGTTATTTGCATCCAGCATTCAAAAATAGAAGCTTTCAAGGAAATACTCTGACTAAAGCTCTAGGCAGTGAGATTTCAACATGACTTTCATGGCCTACACAGCAAGGATACACACACAATAGGCTTGAGAAAGCTGATCTGACACCATTAATGTGAGAGAGGCCGAGGGCAGATCAATGAGAGACCGAGACTTCCACTTTGTCTTGTTTAATGATTTTGAAATACATGAAAAGTGGGCCAAGAAAACACTGTAGGTGAGACATTTGAATGTAATTACAATTCTTGGTTTCAAAGAGACATAATCAAGATTTAAAACTTAGTAAGAAGAAAAGAGTGAGTTGAGACAAAAGAGGGTTTATGTGTCTGGAGGTCTAAAATGCAAAACATGTATTAAATATCCCAACTTCCATACAACAGGACATCACAGAAGACCCCAGACAAACACATCAGCTAGGGAGAGTGCATACTAAATGGATGAGAGAATGAGGAGCAGTGGTACCCAGGGAGCCCAGGGCCCTCTGCCGGCCCTAGCAGCCAGGACTGCATTCACCAGCCCCATCCTGCCCTTCCTGATCCTGAGCTCCCTTGCAGGAAGTAGCCTGCAACTTCTCAGAACTGGAATCCAAAGCCTCAGTCAAAGTCAGAAAAGCATCTAGGTCATCCAGTGGACATCTTTATCAACTCAAAGAATCAAATACAAATGCTGACCCAGAGGAAATTCTCTTTAAACTAAAAAAGTAAGAGGAAACAGGCAGTCCCTTTTAATCATCTCGGGGTTTTGTTTGTTTGTTTTTTAACCAACCTCAAATGTTTGGAAATTTATCTAAATCCTCTATGGGAAAAAAAAAAAAGCCACTGATTCTATTTGCTTATACTAATGAAACTTAAGTTTCAGTTTTTCTCTAAAAGCGAGGAAACTGTGTTTAGTTGAACAAGTGGGCAAGGGAGAGCGTACTCCAGTCCTGGCTGGAGGACAGTGGAGCCAGAGCTAACCAAGTGACCCACAGGAGTGGGCAAGATGACACCTTAGGGTGGGTCTTGGAATCTGGTCTCCAGGGCAACTCGGGGACCAGTCCACTCGAGCCTCACTGATTGGCTGACAACTTGATCTTTCCTCATTGCCACTATACCTTCTGCAAAACAGCACCCATACCAGTCTCACAGCATTAGAAGAAGTAAATAGAATCCTCTTCCAGAAAGTGCCTGCCTTAGAGCTGCAGAGATCTTCTTGGTATTCGTGTTCCTACCTTTGCTAAGGGAATGTGCGACAGGCTATGTTCTAAGAAGTGTGTGGTTAGGTGACTTCATCATTCTGCAAATGTTGTAGAGTGTGCTTGCGCAAACTAAGATGGCTATGATGTCACTCGGTGACATAATCTTATGGGACCATTTTGTTTATGAGTGCTGCACTATTGTCCCAGTTGATCCTATAGGGCTTCCGTCTAACCCCGAGATTGGAAACCTAGCTGTATGTTAGAATTCCTTGGGAAGATTTTTAAACACACTATTGCCTATATCCCAAACCTATTCAATGAGATTCTCTGGGATTGGGACCTCAGCATGATTATGTTTTTAAAAGTCCCCAAGAGACTCTGATGTGCACCCAATATTGAGATTTCATAATCTCTAAGCATTTTCTTTGCAATGTAATTTTTTAGAATATTTGCTCCTCACTTTCTAATACAATAGCCAATGGTCATAAAGTGCTTAGACTGTGACTAGTCTTGACTGAGATATGCTGGAAGCGTAAAATATACTCCAGATTTTGAAAATTCACATAAAAATAATGTAAAATATTTTGTTAGTAATTTTATATGTTTAGTAAGAAAATGATAGTGTTTTAGATCTTTTAATGATAGCATTTGAATTTAGTATAAAATAGTTTTAAATGAAATATATACATATTTTAATTACAAAATATTATATGATAATATTTTAGATATTTTAGGTTAAGTAAAATATTGTTATAATTGATATCACTGTTCCTTTTTACTTTTTATGAAGCTACTAGAAAATTTTAAATGACTTATGTGCCTCATGTTGTATATTTACCGGACAATGCTGCTATAGATTGATGGTTCTCAATGTTGGGTCTGTAGACTGGAAGCAGCACATCACCTGGGAGCTCATTAGGAAGGCGTTTCTCACGTGCAACCTGAGGCCTTTTGACCAATTAGAGCCCCTGTACCTGCAGGCTCCATGTCCACAGATTCAACCAACTGTGGACCAAAAATATTTTTTAAAATTATTATCTATAATAAACATCTATGGACTTTTTTGGTCATTATTTCTTGAATAACAAGCATAACAACTATTTACACAGCATTTACATTGTATTAGTTGCTATAAGTGAACTAGAGATGATTTAAGTTCATGGAAGGATGTGCGTGGGCTATAGGCAAATACTGTGCCACTTTATAGAAGGGACTTGAACATCCATATGTTCGGGTATTCACAGGGGACTGGATGCCAGGGGACAGCTATGATATCTGCGAAACCAAGGGTGAGGATCAGCAGTCTGCTTTATAAACAAGCCTGGTGACTCAGAGACATGTTTCACCTGAGAGCCACTGGCCTGGATGACTGTCAAATCATGTATGTCTTTTGCTCTCTTGCTGTTGGTCTCCAATTTGAGAACAGCATACCAAGTGGCTTTCTTTGCTGACCTTCTGGTGACATTAGAGACAAGGGAAGAGTGTACCTGAGAGCAGCTTCTTCTGTATGGACAGAGGAAAAACTATCATTGAATTTAAAAATAAAAGATGTGCAACTATATTTTAAGTAAGATATTAGACTTTTGCCAGGCCGGTGGCGCACACCTATAATCCCAGCAGCTCAGGAGACTGAGGAAGGAGGATCACGTGTAAAAAGCCAGCCTTAGCAATGGCAAGGCACTAAGCAACTCAGTAAGACCCTGTCTCTAAATAAAATACAAAAAATAGGGCTGAGGATGTGACTCAGTGGTTGGTTGAGTGCCCCTGGGTTTAAATCCTGGTACCAATATATATATATATATATAGAGAGAGAGAGAGAGAGAGAGACTCTTGATATTCTAGAATTTCTGTGCATATTATTTTTACATGGCCTACCTAAATTTTGTTTAGAGTCTGTTAAATATCAAGAGATTTTGTCTCCATTAAAAAATAATACATACTGTGAAATTTGCATGGCACTAGACATTTCATGAAGGAAAAAAAATAAGTATGAACTGGTCCCGTTCTGAAGATGATCCCACCGTGTCTTCTTTATTTACTTGTCCCTGATCTATATATTTGCACTCATAAGCTCTTTCTGGTTTCTCCAGAGCATGCTAAATCATATCCGTCAACCCCTTTGTCATCTCTCTTTCAAATAGAAAAAGGGAAATGATTCAAGGTCAAGCAGCTCCCTTATCACAAGCAGTTTAACCTAATTTGCTTGAAAGGAGATTTGAATTCTCAAAAATAAGCTTAAATTGGAAGCTGGCAAATTAAACACTGACATTCAGTGAACACTAAAAGCCATGCCTCTCTAAACCCAATAACAGGTATCCCAGGCACCTCCAGAAGCTCTCAGGGGTCATGGGAGACCACCAGGCTTCAAGTGGCAGTCACTCTACCCTGGGCTACCTTGGGTGTTCTAGTAGGAACAGAAACATCTGGGCATGACCATGGTGGAGGGGAGGGCACAAGAGACCCAAAATAAACTCCCTCCAAGTAGAGGGATACCAATCCATAATTTTGTCTCAATCATATTGCCTGGAACATTTGTCCATGCAAATTAACAGCCTGAAAATAATAATTGCATATTCTTGGTTCTATACCATAGCAAGACATAAACATGGCAGAAATAGACCTAGAGGGAGATTAAAGACCATCGAAATGGGAAGGAGTCCCTGGTCAGTGCCCTATCCCTCAAACTTCTGGCCATGAAAAGACAACAGGTCATGAAAATCCAGCCACATGAAAATAGAAACATGACCAGCCAAGTCAAAGGGCAGTGAGAAGATGATCCACACTAAGTATAAAATGCTACTCATTCTTCTAGATCTGGGTCTGCAATTTGCAAGCCATCGGGCCTTGAAGACACTAACTTCTCAAAGCATCAGTTTCCTGACTTATGAAGCAGTCTTGCTGCCATGCGTTGCGTGGAGCTGTAGAGAGGATTAAAAGAGATGATGTGCTGCAGGTGCTTCAGACAGTACCCAGCCCGTAGGAAGCCCTGGATCACAGCAAGGGTATGACTTCACGGCTACTTCCATCTCAATACCATCCCCGCCATTGTTTCCAAATGCACAGGCTCACACAAAGAAAGAGTGAAACGTTTAAAATGCCCACTGTGTGCAAGGCATTCTGTTGACAATCCACCTAAGACGTAAGCCCCACATTGTCAGGTGGGATAAGAAGGTTCTTGGCTATTAAGCAACCTGCCCAACATCACACCAGTAGAAAAACAGCCAGAATTTATACCCGCATCTCATTGACTCTCACTCTTTCCACCACCCCATGCCGTATACTCAGAAGCCTTGTCATTGAGGGGGAAAAAAATTCCCACTATAACTTTCTGGGGGTAGGACATATTTTTCAGTTTTTATAGATAGAAAGTTTAATTTTAACCAGAATAAGTAGAAGTGTATTGCATGCAGAAATTAGTAAAGGTTTTTCAGTTTTATGTGGGCGCTCTGAGGCTTAAGGCCCCTAAACTCTGGGCTAATATTGGGTTCTATCCAATAGCGTTAAGAAAATTCTTTCTCGAGAGATCTAATGTATCAGAACAGATGCCCAGTTGCATATACATTTAATTTTAACAAATAGTTTTTCATAACTATAGGATTTTCTATATTTATTAAAAAAAATCTGGCACATGAGAAAATATCAAATTGTGCTATTCCACCTCCATATGTGCCAGTTATCTATAAATATAGAAATGCAATAATTATCACTAAAACTGTTACTTGTTAAATTTTCAAAAACAGATAAATTATGAATATGAATTTGAAAGATAGTTTAAGGAGTTAAGAAATGAATAAGGACCTAGAATCATTGACTCCTTAACTCGGATGGGACCGGAAGCCCTCCTACTCCAGAGGGATTGCGTGAATCCAAGTGGTTTTAAGCCTCTGCTTAACCACCCCCGGACAGCATGCTCACTACCTATAAAGATGCTTATTCAGGGCTGGGTCACTCTGTTGGTTGACAAAGCCTTCCTTATGTTTATGCATAAGGAAGTGTTATGTCTGCGAACACTCACGCCACCAGGTCTCAAGCCACCACTATCTATCAGACATCAAATCGGCAGCACTTGACTCCTTCTCTCGTGGAATTCACACAACCTTGTGAAATGCTCACGTATTCACACTAGACACACTAATGAAGGTGCCAACATGACACAGTAAGTGGCTAGACCCGCCTGTCTCCCAGGTTCCCACCTCTGCACAGCAGGCTTGCTGTCACAGGTGGTATTGGTGACACTTTGGCCTACCAGGGTAGCATAGGGCCTCCTCAGACACACAGTAGACACCTATCCTGCCTTTAGAAATATTCTCCAAGATCAATATTCTTGAGACTGCATCATTTTGTGTATATGATAAAATTTGGTTTCTTCCTATCTATCGAGAACTCTATTTCTAAGTTGTCAATGTTTGGCTTCGAGCAGAACCAGATATGATCCTCCAGGAGGAATCTGAAGAGCAGATTGGATACTCGAGCCCCATTGAGGCAAACTTGAAATTTTTACTGACAACCAACCCTACGTAACTATCAACTATAATCGTCTTTAGAGTCAGCAAAGGTCCAAGTCATTCTTGTTTTACACCCTCCATCAAAAACCTCCTCTCAGTCTAGAAAAATTGTCTGTGTGATGCACAGAGGAAGTGTTCACTTCGTATCCGCTCCCCTCCTTAGCTGTGGCATTTGGCCTGAAGTGTACTTGACCCAGACCAATTAAATTCCTGTCTAGCAATTTTGTTTGTTTGTTTGTTTCAGTGCTGAGGATTCCAGGCCTTGTGCATGCTAGGCAAGCCCTGTACCGCTGAGCTACACACACGCGCACACACACACACACACACCCTTTCTTAGATTTGACTTTGAAAAAGGATCTTGCTATATTGCCCAGGCTGACCTTGAACTTGACATCATCCTGCCTATTCCTATTCCAGTAGCTGGGATTACAGGATTGCACTACCATGCCCATCCCTGGAAATTTATTAACAGAGGCAAGAGAATTGTTTCCTTCATTTTGACTAACCTAGAAACATGTGAATCTGAGAATTGCTAAGAGGCCAGAGTTCTTCCCCTGTGAAGAAACCTAACAAACGCAAAAAAAAAAAAAAAAAGAATCAGAAATGAGACAAGTTGAGAGGGTCCCAGCAGCCCCCATTCTGCGGCACCCATGATTTGCATACAAGAGCCAAAAAACAGCTGAGCACCATGGTGCACGCCTGCAATCCCAGTGGCTTGAGAGGCTGAGGCAGGAGGATCGTGAGTTTAAAGCCAGTCTCAGCAAAAGCGAAGCACTAAGCAACTCCTGACTATTTACAATAAAAAATTGGGCTGGGGATGTGGCTCAGTGACTGAGGGCCCCTGAATTCAATCCCTGCTTAAAAAAAGAAGAGCCAACAACAACAACAAAAACTTCCTCTTTTTGTACCCAAACAATCAAAGTTAAGTTTCTGTCACTTGCAACACCATAAGTCCTGAAAAACTGATGCCACCAAGTCTCTGCTTAAGCAGTTAGGGGATTCAGGCATTCAAATTCTTGGCTTAACAATTCAAGTCATGTTTCCAGCTCATGGAAATATTTTGGGATCCTAAAATCATGCTATGTTGTTATGCTTTCCAGTTTTATGTTGTCCTCAGATTTGATCACCGAGTGAGATGACCAACATTCAGATCACTAACCAGAACTGCGTCATCGGGCCAGGCTGTAGCTTCTCTGTGGGAGTTGACTGGTCTGTCAGCAGCCTTCCCACAGTTTAGTGGCTCAGACAAGAGCTGGGCTCAAGTGCTGGTGTTACTGGTTAGTCTTGAGTTCAGCTCCTGGCACCCCAACATGATCCTTCTTCCCTGGGCTTCAGTATTCCCATCCCTGAAGTACCTTCCAGGATTGTAAAACATCATGGAAACAAATGACAATGTAATTCATATATGTCAAGCTGTGGGTTGAATAGAAAGAGAGGGGAAGTTTAAGACTTGGACAGATGTAGTTCTCATTTATAGATGAAGAATCTGAGCTTGAGAGACTTGGCTTTCATCATTCAGTTGGAGAAGTATTTGAGCTTTTTTATTTTTAAATAATGAATGTGAAGAATTAAAAAGCTTTTCAGTATCTATTGAAATGATCAGATGGTTTTCCTTATTCAGCTATGTGCTTTTTCAGTAAAGGAAAAGGATTCTGCTTTAATAATGCTAGACCTGGGCTGACTTAGATGATATAATACCTGGGCCTGGGGAAGGGGAATGGAGAGTAGGTGGATGGTACCACCCACCCACAATGAATAAACAAAGCTAAACTTTATACATTTCAGAATTGCACAGTGTCAACACTCTTGTTTTTTTCCTCTTATGCACAGGGGGGTGCGGGGGGGATGAATGAACTTTGCAGAGAGATAAACTCAAGCACAAATCATTCCACTTTCCTCACCTGAATGCTTGTATGACAATGTCTACTTCACAAGACTGTCATGAGACCTAAATAGTTACAGTGACTAACGAATATTGCCTATTATAGGCACGTAGCAATTTCTCAATAAACATGAGTCCCTTTACCTTCCTACTTTATTTCTTCTTCTGATAATATGTAAAAAAATATTTTGGAAAAGTAGGAATAATTAATTTAAGATTTTAAACTTTATGAATGGATCAACAGAATGTGACATATGTGTACAAGGGAAAATTATTCAGCCTCAAGAAGCAAGGAAATTCTGACACATGCTACCTCAAGGATAAACCTCAAAGACATTACGCTATATGAAATCAAACAGAAAAGGAGAAATGTTGTATGATTGCACTTACATGAGGCCCCTAGAGGAATCAAATTCATAAAGACAGACACCAGGATGGTGCTTTCCAGGGGCTGAGAGAAGGGGCCACTGAGAAGTTACAGTTTAATAGGTCCAGAATTCAGCTGAGCGGATGAAAACATCCTGGAGGTAGGTGGTGCATCGGGTATGCAATGTGAGTCTACTTAATGTCACTGCACTGTACACTTAGTAGCAGTTAAAGTAGTGAATTTTATGTTACATGTATTTCATTAAAAATCACCACATAAAAAAATTAAACTCAGTGGTGGTGCTGATTGTTGTCGATTCCAAATTAAAATTTTAACCTGAAGATTTCCAAGCCATATGCCCCACCCCATCTGCAAAATCCCAGAAAACCCAAGGTCAGGGTTGGTAGGGTCCCGGGAGCCTGCTCTTGGGTGGAGCATGAGTACGCAGGTGGCCACTCTGAGGAGGTGGTGGCTTCATCGGGGCCAGGAGCCTGCACCTTGCTGTGGCCTGCCGAGGCCTTGGCTTCCTGGGTTCAGCCATTCTGGGGCTGCAGCCTTCAGCTCCCACTGAAGTCTCCCTCCTGAAACTGAGCCTGAGCCCAAGAGACAATGGAAACAGCAAGTATCATCTTTTGAATTTTCTCATTCGATTTACTCAAATTTTACATTTGAAATAATATTTCTATCATCATAATAAAAAGTCACGTCAGCTTACACCTCAATGCCAAGGAAAAATCGTACTAGGCAAGCTGAGCGCTGAGGCTCCTGGTGATCGCCATGTCCTATCTGTCAACTCTGAGCGCTCCCTACCTATGCTATTCAGTCAGCATTTGTCATCTGGGGCTGTATGACATATCTTTTTTTGTTGTCATTGTTGTCTTGTATTGTCATCTGTCACTGAGTCAGATTCAGAGAATTCACTAACAAAATTTGACATCATCATTACCTGCAGGCTGATTGAGCACCCCTTGGCTACCGAAGAAAAACACATGCAGACTTCTTCAGTTCAGCATATTTTCTCTGGATTTGCTGTCTAAACAGTATGATCTAAATTGCCACTTATATTTGAAATCTCTAGCTCCTCTCTCCATACAATGGCCAGAAGTATCTACTTAAAATAACGTCTGGTCACACCACACCTGCGCTCAATCGACCACTCATATAGTTGTTTAGGACACATTTTCTGAGCAACTACTAGGTGGAATGTGTGCCAGGCCATGAGCTTGTGGTTGGAGACAGAGATGCAGGATGTATCTCCTCTTCTAGAAACTCATCATCTAGCATAGACACAAACACGACACCAATTGCGATATGATATGATCAAGGTGCAAATTGAAGCGAGCTCACAGCACTCCAAGACATAAAGGAACAGGTGTCAGGGCTTAGGGAAGACTTCACAGAAAAGGTCCCTTCCCACAGGAGATGCCTGACGCTGGGAATCTCCATTTCTTCCTTTGGACTTGAGTGTTAGACAGTTATAATCAGGTGTCACTTTCAGTGTCAACCAGAAAAACATCCTCAAAAGTCAACATTTTTGAGACAACTCATAATCTGGAAGAAGATATTTGCCATATACACTTGACTAAGGACTCTTGGAATAAATACATGCAGCATTGCTACAAATCCACAAGGAAACAACAAACAATCCAATTTTTCAAAACGAGCAAAACATTTGAATAGGCACTTCATAGAATAGTGTCTATCCAAAGAGTCAAAAAGCACATGAAAACATACTTAATACAAAACGTGTGTATTCATCAAAAAGTGCAAATTAAGGTCTGGGGCTGGGGCTTAGCAGTAGCGCACTTACCTAGCATGTGTGAGGCACTGGGTTCGATTCTCAGCACTGCATAAAAATACATGAAATAAAGGTCAATCAACAACTAGGAAAAATATTTTTTTAAAAAATGCAAATTAAAACCCTAAGCATGGCTAAAATTTAAAAGTGTAAAAACACTAAATATTGGTTTAAAAATATATGTATCTGGATCACAACTCCATTATTGAAAGAAATATAAATAATTACAAATGCTGGGAAATTTTTGGCTGTGTAAAAGACCATAAGAATGTTTGTAACAGTTTCTTCATAAAATCCAAGAAATGGAAACAACTGACATGTCTAGTAGTCAGATGGGTAAACACACTATGGTGTAGTCACACAATGGAATACACACTAAACAGCAGTAGGAAAGAGCAAATAAACCACACATGGCATCATGGATGAATCTTACAAATACAAAGTTGAATCAGAGAAAAAAAAAGCAAAATGCAAAATAATTTTAGAAAAGAGGCAAACAAATCTATGGTGAAAAGAGTGTGAAATACTGGTGAACTTTAGCAGGTACGTACTGGGAAAATCAGGTGGTTTAGTCAGCTTTTTCACGGCTGTGACTTAAAGACCTGACCAAAACAACTGTAGAGGAGTAAAAGTTGATTTAAGGGCTCACGGTTTCAGAGGTCTCAGTCCATAGACAGCCAGCTCCACTCCCCAGGGGCTCCGTGTCCGGATGAGGCAGAACATCATGGCGAGAGAGTACGGCAGAGGAAAGCAGTTCACAAGATGATCAGAAAGCAGAGAGAGAGGTTTCCACTCCCAGATACAAGTTATATACCCCATAGCCATGCCCCCATGAATCACTTCCTCCAGCCACACCCCACCTGCATCCAGTTACCACTCATTAATCACTAATTCACTGATTAGGGTAAGGCTATAACCCAATCATTTCTCCTCCAAACCTTCTTAAATTGTCTCACATGTGAGCTTTTAGGGGACACCTCACATCCAAACCATAACAGCAGGAGTGAGTGTTTCGAGATACTTGTGTGAGGGGTGGGAGGTATCCATCAAGATACACACTGAATACGTGTGCACTTTATTCTCTATATATTAGTCCTTATTAAAAACAATTTTTAAATGCTTACAACAATTGAGTCCCCGGTGTGTAAGTGGACCCTGTGCTCTTTGCCAGAGTCTCCACATCTGGTCCAGTGCCCCATCTGGGACTGGAAAGGCTCATCTGTTCATAGCGGGTTGTGAGAGTTTGTATCTAATAATCCACTTTATTTTCTACATTCACAATGAAATCCTTAAGCTACTCCAAAGGATGGCCTCGATGGCCAACTGTTTCCCGGATGGAAGCAAAATTGGAAGAGGGCAGCTTGGGCAGGGAGAGCGTCTTCCCAGCCCACAGGAAGGACACCCTGTTCTGTACCACACAGTTCCTTGCATATTTCAAACATTGGGCATCAAGACAGGGGACAAGGCCCAAATTTCCTCTTATAAAGTAATACTGCAGCCAAATGGAGTTGGACCAAAGTTTGTTACAGGAATTCTAGGTCTCTGACCAGCAATGGTTGAATGGTCTCCATCTTCTTAATTGAATGTGAAAATATCTGTAAATCTGAAATACTGTTGCAGTGTCTCCAAGAAGGGTTCCTCGCTTAAAAGTAGTCATTATTGATTGGGCTGTGTCAATTCCAAGGCCTTACAGATCCAATTAGAACAATAAGAGCTGAGGACAGAGTTTTGTGGTGACATTACTGCCTCAAGGGACTTTCTCATCTGCATTGACTGAGTCAATGTAAGATAAAAGCATTGAGTTCAAAGGATCTGAAAGCATCCGGACAGAAACATCACAGGAGAATTGAACGAGCCTGTATCCCATAAGGAAGTGTCTCCCTCCAGTCTCTGCTGAGCACCCGTAGGACAATGTGAATGTCCTGTGTCAGACATCTGTTTTCCATGGATGTCCTTAAATCTTCGAATTTGGATGTGGATAAAATATCAAAGACAGAAAGGAATCGTGTTTCCAATCATTCTATATTTTATCCTAGTTTGAATTGCCTTCCCATTGAGACAGGAAAGCCTGCACCTCAGAAGGACTCCAACACCCACCTCGGGCCAGGTGGACCACCCGGAGGTGGACCCTGGTTTTGATACAAAACCACGAGAAAGACAAATGTGAATACTAGCTATTTATACGTTTAAACATTATTGGACCTGATAGTACACAAAGCCAAAGGGAATGTGAAGATTTTAGTTGTTCAATTATGTTAAGCGCTAGTCTTATCCAATCAAATAAAACGTTGCTCTTGAGGTGAACAACGAATCTTATATCCTCTGATGCTCTCTTTGCTACTTAGGCCACCAAAACAAGAGGGGTCAGAATATTTGGTGTGGTGACCTTAGGAAAACCGTGCAATACAGTTTGTCTCTGTGTCCCTGAATGTCTTCTATTTTTTTCCCCTCTTTACTGACCCAGATTCATTTTCTTATGTATCATTCCAGTCCCTTCCCCAAAAGATTAATAAAAATTTTCCAAGTTTATCAACTAACCACTACCAAGGTGAATTTTTAATCTAAAAAGATAATAGCTTAAGATTTAACTTGCCTGATGGGAATATCTGAATTTCCCAAGAGCTTAGTGGACCCCCAGGGCTCTGACCCTCCAGACAACTATCCATCAGTCTGCTCTTTGGGGTCTTCTCTGATGAGGCTGGTCACACCCCGTCTCTGCCTCCCAAAATCTTGGGTGAAGTCTGAATTTTCAGTCTCTACCAGAAGGGATGATGAACCTGGACTAAAGTAACTTGAATAATAAATGTTACAACAAGAGGTTAATGGAGACAAGCTGAGACTCAGGACACTGCATACTTAGAATACTTCTGTAGCAAAATTCCAGAGTTAGAATTTCCAGAGTGTTCCTAATATCAGTTTGCAGGAAAATAACAAGAATAGATTAAGGTACAAAGAGAGAACATGAATGCACCTCGTGATTCTGTACTAGCCCAGAAGCTGGGCTGTCCGTGGCCTTCTGGTCCTCGTGCAAAACTGGCCAACCCATCTATGTATCCCAGGGTTGGAATTCATTCTTTTGTCTTCTCTAATTACAGAATTGGTGGTGGCTTGAAGATAATTTGGATGGGAAGTGCCAGTTCATCTCTGTCCGATTTTTGAATTCTCTAGAGGAAAGGGGAAACGCGCATCTCTCGTCTGGAAACTCCACCTTCTGGAGCTGTCCTCTGCTGCCTGCGAGGCTCTTGCATGCCAAGACCCAAGCCAGCTTCTGTGGAGAGTGAGTTCAGTTTGGGATAGCTGGAATTCAGAAGACCCGAAGACACAGGAAAATTCTAGCTAGAAGTTCAGGCTTGGGTGAAACTGTTTAGAGAAGCTGTAACCTGTAAAGAGAGTTGGCCTGAGGGTGGTTCCCAGGGAATCTTAAATGGAATATAAAGGAAAAGCCAGATAAAGGATAAGCCAGGTAATTAGGAGCTGATCATCCTTGACCTTTCCCAGAGCAATTTCCACAAAAAAGGGTGGGGTGGGGGCAGCGAAGCTGAATCAAACTGTAGTGATGAGCCATGTGTTTGCTAGAAGGAGTTTTGAAATGATAACAGTTGAGGGAGACACAGAAGTTTTTGTAGGATATATTTTTCTCCTAAGATAAAGGCATTCTAAGTGTATTTGTAGCCAGGAGGGGAAGGAGCCCGTGGAGGGAAAGTAATGGAAGATTTAAGAAAAAGTGAGAATAATTGATGTAGTGGACCCTTTGGAAAAACAAAAGAAAATAAGGTCAAGAATTCAAAAGTACCAGGGTTAGCCTGAAAAAAAATAAAAATTATAGGGAAGGATGGGGAAGAAAACCCAGTAAACCAATCTGATGAATCAGAGGGCAGGAGGAAGACAGAAACTCTCCTCATGGATTCAGTAGCAGAGGGGAAGCAAGAAGAGATCAGCAGGTTCACTGCTCAGACTTTCTCACTGGAAGGAAGAGCAAGTGTTTTGAATCAAGAGTTGAAAATTGGGCTGGGGACCTAAAGTGCTAGCATCTCTGTCCCATCCCCACTACCACAAAAATTAAATAAGTTTAAATTAAAATAAAAAATTTAAAAACAAATAGGGAATTGACTGGACATTAATATACGAATGAGCACACCACATGGTCCAGTTCCATCTTACCAATGGAAAGGTCAATGTCAATGGTAATTTAGCGAGTTTCTCCAAAGCCAGGCTCGGTGTATGGAATACACTATCAGAACACAGATCGGACCTTGGACAAAGTCATGGCGGGTTACTCGTCCTGATTATTTGGTGACTTTAATTAGAGTTTTTCCACTGCTGAGTATGTGTTTGCAACATCAAGCACTTTTTCTATTCTTTTTTATCTTGTGTTAATATTTTCCCCTTTTTAACATGCTGTTTTACATAGCTTTTCATTGACCATCTCTCTGCAAGCCGCAAACTCTAGGATTGCTGTTGAAAATCAATAGACTCAGGGAGAAAAGAGAAAAGTGGGGCCAGAAACAATCCTCTTATCTCAGATTTTCTGCCTTTCTCCATCCTTACCCTTGAAACCTCCCCTCCGACCCCCCCAGAGGTGAAGAAAATGGGAATGGTCTGAAGGGAAGGGAGTCTCCTGCCTGGTCTTTCCTCTCCATCTCTGTCTCCCACCTTTGAACCTGTCTGCTGTCTACTGAACACAGTGTTGTTTCCATGAGGTCTTGTTAAGGGGTGTAACGTAACACAGCAGCTTTGGGGCGGTGACACTGACCTTGCAAATATACAATCTCCAAAATCAAAATAATGATTTGGGCTCAAGAAATGAGACTGGGCAGTGCCAAGTTGCTGTCCTTCCCCATCCACAAGCTGAATCATTTAACTCCCCCATAGTGTGCTCCCCCCATCTGCAAGTGGCCCCTAGAAGGCCATGGCTTACAGTGCAACTGCTGACCTCCCAAGCCCACCTCCCCTCAGGCCTGGGTTGACATCTCTGGGACCTGCCATTTTTCTCTACAGGGTTAGTTGCCTTTTGTGACAACTAAATTCATGGGAAGAAGATTCAAAATCATTTCGGTGGCAGCCAGCTTCTGAAATTTTCCAAATGTACTTTTTTAGCTATTTCCCTTAAGCCATATGATATCATTTGCCTCTCAATCCCTGAGTGCCAAAAATTCTGCTTTCATATCTCTGAAATTTGCCAAACTATAAAAACCTCAGATCTCAGTTTGGGTTTTTATCCCCTCGCCAAAAAGGCAAAAATTACTTTCTACTCTTTTCAAAGTAAAAATATCAGCCACCAAAAAAAAAAAGAAAAGAAAATACTCAGTTCACAAATCTGTTAAATCTCTTACCATGTTTCCCCCTGTTCGGGCTAATGGGCTGCCCTAATTTTATTCAGAATTTTCATTTTAATAGCTTGTCATGTGTTGCTTCGGGACATACCGAAAAATCCTGAAGCACCTGACTTGACAGGTAACCGGGAGACAGATTCTTCAAATGCAGCTTTCCTTTGCTTTAGGACGTATTCATTAGCGATTTTTGAAGTTAGAACATTTTCCCACTGATTTGGAAGTTTTCATAGATTCTTGGTGTGTATTTACCGAAGCTTTTTAGTTCACCTAAGAAGGAAAGAGAGATAAAGAGAGAGAAAGCCTGCTTCCCTTTCTAATTACAGTCCCATTTCCTTAGCAAGTCCTTGAAAAAAGAACTCCCCAAGTCCCTAATCATCTCTCTTGTCGTAATCTCCATAACTGTGTCCCTTCCAGATTCCTTCTTGGCAGAGCTCAGAGACTGCTTTGCTCCATGTGGTTAAAAACCTTTTATTTCATGCCAGTCAGGACGCGTTCCCACAGCTGGCCTCCCCGGGCCTGGGTGCTCCTTTGGATGCGATCGATCACTGCAGGCTTCTTTCAGATCCCCAATGACTGACTGTCATCCTTGCTCCATCTTTTCAATCTCAGGACCGACTCAACTCCACCTGACAGGATTATGATGACAGGGCTCCACCAGGTCCCCTCCTCCCCTTACCATGTCAAATAAAAAATTGGGATTCAGTGATCATTATCCATCTGCCAACTGGGGGTTCTCCACCTTCAGCAAGTCCCACCCCCGCCCCACTTCCTCCAGCACCCCAGAGAATGCTTGGGGATGTCTGGAGACATTTTGGTCCTCATGACTTAGGGGGAGGGCTATGAATGGCACCTGGTGGCTAGAGACCAGGGATGCTACTTAGAACTCCGAAATACACAGGACAGACCCCACAAGAAAGAATTATCTGGCCTCGAATGTCAAAAGCCAGGAAGTTGAAATGAACCATGTGCTTAGATGAACCATCACCCAAACACCACAATGAGCCACCAGATTGTTCCTTGGATATCTTCAGGTCCCCATGCTCTAGAAAACGGTCTGGCCCATTATCATTGTCTGTTAGTAAGCCTTTGTTACTTAACTGAGAAACCCTTTCTTGGCAAACTAATGATCAGCAGTCTTTAACAGCAGAACTCTACCACCATGTCACCGACAGTGACACTGACTTCTTCCAGGGACAGATGATACCCCTTCTTCCTTGCTCTGTCCTTGCTGAAGGTAAGAAAATAGGGCAGGGGGGACACCTACTCTTCTATACCTGGTATCAAAGGCCTTGACACCCACCCTCCAAGCTCTGGGATGGGAAGCCAGCCCACGAGAGGGGCACTCACTTCCTGTGGACTCCTGGCTCCACTGGGGGATCCTACCAAAGACCTCTGGGATGGTAATGAGATCCCCTTACAACTAGATTAGGGTCCCAATAATGGGGGAGGCTGAATTCTAACTATCTGCTGAGCAGTGTCTCTAGGGAGATGGGAGCAGCTGGTGGGAATGGAAAGCCCAGGTCAGTGTCTGGGACAGAGGCTTAGGAATAGCCAGGCATGATGGCCACACCTGGGATCCCAGCCATTCCAGAGACTGAGGCAGGAGGGTTAGAAGTTCAAGGCCAGCCTCAGCAGTGAACCCTGTCTCAAAAAATAAAAAGGAGTGCGCTGTAGCTCAGTGGAAAAGCACCCCTGGTTCAATCCCTAAGACCAAAGAAAGAAAGAAAAGAAGAAGGAGAAGGAGAGGCAGAGAAAGAAGGAGGAGGAGGAAAAGGAGAAGAGGAGGAAGAGGAAGAAGAGGAGGAGGAGGAGGAAGGAGAAAAAGAAGAAGATGACAACGAGGATGATGGCGGCAGTGACGACGATGACCCCGACGTGGCCTTAGGAGAACAGACAACCAGACTCTGAGTCGTAAGACCTATGAAGCTCTTAGCAGAAAGCGGGAATTCAGGGCATAGGTGACATGGTGGTGGCAGCCACAGCAAGTAGAATTGGTGAGAAGGCCCCTGGGCTGCGGAGGAAAGTAGAGGTGAAGCAGGAAACAGGTCCTTATAGGAGGAGGGTGTAGAAGGGCCCAGCAGGGACACAGCACCTGGGACTCTCCAGATCATCACTCCTTGACAACTGGCCCTGGCCTTCCATGCTGGGGAGGCCACACCGAGCCTGTCCTGGAGTCCCCTGGGGAGTGCTCTGAGGAGAAGCAACTAGGCTGAGTGGTAAGGAGTGTGGCCCTCTGTGTGATGGAATTTGTCACCCACACTGCGGATTGGCACCTCTGACATGCTAAAAAGTTGCTATGTCCCCAAATGTCTCACTACCGGAGAACCTAGGTGTCTTTTGGAGACATATGATCAATAAACCTGTGAGGTCCATCTGTCCTTGGCTGCCCACCTGGAAGACAGGGCTTAGGAAAATAAACAACACAGATATGGCTCTGGGCCTAGCTGAGGTGGGGAAGAGTCCCCCAGCGGCCCATGTTCTAAGACTCCAGTCCCCAACCTGGGGCGCTATGGGAGGTGATAGAGACTTCAGGAAGTAGAACCTAGGGGGAGGTCATTTGGGTCATTGCCCTCAAAGAGCATCATGGGATACCAGGGTCTCTTGCACTCTCTCTTTGCTTCCTGGCCATCGTGAAGTGAGCAGCTTCCTTCACCATGTGTCCCCACCATGATGCACTGACCTATCCGAGGCCCAAAGGCAACGAGACCAACTGACCAGAAACTGGAACCTCTGAAACCATGAGCCTAAATAAACCTTTCCTCTTTTAAAGTTGATAATCTCATGGGATTTTGTTACAGTAAGGGAAAGCTAACAATGCATAGATATATGTGATTTCTGTACCATACACTTGAGCAGATCCGTCCGTCAATAACTAGGTCATTTGTTCTGGGATCCATGCCCTTTTATGGAACACAATCACTCTAAGTACTTCTGGTGAAAAATTAAAAAAAGATTAATAGTGGGCTCCCTGGCTCTTTTACCCCATTTGACACCACCCCTAGTTCTTAAGACATTTCTGGGTAATATGGGAGCTATCCCACACCCAACTTCCTGTCTGGCCAGGCTCCCAACTCATTCCTTGGCCATGCTTTTGTTCTGCTGCTGAGTGCTATGGGTCAGGCAGTAGCTTCTGGTTTGGACAGGACATTTTGTCCATCCTCTTTTCTTGAGCATAGGGATGGGACTGAGGGTGTCACCAAAAGCCCCGTCCAGCCATAGTATTTAATGGATGTGCCTGGTTGATGTGGTCTGTCTCACTAGACGAATGTTCAAGTGTTATTTCCCACAGAAGATGAATCCTCAGCCAACCGACCCCTCCCGTGGCTTGGACCTGTGTGCTGACAACACTCTGCACCATACATTGCTGTTGCTTTTGAGCCTAGCTATTTATTTTCTCTGTTCTTTTTTTTTCTTTTCATATATTAGCTAGCATTGCTGTGTACTTGGAAAAAGGATGCTCTGAAGCATGAATCCCTGTGCCGTCTTGAAAAGGAGACTTTCAGTAAAGGCTTAATTCTTTATTAATATTTTTTTCCTAATTATAAGGATGATGGATATTCATTGTGGAAAGTCTGAGAAGCTGAAAATTATAAATCCCATAGCTCTGAGATAACTACTGTTAATATTTTAGCATATTTCTTTTAATCCTTTGCCTTTAAAAATGCATACACACGCACACTTACAAAATTGATTCATCCTGTACCTTCAGTTTGGTTTCCTGCCTTTATCACCAATTATTGTTTTCTGTGTATTCTAAATACAATATCTACTAACTGTAGAAAATTCATCAAACACAGAAGAGAGGTCTACCTTTTCTCATTTCATTATCCAAAGGTAACCACTGAGAAAATTCGAGAATTTCATTTTGTATGTTTAAAAAATTTGTATCGTAAGGCATGTAAATTTTGTATAATTTTTCACGATCATCAAAATATGGTTTGCAGTGTCTATATGGCTCTAATTTTGTGGATTTTTCTTCTTAAATAAAATTCACAGTATATAACCTATGCATTTTATGATTTTTTTGGGGGGTAAGTCAGTTTTGAAAAGGTGCTCAACTCTCAAAAAAAATGTGTATTATATATTCTCACCTTAATATGTAGTCATTTTTCAATCTCATTAAGCACTGTACAAAACTGAAATTTTCTACATTTTAATTTTTTCATCTCCAATATCTTTAATGGCCTTTAGAGATTGTGTCAAAGGCTCTCACAACAGTCTTTCAACCAATTTATCTTTATTCTTCTAAGAAATTTTGGTTGATATATTTAGCTCAGTTAGCTCTTAAAAGAACATTTTCATAATTATATCTTTTTTAATGATTTTTTAAAATTTGTTCTAATTAGTTATCTGTGACAGTAGAATGCATTTTGACACATCACACTAACCGGAGTATAACTTCTCATTCTTCTGGTTGTACATGATGTAGAATCACACAGGTCATGTAGACATATATGCACGTAGGGTAATAATGTCTGATTCATCCTATTCTCCTTCTTACCCCCAAACCCCCTCCCCTCCTCTCACTCCCCTCTGCCTAATTCAAAGTACTCTATTCTTCCCTAGCTCTTCCCCCCTCATTGTGAATTAGCATCTGCATATCAGATTGTTTTGGGGGGATTGGCTTATTTCACTTAGCATGATATTTACCAGCTCTATTCATCAGCAAATGCCATCATTTCAGTCTTGTTTAAGGCTGAGTGATATTTCATTGTGTATACATTCCACATTTTCTTTATTCATTCATCTGTTGAAGGGCATCTAGGTTCCATAGTTTGGCTATTGTGCATTGAACTGCTATAAACATTGATGTGTCACTGTACTATGCTGATTTTAAGTCCTGTGGGTATAAACCAGGGAGTGGGATAGCGGGGTCAAACGGTGGTTCTATTCCAAGTTTTCTGAGGAATATCAAAATAAAAGTTCCTCTTTGATGTAGTGTTTCACCTTAATTTCTATTTTGTCTGATGTTAATTCTGCAACTATATATTGTTTTCTTGGTTCCTTAATAAACATCTGACAAACATTTGATTCTAACTTTTACTGTTGGCTCTGAGCAGTGACTCTTAAAATCACATGGATAGTGAAATTTTATTTTATTTTCGTCTTTCCTTCTATCATCCTATATAACACATGTGAACTTATTTTTATCAATTCATCATTTTTAATATGTTTTTCTGATATATACTTGGAGGTTTATTATATAGACAGCATTTTACTGTCTTTATCTTCCTTAGTAGTTTGGTAAGGATATATCTTATTTATCATTCCATTAATAGTTAGATTCATGGTTTCAAAAACATGGCTAGTTAGCAATTAGGCTCAGTTACCTGAAATAGAAAAATTTCTGCACTGTTTAGGAGTGCAGGGCTGCTGCTGCTCCCTTCCCAGGGTCATCTAGACCCCAAGCTCCTCTTCTCTGTTCTGTCTTCTACCTAAGGCTGGTACCCCAGGAGGCCTCAGTGTCCCATACTAGGCTTCCCCTTGCAGCCTCCACCAAACAGGAAACAGAGGGGGAGAGGGAGGGGCGTGACACAACAGGAAGCTGCAGTTGTTTGTGTTTGTGCAGTAAAACTAGCCCACATCCTCCAGCCAACTTTCTCTTACAGCCCTGTAGATACAGGGAGGGTGGAAACAGGATTTTTATCCTCTATTTTTATCCTGTGTAGTTTGCCACCATGAACAAAAAAATGAATTTTTGTTAGTAAGGAAGAAAAAGAAAATATGTGCACTTAAGTAGTAAATGCTCAGCTTTTTGTAGTATAAATCATCTTCCTAAACCAAGACTTGAGTGTCTAACTTGTAGGTCACATTTGGAAATCGTTGTCAATCAAAAACATCAACTCATTTAGGCTCCTTGTTATTTTATGACCAAGAAGTCACTTGCTCTTCTTTCAAAGCCATTCAATTTTTGAGTTTCCAGGATTGCACGTCATCCTGTTTTTCCTCTCCCACACTCTGCAAGCTCTGCCCATATGCTTATTACTTCAGTTTTCTCTTTCATTTAATCTTTTTGATGTATAGTTCATGGATTTTTAACAAATGCAGAGTGGAGTAGCCCTCACTCCACACAGGATATAAGATGTATCACTCCAAAAGCCTCCTCAAGCTGCATCTTTATAATCAAACCATCTCTCTCCCTAGCCCTTGGCACCATTCATCTCATCTCACCCTCTACCACTATGCTTTTCCCAGAATATCATATAAATGGAACCATGCAATATGTTGTTATTTGATTCTGGCTTTTTCCATGAGCATAATATATTTCAGCTCCATATTTCAGCTCCATCCAGATTGCATGTGTACAGTTTGTTCCTTTTTATGTCTGAGCAATATTCCATTGGGTGGATGTGCCACAGTGTGATTATCATTCAGTGGAGACAGTGGAATTATGTCTCAAAAAAGAGACAATTGTGTAAATCCTGGTATGAGTTATGAGCCCTGAGAACCAAGAGCACTGATATCCAAGGGAAGGAGAGGGTGGATGTCGGGTCAGAGAGCAAATTTACACATATTCTACCTTTTTGTTCTATTTAGTCCCTCAGTAGACTTGAAGATACCCTCCCACATAGGTGAGGGCAATAGTCTTTACTCAGTTGAATCAAATACTCATCTCTTCTGGAAATACCCACAAACACATCTAGAAATCTCTTACCAGCTATCTGGGCATCCTTTAGTCCAGTCAAGTTAACACATAAAATGAATTATCACAATTATTAACTTATCCTTTTGAAGTCCCCTTTTTATGTCTTGGATCTAAAGTGTTGAAAGTTTGTTCTACAAAGCTTCACTTGTTGAAGGTATGTTCTGCATCAGTGTTCAGAGGTGGGGATTTGGGGAAGTGATTGTGTTATAAGGGCTATGACTTCAAAAATGGGTTAATCCACTGATGGATTAATAATTTGATGGCCTTATTGGGAGATGGAGGAAATGTAGAAGGTGGGGACTATTTGGAAGAAGTAGGAAGCATATCTTGTCCCCAGTGCCCTCACCCTTGCTCTCTCTTTCCTGGTTGCCATGAGTTGAACAACTTTCCCCATCCACCATGATGGATTACCTCACCACAGGCCCAAAACAATGGAGGCAGTTGACTATGAACTCAAACCCCTGAAACCATGAACCAAAGCACAGCTTCACTTTTTAAAGTTATTTTTCTCAAGTATTTTGGTCACACTGATGAAGAGCTTATACACTACTTATTCCTGATACTGATAATTTTCACATTTCTTTTCTTGGTAAATATAGCTAGGTGTTTATCAATTTTTTTTTCTTATACTTTCCAAGGTTTCTTTTGTTCTCTTTTAAGGTCATGCTTACAGTTTTATCAATTTCTTTTTAAACCTTTATCATTTACATAATTATATTTAATTCCAATTTAATTTGCTCTTGTCTAGTTTCTAAAGCAGAGCCATAGAGTATTTATTTCAGATCTTTCTTGACTTCAGCACCTTTATAAACCCATGGGTCAAAAAGGATCTTAAAGATTTCTTTTGAAATGTGTTGAATCAAATGAAAATACGAAATGTCAAAATTTATGGAATGCAGTTAAAGTAGTGTTGAAAGGGAAATTCATAGCATTAAAAGCCATTATATATTCCTTCCCAGAGGTAGAATTGCTGGGTCATTTAGTAGTTCTATTATTTTTAAAATTTTACAGAATCTCCATTCTACTTTCCACACCTGTCTCACCATTTTATATGCCTACCAAGAGGTTATAAAGGTTGCAGTTTATCTGTTCAAATACTTTGGGTTATTTGCTTCTGAGTCGTATGAGTTTTTCATGATTTTTAATTAGCCCCTTAGCAGATATAAGGCTTGTACAGGTTTTCTCCCATTATGCAGGTTGTCTTTTTGTGCTGGTGATTGCTTTCTTTGCTATGAAGAAGCTTCTTGGCCTGATGTAGTCCCAGAAATTAGGGGGGGGTGGGGTGGAGAATAAAGGTACTTTGGATTAGACAAAGGGGAGCAAAGGGAGAGGATGGAGGATGGGGGTAGGAAGGATAGTAGAATGCATTGGACATTATTACCCTATGTGCATATATATCATTACATGACCTGTGTAACTCTACATCATGTACAACCACAAGAATGAGAAGTTATACTCCATTTGTGTATGATGTGTCAAAATGCACTCTACTGTCATGTATAATTAGAACAAATTTTTTAAAAAGATAAAAATAGAGTATGTTCTCCTTTGTTTTCTTATAGGAGCCTTTTGTAATTTATACACTCAAGTCTTTAATCCATTTGGAGTTAATTTTTGTGTATGGTATAAGTTAGGAGATCCAATTTTATTCATTTATTTGTGCATGTGAATATCCAATTTTTCAAATACCATTTGTTAAAAAGGCTACTCTTTCCCCATTATGCATTATTAGCATGTGTGTTACTGATCTTAATAAATTGATCCTTTATAGTATTATGTAATATCCATCTTCATTTTTGATAAATTTTTTGTTTGGACTCTGATTTGACTTATACCAATATAGCACCCCCTCCTTTCTTTTTTTTGTTTTTTTGGTAAGGCATATCATTGCATATTTGTTTTTAATTTTTACTTAAGCATACAGTAGTTTCATGTGCAGTTTTTATGAGCATAATATTCTTGGATCTTGAATTTTTCTCCAATTAACAATCTCTGTAATTTGGTCTATTTAAATAAATTACATTCATTGAAATTGTTGGTATCTTTGAACTTAAATCTATATAGCTTTTTTTAGTATGCTTTAGTTCTGAAGCCTAATTCACCTGCTTCCTATCTTCTTTGGGTTACTTAAATATTTTTAATATTTTCTTTTAGTTTATTTATTGGATTTGGGGCTATACATGTTGTACGATTTCTTTGGTTGTTTGTGTTTCACGTTCATTAGAGATAACACTTTACATTATTTTTGTCATATGTATTATAGCTGTGTACATTTAAAACCACATTATAAATATTATAGATTTTGATCCTTACATTTACACATATTTTTCACACTCAAAATGAAAGTAATAGTCTATTTGTTAGGTATTTACCTATCCTGTTGCTCTTCTTTTTTAAATGCCTGATTTTCTAAGTTTTCCTCTTACATAATTTCCTTTAACTCTGAACAGATTCCTTTGGGTGCTGATGTTTTTATTTCACCATTATTCCTGAACAAGACTTTTCTCTAAACACAAAATTTGGGCTTGGAAGTTCTTTTTGTTTCCAGTTTAAAGACAGTGTCCACCATCTTCTGGATTCCTTGGTTTCTGACAAGAAGTCTGCACCCAATCACGTTGTCCTTTGCATCTTATGTCTTTTCTCTCTGGCTACTTTCAATATCACTTATCCTTCTTATTTATTCATTTTATTTTGATGTGTCTAAGCCTGTATGTCATTGAGTTTAGCTTGTTTGGTGTGTATTGAGCTTCCTGAATCTGTACATTTACATCTTTATGGAATTTGGAAGTTTTCAATCATGGTTTTTCAGATTTTTTTTTTCCTGGTACATTTCTTTCTTGCATTTCCCCCTTTCCTCCAGGTAATCAATGACATGAATGTTAGAGCTTTTGATATTTTCCCACATAACCCTGAGCCTCTTTTCAATTTCTTCTCAATTTTTTCCTCTTTGTTCTTCTTGATTATATAATTTAATTCTATCATTATGTTCACTGATTACTTTTCTAGCACCTCCAACATTCTGATGGGACCATGTAAGACTTTTAATTTTAGATATTGTATATTTCCATTATAAAAATTCCATTTGGTTACTTTTTTGATTGTTTCTCTTTTCTGCTGATTAATCTTTATTTTCTTATTCTTTTCAAAAGTGTTCACCTTTACCTCACGGTGCATGAACATAAATGCATCCTTAAAATATTTATTAGATAATTCTGACATTTAGTTCTTCTGGAGTTTGGGTCTATTGATTGTTTTTTCCCTTGAGAATTAGTCCCATTTTCCTGGGTCTTTGTATGTTGAGTGGTTTTACTTTCTATCCTGAATATTTTGAACACAATGTTATGTGACTGGAGAACGGTGATTATCTTTACTTGGTGCTAAAGTGTGGATGTGGAATGACCCCCGGAGTCCTATTTGTTAAAGGCATTGTCTGGTGCTCTTGGGAGTTGGTGGAACCTTTGAATGGCAGAGCCTGTGGGGAAATCCTTGTGTCACTGGAGGCATTCCCTTGAAGGAGATCAAGTAACCCCAGCACCTTCCTCTTCCTCTCTTTTGTTCCCTGGTCATGAGGTAATGGTTTTTTCTTTTTCCCATGCTCCCACCAGGATGCATTGTCTTGCAATAGGCCCTTAGACTTGATGCACTGCCTCGCTATGGGTCCATGGCTGGAGCCTCCAAAACTACAAACCAAAATTAATCTTTTCTTTTCTTAAGTTGGTTATCTTCAGTGTTTCATTATAGTGAAGAAAAAAATGACTTACGAACTTACTTCAGGAGTCATTCCTTCACTTAAATGCAGACCACAGCCCTTTCTCACCTCCTGTGAGTCCTGGTTCCAATGTCCGTTCAGCTTGCAAAGCTTTTGCCATGCTTCCCTGGGTATGTTCCGTATACACTGCGTGAAAGAAATCTCAGCATATGTGTTACGGTTTGGCTCTAGAGTGTCCCCCAAAGTCTCCTGTGTGGAGCACTTGGTCCCCAGTGCAGCAAGTTTCTGAAGTGGGCGTTGGGGAATTAATTGGATCAAGAGGGCTCTGACCTCATGAGCAGATGCATCCACTGATGGCTTAATAGACTGTAGGTAGGTGGTAGACACTTTAGGTAGGTGGATATAGTTAGAGGATGTATGTCACTGGGGCAGTGTCCTTAGGGACCTTATCCTGTCGCTGGCCCCTTCTCTCTGCTTCCCAACTGCCATGAGCTTCCCAACTCTACCATTACCATTCCACCATGGTACTCTGCATCACCTCAGGCCCGGGCGACAGGCCTAGCTGACCACTGACTGAAACCTCTGAAGCCACAAACTAAAACAAACCTTCCTGATCCAAGTGGTTTGTGACAGAAATCTTGGTCACGTTGACAAAGAACGTAAAATAAGTTAATAGGCTTCGGTTCATTCCCTATAATTAGAGTCTACCCCCTCTTCTCTAGCTGTTTCTTCGGAAAATCCCCCAATCTCTGACTCCCAAAGTCCCTTTTACTAGTTCCTCTAGCTACAAAGAAGAGTTTTCCTGGAGGATTTGGGGCCCATGTTGTTCCAGTGTTCTGGGCGGTGGGATAAAGGGGCTGTAGTCTGTATCCTCCCTTGGGATAAAGAGGTTGTAGTATGAGACACCGTTCAGGCCATTAGCGCTCCTTTATCCAGTTCCTCTGACCATGGAAATGGGTCATTCTTGGGATCTACATATCCCATCACCAACACATCTAGGAAGTACAACACCAGGACAGGAGCTAGCCTGGGGCAAGGCTGGGGGAGGGGGAGAGGAACAAATAATAAAGACTCCACCTCACTTTCCATCATAGAATTCTTGGGCCTTCTGACCACAAAAACATTTTCTTTGGGGATTTGCTCTCTACCTCTGTCAAATGGCCCCGCCTCTCAGACTCAGCCTTCAGTAAATCAAAACTGAGACCCAAAGCAGGAAGGAAACAGGAGCTAATCAGTACTGGTTTGTTATGCTCCCCCCAAACTGATCAGTTGAAATCCCAACCTGTTCCCACCTCATATAATGGTATTAGGAAGTGGGTCTTTGGGAGATGATGAGGTCATGAATGGGATTAGTGCTCCTAAAAGACTAGATTTCGCCCACCATCTTTGCCATGTGATGATATAGCAAGAAAGTAGCCATCTGTAAGCTAGGAATGACTCTCACAACATGGCTCTGCCTTGTGGTGGCTTGATGGTGGACTATACAGCCTCCAGAACTATGAGAAATAAATGTCTGTGGTTCAAGCTATTTGGTCTATGATATTCTATTATAGGAGCCTGAACAACACAGACGTGGGCTGTCTCTTGACTCCCTACCCTACCTGCTTGCTATTGCTTACTTTTATGAGTCTTCAAGCAGTTGCCTTCTGTTTCTGACCAAAAATTTGAACTTTAACCACTGGAACACATAATAAATAGTGGACTAACACCGTCTTTGCCAACACTGACAGTCTATCATATGGTCATCATTAGAACAATTTGTCTGTTTGCTGTTTCCCTTCTTATCCTTTGTTCATTATACCTACCTGCCTGCAAGAATTCTATCTACCTGCCAGCAACAGACTGTAGAGTTTCTAGTTTGTTCAAGGATGTCTTGCATTAAAACCTTTGAAAAGTCAAATTAAGAATCAAGATTACAGTCTTTACGGTATGTGTCCTTCATTTTACTTACTGGTAAAGGAGATTTAAAAGCCCAACAGACTAGCATGGAAACTATGAAGCTTTAAATCAAGTATCTGCCCTTAAGTGAGAATTATTGTTTTATGCAGCTAAAGGATCAGCTGTCTGTAATAACATGTCTCTTCCTCTCCTATAAGAATGTGATTAGAAAAGCACCATATGGTAGCAGTCTGTGTTTTATATATAAATGGGGCAGAAGGAGGATGAGGAGGAGTGATAGATCAGGAGATGAAGGCAGCTTTGATTGTTAACCAAATACGGTAAGATAAGTCAAGATAAATGCCATTTCTCCAATAAACAGAGTAACTGGTATGCAAGCAGGCTCCTTGTGATCTGCTGGAGAGATTTTTTAAATGCTTATGAAACATTTTTCTATTTCTTGGGAGTTCCATAGAAAGACAACTTACAAAACAGTACTTTAAAATAAATTGAAGAGCAGCATTGCCAACAGAGTAGCTAGTCCACGGTGGGTGTTCTGTAAGGAAAGGAAAAATGCGATAATCATGACAGAGAAGGAAGAATCCCTAAAGGAGAGATGAGATTGTGCAATGCAATGATAGAGGAACGCAAGGAGAAGAGAATGAGTAGACTGAAGGAAACAGAAAACTAGAAGGCAGAGAAAGAAAGCATCACATGGCTTCTAGTAGGAGGTAAAGCTAAAATAGACTAGGACCAGGTCACCCATGGTATTAAAAGTTAAGGCAAAAAATTAACTTAGATATTTACTTTGGAGTTAACACAAAATTAGAATCCAAGGTTGTTTATTTGGACGGAAGCATCAGAGCTATGATTGTAGAAGACCCTCACTGTAGCATGGAAACCATGATGACGCTGGAGTAGAGAGGATCCTGGAGGATGGAACCTCAGCTGGATGGCTGCAGTGACCTGGACGCAAGATAGCAAGAGTCCAAGCAGGGGAGGGGAAATGGAAATGGAATGCAAAGCAGACATGGTAAAGGTATAAACAGAGGTGGTCCTGAGTGTCCTGAAAATAGGGGACACAGGGTAGCTGGTTGGTTGAGGAGAACAGTAGACAAGTTCAGCTAGAAATGCTGAGTTGGAGTTGCATGTAGGACAATCTGTTAGAGATACTCATTAGGCAGAAAATATAGACAAGTTCAAATGGGAAGACTTGCCTGTGGAAACAGGAAGGTAAATGGTAGGATCCTAAGTGTTTTAGTCAACTGTTTTGCTGTTGTGACTAAAGGACCCGACCAGAACAACTCTAGGGAGGAAAAGTTTATGTGGGGGCTCACAGTTTCAGAGCTATCAATCCACAGACAGCAGACTCCATTCCTCCAGAGAAGAGTGTGGAGGAGGGAAGCAGCTCACATATTGATGAGGAAGCAGAGAAAGAGATCTCTGCTTGCCACATAGAAATATATACCCCAAATGACCCCAATGCCCACCTCCTCTAGCCACACCCTTCACTTCAATTACCACTCAGTTAACTCCCTTCAGGGGATTAATTCACTGTTTGGATTAAGACTCTCACAACCTAGTCTTCTCCTCTCCATCTTCTTGCACCATGTCACACGTGAGGTTTGGGGGGACACCTCACATCCAAACCATAACACTACGTGTGTAAGAATTTTTGAAAGAGGTGAGAAGGAAAGAAGAGAAGCCCATGTGAGATATCCAGCTTTCTAGAGCCTGAGGTAGAGAAGAGAGATGTTTTGTGAAGGAGGGTAAGCAAAGCCAGCTCTGTACAAAGCCTCAGAAGACAAGGGAAGAGATGGTTTTAAGGAGGAACAACAGGATCACAGATTAGGAGGTGAGCACTGAGACGGTTAACAACCAGAGGCCAGAGGTGGCTGTCCCAGGAGCAGAATCAGGAGGAGGATGGTAGAAGCAGGGATGCAAGGGTTAGAGAGTAAGCAGCAAGGCTGGGAGGGAGGGGCCCAGGGAATGTATCTGCCTTGGAAAACTCAAGCAGTTACCTGAGAGGAAGCTGGCCACCCTTATCAGGCCCATCAAGTCAGAAGTCAGCTCTCCCTGAATCAGGCAGACCCAGACAGGAAGATAATTGGGTATCAACTATTCGAGGGAGGTAACTCTCCAATGGTGTCAGATATCCTCAGAAATTGAGATTAAAAAATGATTTGGAAGACAAGAAATGACAGTGTCAAGTTTGAGGGCTTTCTTTACACAAAGCCATCTGGATTTTCTTTTCTTCAAAGATCTCTCTCATCTCCTTTTAGAAAAGGATTTGTTCCCCTGCCCCCCCCCCCCACCCCACAATGTGCTTTATTGGGTTTATGTTGCCACAGATGGCAGAGAAACGATGCTGTATTCCAAAGATGCAGCCTCGGAGGAGAGAACACTCTCTTTCCTAGCAGCTGGAGGGTAAAGGAAGGGGGAAAAAGCAAAGCCATGATCTGGGAAGCTTTGATGGCAAGCAGATGTACCACTTGGGCTGAACATTCACACTCGAAGCCAAACTCCTGCTGTGCTTGCGAACTGCCAGGGGGATGTCAACAGGGCCCTTCTCCACCTCCCTCCACCCCACTCCCCAGTTAGTTCATCTCAGGACTTCCCCTCTACCCATCTCTCCTCACAACTGCCACCTCCCCCCAAGTGACAGTGAGAAAGAAGAGCAGCAGAAAGAGCCACGGTCTCTCAGAGACTGAGAAAGGGGCATCATTAGGTTTTGGTTTAGGCAGCTTTTCACTGTGTGACTAAAGGACCCAACCAGAACAATTGGAGTGGAGGAAAATTTTATTTGGGGGGCTCACAGTTTCAGAGGTCTCAGTCCATAGAAGACTGGCTCCATTCCTCAGGGCTCCAGGTGAAGCAAAACAAAATGGCGGAAGAGTGTGGCAGCTCACATGATGATCAGGAAGCAGAGAGAGAGAGAGACTCCACTCACCAAATACAAAACATATACCCCAAAGGCAGGCCCCCAGTGCCCACCTCCTCCAGCCACACCCTACCACTTCAGTTTCCACTCAGTTAATCCCTGTCCGGGGATCAAGTCACTGATTGGGTTAAGATTCTCACATCCCAATTATTTCTCCTCTGAACCTCCTTGCATCATGTCACACATGAGCTTTGGGGGGACACTCACATCCGAATCATAAGAGCCATTAAAGGAAGGCAGAACTCAGGGCCTCCCTTTGATGCTGGGGAGCTGGGATGTACCCTGAGCTCTTCAGCTCTGAGGTCTCACTGCTGTGAAAGGAGGGCTTGGGGAAAATTTAGAAGTCTACAGGGTGGGGTTCTCGGGCCCTTCCCAGGTCTCGCTCAGGAATGACTTATACTAAAACTTCCAGGGAGATGCTACAGCACCCCATTTAAAAAATATCTCTGAAGTTACTTAAAACTCATTTTCTGCAATGGCCATGAAATGCAGAGCGGGTCAACTCAATGGCAGCCTCACTCTGGTTATTCTCGCCTGGTGTCCCCAGAGCCCTCATCAAGGTCAAGGTGGGGCTTCATCTCCTCCAGGACAGGAGTGTTGGACTGCTGAGGTGGTCCTCATATCTCCTCTCAGTATTGCCCACCTCCTTTTGCAGGGATATTTTAGGTGATGAGATTTAGAGCCAGCAATGCCTTTTGTTTGGGCTGGAGGGACACAGAGTTGAGGGAAGAGAAGGCTGGGTGGGATCACCGTGGAGAGGATCAAAATGCTAGTGGCTCATGGCAGGCTCTGCAAAGAGGGAATTCAGTCAGCAGACTAGACCCACAGGGCAGGGACTGGAGACAGGAGACCCAAGGTGGAACTGTAAAATGCCCAAAGCTGCCACTTTTGCTCTGCATAACTGCCTCTCAGCAACCCAAGGAAGGGGTGAGCTGCTGGACAGGGTGCAGACACAGCAGGAACAAAGCCCTAACTACTGCCTCGTGGTGGGTGCACCCCGTGGTGGTGGAGGGACTTCATGGGACCCATCAGTGTGGGGCTCAGGAAGGAGGAAGGAAAAAGGAAAGCCATGTGCCAAGATCTCACAGTTAATTTAAGAAATGAAAATAAAAGCACACTCAGGAATGGAATAATGAATTATGTAACCCGAATAGTCTCCACTGTCAATAAAGTAGCAAAACTGTTCTTCAGCAAGAGGACTGTGGGAGGCGCCCTCTAGGGAGGCCAGGCGGGTGCTGCAGGGGCTCCTGCCTTGCAGCCAAGGAGCAGCAGCCCAGCCCTGCTGTCAGGGGGCCCTCAGCGGGCTGCCAGGGGTCCCTGATTGCCCACAGTTACACTCAGACAAGCCTAAAAGAATATAAATAATGTGTTATTAAACATCCCTATGCTAATAGCATGACTCTGTATTTACCCAGCTCTCTGCCAAGAGCCCAAACCTTTATCCAGGAGACCAGAACACTTGATCTTAACACCTTTGAACAGATGGAAACTGCACAAATGGGAGAAGCAGGAATAGAAAAGAAAACTATACCTCTTATGCGCTCACCTTGGCCCAGAAAGGACATAATGTGTAAGGGGGAACTGTCAAGAGAAAAATCGCACTCTCTTCAGAAGCCAATGTACCTTTAATTTCAAAAGTACAACTGAGTACCATTTTCTAGACAGATGATTCCCACTTCATATCTCTTGCTGTTCTTTGGATAGCTTCTGTTATTTCTCTTCCATCTGTTATTTTCATTTATTTCAGCTAGATTTTTCCAAATTGGAGGATCTTATTTTGGGAACGATGTATTCCAGAAATGTTACCCCATTTTAAAAGAACAATTGTGGGTTTTTTTTTCAATTTGGAAGAGAATTTTCTGGGTCCGAGAGTCAAATATATTTTCCTGGTTCAGAAATTAACAGTCTCTGCTTCAGAAACTTGCTGCTGAATCTCCATCCCAGCCCCCTGAGGAGCGGGCCATATTCATATTGCCCCCTTAGAATGGGTCTCACTTTGCATATTTCCCACAGAGCCTTGCAAGTCCCCCAGGAGGAAGGTCATCATCAGGCCTAAAACTCCATTTGAGGTTTTGGCAGGCAAGGGGACTGAAACTCAGAGAAGTGGGTGTCTAGGCTATATCTGAGGAGCCAGCTCTCATCAGGAGGACGAGAACTTACACCACATAAGCAGGAAGGAGGAAAATCATGCATCTGCCTGGAGCGTGCACCTAGCTGAGGTGTGTACCTGCCTGGGCCATGCGTCTGCATGCCATGCATCTACCTGGAGCATGCTAAACCAAGGAAATATGGTTTGGGGTAGCAAAGGAGCGGACTGGGAATTAAGAGATTCCCAAGACAAAGGAGGAAAATAAGAAGAGCCGACTCCTACCATGGGTACCATTTTCACTTTGAGACTTCTCCTAGATGCTAAGATCATATACATGGAACTAAAACTGAGCCACTGTCTCAAGTTACTTTCTTAAGCCTCCTCTCCCTTCCACTCTCAACTCACTTTGGCTCCCACCATGATGGATTACTACTGATTCCAAATGTGCCATGCGCTTTTCCATAAACATGCTTTTGTATGTGATGAGTCCGCCTGGATGCCTTTTGCTCTTTTCTGTGTCTGGCAAACTCCTTCGGGGAAACTCCTGGCCTGTCTCCTCCAAGCTGGCTGAAATGTTATCTCCTCTGGGAGACTCTCCATCTCCCAAGCCACAGTTGCTGCGTGCTTTCCCCAGTTTGCTCCTCTGTGTGAGCATATACCTCACACTGCACTATGGCCCCCAGGCATTTGAGCCTCACTGCTTGTATGTTTTCCATGTTGAACAGTGTTCGGCTCGGGTGCGCCCTCAGTGTCTGAGGGTGGACAGAATGGCAGTGAATCTTGCATCTTCCATTCCTGGCAAATCAGTATGCATTGGAGTAAAGGACAGCAGTCTAGAATCCAGCGGGTTCTGAAGCTAGCGGAGGTGGTGGACACCCTCAAAACGTGTCATTGCAGTCGCAGCTTCTAATGTTATCATTAAATGTCTCTGTTCTCACTGAAACTCGGCTGCAAAATCCTAGGACTCACACCTGGGACATGAGTTCTAATCTTGCTTCCTCCGTTAATTGATTGGGAGGGGTCCTGAAGTCCACTCACGCTTCATTGGCCTCTTTTGTCAATGTCACCTAACGTTATTTCCTTCACCGTTTCTCACTTGTTTTAAGGTAAAAAAAAAAAAAATGAATTAGAAGATAGATGGAAGCTTCTCACAACCGTAACGGAAAATGAGAGTCTAATTCCCCTAAGCTTTGCTCCATTTTTATTCCCCCACCAATCTTCCCCTGTCAACTGGCCAATAATAAAATAACACTAATAGTAATGATAATGGAATTTAAGATATTTTTACTGTAGCTCAATTCCTTGCTTTTGTTATTCAGTTACATGTCATAGGCATAAAAGATGTGCGTATAAATTCTTTAGGAAAATGCACTTTAACATGAGAAATAAAAGTCGGTCCTACTAATGCGGTTTTAAAGGAACCATTGAACTATTGAACTTCAGTCTTAAGAAGAGCAGTGGTCCTTCTCAAACTGAAAGAACCAGGGGTTCACTGGCCAGTCTGTAGACCGCAGGGATGAAAGAGGAGCCCTGCCCTCCTCCTGTCACCTTCCTCTCTCTGTTTCAGCTACGCTGGCCTCACCATTCCTCTGACCCCAAGCATGCTCTGGCCTCAGGAGCTCTGTGTCCCTCTCCAGCGCATGTCCATGACTGGCCCTCTCACCTCGGTTGAGTCTTCGCTGGATCATCTTTCTAGCTGACCATGTCCCTTAACTACTCTCTTTATGGTCCCTCCCCAACAGTTCCTTTTCCTCTTTTCTGCTGTGCTTTTTATCTTTCTTACATATTTTTATATAAATACTTTTTTAATTTTTTATTTTTCCTCCACAGCAGGTAAGCCCCACGAGGACAGGGATGTTTGTCTTGTCTGCTGACTTACCCTGGTTCCTGTCGCCTGGCGTTGACTCAAAGGCTTTGTTGAATGGATGAGTGGGCGAGGACCTCTCCTGAGAGACGAGAAGAGCATGTCATTCCTTACAAGGGTCCCCTCTCCTCTCTTTGCAGGTAAGAATCTTCTCACCAAACACCTGGAGAGCTCCCAGGTTCACAGTAGGCACTTCAGCCAACCCGAAGGTGGACTTATCCTTGGAAAACAGCCGCCATTTTCTGTTGTTGATCCAAAGGTAACCCAGAGGTTACTCAGGGTCCCTGAAGCAGCTTACCAGTTTCGCCAAATATCTCACTCCTCCTTAGGGACCTATCTAGGTGGTGTTCGGACTCTTGTAGGCCTCTAGATCTTGCTATGGACAGAAAATTGGTTTGAATTCGAACTTAAAGGTTATTATTATATTTTAATTAATCCCTCCTATCAACTCATTCACTGGCAAAAGTTGAGATCTACGGATGTGTCCAAAACGTCCAATACCCGTATCCTTAAGAAAGAATACTTCCATATTTAGAATTCACTAATTCAAAGCACAGTTCGATGACCCCATTTCACCCTCAGTCTCTGCTTTATGACGGAGCATTTGGGGACACGTAGTCAGTCTAGTTTACTGAAGCCACTTGCAGACCAGTGCTCCTTAATCCCCCTGTCCTGTGATGCCCCCCACCTCCCCAGCATTCCAAAATCACAAATAAAGCGTTGGGGAAAGAGTGTTTTTTTCTTGACTCTAAGAAAAGAGGCAATTGCCTATTTCCTTTCCTTTGACCCATGACACATAAAAACTGATTAAATTAATCTGTTCTACTTCTATTGCTCCACATACTGATAATGTTTAGCCACACTCAATGGGACATACATTGGAGGCCATTTTTCCAATAATAGTGATGGATTTGCCCTACACCAGTACTTTTCAATTTATTTTATCTTTCAGCAGCAGAGTTCTTTTATTTAAACAGAACTGTACATGGTAGTCTGATATATAAAACAGATACAATTTGCTCTGCTGTGAGTAGAGCAAGCGGGCAGGGGGATCAGGGACCAGCCTACCCTCCTCAGCAGAGCAGGGGCACCTCTGTATAATCCTGGGGGTCTGAGAGCACATTTTGAAAAGTTCTGCACCTAGGTGTTCATATTCATTTGCTCAGCTCACAGCAAAAACAGGGTAATGTGTGCCAAAGAGATGAATAAGTTCAGGGGTCCATGCAATGGGAAAGCAGGAATCATACTCTGACAGTCCGTTTCTCAAAAACACCATCCACTAGCCACCTAGTCCTTATTTGAGGGAGTCTGTACAAAGACCACACACATTAATTTAAGAGTAAAAAGAGAAGTTTCACTTTTGCAAGAAAAACAATCCTTTGGTCTATAGGCTGAGGATCCGTAGTCCGAACATTTGAAATCCAAAATGCTTTGAAATCTGAAACGTTTTGAATAACAACATGATATTGTGAGTATAAAGTTCCACACCTGACCTTATGTGACAGGTTGCAGTCAAAATGCAGTCCATGACCTGGGAGTGGTGGTACATGATTGTAATCCCAGGAGGCTGAGGCAGGAGGATTGCAAGTTCAAAGCCAGTCTCAGCTACTTAGTGATGCCCTAAGCAATTCAGTGAGACCCTGTCTTGAAATAAAATATAAAAAAGTGCTGGAGTTATGGCTAAGTGGTAAAGTGCCCCTGAGTTCAATCCCCAGAACCAAAAAAAGAAAGAAAAGAAAAAGAAAAATGCAGTTCACCAAAAATATAAAGCTACCACAAGGCTATGTTTATAAGGTGTACATAAAACATAAATTAATTTCATGTTTATACTTAGGTTCCATCTTCAATATACCTCATTATGTATATATGAACATTCCAAAATCTGAAATTCAAACTCCGAAATACTTCTGGTCTCAAGCCTTTCAGATAACCACCTATAATATAAATAGCAATCAAAACTATCTCCTAACTCAGAGCTATTTGGAGAACCACTGGGACTTCCAAAAAATTCAAAGAGATTCCCCTACATCAGTGTGAAAAGAATTATTGAGTTATCAACACTTCCTCTACGGCAACTAGAATTTAGATATACATGAAAGTTCTGTGTAGCCATCAGAGTACAACCAATGTACACGAAGAATCTAAGTGAATGAGATAAAGAAACTTTTATTTTTTTTTTAAGGACTGCTCTTCATATTCTTTTTTATTTGTACAGTCAGGTGTCTTAGTCTATTCTGGCTGCTATAACAAAATACCATAGATTGGTTAGCTTATAAAAAAAGAGAAATTTCTTTCTAAACAGATCTGGTGGCTGAGAATACTTGTTAATATTTGTTAAGATAATCTGGTTCAAAGATGGTGAATTTTTGCTGGGTTCTCACATGGTGACAGGGTTAAGGGACCCTTTGGAACTTCTTTTATAAAGTCACTAATCTCCTCTGGGAAGTCTCCAACCTCATGGCCTAATCACCTCCTGGAGACCCCACCTCCTAACACTATCATTTTGGGGGTAGGTTTAGACATATGAATTTTGGAGGGACACAGATAACCACTTCCCCCTGCCTTTGACCCATGACACATAAAAACTGATTAAATTAATACAGGCATCTCTCAGTCACTACTAAATCCTGCTGTGTGAATTTAAAATATTGAGGCTAATCAAACTACTTGTTAAACTTGCCTCTAGAATGAGGGAAAGTTTTTCTCCACCATGACAAGTTATATTGTGTAAACCTCAAGAAACAGTTTTCATTCCAAAGATGAATGAGACTAGTAAAGAGGATGTACCCCAACACCATGAACCATCTACCCAATTCTGGATTCGATGGCAGTTCTTTCATATTTTTATGCACAAAATCTAATTAGTTGCCCAGTGCATACCAAAGTATAATGCATTTATATGTGGCTTTGTGTATACACAAATTGAGATATAGATTGACTAGGTCAGCCAAGTCATTGAAAGTCCTACCAAATCTGACTTTAATTCTCCATTAGACCTAAATAATTTAGGTTTAAGTAGGTATTAGGTGACAGAAAAAAAAAAATAGATGGCTTAAACAAAACTAATGCAAAGCGAGCCCAAAGTTGGCCTGCCCAGACTCATTTTGCCTCTCTGTCCTGTCGGCTCAGGTTGCTCAAGCCTCATCCTCAAAGTCCAAGATGGCTGCACCCATCTTCCAGGTGGCAAAACAGAGACAATGATGAGAGGAAAAGATGGAAGGAGCTTCCCAGTTGTCTTTTCAGAATGCTTTCCAAATCCTATTGTGGATACGACAGCATGGCCCGGTGGACCAAGGGTGACCCCTGAGAAGAGAAAGGCAAGGTCCCACTACGAAAGAGAACACAAAGACCCCTGGGACATGCAGCTGAAGATGATGCAAACATTGAGGACCTGGAAGACTTGGAGTCCTGGAACACCTCACCCTAAGGCGCAGCACCGTCTCCATGACGGTATCCCTGAGAAGACAGGGATGCAGGGGCTTCCTGACTCAGAGACATTGGCAGAGGTATGGGGGAAACATCAAGAAGAGACCACCGGGTCTCTCACCAGCCAGACGTCCAAAACGTGTGTCTAGAGGAGGAGAGAACAGGTGAACAATCAGAGCAATGTAAAGTGAGAGCTGGGGTAGTTAGAAAATCACTATGAGAACAGAAAGGAAGCACAAGGGCCACCTGAGACAGGAGATGGTCAGGTGGCTCAAGGAGGAGGGAGCACGCGAAAGAACAGATCAATGAACAACTAAAGGAAGGTGTCCCTGACAGGGGGACAAACCTTTACCAGGGCCTGGAGGTCTGACAGCCTAAACATACCTGAAAAACTCACTGTGAGAAGGACAGAGGGAGGTTTAGGTAACCAGCGAGTCACCCCACACAGTGCTACAGCAACCCTGGGGCAGGACTGCAGCAGGAAGACCAGTTGGAAACCATCTCAAACCATTATACTGTGTAAACCTCAAGAAACAGTTTTCATTCAAAGATGAAAGAGACTAATAAAGAGGATGTACCCCAACACCAATTCTGATGCATGTGAGAGCCCAGATCTGAACCCCCAGTCCTCTCCTTTTTATTGTTAAGAATGAAATAAACACCACCATGTCCTCAATAATATCCCTGCCACCACCCCACCCCCTTCTCCGGGTTCTTCTGGATCACACCCTGAACATGTGTGCTTCCTTTGTTTTCCCAGGTTTGAAAGAAATTAAGTGGACAGTCTGCTTTTGGCATCACCATCTCATGAATGTGCCAAGTCAGAGGCAGGAGGCGGGGTGCGCATTTGCTGCTGACCCCACCCCAGGGCACAGATCTCTCAGAGATTAGGTTTTCTGTTGAAAGACCATTTAAAGAAACTGAAATTCACGGTAAGGAAGAAGTGTTTTGCTTGACAGTTTGTAGTTTCCTATGGGCCTTCCTGAGTCGCCAACCGCCTCACTTCCACCTGCTCAATTTTATTATTAATTAAAAAAAAAAAAACCTAATAACAATGGAGTCACAACCGTGCTGCCTGTGTTGATCTCTTTCCTCCCATTGCATAATCCTCTCGTTTTGCCCACATTTTGGCAGTTGCTCTCACTCTCCATGCAACAGGGAGAAACATTCTTTTAAAAATATTTCCAACCCCCTCACATTCACATGAAATCGTTTCACTTCTAACTTTGCTTCAGTTCTTACATAAGATCCATTGCTATCTAGTATTAGATCATCGTATTATCCGTGACTGACTTCTAAGGCCTCGTGGGAGGATGAAGGAGCCCTGATTTGATTCTTTATTTAAAAAAAAAAAAACATTTTGCAAAGTGAATAATCAACTCCAACTTAACAATTTGTTAGGTTGATTTTAGTTAAAATTGGGTTACTTTGGGAAGAAATATGTTTGTTGTAATTACATTCACACAGGTAGATAGGAGTGTGTATGTACAGTGTAACTATATGATTGCATTAGAGTGTATGCAATTGACAGATATGATAAACTGATTTATGCTCAAAATGTGGTAACAAAAACCCCAAGTGGCCCTCTCCTGACCTTTAGGTGTGAACTCTGGGAATAGATGAGGTGTCGAGGAAGCTGAAGAGACATTGTTTCTAAGGGGAATGTTTTCTCTCAGGCTTCAGAACTTGGGGACAAACTGGACACTGAACATGGAGGACGGCATCTGAACCAAAGATGGAGAGTGATCTTTGTCACTAATTTTATCAAGTCGGCATCTAATTATCAATGTGAAGACAGTCTGAAGGATGATATGTGGGCTTGAAGTTAACTTGGGGGTAAGATAATGCCGTAGGGACGTGGATCTGATCTTTGTGTTTTCACCCAGGTTGAGGGGAGCCTGAAGATTGGTAAGTGGGGCTCGTGAGGAGAGGACCGGGTTTGTTTTTCCTCCTCGTGGAGAGCTGCAGGTAGCTGGCCTCCCTCCCGAGGCCCCTATTCTTTTTTTTTTTTTTTTTTTATTGTTGGCTGTTCAAAACATTACATAGTTCTTGATATATCATATTTCACACTTTGATTCAAGTGGGTTATGAGCTCCCATTTTTACCCCATATACAGATTGCAGAATCACATCAGTTACACATCCATTGATTTACATATTGCCATACTAGTGTCTGTTGTGTTCTGCTGCCTTTCCTATCCTCTACTATCCCCCCTCCCCTCCCCTCCCCTCCCCTCTTCTCTCCCTGCCCCCTCTACTGACATTCATTTGTCCCCCTTGTATTATTTTTCCCTTTCCCCTCACTTCCTCTTGTATGTACTTTTGTATAACCCTGAGGGTCTCCTTCCATTTCCATGCAATTTCCCTTCTCTCTCCCTTTCCCTCCCACCTCTCATCCCTGTTTAATGTTAATCTTCTTCTCCTGCTCTTCATCCCTACTCTGTTCTTAGTTACTCTCCTTATATCAAAGAAGACATTTGGCATTTGTTTTTTAGGGATTGGCTAGCTTCACTTAGCATAATCTGCTCTAATGCCATCCATTTCCCTGTAAATTCTATGATTTTGTCATTTTTTAATGCAGAGTAATACTCCATTGTGTATAAATGCCACATTTTTTTTTATCCATTCATCTATTGAAGGGCATAGGAAAAGAAGAACTTAAATTATCACTATTTGCAGATGACATGATTCTATACCTAGCAGACCCAAAAGGGTCTACAAAGAAACTATTAGAGCTAATAAATGAATTCAGCAAAGTGGCAGGATATAAAATCAACACGCATAAATCAAAGGCATTCCTGTATATCAGCGACAAATCCTCTGAAATGGAAATGAGGACAACCACTCCATTCACAATATCTTCAAAAAAAATAAAATACTTGGGAATCAACCTAACAAAAGAGGTGAAAGACTTATACAATGAAAACTACAGAACCCTAAAGAGAGAAATAGAAGAAGATCTTAGAAGATGGAAAAATATACCCTGTTCATGGATAGGCAGAACTAACATCATCAAAATGGCGATATTACCAAAAGTTCTCTATAGGTTTAATGCAATGCCAATCAAAATCCCAACGGCATTTCTTGTAGAAATAGAGAAAGCAATCATGAAATTCATATGGAAAAATAAACGACCCAGAATAGCAAAAACAATGCTAAGCAGGAAGTGTGAATCAGGCGGTATAGCGATACCAGACTTCAAACTATACTACAGAGCAATAGTAACAAAAACAGCATGGTACTGGTACCAAAACAGGCGGGTGGACCAATGGTGCAGAATAGAGGACACAGAAACCAATCCACAAAACTACAACTATCTTATATTTGATAAAGGGGCTAAAAGCATGCAATGGAGGAAGGATAGCATCTTCAACAAATGGTGCTGGGAAAACTGGAAATCCATATGCAACAAAATGAAACTGAATCCCTTTCTCTCGCCATGCACAAAAGTGAATTCAAAATGGATCAAGGAGCTTGATATCAAATCAGAGACACGCCGTCTGATAGAAGAAAAAGTTGGCTACGATCTACATTTGGTGGGGTCGGGCTCCAAATTCCTCAATAGGACACCCATAGCACAAAAGTTAATAACTAGAATCAACAAATGGGACTTACTCAAACTAAAAAGTTTTTTCTCAGCAAAAGAAACAATAAGAGAGGTAAATAGGGAGCCTACACCCTGGGAACAAATCTGTACTCCTCACACTTCAGATAGAGCCCTAATATCCAGAGTATACAAAGAACTCAAAAAAATTAGACAATAAGAGAACAAACAGCCCAATCAACAAATGGGCCAAGGACCTGAACAGACACTTCTCAGAGGAGGACATACAGTCAATCAACAAGTACATGAAAAAATGCTCACCATCTCTAGCTGTCAGAGAAATGCAAATCAAAACCACCCTAAGATACCATCTCACTCCAGTAAGATTGGCAGCCATTAGGAAGTCAAACAACAACAAGTGCTGGCGAGGATGTGGGGGAAAGGGTACACTTGTACATTGCTGGTGGGACTGCAAATTGGTGCATCCAATTTGGAAAGCAGTATGGAGATTTCTTGGAAAGCTGGGAATGGAGCCACCATTTGACCCAGCTATTCCCCTTCTCGGTCTATTCCCTAAAGACCTAAAAAGAGCATGCTACAGGGACACTGCTACATCCATGTTCATAGCAGCACAATTCACAATAGCAAGACTGTGGAACGGCACCTATTCTAAATTTCCTTGCCCCATGAGTAAACAAGTGCTTAACTCAGCAACGCTGATACTGCAAACCTTCTAGAACTGTGAGTTTATCCCCCAAAGCTCCAGCCTGTACCAGGTTACTTCAGCGCGGCCTGGAACATCTGCCACGTGCCTGCTCCAGCTGAAGACGTTTCAGCTCTCAGCGTGGAGTGGCTGAGGTGAGTGTGGTAGGGAGAAGCAAAGGAAAACAAAAAGAAAGTGTGCTCTGAAATCCTGGGAGAGATGCATAAAGAAGAGCAAGAGCAAACTGGTACTTAGAGCTGCACTCTGGGGTGAGCAGCAAGAGAAAGACCCAGAATATTCTCTGCTCAAGGCTTCCGGTACTTTGCCTTTCTATTGAACCCCAGAGGTGGGGAGTGGGGTGCAAGGGCAGGACTGGGAAAATGCCCAAGAATATTAGTGCCCAGAGGCAGGGAGGCTTTTATCAGGGCCAGACAGAAAGGACCAGGCACATCTTAATATACGCACCTTGCAAGGAAGCAAAATCAAGACCTGAAAATCCCAGAGAAGAGCCTAATAAGAGTCGGGGAACAAAAGAAATGGACCTACAAATTGGCACTTTTTGCATTTTATATATTAGGAACCTGAGGCTCAGAAAGGTTAGGACACAGACTCATCTACCCATTGAATGTGGGCAATGGGTAGTTAGATTGTCTCTCTCTAATTTGTCATCTTACTGGTCTATTCAAACAGAAAGGAGAATCTTTACAGCGTTTTCAGACATATGCACCTGACCATGGCCCCTTTCTGCACAGGTCCTCACAGTCCCAGCCAGCTGGTTGTCTTCCAGCAGATAATCTCAGCTACCTAATCTGGGTTTTGGGAGGGAAAAAACCTCTCTCAAGTATTAGCCAAAAGCAACTCTGTTTGGAGGAGTATAGTCATTGCAGCCAGTACTACTTTCTTCATGTTGATCCTCCAAAGAGTTCCAGGAAGCAAGTATGGCAGCAATTGCTGCTTCCAATGTTCATATGCAGCAAGTAGAACTTCCCGGGGCTGGTGATGGATAAAATAATGTAATTGACAGAGAAGGGACAAAACCCAAACCTCACTTCTTTGTCTGCTCACTTGTTTCAAAAGCTCAGGTCTCTATCCTCGCTGCCCAATGGCTAATTTCGAGTGTGAGTTATAGATGGACACACCTATGTGGAAAAGTACCTCTGTATGAATTCCATATGTGCTTAATTTCTGCTGATGGCAACTCTGCTCATGTTTTTGTTTCTCTTTTTTGCCACTCCCCTCTTGCGTCTGTAATGGATGTGTTTGAACTTTAAGAAAGATGCTCCAGGGGAGGTTATGAGAAGCTTAAGGATATCCAGAAACTTTGTACAAAAGCCCCTTTAGCATCTCATCCAGACTCGAGCTTCTCTTCTAATAGGGCGATCTTTTATTGCCTCTTAGGTAAAAGACGAATGGATACATTTAGCCTTAATAGCCTTCCTTTTCAACTGGAGTTTCTCTGCTATTTCTCTTCTTCTCTTTGTTTCCCCATCAGAATAAAGCATGCATTTATTTATTGAGAAATATACAGAGAGTGCATTTTATTTGCAGGGCACATGAGGACACACTGACAATGATGTTGTGAAGCCCCTCCTACCTGTAGTAGCTCAGTCACGAGGTGCCTGCGTAGTGACTTGTGCTGATCTGGCTTGAGTCCTACTCCAAATAAGAATTAAGACTAAGGATCTGATCATCCTTCTGGAGAAACCTAAGACTGAAAAATAGGGGATCCCCTCCGGGTGTGGGCAAAGCAATGTATCTCTCATAGGAAGGTGAGCCCATTTATTATTCTAAATACCAGGGAAGGTCCAGTCTAGAGTTGAAACCAGGCACAGGATAAAGAAAAAAAAACCTCAGATTAGCAAAAGAACAGAGTTCAAGAGTGAGTCTGTCCAAGATGGGAATGCTGGGGACCAGAGGACACCCACCTGTAAGCAAACCAATTTAGCATCACAGCTTCTGGAAGATTCCCACACCCATTTTGGCACTGCAATCAGTATGGATCCCAAATATCCATCTCTGGGATATTCCATTTCCTGCCGTCCCCTGGAACTGGCTTTGGTTAGGGGAAGAACTGAAAACCTTCCCGTTCTCAGGGGAGTCGTGCTGGGGCCAGACAGGACATCTGGGAAACAGTGTTGGCCCATGCAGAGTCCTTCTCAGTTAATGCAGGAGCTCTGTGTAACAAACAGAGCTCAAGGAAGGTGCTTTGGGCGATAAAACGGAGGGTGACCCTTCTCCAGTGGAGCACCTTTCCTGCCAGAGCTCACTATCCCTGAGCAACCCAGACAGGGAACCCATCCTCTCCCTTGATTCCCCAAAGACCTGAGAGAGGGAAGGGCATTAATTAATAACTCCACCAAGTAACAACTTAAAATTACCTGTTAGACATTCCTGGTCTTTCTCATTCCTTTTGGTCACCACCACTAAGGGGAATCTCTCACTGGCTAACATGTCTGCTCAGACTCCCAGGAAGCCCAGCTCATTCTCGCTCTCTCCTCCCCCAACCCTCCTCATTCTTCATGCGGAGGGCTTCAGCTGTCTTGAATTCGCTGTTTCTCCCCAGTCTGATCTCTAGAGCTTTCAAATATTGCATCAAAAGTTCTCTGTCAACATATTTTATTTAAACAAAAGAATATCTGGTCTAAGGATAAAGTCAAACGACGCCCTTTTGGGGCTAAAGCAATCGAAGCGGGTTCTAATAGCTTCCCTTTTCCTATTCTATTACAAATGTTTGGCTATTCATCCATTTTCACAATTGCAAAAGAAGCCTGGAATGCAAGAGATATAAGGTGAAAAAATGTATATGTGTGCACGTGGGTCTATATTACATAAATGATACATACACATGCACTCATGCATACATTGCATATGCATGTGTGTACACATATGTCTGCATATTCAATTGCACATTTAGCTCATAAACCAGGAACCCTGATTGTTTGTGTGGTGTGGTTCTGAAGTCAGAAGAGAACCAGAATCATGACCTGCTAAATCCTGAAGTCAGTTAGAGAAGCTGGCTCTCCCTGTCCTCTTTGCCTGTGGCCAGGACTCCTAGGGCTAAGTCAACAGTAAGTCTGTGGGTGCAGCCAAGAAACCTGTCTGTATTCAATACATGGAGGTCTGACTTCCCAGATCAGCTGAATTCAGGGCCAGCCCCTTGCTTGCTGTAAAATGAGAATGGGAAAAACATAATTAATTTGAAATAAAGTAAAATCATATTGATTATCTAAAATCCTCTTGTGCCAACCCTCAATGGAACACTTTTGAATCCAGTTATTATAAGTGACTAATATTAAGTGGATGTGAAGTAAAACACATATCGTGGAGGATATATATTGTTTGAAAAATATTATGTCTCCTTTAATCATACATAGAATATTAAATCTACACATTTCAGAAACCTCAGATAAAGGTAAATTCCTAATCAATGTGTATCACCATGCATTTTAGAGCCATAATGCAATTTGATAAACTTGCAAATTAATTTAGCAGCAGCCATTTTAGAAAAGTGAGTGATACGCTGGTAATTTTATTTACTAAAGCTAATTTAAGCAGATACTTATGAATTCATTAAGAGGTGAATCATCTCCCATTCAACAAGTTTATGGTGAATATTTAGGACCTGTGTTTACCATGATAAATCAGAGGGAAAGCACCACCAAACACAGAAGCCATTTAAATACTGTTATTTAATTAAAATAAGAAGTTACATAGAGGGAATCTTTTGTTCTAACAAACGTTATGTTAATAAAACAAACCTGTTTATGTTTTTAAATTTTAAGTGTAAATTTGAAAATGTGGGCACTGAGAACAAAAATTAAATTATTGCAGCTGTATCAACTCAGGAAACTTTAAATATTGAGTCATGCAACCAATCCAACCTAACTTCCTTCTCTCATATTTTTAACAACTGTGAAAGAAAGATAAGCTATCCTGGTTTTGTTTTGTTTTTTTTCAACTCCCAAATGATTTTAATGTTTAGAAGAAGTACATTTGAAAAATATTCCACCATGATGATAATGCAGTTAAAAATAAGAGAACGAAGCCCCATTTAAAACAAAAACTGAAATGACGAGCTTGATGACAAGAAGGCTGGGGTGATTCTGGAGCAATTTCTGACAGCAATCTTGACAGCAAACAATAGACTAGCAAGGTACACTCAAATAGTAGATTCTTTGAGAAATTCCTCTTGGAAAAATTGCATAGGGAGAAAAAAAAAGATACAAGCACACATATTCATTGCAGTGATAAAGCGAAAGAGAAAGAAATGGAAGCCATCTCGGTGCCAAATATAAGAATGGTTAAATTATGTATCTTCAACTTGGTGCGATATCTTGAGGAAGGTTAAAAATAAGAAGATGGCAGGAGAGATCCTGGCTGCAGGATGTTCACTATAAATGTCAATGCTACACTCACTTCCGCCCTATTGTTTTAACTATTATGGACAAGTAATGGAAAAGCAATTTAGGAGAGAAAATCAAAAGGGATCTGCCATGAAATAAAAGGTCTATCATGAGAACTGCCCCACCCTGATCCCAGGCCTCTGGACTGTGGAATTCTCTGACTGTCATTATGGTGGAAACATCTGCTGGAAGATTAGATGCTGCTTTAAGGAAGGACTCAAAGAATTCCACACACATATTGGAAGTAAGAGAAAGAAACTGCGTGGGGAAAATGGTTTTCTTGCTTTATTCTCAAAATGAACACATAAGAGATAACAAGAGCTAAGCAGATAGGAACATCATTGGGGACTCAAGGGTGGCCCCCACAAAATATGTTTAAGTCCTAATCTCCAGTACCTGTGAGTGGGGCTTTATTTGAATAAAGGGTCTTTGTAGATAAAATCAAGTTAGGATGAAGTCCTTCTGGGATTAGGGTGGGCCCTATCCAATGACTGTTGTCCTGAGAAGAGGGACCCTTGGACGTGGACACACAGGAAGAACACTTACATTACAGGAAGCATCCCCCAAGGGAAGCCACAGATTGCAGGCAACACTGGGAGGGATGAGGAAAGATACTCTTCTAGCACCTCCTGAGAGGGTGTGGCCCTGCCACATCTTGACTTCAGGCTTCTGATGCCCAGAACTATGAGAGCATAAAATTCTGTTGTCTTAAGTCACCCAGTTTGCAGTGACGTTTTTTTTTGGGGGGAGGGGGTAACAGGGAACACTCAGGCCTGTGCCACCACCCCTAGCCTGTGGTGTTTTTACTACAGCAGTTTTCAGAGATAAATACGAATAACTAGGTGCAAGGAAATCAATATCCAGGAATAATGTATTCTAAAATATTACTTTTGATTACTAATACTTCCAAGGTAAAACTTCAAAGAGTTTTCTTTGCATGTTATAAAAACAGTCCTTTCAAAACTCTTTGAAAGCTGGGTGTAGTGGCACACTCCTGTAACGCAAGCAGGCTGAGGCAGGAGGATCATGAGTTCAAATCTAGCTTCAGCAATTTAGCTAGGTGCTAAGCAACTCAGTGAGACCTGTCTCTAAATAAAATACAAAATAGGCTGGAGATGTACCTCAGTGGTTGAGTGCCTCTGAGTTCAATTTCCGGTATCCCTCCAAAATACTAATAAATAAAAAACTCTTTGAAAGTTAAAGGACAAGAATTAGAATCATTTGGCACTGTGTTGGTTGATGACTAGAAGCAAGTGACAGAACCTCTCTGTGCTTGTTTCTTGCTTTGTGAATGGTGATAAGAATTGTCTCTTTGGTCAATTATGAAAGCTACACTGACTAATAGACATAAAGCAATTAGAACAGTGGCTGGCCCATTATAAGCCTTCAATAAATGTTAGCTATAATTATCGTGTCTGACTAAACATTTTGGTTCCATTCCCATTTTAGAATTATGAAAATTTCATAGGCATATTTTTAGAATGCATAGATCAATGGTAAATTACTTATATTCTACTATATCAACACTTTTCTCTAACTGCAAGTAATTCCTATCCAAATTAATTTTTAGAATCTCAGAAGTCCTGATCCTAGAATCTCACATGCACACACACACACACACACACACACACACACACACACACACCCATGCAAGGTGAGTAGGCAGGAGGAAAGAAGAAAGAGAATAAGTAGAAATTATTGCAGATTTGAGTTCCTCTGGAATTTAAACTCTATAAAGCACCTTCCAGTGTCAACAACAAAATATTACTGGTTTTCACTGTCCTCATGTAGACCAACAATTGAGTGACAGTTCTCACTTTTATACATAGCCCGTATTTACATACCTACCATGGGACTCTCCATGGGACACTGCACTTGAGCAGAGCATTATTCAAGAGCAAGGATGAGCAACTTTCAGGCCAATTCAGGCAAATTGCTTGCAGGTAGACCAAATGCCAGGCCCAACCATCACTTTGCATGGTGCTCACCAGCATCTGCTAATAGTTGTCACTATCCTGTTCTTAAAAGCTTCCCAGATATTTATTGTCACCATAACCACCTTGCCCATCTCTCTGGTAATTATGTATGCAACTGGGTAGGCCCCTTTCTTTGATCTTGCCTCACAGGACAATATGAGACAAGGCCTCCAGCTAAGAGAAAGCAAGAAGTGAATGGCTTTCACAGTGGGAAGCTTAGCACTATTCAATGTCAGAGATTTTTTTAAAGAACAGTTCATATTTCTGAAGGCCAAATCCAAAATTTACTCCTGTTGAGAAACTAATTAGCTATTTAAATGTCTCTGACTAATCTTCTAGGCTTTCTTCCACAAATTAAGTATAAAATAAGATTTCCTGATAACTAGTATAAAAAGTGTAATTTAAAAAGGTGTGTGACTTGCAGTAGTATCCAAATATAGTATTCAAATAGGATCCAGCCGCATGGACCAGTCCAGGCTCACAGCCACCCAGGAATGCACGAGGGAAGCCAGCTCCACAGAGACCTGTGTCATCAACAGAACCCAGAAAAGGGTCTTTGTAGAGGAACGGGGGGGGGGGGGGGAGGACTGCAAGTCATACTGTGAATGGTATTGGCGCTGACATGTTGCTGGCACCTGAAAGAAATAGCTTTTATTGGATGTCAGCTTAAGAAGAAGAAAAGAAAGGAAACATTAAAAAAAAAATTAGCTGAATGAGTACAAGGGAAAAGATCAATAACTCCCTCTGATGTTTTTTTGGCAAATTGGCCAAGAAAAGGCTGAAGTCTTTACTGGCTGACAATTCTGGCATCTTTCCCAAATAGAAATGGTGCAGCAGAAAATGCACTTAGTGAATTCAGTGAGACAATTAGTTTGGGAATATGTATTACAGGGGAGAGCACAGACTAGCAAAGGATCTAGGTCCAGTCCAATGCTGTGTGGTGCCAACCGGTTTATGTCACCTGCACCATGCCTCCCAGTTGATGAGGGTACAGGGATCCTGATGCCTGGACTGCATGCCCCATATCCAGAATGCATAGTGTAATGGTGCAATTTATCACCTAAATTTGGCCATTTTTAGAAGGAAAGGAGACCAAATGAATACTCATGCTGTACCATAAACGTAACCTGCATGGTCCCAGCAGACCAGGGTGTATTGACAGCTTAGCAAGGACACTTCACCCTCCTCTAGAAATCCACCGACTTCCAGTCACTGACTAAGGCCACTGATCCAGTCTTTAGATAAAAGAGGGAGATTATTTGAGGTAAATTTGTCACTCTGCTGGAAAATCACCTGAGCCTCTTGCCCCTCCGGCTTGGGGACAGCAGTACTGGACTGCTGGGCATTCTGTACTTCTCCTTTTCCTCCAGTCAAGATATTTCAACCCAGAGTTTTCATTATGGATTCAATAGGCACAGGTGAGCATCATTGTTATTCATTAAAATGCAAACATAATTGAACAAAAACAACACAGCAGTGTTTATGTCTAGGAAGCTGTGGCATCCCATCATTTGACAAAAAGGAACCAACCAAGCACCATCACCAAGTTCGAGTTTGCTTCCAAATGCAGAAATTCAGTCAGTTGTATCACACTGGGTTTGTTAGTTCAATTTTCATTGCTTTCCATTTTGTACTACAACTCTTTTATTATCATAGAAATGTACGTTTTCCTCTCCTTCATTTCAGCCACTGTTCCTCCCACCCCATGCCACCCAGGTAGTTCAATTTTGAATTGTAATAGATGCACATTTGTTTTTATTATGTTTTAAATCAAGCCATAAAAATAAACTTAAAATAGAGGCATTGAGACATTTGCAGAATTTCACTCACTGTCTGGAATATGAAAAAATAGTCATTTAGCACCCAGGCCCTTCGGACACCAAACTTTCTATGTGTCCCAAGCACTTCTCACAGTGGCTGAGAATTACAGCCATCTTCCCATGTGGCTGCGGTGGGACTGCAGCGTGATATATATGTGTGTATGTATATATATATATTTTAGATTTTAGATGTAGATGAACACAACACCTTCATTTTATTTGTTTTTATTTATTTTTATGTGGTGCCGGGGATCAAACCCAGTGCCTCATGCATGCTAGGCAAGCACTCTACCACTGAGCCACGATCCCGGACCCACACCATGTTTAAGTACAGCTTGAGGAACGTGTGTAAAGTGTCCTACTGTGTTTGTGAGCAGTCACAGAGAAAGTACATTGAAGCCCATTTCGCAGACTAGAAAACTGACAGATGGAGGGAGAAAACTGGCTGTGGAGAGCCGTACAGATGATTAGTGGCAAACAGTAGGGGACTTTCACATGGACCCTCTGTTTCTTAGAAATTCTTGGCTACATTCCACCACCACACAAAGATTTTAAGATCATAATTACATTAGCTCAGTCATATATTTTAAAAATTATATAGAATCAAATATAATAGATTCAACTTAGGAAGATTTTTAAGTCACTCCAAGTTTCTGCTTCCTCATTTCCCACCTCAGCAGCATAGTGATAGCACCAACAAATTTGATATTAATTATGAGAATAATGGTAAATATTCCCAAAAACACTTGCTAAAGAGATGGTGATCCTGTTAAGTATCATCCAAATCCACATGCAGAAGGCCAGGAAGAGAGGGATAAGCCAGGAGTACAAAATCGCCCTATTGGGGTCTATGCTCTCTCCTTCCAGCTAACATCCGGGGGAAATTGGAGGAGAGGTTTGTAAAAGTTATGCTGATGGTAGAGATTTAATAGGAGATGCTATGAATGTTCTTTTCTAACCACAACTTACAAAACCAAATGCTGACCTCTTCCAGTGATCCTGGTAAAAGACGTTAAAAGAAGGAACATAGTATTTTTCCCTTCTGCTAGCTTAAAAAAAAAAAAAAAAGTTGGTATAAGGGGTTATGGGAATGAATGAAAGAAAAAGTCTGTCCTTTGGGCTAAAGCCAAGGACAACCTCAAAGGAGATGTTCTTCAGAGATCAAAAATCGGAGGACTGCTCTAGGGATGTGTCTAAACCCCGGCGACACATGATGGATGGGGTGGAAAGGTTCTGAACACAAGGGGCCAGCTGAACTTTTGGGGGTGGGCTCTGAGGCTGGCCCCCACCCTTTTTTTTTTTTTTTTAGGCTCTTTGTTTTTTTCATTTTTGTGTGTGGGCTCTGTGTGCTTTGAAGTTGCAGCCAGCAATGAAGAGAAAAACTCGCCCTGGTGTTTTGAGTTTGGCTGAGCGCTGCTATTTAGCTAAGGCTTCCCCATATAAGGATGCGGGCTGTGGCTGCAGATCTGGGAGAGAACCCTGGAAATGCGTCTCTGAAATGCACACAGGCCTGGGATCTTCCAGGGTAACTCACGCAACCCAACCATCGTGATGAAATTCACCAACATAGCTGCAGAGAAGGGTCAGGCCGTCTCTCCAGAGGCCTGCCTGTTAAAAACCTGAAGGCAGAGCCCAGCGTTTTCATTTCAACTAAGATTCTCTGGCACAGGTCTCATGGTCCTGTAGGGACGATCTCGTTAGGACTTGTTGCTTCCACATTCGATGTTATTAGTGGCAAACCGACAGGCCAACAGTTATGCCCCGTTCCTTTGTTCTTGAAGGAAACATCTGTTCTTCTGTCAGGGAGCACATGCCAAAACCCTGCGATTATAAGCAGAGTGCTCTTCAGGGAGTAGGGAATGCATCACACAGCCCGGAGCACAGACCTTGAAAACTTCCGCACTCTGTCCCTGCAGCCCCAGGAGCTGGAGAAAGGCTACATAGAGATCCCACCAACCAGGGCCCCAGCACCCAGCAGGAGAGAGGGAGAAGGCACCCGGGGAAATGTGGGAAAGAGCAGGAGGGAGGGTTAATCCTCAATGAGGCTGCTCTAAAATGTCCTTACATCCTCACTTGGCAAGAGGGCCCAAGCCCCCTGAATGGACCTGAGCCCTAAGCCAGTGCTCGTGCTGTCCCGAGAACACACAAGTCAGCCCCACTCTATCCATGGGTTCTATGTCTAAGGATCAACAAAATTAAAAAAAAAAAAAAAAAGTGTAACTGAACATGTACAGACTTTTTTTCTTGTCATTCTTCCCTAAATAATACAGTACAATAACTATTTACACAGCATTGACATTGCATTAGGTGTTATAAATAAGATAGGGCTGATCTAAAGAACACACAAGTACACACAGGCTCTGTGCAAATACTATTCCATTTTGTATAAGAGACTTGAGCATCCATGGATGTTGGTATCTTTAGGGGATCCTAAAACCTACGCTCCACCTCTCTCAGGTATTGAGGGACCACTGCACATCCCACAAACTGTTCACACTAGAGGAAGACAGGCACTGGGTACAAAAACACCCCAGGATACTTGTAAAAAATGTCTGAAGGCATCGCTCATAAGTGCTTGAGGTTTTGACCTTCCAAGTCTCTCAGGAGTACAATGACTGCACCTTATCATCACCTCTTAGGGGGCCATAGCAGACTCAGGAGCCTCGCCACCTGGTTCTGAATCCAGGCTCCACTTATTCTAGCTCTAGAAGCCTGGAGCCTCACACATTCACTGAGCTTTGATTTCTTTATCAGGAAAATGGGAGCAACAATGATACTTGTAATATAAACAAGCTAATATATAGATTTACAACATCAGTAACCTAAGTTTCTATCTTAAGAAGCTAGGAGAAGTAGACTAAATTAAACCTTCAAAAAAGCAGAAGCAAAAAAAATAATAATATAGAGAAGAAATAAATGAAATAGGGAAAAAGAAAACAGAGAGAGATTTGATTCACTGAAAAGATTAATAAAATTGAAGACTGGAGTTATAGCTCAACAGTGGAGCAATTATGTAGCATAACTGAAGCCCTGGGTTTGATTCCTAGCACTGAAAAGATTTTTTTGTTTTGTTTTGTTTTTAAATAATCCCTAGCTAGATGATTTTAAAGAAGTGAAGCGAGAACACAAATTACTAAAAATCAGGAATTAAAAATGAGATACAGATTCTTTCAGTCATTAGAAGGTTAAGATGACAAACATGAACAACACTTTGTCAATAAATTTGAAAACTTACATGGAACGAATGATATCCTTTAAAAACACAATGAAAGAAAACTGTAGAAGAAACGCAAAATTTAAGTAGCCCTCTATCTTTATTCAATTCTATGCTGAGTTCACAATCAAATTCTTTTCATAAAGAAAACTCCAGACCCAACTGGTTTAATGGTAAATTCTATGAAACATTTGAGATATGAATAATAATACCAATTTTTAACCAAAAATTTTCAGCAGGCAGAAGAAGAAGGTGCATTTCTCAACTCCTTATAAGACTGTCAGTACTCTCATACCAAACCTAACAATGATATTTTAAGACTATAGATAAATCTTTTGTGAACATACAAAAATCATCAACAAAATACTAAAACAGAATCTGGCAATGTATAAAGACTATTACACCATAGCAAGGTCTGGTTTATCCAGGGAATGCAAGGTTTACCCCCCCGCATTTGCGAATCGGTCAATATAATTTACAGCAGTAATAAACAAAGAAGAAAAGTCACATATGTAGTTTGATAGATGCAGAAGTTGCTCTTTATAAAATCCAACACTGGTTCATAACAAAAGTTATCAGTGAACTAAGAATAGAAAAAAACTTCCTCATTCAGTTATACCTATAAGGCTTCTATGAAAAACCTACAGTTGAATCAGATTAAATGATTGAGAAGTGAATGTTCTTCCCGAAGACAAGGAAATAAGGATGTCCACCTTCACCCCTCACCACGGCCAGCACTGAAGCTCTGGGATAGTGCAGGCAGGAAAAGATATGAAGGCCATAAAATTGGAAAATAAGAATCATATTTTCAAAAGACATAACTGTCTTCCTAGAAAAGTCTAAGGAATCTACAGACATTGATTAGTAGATGTGATAAGGCCCTAAGATATCAGTCCAATAAGGTATGGAAAACACTACCCCAAATTTGTCACATTTTCATCCTGAATATTTTAAGCTGAAGGAAGTTGAGGAAATCACACAAGCAGAAGTTCTCTCTGGCCTGCTTTTTCTCTTTCTCTGGTCTTCTTTCTTCCCTAAGGGACGATAATCAAAGAATTTTCTGCAGTTGGGGATGTGACTCAGTGGTAGAGCACTTGGCTTGCAAGGCCCTGAGTTCAATCCCCAGTACTGCCAAATAAAAAAATAATAATTATTATCTGACCTATCTCCTCTATCAGTAAGTCATAAGAGCCCCATTCCAGACGGGCCCTGCCCTCCACTCAGGAGCCAAGAAGAATCTGAACAACTACCACTGCTACCTTGCCTGTTTATTGTCATTAGGCTACAGATCCTTTTGGTCCATCACATTTCTGAATTATCTTTATTCTTCATCAAAGCGAAAAAACCATTTCTCTTTGCATCTTTATTGCCAAAGGTATTTCTCATTTCATGTAAAATGGTTTAAATAAATTAATTATGCCTTTCTCTTGTTAATTTGTGTTTTGTCATAGAGGTATCAGCCAGGAATCCTGTGATGGCAAAGATATTACTTTTTATCCCCTATGAGGTCAATACACAATTACTATCTACCAGCAATAAACCATTTGGATTGAAATTCCAAAACAGTAAAATTCCACACAAGCACAACAAAACAAAACAAAAATATACTCAGGCATAAATTTAACAAAAGTTGTGAATGACCTAGATGCTGAGAACTATAAAACACTGCTAAAAGAAATAAAAGATGTAAATAAATGGAGCAATATATCAAGTCCATGAATTGGAAGACTCAAAGTCATTAAGATAAGTGTTTTCCCAAATTGATCTCAGTTTCAAGGCATTCGTGATTAAAATCCCATCTGATTCTTTTATAAAAATTAACAAGCTATTCTAAAATGTATGTGGATGTGCTACAACCTAGAACACCAACACAATTTGGAAAAAGAAGAACAAAACTGGAGGACTTTCACTTCCTGAGTTCAGGCACTATGGAAAGCTACCTCAGCTAAGACAGTACGGTTTGGGTGTAAGATGGACACAGAATAATGCAACTGAATAGATTCCAGAAATAGATCCAAGCTCATATGATCAATTGATTTGTAACAAAAGCACTAAAGCATTTTTTTTAGTTGTAGTTCGACACAATGTCTTTATTTTATTTATTTATATGTGGTGCTGAGGATGGAACCCAGGGCCTCGCATGTGCTAGGCGAGCCCTCTACCACTGAGCCCCAGCCCCAGCCCCAGAACTAAAGCTTTTCAATGAAGGAAGTGTAGACTTTCCTTCCACTTATCGATGCTGAAACAATTGGATATTTGGCATGAAGGACTTTGATCTCATCACAACATATCACTAAGAGAAGGAAAAAACAATCCACAGACGAGGAGAAAAGTTGAAATAGGCAGATAGATAAATACACAGATATATTCATGCATGGACAGCTGGATGGAGGGACAATAGGATGCTTTTCTCGTGTAATATGTCTTTGTCCTCCGTAATTCTTGTCTTTCATGTCTATATTATAGAGACAATGATACAGATAAACCAGTAGACTTAGCACCAATCAGGTGTTAGCTCCAGTCAGGGAAGTAGAAATAAGAACCAAGAGCCAAGCCATCCGAAGGTAGACACAAGTGTCAAAGAACAGCAAGACATTCTCTGAGAAACAGGCAAAGTTACGGTGCTGTGGCGTGCCGTGTAGCATAGTCAGACCATAGTCTATCAAAATAAACTTCTTTACCTAATTGATCCACCCTGTGGGAGCGGAACCCAGATATTATACATAACAATAATTGAAGGTGTTCCTAATCAGGCATTTTCAATTTTTATTTTATATGTAGAGTGTCGAGTGCTGATTAAAAGGTATAGGAGGACATTGGTTTTCTCTGAGTGCACTAGGGCCCACCAAACCAAAATGGAGTTATGTATGCTAATGTTCCCTCCATTCCGTCAAAACAAAGTTGTTGATCTAATCTTCAAAAACACCAGGAGAGATAGGATAATAGCCGAACTCCTACAACAGGTCCAGCTGAAGCTACATAAAGAAATCACTGCTTTAACCTTTGCAAGAAACTTTGTGAGACAGCCAATCCACTTTTTGTTCTGTTTCTGCTTTTGTAGCCCTTTTCTGCCTATTGAACCAAACTCAAAACGCTCATTCTGTTTTAAAGAACAAGTTGTTGCCTGATTCTACAATTGCAAATAAAAGCCAATTAAGCTCTTTAAACTAAATTTGTTGTGATTTTGTCTTTTGACATTGACATTGATCTCAGCACCTAAAAAATATTAGCTCATTTAATAAAATTATCCTGTGAAGTGTTGTTATTACTTCTATTTTAAAAATGAGTAAAATGGTGGGCTGGGGTTGTGGCACTCACCTAGCACTTGTGAGGCCCTGGGTTCAATCCTCAGCACCACACATAAATAAATAAAATAAACATATTGTGTCCAACAACAACTAAAAAATCAATTTAAAAAATGAGTAAAATGACTCTCAGAGGTTCAAAATTATCTGCCTCAAATTGCAAAGTTGGTACGTGGCAGAGTCAGAATTCAGTCTCAGGCAACTGGACGTCAGCATCTCTAGTCCTAGCTTGGGGATGATGGATGACACCCACACCCCTTCCTCATCTCATTCTGGAATGGGAACTAGTGGTTCTGCTCTCTGGCACTCCTCATGGGAAATGATGTCAACCAACATTGATAAGAGACTCAAGATAGCTTAACGGAGTTGTCTTCTCTTTGTCTCCCGTAGTTCTTGTTCCTCAACCTCTAGAACAGTGGTTCTCAGCGTGGGATCTCAAGCAACCAGCACAGGCAATAGCATCTGGGAACAGATTAAAATTGCAACTTCCTGTGCCCCACCCCAGACTGACAGCATCAGAAGCTAGGGTGGCAGTGCTCTCCTACAGCAAGTGTCCTCCAGGTGACTGCAAGGAGACCGCTGGGCAAGGCCGCTACATACCTGTTTAAGGGCTAGGAGGACTTGGACTGATTTTCCACTTAAGCTTCAGTCTTTAAACACTGAGTCTTTCACATTTGGAGTGAAGGCTTCCTGTTTTAAACTCTGTCAGAGCTAGTTGTAGCGGGCCACACTGCCACTGGGGAAGCTGGGCTGGCGATGGCTGTGTGGATGCTCTGGGCAACTGCCTTCCCAACTGCATATCAGGTTTTCCTTCTTCTTTATGACTGTGACCATAGAGGAAGGGTTTCAAAGTTCCTCTGGCAGAAAAAAATACTCTACTTGTTTAAAGGAACTAAAAGTGAGCCCAGGAACAAGAATGTCGTGTGTAACTTTCCCTGTCACTCCTTCTCAGATCTTATGCTCTGGCAAAAGTGTCTCCAGTCACCACTGTCCAGTCACTGGGGACCACCAGGACTCTTCTGAAGAGGAAGTTCCCCTGGGCTAGAGCTGGTAAGGGTCAGACAGAAAAGGAGAAGCCAAGATGAAATTAGGTCTTATTTTTAGTCATAAAATATTACAGTTCTGCCCCCCCCTCCCCAGCATCGAGTGGGACATGAAATGATCTGTGCATGGGAACAAAAATGAGAGTCCTACTTGTGTAAAACAAGAACACACGTCACCGCCCACACGCATGGAACGTGGCAGGAGGTCACAGCTCCAGGACTCACAGGAAGCCCAGAAATGAGAGCAGGAGTAGAGGTACCAGCCCACAGGCTGCCGCCTCATCATCAACAGTGAGCTGTAATTAAGAAAAGGGTAGTTTTGAGAACAAAGGAGTTGGTTACGGAAATGAGTCAAGAGAGGGAAAGAGAGTCTGATTAAAGTTATCCTCTCTGGAGGAGCCGGGAAGGATGTTAGGTATCTTCCAGTACAAGCTCCTGGTTGTAAGAAAGGAGACTGGACACTTCTGGTTGGAGGGAAGGAGTTTTCATACCAAGATTAACTGCTGCTCCTTAGGCCTGGACCTGGGGATTGAGCCCAGGGCCTCTGGGATTCAATTTGTTTTGAGTGACTGAGATTCCTGTCTTTCTGAAAAGGATTATATAACCAAACTTCAGACTATGGACTAGGTTTGCAATGGACTATCTGAGGACAGCAGAATGTGGCCTGCTATTAGTTACTCCATGATGCATAGAACAACAGCTACTCTGCTCGTGCCAGAGTTAAAGGCAGAATGACTGGTTACTTGTCTGGGCAAATAGATAATCACCAAATGTCGATCATACAGAACTTATCAAAAGGAATAACCCCTAGTTACACAACACAATCATAAGGCACAAACTGATAAATTAATTGTGCTCATAAAAAGAAAGTCCCCCTGTGAACTTATTGAATTAAGATGCACATGGATAGAATGGCCACATGGCCTATCAAACACATATTAGAAAACCAGGCCTATGATCTTATCATACTCACCCTTACCAGAAACTCATAAAGGAGAAGCACCCAAAACGAGTTATGGAACACACCAATCCATCATCAGACCAATAAGTCAACAGGTGCTGAACCTCCAACTCTCTGTCCCTGAGCCTCCACTGGCGTGACCTCTGTGCTTATCCTAGTCCACATGGAAACTGCCTGCCCTCCAGAGCCTGGCCTAGAATGAGATCCTGGTTCTTAGAGCACCAGCAAGGCTCCTTGAACAAGCTCTTCAGCTGGTTCAGAATCTTATCTGACCACCTACAGTGACTCTTTTGCATTTGTAAAATGCTCTCCACTGATCCCTAAGGCCACCTTAACCCTTTTTTGGCCTGTCATCTCTGTATATCATTGTGCAAAGTATTATGTGTGACTGGAGCACTGTGGATATTAGCCATTAAGAGTGAAATAAAAGAACCTGAGAGTGGCTGGCTTACCAAGTACTTGGGGAATTGCAACCTATGAATGCATCATTAGTCAATTAATTCTGATGTCATGGAAAGACACAAACCTGCCCAGTTTATGTTAGAGGTATAACTCGCTCATGACACTCTTCTACTAGAAAAGCAAAGCTTGATTTAAGTTTTAAATGCGAGAAATATCATAGGTGGCAAGAGAACACCATCTCAGAGCTAAGGAGAGAATCTGACCACCCTGAAAACTGAGAAGAGACCTCAGGAAGTATGAAAAATGTATCCAAAGCCCATGGAAACAAGGTCATCACAGGCTGTCTCCTAAACAGAAATGGGCTAGATTTTCACTTGATGAAAAGCCTCCCGTGGACACAAACACAACTCACAAACACAACTTCAGGGCCACTATCCACACGGTTCTGTATAAAAACAAGGCCTGCATAGAGCCACTAAGAGAATCTTACAGTCAAGCTCAGGAGTGAGAAAAGTGTCATTGTGATGTTAATGGAGGAAGCTATGTTGGGGAGTTGTTTCCTAGAGTTCTTCAAAAATTTATAAATGGGGTTCTGCCCCTATTTGCATTCTAAAAAGATGGCCCTTTTTTTTTAACATTACCATGATATTGCTCTCCCAGATGACAAATAAAATGAAAAGAACAGTTAACGTTCAAAATGTTTAAATTATGCACAAATAAAGGGAAATGAGAATAAAAAGCAGCACCTCTTTGTTTCAGCCTGCCCTTAAATGTTCCTGTGAAAATCCATCTCATTATGTTCGTGGGTCCTAATTTGAAGAATAACAGACGCCGTGGGAGTCCAATGACTGTTAATGCCGCTATTGTTAACATCATGAATGGTGTGGGGCTTTTTCCTACCCAGCACCGCATTTTGGAACAAAGGAAAGGAACGACGTGGTTCTGCTATTATCCAAATTGGTCTCTGGCATCCAGGGAGGAAGTGACTGGGGCCGCGGCTCGCTCTCAGGTGTCCCTGGGGGACAGACACGTGCGATTAGCCTCAGCGGCCACTGGGTGTGACCGTGCTCCGCGGTCACAATGGGAAGCCGGGCTGCTCTGGGGATCTTCCCGGCAGAGTTGGGCACGTGTGCATGCGCGCACGCACGTGTGCAGACACACACTTGGGGGAAGGCTCCCCCTCCAGAGGGAGAGGTGGAAAGCCAGTTGGTGCTTCTCTTTAACTTCCAGCGCACTTCGGGAGACCCGATCCACCCTGGTTTTACTCCACAAGTGATTTAAACCCGTCTTTCTCTTAGGGATGAGATCAAGAATGAGGAGCTCACCAGTTCCCCACCTCCACGACCGCCCTCCAAATGCCCTGTTCGAAGAGAAAAGGGGGAAAGTGGGGACGGGGCGCTCCTTAGAACCGACTCCAATAAACTCCCTCAAAGCAAAAATGACAGCAGCTGCGGCTGCTCCTCAAGACCAGGTTGGCAGAGGCAGCTTGGAGCCGCTGTGTGCATTTGCTGTAGGGAGTTAGACCCGCATCCACCTCGCTGTAAAGAAAGCCATTCAGCTGTGATGAGGACCTGAGTTCCAGGAACCTGAAAGAGCTTTGCTTCAAGGCTTCCGTGATGTGTCAGGGTTTTGCATCCTTTACACACAGTGACCAGCCTTTAAAAGGCCCAGTAAGGGATGGCGGGGGGGGGGGGGGGGGGGGGGTGTGGGGGGGGGAGTCCAGAATTGCAAAGAAAGCAAAAGTTACTCAAGTTTTGTATTCCAGCTTTACTGAGGTATACTTGACAAATAAAACCTGTAACTCACGTTTTAATGTATGTGAACTTTGTGAAATGAACACATCCATCACCTCACACAGTTACTGTTGTTTAAGAATACTTAAGGTCTCCCTTAGCAGGTTCCAAGTACACAGCACAGTACTATCAGTTCCAACCATCACGCTGTATGTTATGTCATCTCTTCACTGAAGGTCTGTACCCTTTTTTTGTTGTTGGGATTTTTTAAAATTCTAATTTGTTATCTATGACAGCAGAATGCTTTATAATTCATATTACATAATTTTTCACATTTCTGGTTGTACACAAAGTAGAGTCACACCAATGGTCTTCATACATGTACTTAGGGTAATGATGTCCATCTCATTCCACCGTCTTTCCAACCCCCATCCCCCTCTCCTTCCCCCCTTCTCCTTTGCTCTATCTAGAGTTTGTCTAATCCTCCCATGCTTCCCCCCAAGCCCATTATGAATCAGCATGAAGGTCTGTACTTTTTGACCTACACGGCCCCATCTCCCTCATTCCTCAACACCTTTCTGTTTCTAGCTTATTTCACTTAGCATAATGTCCTCCTCCTGGTTTCTGATTTCTTTCTATTTTGGCTGAGTAATATTCCATTACTTCTTCATCTGCTGATGAACACAGACCTTTCCAGAGCTTGTCTATTATGAATAGGGCTGCAGTGAACACAGGGACATAGGTCCCTTCAAGATGCTGATTTCATACAAATGGTCAAAAAATATGAAAAAAAAAATGTTCAACATCTCTAGCAATTAGAGAAATGCAAATTAAAACCATACTGAGATACCATCTCACTTCAGTGAGAATGGCAAGTATCAAGAATACAAGTAACAATGAATACTGGTGAAGTGTGGGGGAAAAGGTACACTCATATATTGCTAGTGCAACCATTATGGAAAGCAGTTTGGAGATCCCTCAGAAAACTTGGGATGGAACCACCATTTGACTCAGCTATCCCTCTCCTCAGCTTATACCCAAAGGACTTAAAATCAGCATACTACATTGAGATAGCCACATCAATATTTATAGCAGATCAATTCACAATAAGTCAAGCTATGGAACCAACCTAGGTGTCTTTCAACAGATAAATGGATAAAGAAAATGTGGTATACATACACAATGGAATATTATTTAGCTATAAAGAAGAATGTAATTATGGCATTTGCTGGTAAATGGATGAAACTGGAGACTATCATGCTATGTGAAATAAGTCATTGCCAAAAAAACCAAAGGTTGAATGTTCTCTCTGATATGTGGATGCTAACTCATAACAGGGGGAAAGTAGAGGGGGGAAGTATAGAAGTTCATTGGATTAGACAAAGGGGAAATGAAGGGCAGGGACAAGGGATGGGAATAGGAAAGACAGTAGAATAAATAAGACATAACTTTCTCCTGTTCATATATGAATACATGGCCAGGGTAACTCCACATCATGTACAATCACAAGAATGGGAATTAATACTCCATGTATGTATAATATGTCAAAATACACTCTACTGTTACGTATATGAAAAACAACAAATAAAAAAAGATGCTGATTACACTTCCTTTGAAGATATATCTAGAAGTAGAATTGCTGGATCACATGCAGTCCTAGTTTTAATTTTTGAGAAACCTCCAAACTATTTTTTTAAGTATTTATTTTATTTTTTAGGTCTAGAGGGACACAACACAATGCCTTTATTTATTTATTTTTTTTATGTGGTGCTGAGGATGGAACCTGGGTCCCACCCGTGCTAGGCGAGTGCTCTACCACTGAGCCAGGATCCCAGCCCACTCCATACTATTTTTGACAATGCTATCCCCATTTGCATTCCCACTAAAGTACACAGGGGTTCCCTCTTCTCCACTCCATGCTGATTCCTGCTATGTGTTGTCTTCCTTATGACAGCCACACCCACAGATGTGAGGAGACATTCTTGGTTTTCAGTGCATTTCCCTGGTGATAGTGATACGAAGCCCTTTTCATATCCTCGCTGGTCATTCATATGTCTCTTCTAGAAAAATGTCTCTTCATTTTTAATCAGATCACCTGTTTTTCCTGTTGAATCGTAGGAGTTCTTTATTAAACCCTTAGCAGATACATTGCTGTCAGTATTTCCTCCGAGGTATGGGCTGTGGTTTCCTTCTGTTGATTGTGCCCTGGGCTATGCAGAAGCTTCTCAGATTGAAGCCACTCCATTGTCTGTTGCTTTCATAGCCTATGCTTTTGGATCACATCCAGTAAATAATCGCCAAGACCACTGTCAAGGACATTTGTCCCTATGACTTCACCTTGGAGTTTTATGATTTCCAGTCTTAATTCTCCAACCCATTCCAGTTAATTTCATGTACAGTCCAATTCCACTCTTTTGCTTGTGGATCTTGCTTTTCCAACAACATTTATTGAAGATACTACCTTTCCCCATTGTTTACTTTTGGCACCTTTTTAACAGAATGCTTGACCATAGTACATGTGTGGGATTTATTTCTGGACTCTGGGTTCCATTGGTCTATGTGCCTGTTTTTCTGTACCATACTTTTTTGATTATTATACCTTTGTAATATAGTTTGAAATCAAGAAGTATGATACTTCCAGTTTTGCTCTTTATACTTGAAATTACTTTGTCTATTTGGGATCTTTCTTGGTTCCATAATAAATTTGGATTCCCCCCTCCCATTCCTATGAAAAATGACATGAGACTTTTGATAGGGATTGCATTGATTCAGCAGACCACTTGCATGGTTGCACGGTTGTTTACACAATATTAATTCTTCTAATCATTGAACACATGCTATCTTTCCACCTATTTGTTCAGCTTTTTTCATTAATGTCTTAGAAGTTTTAAGTGTATGTGTTTCTCATCTCCTTGGTTAAATTTACTCTGAAGAATTTTATTCTTTTTTATGCTGTACACTTACATGGTTTGCAGTCCACACTTCTCACTACCCCCCTTCCTGGTCTCCAATTTGGCTTGTACACACGTGCCCATGTGCAGGCAACGGACCCTTTTATGTTGACCTTGAGTTTAAATGTCTCGTTCTTGGTGAATGTGCACAAAGCAGAGCTCTTTTTATTTATTCCACCACCTCCCCCCCAAAGGCTCACTGTGTTTTCTCAATCCTGAGTGTGGAAATGGGTACAAATGTCTCCATAAAGAAGCAGGGTCCAACATCGCCCTTAAGCGCACATTCTCTTTTTCTAGCATCTTATTTCAAAGAAATGCTTAATGTGTATGTGCAATGCTCAGGAAATATTTGTTGATTGCTAACACTGTCTGAAAATCAGTTGGAAGATGCTTTTCCAAGCCTGCCAACTCACAGGGATCAGCTAAGTGCCTGGCGTTCCTCCATGTTCTTTAGCTGAGGATATTTTTTTCTTTAGAGAAATGTTTTTGTGGAGAATCTAAAAATTGAACGACAAACCACAGACTCGGAGCTTGGAATGGAAATCTTCAATGGGTCCTGGAACCAGGGCACTTTTACACCAAACATGACAACCAGCATTTTATTTTTAAATAAATGCAGCATTACATTCAATAAGACTTGTTAGTGCTTAAGAAGAAACTTAGGCACAATCAACAAAATTAATGAAAACCAAATAAACTGAGGTTTTCAGCTGATTTATTCCTTACCTTAATTTTTTTCAGAAAAAAAAAATTCAAGCTGCACTCATAGGCAAGTGTATCAATATGTATTTTAATATCCCAGGATATAAACGCCATAGCTGCATTTTCTTAAGAAGGAAAGTTATATATACATTACCCTTGTTGAGGTGAAGCTCAGACTAGATTCACTTCGTATCATTTCCTGGTACTACGCTGGACTCCAATCAGTTCTAATAATAATGAGCTAACAAAGTATCAGGGTGGTTGCTTTGAAGTTATTTTCCATGTCAGATTGTAATGGAGGTTCATAGTGTCAAAGATAAAAATCGACTCAAAGACTGCTGGTTATTAATTTTGAACAATTAATAATCAATGGGAACATTAGAATTAGTATACTGGAATGAGGAAGACCTTTCACCAGTGGGTTCAAGTTTAAATAAAAGAAGACTAAATTCTACACAATCAAGTAAACCCTTCAATATCTGACTCTGGCTTCATTTGCCAGCCTGAGACCCCACAACCTGAATCACTATTCCCTGGATGGACCCACTTGCACTTGCTGTCTCCTATCCCTGAATGGCTTTACCTAAGGCTTCCTCCTGCCTGCTGTGCAGCAGACTCTTACTCATCCTGTTAGCTAAGGGTAAGATGTTTACCTCTTATATGAACTTTTCCAAATGCACCCTCCTGGGTGGGCCCTGGGATTGGACATATGTCCCTTCTGTAGTGTTCAACCCCTTGTTTGTATGGGGCATATGGGTACTCACATCTGTCTCCACGGCACAGTGTGAACAAGACACATATTTTCACACTTGTGTCCCCAGGAAAAGAGTGTAGTTCTTTGCAGGAGCTCAATGAACACCAAATAAACAAAGGAATGAATGAAGCCAGTAAGTAAATTGCCAAAGTAATAAACACATTTAAAAAGTTCATTCTTGGGGAGGGCATTCCAGCAGACCGAAGCTCACCTGCAAACCAGAGTGCAATGAGACTGACCCCAGGTGGTTCTCACAGAGTGGGAACTCCCCTGTGAATCTCTCAATGAGGAAGCCATGTAACCTGGAAGAGGACATCTTGTTAACACCAGCCCCTCTGTTCTGATCTCTCTGGATCAACCAGTTCTAACCATAATGTTGGTACAATAACCAAACCATGATGTAAGTGTCACCTGATCTGATTTTAGCTTAACTAAGTCCAGACTCTTATTTTCCTATAATATGGTTTAAAGTGTTTGATCTCTTTTTGCTTTTTCTTATGACTTTATTCTAGAGCATTCCAGGTGGTTTCTCAGAAAAAAAAAAAAAAACTCCCCTACAGGATTTTATAGCCAAAGCAAAGTAGTGCACAGAGAGCACCTCAATTGTGAATCCTCTTCAGTTTATAATCCACCTGATTCAAATTTCTATTGCCTCAAGCTTAGGAGATTAGCTCTTCCTTGGTCAATCCTATTACATGAGCAAACATGATACAGTGGTTGCTTTTGTACCATGGTGATGACCAGGCTCCCAGGGTCACTCTGAGAGAGTGGACCCTGTATCAATAGTGTCAGCTTTGGACTCTTCTTCCAGTTCTAATGCCATGGCTAACAGACTACAGACATATCTACTGGGATGACTTGATGGAATTTGAGTGGGACCCTCCTGCAAACCGAACGCACCACCCCCTAAACAGCTCCCTGACCCACCGGAGCTTGTTATTTGCATGGGTGCATCGCCTTGCTTAGCGTGAATACGAAACAGTCTGTTTGGTGCTTTCTTTCTCCACCAAAATCTGACCTGTCCTCAGGTTCTGAAGACTGTGCTTTGTCTGTCCCTGGAGGAGGTGTTAGCTGGTGACACAAGTTCAGTTAGAGCCGGAGCCCCCCCCCCGTGCCCACCCCCCAGCTCTTCCGACCTTCACGTAGCTCCTGCCCAGTCTCCCTGTATCTAGCCCTTGCTGGCTCCCATCATGAGACCTAAACTGCTGAAATAACTCCGGTTGTTTCATTCTTCCATTTCTTACTACTGAGCTGGAGTTTATATGTAATTAATCAAAATTGGCTTATCTAATATTAAATTACAACCTTGTCTCCATCACCCCTTTTGAAATTCACACTAACCAGTACTGCTTGCTTGGACTATGGCATTCTTTTGCCTAACTCTTCTCCCTGCCTCTAAATCTGTTAATTTATCTAATTCATTACACACTACATTAATTTTTTTATGTTATTTCTTCTTGTCCAAAATCCCTTAATGGTTCCTTTTTGCCTAATGGAGGGAGAAAATCTCTTTTGCCAGCATTTGGGGCATTATAAAATTTTAGACCCAAACTCTCTTCCCATCTACATTGTCCATACTCTCCAACTTTTTCCTGTTTGCCATTTCCTGAACGTGGCTCTGTCATTCTTGGGGATTCTAGTCCCATCTTCTTCCACCCTTCTGGTCCCCAGTGAAATTCCTGGAAGAGGGAGTCATGGGACAGTGGGCGTCCTAGGAACAGACCCAGAGCCCTGTGGAAAAAGGGGTCCTAGGGTGACCCAGGGCTTAAAGTATGGGCAAGCAGCCCACTACTCAAATGGGCCACTCTGAGCAAACAGCACAATGTCTGCTCCTGCATTTCTTCATCTACAGAAAGAGAATAAGATCCTTGTCGCAAAGTTATTCTGAAGATGAACAGTGAACATACAAACACTCAAGTTATTGTTTATGGCGATAACTGCCCTGGTGAATTTACTGCCACCCTCTTAGAGCACCTGGGGCAGGGGCCGTTCTGCAGGTGACAGTTTCTCTCTTCTGTGAGCAGGTCATTTATTTAGGTCATCACAACCAATGCCTTTCAGATAGGAAAGCAGTGAAACTGCTCAATTGTTAAACAAGGGACTTATTTTTATTTAGGGGAATAAAAATTCAGGCCTTTCAACTCTTGGTGATTTCACTTAGAATTTAAAGAATCTGTTGTTCGTTGAATTCTAACCACTTCTAACCTTTCTCTCTTTCTACTTGGCCCAGAACAAGGGACGGAGTCCTGTCATCTGAATCGTGACAGTGGCTTCCTCTGAAGCCATTCAACAACTGCAAAGAAGGGACAGAATGGCCTAAAAGATGGCTCAGGTCACTACCAGAGCAGGTAAGCCTCCTCCGTGGGGTGTGGGATTGATCTAGAATCTTCAAACACACCCACGTGCCAAGGCCCCTCTGGTTGCTTTAGCCGTCAGAAGGAAGAGTTGGTTTGGAGGCCACCTCACTTGATTCTTTCAGTACAATGAGCTCAAAATAACTGCTAAGGACCTAGTCAGGCCCCCCCAACTGGAAGAGAACTCAGAGACGGGGCAGAGGAAGCTGTAAACTGCATCAGGTTGGGTATCGTGTTTGTTTTTTGCCACTGTATTCCCAGCACATTAAACACAGTAACATTCAGTAAATATTTGATGAATGAATAAATATAATAAAGAACTCTGAAAATTCAGATTTTATTCTACTTCCTATGTATGTAAGAATATGTGGTAAACAAACTATATGAGTATGGTTTGCTGATATCTAACTTTTTTTTTTTTTGTTTATATAGACAGGATATAAATGTGTGTGTGTGTGTGTGTGTGTGTGTGTGAGAGAGAGAGAGAGAGAGAGAGAGAGAGAGAGAGAGAGAGAGAGAGAGATTTTGGGACATAAGAAAATAGGCAAGACCGCAGGTTTTTAGCAAAACAGTCCAGGAATATTGCAAAAATCAACTTTGAATTTAACCCTAAATCAACGTACTGACAGATTCAGGACGCACTTCCCCAAAATACAGGGGTTTGGCACACAGCAGATGCAGGAAGGTCCCCTCCCCTTCCCCTCTGGCAGGCCACAGACCTTCAGTGGAGAGGTGCCCTCCCTGTACCCCAGGAGAGGAACTCCCTTTTCTCCCAGGCCTTGCTGAGTCCATCTTTATTACCATTAGGTCACACCCTTTTATCTTCCAATTACATTTCTCTAAGATGCCACAGTCTTCCTCTAACCTAAGCATAAAAAGTTACACTGCCCTGTCTTTTTCAGGTGAAACGTACACATTTTTCTCATATTTATCTGTCCTTCGTTATGGGAGCTTCAGTCATGAACCTAGTGATGGGTAAGAAAAGGTAACCCCCACCTCTGCCCTCCCTTATTAAATGGTGCATGGCCACAAACGAAACAGAAAACAAACAAAAAAACTAAAATCATCCAACAGTATTGTTTTTAAAATATCTTTATTTTACATTTGTTTGCATGATTATTACAAAGTGTGGAGACTGGTAAGTTCTGTTTTATTTCTTCACACCAATTGGAAAGGAGTCATTTGTTCACTCATTCATTCATTTTCTTTTTTCATTAAATGATTATTTTATGCTGAGAACTGAAGCACTATGCGAGGTTATGAATGAGAGTAAATATGAATGAGAGTAAATTTCTGCCCTCGGAGAAGTTACAGCGTCCTGGAGAAAGAGACACCTGCTTAGAGAACTACACAGGGGGTTCAGCCAATTGACTGAGGCAAAACCAGTTTGCAGCAGCTCCAGCAGGAGCCATGGTGCCTGCTCGACAGTGCTGCTCCAGCAGGATGGATCGTTGCTCAGTCTTGGAATCCAAATAACACTAACATGGAGAAGAAGTTGAAAAAGGATGAAGCGGGTAGAGGGACAGTAAAGACAAAGCCTACAGTCATGTCCTCTGGATGAAACTCAAAGAAATTCTCAAGTGCGTCATGGCAGGACACATATGGAATGGCTGCGATTCCCTCCTGCACTCTAAGCATGGCACACAGTCACCACTACCCCCTCCTAGGTCCCTGGCAGACGTGGCCAATGGATCACCATGTTCTCATGGAACTCAGGTGTAGCCTCAGAATCCTTCTTAGCTTTGTGCTCCCGCGAGTCATTTCCCATCCAACAGAATGTAGGACAAATCTACTTTGCCATCTGCGATACAGATGATGAGATGCCTTTCCGTGTTATAAATAGAGGAATGGCAGTAGCCAGAACTGTGATTTCAGGAGGTCCCTATGGTAGAGCAGCAGGTAATGGATTTCAGAGATGGGTCAAAACAAAAATGAAAAGATGCTCTTACACTTTACATATGAATCATTATAGGATATAAATTCTTCTCGTAGCCTATATTCAAAAAGAAATTAAAAAGTAAGGGCTGTGAAGCCCACGAAAGGGCAAAGCTGGCACTGTCTGGCTCTATGATTAACACAATTTCCAAAGAGGAAATATTTTAGAATTTCCCCTCAGAAGTTCCCACAATGTGCCGCTGAACATCTTCACTCCTGCAGGGTGAAGGTGCTGAAGTTTACTCAGGATGAAACCTCATAACGAATGCTCCCTCCTCACCAAGGCGGACGGATCGTTGCGTTGAGCTGCTGTTTTACCATCAGAGCGGAGATCTAGAAACTTCAATAAGACTCCACAAGAAGAGAATGATAATTGAGTTTGGTGTACACTGCTGCTACAGCCGGCGCACCAGCGACTTTCAAAATAACCTCCACCTGGCTTGATGCATTAAGACATTGAACCTCCCCCTTAATATCCCTGCAGAAATGCCTCTGGTGATGGATTTGTTTTTAATTCCCAGGTTTCCCTTGTTTGTAGCTACTCTGCTTTATTATTATTATTATTAGTTTATTATTTTTATTATTTTTTTTCCTTTTTAAGTGCAGGAGGAGGGTTCGTTTTGGTAATCTATGCCCCCCCCCCCCCAAGGCTCCTGGGGTACGGGAAATAGAGCTAAGTTGAGAAGGGGATGTGGGGGTGGGGGGACAAAAGCAAGACAGCAAGGCCAGAGGGTTTCCAGGAATGCTGGTTGGTGGCAAACCCAGGAGAGGGAATCCTGAGAGGGGCTTTCTCCAGCAGGGTGGGGAGGGGCATTTGTGCAGTGCTCTGCAGGGGCACCCCTCACTGTCGGTCCATACTTAGGACAAAGGTAGGGCCTACGCTGGAGGAGGCAGTGCGCACTAGGAGGAGCGCAGAATCCTGTCTCCTAGGACTTTGTGTCATCAAGTGAATCCCGGAGAGCTGCGGCTTCAGGTACAGAGAAAGATGCATGGGGGGAGGCCCAGAATCCGACGCCCCTCCTCCTTGGCCCACTCTGTAACCAAGTCCCCTCGCCACTCGATCCCTTCCTTTCTATGGAGCAGGTGTTTGGAGAGAAACTGGGAGACACTATTAAGTATGTGAGGTTCGTATTTTACGTTTGATTCTAGAAGGGATGTAAGAGGAATTTTAATGACTGCTGAAGCCTCAAAACAAGTTCATCAGAATTGGTGGTTCATTTTGACTCTGCTTTCCACATGCAAAAACAAACCCTTCTGACTGACACTTATTTTGTTCTTTCTCTCTCAGGAAAGTTGTTCTCATCCAGGACCAAGCTTTCTGGGCTTGTAGAAGTGGACAGTTATAAGAGTATATGGGATTTCCTGGAAGTCCTGACTTTGGGTTTGTACAGGGACAATCTATTTCCACACAGTGGTTGTTCTGTGGGTCAATCAACAAATACACAGAGTATAGGCTATGCTTTAGATAAGATCCCAGAGGCCTGTGTGATAAAGGTTTGGTTCCCACCCATGGCCCTATTGGAAGGTGGTGGAACATTTAAGAGGTGGGGTTTAGTGGATGATCCTAGGTCATTGGAGGTCTGCCTTGAAAGGGAGACTGGGGGGGGGGAGGGAGGGAGAGAGAGAGAGAGAGAGAGGGAGAGAGAGAGAGAGAGAGGTGTATGTGTGAAGGGTCTCCCTCGGTGACACACTACTACCATGATATATCCTGTCAAAAAGCAATGGCCCAAAGCAATGGCAGCCAATCAGTCGTGGACTGAAACCTCCCAAATTGAGAGCCAAAATAAACCTTTCCTCTATATAAGTTGATTATCTCAGGTATTTTGTTACATTAACAGAAAGTCGTTTAGCACAGTATAAAGTAAGGTATAAACCCGTTCTGTACTTCCCCTCAGAGGTGAGTCTCCCTGGGATAGGCCTGCCAGAGTCCCCTTTTCACACCTCCTCTCTCTCTTCAACACTCCCTGCTCCTACCCCAGAGGTTCTGGGGCTCCCCCTCCCTGCTTTCTTTAAGCGGATACTCACCAATGGTTTATTCACTGAGCCAGTCTGGAGCAGAGATCCGACAGGGTTGTTCCTGCCCTAACATCAGTCACGGCTCCTGCAAACCTTGGATCCAGAGTTTTCTGTCGTCTTTCTGCAGCAACTCTTCCAGGGGGAAGGGAGGTGGAGCGAGGACTAGACAGAGGAAGAACCCTCAGTCCTGCCAGGGGGACTTTATTTTCCAATTGTGCGACTTCACTATTTCTCCACCCAGAGGCCCGGGCAGGCGGGTAGTAGGAATTTTTTCCCATTTGGTTCTTGATGGTTTCTGTTTTGACAAGACCTCTATGAAGACCTGCCTCCCGGCTTAGCTGTAAAAAACTTGCTCGGATTGAAACTTGGCATTGATTGTTGCAGGCTCAGGGAAGTCTTTTTGGTTGTTTTTTGTTTTTTTTTTTTTCCCTTACACTAAATTTGGATTAAATCTGTTAAGACTCTTTTCAAAACTGTAAATGTAAAAATACATTTCAGGAGCTTTCTGAGTTCCTTGATATTTTGTGTTCCTACTATGTGAGGAAAAGAGATTTTAATTTCTAAAATAGAAAAACTGCCAGTCTGTGATTAACACTGCTTCCTCCGGCCCGTGGCGCGTCTGGGCGAGAGCGCACTCACCTGTGGGCGGCCGTCACCCTTTAAAAGCCCGTTTCCAACAAGGAGAGGTTCAGCCCACGCCCAGCCATCAGCTCAGTGTCACAGGGAAGCGGTTTGGAACAGCAGCACCCAGAAGAGCCCACCCGATGGCGTCCCACCCTCCCTGATGAGAGGCAGCAGGGCGGGGGGGGGGGGGGGGATGGCAGCTCTTGTCTCCTCCAGGGGCACAAGTGCACTCAGCAGCAGTCCCTGCAAGGTGCAGCACCTGTTGACCCACAGTCCCTTCTCCAGGAGTCACTGTGGATCCCCTCTCCTCTGTGTTTCCTCTGTGTGCCCCACCCAGGGTTCTGAGGCCACGGAGACCAGAAGCCTCTCAACAGTCCAATCAGGGGTCAAAGAAGAATTGCAAATATCTATCTATCTATCTAGATATCTAGATATCTACCTCTGCCTATCCTTGTTTTAGATACTCTGCTTAAATGGTCCCTTAACAAAAACTTTAAAAGGTACAGAAAGAGGAAACCCCTGAGGTTCCCCTGATCAGAAGTCATCGTCTCGCTTTGTCCTGGGTGGCTCTGAGGTCTCTTGATGAAAACACTCGTCCCGTCTGGGTGTTTTATTCCTTCCTCTTTCGTGGCACACCTGTGGGCACCTCACCTTTTTCACTCCCAGCGTCTGTCCTCCCTGCTGCTGCCTAGAGTCAGCCCCCGCCACTCCCACACCTGCTCCACCAGCGGGTCAGCCTCTAGCCCAGGCCTCTGGGATTGTGCTGTTCCCGGTCCTTCCTCGACACAGATACTGAAGTGATGAAGGCTCTGTTAGGTTTTCTGTGCTCTCACTCCAAGCTGAACACTTTTTCCTTTATTAATTACATCCTTTTACTCCCTTCGACTTTTTGAGTCATGTGGTTTATTTCCATCATGATCATTTTTGATTGATAGAAGTATTTTAGGCTACAACTTTTCCCTTAGCAATGATTTACTCATATTCCAAAATTCTGACGTATGTTTTCATCCCCACTAAGTTGTTTGGGGTTTGCAATTCTTCTTTGACCCCAGAATTGTTTAACAGTTTCATTTTTATTTCCAAGTGAAAGGACCTTATCCTGGACTGTTTTATATTCAGATGATTTCCCTGTCCTGTTTCTACTTCATTAGAAGTTATTGGAATTGTCTTTGTGGTCTAGTTAATCGGTGATCTATTTGTGTGAAAGTTCTGTTGGCACTTACAAAAGGGGAGTGGGGCCATTTGTCCGCGATGTGTCTGACTTTGGCGCTCCAATCGTCTTTACCCTTGCCTTTTTGTGGAGAGGGGGTGCTACCTGGTGTTTCTTGTGCCAGGTGAGGTCACTCACGGCCTTCGGTTATTGGTAAGTTTGTTAGGCCAACTGTGGCTCTGCTGCTGTCTGTTGTATGGACACTTTCTGTATCTTGTGTGAGTTGAGAATTATAAAGTTTCATTTCTGCCATTATTAATACTCCTTGGCCTTGTTTGACAATAAGACCGTGACCTCTTTTTCTTATTAATTGCATTTTCTGGCATGACGTTATCTCTTCTTTTGCGTAACTTTTCTCCAACACTTTCGGTTATCACACCCCCATGTGGCACGGAGTTGCATGAACCTTGTGATTCAGTCTCCAGTTCTTTCCAATAGGTGACCTGAGTCGCTTTTTATTTACTTGCGTAACAGATAAGTATGGTCCCTAGTCTGTAACGACTCACATGATGCTTGTGTATGTATATACAATTTTCACATTGCCATTTTGTTTGCTAATGTTGCTGTTCTAATACGTAGAAGGAGGTCTGCCCTGTTCTCAGTTACTATGTATTAAATTTTTATATCATGTCCTTAATGACCCTCTAGCTTTACATATTATTTGTTCATTTCCATTCATGAGCAACAATTGGTTCTTTTTTCTTCACCACCTAATTTTAAACAATACAGCGATTGCCTTTTATATTTGCTTAGTACCGCTCAACTAGCGAGAACCTCCCCTGCCCGGTTTGCCAGCATTAAAGGGTGACTTCTCCCTCCACCTTTACTCTGAGCAGGCACTGAGAGGCACCACCTCTTCCCACTCTCCTCTGTCTGTTGGTGGGTTAGCTACATTTTCAGAGTGTATAAATGTACACATAATTTTATTATCCTTCATATAGTTTCCACTTAGCCATAGTTTCAAAGTTCAATATATTTAATATTAACCATTAGTCTTCTTTCTAGCACCTGGGATTGTGAGAAATTGTCTCCTCTTGATGGGCAAAGGCTCATCCTCTGATGTACCAGCAAAATAGGTCCAAACCTGTGTGTTAGTGGCCTGAATAATGAAGAGCAGTCTGGTGGGATGCAGACCCTTAGCTCACCTTTGCTGCCCCTGGGGCATCTATTTCTTATAGGTTGTTCCATGGTTTCTGCTGTAGGATGTGGCTGTAGAGAAGCCCGTTGCCAACCTGTATTAGCCTGCAGTGTGCTGCTGTAACAGCATACCACAGACCAGGCACTTCATACTACACAGAAGTGTGTTTCTCAGTCCTGAAGCCGGGGAAGTCCAAGGCCAGGGTGCCAAGACCAGGACCTTCCTGCTGAGTCATGACATAGTCGAGGCATCATGTGGCAGAAGGGCAAAGAGACAGGGACAAGAGGGAGCTGAACTTATCCTTTTATTAGGAATTCACTACTGTGAGAAAGAACCCGCTCCCATATTTTAACAGGATGGTTTGGTTTTGGTTTTAAGTTTTTTGAGTTCCTTGCATGTTCTAGATATTAACCCTCTGCCAAATGAAGAGTTGGCAAGTCTCTTCTTCCATTCTGAAACCTGTCTCCTCCCTCGATGGATTGTTTCTGTTGCTGTGAAAAATGCTTTTTCAGTTTGCTATAATCTCATTTGTCAATTTTTGCTTTTTTCCCCCTGCGCTCTGGGGTTCCTCTTCAGAAAACGGTTGCGTACACTAATATCTTGAAGTGCTTCCGCTGTCCTCTTCTGGTAGTTTCGGAGTTTCAGTTTTACATTTAGGACTTTGATCCATTTGAAGTTGATTTTTATACAGGGTGAGAGCTGGGGGTCCAGTCTCATCTTCCACATGTGGATATCCAGTGCTCCCAGCACCACGGATCAAAGAGGCTCTTCATCTCCAATGTACACTTTTGGCACTTTTACCAAGCATCGATGGGCTGCAGGAGTGTGGTTTCATTTCTGTGGCCTCCGTTCTGTTCCTCTGGTCTCTCTGCCTGTTCCTACGTCACCCCCACACTGTGAGGGCTACCGTGGCTTTACAGTATGTCTTGATATCAGGTATCGGGATGCCTCCAGCCTTGTCCTTTTTGCTCAAGAAAGCTTTGGATATTAGGGGTCTTCTGTATTTCCACTTAAAACAGGATTTTTTTTTTTTTTCTGAATCTGTGAAGAATGGCACTGGGATTCTGATGACAAAGGCATTGAATCTGTATATCTCTTAAGGAAGTATGAATATTTTAACAATATTAATTCTTCTAATCCATGACTATGGAAGGTCTTTCCATGTTTGTGTCTTTCCATTTTTTCTCCTTTTTTTTCTTTTTGATTAGTGTTTTGTAATTTTCGTCATAGAAGTCTTTCGCTCTTGGTTAAGCCCATTCACATTTAAAAATGGGGAAATAATCTGAATAGACATTTTTCACAAAACAAGAAATATAAATGAGCAATAAATATTTGAAAAAGTGTGTAGTAATATTAGTCATTAGTGAAATGCAAATCGAAACAAAATGAGATCCCATCTTACCCCAGTCGGAATGGCTATTATAAAAATTAAAATAGCCAGATGTGGTGGTGCATGTCTGTAATCCCAGCGGCTCAGGAGGATTGTGAGTTCAAAGCCAGCTTCAGCAACTTAGCGAGGCCCTAAGCAAGTCAATAAGACCCTGTCTCTGAATAAAATATAAAAAGAGTTGGGGATGTGGCCCAGTGGTGAAGTGCCCATGGGTTCAATCCCTGGAACCCACCCCCCCAAAAAAAAGAAAAGAATAAAATGCTGCGGAGGATGTGCAGAAAAAGGAGTTGCTGTACGCTGATACACTGTTAACGGGAATGGAAATCAGAACAGCCATTATGGAGGAACAGTGTGGAGGTTCTTCAGAAACACTGACAACAGATCTAACCATATCCCACCTCTGGAGAGATATGCAAAGGAAATGGAATCAGCGTACCCAAGAGAAACCTTCATGCCCATGTTTATTGCAGTGCTATTCACAATAGCTAAGAAATGGATTCAGTCTAGGTATTCATCCAAAGATGAAGGATCAAAGAAAATGTGTGTGTGTGTGGGGGGGGGGGGGGCGGGTGTGCGAGCACACACACGTGAATAAAAACTGGTACCCTCCCCCATCTCTTTTTGCACCAAGCTCAAAATTCAGCCTTAGGAAAGAAAATGGGGTTAATGGGGACTACTATGAATAAAGCCTGTCTGTTTCACAGGGGCCCCATGAAGGAAGACTAATGAAATACTTCAGAGTATCACAGTCATCTAATCAAAATAGCCCACTGAACAGAAAATGATTTTGAAAATTACACATACACATATTTATGTGTGTGGAAAATACATATGGAAATCTACACATACGAAATATACGTCACTTAAATATTATATTTTAATTAAAATATTCATTCAGTAAACTTCTTTATTTATTTATTTATTCTAATTTGTTATATATGACAGCAGAATGCATTTCAATTCATAGTACACATACAGAGCACAATTTTTCATGTCTCTGGTTGTGTACAGTCACACCATTTGTGTGTTCATACATGTACTTAGAGTAATGATGTCCATCTCATTCCACTGTCTTTCCTACCCCACTGCCCCCTCCCTTTCCCTCCCTCCCCTTTGCCCTATCAAAAGTTCCTTCATTCCTCCTGTGCTCCCCCACCCCCACCATTATGGATCAGCACCCTCATATCAGAGAAAATATTTGGCATTTGTTTTTTGGGGATTGGCTTACTTCACTTAGCATATAGTATTCTCCGACTCCATCCATTTACCTGCAAATGCCATGATTTTATTCTCTTTTAATGCTGAGTCATATTCCATTGTGTATATATACCACAGTTTCTTTATCCATTCATCTACTGAGGGGCATCTAGGTTGGTTCCACAGTTTAGCTATTGTGAATTGAGCTGCTGTTAAACATTGATGGGTCAAGCTGAGTCACTGTAGTGTACCATTTTTAAGTCCTTTGGGTATAAACAAAGTGAGATAGCTGGGTCAAATGGTGGTTCCATTCCAAGTTTTCCAAGGAATCTCTATACTGCTTTGCAGATTGGCTGCACCAATTTGCAGTCCCACCAACAATGTATGAGCATGCCTTTTCCCCACATCCTCACCAACACTTACTGTTGTTTGTATTCTTAATAGCTGCCATTCTGACTGGAGTGAGATGAAATCTTAGAGTAGATTTGATTTGCATTTCTCTAATTGCTAGAGATGTTGGACAATTTTTCATATATTTGTTGATTGTATATCATCTTCTGAGAAGTGTCTGTTCAGATCCTTGGCCCATTTATTGATTGGGTTATTTTTTTTAATTTTTTTTTTGGTGTTAAGATTTTTGAGTTCTTTATATATCCTAGAGATTAGTACTCTGTCTGATGTGCATGTGATAAAAAATTTGCTCCCATTCTGTGGGCTCTCCATTCACCTCACTGATTTCTTTTTCATTCAATAAATTTGGATTGATTCAATAGTCAGTCTTTGGCTTCAATAGTAGATGGGTGACCAGTGATCGGAACTTCATGCTATTTTGTTTTTTCATTCATTTTTGTGTAAATCACAGTCCTAATGCAATGTCCCTGACTTCTGGTTTCTTTTTCTTTCAAGTTGACAGAATATAAGGATACCTGGGGAATCGTATGAAGTGATCTCTGGCAAATTTTCTGACTTCTTACACTCATTTCATTCACATCTAAAATGACAATAACTTTTTAAAGGCCTTATCAAATCTCTACTTAACATTAAACTTTGCTTTCACAGTCATTCTTTTCTCAGTTATACTTTATTAGATTACATGACATTTAGCTAAAATATGTTTACAATAATAATTGTAGCCAACATAATAAACCCAGCTGGCTTCTGTGTCTGGTGGGATGGGAGGGGGTAAACGAAGAAGCAGCCCCTGTGGGTGGGGCTGTTAGTGTGTTTTACAGAAAGAGTTGGAGTACTGGTAAACTTAGTGAATCATCTTTGTGCAGACCAATTCAGAGAGTTTCTGCTGTTTTGTGAGTTTCTGTGTCTCCTGCCAGGAGTCTCCAAGGCTTTTCAGAGCTTCTTACTTGTTACAGCTGTGGAATAAAACATTCTCCACAAGGAGAGCAGGGGCAGGTCTCTTTCTACTTTACTGTTAAGAAACAGATTCCAATTTCTCCTGTGATAAACTCAGTGTTCAAGAATGATGACGCTCCCTCACCCTGCTCTGTTCTTGATGAACATCAAGCTTTTTCTCCATCTGTTTTTTTTTAATTTATTTCTATTTGGTGGCCATATCATTGCCTCCTACTTCAGCAGTTTTATTATCTTTTTGGACTCTCTCAGATACATTGTGGCAACTTTATTCCTTTGCTTTATTCCTCAGCATAAAGTCTACAGTCAAATGCTTTTCAGTGCTCATTTTCCATTTTCTTTCTAGGGAGGTAGCTAAATTGCCTTGACTAAATCTCTGCACAAGAACATTAACGGTTTCCATTAAGATGAGGAGGCTCCCAAGGAGTTCCCGTCATTGAAGGGTTAAGAAAATACTAAGAACGATTTGAAAGTCAAGCCTTGAGACAGTGTCCTGTGCTCGTCAGCTTGCTATTACTGTGACAAACACGGGAGGAGAACAACTTACAAAGAGGAAAGGTCAGAGGTGTCAGTCCACGGTTGTTTGGCGGTGGCTTTGGTACCATCCGGATGGGGAGCGTGTGGTAGAGGAAAGCTGCCCACCTGAGGGAGACCAGGAAGGGCGGAGAGTTCCCTTGACGGGCGTGTCCTCAATGACCTCACTTCGTGCCACCAGGCCCCCCCCCCTCCTAAAGCTCACCACCGTCCATTAGCATCGCAGGAGGGCAAACAGGCCTGTAGCAACCTGTGCTTGGGAGAGGACTCTGAGAGTCAAACCACGACATGTGCCTTCGCAGTTGATGGAAGTAACAGGGGCACTTGCGGGACAGTCCCCTGTAGCACAGGAGGTGGGGGATTCCTTATGGTTGGAGAACAAAAGGAACCAAGACACCCTGATTCTTAAAGAGCGAGAGGAGCTAACCACACCCCGACTTCCCACCCCCCATACAGTCTCTCCCTCTTTCCTCGACCTTTGGACACTTGCTTTCTCACTTGTTCTCATGACTCTGGTGCTCCTTAAGGTGTACAAACCGCACCTCGGACTTGCGTAGTAAAATGTGTTTCAAACAAGGTGTGTGATAAACACGGAAAAGTCTCCAAAGGAAAACGTGATTGGACAATAGAGGAGCTCAGTGATAGAATAACTGCTTACAAAGGGGTAAATTGATTCTGATTTGGATGAAATATCTCAATAGAAATAGCAGGAAAAAACATCTATGCCTATCATAGACCAGGGGTGTGGCTCGGTAGTGGAATGCCTGATTAGCATGCATGAGATCCTGGGTTCATCCCGAGACGCCTCCCCACTCCAAAAAAGCCCTCCAAAATGAAATATATATATATATATAATCATATATATATATATATATATATAGAGAGAGAGAGAGAGAGAGAGAGAGAGAGAGAGAGAGAGAGAGAATATCCATTTATATACACATCCATGCCTTGTATTTTACTGAGTGAATGCTAAGAAGAAAATACCTGGAAGAATGTATACCAAAATATGTGTTATCCCCAAATGTTGGAATTAAAAATACCTTCACTTTAATTCCCTGTACTTTCTGAATTTTTAAAATAAGAATGAATTAATTTTTGCTAAAGAAACAAAATTGTTTGCATTTGTTGGAGACAAGGGAAACTTCAATAAATACATGCTATAAGTATATCAAAACATATTTCTACCCCACTGCAGAGTTTAATGTGGGCCAGGTCTCTCTTGTACCCCTTCATGGAAATATCAGAATACCATTAATATCCTGGGCATGGACTTGTGAGTTTTTAAAGTGTACATCAACATAAATCTGTATAATTGGGAGATAAAAATGTATTAAAAATCATTACTCATAAATTCTAGCACATTTGCAAGAACAAAAAGAAGAAGAAGAAGAAGAAGAACAACAACAACAACAACAACAACCACCCAAAACCACTGTGTTCATCCAGTACAGGACCACAGAGACAAAGCACAGTGTTTCTTCATTCTACCCATGTGCCACTCAACTGAAGCATAGCAGAGGTCACACACATCAAGTATCAATCTGCCTGGAGCAAATGCTACTAAAACACAAAAACTGTCTTTGTCAGCACACTGTCAGATTCAAGACTAAGGAATTATTAATTCAGGAAAATTCTAGGGTCTTATATTGATTCATAAAAATATTTTGTTTGTAGAAGTGGGCTTATAAAAAAGCGAACAAAGCTGAGAAAACAAGAAGTTCAAGTGCCCAAGGAAGTGTAAATTGAACTGGGAAGGTTGAAAAGAACGGGACAGGGCCCCCTTTCTGAGCTGCTAGCTCACAGTCCTAAGACCTTCTGTGTTAAGGGAGATGGGAGAGAAGAAAGAGGAAGAAACAGAGATAATCTGTATTTATTTCTAAAGTATAACACTAAAGAGATAATAATAAAATAAAGGATATCAAACCCTCCCTAGTCCATTTGAGCCCAGGTTAAAAAAATAAATCCTTCCTATTGATTGATTTGGGAGGGGTAAAGAAGAATGTTTCGGAAGAGATGAGGAGAGAAAAAGAGAAGTCTAACCTGAGTCAGCTTTACCGGTGGCAGTGCCGATGAGAAAGCAAAGGACTGACTTTCTATATTTTTCATTTCCTGTGATCCCCCTTCAGATAAGGGAGGAGGACAGAAGTTTAGCTGGTTAAATCTGCATTCGGGAACACAAGTGGGTGGCCATGGGTGCACTCAGCAGGTGTACTGGGGTCACCGCTAAGGGCCAAGAAATGTGCTCAAGATGTGACCGAGTCCAGGACACAATCTTTTTCCCTCCAGGAATTTCCTTTAAGCTCAGGAAGAACTTATACTAAAGACCATATTTCTGTAATCATCTCCTTCCTAAATTTTCACACTATTTCACAATTCACCCACTGAGGAAAAGGGGAGGCTAGATTTGATCAGGGTTATTTGTGCATATGGAAATATCACTGCGACCCCCATTAATCCAATTATTAACACGTACAATTAATTAATTAAATATTTTTGGATTCACCTACTAATGAAACATTTTAGAAGTTTCTAAGATATGCTAGGTTCTGTGTCTAGGAATAGTGGATGAATACTGAATAATACAGAAGCCTAACAGAGTGGAATGTGCACAATGGGATACATAATGTACATGGAATACAGAATAAATGATAAAAATGATTCCTGCCTTTGACAAGCTATCAATCCAACACAGATAATTCACATAAATTAACAAAAAAAATCAGCCAAACAAGACCTAAAACCATAAATTACATAAAATGTCATTATAGATCTAATATCATTAGAACTTGAAATAGTGGATAAAATAAAATTGTTTAAATATTTTTAAAATAAACTCAAAAAATGAGGGAAGTTCTTCAGGTATTCATACTTAGAGAATTCATAGTTCTTTTCAAATATACATAGAAAATTTACAATAAACAACTACATATTAATTAGCCTTACCATCTATGCCAAAAGAATTCTTTTTAAAAAATGTGTTTTCCCCCCTTTGGTATTTCAATGAGAAAATTCTGAACTTTAAAATCTGAAATGGGTTCCCATGTACTGTTCATGTATATTCATCTGAACTCCTTTTTATCCCAAATATATATAAACATCTTTGTTTTTCCAACAAAATAATAAATATTTATGTTTTAAATTCAGTAGATGCTGAAAAATGAAACAAAAAGGAGAAATCTTTAAATCCTAAAATAATAATAATTGCTTACATTTTGGTACAGTTTTTTTAACATTTACTAACTAAAACACAATATGGATATATACATATTTATGTTTTTATGTTTATAAAAATTTAATTCTATGCAGAAAATCTTTTCTGTCCATTATTAAATAAAATTAGAAATCAAATATGCTTTGGAATCCTAAAATTATTGTATTTTTCATTTGTGTCTGGAAAAAATCACAACAGAATTTGGAGAACATCTAAAATAGATCAATACAATAAAATTTTTTCATATCAAAACTTGTTAGGATATAGCTGAAATATTAGCTTTATACATTAATAAAGGAAACACTATAGAAAAGTAGTAAAACTAAGAAATTAGATAACTCCCCATTGACTAAACCCAAAGGAAAAGGAAAAGGCGTAAACAAAAAATTAGCAACAATTAATAAAATAGAAACAAACAATTTATCTGGAGAATGAGCAAAAGAAGAATTTGTCTGAAAAAATCTAATAAAATTAACAAACCATTGGTAAGGTGGCTAAAGAAGATAAAATGGAAGTCCCAAATAAAAAACAATTAGAAATAAGAAAGTTTTTTTAAAAAAAGAGTATCGTATAGAGAAACATTTTAAATGTCAAGATTTACGAAGTGTTCCAGAAAAATAAATGTCCTATGGAATGCAAAACTTTCTGGAGAAGAGAAAGGTAATGCTCTTGCACTTGCCTATCATGTGTGAGGCACTGGGTTCAAATGTCAGCACCACATTTAAATAAATAAATAAAGGCCCATTGACAAACAATAAAAAAAAAGATGAACACAGTAAAAGAAAAGAATGTTATAGGCCAATCTTTTCTAAGAAACAAAAACATAAAATTAAAATATTATTTGTTAAAAAAAAAAATCAAATACCCACAAGGGAAGCTATTAGCCAGAAATTTGAAGAAGACAAACGTTGGTGAGGACGTGGAGAACCAAACCCTTGCGCACTGCTTCTAGGAACCGGGAATGTAAAGTAGTATCTATCGCAGTGTGATCTAGCAAGTCCAGCAAGTCCTCAAAAGAATGGAAAGCAGAGTCCCCAAGAGAGATTTGCAGCCGCATTCTTCTGAATAACCAAGACGTGAAGAGCTGCCCCCGTTTCCAGTGACAGAATGGAGTGACATAAGGTCGTGCACGCATCCGCTGCAATATCATTCAGCTTTGAGGAGGAAGGAACTGCTGGCCCTCGCTACACTATGGATATGTCGCTAAGTAACATAAGCCAGCCAGTCAAGAAAAGTCCAATACTAGGTGATCTAGGTGATCGCACTTAGATGAGGTCCCCACAGTAGCCAAATTCATAGAGACACAAAGCAGAGGGGAAGTTGTCAGGGGTTAGGGAGGAGAAATACAGAACTATTGTTTAGCAGGAACAGAGTTTCTGTTTTCCAAGATAAAAAGATTTCTAGCAATGGGTTGCTCATCAATGTGAATATACTTAACACTACTGAACTGTGTGTGCATAAGTGGTCACAATAGTATTATAATTTTATGTTATGTGTATTTTACCACTGTTTAAAAAAAAAATTGCCAGTCAGATTTGGCAATGATATCAGAGGGAAATTTGTTATGTTCAAAATTAAGAGCAACAGAAATGAAAAATATCTGAACAAATATCAAAGACTGTATTTCTCCTCTTAGGTTCTTTATGACACTTCTGATTTTTGAAAAGAAGTCATGCCGTTGCTTGGTATAGCTGTCAATGCATGCAGATGTAATGGGTGGACACAGGGGTCAGTGGGGTGGAGACAAAAGCCTATGTGCTTTCAGAATCTACATTTTCTTTGAAGTGGTGAAATATTTAAAATCATCCTTTACCAAAAAGAGATTTGAACAAATGGAAAAAGTTAGATATGTATTGTAATCCCTAGAGCAAATGCCATTTAAAAAAAGAGAGAGAGAGAAGATCTAAAATCTAATAGATAAATTAATATAATATTAAAATGACTCAAATAATCTACAATGAGGCAGTAAACAGGGAAACAAGTGATCAAGAGAACAAAGAGAAAATTCCATTGTACAGCAATAATCCTATTAAATGAAAATGATCAAGGATCTTAACACAGCCAAAGAAAGGTGGAAATTTTCAGATTCAATTTTTGAATGATTCAGCTGTGTCTTGCCTATAAGAAACACAGTTTACATAAAAAAGACATAAGAGGGTTCAAAATTTTAAAATGGAAAAATTCATAGCATGCCAACAGAAATCAAAAGCAATTTGACTATATTAGTCTCAGTCAAAGTAAACTCCAAACAATAGATATTATAGAGATAAAGAGATACTGGAATAATGACTTTACAGTGACTTTACAAGACTACAATACAAACCTAACAACAGATACGGAAATACAGGAAGAAAATCTGACCCAGTCAATAAATGGAAGAGGAAACAGAAAAATCCTGAATTATAACTGGAGACTTCCCAACTCTTTTCTCAGTAATTACAGCAAATGAGTGAGGACATAGAAAACATGAACAAGAGTGCCAACCTTACCTTGGCCCAAGGGACATTCACAAGCCCCTCAACCCACAGTAGCGGAAGGCACATTCTTTTTGAGCATACATGGAATGTTCACTGGGATGGATCTTATTCAGAGCTGTCACACAGACTAATGTATTAAAAATAATGGAAGCCACTAAAATGTGTTCTCTATCACTATCAATTAAACTTCAAACCAATAACAAAGTCAGCCATAAAATTCCCAAATATTTGGAAATTAAACAGCATACCTCTGAATAATGCATGAGTCAAAGCAGAAGTTAAGAGAGCAATTAGAAAACATTTTTTTTTTTTAATGAAAATGCAACAGATCAAAATGTCTGGGATACCAGGGAAGCAGGGTTAAGTGGTATTTATAACAACAAAGACCCAGGAAAAGAGATTTCAAAAGATCAGAGAAGAAATCAATAAAATAAAATTAAAGTAAAAAAAAATACAACAGAGAACTCCAAGCAGGTGGAACCAAAATCTGGTGACCACATATAGAATTTCTATTTCTGGCTATTATGAACATGCTTGTGTCATACTTATCATCCCACAAAAAGCAACAAAATAAATAACTAAAATGCAAATAAGAAACATCTTTAAATATAGATAAAGTAACAGAGAGCTACCAAACCACCCACCACTTGAGGAATCAAGATTTTAGAGAAAAGGAAATTACCTTATTATCATCCCAATATTCTGTGTCATTTTCCCCCTCAAATTATCTGACAATTGGATGGCAGTACAGGACCCAAAGACAGAAATGCCACAGGAAGAAGTGACTAAAGAGCAGAGAACCTGGATTTTATGTTTTCAAATTATAGACATAGGATAATAAAAATTGGGACCAAGGGCTCACCAAGGGGAGAGGACCCTGGTAATCATGACAGGTTTGCAGTTGGTACGCTTGTGGTCTGCCCAGTAAAGTAATAACACACCAAAATACAGAAGGCCTTTCCAAGACTGACTCCTCAGCTCAAATTAGCTCAACTCCTGATCAGATTAATGTAATCTGTCTAAACACCTGAGAAGTCCATATGTAAACATCATCTGTAGAGAGAGATCATCAATCAGAATATTTATAATTTTTCATATATAACATTTAGCACTCAATAAAAAAACTGCCCTCCACATATGGAACCAAGATAAAGAGAAATAAAATAACCCCATCAATAAATGGGCAAAAACATAAAAAGACATTTTTCAAAGGAAGAAATACTATGTCCAACAAATATATGAAAAAGTGTTTAACATCCTTAGTAATTAGGGAAAGGCAGATCAAAACTACACTGATATTTTCTCACTCCAGTTAGAATGACAATTATCAAGAAAACTAATAATGTATGCTGGTGAGCCTGTGAGGGGGAAAGGTACACTCCTACCTTGTTGGTGGGATGCAGACTAGTACAACCACTCTGGAAAGCAGTACGGAGCTGGCTCAGAGAGCTAGGAATGGAGCCACCGTGACCCAGCTATCCCACCCCTTCACACTTACCCCAATAACTAAATTCATCATCCTGTAGTAATACAGGCTTGTCAGTGTTCACAGCAGTGAGTTCACAACATCAAGTGATGGAACTAGGCCAGATGCCCATCAACAGATGGATGGCTACAGAAAATGTGTGTAAATACACAATGGAATTTCACTCAGCCATAAAGAAGAATAAAATTATGGTATTTGTTGGTAAATAGATGGAACTGGAGAACATCATGTAAGCAAAGTAAGCCAGACTCAGTAAATGCAATGTTTTTTCTCATATGCAGAAACGAGAGCAAAACAATAAAAAGAGGCAGGGGATGCCCATGAAAATAGAAGGGAGATGAGTGGAGTAGAGGGAAGGGATTGAGGGGAAGGAAGAGGGAAGGGGAAAGGGAGGAATTATAGAAGGAAATTCACCAAAGTATGCTACACAGTGAATTTCACCTTTATGTATCTCTATAAAGCACCAGTTAAAAAACAGTGAATCAACAGAAGGAGGATCAGTAGCATAGAGGAGGGGGAGCAGGAGGTGGGAAAGAGGAAGTTCTGAGGACTGAAATGGAGTGACTTCCTTTCCTTCCCATTCCATCCCATCCCATCCCATTCCATCCCATTCCATTCCATCCCATTCCATTCCATCCCATTCCATCCCATCCCATCCCATTCCATCCCATCCCATTCCATCCCATCCCATTCCATCCCATTCCATCCCTCCCATCCCATTCCATCCCATCCCATCCCATTCCTTACAACCCTTTATTTACTTTTCTCCTCTTTATTGTCATACTTTCCCTATTCCCTTCTTGTGATTTTTTTTTAGTCTCTACATTCAAGTAAACTATTTGAGGCCAAGTATTTTTTTCAACATCTGATTTTAAAAAAGCAAGTATGATTGTCAAAATGGACCCATTAAGTGTAACTATAATGCACTAATAAAATATTCTAAAAATAAAGTAGCTCTTTAAAAAATTGAAAAGAGGAGGATTTCAATAGAGAACTGAAGTCTAAAAAAATCAAATAGAAATTCTGAGGCAGATAATTGTGTATTTTAAATTAACAAATCAATAGATGAGTTTAATAGATTTATAGAAGTAAATATACTACACATAAACTAGAAAGTAGGCAAATATAAAATATCTAGAATTTAACTATATATAAAAAACATGTTTAGAAATAATCTCAGAAAAAAACACATGATACAGAAAAGTAAAAATAATGTTTAGGATAGAGGGCTAATGTACATCACCATCTAGATTCAAGTTGTCTAATTGTCCAATTAATTTGTATTTAGAAGGGAAAAGAGAGAGTGTGTGGTAAAAGTATATATTGCAGAGATAATAATAAGGGATTTTTTTCAATACTGTTTTTAAAAAGTGAATAAAATCAATGATTCAAGTCTTGCTATGGACTCAAGCAGGACAAAAAATAATGAAAATTACTCATACACACATCAAGACACAACTGCTAAAAAATAGCTAGAAAGAGAAAATTATTTAAAACATATAGAGAAGAAAAGGGACATTACCAAAGAACAACAATAAGAGTAACAAAAAAAATTCTGACAAAGAATGAAGTCAAAGACTACAGAATGATACCTTTGGACATTAACCTTGGACATTAACAGTAACTGCAGTAATTTAAAATATGTACACATTTAAACAAGTAATCTCATACTTGTTTAAATGAAAGAGGGGAGAGATTGTAGGTAGAATTCAAATGTTCTGAAGTCCCTCTTTGCACTGAATAGGAAGTAATAATCATATTGGTCCACATTAGAGTCTAATAAGACAAGAATACATGGTGCAATATCTAGCCTAACTACTAAAGAAATAGCAATAAGAAATGAAGAGAGAATAATACTTAACTAAAAAGTAAATAAATAGAGAAAAAGAAATAAGCAATAGATGTAATAAAAATTAGTAGTGCAATAAATTTAAATTCATGTATAACAGTAATTTGATTAAATATAAATGGAATAAAATTTCAAATTAAAAGAAAAAGACTGTCAGGCCAAATTTTAAGTTTTTTTTTTTTTTTTTTTTTTTTTATGCTGCTTTAGGCCTTACTTTAAATATAATGACACAGGAAGGTTAAAAGTAAGATAATTTAAAAAAAAAAAAAATATATATATATATATATATATATATATATATATATACCATGCAAATGTTAACTCAAATAAAATTGTCATAACTGCACTAATGTGAGGCAAAATAGATTTTAAGCCAAGAAGTATTACTAGAGAAAAAGAGTGATAGTTCATATTGTTAATTTGGTCAATTTTCAAGGAAATGTGACAATATTAAATTTAAATGTATCTAAAAAGAGAGCTTCAAAATATTTGATTTGAAATAAACTGTGATGAAAGAAAAATAAACTGCCAATTATAATGAGAAGTTGGCATATATCATTACTATACTTGTGTTTCATCTGCAGTGGGACAGTTTCTTGCACGCTGACAGCTTCCCTTATCTAGTGCCTACACATCTTTGCTTTTCAGCTTGGGGACTTTCTCTAGAATTTTGGGAACATACATCTTCATAAATATACAATTTAAAATACAGGGGAATTAATGCCTCTGGGTGCATTCCACAGCTAATGGAACTTGGGTGTTAGTAGATAAGTTGTTTTGCCATTCTGTTCAACAGTAGGAAAATTCTAATGCATGTGCTACACATTATTTTAGGGGTCTCTAAGGACATTAAGCCCTATTTAGAGTGATAACTAGCTCAGTATAGTGTCCTTTATTTACTTTTCTCCTCTTTCTGGTCTTACTTTCCCTATTCCCTTCTTGTGATTTTTTTTTTTTTTTTTTTTTTTTTTTTTTTTTGTCTCAACATTCAAGTAAACTATTTGAGGCCAAGTATTTTTCTCAACATATGATTTTTAAAAAGCAAATTAAACCACTATTAGCTATCTTAGTAATAAACATCAAAAACACTGGTAAAAATATGGATTTTGAACAACACAACTAACATAATTGACCTAAATGAAATGCAGTGTCTAAATGTGATTTTTGCTGTTCCCAGAAATCACAGAATACAAATCGCATTTTCTTTAAATGTTGTTTTTAAATTTACAAGTCCTGTAAAAGAGATTTTTCTCTGTACTGATTTCTAGACTAATTTCTTTCTGATTAAAGAGCACATGCTTTAAATATTCTGTGACTTGTCTTATAGCTTAGCATATGGACAATTTTGATAAATATTCCATGTGCATATGAAAAGAATTTGTATTTTGATGGGTAAATGTAATGTGGTACTTTTGGTATTCTGGAACAGGAAAAAGACTGTAAAAACTAAAGAATTTTGAATAAATTATGCACTTTAACAATAAGGTATTATTATATTGGCCCATCATTTTTACCAAATGTAACATAATAATGTAAGTGCTAATAACAGAGGAAAGTGGGTGTGGGGCATATGGAAACTCTGGATCGTCTTTACAGTTTTTCTCCCAAAAATGAAAGTTTATTTTAAATGCAATGCCAATTATAATTCCTAAAAAATAAGACACCCACATATAAATCTAACAAATACTATAATGGATCCATATGATTAAAATTATAAAATGTTGATAAAATCAAAGAAGTTCTCACAAATAAATGGGCTGACATACTATGTTCATGGATTGGGAGGTTCGGCATAATGTGGATGTTAATTTTTCTCAAATTATCATATATATGTATATGCATTTTTATAGCCTATAAAATTTTGTTATATTGTTATGTAAATAATTACATATTATATAAAAATTGTATATTATATATAGTATATAATATATTTTAGGAATTTTGAATATCATATATAATATATATTCTATGTATACAATATATTTTTTCATATAATATATACAAAATATATTATACATTTGATTATACATATATGTATAAAATACATATTTTATGTATGATTTATAATTTTATATTTTATATATAATTCCTGGAAAAATTTCAGAAACAACCTTAAAAATATAGAAAATATTGTTCTAAAATATATATGAAAGACAAAAAAACTAAAGTAGCCAAAAATTTTTAAAAATAAGAATTAAGTGAGAAGACTCACTCTCTCCTGTTTCAACATTTACCATATAACAAAAATAAACTGGCTAATGGATAAGTATATAGATCCAAAGAACAGACCAGAAACCCCAGAACTAGACCCATAGAGGAACAGCCAATGAAGTTTTGGCAAAGGTGCAAAAGCAATCCAAGGGTAGAAAGATAATCTTTTCAATAAGTTGTGCTGGAGCAATTGAATATCACTAGCCAACTACCAAACTTCAACCTAAGTCTCACCTTGTGTAAAACATAACTGGACATTGATTACAAATTTACATGTTAAGCTGTAGAGCTTTTAGAAGACAACAAAACAAAATATTTGGAACCAAAGACTTATGGCATCTCAAACTAACACTGAAGACAAAATCCCAGAATGGAAAAAACAATTAAAATTTACCAAAATCTACAAGTTTTGCTCTGTGAAAGACCTGTTTCAGAGAATAAAAGAACACACTGCAGACTGAAAGAATATGTTCACAATCCATATATGTGGCAATGGACTCATACCTACACTGTATGCAGACTCTCAAAACTCAACAGCAATTTTGTGATTTCAGATCTTACATTGACTTCTTCAATTCAATTCAAATTAATTTTGTGTATGTAGTAAAAAAAAAAAAAAAACAGGTCTAATTTCACTCTTTTGCACTTACATGTCTATAGTTTTCCCAGCATCCTATATTGAAAACTTTTTCCTTTTTGGTATGAAACCAAAACCTCAGGCAACAAAATAAGAGACAAATGAGATTGTGTCCAATTAAAAAGCTTCTTCACAGTAGAGGAAACAATCAATAAAAATAGAAAGCAATCTAAGGAATGGGAGAAAATGGGTGCTAGCCATATATCTACTAAGGGGTTTGTATTCAAATATATAAGTAACTCACACAACTCAATAGCAAAAAATCAAATAACCAAATTTAAAAAGTTGGTAAAAGATATTTCCCCAAAGACATACAAATGTCCAACAGGTACATGAATAGATTCTCCACATTGTTAATTATTAGAAAAATGCAAATCAAAACTGCAATAAGATATCACCTCACATTTGGTAGAATGGCTATTAAAAAAATAAAATAAAAGATAACAGGTGCTGGTAAAGATGTGATGAGAACCCCTCTTTGTACACTGTGCCTGGCAATATAAATTTGTATAGTCAGTTTGAGAAAACTGAATAGAAGTTGCTCAAAAAAATTAAGATAGAACTACATATGACCCAGAAATTCTGCTTCTGGATATATATTCAAAGGACATAAAATTAGTACCTTAAAGAAATGTCTGCACCTCATATTCACTACAGCATGTCTCACAAAAGCTAATATACAAAGTCAACTTAAGAGTCCACGGATTGGCAAATACCTAAGGAAATTGTGCTACATACATACAAATTAATATTATTTAGACATAAGAAAGAACAAAATCCTGCCATTTACAACAACATGAATGATCCAGGCACAGAAAGACAGATGGCACATGATCTCACTCATACATAGAATTTAAAACATTGGAATTCTCAGAAACAGAATAATAGTGGTTGCCCTGAGAGGTGAGGAGGACAAATATGGAAATGTTGGTGGAACGGTGTAAAGGTTAGTTGTAAGATGAACAAGTTCTGAAAATCCAATCTAATTTAAGGCATGTATGTTGATGAATGTATTAATCAATTTGTGATAATCATGCAATATACATGTATATCAAATCAGCACAATGGACAATTTCAATATATTAGTGTTTACTTGACAAATATTTTTAAATAAGAAAAAAATGCCTCAATAGTCTTAAAAGAAAATAATCCAATTAGAAAAAGGGTAATTCACATGGAAAAAAAATCACCAAAGATGAATATAGATGGTAAATAAGCACAAGAAGAGGTTCAATCTCACCAGGTATCAAGGAAATGCAAATTAAGGCTGTGATATCATTTTAACATCTATTAAACTAGCAAACGTGAAATAATGACAATTCCAAACATTGGCAAAAATTCAAAGAAAATGGATCTCTCATCCATTATTAGTAGAGATGCAGACGGTATAACCACTCTGGAAAATAGTTTGGCAGTTTCCTAAAAAACTAAAATGTAGGGCTGGGGTTGTGGCTCAGCAGTAGAGTGCTCGCCTCGCATGTGTGAGACCTGGGTTCGATCCTCAGCACCACATAAAAATAAATAAACAAAATAAAGATATTGTGCCCTCTATAACTAAAAAAATTTTAAAAATAAAATAAAATGTACTTATCACAGGACTCAGCAAACAGACTTCTACCCATCTGTCTCAGAAAAAAATGAAAAGTGATGTTCACAAGCAATCTGTCTATGAATGTTCAATTGATTGACATCTGGAGGGAATCAATTGGTTCCCCAGATAACTTAGCATTCCCACGACGGGGGCTCATGTTAACCACAAGTGATTCACCACTCCCAGTATGGTTCCAGTCTTCCCCGGTGTTGTGTGCCTCAAATGAAAGTTTTTCATCCTACAAAAGTTGGTCATAGTGAGCAAAATTCATACAGGTTGAAATCGAAGATGCAATGTATAAGAACTGCAAGAAAAAAATTGACTTTCACGTGAGTGCTCGTAATAAAATTATTTTTAAATAAAAGGAGAACCGGCCATAAAAATATCTGGAAAGAAAAATAGCAGTTGCTTTTAAAGAATAGGATGCCAAATACATTGGCATATTATTTTCCAAAATAATCCTGAATGGCTGCTAACAGTCAGTACTATTTAGTACGGACTTTTGAAGTCTGTCTGGGGGTAACACCATCCAAGTCATGGTCAGAAATATGAAAAGTGTGGGAAGGAACAGAAGACTTTAGAGGCTGCAGAATGTGCCGTTTATTTCCACGTTCAAAGGCAGAAGAGAGGAAGCCAAGAAGATGCCTTTATTCCTTTGTGAGATTTCTATTGTTCATCATGCTCTAATTATGAAATTTGAACTTAAAAGGATGAAAGGGAAGCTCAGTCCTCTGTATAAAGTATATCTTTTCTGGAAACAGTTCTTAACCGTTTAAATGGCAGGTTTGCGTACCCTGGGCTGACCTGATAGTTAAAGCAATATTCTGTAATACCCAAAACAGTCTGCAAAGCTGTGTTTCTTGATTCATTTGTGTTCCAGACAAATTAGAAGGCTGTATGGCAGAGAGAGAAAACACTGCTAATCTTTCATGACTGTTAGGTGGTTTCACGAAATGTAATTGTGGAAGCAAATTTCTCAGTTACCAAAAAAAATATAGAGAGAGATGTTGTGCTATTTTCTTCAACTCAAAATGAATTCATTTATTCCTTAATCACAGAAAAAGCAACAGCTCTCCAACTGAACAAGAGGAGATGTAGGAAATTTCTACAAAGCAGAATTTTAAAATAAAATGAAAAAAGGACTTGGAGAATACTTTCATTTCTTTGAAGCACAAGCGGGAGTTAAGAGGAGCTGTGGATGCGGCAATCCAGAATTAATACCTTATATTTGGAAAATCAACATGTTTGGGGATATGAAAAGCGCAAAACAACGTGAAACGAAATAATCTTGGGTCATTACGCATCTACAGTATTTGCCCGGCTCAGGCACATTCAGAGTTATGTTAAAGACATAACAGTCCCTACTTCCATTCAAGGCATTTTTTTCAATAAATGAAACTCCAGCCACAAAAGCAGTTGACAATGTGAAATTACAAAAAAAAGCTGTCAGAAGGCCTGTGTGGGAGATACATTCGCCATAAGCACAAGAGCTAGGAATCTGAGAAGCTTTTTTAATGGATTCAGAGACCTTTGAAAAAAAAAAGGTCTCCTTCTCCAGTAATTGAATTTGACACCAATGTTCTTTGGATGCTAGGGCTGTACAGGGTATTTTCCCATCCACATCTAGGCTAAATTGGAGATGGTGACCTCTGATAGACTAGAGCAATCCAGGAAGTAATAGAAACCTCACTTCATAGAAACTGGTGACAGGTTGGGATTAAACGCTAGGCTCGCCAGGAACAGCCAGAGTCCTTCGTGGGGACCCACAGGCTTTAGTGGAATGGAGATTTTAAAAAACATTCTACAAACGCTTCCTTTTTCAACTTGCTCTAACTAAATTGAAAATTATAAACTAAGATCACCTCACAATGGAGACACAGCCAGGACTTAGATCCAAAGGATATGCCTGAGGTTCCTTAGTTCAATGTCATTTTGCAGAACTCTGTAACAGTGGCTGAGAAGTACTGCAGAATGTGGTCAGGGCTCTATGCATAAGGATACTCCTTGTGTTACTGCCTCAAAGGGTGAATAAGTCAACACACCTAAGTGTTTAAGAATAAGGAACTGGTTAAGACAAGGCACATCAGAGAGGGAGTTTTATGCAGGCATTTATAGAATCTTTTTAAAGAATATTTAATTATATTTCTCAAGCTACATTATGAAGGAAGCAAAATAGAGAATTACCCATGTAATGAATATACATATATCTGAATATATAATATATGCATAGATTAAAAGTCTAGAAATTATTGCGTGAGGATCACCATGCAATTAGCTTATGAAAGGTTCTTTTTGATATTCTTTTGCTAATCTGCATGTTCACTGCAATGAATATATATTATTTTCTAACCAAAAAACTGAAAAATCGAGTGTAAGTATAGTTACAGTCCTTTTAACCACTAAAATGTTGGCTGTACTTACATGCTTATTGTTACTTCATCTACTAGAAAAGGTTTTATTTAAAACACTGTGTTTGGAACGCTGAGAGAAGGTCCAAAGTATACAGTTGTCCCTTGGTATTCATAAGGGATTGGTTCTAGGATCACTGTGAATATGAAAATCTGGGGATGCTCCAGTTTCTTATATAAAATGGTGTAGGATTTTCATATAACCTACACACACACTCCTGTGTTTCAAATCCGCTGTAAATTATATAAAATACCTTACACTAAATAGTTGCTATCATGTGTTGTGCAGAGAATAATGACAAAAAGTCTGCACATATTCAGTACAGACGTTATTTTTTGAAAATATTTTTGATCCAAGATTGGTGGAATCCCCAGATGTGAAAACCACAGATATAGAAGGCTAACTGTACATATGTGCATCCCTTCCCTCCCAGAAGTGCACAGAGAAAAAGGAAAAAGAATTGAGAATAGAGAATGAATTTTCCTCTGTTCTGAAACAGAAAATGATACAAACCTCTTCAACAAACTTGAAAAATTATATGCAAGCTATAGTTCCCTCTTCCTGGTCTTTAAAAAGACTAGAATTTGCACATGTCTTAATCATTTATTTCCCTTAAAGATTAACTAGTTGAACAAATTTTGACATATCCATACTATTAGAAGTAATGATTTCAATCTAAACAAATTGATTTATAGACATGTATTATTAAATAAGAAAAGAAAGACACTTAAAATTATATGGTTTCAGATATAGAAGAGGTAAAGATATATGTATATTATTTGTAATTATGTATTCCTATAAAAATACATATATACATGTAATTGTGGATACACACACACAGAGTCCCTGACTTATTATGGTTTAACTTACGCTCTTTTCAATTTTATGATAATGTGAACAAAATATGAATTCAGTAGAGACCATACCACACATTTTGATACTTCCCGGAGCTAACTGTATGTGGCAGGATACTCTGGTGTGATGCTGGGCAGCAGCAGTGAGCTGGGCTCCCTGTCACGAGGGTAAACAACTAGCACTCCACAGTGCACTGTGCTGCCAGTGTTTTTTGGATATTGTGTTTTGTGTTTTCACATCCCATTGTGTCTACAAAACACCCATCTGTGTGTCTACATGACATATCAATATTTATTATAAAATACACTTTGTTTCAGATGATTTTTCCCAACTGCAGGCTACCATAAATGTTCCAAAACATACATGTATGTCCGTTTGTACAAAACAGTGACTTGCAAACTCTTTATGACAGATGGTATATATGCATGAGAAGGAGAAAGAGAGAGGTTATGTGGACTTGGAAAAATGTGAAAGACTCGTCACACATGGACGTTCACCTAATAAAGGAAGAGAGAACTAATTAGATGTCAAGTAAAATAATCAAAATTATTTTTACATCATCCACATAAATGTTTATTTCATGAATGAACAGTGTAACTGTCACTGGAGTTGTCTTCCTAACAAAAGAGCCAAACAAAATGTATGAGTCAGCTGTTTTCCCATGTTGAACAGGTAGAACAGGATGTCATCGCTGAGAGAAGGAGAACGTATGAGACAAGCTCAATGAGTGTGAAGTGCAATTAGACCTTGGGAAGAGGTGGAACCTGGATTGAGCACCACCGGGATCCTCCCTCTCTTCCTCTGGGTCTTACTTCTGTTTCTCTTTGCCCATCAGCTTCACTCTCCATGAAAGCTGCATTTCTCCACGTGGCCTAAGACAAGGCCAGAGATGCAATTTGTCCACAATTGCCCTGATTTTCTGCCTAACAGTATCTTTCTGCCACAGACCAGCAAGAGCAGCAGTCTTGATGAACCGAGGAGGCAGGTATTGGAGTTCCAGATGGCTGAAATCAGTTGGAATTTTCAGAGCAAGATTTATGAGGAAATTGAACTAAGTAGGGAAGGAAAGATCAATTTCATGGGGATTCACTAGACTGCTAGGCTGAGAATTAGACGGATTGTGCTACAGGGTCAGATTCTGCAAAGTTAAGCAGAGATGGTCTGCCACATGAATAAAAGCCAAAGAATAATATTAGGAGACCATCCAGCCAAAGCCAAGAGATCACATTATACTAGTAACTGATAACATTCAGTTAACCATCTTATAGAGTAAGAAACATAAGATTTGGACCAAAAGAGAAATAGACCAATCTTCACAAAGTATAAAAACAATCTTAACAGGACCAAAATCATTAGATAGGATTTAATGTGCAAGAAAAAAAAATTTAATACCTTTTAGAGCAACACGATGTAATCCATATTTCCTAACATATACCAATCACAATGTCCAGCACATATACAAAAATTAGTAGAAAAGGGACATACAATGCTGACGTGAAGAACTTCATGGACTTCCTAGCAGATTGGAAGCAACCAAAGAAAGAGTCGGTTAATTTGAAAACAGATAAATAAGATTTATCCAGTGCTAAGGACAGAGGAAAAGGGTTGAGACACAATGAATAGAACATTAATAATCTTTAAGAGAATATTTAGAAAAGGATAAGAAAAAGTCAAGCAAAAAAAATTTTAAGAAATTATTCATAGAATTTATCAAATTTAGTGAAGAGGACAAACCTGTAGTTCCAAGAAGTTAACAAAAACAAACAGGAAAAACAGAAAAAAAATCTACTCCAAGGCACATAATAATCAAACTGGTAAAAAACAAAGATAAAGAGAAAACTCTAAAAGTAGCCAGAGAATAACCACATACTAAATACAAGGGAACAGTAGTATAAATGATGACTAATGTTATATTAGAAATGACATTATCCACTAAAATTGGATATTTATATTTATTTCATGAGCACAGAGTTTATAAAGAGAGACAAGAAAAACAACAACAAAAAAGGACAAATAGGAAAAAATAATAGACATAAAAAACTACCCATGTCAACAATCATTGTATATGTTAATGGACCAAATAAACATTACAAATAAAAGGCAATGATTGTTGGACCGTATAAGATAATAATAATAATAAAAAAGTCTATTCACATATGTGTGTTGTTTAAGGAGATATTCTTTTAATAAAGTAAATGTAGAAACTGAAAGGTTTCAAGTAGAAAAAGGTAATGTCAATCAAACAATAGCCTAAGAAAGTTGGGGTGAGTGCATTAATATCTGATATAATGGACGTAGATAAGGAGAATTGATGGAGATTTTTTTAAAAGGACATATTTAATAAGAAAAGAATACTTTTAAGGAGTTAACAACAACTATAAGTGTATATGAACCTAATAACAGCACTTCCAAATACACGAAGAAACACTCAAGAACTAAAGGAACAACAGGCAAATGCGTGCCATCAGTTGGGGACTTTAACATGGTCATTCTCAGTAATTGACCGACGTATTTAGGAAGGATTATTCCTCCTAAGGCATCTGGGTCATAAATAAGTTCTAACACATGTAGTGACTGAAATATCATACAGTATGTACTCTGACCAAAATAAAGTTGAATTTCTAAAATAATAAGATATCTACCTTGTCCCAATTATTTAAAAGTTAAACAATATACTTCTAAATAATACAGGAGTAACAAAGGTTATGAAAACAATTAGGAAATATTTAAACTGAAACATAATAAAAAATGATAGACCAACATTTGTAGGATAAAACTAAAGCAATGATTAGAAAAAAAAAAGATCATAGCCTTACATGGCTATATTTAAAAAGAAAAATGGTAAAACTCACTTTCTGCCATAAAGAAGTTAAAATTTAAACCAAAAAAAATCATATTAGCAGAACAGATATAGTTAAAAGAACATAAATCAGTAAAGTAGAAAACAAATAATAGAAGAACTTAACAAATCAAGAAATTGGTTCTTTGAGAAAAATTAATAAAATTGACAGCCCCCTAGCAGGAATGATCAAGAAAAATAAGAACGAAATCATGAAATAGAAAGCAGGCAGGAAAACAACCTGGTGTGGTGGCACATGCCTATAATCCCCGTGGCTCAGGAGGCTGAGGCAGGAAGATCACAAGTTCAAAGCCAGCCTCTGAAACTTAGAGGACCCTGAATAATTTAGCAAGACCCTGACTCAAAATAAAAAAGGTTTGGGAATGTTGCTCAGAGATTAAGAAGCCCTGGGTTCAATCTCCAGTGCCATGCTTCTGACACAAAAATAAAAAGAAATAAAACAGACAAGAGAGAATTAAATCAGAAGTTGATTCTCTGAAAAGACTAACAAAACAGATAACCCTAGAAAGACTGATGAAGAAAAAAACAAGTGCATATTACTAAAATTAGGAATGGAATCGGGGATTGTCTTCTGTATTCTCCATATCCTGTAGACATTAAAAATCCAATAAGGGAATATTACAAATGACTTTATGTCAGTTAAATTGACAGTATAGATTAACAAATCATTTGGCAGAAGAGCATAGATAAAGTAAAACAAGAGAAAACAGAAAATCTAAATGCACTCTATTTAGGGATTTCAATTTGTTATCAAAAATCTTTCCACAAAGGAAATTGCAAGCATAGTTGGATTCCCTGGTGAATTCAAAAATTAGGAAAGAAATAATGCCAATCTTGCATGAATTCTTTAATAACACAGAGAAGAAAGAAAACTAGAACTAAATATTAGAAAAAGTTTAAAAATCCATTTACAATATAATTCCCAAACATAAATACTTAGACGTAAATTCAACAAATGATGCATAATACATCTGCAGTGGAAACTACAAAACTTGCTTTAAAAATTAAAGATTTAAAAAAATGGAGAGATTAACTATATTCATAACTGAGTGAGTTGACAGGAAGATATCACTTCTCCTTAAATTTGTCTATAGATTTATCCCAATGTCAATCACTACGCTGGCAGCATTTTTTTTTTTTTTTTTTTTAGGACGTATGAGTCAAAGAACCTAAAATAGCCACAGTATGTTGAGGAAACAAAGTTGGAGGACTTAGTATGCCTACTGAAGATATCCAGTGATCAGAACAACATGGTATTGGCATAAGGATAGGAAAATAGATCAATAGAACAGACCAGAGAATCCAGAATTAGACAGACACTTATGTAACCAACTTTTGATGAAAGCATCTAAGTAGTTAGTTTAATGGGAAAAAGAAAGGTGTTTCAAGAAATGGTGCTGCCCAAACTGAGCAACCACATGGATCAAAACTGAACCTCAACCTTTATCTTACCCATAAATAAAATTTACCCAAGATGGTCAATAGGTAACGAAAAATATCAAAATTTTAACGCTTCTAGAAAAATAAAAACAGGAAAACATCTCACAAACTGGATCTAGGAAAAGAGTGCTTAGGTAGGATACAAAAAGCAACAGCCATGAAAGAAAAACATTTGTAAATTAGAATTCATCAAATTAAAAACTCTTGCCAACCAAATTACATCATGAAGAAAATGAATAGGCAAGAGTGAGGGAAAATACTTACAAATTATATACGTAGAAAATATGAAATAAAACTCAATGATAAAAAGAAAAAAAACCTAAAAATAGGGAAAATCTTAGACACATTACAAAGCACTCAACAGCATTGTTATTAGAAAAGTGAAAACCAAATCCACTAGGTACCCTCTAAACTCAATGACATTAAAAAGACTTGCAATCCCAAATATTAATGAGGAAGGAGAACAGGAACTTGAACACATCGTTGGCAGGGGCATACAGTACTGCAGCTCACTGGTAGATCATTCCGCAGTTTCTTATTAAGTTAAACTACTCTACCCAATAGCCTAGCAATTACCCTCCTACACATTTACCCACATGAAATGAAAATATTCAGCTACAATGAGACTTGTGTAAGAATGCACATAATAACTCTGTTTATAATAGTTCAAAACTGGAAACTACCCAAATGTCCATCAACGGGAAAATGGAGACACACATTGCGATTTATTTACACAATGGAACGTGCAGGGCAATAACAGGTAACAGACTCCAATAAACATAATAACAGGAATGAATCCCACAGACGTTATGCAGAATCAAGGAAGATGGTCACAATGCTACATCCTTCACAATGCCATTGATTTGAAGTTCCAAAGAGAAAATATGATACAAAACTAACAATAACCAGTGAAGTGGCTGCTGGGGAGATGTATGAACTAGTAGGGGTGAAAGGGAACCTTTCAGGTGATGATCACAGCACAGTGATGGCAGCTTCAGGAGCTATATAGATATGCCCACCACCAGAAGCAGAGCAGGGCCCATCTTTCCACAGTATCTCTATTTTCCACCTTTGTGTGTGTGTGTGCGCGTGTGCTGGGGGTGGGGTGTCCAGGGATTGAAACCATGGGTGCTCTACCACTGAGCTATATCCAGATCCTTTTTACTTTTTATTTTGAGACAGAGTCTTACTAAGCCTCCCAAGCTGGCCTCAAACTTGCAGTCCTCCAACCTCAGCCTCTCAATTCACTAGAATTACAGGCATGTGCCACCACGCCTGCCTCAGTGATATTTTTCAAAGCAAAGACTGATAAACTGGACTGCATAATGTTAGTTAAAATTTCTCCCTTTCAAAAAACAATCACCATAAATAAAAATCAGGGGGAAAATGACAAACAGGGATAAGAATGACTTATAAAACATACAATAGATAATGGGGTTAAGACCCAAAGACCTGCCACATATCAATAGGAAACAAAATAGAGACCCCAATAGGAGAACCAACAGGCAATTCCTAGAGGAAGGAACTCAATTAGGAAAAAGGGAAACTTATTAAACATGGAAAACGTGTTCCCAATCACAAACACAAAAAGTACACATTAATGGCTTGGGGGTCTAGCTCAGTAGTACTGTGCTTGCCAAGAGCATGCAGGAGGCCCTGGGTTCAATCCCCAGCAGCCCCCCCAAAATAGCACAAATTAAAACATGGAGATATATGTGGTACATCCAGATTATGGCTCTGATAAAAATTAGAAATATAGGTACTGATATGGAAAGATCTCTGGGTTATGGCAAGTAAGGGAAAAGTGAGAAAAAATGTCATGCATAGTCTGATTCAGTATTTTAGCAATATATCAAATGCATTTAATAATACATGCTAATAATCATATTATATAAGCATCACATATATATAGTATAAATATGTTAAAACATTAACAATTGTTGCTTGTATATAAAATATATGAACATAATAGATATATTTATTATCATTTATTCTAGAGTATATCCAAATATATATTTCCATAAAAATAATCAACAAAATGCTAAAATGGCAACCTTCAGGCACTTTGTAGGTGTCGGTAGGTGATGGGGTATTTTCACTTTCTAATTTATGTTTAATGACTTGAAATTGTGAGGGACATACCTAGTGAAACCAGTTAAAGTGGTCAAAAGCTATGGGGCTGATAATTATTTAAAGCCCTTCCTGGCACTCAGTGGTGCTGGGGGAAGCCCTGCCACACGCCCCTCTGGTACACGTGCAGGGCAAGGCTGATTTCTAGAGTAGCCTCTCTGCACGGGGCAATGTGGAAAGAGTGCTGAATTGCAGATTAATCAGAAAAGAATTCAAATGAGAGCAAGTGGGCGAAGAAAAAAGGATCTCGGCGGGCATCTGAGGTGCAACTTTCACTTTTCTTCCTTAATCGATCCTCATCATGGCCCCCAGGACACTGGAGGGGGGAGCCAGGATTAAAGGTCAAGATTTATCTCTTTATTATTTGGATTTGGCTCTAATCTATTTGGTTTGGCACTCAGGAATTTTAAATTGGTATTTCTTAAAGAATAAAGTGTATTTTTTCCAGTCACAACAGGCTCTTCCATTATTTCCTAAAAACAGAAAATAAATCTAAAAGGAAAAAAGAAATCTAAGAAGTGAAAAATAATCATGTATTATTTTGAAAGACAACCAGTGATAAAATACAGGGTTCCTGGGCCAAAGTGTACAAATATGACACATAATTCTTAAAATGTTCTCAAAAAGATTATGCTAATATAATTCCAATTAACAATTTACCTTCCTTGAACATAACCAATTAAAAATTTCCACCCTCCCTTCAATAGCCAATGAGCAAAGTCTCCGCCCACCCGCCCAGCCCCCACCTGCGGCTGTGTTCTTCTCCCTGGATATTTCTGAGAGTCCTCTGGATAGTCTACCTAGGCCAGCCCTTGGCGTCCCTCCCATTTCAGACTTCTGCATGTCACCGTCCCCACCTAACCTGCCCTTTCCCCTAAAGCTATCATGGTTTCACGTGCGGATATGGACTTGACCTTTAATTCCCTGGAGCATACACAGCTCAAGTGAAGGCAGCATGCAACTAACTCAACTAAAACCTGGAAGCCAGTACAGCAGGATACCGGTGAAAATATTATTTGCTACTTCTTTATTTTATTTCATTTTATTTTTTTTGCTCCTGAGATCTTTTGGAGTCCTATGGCCTCGTCTCTCCTTAGCCCAGATAAGAAATTACAGATTAAGTATTCTTTATCTGAAACGCTTGGGACCAGAAATGTTTCAAATTTGGAACTTAAAAAAAAAAAGATATTTATGTAACCTGGGTTTGGGATGGGATAACCAAGTGTGAACATGAAATTCATGTTTTGTAGCTACCTTATACATGCAGCAAAGGTAATTTTACATAATACTTCTAGCATGCCTATGTTTTAATGGCAAACCATTTCTTGAGGATAGGTGTGGAATTTGTGGCTTGTAGCATCATCTTGGTGCTCAAAAATTTTAAGTTTTAGGGCATTTCTGATCTGGGATTTGGGGATTAAGGGTGTTTATCCTATACCATACCCCAGTGGGCAGTTTACCTCCTGCAAGCAGAAGGCTCCTGAACCCTTCTCCCATATTTTCATTACAGATCCAGTTGTTCTTTCTTATATGCAGCCAAAGGAAAATATTCTTCCTCCAAAAGAAGACAAGTTTTATATTTGTGTATAAAGCTTTACATATCAACCTGAAGCGTCTTCATTTTGATGAGCGGTGATGTTTCTGAGAACTCTGTGTACCTTACCTGTCTCTTCATACCAAATGATTGCTTCCAGAACACAGGGAGAGCCTGCTGGACACAAAATCCAGCTGCCACCCCAGAAGGCAGACCCTTCTTAAGGCTCACCAAACAGTAATTCTTTTCATTGCCAATGATTTAAGATCCAGATTTCACCCCAGCCATAGGAAAATATTGCTAGCAGTTTTATAGTAGTCAGATGGAAATAAGAGCTCATTTATGTTGAGTTATCTTTGATGGCAATCAGTTACCTTGATTTACATAGTTCACCTCACCTCTAACTCATTGTTATCCTTTACATGTATGACCCCACTTCCCAGATCCATGCTCTGTGTAGCTGCTTGGGCTTCCTGCTACACAGGAACCATCAGACTATAACCAGAGTCCCAGAGCCACCAGCTAAAGGAAGGAAAATAGCATGGAATTCAGGGGGTGGTTCCGCTCATCTTCTAAGGAGATTGTGTGGGGACTGCTGCATTTTGACCAGACACTAGATGCCATTTGCCTGGTATCACAAATGACCAGTCATTTGGACTCTTCAAGCAAGATTAGCTCAGGATCCAGGGCCACCGGGAGTTACATGGCCCCCCACTGGCCTTGAGAAGGGTTTAATATCCAAGATGTGGCTGCTTTCTCTAGGACCAAGCCCCATGACTTCTAAAATTGCAGAAACTATGTTTACTTTGCATTCATTAAGTCAACAATATGCATTAGTACCCACACACCAGGAACCCAGCTAACTTAGCAGTGAACCACAGCAACATTAAATGACACTGTTCTAGAATGAGCAGAGACTGAACAACCATTTTGAGAGTTAACCCAATCAACAAATGGGCCAAGGACCTGAACAGACACTTCTCAGAGGAAGACATACAATCAATCAACAAGTACATGAAAAAATGCTCACCATCTCCAGCAGTCAGAGAAATGCAAATCAAAACCACCCTAAGATACCATCTCACTCCAGTAAGATTGGCAGCCATTATGAAGTCAAACAACAACAAGTGCTGGCGAGGATGTGGGGAAAAGGGTACACTTGTACATTGCTGGTGGGACTGCAAATTGGTGTGGCCAATTTGGAAAGCAGTATGGAGATTCCTTGGAAAGCTGGGACTGGAACCACCATTTGACCCAGCTATTCCCCTTCTCGACTATTCCCTAAAGACCTTAAAAGAGCGTACTATAGGGATACTGCTACATCGATGTTCATAGCAGCACAATTCACAATAGCTAGACTGTGGAACCAACCTAGATACCCTTCAATAGACGAATGGATAAAAAAAAAAAATGTGGCATTTATACACAATGGAGTATTACTCTGCACTAAAAAATGACAAAATCATGGAATTTGCAGGGAAATGGATGGCATTAGAGCAGATTATGCTAAGTGAAGCTAGCCAATCCCTAAAAAACAAATGCCAAATGTCTTCTTTGATATAAGGAGAACAACTAAGAACAGAGCAGGGAGGAAGAGCATGAGAAGAAGATTAACATTAAACAGGGACGAGAGGTGGGAGGGAAAGGGAGAGAGAAGGGAAACTGCCTGGAAATGGAAGGAGACCCTCATTGTTATACAAAATTACATATAAGAGGAAGTGAGGGGAAAGGAAAAAAAAACAAGGGGGAGAAACGAATTACAGTAGATGGGGTAGAGAGAGAAGAGGGGAGGGGAGGGGAGGGGAGGGGGGATAGTAGAGGATAGGAAAGGCAGCAGAATACATCAGACACTAGTATGGCAGTATGTAAAAACATGGATGTGTAACCGATGTGATTCTGCCATCTGTATACGGGGTAAAAATGGGAGTTCATAACCCACTTGAATCAAATGTATGAAATATGATATGTCAAGAGCTTTGTAATGTTTTGAACAACCAATAAGAAAAATTTTTAAAAAAAGAAATAAGCCACACTGCTTTTCAGCCAATTAATTGCAGTTTTTAAAATGTAACATTTTGAGGTAATGAACCACATGAAATGACTTCACTGTATTCTAAATTCTGAAAGAAACTGCCACGGGGCATTCATTGGAAATATTAGCTTTATCTGAAAAGTAAGAGGGAAGACAAATTGATGATAAAACAAAACAAAACAAAAACAGGAGAAAGAGTAGAAAATATCTGGTTGTATCAGAATGTGAAAAAAGATAGTAAGGGCTAAATGTGGGGTGCACACTAAGTTGTAAGAGGTTTGAGTGATGTGGACTTTATTTCCCTCTGAACAAGTTTGAAAAGAACCAATAAAATATATTGAAAAACAAACAAAAAAATACAAACAACAAAAAAAAAGAGAGGGTTAGCAGAAGGCACCACAAGCACCCCACAGTAGTGCTTGGTTTCCCACCTGATACCTCCTCACTTCTCTGAGGCTTTTCCTACCAGGATCCTGTTTGCTTAATTTTCTATTATCAGATCTCATAATGTTACCATATTTGGTAGAATGTGCTAGAATGTCCTACCCAGGATGCTGATGCTCACCTCTTATCACTGTCTTCCACTTGAATCTGCCTCGTCTCAAATCAAGCCTGATTTGAAGAGAGGAAGTGACAAGACAAGGGGTCGATAAAGTTCACAGAAGCTCAAAATCATACAGAAAGAAGAAATCTCTCCACAGGGAGTAACAATTAAAAGAGCCAGATTTCTGAAGAGTGATGATTTGTGTTGTTTTTCTTATCCTCACTACTTTATTTGTTGTTATTAAACTCATCTCAATGAATAGTCGCATAAGTTGGGAAGAAAGTTGGTCACATGTTAATCAAACCTCTTCTTTTTCTAGTCACGGAATTGTCAGGTGGAGAACTTTGTTTTGTGTGTGTGTGTACTTATGTACCTGAAGAGCAAATAAACGTTCAGTAAGTCATTGGAAGAACATGGCTGACATTTTATCTGCTCAAGGTGTCAGGACTAAGCCTTGCCCCAATATCACCACTATAGAGTATGAAATTATCAGACTCCACTTGCACTGATCAAAGCCTTACAGAAGAGGTCTGCATGCTCCCTGCTGGAGAAGCCTGGTCTTCTCTACTCTCTTCCTCCTGGGCATCTCATCAAGGGACAGCTTCTCCTCTCCTCTCCTCTCCTGCCTGCCCAGAGGCTCCTCTTTAAGCCACAGGACAGAAATGTGGACTTAAGGAGGAACAGCCTCAGAGTTTCATGAAAAGAACCCTACCAGGTTCTTTTTTTGAATAATCGACATTCCCTGGACTAGACTCAGGAGCTGACATCTCTTAGGTGATTGGCAGAGGCATTTAGGATTTCCAGGACTCCTGGATTCAGCACCTGGTAATTTCATGAAAGCTGACTCAAAATCCAATGGAACAGGAATAAATTCAGGCTGAATGAACTCAAAAGGAGAATCGAATTGTGATTATTTAATTTTGAACAAAGACTGGGGAGTTTTCAATGTTCAATGGCATATGAGAAGGCATTTTCTCCTCTTGTTCTATTTGCTTTTTCTTTTGTTTTAATTGTCATAAACTATATGCAATATTTAAAAATTGCCATTTTAATCATTTTTTAAATGTACAATTCAGTGGTTTTAGTGACATTCACAATGCTGGGCAAATATCATCCTATTTCCAAAATGTTTACATTTCTCCAAACATAAACTCTGCACCCAGCTGGTGGTTAAGTCCCCATGCCCCCAGCTTTGCCGCAGGCCGCTGGTCACCTCTATTCTACTAATTGTCTCCATGAATTTGGTTGCTTACATATTCATATAAGAAGAGTCCTACAATATTTGATTATTCATGTCTGATTTGTTTCACTTAGCACGATGTTTTCAAGGTTAATGCATATTATACTATGTGTCAGAAATTCTTCCCCTTTTGAGAGACTCTTTGCCACCTGAACCTCAGAACATTAGTTTCCAGGGTATATAAAGAACTCAAAAAACATTAAAAAAAAAAAAAAAGCAAATGACCCAATCAATAAATGTGCAAAGGAACTGAACAGGTACTTCATAGAAGAAGAAATACGAATGATCAATAGACATGAAAAAATGTTCAATATCTCTAGCAATTAGAGAAATGCAAATTAAAGCTACATGGAGATGTCATCTCACTCCAGTCAGAATGGCAAGTATCAAGAATACAAGTAACAATAAATGTTGGCAAGGAGGCTGGTGCGGTGGGAGGCTGAGACAAGAGGATTGTGAGTTCAAAGCCAGCCTCAGCAAAAAAAAAAAAAAAGTGAGGCACTAAGCAACTAAGTGAGACTCTGTCTCTAAATTTTTAGATAGACAGATAGATAGATAGAGGAGGAAAGGCACACTCATACATGGCTGGTGAGACTGCAACCACTCTAGAAAGCAGTATGGAGATTCCTCAGAAAAAAATGGAACCACCATTTGACCCAGTTATCCCACTTTTTGGTTTATACTCAAAGGACTTAAATCAGTATACTATATTGACATGGCCACATCAATGTTCATAGCAGCTCAATTCACAATAGCTAAACTATGGAACCAAACTAGGTGCTCTTCAACAGATGAATGGATAAAGAAAATGTGGTACATATACACAATAGAACATGACTCAGTGATAAAGAAGAATAAAATTATGGCATTTGCCAGTAAATGGATGGAACTGGAGACTATCATGCTAAGTGAAATAAGCCAATCCCCAAAACCAAAGGCCAAATGTTCTCTCTGATAGGTGATGCTGACTCACAATAGGTGGGGGTGGGGGGCAAGGAATGGAGGGTCACTGATTGGACAGGAGGGAATGGGGGGATATGAGGGCAGATAGGAATAGGAAAGACAGTAGAATAAATTGGACATAACTTTCCTATGTTCACATATAAATATATGGCCACTGTATCCTCCACATCATGTACAACCACAAGAATGGGAAGTTATACCCCACGTATGTAAGATAGTCAAAATACATTCTACTGTCATTGTTATGGTTTGGATGTGAGGTGGCCCCCAAAAGCTCATATGTGAGTCAATGTAAGAAGTTTTGGAGGAGAAATGATTGGGCTATAGCCTTAACCTAACAGTGACTTAATCCCTGATGGGATTTACTGGGTGGTAACTGGAGACAGGTGGGGTGTGGCTGGAGGAGGTGGTTCACTGGGGGTGTGGCTATGGGGTATATATTTGTATCTGGCCAGTGTATTCTCTGTTCCTCATCACCATGTGAGCTGCTTCCCTCTGCCACACTCTTCCACCATGTTTTCTGCCTCACCTCAAGCCCCAAGGATGGAACTGGCCTTCTATGGACTAAGACCTCTGAAATCATGAGCCCTCATATTTTTCTTCCCTAAAATTGTTCTGGTCAAATCATTTAGTCACAGCAGTGAAAAAGGTAACTAAAGTAGTCATGTATAGCAAAGAAGAACAAATTTAAAAAAAAAAAGAAATTCTTCCCCTTTTAAGACTGAATAATATTCCATCATGGTGTATGTACATGTGTATATATTACACACACATATACAAATATATGTATGGATAATTTTTATTATTCATTCATTTGCTCAGGGATGCTTGGGCTGTGAACAATGCTGCAAAGAGTATTTGTGCACAAGCATCTTTTAGAGACCCTGTTTTCGATTCTTTGAGGTATGTGCCTAGGAATGGAATTCCTGGGTCATTCCCTTGATGTATATTTAACTTCATAACTACACTTTTACATCTTGTTCTTTCTGATGTCTCACAATTCAGGAACAAATACTCTAACTGCTTCTTTTAGTGACAATATAGCTATTTGCATTCATTTAATAAAAATCTTACATATTTCCCATCAGAATATAATTGGACAGCTTGAGTGCATAATTAAGGCTATACTTATTGTACGGTGTCATAATTCGGAATAACTCTCACTTAGTCAACTCCGAGGAGCACTTTAGTAAGGACTCAAGGCTGGATTCCATGGGTGGAACCACACTTCTTCCAGCAAGCTGCCCTCGGGCCTGTCAAGACTTGCAGTGTCCCAGCCTGCACGTGGTCAGCAGGTCATTTGTAGCCAGCCAGGACCTGAGGAGACTTGGGGACATTGCAGGAAGGGGAATCCACACAAATTTGTAGGCACTGCAGGTAAAATCTGATGGGGATGAATTTCTTGGATTTTGCATCTTAACACACTAGCGTGGAAGAGCAAATATAAACGATCTTTGTTTTAATCTCTGGAAAATAGAGATATAGAAAATCCCATCTACATTCCTTCCAACATCTTCAACAGAGCTTCCCCCCACCCTGGCCTTAATGATTAATGCCATATGACCCTAGATGATTCTAGAATATGAAATGCTGCACCTATGTGGGCCACCAAAGCATAATGAGACCAGCCGTTCTGAACCCAGAACCATCCTTGGAGATAATTCATAAACACAAGGAGGAACTATTCAGAAAAAAAAAATCCAAAATATGGAAACAGAGGAATTGATAACTCCTGTTCTTGGCCTAGAACATCCACTCACAGGACTGCCCAAGGATTCCCTGACTCTCTTGCTCATATGTGAGACAATGTAAGAAGTTCTGGAGGAGAAATGATTGGGCTATAGTCTTAACCTAATAATTTACTAGTTAGAGGAATTTTGCAAACCTAGACAGATACTTCAATCTGTACAAAAGAAGTAACAATGCAAATTGTCCTAAAACAATGAAAATGAATTTTTCCCTGTAGATAAACAAATGGTTTTAGTCTGGAAGAGGAGATTGCCTCTCAGAGGTGAGAACTGTATTGTTGAGACTGTAGCACTAACTGGTCTCATGCATTAGCCAGGTTCTACGTGATACACAGTCTCTCTTTCATTTAAGTGTAGATATTTCTGCCTCTCCTGTGTCTTTTAGAGCCAGTTCCCCATTCTTTGGTTTCATCATTCATGTCTTACATGAATCCTTGACATGTGCTCACTTGAAAAAAAAAGAAAAGAAAAATTTACAAAGGAATGGCAAGACAGATGGGCTGCATCCCTTCCTGATAACCAAGGAAGCCTAGACTGTCCTGGAGTAACATCTTTAAAGTGCTCACAGAAAGTAACTGTCAACTTAGAAGTTACACTCAGTTCACCTGTCATCCCTGACCTTGGTAAAATACAGACATTCTCAGACACATGGAGATAAAGGGAGGTACGACCCATTAGGAAGAATTAGTAAAGAAAATGTTTCAATGGAAAGAAAAGGAAACTAAACGGAAAAGGATGAGATCCCTTTTTAAAAAAGAAATGGTGGCATTAAAGTCATACAGAGGGGCTGGGGTGGTGGCTCAGAGGTAGAGCGCTTGTCTAGTATGTGTGAAGCACTAGGTTCAATTCTAAGCCTCACAAATAAATAAATAAAATAAAGGTCCATCAACAACTAATTTTTTTTTAAAAAAGAATGCTACAGTGAGTAGTCTTTAAAAAATGCATATGGACAGCAATAACATGAAAGGTGGGGAATTAAAAGAGAAGTGAATGCATAGGAACATTTTTTTGTCTTTTGGAAAATGAAAAAATAATGAATTAAATGTGCATTTGTTTGCAAAATTTGTAGTTACCTGTGTATTTTTTAAATTTATGGTTAATAAAAATTTAGAGATATAATTTATAACTTCCGAACCAGCACAGAGAAAAACAAACAAATAAAAAACTATCCATCTAATGCAAGAGAACTAGCAAAGAGAAAAAGGCCAACACAGTAATAGTAAGGCCGACAAACAGTGGGATGAATTATGTCTTGGAAATGATACAGACATCAGTAATCCTAAAAATATAAATAAATTAAACTCATCTATTACAAATGGGGATTATCGGATGGATTTTAATTCACTTACTTGGTGGTTTCAAGATATACTAAAGCAAAACCTGGCAGTGAGATTTAAAGTAAAATTGGAAAAAAATATACTCCAGGCAAATATGAAAAGCAATAAAAAGCCAATATAGCAAATTATTACCACACAAAATAGAATTTAAGGCAAAATAATAGAAATAAAGAGCTACACTGCATAATAACAAAGGGAAATTATCCAGCAATAAAGTATGAAAATCATAAAATTACATGCAACTATGCACATAGCTTCCAAATACGCAAAGGCAAAAACTGACAACATTAAAATGCAAAATTGATACACTTCTATCAAACAGAAAGAGCTAGTCAGGAAAATATTGTTAAGGATAAATATTTGGATAGTAAAATTAACACGTTTAAGAAAAAACATGAAATATTTGCAAAAAAATGCTCCAACAACTACATCACAAAAAACCATAATGACAAAACTGATACCATTGAGACTACATTCTCTGATAACAATGTAATTTAAATAAAATCAAACAATAAAGAGATGATTTAATGTATATGACAGAATCTTGGTCTCTTTCCTCAGGAATTATGAAATAATTCATAAGTTAAGAACATAATGAACAAAATGTCATTAAAACTACAATAATACTAAAACTTATTAAATAGAGGTAAAATGTGACTTAGAAAATATGTGGCCTGAATATATTTTTAAATGAAATATTGAAAATAAATGTACTAAGGATTTAGTTCATAAATATAGGGGGAAATTGGCAAATTCAAGGATAAAAAGAAAGGAATTTTTATTTATATAATATACACACACATATATAAGGATTAATTAAAAACATATGTAAGACAAGCATTTTTAATAAACTAATTTTATAGTACCCAAAGTCTGGCAACATGATTGCTTCAGTTTGAACATGTTTCCCAAGTCAATGTGTTGAAAACTTGACCCCAGCAGATACTAGCCCCTCAATTTTGGACTTCCCAGCCTCCAGAACTATGAAGAAATAAATTTCTATGCTTTATAAATTACCAAGTCTCAGGTATTTTGTTATAGCAGCCCACATTAACTAAGACACTGATCAAGGGGGACAGAGAATAGAGAAAAAACAATTTTAGGAAAAAAGAAAGAGATATAACTATATTTGAGATTTTTAAAGCCCAAAAGGATACTGTCAACAATGCCAATAAATTTGAAAACTTAATCAAAATGGACAACTAGAAAAATGTGAATCATGAAAATTACTCTATAATGGCAGTGAGTCATAAATTATATAAAAATACTTTTAGTATCTTCTCCAAAACACAGATACCAAGCCCATATCAATTAACAAGTACTCAATGAACAACTAATTTTATATAATATGTAAGGCAATTTCAAACAATAAAAAGGGGATTTCTTTCTAGATATCAAAACAAGACAAGAACAATTCAAAAAAGATAAATTATAACTGAAGATAACTTAAAAAGATGAAAAATCACAAGTAAAATGTAAACATCCATAATCCATTAATGTAGCAAAAAAATTTAATCAATAAAATATTTAAAAAGAAAACCCAGCATGACCCAGTAGAATTTATCTCAGAAACTCAAGGACAGTTTGCTATTATAGAAAAACATTCACCCATTATTACATTAACAAAAGGAAACTATATGGCCACCCAGTACATGAAAAATAGAGTTTAATCAAGTTCAACAGCTCATTATAATAAATATTCACTATACTAAAAGTAGAAGGTAGCTCTTTTTAAGTCTTAAGATAACATACTGTTATCCTTTTTTTAAAAAAATTATACATGGTACTGGAAGCTTATTATTGAAAAAAACAATAATGATTTTAACAAAATTAAATTCAAGAAGATTTGCAAGAACTTTATTAACATTCATCAAAACTGCTGGATTCAAGTTCATCATCTAAAAGTAGAAGTTTTTCTCTGCAATAGAATGAAATATTATCTTAATGCAATAACTAAAAACAGCAACTAAAGTCTACTCCATAAATAACTTCCATTTCTGTCTGGAAGCCCATGGCTTTTATTCTTCATCGTCTACATTCATCAGTTTTCCCAGGAAGTGTTTGGAGAGATTTCTTCTCAATCCTCCTTGGAACTGTGAGCCTTTTCCATCTCAAGACTGTCTTCCTGAGCTTATAGATATTTTCTTTTAAAATTTGTTTAGTCAGATGAATATCTAATATTTACACATTAGATGTCCTGGATCTATCCCTATCTCTTTTCCCTCATGGTTTCTGTCTCTTTGTAGCTTCTTTTGAAGTTGGAATGATTAAGGCAGTGGGATACTAAAAGCAGTGATAAAATTATAGATAATTCTAATAACGAAGAAGCACAAGTAATAAACCCAAATCCACTGGGAAGTTCGGCCCGTAACAGGGATGGAGCCGTGAGCAGGCAAGTTTACACGTTTTAGACTTCTGTGTCAACTTTAGCAAACCTTGAAAGAGAATTTAATCTTGAGGAACACAGATGCACACTGACTCTGGCATCCTTAGTAGGTCTTTTTGTCAATAAACAGGGGTCACTTACAACCAGACAGGTTGTTTTCAACCACCATGAAAGACCCTGAGTTAGAGTTTACAGAGCCGGCACCACGCAGGAAGTACATTCACCACATCATTTTAGGAAAATCAAATATGTTGAAGCCAGAAATGCACAAAGTGCTGCAGATCATCACCGGTGTGGTTCACATTATTAAAATAAGACCTTTAACGTTCCACATAATATTTATGCAAGATTTATCCATTGTAAGTTCATACAAAATCTACAATGTTTTGTAATAAATTAGGGAAAAGATGATGAGACCACATTGTTCTACAAAGAGGTTCATGATTTAACTGGTAATTTACTTAAAATAATTGTCAAAGTTGCCAATGAGCTACATACACATTTGTTTTTACGAGATGAGAACTGATCATCTATTGAACTTTTCTATTACAAAAATCAGCTCTGTGGGGTGTGGTGACACATGCCTGTAATCCCAGCAACTCAGGAGGCTGAGGCAGGAAGATCATAAGTTCAAAGCCAGCCCCAGCAAGTGGCGAGGCACTAAGCAATTCAGAGAGACACTCTCTGCCTCTAAATAAAATACAAAAAGGGGGGGGGGGGGCTGGGGATGTGGCTCAGTGGTTGAGTGCCCTGAGTTCAATTCCTGGTACACCCTCACCCTCAAACTCAACTCTAAGTAGATGGTTGCTACAAAATTTATTTCCAAAAGAAAAAAAAATTCATGTACATGCTCTATCCCTTAAGAAGTAACATAACTTTTTAATGGTGGTTGAGAAAAAAAGAAACTGTACTTAAAAATCTCAAATTATGGATTAAACATTTTGAAAACAGATATTTGGGGACGTTTCTGTCCTTATGTAATTTATTACAATGAGAACACAATATATATCTTGTGTAAGTGTATCTTCTGTGAAATTTATTATGTTTGCATACTTAAAATTATAGAAATATAATTTTTCTACCCTACCCTATTTCTTTGAGAAGTAATGAAAAATAATACAAATACCTGTAAGTTGGAAATAGGCATTTTTAAAATAGTCCATCTGACTTTCAAAAACAGGAACAGCATGAATTCCAAAAAGTGCAGATGGGTACAGTTGAAATAAATTCCCTTGACAACATTTTGGATGGGATTGTGTAACAGGTGTTTGGTGAGCCCTTAGAAGACAAAATCATCATCACTCAAGGAAAAGTCAGGCTGAGCAAGCTTCCTTTCCTAGATTGAAGGGTGGGGAGGCCTCAGTCACACTGCATCTAGACTTCAGTAGGATATTTGGGGAAAGGTTGTAGGATGACATCCTTCAGGGAAATACAGAAAAATGTGGACTGAACACTGGGTATTAAGTGGACTTGCAGCTCACAGAAATGCATGGCCCTAGGGTGTTAATCAAGGAAGGATTATGAGCTGGTAGATTGAGACTCACAGAAATACCTATAACAAGGCATAATTAAAACTCCAACTAACATGCAATATAAGCAATCGTGCATAGCAAAGATTGCTCATGGTCCCCCAACTATTTGCACCTTCTTTCAGATAGTAGAAATTTTGGTGGAACAGATGAATGTATGGTTAAAAAAAAAAAAAAAGACTACCTTTCAGCCTCCTTTGCAAGTTGGTGAAGTGTGGATGAAGTTCGTTTCACAGGGTAATAAGGGCAGAGGTGATGTGTTCTGGAGATCGTGTGTTTAGGGGGAAACCCTTCACCTCTTGATCCTATTGCCTAGAATGGGAACATGTGGGTAAGCCATCTCAGCTCTAGGAATGGTGGAGAAATTAGAAATCACCTGCAGTTCAGATCCCACACCCAGTAATACCTGTGAACGCCATCTTGTTGAAGCCACATTATGTTGAGTCTCCACATGAGCACCTGCATCTATACGCTAATCTGATCTGATGTTTATATCTGACTGGCAGAGGACATTAAACTGGGAGGATAACCAACCTGGTCAGTGACATCAGGAGGTCAGCATCTTAAAAGACTGGGAGAGCTGAAACCCATGCGATGCATTTTAACAGACCTGCGCTATGCTAAAATAATCAATTGCATAATGACATAGAGGGAGCTCCACCATAAAAGGAGCTCATGTACTTAAAAAAAAAAAAAAAGATTTTCACTGACTTCAAAGCTCAGTCTGAGCTTCATCTTAGGCTGCAATAAGGAGATGGGATTTCACCTTCAATGATGTTCAGAGCCCCACTTCCACCGTTGACCAGACCACACAGAAAACAGCCAGAGGGAAGGTAACCAGGGTGCAAAGTGAAATGCAAACAGCAGACCCTTGTGGAATGGCCGAGCTGCCCGGGGCACTCGCAGGAAGCCTCTCCTCTCCCACTCGCCTTCCTGCATGTCCGGCTGGATCACTGCCTTCCCACCACTCGGCCCCTTGCAAACTCACGGCCAATGACGCCTTTCCCTCATGACAGTAGTGTCATTTTGATCACTCAAAACCATTTTTCACTATCAAATATTTCCATCTTGATGAAGAACAGCTGTGAGGAGACGCTTCAGCATATACCTTTGGTTTCTGAACCCAATTATCTGGTAACAAAACTTAATAAATAAAAATGGAATTTCCGGTTGAAGCCAGAAGCTGATATCACATTCAGCTCAGAGGCTCTGGGCTCCTCCCGTCCAGCCCAGGCCCACGGTTCAAGGTCGTGAGCTGTTCTGGATCTTTCTCCCCTGGCTCTTTCCATTCTCTTCTCCCATGCCCTCTGCTGCTTCAGGGAGAGCAAGTCAGAACAGGGTGGGGACAAACGGACATCAAAGTCTTCTCATTTATCTGGAGCTGTGGGTGCTCTCTCTTGACTCATGCCAGCTGGCTGTCCTGTGCTCCTTGGTGGCAGAAGTCCCAGCCCTGGCCCATGCACAGAGCCAGTTCAGGGTTTCCCAGTGGTCCTCCTAGCACTCTGTAAGCTGACCATTCCCATGTCATGGACTCTGTCTGAATGAGCCCCGCATGTCCCCCATTTTCTATGATGTGGCCCACAGGCTGGGAATGCTCACATGGGCAAGGCTCACCAGGTGGCTGTCCCCACTCCCTTCATGGCCCCGAACATGGCCTTATGATTCAGACACTAGAAGCACAGGCTGCTCTCCCTGCTTCCCCACCACAACTGTCACCACTGGCAGAATCCTCCAAGCAGGATGAATGCCATCTCATGTTCACACACCATCTCAGGCTGCAGAGCACAGTCAAGCTCCCTCAAGACCACCCTCACTGCTTGGTGTGCCAGGGTGGCCTGCGAGTTTCTACACCCATGTGCCAGGCTCTCCTTCTTGCAGATTCCCTGCCTCTGTGAGCAGCTCTCTCGGGGCCCTTCACCCGGTGGTCAGGGCAAAGCAAAAGGAAAGTCAAACATCTCATCCTGACTTGCAGTTCCCTATGCTAATCCAATCAATCATCTCTTTGAACTCTTCTCTGCCTATTCAGAAACCTGCCTACTGGAGGTGAGGACTGATTGATGCATTTTTTGCCACCTCTCACAAAATCCTGCCAGTATGTGCCTTGCAGCCTCTCCATGGGAGGTGCGGGGGAAAGAGACTGCTAATTGTCCTCTACAATATGTTCTGCCTTTCTTTCCTAGCAATGGATTTTTAACACATCACTAAAAGCACATTGTTGTCTAACCAGTAACTGTGTTTCCCTCCCTTCTCTACAGCTGGGGTTCCGGATTCAAATTTAGATCTAATAATTAACTGCATGGGATTAGAGGACATAGTCAGTACAGACCCTTTTCTGGCTATCACTGTTGGCTAGCAAGGTCATGGCTTTGTCTCTAGATCATGTTTTCTTGGGGTGCCCTAAATTCATCTTTGTCTGGATGTCATTCCTCAATCTCAGCATAATTTCATACCTGGAGAGGCAGGAAATTCCCAAGCCCCTCAAGCCCTGCCTCCTTTCTGATTAACAACAGTATTTTCTTTTGCTTCTCTTGTCTCCTCTTATGTTTTAGTTCGAGCAATAAGAGGTCAGAAGGCGCTACCAGCAACTGTTGGGAATCTCCTTCGCTACAGGTGACCAGCCCACTGGGCACAGTTTTTACTTTTGTGTTAATCAGGTAATGACTTTCCCAGTGGCTAAGACGATCATAATTTGAGCAACAGAGTTATCTTAGTCCATTTTGTACTACTATAACAAAAAAGCAGAAAAGATATTATTTGGCTCATAGTTCTGGTAGCTGAGAGGTCTGAGAACATGACCCTGGTGTCCCACAAGAGCCCTATATGCTGTGTCATAATATAACAAGGATGAGTGAGCATGCTCAGACAAAGAGGAAATCAGGCCAAGCTCACTTTTACATCAATCGCCGTTTCCTGGTAACTGACACACTCCGGCAATAACAGCATTAATACATTCATGGAAGCAAAGCCTATTTAAGGCCCCACTTGTTAACACTATTACAAAGACAATTAAATTTCACCATGAGTGTTAGAAGGGACATTCAAATCACAATAATAATAAATCACAATGTTATTGAATTATCACCCAATGAACAAAATCAATATCCATGAGCCCATACGGGTGCACATAAATAACCAAGTAAATGGACAAACAAAAGAGAAGAACCAATCTTCCTTACAGAAGAAGGCTAATAAACATAGAAGGAATCAGGGAACCACTATTAGAACACACAGTAATCATTGCTAGAAGCAAGACTCATTGATGATTGCTAGAACTACAGGGTGGACTTTAAGAAGAAACAGGTGAGTATAGATGCTCCTCGACTTTTGATAGGGTTACACCCAGATAAGCCAATCATAAGTCCTCGACATCCCATGTTGAGAATGCAGTTGATGCACCTCATCCCCTGCACCTTAGAGCTTAGCAACAAAGTCCACACAGAGAATCGTCGTCATAGGGGCATGATCACATGGCTGACGTGGAGCTGCAGCCCACAGCCACCACCCAGCAGCATCAAGAGAGAGGATTGGGCTTCACTGATCACAAGCCTGGGAAAGATCAAATTTTAAATTTGAAGTATGGATTCTACTGAGTACGTACACCATTGTGAAGTTGGAAAATCATGAATCAACACACTGTAAGTTAGGGACATCTCTACCTGCCTCATATTCATATCCCTCCCCAAACTGACTAATTACCATGTGGTTTCAAGACATGACCACAAATTCTTTGATACCCCTCCCTATGGGCTGGACTTAGTGAGTTGCTTCTAATGAACAGACTACAGGAAGGGAATAATTGTGACTAGTAGACTAACCTTAACCAAATGACCAAGGCTCACATCACCTGATATTACGTCTTCACTGAGAGGATACAACCAGAAGGGCAAACCACCTCTGTGGAGTCCTTCCCCAGAAATCTACAACCTCAGCATATGCGATGGCTTAGATCTTACATGTCCCCCAAGGCACATGGATGGAGTGCTTGGTCCCCAGCTGATGGTGCTGAGAGGAAGTGGGGGAGCCTTTACAAGGTGGGACCTAGTGGAAGGAAGTTAGGTCATCAGGGTGTGCTCTTAAAGGAGCTGTTGGAACCTCAGCCCCTTCCTCCTGCTTTCTCTGCTTCCTGCACATACTCCTGCCATGATGTACTTCCTTGTCACAAGCCCAAAGGCAACAGGACCAAGCACTATGGACAAAAACCTCTGAAACCATAAGCCAAAATAAATCTTTCCTCCTATGAGTTGATTTTCTCAGGTATTTTGTCACAGTGACACAAAGGTGACTAACAGCATATTTATAAAAAAAAAAAAAAGTCAGGTAAACCCAGATTGAGAGACATTCTACAGGATACCTGATGACTATTCTTCTTTCATGTTGAAAGCCTTGAAAGGCAAGGAGAAACAGAGAAACTCTCACAGAATGGAGGGAACTAAGGTGACATGATGACCTGGTAAATCACAGTGTCCTACATCGTATCCTGCAACAGAAAAAGGACCTGAATGGAAAAACGGCACACCCCAGTCATGTCACTCGTTTGGTTAGGAGTATTGTACCAATGTCAATCTCTTAGTTTTGATAAACACACCATATAAGATGTTGATATTAGGGGAAGCTACATGGGAAGGCTCTGTACTTAGTAACTCTTTAGTAAATCTAAAATTATTTCACATGAAAAAATTTTAAAAAACAGGTAGAGTTTGAAATGATTTAGTGAGAGGTGGAGGTGGCAATATCGCTTATCTGTAACAAAGTTACATCTTTATAACATTTTATTATATCTATGTACAATTTTTATAGCTTCTATATTCAGTAGGTATCTCATTAACATTTGTTTAAAATCCAAACAAAGTAAATAACATTCAGCAGTAGCTTCCTGATCTATCTAGAAAAGTGTCTTTGTTTTTCTTAAACGTTGGTATGTTACACCACCCAGATAGAAAATAGAACACAGAGTGTAGAATACACACATACTAACCACAAAAACAACCATATTGTAACACCAAAATATATTTATAAAATTGGTCAAGGAAATTGAATTTAACATATGCTGTTATCATGCAAGTATTTTTTAATGAAATAACACTTTGTATTTATATAGCACCTTTCTTCTGAGGAGCAAAAATATGGCTCAGATATTATTACTCATTCTCACACCATCCTTGACAGGTGGGGAAGTAGCAACATTTATACCAAGTTTTAATCTCTGGGAAGCCAACACATACATAGAGAGAGCAAGCAAACCACACAGAGAGCCAGAGAGTTGGAATTTTCCAGCCCTAATGCCTACTGTGTTCTACCTACTCTTTTCTCTGAAATCTTAAAAGCTAGTTTAAATGCAAGGGAAAAGAAAATAGAGAAACAACAGGCAGACAAAACAGGTTTATCCCAACCCACTCAGGAAGCTGAAGGCGGAAACCACACAGAAAATAATCCAGGGTAAAAAATAACGCTCAGCCTTGACCATCTACCTAAACAATCTATACTGCAGCCCACATACAAACTAAAGTCTCCCTTCTAAATATGTCCCACATTGTTGAGGCTTTTTGTACTTCCTCAGATGAAGGGAAGACCCATTTCCCCACCAATAATCACATAATATGCAGATGATCAAGAGCAAATCCATTAGCAACATAGGATAAATAAATTTGAGTAGCACAGAAATGCTTGCATAAAACATAACTTCAAGAAGATTGAAAATGTTGGATGATGCATTTCTGAGAACCTCTTCAAAAATTATTCAGAGGAATAAAAAAAGGCTTATTAAATGTAAATGCAAATAATAGAGTTGGAGCGTAAAAGTATTCCTTAAATTTAAAAAAAAAAAAAAAACTACCAAAGAATGAATTCCTTAAGAGCATGAGCGACTTTTAAAAGACTTTAACATATTTAATCTCCAGTGAACTCTAAGATATCAATGGTGTAGCATTCATTTTTCTTTCAAATAATATGCCGTGTTTTAAGAACCTCTTACCACATATCCATCCAGTAGCAGCCAACCTATGGAACAAGTCACACACAGTGAAGAATGAAATGTTTATGGGGTCAACTTCTGGGTGAAGGGGACAAGGAAGGGAAGTTACGTTCTCTTCTGATAAGTTTCAATAACGTAAAAAATAAAATAAAATAACAGACAACACATATTAAGCACTAGGGTGGTACTGTGGTTCTATGTACTGGAACTGGCATTGTGCCAGTCATATTATGTGCAATATCTCATTTTATTATCACAAAGCTCCTTTGAGACATCCCCATGCTACAGACCTAGGGAGGTAAAGACGCTTGTCAGAGGTGAGACAGGTACAAGCAGCTATGTGGCTCTAAAGCCCTTCACCCTCTGCGATTGGCTCTTCCCTGGCCTTTGCTTCTCAATTAGTGCAAACAAGTGTATGCTACATTTCACTTTCTTCCCCCAAATCTAAAAGCCATTATTTTTAACATTGAAAACTCGAAATCAAAAATTCATTCAAATCTTATCTAGAGAAATACATCTCCAAAGTCTCATAGCAAGAAATTCAGATGAAAGAACATAATTCCACTACTTTGATGTTCATGGGCTTAAACTTTATAATTCCTAGTTTGGTCTTCATTTTTCCCTATGTGACTGATTTCTAACCTACCACGCAGCACCATGAAGCTGCACATACTATCAAAGAATTAAAAAAAAAAAAAAAACAACTCTTTTAACAATCTAATTTATGTGGACCACAGTAAATTATAATGATACTTCTTTAATTAATTAATATAATTAGCTAGTTAATTAATTAATGCCCCTGGCAGGTGAAGTTTTTAAACCAGAGGGCTCCTTGGCCCACAAAGGAAAGGAAAAAGTAATGAACCTCGAGCAGTCTCTGAACTTCAGGACAGTCAGAGGCCTACCTTCAGAGGATCATGTCCTCTGTGAGGTCACAGAGAAAATTAGGCATTCTAGAACATTCTGTACAATCCACCCACTTGCTTCCAATGAGTTACTTAGGAGACAGATCCATTGTTATACACAAGCAAATAGGACCTTTCACCCCTTGCTTGATTTCTTTGTTCTTACATCTCCCACTGAGCAGATTTATTTTTAGTCTTGCTGGTTACTAAGACTTAGGACCTCCCCTTCCCAAGACCCAGAGCAAGTCAATGAGGGAGCCAAGAGGCCCATCTGGCCACACAGAATTCCTCTCCTAACTAGCTAAACCAGGCTTCACATAGGCTTTGCCTCCTCTTGGTTGGCCCATGTACCTGTGTTGCTCATGTCCTGCTCCTGGCTCCAACCCCACTATGTGGAAGTCAGACTGCAATTTCTTTCCACCTGACTACTCTTAAGAGGTCTTCTCCTGCCTTCAATTTTGAAGATTGTAATTCCTTTCCACCAGAGCTGTCCAGGGCTTAGACTCATATTCAAGCCACCAGTAAAACTCTCTGGGCCATCCATGACCACATGATTCTCAGGTTCTCCTTCTCTGATCACAAAGATCAAAGTCATCCTCTTTCCCTTTCTGTGACCCCCCTTTTCAATCCTCAACTTTCCTGCCATTTGTTTTGCGTGTTCAATCTTCCAACAGGTATTTATCTTGCAAACACTAACTGTGGCCCAGGCAAGTATCAAGATGAGTAAGACACAGTTATTGCATATACAGCCCAGGCTCTTGCAAGGGACCAAACATCAGGCCATCAGAGAATATGGTGGAAGGAAAGGGGCAGAGGTCAGCCCAGGCACACAGGCCCTGCAGGAAATGGCCATCTCACCCAAGGGACATCTATCTCTTTCTCCTTCTGCTTCATGTTCCATGCGTTTTCAGGATTTGGTTTCATTGGCATGTTTCCATGTATTCCTTTCCATCAATCTGCTCCACACAGACATGAGGTAGACCTTCCCAACTCCCCATCTGACTTCCAAGGCAGCAAGTCAGACAGATCAACTCATCAACTTCGCAGCAGCAGGAAATCAAAACCCTTATCGTCAAGCCCACTTCAGTCCATGGGTGAGTTTTCTTAACCCACATATGATTAGAGAAAGGTGGATTTTTCCATAGAGTATTCTTAAAATTAGCTTTGTGAGCAACCAACCTTCACTTGATCTTTTCACATCAATTTCTGATCTTCATAAAGATGGAAAATGTAAAAATCCCCAGTTCATTTTAATTCTCTTGGTCCCTAATGTGATGCTCTGTATGCATCCTCAATGACTGGCCTTGATTTTACCTATTCTGGTTTGGTTTCCATTGACTAACTTCAGAAAAATCATCTTTAGCAAATTGGCCCTGAAAGTAATTGAGACAGAAGATACAGGCCGTCCCTCAGCAATTGTGTTAGCTGGGCTGTGAGTGCTGAAATCAACAGCCCAATGAGGGGTCAGACACATCAGCTTTAAAAGCCTATTTATCACATATTCAGAACCTTTAATCATTTTATAAGCCTCACACAAAATGTCAGTTGTCATTCTTTTTCTCTTCATGATTCTTTAACAGACCAAAATACCAATAACTTGTTCCTTTTCTTGAAACAAAACAAAACAAAAAATTAACTTGAACTTGAAAAAAAAAAATAAAGATGCTGAAAGAGAGGGACAGAAGAATCAAGGGACCTAGAGAACCCATTTTAAATCCTGCCCTAGCATTTACTTATGGCAGGTTTTCAGCGTATGATTTAAATTCCTTGAGCTCCAGTTCCCTTATCTATAGATCGAGAAAATGATCATTCCTGCCCTGAATTTCCAGGGTTTCCAAGAGTTGCCAGGGAGGATGAGGGAGAGTCCTCTGCTCAGCAGGCTCAGCAGTAGCCCTCACCTCGCTCCATCATTCTCATTGAAACATTTCTCCCACCCTGGGCTGCCCTAGGATCTGGAGTTTTTCTGCTGCTCTGGCCTCGTCCACCACCCCCACCCCATGCATGATGGAGTCTAAACTTCTCATCCTAGGCGCTTCCATTCCATACGGGAGCCTCTCTCCAACACATCTCATCCACCCTGGCAACTTCAGTTCTCAGATGCCCTGGTCTTTCATTTGGGTTTCAGAACCTTCTATGCAGTGTTTACATGACACCTCTGTTTGGGGGCATCTCACACTTAACAGGTCTTAATGAAACACAAACCCTCTTCTAAATTGAGCCGTCCTCCCCAGGTTATCCATCCCAGCCGGTGGTACCATCACTCACCCTGGGGTGAACCCGAAATCATGGATCCCCCCACTAGCTGCCCTACTCCGGCCATCTCAAGCTCTGTCCTGCTCCTAAAGAACTGCATGTGCTTCACCCTCATTTCCCATGCTACCATCCTGGTCCCAGTTCCACTCATCTCCTGGACCATCCATCCTGCTCACTCCTGGCTGAGCAGAGTGTCCCTCCCCACATGCAGACGCTGTGGCCCCAGTCCCCTGCTCACACCCCTTCACAGCTCTGCAAAGATCAGAATGGACCTCCCTGGCCAGGCCCTGGCTACCTGCCAGCCCCACCTCCCCTCGTTTCCCTGCCCCTAGACCAGCTTACCTCCTTCTTCCCCTAGTCCTCCTTGGGACTCGGTTCAAGTTCACTTCCTCAGGCTGGTGTTCTATGACCCAATAAACCTGCAGACCCTTCTTTTCAACATTCCCATCTCACCACCGTGGGTTGTCTTTCATGCCACTTTGCTGACACATGGTAATGTGGTCCTTCCCATCAGTGGCTTTCCTGGGCTGGAATGTATGATGCAGTAGGGCAGGAAATACGTAAATATGACTTGCTTATCCTAGAATTTCCAATGGCAAGCCTCAGTAGAATTACTGCATCCATTACTGAATTATTAATGGAATTAATTATTAAATTATTCATTACTCCTTTAGTTAAGATTGAGGTGGGCCAGCAAAGTGGTTAAGAGCCCCAGTTCCCTAGTCAAACTGGTAGGGTCCATTTGTGGTTCTTCCACTTGCTTCTAGTGTGACACTGGAGATGTGGCTACTGTCCCTTTCAACCCCTATCGAAATTGAGTCACTTGAACATGAAACTTAAGAAAACGCAATTTAACTTCACAGCATATAACTAGATAAAGCCCAGTCTACAGCCAAAACCAAGATGCCTGTTTTTTTAGAAACACGTCCTTAGTAAACATTAACTTATCAGAGGATATTGTTTAAAAGAAGAAAAAGCAAAGTCATGGCCTGTTGGGTTTTGCTAAGAAATGACGGCCTGGATGATACCTCAGGAGGACATCAAATGGCACCTATTTTCAGCAGAGGTATCTCAGAGCACACCCCCCTTTACCTGAGTCCTTTCCCCTTAGAACCCACACTTCCTGTGCAGGCCGTCAGCGATGCTTCCCCTCCAAGAGAGACAGCCCGGGTTGTGCCTGTGTGCAGACAGCGAGGTGGGCCGGGCCCCTCTCCTTGCAATCAGCACAGGCCCTCAAGCATGAGATTTAATTGCTTGTTCATTACTTTAGCTCGCAGGGGCTACAAGGTGGCATGGCATTTCTGTGCACGCCATCCAACAGAACCCTGGGAGCTGTCAGATTAAAAAAAAATAACAACAGAAAGGCAAAAGGAGCCTGTCTCTAGCCGCACAGCTTCAGGGGCCCAGGACTCACCGAGAGCACCCCCATCAAAACGCACGGCAGACCCTTGCCGTCTGCCCTGCCCTTTCCAATTCTGCCTGAGCAGGGAGGGGAGTGCCACAAAGAGATGAGAATTTGAACTCGCAGCCCCCGAGTGCACCACCGTCCCTTTTCTGCCCGATTGTATACTTACAGTGTCCATCAAGTCAATAACTTCCCACGGCTTCACAGCAAAGCCAAGAGATTAAAAAAGAGACATTGTCCTTTTGAAGATGTGGAAAGTAATAAGTGAGCAGGCTGAATCCTCTTTGGGTTTAAAAGCTGTGCAGTTCCGCTTTCAGGTGTCAAAATTGCCTTAAATCTTCAGCTTTGTTATACCCTGCTGCTATACCGATATAATAGAACCGGGCCGACTCTCTCAAACAATTTGGAGATCATTTTTTCTCTCCAAAACTTGTTGAAATATATATATTAGCGCAGCCGTTTTTCTTAACATTTTCTGTTTAAAAAATAGTACTTTTTCTGATGTGCCTTAAGAGATCAGGGTAGCCAAGGAATAGCTCTCTTTAAAAAAAAAAAAAAAAAAATTATTCCCCATCTCCCAGGTTTCAAGGTTACAGCTAGCTCTCCTCCCCCATTTTATTTCCACTGTTGGAGCAGATTTGACCTCGTCTGTCTAAAGGCAGAAAACTTCAACAAAGGCAGGAGGACTATTTAAAGCGATGAAAAAGATTCTGAATGAAGGATTACGCCTTTGATGAGGCCTGAAAGAGATGCAGTGCTTAGGAAGTGGATAAAAGTCAATAGCAACAATTCTTTGCTCTGGATGGAGCCTTGAAGGTGCACTTTCCCCTGATGATCTTAAAAATAAAAACAAACAACTGGAGACCCATGACTCTTCTGGTTCTGTGGTATCTATACCTCCCTGGGATGGGAATTTACTGAATTCCAAAGGTCCCTGGTCAAGTGCAGCCTCCACGACAGACCAGGCACCCAGCAACTACACCAGGAGAAATCATAGTAAACAGGCCCAGACGAGGAGGCAGAAAAGCCACCTTCTCTCTCCCAGCCCCAAAGAGAAGACAAACATGGACAGACACACCCAGCAGCATTGAAAGTTTGCTCTAAGAAGAATGTATTGAGAAAGAAGGCCATAAAAGATGCTCCCTGTCCCTCCAACCTTCCCCACATGTTCCTTCTCCCTCCAACCCAGGCCACACATCCTGGCCACCTCCAGACTCTATTCTCCAACTGGAGCCAGACAGACACACTGCCCCAAAGCAGGTGGAAGCCTGTCACATCCAACTTACTCTCACATGTCAGGGAGGCACTGAGGCCTTCATGTATCTGTGGACTGAGACCCATTGCTTAAACACAGGGACCAAGTGTTCTCAACAGACACTGCCCTTGTATCTCAGTTAGTTGCTTCAGGATGAATGTTTACTAAAAGATCAGCACATAACAAATCTGGTTTCTGAATCTTGAGTTGAAAGAACTGAGGCCTGCACTGCGACCTGTCTAACAATGCCCCTCCCCAGTGTTGAATCAGACTACTCGCCCTCACTGTATTCTGTTGCTATCGTCGGGCTGTGTTGGGATTTTATTTGGATGACCCAACCTGGCTGCAATGATTTTATGAGCAGACCCAATCACTCTGCTGGTGTTCACATTGTCTGCATTGCTTCAAAAGTCAGGCTCACCAGAGAGAGCAATTTCTTAATGGAAAGAATTTGTTATCATTTTAGGCCACAAGCCTGAATCTTTGAAACAGCATGACTCAGATAGCACAGCACTCACAGAATTAAGGTTTTACACCCCTTGGTTCTATGTGAGCTTTTCTTACTCTCTTGAGGATGAGAAAATTAAATTACTGGAGCCATCTCATTTGTCCTATGTAATGTTTTGCTACACCTACTATGTGCTAGATGTTGCGGGAAGTATAAAGATTAATTTTTAAAAATCCTAGTTTCGGGGGAATTAGTAGCTTATGCATACTAAAATCATAAGAGTTAGGAAAAAAATTGAAAATTTAATTGCTTTGCTTTACAGATTAGGAATTAAGGACTTGAACTACTTCATATTTCTGCTAATAAACAACAAAGGTAATTCTCAAAACCAGACCTTTTGACTAAAATAAGGCCTGTTCCTTTCCATTTTGTTTTCTAACAATGAAGAAGGTCTGGCATCTGATCCCAGATGCCTGAAGGACTTGGAAAGTTGGTGTTGCATGTCAGTCAAAGGCACTCACCATGCTGGCATCGTGGCACAGACCTGTCATCCCAGCTGTTCAGGAGGCTGAGGCAGAAGAATTGCAAGTTCAAGACCAGCCTGGGCAACTTAGCAAGACCCTGTCTCAAAATAAAAACTAAAAAGGGCTGGAGACAAAGCTTAGTGGTAGAGCACCCTTGGGTTCTACCCCCAGTACCATACCAAAAGTCAATCAATCAATCAATCAATTGCACACCACTCACCAAGGACCCGCACCATGGCCAGCCCACACCTGCAGGCGTGCACACACACACACTCACATAAGACTCACCACAAGTGTTGGAGATAAGGATTGATACTCAGGATCTAAGCATGGAAGGCTGGGTGTAGAGTGGTCAAGTAACCCATCCAAGGTTAAATGGCACAAATGGCAAGTCAAGTCCTCAGCCTTCAGGCCATCCTTTGCCCCTTCCCATAAACCTCACTTCCAATTTCCCTTAATGTGCCCTATCATGGACTGAATGTCTGTGTTTCCTCAAAATTCACATACTGAAATCCTAACCACCTCCATGTGATGAAATTCAGAGGGGAGGCCACTGGGAATCATTAGGTGACAAAGGTGGAGCACATCATGGTGGTATCAATGCCCTTATCAGAGGAGACATAGGAGAGACAGATTTTTCCTCAATACCTTGTGGGGTTTACAAAAATAAAAGACAACCATCTATAAACCCGGAATGGAGCCCTCAGCAGACATCGGATCTGCTGGCACTTTAATCTTGGATTTCCAGTTACCAGAATGGTGAGAAGTGACATTTGTGTTTCAGACCCTCGCTCTATGATATTCTGTTGGAGCGACCCAAATGGATTAACTCATTCCCTTGGTTTCATTGCTATGTATTCCTCACCCCCTAGTTTGTATCTAAAAACGGACTCATAGGATTTTAGATATAAAAGTGTTCTTAGGCATCATCTAGTCCAGGCGAGGGGACTGGCCCAACCTTGGGTCACATCACAAGAGCTGCATAAGCTCAACAGGGCACTTAGGAACATGGGAGAGGCCAGGTGAGAAGCCAGACACTAGCCCACCCCTGATTTGGGATGATGTGGGTGTCCTCTTGGTTTCCCCAGGCCTTAAAACCCAGTGAGTGTCAATAAGGTTGATAATGAGAATAAATAGATAAATCAGGAAATAAACAGATGTTTAAGACATAACATCCTAAATGTCTAGTAAGGAACCTCTGCCCCCCCCCAAAGGCTTTGCTTGTTCTTCCAGAGTCTCGCTGGCTGTCCTACTACCCCCTGCAGTACCCCAGATGCCACTTGACAATATTTCTCCACCCAAACCCTCTGCCGGTATTGCTAGCCAGGGAGGCTCCTCTCTCCTGTCTGCCTGTGCGTGCACTGTCTGAATCGGTTGCTGGTCTCCGAGGAGCCAAGGCTACACAGTGATCCACCCTTAGGAAGTGCCTCTCCTGCAACCTCCAGGTGCCACCCCTCTGTCAGGCACCAGCACTATCGGCATCCTTGTGTATAATAAAGTCTCTCATAAAAACAGCCCTTTTAACTCCAGCCTGGAAGATAAACCCACTGGACTATGGTAAGTATCAATTACAGAGGCAGACACACTCCACTGTCCCCTCAGCCCCAGATATTCCCACCTCTCCTGCAGGAAGCCATCTGCTGGTGGCACCACAGCGAGGCATAGGGTTTGAGAGAACTGAAGTCCATGCTAGGCCCAGACTGGACTCCCCACGACATAGAGATCACATAATCTAATGTAAACTTGCATTTAACCTTATAATTTATGCAATAGGAGTAAAAGTATAATCTAGGAAAAAAAATTCAGGAATGTCCTTGGCATGTTCTCTCTCCTGGAAGTCAAGGGTAAATGAACACATCATAAGAGCCAGCAAAACTCAAACTGGTTTTCCTTAAGGGGGGAAAAGTCACTTAATTGCATAACAAGAAGCCCGCTATGAGTAGAAAAGAACTTCCTGTTTATTTCCTGTGTTCATTTATTCATGAATCTATGAAACAAAGGTTGATGTACCAAAAAGCTAGGCCAAGTGCAAGTTCTGAAATGAAGCATTCCGTTGAGCTCTGGATTTCCTAAAGGCCAAAATAAAAACAAAATAGATGAGTTATAGAGTTCTTTACCTTATCCATTTAATAGGGAAACATAGTATCTCACCAAATACACAAAAGCCTATCATGAGGAAATGAATTAATCACCTGGATCTCTAAACAAAGGAAATCACCAAGAGAACAAGGTCTTTCAGGGCCCTGTCTGGGTGACCTCCACAGCATGTCCCTCTACAGTTTCACATCAAAGGCACATCCAACTTCATCTGACTTCTCCTTGCACAAAACATGAGATGAAGAAGCGTCGCTTTATTGAGTGATCATCTTGAGGAGGTACTTTGACAAACACCCACTGCCCTGCACACCACTGGTCCTGACTCCAATGGGCCCGTGTGTCACAAAGCATCATAGAAGACCTAGCAGAGCCTGAGGTACAGGTGATCCCCGGTACTTATTCCCCCATCACTTTCACCCTAGGCTAATTCTCCTGCTTCTCTGGAATGGGGGCAGGAATCTTCTTAACCCCTGGCTCTCTCTTCACCCAGCTACCTCCCCCATCACCAGAACAACAAAAAAAGCTCTTGGGAGCCTTCTTCTGGACTGAAGAAAACGAACACTTCTTGAGTTCAGGCCCACCCCAGATAGCCAGGGCCAGCCTCTGGAGCAAGAGCAGGTGTCCAAAGCAGGTTCCCATCTCATGATGGATAACTGGGGCCTTGGAAGAAGGAGAGTACAGCTCCTCTGCCTGAGGAGGCTTCTGGGGAGGCACACCATAGAGAAACACCTGGAAAGCAAGAGACGCAGGAGGCTGAAGAGATCCGTAGATTCTGGAAATAGAGAAAAGTCACCATTTCACATGAATTCTGGGGTCAGAAAGGTCTGATTTGTACTCTCTATTTGATTATCTAAATGAATTTACACAACAAACTCAAGGCCTGTGAACATCAGTTGCTTCATCTTTAAAGTGGGAACAGTAATACCTACCGTGAATGTCTATCATGTATTTCTCTAAAGAAAAGAAGTCATTTAACTGCACAAGAAGAAGCATACTTTAAAAAAAAAAAAAATCTGTGGGCAGGAAACAACTTTCTGTTTATTACCTGCATCACTTTATTTGTTACCTGTCAAAGAAAGATAGAGGTACCCAAAACATAAATTCAACACACAGATCACTCTTAGTATAGTCCCCGGCCTTGATGGACTCTCATTAAACAACCACTAGTGTGGATCACAGGAGGCAACTCGAGACCTCCAAGAATAAGCAAAATTAGGTTGGCAAATCGATCAGAAAGGACATTTCAGAATGAAGGGACAGCATGAGAATAGGCTCAGAAGGAGGATTAAGCACCTCAGATATGAGAGGGATTCACTGGGAGCAGTGACAGGTGAGACTGGATGAAGAAACAACAGACCCAAATCCTGGGGTAGCAGTGAGGCACGGACAGGAGGCAGCCACGGAGGGCCCTGTGTAAGCAGAGCCATTTAATGGAATGAGAGTTGTCGAGAGGGGCCTGTGGTGATATGCAGAGTGGATGGAGCAGAGGAACGTGAGGGGTTGGCCTGTGCCTCTACAGATGGCAGATTAGTAGAATTCTGAACACCTCCCGCAGGCACAGCCCAGCTCTGCATTTCCAACCTCACTGGATTTCACGGGCACCTACCCTTCTTATGCCCGTCACTATTCTGCAGGGTTAAGATTTTTCTTTTCCAAAACCTGAAGGATTTTTAGATATGGATTCCATAAGGATTCTGGTCACTCGCCTTCTACTGATTTTTAGCTTAAAACATAGTAGAAAAATTATTGACATTATTTCCTTGAAAACCCTTCCCTGCCTGTACATGTCTGTGTCAATAATTGTCATGTTGGCAATTGGAAATGGGCCTTTGGCAGCTCGCCTAGGAATGTCAAATAGTCTCCATTAGGTTTGAAAGCTCTGAGTTTCAGTAATGGGTTGATACTCCACCTGATATGATTGTACAAAATTACATAATTGATTTCTGGGACACTGTGCCACACAAATTTTATAGGTTTCTTTTATTTTGTGCCTCAAAAGGCAAGTGTGCTTTCGTTCATTTTTCTCAATAAGAGGATTTCAAGTCTTGCTCCTGGCTGGTCCAGATTAAACTCAGGTATTTTATAAGGTTCTACACCCTTTTGCTCAGTTATTTTATACATCAAAGCCTGTGATTTTCCACCGGCTTCTAGGAGCCCGTAATTAAAAAGGGGGGCTGAGAATGTTGAGTCTCCCAACTATACAATGCACAAAGTATTATCATTCCCAGCATAAAATAGAAAATGAAACATAACTTCTACGGTATTTTTGCAGTAGTTTTAAAAATCTGGTTTATGATGATTGCAAATGTAGTATTTGTTATATATCTCGAGAGTAATTTGGCTAATGCAAACATTCTTTTCTTTAAAGAATCAGTTATTTCTAGACTCAAGAAAGCCTGTGGTCAAGGTGAGAAAGAATTGGCTTCTGTGCAATCTGTTCTCTCTTTGTCAATAGATACGAGGTCTAATAGGACTCCCATTCAGGCCTGACTGCACCACAGCAGACAGGGAAAGCTAAACTGCCCACATTCAGTGACACTGAGAAATTGTCCCTAATATTTGAACAATGGCCATGAGAAATCCAATGCCAGGGGGAAAAGGAGTTCCTAGGTTGCACAGGTGCTAGGGGAGCTGAGCACTGTGAAGATAGAGACAGGATATTATAAAATGCAAACGGCACATACTACAAATAATAATCATCTTAAAAGACATTGAAAGGCAAGAGGAGCTGAACTGAAAAAGAGGCCTCCTGAACGAAGTTTATTTCATTTGTTTAATTCAAGTCACAACCTGGATGCTAACTGCGCCAAAACCCACATTCAAGTATCCTTATTTTCAAACATGATTTTCAGACTGAAGCCCTTCAGAAAAATTCTCCTTCCATATCCTTGACAAATACATTTCTTTTAGGTAGGACTATCTAAATAATCAATAGATTGTCTTCAACACACAATCCCCAAAATATTTCCTAGTAAGGAAAGTGACAACCTGGTAAGTATTATGTAATCAGGACCTGATACCATACCTGCTGCAAGATGTGCCCACTCACTCACACAGGAGTCGGATGATGCTTTTACCAAAAGCATAATACAATCTTTATTCCAGAGTTCAAGAGAACCCTGAGAATATGCTTGCCTCAACAACTCCATAACATGCATAGCTTACTGCCTGATGTTGCATTAGTAGGAGAATGGTCATATTATTGCTTAAATGAAAATCTTTGGAAATTAATTTTGAGATTTTCCCAATTTCCCCAGAAACACTTGGGAAACATTCTGAGGGGTTGTAAAACTAGTGCCAACTCATTTTTCACACACACTCATCATGTTTTTTCCAGTCAAAATGGGGAGACTGATTATCCTATGCTAGGCACAGCCAGGGAGGTAGGAAGACACAGAATTAAAAACAGTTCCCACCTGCATGGAGCAGAAAGACTATCAGATACCTTAAAACAAAAAGTACCCCCAATGTGTTCTCAACAATAAGGAAGATGTACCCAGACAACTCCATAAATACGTAACTATTTCTGGGGAAATTTTTAGATAGAAAAAAAAATTGAAATAGTTAAGCTATTATCCAAAGAAGAAGTCATCATTAGTAATTTCTTTGTTTACACAATTTCGTAAAGTTTAGGGGGAAAAATTCCTTGTCGGGGTTAATGTTTGAGAGATTGCTGGGGTGAGTGAGCTGTCTTTGACATATTTACATATGATTATCATGGTTTTGTTCTTACCAGCAGTATGAAATTCAAGCATCATTTGGACATTTATATCTCTGTGACAGCCCGTCATTTTCATCTGTACCCAATTTTCCTCTCATCCTGGGCACACAAAAGTCCTAACCTTCTGATGCCATGTAGGGAGCTGGGGAAGTCGTTCTATGAATGGTTCAGATCAATTTGTTATAATGCCATCTTCTCCATGTTGGAGCCTTTAATTGCCCATAATAGACATGACCAGTATTCTCTTCCCCAAACCATGCCTTCTTCCCTTCAATGTCTGATCTTCCAGCCTAGATCCTGGAGAGAGAACAGCAGAGAGCAGAGCTCCCAGCTGACCTTGAGGGACATGAAACAAGCATAAGAAATCACTCTTCCCTATAATAAATAACTGAGAATCAGAGATCGCTTGTTACTTCAGCACAAGGGCGCTTATCCTGATTTATACCTCCTTTTACTTTCACTGTTGAAGTGCTCCCAACATTTTCTATTTGATGGGAATTGAGAAGGAGTTAAAGAAAATAAGAGCCCACAGTATGCCATCAATGGGCTTGAGAAGCTTTGACAACATGAACGGTTTTGTGTTTCACAAGAAGAAAAGAGATGACTTCTCATAACCAGAGCATATGGAACCATGCCCGTGATCCGATAGAGAAAGATATTTTTGTTCCTCTCTTCAGAAAAGTAAATTGTCTCCAACTACCTATATCCCTCCTAGGCAGATGGCTTCAGATTGTAATAGGTTGGATCCAGAGACAGGGCTAGAGAGCACTAAAAACAAGTACTATGGGACTCTATGAAGCAAACACCAGGAGTGATCAGGTCAGCTCATGAGGCTACCTCACATTAACCATTGATTTTCCTAACATTTTATTGATTTATAGTGCTGAACATCAGAACTAATTTCTACTAGGAAATTCTCTGATCTCCTTCTATCCTCTGACATCTGATCCATTGGCAATTACAGTCTCTTCCTCAAGTATACCTATTTTTCAAGACTTTGGACTCTCCTGGGCTATCTTGTGCAGGTGATAACCAGTGTTTTTCAGCCCTGATTGTTCAGCAGCTCAGTATGCATGGCTTTGTCCACATCCAGATGGAAGGAGGTTCAGACTCAGCACATCTAGAGTGTTAACCTTCCCTATGGAGAAGTTTCCAAAACATCTCACCAGTGACCTTGCTGTGTAGTTGGGTTTGAATATCACTGCTATAGAAATCTTTCCTCTAAGATCATTGAGTAAATAAGCAAATTTTAATAATAATGACCCTCATGGTTAACATATATACAGCACACACACGCAATTGCTAAGCATAACTCATTTAATTCTCATGCCGACCTTGTGAACTAAATACCAATATTACTTACATTTTATAAACTTATCCAATAACAGGAATTAGTGGGAGGACAAGAAGTAGAACTCAAATCCACCAAACCCAAAAGGCCTTCTTCAAAGCAGAAGGCCTGATTCAAAGTAGATCAGGCTTCTTACTTCAAGCTGAATTTGTTTCCAGTAAGAACACGGCCATGCTCAGTTGCTCCGTGCAGACTGGCTCAACGCCATCCATCTTACCAGTTCTGAATGAGCACCAGCGAGACTACAGTTCCCAGCCTCCTTTGAGGTTAAGCTGGGCCTCCATGCCTGGGTTCCAGCCAGTGGACTCTGGGTCCCTTCCAGATCTGGGCAGAAAATACCTCACAGGCTGTCCACACCAGCTCTGGCATCCGTAAAGGCCATGTGTTTAAGATTTAGCAAAACAGATTAGAAGAGGCCTGGATTTTCAAGCAAATTCTTAGAAAAGACTTTCCCAAGAAAACCATCCAACCTGCACCAAACTGTTACAGGAGCAAGGAATAACTCTCAAATTTGTTAAGCTATTAAGATTTGGCGGTCAATCTCTTAGCACCTAGTGTTCCTCATTATTTAAATTCTTAGAAAAGACTTTCCCAAGAAAACCATCCAACCTGCACCAAACTGTTACAGGAGCAAGGAATAACTCTCAAATTTGTTAAGCTATTAAGATTTGGCGGTCAATCTCTTAGCACCTAGTGTTCCTCATTATCACTAGGTGATAATGATACTTTAAATAAATATACTTTCCTACCAAATAAATTGGAAATATTTGTGAAGAATTTATAATTCAGTCACTTGAATTCAACAAAAATATTCCGAGTCTCACCATCTCCAAGAAGCTTAAGTTTAGCAAACATGGAATCAAGACTTTTAGCTAGTAGACGATTGGACAGTTAACCTGCAGCACATCCGAGGGAGGACTCTTCCCTGTTTTCCCTGTAAACTCTTTCTTCTGGAAAACATCTGAGACACTGAGTTGGTCATGACATCCTGTCGTACCTGGCTCTTTGGGTCATTTTCTTAGGAAATCATTTCAGAAAGTCCCCCTTTTAAAGTCTCCTGAAGCCACACCATGTGGGAGTGGGTGCAGCAGGCCAGTGATCCCAACTGCTCACAGGATGCAGAGGTTGAAGATGCGGTTCCAGTTAATCAATTACAACCCATGTGGGGCTGTTTTAATCAGTGCTTCAAGATGCACCTGGAAACAATTAATGCCTGCAGGTAACAATAGCAAGAATACAGACGGTGTTCCTGCGCTGCTATAAATGACACCTTTACTTTGTATCAGCTGAGGTTCTCAGGTATCTTACAAGAGCGAGGCCCAGTAGCACACTTGGAAAGAAATGATTATTTTGTTCTTGTCATGCTAGTTATCATTGCGCAAAACTGATTGCCACAGCATCGTGGTCAGTGAGACTTAAATTCATACTGAATGATGGTTCAGGATATTACGTACATACAATCTAAATTTGTCATAGAGATGTTCATCCACTTAAAATATTTTTTAAAAAGTTTGGCAAAATGCAAGTCTGGGATGTCACAGCACTGTGACAGATCTCTCAAATAAAAAGATAACAATGGAGACTCTACATCATTATGGCACAAAAAATTAGTAATAGGCTGAGCAATCTGAAGACTCGATTCAGGGCTTAATGTTCTCATATTTTTAAGTTATTAAGCAAATACTGAGATTTATGTTTTTTGTCTTATAATAAGGTACGCAGAGACACAAAGAGAAAACTCTTCCAATAAAAGTGTTTGAAATTAAGAATGACATTTCAGCCTGAATATATTATCCATGCAGTAGGATGCTGAAAAACAGGGGGAACAGAAATTTGTATGAAATGCACGGTTCCAGTGATGCTTCTGCTCAAGAACCTTTAAAAAATAAGCCATTGGTTTGCTATACATATCGTTTTCCCTTATTTAGAAAATGTTCCTTTGGATAAAAGCAATGTCTCTCAAAGACAGTCCAAAGATAGCCTAAAAGACAGTCACCTGAGATGTTAAATAAAAATCAGTTCCTCAGCCTCATCCTCAATCTAATGAATCAGAATGTCTGGGCCCTTGACCTACAGCCACCATGTAGCCACCTAAACAGCCACCATGTAGCTCCAAGAGCCGCTCTTAGGGATAGCTTGCTTATGAGAGGCAAGTGGGAGAAATATAATGCATCAAAGAGAGAAAGAATTTCTTTGTGTGAGAACTCTGAGAATTAAACTCCCATAGAAATGTTTTTCTCAAAATTAAGATCTTTAAAGATCAGAATAAATAACAAGTAATAAAATATGTATATCTAAATAAAACAGCAATCAGGTGAAAAATTCATACAAAAAAAAGGGAATTCTGTTCCCAACAAAAGTAAATTGAATATTTAAATTTTTTATTCTAGTAGATAGAACCAAAGACCATAAAATTCATATGGATAATAACTAAACAGACAGATATAACAGTCCCCACTGTGATTAGCAAACAGCTTAAGAAAGCACCTTTTATTTTTTTATTTTATGTTTTCTCCACTGTTAGCTTTCCTTCTGTTTTTAACAACAAAGGCTCTGTAGCAGTCAAAGGGGAAAGGTTTTGAAGTAGCTATTAGAGAGACAGCTTTTCCTTCTAAAACAGTCAGCACAATTCATCCTTCAGATATTAGAACTGCTCGGTGGGAGGTTAAATCCTGAAAGCTGTTTGGTCAGGATTTCATATTACACCTTTCCATTTATAGGCTGGCTTCCAGCGATTCTCCTTGCTCTTAAATCAAGTCAAAAATTCTCAATATGGCTACCCAAACCCACATGGTCTGGCTTCTGTCTACCCCACATGGTCATCTTGGAGTGGCCTCCAGCCAACAGGAGGCTTCTCTCAGGTCCTCTACTACCACAGGCTCCCTCTGTGCAGGGCCTTGGTACTTGCTGGACCAGGAATCCCTCTCCACCTTCCCACTTTCTTTGCCCTCCTTTCATTTTGTAATTACAAATCTTTTCTCAGATCTCAGTTCTTATGTCTTCAAGGAGACTTTCTCAGCATCCATGTTTATAGATCAATTCCTTATAATATATTCTTAAATCACCATGGACCTGCCCCTTGCATTACTAAGAATAGTTAGTATTTTAGGTTCATTTATGTGATTCTTTGGTTAAAATATCTCTCCTATACTGAATGCTGTATAAGGACAGAGACTGTGTCTTTGATTTTTACTATAAATGCAGCCCATCACCTAACAAAGTGCTTGAAATCATAGTGGGTTCTCAATAAATGTTTGTAACATCTATGAATCAATCAGGGACCAATGGTTTAAAAGTATCTTAGATATCTGTTGGTTCCATATTCCTAGCCTCAGATTTTATTATTGTTTTCTTTTTAAATATGGAAGGTTCCCTCTTATTTATCAAATGATACACGTTTAAGTGACTTAATCAAGTTAATAATGACACATAAAAAGTTAAATCCAGACATTTGCTGAAACCAAAAGTCCAAATGATCTCCAAGCAATGGAATCAGAGCAAGAAATTTCCAATCTGATATCCACAACACTTTTAGATCCCTAAGAACCTTTTCAGGCATTAAAACTAAAGCAACTGGTTCCAGGATGGCTACAATGACATCTGATTTCACGAAGTTCAGAAAACAAAGTGTGAAATTACAAGTCAGATAGCAGGAGAATATTGGTGGAAATAACTGGTATTTTCATGGGAATAAAATAAGAAAATTGAATACTGAGACCTGCTGACCAGCTGAATGCCCAGAGTGTCACTCCTGTGATGAACTATCCCAAGCACAGACAGAAAGGTACAAAAGCTGTTTTTCACTCCCTTTCAATAAAATTTTCTCTCAGTTTCATGAACCCAGCTACACAATAGGTACCAGAATTTGTGGGTTAACTAACAAATAGTTCCACTGATTTTTTTTAACTTTGAAAAATCTACTAAAATATTCATCTTTAATAATATATGTAAACATACATATGGATATATATGGAGAATATAGATGGGAAATTCACGCACACATGTATACAGAGAGAGAGAAAAAAAAACTTCAGGAGTTTATTCTGTACAAAAACATTGTACGATAGCTAAATTGGTGTTACTGTTTTCACAATTCTATACAAGAAAATTCTAAGGCTCAGCCAACAGAGCTGCTGAGTGGCCCAAAAGGAATTCATGTGTATCTCAATCTCCCATGACCCCCGCCATTCCAACTTCCTCTTTAAGAAAAGAGAAAATCATGCCAAGTGATTTTGGCAATGTTCCAAATATATATAATTATAAAATATATAAAATAAATATAAATATGTAAAGGTGATCACTCAATCAGGGATTTCCTGAAGGGAAGTCTTAAGCAGGTTCTGCAGAATTTTATTCCATGCCAAGACAAAGGATGTAACTCTTCAGAGTTCCAGCCACGTTCCCACTATTTCCTTCACACAGAGGTCTGCTCTTAATTTTTTTTTTTTTTCTGTTTCATTCAAAAAGCAATTCCACTACCAACCTGAGGTTAGCTACATTAATCTAATGTCAACTCCATTATTGTTAATTATTTTATGGTGGCTATATTTTAACAGAAAGGGTACAAAGATCCCTCATGTCATTTGATAGCCCACCAAGAATTATATTGAAATAACTACATTGATTTCCAGATCTCAGCAAGCAACTAGGACATAATTAAACTTTTATCTCTGCAAATTTTGCTGTCTTTTTTTTTTTTAACCTGGTTACCTATTGTTCAGTAGACTAATCTTATTTTGCTTCTCAGGTGGGCCTAAAATTTCATTCAATGCTTAAGAAATAAATTAAAATGAAAGACATGTAATATCTGGACATTTCTCAAATAAGCATTTCCATTGGCATATTTTCTCTGGGTTCATCTTTTTTTCTATTTCTTATTTGACTTTAATAAAGCTATACTCTATTGAAGTTAAATAAAAGCGTTCCTCTGAGCACTTGGAGTTAAATTAAAACAGCTATAAATCTGAAGAAGCCACCATTTAGAGATTCCGCTTGACCTGACGTGGAGGAGATAACCTGTAGCTATGGAGAAAGCCGGCTCCAGCTCTCTCCTCCCGGCACATCTGTCCTTGCACCTAGTTCCCTCCTCACCCTCAGTACAGGCCTTAAAGCTGATGAGAGGGAAACTTTCCCTAGTCTCCTAGGAATGCTTTCTCCCATTAAAAAAAAAAAAAAAAAATGTGGCAGGTGAAGATGCTTTATGATGAGGTTGGAAGAAAAAACAAATAAACATAATAACACCCCAGGCTGAAAATGAACTTTAATTCACATTCCCACTAATCTGTGTCACCTTGGGCAAGTTCTGTTGTACCCTGTGCCTCAGTTTCTTTATCCAGAAATCAAATGGGACAGGTCAAATTCAGGGCCAGGCTCGGGGTTGAATAAGATGCTCACTTCTGGTACAAAATTTATATGGTTTTCCAAAAGTCAAAATGGAGGCAAAGAAATTTATGATGGACAAAATATCAAATTTTTAATTAGGGGAAGTCTTAGGATAACTGACAACTTGGTCTTGACAACTCTGTCAGGGACCCTACTTCAGATCTGTCTCCCTCTAAACACCCTGAAACTCAGGTCCTGGTCTGCGGGTAGCCTTGGGCACGCAATCCTTCTTCCCACAGAGCTGCCTGACACAGCCCCTCGGAAACTGACTGGTAGGTCATGTGTCTCCCTATTAACTCCTGTTTCCCAGGGAGACAGCGATGTCATGCTGCTTCCTATCAGGGACTCTGTTTTCCTCCAAGAATGAAATCACAATCTCATTTCCCTGTGAGCTTTGGGAGGGCACAGACATCTAGCAAGTGGCCCCAGGCCACCCTATACCCCAACTGCATTGGCGTGATTAGGTGCAGGAGACTGAGCCGCTAGGGGACACTCCCAAAGATTTTCTGGGCTGTGCCTTGCCCAATCATCAGGTCAACTGCAGCATGCTGTGCTGGCTTCCCTGAGCAGGGTGACAGGGCCCAGACATGGGATAAGGGCAAGGAGAGAGATTTGGGGAGACAGTTACCAGCCCCCCAAGGACAGGTCCGGCTTCCTCCTTTTGTTCCTGGGTTAAATATCAGGTAGCGGCAACCTGAAGTGACTCAAAGCAGGTAAGGCCACCTCCACGCCCCAGGGTGTTCCAGCAAGTGACAGGGTCCTTAGAATGTCCCTGAGCCAGAAGAGGAACAGGAACGTGAAGTGTTCCCCCTACTCCTGTGTGTACAACAGGGTCTCAGAATTAGATGCGCTGAGTTATTTGAAAAGTCAGAGAAAGCTGTGTCTCGGCCACAAGCAAGCAAATGGCCCACACTGATTCTTCCTTGGGTATTTTCCCTAAAAACCTGCCTAAACAGCACAGCGGGGAACAGGTCCAGGGTGGTCCAATATGTGCGTGAGGCAGTCTGGTGAGGCGGAGAGCTGGAATGTTCCATGAGGGTGCCGAGTTCCAATCAGCTCCCTGGCTCAGGCTCAGCCAGCACCCCTTTGCTGCTCCTATGCAGGCAACACTCATAAATCTGAAAATGTGACCTTTTTTTCAGAAACTGTAGTTACTTAGATAATCTGATCTGCTCCTTCCGTGGTGGCTCCAGCCTAGCTCCTGACTTGTGATTTATAAGAACTCCAATATTCTTCTTTCATATTTAAAAACCCTTATGCAAATCACGCCAGCAACACCGCAAAGGAAAGTTTTTGCATTAATGCTCCATATTATTCACATACAAAAATTCCATTTAAATCTCATTACGCTTGTGACATAAATCCAAACAAACTAGAAAATGCCCCGTTAAGGTGGAAAAGTGACATATGTCTTCAGTCCCCTGGCAGAACAGCAAGGAATAATAAATAAATAAATAAATAAATAAATAAATAAATGGCTAAGGGACTTCCCATTTGGGGCAAAGAAGCAGTGGCCACATATGTCACTTTTCTGCCTTTAACTGAATGTGGCCTGTTTGCTTTTATCTCAGTCACATGTAAATGAAGAATTTGTCAGCCACCGTTTCTGGCTGGGTGACGTATGTGGTTCAGGGAGGCTGAGAGATGTGTTTCTGCAAACAGCAGCATCCTGGGAAAATCATAAAAGGTCTGTCTGCTGACAGCGGTGTTTGATTTCCCTCTAGGCATTTCTTGGGGTTCAAGATATAATTTATCTGTCATGTAGTATTAACAATATACCTTTCAGGGACCTAAAGATTAGTGAGGCCCCTGAGCTGCAGAACGCTGAGTGTCCTTCATGTCGTCATGGCTCATCTCTAATCCAGTTTTTCCTTTAAAACAATTATAATAATATCAGAGGGTTACACAGGCTTTACAATAGTACCCTGCACTCTTTATGACCATTGCTAATTGCCAATTAGTCTAAATTTTAATTCCGCAATATGTTTTGGTTGGAGATTTGGGGAGTTGAAGAGGGAGCAGTGTGGCCTTTTGCAATTGCAAATATGGGTTTAATCTCCCCTCTTGATGTGGAAAGGCGCAATCGCAGACTGGTTCTTTGAAGGACGGTATGACAATATCATAATCACTTACGTGGTCTCCTCAAAGAAAAAAAATGGATTTTGTCATGGCTCTCAGCAGCTGCAGGACTCCCCAGACTTAATAGGAGTCTCTTAAAAAGTAGGAAAGCCCTCGAGCTTGACAATGGAATCCTGTCGTTGGCAGTGGCCTCAGCTCTGTGCCAGCTCCAGGGGAGCCTTCCAGGTGCCACCAGAAAGGGAGGCAGGCTTGCTTTGCAGACCCAGAGCCTCCTTCTGCTCTGTGGTTGTCAAGAGTAACAGGCATGCATGGTTCCCCATCTCTGTCCACTGGAAAGAAAGAGATGAAAGAACACAGAAATGGAGGGTGAGCCTGGATAAGGACAGAGGGTCAAAGCCACTCACGTGCCCACTGCCTGGGCTTTGCCCTCTTGCACCTAATCTCAGCTCCAGGGAGGCTTCCCAAAGCACCTTTCCCAGCTGCTCCCAGCCCACCCAGGTAGAGCCCTCCTGTAACTGCATCACAACATTGAACAATGTCATTGTTCCTGGGGGCACTGCCCCCTACAGAGGGACGCTGGGTGAGGAATTTACTTGTCTGTGCCCCAGTTTACTCATCAGTAAAATAACAGCAAAAAAGGCGGAGAGGAGGGGGGAGCCTATGAAGAGAGAAGGGAGATCTGTGGGCAGAGGAAGGGGAGAGAGGGGCGAGAGGGGCAGAGGGAGAGAGGAAGGACTGGGGACTGCAGTGCAGTAAATTATATGCCACGCAGGCATGAGGATGTCAAAAGGAACCCCAATGTTATGTGTAACTGTGGTGCACTAATAAAAAGCCTTAAAAAATACCTCCTTTGGGTGAAAAGTCTCTCAAGTATTTACAAGAAGCTCTTTATGTAAAACTGTACTAAGCAGGAAAAAAATAAATATTCTATCTTTACCCTGAAAAAGGGGCTGCATTTTCAAAACACCTGGCACATAGAACAGATTCAGTAGGTGTTCTATATTATTATTCTTTTCTTTGTACAACTGTTTTTGACTTTCATTAGACCAAAAGCCAGTGAAGTTGGGGTCTGTGTTTTGCTCACCTAGAACACAGGACAATGCTTACCTGAATAGATATTGATAGATTAATCTATTCCAGTGATCAGAAATCATTCTAATAATTCTCAAAATATGCATAATTTTAGATATATTGGGACGATGTCTTTTTTAAATAAAAAATGTGAAGGCTTAATTGACATAAAAACTGCACCTAAAGTTACAATATAATAAGCTTTGACATATGGCTACATCTAAGAGACTATCACATCAAGAGACAGCACCCTTCATGATCCCTCCCCTTTGGCCCCCCTTCCCTCCCCAAGCAACCTCCAGCTTTCTCTCTGTCCTGTGGATTTGTTTGCACTATCTAGACTTTTGTATAAATGAACTCAGGCATTATGAACTCATTGTTGTCTGGATTTATTTCGAGATTCATCTGAATTACTTTGTGTAGCAATATTTTACTGAGTGGTATTATATTATATGGATGTACCTAGTTTGCTTTTTCTTTTTACTTTTTGATAGACATTTGGGTTATTTCAATGATTTTAATTATAAAACGGCTGCTAAGAACATGGATATGTGCTTTCTCTTCTCTCAGGTAAATACATCTTGTCATGGAAAGGTTGGATCCTATGACAGGTACAGGTTTAACTTTGACTTAAACTGCCTAACGGCTTTCCAACATGATTTCAGCATTGACACTCCCCCCAGCTGTGGGAGTTCCAGTTGCTCCGTGTCCTGGCTAATACTTAATTTGGTCATTCTATTTTTCATCTGCACACCTGTGAAGTAGTATCTCACTGTGGCTTCTATTTGCCTGTCTCTAATAACTAATGATGTTGAGAATTTTTACATTTTTTTGCCACCCATATATATATCTTCTTCAATAAAACTATAGGTTCACGTCTTTAGTCTTTTTTTTCCCCTTTAAAGTGAGTGGGTTCTCTTCCTAGTAAGTTTTAAGTTCTTTATGTAGTCTGCTTATGGGTTCTGTATCAGATATGTGGTTTGCAAATATTTTCTGCTCTTCTGTGGCTTCTCTTATGAAAGGAATCTTTTAATTTTGAGAAAATTCAATTTATGAATCAGATTTTGATGGATCAGGCTTTTAGTGATGTATCCAACCCAAGATCACAAAGATTTCTCCCTGTGTTTTCTTCTAGAAGTTTTATCGTTTTAGGTTTTATGTTTGGGTCTATGCTTCACTTTTGAAGAGTTTCTGTTGGTGTCCAATTGACTACTTTCCATTGTCTCTGCCACGTCAAATTATGATTGTGCACTGTGAAGGCAACACAATAATAATTTCAGGAATGCAAGATACTGTGGTTCGGATATGGGTTGAGTGTGTCCCCCCCAAGAGCTTCATGTGTTGGAAGCTTGGTCCCCAAGCTTGGTAAAAGTTGAGGCCATGCAAGAAGTCATTGTGTCTGTTGGCTTTTTGTCACTGTGATTAAAATACCTGACAATAATGGCCCAGGGAAGGAAAACTTTATTTGGGTTCATGGTTTCAGAGGTTCAGTCCATGGTCAGCTGGCTCCATTGCTCTGAGCCCAAGGTGAGGCAGAACCTCACAGTGAAAGGGCAAGGTAGAGGACAGCTGCCCAGATCATGGTAGCCAGGAGGATTCCCATGGCACCCCCTGACCTCCACCACCCCAGGACCTGCCTCCTCTACCCAGATGCCACCTGCCTGCAGTTACCACTCTGCACAGTAATCCTTTCAAATTATTAATCCATCAAATGGATTAATCCACTGATCAGGTGACAGCTTTCATGATCTGATCATTTCACCTTTGAATGTTGCTACATTAAAAGGAGTTCCTGGGGGACACCTTGAATCCAAACCATAACTGTCATTACTGCTGTCTCCCCTGAATCACTCTCTGACTTCTTATCTGGGCTGGTGGGGATCTGGGGTGCCCATGTGGATTCTCCCAGTGGAGTAACTGTCCTCCACCTCGCCCTTCCACCATGATGTTCTGCCTCACCTTGGATATGGATTGAGTGTGTTCCCCCACAATAGTGTCTCTCCATCTTACATGTCCTCTGTCTATTGTTGTTATCCACCATTAAATAACAACACCATTAAATAACAGCATCCCAGTCCCATGCTGTTTGAATGTTCAACCTCCCAAACTGATGTAACCAAATCTTTTTGCTTAACAAAGAATCTAGCTTCAGATATATCATTTATAGGAACAAAAAACTAATACCCAAGGAATCAGAAATTTTACTCCCCATATGTTTGTGTTTAAGGTGTTATAATAAGACATGGAATCTCGAACAAAGAGCCAGTACAGAGGAAAAGTATTGGAAGGTTCTAGAATAAACCTTGTTCAAAATAAATACCTAACAAAAAGATCAGAGTAGAGGAGAAAGGAAGAAGGAAGTCTCTGGAGAAAGCAGAGAAAAATAGGGAGCAGAAATACTAATAGATTATTGGATTGTTTGGTTATTAACAGATATTATTTGACACGTTTTGATATCTTGAAAAAAAATTTAAAGAAATTCATTAAAATAAGAAAATGAAAAAAATGTACAGTTATTAACTCCAGGAAAAACAGAAAGTTGTACAAGAAAGAAAATCTAATACTGCTATGCTACATGGCTTGCAAATGCAAAATATTTATATACTCAGAATAATGTAAAATTTATGAAAAAGATAACCAAAAATGTAACATAACTCTATTGGTAGAATAGGCTACAAAGAGAGGAGATGCAAACAAGAAAACTCCTCAACTACCTTAATAGAGCAGTCAGAGATAATATCTAAAAGTAAATTAAAAATTCACAATATAAGCATAATTCTTGGAAATGTAGAGGTAAATACCTGAAGGTAAGAACCAGAAGAATTTGAAGTGATTGCTTCCAGGGGACAGGAGGCAAGGAGTGGGTGGTCAGTGGGAGGATTAAGCAAGGGACTCCCAACAGCCTGGAGAAATAAAGAAATGAAGTATTTATAATGGAGTATTACTCAGCCATAAAGAAGAATGACTTTAGGGCATTTGCCAGTAATTTAGATGGCTCTGGAGACTATTGTACTAAGTGAAATAAGCCAAACTCAAAAAAAAAAAAATGTTCTCTCTGATATGTGGATGCTGACTCACAATAAGGGGTGGGGGGGTGGAGAATGAAAGTTCAGTGGATTAGACAAACAGGAATGAAGGGAAGGGAGAGAGAGAGGGAAAGGGAAGAACAGTGGAATGACTCTGACATAAGTTTCCTATGTACATATGCGAATACACCACAGCGAATCCTACCACCATGTACATCCACAAGACTGGGATCCTAATTTGAATAAGATACACTCCATGCTTGTGTGATTATATCAAAATGATTCTACTATCATGTATAACTAAGAAGAACAAATAAAATTTTAAAAATGTATAATTTTTAAAATTATATGCATGTATAACTTTGTTATAAAAAATTGACTTAAAAAAAAAAAAACCAGTTAATTCCTATGTTTGCTCTTGAACTTCTTAATCAGTGAGACTCCTGAATTTAGCAGGAGGATATGGCCACCCAGAGAGAAGGAACCTGGGAAAGGGCACCCAGGAGAGGCCACCCAGGGGAGGGCACTAAGGCAGCAGAAATTTCCTTTGTATGGTGGGAGCCTCTGTCACACCCCACCCCCTCTCTTCCCTCTCTTTGACTTCTCTTTCTGGCTTTGCAATCTTCCCCACCCAGAAAGAAACGCTGAGAGGTCACTCTACTCTCTAAGTCCAAATGAACCTTGCTTTTAAAGAGGAAGTCGGGCCTCCCATGGGATCTGATGCAAGGGAGAGAGGAGTGGAAGTGGGATCCCACTCCAAAGCAGCCCACCTAACCTAAGCGGTGTGGTGCAGTGGCAGCGTGGGCTGCAGACAGACTCGGTTCCCTAAGGGCTGGCGCGATGGTGGCCGCGAGGTGGCTGTGGTCTTCTCTGGCCACTCCGGGGGAGGGGTGGCGTTGGTAAAAACGGCCCAGCTCTGACAATGCAGCAGCTGCCTGGGCTAAGAATAGCAGCCGTGTTTGATTGGAATTAGCCATTTGAAACAAGAGCAAAACAGCTCTGAAAGCAGCACCATCTGTTTTCCTTTAAGGCTGGGTCATAAATAACAAGATGAAAATACATTTCCTGCTCTGGATTTGTGACCTGAACTGCCTTCCACTGCCTTGTCACTGACCACTGCTGCCATAAGTGCACGTGACGTTCCGGGCAGCTGTGGGATGGGGGCGGGGCAGGCTTCGTGTTTTCTCCACAGTCCTGAGCACCTCCTTCCCTTCACCCTTCACTTGTTAAAGGAGGGAATCTAAACGAAGTATTCCCCATATGCTTTTCAATAATTAATAATAATAATAACGCACACACCAAATAACCAAATGCCTGAACAGGGCAAAACTGACCTGCAATTCTCACGTCCTAGGAGGAGACATTCCAGGTCCAGCTCAGAAGGAATGAAGAAGTCAGAAACCACGGGGACCTTGCCAGGCATCTTGTCACTCCCAGGCATGGACCTGATAATCCCCATAAGACAAGCCAGGCGCATGGAAAGGGGTGGGGAGAGAGAGAAGATTCCAGAAAAGTGGTAACTATTCTCTCCATAGAAATCCAGACTGTCCTGGGCCTCCGCCTTGTCAACTCTGACCACCAGCTCTTCCTCAGTTATCTTTGGAACTCTCATTTGTGCTGAAAAGCGTCTGCTTTTGGTTCTTTGGTAACTCAGAGGGGAAAGGCCATGCAGGCTGATAGGCCACCTCGTCTGTGTGTCCCACTCCGTCAGCTGCCTGCACGGCCCGGGAGGCCTTCCAGGTGACACACGTGTGAACGTGAAAGGCACCGCAAGCCTCCTCGAGGGCTGTGGTTTTAGACAGGCCAGCCGTGGAGGAAGCTGCACCTCGTGGTGAGCGGCTCCATGAGTTCCCGGGTTCCCCAGGGGACAGTTTGAAGCAGAAGACAAACTCAGAGCAACCCAGACGTTGTACAGCCGTCATTCAGTTAAGGAAGGTGTTGCCCTGGAGACCCGGCACAGACACTGAGACCCTGGGACAGCTGGACACTTGGCCATGATGAGGCTGAAGCACAGCAGAAACCGCGTTGTCACTGAAGGACAGGACACGCAGACCAAGGTTGGGAAGAGCCTGGTCCTCTCAGGCTTGGGGGACATGGATTGTCCTGCCCACAGCCCATCCGGACCTGTCTAGTTAACCTTCCTTTAAAAACAAGTGCTGTCTTAAAAAAAGAAAAAAGAAAAAAAAAAAAAAACACTGTTTCCACTCATTCCCCATCTTGTCCCCCACCCCCAGCCTTCTCCCCAGGGGACCCCTTCAGTTGACCTCCAGTGGCTCACCATGCTCCTGCCTCTGCTCCTTCCAAGGCTCAGCTGATACTGCTCAGCTGCTGCCCAGCTCCACACCCTGAGGCCCAATCCCTGCGAGGCAGGGATTCACCTGCCCTTGCCCAAGTTTGCTCCACCGCCCTGGTCATTCGAGCTCCAGGAAAGAACAGAGAGCCAATGTGCCCGGTAGATGCTGCATCTGGGGTCTTCCTCTGGGAGGGTTAGTAGGCAACTATCACTCAATGGCTCTGAGAAGTCAAGTAGTGAAGGGACCTGTTGAACCTCTTCAACCCTTGTGACCAGTTGTACTTAAAGGTATTTGGCTCCAGTGCTCTGTTAACTCCTGAGAAATTTCTATTTTTTTATTTTTTAATTTTAGAAACCACTGAGAAAAGCACTAATTCAAACCCTGTCACTCTCAGAAAACTGCTTTTGAACACAAATGCCTGCCTTTTTTGGCCCTCTGATGGGAACATGGAATTATTGTTTGTACCTCTATTTTAATCATCGTAGTTGGCAATCTCCTTATGTATATATGTCAAAAATATACGAAGAGTAGTAACACATGCCGTTTACTAACCATTTACTAGATGCTCTCCAGATATACAGATATGACCTCAGATTTTGTTGTTATTGTTGTTTTTAAAATTCAACAGCACTCTTGGGAGGTGGGTGGTATTTTCCTCACCTTACCAGAAAGAAAAAAGAAAAAAAAGAACCAACAAGGTCCAGCTAACACAGCTAGTAAATCATGCACCTGCATTTCTATTCTGGGTCCACACATGATCCATATGCCAAGCTTTCTTAGTATTCTAGACATCCTACTGGATGGAATGCTCCTTGGGAATCAGAGATCACCTCACGTTTCTCAGTAGCTAGCACATGGTAAAGCTCTGTGAAGACTTGCTGATTGGTTGGCTGTTGAAATTATTCTAAGATCAGCTATGAAAAAAAAAAAAAAAAACACTCCCCAGATCGTGAGCCTTGTGGGGCCCGTGCATATTCTCTATTTCTTTCAGTGCTATTCCTTTTTTAATTCTTTAAAAGTCATATTGAAGAAAATTCTTTCTCTCCTCATTCAGAAACAGTGTTGCTAATTCTTAAAGATGTTCTAACCACCTGGCACTTACTAGAATAAGTAATAAAGGACAGATTTCTTGAGTAACAACAACTTTGAGCAGTCCTGTCATCTCACGGGTTGAGGTTGGTCCACCCCACTCCAGGAGATGCTCCATATGCCCGCTGTAGCCCCGGGGATTGATGACCAATGGACTCCCTCCTCCAGAAGCAGCAGCAGATCTGTCAGTCAAGGATCCAGCTTATAGAGTAGGAGTCCTGGGTATCACAGAGCAGTGACCAAGAGCCAGACTGCAGCATCAGATGGCATGGGTTGAAGTCCCAACTCTGTCACTTATAAACTGTGTGACCTCCCACATTACCAAATCTGTCCTTACTCAACTTTCCCCATACACAGATGGAGGATAATAATGCCACTTATCCCAGTGGGCTGGTGTGTCTATCAAAGGAGGTGATCCATGTCAAGCCCCTCCAAAGAAAGCCTGGTGTGCAGTAGACATTCAGCTTGTGCTGGATATTTTATTGTACTCATGAGCAAGTGGAACGCTTGGGTGGTCATCCATGTGACTATTTTTATTTTTATTTTTCAGTTGTAGTTGGACACAATACCTGTATTTTATTTATTTACTTTTAAGTGGTGCTGAGGATTAAACCCAGAGCCTCGCATGTGCTAGGCAAGCTATCTACTGCTGAGTGATCTACCCCAGCCGCACATGACTATTTTTATATAAGAATAATTGAGATCTAAATAGTATTGCATGTTGACTATGTTTCCAATGCATCCCAAGGGCTTTCTAGACCTCTTCTCACTCAACCTCCTCACAACCCTTAGGTAACTTTTATTCTTATTACAGATGGAGAAATGGAAGGCCAAAGTGGTTCTATTGTTTTTCCAAGGCTTATGCTGAATTTAAAGCAAGCTCTGTCTGCACATAAAGCCCACTGCATCAGGTCAGTGCAATGCTGTGTGCCTCCTGCATGCACATGTCACTGGTAGTGATGATGCGGTTGTGATCATGACTTTGTTCTTGCCATTCTCCACTGCTAAGCCTATCTCAGTCCACCCTATCACAGATGCCTCAGTGCCTGTCTGCCCACTCTGTCCACCCGGATCCCTGCCTCTCCTCTCTGAACCGTGCTTAGCCCTCTTGGACTGAAAAACCACACATCACTGGTCTCCAATGCATGTTGCATCCAAGAGAGAAAAATATATTTTATGGTTTTCTTGTATGTCACACTGTCCTTAACAGGACAAATATTCATGAGCTTGCCAGTTTAATGTGACATATTACATTTCACTTTCCATTTTGGCTTTAGATGTCACAGAATTTAGAAGCAGCATTCTCCCTGATGGCTGTAAGAGAGAACAACATAGTTTCTATATTAATGAAATTATTAAAAGAATGATTATTCTTTATGCATGATCACATGACCTATGTTGATTTTTTTTCCACATGCTTTGTTAGTGTAGAAAGGACCACCTGTCCTTCATGTTCTTCTTTAGTCTGGTTTGGTTTCATTTTAGCATATAAACCAGGTCTTCCATCATTGATAAAAGAAAAAGAACAAAGTTATATGCAATGGTTACTTTTTAAGATAAAAGAAAAATGAGGGTTAAGGAAAGGACTTCAAAGTTAATTTACCAAAATCCAACTACATCCTTGACCTGTGCAGACCCCAAAAAGGCATTAATTACAAAAGGATTAACACTTTTCTCCATTGTAACAATGGAGTCCTCTGTCAATGGAAGGTGATAACAATATTTGCATTTATTCATTAGCACGGGATTCACAGATTATGAGAAAGGTCTTCACATTCTCCCTAAATGAAGTTAAGCATCCCCAGTAAAGGGACAGAGAGTCTTTCATAGTTTAGTAAGAAGCAAAGACTTTGAAACCAGCAACTTCTTGCTGAGTGCTTTGCCTAAAGCTAGTAGGGTACTGGTATTTATTCTGCTGGCCACGCTGCATCTGCAGCTGACCCCCAGGATACTGTAAGGAAACTGTCTTCTGCTGCACTGGGCACTCCTCCTTCTTTCCCCTTCCCACTGCCCACTCGAAGACTGTCAAATCTCATAGTGAATGCAATGCTCAGTGCGAGAGACATAAATAAACACCACTTCTTCCCTGAATGATTCAACATGTTGCACCCATGTCGGACTAGAGAATACCATTAGCATGGTAAATTTTAGTTATAAACATTTAGAGTTATTTTTTTCCTTAACTAAATTCTGACACAACTCTACTCTCCATGCCTTGAAATAGGATTTTGTACTTTTTGTGGAATGGCATGACTCTTTTAAAAAACATAGTAAATACAAGGATGCTCAGGCCAAGGAAAGAAAAAAAGGACTTATGAATAGTATACACACCCTCAGTGGAATTTTCTTACTCTTTCAAGTTTGTCCTCCTATCTAGGTCAAGTTAGCAGTGCTGCCAAAATCTTTACAGGCATAAGGAAGCCGTTCGCATGCTGATAACCTTGAAAGATGAATGGAAGTCTCTCTAAGAACTTTCCTTAAAGGCCCATTTTGCCTCCATGCAGAGGATATTTGATTAAAAATAAAACGGAGTTGTCAAAAGTGTCAAATTCCACCACAATGCTGACACTCTTTGAACAGATCACCTTACTTCACACATGTTGCTCTAAGTGTAAGCTCTTAGGCAACACGAAGACAAATGGTAGCACCGTTCTATAGCTTGGTGTGGTAGCCAGAGCACTGCCCATCTTCAGAGGTCTTCATCTCCTCGAGTGATGCCCATGATCCTGTTATATTACATGGCAAAAGAGATCTTAGAGATGTAATTAAGGCTATGTGTCAGTTGACCCTGAATAAATCAAAAGAGAGGTGTGAGTGACCCTCAGCTAATCACTTGAGACCTTTCAAAAGAGAGTTTTCATCAGCTGGTGGCAGAAGAGGACATCAGAGAAATTCAGCCAAGCCAGAGGGCTTCCACATGAGGAAGGTCCTGTGTGGCAGAGATGGAGGGAACCATATGGCCAGGACTTGAATGTGCCCACTAGGAGCTGACAGTATTTCTTGCCCAACAGTGAGCAAGAAATCTAGAACTGCAAGGACCACAGTACTACCATCAATCAGAATGAGATGGAAATTAATTCTTTCCAGAACCTCCATCCTAACCCAGCTGACCCCTTGATTTTTACCTGGGAAATCCTATGCAGATAACCCTGTTATACCCACCCAGATGTTTGATCTACAGAGCTATGAGGTAATAATCGAGTAGAATTTCCAGCTCTTACATTTGTGGTAATTTGTCACACAGCAATATAAAATGAACACACTTGGTACAAACTGAGAACTGGTTTCCAAACACTTCCCAGTGTTTTGCTCAAAGTCTCCTTCCCAACAGAGTTGTACTCATTGATTTCTGAACACACCTTTTGCTTTTTCCCACTCAGTGTTTACCCACATTATTTTTAACCCCCCTCCCCAAGACCCCTTCTCTGTTTTGCCAAGACCTTGAAGCTGACTCAGATCCACCCACTGGAAAGAAAGGGTCCTCATATGGCCTGCAATTCTCTCTCCAAAATCAAGGACTCTTCACCTGTGTAATTCATTAAGAATTAATTATGCCCCACTGTGTGGCACCTTTTCCTAGAAGATCTCTACCCTCATTTTATTACCACTCACTTCTCAATTAGTGAGGCTCTTGAAAACAAGGTTTTATGCCCCACTCTACCGAATACATACCTTGCACATCAGAGGCACCCAATAAATATTTGTTCATTTATTTTGTTCTAAAATATTTCTCTTCAATGTTAATGAGATTAAATGACACTGAAAATCCAAAGAAAACCTCATTAGCTAAGCAGTAGGAATCTCAGCAGTGACCTGCCCCACATTCCACTTGGCCTTTAACTATCGTGAACTCTCAACACACTTAAACTGTCAAAATTAAAAATGTAACTGCAAAAACAATATAATCGCAGAAAATAATTTTTGCCAATTGATTTGTGTGACTTTCATTGACATTGTAAGCACCCAACTATTCCCTGAACTACCAATTTACATAGAAAGGGCTGTTCTCTTTAGAGGAGATATTAACAGACTATGCTAAGCACATGAATGTGCAGGAGACAGAAGGAGCTTCCATCCAAATGCTGGTAATGGTTAAGAATGAGCAAGGATCACCACAGGCCTGAGGTTACCTGGCGTTGCAGGCCAGGTATATTTGGTATAATCCCTCGAAATACAAATAGGGCTGAAAATCCCAGCTAAGAAATTTACTAAACTAAATGAATCCATTTTAAAGTTTTTGGGGAAAGCAGCAAAAATGAAATTTGGAAAAATAATGGAAGTCAACTTGGCCACAGTTCAGTGCCTGCCCTCTGACGTTCCCATTCCACCCCACAGCAACACATCATTCCATAACCCTCTGAAAATTAAGCTTGAACTTTAAAAAGATGGCTATTTTTCTTTGTTTCTCAAAGGAAAATGTAAAATAAAAATCAATTTTATGTGCTCTCAAATATATATAGTGTCATAGTACCCGAGGGCTGGCAGAAACTCTGACAGACTATTTTGTTTATTCTTCTACATTAGGCAGGCCCACACTTAATCCTTTCTTGATAGGAAAATCTCTATCATTTTTAAAGACTTTCCGAGAAGGAGATTTCTCAGACTCACTTGAACTCACTAAGGTAGTTAATAACTTTTCTTATTATCTAGCCTAAATCCTTCACACGATGCTAAAGACTCATTTCTGCTTCTCTGACGTTCACTAGAGGTAGGGGGAATTTATCACTGTCTTTCATATAAGAAATGCTCATACACTGATAATAATTATGGAATCAGCTCTGCAATCTCCTAATGAAATATTCCAAGGCTATTGTGGCTCTCTGCTGAATTTTCTGTAATTTCTGCCCTTCTTTATCTATGAGTCCCCAAAATGGCTGGCAACCACTCTTACAGATTTAATTCCTGATACTGAAGTTACTGGTAGTTCTCATGTATTATACTTTGGGTGTCTGTTCAGGGCCATATTTCAGGAATATGGGATGAAACAAATCATCCTAGGATTTTCCACTCTTACAAATAATTTTACAAAGATAATCTGGTCAGAATGAGTGTTGAGGGTAGCTATGTGTTGTAGAAATAAGTTACAGAGAGGTTGCCTCTCTAGAAAAAAGAAAAGACAACATAAATACAGCACATCATAGCAGTTGTCTTGCTGCTTCCTCCACCTCCTGGTTCTGAGTTCCGACACGAGTGCATCTCTATTCTTGCAGGATTTTTTCCAAGTTGCTGATGTTGGTCATGCTTAGGCAATGAGGACCTGTCAAGATTGAGTTGAAATGCCCCTCTATTTTACATACCACTCACTGAACTAACTCTGAGCAAAACCATGTAGTTGGCATACAGGTGCTGGCTTCCACTGTCTTCACTCTGGTGAGAACAAGACTCCTCTGCATCAGGAGCCAGGTGTCTCCTGGGCTCTTTGCTGTGGTGAGCTTATCTGTTTCCCAAAGTGCCCTGTGGTCACAGTGATCCACAGGAGACAGTAGGATAGCATTTGAGAGGAAGGGTTTCTAAGTGAGCCACAGAGCTCAGACAGATCCACTGACCTACAAGCCTCCACTTACCACTGAATCAGCAGTAATGATTGTAGCCACCTGACAGGTCATGCCAGTAAAGTACCTAGAACAGATAGTACATAGAGAACACATTGTGGGTGTCAAATATGTGTGTACTCAGACACACATACACACAAACACACAACACCCCAGCAGGAAAAGAGTCTTATAGAAATCTTTCATTATACAAAATCAGCTTCAGTCACTACTTACTATTGAACACTCATTGGGGGCCAGATGGGTTAAATATCAGAGTATAAGATAAACAAGCTGTAACCTCTGTCCTCAAAGAACTGGCATTCCAGTACAGAGAGCAGATGTAGGAAGGCAGATCATTCCAACACAACCCAGCTGGTTCTCTGTGAGCTCCCTGAATACAGAAGCACGGTGGCCGTGAGTGCTCTGAAGACCAGAGATCTTACACAGAGGAGGTGACCTTGGAATTTTATCTTCTAAATTATATTTTTTAATTTTAAAAGCATACATCTTTGTTATACATTTCAAAACACAAAAGCCCAGAAAAATAAAATTATGTGTAATCCCATGCCAGAAAACAAACAACTTTGAGTATTTTATGTCTTTCCAGAAATTTCATATTAAATACATACATAAAGTATATATGTTTTCTTAGTAAGGGTTATTTAATACATACTACTTTAAATCACTTAAAAATGTAGCATGAACAGTTAACTTAATACCACTTTTTAAAGTAGCTGCATGTTATTCTACCAGATATGGATATACACTTCCTCTAACCCACATTTCCTCTCACCCAGTCCTTTGAGGGCCTCCAACTGGTTTACACTGAACACTTCTTCAGTAGGAAGTAGATTTATTTAAGAGAAGAAGTGGCTTAGTATAAGGGTGAAGAAAGAATCCAAACATCATGGGAGACGGATCCCAGCAAGAAGAATTCCAAGGACACCAATATGGAAGCCGGAGTCTATGTGGATCTGAATTAAGGCTGAAGCAGTACAGGGAGAGGAAGGATCCAGCCTAGGGGATTCATGAGTTCAAGTTTACAGAAGTTAAGGGCTGACTGTAGGGAAACAAGGAAGAGGAAGGGCCATGCCTTTGTTTGGGGCTTTATCTCCTCTGTGCTTTTTCACCAGGAAAAGAAAAAAAAAAATAAGGAACCCAAGAGTAGTGTCTTGGGAAGGATGTGACATTCTGAATTCATTTTAGGATACCCTGAGGCTGAAGCACATGTGACACATTGACATGGTGACGATTAGTCCCTGAACTGATATGTGTGTCTGCAGCTCTGTTTATGTCCAGGTGTAAATCTGCTCTGGACGTCTCTAGCATGACTACAGGGGTGAATGGGGATGGTGATCCAGGGAGGGGGTGAAGGTGTGCATGCAAGGACAGACTCAAGAGGAGCCCTGCAATTTAAGACAGAGCAACCACCAGAGTCTCTGAGGTCCACAGGAGCACCCTTGATGGGGGCAGGGAAAGAAACTGGCCCTGGGAAAAAAAACTTGGTCAGGATCTAACTTGGTGACAACCTCATGCTGCCTGAGGAGTAAGAACCCCCAAGGGACTTGTTAGTTCTTCTGTGGACATGCTCTTCCCTGAAAGGAAGCCACCATCGATGACTTCCTAATAAATGTTAGGACCCTCTGGGAGGCCAGCAGGGATGGAGCAGGACTGAGTACCAAAGCATCCACGAGGAGGAGCGAACTGCTGGGGCACAACATAAAAAGGGGGAGAAAAGGCTTTTATAGGGAAATAAGTCTAGGAACAGCAAGGGAAACATCTAAACAGGACTCCTTAGTGCAGGGCTTTTCAGAGGCTTAAATACACCATTGATATTAACTTCTCCAAGAGAGAAATGTGGTGAATAGCCACTCCCAGACGTCTGACTGCAGAATTCCCTCCCCATGAAGCACCTGAGCTCAGAGATCACCCATCTTCTGCAAAGGTGGCTTGAGGAATGCCAACCCCTAGGAAAGTCAGGCAGGTGCTCCACAGAACCCCAAGCTCAATTACTTACAATAGCAAAACAAAGCAGCTAGTTTAACTCGCCTAAAACCAAATAGGTCAGACAGCAAAGGAAGAAGAGCAATAAAGCCCAGGAGTATGTTGGTGCCGAAGTACATCAGTCCTGAGACACATGTTTCTTTTGATGTCTTTACAACTCTGAAATCTCAAATCAAGATGTGTGTCAGAGTGGCTGGTATATGACAATCTCTGTTTGCTCTTGGCAATCTTGACAGGTTCTCATTACCTTAGCATGACCAACATCAGCAACTTGGAAAAAATCATGGAAAAATGGAGATGTACTCTTGTTGGAACTCAGAACCAGATGGCTGTGGGAGCAGATGCCAAGGGGGGGTGGGCTAAGAAGCATTCAGCACACATTCCTGAGCTGGAGCCGGGCAGCTAGCTGCCTTTCAAAGCCAGGTAAAGTGCTTTGCATCATCGTACAGATGCTTTTAAGAAACTTCAGTGCCTGTAATGGCTCAGATGGCTCAAGATCACGGACATCAGTGACAATGAAAAGCCAGGCAAAAGAACTGGAGTCTAGACATGGAGAAGACTTAGGAAGACCTCAACCTGCTGTGGCCTCTTTTATTTCCTTTTTTCTATAAGCATAACAGTGACAGATGAGGAAACCCTATGTCTAAGTTCAAAGAGCTCCTTAAACAAGCAAAAAGTAGATTCTGAGTGGTAAGACACCAGCAGACCATAGTCTAATGAGCAGCGGCTTTTCCTTCTTGGTGGTCTATAACAGGGAGGGTGTTTAAAATCAACTGTGACTTACAATTAATGAAATGGGTAACTGGCTTTAAATGAATGCATTTCAATGAATTCTCCCTCCTCTCCAAAACATTTTGTGTTTTATTTTTAAATAACTAAAATTTCTAAGGAAACTGGAGTCACTACCCTTACAGTGAAATCTTGAAAGCTGCCCTGTGTCCTTTATTCTTTAAGGTTTCCAAGTCGTCAGCCTCGCCTTGTTGGGGGCCCCAGCAAGCTGCCACCTAAGCAGCAGCTCTTAACAGACCCCCGCCTCTGAGCTTTCCTCCAGAACAAGGCTTCGCACTAGACCAAGTCCCTGGAGACAACCTAGCCTCTTCTAAGTTTGTGTTTTCCTCTGCAATTTCCTTTTTATAGTTGAAGCCAGTGCTGAGGTCACGCAGCCTCGGCTGATCTCAATTACACCCTGCTGAAGCAGTGGGGTGATCCAGCCCTCTCCCCTCCTTGGTTTCCCCTCTATAAAAAGAGGGCATTAGATGAGACTCTCTCCAGGACTCCCTGACATTGGCATTCCACACTCGATGTTGACTCCCTAGAAAGAACGAATGTATTATAGGTATTTTATTTGTATTGTATACAAAGTAAACATATCAAAATTAACCATTTTGCCTTAATAAGCAGATACAGTTTTTTACAACACTTGCGGCCTCCTAGCAAACCCCAGAACATTATAAATTAACATTTTTCAAAAAGTCACATAACATAAACCGCCACCACTCTGTATTGCCTTCTGTTTTTCAAAATCGTCTATTTTCTCATCTTGAAAGTAACCAGAAGTGCTAGATCTTAACAAGCTTCCTAAATTGAGATGGGCAGTTATGATGAAGTTACTTATTGATATTACCTACAGCCATTGGATTGTAAGGATGTGGGGTCAAGTTCATGGTCTCCTTGTCTGCTGAGGTGTCCCTAGCCTGATGCATAGTGCACACTAGGAGCTAAATGCCGATTTACTAAACAAAGGAACTGATGACTCATTGGCATTATGAAACAGAAACTGAGGGCAAAATGAGCATTTAACTGTCTGCTGCAGTATACCACTACAAATCAGTACAGATGACTGAACTAGACTAATCACTCTTCTGGATTTTCTTCCCTCCAAAACTTGATCCTGAAATGTAACAATAAAACTTGCATTGTTGTTGGCCTAGGTGGATGGGTGGCTAATACTGAAATTTGCAGGATTATTTGTAATATATGCAGATGCTTCTGCTCAATCCTAATAATAAACCATACAGCTTCAACTGTAGCAAAAGGGGAAAGCTGAGCTGGATAGTTGAATTTTCTGAATTTTATTTATGTGTTTTTTAAATTCAACCTCTTGAGAGAAACTTTGAAGGAAATGGATGCAGAGACAGACCCCAGACCCAATATTAACAATTCCCCTCCAAAAAGAGAATGCCATGAGCTCTCCAAACAGGGATGAAACATGTTCTTTGGTGGCCGACCCTTTCCTCCCGAGGAGGAGAAAGCTGAAGTTCTTTGGGGTCTTGACTTGTGACAAAGGAGAGAAGATCTTTGGGGTGTGGTTCTGGAAGATGAGCCACGGAGCCCATTACGACCAGTCCTCGCAAGTTTCTCCGGGGCAGAGACGGAGGAACGCTGCTCCCAGACACTGCTCCTTTGTGAGCATGGAGGAAGGAACGCAGCAAACGTACCAGTTGCCCGGAATAAGTGGGGATGATGGGCACAACAGGTAAGTGCTGCCGCTGCCAAGAGCCCCAGCGAGAAGGGGGAAAGGTTTGAATCCCTGTTGCTTTTCTGGTTTGGAGATCTGAGAGAAAAGTATTTTAAAAATAAAAATCAATCAAAAAAAAAATACCACTAGCATTTTTATACCAGGACTTGTTTACCTCTAGCCTGGGTAGATCTTGGAATGGGAAGGGAGGCATAAAAATCACTTGGCATTTGAGAAACACATTCAAATCCTACTATCTTTCCTGATCAGTTTGCTGAAGTCCCAGAAACGTTGTAGGAGTTATCTTTCTCACCAGAGTTCATGAAATTCATCCACTGCACTAATCTGGAAATTCTGTCAGGACAAACCTCCTCTCATATGTCAGCCTCTCGGTTAAAAGAAATATATCGGTGTGCAGAAAAACAAACAAACAAAAAAGGAATGAAGGGATGGTGAGGGGAATGTGATTCTGATATTTTTGAAACCATATGAAATATTTGGGCGGCCAGGGATCTGGGTGTGGCTCAGTAGTAGAGCACCTGCCTGGCATGTGTGAGGCCCTGTGTTTGATCCCCAGAACCTCAAAAAATGCTGTAACTATCACAACAGAAATGAACACCTCAGGTCTATACTGTTTGATTCTATGCGTATACCCACACATTAGCTATTGATAAGCACACACAGTACCGGTTTTGATCAGGTTGGGTAATATAATTGGTCATATGTAACTAAATGCTATAGAATTGAGTGACAAATTACCACCTGACACTGTTTCTTACGTCATTTCTGTAAATCAGAAAACTATAAATTGAATACATTTCTTATTCAGGAAGGTTATTTGGTGGGGTGAGGGGGAGTTGGAAATAAAGTTTCATTTCACCCAACAATTCTCACACTTATTTATCCTGAACAAAAAATGCAACTGTGATCCTGTCATTATTTTGCCAGAGTTTGGAGTGTGTGTTTGACCATGAATGCCGATCTTTACCATTCCTTCACTGCAGGAAGGTCAAGTAGGAAAAGACCCGCAGGCAAGAGATATGCTCATTTCCTTCTCTCTACACGTGACATCTTTCCACCTTCCCTTCCCCTCCTCTATGTGTGCAGCTGGGACAACTGCTCCTTGGACTGTGCTGAGGCCTACAGGGAGCAGACTTGACTGATGGCCACAGACCAGGGCCCTCGTCCCTTGTAAATGCATCTCTAAGTCTTCCTACTAGAGAGGAGGCGATGTGGGGTACAGCCAACTGACACAGAGCCTGAATCAGAGCTATGCTGAATAGCAACTAGGGATGTCTGTTTTGCCCCTTGTCTCCACGGTAAAAGGCAAGGTAGCCTTCTGGACTCCTCTCTGAGGAAAATGTGATGAACACTCACCCTTCTGAGACTGAACAAGCCAAACATAAAAACTCTGCCAATTCTGCAAGGCTCAAGGTTTTCTAGCATCTCATCAAAAAGAATAATACCTGCCTACAGAGCACCACATAAATCCATAATAGATAAACGGGCATCAAGAGGCTGAGTCAGTTCACCACACTGGAAAGTAGGAAAACTGAGAAACAGGTAAGAGGAAAAGTTGAGAAAATCTAGAGCTTAATGAAATCCCGATGCAAGGAAACTTATTTCTCTACTTCCAAAGAATCACAGCTATAACCAGGAATATATTTTAACAAAATATTTCAATTGACTAAAGCTCTCCAACTATGTAAATAAATCATATCCCCCAAACAAACCCCATCTGACTGTTCTGACCATGAAAAGATGTCTAATCTCTGAAGAATTAGTCTCTTCACTGTCTTTCCCAAAGAGCCTCCCATGAGTTAGGAAGAGTTATTCTGTGGGCAAAAAACCAGAAGAAACATAGCTGTTTAAACTGGCAGTTTATCATCTTAAACGTGTGTGTGTGTGTGTGTGTGCGTGTGTGGTGTGTGTGTGTGTATTCCGACAATGTGTCTGTCTTTGAATGCAGGCTGTGCCCCAGAAAAGAAGCTTACTTGACATATGAAATTTATTCACCTATCTGTGTCCTATGTTATCATACAGTTACGTACATTCAATATAGATTCAGGATATTGCAGGGTTTTTTTCATTTTAAATATTACTATTCAATACTTCTATAACTGAAGGACATTATACATTAAAACATTTTAAAAGTCATAAGTCATTTTCTAAGTAGCTGAACAAAAAATGAAAAAATGTTGCACTATGTCATTGAAGATAAAATATAGGCCCCAGTTCTCAAAAACTCAGAGTTGTACAAAGGGAAACAAATACTAATTTTTAGGGCAGACTAATTCCAAACAACTTATTAGTCAGCTTTCCATTGCTGAGAACAAAATACCTGAGAACACCAACTGAAAAGAAAAAAGATTCATCTTGGTTTGTGGTTTCAGAGGTTTCGGTCCATGACCACTTGGCCCCTTCACTTTTAACTTTTGTTGAGGCAGAACATCATGGAGGGGAGCGTGTGGTACCCAGGAAGCAAAGAGAGACAAAGTAAGGAAGGGTCCAGGGATAAACTATGGCTTTCCAGAACATGCCCCCGTGACCTACCTCCTCCCAGGAGGCCACCTCCTGTAGTCTACACCACTTCTCAATAATGCTATAAAATGATTAATCCATCAATGGATTAATCCACTCTCAAGGTCAGAGCCCTCGTGATCCAATCACTTCCCAAAAGCTGTACCTCTGAACACAGCTGCACTGGGGACCAAACCTTCAACACATGAGCCCTAGGGGGACACTTCAATTCCAAATTACAATGGAACTCAACTACAAAAGGCATAGTGATGCTTTCCTTCCACTTAGTAAAGAAAAAGTCCTATGCAATGGGAGACTTTATAGTTATTAATGAATAAAAGAGTTTGTGAGACAGGCAAGGACAATCTGAGTGCTCACCTACTATAATAATCCAGCATGACTTCTAATATTGGGTGACTGTGTAATCCCCAAAGTAATAAAAATAGACTGTCCATTTTTAATGGGGATATTTTGCATGCCATATATTAGACCAGGGGAAAAAATGAAAGAAATGTTTTACTATTTCTAAACACACTCGGCTCTTAATAAAATATTAATGATTAAATTTACCTAATTTTTGTTCTATTTTGATGAATTAAATTTGATTATTTCCTGTAGCAATTAATTTATCCAAGAAACATTTTTTCTGCTATTTTAATCCAAACTCCCATTATATCTAATGAACTCCTATTGAAGTTCCAGCAATGGATTATTATTCTAAAATTACATTATATTCAAAGTAAAATGAGTCCAGTCTTGTCTTAAACACATAGTCAGAATTGCTGTGTGCAACACACATCAGTAAAAAGCCCACAAGGCTTCTGAGTTCTAGTGCAGCATGGAAAGAGCTTGGAATTTGTCACTCTGTGCTAACAACAAGTAGAAAGCTAAACAAACTGAAAAATCCACACTCTTCCTAGGTCTTCCAGAAAAGTGAGGTCACAGGCCATGCCACTGCCTTCAGAAGTAAAGAGTCAGGCGGACACAGAGAATCACAACTCACAGAGACCTGTGCTGGTATAGGAAACCCAAGTTAAAATATGGACAGATTTCTGGAAGTTATGCATCGACAGTCTCAGGAATAAAAACTCCAGAGGGCCAGTCCTAGGAGAGACCCATGCTTTTGTAGATTTTACCTCTGGTTCTCACAGTGAGCATCAAAGGAAAATCTCTTCTTGCTTCCAGAAAGAGGAGAGGAAGGGAACCATTTTGAAAAATGGCAGAACATCATCAGTTCTTTCCTTCCTTCAAAAGAAGCTACTTTAAAAGCCAAAACTATTGGTGTTTTATTGTACTTAACTGGGGGAAGGAAAATACCCAACTCCAGCATTCCAGAGGCTTCCATATGAGAGAAGTGAACTACCTAATTCGACCCCAGTCTAGTCCTCCTGTCCCGCCTGGAATGTGGCCCGAGAAGCATTTGTAAAGTTCATCGTCCAGAGGCACAAGCTCACTAAAAGATAGAACATTAATCTTAGGACTATAGGATGCTTCCCCTCTCACTAACCTCACCACCACATTACTAAAGGTTTATTTACCTAGTTTTGTTTTACTTTGTTTTTCTGTTTTACCCACTATATTGTGTCTGGCTATCAATAAAAATTACAAGTCATACTAAAAGCCAAAAATATAATTAAAAGAAACAGTTTGAAGACACAGAGCAAGCATCAGAACCTGATTCCAATATGGAAGGGGTGTTAAAATTACCAGACTAGGGAATTTTAAAACACTATGATTAATATGCTTCTGATGCTTAAATGCTTATGTCCCTTCCAAAATTCATGTGTTAGAAGCTTATATAATACAATAAGCTCATATAAAAACAATAAGGTTGGGAGGTGAAGCTTAATGGGAGGTGTTAGGTCAGGAGACCCTGCTCTTATGAAGGGATTAATATGATTACACAAAGGGTTTTTTGGAAGTGAGTTCACTATCTCCTGCTCTTCTACCTGTGAAGACCAGATCATGTCCCTTTTTGTCTTTCCACCTCTGCCCTGAGATCACAAGGCACATGAGATTCCAGGGCCTTGATACCAGTCTTTCCAGCCTCCAGGAGTATAAGAGATTAAATTCTGTTCTTTATAAATCATTCAGTCTTAGGTCTTCTGTTTTAGCAGCCCAAAAAGGACTGACATATGCTAAGCACTTAATGGATACAGCAGTGGGCATGCCAGAACAGAGGGGCACGGCGAGAAGAGATGGGAATCTAAGAAGGAATCCAAAGGATACCAGAAGGGAAAGAAAGAAAGGGACAGAAAAAAATATTTGATACAAGAATGACTGATACTTTCCCCAAACTGGTGTTAGAAATCAAACCACGGATCCTGGAACTTAAGAGAATTCCAAGAAGAAATGCTTTGATTTGGATGCATTGGTGCTATTGAAAGGTAGCGTAACTTTCAGGAGGTGGAGCCTCGCAGAAGTCCTTGGGCCTTTTGGATATGTGCTTGAGGGGGTCATTTTAAACATCCATGGTCTAAAATACCAATTAAAAGACAGACTGTCAGAGTGCGGGGGAAAACACCTAACTATATACTATCTACATGAAGCCCATTTTAAATATAAAGACGCATATAAGTTATAGGTAAAGGGCTAATAGTCTCTCAGTCTCTCTGCCTTCTGGTTCATGACATAAATAGCTTGCTCTGCCACAAGCTCCCTGTCATTGTCACCCAGTGCCCCTATCAGAGCTCCACAGTCATGGGACCTATTGATCTTGGACTGGAATCTTCAAAACAGTGAGCTAAAAACCTTCTCTTGCTATAAACAAGTTGCCTCAGGCATTTCGCAGTAGTAACTCAAAGTCAATACAAGGATAAAGGGAGGAAAACTGATCATATGCATATGACAATTAAATTGCAGAAAATCAAGGATAAAGAAAAAAATCCTGAAAGAAGCCAGAAAAAAAATTTACACACAGAAGAACAAAGATGAAAATAGCATCCAGTTTATATTCAGAAATCAACAAACAGGAAGAGAGTGAAGTGAAATAAAGTATTATTGGAAAAAATCCCACCAAACTAGAGTCCTATACTCTGAGAGATTATCCTTCAAAAGTGAAGGGAAATGAAGACCTCCCCAGACAAATAAAAACTGGGGGAATCTGCTTCCAGTAGAGCTGTGTTCCAAGAAACGTTAAACGAAGTTCTTCAGAAAGAAGGAAAATGAAACAGATCAGAACTTAAATCTACATAAAGGAAGAGCATCAGAGAAGAGTTAAGGGAGGATAAAATTTTGATTTTTCTTATTCATAATTGATCTAAGAGATAAGTTGTTTCAAAAAATAATAGCAACAAGGTATTTGAGAATTTTTTACACTAGCATAAAATTTAAAAAACGAAAGCATTGTCCCAGGATAGGAGGGAGGAATTTGGATTATTTTGTTATTTCAAGGTTACTTATGCTATGTGTGACATGGTGTAGCGTTGCCTAACACTGTACTTGAACTAGTTACAAATGTATATTGAAAACCCCAGAGCAACCACCATAAACACCTGTTAAAAATGGTATAACTGATAATGACATGAAAAGAGAGAAAATAGAATGAAGTACGCAGCTAAAACCTCCAAAAGAGAGAAAATAAGTAGAAGACAAAAATAGGAACAAAGAACAAGGGCAATAAATGGAAAACAGAAACAAATGTGGTATGTACTTATCCAACCATAGCAATAGTCATTTTAAACATCCATGGTCTAAATATACCAATTAAAAGACAGACTGTCAGAGTGGGGGGAAAAAACACCCAACTATATACTATCTACATGAAACCCATTTTAAATATAAAGACACATATAAGTTATAGGTAAAGGGCTAATATTAATAAATAGAAATAACAATTTTTAATTTATAAAATTGAGGGAATCTGCTTTCCAGATCAAAATATATGAGACACACTACCAAAAGTTCTATACAGATTTAATATGATTCCTACTAAAATTCCAGAAGACATTATTCATAGAAATAGAAAAAGTACTCATGAAATTCATTTGGAAAAATAAAAGGCCCAGAATATCCAAAGCAATCCTTCACATGAAAAGTGAAGCAAGAGGCATCATAATACCAGCCCTTAAATTATACTACAGAGATATAGTAACAAAAACAGCATGGTAATGTCACCAAAACAGAAGTGAAGACCAATGGTACAGAATAGAAGTCACAGAGACACATCCACATAAATACAGTTATCTCATTAATGGACAAAGTTGCAAAAATCCCACATTGGAGAAAAGGTAGCCTCTAACAAATGGTGCTGGGAAAACTGGAAATCCATATATAGTGGGATAAAATTTAATCCCTATCTCTCACCCTGCACAAAAATCAACTCAAAATGGATCAAGGACCTAGGCCCCTGCACCTACAAGAAGCAACAATAACCCAAATCTCCATCATGTCAACTTGGGAACCAAATTCCTCAAAAAGACTCCAAAAGCATATGAAGTAAAATCAAGAACCAATAAATGGGAGGGTATCAAACTATAAAGCTTCACAGCAAAGGAAACAATCAATTATGTGAAGAGAGAGTCTATTGAATGGCAGAAAATCTTTGCCACCTGCTCCTCAAATAGAGCATTAACCTCCAGGCTATATAAACAACTCAAAAAACTTAACATCAAAAAACCAAATAACCCAATCAATAAATGGGCAAAAGAACTGAACAGGTACTTCATAGAGGAAGGAATACAAATGATCAACAAATATGTGAAAAAATATTTAACATCTCTAGCAATTAGAGAAACGCAAATTAAAACTACACTAAATTCCATCTTACTCCAGTCAGAGTGGCAATTATCAAGAATACAAGAAATAATAAATGTTGATGAGGATGTAGGGAAAGGGTACTCTCATACATTGCTGGTGGGACTGTAAACTGCAAGCACTCTGGAAAGCAGTATGGAGATTCCTCAGAAAACTTGAAATGGAACCACCACTAGTTATCTCACTCCTCGGCATTACTCAAAGGACTTAAAATCAGCATGGTAAGTGACACAGCCATGTCAATATTTACAGCAACTCAATTCACAATAGCTAAGCTATAGAGCCAACCTATATGCCCTTCAATAGTTAATGGATAAAGAAAATGTGGTATATACACACAATGGAGTATTACTCAGCCATAACAAAGAATGAAATTATGGCATTTGCCAGTAAATGGAACTAGAGACTATCACACTAGGTGAAAAAGCCACTCCCAAAATACTAAAGGCAAAATATTCTCTATGATAATGTGAATGCTAACACATGGGGAGGGGGAGAATAGATGTTCATTGGGTTCGACAAAGGGGAATGAAGGGATGAGTTGGGGGATGAGAATAGGAAAGACAGTAGAATGAATCAGACATAACTTTCCTATGTTCGTATATGAATACAGACCAGTGTAATTCCACAACACGTATAACCACAAGAATGGGAAATAATACTCCATGTTTGTATAATGTTGAACTACACGCTACTGTCATGTATAACTAAAAAGAACAAAAAAAACATATGAGACAAAAACTAATATATCAGTAAGGATAAATAAATGGGTCGACTATGATAGTGAGAACTTCAACTTCTCTCTACCAGAAATAGGCAGATTCAGCAAGAAGAAAATGAGTAAGGATATAGATAAACTCAACCACATATAACTACATAACTCAATCATTTGACATGACAGACATCTATTGACTGCTAAGATCAAAAAGAAAGGAAACATCTTCCCTCACATCGTTCCTTTTCAACATCATATAAGAAGCCCTACCCAGTGGAATTAAAGACAACAAGAAAAGTAAAGACATTCAAATTGATGGAAAAAATAAAACTCTCCTTGTTCCCAGCTGACATACATGATAGTCTGGGTGAAAAATCTGAAAGAATCAACAAAAATCTCTAGGAACTAATAAACAATTGTAGAAAGGTTGCAGGATACAAGTTTAATGTACAAAAATCAATCAGCGCTGAACTAATGGAATTTGAAATTAAAAACACAATGTTATTTACATTAGCACACCAAAAAGGTATAATTCCAATAAAATTCATCCAAGATCTATATGAAGAAAACTACAAAACTGATTAAAGAAATCAGAGAACTGTATAGAAGGAGGGGTATTCCATGTTTGTGGATAGAAAAATTCAATATTATCAAGATGCCAGTTCTTCCTGGCTTTACCTGTAAATTCAAGGAAATAACAATCAAAATCCAAAAAAGTTACTTTATGGTTATTGGCAAATTGATTCTAAAGTTTATATGAAGAGATAAAAGACCAGAGAAACCGACTCAATATTGAAGGAGAACAAGGTCAAGGAACTGACACTACAAAACTTCAAGACGCACTATACAGCTACTGTAATCAAGTTAATGTAGTATTGATACATGAACAGACAAACAATAGCCCAGGACAAGAACCATATGACCTTTGGCAAAGGACCAAAGGATATAAATGAAGCAAGAGAGCCTTTTCAAAAAATGGTACTAGAACAACCGGACACCTACAGGAAGAAAGAAAATGTAAACACACAGACATTATATGCTTTACAAAGATTAATGAAAATGTATTGTAGACCTAAATAAAAAACAGTAAAACTCAAGACAACAACAAGACAAAAACCTAGATGAGCTTGGATATGGAAATGACTTTTTAGGCACCACATCAAAAGTAGGATCTCTGAAAGAAATGATTGATAAGCTGCACTTCATTAAAATTTAAAGCTTCTCTACCAAATACTTCAAAAGAATAAGATGACACAGACTGAGAAAATATTTGCAAAAGATATATTTGAGAAAGGACTTTTATTTAAAACATACAAATAATTCTTAAAATTCAACAACAACCTGATAAAAATTGAGCAAATACTTGAACAGGAACCTCAGCAAAGAAGAAATACAAATGGAAAGTGATCTTGTGAGAAAATATTCAACATTGTGTGTCACTATGGAAATGTAAGCTGAAACAACAATGAGATACCACTGTGTACCTTTTAGAATGAATAAAATTCTGAACTCAGAACATACCAAATGTTGGCAAGGATATAGAACAAGAACATTCTCATTCATTGCTAGTGGGAATACAAAAGGGTGCTGCCACTTTGAAGGACAATTTGGAAATTTCTTGGGAAATTAAACATACTCTTACCAAATGATCCAATAATATGCTCTTTAGTATTTACCCAAATTAATTGAAAATTTATGGCCACACAACAACCTGCACACAGATGCCTACAGCAACTCTGTTTTTAATTTCTGAAATTTAAAAGCAACCAAGATGTCCTCGGTAGGCAAATATATAAATAAACTGTGGTATATCCAGAAATGTGATGCTACTCAGTGCTAAAAGGATATGAGCCAGCAGGCTATGAAAAGACACAAAGGAACTTTCAACTCAACTTTTAAGTGAAAGAAGCCAATCTGATTCCACCTGCATGGCATTTTAGCAAAGGTAAAACTATAGACAGTAAAAAGATCAGTGATTACCATGGTCAGGAGAGTGGGATGAACAGTGGAACACAGGATTTTTAGGTAAATGAAAATAGTCTGTATGATACATGATGGTGGATACATATCATTATACAATTCTCAAATACTCTACAATGCATCTAAGTGACAACCGAGAGTGAACCCTCATGATAACTATAGGTGTTAAGTATAATGATGTGTCAGTGTGTGTCATAAACATAACACTCGAGCGAGGGGTTTTGACAGTGGAAGAAACTATACATATGTGGGGGCAGAAACTCTGAACCTGCCACTTAGTTTTGCTGTGGACCTAAAACTGCTTTAAAAATCAAAGATAATTTTTAAAATTTTTGTTTTAACAAATATACTTTTTATTTTTTAAAAAAAGAAGTCCACAGTGAGCAATTTACCCCTTTCTCTCTCTCAATGTATTCAATTTAATAAGTCCATTTTAAGCATGTAGCATTTGTTTCTTGGAGTTGCCTTAACAAAATCCCATGAACTGGATGGCTTAAACAATAGAGATGTATTCTCTCCCAATTCTAGAGGACAGAAGTTAAAGATTATTGTGTCATTAAGGTTGGTTCTTTCTGAGAACTCTAAAACAGAATTCATTCCAGGGGTCTCTGTTGCTTCTGGTGACTTAATGGCAATCTTTGACATTCCCAATACCTGCTTTCATGTTCTCCCCAAGTATGTGTCTCTGTCTTCAAATTTCTTTTATTTTTCTAAGAACACCACTCACACTGGACTAAGGGCTGATACTACTGAACTACATCATATCTACAACAACCTTATTTCCAAATTCCAAGAACACATTCTAAGGCACTCAGTGTAAGGACTTCAGCATATGAATTTGGGGGCAGGAGGACACAACCCAACCCATAACACCTATTACACACTGTGTTAGGCTCTGTTGGTACTCCAAAATATTTGTTATGGTTTAGATGTGAGGGGTCCCCCAAAAGCTCATGTGTGAGACAAAGCAAGAAAGTTTAGAGGTAAAATGAGTGGGTTCTGAGAGCCTCAACCTAATCAGCACATCAATCCTCTGATGGGGATTAACTGGGTGGTAACTGTAGGCAGATAGGGTGTAACCGGAGGAGGTGGGCCCACAGGAGACATGCTTTGGGGGTTTATATTGTGTCCTTGTTGAGCAGAGTAGTACTCTCTCTCTCTCTCTGCTTCCTGGTGCCATCTGAGCTGCTCTCCTCCGCCACATTCTTCCGCCATGATGTTCTACCTCACCACAGGCCCAAAGCAATGGAGTTGGCCATCTATGGACTGAGACCTCTGAAACCATGTGCCCTCAATAAACTTTTCCCCTTAAAATTATTCTTTTCAGGTCTTTTGGTCACAATGGTGAAAAAGCTGACCTAAACAATTTTATAAGGTCATCTGCTTTGGAGTACAGGACAAAAATTATATGTAAACATAGCAACAACGCAACTGATTTTACAAGAAAGTATAGGTAAGAGGGCAAAATCAGAAGTACAGGCCCTGGGGCTGGGGCTGGGGCTCCGTGGTAGAGCTCTCACCCAGCATGTGTGAGGCCCTGGGTTCAATCCTCAGCACCATATTAAGATAAGTAAATTTTTAATAAAAATTTTTAATAAAAGAAAAAGAAGTACAGGTGCTGGGTGCTATGAGTTTCAAGGAGGGTGTTAAGAAATGGTGTGCAGGTCAGGAAGGACCACTTGCAGGTGAAGGTAGACCCCTTGCAGGTGGAGGGAGACCACTTCTGTGATCGGAAGCTTGTGCAAACTCCTCATAGGAGCCCTAAGGAGGGTGCAGACATCCCCACTGCTGCCTCTGGCATGCACTTCCTCCGTAGGGAAGTGAGTCACCAAAGGTCAAAGAAGAGGGATTATCAGAGAGCAGGTGATAAGCCTGGAAAAATCAGAGATGAGTCTAATTACAGCAAACCCTAAATAATAAACATGGGCAGGTTTTGCAGCCAGGAAGTGGAGAGACAAAGGCAGCATCTGAGAAAGGCTTGCTGGCCTGGCTCCGAGGATTCCACCGGAGGGAGACCCACCCATTCAACAAACGTGTTGAGCTGCATCTTCTCTGCACCCGAGGAGCTAATATACAAGTATTCTTTCTAAAATAAAGGATCATATCCCCATTTATAGAAAGAGATAAATGTGAAACGTGAATAATCTCAGGAAACTGGGGAGCGAGCTGCTTTTATCTGTTTGGGGTTGGTTTGGGTATGGTTTCAGTCCCCCTTCCTGGAGCTTTATTCGTGAATCCTTGAAGCAGGATTTGCCTTCACTGTCCAGCAAACTGCTCCTTCTTGCACTCAGCGAACCACAAAGACAAGGCTGTTAGACCCTGCGTTGTACTCAAAAGGAGGACTGGGGTGGGTGAAAACGCAGCTCTGTGCGAATCAAACCCTCCCCCAGTCGTCCGAGATGCAGGCTCTCAGGGCGGAAAACAAACATAATTAAGTAAAACTGTATTGCTCAAATTTCCAATTACATAAATCAATGGTGTCTTTCTCGATACTACACCATATACTGTATATCACATGGATTTATAGGCTTCAGGACTGATTGAACCCACTGCCATCTGTGTTACATCAGCAGGTTCTGTATCTCTCGGTGTCAGCAAAAAAAAAAGACAGTTTTACATTCAAGATGAAATCACATTGTATTTTCAAAGCACATGTCATCTCGAAAAATTATGCTTAGGCAGGATTTTTCGTGTAAATAATTCTCAACTGGGCAATCTATCAGAGGCTGCATTTTTCTTTCTCCCTCTTTATTTTTTAAGGTTGACTTAGTGGGTTTTTCCTTTCTTTTTTAAATAAAAGAATAAACCTTAAAAGCTCATCTCTAATGATAAGAAAGATCAGGGAAAATTCCTTTTTGGAAAATGATATCCTTAAATGATTGCAGCTTATCATCTAGGTTCTTGATTCAATAGATAGGAAAGTTTTAATGCTTATCTTCCATTGACATAGACAACCTATACAAATCCTGCAAGTAATCTATTAGCCTACTTATCTTCTATTTCCTTTTGACATTTTTCCTCTTTTATTTTTATAAAGCTGGAGAATTTTAAATTTGGATTATTACGGATGTTCTTCATCAACTAGAGCCTACCATTTAAATAATGAAAGTCATTACTTTTCTGTTGTTTAGTGTAATTATCAAAGCAATATAAGAACTTTATAAAAAGTTATAAAATGAGAGAATCTCCTATCAATCTCTACCTTCTAATATAGTTAATATAGTGACTTTTAGAATATTTCTTTCTAGTACTTTCTGACAAGTAAATATTTTATTGTAATTATAGTCATCACAAAATTTGGCACCCCACTTTTTTTTAGTGGGAGGGTTCTAGTAACAATAGTCCTTCTTCCTAACACAGGCCTCTGGCTCTCCGGAGCCCTGCCTAGGAAAGGAGCAGAGCATGGGGGCGTTGGCGGGTTTGGCATCAGCATCTCCTTGGAGAGAAATCCACCTACCCAAACCCAGAAGAACACAATGGGCAGTCCCCAAAGGTACCCCTGGAAAAGCCTCTTGGACCAGATTCGGAGGGAAAGGGGTTGGAAGGTCAGATGAGGGAGTCTAGTCTAGCCTGAAGCCGTCATTCCTGGCCAGGGTGCAGGCCTTTGAAAAGCATGGCTGCAGCTGAACAGGACGGAAGAGGAAGGGAAGGGACCCGCTGATGGAGACCAGGCAGGGAGCAGGGCTCCTTGGTTCCTGCTCATAGACTAGAGACACAAGTGACAGAGTGACAGGGCTGGTAGGAAGACTTTACTTAGCAGCTAAAGAATAAAATGACCCAAGGTCACAGTTGTTCTCACTTTTCACCCCAGGAAGCATCTCCTACCACCCTTACTTCTGATCCACCCCCACAGAAAGGAGACCAGTTCTCCTTTCTGCTCACCAGTTGCAGTCACCAAAGACGCAGATGGGACGCCTCGCATTGGTCTGTGGGCGTGCTGCCCCGCGAAGGCAGGCTCCTTTCTCCCCACTTCACAGCCCCTTCCAGTCCTGTGTGGCAGAGTGAACGAGTGGACTTGGGCACTGTTGGGCCTTGTCCTCTCTGCAGGCACTTGGGAGAACCAGGTCCCAAGGACTAGATGCAGAGCCATGGGGGTGGGAACAGGCAGGAGGGGGCGGGGCAGGGAGGGCAGGGGGAGAAGGAGGCCTCACTTTGCCTGCAGGCTGTGGCGCCCCGGTTGCACTGGAGGGTCAGGAGTCCGGCTTTGCATTCTACTTCCTACTCGTTATTATCCTGTGTCTGTTTCTACCTTGGGAGTCCCAACAGACAGAGCAGGGAGGACAGAATAGAAGTAGGCAGACTGGGCCTCCAGTAATAATTCCCCCACAGCACCCAAGACACCCACCAACACCCATCTGTTCTCCTACTAGCATCATCTCAAAGCTGGGTCTGAGGCCCACATCCGCACTAGACTCTAATTCAGCCCACAACCTGCTCCTCCTTACCTGCCTATCTATAAAGTCAACTTTTAAAATGAAAAGATTTCACAAAAAATTGCATTTCTAACTTTTAAATATTATTATTATTATTATTTGTGTGTGTGTGTGTGTGTGTGTGTGTGAGAGAGAGAGAGAGAGAGAGAGAGAGAGAGAGAGAGATACTGAGGATTGAATCCAGGGCCTTGTGCATGGTAGGCAAGCACTCTACCACTGAGCCACATCACCAACCCTTACATATTTTTTAAAAATATCATGGTATCTGGAAAACAATGGGCACTAATCCACTGATGGCAATATTTGACTGGAACAGAGGGAGCTACCCCTGGGAACTGTTCCCCACCCCCACGGGTCCCTGCCTCTGACATCTCCAGCCAAGGACCAAGGCCAAAGATAAGGGCCTTTCAGTTTCATGCTCTGACCATTGTTGATCTTAGAATAGCTAAGAGATAGACACGTCTTCTACCTGTGTCTCTAGCAATGGTGGAAATATGAAAGATAAAGAGAACACATATTTCAAGAAAATAAATACATTCTTACATGTTCAGTATGGCGGAGAAAGGTCCCCTACCCTCATTTAATTTTCTTCCTGTTGACTTAGTCATGTAGACAAAGTGATACCACTTTTAAAATGGTAATATGGATAAGTGACTTCTTTGGTAGAGTTAAAATAGCCTATGTTGTACAACTCTACACACACACACACACACACACAAAAAAAAAACCCTCTAAAATGTTTGGCGGTATTATTATAATTATTATTCACTAATTTATGTAGGAGCTTTTATGAGTAGATAGCATCTAAACTTTTGAGGTAGGTTTCACTCTTCCCACTTTACTAACAAGAAACAGACTGAGGGATTTTCACTGATGCATCTGCAATTGTCTCTGATTAATAGGGGTCAAACCAGAATTTGAAAATAGCTCTACTTGTCCCCAAACTCTAGCTCTTCCCAACATGGCACCACTCCAGGCTTTCAGATCAGAACCACAGGGGAAGAGTTATGACAACCATTTTCACATGTTATTCCAAAGTCATTTATTTTATTGTAAAAAAATAATAATAATAAGATGTGGACCAAGTCTTACATATTATAGAATATAACCATGCTGGTAAGGTTAGTTACCAAGCTAGTTTCTTACACTAACCACTTGGAAGGTGGTGAACAGGAGCGTGGCCAGTGCCCATTTTCAGTGGAGGGCTAGGATCCCAGACGCTCTAGCCAGGGCATGTTCAAACTGTGTTCCTCGGAACCCTAAGAGTTGAACAGAGGAGCTTCTGCCTCGTTCATGACCTCCTGCCACCAGAACCATTCACTGTGATCTGCTCCATTCTCTTACAGTCCCCAGTGAGTGTAAGAAAAACTGTGACAGCAACAGTAAGTTTGAAAACTACAGAGCTAGCCCAATCACCTCACTTTGTAAAAGAAAAAGAACATGAAATTTTAAAGATCTGGATCGACTTCCCCCAAATCCCACACGGATGTCAGAGACAGAGTCAGCCCCGACACTCCTCGGCACTTGAGACTGATTCTCCTGAGCCTGTGGTCAGCCCATGGGGACGAGCAGAGGCATGATGTGCTGTAGGCCCTGCCATTCCGCACTGCTGTCCTGGGTTGAACGCTTTCCTGCCTAACGCATGCTGGATTGTTGGGGGGGACCAGGGAAACACAGAGATAGGGCTCATTTTTTTCTAGGAATGTCAAGGTTTCTTTGATGCCCACAAATGTTTCTACTTTGACTCATCTCAAAATAATCTTCGTCCCTTTCCAAATATGAGAATAGCCTTCAGTGTCCATAAAAACTGATGAGGGAGGGAGCCCTTGACTGAAAACAGCCTTCTGTGAAAAATAGGTCATAAAAATAATCTGGAATTTAACCAGCTCGTAATCTATTTACAGTATATGAAAAAGAAACAAAAAACTTAATGTAAATTAAAAGAAATTTTAAAGACACTTAGGAAAATATCAAACGTGAGAGCAATTGTACTGATACTTCACAATGCTCAAGTGTGATTATTATTTATCAGCATGTGCTATACAAAATGCACTAGTAATTCTGACCAAAGTCAAGCATACAATTTAGTAATTCCAAACATGCATAGAGTTGTCTTTTTGAGTTGGCACAACAATTTGTTTTTCACAACTTCAAAATTGGCTCAAAGCCACAATATTATATTAATGACTTCCACTCTGGTGACACAGGATCCCAAGTGCTCCTGATACTACCAGAGACTGGCTTTGACATTATTGCTTCTAGCTTATTTAATGATATTACTGCAACATTTTATTAAAACAATTCCAACCTTTTGTCCTATGGTTTATGAGGTAAACGATCATCCAACAAAACCAAATTTGACCACATGAGGAAAGGACATGGCCCAGACCACTATACCTTAGTGATTTTGCTAATACAAAATTCCTCAACAGCCAGTCAATTCAATTAAATACCTAATTCCCTGTCCCGATGAAGCAGTTGTTGAACTAAATCAATCAACTCTATTGTTCCATGTGGCTTCGTGTGATTTTTAGTTCTAGTGCTGAAAAAGTAACTCAAAACCTGCAATTAAAATCGATCCTCAATAAACCTGGGTCATCTCCAGGACCATTTCAATCACCTCTCTAAACCCCTCTAGTCCTTCTGACACCTTGATGTCTCCACATAGCCCCAGAAAGAGCATCCTAAGAGGCCCTGGGCATTGAGCCACCCTCCAGACCTTGTCTTTTGGTCCCATCAAAACTCCTTGGAGGATGGGGATCATTCCACACATCACTTCCCACTCTGCTTTGGCCCATTCCCTCTGCAAGCTTCAGCACACCTCCCAGGCCATATGCCCCTTGTGGAGAGAACCTCTTACCTGCACAGGCCTCACACACCTTAGTAGTTGTTGCAGAAATGAAGGAGTGGTTATCTCATCTCCTGCCCCCAAATAAGAAGGATATAAAAAGTGCTGAGTAGCAACCAAGTATCGAGTATCAGGTACTACAAAGCTCTAGCATCAGATACCCCTAAGTAATCCAAGAGCGTGACTGGTTCCTACTGTGTTACAGAGGAAGAAGACTCACTGAGGCTGGGGGCTTGGCATGCTCCCTCTGTCTGGGATGCTGACATGATCCATCATCTCTAGGCCAGAGTCTTCTCATCCTATCTCAGCATAATGCCCACCCTCTCAGAGAGGAGGTCTTTCCTGACCATCCAATCTGAAAACATCCTCTAGTACCTACCCAGCACCTGGACTGCCTTCTCATTTTTCATCTGGGAAATGGCATCTATCTTACCTGAAATCACTTTGCTCCTTTGTCTTCCCTGTCCCCAGCTGAGTCCCATGGAGCGCCCGATCCTTATGGATCTTGCCCATTCTTGCGTCTCCATCACCAAGAGCTGTGCCTGAGCATAGCTGGTGCCCAATAAAACTGCATTAAAGAAATGAATTAGAGAGTGAGTGAGTAAATGAGTGAGTGAGGCAGGGGGGAAGGAGAGAATTAAGGTGATTCCACCAGCAAGACCCAGGGCAGGACTGAAAACCAGCACTTCCTGACTCTAAGCCTGCACTGTGGCCATTTGGGCAGTGGTGCCCCTACCTGCTAATCCTAAGAATAACTCGGCTTAAATATGGATTCCCAGGTATCTGCTCCAGAGATTCTGATTCAATAGGACCCAAGCTCTGCACCTTATTAATATGAGTGATTCTTGCAACAGCAAGTTTAAAGAGCACTATATTGTATCACATTGTGTTTTCTTGAATCAGGATGCCAAGATTTGGGGGAAAGAGGCCATTCCTCAAAGTATGCCCCCCACACAGGATTCTATGAGTGGGTCCAGCCCTGAGAGATTTTGCCCTCTTTCCCAACTCATCAGTAATTGGTTGAGCATTTGCTGAAATCCTCTGATGGGTCAAGCATTGCTGGAGGAGCTAGAAGCATATCAGTGCACAGAGGAGATGAAGTTCTGATAATAAATGAGAGGTGAGGGTTAAGAGGAGTGATGGGCATCTGTGACGGGGAAGAGCAGGGACGACACTGAGGATCGAGCAGTCAGAGAAGGTCTCACCAGGGACCAAATTCTGATCTGAGGACTGAAGGATGAAAATGAACCACTCAGGCAAAGAGCCAGAGGGACTGTGATCTGGGCAAGATCCCCGGGTGAAGGAGAAGCTGCCATGCTTGAGGCAGAGAGGTGGTCATGTGGCTGATGCTCAGGAAGCAAAACAGACTGAAATGAACTCATCTAAAGGTCACCAGGGGCCAGATCAGCGTGGGCCTGTAAGCCATCCAAGCTATGGGGCTCACATTTCACTCCAAGGATAATGAAGGGCCATTGGAAGTTTTCATCTATGATCTTTCTAGTGACTGCATGAAGAAAAAACGAGAAGTGAGAAGAGAGAGATTAGAAGGTAGGAGATAATGAAGGGAACATTGTAGTAACCCAGACAGGGAATGATGGTGGTGTATCAGTTAGCACCTGCTGCTTAACAAACTGCCCCCAACACCAAAACAATAAATCAAAAACTCAGAGGCTTAAAGCACAACCATTTTTTAGCATAAACTCCTGTGGTTCAGAAACTTAGGCTGGGTTCACTTGAGTAGTTCTGCTGGTCTGAGCTGGGCTCACTGATGTACCTATTTACAGTCAACTGCCAGGTACCAAGCTAAGGAAGTGATAAAGGAGACTGAGTCACACCTCTGTCACTGGCCAGGTGTGTTCATATCATGGCAATTGTAAAACTCCAAAAGCAGTCGGTGAGACCAAGTCCCAACTCTGGTGATTGTCAAGACTCTTCCTAAATCCTGTTGCCATGGTTCTATTGGTCCAGGCAAGCCACATAGCCAAGTCTAGAGTGAGATGTAACATAGGAGGGAACTACTCGGGTTGTGGAAAACACCTGGGATATTATGCTAGTGTCATGGTTTGGATGTGAGGTGCCCTCAAAAGCTCACGTGTCAGACAATGCAAGAAGGTTCAGAGAAGAAATGATCGGGTTTCAAGAGCCTTGACCTAATTAGTGAATTAATCACCTTATGGGATTAATTTTGTGGTAACTGAAGGCCAGTGGGGTATGGCTAGAGAAGGTGGGGCATTGGGGGAGTGGCTTTGGGGTAGACATTTTGAATCTGGCAAGTAGAGTTCCCCTCTCTGCTTTCTGATCACCATATGAGCTCCTTCCCTCTGCCACACTTTTCCGCCATGATGTTCTGCCTCACTTCAAGCTCTGAGGAATGGAGCCTGCTGTCTATGGACTGAGACTTCTGAAACCCTGAGCCCTCAGATAAACTTTTCTTCCTCTACAGTTGTTCTGGGTGGGTCCTTTCGTCACAGCAGTGAAAAGGCTGACTAAACAGCCATTCCTCCTGTGACCTGGACTGTGACGTGGAAGAGGAGACGGGGATGGAGAGAAGTGGGTGAATCTTTACCATATTCAGGAAGAGGAGCCAACAGGGACCAGGTTGTAGAACTAGGTAGATGTTGATGATAGTTTTTCAAGAAAGAAGAGAAGCAATGGCACTTCTCCTTTGCAACACTGTCTCCACAGCTGTGTTTAACAATAGCTCTCAAAAGATTTGGTTTCCCATTTCAAACTTATAAAAACATTGAGGACCCCAAAATGCTTTTGTTCATGAGGATTGTATGTATTAAATTTTAATATATTGGAAATTTAAACTGATAATTTAAAAAAATATTTATTACTTCTTTTTTTAAAAACAACAATAAATCTGATGCATGTTGTCACAAATAATTTTATGAAAAGCAGCTATTTTCTGGAGAAGAATACAGTCACAAGAATGGCATTGTTTATAGTTTTGTAAATCTCTTCACTCTTTGGTTTAATAGAACATAGCTGAATTCTCATTTCCGTTTCTGCATTTAATATGCTGAGATTTTTGTTCTGGTTGATGCATAAGAAGAAAATGCAGTATGACACAGATATGTAGTTGGAAAAGGGCAGAGTACTTTACAGCCTTCTCTGGTAATTGTGGATATTCGTCTATAGTATGACAAGACTCAACAAGTTTAGCTTCTCAAAGGTTAGTTGTTTTATGGAATCTGAAACCACATTGATAAACTTTCTCCTACTGGTTATATTAAAATCCATCCATCTATTCTTCACTTTGAAATAAATTTTTTTTCTTGTGCATTGATCACTTGGAAAATATCACTTCATTAATTTATGCAAGTCTTCCAATTGTTGACATACATTACATAACAGCAAAACAAAACTCATGTGCGTTAATATCACCATCAGCCTCACCCGAAGCATCTTGAAGCCTTGGGAAGCTGTCAGTCTCATAGTGCTGGATACGAGTTTTCCAAAACTCTAATTTTTGCTTGAAAGCTCCCTGGCAGCAAATGCTGTCAGTTGTTTTCCTAGAAGTGACAGGCTCCCTTCGTTCATTTTTTAAAAGAAAATGTCTGCCAAAGACCCAGGTCTGAATAACCAGTCTGTCTGTCAGATGTTTTCAAGTTAAAAACAGAGTTTCATGAAAAAGCAGCTAGTTCAGTGCACAACTCAATCACAGGACGACTTGCCCTCCAGACACCCCCTCACCGCACCCCATAGCAGAAGCATCGTGGGGACCCTTCCTGCTTTTCCCCACATGATGAAAGGATGTGTGCTCAAGGTCTAAGGTTTAAAAATATTAATCACTTTTACTGCCATATCAAGGCCATTCTTCAGTGAGACGGGCACTGGTTGGTTGGTTGGTTTGTTCATTTAGCACAGTCTGGGACCAGTGACTTGGTCCATACTCAGGCACCAGCAGTTTTATCCCATCATTGCATTTGTGCCATCATTGTCAACGCAGTTTAAAAAAGTCCAATGACATTTAATGTGCTGAAAATATTTTGACACCTCCCCCACCGAGTTTTCCCTCTGCTTAAATGGTGTAAGGGATCCCCCAGGGTCTGTGGATTCTACCCTGAGAAGCACCCCACTCAGTGCAAATTTATACAGATGAGATATGTGTGTTTTAATATATGTTTTGCTGCCTTTAAGCTTCCCACTATGTGTGTGTGGGGGGGAAGTATCAGCCTAGAGAACATGCTAGAAAGTGAAGTCATTTATTTGATAAGTGTTGGACACCTATGGATCTAGGCAGCATATAGATATTTAAAAACACAGTAGAGGTGAAAAGATAAGGCATGACAGACACAAAACCAGGGATCAACAATGGCACGACAGGGCCGGGGTGCAAGACCAAACCCCAATGTCATGCTAGAGGGAATAAAGGCTATAGAATAATCAGAATGGGGTGCTTTAGATGAGGAAGCCTCTTGGGAGCTAAACTGAAGGACAGAAGGAACAAAGCATGAATAAAACACAGAAAAGACCTTTCTTACAGGCCTTGCTGTGAGCCAGGCGGGTCCTGCCACAAGAGAGAGGAGAGTGGACGGTGGCCAAGAGCCCCTGCTCCAGCCCGCCACCGCCCTAAACTTGAATTCTGAATTCTGGTTCTGCACTTTTTCTTGTGTGGTCTTCAGGTGAGAACATTAGCTCACGAGGCCCCGTTTTCCCAGCCTATAGAGCAATACCTCCACCGGATGCTCTGGAGGATTGAGGCTGTAAGGTACTTTGCCCAATACTGAGTTTTGTGCAGACTTTCAGCAGATGTCCACTAGTAGCAGTAGTAGCCAGGACTTGAGGAAGAAGTGGGAAATCAAGACAGGATTTGACAAGAATCACAGGAGGGACAGCAAAGGAAAACCGCTGAGTTGGAATGCATCATGCTAAGGACGGCCCTGGGCAGAGGACGTGGAGGTGTCCTCCGAGGGAAGCGCAGAGTGCCCAGCTGTGAGGCTGGACTAAACATTTTAACCAGAAATGAGTCTCTGAGAGATCCTAGTCAAGAGAGTGGTGTTTTGTTTTGTTTGTTTTTTTTTAATGGTATTTGAGAAAACTTATACTGACACAAGGTGTGATGGGGGCAGGGGACACAGAAGGTCTTTGGAGAAGGAAATTCAAAATTTTCAGATGGAAACATTTTTTAAAGTGTGAAACAAAAGAGATTTCACCAATGAGACGTGAGATGGCTTGGGTGGCCTGTGTGACATGGTCTCAGCTGCCAAGTGTCTGCTAACCATGGCTCTCTACATGGATCCGTGAATTCCTAGATCCAATCACGGAACACAAGCAAAGCCACTCCCTAGTTTGGGGTTGAAGATTAAAGTGTGCGCATGCACATGCACACACCCACAGCACTGGTTGTTCAAGACTCTTGAAAGTCTCCAAGTTCTTCCTATGGAGATTGAGATCATTCGGTCCTCTTGGAAAGGCCCCTGACTACTTGCTAATCTTGTTGATTGACAATCTTTCCAATGCGCCCCTTATTCAGAAGTCTGGAAATCAATTTTAACTAGCTCAAGGAAATAAGGGGTCAGGGATTAAAGAAAAAAAAAAGGAAGAGAAGTGGAGTAAATTTACTGGTGTGTGCAATTGAAACCCCCCAGTGTACCAGCCATCTCAAGTGAACTGCAGTTTCCAAACACAGACACAGGGCTCTTTGACCTCTGGGACTGAGGACAGAAGGTGCACACACTCCCCAATTCTGACCAGGCTCCCTCCGGCTCACACTTCACCTCCTGGTTCACCTATATGTTCTTCCAAGAGGCCATTTCTGGATCTGGCCCAGTCCAGCCCATTCCCCACAGAGCTGAGGGTCCACCTCTCCTTCTTCCACGGAATCCCAGTGGCTATCTCTGCTTACCTTACCCTCAAAGAATAGCCCTTAGCATCACTTGTGAGCATGTGAGGAATGTCAAAGCTGCATTGTACTCCAAACCTACACCAAATCTGCATCTTAATCAGATTTCAAGGCAATTCCTATGCTTGCTGCAGTTTGAGAAACACTACATTAAGAGTTTGGACAACTTAACGTATGACAATTGCTTATTTACCTATCAATCTCCTTGAAGACAGACATTTCTTATTTCTGGCCAAGTTCCTCTGGGAGGGCCTGCTACACAATAAGTGTTCAATAAATGCTTGCTGGGTATGTGATGGAATAATGAATGAATACGTTGGATGTGATTTATTCTTACATACCTAGGAATGATTTCTGAACAAGGATTCAAATAAGTATCCAGTAGAAGATTCATTTACCTTCATCGGTATCAGAAACATTTAAACATACAGCTAATAAATTAATTTTAAGGTGCTTATTTTTAAATGTCTGTTTATTTGTATCACCAACAATCATCCCTTTATTAAAACTCCTTTTTGGCTTTATAGGGTAATTAACATACTTCAATTGTTAAAAAAAACTCATATACCCTAGGAATAAGACTATATACGTTTTTAATTAGTCTTTAAATATTGACTGATGAATCTTCATGTTAATTATTGACTTTGTAAAGTTCTCCCAAGATTAATATGTAGTCTAATCTGTGTATCTAAATTTTTTTCAATCAGTGTTTTCATTTGGGTCCCCCTCCCCCTATTTTATCTTTTCAACAAACAGGCAGTAGAGAGAGCAGTTTGTCATTTTTAAGGCACAAGAATTAGGCTCTGATAGGCTCTGACTAATTGGAAGATTTGCCCATTATTTAAATGAAACTTGTTTGCAGTTTCATCATCCGTGTGGATCTAGGAGGCAGCAGACGGGCCCATCAATTTGGTTAGAAAAGAATAAATGAATAAGGAGACTGACAGCCTCGTCTCCAGGGAGGCGCTCTGTCGCCCATTGTTTCTCCAGTATTAATTACCCACGGAGATCCTCTTCGGCTGCACGGCTCTCTGCCCGGCTCCGAGCTCCCGCCCCAGCCGCCAGGCCTTCCTCTGCCTGCATTTGCATCCCCTGGCGTCAGCAAGGGCTGCGCACTGAGGTGTCCCTGGTAACGACACAGGGGAAATCGAGGCCCCGCAGCGGCCCTGGGCTTCCTGCCAGGGAGGCAAGCTCTGGGCCCCCACCATCATGGCGCCCCTTACCTGTCGGGGCTCCAGAGATGCTGTACGTGCCTTTGAGCTGCGCCAGTAGGTGTCATTGGCAAGTCACCCGGGAGTACAGGCAGCCACAGCCAGAGGACTGAGAGAAAAGAGGGAGGCAGGGGCGGGGCCAGCTGGCCACCCTGTCTCCCTCCATGAAAAGGTTCTGAACCACGTGCACCTGAGAGTCCACCTCCCCTTCCCTGTGGAAAATGTGCTCAGGGTGAGGGAAGAGTAGGTTGCAATGCCAGTGAAGTGACATGCTGGCTTTGACCCAGAGAGGGACACAGAGGTGCAGAAACACACAGCAGAGTGCAAGACTGCCAGGACTTGGAAACATTCCGGTGAGGTTTCAAGCCAGGGGGTTTCGTTCTGCTCATTGAGATTGCAGCTTGGGCTCTGTGTTAGACCTAATTCACAGTCCCTGGTACCAGTTCAACTACCATCAGAAAATACTCCTCTGGCCCCTACCTGGACCAGGGCAGGAAGTCTCCTGTCCTCCCCCTGCCTTATATCCTTTTGACCTGGGAGAGGCCCCACGGGGAGGGATGAGCTTCCCTAGAGCCCGAGAATACTTCCAGAGCCCTTTCCTGCTCCAGTGCCTGCTCTTCCACATCCAAAAGCTGCCCCTCTGCCTCTGTCCAAGGCCGTTCAACTTCTGTTTTCACCAACTCTTCTTTTTTAATTTTTAAATGAGTGTTGTCTTGCCTAATCTTCAATTTTCAGAATATTCACCCAAAGTGAAGTAGCGTTTCTGATGCACTTAGTTGGTTGGCATCTTGCTGGAGGTCTTGGTGACTTTGCTACATTTCAGTCTTCTCCCATATGACCCAGCCCTGAGAAGCTCTGTGGTCTTTATATTGTTAACACTGCAGTAGTTCACATTTTAAAATGGTGCGATGGTCACTTTTACGTAGTATTTCTCACCCTAACAAAAAAAAATAATTAAAATATTCTTAAAATTTTTAAAAAGACTGTTTTTAAGAAGTTTTACGTTCACAGCAAAATTAAGCAGAAGCTAGAGATTTCCCAAATAGTCCCTGCTCCCACACATGCACAGACTCTCCATCATCAACTCCCCCATCACTTCGGCTCCACCTGATGAACCTACAAAGATGCACCACTTTTAGCCACAGTTTACACTTGGCCTCACCCTTGGGGTTGTACCTTCCACGGGTTTTGACAAATGTTTCATGGCATGTGTCCACCATCATACAGACCAGCTGCACAGTCTAAAAAACTCTCTGTGCTGGACCTGTTCATCTCTCCTTCCTCCAACCCTGGGAACCGCTGATCTTTTTACTATCTCCATAGTTCTCCTTTTTCAAGAAGGTCTTATAATATGTAGCCCTTTCAGATTGCTTCTTTCCCTTAGTGATACATTTAAATTTCCTCCATATTTTTCTTGGCTTGATAGCGCCTTTACTTTTTAACACTGAATAATAAGGCTTTGTCTGAATGTACCACATTCACATCACTGGAAGACGTCTTGATTGCTTCCAAGTTTCTATAATTATGGATAGAGTTACTATAGACATCTGTATGCTGGTTTTTTATGTGGAGATATTTTCAGTTTCTTTGGGTAAATATCAAGAAACACAACTGCTGGAACATATATTGAGTATGTTTAGCTTTGTAAGAAACCACCAAACTCTCTTCCAGAGTGCACCGATTTGCATTCCCACCAGCAGTGAAGGAGAGTCCCTGGGGCCAGCCTCTTCCCCAGCACTTTCCTGCGTTCAGTGTTCTGGATTTGGGCCATCCTTGTAAGTGTGGCGTGGGTGTATTGTTTTAATTTGCACTTCTCTGATGACATATGATGTGGGTCATCTTTTCGTAGGCTTGGCATCTGTGTATCTCCTTCAGTGAGATTACTGTTCAGGTCTTTTGCCCATTTTTAATGAGATTTTTATTTTCTTATTGTTTATTTTTAAGGGTTCTTTGTATTTTTTGGATAATAGTCCTTTATCAGAAATGTCCTTTGCAAATATTGTCTCCGAATTTGTGTTTGTCATACTGCAATATATTTTTAAGAGCAGAAAGTTTTAATTTCGATGAAGTCCAGCGTATCAATCTATTCTTTCATGGATCCTTGCTTTTGTGTCATATCTAAAAAGTCATCACCAAAACCGGGTTCATCCAAATTTTCTCCCATGTTATTTTCTAGAAGTTTTATACTTACATTTAGGTCTCTGAGCCATTTTGATTTAGTTTTTGTGAAGTGTATGAAACCTGCGTTTAGATTAATCTCTTTGTTGTTCTACCACCATTTGTTGAAAAGACCATCTTTGTTCCATTATATGGTCCTTTCTTGTTTCTCCAAGGTCATTGGCAATGTTCCTATAAGGTTCTCCATTTCTGAGCTCTCTGTTCTGTTCCATTTGTGGTTCAATACCACACCTTCCTGAATACTGTACTAACTTTTACCAAGTCTTGGTGCTGTGTGGTGTCAGTCTCCAACTTTGTTCTTCTACTTCAATATTGAGTTGGCTACTTTGCCTCTCCAAATAAACTTTAGAATCAGTTTGTCAAAATCTGTAATATAACTTTCTGGGAATTTGACTAGATTTGCCTTGAATATATAGTTCAAGAAGAACTGGCATCTTGATAACAGTAAACCTTTCTATCCATGAACATAGAATTACCTCTCCATTTATTTAGTTTTTTTAAAATTTATTTCATAAATGTTTGCAGAGAGCCATAGCCAAGTAGGAATGACACATGGCATTTTTGGTTGAAAGGTGACACCAGCAAGCCATTGAAATGATAATGATTGTGTTAAGATGTGCATTCAATTGGAGATTAGACCCCTGCTGTCTGCCTCGGCCTGCTACTTTGGAGCTCTCTGGCGGGACTCCCGGAGAGTTCCCATTGGTTGGGGAAGTGCGGTAGGAGGGAATTCCGGAGGAGGGATTTCCTGTTGGTGTAGTGTGTCCCTGGAGAAGGCCATGTGCGTGGCATTCGCGGGAGTTTGGGAAATAAAGTTTGTTCCTGCTTGAGTGGCTCGTGATTTTGTGCCCAGCCAGACTGCGGCATGTTTGCTAATTTTCCTTATACAGATTATATTTTTGATTAGGTTAAAATCTAAGTATTTCTTTCTTTCTTTTTTGTGCTAACATATTGTTTCTAATTTCAAATTCTACTTGTCCAGTGCTAATATATAAGAAAAAAAATTGGCTTTTATATATTAAACCTATAGGAATCCTGCAACCTTAGTAAAATCACTTTTTAGTTCCAGGTGGGGTTATTTTGTTTTTTGTTTATTTTCTTTTTTTTTTTTTTTTTCTTTTTGGATTCTTTTGGATCCTTCACATAGAAAATAATGTCATCTGTGAACAAAGATTGATTTCTTTCTTCCCCAGCCTTTTTCTATATTATTGCATTAGCTAGGAATTATGGTTGAAAGTGAAAGGCAAGGAAGATGACATCTTTGCATTGTTCCTGATCTTAGTGGAAATGTTTTGAATTTCTCTCTTACACACTTACACACACACACACATACAATTAAAGGTTAAAAAAAAAAATCCTACAGCCAAAAATCTGCATAGTAACTTTCCTGGTAGCAGAGAGCAATCATTTTCAATGGACAACTTTGCAAATTATCTCTGTAAGTTGAATTTCCTGCCCCCTTCAAAATATGTGCTCAAGTTCTAAGCCCTGGAACTTTGGAATATGATATTATTTGGAAATAGGGTAATTACAGATGTGGCTAATAAAGATAAGGTCACACTGGAGTGGGATGGGTCCTTAATACAGTATGACTTGTGTCCTTACAAGAAGACACACAGAGTCAGACTTAGAGAAGAAAGTCCTGTGGCCATGGAGGCAGTGAAGGGAGTGATGTAGCTGGAAGTCCAGGAATGCCAAAGATTGCCAGCAGTCACCAGAAGCTAGAGAGGCAAGACAGGATTTTGCCCTTGAGTCTTCAGAGAGACCAGGCCCTGCTACCATCTTGATTCAGACTTCCAGCATCCAGAACTATGACAGAATAGATTTAAGTTATTCACTTTGTGGTACTCTGATGTGACAGCCATGGGAAACTCACTCACCAAGTATACAAACCCGAGAATCTTTGGGAATTGCTTGCAAGTTGCACAAGACCTAGTTTCTCCCCCGCAACATTCTTTCTCTCATAAGCACAAAAGCAGTCACTCTGTGGTAGTGATTCTTTCTGTCTTCCGAGGAGTCAGCTGGGCCTCAGGAACACCCCCTTTTTCTCCCTTCTCCTCAACACAAGCCTAGATCCTTTGGCTCTTCCAGACCACCAAGCTCACTGAATTCTTGAAGCACATTCATTGCTTTTGCTTTGCTTTATCCATTGCTACAATATCCTTCTAACACCAAAGTGATAAGAATTGAAAATGATATTCTAAATGAGACTCTGCTAGTCCTTTTATATAATGGCAGAATAATTCTCTTTGACTCAAATTCAATACGCTCTATTCACACCTCTCAAAGCTGTTGGTACATTTCTGTATTGCTTTATCATTGTGGTTTCAAGTGCTCGCTATTGTCACCCAGGATCCACAGACGGCTGGAGGCTTAGCAGTTATAACCCATTTGCTCTTTGCCGCTCATTTCAGCACGTCACTACAGTCTGAAATCGAAAACTACTAACATGTAGTTAATATGTACCCTATTTAATATTACAAATTGTCTTCAGTAATTAGGTCAGGTACATAAAGTGGAAGCCCTTTCTACTCGAAGTTCAGGGCAAGAACCAGGATTGACATTTACTAAACACCAACTCTGCCAGACACACTTTACATACATGATTTCAAAGCCCTGTGAGGCAGTTATTATTACTATTACCATTATTTTATTACCTCTGTTTCATAAACATAGGCTCAGAGAAGGAAAATAACTTGACCCAAAGTCATAGTGAAATATAGGACCGAGGACTGGAATCTAACTCAACATGAGACCAGGGCCACACTCTTCTGGACCTTGCTACCAACCATCAGAGGACAGGTAACATTCTTCTTTCCTAAGACCCAAAAGAATATTAGTAAATCAAAGAAGTGATATCTGATGTCATAATGAACACTACACCAGGAATAAGGAGCCCAGAGGTCTGGAATTGAGTCTTCTCTTAAGTTTCTGTAGTCCATTAGCTTCTAGATATCATAAACTGAGTTTCATTTGCCCACTGTGGTGTGACCTTGACCTTGACCTTGATTGAACCTTTCTGGTCTTAAGACTTGTTATCTATAAAATGAGGCACAGAGAGGAGTCCATCTCAGCTCCTTGAGCTCTGTGTTGATCAGCTCTAAACCAGAACAGCAGTTCCAGGGGTGAGTTCATGCATCTATGCCTCAACTTCCTACATCCTTTAGGTGCTTTGTGTTTTATCATACTAGCATTGAATACTTTCGATTTCATATTAATTTCATTCATTAGTTTTCTTGGTGCCCCCAGCGTGAAGGACTTACAGCCAAATAAGGAACAAGAAAGCTCACTTCTGGCCCCCGTCCAATTCCCAAGCTGGTGGGGCCAGACCACACTTGAACCACTGTGTCGGCAACAGGAGGGCCGGTGATCCACTTCCTGCAGCTCAGCTAGTCACCCCTGACCAAGCACGGCAGTTACCATAGCAACCATTGCACTGCGCTCCGTGGAGGCCACGGGTCACCACTGCGGAGGCCACCAGCAGCAGACACACACTCCGTTCCCCTCCCCAGCATGCTCTGACTCAGCAGTCCATCCACGCACCCCGGCAACAGGCCACCAAAAGCAATTAGGGTGCGATCAGAAGTAGATCCAAGGGAAGCTTCAATCCCCACATCTCCATCATACCCCTCCCAAACATGGCACCCAGGAAGTCCTCTTTCAGACAATGGAGGAGAGCCCATGGATACTTCTCTCTCTGCTCCAAGGAGAAAATCATCAGCACTTCCTTCTGGAGCTATGACTTATCCTCCCTGCAGTCTGAAGATGTGCATCTCAGCTTCGCAGATCCTCCCAGTGCCTTCAGTGTGGACGCACAATACTAGAGATCTGCTTCTCGTGCAGATTCTGGTTCAGAGATCTGGGTAGGACCTGAGAGTCTGAATCTCTTCCAAGCTCCCAGTTGATGCCACTGGTCCTTGCCACTCAAGGCTCTAAGTGGGAAAGTCTTGGGTCAGTCCAGCTCCTAGTGCACATAAAGCTGACCCTGCCCCATCTCTGCCATTTATTGTTTCAATAAGGAATCAGAGTAAATATTAGCTGGTTCAAAGCACACGTTTCTACAGGGCAGAGATTACATCTGCTTGGAATAAAGATAATAGCTACAATTTATTGAGGGCTTGCACTTTGCCAGCACACCACACACACACACACACACACGCCTTTACTATATAGTTGCTTCTTATTCAAAATTTAACAATGACAGAATTGCAACTGGTACCTGTTACATGAACTTACCCACATACACCTGTCAGTACAGGTTAAGCTAGGACTCAAACAGTCCCGTGTTTGTCCTCACCATGCTGTTCTCTGCACACTGACATAGCACGTGACGTAACTGCACACAGGGGTCTTGGTGCACACTGCTTCCCAAGAACAATGATCCTGTGGTGAGCTTCTGGGTCCCCCAATTGCCATCGCCTCACAGGAGGACAGTGAGCAAAAACCCAATAGGAAAATCCCTACATCTACCTCTGGGCAGCCCAAGGCTATTATCTCAGGGACAGGGGTTTCCATTCATTCAACAATGACTTCTTAAGTGTCACCCAAGTATATATCCCATAGAGATTGGAAGAAGCAAAAGTTCTAGATCCTACCTCTGCATTCCAGCTCTCACTCCCGATTTTTAATCTCTTTTTCTTTTCCAAGTCTCATGCAGGATCTCAGTGGCTGTCCTATGGAGGCCATACTCTGTAATGGCCACTTTCGGTCACTTATTGTCACAGGCTAAGAAGCTGGGCCACAGAGCTGAACTTCAAAGGTGTCACCAGGAGAAACAAACATGCCAGGGCTGGGGTGGTGGGATAATGAGGGTTCATGGCTGATCCTAGCTGGAAGAAAAAGCCCAGTCCCTGGAGTCAGATACCTGTCTCAAATTTTAACTTTAGCACTTATTAGAAATGTGGCCACAGAAAAACTATTTAACCTCTCTTATCACCAGAGATTTTTGTTTTCTTTTCTAAGTATTGAGATTATTAGCACCGACTTCAAAGGTTTTATTTGCAAGGATGCCAGATGTATAATAACAGGCCCAGGATGGGCACTCACTCTTTTCCCCTGTCATTTCATGGCCCCTGGTTTAAAAGCAAGAATTAATGGTGAATCAAGGAGCAGAAGAAATGTAAGTATCAACCAGACAGAACCGAGGCAGGGAATATGCCCAGTGCCTCTTATGAGAGCAAGCGGATGGGGTGGGGAAAGGTCAGAGGAAGAGAGAGACAGCAGTCCAGAGCCTTGCTTGACAATCAGGAAGCAAAACAAGAGACTGAGCCAGCCAGACTCACCTCTGGGATCCTCCTGGCAGTGAGCTGTACCAACTAGGTTGCTGAAGCCACCCCTCCTCCCTCCTGCCGCCCTCCTTCCTAGTCTCCTCCCCACCCCCTTCCTTTCTCACTCTTGACTTTGCATCCATGATCTCCTTTACAAGTCCCAACCGGATATGTCACCCTTGACTTTAAAGGAGCATGCTGAGGGACATGAAGATTCTTGCAGGGTCCCCAGTTCCTCCCAGTTGTCCTCAAAGAAACTCCCCGACATTCACTCAATACCCATCTATTCTAGGACGTTATAAAATGGTACTTCCACACTCACTTACAGAGAGCACACACATAAAAACACATTTTGTCTCAGACAAATGGGTTTCAGCTAAGTAAACACACAAGGCAGAGGGGATTTTCCATCACTTTCCAGATGAGTGAGGCAGTACTGATTCTCTTGCTTATTGAAACAATGACAGATTCTTCTATTTCCTCTCAACTATATTTCCCATCCTCTCTTGCAACGAGGTATGCCCATGTGACCAAATTCCAGTTGATGGGAACATGGGTAGAAGTGATTGATGTCAATTTAGGTCTAGTTTATCAAAGCATCCCACACAATCCTCTGTTCAGTCTGAATGAGGCCAAGGTGACCTGAAGCCATACAATGACAGAGCTACAAAAAGAAACAGTTTAGGTCCCTGATTTGATGCTCAGAATAGTCACCTAATCTACACTAAACTGTAACTTAAGCAAGAAATATATCATGTTAAGCCTGGGAGTGTTTGTTGTAGTAATTAATATAAGTTATTCTTTCCTAAAAAAGCAAAGTAGATTCTTAACTAATATTCCCCATAGACTAGTGTCCCCATTGTCCCCAGTTCTGCTCAGTTGCAGGCACTAAGGGTTATGAGTCTTCATGGAAATTCAGTTTGGCAGCCCCATATCAGCTATTTCTTATAAAGAGCTTGTCTGCCCATGTTTATTGTTCAGAGACTGAAAAGTGAAAGGAAAGAGTGATTCTTTATCTCCCTGCCCCCAAAGCTCCAAATTTCTCTGCTCCCCGCTGGACCGCCCTTGTATCCCAACACAGAGGTCCACATCACAACAACCAACTCTGGCATTCCAGCAAGGATCTTGCCTATTAATTAGGACTGTGGAAAGATGGGAGGCAGAGGAGGGGTGGGGGAGGTTACACTCTAAAGCATGATCTATCATTCTTATTGCTAAGCTTCACAATGCATTCCCAGTCGATTATTTATTTATTTATTTATTTATTTAGACATTCTAGCATCCAAGACAAATCTTCTACTACTCTCTCCCTCTATCACATCCTTCAGATCCATCCTTCTGATCCTATTTGTCAGTGTTTTTCAATATTACTCAAGAGCGGGAATTCTGAAATGCTAATGTGTACATAAATTTCATGAGAATATTTTCAATATGAACATTTTTGAGTCAGTAGACCTAATGTGGACACAGGTTCTGCATTTCTAATGAGCTCCCTGAATGCACTTATGAAGCTAATCCAATGCCTGCTCTATATGTAGCAAAACTCAGGACAGAAAATGATAACGGGTAAATACGACACATCATACCCCTGAATTCCATCTCTTCCATCTTTGCCAATGTCCCCCAATAAACAGAGTCCCTCTAGAATCTATATTATTGTCCTGAGAACCCACTTCCATAAGGAGCTTCTACATCTGTTGTCCCCACAGACTTATCAGATTGTGGAACCTAATACTGCCACCTCCAAACAGGAGCAACCTAGAAAATGGCTTTGTTGAAGAGTACAGCCATTTACTCTCCCATCTGTCGTGCTGGTTAGGAAAGAAAAAGACAAGGGCTACTTTTCAGAATCATGGCAGAGGGCTTCTGGATTCCCTACCAGGAGCCTCAGAACCAATTCCCAGTAATAGAACCTTCCAAACATGGAGGTGGGGAGGAGATGGGAGACCATCTTAAAAGTCACATAGCCCCAGAGTTATAGAATCCTTCCACCCAATGCAAGCATGCATGAAGTTCAAAATAAAAGGAAATACACAGTAACAAGTCTCATGTTGAAGGAAGATGAGGCTTTTAGACTTGGAGCTCTTCATGGAAATTAACGGACTTGCTCGTGTCTTGCATCTCCTTAGGGGCGGCAGCAGGATGAGGCTCTGGATGGTGTTGTCTCAGCGTCCTCCATGCCCATATGTTTAGGGCATTGTTCTGAGAAGAAAGGCAGTGCAGGGGAAGACGTGCGGGCTTATGGCCAGGTGAATCTGGGTTTAAAGCGTGACTTTACCACCTACAGCCCTGTGGCCTCAACCAGGTGCTTATCCTCTTGCATTTCTGTCTCCTCGTGAGTCAACTAGAGGCAATTCCCACTCTTTTCCATTGTGGAAAAATAAATCTAAAACCCCCAAGATACAAGCCAGGGGAATAGCAGCCACCCCCAAATGGTGGGGTCCACACAGGAGGATATTCAACTATAAAAATCACCAATGTTTGGGAGAAGATTTACTCAATCTCCTCAAACCCCATGCATGCTAAGAAAAATCCCCCCCAATACATCATGGGATGTGGACCTTCTGACTTTCCTCCCGTGCCCAGGCCCATGGGCCAGGTGATGAAGACAGCAGTATTCTGCACTGGTGAGACACACGCCACACTTGTGGGAGCTGCTTTCAACCTGGACAGGAAGGGATCCAAGAGCAAGTACCAAAGAAGCCCCCAGGCCACACTCTCACCCTACAGACCTTAGAAATCTGCATATAAAGGGCCGGTGAAAGAAAAACCCACAGTCCGGGTGGGGAGTGGCCATCTGGAGCAGGGAAGGGGGTTTTCCACACAGGACCTGCTGGCCCTGGCTGAGGGAACCAATACCCAAGAGAACTGACACTATTGTTCTGCTGTGTGTTTAGAATAATGTTATCAAGGCCTTTGAAAAACTTGTCCAACCACATTTTTGGGGAAAGGCTCTAATTTAAAGGAATTAGGACCAGTACCAATTGCCCACTTGTGTCATACACGGCTTACAACATATGACAACGGAAAATGTCATACATAGAAATATACAAAAGACCTTAGTTTACACCCAAAGGACTTCAAATCAGCATACTACAGTGACACAGTCACATCAATGTTTATAGCAGCTCAATTCACAATAGCTAAACTGTGGAACCAACCTAGGTGTCCTGCAACAGGTGAATGGATAAAGAAATATGGTATATATACACAATAGAATATTACCCAGCCTTAAAGAAGAATGAAATGATGGCATTTGCTGGTAAATGGATGGAGCTGGAGAATATGATGCTAAGAGAAATAAGCCAAACCCAATGAACCAAAAGTCAAATGTTTTCTCTGATATGTGGATGCTAATTCACAATAAAGGGGGGAAGCTAAGGAAGAACAGAGGTATAATTGATTAGACAGAGGGGAGTTGAAGGGAGGGGAGGGGTATGGGGGTAGAAAGGTTAATCAAATGAATCAGACATTATTACCTTATGTGCATATATGACCACATGACTGGTGTGATTCTACATCATGTACAACCAGAAGAATGAGAAGTTATTCTCCATTTATGTATGATGTGTCAAAGGGCATTCTACAGTCATGTATAACTAATTAGAACAAATTAAAAAAAAAGATAAGGGCTCAAACCCTGAGTTCTGTAGAAACAGCTGATATTGATGAAAGCCAAGGGTGTGTAAGGAAAGAGCCGCAGATCTTCATTTGGGTTCTTAGCCATTTTCCTCTGAAAACCAACAACCCACAGTGAGATGCCTCTGCTTCACGGCCAGTGTGAGGTCTGGGCGGTAAGTGGTGGGAACGGCTGGGAAGACCTTCAAAGGAAGCACACTGGGCCACTGCAGGTCTACAGAGCCAGGGTCCCTGGAGGGCAGCCAGGAACCTTCAAACAAAGACTCCAGGAATTCCTGTGCGCGCGCACACACACACACACACACACATGTGAAAATGGCCTTGTTGAGGAGTAAGACCATTGACTCAGAGATGAAGATGAGTTGGTTGTGACTGCCACTGCTCTGATTTAGGTAGCTGGGTGCTTCTGGGGTGGGTGGGCTTGGGTGGGTCATGACAAGGATCTCCTGAACATTCAGGTTGCCAGAGATCTTCTGGAAGTAGGAAAAGATGCCACTCAGCAAGAAACGGCTACAGAAGAAAGGGTAGAGGAGAGGCAAATGCTCACCCTGAGAAACCTCCTGACAAGACCCCGCCACCTCTCCCTCTGCTGAAGTGACCTCTCCAGGAAAGTATGTCTGCGTCCCTTCCCTCAGTCTCCCCATGGATGCCTGGTGCCCCCTTGGTAAAGATCCCAACTCATAACCTGAGGAGGAGGGACACAAGTTCAAGTCTTCATCTTTAACTGGGTGCTGGGGGTTTTCTTTTTCTCTCTGGCAATGCCAGTCCTCCTAGAATCCCTCTGAGGGCCCATCTCAGCCCCAGGTGTCCCCCACACATGCACAGCTGTCCTCTATGGCCCCCACTTCATTCCATGTCAGTGGTTTTAACCTCCACTGCAGAACTCATGGCGTCCTTATGGAGTTTTTAAACTAATGATTCTAGGATCTGAACCCCAGGGGGTCTGAAATCATTGGTCAGGGGCATGCCATGGACATTGGTGGTTTTTAAAGTTCCATAAGTGATTCTAGCAGACCCAAGAACACTGCAAGGAAATGTGTGTATAAACTCAAAGTCACTCAGAAAGCTTCAAAAATTACCAAATTCTGTGCTTCTTCCCAGACCAAATAAATCAGAATCTCTAGGTACAGATACAGTGGTATTTTTCAAAACATCCTAGGTGATTCTAACAGGCATCCAGGATTGAAAACCACTGGTGTAGACCAAAGGTGTGGCCAGGAGCAACTGTTGGAGAAGGAACTATTGAATATCGCCCCATAGGTGACAAAAAATGGAGGAGGAAAATATTCTCCACTTACCAGGCCATGACCATGAGGGTCTTTTCAGACTCTGATGTGACCTCACCTATTTGCCTACCTTTTCCAACTGTTAGTTGGTTACCTGCCCGCCAATATTTGTGCATAGGCTGTAGGAGTTTACTGTCAATAAAGTATCCCTCCTGCAGACTTAAACAGGGCTATTATCTGGCCCAAAGTTGTGAGATTGCTTCTGTATTGCAAAATGATTTTATCTGCTGGGTTTTCACTCAATCAGTCTGAGGAGGAAAAAAAAAAGAAAAGAGAGGGAGACCAGAAAACTCAGAGCAAGCTAAGAAGCCAGGCTGAGGACATTTATTTGAGGTTTCCGTTATGGTTTGGATATGAGGGATCACCCCAAAGCTCCTGAGGAATATTCGGAGGTGAGATGATTGGATTATAAGAGCTGTGACCTGATCAGTCCATCCTGGTTTGAATGGGCTGAGTGGTGACCACAGACCGGTGGAAGGTGGTTGGAGGAGGTGGCCACTGTGAGCAGGCCCCAGAAGGGTTCACCTTCCCCACCTCTGCTTCCTGGCCACCATGAGTTGAGCGGCTTTCCTCTGACGCCACCCTTCTGCCACGATTTTTGCCTCACCTTGGGACCAAAGCAATTAAGTCAGCCAATCATGGATTGCTCCCCTGAAACCATATGCCCCAAATAAACCTTTCCTTCTCTAAGTTGGTCTCGTTGGGTATTTTGGTCACAGTGACAAAAACCTAACTAACATAGTTTCAGAATATCCACTGCCCACTGTCAAGCTTTTCCTAACATTTAGGATCATCACTAACAAGTTTTTTTTCAATGTGTGTGGGTTTTCTAACAGTGAATATTTAAGAGTCTCCAGTTTTGAAATGTCTTGAACTACTTTATCACATGAACCAAGGGGAGAGGTTGGTAATGTATTCTGTTTTTAAAAGGAAACAGCCAGCCCAATAAGCCAAAGCGTTTCCATTAAGAAATGCAGAACAAGGAGCCAGGTGATCACGAAGCCCGCACCAGACTAAAGCAAAGCCAGGTTAATTAAAATGGCCCACGGTTGTTTAGCTCCTAGAGTCATTAGTTGTGCTTACAGTCTCTTGTCTGTGTTCAGACTTCCAATTAAAATCCAAGTCATCTTCTTTGGCATTACAAATTACGATGCATGCCTTTAGCATTACAAGCTAGGACGCAGCACCTTAGGAGGCTGAGGCAGGAAGATCTCAAGCTCAAAGTCAGCCTCAGCAGCTTAGTGAAGCTCTAAGCAACTTAGTGAGACCCAGTCTCAAAATAAAAAAATAAAAAGGATTGGGGATGTGGCTCAGGGGTTAAGCACCACTGGACTCAATCCCTAGTACCAAGAAAAAAAAAAGAAAGAAAAGAGAAAAAGGCTAGGATGTTTTCTTACATTTTGTGATTTCTCTTGATCTGCCTTTATCTGCTACCTGCTTATTGCCTTCTACTTACTTTATTACTTAAACAGCTCTTTTTTCATAGGAGCAGGGAGGAGAACTGTGAAACCTTTTTTTAGGTAGTGATCATTCTGATGAAACCTCAATGTTGGGAGAGCAGAAAAAAGATAGTTTGGAGAATTAGCTTTAGAATTAGATTATATAACTAGTCCAAGTTGTGGAGTAGACATTTTTGACATTTGTCTCCCTCTCAATTGGCCCCTCCTTCCTACTCACATCATCTTCATTTCCCATTGGTCAATATCCTCCTCCAGGTTTGCCCCATCAGGCACAGAAGAGCTGAGCCTGAACCAGGGGTTGCACACACAAGCCATATTTGTGAGAAGCAGTCTGTGGATGAGCAAAGGTGGAGGAGAAGGTCAGATCATAGAAATACCTACAATCACCAACTCTGATAACTGAGAAGTAAGCAGTAAACGAATTTTCTCTCACACACTGCCCTATTAAATAGGAATTCCTGACAGCCATAACTTTGGCCTTTCCACTACAGAAACTTCTCACAGATAGCTGTGAGCAATAATTTAAAAAAAAAAAAAAAAGACAGAATCACCATAGAAGTTGTACAAAGATATTACAACAGCAAAGGACAAAAGAAGCAGGAAAAATAAGGAGAAAAAATAATTAGAAAATACACCTTTTCTAACTATTTTAAAATGTATTTAATCATTTTTATTTAATTTTCTAGGTATAAAATCTCATATACATATTTTTAAATGTTTCAAAAATTAATTGACAGTGATTTGAAAGATTTTAAGAAATCTATTTAAGAAATTCTTCTACCCAGTAGCACATTTTGATCTGCTCTAGTAATGCACTAAATTCTACTAGGTGCAAACTCAGAGGAAGAGGTAAGTCATCAAATTTAAATTTCAGAATACCACCTGTGGAAATCATCAATTGGAAAATGTTTCTTTCTGCACATGAATTGGGAACTTAGGCTTTCCATATTGGGGGCGGGGGGACTGTTTTCTCCTACTTACCAGTTTCTTTTTCTTCCTTGGAAGAAGGAGAGTTTAAGAGAGCCAGAAACCAGTATAAAGGCACCTATTGGCCACATTTGAGGTTCAACCCATAACTCCTTACTGCTGATGTCCATCTGATCTGCAGTGCCGGAGTTATGGCCACATCTTACGTGCAGCTAACTCAAAGGTAAGGGTGAAGCTGACGTAGGAAGAACCATGCTGAGTTTCTGATAACTGCAGTCCCAGGTTAAACTTGACTAATAACATTTACAAGTCAAGGAGAAAGTGAATCTATCCTTAAGCCGTGTTTTCATTATAATCTCTCTTTCAATATATCATTATTAAACTTGGTCCTTGAAAATATTGCCATCTCTGTAGAATTTTATTTCTGCAAATAAGGTCTGGGAAATTCATGGGTTTGTGAGTAGTGAGGTTGAATAGATATCTGAGACAGGAATCTTAGCATCCTTAATTATAGGTTCTATTATCTAACAGTGAATAAACCAATTCACATCATTTCAACAAACATTTATCAAGATTATGCAATATGAAGAGATCTATGATTTTACCAAGCTAAATATTCAAATGATGGTGAATATTATTTTCTATTAAGCGAGTTAAAAACTAGAAGAGACTCTAATGAACCCAGAAAAGATTAAAAAAAAAAAGAGGAAGGCAGATGTTACTGAATGATTATAACAAATACAATCAGTTATGCTACAGTGCAACATACAGGGTTCTAAATATCACCAAACTGTATAAAACTACACAATGAAATCTATAGGCCTTCCTTGTAGAGAAAATGGGATTTAGGAACATAGCCCTTAAAAATTTCTCAGTGACATGTTAAGAAGCACTTAAAAATAGCAGCTTAAGGAAGACAGTAGTGTACGTGTTAAATGGTTAAGAAATCATAAATATTACAATAAACATGGCATTTTACCCTGACAAAGGCCTGTGGTTTGTTTGTGGAAGTGGGCGTCCTCAGGCAGCTGCCTGTAGGTTATTGTGAAGTGGTGGTAGAAGGACAGGACAGGATGGGGTTGGAGCACATTCCCCAGGTACGTGGATGCAGGTGGGCATGGCTCAGCACATGTGTGGCACACTGAGGGAGCAGGCAGATACTTGAGCTGTATGGGTTTTGTGTTCCCACAAGGCATGGATCTGCTGGGTACAGTTTGCAGGATTCACCTAGTACTTCTCGCTGACAAAATCACACGTTAACCACCACAAAATTCTCATTGTGTTCAAATTGTTCCCTCACATATCCATCATGCTGGAGCCAATTCACACTCTCAAAATATGTGTGAGAGCAGAACTGACTAGGTGGATCTAGATATAGAGAGAGAGATGGAAATATTGGTAGATATTCATATGTATAGATAGATATGGATATATATGGAGACATATATACAAAGATAGAGATAAATGTATCCATATTCTAGTCTTTGGCAAAACAATGTTTGTCCTCATCTACCACTAAGCTTATCTGATTATTACTTTAGTCTAAGCTATTCAAAAAACTTCCCAAAAAAATCATTTGTGATTTCAAGATGAGAACAGGAATAACTCTAACTATTAAACTGGGTGATGGTTTAAGCCCCAGCTGTAACTTCTGCATTCCAAAGCAAGGTGACTTAGAGCTGGTCTGAGGACCTAGAGGCAGGCAGCTCCCACCTGGAAGTTTCCTTTTGTCTATAACTGCTCACCCCTGCACTCTTGTGTGCTCTTCCACAAAAGGCAGAGTGTAGCCGAGAAGAGGGGCGGAGCTTGGACAGCATCCTGGGATTATCTCTTTTCCTTACAGAGCCTCTTCCTAACACAGCCGTAGGACAAGCATCATCTTCGCCATTATGTATCAGTTGAACATTGGCTCTCTCATGTCCAACATGTGGTTAAACATCAAAGTGGACCCTTTAATATTTATGTAAGAAACTAGTTTCCCCATGCTCCCTTAATTATTTATCCTGAGTGAGCACACATGAAGTCACAGGCTCATGGGTGGTATAGTTTTTATATAGACTTGTCTCCCTATAAAGCTTTATGGCTGTTAGTGGTGAAGCCATAAGGCACTGTGAATGAGTCCATCGTCTATAGAGGCAAGCTTTCCAGGGTTACATCAGAAAGAACAGTAGAAAGGTGAACCCAAAGCCTCATGGCTACAGAATATTCTCCACACATTTCTCTGCCAAGGACCACGGGACACCCAAAGAATTGCACTAAGCACAGACAACACGTTGACGCTGAAACCCATGTCATTATTAACTCCCCCAACTTCTCTTTTTATGTTTTGCTTTAACTTTGTTTGGCTGTGCATAGATTTTATTCGATGTGGTTTAACTCCTACAAAAGAGAATATAATCCAACCTTCTGCTGGAAACGCAGCTACAATTTCATTCCCATGCCAAGCAGCAGGGAGAGAAATCAAACAGTCGGCCCCTAGTGAATTAACTATATGCCCCAGTTTCCTAACAGAAGCGCGTGTCAGACAATAGGCTGGGTTTTAACTCTTTCTCCACAAGTCTTTATCATCAGCAGTCAGATGCCTTTTTCTTCTCACTTCTCACCCCATTACTCACGAAGTCTATCTTTTCCCAGGAAACCTGAGCTAACAGACAACCAGACAACCGGTGCTGGAGAAAGCAGGAAAAAGTCAGGTCTCGCCATCGGAGGCACATTAGCATACAAAACATGGCTATAGGAAGAGAGAGAATCCCTAGACTGCAGGAGCTGCCCTCTCCCTGTCTTAAACAGCGCTGTTCCCATCAGAATGTTCCCCTGACTCTTGTCTGATCTGGGTGTTCAAATCATGGTAAACTTTCACAGCCATCATGAGCCCTGCGCAGGAGGGACAAGCTAAAACCACACTCCAATTGGACTCTATGGGGGATGGGGAGTTCTAGACAGAAATCGAGATAAATAGAGGGAAATGGTTAATTACTGTATACTTTGCAGGAACTCTTAGCTGCAGTAAACCTCACCTAATGAAAAGATAGAGCCCCAAACTAGCTCACCGGTGATGCTAGAAAGAAGACTGAGTAAAGGAATCCAAATTAAAGGGAAACAGGAGCAGCTTCACAATATCCTGAGTTGATTGCATCCCGCCCAGCGGTCAGTTAGGCAGGCAAATGAACAGTTAAAACACTGTGCAACTCTAATCCCCAATCGTTACACTTAAATGGCTCTTCTCAATATAAAGGAGGCTCTTCAATAACCATAGATCTAATTTCTGTTAATTTTATGTAACTCTAACAGAGTCATTAACATTCGGGGAACCCACTATACATGAGGCCCCTCCCTCCCTCCCCACTCCCCTCATTTCTCCTACGAGCCTATCTCTTGAAAATTTAATTATTACCAGTGGAATTCCTGCACTAACTAAAGGCTTTTGCAATCAAATCAATAGTTGATGAAAGAGTAGTCCAAAAAAACGCCATGTTAAATGCATTATCTTCTTCCATTTCCCCATCATCCATGTGGCTCCTTTCATGATGTTACAATTGGAGACCCTCAAAATAACATCACTTTCAGGCAGTTAAAATGTCTAAGTGTTATCCAGAGGTGCTGCCTATTATATATTTATAAAGACTCCCCTGTATGCCCCTTCTGGCTTTATCAAGTGCTCTCAGGCTCTGCTCGGCGTATACCAACTACCACAGACCGATCGCAGAAATCCAGGAGGAAATGCTCCAGGGCATAACTGGGCAGAAGGGAGGTCTGTGGGATCGGGACTCACAGAGGAAAGAGGTGACTCTATGTGTTATGTAGGAATTGAAATAAGTCACCTCCTCCTTCTCTCCCTCCTCCTGTACCCCCCAGCATTCAGATCTAATGGAAGAGCCCAAATGCTATGCTGTCTGTGTGCTTTTCTACCGACGAAGAGTCTCCAGCACAAAATAACGTGCCTTTGGGGAGAAAGAGATGCTTCGGCGTTGTGGTGCCCTTTGCTGCTGTAAGTGGAATGGGCTTTGGTGCCTCATTTGGATGGCTATTGCTGCACCAGAGACGAATCTATAAAGAAAGCATTTTATCCAGGCCATGGACAGCGCACCGCATGGCATTCTGCACTATTCCCATGTGAGAGCACTTTTTAAGCATATGACACATGTATTTATAAATGGTTACCTGGTTCTCCAACAGGGTGATTGAAAGGAATAGAAGCCCACGTGATGCACAGCTGTACTGTGTACACTGCTGGACGACTAGAGGCCAGGCTGCAGAGGGGAATCGAATGAATTCTCCAGATAAACAACCAGGGTCCTCTCCTAACGGGCTCACAGACTGCACGGGTGAGTGAGAAGCCTAATGCATAGGACCAGGTGTGCAACCCAGTTCAGACTCTCTCATCTAAGCTATATGGGATGCAGACACATTATCTGGAAATTTCAGCCTGCTACTATTTCCTGTTAAATTGTCCAGATAATTACTTTACTCTTCCATTTCCCTCTGACTTGAAATGCTAGTCGCAGGGTCCTAACAGGTCATACCTGACAGAAGCTGATTTGCCTATTTATCTGAAATGCTTGCCCATCAACAGGTAATCCCTATACGCCTTGTATTCGCCTCAGGAAGTTTTATTCTAATGGAAATCAAAACCAAGACTCTAGAAAGATCGGTGGACATGAACAATGATCCATGAAGGGTGGGATTTGGTGGGACAGAACACAGCGCTCTGAAAGATGAGGAGCAGAGCTCGGTGGAGATCTCACAGAGGAGGAGCTGGTTGTGGACTCTCACGGACCCCCTGACATTTTCACATCCCACACAGAGAATGGCAGGCACATCTATCATGAGGCAAAAGGGTGAGGCTGCTCATAGCCCCCAGTGGCCAGAGCTGACAGACACCCCAGATCAGGCCTAGCAGTCCCAACAGGTAGAGGGGACCACTGTCTGCTCAGCTCTGGCAGCCCATACAACATCCTCCAATTGGGACTCACTTTCAAGCAAGCGTAGATTGAATTAAGCAGAGGGAAGAATACGAGAAGAGAGAAGCAGCACAGGATGTAACCTAATTCATAATTCTTTAAAGAGCAACTGTTTTGCAAAAAAAAAAAAATATGTAACCAAGAAACAAAGCCTCAGACGGCAGTGTTGTTCAGTAGTCAAGGGCCCAGGGTTTAGAATCAGAAAGTTCTACATGTTGCACTCTGCTCTGCCACTAAATATATGTGTGTCCTTGGGCAAATTTCTGAACCTCTGCATGCTTCATTTTCCTAATCAGGAAATAGGGATATCATAGTCCTTATCTGTTAATGTAGTTGCTCTATCCATCTCTGCTGTAAAGAATGTGATCATATGACTAAGTCCCAGCACATGGAAATGTTCAATAATAGCAGCTATGATATTAGTAATACGAATGTGGCTATTAATGTTGCTAAGTGATGCTTCAAGCTAAAAGCCAGAAGCTTAGGAGATAGAAATGAGGGATGCAAATAGGACTCTTAGAAAATACAGATATGCAAATAGTTTGTGATTTGCTGTTGCAGGGAAAAAATAAATAAAAGAAAAAATCAAAACTCTGGTCCAAGCAGAAGGACAGGAATATATTTGACAGCTATGTAGGGCCAATTAGGACTTCTATTTCAGATGAGATGTTCAAATGCTAATCTGCAAAGTAGCCCCAGTTTCTGCTCTCCCACAATAAATGTACACTCATTTTTGAAGATGCATAGACCGGCAGATAGAGAGCATAATACAATTGCCAAAGAGGCTACTCATCACTGTCGCCCTGGCTGCACTTCTGCACTGAGGGATCCTCCACATGCTCTCTTATTAACATGGAGAAAATAACACATTGTAAATACATGCGGACTACCCAGCAAGTACAAGGAATTTTCCATTATCCTCTGTGCAGCCAAATCCAAGTCAAAGTTAGGAAACTAGAGATAAAGGTGAATTTCCTCAAATGTTAGAGAAAATAATTTATAGCATCAGTTATGACATATAAATACACATAATCTTCAAAAGGAAAAAAATAAATGAGAAATTACCAATACCTAGCAGGCAGCATGTACTAAGCAATCTATTTAGATGGGCAACAGAGAGCCCCTCCCTATTATTCACTATATATTCATCAAAAATTTCTCAGGAAGAAAAAAGGCTTTCAATTGCAACATGTCATTCGTTATACATTTTGTCTTATTATTTAGAAATAGACATTTCAATGCCTAAAGTGAAATGTCCACATAAAACACATTTATAAAGTACTTCATTTACAAGTTACTTTACATCTATTTGTTACTCTGAACCTCTCCATCACACAGGGAAAACTGCAAGAGCATTCTTAACTCTATTTACCGCATGAAGAAGTTGAACATAAAGACAGTGATTGACTAAGATCACATGATTTGAAACGCAGAGGGCCAAGACCAGGACACAGGTCTTCTTGCTCTTCTCCACCCACCTGCCATCCCTTCACTCCATCACATATTCCATTATGGAGGCACTGCTCTTGGGACAGTAAATATCAAGGCTGAATAGAAGTGAGCACACTGTCCCCTTATAGCAGTTGAGTACGCCTGTCCAAGCCAAAAAATAAATCAAAAAAAAAAAAAAAAACAGAACACAAGGCAAAGTGGCAAGAGCAAGAGAACATGCACACAGTGACATCTTGTCAAGTGGACTGGTTCCCTCTCTCGCTGTGGAAGAGGACTGTGGAATTTGAGCCGTGAGGAACCCCAAATGCCACATTGAGAAGTCTGGGGTTATCTCAGAGGCAATGAGGGCCATCAGAGGGTTTTGAACTGGGCAATGATACAGTGAGATATGTGCTCCAAAATGATAAGTCTGGCCAGGGTCAGAGCCTGGATTTCAAGAAGTAGGAGAGCTGCGGGGGAGCTGGGGCAGAAAACAAGTGGCCATAGTTCCTGGAATGTCATCATTGCAGCTCAGGTCAGCTTTGGCTTGTGGTGTTTGTTCTAGACTGTGGACAACCAATGCTTCGACTGGATTGTGAAATCTTTGCAGGAACTCGTGTTTTATTTATCCTTGTGCCTGGTGAACTACACATTGCTAAGACTGCCTACAGGACTTCCTCTCCCGTGTAGTCCAACAGCACCTTGACCTCAGCGGAACACAGCTGAATGTATGGATTTGCACCCAACACAGTTTCTTTTCACACTTTCTCCTGTTAAATGTGGCACTGCCATCCCACGTACAACATGATTCTTAGGAGCTTTCATTCAACTCATCCCTACATCAGGTCCCTCCCTGTCCATCCATCACTCAGGCCTGCCATCTCTCTTGTCTGTCCAATCCTCAGCTCTCTCCACATATTGAGGTTCAATTTGAAGCTGATCACCAAATCCTTGCCTGCAAACCTACCTCCGTGAAGCTTTCCTCGACACTGCTACCTGAGCATCACTGTAAGACAAAGACAGGCTCACATCCTGGTTTAAATCCTTTGCTGGCTCACCATTGCCCCAGTGACGGTGGAGGAGAGCAACCTGTTCTTGGTCACACACCTGCAAAGCCCTCCATGAACTGGCTCCTCATCTCCAGTCACTCATCTCCAAGTGCCCAAACCTGAGCCAGCTTCATGTGCACCCTGCCCCAGCTGCCTCCCATGCCCATTCTCTGCCTGGAGATCTCTGGCTGGTCCCCTGTCTGCCATCTCCTCCCCTGTCCTCTTCATCGGCACAGCCTCCATCATTCATCAGGCCCCCAAAGCACGCCACCTCTCTCTTCTCTTTTGAAACCAGCTGCCCACTGTTCACCTCCACAAGAGCTCCTCCCGCATTCTGTTAAAGGCAATCCTTTGCCTTCTACTGGAGGGCAGGATGCTCCTAATTCAATTCTCCCCTCAGCACCCAGTACTTAGTTCATAACAGATACTCTCTAAACAAGTATGTAAATCAGCAGATTTTTAAAGACCAAGTGATTAAATGAAAATGAATTCAATAACATCACATATAGAATCTGACAATGATATTTGAATATATCAATATATAGGAGTGTGTTGTGTGTGTGTGTGTGTGTGTGTGTGTGTGTGCGCGCGCGTGGTGGTGATTTGCAGTCAGTTTTCTTCTGATATGATTACACTTTATGCATAAAAAGCAGCTGGGCAATGGACACTGTGTGTGGATACATATGTAATGATATTTAAAGAGGCCATGATTAAGATATTAATCTCCCATAAAGAGAGAAAAATGGTTCTTAAAGCTTAAATATGTGGTTTTTTCCATTCCATTGGATTCACATTGGTTTGTAGCATTTAACATAACTAGTATGTTGTATCATATATGTGTGTGTGTGTATGTGTGTGTATATACTGATTGAAATTTTTAACTGATTTGTACTTTATTTAAAAATGGAAGTTGCTAGTTCTGCTTGACCAAGTAGTATAATCATTATTTTTAAAATACTGTTGCTGATTTCAGAAGGATAGTCATGAATAAATGTATGATGTATACCAAGTATTTTTTAAAAAAGCTATAAATCTCCATATCCTTTAAATGAATTAGAAAACACATTTCTTTTATTGGCACTATGTCTTTCCTATATCAAAACTTTAGATTCTACATGTTGAAAACAGAAAGTTAAAGCCTTCTTTGGTAAATGATTGGTGAATGGATTAAAGTATAAGATTTGGCATAACCAATGTCCGAAAATCAACTGTGTTTGGGCTCACAATTTTAGAGGTCTCAGTTCATGATCTGTTGGCCCCATTGCTTTGGGCCAGTAGCACATCATGGAAGGAGCACGTGATAGAGCAAAGCCACTCCCATCATGAGCCAGGAGGCAAACGAGGAAACGGGGTCTCACAATCCCCTTCAAGATCATACCCCCCCATGACCTAAGAACGCCCCACAAACACTTCTCAAAAGTTCCACCACTTTCACTACCTCTTTCTTTTTAACACATGGGCCTTTGGGAGACATTGAACATTCAAACTAGAGAATTTACCAACTAGGATGCCCAGTTTACCAAGATTGAGCCTATTGGTGGGATTATTAGACCACTAATGGCTAATAAGTTTGTCACACTGACTTACAAATTTGTTATGCCCCAACCCCTTCAAAGCTTCACATTGGAAAATTTTGTAGTTGCCTTAAGGTATTACAAATAAAATGCAGTTGTACAGAATTGATTAATACAACGTCTGGCACAGAGGACACATATGATAAATATTTTATTATTGAATAAATTCCCCTGCTTGATTATACAATCCCCGAGAGCAGGCAGGAGCCTAGCAGTTCAGCCCCAATAGAGTCACCCCCTTGGCTCAATCTCTGTTGAACTCATGTGTACTCATGGGTATTCAAAATTGGACAAGACAGATACATTCTTCAAACAGTATTTGGGTTTGCTCCAAATTTTGCCTTAAAAATCAGGTTCATTGGTCTCTGTAGGTACCAGTTATTATTAAATATAGTGTTGTGCTTGACTATTACAGGTACAAATCTAGTACACACATGAACGCAAGCTACCATCTGGCACTAGAGACGTAAATATGAAAGCCAAGGTATTGTCTAAGGAGAAGTCTCAGCTCAGAATCAGGGAATAGAAAGTAATCCATAAGTGCTGTTTCTCCATCTGCAACAGTGATAAGTCACAAATAAGTAAAGCGAAGAGTTATCACTGTTAACTGTTTCAGATCACCATCTGCAAAAAGAACACAACAGAATGGAAATTGCTTTTATAAAGTAGTCAATGTGAGTTAAACATCTCATGATATGCAGTGGGGCTCTCCAACATGTGCCAGATGCTATTAAATACAGCATGCTCTATGGGAAAATCATGCAAAATACATTCACCAATTGAATTATATTGCAGATCATAAAGGGCCAAATCATAAACGAACCCCCATTACCTTGGTCTGTGGGCATTTTTCCTTGTGACTTGCAGATATAGAACGTGAAAAATAAGAATGAATATGATGCTTTTATTTTTTTAGTCAAAAATATGTTTTCAAAGCACCCATAATTATAGTACAAAATACACCATGATGTGCGCCCATTTCTCATTTAATAAAAATGAGATCTACTGTTCACATTTATATTGCTTCTCCTTAATAAAGTAGCCTTGGGAATTGTTCACCATGATGGGAACTAAAAATAATTATAGTCACTCATGCATTGGCTATTTTAAACATTAACAAATGATAATTGAATTCAGTAAATTCTTCAAATATGAATGTAGCAAATAATATTTATAAAACTTTTTATATTTTGCATAGAATTTTATATCCTCCAAAAAAGGCTATGAGATAGGAAAGTATTGTTAAGTAGACAAACTGTAAATATGAGGAAATTAAGGTTCCCAGGGATTAATTTTGTACACGAG